>NC_057861.1:740332731-743267731 GCF_019393635.1 Dromiciops gliroides
TGTTTATCGATAACAAAGCCTTCCAATTAAGGCCAAAAGTAAGGACTCATTCCAACCAGAAGGAAAATGAACTTTCCCTTGGCAATAATGAACATATGCTGACCATAAGCAATTTCTTAGAAAGTTTGAGTAGCAAAACAGGTGACAGAAAACAGTGGGACTCATGCTGATAGAAAGCCATATGCCACTGGCCTTGATTCCATAGATGATCACCCTTTCCAACTGTGTGTACACCCCTCAGAGATGTTTAGAGAGTGTCCAGGCTCCTTGAAACTGGATGCTTTGGTGCTGGCTAAGAATTCTTAGTCCACATGTACTTAGCTAGAAGTAAGAGCCCCACCCTTTGCCTGCAGATGTGAGCAGAACTATTCTGGAGATAACGTAGCCGATCACCATTGAGACTGACAAGTCAGAAACGTAGCAGGACTGCATTAAAGTCGTCAGTCCATCCATCACACCCTCCCTCTCTCTCTGCACTTGCCTAGAGAAATATGGACACCCCCTAACTAATTAGATCTATCCTCATCTCCTTTATGTGTCATCAATCTACTCAGAAGGCCTTCTGTGAGTTTATAGTTCAGATCTTGAAGAATTATGCTAATCAATCTTTTTCTAATTTAAAGTGTTCATCTGATGACCACAATTTAAAACTTCTCACTGTGACAAATGAGAATCAATTGAATTTTGGTGTGTGTGTGCGTGTGTGTGTGTGGTTTTTTTTTTTTAGAGAATTTGAAAGCCTTCAGCCTTTTGATGCCCTCTGCAACAGATCATTTCCAAGAAATGATTATGTGCAGAATGTTGGACCTTTTGGGTCCAGGCAACATCCAAGGAAGGCAGAGTTGGTGCAGAGAGAATGTTAATTGGTTTGTGCTACAAGCAGATGATGATTTGCTTTCATTTGTAGAATCAGGAAGGAAGGTGCCTCAGCTATTAAATTTGGGAAGGGATTGTGTGTTTCAGTAATGCAGCTGCTCGGGTGTGAAATGCAAAAAACCCTATTAATTGAGGTAGAATCACAGAGTGAAATTAGATACAAGTGGATTTCCAGCCCCGCTGTGTATCGGCGATGCTCTGAGGCTCATTCACTGGAAGCTGGTGGAATGTTAAGCAGCTCCCTATAAAGAGAGGTCGCAGAGACATGGTAGTGGTTTCATGTGGAAGGAATCCCATGCTCATTTCTACCATGGTCCATCGAAACACGTGTTGGAGCTCAAACTTCAGGGCAAAACAGAAAAACAGAAACAAACTTTGATTATGGGGCAGCTGCACAGCAAATCTGGCATGGGAGTGGGCAGCTAGGTGGCTGGATTCAGAAGGACCTGAGTTCAAATCCAGCCTTAGATATTTGGCCCTGGGCAAGTCACTTAACCCTCATTGCTCCACAAAAAAAGAAAGAAAGAAAGAAAGAAAGTGTAACGATTGGAATGACGCCACCTGCTGGAGACTTACTATAGAAGAGTTCCGCCCATGAAGCGAAGGTCTTTGAGGGCAAGACCAGGAGTCTTTTCTTTGGCATCAGGAAGTGACACGGGCTAGTGGGAGGAAGAAGGAAGAGACTGGCAGCTCGGTGACACTCTTTTTCCTTGGGACTCTGGTGGAGAGCGGAGCTAGAAATGTGCTCTCCCTTTAATAGATAGGAATCTAGGCCTTTCTCTCTATTTACCAAATTCTTATTCTCCTTAATAAATGCTTAAAAGTCTAAAAAAAACAAAAACAAAACGCCAGTGCGCCTGCTGCGCATGTCAGACTGCCTGCTATGCACTCGACTTCTGGGGTGCGAGCTGAAAAGACAAGGAGAGAACGGAAGTGGGGCTTTTTCCTGCTCCGCTGGTCTCCTGGCTGCGCTGCACAGACAGACGCGGACTGGAGTTTGACTCGGCCCGGCTCTCGGCTAACAGCACGCGCTTGACTCGGTCTCTCTCCCCAAAAGTGGCCTTGGGTTTTGGTGAGTTTTATACAGAATATAGACTAAGCCTAGACTGAAGATGATTTGTACTGTATTTCTACTTTCCTATCCTTCTAATCAACATCACCTTGTGACTACCATACAATAAAGGCTCTATCTAGAAAACCAGAAGCTTCTTCCATTTACTAGTCTGGGAGATAAATTAAGGGAAAGGTTAAGTAGGGGAGATTTATGATCTAATATCCAATTTTAATCTCACAAAAGAAAGCGTTCAGGGGAAGAAAAAAGCTTTGCCACAGGGCACTGTCATAACGGTGGTTGGGGATTGTCCTTGTTGGAGTGGGAGATGCACTTCCTCTGCAAGCCTTACCTCATAATTCTCTGCATTTCTTGCAAGTGCTTTGGGCTGCTCCCATCAGGGGACTAGCATTAGGGAAATCCTCCCTCTTGGTCTACCTTTCCCCTCCCCAGAGGAGCCAGAACTAGATCCAGGAAGATGGGCTGCTATATATCCTGGCAAAAAGGAGCCAGAAGTCAGGCCTGCCCTCTCCACCATCATGTTTTCAGATTCTGGTCCTATTTTGTTTAGTTAATAGACTAAAACCTCCTTGAGGGCAGGAACTGTTTCAGTTTTGTCTTTGTAACTCTTGTGACCATCCTCAGTACTTTGTACTGATTGATGTCCACGACCTCCAACACCGAATTTGCCCCAGTCACAGTGAAGGCTAGTTGGGACTCTGACCTCTAGATTCTAGGAACATTGCTGTCTATTGGTCAGTGGATTGTTGAGGCATGACATGCCTGTTCTTTCACTAGCCCTGGCAGAGACTTGCAGAGAAAGTAAGAAATATAATCTCTTCCTACCAGAAACTTAGCCAGTGAAACATGCCATATACACAGAATGACAGAAACTCTTAATCTCCTTGAGGAGATCCATATGTAAGCACTAAGTGTTAGTGGAATGAGGACCAATGATGAATTAGTGAGAATGATTTTCAGAGTCACAAGACAGGCAAATAAATAGTTACGGGGACCCTGAAGAGAGATGTATTAGGGAGTAGATTTAAGGAGAGAGAGGCATTGTTTGAGGGAGAGGAGAGGGTTATGATGGGTGGGTTCTATTGAATCCAATGAGCATTTATTCAACACTGAATGTGTACAAGGTTCAATGCTTGGCACTGGGAATGTGAAACACTCCCTGAAACCCCTTCAAGGAGTTTGCAATAAACTGAGGTATACAGCATGTAAATAGTGAAGTATATGCCTGAAAATTTAGGGAAGAGATTATCATTAGGTCATTTCAGTTGTGCCTGACTCTTAGTGACACCATTTGGAAAGAGAGAGAACTTCAACAATTAGGAGGATCAGATTGGATCTAAGATTAGATTCCAGGTCCTTGCCTCTTAATCTAATGCTCTTCCCTCTCAACCACTTTAATTTCTGTAAAGCAGTTTTCTCAGAACCACCACTTTGTGTTTGGTGATTTAGAAGGGAAGAGCAATCCAAGGCCAAATGTAAGTCTCCCAACCAGAAAAGCGAAGAGTCCACATTCTCCTAGAATATGCCCACTGGCTGGCTCTGGGTCAAGACTTTCTCTTCTAGCACATTCTTATTCCTCCTTCCCTTTGGGAAAAAGGGGTAGAGTTTAGCTTCAGGAATCAGCATTCATGTCCTCAGTGGCACCTTGACTCCATTGGAACCATTTCTTTAATCCAGGGGTTCTTAATCTTTCTATGTCCTAGACCCCTTTTGGGGTCTAGTGAAGCTTATGGACTTCATAATAAACAAAGAAAGAAATGAATAAAGAAATAAAGAATAATGTGTTAAAATTCAAAAATTAAAATACATACTTTTAGAAAGGAAACCAATTATAATGAAATAGGTATCAAAATATTTTTCGGGGCAGCTAGGTGGTGCAGTGGTTAAAGCACCGGCCCTGGATTCAGGAGCACCTGAGTTGAAATCCGACATCAGACACTTGACACTTACTAGCTATGTGACCCTAGGCAAGTCATTTAACCCCAATTGCCTCACCAAAAAAAAAAAAATTTTTCTAAAATATTTTTTACAAAATTTTAATAATTATATTTTGTTTTAAAAAATCACAAAGTAATGGAACCCAGATTGAGAACCCCTGTTCTGGGGTGGGATGGAGATGAAACCCAAATTCAAATTTTAGGGTTCTTCTGGGGAGAGCTATAGGATCATTTGGTAAACTAAACTAGTTTGCTGGCCCTCAGGGAAATATTTTTAAGTTACTAGCATAGATAGTATGTAAAATAAAATCCCTTTAGAGTTATCCCACTTGCAAACTCTGATTCTCAAGTCACCTGGGTTATACTGGCAGACAATAGAAAGAAACTTGAGTGGGCAGCTAGGTGGCACAGTGGATAAAGCACCGGGCCTGGATTCAGAAGGACCTGAGTTCAAGTCTGGCCTCAGACACTTGAGACTAGCTGTGTGACCCTGGGCAAGTCACTTGACCCTCATTGCCCCGCAAAAATAAATAAATAAATAAATTTTTAAAAATAGAAAGAAACTTGCTTATGAAAAGGAAACCAGGCTTATAAACTGCCATCGACAAGGCAACAAACATTTATTAAATGATGACTATGTGCCAGGCCCTGTGCTAAACTCTGGGGATAGAAATACAAAAAGAAAGACAGTCCTTTGCCCTCAAGGGATTTACATTCTAACCTGGGAAGACAACACAGAAAAAGGAGCAGATTAGGGGGTGGGGGGGGGGAGGTGGAGAAGGGGATGGACCAGGAGCAAAATGAAAAAAGTACTTTTTATGAACCCAGAAACATGATGTAAATATAAGCTTCTGTTGTTATTTCTCTAAAGGGCCCTCACTTTCAGTTTATGAGAAAATTGATTGGCTGAAATCAACAAAGGCCAGGCTTTATTTTTTTGAGGGGGGGGAATGGAGGGGCAGTCTAAGACTGTCAGAACTTTTATGAGAATCTTCTTGAAATGCTTTTTTCCCCCCTTTTCTTCCTATGAGCTCTAAGCTTACATCTCTCCACAGGAGTGTTGTTGATTCTTTGTTCTTCTCTCACTCTGGTCTTTGCAGAAGAATAGTTTTCATCCTCTGGAGAATCAATTAGGTCTAGAGCAAGGAAGGCCAGCCTGGAGGTCAGGAACACCTGGGTTCCAGTCCTACTTCTGACTCATCCTGGCTCTATAACCCTGGGCAATCCATTTAACCTCCCAGTGCCCCAGGCAAGTCTCTAAAACTCTAAGTTACAGAAGACATTGCTACTTGAGCTAGCCTCCACACACCCCAATTAAAAACAAAACATCTTCCCCCTCAAACTTCTTGGAATTTTGACTTTTTTTAAATGATGATGCAAATGTCTCTCTCCCCTTCTTCCTATTCCAGTTACAGGGTGATATCATTTTTCTGTATATTACTGGCAAATTTTATTTTAATCTATTATTGCTTTATGAAGTTGACAAAGAGCAAAACAGCAGCAACCACATGCAATTCAGTTCAGTTCAGTTCAGTTCACCAAATGGCATAATCATCCTAAAGAGAGAACTGGTCCTCAGACAGGTCATGTTTCATACCTTGCCCTGACTGTCAAACTGAAGCGTTGAAATCCACATCCAGCTTCAGGTACTTCCTGGTCTTTCAGAGAGTGGTCTCCTCAGTCCTTCTGGATTGAAGCAACATGATACAAAGCAAAGAATTCTGGATTCATAATCAACAGACTTGGCTTTACGTGTAAATGCTGCAGCTCACCTAACCTCTGTGACCCTGGGCAAAGTCAATTACTTTCCCCGTGACTCAATTTACTTATTGGGAAAATGAGAGCATTGATCTAGATCAGAGGTGTCAATTGTGACTGCCCATAGCACCCTGGAATGAAGCAGGAACCAGATTAAAATGTAATTAGGAAATATTTAACATGATAAATTAAAATAGAATAAAACAGATAATATTACATTATAAAACTAAGTCAATATGGGACTGGAAAACTCGTCTTCCTGAGATCAAATCTGACCTCAGATATTTATTAGCTGTGTGACTCTGAGGAAGTAACAACCCTGTTTGCCTCAGTTTCCTCATCTGTAAAATGAGCTGGAAAAGGAAATGGCATGAGTCAGATACAACTGAAATAACTGAACAACAGCAACAAAAATATACAAATATATGTGTGCATATATTTATGCATACACTCAATCATTGATGGTATTTCCAGCTCTAAAACTATAACCCTGTGCTGCTATGGTAGATATGGGAATGGGAGACAGGGAGGGAAGAAGGGGGTAGCATGCCTGAATTATACATCTGGACACATGCACCAATCAAAAAAAAGGAAAAAAGAAACAGACTTTTCTCCTGCTAGAGAAGTAGGACCCAGGAGATATATTTGTTTTATTCCTCTCCTTCTCTCATTTCCCTGGTCCCAATGAAAAAAGGAATGCAGTAATGTGAAACCAGTGTTATATACATATAAGGAATATATACATATATATGTGTGTGTATATATATATATGTATAGATGTGTGTATATATACATATACGTGCATATATATGTATATGTGTGTATATATAAATATATATGTGTGTATATATACACACACACACACACACACACACACACATATATATATATATATATATATATATATATATATATATATATATATGTGGAATGCTAATTTGGTTTGACCACCAGGTCCCTATATATTCTAATGCCTTCTCATCCATTAGCAAGGAACATATTTGAGTATCCACACATAAGCAGAAACTTTACATTTCAGATCTGATCTCTGTTAATTATTTGATAACTTATCTTTAGAAACAAACTAATTTTATTTTGAGGAAAACTTTGAACCCAATATAATTATTTCTGAGTTTAAAAAAAAAACCTCACAAAACCAACCTGTCAGAGAGAACATGTTATCAGAATCAACTAAGCTGGCAGCATAATCTGTGGGTTCTGTGCATACTGTTATGGAATCTGAAACATAATTATCAAGCTTAAGTTAATTAGACTAATGCTTAGAAAATCTGGCATGGCAGATTGTGGTAAGTAATTATATATACTGATTAAAAGATGTAATACACAGTGAGCACAGGCAAAAGAAAACTCTATTTGACACAGCCCCTGAACATAGACGATTAAGAAGTCAAGAATATGAGTGTTGACAAAGATCTGGAGCTGGGCAGAAGGTGACGGGCAGCATGCCCATCAATACTGACTCATCCTCACGGCTGGCCCCTGGTGGTTGCTGCACAGGCGATGTCTTTTATTTTCTGGGTTGGGCAGGCTGCCGTTCCACAATAGGCTCTCAGAAGGGTCATTTGGCATTCAGATTCTCATTTGTTGACAGACATGCCCAAAATATGTTCAAAACAACATCTTGGTATTCCAAGCTTATTTCTATTCATTCTATGATGCCCCATCAAATGATGCTTAACCCATGAAATAATTAGAAGCTGGGCTTCTAAGACTGTATCCTTTCTGATTTAAATGGTTCCGAGACAATGAAATCATGGTTCATTATAGCCCATGTGAATGAGGGATTTTAAGCTGGCAGTAATCAGCTACTAGGGTTTCATTTGTTTTCTGTCTTCCACACATATCATTTTCCAGCTGTTATAGCATGAGGGAGATCTATGGGAATGATGAAAGAAGATCATGATGGAAAAGGCCATTGAAAAGCTGGGATACCCAGGGGTTTGGGTGACTACTAGCCATGCTTTACAACATAAGGAAACCTTGATTAACTGCCTGAGGATGTTAGCACATCAGAGAAAGCACTGCAGTAGAACCATGGAGACAGCAAAGCAATAGAGTGGTCAATAGCTCTAAGGAATGCACTAACCGCTCTCTCTGTGCTGGGGCTTTGTTCAGCCAGCAGAAAAAAGCAGAAAGAGAGGACTTAGATTGTTGGCATTTGTGCTATAGGTGGTAATCATAATGATGTAACGGTGGATGGCCAGATGGTGTTGGGTTAAAGAATACCTGGGTTCAAGTCCCATTTCTGACACATATTGGCTGTGTGACTTTAAACTCTTGGTGGTCCCAGAAAAGTCTGCAATATAAGTTGCAGAGAGGTGATGGTTTGCTTTAGAAGAATACATTTCTTCACCTGGAGTTTTTTATACCAATAAAATCACAGGTTTTTTCTTGCTACGACCACCTGCCTCCCCCCAACCAAAAAAAAAGAAAGAAAGAGAAGAAACACTTTTGAATTCTGTAGAGAACTGGGACCTGATCAGGGCAGAGTAGCCTAGCTCCATTCTTCCTGGGTGTCTCTCCTTCTATCTGTAGCTGTCTTTCCCCTGTGCTGTGAATAATCCATTGGGGGTGCCCTGTGTGAAAGATCTGGATGTTTCTTTGCCAGAAGGAATTCCAAATGTCTGTCATCACTTTTCTCATTTTGGGTAAGTCATTTCATTCAATTCAATAATCAGGTACTGGACTGACCACTAGGGATATGTCATATATACACACATATGTAAATATAATGTGTGCATGTATGTGTATCTGTATGTATGTGTGTATCAGTACCTGCCCTCAGGAATCTTGTATTCTATTGATTTGCTATACACAAACAAATAAATTCTAAGGGTAGGGACTATGATTATGGTTATGATTACCTATGATTAGCCAGATGAGCAAACTCCCTCTGCAGGCTGGCCCCTTCTCTATAACTTGATAGTCTCAGAGAGTTGTCTGAAACATTGGGAGAGTAATTAACATGTTGAGAATAATACAACCATTTTGTGTCAGTGGGTTGGGGCTCTCTATCTACTAATCAGTTGTCTTTACAAATATTACCCATATATGTACAAAATATAAAATGGTATTGTAGAGCACTAAGAAATGAAAAGGAATCTATCTAGGAATCTATCATGGAAGGCTTTATGTAGGATGTGGTGCCTGAAATAAACTCTATTGGAAATTAGGAATTCCCAGAGGTTAAGGGAAGTAGGCAGAACATTCAGGCACAAATCCTCAGCAAAAGCATGGAGGTAGGAGCTGAAATTCTATGGAGGAAGAATACCAGAGAGACCAGTTTGGGATGTAATTAATCATAATTATCGAATGAATGAAAAAATTCAAGAACTTACTATCTGTCAAGCAGAAAGCTAAGTGCTAGGGATATAAATATAAACATAAAGACATTGCCTGGACTCAAAAAGCTTATATTCTAATAGTGGGAGGAGACACATATAAGGGAGTGGTGGCCAGGGAGGTGTATTTTGGTTTAGAAAGTTGGTGGGTAGTAGACTGACACAAGAGATCATATATAATGTGTAATCTTTGTGGAAAACATAGAGATAGTATGGAGCCAGATTGTAAAGGGCTCTAAATTTCAAATGGAGATATGTTTCCTTCATCCTAGAGGCAACAGGGGTCTTGGTCTTTGTGTTCACTCCCACTTCTACCCTCTTATTAGGAGACTTCAATATGCATATCGCTGTTCCTTCGAATACATTGACCTACTTCCTCACTCTACTTGGTTCTCATGCCATCGTTCCACCTTGACTCCACGCAAAGATTGTCATACCCTCAACATTTTGTCACACATGTTCTCCTTTCATGAGAACCTATAGAATTCTTTCATCTGATCACAGTGTTTTATCATTCCATTTGCTCCTATGCCTTAAAACCCCATAATTTGGGGCAGCTAGGTGGCACAGTGGATAGAGCACAGGCCCTAAATTCAGACCTAGCTTCAGACACTTAACACTTACTAGCTGTGTGACCCTGGGCAAGTCACTTAACCCCAATTGCCTCACCAAAAACAAAAACAAAAACAAAACAAAAAAAACCCCATAATTTCATTCTTTGGCCTTACTATGACCTCCAAATCTTCCATTCCTCAGTTCTTTTCCAGACCATTCCCTTGGAACTGGCTACATTCTCATTCCTTGAACTAGTTCAAACCTCTTTTCTCTACTCCAAATTCTTTCCTTTCTTGTCTTACCACTGACCATGCTTTGCCAAGCTCCCACTATCTTCATGTTTCTTTTTTCCTATTCATGTGCAGCTGAACAAAGCAAGAACAAGTCACCAAATCATGATGACTGTGTCATTGCAAAGTTGTTTCCCATTCTCAACTGGGTCCTCACTTTTGCACAGAAATCATTATATTCCTCCCTGGTTTCTCTTATCCCACTATCCATAATTGGGTTGAAAACTTTCTCATCTGTCTTCAGGGCTCCCATTCTACTTCTCCCACCTTCTCAACTAAATACCCCACCCCCTACTGCTCAAAAAAAATGAAACCATTTTCCAAGAGCTCCCCCTTGTCTATTCTTGTCATATAGCCCTGACATTATAACCCACTCTCTCCTTCTTTCTTTCAATTTCAAATAACAAATTGACCTTTCTTTCTCCTTATCAAGTGGAAAAGTAGAATTACATACACCATTGGTTCCATTCCCTCCTACCTTCTCTAGCATATTTCCCTATAATCCTCACTCTTTCTCCCTAATTCTAATCCCTCTCTATTTGGTGACTTATTCCCTGCTACCTGCAAATGTCTCTGCCATCCTTAAAAAGAAATATTTTCTTGATCCTACTATTGCCACTAGCTGTCATTCTATATCCCTCCTTCCTTTCCCAGCTCAATTCCTTTAAAAAGCCATCTGTATTCAGTACCTCCACTTTATCTCCTCTTATTATCTTCTAAATGTTCTGCAATCTGGCTTCCAATTTCATCATTCAAATGGAACTGCTCTCTCCTAAGATACCAATGATCTCTTAATTGCCAAACCCATTGACCTTTTCTCAATGCTCATCCTTCTTGATCTCTTTGTAACCTTTAACACCATCACCCTCTCCTACTGGATACTCTTTGCTCTTTGGAAGGTTTTGGTGACACGAATACTCCTCATGCCTGTCTGTTCCTTCTCAGTTAATGCCCACTATTGTGTCTGTCTTTGAAGGGTCTGTCTTCGACATTCTTCCTTGTAGATTATCATCTCTGTGTAGATGTTTCTCAGATTTATTTATCTAGCCCCAGTCTCCTTCCCAAGCTTCATTCTCATACCAATTGCCTTTTAGACATCTCAAAGTGGCTATCCTGTAAATGCTTCACACTCAATATGTCAAAAACAAAACTCATCTTTTTCCCAGAAAGCTTCCCCTGTCCCAGACTTCCCTGTCACTACTATTGAAGGCAGTACCATTATCCTAATCACTTGGGTTTGCAACCTTTATCAAGCTTGAATTCAGAGACTGTTTTTAACTTTCTTTGTAACTCTAGTATTTTGTTCAGCACTTAATAGCACTTAGTTCATAAGCACTCAATTGACAGACTAGCTGGTAATGCATTTAAATTGTTTTTCTAAAGGAATTAGCTCATAGGGAAATATTTCCTTTTAACTCTTCTTCATATTCTCCATTTGACTATATTGATTTGGTGTGTGTCTTATTGCTTTGAGGTTGTAAGGATGAAAAGTAATCTTAGATGGAAACTTTTGTGATCTTCCTGGAAGCCCCTGCTGCTTTCCATCTTGCCACTCCGGCATCCTGTGAAAGAGAGAATGAGGTGTAGTTGGAAACAATAATGGGTTTAGAGTCAAGTGGTTCAGATTTCAAATCCAAGTTCTGCTGTGTATATCCCATGTTAGCCTTAGTCATTCATTGGAATTTCTGACCTTCAGTTTCCTCCTCTTTGAAATGAATGTGATGGACTAAATGATCTTCCAGGTTCCTTTCCCTTCTGAATCTCAGTAGTCTTCACATCTCAGCCTTGTGATATGGGGTTGGGACATATACATTAAGGGAGTATTGAAGTTTAAACTGGCCAACTAGCTATCAGGATGGACACACCTAAGAAGTAAGGGGAGATTACATTCGGTAGCAGAGAAGTCAGTTAGGTGTGGCTACTACCTGAGCTAGGAGACAGAGATAACTCCCGAGGTCAGGACTATCATTCCAAAAGAAAATTCTCCCTGACTCTCAGGAAGCTTTCCCCACCCCACCCCCAAAAGAACTTTCCATAGTCAGGTGGTGTGAGAAAAATATGCCCCCCCCCCAAAAAAAAAAAAAAGCTGATTGAAGTTGTCTGGGGAATGTCTGGGAGGTGAATTTCAGCTGGGAGTAGGGTGCTTACTAATGGCTCCTTTCCTCCCCCTCCCCAGCAATCAGGATCCCACGATGAGAGAGACCCAGGGCTGGTCACATGGGGGAGGAGTTTAGAGGGCTGCCCCTTTGGCTATATTGTATTCCGATTGGCTAGCATTTGGCACCAGTGTCCTGGTGGGAAGATTGTAACTGAGGAAGAAGGGTGGAGCCAGCCCGTTAAGACATGAAAGGGTTCTGAGTCCCATCATCACAGCCATTTCCATTAGGGAGTTGGTTCATTCATGCTTGAATGTATAAATAAAGGCCTTTGAAACTTCTCCAACACTGAGTCCCAGAAAATTTTTAATGGGTTTTCTCACAATTTATTTCTCACAGGTGGTCGCCCCATCTATCCCCCCCACCATCCATCCTCCGTGAAAGCTTTGGCCTTTCTTCTGTTGGAGAAGCAAGATTTCTCTAAATTATTTCCTCCCCTGGAGGGAAGCTGACTTTCTTCTTGGTTACTTTCTCTAAGTGCCAAATAAAAGACTATTTTATTCTAAGTGGATTGTGTGCAAAGAGGTGTAATTTGGGTTTTTTTTTTGGGGGGGGCAATAAGGGTTAAGAGATTTGCCTAGGGTCACACAGCTAGTAAGTGTCAAGGGTCTGAAGCTGGATTTGAACTCAGGTCCTCCTGAATCCAGGGCCGGTGCTCTATCCACTGAGCCACCTAGCTGCCCCAGAAATGTAATGTTTTAAAGAGAATTACCTAAGAACCGCCCCGCCACACACACACACACACACACACACACACACACCCATACACACATACCTCTTTCCCCCATGACACTTGAAAATGAACAATTGGAAGTGTTTGAGTATACCTGTATACAATGGGGAACTTGTCCCTTCTGGAAATGAAGAGATGAGAAGGCCTTTACCCTCTATCAGACTTAGGATAAAATGCTATCTGTAATGAAGAAAGAGTGCCCACAAGAATGAAAAACTACATCAGCCACTAGATCACAGTAGGAATCCTCCCAGAGGAATACTGAGGAGGAAATGAGATACTGTATGTAAAGCACTTCATTAACCTTTATACAGGGGATAAAGTTGGACCTGGGCTTTTACTGATATATGGGATGGCTGGATAAGGAAATCTCCTTTATCTATGCCAGTGGGTACCTTCTCTGCAACTGATCAACTTTGAAAATTGACTGGATAAAAGCTTCTTAAACTGTGGGTCATGACCCCATAAAGGGTTGTATAACTGAATGTGGGGGTCGTGAAAAATTTGGCAACAGTAAAAGATTATGTATATCTATTTTATATACCCATATACCTGGGTATATGCCAAAAATAGGTCACAAGTGGACAAAATTTCTGAAGCCCTGGACTAGATTTCTGAGATTAAGACTTACCCTGTATCACATAGCCAACATGTTTCAGGAACAGGATTTGAACCCAGGTTTTTGTAGCTGTGGGACTAACCTCCATCCCCACACGGTCTCTCACTACCTCTAGAGGACAATCAGAAATAGAACTACCATCTAGTAATAGTATGATTAGGATTGCTTGAATTTTCATAAGAATTAGGCTGTTTCTTTCTGAGCATTCAGGAGTTCATGTTGTTGGACATCAATTCAGTAAAGGGAGTCTGTGTTACCTGACTGCAGTTGAAACAACTGGAGGAGCATTTACTTTTCCTTAATATTTGCTTTTTGGATAAAAATCAGGTCCAAAATCCATCTCATTTTGTGAGTTGATGAGGCTTGGAAAATCACTGGATTTCTGGGTTAGATAAGACCTCACAGTCATTCAGTCAAGCCCTTTCATTTTGTAAATAGGTGGGTTGGAGATATTTGTAGGTTGCCAAAACAACTATTGGGAAAAGGAGAACTGCGATGAGTGCACCAGTTGTTCACTATGAAGGACCAAAAGACCAACATAATTGGTCAAATTTAATTTTGGCATCTTGTGTTCAGAGCCTGAGTAATCAATTAAGAGCAGTTGAGGATCTTGAATGAGGAAATTGGATCCTTGGTCTCCATCCCATTATCATTAGCAATAGACTCCATCTAGTTGGCTGAAAATTCGTGAATATAAATGGAAGATGAACAGAAAAGCATGGAATATGCCAGTTTATACTCCATGTCCTTCCCAGGGAGTAAACAGCTCCAGGTTTGCCTCTGTCCATTGCTCTGCTGAAGAGAGTACAAATGATGAGTAGTGTAGCAAAATCTGTCTGGATGTACTTCATGCCTGGAATTCTCTAACTCTACTTAATTCTTTTTCTTAGAGTCTTACCTTCTGTCAAGTCCCAACTCAAATTCTTCCTCCCATAATAGAACTTTCATGATTCCCCTCATGATTAGTGCCTCACCCCTAACAAAATTACTTTTTCAAGGGCAGCTAGGTGGTACAGTTGATAAAGCACCAGCCCTGGATTCAGGAGGACCTGAGTTCAAATCTGGCCTCAGACACTTGATATGTACTAGCTGTGTGACCCTGGGCAAGTCACTTAACTCTCATTGCCCTGTAAAAAAAAAATTACCTTTTCTTTATAGTAAAAACCTTTCTGAACCTTTGTTTCCTCATCTGCAAAATGGACATGACATTATCACCTTAATCACAGAGTTGTTGAGGAGAAATCAGATGTGTTAATTTATATAAAGGTTTTTGAAAATCATAAAGCTCTAGAACAGTATGAGTTGGTATTGGTGTTATTTGTAAATATCCTTTATTGATTTGTTAGGGTATGTGTTATCTCCCATCAGCTGAGTGTCAGCTCCTGAGGGTAGGAAATATATAATATTTCATATCCTTATTTGTTGCTGTTGTGTTGTTTCAGTCATGTCTGACTCTTGGTGACGCCATTTTGTGTTTTCTTGGCAAAGGTACTGGAGTGGTTTGCCATTTCCTTCTCCAGCTCATTTTATAGATGAGAAAATTGAGGCAAACAGAGTTAAGTAACTTGCCCAAGGTCACACAGCCTGGTATATGTCTGAGGCAAAATTTGAACTCAGGAAGATGCCTCCCTGACTCCAGGCCCAACACTCTATTCAATGTGCCACTTAATTGCCCACTTCATATCATCAGTATTTAGGAATGTGCACAGTATCAAGTAGGTGTTTAATAAATCCAAGGTGATGAGCTAAATGACCTTTAATATCCCTTCTCAGTCTAAATACTGTTAGTCATGGTGTGTTTGGGATGAGTAATTTCAACTTTGGAAAAGAACAGTTGGGTGTGTTTAAGTATACTTGACTTTTGTGGCATTGTTTTCTTGGAGTTCATGGAGTATACATCTCTGACTTCCACTCTATTTCCTTTACAAGTTCCAGGGGATTCTGTTATCACTGGCCATCTCCTCCTTCTATATTCTCCCTGGACAAATTCATCTTGGAGATCTCTATTGTGGTAAAATTATTAGAATTTGGCTGACTCATTTGGGAGGGGCCAATATTTAGGCGAGTCACCCAATTAACTCTTCATATATTAAATTTGGCCCCCACACTATAGAAATGAAATCTTAGGTGGAGTCCCTACTTATACACATTCATATATTCATAGCTCTCTATCCCTTTATGCCATGCTCAGTAGGCATTCTGAGTATGTACATGGAGGCCAGGGATGGGCCTAATTCCAAGAATGTGTGACATACACATATTTATTTACTTGCTTGTTTATTCATTCATTCATTTATCCATTTATTTATTTACTTATTCATTCACTCATTCATTTTTTGTTTGTTTATTCATCCATTTATTTGTTTATTTGTCTATTTATTCATTCATTCATCCATCCACTTATTTATTTGCTTGCTTGCTTAATCATCTATTTATTTATTCACCTATCTATGTATCTATGTGTGTATGTATGTATGTATGTATGTATCTACCTACCTATTTATCATCTATCTATCTACCTATTGCAGGGCAGTGAGAGTTAAGTGACTTGCTAAGGGTTACATAGCTAGTAAATGTCAAGTGTCTGAGTCCAGATTTGAACTCAGGTCCTCCTGAATCCAGGGCCAGTGCTTTATTTGCTGTGCCACCTAGCTGCCCCCATTTGTTCATTTATTTATTTGTTTATTACTGCTGCTTTGTTGTTTAGCATATTTATCGAAACTACCAACAAGTATTCCTTTGACCTAGGGAATAGAACATGAACATCTTTATGAGTATATAAAGTGTTTAGAAAACTATTTCCTAGACCTAAGACTCTAGAGGTCCTTTAATTAAAAACAGCCTCCTGTGTGAAGCATCATACTGAAAATAGATCTTAAGGGAAGCTTTGGGCAAAGACTGAATCATTGTCTGGTATCCAGTTAATAACCCCCAAGCTTTTGTGTATCAGATTCTATTATTTCAGAGTTCTTCCAGGGGTTTGCTTAGCAGAAGCTGGGATTTGACAGGAAAAGTGACTTCCCTCTGCCTGTACTGTGATCTTCAAGAGGAAAGACATGTTTACATAGGAATCTTGTTTCATATTTGTCGTCATGTTTAATTATTATTTTCATACCCTCTTAACAATGTAGAAAGTGATGTTTGTTAAAGATTGGAAGATTAAGAAAAAAGAAAAGAAACACAACATTGCATAGGGGTGCTATAGGAGGACAGCCGGACTTGGGGTCAGGAAGACCTGAGTTCAAATCCTATCTCAAATACTTTCTAGCTGTGTGACTATGACCAAGTTACTTCAGCTCCCTGTCTCAGTTTCTTCTTCTATAAAATGGGGATATTAATATAATCAACATTACAGGGGTTTGATGTAATTTATGTAAATTGCCTTGTGAACCTTAAAGTACTATATAAATGCTAATTGTTGTTATTATAATTATTATTGTTATCATTATTTTAGAAAGTTTCCTTTACCCTGGGTTGAGGAAAAAAGTAGAAAATCAAAAAGAAAGCTGGAAAATTTGCTTACTATTGGTTTAAAATACACGAACAAAATCCATATTTCCCAAACTTCATTCTGAGGAGGGATAAATGTCATGTTGTCACTCCCTAAACCTCGGTTGATGAAATAGAAAATAAAATATAGGAACATTTAGTTCCCATTTCAAATAGAAAGTGTCTCCCTAAGGAATCCACAAGGTTCCTGAGCATTTGCCTTTTCTTCCTCAAGTGTCAGCAATGTGTATGTGACAAATGAAATAATCACCTGCCGCTATGCCTTTCCATTATCAGTATTCAGCAGGAGGAAAGTTGGTCTGAACTATGTGAGCCACCCATTCTTTCTAGGGGGGTCACACTAGAGAAAGAGCTGTAGTCATCAGAAACTGAAAAGAATTTAAATGGGAAAGTCAGACTCCCTGAGATTGTAACTGTCGATGTTTCTACCTGTTGCCAACCTGTACTCAAGATTTCCCCAACTGAGCTTATTCCACTGTCCTCCAAAACCAGGATGCCCTCACAATTTCTCTAACATCAATAACCCCACCATTTCTCTACCCATCTAGTCTCAGAACCTTGAAGTCATGTTTAACTTTTCCCTTTCCATCAAATCTTATATGGGACACCATGCTCTGCTATTTCATCTTTTTGTTTGTTTGTTTGTTTGTTTTTGCGGGGCAGTGAGGGTTATATGACTTGCCCAGGGTCACACAGCTAGTAAGTGTCAAGTGTCTGAGTCAGAATTTGAACTCAGGTCTTCCTGAATCCAGAGCCAGTGCTTTATCCACTGTGCCACCTAACTGCCCTGCTGTGGTATTGTATTCTTACAACTAACTAGTTGTGATTATTTCCCGGCTCATGGCTGTGACACAGGCACCATCCATGCCCTGTCATCAGGACTCCACACATGAAATACAAGAGCTCCCGATAGCACAATTCACCTTTGCTGCAGTAGTGGATTCACATACCTGATCAAAAATATCCATACTTTTCCCTGTGGTTATAACTCTCATTGAACTCATCCTCTAAAAGAAGAGCACTTTGAAAAAAAAAAAAGAATAAAGAAAAGAACTCATGCTCTATGTTTTCCATTGGCTCTAGAGAGGTTTCTACAAATTCTTGACTCCTTGGCTGTCTTGAGGAAGGGGTTTTTCCAATCTCAGAGTATAATATCCTCTCCTTCTTGAAAAGGATAACTACTTCAACCTCAATACCATTCCCTTTCTCATGGTTGCTCTATTGGTTCCTTTCCCTCTCACACTACTTTGCTCACCTCTATCCTTGACTCTGCTATTTCTTCTGCTACTTATTAGCGCTGGATAACATCACTTGGACTTTCTGTGCATTAGTGTGTTTATCTATAAAATGGGAGGAGTTGGAGTAGATGACCTTGAAGTTCCTTCCATATCCCTATTTATGGTCTTCCAATATCATTCTATCTCTAGCTCCTCTTTCGGTCAGTCAAATATTTATTTCTTCCTATGTACTAGGGATTCAAACTAAGCAAAAAAAGAAAAATCCCTTTCCATCCAGAAGCTTACATTCTTCTTTTTTTTTTGTAGGGGCAATTAGGGTTAAGTGACTTGCCCAGGGTCACACAGCTAGTAAGTGTCAAGTGTCTGATGCTGAATTTGAACTCAGGTCCTCCTGAATCCAAGGCCAGTGTTCTATACACTGAACCACCCAGCCACCCCATGAAGCTTACATTCTAATACCAACTTCTACACTTAATATGTTTACCATGTACTCATTCCTCAGTTTCTTATAATCTGATCTCCTTCATTATCACCAACTACCATTTCTGCACCATCCTTCCTAGATAGCTATGAAATGTTACATCCACCTTCAGGGAGTGGGGACAGGAATAAAATCTATTCCAAGTACAAGTGCCCTCAACATTCCCTATCCCCCCAAGGCAAGGGAAGGTATTTTTTTTTCCTTTCTTTGCATTCCCACTACTCAGCACAGTCCCTGGCATATTGTTGTGGTGGTTGTGGTTGAGTCAATTTCAGTCAGGTCCTACTCTTTGTGACCCCATTTGAGATTTTCTTGACAAAGATACTGGAATGGTTTGCTATTCCCTTCTCCGGCTCATTTTACCGATAAGGAAACTGAGGCAAACAGAGTTAAGTAACTTGCCCAGGGTCTCACAGCTAGTAAGTGTCTGAGGCCAGATTTGAATTCAGGAAGATGAATCTTCTTGACTCTAGGCCGAGCACTCTGTCATCTATGCCATCTAACTCCCTCCCTCCTACACACACACACACACACACACACACACACACACACACACACACACACTAAATCAATGCTTGTTGATGGACTGGGTCATATTCAATGACTTGTCTGGGATCCCATAGCCAGTATTTGTCAGAGACAATATTTGAACCCATATCTTCCTGACAAAAAGACATGCTTCCTACTCCCATTGTAATGCTACCTCTCTGTAAATGCCAGTTTACAAGTACAAATCTCCATAAGACAAATATGACTAAGTGATACATTGTTAAATATTATTATTAAAGATATTCCAGATATTTTATTCCTTTGAAATTTTAACAGGTGATTATAAAAAATTGGGGATATTTTTTCTTAAAATGACAACCCAGAATAAAACTTGGACAAGAGAGATAATAAAGAGTTGTGGGTTTTTTTCATTCATTAAGATTTAGTCAATGACATTCACATTACCAAGTTCTAATTGGAATACTGGGATAACTAGTTTTTTAAAGATATATACCAGGACCTTCAAACATCATATTTCTTCCCCCCACTAAATAAACCTTAAACTTGCTCTTTTAACGGTGCATCTGAAGCTTGTCAGCATCAATTATGAGGTTAGGTGTTCTGTAAGATCTTGGAAAAGGTCAGGGTGTGTTCTTTTCAAGCCTCATGCTTCTGTGAAATATTCATGGTATTGCTCAGGTATTGGAATCAGATTTAATGTTTCATTGCTTTGCCATCTGTGTTTTTTCTCCCAGTTTATTTTTCATCCTTGTTGTCATTGTGGGTTTTCAGATTAGGGTCAGTTCTGTAAAACAGATGAAATGAACATCAAGTTCAGGATGACACAATCACATCATTGTTACAGTTAAGTGAGCCTTTAAGAAAGGTTTGAAATCCTTTCTTGACAGAGATCTGTTGACATGGATGAGTGAGCTGAGAGTGTTCTGCTGCCTATGAACCTTTATATCTTCATTAAGGAAGGTTTTTAAATGAAACAGAGAGGATCATTTTGAAAAGGGTGTCTCCTAATTTGTTCCTGGGATTCCTATAGGTTCAGTTCTTTGAAGGGCACTGGGGGGCAGTTGGGCCTGCAATCAAAGGATCATGCTATTACATATTTCCTAGCATATCATTAAGAGGTACAAAAGTCATTTTGAATCACCAGAATCTTGAGACAACATAATGTGATTAGAGGCTTCGTTTTTTATTGAGAAATTAAATAGGCAAATGCTAGGAGCCAGAGGACCTGGATTCTAGTCTTCAAACTTCTTCTTGACTTTCAGAAAGACATATATCCTCTTTATGACTCATTTTTCCCCATTTGTGACATGGAGATTTTAACCTTTTCTACCTAATGGTACCTCTGGAGTAAGAGATGTATCCTGATTTCTATCTCCACCAATGGAAATTGTGTGGTGCTGAAACCCACACTCAAGTTCTTAACACCACTGTTCTAAAAAAAATGCTCTATCTCTGAAAAGCCCAGAACACCCAGACCTTCAAAGAATTTAAATTGCTTGTCACCCAAATGGCAATGGAAAGATGTATGGTAGCCATAAATAAGTGGTGGCGTATTACCAATGATGACTGGCACATAGGAAGGGGCTTGTAACACATCATCCGGGAGACATACGATCCAAAAAAAGAAGTGGACCAATCAGGCAGTGAGAATGAGGGATAACAGATGGGCAGCCTGAGGGCTGTACTGGTAACCAGGGAATGTTACAGAATCACAGAATTTTAGAACTGAAAGGGACCTTAGCAACAGTCTAGTACAACCCATGTCCCACCCACCTCTCAAATGCCCACTATGACGTTCCTTATGAGAGAGAAACAACATAGTAGGATGGAAAGAATGCTGAATTTCCTATCAGAAAACCTGGCTTACAAATTTTGCTTTTGTCAATGACTACCTGTGTGGCCTTGGGTAAGTCCCTTACCTTCTCCAAACCTCAGATTCCTTAAGTAAAAAATGATACATTGAACTAGGTGAGCCCAAAGGATCCTCCCATCTCAAAACATAGCACCCCACATGGCTATTTAGTTCTTGCTTGAAAATCTCAAGGGAGAGTCCATTTCATCCTCAGGAAATGCATTCTGCCTTTGGAAAATGCTAAACGGACATTTTGATTGACAGCAAGCTGAAATTCTCTTATTTGTCGTTTCCGTCCTTTTCTCCTGGTTCTGTCTTTCGAGGCCAAGCCAAGCAAGCCTAACCCTTCTTCCACATACTGGTCCTTTACATGATTGAAAACAGCTGTCATGATCCCCACCTCTTTTCGTTTCACTCTTAAATAATCCCAGCTCTTTCAAAGGGTCTTTATGGACTGGAGGCTCTTCACCACTCTTAGGATGCTCTTCAATGTCCTTCCAAATTCTGACATCCTGCACTGAGTCCAGGTGGGGAAAGGCCAAGGAATAGGATCATGGCACTTTCAGATTCCTTGTTCCTGGAAGCCATGCCTCTCTTAACACAGTTTATGATGCTATTAGCTTCTGTGGTTGCCATGTCATATGGGTGATTTGTACTGAGTTGGTGAAGGTCCACTGAAACCCCAGATTATTTTTTTTCAGACTGTTGACTGTCTAAACATGTCTCTAATACCCTATACTTGTGAAGCCAACTTTTTAAACCCAAGTACAGAACTTTATGTAACTTCTGTCCCAAAGCCCATTAATATGGAATTTTCTTTTCATTGGTGGACATGAATGATAGGGCTCTCTTGCAATGGTGGAGATGAATGCCCCATGGAGGGCAGTGCTTTGCTTCAAGAGTTGCACATTTTTCCACTCAGAATAGTGGCATGTTTCTTCTTATTTTTTTCTTTTTCCTCATTTTCATTGTTATAGTCATCGTGTATATATTTTTTCTTGCTTCTACTTATTTTCTCTGCATCAGTTCATTTACAGCTTCTCCAAATTTTTCATAGCCATAATTTCCAATGGAGTGGCAATATCCCTATACATCTATGTACTAACTTTACTCAGTCATTCTTCAACATGTCTTTTGAATTTTTCTTTTTCTTTGGGCCTGCTCTTTAAGAGTTAGAGAGGCTTGGGGCAGCTAGGTGATGCAGTGGATAGAGCACCGGCCCTGGAGTCAGGAGGACCTGATTTCAAATCTGGCCTCAGACACTTAACACTTACTAGCTGTGTGACCCTGGGCAAGTCACTTAACTTCAATTGCCTCACCAAAAAAAAAAAAAAAAAAAAGAGTTAGAGAGGCTCAAAATATAATGAAATGACATTTTGGAATAGGCAACTGGGAAATGGTCATGTTTTAACCATAGGAAGATTTCTATTCAGCTGATAACCCCAAATGGATCCATTGAGATTGGGTTAGTGTTAAATTCATCACACCTATGATAGGTTCTATTCTCCTGAAGTGTTCATCTTTGCTTCTGGTAACTTAGATTTTCAGTTCATATATGGAAGGAAGGACTGAACCCACCATATCATACAGGCTAAAGCAGTCATGTAGTATATATCTAATAGGGAAATGAAAACCGAAGTTCTCTTTTGAAGCTACCAGTATTGTTCAGCTCAAATCAGATAATTGCAAGTATCACTGCCGCCCTACATCATGAAGACAACACCTGTGTGTCAATTTTCTTACAGCTGGCGTGGCTCCCCAGCCATTGTAAGATGCTTTGTAAAGAGGAAGAATCATTCAGGCAAGACTGAATATGAAACAAAAGGTGTAGGAGATCCAAGTGGCTCATACACTGGCTCCCTTCATAGGTCCCAGCACCACCTGCTGACATCACTTCAGGATTACAGGAGAATGATCTTTCTCAAATACTAATATCTGAAGCACACAAGATAAAAGGGCTTCCTGAACATGACCAGCCAAGGAAATTGCTTTCTGAATAAATGTTCCCAGCTCTAAAGTTTGTACCTTCATGAAATGTCTTCCGAGAAGGAGTTTCATTTTCTTTGGGGTAAGCATGTTTGTTTTTAAACAGGAGGCCAGAGGAAACCGAACTAGCTGAAGCCTCCAGTCCCAAGGGAACACCCCATTCTCTTTTCCATTGAAAAAGCAATAAAGAAGATGGGTTTGGGAGGCACTGTTGTGCTCAGGGTTTAGCATGTGAAGAATTCCTCATGCCTAGAGATGTGATAAGCAACATCTTCGGCCTTGCCTCAAGGCTATCTGTCTAGTTTCTTTTTCTCAACATCCCATGGATACTCCCAGTTAGATAAGACAGTGGTGGGGAGTTCACCGTTCTCTCTGGGTATTTATTTGGCACTTCTATACTGGACCTAAGGTAGTCTCCCATTTTAAATGTCTGGGGGAGGGCAGAGTTCTGACCTAGAGCCAAGAGACTCAGTTCGAGTGTAAGTCATTTATCCAGGTTGGGACTCAGTTTTCTCATCTGCCAAACAGAAGGGAGAGCAGTTTCTACTTTCTCAAGTGAGGAAAAATGTCTGGTATGAAGATCAGGGTGCTACTTTAATTTCAGGTATTATTTCAGGATTATCTACCAGAACTTAATCTTCCATTGTACCTATGGATATATTGAGTTATGGAGAGAGTTGGATTTGGTGTCAGGAAGACCTGAATTTAAATCCTATTGCTTATGCATCACTAGTCACTAAGAAGAACACGGGCTGTTTTTCAATGTTGATTCTAGAAGCAATTTCTTTGTTTATGGAGATTTGCCGTTTTCTAAAGGTGATGCACCCTGTTTCTCCTCCTGTTCAACGCTGCACTCGGCTCCTTGTCCATTTCCAGCATCTGTCCAGTATTGAGGCCATCTCCCGAGCTCTTCAGGCATCACCAACCGCCGCCACCTCGGGGGTTCAGGGAAATGGGGTCTAGGCTGAGAATCCAAGACCTGGGTTTGATCGGGACTCCTTGCTTAGCCTCCCTCCTGTCCTTAATCTTTTTTTAAAGAAAGTTATCAAAAAGCTGCATGTCTTTTTAACTTTTATTCTACGTGTTTGTTTGTTTTTGCTGTTTTTCGCCTTCAAATGACCTGAGGATGCCTTTGCTCATTTGGGTCTAATTGGTTTCAGGGAGGAAAGCATGGGGCTGGGGGTGGAGCACCGGAAGGAAGAAGTGGGGAGGGGAGAAGGAAAAGGGGAAAGGGGAAAAGAGAGGGCAGGACGGGGCTGCCGCCGAGATGCAGCATGGTCAGTGACCGTAAGTGCCAGCTCTGAACTGGTGCTCAGGTAGAAGCTAACGCGCCAATCTGCGACTCTCCCAGCGCAGTGATGCAGCCTGATCGTCGTACAACGCCTGCCTGCGCTCCCACGGACCCCGCGGCAGCCACCGCGTTCCGACTCTGCATCACCTTGACCTTCCTGGACCTCCCTCCCCGGGAGGAGTGCCGCAAGTACCCCTGGAGCAAGAGGCCCCAAGACTTCATTTCTGGCAGAGTCCTGAGCGAAGGGACTTACGCCGCCGTGGTCGTGGCCCGGGAGATGGCGACTTCCCAGGAGTACGCTATGAATGTCCCGGCCCCCTTGGACCGCCCGCTCATCTTGAAGCTTTACTTCACTATGTCGAACAAGGCAAAAGACCTCGTGGAAAAGCTGCTGGTTTCCGATCCCACAAAGCCAGGAGGCTGTGAAGAAATGGGGGGCTATGGAGCCTTGAAGGCCCACCCATTCTTTGAAAGCATCACCTGGGACACTGCATTATCCAGTGCTGAGGTCCACCTGCATCTTCTTCCCAGTCTTTGGCAGAGGCAGAGCCAAGTTCACCCAGAGGTCCACTGGTTGGGTGGAGGGCTACCTTCATGAACTGTGAATGAGAATTGTCAGGAGCTGGACCTACGACGAAAGACTCTTATCAGCTGATAGAGCCAAATGCGAATGCTCCTAAGTGGTACCAGAAGATCCTGGAAGTTTGTCAGTAGAGATGCCAGAATCATCCCGAGGTAGCTGTCTAGGAAAGCCCTGGGAGCCACTCTGCCTCATGGACTCCTTGGCCCTAAGGAAGAAGCTTCCATTGCCAGCAAAGCAGTTCCAGGTCACATCCCAGTCCTCCCTATAATAGGAAGAGTGCTTTTGTCTATCTTGCCTCCCCCACCTGCTTCTGTTGATCACTGAAGCCTGGGGTTTCTTTACTGCCTCTGCTGAAACCTTATTTTAATGTGTGCTTTCTTTTATTCTTTCTCGATACATAGCATAAATAAACTCCGTAGACGTTTTTTTTTTCCTTGCAGGTCAGTGAGGGTTAAGTGACTTGCCCAGGGTCACACAGCTAGTAAGTGTCAAGTGTCTGAGGTCGAATTTGAACTCAGGTCCTCCTGAATCCAGGGCCAGTGCTTTATCCACTGCACCACATAGCTGTCCCCACTCCTTAGACTTCTAAAAAAAAATCCTATTGCCGACAATTGAGTACTTGTGTGAACCTAGGCAAATCTCTTAATCTCTCTACCTGTTTTCTCATCTGTAAAATGGGGGTAATGATAACTCTAGCATGTTCCTGATTGTGATCCTGGGCTAGTCATTGAACACCTCAGGGCTCTAGGCAACTCTCTAATCAGTGACTATTCGAGTTACTGAGAAGCGACTGACCTGTATTAGTGGAGGGAGTTTCCTTTCCAGGAGTACCCTACGGTAACAAAATCTCATTCAATCCCTATCCCTGTTTATCTCATATGATTGCTCTGAAAGTCAAATGACATAAAGTCTGTAATTCACTTTGCAAACTTTACAAGCACTTTATAAATGCCCATCACCTATTGTACTTATGTATCCATTTGACATTCATCCTTTGCCCAAGTAGCATTCCTTCATCACTGAATAAACCTTTATTATTGTGGTTATAATTAACCACATGCTGTTCATTTTTTATGCTGATCCTACTCGTGAGTATTCAATCTGGGTGTAGAGATTCAGCTGGAAGAAAATCACTTTGGACACTAAGCCCACAGAAACATTCCCCTCGACTGGCCTGTGCTTAGAAAAGAGCTGAGCCTGGTATCAGGAGCTCTGGGTTCAAATATAGACTCTGACCTTTACTAGACACTTGGTCATTCTGATTCTAAGTTTCCTCATCAGCAAAATGGGCAAGATAATGCCTACACAACCTCCCTCATGGGTATGTTAGGGAAGGGAATATTTTGCCTTTCTTAAAGCACTCTATATATGGAAGTTACTGCTCTCCAAGTAGCCAGGCCAGAAGAATGGTGGTAGTAGAGTGTGGCTTTGATACTGGTCAGCCAGTGATGCTACATGGCTTTCTCCTTACGGACTTTCAATAGGGCTTATGAAAATCACATCCCAATTCCATTGGTTTTGGCTTGACTCTGTGAACCAACATCCTGGTGGGTGATTGAGTCTATTTTCTAGTTTTTTGCTGATCACTGCGTCCTTGAACAATATGCTAATAAAAAGCAGTGGCAGCCATCAGTTGGGTTGTGCTGATGAAAATCTTTACTGAAAGGTGTCCCTAGGTAGGCAGCTTTTTGAATGGCCCTTTAAAATTCCCATTTGATTATCTGCCTCGAAAATCATGCATTTCTTTTCTGCCACAAATCAATATAATACATCACAAGGAGGTCTCTATCTCTTTTCCATTTTGCTTGCTTCTTCCCATTTTTCCCTGGGTAAGGGTGCCAAAAGTTGGCCCAGAGTCTTTGTTGGGGTACACTACAAAGCCCACCCTGCCCCTTCATTTCTTCAAAGGGATGGATATTGGTTGCATCATTTACTTAACAGACCTTTATTGAACACTTATAATGTGAAAGGCATTGTGCAGATGTAGAGGGGGATGTGACATCAGAAGCAATTTTCTAGTAGGACCCAGTGGTTTCAAATGGGAAAGGAGAGGGTAATGGCTGTCTTGATAACGGAATAAAACAAGTCAGAAGATTTCAGACAAAGTTCTTCTCTTAATCCAGACCTACACTGTGAATAGAACCTGGTAAGATACTTCAGCTAGAAAGACTTTTGTAAGGATGGGAATTAGAGTATATATCAATCGTACAGAATTATTTGTTGTTATTCCAATATAACAATGGTATCGTTGTTATTGTTGTTATTTCAGACATTCCCAGCTCTCCCCAGGCCCATTTGGGGTTTTCTTGGCAAAGACACTGGAGTAGTTTGCCATTTCCTTCTTTGGCTCATTTAACAGATGGGGAACTGAGGCAAACAGGGTAAAGTGACTTGCCCAGGATCACATAGCTAGTATGCATCTAAGGCTTGATTTGAAATCAAGTACTCCAGGCCCAGTGCTCTATCTACTGTACCACTTAGCTGCCGTACCAATGGTGCCAACGTCAAATAGAAACAGATGACAGAGCTATGTAACATCGCACAATAAAAACTACAAAGGTAATGGAGAAAAATGTGATTGAGGGTACAACATTCCAAACTTCCTCAGTGACACATTAAAAAAAAAAAAAGAATCCTATCTGTAACACAGATTTATGCATGTTAAATAGTTTTGTTGTGTGTTTTTTTTTGTTTTTTTTTCTTTTGGTGGGCAATGGGGGTTAAGTGACTTGCCCAGGGTCACACAGCTAGTAAGTGTTAAGTGTTTGAGGTCATATTTGAACTCAGGTCTTCCTGAATCCAGGACTGGTGCTTTATCCACTGCGCCACCTAGCTGTCCCATGCATGTTAAATGGTAAAGAAATACATACCATCCATGGCCTCAGTTGCCACTCAGCCTATGCCCAGGTTTTAGTGGGGCCCAGGCTGAAAAATCAACAGCTACTAGAGGGCAGCTTCAGTGATCAGCAGCTCTAGGACACTGAAGTAATGGCAGAAGGTAGAAGTGGGGGGGGGTGGGGGGCGGTGTTTAGATAGGGACCAAAACTCCTCTTCTCAGTTCCTGCTGCCTCAGAAAAATAGGGAATAAAGAGGGCATTTTAACCCTGAAAAAGACTGGAAGTTTATTTGTGGAAGTGGGCATCAGAAGAATTTTAGCTTGTGAGTTATTATAAAATAGTGCAATTTCCTGAGTTCTCATTTTTTCTTGTTATGCTGGAATTATTCTCAAATATATCAATTGGATTGGAACAAATTCGCCTTTTCAAAGCGTTACAGCAGAACTGACTGTACTGGTCTCCATTCATATAAGTATCTTTACAATCTGATGGGGACTTGAATGCCAGCTCCATTTCAGGTGAACAGACTTTAGTTAGGTTTTGTTAATAAGGCCCTGCTTTGAAAGATATCCCTGGATATTCAAGTTTGTTGAATGGCCTTGTTAAATTCTACTTGATACCTGCCTCAAAATTCACGTATCTTATTTTTTCTCCAATAAAGACAATAATGAGCATACCCATAGGTCCTTACAACCCAGAGACATTGTAAATATTGGGAAAGGCATCACTTTGATTAAATTTTACTGAGCTCATAAATAATCCTGTTAGCAATATGTCTTAGAATATATGTTTGCATTCTGCTCCATCTCTCACACTCAAGACCAACCAACTCGAGCATCAACCATGTAGCAGGCCTATGCATGCTTTTCTGTCTTTGTTTTATCTGGTGTTTTATTTGATATCACTAAACAAAAATATTCCAGCTCATCCTTGCCATGCATCAGCCTTGAAGATTGAAGTCTCCTGGATGCTGTTAATTTTTGTTTTTCCTAAATTTCAAGTGTAGGTCCTCTAAAGTGATTCCTTTGACCTTTTCCTTTGTCATCTTAAGAGAAAAGGAAAGTGAGTAGTTGTTGTTTGCTGAGTTGTCCCTAGCAAGCTTTCAAACAGACAACTTGAAACTTCAATCTCTGACCAATTAATGCAAACTTTCAACAGTTTATGATATGCTACAGCAAGTCTGAAATACAGACTGCTGTTAGTTTGGGTATTATAAGACATGGTGGTTACTCCAAGGAATAGTCATATTAACAGTCAGCTGGCTAATGTCTGATCCAAATTGCGATGCTGGCAAAATTTCATAGACTTCTTTGGCAACAGGCTTGACAATGTGATACTTTAATGTATAATTGGATAAGTAATTGGGTTTTGTTATAGTACAGTGGTTTGGCATAATTATTTTCCAGGGTTGTGATTTTCTAGTTAATAAATACTTTGGGGGGTTACAAATTCTTAAGTATCAACACTTTATATTCATTGAAATTGGGATGATACTAATTAATATAAAAGCTTATTTCAGCATTTTAGCAGCAAAGGCGATATGGGAAACTTTTTTCTTGTCTTGAGTGAGTCCACTTATGTCAAAGCTTTGACCTTGCCCTCAGCAAAGGGATGGGTTCTAGATGTCAGTTATCTTCTCTATGGTAAAGTCTGAGTTTCTCTCCATAGAACAAGCAAGGAGGGGAACCTCTGGGCCACCACAGTAAATTGAATGCCAAGGAAGGGGGAAGCCTGAAACTACTTGGCAACCTTCACTAGAAGTCAACACCGTAGCTAGCTAGCCTCCTCACACATGGGGAAAGAAAGGGAAAGAAAAGAAAAATCTAGAGTTAGAAAATGTCATTCACAAAAAAACATTTAAAGAATTTCTATAGAATCATAGGTCTAGTATAGGTTAGAAGAGACCATAGAGAACATTTAGTAAAAACTCCTCACTTTATAGATGAGGGAACTAAGGCCCATACCAAGTGACTTATCCAGCATCACACAGATAGTTAAGTGTTAGAGGTAGGTTTTGAACCCAAATTTTCTGACTCCAGAATTTTTCCACACTGTACCAAATGGCCAAAAAAGCCAGAGCTTAGTAGTGAGGCATGCCTTCTGATTGAAGTAAAAGGAAAGAATAATTCAGTCCAGGTTGGACTGGATGACATCTCACCTCTGAGATCCTGTTCAACTGTTGTTCTGTGATTCACTTGACCTGCAACCAGATGGAAAGGGGGTAATTCATTTGTGAAAATTATAGAGGTACAGCTAGCAGGGGATGAAGAAGTCATCCAGCCCATTTAGCCATTTTACAGAGGGGGAAACAGAGCCCAGAGTGATTAAATAACTTCCCCATAGTCCCACAGGTTTTCATAAAGGTGAGATTTCAGCCTCAGTCCTTTGCCCCTAAATTCAACCCACTTTTCATTTTACCATATTGCTTCGCACTAGGAACGATAAAGAATGATCACTGACATTTAAATGTTATTTGGGATCTTACAAAGAGCTCTCTTCCCTACCATGTTGGACAGAAGGTAATAACACACATTTTTATCCCCAATATAGAGATAAATACACTGAGGTAGAAGTGATTTGCCTGAGGTCTTATAGCTAGTAGCAATATCATCAGGACTGAGACCCAAGAACCAAGTAAAGCTGTCTTTGTTTTCTGTTTCATCTAAGTATGGTAGATAGATGATTGGCCATTATAATTTTGGTGTTAGTATGTTCCCACCGAGACCCAGGAGAGGAAGATGTGGCAGCAACAGATCTAATATCTGTTCTCTCCAACTGTGCATCTTAGTCCTTACTGAGAGCTTGTCACTTAATTGCCAGGACTTTGAAGAAGTAAAAAGATATCCCTACCTACATAAAGCAGCTACTTGGCATTGGAATTCAATTCAATTCAGTAAATGGTTAAGTGCCTAGCACTGTGCTAAGCACTGGGGATACAAAAAGAGGCAAAAGACAGGTCCTGACCTTAAGGAACTCACAATCAAATAGGGAAGATGACAAACAAGCAGGGAATGGTTCAGTTTTTGCCTTGAGGGTCCATTTCTGGGGTAACCCGTATTTTCTGGACATTTTTTTTTTTATGTAGCTAGTGGCACATTGCTGGACTGGAGTCAGGAAGACCTGAGTTCAAATGTAGTCCTAGACACATATTAGCTATGTGATCCTGGGCAAGTCACTTAACCTCTATCTACTTCAGTTTTCTTATCTCTAAATGGGATAATAATAGCATCTACCTTCCAGGGTTTTTCTGAAGATCAAAGGAGATAATGTGTGTAAAGCATTCTAGAAACCTTAAAGCACTATATGGATTTATGGTTTTTACTACTACTGCTACTACTACTACTATCACCACTATTCCTCTGTAGATAAGATGGCTTCTTTTAGCTTTTCTGACCCAGTTTGTTGTACTAGGACACATGCAGTGGCACTGTTTTGAATGCATATATGCCACCTCCACTATTGTTAAGAAAACATAGCCATGGAGTTTAGTAAAACAAAGACTATAACTTCCTAAACTACCCATTGGCTCTGAGGTTACAGGGGCTCTGAACAGGCCAGGACACCTGTAAGTTGCCCCTTCCACCTAGCTAGTCTGCTTGCCTTGCTCTTCCTCTCCATGTACTCTATGATCCTTGTTTTTCCTCATATGTAATCCTCCATCTCCTGACTGCATATCTTTTAAGCAGGGAGTCTTCCATCCCTAGATGGTTCCCCTTTCTTGTCTCCACCTCCAAATTACACTGATCTCAGCACAAATCCTTTTTTCTTCAAGAAGACTTTTCTCTTCCCTCAGTGTCTTTCCTCTGAGACCACCTCCAATTTACTTCATATGTGTGTATGGATGTATATGTATGTATTTGATTTGTGTGTGTATATATATATATATATATGTATGTATGTATGTATACACATATCTATAGATATATATTTCTATTATCCATCTTTTGTCCATCCATCTGTCTGTCCATCCATCCATCACTTGTATAAACAGTTGTTTGCATATTGTCTCCCATCAGCCTGTGAATTCCCTGAGTTCAGGGACTGTTTTTGTCTTTCTATTCCCAGTGCTTAGCACAGTGTCTGCATACAGTAGGTGCTTAATAAATGTTTCTTACTTAAAATAATGACAGAAGCATTAAATATTTGGAAATTAACAGGAAGGATACCATTTTTATGATGACTATTGATGTTTGGCAAAATAAAGAACTAAATAATTTGAGAAAATGTTATGCCTAGTTTGAGATAATATGGTGAGATGACAGTGTTTCAAAATTAGTGTATGAATTAGAATAACATTGATAAAATTCATATGAAATAAGAAAAAAAAAGAGAATATTCAGGGATGCCCCATTGGTGGAGGGGGGAGGGAAGAAAAAAGAACACCTGCACAACTACCTCTCAAACTCTATTATGATGAAATAATTATTTTAAATATCTGGTGCTATTTTTGAAAAAAAAAATAGGTCTGGGGAATACATTAGACAGTCATGATTTAGAACTGAATTCATATTGTATATTAAAGTTCCTTAAACTCAAGATCACTAAATAGGGATAAGAAGGCATTATTTAATAGAAAAAGTGACAGGTGGTGCCATAGTGCATAGAGTGCTGGGCCTAGAGTAAGGAAGACTCAACTCCCCAAGTTCAAATCAGGTCTCAGACACTTACTAGCTGTATGACCCTAAGCAAGTCACTTCACCCTGTTTGCCTTAGTTTCCTCATTTATAAAATGACATGGGGGGACAGCTAGGTGGCTCAGTGGATAAAGCACTGGTCTTGGATTCAGGAGGACCTGAGTTCAAATCTGGCATCAGACACTTGACACTAGCTGTGTGACCCTGGGCAAGTCACTTAACCCTCATTGCCCTGCAAAAAAAAAAAAAAAAGACATGGGGAAGGAAATGGCAAACCACCCCAGTATCTTTGCCAAGAAAGTCCCAAAAGGGGTCACAAAGAGTCAGATATGACTGAAAATGACTGAACATATTTAATAGAAAGCAAATTTTGAGGATAATGGGATAATAGTTTGGTCAAAAATGTCAATAGATCTGTTTCTATCTCATACCATACACTGAAATATATTTCAAATGTAGTAAAGTTTTTGTTTTTGTTTTTGTTTATTTTTGGTGAGGCAATTGGGGTTAAGTGACTTGCCTAGGGTCACACAGCTAGTAAGTGTTAAGTGTCTGAAGCCGGATTTGAACTCGGGTCCTCCTGACTCTAGGGCCGGTGCTCTATCCACTGTGCCATCTAGCTGCCCCAGTAAAGTTTTAAATAATTTTAAAACATTGAAATTTATTGTGATAGAAGTTATATCTTTCAGAGCCACTCAAAGGGAAAAAAAAATTAAACATTCATGACTTAGAAGAAAATATGAGACAAAATAGATAAATTTCAGTTTTGCACAACACAAAGACCTGCATACAGAATATGAAAGAAGAAAAAAAAACATTGGAAAATGTTTGCAATAAACATTTCAAATAAAAATCTGGTATGCAAAACCTTTACTGAATTGGCATATTTATAAGGGTAAGATTTCTTCTCCAAAAGATCAGTGGTCAAAGAAAATGAGCAGATCTTAAAAGAATAAACACATTACTGGCAACCACATGAAAAAGGGTTTAAACCTCCTAATGGTCACAGAAATGCAAATTAAGAATACTCTGAGATACAATTTGACATCAATCTAACTGTCAAAGATAATAATAAAGATGGTAAAATTCAAAGCTGACATAACTGTGGAAAAACAGACCTGCTAATATATTTCTGATACAGCTGGGAATTGAGTCATCTTTTTCAAAAGCAGGAGAGAACTATATACTTATTTATTTATTCACTAACTCATTAATTAATTTATTTATGAATCTACTTATTTATTTATTTTGGTGGGAAACATTTATTAAGCCCCTGTTATGCACAAGGGGCTGAGTTATGAGCTGGTAAATCAATGACACAATAATAATTCCTTGCCCTCAAAGGGCTTATGTTCTTATAGGGAGAAAGTAAATTCAAAGTCAGTTCTTCTTTTGAAGAAGAGGCCAGTAACACGGGGGGGGGGGGGGGGGGGGGGGGGGGGGGATCAGGAAGAGCTTGTTCTAAGGGGATGAGGTACAATATCCCAGGCATGCCTAGGCAAAGGTACGTAGGTGGGAGATAGAAGGATGAGTAGGGAGGCATCTCATGGATGATTAAGGCTGAAATGTTAAGTGTGAAGAGAAGTCATGTGAAATGAGTCTGGAAAGACTGCAACAAAAGTCTGAAATGTTCCTGCCCTTTGACTCTATGCTTAAATCCTAAGGACTGTTCAGATGGAGACAGGGGGAAAATCTATATAAAAGTATTCTTAGCAAATCTATTTGAAATAGCAAAGAGGTAGAGGCAAGATAAGTGTGTAACAATTGGGGGAGTTGCGGGCCAAATTTTGATATATGAGTATAACAAAACAACAACAATAATAACTGATAATAGTAATAGCTACTATTTATAAAGTACCTGTTATGTTCCCAGTACTGTGGTAAGCCCTTTACAAATATTATCTTGTTCGATCCCCACAATAATCCTGCAAGGTAGCAACTATTTGAGGAAAATGGAGGTTAGGTGACTTGTCCAGGGTCACATAGCTAGTAAGTGTCTAAGGTTGCATTTGAATTCAGGTCTTCCTGAATTTGAATTCAGGTCTTCCTGACTCCAGGCCTGGTGCTCTATCCACTCCCCCCCCCCATTATCTGGATAAAAATTTTACTATTAAAAATAATAAATGAGGAATTGGGAGACACAAGGGAAGAACTGATGTAGAGTGAAGTAAGACTACCTCTGCAAGTCATGGAACCTTCAATGGGGATATCAGTTAAACCTGACTCAGGGTTGGCTAAGGATCAAAGACATTGATAAAATGATTTGCAAAGCTTAAAGTGCTTTGGGAAGTTCAACTAGTTACACTTTTCTTGTATTATAATGGAAAGAGCAAAGTAATTAGAATCAGAGGACAGGATTGAGATCCTGCCTCTGCCAATTAGCACCTGTGTGGCCTTAGGCAACTTGCCTAACCTCTCAGGCACATCTGACTCTTCCTGACCCCATTTGTAGTTTTCTTGGCAGAGATACTGGAGGGGTTTGCCATTTCCTTCTTCAGTTCATTTTGCAAATGAGAAAACTGAAGTAAAGAGGGTTAAGTAGCTTGCCCAGGACCACACATGATAAAAGCTTGAGAAGTCTTGCCCTATGTCATACTGTAGGTTACAAAGGAACATGGGAACGGGGGTGTGGAAAGGAAGGAAGGACCCAGGCTGACATTCGTTAGTGTGAAAGGAGAAGAAACTGGACTCTCCCAAGATATTAGAAACTCCTTGAAGTTGGGGATGTTTCCTATGTGGTCCCCAAAGCTAGTTGTCAGTACTTTATCCCACCTTAAGGTATCATGCATATGTTTATTGATTTACTTTTTGAACCCCTCCCAGGTCTAAAGGGAGCCTCGAAAAAGCAGGATGAGTTTCTGTTTGTTCTCTTTGGATCCTGCAACTCCTAACTTGGTGCCTTGTACACAGTAGGTGCCTAGTAAATGTTTATTGAATTCTTTAAATCTAGACACCAGACAAAAAATTTCCTTCAGATAAAACTGGACCTCACAGACTACTTTGTGCCCGCTGAATACTCACATTTAATGAATGCCTATGATCCTTATTGACCCACTCTATCTGATCAATCAATCAATCAATCAATCAATCAACAAGTGCTTATTAAGGCTGGGAGCTGTACTAGGCTCTGGGGATACCAGCATAAAGAATGAAGCAATCACTATTCACAGTGAGTTTACATTCTAATTCGGGAGAGGGGATTGTGGGGGGGAGACATAAGAATATATGTGTTTATACACACATGTATATATACAGCAAATATAAAGATTATATATAGCAAATATAAGGATTATATATATGTATATATATCCATTATCCATTATCCATCTATCATCCATCTCTCTCTTTTTTTTCTCCCTCTCCCTCTCTCTTTCCCCTCACACAAAGTAGTTAAATAGAAGTTAGTTTGAGATGGAGACCACTGGCATTGGGTGGGGAGGGAAATAGGAAAGGCTTCATGCCAAAGATGATATTTGATCTCCATCTTGAGCAAGAGGAGAGAGAGATTAGGAGAAAGCTAATTCCACTCATTCTGGTGGACTAATGCAAAAGCATGGAGATGGGGGAGGGGGTATCATATCCTGTGTAAGGAACATTAAGAAGGTTCATTTGACTGGGTCTCTGAGTGGGGGAGAGGAAAAAATGTTCAGGGAGGCTTGGAAAGGTAGTTTGAGGTCCGAGCCGTCTAGGGCTGTAAAACAGAGAAATTTATGTTTTATTCTAGAGGCAATAGGAAGCTACTGGAGTTGACAGAATAGAGGAATCACATGGTCAAATGATCATTTGGCAACAACTTGTAGTATGGACTGAGGTGGGGAGAAACTCGAGGCAGTGAGACCAATTAGAAAGCTGTTGTATTATCTAGGGGAGAGTTGATGAGGCTCTGAACAAAGGTGGTAATTATGTAATAGAGAGGAGACTATGTGCAGAAAGGATTGTGAAGGGATAAATTTCAAGATTTGGATACTATTGGAACATATGGGGTGCTAGAGAAGGAGGAGAAGAACCTGACCCACTGAGAGGATGGTTCTGTAGAAGTACAGAAACAGGGACATTTGAAAAAGAAGAGGGTTGAGGGGAGAGGAGGTGGAGAGGAATAATGAGTCCAGTTTTAGACATGTTAAGTTTAAAATATCTCTGGGACATCTAGTCGGAAATGTCAGACAATTTGACGATACTGGTTTGAAGCTAGGAGAGACTGGGGTTAATTGATGCTAATGGAACTTATGGGAGAGTTTAAGGAGAGAAAGACAGAGACAGAGACAGAGAGACAGACAGAGAACCACAGAGATAGAGACAGACAAAACCACAGAGAGACAGAGATAGATGGAGATAGAGAGGAGAGGAATATAGAAAAGGTGTGGTAGAGAGGAAAATCCATGTCAAAGGCAGAGGGGAAAAATAAAGATTATCTATCTCCACAATAAAAAGAGCTTAAGCTTAAAATGGAGACATAAGAGATATGACATAGGCTCATCCACTAGAAATGGAAGCATCTGAGAAGCCAACTAGTCCAGCTCTCTCCTTTTGTAAATAAGGAAACACTAAAGCCCGAGGCAGCTCAAAGACCCACCCAAGGCCATGTGGGTAAGAATCAAGATCTGAGAATTTGGACCCAGGTCCTCTACCTCCAGAGTCAGCGCTCTTCTGGCAGTACCACTGAACATGCCCAGGGTGACACAGATTCTAAGTCACAGAGCTGAGACTCATACCTGCCTCTTCTGACTCCAGGGTCAGGACTTTTCCATTGTTCTAACACTTAGTCAACCTCACTGACATCTGAGGAAAGTTCTTTGTGCTCTATAAACCTGAGCTATCATTATTCTGGATGCCTTTGTCCTGAGGCAGGGAAACCCAGCAGAAGGAGTTGAGTCAACATATTGTTGTACATGCATAGAATTCTGTTACTAGGTTCCCTTTTTCCATCTATGTATTACTATTTTTTAAGAACCCACTTGGCTTTTGCTTCTCCCTGTCTCTGTCTATCTCTGTTTTTTTCTGTCTCTATGCCTGTCTCTGTCTTTCTACTCCACCCCATTTCTCTGTCTCTGTCCCTGTTTCTGTCTGTCTGTCTCTCTTCACACACAAAAATGATTCAGCAATGGGAAGATGAGATCAATACACAGGAATGATTCTTGGGATTCAGAATTCTCAAACAAGCTGGTATATATGTCACTAAATTTGGGAACTGACATCTCTCCATCTCTAGCCCTAATGACCTTGCCACCCCTTAATCTTGCCTTTGCATTATTTGGGTACCATTTATGCGATCTGGGAGCATTGTTGTTATCAGCAGATACACTTTTCCCCCTTCCTGGATTGTAAGTTCAGTGAAGGCAGAGGCTTGATCTGATACAGACTTTGAATCTGCCCTAGTTCAGTACCAGGGGAATGACACTCTTCTGCACACAGCAGTTTCTTAATAAATGTGTGTTGAATGGAGTCCAATTCCTTAAGCAGTTTTCTGAAAATGTGATCCATTTTGTTGTTTACTCTGCATTTGTGGGCTTTTCTACATGAAAATGGGAATTTATGGATGCTTTTTTCTAACTTGTAAATACTCTAGTGCTTTCTGTAGCTATACAAAAGAAGCCTCCAATACCTCCTATTTTTTGTTTTTACAGAAAGCTGCCTATTTCTCCTTATGAGATGAGTTTAAATAGACTCTGTTTATGTCCCAATTCCAATACCTACTTTTTAGGGTGTGTTTTCTTCTATATACACATCAGTCCCATTCCCTTGGGATGTGCTTTCAAGTATTGCACTTAAAATAAAGCAATCAAATTGCAGAAATATGTTACAGGAAGTTTTGCTTCCAGGAAAGAACTGTTGTCAAAGTTTCTTTGAGTAGGCAAGTAAATAAAGGAAGGGCTCATTTACCTCTGTACCAACTTTACAGAGAGGTAAAGAAGAGTAATTAGTAACAGGCTGGCAGTAGGCTCCCATTAAATTCCAAGATGCTGAGAGCTGGGATTTCCCATTTGAAAATGACTGGGCCCCCTTACCACGTATCACATAATTTGGCTCAGTTATAGCCCCATCCCCTTCACCATACACATACACAGATACATTACATAGGGGCCTCCAGAGAAGTTATGCCAGCTTTGAGAAATTTGGTGGATCAGTACTCCCTCAAAAACCATGGGTCCCAAGGCTCCATCGATGTATTCCTTTTCCCTAGCTCATATTAAAGAGTCATAGGGTAATTGATTTAGAGCTGGGAGAGATCTGAGAGGATACTGAGTCCAAGGAAAACAAGGCCCAGGGGCGGCTAGGTGGCGCAGTGAATAGAGCACTGGTCCTGGAGTCAGGAGAACCTGAGTTCAAATCCAGCCTCAGACACTTAACACTTACTAGCTGTGTGACCCTGGCAAGTCACTTAACCCCAATTGCCTCACCAAAAAGAAAAAGGAAAAAAAAGAATAAAAAAAACAAGGCCCAAAGAGGGGGGTGGAGTTCCTTTCATAAGGTCACCCAAAAGGCATTTAATCAAATGATATAAGAAACAGTGATAAGAAAGGATTCCTGCCCCCAAGCCCCTGAACACATGGGGTATGCTCTCTGTCAGGTTACAGTCCCACCAGCATGGAAAGGCAGCCACAGAAAGAATCTTCATGAACAGGGATCCAACATGGACATTTCCTCTAATACACAATAAACGTCTACGTCTATTCCAAGATATTGATTATCATGAGAGCTCTCTAATGAGCACACAGAAGGCTTATTTCCCTTCTATAGCTTTAGGCAAGATTTAGGATGTGCAGATGCTGTGTCAAATGCATGCTCAAAGAGCAGACAAAGATCAGACACTTCCTTCGATGTGAAATGACTTTGGGAAACAGTCAAAAGAAGAAGAAAGAGAACAACAGTTGACATTTATAGAGTAATCTCAGGTATTTGAAGAACTTTAGGGCCTCGGGAACACTCTCTGTGGAGTAGGGGATGTGAGTATTATTAGCCCCATTTTACAGATGTAGAAACTTGGGTTCAGAGAGGTTATATGATTTGCCCATGGTCAGAAGGCTACCCAGTATGACAATCAGGAGGGCTGAGATAAAAACCAGTCCACTTTCTATAGAGCTTTAATATTTATAAAGCACTTGCCTACCAATCATCCTGTGAGTTAGATGGCAAAAGTACGTCTGGGACCATTTTGCAGATGAGTAAATTGAGGCTTACAGAGGTTTAGGAGTTTTCCAATGACACAGAACTATTAAGTGAAAGAGACAGGACCCAGATATTTTGGACTCTAAGACCTATGTTTTTTTCTGCTATGGCCTATTACAATGAACAGAAGAGGAAATGAATAGTCCATCAGACTTAGGAAAGGAACAACAACAAAACCACATATTGAACAGTATGTGACCATAATGACCAAATTTAGTTCCGAGGAAGGAAGGAAAAAGGGAGGGAGGAAGGGAGGGAGTCTAATGATTGGAATGATGCCACCTGTTGGAGACTTACAGTAGGAAAGCTCCACCATGAGGAGAAGACCTCTGAGGGCAAGGCCATGCAGCTTTTCTTTAGCATCAGGAAGTGACGTTGGCTTGTGGGAGGAAGAAGGGGCAAGGCTGGCTCTCTCGCGCTCTTACGTCAGGATGCTGGTGGAGAGTGGAGCTAGAAATGTGCTCTCCCTTTAATAGATGGATGAATCTAGGCCTTTCTCTTTCTCTTCACCAAATTATTATTCTCCTTAATAAATGCTTAAAAGTCTAAACTCTTGCTAAAACTTATAATTTATTGGCAACTACTCATTAGATATTTTAGACAGACTAGCCCCTTACAGAAGGAAGGAAGGACGGACTTAGTATATAGCACTGTAGTAAGCATTGGGGATACAAATTTAAACAAAAAAGGAAGATAGTCCCCACACTATGAAAGATATCCCTGAAGAGAGCTAGGTGGCACAGTGGAAGAAGTGCCAGGCCTAGAGTCAGGAAGACCTGAGTTCAAATCTAGCCTCAGACACTTACTACATGTGTGGCCTTGGGCAAGTCACTTCACCCTGTCTGCCTCAGTTTCTTCATCTGTAAAATGAGCTGGAGAAGGAAATGGCAAACCCCTTCAATATCTTTGCCAAGAAAACCCACAAATGTGGCCATGAAGAGTCAGACATGAGTGAACAACAAAAACAAGAACTACTTACCAAGATGGTACGGCAGATATTGGGGATTTACAAAGACACAAATAAAACATTCCCTGTTTACCAACACCTTATATTATAATGGATGAAATGCTGGGCTTGGAGTCAAGAAAAGCTGAGTGTAAATCCTGCCTTTAATGTAGCTGTGTGATGCTGAGTGACCACTTAGCTACTCTGTGCTTCAGTTCCATCACCTGTAAAATGGGCATAAGGATAGCACTCACCCCTAGGGTGGTTGTGAGGATCAAATGTGGTAATATTTGTAATGATCTTAGCACAGGAAGAACCAACATATACACAGACAATAAATAGAAAATCTACACACAGTCAGTACTACATCATTAGGGGGCATTAAGAAAGAGGACAAGAGTTCTGGTTTTGAACCTCAGGGGGATCTGGGTAGTCCAAGAGGCAGAGGTGAGTGGTGGTGGCCCATGCCAAGACCCCAGAGGAGATGAATAACATGTGGTGCTATCAGCTATGTCAATTTATATGGAGCACAGAGCACGTGAAGAAGGGCAATACCATGAAATCAGTTGACAGAAATAGGTTGGTATTAGCTACTTTTCTGGATTTTTTTCCATGCCATATCCTGCACTGGGATGTGGGATGCCTGGGTTCTAGCCCTGCTTCTGTCACTCAATCTTTTTGGTCCTTTAAGTAAGCTCTGTTATCTTTCTTGGCCTCAGGCTGTGTGATAGGAAGACTCCATCTTGAGTCAGAGGATCTGAGTTGGAGTCTGAGTGCTTCCTTGTACAAGATATGTGGTTTTGGGCATATCATTACTTCTTTAGGCAGTTTCCTCATCTGTAAAAATGGAGATAATAATGTATGCACTGCTTACCTAATAGAGTGGTTGTGAGTAATGAGTTAGGAAGACACTTTGTCCATTATAAAATGGACAACATTAATCATTATTGTTATCGTTACTATATGTAAAATGAAATGATTGGACGAGGCCAATTCTGAATTGACATTCTATGGCTTTATGAATTGTTTCCAAACTTCCATTAAGCCTGTCAGGCCTTCAAAAAAATCATGGGATCAAAAATACAAAGCTGGAAAGGCCCTTAGATAACATGTAATCCACCCTGCTCACTTTATAGATAAGACAATTGAGGTCAAAGAGAAGTTAAATGACTTGTCCAGGGTCACCCAGATATTAAGTGGCAGTCAGGATTCAAATCTAGTTGTTTTTTGGGGTTTTTTTCAGCCACTGCAGTTTACTGCATCTCACAGGCAAATGTAAATTCTTTGGGATTATTCATGGTTTGTAGATTTCCTCTTTTCACTGCTCCTCTCCATTAGCAGAGAAAATTGGCTTCAGTGCCACACTGTGGAATTGACTTTAGTAAAGCTAGACTTTTCTCCAAATACATCAAAATATGCAAGTTTCACAGCACCTAAATAGCTGTTCCTTATGGGGGAAAAGGTGCGTGTGTGGAGGGCTATGTGTAGCTTCTCTCCCGTTTCTCATCTGTAGCGTACTCAAAAATCCAGTTGAAGCCTTGTGAGCTAGCTCAGAATCTTGAGTGGTTTAAGAGGATTTTCTTGAGCACTGGTGATTGAGGAATGACCTTGGGGAACAGCAACCTCAGAGGCCAACTGAGTCAGCCTTGTGGAAAGGCAGAAGGGGACAGAGGAAAATCAGGAGGTAGTAAAGGCTTTCAAGAAGATGGCCAGTATGTATCCCCTCATGGCCATCAATGGAATGCTGTCAAGAGTTTCAGATAACTGGTGAGTGGGATTGAACTAAAATGCTGAAATGGAATTGGATCAATTATCTCATGCATGTTGGCATTCCTTCCAGTGATTGTAGACTGAAACCCATTTAAGCCTGCCCATCCTACATGACTCTCATTTATGTCCTCCCATAAATAAGCCACAGAGAATACACCCAGTGTGCCAGGGAAACCTTTCTTGATTTCTCTTGCTATCAGAAACATACCAATTGAATAAATGGGATGTCCATTTATAATTTCTTGCTCTCACAAAATGACAAGCCCATCCTTTTATTGTTAGTCTATACCTTCCTTCTTAAAAGTCTTTTTTTCAGTTGTGTCTGACTCTTTGTGATTCCATTTGGGGTTTTCTCAATAGAGATAATGGAGTGGTTTGCCATTTCCTTCTTCTGCCCATTTTACATATGAGGAAACTGAAGCAAACAGAGTTACTTGACTTGCCCAAGGTCATAGAACTAGTAAATGAGGCTGGATTTGAACTCAGGAAGATGAGTCCTCCTGACTCTAGACCTGGTACTCAAGCCATTGTGCTACCTAGCTGATCCTATACCATCTATAGGATGCTTTAAAACAAAATGCTTAAATACCAAGCTTGCCCTCCCTCTGCTCCCCCCCCCAAAAAAAAGAGATGAAAAAATGTGTCGCTAATTCTTTTTTGTAAAGGTCAGGGGCTGTCGAACTTTACATAAGCTGTCAGACTGGGTTGAAGTATTGGTTTATTTTGCTGAGCTCTTTCTCCTTCCTCTTTTCCCTTTTATTCATTTGTATTCGTTCTGATTCTTTGTCGCTGCACCAGTTATGGGCAAATGTGAGGAATAACCATAACTGTAGACATGTTCTTTGCCCTCTGCTGCTATTAGGTATGGAGTTTGGAGCATGCATCCATTCCCAGCATGATAAACCACACATTCTGTGGTTGGGTGGGTGGATTCAAAGGGATCATAGAACCAAAGATACAGAGCAAAAAGTGCTCTCAAAAGCCATCTAGTCCAGCCTCCTCATTATATAGATGAAGAAATTGAAGTGTTAAAAAGAGGCCAAATTATTTGTCTAGAGTCATGCAGGCAATAAGCATCGGGGTGAACCAAGAGCACAGGTTTGGCTCTTTCTACTGTACCCCATTAAAACTAATCTATGAATCAGCTTTGCTAACACCCATTTTTTGTATTTTGTCGATGTCTCTTGTAAACTATCTGTAAGCCTTAGCTTGACATGACCATCTGTGAGGCATATGAAAATAACAGACGGTTACCCTAATATCCAGGAAAATACTGACATTCCAAGGCTTTAAATTATTTGGACTCATCTGGCAGAATCTGCATCACCATGAAGCCACTTAATGTTTGATTTCTGGGCTTCTGTCTCTTTTGACATGAGTACCAGAAGTGGGGAGGCCATATATTCTGGAGGTTGGAAGTGTTCCTCATCATTCTATTGAATTGTTAGAAGATGGATTTACAGCTGACCTGGAGCAAGTATCAGAATGAAATTAGTCTCTGACTAGAAGAACAGCAATCCGGTTTGCCTGGCCCTGGGCAATGGCATCATATCTGCCTCTTGCAAGGAAGGAAATTACTTCCTGATGTCATTTCCATCTACTAAAGAGAATTAAATCCTTGTAGCAAAATGCAAAACTGACTTGCTGGAAGCTAACTTCTGAGTAGAAGATAGATCACTTTCATAAACATATTTGCAGTTTGGTTATATGCTAATAATCCTCAATTACTCTTGAAAACACCATGAATAGAAATGCCACTTTGCTGGAAAGCAGACTGTGTGTCACCCTTCCTCGAATGACATTCCCTTTTGTATCTATATTTGTATCTAAATATGGGGAGGAAAATGGCCATTGGCTTCCATTGCCTTGATGTTGGGCTGGGCTAAACTTAAAATATATTTTTTAGTAAAAGGTATTAAGTTAAATTATTCTTGGTAGTTTCCCTTAGTGGGAAATATTTTAAGGTCCATAAGGACAAGGGTCCTATATTTATCTTTTTGACAAGAATGCAAATTACATATGTTAGGAAATAAATATTTGCTGATTTAAATTAAGCAAAAAAAAAACCCCTCTTTATAAGACTCAAAAAATTGTAAATGAAGATAGGAGACATAGCTAGACATTCATGAACCTGCCATTGTATTTGAACTTCCAACCAAATAGAACAAAGGGGAAAGAATGATATAGTGTAAGGCCCACTGGATTTGCAACCAGGTCATCTGGGTTTGAATCCTGATTATATTACTGCTTACATGTATCATCTTGGACAAATGAGAGATCTCCAGGCCTCAGCCCCATCTATAAAATGAGGAACTTTGGATTAAGTCCTTTCTATCTCCACATACTAGAAAGTCCTCCATATCTCCTGGGAAACATTATTTTGGGAAGTAGATTTGTTCCAACTGTTGTGATACAGTAATAATATTTGAGCTTCAAAAGACTTTAGAGAGCTAGGAATCATGGATCTCAGATTTGGAAGGAGCCTTGGTAGCTCAACCCATTGCTGAGAAAGAATCCTTACTATAACTTGTATAAACAACAAAAGGACTTGTCTGAGGATGGGGAAATTACAGAGCTACCAGGTTTGGTGGCACCATGGTCCATTTTCATGTCCTTGGATTATAAAATATTCATTGATATATTTTGTTTTTATATTTCCTGTATTTCCTTCATCTTTTACACAGCCATCCCTTGTATATGCTTGAGCAGTAGTTGTCCAGCTTTTGATTAAAGGTCTCTAATGAGAAGGAACACACTACCATTGGAGGCAACACATTCCACTTTGGGATAGCACTGTTAGAAGCCTAAAAGGCATGTCTTTTGTTAAGGGCTAAAATTCTAGCTAGTCTGTCTAAAATATCTAATGAGTGGTCGCCAATAAATTATAAGCTTTAGCAAGAGTTAGACTTTTAAGCATTTATTAAGGAGAATAAGAATTTGGTAAAGAGAGAGAGAAAGGCCTAGATTTCTATCTATTAAAGGGAGAGCACATTTCTAGCTCCCTTCTCCGCCAGAGTCCAGAGGAAAGAGCGCGAGACTGAGCGCCAGTCTCTTCCTTCCTCCTCCCACTAGCCCGCGTCACTTCCTGACTCCTGGTCTTGCCCTCAAAGACCTTCCCTTCATGGGCAGAACTCCTCTACAGTAAGTATCCAGCAGGTGGCGTTATTCCAATCGTTACAGTCCCCCCTGTTGTTCCTCAAGAAACAAAATGTTTCCTTGACGGAACAGTAAAAAGAATATAATAACTATTGCTAACTAATAATATGTGAACAACAATATAGAAAAGGAAGAGAGGAAAGTTTTGTCCAGAGGGGCGATTTTTTTTTTTGTCCTCATGAACCGACGCTTTGACATTAGTCTTGCAAAGGGAGGGCCTCTGCAGAGAATACATGTTACAGATGGTGTATATTATAACAGAAAGAGAAAAAAACAACAAAAACAACAAATCAAAATTGTTCATTTAAAGTCTCTGAAAGTCTTTTCTCAGATGTCCTCTAGGTGTAGTCGTGGAATGGAAGTCTTTTCAGGGGTTGAGGTGTGGATGCTGGTAATCAGCCAGGAAAATTTCCTACAAAATTGAGCTTAACACAACTTTAAAATAGCTTTGTCAATAATCAAATCAAACAATGAAAGTTCTCAAAAACATGTCTAAGGGAATACAGAATCTTAGTTGTTAACACGTGAAACATACAATAAAACAAAAATTGAACCATTCTTTAAAATTACATTATTATTATAGTCCCCCCTTATGGAGAGTAATTGAGAAGACAATTGCTGTGATATTAATTTTTAAAAATAATTTTTGTCTTTGTTTCATCACTTTTTGCATCATCTGCCTAATTATCCTCATGCCATTATGAGAAATTTTAAAATCTTATATAATTGGTAACAGATGTCAAGGCCAAATTCAACAGTGTATTTATCATGACACCTGCGATAATTATGGGGGTTACCATAAAAGAACAGAGAAATGATGGGATATGAGCATTCCCACACTTGAGCAATATATACTGCCCATACAGTATGCCAGGCTTAAAATAGGTGGATGGAATATATGTCCATGCCACCGAACATATTGGAAGAAACTGAGTCAGACTTAATCAGATGCATGGGATTGAGATGTCCATGGCATCAGGCATATAGGAGGGAGCATAGAAGCCAGGTGTAGAAGTGAGATGGGTGGGATGAATACTTCCAGCCATCTGTACAATATTGTGGGGAAAAGAGAATAAAATATTAAACCAAGAGAATCCAACCTCAACATTTGTCAAAAGCCGTTCCCTCGGCCATACCTTGACTTCATGCATGTCTCCCCTCATGTGACAGTTCAGTGTCTGCTCTTGCATGTATTCCTCTTGTGATTGGATGGCATCTTGGCCAACTGGCATCTGATAACTCAGAATAAAGGCAATTAATGTCTTAAATGATAAGTTCCCATAATCCAAGTCTCATATGGATTTAAAAATTGAGGATAATAAATGATTGCAAAAAATGTGAATACATCTTGACTCAGAACACAATATATAATTATGCAACAATTTCAAATAATACCCTTTTTTTACTTAGTATACAATTACTTTTGTGAAAAATCAGAACATACTTAAATACAAGTTAAAGCACAACAGAATCTCAAAGAACTTTTTTTTTTTGAAAAAAGAAAACTTTTACAAATGTTCCCCTCTTTTTTTTTTTTTGGGAATATGCTTATCAAAAATAATACTTCTAGAATCAATTTACACTTGCCATGGCAACCAATTTGCCAGGGAAATGCTTTAAAGAGTTTGATCAAATAATCAGTTGAGGAAAAAAAAATAACAAAAACAAACAACTCAGAATATGGGAGCACAATACTCCTAGAATTAACATTGTATTATGAAATCAAAACCATGTTTCAAAATTAGATAGATGAATGAATAGAAGAAAATACACGTGGAATAATAAAAGACAATGAAATTCAAACTAGGGAAATCTAAATGAATATGAATTTAATATTAATAAGAGTACTATAAAATATAAACTTGATCACATGACTATAAAAAGCTTTTACAAATATTCTCCTTGTTTTAAAAACTAAGTATAAGACACAATCTCAAAAGCATGAAAATCTCTATGAAAATAAACCCATACCATTAATTTCAAAATGTATATATAATAGCATAGAAATCCTATGTAACCTCTGAACTGACATTAATACTCTGAGTGAATTCAGAACACTCTTGATTCCGATATCTAAAATCCCCAATACTCATATCAATACCTTGCTGCTTACTTCCACATTTCTGTAAAATATATACCCTTCCATGGCAAAAGAAGCAGAGTCTTGAACTATGTTGATTGTCATTCTTATTCAGCTTAAGTTTTTCTTCTTTAACCCCTCTATATTGTCTGTCATTCTTTTCACCATACAAATGCTTTATAAGATTACTAATTAAAGACAAAAGCAGGTTAGCAAAATTATGAACAAATCGAGCATATCTGGAATTTAAAGGGTTTTCTAAAGTTGTCTCAGAAGCACAGCCAGGCTGGGGAAGGACTGAGCCTAAAGCTGCAAATGTAGTTAGAGAAAGTTGAGCATGCGCATCAGATCTCTGGACTTCCCAGGCAGGGGAAGCTATGGGCTTGGCCATGGGAGGAGTAGAGGGTGGGGTTTGGAGAGGAGGGGAGGGACCAGAGCAATTTGAATCAGACTTGATTTTGAACTCAGGCCTGGATTCCTCTTCCCCCACTTTGCCTCCAGGTGCTAGGGGATTAAAAGCTTCTAGAGGGTGGGTCATTGCCTCCAGGCATGCAAAATTAAAGCAACAATTAGTGTTGGAACTGGGAAAAGCTGCGGGGAATCTCTTCAGGTTTCTCTGAAAAAGCATGGTTGGGAGAGGGAGAGATATTTCCTTGTATGAGTAAGTTGCTGGCTCTTTTAACAAAAATAAAAAGAAAAATAGAAAATCCACAAAAACAAAGCATTAACATGATCTTATCTCCCATTTGTCTGGTTAAACAGACTAAAATCAAAAATAGGATAATTAGGGAGTTTAAAAGGTCCATTCGAAAAAATTTAAAGGGAAAACACAGCCAGTACGCCAGTACTTAGCAGTTAAAGGGAGAGGGAGGGGAAATTTCTTACCCAACCAGAAGATCAGAAGAAGACTGAGGGTTAGCTTATCCCTTCGTGGTCACCATCTGTTAAGGGCTAAAATTCTAGCTAAACTGTCTAAAATATCTAATGAGTGGTCGCCAATAAATTATAAGCTTTAGCAAGAGTTAGACTTTTAAGCATTTATTAAGGAGAATAAGAATTTGGTAAAGAGAGAGAGAAAGGCCTAGATTTCTATCTATTAAAGGGAGAGCACATTTCTAGCTCCCTTCTCCGCCAGAGTCCAGAGGAAAGAGCGCGAGACTGAGCGCCAGTCTCTTCCTTCCTCCTCCCACTAGCCCGCGTCACTTCCTGACTCCTGGTCTTGCCCTCAAAGACCTTCCCTTCATGGGCAGAACTCCTCTACAGTAAGTATCCAGCAGGTGGCGTTATTCCAATCGTTACACTTTGAAACACACCAGTGCACCTAATTGTCTCTTCTCAGGACAAACCAAACATGTTGAATAACTCTTCCACATGACAGCATTAATGCCTTTATGCTTTAAGAGGTTAGAAATGCACTAAGACTTTGGAAATACCCTGTTTATATGATATTTACATATAAATATTTTATTTAAACATTATTGTTTTACTGAGGACCATATAAAAACGTTTTAATAATAGCAGTGGTTGAAGATTTAAAGCCATTTCAGTCTAGGAATACAAATTTATTTGTCTATCATTTGTATTCATTCTTTTTATCATCTTGAAGCTTCTTCTTGGAGTGGGGCATGGGTGAAAAGATAGATGTTCTTTTCATGCACCTGTACTTTTTCTCCCCCATTGTCTTAGTCACTCCTTTGCATTCATTAGGACTAACTGAACCAAAGTCCTTAATGAAATCAGAGGTAATGAAAAACATTTGTAGCAAAGGCAAGGAGAGACTATGGTTTTTAAAAGTGCAGAGGTGAGAAAATGCCAGAAAATGTAAGTATGAGGGGAAGAAAGGAAAGAAGGAAGGAGGGAAGGGACAATTCAAAGGAGGTTGAGAAAAGTGAGTGTATACAGATTATAGCTCTAATTTATTATATCATCATGTATCGTCTATATTTTTCTTTTCCTTTGACTCATAATTACTTATATTATTATATTACATCATTATCCAAAGTGTATATAGTATAGTATATGTACTATATAGTATATACTATACATAGTATATGTGTGTATAATTGTCGTATATAATAAATAACACAATATCTAATCTAATACAATAACTATAATATATCTAATATAATGAACACAATATGATAAATATAATGTCTTGATGTAAAATATAATATATTAATTTAACAATAAAATATGATAATGCATAATGTATCATATTAATTATATTATACATTTATATATAAACTCATTTAATATAGTTTTTAAGAATTCCTCTGAACTCTTTGAGTAAAAAAAAAAAAAGGATTCAAACCAGGTAAGTAAAATGAATAGAAATGATTGGTGATAAGTTGTGAATAGAAGATCTCTCCCATAATGAAAGAGCTTTTTACCAAAACTGTGCCAGCCTCTTAAGTGCCATCATCTCATTTTGTCTCCAAAAGCTTCAGAAGCATGATAAAGGAGAAGAAGATTCCCCAGCTAAGTGGAGGTCAGAAGATGAAATGGCAGCAGAAGCAGCTAAACTCCGAGAATATTTTCAGTGAAGAAGGTAAGGCATCTCACCAATAAATACAGATAAAAGTTTGCAATAGGGATTATTTCTGCATACAGGATAAGTTCATATCCTCAATATTTTCATGACATCTGACATCTAGAGTCAACCTGCTTCCTTCTGACCATGCTATAGATACATCTTACAGTATTTAAATGGCATTTCTCCACACAATTTGTTTTTTGGTTTTTTTGAACCTGAATGTAGTAATGGAGAGGAATGGACCTAGAAATAGAGATCTATTGCCATAATAGTGTCTTTAGAGATATATAAAGAAAATATATAGACATATAAAGAGATAGATATCAAAACCCTTCTATGGCCTACTTCTATTATATATAGACTTTCTTCATCATCTATGTATCTATAATCCTGATAACTGTAGCTAACTGAGGCAGAAATGGAGAGAAAGAAAGAAGCAGAGAGAGCAAGTAGAGGTAAAATACACTGAAACATCAAGGTCTTCATGTGGAGAAAAAGAACATAGAGAATATAGGCTACATTCCTAAAATTACATCTTATTGAAAGAAAAAAAAGTGTGTATGTGTGTGTGCACGCATGTGTATTTCCCCTTTCAAAGATAACTCATATTGGAGTCTGGCCTTCATTCCAACAAGTAAGGCATTAGGTGCTTATTGAGGGTATGAGAGGTACTATGTGAAGGATACGGGAGTACCCTGGACAGTCCTGAACCTTTTAAATGAACTTGGAGTTGTTGACTAACTAGAGAAAGACTGAAGCTGATTGCAAGAGAGCTCAGTCCTTTTGACTGACATCCAACATCTGCAACTTTAGAGAAATGAAACTTTTATAAGGTGTTTATTCTCTTCTGCTGCCTCTGATTTAGTAAGGGAAAACATATACTCTGAATTTGCTTTGTTATTAGTAGAAACTTGAAGCTGATTGTGAATTCTAGTATCCTGATGAATGAAAGACTGGGCTTTTCTGCATTGCCCAGGAAGACTACCTAAGAAACTTATTCACTTCTCTGGCTTAAGGGAATAGCTTATCAAAACAGAAGCATAGCTTCCACATTGCCTGTTTAAGGGTAATTGTGAGTTGAGAGAGCTTGTCATTGCTTCATCAATTTAATTTTTTTTCTTTTTTAAATAGTTTACCAAGAGAGTGGTAAAGACAAGAAAGGTGGGAGTTAGCGAGAGGAGTGGTTTCTTCTGGTAGAGATTGTACATGAAGGCACTAAGAATTTCGAGGCCTGCAGTAGAGTCGAAAGTTGCCCCAAGTATGTGGGTTGTCTTTATTCATGAATCTTTATTGTCTATGACATGATGATATTATATTACCTTAATGTACCATGATTTCTTTAGCCATCCCCAATTTATGAGTATCTACTTTTCCCTGGTTCTAATCTTACTATATTCTGTATGTGTCCATTCTTCCCCATAAATATTGTTTGTATATGTAGGAGAGTGTGAACCAGATTTATGAAGATTGTAATGTTTTGATTATTACTGTATTTCTCTTATACTGAGTAACTGGGATGTGTCTACTATTCTTCTTTTCACCTTATAATTAAGTAAATGTTGTGGTGTTATCATTGTGAATGCCTAGATGAGGCTATATTTGGGGGTCCACACCATGTTAAATAGTTATGTAAATGAGGCAGCATGGTGAAGTAGATCAAATGTTTAATTTAGAGTCAAGTGACCTGGATTTAATCTCTACTCTTAAAAAGCCATATGAACTTTCTGGGCCTAAACTTCCTCATCTGTAATGGTGATAATAGCGCTTACCCCACAGGGTCTTTATGAGGATCAGTGAGATAATGTATGGAATGTGTTTGTTTGTTTTTTTGAACTTTAAAGTGCTATATAAAGCCAGTCATAGAGAAGTATCAGATAGAGAGCTGGCCTCAAAAGTGGAAAGACCTCGGTTCAAGACCTACCACTAATACATATCCTGAATCTCTGAAGGACTCTGGAGAAGCTTATAAATTGTTTCCTCAAATGAAGGTTCCTTTTATGGATACAATTACATATCTATTCCCACTTTGTTTTTATAATTATCACTGTTGTTATTCTTGTAGCTCCTTGAGCTTAATGGTCATGCATTTGATATGAAAGGCAAGCTACAGGAGGTATCTTTTACTGTCATCTGAGCATGAATTGAGAAACACCCAGGCTAGGGGAGAGGATTTCCATAGAACTGGAAGAGGAAGAAGAAATAAATAGATGTACTGAGAGATCATTTATGGGGGATGAAAGAGGAGAAGTGGCTAAAGAAGAATGTAAGATTTCTAACTGAATTCTAGGAGAATTTTGGTGCCACTATTTAAAATGAGCCTCCTCCCAGAATATTCCAGTGCTCTTGTGGCGTTTCCAATGGCCACTTTGAGATCAGTTTTTTGTTGCCCAATTGAACTATGAGTGGCATTAGCATTTTTCTTTAATATTATTTATTTATATTCACCATTTAAAAATTTTATGTTTTAAGATCCAAATTATCTTCCTTTATCCCACCCATCCCCCACCTACTGAGAAGATGAGCAAAGTAATATCAATTAATTATACATACGAAATCATGCAGAACATATTTCCATATTAGCCATATCACTTCCCAACAAAAAGAAAGGCAGGAATGGAGGGGGGGGAGAGGAAGGAAGGAAGGAAGGAAGGAAGGAAGGAAGGAAGGAAGGAAGGAAGGAAGGAAGGAAGGAAGGAAGGAAGGAAGGAAGAAATGGAAAAAAAAATTATACTTCAGTTTGTGCTTATTCTTTCCCAGTGTGTGAATAGCATTTTTTCATCATGAGTCATTTGTCCCATTTGGCATTATCTCAGATCATTGTATTGATTAGTGGCCAAGAGAAACCAAGTCTTTCACAGTTAGTTGATCATGATTATAACATTGCTGTTACTGTGCACAATGATCTCCAGGTTCTTTTCAATTTACTTTGCATCAGTTCATATAGATTTTGCCATGTTTCCTTCCCTGGAACCCCCACCCCCACCCCTTCATCATTTCTTATACCATAGTAGTACTCCATCACAGTCATAAGCCACAACTTGTTCAGCCATTCCCCAATTAATGAGTGTCCCCTCAATTTTAAATTCTTTGTCACCACAAAAAAGAACTGCTATAACTATTTTTGTACATATAGGACCTTTTCCTTTTTCTTTGGTCTTTTGTGGGGTACAAATGTAATGGTGGTAATCCTAAACCAAAAATATATGCACAGTTTTATAGCTTTTTTGTACAAGAAAACTTGATTAAGAGAAAAAAAATGAAAGAAAGTGAAAAATAGCTTGCTTCAGTCTGTTCCATCAATATCAGTTCTTTCTTTAGAGGTGGATGGTATGTTTCATCAATAGTCCTTTGGGATTGTCTTAAATCATTGTATTGTTGAGAATAGTCGTCATTCACAGTTCTTCATCACACAATATTGCTGTCTCTGTGAACAAAGGCCTCTTGGTTCTGCTCATTTCACTATACATCATTTAATACATGTCTTTCCATGCCTTTCTGAAGTCATCCTGCTTGTCATTTCTTATAGCACAATAATATTCCATCACCATCATATACCACAGTTTGTTTATCCATTCCCCAGTTGATGACATTCCTTTAATTTCCAATTCTTAGCCACTACAAAAAGAGCTGCTATAAATATTTTTGTACAAATAGGTATTTTTCTCTTTGGGGGCTTTTATAGCTTTTTAAATATAGTTCCAGATTGTTCTCCATAATGGTTGTATCAGTTCACGATTCCACCAACAGTTATGACTACATCTAATTTTTCTTATCTCCTCCAGCATTTGTCATTTCTGATAGGTAGTACCTCAGAGTTGTTTTAATATGCATTTCTCTAATCAAGAGTGATTAGAGCATCTTTTCATACTATCATAACTAGATTCAATTTCTTCTGAAAACTACTTTTTCATATCCTTTGACCATTTATCAATTGGGGAATGGTTCTTATTTCTATAAACTTGACCCTATTCCCTATATATTTGAGAAATGAGGCCTTTATCATAGAAACTTTCAATATTTTTTATATTACTACATTGTCTATAGTATCAAGTTTTCTTGATTATCTCTTTAGACACTTATTCGTTATGTGACCTTGGGCAAGTTGCTTAATCATTTGCCTTTATTTCCTCATATGTTAAATGAGTTGGAGAAGGAAAGGACAAAGCTCTCTAATCTCTTTGCTAAGAAAACCCCAAATGGTGTCATAAAGAAAAATAACTCATCATCAACAATTTTTAAAAATTTCACTTTGTCTGAGATTATGATTGCTCCCTTTGTCTTTTTTTACTTCAGCTGAAACATATCAGATTCTGCTCCAGCCCTTTATTTTAACTCTGTATGTGTCTTTCTCTTTCAAATATATCTCTTGTAAACAACATTTTCTTGGATTCTGGTTTCTAATCCATTCTGCTCTATGCTTCCATTTTATGGGTGAGCTCATCCCATTCACATTCATAATTGTGATTATTAACTGTGTATTCCTTCATCAGCATTAGAATTTAAAATAAATCATGCTGTACCATCCATCAGTAATCATGATTTCAGTTGGTGAGTAATTTTATTGTATTTCCTTGACATTGTGAAATTGGCTTTCTTTTTTTCCCATTTGGACCCATTGAACCCTTATGGACCCAACATTTTATGGAATATTGTCAGGATTTTTTCTTCTTTTTACTCTATTCTGCATTCCTGATTGACATTTTCTAGCTCTTTTTTGTACTGGAGATGGCAAAATTTAAGAAAAATATAATGTTTGCTGTTGTCATGTAACAGACATTAGAGGTCTCAGCCTAGTATATTGTAGAACACAAACACACATACACATACACACACAAAAGCAAAAAATAAACAAAAAAATAAGTTTGCAATGCCTGGATATCCATCCCTTTTATAGCTTCCAGTGTCATGATTTTCATGGTAATTCACTGGTTTGGAAAAAATCCATCAGCACTGCTAGGAGGGAGATTTCAAACTTTATTACAAATTAATTGATTGCACACTAGTACATTTTATATCACAGACCATAGAATTTGACAGTAAAGAAATATTCCTTTTCTCCACATGATAACTTGGACAGTTTGAAATATTACTAAGTCTCAGCTGTAAGGGTTCCATAATCTTTAACTGTCAGGATTCCCCAACCTCTGTCATGCATTAAGGAAACTAGGATGGGTCAGAAGTTTCTGTCAAAGACAAAGGTTTTGATGAACCTGTGACACAAATTCATTACTGTCAAATCCCTTTGGTTCTTTCTTAACCAAAGACCTCAAGTAGTATGGTCTTCATGCAAGGTTTCCTCAGGGATACATACAGGGAAAGACACCCAGGACCATCAAGAACACTCCAAACATACTGGTAAGCAGTGATGAAGTCTTTTGCACTTCTTCCTCCAGGAGTAACATATTATGCACAGTCACAGTGTGATTGACCATCATTCAAGTGCCACCAGGGAAGCCCAGCTTCTCCAATCTTTAATTCATTGACTGCAGGAAACTCTAGTCTAAGAGCAAAGCTCTGGTATAATCTTCAGGGCACTTGACAGCAGCTGCCTTTCCTTTCCCATGGCTCAACTACCCAGACTTCCTCTTTGTGATAACAATATCTAGACATGTTCATAATGCTCTAAGGTTCAGAGAAAATATGAATGTTTAGGTTTGTATTTAGTAATTTTTCAGTGGTCTGATTATCTGCTCTCCAAAACAATGGGAGTTCTAATGGCAGTTTTAGGCAGGGTATCCCCAAAGTCAGTGTAGTTCCACTGCAATTTGAATTTCATTTTTTTTAACCTAAAAAGGGGTATTTGGTCTTCTTTCTCTTAAGTTAAGAAGCTGACCAATGCCCGGCCTTGCCCACACATGCTACTTATTTTTCCTGGAGTCCTGCCCTCTCCTAGGTTACAGGGAAACATGTTTCTCCCTGGAAGCTGTAACTGAAAGACATCTATTTCTACTCGTTACACTTATGCGTCCTTGAGCACCTAGCACAGTGTGTTTGTTGTACATAGCAGATACATAATAAACATTTGATGAATGGATGAATTGATGTGTACCTCTAATGGTAAATACAGGTGAAATCATATACCTATCTACGTTATACACAAGATCCCGTAAACATGGGCAGCAAGCCCAACCCTTATGCTGCTGCCTGTTGTTGTTTTTTTCACGCTCCATAGAGACACACAAAGACAAATGGACTCCCCTGAGAATAAGCCAGTCTCATAAAGTACTGGTGAGACATAAATCATGCATAAATGCACAAGTTAGGCAGAGGTGACTACTAAACAAGTCAAAAGGGAGATTTCTGAAAAGACTCAACTTCTAGAATGTCTAACAAATATTTTGGAAGGGTGGAGGTAGAACAGTTTCAAGAAAAGAAATGGAAGTGCACACTTCATACTGGCCTTTTATAGAAGTAGGATACATACAAGCACCTCTCCACCAGAATGTCTGTGCAATATTAGCTCCTGGACAGCTCCCTCTGAGTTGCCAGTTAGTCATGTGAAGAATTCTTTTACCACTGTAATAAATGAATCCTATTAATAGGATTATATATTTAAATCTGGAAGGGACTTTACAAATGGGGCAACTGAGTCTGATGTTAAGAAAGTTTATGTATGATATTTTGGGGACAGGGGAAGAATACACTCTCAATGAGATTAGTCAAGACTTCATAGAGGAGATGGTGCAAGAACTAAGCCACAAAAACAAAAACAAAACTGTTGCTGGTTTTTTCTTTCTGTATTTGAATAGTGAGCTTCAAGATTGTCTATTTGGTAGTCTTTCTGTTCCTTTTAATTTTCTTCTTTAGAAACATTATTCTGTATTTTAAAGGTGAGCCTGTCCTTCCCTTTTTTATTTATAGAGGCACTGGTGAGACAAAACCATGTGATGTTCTGGCCATTATTTAGGGTGCCTGTATCTGAAGCCCTCATAAAAATCATGAAGTGCTACGGATGGTTAGCACAGTAGGAAAAAGGACTTACCTAAGTCATGATGGAAATCAGTGGCTAAGAAGGGACTACAACCAAGGCCTCCTAATTCCCAATCCTTGGCTCTTTTAATAATGAGAATATATTATATATATGATTATATATGTGTATTCTAAACCTATATACACAGAGATCCACAATGCCTATACCCTTGTAATGCATGTATATGTGGCCATATGCATACACATACATACATGTGGGAGAAAGAACAAAAGAGAGAGGAAGGAAGGAAGGAAGGAAAAGAAAGAAAGTCAAAGAATGGCAGTGAGGAAACCTGGGTTCAAGTCTCTTTTGGTCAGTGATTTTCTGTATGACCTTAGGTAAGTTCCTTTATATATACATATATAAAGTCAACTTGCTAACTGAATATACACACTTACATACATATATATGTGTGTGTGTGTGTGTTTGTGTGTATGTGTGTGTACAGTGTGGGGGGCAGGTTTATATGTAATGCTTTTCAGTTGACAGGCATTCATTAAGGACCTACTATGCACTAGCTTGGAGTATATATGTACTAGATTCTGGGGAGAAGGCAAAAGTGAGACAATTCTTGCCCTTAAGGACCTTACATTCTAAAGGGAGAGGCAACCTGCATATATATGGTATTGCTCCCTGCATGCTGGATCCACATGAATGTGATGATGAATTTGAAAGCCAATCTTATTGTCTTTCTCTTGGCATATGCTCTAATTGACAATCCATGGTTTGGGATTCTGATTCCTTATTCTACCCCTGCATATTCCTGTAATAAAATAATTCACTTCTCAAATTCAGTAAAAATATTCTCTTTTCTTTATAGGGCTGGGTATCAGAAAGGGCCTTTGAGAGAATCTCATCCATATGCCTCTTAGGTACATCTACATTCAGTTTCTTACACATTTTTTTTAAAAGAAAAGATGTATGCAATCTTTGAAGGAAGATTTCTATATCAAAACTAGTTTTCATGCATTCTTCCTCCTCTATCCCCTCCCACCCTCAGCTCAGTTTTGGGGAAAATGTTGCTTGGTAAATGTGATAGGCATATCCCCTAACTCAGGTAGAAGATAGGAGCTAGGCAGATTTCCATACCTCCTGTGTCAGCAATGCTTGTTTGTAATTCATCATACCTTCCTCTGTGTGCACAGTTTTTACATATAATTGGTCGCCTCTCATTTACTCATAATAGAGCTGGGCAATTCCAAAGCAACTGAGTCAGCCCAAAATGGTATTATTAGTCGTTACAGAGGCACTGGCAAGGCAAAATTATGTGATGACACTGGCATTTTTGAAAAATAACTATATTTTCTGCAACTGGACCATACTTATATCATAATCATATAAGTTAGAAATGGCAGGGGGGAAAAAAGATGGATTAGTATACTTAGCCCATCCTTTGATCAGTGCCAGAGAGCTTAGAAGAAAATTCTGATATCCAAAATCAACCTTGCTTCTCAATGAGGCCATACAAAATGATTTAGGCCTCTGCTTATGACATATCAGATAAACAACTTATGTCTAGTCCTTCCTTCATCTCAACTTAATTCAATTTAATAAACATATTTTAAATACATACAATGTGCAAGGCACTCCAAATCTAATGAGATAGATAATACGACAAGTTATAATCATTACCATCATTATATAACACTATATATTATATTATATCACACCTCATATCCTGTAATATTATAATTTTAACACATTATGCTTTATTACAATAGTATATGATATACATATACTAGCACAGTATATATATGTGTGTGTATATATATATACACATATATATATATACACACACACTAGCATAACATAACATAGCATAGCATAGCATAATATAGTATAGAGAAGCAGTATTATATAGTGGTCAGAGAGCTGAATTGGAAGCCAGGTAGTCATGGGTTCAAGACCCACCACTTATAAGACTTCCTATGTGTAAAAAGAGAAACCAGGAAGTCTCTCTGGGCAAAGAAACCAACTTTTATTAAGAGGAAATAAAGGTGGGGTCTATAGTCTGAGACCCTGAGATATAGAGTTCACCATTATTTATAGGTCTCTTCATTCATGTATGGTACAACAATGTCCTCTAAAAGATGATTCGTGCAAGATTGCATTTTAAAAGTCACTATATCCTAACTTTGTATTTTCCATGATGTCTCAATCACACATTTAAGATAGACACTTTATAATGATTTAGTTATACTTTTAAGGTTACCTAACACAGTAATTTCCCATAGTTTGGTTATACACAGGTTTTTTTACCTGGGACTATATTGCTTTTTAACTAAAAAATCACAGTTATTTCTTATCCTAATGATTATAGCTGATAAAAGATTAGCAAGGCAATTACAGAGCAAAGCACTCAAGGCATTGATTATTGATCATTTTCCTTTCATATTGGACCATGGGCAGATTACTTAATCCTTCAGTGTTCAAAGAAACTCTCTCTGTTAGTTGCAGAGAAGATATCAATTTGCCTTGGTAGAGAGAGTTCTATACACCAAAAAAGTAACAGGTACAGTCCATACTATAATTATTTTCAGCCCTCATTCCTATCAATCTTCTCAAATATGGGCATTCTCATTATAGAATTAAGCTACCCACTTGAAGATGCCTTTTTTCCTACTATCCCAAATTTGATGGGACTATGAATCCACTGTTGATTCTGAAAATGAAAATCAAATCTCTCTCATTAACGCCCACTGAAGTCATCTTAAAGGTTGCAGTGGTATTTATTTTCTTCTTTTTTAAAAAAAAATTATAAACTTTACATGAGCAGTGAAATTAAAAATACTCAGATATCTTGATTTTACCTGACCAATACAAAGTTGGGTGATGTGATAATAACTGTATGGGTGAGCTTTTGATTTTGTAATTTAATTAATTTTATTCATCATGTACTGTGTCTGAAGCATGCAGTTCATTAAAAAGCAGATACAAAGAAAAATAAGATGCTGTTTTTACCCTGTAGAAGATAATAGCCTAATAAAGTATATACAAAAGAAATCAATAAATAATAAATATTATTAATATTTAATAATAATAAAATTAATGTGTGATATGGGGACATTTATAGAATAGTAAATGACTGGATGGATGAATTTTTTAAAAGCTTTTCTTATGTGCCAAGCACCAGAGATATAAATGTAAAAGCACACTCAGCCCCTGTCCTCTAATAGGAGAAGACAACAGGGAATCACAGGAATGATGAGTGAAGTCATTGAGAAATTGTTTAACATCATCTTCCACAGAATGGTAGGGTCAATTTGGTTACTGATTACAGTGGCTCCTAATTTGATGCTGGTCCCTAACATAGGGCACAGGTAGAATTTCTTTTTGCATCAAGGTCTGGATCTTCAGAAAGACCCAACTTATAGAATCCACTTCAGGATCGAATTTCATAAAAGGGTAATCAGTTTTCTATGGGCCAAAAACATAGGGAACTCTAGGGAAGGATGAATTCATTTAAAGGCAAAGGTAGATTTCAGACTCAGGAAACAGAAAGCTATTCATTGCCAGGAGCTTGCAAGGGATAGAGGAAGGGATACTATTCCAGACTACATTCAGTGGGTCAGAAAATGCAGTCTAAGATGATATGAGCTTACTGGGACATATGAGAAAAGTTCTGTGTAGCTATGTGGCTACACAGATAGAGTGGATAGAGTGCTAGGTGTGAAATCAGGAAGATCCGAGTTCAAATCTGGCCTTCTATGCTTATTAGTTGTGTCACCCTGGGCACGTCACTTAACCTGTTTTCCTGAGTTGTTACTTCATCTGTAAAATGAGCTGGAGAAGGAAATGGCAAACTGCTCCAGTGTCTTTGCCAAAAAAAACCCAAATGGAGTCACAAAGAGTTGGACATGACTGAAAATGACTAGACAACAACAAGAAGATGACATGAGCCTATTGGGACATATGAGGAAAGTTCTCGCTTAAATCAGCATGGGATCCTTTAGTAGCTACCCTTTGTTCATGACTTCCCTACTTTCTTTTCAACCACAAACATTTATATAGTGCTATAAGGTTTTCAAGACTTTAGATATATATGTTATCAAATTCGATCCTCACAACAACCCTGTGAGGTAGATGCTATGATTATCCCTATTTCACAGATGAAGAAACTTAGATTCAGTGAGGTTAGGCAACTTTCCCAGGGTTAAGTGACTTGCCCAAAGTCACAAGGTAGTATTAAAAGCAAGTTTCTATTTCTGCTCTTCCAAGCTGCATCCTTTGACCTCTGATACCTTTGCTTTATAACTGGATTTCCATTTCTATGAGTTCTATTATGAATTCTTAAACTCTTATTTCAATAGGTTATTTGAATTTCATCAGTTGGTATAAATTAAATAAATCAAAGTAATGAAGTAAAATTGAAATAAAGTAAAAAAAATGAAATAAATTTACTTAATCTCGAATGACTAGAGTTCAGCAGATAATAGAAATTATTTTATTACCTCATTCACCTATACTTTCCAATTTCACTTCAACCTACAACTAACACATTCACAATAACCTATCACTTAGTTTTGGTGTGGTTTGTAAATGAGTTGTTTTTGTTAATAGTTGTCCTTTAGTCCATTTTTCTGTCATGTCTGACTCTGTGATCCTATTTGTGGTTTTCTTGCCAAAGATGTTGGAGCGGTTTGCCATTTCTTTCTCCAGTTCATTTTACAGATGAGGAAACTGAGGCAAGCAGGATTAAGTTACTTCCTCAGGCACATAACTAGTAAGTGTTTGAGTCCAGATTTGAATTCAGGAAGATGAATCTTCCTGACTCCATGGCCCAGCACTCTATCCATTGCACCCCTTAGCTGCCCCCTCTTGTTAACAGTAATTACATATTATCAATTGGTTTTGCTGATTGAGTTTTATCTACTTCCTTTTTTTTTTTCTTAAAATTCCTTGTTATGACTCTCTGAGAGGGTGAGAGATGCAATAGAAGAAATATAGGCACTGTAAAAATAAAATATTTTAATTAAAATGTATATTTAAAATAGCCATTGTTTTGGCTCAGCTATCATATCTTTCTTGCTGTGTTGTGAAGGTGAGAAAGCAGCAGCTGTGGTCAGCAGATCTGAGGGATGCTGGGGCTGCCTTCAGCTAGTAGATAACAACTCAGAGGGGCAGCATTTTCACTGTTGGTGTTTCTCAGAGTGTATAGTTGATGATAATGCTTGGAGGAGGGAGAAAGATGATAACCTGTGGATCTTCATTGCAGCAGAGTTATGTGGCTGTAAGAATGAGGTGTCCTTCCCAAAGACAGAGACTTAGGTGTTTTCCTGGTGCAATTTTGAAGAGGAAAAGAGGACATGATTCTAGTTTGCTGGATCATACCAATGAGCTGCCCAAAGTCTTTGACTCAGAACATTGTCAAGATTTTTTTTGACATTTTCTTTATGAAAATAGAATATCAAGAATTTGCAGTAGAGAGAAAAAAGTTAAGGAATAGAGAAGTATGGGAGACTGACGAGACACACTCTGTCCTGCTTCTAGTGAGACAGAGGCATCAGGGAAACCAAGACAACATGAGAGGCAGCCAAGATCTGAGAATAACTTTGAAAAGCCAGGGTATCCATGCTTTCTTTCCATATCAATCCCATATAAAAACGCTTTGTAATCAATGGAATTATAACGCCAAGTCAAAATTACAGACAAAGATGTTTCCACTGTAGCTACCATCTGCTCTTGTGCATAAAGTACCAATTGCTAGAATATGCCTTTTAAAGGAAAGAACTAATGCGGTAAACATTTTAGTATTTTAAAATCGGGCCCCAGGGTAAAATGAGATATTTGCTTCCCAGCAATTTTCTTGGAAATTACTTCATAGAACATTAGACAGACCTATAACCCAGGGAAAGGACCATAAACACATTCCACAGCCTAATATGAATGATTTCTGTATTACCTACACCTGTGTCCCCTCCCTATTACTTTGAATAAATTAGAGTTGCCTTACTATTATCTCCATTTATGGAATAGTCTCCCTGTAGTTTGTGCTTACTTATCTGTTTTATTGGATTCCCCAATAGAATAGAAGCTCCCTGAGGGCAGGAACTGCTTTTTGTCTTTGTGTTTCTGGTACCTAGCAGAGAATCTGCAAATACCAAGCACGTGATAAATTTATCCTATTATTTTTGAGTTTGTGACCTTTGATGAGTGACCAACACTAAAAATATCTGGGAATCTATTTCCTCTCCTATGAAATGGGGATGATAAAATACCTGTCTCAGGTTTGTGATAAGGGCCAGGTGAGATAATGGATGCAGAAGAATGTACTTTGAAGAGTAAAATGTGTTATCCCAATGTTCAGCATTAACATTATTTTCTCATTGGCTTCCATTATGATCACAGAGATGCTTTCCTTGGAGGAGAATAAAATGACCCCAGCACATAATAAAAAGCTTCTTAAGAACATTAACTTCACTTGAGGGAGCGGGATGCACTTGTTATAAGGTACCATCAATGAATTGAATTCTTCTTCAGCAGCCCTGAAAGAGGAATTTGTCAAGTGGGCAGTCAGCCAATTCTCAGCATCTCTAGTGTGCTCACAAGCTCCTTTGTCTACACAGCCATGTAGACCAAGGTAGCCTTCCAAGTGGTCACAGGTGCTCCTTTAGGCCCCACCAAGGAAATATATCCTCGCTGTTTGGTTCAACCTCTGAAAGCCACTCTGTCCTGATATTTCTGTTCCATTATTTGCTTTCTTTTAGGAAGACAATGAGGTTTTTCATACTGGTGCAAATAAAATTCCAAAGCTGCAGTTTTGCTGCTGAAAATATATAGACATGGGCAGCTAGGTGGCTCAGTGGATAGAGCACCAGCCCTGGAGTCAGGAGTACCTGAGTTCAAATCTGGCCTCAGACACTTAACACTTACTAGCTGTGTGACCCTGGGCAAGTCACTTAACCCCAATTGCCTCACTAAAAAAAAAAAAAAAAAGATTAAAAAAAAAAAGAAAAAAAGAAAATATATAGACACACACATATGTAGAGATACACACATATGTGGGTGAAGATATTTATATAAATCTCTCTATACACACATATATGTATGTGGATATAAGTGTATGTACACATCGATCTCATTTAGTGGGGAAAGAGGGAGCGTGTGGGGGAGGAGGCTTGAGTATAATGACTTTTCCTTCTCTTTCGGCTCATATTTATTTCTATGCTATCAGAGAAGATGTTGGGAATTGATAACCTCATGTCAGGTCAAGGAACAACAGTCTCTACCCTGCACATAGTATGGTCAAGAGGAAAGGATTTGACCAGTGAATAGAGCTCTAGACCTGGAATCGAGAAGTTCCAAGTTTAAATTCTGCCTCAGACATTTCTGTCTGTCTCAGTTTTCTTACCTGTAAAATGGAGATAATAATAACACCTACCTCACAGGGTTGTTGTGAGGCTCAAATGAGGTAATATTTATAAAGCACTTAGCACATTGCCTGATGCTTAGTAAATGCTTAGTAAATCCTCTTTCTCCTCCCTTTTCTCTCTCTCTCTCTCTCTCTCTCTCTCTCTCTCTCTCTCTCTCTCTCTTTCTCTCTTTTGCAGGGAAATGAGAGTTAAGTGACTTACCCAGGGTCACACAGCTAGTAAGTGTCAAATGTCTGAGGTCAGATTTGAACTCGGGTCCTCCTGGATTCAGGACTCGTGCTTTATCCATTGTGACACCTAGCTGCCCCCCCCCCCCTTTCTAACTTGAGAAAAATCTGCCTCACTTTTGTTATATGAATGTGAACTGGCTAAGAGCTACTACTGAGCTGATACTCTGACCTTAGGGAGCTATACCTTTCCAGTCACCACAACCTGGCAGATTGACTCTGACCTTGTTCATGAAGAATTGAAGCCCAGGACTTGGTAGCAGGGAGAATTGCTCAGTAGAAACCACTGAAGCCATTAGGGCAATAGCTATTGAGGAAGCCAGAGCAGTCCAAGGGAAAAAAAGAGGGAGGGAACAAAAGGGATCTTACTTCCAGGAGGGGGGCCACCAAAAAATCATGGCTAGGTGTAGTAAGAGTGGGGCAATGATAGCAGCCCTTCAGTATCAGGGATATGATAGGCGCTGGCCATAAACATTCCCTACATGTATGCCTCACAATTTTTCCCCATGTGAAACTATTTTTTCACTAATGGCATACCTGTATCAGACTGTGCCTTGAATTCATGGGAAGAGTGTTCTGTGGCTCCCTTGCTTACAATGCTGTTTCAGAAATAGCATGGTAAGGTTCAAATCCCACCCTCCCCTCCATCTCTTAACACTTCAAGCCTGTGTGACCTTGGGTAACCCATTTCACTGCTATGTCCTCAGTTTTCTCAAGTGTAAAGTGAGGGAGGTTGGAGTAGAAGGATTCTAAGTCCCTCTGTGCCTCTAAATTCATGATGTTATGATTTTATAAAACGATTCTATTCCTTATACCAATTTCTTAAATTTTAATTTGTGTATTATAGTTAATACAAAGAATAATATACAAAGAATAGTCTTCGTGACAACACAGGGTCTGACACATAGTAGATACTTAATGATGTTAATTGAATAAATGAATGAGTGTGTGTGTATGAGAGAGAGACACACACCAGAGACAGAGAGAGACAGAGAGAGAGACAGAAACAGAAATACCTGGGTTCAGGTCCTGCTCTTGGCATATGCTGGCTGTGTGATCCAGAACAACTTAATTTAAACTTTGAGAACCCTTAAGAATTCTCTAGAAACAGCAGCTGACCTTCATTAGTGGAGAAATGTTCTTTTCTCACTAGGAGTGTCTCCTGTATTATGACATCACTCAGCTAGGACACCCTCTCCCCATCTGTATATTGCATTCAGATAGTTATATATTTTGCATCAAATGTAATATGTCCAAAGCAAAGCCTTCACTGTCCACCATGGCCTATTTTTCTCTTAAAATATATGGTTTTGCATGTGTTTAATATTATTTACTTAGCTGTCTGGACAGCCAAAAGTAAAAGAGAGGGAGGAAAGAAACATTTATACCACACCTACTCTGTGACATTCACCGTGCTAAGTAGTCTTACAAATATTATCTCATTTGATCTTCACAGCTCTATAAGGTAGTTATTGTTTGGTATTCCCACTTAATAAGGAGGAAACTGAGACAGAGGGTAAGTGACTTGCCCAGGGTCACACAGCTAGTAAATGTCTGAGGCTGAATTTGAACTCAGGTTTTCTTGACTACAGTACCAGGACTGTATCTATTTTGCTACCAGCTGCCTCTGACACAAGTGTTAAACCAACTTAATCTATTTTTAAAAATTTTATAGATACATGCTCTCTATATCACATTATTTCTGAATGTGTCCTTGCCCTAAAAAGACTGCCATCCCTTGTAAGAAAGAATCAAAAAGAAAGATCACAAAAGCAGTTCAGGAAAACTAGCCAACAAACCAGCCAAGTCTGCCTTTATATTTCATGTTTTATTACAACAGTTTCCCTACCCTCCACAAAGAAAGGGGAGAATAACATTTCTTCATCTCTTTTTCAGGGACACATTTAGTCATTCTTTCTAATTGCACTTCATTCAGTTGTGATTTTTCCCCATCGATATTGCTGTTGGTCTCATCTATATTGTTTTCTCAGTTCTGCTTACTTCATTTTGAATCAAGTAATATAAATCTCATGTTTCTCTTCATTCTTCATATTCATTGTTTCTTAAGGCAAAAGAATATCCCATTATATTCATTTACTACAATTTCTTTAGCCACTCTCCCATTGATGGATATCTTACTCTTTCTTGAGCTATAACAAGAAGTATCACTTTGAATATTTTGGTGCACATAAGATTTTTTATTTCTTTCTTCGACCTCCTTGGTATATATGCCCAGAAGTGAGATTTCAGGGTCAAAAGGACTTAGATGTTTTAGTCTATCCCTTTTTTATGTTTAGCACTTGGACATTTAAAAGAAAAGAAGATTCGATCATTAAGGAATTTATCAACAATTGATTGTATTTTCTTCTCTTTTTATTATTCATTATTGGTTTTACTTATTATAAAAAGTCCATTGATAATTTCCAGCTGTGTTCTCTCTCAGCTCTAAGGAAGTCATGGTATGTCATTGTTAATATTCAGTGTTCCACAACCTTTGACACTGGGATCCTACAGAGAATGAGGAATGGGCCTTCATGGTGTTTCCAAAGGATGCAGCTGTCACTTCTTGTCACACAAAGTCATAATTGCCATTCTAACCAAAGTATTAAAGAACATCATGTTCAGGAAAATTGTTAAGAAAAACGTCTTTATACCACAGATTCAGCATTTAAAAAAATTAAATTCATTCATTCATTCATTCATTTTTATATGTATGTATGTATGTATATATATATATACATATAACATTAAACATATTTCTGCCTTAGTCATGTTATAAGAGAAGAATCAGAGTAATGAGGAAAAACCTCAAAATAGAAAAATAACAGCACCAAAAACAAAAGAAATAGTATGGTTCAATCAGCATCTATACTCCATGGTTCTTTTCTTTTTTTTTATGGATTTGGAGATCCCCTTCCATCATATTGTGCTGTAAGAAACAATGGGCAGGAGGAGTTCAGAGAAACCTGGAAGGACTTGCATGAACTGATGATGAGTGAGATGAGCAGAACCAGAAGAACATTGTACACAGTATCATCAACATTGTGTGTTGATCTACTGTGATGAACTAGATTTTTCTCACCAATGCAATGGTACAGAAGAGTTCCAGGGGACTCATGATGGAAGGGGATCTCCAAATCCAGCATTTTTTTAAAGGAGGTCCAGACCCACAATTTCAAAGTACAGAGAACTTTAAGTATGGAAATCCCTTCCATTAATATAGACCAGCTACTCATTTGGGGAAGCTAAATGGCACAATGGATAGAGTGCTGGACTTGGAGTCAGGGAGACTCATTTTCACAAGTTCAAATCTGGCCCCAGACACTAGTTGTGTGATCCTGGGCAAATCACTTAACTCTGTTTGCTTCAGGTTCCTTATTTGTAAAATGAGCTGGAGAAGGAATGACAAACCACTCCAGTATCTTTGTCAAGAACACCCCAAATATTGGTGTCAGACATGACTGAAATGACTGAACAACTCAGCTAAAGCTGCAACATAGAAAGGGCAAGCCTCCTAGCTGCACAATATTCATCAAATGCAGGATTTGAATCTACATCTTCCTGATTCCATGGGTCACTCTCTATCTACCACGTCACTGTGCATATCACAAGGAACCAGTAATACTGGAAAACCAATAATGCCTCTTGTGGATGTGGTGATGGACAAAGGCAGCTTTTCTCTGGAGCACAGTTTCAATATCTATCTTATCACATTTCCTTCCTGTTATAATGACATTTAAAAAAGAACAGTCCACTTGAAAGAACAAAATGATTTATGTTTCACATGTGAAAGTAGTCATGGAGATAGCGGACACATGGTAAAATACAGCCAACTGATTTGGTTTACCCACACATTGGGCTGAGTTGGCCGAAGATAAAATGTGTCTACGTCATTGCCCTCCCCACCTCCTCCTTGCTGCATGCATCCTCTCTGACACTCAAGGCTTTCCATGGTCAGGTTATGACCACTTCCTCCCTCACCATCACTTGTATGCACTCAGCACCCTTTGACCTCTGCCCATTTTCTTCCTAGTAGAAAAGAAAGAATAGGCATAAGGGTCATAGGGGGAAGCAAGATTCCTTCTGGTAGAGGATGACCAATCAGTGACTGGCAAGAAGGGGAAAGGGGAAGAGGGTATTGGTAGGGAACCTAGAGTAGGGTCTGGAGCAGGGTGATAGCAGGCATTTCTGCTCAGAGTCAAGTCAGGCTGGGGCCCTCTAGGGATCTTGAAACCCAGAATTTCCTTTACCAATGAAACTATAGGTCCAGTAACCCCTCTCCCCTAGATGAAGAGGTATCTCTTACATCATAATGTATCCCTAAAGTGTAGGAGCCCCCCCCCCCCATTGCTATGTCACCAGCCCAAATCCAGCCTGAGACCCTTACTAGCACTGTGACCCTGGGCAAGCCATTTAATCTCTGTTTCAGTTTTCTCAACTGTCATTACCAGCACAGACAAATGCATATCTAAATCACTGCAGATGCCCCCAGCTGTATGGAATCAGGATTCCCATAGAAATGTATATATAACTTTAGCATACTTTCATATATATTTTTTCAGTACCATCTTATGCCATTTCCTTTTTTTTTTTTTCTTTTGCGGGGCAATGGGGGTTAAGTGACTTGCCCAGGGTCACACAGCTAGTAAGTGTCAAGTGTCTGAGGCCAGATTTGAACTCCTGAATCCAGGGCCGGTGCTTTATCCACTGCGCCACCTAGCTGCCCCAGCCATTTCCTTTTTAAGGCCTGAGTTCCTTGCCTTTGTATCTCCAGTCCAAGCCTAGTGCCTGGTGCATAGTAGGTGCTTAATCAGGACTTGCTAACTGTTTGATTTCCTTACTGGCAGTCACCTTCTTTCCATTTTCCCAGGAAGCCCCAGTTATCACTTTCTGGCCATTCAAGCCAGCCTCCTCCTGGAAAATTGGATTAGCTCATGATAGATCATGGCTGTCTTTTTGATGTCAGTTTTTCAGAACCCAGAGTGCAGCTTTGTTGAAAAGTACTGTTTTAGATAACAGGCTTTTAATTATTCATATTTCATATGCTTTCAGACCACAATTTTGTCCAGAATTGTAACTACCTATTTTGGCACCTGGGACAGGCTTTACAAGACCTATCATAGGGCAAATAGCACAAAATAATATTCAGTTCAACTTTTTGTTTTTAATGACAAATTCATCTGGGTTAGTAGAAGTGGGGGGGGCGGGAAGACACACACACACACACACACAGAGAAAGAGAGAGAGAGAGAGAGAGAGAGAGAGAGAGAGAGAGAGAGAGAGAGAGAGAGAGAGAGATCAAAGGATACCAATTCCTATGGCAAGAAATCCCAGGATTACTTGAAGTCACTATTGAGGCATATGGTATCATAAAAATATTCAGCTATGTCTGACTTCATGACTCCATTTGTGTTTTCTTGGCAAAGATATTGGAGTGTTTTTTTTCTTTGTTTCTCCAGCTCACTTTACAATTGAGGAAACTGACACAAACAGTGTTAAGTGACTCTCCCAGGGTCATACAGCTAGTAAGTGTCTGAGGCCAGATTTGAACTCAGGAAGATGAGTCTTCCTAACTCCAGACCTGTTGCTCTATCCACTATATCACCTAGCTGTCCCATAAGTTGTTGTTGTTCAGTTATTTCAGTTATCCCCTGACTCTTCATGACCTAACTTGGGGTTTTCTTGGAAGAGATACTGGAGTGGTTTTCCCTTTTCTTCCCTAGCTCATTTTATGGTTAAGGAAATGGAGGCAAACAGGGTTAAGTGACTCTCCCAGGGTCACACAGCTAGTGAGTGTCTGAGGCTGGATTTGAACTCAGGTCTTCCTGATTTCAGGGCCATTACTCTAACTACTGCATTACCTAGCTGCCCATCATGAAGATAGTAGACAAAACATGCTTGTTTATTGATCAGTGAGAATACCATCTGGTAGCTTACTATTTTACTTAATTATTATTGCTAATTAAATTCTACGCACACTTGTTTCTATGTTGCTTAAAGTGTAAAAACTATCAGCACCCTATGATTTTTAATGTCCTGTACAAAGCCCCAGTTGCCAAGGCCTAGTTATATGTCTAATCTGGAAATAAGCACATATCCACTTTGGGCCAAAGTCAATGGACTTTTTCTCAATTCAAGGAACAGGTTCACCCACATTCTAATGCCTTCAAAAAGGCATATATATGTGAAAGCATAATTGAAAAGTGTTGGAAGCTCATTAGACCTTCCAATATGCTGAACCTCAGGCAACTCACAATGCAACAGTTCTGTAGTATTTGCATATAATCCTTCAGCAAATATGCATTGTATCCAGCTCTAGAGTCCCCCACACTCTAGACTTAAGTACCATTAATTAAATAATGCACTCAGCACTCTCTGGGAACCATTAATTATAAAAGGTAGCTGACTCTGAAGCTGATTCCCAGGCTCCACTTTAACAGGAGTGCAATAACTTAGCACCAAAGGAAATATTTGAAGAAGGTCACCTTCCAAGCCATCGGAAGCTGCAGCTGTCAAAGAAAGTAAATGACAAAGCTTCCTGAATCCAAGCCTGCCTTTTAACACCACTTGAAATGGCGGGCTGAAACACTAGATGGGGAGAGCAACGTTTCAGATTGAAGAGTTACTTTCTCCTCAAAATTCATTTCTCCCAAGTAAGACGCAAGTAAATAGGAAGTAATCCTTTTTTTCATTTCGGCTGAATACCAGGGAAAGGTAATGTCAGCAGAAGATTTAGGGACAAATAAAGCCCACTCTTTGTAAGCTTGGCCCAAGGTAGAAAATCTAGGCAGCTGCTCTCTGCTAGGCAGGACCACCTGGACTTGGGGGTAGACCACCCTTCCTTTGCAAGAGGAGGACACCAGGAGACAAGAACCTGAGATAAGGACATCCAACTTACCTCCAGGATGGAGGTAGTGTGTGGTCACATCAATTTCCCTGTATTACACAAGCTTCCCCTTTCATATAACACCCACTTCATTGCAAGGTATATGCTATGTCCTGTAAGGTGTCTGAAGGATACAATATGCTAGATCAGGGCTTCTTAAACTTTTTCCACTCATGGCCCCTTTTCGCCTGAGAAATTTTTACATGACCCCAGGTATGTAAGTACATGAAATAGGCATACATAATTTTTTGCTGTTACCAATTTTTGCAACCCCCACATTCAGTTACCCAACCCCATATGGTGTTGCAACCCACAGTTTAAAAAGCTTTGTGCTGGAGAAGTAGTTGAGACCTTGGTTAGGGTATTTCAAAGGCTATGCCAAGCATTGGATTTCTCATCCTAAACTTGATGGTTTATTAATCTCTCAAAGGATGGAACTAAAGTGGTCAAGCTGTTGAATAACTTGGAAATGAAAACATCTGCCCAATGAGACCCAACACCAGCCCTGGCATGGGCTCATGATGCTGAGCTGTCCTCCCACCTCAACCACACATTTCACAGTATGGCTCCCGGCTTCCTCATGGGGGCCAGTAAAATGAACTGGGAAATGAAGCATTCTAATTGGAAGCAAACACTTTTTCCTCATCCCAGGAAGGCCTCTGTTATTAATTAGTATACTCAGATTTCCACTTAGGAATTATTTAGAGTTGGCAGATTAACAGAGAACTTGCTACCTCATCCTCGTTTTCATTCTTAGGCTACTTGGTTTCTGATTATAGCACTTACTGTTCTCCCTGTTATATTTTCTAAGAGGAGAGACAGAGACAGAGACAGAGAGACAGAGAGAGAGGAGAAGGAGGAGGAGGAGGAGGAGGAAGGAAAAAGGAGGAAGAGGAGGAGGAAGAGAAAAAGAATAGAGGAGAAAGGGAAGGGAAGAGGAGGGGGCTCTAAATCTATTTTTACATGGACTTCACCTTGAGCTGGTTATTGTTTTGCCTTCTGATTTCAAAAAATGGTGTATCTTTTTTTGAAAGGCCAACAAACAAGAAGCATTGATTTCTGCCTTTGGACAATGTCTCACCTTGGTTTTTATGTACAAAGAATGCCTTTCCTACTCAGTGTCTGTACCATAGGTTGTAAAGCTTTAAATGAGGTGGTTGTTGTTGTTGTTTTTAAGTTCATCTTTGACAAAAACTGGAACTTCTACACATTGGTGCCATAGGTCTGGGTTTTGTTAACAATTACTGTTGTGTGGGTACAAAAGGATGGCTATGGGCAGTCCATCGTTGAGAAATGCCCACCATCGTAATTATCTTAAATCTGACAGTGACCAATCCTCATTAGTAAAGACACTAATTGATATCCCCTTCAGCCTTACCAGGTCAAATGGTTAGCCATTCTGCCCACTTCGGGATAATGAATGCTGAAGGCACAAACCCCCTTCTTGTTATTCAAACAACAAATCTCTGTCTGGATTTTTTTTTTTTAGCATTGAACTAGTTCTTTTTGAATCATCTAGACATTTGTGTTTAAAGTTTGAATTTTCACATGGTTTCCCATGGCATTCTTTGTATCCATTTTTTGGTTAAGGGAACAGAAGCACTCCTCATAGAATGGCTGAATTGAAATAAAGGGCTGTTTTGTCCTCAGTAGTATACTTCTACTATTGTTGTATGTTAGAGAACCATAGACCACTGTAGTCCTTGAAGAACTGAAATGAAGAATCTTCCAAAGGGCAGTGGACATGAAGACACATCAAGGGGGTTGAGCAACATGTAATACATAACAAATGGGGAATTATCCTGGAAAAGGAGAATAATATCAAATACATGTAGAATAAAAAAAAAGAAAAAGAAAAAAGAAAATGGGCTTAGCACATGCTGAGTGCATGGGAAAACCAATGGGCAAGCCACATTCTTGCCTGGCATCTTTGTGATGTCAGGAGAATTTAAGTCAGAAGCTGAGCATATTGGCTGTACCCTCTGTGGTGAACTTATGAGAGGACATGAATATGAGATGCCTAAGATGAACAAGCATAAATAGGTTACCAGCTGCATCATTGGTGGGAGTGCCTACATTGATTAGATCATGGAGCCCTCAGAGTATTAGAGTAAATTGGCTGTGGTCAGAAACTAGTCAAATTCATTTCCATAAGAGACATTTGTCTGTATCCTTAGCTCTAAAATGAGTTGCTTATACCACCACTCCATATGTTCCTGAATGGGAGAATCTTGGAAGGAGGGACTCCAGAATCATCATGATGCAAGGGAATTTGTAAGCGAAAGTCCTGAATTCAAATCCCAGCTTAGATTCTTGCTAGCCTTTGCCGGTGGGAAATTTACATCATCTATCTAGACTCCAGCTCTCTCACCTGTAAAACAAAGTAGTTGCTCTCCAAGGTCCTTTTCAACTCTAAATCCTACCTTTCCTGGTCAAAACCCTAGCTAGGGGATGGATCTCCCTGGTAGCATGCACTATAAGTGGTTATCTAGCCCCTACTCAAACACTTCATAGGATCACAGGTTTAGAGCTGGGAGAGCGCTTGGCATCCAATGCCCTCATTTTACAGATGAAGACACAAAGGCAGAGGTAGTTGACCTGCCTTGTCTAAGATGCACGACTAGTTTCTGAGTTAGGATTTGAACTCATCTTCCTGACTTGAAGACTAGTGCTCTAATGGGAACTATATTACCTTATTGCTGGATGTAGCCTTTGTTTCTGAAATCATGCATGTAAGAAATGTGTGAAGGCCCTACACACTGCTGGCAATGTATTCCCTGCATGGGATTGATCTCAGGCCTGAGCTTCACTTTCCAAATCTTTTTTCCATGAAGGATTAGCAGATAGAACTCCCAAATACATCACTGCACTGAGAATCCTGGGAGTGCAGTGCTGCAAGCTTCAATTGCAATACTAGATACTAAGAGCCATTGTTATATGCAGGGGTGGGAAATGAAGACAAGTATGACCTAGGACTGTGGGTTTAGAGACACAAAGGACCATAGAAATTTTCTAGTCCTATCCCTTCATTTTACAAATGAAGAAACTGAGGCTCAGAACAGTTAGCTGATTTACCTAGGGCCACACAGCTAATAAGTGTCAGGGGCAATATTTGGACCTAGGCCTTCCTGATTTGAAGGCCAGCATTCTAGCTAGTATACCACACTGTCTTTCTGTCCACAGTTAAAGAAGTAATCAAGTCGTAGAGATGAGTTTTGAATGCAGATCCTCTCACTCCACACCCGAGGTGTTTTTAAAAGTGTGGCTTTCAACAAGTAATGGAATATTGAGGTTGTTCCAGCCATGATTTCCTTGAGCATTGAGGCTGTGTTGGGTGTCTGCAGCCTTGTTGATATAATGAATTATATACCCTCCCATAACCTCATAGTGCAACCCTATAATCTTAAATCAGAAAAAAAAAACCCACTGTGCCATTTTTCTTTGGCCTCTTCGGTTGTTCTGTCTCCCCATGATTTAGCTTGTATTCATAACAAAACAATGAAAATGGTGGAGCAGCTTCTTTTAAGGTCTTTATAGAAAAGGCACCTCTGCCTTCCCAACACTGGGCTGATGTTATAATGTAGAGCTCTAAGACACTACTTTCACCCCTAATTGTCACTACCACTAGCCACAGTTCTATACCATCATTAGCCCAGTAGGAAATGCCCAAGGAATCTCAAATCCAACACAAGCTGTAACATTTCTGCAAAGAGTTCTGAAATGGAAGTACAGAGCTGATAGAAGCCATGGCATTTCCATTCAGAGTTTGACTCTCCCAAGTACTCACCCATGAAGCGACCACTTCAGGAGAAAGAATTTCTTCTAAATATTTGTGTTCTTACCCTCCCCCACATGCTATATGACAGAACAGGACCTCGGTTGTATTTATTTATCTCTTCATTACATAGCAGAGACAAGTTTTGAAGGCTGTAAGGATTCTAGGAAGCAGAATAGGGGAAGTAGTGAATTCCAGGTATGGATTTCCATTGCTTTGCACATAGTAGGCAAATCATGAACATTAGCCCAATTGGTCAAAGTATTTAGAGCTGGAAAGGGCCATAGAGGTCATGTGGTTGACTCCCCTCATTTTACAGAAAGGGACATTGAGGCCCAGAGAGACAAAGTAGCTTACCAAAGGCAACACAAATAACAAGTGGAGGAGTCAGATGTCCTGAGTTCAAATCTAGTGGCACCACTTGGTGAAGCTAAGATTTGAAGATTATATATATATATATATATATATATATATATATATATATATATATATATATATATATATATTTATATATATATATTTAAGAAGCGGAAATGAAGAAAGAATTTCAGGTATGGGAGTGCAGAGTATACAAAATGACAGAGAGAGGAAGTGGAAAGGCAAGTTTAGGGAAGAGCTTTTAGGCCAATTTGGCTGGAGTGTGGAGCACAGAGAGGGAAGTGTCACTAAATAAGGCTGGAGAAACAAACTCTAGCCAAACTATAGATACATAATACATGAGATAAGGGGGGTTGCATTCTTCCCAAGAGATAATAAGTAACAACTGAAGATTTTTGAGCAGCCGAGCCTGCTGTGTCTTCAGGTATTCACCTTGGCACTTGGATGGAGGTTGGAATCTAGTAGAATGTGGTATCAAATTTCTAGAAATCATTGAAACCCTGATTCCTGGGTTAAAATGTGAGCACCTATTATTAGCCATCTATCTCCACTTCTTTAGAATGCCTACCAGTCATTGGACTCTTAACTATATATTTTGTCCTTAGTTAGCTTTTTATATTTTTTTTGTCCAGACATATGATTTCTCTGATGTTGGTGATGGACATCAGCAGCTAATTTGGCTGAGTCACTGAGAAGTCGAGTTCCCTTTAATTGTATTGCAGAATCTGTCAAAGGTAGACCTTGAACTCAGATCTTCTTGCGTTCAAGGCCGGCCCTTTGCCTTGATGGCCCTTATGCCATGATGGCATCATGTGACAGTGGAGAAAAGTGGCTTTGAACTCACTCTCTCCCTGCCCTCTATTTCCTGATGTCTAAAATGAATGGGTCAGAATTAATGACCTCTGTGATCCTTTCTCCTCTAAATCTAGGATGCCATGGTTTTTCTGATATAGATGTTCTATATTATCCTTAGTGGGGAATATATTTTGGATCCTTCCAAGACCTTGGGGGTCCTTCATAAACATTTAAGGGCTGGGTGGCTCTACTTGTTCTGTTATGAGATTAGGAGATTATTCAATGTCGTGTCTCTATACCCTGTATATGGTGTGTTGGAAAACTGGAGCCAACAAGAAAACATGGGTTAGTGAATAGAATTCATTTGGATGCTAGAGGCTGACATTCTCTAAAAGAATGCCCTAATTAGCTTTAGCCAAATATCTCCAACTGCCCTTTGGATGTCCCTTTGCTCCCTCTTTACCTGTAGGATCAACTATCAGTTCCCCTGTTTGGCTTTTAAAGGCCTTCCCAACCTGAACCTAATCCATATTTCTAGTTTTGCAATATGACATTGCCGCACTCTAAGGTCCAGCTAAATAGAACTTGCTGTTCCTCCCATAGGACAGCCCATCTCCCATCCCCCATGCCTTTGACCTACCTATCCCTCATACCTGGAATGTGTTCTGCCCTCACTTCTAGCTCTTAGAATAGTGTGATTACTTCAGAATTCTTAGTTACTTTCCTAATTCCCTTCCCTCAGCTGCTATTGTCCTCCCCCATCAAGAACAGTTTACTTGCATATGCTTATTTATGTGTGTGTGGTCTCCCTCAATAAAATATAAGCTCCTTGAGGACAGGCAGCTCTTCATTTTTTCCCTTTCTATCCCTAGCACTCACAACATGCCAGATATAGTAAATCCTTAATATATACTTGGCTATTTGTTCTAAAACCTGGATTGACTTTTCTTGAAATTGAATTAGCCATTTATTTGACTGAACTACCCGAGCATTCACTCATTGGATAAATCCTTTAGGTACATCTATTTGTCAGTCAATGAGCATTTATTAAACTCTTACTATCATATGCTGCAACTTGCAGCACACAATGGGCACACAGAGGCAAAAATACCATCCTGCTCACATTTGTGTACCTCACGTTCTTTTTTTTATATTTTATTTCCCCCAATTACATGTAAAAACAATTTTTTAACGTTCACTTTAAATTTTTTTGAGCTCCCAATTCTCTCCTCTCTCCTTCATTGAGAAGGCAAGCCATTTAATATAGATTATACAGGCTCAGTCATGGAAAACATACTTTCATATTAGGAACTTAGGTTCTAATGGGGTAGAGTACATGCATATAACTATGTACATACCATCAGTGGATAGAAAGAGGTAAAATATTTGGGCCCGATCTGCCAGGACCAAAAATCTAGTTGGATGATGAACATAATTGGGCCAATAATGAGTATAAACAGTCTGTAAGGCCTTGTGCAGGACATTGAGACTCCAAAGAAAAGGGGAAGTTGGCAGATTAAAGATTAGAGTAAATTCACCACAAGGAAGACAGAGACAGCAGCTGATTGTCCAAATGAAAAAGTGTTGGGGTTTGGTGTCGTTGAGGGTGGGGGAAGAGAAGGAGGGAAGGAGGGAGAAGAAGGAGGTGATAGCAAGTCAGGCCACAATGTTAAAAGCAAAAATGAACAGAATTTCTTCTGGGACATAAATCTGCCTGAAAACAGACTTGGGACAGAGGCTGAGAAGGTGCTCATCCATTTTCCAAGCTGTGCAGGGACCTCTAACTCAAAGTCAATAATTGTTCAAGGACAGGGATGATAATAAATGATCGGGGAGTGACCTGCTTCTAGAGCAAGTGGGACTAGGGGGTGGACTGGATACTGATATTGCTTGAAAAAGACGCAAGTTTTGATCCTCTGCCTGCTGGGCTGCTGTGTCCACTGGGACATTTACCCTGAGCTTTCTTAGTCTGGCAGATTTCTGGGGCAGCTTTGAGCATCCAAGAAGGGTTTCTCTGGCTGGTTGAATGAGAGTTGTTCAGATATACTCTGACTTGATGTTTGTGTATGGATATACGAATAAACATTTGTGTGCCAAACACAGTGCTAACCACTGGGGATACAATTAATAAAAAGAAACAGTCCCTGCCCTCAAGGATCTTACAATCTAAAAGGGGAGACAACACACAAAAGGAGGCAGAAAAGTGGGGGTGTGGTGTGGAGGGTGAATACCACAGGGTATCTAGATCCAGGGAGTGGAAATGAGGCAGAGCAGCAGATGAAGAGTGAGGGGAGAGACAAAGACAGACTAAGAAAGAGAGACAGAGACAGAGAAAGAGAGAGACACACACAGAGACATTCCTTTTTCTTCATATATATATATATATATATATATATATATGCATGTCTGCACATATGTCTGCACTTATGTACCCATGTACATACACATGCCTACATAAACCTATATATACATAGGTATTGTATGTGTACATATACATTTGTACAGCTATACATACATATATGTATGCACATGTCTCTTTAGATGGATGTAACTTCTTTAAAACAAGCAATGAATTTCTTTTAAGAATTTTTATTTATTTTTATTCTGAACTTAAACACCAGATAAAATGGGAATTTCCAGATATATGGAACAGAAAACGAAGATTGTGCCTGAAACTCTGAATATCTATTATGTACAGCTTGCTTTTCTTTTTAAGTACATAATAAATTCAGCCTGTCACTTTACAAACTGCTTTGCTTGTCTGTGAGGAACACTGGATTTCACGTCCATTCTCATTTAATGTTCTCCATTCTAGGAAGGACAAAAGTAAATTTTTAAAGAATGTTTCTCTCTGATTGACTTAGAATCAAAGAATGTCCACACTGAGAGGGGACTTAGGGATCATCTATTCCAACTGTTAGTTTAATCATTTTGGAAGTCTTACTGCCATGTCTATCACTATGAGATGCCTTGAATCCATTCCTTTCTCTTCACTCACCCAACTTCCACCCTAGCTTCGTTCCTCAGCATTCCTTGCCTAGACTATATAATACGTTCACAATGAATCTTCCTGTTTCCAACCTCTTCCCTCCTCAGTCCATCATCTGCCCAATTGCCCAACTGATATTCTCAAAATAAAAATGTGTCCTTATCACTCCTGTACTGGGGAAAAACAAAACAAAACTTTAGTGTGTGCCTATTGTTCCTAAGATAAAATACAAAATCATCAAACTAGCATATAAAGTTCTCCCAGTTGTACTATGCATTACTTCCTTCCAGATGTTCTCTCTTTCAGTTGAAATAGCCAACTAGCCAATCCATATAAATGGATTGAGTCAAGTGTTAGAATGATATATATCTATATAGATATATATTTATACATGTATACACATATGTATGTGTATATATTTATAGATACAAACATGTGTGTATGTATATTTATATACACACATATGTATGTATATTTATATATACACACATGTGTATGTGTATACATACACACATATATACATACACACACATATATATACATATACACACACATACATACACACACACACACACACACATATATAATTCTAACTCTTGACTCAGTAGGAATTTCCAAGAGGAATCTCCCATGTCTGGAATGCACTTCCTCTCTACCTCTTCCTCTTAGCATCTGTCGCCTCCTTCAGAATTCTACCTTTGAAATTGTCACCTCCCACATCTACCCTTTCCTGATCCCCAAGATATGAGTCCTCTTCCTCTTAAGCCAGTCAACATGCATTTATGAAGTGCTTCTGCTAAAGCAAAAACACGGTCTCTCTTGCTTTGAATTACTTTGTGTATATTTTGTGAGAGGGAGCATGGTATAGTAAATAGAGATCTGGTCTTGGAATCAGGAAGATTTGTGTTCAAGTCTCCTCTGACACTGACTGTGTGATCCTGGACAAGTCACTTAAGATCCAATAACCTGAGCAATTCTCTAAAAGGATAAGTTGCAGGATAGCAGATCTCGCTCTGGTTCCAGGAGGATCATGATCAGGAATTCCTAACTCCATTAATAACCTAGATGACTCTAGAACATCACCATATATAACAAGTCTGTATTTATTACCTGAATAAATCTTATATTTCTCTTGTAAAAAAGAAAAAAAAAGGTGAGGACTCTTTCATTTTTGCCTTTGTAACCCCAGTGCTTAACCCAGTTCTTCACACAAAATAGCTGTTTGGTTTTTCTCATGAGGATTTGCTAGTATGATCTTAGCCCTTTCTTACTCCCATTTAATAGTGCTTGCTTCCTTCATGAAATTCTTTTATATTTACATATCTGTGTATATTTTTCATCCCCTGGAAATATAAGCTTCCTGTGGGCAAGGACTATTCCTCATTTTTATGGTCTTTGTATGGCCCAAACCTAGCACATTGCTTTGCATGGAGCAGATGCTAAACCAATATTTGTTGCTTTGGGGAAACTAAGGCCCAGGGAGATTAAAGGATTTACAAGAGGCCAGTCCTGGTATTTGTAAGCAGGTCTGATGACTCTAAGACCAGGACTTTGTACAACTTTTTGTATTTCTTGGAGGAGGATGCATGAAAATAGCAGAAACCTTCATGTAGCAGAAAGAAATGCATCCACAGATTCATGGTTGAAGGTGCCCTGTTCTTGAGACTTAGGATAGGCATATGTGATAATGTCCTTAAGGTCCTACTTTCCAAAACTTTCCAAGGAATCATGCAGTCAGTTACTGATGATGTCAATCTGTACAGGCCCATTTAATGTATATACTTCTTATGATCCACAGCCTCTAGTCTTCCCCTTAATCCTTATTCTGCCCACTAGAAGGAAAGAAACAATTTCCCTCCCTTCCTTTTTCCCCTGAAGTTTTACAAATGGACATTTCCTGGAGGTCTTAGAGTAGTAACACAATACAATGAGAAGAAGGCAGGTCTATGTGCAAATCCTAATTTTATCATTTCCCATCTAGATGATTTTGGACAAGTCATTTCACCCATTTTCTCTGTTTCCTCATCTGTAAAAAGGTAGGGCAGGGTTAGACTGGATGATAGGCATCACCTAGCCCAACCTATACCTGAAATATAAATTTCCTCTCCAGCATCTTCAACAAGTAATTATCCTGCCTTCACTGGAAGAGAACTTTAAAGAGAATCTGTTCTGTTTCTAAACCATTCTAATTGGTAGGAAGCTTTCTCGGACTGAGCTGCAATATGCCTCTTGGTAATTTATTCCTAGTTCTGCTCTCCTGTGCTCTTTTCTTTGGCTAGCTCTAAATCCTTCGACTAAGCTTCTTTTGCTTTTGGTCCCCTACCCTGACACAATGATACCACTACCTTTTTAGAGATTAGGAAATGAGAAGAGTGAGGATTCATGGAGCTGAGCACTGCAGGCAGCCAAAGTCCGAAACCCTCATTTTGATGATGAAGAAACCTATACTGAGAGAGGTTAAATAGCTTGTCCAAAGTCACACAAAGTGAGAGGAGGAGAAGCTTGCACATCGACCTCCAGCAAACCCACCAGTGAATAGATGATATAAAATGGTATTGTGGCCCATGGAAGGGCCAATCATCTGAAAAGGTGTGAAGCAGACCTTTAGGAAACAATGTTTAGTAGTATGGAAGTTTCTTGAGGGGAGAGATTAGCTTTCTTTTGTCTTTGCATCTCCAGTATCTGGCATAGTGCCCAGCATGCAGTGGGTACTCAATAAATGCTCATTTGAGTTAGATTGCTAGAGGAGGTAAATCAGAACATCAGGACAACCTTCCAACACCCTCCATTTGTCTTACCCTGTCTCAATTGTTTGGCTGTTTCTAGATTCACAGGAAGCAAGATTCTATTCCATTTTATTGCCTGACTCTAGAATGAATTTGGTCCTCATTAAATGTTTTTTTGTTTTGTTTTGTTTTTTAATGCTCAACAGCTTCCAGACAAGAAGGCATCTTGGACAAATCCCAAGGCAAGAAGAGAAAGTGGGTCTCCTCATCCAGGATGTCATCATATTGGCCATGAAGCTGAGCAGGATCGATCAATTATCCCTTCCAAAGAATACAGCCTCCTCCTTGACCTAACCCTTGATTACCTACCCATGGGCAGGTTGTTAGATGTACACTTCCATCAGAATGACTGCCGGGCTCTTTTTCCCTTCTATGGTTTTACTCATACCCATTCTCCCCTTGGCTTTGCAGTTTAGACCAGCAGCTGTCCCTGGTCCTGCTTGGAAATAAAGCATTTGTTAAAAACGTCTGTGATGTGGTGGCTCTGTTAGAAAACTCTTCTCCCTGTGCTACTTATTACTGTCCAGAAGGTACCTAAAGAAGTCAATCTCTTGAAGCTATTGTACTCTCGTCAAAAGCAGAGCTTTGTTACAGGCTAGATAAGATAAACCTGGAGGAGAAGAGCACTGGTTTTGCCAGATGAGATATGGAGACAGGAAATGCATAAGCTTTCTTAAGATCTTATATTCCTCTCCTGTTTCTAATGGGGTGATTCCGAACTCCCAGATCTGAAGGAAGCATAATCACACAATAAACTTGAGGAGATTAATGAATGCAGAATGATGTGGGGGGGAGGGACATCAGGCAGGAAGGAAACTGCTTCTACCCCCTCCTCACATGCCACATACATCTTTCATGGCCTTTGATTCCTAAGCATTCACTATGCTTGCACTGCAGATGGAATGATTAATGGCAGACTTCCTTAAGCAGGAAACACTCCCTGAAGAGTCAGAAGACCCAAGTTCAGTTTCCCTTCTGACATTTACTCCCTTTGCTGACTGACTAACTAACCTTAGGAAAGCCTCTAAATCTTTTCTGTAAAATGAAAGGGTTGGGTTGAATGACCTTTGAGGCACTTTATGGCTCTAAATCTAGGTTCCTAAGATTTCTTTCTTCCAGTGTATTCAAAGGGACCAGAAAGATGGGAGGGAGGAAGAGATAAAACAAATAAATAGCATTACCATAATGAAATTGGAAATGAACTCTGCCTTAAAGAAAGAATTCTTTCTCAAATAACTCTGCTCTATCTACCCCCTACCTCACACACTGTGGTTTTATAGCCTTGTAAGATAATTTATTCAGTATATAAGAGGTAGCTTGGCATAGAGCTTGGAGACAGGAGACCTTGGGAAACAGACATGGACTTGTTATGTAATTGTGGATAATGACTCAAAGTCTCTGAGCATTTATTGGTGCCCACATCCATAATAGGTGCATAATAAACCAGATACTAGCAACTTCAGAGGTACATATATATTGTAATCTGCTCCCTTCCCCCCATTCCATAAAATGCAAATTCCTTCAAGGCAGGGGCTATTTTACTATTATCTTTGTATCTCAAGGCATCTAGTTGGCATTGTGGATAGAGTGCCAGGCCTGGAGCCAAGAAGACCTAAGTTCAAATCTGACCTTAGACACTAGTTGTGTGACCCTGGGCAAGTCACTTAACCCTGTTTGCCTCAGTTTCCTCATCTATAAAATGAGCTGGAGAAGGAAAAGGCAAACCACTTCAGTATCTTTGCCAAACCAAACCAAACCAACAACAACAACAAACCCAAGTGGGTTCATGAAGAGTTGAGTCAGACACGACTAAAAAAAATGACTAAATAACCACAACGATTGTATCTCAAGAGCCCAGTATTGTGTCCTGCATATTTGATAAATGTTTAACTGATGAAAGAACACTAGATTTAAGGTCAGAATAACTAGGCTTGAGACCTTTCTCTTCCATTTCTAACTGTGACATTAAATATAGGATCTTGGGTCTACAGGTAAAAGGCACCTTATGGGCAATCTAGCTCAATCTAATGAGGAAAGCAAGGCCCCAGTAGGTTAAATGAACTCCAGCGTTTCTCAGATAAGCTCGAGTGGCAGGAACAGGATTTGAATGAAGGTTTGGGAGGCAAACTAAAGCGCTCTCCCAATCCAACAAGTCACTTAGCTTTGTAAATTTCATTTTTCTCCTCCATATGAAATTAGGTGGTTGGTCAGTCCCAACTCTAACATTCCTGTGAAAATAAATCAGTTTAAAATTGAGCTACCAAAATAATAACAAAGTCTAACTGTGTCTCCTGCTGACAGTTTTTCACTGGCTCCCTATTGCCTCTGAGATAAACCTCTGAGTCTCAACTACCCTTGTCCTATAACACATGGAAGAGATCCAATGCATTATTCTCTAGGTTTTCAGATAACCTTTGGGGAAAAAAACAAGCAAACAAACAACAACAACAAAAACAGAGCCTGGGGGGAGAAGGGGACCATGCTGTTTCTCTAAGAATATGCTGTGTGATTTTACTATTTGTATCCTGATTCTCCGATTACTGACTTAAGAATTTGAGTTTTCCTTTGCTGCTAAAGCAAACTCACACAACCAATAAGTTGTCTACTCCATACAGATGGCCCAGGGCTGATTTATAAATACTGTATATCTATACCACATGGCTTCTCATTGTCTCCACTACAAAACTGTCCTTCCCCTAGAACTGAGATCACCTTCTAGAGTCACCCCTTAACTCTGCTTATTTTAAGTACCTTTTGTTCAGTTGTGTCCAACTTTGTGACCCCATTTGGGGATTTCTTTTTTTTTTCTTTCAGGGAAATGAGGGTTAAGTGACTTGCCCAGGGTCACACAGGTAGTAAGTGTCAAGTGTCTGAGGCTGGGTTTGAACTCAGGTCCTCCTGAATCCAAGGCCAGTGCTTTATCCACTTCAACACCTAGCTGCCCCTTGGGGATTTCTTGACAAAAATAGAAGATACTGTAGTGGTTTGTCATTTTCTTCTCCAGCTCATTTTACAAATGAGGAAAGTGAGGCAAACAGAGTTAAGTGACTTGACCAGGGTAATACAGCTAGTAAGTGTCTGAGGTCAGATTTGCACTCAGGAAGAGCAGTCTTCCTAACTACAGGTCAGCACTGAGCCCCTAGCTGCTACCTGTAACCACAAAGTAAACTCCCACATCATCTGCTTGCTCCTACAATTAACACAAGAAAATCTGTTGTCTTTGACAATCAAATGATTAGGTAAATCAATCAAAGATGGAACTAGGGAAAAGGTGAAAACATACAGATTACTCTCTACAGAGTAAGAGGTGTATTAAATGTCTTGTAAGGGGCTAAAATTCTAGCTATACTATCTAAAATCTAATGAGTGGTCACCAATAAATTATAAGTTTTAGCAAGAGTATTTAAGTGTTGGGGGCGACTAGGTGGTGCAGTGGATAAAGCACCTGCCCTGGATTCAGGAGTACCTGAGTTCAAATCTGGCCTCAGACCCTTGACACTTACTAGCTGTGTGACCTTGGGAAAGTCATTTAACCCCCATTGCCCACAAAAAACAAACAAAAACAACAACAACAAAAGAATATTTAAGTGTTTAAATATTTATTAAAGAGCATTAGGATCAGAGAGAGAGGTAAAAATCTAACTATTTCTAAGAGACCCCATCATCTAACCTACCATGATGAGGTCAGGAACCAAAAGAGGAAAAAGTCCTCTGCCAGCATCCACTTCCTACTTTGTGTTCCCCTCCCAGAAATGGGAGGTTCTTCAAGATGATTGACTAGTGTCATTCAAATTCATTGGTTCACTAGATGGGAAGGTGGTCTCAATGTAAAGTTCAAAGTTTTTAGCTTCTGAGAACAATACCTTCTTAAGTACCCTCTTAAGTACCAGCCAGATGTGCTTACAATCTAGTTAACTGGAAGTAAGACAGTTGCAGTCAATCGCTCTCACCAAATTCAATCAGTTTTAATCAATCTCCAGGTGGGCCCCTGAGTATCTGCTAAATCTCATCTACCACATTCTATTATCTTGACACAGTCTCAACAAAAAAACAATCTTACTCAGAAGATGAGGAAAGCTTTTTCCTGAGTTCCCTGTTAGTCTTGGGAGAGGGAGAGTGGGAGAGGGAGAAAGAGAGGGGGAAAAGGGAGAGGGGAGAGAGAAGCTAACTGGAAAACAAAGAGTGTGTGAGTTTTATTGTAAAAATTCTATGTTGAGGCTGCAATTCTACCTCCAGAATTCCTGATTTTTCCCAAAGGATATCTGTTACCTTAGATAATTTGATTATTGCAGTTGGCTTGATGGAGGATTCTATAAAAGGAAATTCAGCTTCACTGGTTAAAGTCTGTGGGTTGCCTCCCACAACTACCAGTGTTCAGTGTTTTCTCTGATTAATGAGGTGATTGGGCACTCTGAAAACATCTCAGGTGCATCAATTAAAAGAAAGACTTCAAGAGAAGAGAGTCAAGTTGATGGGGGAAGCCTTCAGATTTGCTTAAGAGTTGTTGGTCCTGTTAGGGTTTGTAGCTACAATTTTCAAGTTAAGCATTCTTTCTATCCTTCCTGAAATAAATACGAAATGGCAAAATCAGAGATTTAGAGCTAGAAGGGAACTCAGAAGTCAAGTCCAACTCATTCATTTTAAACATGAGGAAACTGGAACTATAATTGTGAAGAGACTTGCCCACACATATCAGGTGAGAACTATCTGCCAGGAGCCAAGAGAGAAGTATCCAGGAAGAACTGGGAATGTCAAAATCAGAAAAGAGATGAGAACTGAGAAAAGTCATCGCATTTAATTAAGAAATCACTGGTAATCCTGAAGAGAGCAATTTCAGTCCTAGAGTGAAGTTTGAAGGCAGATTGAAAGGGATTGAAGAGTAAATAGTGAAGAAAAGGAAATTAATGTAAACACTTCTTTCTTTGAGTCTGATTGTGTAACTGAGGAGAGATAAACAATTATGGCCTGAGGGAAGACAGGATAATTCAGTAAAAGGGTTTTTTTAAGATTGGGGAGAACTGAGCATCCTTACATGTAGGATGGAGGTAAAAGAGTCAGATACAAGAAGGCTAAAAAGAAGAAAGACCTCTTTTGAGGGAATATATATATATATATATATATATATATATATATAATATGAGGGAACTTATGTGTGTGTATGTAGATATATATGTATATATATGTATATGTATATATGTATATATACATACATATATATACACACATATATATAATATATATAATATGAGGGAACATATGTGTGTGTATGTATATATATATGTATATATATGTATATATATATGTATATATATGTATGTATACAGTGCATGTATTTGGTCTGCACCTGGGATCTTGTTTTTTATTAGCATAAGGAACTCCTGGTTAGGAAATTCCTTCTACCAAAACAGACAGTCTCTCTGCAGTTTATACTCTTAGAATTTCCTTCCATAATCAGAGTTGAAATGATTTGTCCAAGGTCACACAAAATGTGCCAGGCATCTACTTACTGCTTTGAGCAACTTTCTTTTTTTTTTTTTTTAATTTTTTAATTTAATTTTTTTACAAATTATTTTATTTTAAATTTTTTTCCAATTACATGTAAAGATTTTTTTTAAGTTCCAAATTTTTTCCCACCCTCCCTTCCCTCCCCCCTCCCAAGGCCAGCAAGCAATCTGATAAAGGTTATACATTACAATCATGTTGAATATATTTCCACATTAGTCATGCTGTAAGAGAAGGATCAGAACAAAAAGAAAAAAAATGCCAGAAAGAATAGACAAGAACAATAACAAAAAAGCAACATCAGAAGTAAAAATAGTATGCTTCAATCTGAATTCAGATTCCACAGTTCTTTTTCTGGATGTGGAGAGCATTTTCCACCATCAGTTTTTTGGCATTGTCTTGGATCATTGCATTGCTGAGAAGGGTTAAGTCTATCAGAGTCGATCATCACACAATGTTTTTGATACTGTGTACGATGTTCTCTTGGTTCTGTCTGAGCAGCTGTCTAAGACTTGGAAAGGTGGCAGCAATTATCTTGGTAAAGGGTCCCTCACCTGGGAGTTCCCCATGCAAAGAAAACCCAAATATTCAGTCCCTAATCCCTATTCATTGTTTACATAGCACTTTTCTTTCACCATCTCATTTGATCTTCACAGCAATCCTGTGTCCTACTATAAATCTCATCATAACATTAAGAGAGCCTTAGGCTTTGGCAAACTATATTTGCCTGTAACAAATCCAGATAGACCCTGGCAGGCTAGCAAGAGAGACAGTACTTTTGATCCTTGAACTTAGTTTTATAGCTATCCCTTTCCTCTGCTCACCTGTCTACATGGAACTGCAGAAGTGGTTTGGTGTTGAGAAATTTTTTGTTGTTCTTGGGTTGTTTCAGTTGTGGGAGTGGTTTGCCATTGCCTTCTCTAGCTCATTTTGCAGATGAGGAAATTGAAGCAAACAGGGTGAAATGACTTGCCCAGGGTGACACAGCTAGTAAGTGTCTGAGGTTAGATTTGAACTAAGGTCCTTCTGACTCTAGGCCTGTCACTGTATCCACTGTACCAACTATCCACCTGCTGTTGAGAAACTAAAGGACCCTAATCACCAGAGCATTTGGTTAGTTACTGGGTTACTCACCCAGTATGATATATTCATCAGTCAGGTTATTCTATCCTCCAGAAGTATATGGGATGATTTCCATAAGCTAATGAGGTCATTCACTAAGATCTAAGTCCAGCAAATAGGAAGCTTGGTTCAGACTGGAACTTTGTAGCACAAGATACTTACAATACTCCTATAGACTGAGGAAACCCCTGCCCATGTCCAGGTATCAAAGAGATTGGTTTTGGACAACAAAAGCAGCAGCTTCTCAGAACCCTGGTAACTGACTCAAAGATCCTAAAATCAGGACCTCACCCCAACCTGCAACCACCAACATTTTAGAAGCCTGGAACTCTGCCCTCCTCAGCAACACCACCCCCATCCCATCAGAGGGATGAAAGAGGAAGGTCCTAGATATCCTAGCTTACTTTTATCTTTGGACTTAAACCCCAGGTAGTAGTTGCTCCATGGACTTCACTGCCTTCCTCCACCTTTGCTGGATACTAGGGAAGCTCCCAGGGTGAGGAGACAAAGAGAGGGATTCTGGGAAACCCCCTCACCACAGCATTTCAGAAGCGGAGGAGGAGGAAAGGGGAGAGGCATGCAGCTCATCTGAGCACTACCCCCACCGCCCAAGTCAGACCCTGCACCCTTACTGAGTCTGTTGGAGCCCTTGCCACCTTCTGACACCAAAACCCAGAACTTCTAGACCCTGTAGCTGGGATCCTCACCCACTCATAGAAGCAGACCTGTGACCTGCAGCAGACATTCCTACCTCACCTTATGCTACGGAAACCAACCTCACACCTGGGCATCCTCAGAAAAGCTTGACAATCCAGCCATTCAGTGCAGAGACCTATGGCATGATTTCTTGGAAGTAAGGAGTCACGGCCACCCACTGACAAGAATGAACCTCAGGACACCACCCTTGTCCAACTTAAACCTGAATTGGGCACCACCCACTTCCCCCTCCACTCCTTTCTCTCCTTTCTCCCCACCTAGCACTTAGAAACCTGCTCAACTACTGAAATGGACCTCTGCACCTTAACCCCAGGCTCTCGGCAACTATGATGCCCAAACACCATAGCAAGTTCTTACAGCCCCAATTAGCCTGGGGAGTCTGGTGCCTGAAGCACAGCTTGAAGGCTTGGAGAGGGGATATTGAGAAGCAGCCAGGGGCTTTGGGTTTGGCCCATAGAGGATGACTTCGTCCCCTAAGTTACCACCTCTCTATGGTCCACACTGACTTCCCCCAATTTTCCTGAAGTATGTCAAGAAGAAATACTCTTCAGCTGCACCTGAAATTCTGCCTGAACCCTTCCTCACTGACCTGTCCACCTGAGCACACCATCCCTAGGCTCTCAATGCTACAGCTTTGAGCCCTGACTTCCCATTGAAGCAGACCTGAGACTTAGCATCAGGAAATTCTATAATTTCCCATCCTGCTGAAACTGACCAGCACCCCTTAAGTCCTGCCCAACCCTCCTACATACTTGGAAGATTCTTCATATATACTGATTGGACAATAAATAAATAGGCAAATACCTTTTCTCCACTCATTCTTCCAAATCTTTATCCATACATCAATATACCTTATATGGACCTGTGAATTACATAATGCATTTTTAATCAAGTTTCTTTCATTGTTTCTCTTGAGAATCTTGACCTTTTGTTCCTTTAGATGAATTTTTATTATTCTTTTCCAGCTCTCTAAATTAATCTTCCAGATAGTTTGATTCATATCGAACTCAAGAAGTGAATTAATTTAGAAAGCATTGCCTTTTTAAAAAATTGCATTGGCACAGCCCAAGCATGAACAAATAATATCTCTAAATTTACTTAGGTCTGTCTGTAAGAATAAAAAATGTGGTTTCATTTTTATTTCAAGCTTGTTTATTGGTAGGTGAATTCCTTAATATTTAATACATTCTGCAGGTTTTTCATCTACTTTCTCTTAGTAACTCTATATATTGGGTTTTATTGGTTATATAGAGGAAGGTTTGTAATTTGTGTGTTTGTTATGTACTGCTCCTTTACTGAAATAATGGTTTCAATTAATTTAGTGTGATTATTTAGGGCTCTCCATGTGGAGCATCATATCATCTTCAAAAAGTGATAGGTTTCTTTCCTGTTTGTCAGTGCTAAACTCCAATTTCTTTTTCCTTAGCTTACTGTTATGACTACTAATTATAGAATTTTGTCTAATTACAGTTGTGATGATCAATATATTTGATTTAGAACTGATCTTATTGAAAAGGCCTCTGGGGAAAGCTAGGTGGTGCAGTGGATAGACCACCGGCCCTGGATTCAGGAGGACCTGAGTTCAAATCTGGTCTCGGACACAACAATTACTAGCTGTGTGACCCTAGGCAAGTCACTTAACCCCAATTGCCTCACCAAAAAAAAAAAGGAACTCAAAACTATAAATAAAAATGTTGATTACATTAAAAAAAAAAAAGGCCTCTGATTCATTCTCACTTGGTCCTTGATTTTAGATAGGTAGTATTTCATTTACCATATTAAGGAAAGTTCAATTTATGAGTATTTAATAGATATTATATATTGTCAAAAGGACTTTATTTATTCAATCATATAGGTTTTTTATTTCTTTTGTTATTAACATGCACTAATATATTTATGGATTTAGTATTATTGACCTAATATTGAATACACACACACACACATCCCCTGGCCATAATGGACACAGAATAAAATTTTAGTAGTTTTTTGGGATTTTTTTTTTTAGTGAGGCAATTGGGGTTAAGTGACTTTCCTAAGGTCACACAGCTAGTAAGTATTAAGTGTCTCAGGCTGGATTTGAACTCAGGTACTCCTGACTACAGAGCCAGTGCTCTATCCACTGTACCACCTAGCTGCCCCAGAGTAAAATTAAAAAAAATATTTTGCTATAGATCTTTTGCTAATAGTTTCATGTGTATATGCATGTATATGCATATGTTCATATTTTGTGCCAATATCAAATAGTGATATTGGTTTCTCCTTGGATTTCCATGACTTGTTTCCTCCTGAAGTAGATATCAGGAGGATAGTTGTGTCATATAAAGAACTTGATAAGATCTTTTATTTTCCTTATTTGTAAACACTATATAATATTGGAATTGCTGTTTCGTTGAATGTTTGATATGATTCCCTTATAAATCTGTATAGTCCCGAGTGAGGGTTTTGCCTCTTTGGAAGCTAATTTATGGCTTGTACAATTTTTTTTTCTCTCCTGAAAATGGATTAATTTAAATGATCTATCTTTTATTGGTTAATTTAAGTATCATTTTTTGTAGCTATTCATCTATTTCATTTAAACTGTCAGTTTTGTTGGCATATAATTGAACAAAATAGTTTTAATAATTTCCTTTATTTCTTCCTCAGTTATTGTGATGTATCCTATTTTACATACTGGCAAATTGATGTGTCTCTTTAAACTCAGAATAGCTAATATTTACAGTTTTATTTATCAATAGTTTTTCTGCTTTCCAGTTGTTGATTTCTCCTTTGATTTCCACAATTTTTATTTTGACATTTAGTTGGAGTCTTTTGGACAGTTAGGTGGTACAGTGGATAGAGTGCTACGTTTGAAGTCAGGTAAACTTTTCTTTCTGAGTTCAAATATGGCCTCAGGCACTTACTATGTGACCCTAGGAAAGTCACTTAACTGTTTGCCTTAGCTTCTCATCTGTAAAATGAGCTGGAGAAAGAAATGGCAAACCACTTCAGTATCTTTGCCAAAAAAATTTCAAATTAAGTATGAAGAGTAAGATACAATTGAAATGACTGAACAACAACAATAGGATCTTTTAATTAGTTTGCTTTCTAGAGGGTTTATTTTTTCAGTTGTATTTCCAGTTCAGTGAGCTGTTATTTCCTTTTGTTGATGAAAGTATTTTGAATTTTTTTTAACCCAGGACTGCATTGGCTGAAAACCTAAAAGTGTTGGTATATGGTCTCATTGTCATAATTTTTTGAGGAAATTTCTATTGTCTCCATAATGTGTTCTTTCACCCACAAATTCTTTAGGATTAAATCATGATTAATTCTGTTTTCTATTCTTTTCTTTTTGTGTGTGTGTGTGTGCAGCAATTGGGGTTAAATGACTTGCCCAGGGTCATACAACTAGTAAGTTTCAAGTGTCTGAGGCCGAATTTGAACTCAGGTCCTCCTGACTCCAGGGCTGGTGCTCTATCTACTGTACCACCTAGCTGCCCCGATTAATTCTCTAATGAATTTTTAATCCTTTCTTCAAAGGTCCTTTATTGAAGGCAATTTTGTTGAAATATGGTTGGTAAAAAATGTATTCTATATTTCTGCTTTCCTGTATTTGTTTATGAGGGTTTTATGCTCTAGTATATGGCCAGTTTACATACAGAGGCCAGATATGCCTAAGTAATATGTATACTTCTTTCATTCCTATTCAATAATCACCAGGCAGGTATTTTACTTGACTTTCCTAAATTTCTGTTTAGCTCATTTACTTTTTTTTTCTTTTTTACCTTTTTAATTTCTCAACATCTGAGTAGAATTCATTGAGATTCCTGACTATTACAGTCATACCATCTATTTCTTAATATGGTTCAACTAATTTTTAATTAATTAAATTGATTCATTTTATATTGTACCTGTAAGAAAAATATAGTTTTTCTTTTTATTTCTTCTAATCAGTTATATTTTTATTATCCTGTCTTTTTTTTTCTTTTTCTTTTTTTTTGGCAAGGCAATGAGGGTTAAGTGACTTGCCCAGGGTCATGCAGCTAGTGTCAAGTGTCTGGGGCCAGATTTGAACTCAGGTCCTCCTGAATCCAGGGCCAGTGCTTTATCCACTGCACTACCTATCTGACCCTTGTTATCTTGTCTGAGATTGTAACAGAAATCCCTGATTTTTAAATTTCTCTGAAATATAATAGATTTTGCTTCAGCCCTTAATTTTAATGTATATACATATTTCTGTTTTAATTGTGTTATTCTGAATGACACTCTCTTGGACGCTACTATGAAATCTATTCTCCTACCTTCTTTTTCATGTCTGAATTAGTCTTGTTTGTGTTCATAATTCTACTTCTTGTATTTTTCTTTCTACCTATCCTTTTATACTTTTCCCTTTTCTCTGTGCTCCCTCTTAACAAAGAAGAGTAAGCAAAACAATATTGATTTATATTTATTTCAAACTCCTTCTGTTCTATTCATTCTCTTTTCTTCCCTTTGCTTAGTTCTATAGCATAATTTCTTGTTTTTTCCATTCCTTTTATTCTCCCCTTCATGTTCCATCTTCCAAAAATGGAATTTGTTTTGCTTAAGACTAATTTCTCCCTAAATCTATCCTTCTTAATTACCCCCCTTTTCCAACACTGTCTCTTCTCATTAACTGTTTTATTTCATGTATTTCTACTCCAGTGTCCTTGTGTGTTTGTTTGTATTCAACCTTCCTTTGTACAGCTTAGATAAAAGAGTTTCCTGTGTGGTCCACTGCCCTCCCACCCTTTATACCTACCATGTTTATAAAGTCTTCTCACATATTCTAGCATCTAAGACAAAAAATTCTATCAACCACTTCCTTCCCTACTTTATTCCCTTATCCTTCCCTTTCTTTTTTTCCCCTTCTTAAGATAATAAAAACATGAGAAAACCACTCCCAGACTCCCCCAAAACTCATTTACTCCCTTTATGACTTGTGAAGACAAAGTTCTGAGGGAATACTTGGTTTTTCTTTCTTATAGTCACATGAACCCACATTCTTCATCTATAAAATGAAAATAATAATTACACCTACCTCACAGGTTTGTTGTGAGGACAAAATACCATCACATATGTAAAACCCATTGTTAAGCGCTATATAAATGGCGGTTGCTCTTATTGTTAGGATTACTGTTACTGTTGTTATCACTCATCATAGTATTGTCACCTCCAATTACTCAAATGTATTTAGTTTTCTTCTATGTTTCTCTTGACTCTTGTGTCTGCAATTCAAAGGATGTACTTGGCTTGGCCTCTTCATAAGAAATACTGTAAAGTCCTCTATTTCATTAAAAATCTATTTTCCTCTCTAAAGTTATACTCACTATAAGGGGGCAGCTAGGTGTCGCAGTGGATAAAACACCGGCCCTGGATTCAGGAGGACCTGAGTTCAAATCCAGCCTCAGACACTTGACACTTACTAGCTGTGTGACCCTGGGCAAGTCACTTAACCTTCATTGCCCCCCCCCCCAAAAAAAAGATGGATTGGTCTTTCTCAATCTTAAAAAAACACAATCCTCTAAATTATATTCACTATTTCCAGGTCAATTACTTGTTATAAGTCACATCCTGTAGATATATTACAGACTCTTATTGTGATAGGTGTTTGTGTGGTGTTGCCTATGATCAATATTTGAATTCTTTTGTAAGAAATAATTATTAATAGCTGATATATTGGGTGAGATGTTCCTGAAGTACTTTACTGATGAGATTTGGACTAACATTTTTGTACCAGACCACACCCAAAAGGAAGCTATTGTGCTCTGCTCATCTTGGGTAGGGTCTACAGTCTTTGAATTGGTGACCAATCACTTCAACCAGTTAGATTTGATTGCTATTTGATAGACCACCAACAGTTAAAAGGGTATGTAAGATTTGAGTCCACCATGGTTTTTTTGTCTTTGTTCAGGGAGAGATGACCAATGACCATCCTTTTATTAATAACTTTCTGGATTAATTAATGAAATGACAAAATTACCCAGAAACCATGTCTCTTATTTTTAACTGTCACAATTTCTTTGTGGCTAAATGTAATATTTTTTTTCTTTGACCTGCAAGGTATATATTTGGCTATGATACTCCTAGGAGTTTTCATTTTGGGGTTTCTTACAAAAGGTGACTGGTTGAGTTTTTCAATTTTTGCTATGTCCTTTGGTTCTGATAATTTTTTAAAAATTGCTTCATTTCTTCCTGGAATTTTAATAGAGTTGAGAAATATAGGATTTTCTTTCAGACATTGCTAGGAAATGGCATGGAGTTAGTCTCCTTTTGAGTTTTGTCTGGAGCATCTCTAGCTACATATTTCATTATAATTGGTGTTTTCTTATGTTTACTAATTTTTCCAGCTTGACTTCCTGAATTAGGACTTTGTGTCACAGTCAGACTTTAAGAATTTCTGAAAGCAGTTGGAGCCTTCTTTGATACTGAACTGTATCATTTTGGGTTTGGGTAATGAACAATGTGTTCTTCAAGAAACCTGAGAGGTAATTGGTTAGCATAATATTCCAAGATCTTCTAATTGAAGGGGTCCACACCATATAGGCTTTGCATGGTTATCTGCCCTGAAGAAGTCTGATGCACAATGCATCCTAATCATAGCCCTTCTAGTCTGTCACCCATTGGCTTCTGTACATTTGAGATCAAAGCAATGAGTCTGTGGCCCCAGGAATCCTTGACTAGAGCCTGGTCTGGTCTCTAGGCTTCTTGCCTCTAGTACACAGCTCTAGGTTGTAAACTTGCATAGTTTTCTACTTGTCTCTAAAGGCTATCATTAGCTATGTTTTCTGTTAGGACTCCTATCTGAATGTCCCTTGGCTTCTGACTATCTCTTTGTGCAAACTCAGGCCAGCAAAATTGATCTATTGAAAGGTTTCCCTGGATTTCCTGACAAATTTTTGGCTCCTTGTTCTTTTCTTTCTTCCTCTCCTTTCTGGACTCATTTTGATAAAGTTTGGTTGTCCTGCTTCTACTCACCCCCCCCCCCCCACCATGGAGTACCCCTCAGGCTGACTGTTAAAGATAAACACTTTAATAGTGACTCATTGCACACAAGACATGAATAAATTCTGTCAATGTACCCAAACCCTGGGGCAGCCTTTTCTGCAGATCCCATCTTGTGAGTTTGAAGCTTATCTTCTGCTGTCACACCCTCATTTTACATATGAAAAAACTGAGGCTAAGTGACCTATCCATAGTCACAAACCCAGCAAATATCAGAAAAAGATTTGAACCCATGTCTTTCCTAAGTCCAGGTCTCTACACCAGAGGTGTCAAATGTCAGTGACATTGAAACCTTCTGCTTCAATGCAGCTAGTAATTGGGAAATCATTTTAAAAATAGTAATAAATAAAATGCAATGGGACATAGATAATGTTAACATATTGTTTTTTAGGTCAGTATGAGCCCAGCAGGGATATTTATATATGGTTTCACGGCCTCCCTTTCTATTAGAGTTTGACATGTAGCTCTCTATACTGTGATACTTCTCTAAAAATGGAAGACAGTTATCTTGCAAACGTACCTTAATAGCCTGCAGCCTCCACACTTCACTGATGTTGAGGTGACTTTGTAAAGCCTTACAAGTTGAGCAGGAGCTCTGATAAGTCCCCCTGAGCACACCAAGTATAGACAATGAGCCAGTCAATGATTGAGTCTCTTGTCTGAGCACTAGGCTGGTTGTATTCACAGAGGTTCATGATCTTGATATTTGGTCACCAGGTAGATTAAAAAAACCTTTTATTAATACCCAGAGCAAGGAGTTGGTGAAGTGGGGCAAAGAGGCAAAGTATTATAGTGAATAAAATGTTTAACTTAAAGTCAGGAAGATGTAGCTTCAAATCCTAAACCTGATTCTTACTTACCATAAAACCTTGAACAAGTTATTTTATTTACTAGGGCCCCCCTTTCCCTCTTTTTAAAATTAGAGGTTTAGGCTAGATGACTTCTGAGATCCCTGACCCTACCTGTGTTGCCATCTCAAGTCACTTCTCTTTTAGACTCAGTTTCTTCATCTGTAAAATCGGAGTAATGATATCTAAAGGGCCTACCTCACCTGCTGCTTGTGAGGCTCTAATGAAATACTGCACACACAATTCTTTGCAAGCCTCAAAGTGCCCTATGAATGGCAGTTTTTATTGTTAGAGGGATGAGTGCCCTAATTAAATCAGAGATTTTAAAATATTGAATTATGCACTTATAAATACCCTGTGCTAGACAGAGAGGCTCCATAGGTGAGCAGCTATTGATTCAAAGGAGGCATATGAGTCAGAGAGAGGGGGAAGAAGAATCGGTTTGCCTGGAGGGAGCTGGCCAAACTGAGACACCCCCTCAGCTCTCCTCATGGCCAGGCCTTAGTTTACTAATCTCTACACTATGAGGAGTTCTACAAAGGAAGAAAAACAAAACATGTTGAGATGCCTAAGGGAAACAGACAGAAATCAAGGAAAGAAAATAACTGAATTGTCAAAGAGGCCGCCGATGGCAAAAGGGAGTGGATTTTTCCCCCTCTTTGGAACAGAAATGTCTTTGATGATTCCTCTCTTCTTTCTGTAGTCTGTAATTTTATTGAAAGAATGAATAAGCACATGGGAATAAGATAAGATTTGGGTTGCAGAATTTCAGGGCTGGAATAGACCTTGGATGCCATCTAGGCTGACCTAGACCTGCAAAAGCATCCCTTGGATCAGTGACCCAAGTGGTCACCTTGGCTTTGCTTAGAAACTTCCAGGAAGGGGGAGCTCACTACTTCCCAAAGCAGCCCATGCCACTTTGTGATAACACCAGTAGTTAGGAATTCTTTTCTATCAAGCCCATTTTTTTCTCTCCACAGCTTCCACCCATTTCCCTAGTTCTTTCTTCTGGTGCCAAACAGAATAAGGTGAAAGCTTTGAACATAATTGAAGGTGGATACCATATTCACATAAAGATGCTCTTGTCCAGCATACAGATCCCTAATTCCTTCGAGTGATATTCTCCAGCTCATCAATGAATGTCTTTCCTAACATGTGGTTCCCAGAATGGAGCACAGTGTTCCAGATAAGTAGTTTCCATCGTGCAGAACCCGCCCCTTCCTGCCTTTCCAGTGTCCTGGCACATAACCCCTCTATATACTCTATGATACAAGCTCACTTGCATCTCTTAACTAAAATCCCTTCTGCTCCATTCTCCTTTACTACTGATGAGAATAATTCCAGTTTATCCTGGGTGTATCTTGTTTCCTCACAATTGTTTTCATATTGTCTCCTCCATTAAATTGTAAGCTCCTTGAGAATAGGCATCATGTTTTCACCTTTTCTGGAAATTACAGTGCTTAATACAGTGGCTGGCACACAGTAAGTGCTTAATAATTGCATGTTACCTGACTTATCATGTACCTCTATCAGCAAAAGCTTTTTGAACATGTACTCCCAATATGCATATATTCATTTATTTCTAAATTATATACCTGCACCACTGTATATAATGCACCCATTATAACACATACAGATAGGAATTTTAAAAGAGCAAAATTAAGATGAAATAATATTTGATCCTGGAGACAAAAAGGAGCAACTAGTTTCTTGATAGGTTTGGGGAGCAGGGGATGGGGAGGAGTTGCTTTTGGGAAGATTATTTTGGCAGCTATATGAAAGATGGGTTGAAATGGAGAGAGACTCGAGTCTGGGAGACCAATTATGAGGCCTCTGCAAAAATTCAGGTGAGGGATAATGAGGGGCTGTATAAATAGAGAGAAGGTGACAGAAGTGAGAGTTGGGTTGATAGAAGTGACAAATTTTGACAATTGATTGGATATAGGGAGTGAGGGAAGTAAGGAGTCATAGAAGAGTCTAAAGTTGTGAGAATTTTGGAGAATGGAAGTGTTGTGGTGTCCTCAACAGTGATAGGAAAACTCAGAAGAGGGGCAGGTTTGGGTGGAGGAAGATACTGTAATGGTATCCATGATGCACAAGTCCTCCATGTTTACTATCATATGTGACTCACTCTTTCTCTCTCAATACAAAAAGAGGGAGAAGGGGAATGAATTGAGAAGTTCTTCCACCTTTTAATTCTCTGATGTCATTATTCTATGCATCCTACATAGCAATCATATATTTTTCAATTTTCTTCTTTTCCAAATATATCTTTTTTTAAAATACCCACAAGCAAGCAAAGAAACAAAAATCCAACCCTTTTTTGTGTTCCATAATATTCTTGGTATTATTTAGTCTTCCTGATATGGAATGGTGCCAACTAGTTTGTATTTATCTTTCATTACTTTTCCTTATTTCTGTATTCTGTAATATCTTCTTAAAATCTAAGTAGGTCAATCAGTTTCCTCTTTCTAGACAGTTTGCATTTTACAACCTCCTCTTTTCTCTATCATCAGAATGGCTTCTCTTTCTGTCTTCAGGATTTAATACTTGGAACTTCCCATAGCTTTGTAGAATTTGGTCCATGGCTACTGTTTCTCTGAACCTTTTGAAATCAACTTTCCCCAAATACAGGGTATGTTTTTAAATGTAGTGGTCACTTCTTCCCTTGGGTCTCATTATTCACACTCTATTGACCATGCCCTCATTTTTTGATCACAGCTCAGGTCCAGTGCTGTCTCCCTGGCTCTTGAATAGGTGATCATAGGCATCCTAAACAATTCTACCAACATTTCCCTAGACCCACCCAGTTCCCCTTGGCTAGGGGTGGTAACATTCTCCCAAGTAGATACAACTTTGAAAATGAAAATAAAAGAATATATTAGCCCAACAAAGACAGAATGAGTGTTTTATTAGTTAACTTGAAGGATTCCAAAGAGAATGTCAAAATAGCTCTTGTCAATCTTGAGACAGTTAATCAACCAAGTAAGAGAACATATGTAAAGTACTATTATAAGTCTTCAGAGCACTAGAGAAATGCTAGCTGTCATAAATCAACGAGGGAAAAGAGGAGAAGAGAATAAGCATTTATATAGTACCTACTATGTGCAGGCATTGTGATGTTTTCTACAATTATTATCTCATATGATCCTCACAATAATAACCCTACAAGGAAGGTAATTTTATCATTCCCATTTTACAGTTGAGGAAACTGAGGCTAACAGAGGTTTAGTGACTTGCCCAGGCAGAGTTACCCAGCTAAATAAGTATCTGACACCAGATTAGAACTCTTCATCCTTTCACTGTCCCACCTAACTGCCTTTGAACCTCAAGGAATAATTATTAAGTGCTTCCTATTTGACAAGCACTGTGTTCAAGATGAAGATAAAAAAGGATAAGCACAAACAATTCCTATCTTAATGCCCTCATATGTATATCATGTTTTAAGGTATGCAAAGCACTTTACAAATATATCTCTTTCTGTCCTCACAACAGCTCTGGGAGGTAAATGCTATTTTTTTCTTTTCTTTTCTTTTTTTTTTTTACAGGGCAATGAGGGTTAAGTGACTTGCCCAGGGTCACACAGCTGGTAAGTGTCAAGTATCTGAGGCCAGATTTGAACTCAGGTCCTCCTGAATCCAGGGGCAGTGCTTTATCCATTGTGCCACCTAGCTGCCCCCAAATGCTACTATTTTTACTGATGAGGAAACCGAGGCACTTAGTTACTTGCCTAAAGTCACACAGCTAGTAAGTATTTGAAGTCACATTTGAACTCAGGGTTTCCTGACCCCAGATCCACAGCATATCAGCTAAATAAGCATATACAATGAGTGGGATATAGTGGACTTGAGTCAGTTCAGACTCTGAGGCTGGGGTCTGGAAAGTCCCCAGCCCCCAGTCCCTGATATTTCTAGACCATTCCGTCCATATTACATCCTGTTGCTAAGATACACCCTCCCACCTTGTTCTTGGCTAAACAGGGTGTTGTAGCAATTTCCCTGAGAAACACGTACTTTGGCTTCCTGAACATGGTGTATCCCATCCCCTTCTTCTCCTTGCTGTCTCTTGTTAGTGCAAACCCACAATGATACCACCCCTCTCTTCTTGCATTCCAAAGCCCCCTTAGTTCCTAGCACCACTCCTCCCTCTTAGGTCGTTTCACAACCACCTGGCCCCTCCTTACCTGGGTGGAATGGTTTGGTAACCACCTACCTTTTCCCCCTCCCCTTCCCCCAGCTCTTGGACCTGGCTGAACATACCTCCATACCCTGTTCAGGAACTCAACACGAGTACCAGGATGGGACAGGATTGAATGTTAGATTGTGAGCCCACCTAGTGCGTGAGGGGACTGCCCCCTCAAACTTCTATAAAAACCCAACTCCTGAGCTCATGGGTGCACTCCTCATTTCTTGTATGGGGTTGCCCATTCTCAAGAGAATGAAATAATTCTGTCTCTGCTTGACTCGTTGGTCTCCTCGAATTATTTTGGTAAACTGAGGAAATTGGCCCATACATACAACGATAAAGCTTCTTTATGGCTTCACTGCATCAGTCAGTGAACAAGCGATCATTAAGTACTTCCCATGTGCCCAGCTCCGTGTGAGTGAGGGATATAACTCCATTGCTATAATGCTGATTTTCCATAAAAGTAATTTTCAGGAACGTTGTAACCCATTCTTTGACTCTTTAGCAATTTGTCCTAAAGTGCAAAGAAGGCAAATATCATCTAAGGCATGGAGGTAGAAGGGATGGCCTGATGAGCCAAGCCATTGAGAGAAAAGTCATCTGTTTTCCCTTTGGGAAGGAGGTGGGAGTGAAGGAAGACCTGGTGGACATTATCTACACCATCCACAAAAATGATTCCTGCAGTCTCCATTCAGCACAAGACTTAGGAGTCTTAGGGATTCCTCATCCTTGAGTCTGTGCCTCTTAAAAATATGGGATAGGGGGCGGCTAGGTGGCGCAGTGGATAGAGCACCGACCCTGGAGTCAGGAGGACCTGAGTTCAAATCCGGCCTCAGACACTTAACACTTACTAGCTGTGTGACCCTGGGCAAGTCACTTAACCCCAATGGCCTCACTAAAAAAAAAATATGGGATACATAGATTCTGGGTAATTTAATCATCTTATTAATAGGCAAGCAGGTTATTAAGAAAAGGATGATCTATGGTTGTCTCTCTCGGGCCAAAGACCCCTAATGGCAGTGGGGTCACAACTTATATACCCTTCTAACTGTAGGAAGTCCATCACATAACAATCAAATTTAATTGGTTGACATGATAAGAGGTGTGTTACATTAAAATGAAGTCTGGGGATGCTGACTTAGGTCACTCAAATTTTGGTAAAAAAGAAGACATCAGAGAAAGAATACAGACCCAACCCAAGCTGGAGGGAGTATAATGGTTTCCACCCAGGTGTGGTTTGGTGCAGTCTAAAGCTCATCCATAAGCAGCCATCGAGATAAATGTATCTATCCCCACCCAAGACTCCTCCACCTAGATGAATCCCACTTTCAAGGACAACTGGATCTTGGAGGGTGGGGGGGAGTGGGGGAAGAAAAAACCAAGGAGAAAACACTGGGTGCCCCCCCCAAAGATATCAGTTATTAATAATCATTTCTCATGATTCACCTTTTCTCATCTACTCATCTCTGTTAAACTGTGTTGCTGAAGATTTCCTAGCAGGATGATGGGAAACACAGTACTTAGTGGAAAAAAAAGAGGGGGGAAAAGCCCAAAACTTTTTCTTATATGTTAACCTGGAAATTAAAGAAACAATCAATATAGGAGAAATAAGGTCTTTAATGGGGCAGAGGAACTATAGTTCCTGGTATCGCAAAGCTCAGAAAGAAGCTAGGAATACCCAAAGATGGGAGCAGAGGACAGGGTTTTTATGGGGTAACAGAACAAAAACTGAACCAAAAGATTGCTCCAGAGTGACATATAACTACTTAATGTAAAGGAACCTTTAACAAAAGAAATAAAGAACTGCTAAGTATAGGTGTTACTGACTCTGAATAGGAACTCTTTTACATAATATTCATAAAGTCCAGGGAGTAAGGTGGGGAACATCTGGAGGGGATAAGTTGCTTGGGGGAAGGTCCATAAGTCCATCAAGAGTCTTAATAACATTGTTATTAAGTTGGGGAAAATAGAAGCAAGAAATGCTTACACACAGCAAAGTTTGTTATTTACAAAGAATAATTACCAGCGAAATTCTATGAAGAATTAAGGAGAAAGATATTCCTTTGTGCCTAAAGAAGGGATGGGGGAGGGGCAGCTAGGTGGCGCAGTGGATTGAACAGCAGTCCTGGATTCAGGAGGAACTGAGTTCAAATCTGGCCACAGACACTTAACACTTACTAGCTGTGTGACCCTGGGCAAGTCACTTAACTTCAATTGCCTCACCAAAAAAGAAAAAAAAAGAAGGGATGTGGGGAGTAGAGTGAATCAAAGACAGCTTTAAAAAGCTGTATTTACTCTCCTTCCCTTCAGCTGGGGCTTCCCTCTTCCCTTTACAATTTTACAGCTTAAAACAACGCTAGGAGGGGGCAGCTCAGTGGCACAGTGGATAAAGCACCAGCCCTGGATTCGGGAGTACCTGAGTTCAAATCCAGCCTCAGACACGTGACACTTACTAGTTGTGTGACCCTGGGCAAGTCACTTAACCCCCACTGCCTTGCAAAAATTAAAAAAAAAATTTAAAATAAAATAAAACATTAAAACAACATTAGGACTTTTACACCATTCTATATAGTTTTTATAGGTAGTTGTTTGCATGTGGTCTTCCCCTCTGGATTGTGACTGCCTCAAAGGAAGGGCCTATATTTCTGCCTCTTTAGTGAGCACTTAAAAAATGCTTGTTGACTGTTTGACTGAGGTGGTGGCTCATTTGGGCTTTGAAGAAAAAGCAGAGTATCAACAGATGGAGATGGGAAATATTTAAGACCTGAGACCCACAGCAGAGAGATGGGAAAAGGCAGGAAAATAACTGTCTGCAGCTATGTCTTTGTCTCTGTCTATATCTATGTCTCTGTCTATATCTGTCTATCTTTCTCTACATATATAAATAATACATGTTTATAAACGTAAATATATGCCCAACATATTTGTGCATACATACATATTGCGTATGTGTATTGTATTGAGGAAGACAAAAGGTGTTTATTTCTAATATTTAAATTATATATGAGTGTATATATATAGATAAATATGTGTGCATAAATGCCTGTGAATCTCTGTTTCTCTGTGTGTCTGTCTCTGTCTCTGTCTCTGTATGTCCGTGTGTGTGTGTCTCTGTGTCTCTGTCTCTATGTGTCTCTCTCTATGTCTCTGTCTCTATCTATATCTAGACCATCTACATTGACATTGACTTCTCCATCTCTATCTCCATCTCCATCTCCATCTCCATCTCCATCTCCATCCCCATCCCCATCTCCATCTCCATCCCCATCCCCATCCCCATCCCGATCTCCATCTCCATCTCCATCTCCATCTCCATCTCCATCTCCATCTCCATCTCCATCTCCATCTCCATCTCCATCTCCATCCCCATCCCCATCCCCATCCCCATCCCCATCCCCATCCCCATCCCCATCCCCATCTCCATCTCCATCTCCATCTCCATCTCCATCTCCATCTCCATCTCCATCTCCATCTCCATCTCCATCCCCATCCCCATCCCCATCCCCATCCCCATCTCCATCTCCATCCCCATCTCCATCTCCATCTCCATCTCCATCTCCATCTCCATCTCCATCTCCATCTCCATCTCCATCTCCATCTCCATCTCCACCTCCACCTCCATCTCCATATCCACCTCCACCTCCATCTCTATATCTAATCTATCTATCTACATACATACATGGGTATATGCATACACACATACTCATATTATCTCCCCAGTGGGATATAAACATACACATATCTGCAGTACAGTACAATATAAACCCATAAACACAATTCTCTCCAATTAGATTCAAGAAGAATTCTAGTACCCACCATGAACCAAATACCCTGCCAGGTTCTGGGACCACAAAGACAAAACAAGCCTTGCCTTCAAGAAACTTGTGTTCTACGGGAATGACATGTTGTCTCTCCCATTAGGCTCAGAGCTCCCATGAGTACCCCTAGAGTATCCAGCCAGAGTCCTGCCAGCTCTGGCTTTTGCCATTTATGTCACTTCTATGAACAGTATTTCAGCATCATTTTACGTCCTTAATTTTCACAGTGCTTTGTGACACTGAGCAGCCTGAGTAAATATTTGATGACTGCAGCTCCTCTAGGATTATCTTATTGAGAGTAAAGATATTAAAATAGAACTCTTGTCATGTTACCGCCTTTATGTTTTCTGGCCCGGCAGTTGATTGACAGTATGCGTGCTAATGGCGCTAAATCGAGAGCAGTTCTCTGCCTGTGCTTTTCCATGCCAGAAGCTATGGGGAAAACAAGGTACCAGTCAATGGAAACTGATTCCTTGCACCTCTGGATGTAGCTTTTGTGTTGCACATTAAAAATGTGGATCCAATAGAGGTCTCTTTATAAGTACAAAATGGGATTGGTCTCTGTATCATTTACTATCTCTGACAAGCTCTTTAACAGGATTCTTCCCTTTTCCTTCCATATGCTGATGAGCATCTCAAAGACCTTGGCATTGCTTTTTGTGGTTGTGAGCTCTCAGATCATGCTCTAGAATGCCAATATTCTACCTGGAGATGAAAAAGATCAGAAGTTGGGGACATAGAATGTTCATGCCTGGTTTGAAGATCTCAGGCAATGTAGGGACTCTTGGGAAACAGGATCCATATTTACAAAATATATGTGTGTATGTATATGCATATGTATAGGTTTATGTGTAGGTATAGGTATGTATATATATATACACATCCCTGTGTATATATGTGTTTGTATATAGTAATATAGTATAGCTATCTATCTCTACCTCTACTTATCTCTGTTATGTCATCAAAGCTCCTAAGGGTCTCTGTTTCCTCAGATATTAAATGGTAGTAATAATATCTGTACTACTTACTTTATATGGCTCTAAAGAAATAGGAGTAGTTCACTGTTATGAAAGACACCATTTATGGTGCCCTCAGAATTAAGAAGATGTGAGTTCAAATCCCACCTTTGACACAAATTGACTGTGTGACCTTGTGCAAGATAGATAACCTTTTAGTGCTTTAGGCAACTTTCTAAGATCATGAGTTGTATAGAAGATACCAACCTACATTGGGAGAGGAAATTTTATTAACTGAGATTTCCCCGTACTGTTGAAGTCATAGGCCTAGTCCCTATCTCATTGTTATTATTATTGTTATTTTTATTAAGTGAACTGGAGTTCTTCCTTATCCAATTCACTACCTTCTTTCCTCCCTCAACCCACCATGAATGAGGACTGTAAAAAGGAAATTAAATGGCACACCAAGGGGGTTTATTATCTCATTGATGTGCTAGGGATTTACATGGGTAGCTCTTAGCTGTAATGGGAGTGCACAGAGAAAATAGATGATTCGAACATTTGCTTTATTGGAAAGGTCAAAAGCTGTTTTGTTTATCCTCAATATTTTAAAGCTATCAACTCTGATTAAACTTAAGCATAGAAATGAGAGGAGGTGTTTTTAAGGATGCCTTGTGTTATGGTTTTTTTCCCCTTTAATTTAAAATATGAACACCATCTTAAGAATCCACAGGGCTCCATGTTGTCTTCATTTGTGTGCTGAGCAGGGGTTCTTTTTGATTATGCTAATAAGTAATAACAACAATACTTCTTCCTTAACCTGTGCATCCATGGTATTCTTCTATTGTGCTTATTTTCATAGTAAGAATATCAGGCACAATGAGCAGTTTTGGAGATGTCACAGGCATAAAAGCTGGGCTGCTGATGTATAATTTTTCCTGTTCCCAACTCCTCCCCCTAAAAAAGAAACTCTTATGACAGTTTGTTCTGATCCCTGGTGACTGGAGAGGGGCGAGAAACTTGGAGTAAGAAGCCAATGATGCATTGTACCCTTAAATAAAGTGGATCCATGTAGCTACATTCCCAAAGCATACTATATGTGGTTGGTTCTAAGACAGATTTGTTTCTAGAATAAAGATTATCTTTACATAGAACATAAGGTGAAATGCCTCCTAAAGGTCTTTAACTGTTTTCTGAACCAAGTATAACAGGATTTCAGAATCACAAAATCACAGAATTTCCTACTTGGAACAGATCCTAGGATTATAGATTTAAACCTGGATGGGGTTTCTGAGGTTATCTGGTTTTGTTTTGTTTTGTTTTATTTTATTATTAACTTTTGTGTGTGTGTGTGGGCGGGGGAGGGAATGAGGGTTAAGTGACTTGCCCAGGGTCACACAGATAGTAAGTGTCAAGTGTCTGAGGTCGGATTTTGAACTCAGGTCCTCCTGAATCCAGGGCCAGTGCTTTATCCACTGTACCACCTAGCTGCCCCCCAAACCCTCATTTTTTGATGAGGAAACTGAGGACCAGAGTAGAGAAATGATGTGCCCAAGGTCATCCGACTGCAGACAGAATGCTGGATGGTCATCTAGATAGTAAGTGGCAGAACTGGAGTTTGAATCCATATCACAACATGATCTAATGAGAAAAGCTCAAATTCTAGAGTCCAAGGACTTGGATTTAAATCCTGTCTCTCATTATTTACCTGTGTCACCACAGAGGAGTCACTCAATCTTCTTTGTAACATGAAGTCGTTGGACTAAATAGCTCCTGAATTCTCTAGGTCTATGTACCCAGTGGCTTTCACACCCCCCCCCCCCATACAATGGTGTTCTTTTGATTCTGCCACCTGGTGGCCACAAATTGAATTGTCAATCATGAATTGCCAAGTGGTCAGTAAATATTTGCTGACAGACCTCAAGGGGGATTGTGCCATATTTCAAGTGATATCTTTTTTTTTTTTTTTCCCAGGGAAATGAGGGTTTAGTAACTTGCCCAGGGTCACACAGCTAGTGTCAAGTGTCTGAGGCCAGATTTGAACTCAGATCCTTTAGAATCCAGGACCAGTGCTTTATCCACTGCACCACCTAGTGGTTTTCTTTTTAAAAATCAAATTAGGCAATTTTTTAAAAAAATTTTTATATTTTCTATAAAATACCTTCCTAGTTTTATTTATTAGTTCAGTTTTTTCTTTAGATTTTATCAATCTCTCTTTGCCAAGAAAACCCCAAATAAGATCATGAAGAGTTGTCATAACTGAAATGACTAAACAACAAAAATTACAGTTTGAGGAATTGTATTACCTCCATCTATTAGAATACGAACAGTTTGATTTTATGAAGTCTTATGATTTTTCTTTCATGTTTAACTTTTTGTTTTGTTTTGTTTTGTTATTTTTGGTGAGGCAATTGGGGTTAAGTGACTTGCCCAGGGTCACATAGCTAGTAAGTGTTAAGTGTCTGAGGTCGGATTTGAACTCAGGTCCTCCTGAATCCAGGGCCAGTGCTCTATCCACTGTGCAACCTAGCTGCCCCTTTCATGTTTAACTTTTTAAGCTTTTCTTGAGTCTTGTGTTTGAACATCAAACTTTCTATTCAGCTCTAGTCTTTTGTTTTTTAACCAGGAATGCTTAAAAATCCTCTATTTCCTTGAATATAAATTTTCTACCATAGAATTATACTTAATTTTGCTGGGTAGATTATTCTTGGTTGTAATCCTAGCTCCTTTACTTTCCAGAATATCATATTCCTACTCTTCCAGTCTTTTAATGTGATAACTGCTAAATCTTTTGTGATCCTAATTGTGGCTCTATGATATTTGAATGTTTTCTTTCTGACTGCTTGAAATATTTTCTTCTTTACCTGAATGCTCTGGAATTTGACTGTAATATTCCTCAGAGTTTTAATTTTGGGATCTCTTTCAGGAGTTGGCTGGTGAATTCTTTCCATTCCTACTTTGCTCTCTGTTTCTATGATATCTGGGCTTTTTTCTTTTATGATTTCTTGAAATATGACATCTAGGTTCTTTTTTGATCATAGCTTTCAGGAAGTCCAATAATTCTTAGATTATCTTCCTTCATTCTATTTTCCACATTATTTATTTTTCTGAAGATATATTTAATATTCTTCTTTTGCCTTTGTTTGACTTCACATTTCCTTCTTTTGGCTTTGTTTATTTCTTGATGTCTCATAGAGCATTAGCTTCCACTTGATCAATTGTTATTTTTAAGGAGTTATTTTCTTCACTAAGGTTATAGTTTTTTTTTTTTAACATTTGGCTAATTCTAATTTATAAAGAGTTATCTTTAGTATTTTTGGTGCTTATTTTATGAAGCTGTTATTTTTTCCCCTAATTTCATTGCATTGCTCTCATTTCTTTCCCTAATTTTTCATCTAACATTCTTACTTGATTTTTAAAAAAATTACTTTTTAAATCTTTCTTTAGCTGTGCTAAGAATTCTTGCTGAAATTTTATTTAGTCTTCATTTTTCTTTGAGGCTTTGCTTGTAACTCTTTTGACATGATTGTCTTTTAAGTTTGTGCCTTGAACTACCCTGTCACCATTGTATCTTTTTATGGTCAGATTCTTTCACTGTTGTTTGTTTACTTTTCCAGCTTCTTCTTATCTTTAATATATATGTTAGAGATAGATTTTTTTCACCTCTGGGGATGATGATTAGCCTTAACTTCTCTCTATTTTTTTCATTTCACAGCTCCATCTAGACACCTGTAGATTTTTGGTGCCTCCAAAGTGGTCGGATCTGGGGAGAAGTCTGGTCAGAGTCTTCCTATCTACTCTTTGCCGCTGACTTAGGTAGGGCCTCTGCTCCCTAATGATTATGACTTATTCTCTGCCTTGGGACTGTGATGTGAAGCTGATTAATAGGTGACAGAGCTGCCAAATTGCACCTGATCCCGTTCCTGGTGCTAGAACAGGGGTTCCCTTGAAATCCCTTTCTTACCAGGTGTTCAATCCCTTTATCATCCCTGGGCATTAATGTCAGCACAGCTGCTCTTCTGTTCCTTCTTCCCCACTGCTGCTGCCTGCCTTGGCCACCACCCTTTGCTGCTCTGCTACATATTCTCAGCCAGTTTCTAGTGTAACATCCACTGATCCCTCTTTTTGTCTTCCTAAGCCTCCTTGTTCTGGAAAATTGATTCATTGTCGCTTTTCCCTGGTTTTCCTGCTCAGAATTCTGTTTAATATTGTCTATGATCATTTTGTAGGAGAGATTTTGGGGGAAGGGATTTTTGGCAGTTGTGTCTTTTCTGTCTGTAGAATTTCTGATTCTGCCTCTCTTCCAAAATTTTTCGTGAAGTGTCCCTCATGCCTAAAGTATTCACCCTCTTCATTTTTACCTCTTAAGATCTCAAATTCCCTTTAGGAATCATATCAAATACCACTTTCTCAATGTGTCTTTTTGTCATCACTCCAATTTTTCCCATTACCCTATACTTACTTTCCATACATTTTGTATTCCCTTAACTGCATAGATAATGTGCCTCCTTTCCCTTTCTCCCCCTTCCCCCACCCTTACCACAGTAGAATGTAAGTTCTTATTGGCATCTATAGTTTCTCATTTTGTCTTTCTATTCCCATGTACTTTCAGGGGGGCACTGACAATAAAGTCAGGAAGAAGTGAGTTTGAATCCTGGCTCAGCTACTTGTTAGTTGATAGATGAAGTACTTTTCAAACTTTAAAGCATGATGTAAATGCTAGCTATTATTGTTAAGAATATCAAACATTTATTGAATTTAAAGTTTCTTAAGAGGCTTCACAAAAACCAATAAGGGAAAGATGACTCAGAGTGAGCTTTGCTTTCCTTCCAAAGATGGCCAGTCCAGGTTGGTGAGGTAGGAAAAAGGTATCTCATTTTAAACCTTGATAACAGGGGTTACTTTTAGTCCACCAGGTGGCCTTGATGTGGTATGTACTTTAAGCTCTTTGGGGAATATCCTTCAGACACTTGCCAGGGGCCTTTCACTAAAAGACAGAGTTGCTATACAAGCCTAAACTAACTCCTTAAAGAAAATTATTCTAGTATTGCTCCTGGAACACAAAGGTTATGGTGTATGTTTCTGCATGAAAACTAATTTTATGTACCCAAAGGCAAATGTTGATAGAAAATGCCTTGCAAGCTTACAGAAAGGTAGGAAACAACTTATCAGCCAATTTTCATTATGCTCAAGGAAAATATATGGACATATAAGTCATCTCAGAAACGCTAAGAAAAGCAGAAATGCCGAGAAAAGCAGGCAATGAAGAGAGGCTGAACAGATCTAAAAAGAAAATGTTTATGTTCAAGACATGTTAAGGATATGACAATTTCAAGTTTAGATGCTATGATTATCTGGATATTAATCCTCATTTTGTATGTTGGTCCCAACATGATGCAATGGAAAGGGGGCAGGATATGATGTTAGAAAGCCTGGACTCTGTTCTCTCTGTGGCCCTTGACAAGTCACTAAACTTCTTTGTCTGGTAAACATGGACAATAGATGTGATATTCTTTTTTTTTTTTTACGGGGCAATGGGGTTAAGTGACTTGCCCAGGGTCACACAGCTAGCAAGTGTTAAATGTCTGAGGTCGGATTTGAACTCAGGAACTCCTGAATCCAGGGCCGGTGCTTTATCCACTGCGCCACCTAGCCACCCCGATGTGATATTCTTTTAAGAATTTTTGAGCCCTGTATCTGAACCAATGATTGTATGACCTCAAAAATTCCATCTGGATTTAATCTCTAATTCTGTGAATTAAGGACTCACTGCATTCATTAGGAACAGCATTGAACTGAATTTGGAGGAGAGGACCTTGGTTCCTCTGTCTCAAGTCTGTTGCTTACTTATGAATTTGGCCAAATCTCTTAATATCTCTGAGCTTCACGTCCCTCACCTGTAAAATGAGGGGTCTTGACTCTAAAGTCTAGAATCCATCCTCTAGAGACACCATTATAAATGTTAATAATGTCAGCCCTCCCTCACTTAAATACAAGTCATGACATCACCTCCCAATGTCTTCTTCGAGAATGAAGGACAAACAACAATAACCACAATGAAATCTTCCACGTTACATTAAGGTTTCCAAAGTGTTCCCGTGTAAGGAGGCAGTCATGTGACTGATCCTTAGCACACAACTTACTTATAAGCATCAGAGATGTAGAGTTTGACTCTTGAAAGGTCAAGGCCAGTCTTGTAGGCTACTTCTCCATAGAAACTCAGATACTCGTTGGTAACTCAAATGTAAGTCACAGTCTTAAGAAGTAGACCAGGACACTGAGATGTTAAATGGTTTGTTTAGCAGCCCACAGCTAGTTAGTGTAACGATTGGAATGATGCCACCTGCTGGATACTTACTGTAGAAGAGTTCTGCCCATGAAGGGAAGGTCTTTGAGGGCAAGACCAGGAGTCAGGAAGTGACGCGGGCTAGTGGGAGGAGGAAGGAAGAGACTGGCGCTCAGTCTCGCTCTCTTTTCCTCTGGACTCTGGCGGAGAAGGGAGCTAGAAATGTGCTCTCCCTTTAATAGATAGGAATCTAGGCCTTTCTCTCTCTTTACCAAATTCTTATTCTCCTTAATAAATGCTTAAAAGTCTAACTCTTGCTAAAGCTTATAATTTATTGGCGACCACTCATTAGATATTTTAGACAGACTAGCTAGAATTTTAGCCCTTAACATTAGCATCTGGGTCCATTTCCCTGATTGTCTTTATGTCAAAGAATATAGCCTTTAGGAGAGAATTCCCACCAGGGAAAAACTTCTCCATTGAAATGCAAATCATTGTATCATAGAAAGGATCCCTTGGTCATAGGATTATATGATTATGTTATGGATCAAGTATAGAATCTCTAATCTGTATAATATGGGTTTCTGAGCTGGGAGGGACCTCAGAAGCAATCCAATTCAACCCCTTGATTTTACAGATAAGGTAATTGGGACCCAGGGAGTTTAAATGATTTCCCTGGGTCACACAGCATTCAAGGCACAAGTCTAGCCCAGATCTTTCTGATTGCGAATACAGTTCTTTTTCCAAAATAGTATGCCACTTCTCAATAATCATAGGATTATGTAGCTTTAGAGCCTTAGAGGGCTTCTAATCCCAAATCCTCATTATATAGAGAGAAAGCTGAAGGCCCAGAGAGGTAAAGGTGACTTTTGTGAGTTCACACAGCTGGAGCGGCATAAAACTGAAATTTAAACCCAAGTCCTGTGACTCAAAGTTATTAGATGGAGCCATGAGTATAAATCTTGACTTATAAGCCAACTAGCTGTGGGCCACTGGACAAACCATTTAACATCTCAATGCCCTGGTCCACTTTTTAAGACTGTGAATTACAGATGAGCTGCAGATGAGTACCCGTGGATAGAGCTTCTATATTTTTGTTCAGTCATTTCAGCCATGTCCCTATATAGAAGAAATCAGAGGTCTGCCCCTTCTCCCCTTTGAAAAGAAAATTCATACCACAAACCATGGAAATTAATGCGTCACTTGAATCCTACTGAAATCATACTTCTCTATCTTTTTACAGATTAGCAAACTCAGAGTTATCGAAAGACAAGAGTCAGGGGCAGCTAGGTGGCACAGTGGATAAAGCACTGGCCCTGGATTCAGTAGTACCTGAGTTCAAATTCGGCCTCAGACACTTGACACTTAGTAGCAGTGTGACCCTGGGCAAGTCACTTAACCCCCATTGCCCTGCCCCCCCCAAAAAAAAACCAAAAAGGAAAAGAAAGACAAGAGTCAAAATCTGGGGTTCAATGCATGGGGTGCTAGATTTGACATGAGAATACCCAGATTTAAATCCAGCATTTGCAATCTTACTTTTTATCAAATCTTGGGCAAGTAGTTAAACTGCGGGCCTCAGTTTTTTCATCTATAAAGGGAAGGGAGTTAGAATAAATGACCTCTAAGTTCTTTTCCAGCTTGAGATCTAATCCTACGGCAAATCTCATTTAAGTAAGCTATTACCTATAACATATTTTGTTGTTGTTTTCAATATTTTATTTTCTGGAATTGTATGTAAAAACAATTTTTAACATTCACTTTTAAAATTTTGAGTTCGAAATTCTCTCCTTCCTCCCTTTTCTGCCCCCTGCCAGAGACAGTAAGCAATTTGATATAGGTTATATATGTTCAATCATGCAAAACATATTTCCGTGCTAATAATGTTTTAGAAATCATTAGATAGCATAGGATTCTGGTAAAGATAGTTTTGCAAGTGAATCACAAAAGTTTGTATTACTCCATTCCTTTGCAATCAATCTGTGACTAGGACTCAGAAACATATGAAAGGGCATGTGATTTAGGCTTCCAGAAGAATTTTCATCTGATCCAATCATAGAGGACACTTATGTGTTTACTGCTGATGTTTAGAGGCCTCCTTTGCCCCAATTGATTTTAACTGTGCTCCCAACCACATCACAAATAAATGAATCAAAATCATTTTGGAGTGTTAGAAGGACTCTATAGATAATGAAGGATTGATTTCTCAGTGTGCTAATATTATCCAGAATGAGACCTCCCAAAACAGACCTGGCTTAATTGAGTTTGGAATTCAGGCTCCTGGAGGGCCCTGAAGGTTAGAGATGAGATTTTCAAAAATAATTTGGCAATTGCAGTGAGAAATGTTTTCAAAGCCTGAACACCTCACTCCATTGCTAACTTATTTTCTGTGGCTCTGTGGTCTCCTGGGTATAAGTAGCACTGGGAAAATCGCTAAGTAGATTCATTAAATATGCTGAGCCTCGATGCATTGATGGCTTAGAAATTTCCCTGGGAATGTTGTACTGCTGTACTTTGCATAATTGAACACCAGGTCTGCAAGTAAGACTAATAACCATAGTTGTTCTAATGATTATCATATTATGTATCCTAATGATCTATGGAAACCATTTGTGTGCCTTATTTATTTATTTCCCTTTTCCATGACCTCTTATTCAGGCATTCATTCCAAAGGAAGAGCCAACCATGTGCCGAGCACTATATAAGGCAAAAGCAGAGGCCTAGCCCTGAAAGGACTTTGCCTTCTTTGCTCCTACTTGCTCATCACAGTTGACCAATCATGATTTTTCTTTCATTTTTCATTTTTTTAATATTTTAAGTTTTCTTGGTGCCTTTTTGTTTTTACATCACATATACTTTTGGAAACACCTGGTATAGTAGAAAATACACTGGTTCCAGAGCCCAGGGTTCAAATGCAGCTTCTGAATTTCCAAACTGTGTGACTTTAAACAAATCAATTCATCTTCTGAGGCCTATAAAATGAGGAAGTTGCACTAAATACCCTCTGGGATCCCTAACTCTTTCATTCCTCTCGAATACAAACATTTGTGAAGTGTCTTCTATGGACATGACACAGGAGATGCTAGGGATGCTTTGACTCAGGTCCTGATCTCAACAAGCTTATAATTTGAGCATAGGTAGAGCCTGGTCAATGTTAGCTCTTTGTTAACTTGGCCTACAAGGTTCAAAGAGGAGGCTTTTGCTCTGGCATCAAGGAGGCCTTTTGATACAATGGGGATCAATATTCCCAGAGATACAATATGTGATTTATTTTCCCTAGCATCATGTGTCTTATACATATCTACATATACAACACACATTTAAAAAAAAATGTTGCCTTGCCTGTTAGAATGTAAACTCCTTGAGGTTCAAGGATGGGTTTTACTTATCTTTGTATCCTTCTAACCTAGATCATGGGGACAGCTAGGTGGCACAGTGGATAAAGCACTGGCCCTGGATTCAGGAAGACCTGAGTTCAAATCTGGCCTCAGACACTAGACACTTACTAGCTGTGTGACCCTGGGCAAGTCACTTAACCCTCATTGCCCCACCCCACCCCCACCCCCTAAAAAAAAAACAAAACTAAGTCATGGTAAGATGCTGTGGTCATCCCCTGAATCCCAGGACATCACTTGTTGTTCTGACTTTCTGACTTTTGTCTTGTCACTGGACTTTAATGATTCTGGAAGAGAGAGTGAGTCTGACAACTGCAACTCAGCTTCACTTCAATCCAATTCACTCAAGTCAGGATATCACCCGTGAAGTCACTGGTCTTTTTCCAAAGGAAGGCAAACAACATCTTTGGAACTTAGCACAGTGCTCAGGCCCATAGTAAGAGTTTAGTGAATGCTTGTTGATTAATTGATTTAATCATTTAATGGTACAAACTTCACATTAAGTATCACTAAATCAAAGGCAGTTTGAGAATATGTGTATTACATCCGGGGCCTAAGAACCACAAACATGGGCAGAAACCAGAGGGAATATGGTCAAGGGGAAGCCTCTAAGATGCACAAAGATTCTGGTTCTCTGAGGAGAAGTCATACAGCAATATGGCCCCTCAAAGGAGCCATATGCATCAGTGGTCCATGGGACCTTGGGAGAGAAAGTGGGTGGGCATAAGATACAGAGGTGGCAAAAAGGAGGAACAATGAAGGAAGATCCTGGGCTAAGCTGGAAGATGCAAGAATATATTCCTGTGGCTGTGGTAGAGTGGGGAGGAAGACGAAGGAATACTGACCTTTGTGAAGTTCCTTGGACAAATAAAAGTTTTAGCCTATGAGCAGTGAGCAGCAGAGCAACAACATGGAGGAGGAAATACAGGGAGGCACTAGGCAAACTAAGGAAGGACAAACCAACCCTGATTAGAAACAGAGCTTGTTGGGGCTTTGGTACTAATCAGTCATCAGGACAGGCCCATGAGAGGTTCCTGCCCCTCCAGTCTGTACAAGGGTGGAGAGTTAGGCTCAAAATCAACAAAGAAAGAAAGGAGAAGAGAGGAAAGGGGAAGAAAGCAAAAGGGATAAAAAAAGAGAAAAAAGAATAATCTTTTTAAAAGAAATATGCATTTTCAAACAAAGCTGATCCCCACATTTGCCATTTGCCAAAATTTTATGTCTGATTCTGCATCCTGAGTTCATTACCTCTTGGTCACATGGTGGGTAACATGGTTCATCATTGGTTCTATGAAATCACAACATGATACTCATCTCAGTGTCTTTGTATTCACTTTCTGCAATTCCTTGAATGCCATCTCTCTTCTCTGGCTCTTTGATTCCTTAACTTTCTTCAAGAATCAATTCAAATGTTACCTTTCGTAGCAGGCTAGATACTGGTGCCTTAACTTCCCAAGTCCCCTTTGACCTACTTTAGACATCTCTTGTATGCATCTATTGATTTACATGCTTTCTTTTCTATTAGAATTTTTTCGTTTGTTTTGTTTTTTGTTTTTTTGTGAGGCAATTGGGGTTAAGTGACTTGCCCAGGGTCACACAGTAAGTGTTAAGTGTCTGAGGTGACCCTGGGCAAGTCACTTAACCCAGATTTGAACTCAGGTCCTCCTGACTCCAGGGCCGATGCTCTATCCACTGCGCCATATAGCTGCCCCTCTATTAGAATTTAAATATTATTTCAGAGAAATTTGGGAAGATTTGTATGAATTACTGAAGTGTGAAGTGAGGAAATCCAGAACTATTGAGAAAAATAACATTGTCAAAATAAATAACTTTTAAAAAGATCAGAACTTAATGCAATGATCAACCATGATTCCAGAGGACCAGTGATGAAATATACCATTTGACAAAAAGGTGATCTAATATAACATATAGAAAGAGACAAACATTTTTCAATTTTTCCAGTTTTCCAACTAGGAAGACTCAGTTTCTAATCCTACCACAGAGATTTACAATGTGTGTGACCTCAGGCAAGGAAATTCACCTCTCTTGGCCTCAGTTCTTCATCTATAAAATGCAGGTATTAGGCTAATTGGTGTCTGATAGTCCTTCCAACACTAAATTCTATTTCATCTGTGTAGGGATTCCAGATGAGGTTCATTGAATCATAGATCTAGAATGAAATGAGTCCTCAGTCACTATCTAGGCCAAACCCCTCATCAGGCATGTTGTTGTTGTTCAGTTGTTTTCAGTCATGTCCAATTCTCCTTAACCCCATTTGGAGTTTTCTGGGCAAAGATACAGGAGGGATTTGCTGTTTCTTTCTCCAACTCATTTTACAAATAAGGAAACTGATGTTAACAAGCTTAAGTGACTTGCCCAAGGTCACCCAGCTAGGAAGTATGTTATGGCCAGATTTGAACTCAGGAAAGTGTCTTCCTGACTTTAGGTCTGGCGTTCTATCCACTGCACCACTTGTGTGTCCCTTTCATAGCATTAGTGTCTAGCAATCTGTGCAGCATGAAGTAGGTGCTCAGTAAATACAAGTGATGAGCTAAACCCACATGGTAAGTTTCAAAGCTGAGATTTGAACCAGGTCCTCTGACACAAACTGCTATATCCTTCTCCATCATACATTGCTGCCTCCATTCATCTTTATATGCCAAAGACAAGATTTTCCTCTCTTGTCTTTTTTTTCTTTTTGGAAGACATATGCCTGATTTCATGAAGTAAAGTGTGGTACATGCACAACTGAAATTCCAAATAGACATCCATCCAGCACACCAAGCCCACTACCATGAAAGGTGCTACAAGTAGCCAACAAACATTTTAAAGCACCTACTATGTGCAAGGCACTGTACTAAGCACCAGGATACAAAAAGAGGCAAAAGGCAGTCCCTTCCCTTTAAGGAGCTTACAATCTAATGGGAGAGACAACATGTAAGCAGATCTAAACAGATTACATCATATATAGGATGAATAGGAACTATAATGAACAGAGTCCAGAAAATCCCCACTTGCTATATTAACTTCACTTTGTGCTCTTTTCCATCCATCCCTGGATGGAAGAAGTTTATTGCCCTACAAACATCAGCCATACATTGGAGACAGGAGTACAATAGAGTGCACACTGCATGAAGACTCTTCCTCTGAGGAAAACATTTCATTGCATATGAATTGGCATGCACTGTGAAAAGCTTTGTATGCTTTGGAGGTCATTCATGGTTGGCATCCTGAAGAATTTCAATACAGTCTGCAAGGAATAGAGAGGTGACTCCTGCTTTGCTGAGATAAAAGTTTTAATTTTAATAATAGAATATGTTGATTTGGGGTGGGGTGGTGGGTTTACACGCTAGTGAGGAATTTTTGTTGTTGCTGTTCAGTCCTTTCAGTTTTGTCTGACTCTTGGTGATCTCATTTGGGGTTTTCTTGGCAAAGACACTGGAGTGGTTTGCCATTTTCTTCTCCAGCTCATTTTACAGATGAGGAAACTGAGGCAAATAAGGTTAAGAGACACACAGCTAGTTAGTGTCTGAGGCTGGATTTGAAATCACTAAGATGTCTTCCCGACTTAGGCACTGTGCTCTCTCTAGGCTGTACCACCTTGCTGCCCCTAGTGAAAATTCCTGTATATCAAAAGCATGTGGACATTTGGGATCCCATGCAAGTGAAGTCTATTAAAATGTCATCAGACTGAGGTCACCCTTATAGCAATGTTCTTATAACAGGCTACCTTGGGAAAGGGTCTCAAGTTCATGCCCAATGAGGGTCTGCAGAAGGACCTAGGACTATAAAACCTGGAGAAGAAATGACTGGGGGCAGGGTGGGCAAAGGGGAGTGATAACTGAATTCAAGGACACAACTGCTTTACAATGGAAAAGGCATTAGACTTGTTTTCTTTTAACACAGAGGTTAGAATGAGAAGCAGTGGAGGAAGTTGCAGAATGGCAAATTTAGTCAATTTAGGGGAAAATACAAAAATAAAAACTTACTAACAATTAGAGTAATCTCTAAAATGTGTACTTCTGCTGCTTCTACTTTTAGCAAATGCTCTTTAATCTTAGTGCCTTCACTCTGTTGATTTATTACATGTGCAGTGCACACATGTGCACACACATATATACATATACAGAGAGAGAGATTGTACATATGTAGTTGTTTTGGTGTTTTTTCTATCATTTGATGGTGAGTTCCTTGAGAGAAGGGATTTCTTCCTTCCCTTCCCTTCCCTTCCCTTCCCTTCCCTTCCCTTCCCTTCCCTTCCCTTCCCTTCCCTTCCCTTCCCTTCCCTTCCCTTCCCTTCCCTTCCCTTCCCTTCCCTTCCCTTCCCTTCCCTTCCCTTCCCTTCCCTTCCCTTCCCTTCCCTTCCCTTCCCTTCCCTTCCCTTCCCTTCCCTTCCCTTCCCTTCCCTTCCCTTCCCTTCCCTTCCCTTCCCTTCCCTTCCCTTCCCTTCCCTTCCCTTCCCTTCCCTTCCCTTCCCTTCCCTTCCCTTCCCTTCCCTTCCCTTCCCTTCCCTTCCCTTCCCTTCCCTTCCCTTCCCTTCCCTTCCCTTCCCTTCCCTTCCCTTCCCTTCCCTTCCCTTCCCTTCCCTTCCCTTCCCTTCCCTTCCCTTCCCTTCCCTTCCCTTCCCTTCCCTTCCCTTCCCTTCCCTTCCCTTCCCTTCCCTTCCCTTCCCTTCCCTTCCCTTCCCTTCCCTTCCCTTCCCTTCCCTTCCCTTCCCTTCTAGATGATCACTCTATTTCACCTGAAAAATTTTGTTACTCCCTGTCCAAAATTTTCAGGAAAGAGCATTTATGAATATCCAAAGGTTTCATTTAATCTTTAAAATGGTACCTTGTTCATATTTCTTATGGAATCTATCCAAAGCATAGCCTCTGGCTCTAACATTCAGTGCTTCCAGTCACCCAGAAATGTGACTTTCTGAAAGGTGAAGACAGCATACTCATTAGAAATGACAAGACAAATCTAGGGTTTGAATGCTCACTCTTCCAAGACTAGAAAAAACCCTGAATAGATGGTTCTAGGTCAACAATTTGCCAGAATCATCAGCTGAATCAGGAAGTTGGGGTTTCGATTCATTGCATCATGTCCTATAATATTCACCGAGGAGTTCTATTTCAGCACAACCCAGCATGTTACTTGGGGAAGGGAAATAGTAACTAGAGAATTTACCTATTGTTCTGTTTTCCAATCAATGGCCTAAATTCCTGATTTAGTTGATTCCCTTTAAGTATATGAGTGAGGAATAAAATGCAACTAGAGCCAGTTTCAAAGACCCTTTCTATAATCTATAGAACTGGTATAAAAAAAAAATCTGATTTCTTCGATGGGATGAAAATTTAGGGCCTGGTCCACAGAGTTGTAAATAGCAAAATATTTTTCCAAGGTAAATGATAGTAAAATGGCATCAAAGGATAATAGATTCAGAGTTAGAAGGGGATTTGTTAGTCATCAAGGCCAAACCCCTCATTTTACAGATGAGGAAACTGAGGCACAGAAAGGTTGATTTATTCCTGATCAGTGTCAGAGTAAGGATTTGAAATCTTGACCCCAAGTTTGGGGAGACTTCGGATTCACTTTCCCAGTGTAAGACTAGCTACCCTTCCCTCCTCAGTGTTCTAGGGGTAAGCCCAAGGGGTTGGGGGCATTGTTCTCTAATCCTATCAGCTCAAGACTCTTTTCTGGTACTTTTCCTTAATTATTAGCTGCCAGTGATTATCATCTCAGTTTATTTAACCAATTAACATCCATTCACTTTTAGAAAAGGAGTTTTACTTCAAAGATGTGTCAAGTACAAAAATTCCCTCCCCCGCCCCCAACACCAGGATACACACTCTCTTTGCAGTAGTCCTTGTGGAGACCAGCTACAAATTTGCGAACATTTCTACATATCATTTGCTCCACCAAGTTCACTTCGAAATGTGACATAGCTGCTAGTTGAGTCTAAGTCTCAGCTGCCGCTTGTCTGGATCCCTCAGGTCTTTCCACAGGGCTTCAATGCTCAACTGGCTGGCCATAAAACCTGGGGTGAACTTTAATTCCCAGCCGTGTTTTGGCTTGCCATTCTGACCTTTCAAGCATAAATATTTCCAGTATGCCTTCACCTAAACGTATACAAGAATGAATGTAAAGAGGCAAACCCCATATTCACGAGGCTACATGCAGGATTATGCTGCTAAATGTTATACATTTGGCTAGTGTAGGGGTGGGGGTCAGGGTGTGTGACAACATAAATTTTTAAAGTTTAATCTTCATTATTAACATCGTCTCCATCAATGTCTTAAATCGAGACAATCAGCAAAACAATAAAGCAAGCCCTGATTTGTTTGTCAATTTCTGAGGTGTAAGTGTTCACAAAGACATTTTAAAAGTTGGTTCTCCTCAAGCCAGTTGGAGCTAGCTCCTCTACATTCCCTGTCATGTCAGGCTTGGATGCAAATTTCCTGAGGTCTCTCCACAGCCAGAAGCTTACAGCATCTCTTTTCTCAAATGCTGCCAGGGAGGAAAAGAACAAGAGTCAACACCCACTTTGGCTGGCTAGGGCTTTGTGGATGCTTTCAATTTCATTTTCATAGGTAATTAAAAAAGCTCTTCTCTAGTGGTTAGCAGACTGACATCAGGTCGGTCAGTCAGTAAATATTTATTAAGCTCCCGCTGTATGTCAGGTACTGGTCTAAGCATTAGGGATAGAAAAAGAGGCACAAGACAGTACCTTGCCTTCCTTCAAGGGCCTTACAATTTAATAAGGGAGGCAATGAATAAACAAATATGCACAAATGAGCTACGTACAGGACAAATAATAAATATTAAGAGAAGGAAGGCACTAGAATTAAGAGGGGTTAAGAAAGGTTTTCTGTAGTAGAAGATGGAATTTTAGTTGGTACTTAAAAGAAAAAAGGGAAACCAGTAGGGAAAGATCCAGAATGTTTGTGTATGTTCCACAGCATGTATTCTAATTGCATCAACCAAGCACACTGGGCATGTTCACAACCCTCATTACATAAGTCCAACCCTTTAGCCAATTTGCCATGCTGATTCTCCTAGGGGCATGTGCCTTGGGGGTGGGGGGAGGAGGGAGTGTATGATGGGTTTAGAGGAAGAAGATTATGGGTGGAAGAGGCAGGAATAACCACTTTTTTCAGTGCAATGGGTATGGGTGAAGGAGGAAGCCTCCTATATAAGGTACTATCAGTGGTCGCTAAATTATCTGCTCTAGGTTAAGTCTTCAGCTGCCCCAGACTAGTTGTGGCTATGCCTGCTCACCTTTACTGAGACATCAATCTCTTAATGATAGTCCATGTTAAACAGTCTAGTCATATCTTAATTTGGAAGCTGGTAGTAAAATACAGTATTCAATCTCTGCTAAGCTTCATAGTGGGATATCTCCTTCCATTCCCTTCAACCCTACAAATCAGCCCTAAGGAGATTTCGGAAATGAGAAGGTCATTCATAATTGTGATGTGAATTCTAAAATGTCAGCCAGGCGCCTGAGCAAACAAGAGAGCAAGATGGCTTCATTTCTATTAACTTCTTCTCCAGAAGAAGCTGGATGAAACACTTGCAGCATGGGAAAAGGTCAACTTCAGTGGAAAGGGTTTATATGCACAGAGAGACAATGAGCCACTCCAGCATTGAATGAGGGAGCTTCCCAGAACACATCCCGAATGGTCATAGGCTTTGCTGCCCCGCTGCTGCTGCTGCTGCAGGACACCCAAGAGCTGACGTGTGTGTGTGTGTGCTGACTCTTCATCTCTGTAACAGGCCAACACAGAAGCAGAGCTGATTGGGTTGAACCCAAGTAATTTGACTTATACATAATTGAATCTTGAAAGTTGTAACTACAGTTCTGATCCATGTTAAATATTTCCAGTTTTGTCCAACAGGTCTTCAAGAAAACAGCAACCCATCCTGGGGGATATAGATAAGAACCATAATGATTTGGGGGAGCTTGGAGTAGAGGGGTAGAGGATAGAGCTAATATTCTTCTTTTTTGGGGGGGAGCAATGATGGTTAAATGACTTGCCCAGGGTCACACAGCTAGAAAGTGTTAAGCATCTGAGGCCACATTGGAACTCAAGTCCTCCTGAATCCAATGCTTTATTCAGTGCGCCACCTAGCTCCCTGCCCCCCCCCCTACCCAGCACAGAGGTTGTGACTCTTCCAAGGACATACATGTAAATGTTCCAAAGCCAGAGGAAGAAAGAGGTGCCCTGCACCTTCCATCTCCTGACATAAGTGATTCCATCTTTAAACTAGGGTCTATTTCAGCACCTCTACTCCCAGCCCCTGGTGAGTTTCCATTTTCCTCCCAAATTCCTCAGTTCTCCTACTCTGCTAGCCAAAGAGCAAAACAAAGTTGTCTCCCTCTGCTCCCTGGAGGCCAATGAGAGATTAATCAGGCAGTAAGGAGATAAAATGATAAATTCAGATGAGATCTGCAAAGGTGCTTAGCCTAGTGCCTGGCACACAATAGACCCTATTTAAATGTATATTCCTTTTCCTTCCCCTCTGTATCCTGCTTCTAAGATCCAGACCAGGGGCAGCTTAGGTGGTGCAGTAGATAAAGCACCAGCCCTGGATTCAGGAGGACCTGAGTTCAAATCTGACCTTAGACACTTGATACTTACTAGCTGTGTGACCTTGGGTAAGTCACTTAACCCTCATTGCCATGCAAAGAAAAATTTAAAAAAATATATTAGTGCTAAGTAGGAATAAAAGAAATTCATTTTGGGGGCAGCTAGGTGGCGCAGTGGATAGCGCACTGGCCGTGGAGTCAGGAGGACCTGAGTTCAAATCTGGCCTCAGACACTTGACACTTACTAGCTGTGTGACCCTAGGCAAGTCACTTAACCCAAATTGCCTCACAAAACAAAAACAAACAAAAACAAAACAAAACAAAAAAGATCCAGACTAACTCCTTTCATCCTTTATTATTTCCTTTATTGATCCTTAAACATATTTTATGTTTGTTGTTGTTTTTTTTCAGTCACATCCAGACTCTTCATGACCCCTTGAACCAAGAGTCCATGGGGGTTTCTTGGTATGCATACTGGAGTAGTCTGCCATTTCCTTCTCCAGTTTTATGAGATCAGGAGTTAAGTGACTTGCCCAGGGTCACAAAGCTAGTGAGCATTTGAGGACAGATTTGAAGCCTGGTCTTTCTGAATCCATGCCAAGTGCTCTATCTACTGCCCCACCTAACTACCCTTATGTTATTTACCCCTTTAGAAACCTCGTGAAGTTTACAAATACCGTCTCAAAATAATGCTTTTTAAATGCATAAAATACAATGAATGAGATTAAAAAGGAAATTAACTATATTGAAACAGTTATTGAATTACCTGTTGAAAAAAAATTCACAGACCCCAGTTTAAGAACTGCTGATATAGGGAATTTGTTAGTATTCAGAGTTTACCTCAGAGAGAGAAGAAAGCTGTAGATTAGCTCATCTTTCCTTGCTGTGGCTTTCAATAATGATAAATCTTGTTATCTATAGCCTACATTTGCGAACTGGTATCCTTTTAACATGACTTACATGATATGACAGAGATTGGTCTTTTCTGCTTACTCTCTATTACTGATTTTTGGGATATCCCTAAATCCCACTATCAACCATGTATGTATGTATATATGTATGCATGCATGCATACATGCATGTATTCATTCATTCATTTTATTATTGTAGACTCTAGTCATTTTTCAACATACCCATCTCCTCTTTTTATTGGATCTTCTCTTGTAACATGTAAAACAATTAAGCAAAGCCAACAGAGAGAGCCACCATATCTCATGGGCTGTACAACACTTAACACCTCCAGTTTTCAGAGGAGGGAGATGTGGTTTGTTGTTGTTATTTTTTTCATTTGTTCTCAGAGCCCAAGATTCACTCTCTCCTTGAAGGATGCAGGAATACCTGGCATGTCCACGAAGATGTGTGGGGCAGGCCACAGGTGAGCATTAGGCTCAGATATTGAGAGATGGGCTCTCAGAAAGGTCACCTTTCTGCTTTCCATACACACTGATTTCCAGAGGGGACTCTTCAGAGATTTGTTTTTGCACAGCCTCAAAAGCCTCTCTGCACTCATGAAAAACACCTCGAAAACAGCCCAGTTAAATGTGCTTTGTGTTAAAAATCCTTTTGCTTCCATTAACCACTTAAAGCTGGCTAAATCAAAGAGAGCCAGAATATCCATGATGTTACTTATTCCCAAATTTCATTAAAGCTAAATGAGACAACGCCCTATGCAAGTGGATGGAAATTCACATTTGCTTAAAATTTTCAGTAGCATTTTAATTGTAATGGATGGTGGAATGCAGAAGACACTAATCTGAGCTAATCACATGTCATTAAAGTTGGAGCCAAATAGGAACAGACTAAGCTACTATTAAATAAAAAGGAAGGATGGAGGCATCATTTGTTATTTTTTAAAAAGACATGCTTGTCTGCCGATTTTTCCAGAGAAAATGCAATCTGGTTTTGTTAAAAGAGTCCCCTGTGCTAGCCCGTCAGACTGTACTATGCAAAAAGTAAATGAAATAGCTATTTAACTTATTGGGGGTGGGAGGGGGCCAGAGGAGAAGTGATGAGAATAATTCGATTTGATATTACACATATTTCAAGAACATGCATGTAATAGTTAAGAATTGCTTTAGTATGGAAGCTTTCCTGTTCCCCTTCCCTGCTGCCAGGGTCTTTCCTTCAAATAGCTATCAATTGATTAATCTATTATCTTTCAACCTATTATTTCTATTTCTATATGAACATATATATGCAAGTATATATGCATACACACTGTATTTGTAATAATTTGTATCTATTTGATATGAATTTACTATATATATGTGTGTATTAGCATTTGCAGTATTTAGATCAGATCAGTTGCACAATGAATGGAATGCTGGACCTTGAGTCAGAAAGATTTGAATTCAAATCCAGTCACAGACACTGGCCAAGTGACTCTGGACAAAGTCACTTGACCTATGTCTGCCTCAGTTTCCTCTTCTGTAGATTGGGGATAAAAAGAGAACCTACCTGCCAACATTTTGTGAGGATCAAATGAAACATTTGTAAAGTACTTTGCAAACCTTTCTGTACTATGTAAATGTTTATCATTATTATTAAGTACTTACATTTATAAATACTAATATTATATAGTATTTACATCTTGTATGTATCCCATGGGAGTCATATTAACTTGAGAGTGGAGATACTTTCTTTCTTTCTATTTGTATCCCTAGTGCTTAGCCCAGTATCAGGCACATAGTAGGCTCTTCATAAGCTTTTTTCAATTGGTCGTATATGCTTTACATATACTTATATATGTATGTCAAATCCCCTGGTAGACTGTAAGGTATTTGACGTCAGGAATACTTTCATTTCTGTCTTTGTATTCCAAGCACATGGTTTGTATTTAATCAATCCTCGGTGATTGATTTGTTATTTATATGCCATGAGTTCAGTGCAATTTGGTGAGCATTTATTAAGCTTTTGCTGTGTACATAGCATGGTGCTAGGCTTTAGTGATATAAAAATGAAACTGTTCCTGACCTCGGAGAACTTACATTCTACTGGAAAAGGATACAACATATACATGTATATATATATGTGTGTGTGTGTGTGTGTGTGTGTGTGTGTAAGTAACATGCAACATTTTTTAAAGTGGGGTTTGGGGGGGGGGCAGGACAATGAGGGTTAAGTGACTTGCCCAGTCACAGAGCTAGTAAGTATCAAGTGTCTGAGGCCAGATTTGAACTCAGGTCCTCCTGAATCCAGGGCCGATGCTGTATCCACTGTGCCACCTAGCTGCTCCCTTTTTAAGTAGGTTTTTTTTTTTTAAACGGGGCAATGGGGTTAAGTGACTTGCCCAGGGTCACACAGCTAGTAAGTGTCAAGTGTCTGAGGCCGGATTTGAACTCAGGTCCCCTGAATCCAGGGCCAGTGCTCTATCCACTGCACCACCTAGCCGCCTGTCTTTTTAAGTAGTTTTAACAGGATGAGAGTATTAACAAGAGGAGGTAACGTCTGAGGCATATTCTGAAGGAAGTTAGGCCTTCTTCCATTCTTTAAGGTGGACACAAAGCCTATATGCATTCTTAGTGTGTATACACAGACACAGAGTATTACCTCATATCTATTTTATATGAATTTATATTACATTTATGTGAATCTACAGAATTTAAACAAGATGAGTTGCACAATGAATAGAACATTGGACCTGGAGTCAGGGAGAGCTGAGTTCAAATCCATCTTCAGATACTCGCTGGCTGAGGGACCCTGGGCAAGTCACTTAATCTGTGCTTGCTTCAGTTTCCTCATCTGTCAAAGGAGGATAATAACGGCACCTACCTAGCAGTGTTGTTGTGAGAATCCAATGCGATAATAACATAATAATGGTGATGCTCTTAGCACTGTGCCTAACACAAAGTAAGAATTATGTAAATACCAGCTATGGTGATGCTACTTGTGGTGGTGATGATGGTTAGCACCTTTATAACAACACACAGGTAGGAGGTAGAACATTTAGTCTTACTTGAGGTCTGTTCTCAGTGTGTATCTTGCGCCAACTCCAGCGGACGCCCCTGGGACAGAAGTGTCCAGCTTGATTTATTTAATGTTTGAAGCTTGTGAAGAAATCTGTCCGCAATTCTGAGGGGCTTCCATAAAATGTATTTCTCTTCAGTTTTCTCAATCAATCTGAAGACATTCACTTGTGAAAATATTGCTGTTTAGTTTAATTATATGTTTCAATTGACTGTAGATGGTCAAGGCACATAATTGTCATTGCTTGTTACAGCTTTGGTCAGTTTAATAATAGAATAATCAATCATCTATATTTTTTTTAGGGAGAGACCTAATCAAGTGGAAGAACCAATCAGGTTCTTCTCCCAGAAAGCAGTGATTGTTGATTGTGAGCTGCCTGGGATAAGTATGCAAACAATGACCCCCAGTGTCACACTGGGTACATGGAAATTACAACTTTTTGAATTGTGCCGTCATCGAATCTCTGAGTTAGAAGGTGTCAGCTCAAATCACCCAGTCCAATCTATGCCGAAAATAGTTTTAAAAAATTAATTATTCTTGCAACAGCCTTGCCAATGTGATTCTCCAGTCTTTTCTTGAAGACCTCCAATGAGGGGACCCCTGCTATGGTCTCAAGACAGTCCTTTGCATTTGGGGATGGTGGGAGTAGTTAAGAAAGTTTTTTTTGGACTTTAAACCTGAATTTCTGCACACAAACTCAGCTCTTTGCTCCTGTTTCTGCTCTTTGGGACCAAAGAGAACAACCTAACCCTTCTTCCCAAGAGAAGAGGAATCAACTCCTCTTTCCCTTCAGATGCTTGAAGACAGCTATCATTCTCTCCCTGATGCCAGTTTTCTCTTCTCTAAGCTGTTTTCTCAGTTCCTTCAACCAATTTTTGGGTCCTCCACCATGTTGGTTACCCTCCTCTACCCAGTCAATTTCATTTATCAGTGGTGGTGCCCACCTGCCTTTATCCATAGCTTCTTTCTCAGACCACTAAGATAGTATTTATAGAAAACTTGTCTCGGGCTTCAATTGCTTTCTTGGGAGAGATCAAAATGAAATGAAGTCCAAACTTGGAAAATACTGGCTTAAAGTAATTCCACTAGTTCTTCCATGATACATGACCTCTCTAGTTGTAACCATAAGCAGGATATGAGGTGTCAGCATTATAGATGACTCCAAAGGTGAGTGGACTTTAGTGTAGCTTTTGAAGAAGGAGAAGCTATAACTCTTGATTTAAGTCATATGATCATAGAGCTAGAGCTAGAAGAGACCCAAAGAGTCCACTGATTCTCACTCCCTCTTTTTACATGTCTGGAAATTGAGGCACAGAGAAGTTAAGCCACTTCCCCAGCATTGCACACCTGTAGGTACTTATGGTGGGATTTGAACTCTGGGCTTCCTGACTTCCAAGTCCAGTCAGTGTCCTATATAGTTTATCACATTACTTTTCTCTTTGCATTTGTGTTCTCCTTTTGTTAAACCATAATTTGCTTTGCTGGTAATTTCTCTGCCATGAGTTAAGATCACATCCAGCTGGGAACCCATGTTATTTTTCACCTCTTGTGGAATAGTGGATTTTTTTTTTTTTGCGGGGCAATGAGGGTCAAGTGACTTGCCCAGGGTCACACAGCTAGTGAGTGTCAAGTGTCTGAGGCCAGATTTGAACTCAGGTACTCCTGAATCCAGGGCTGGTGCTTTATCCACTATGCCACCTAGCTGCCCCCTAAGAAGGCTTCTTTTATGTTTTTTTTTGAGGGGCAATGGGGGGTAAGTGACTTGCCCAGGGTCACACAGCTAGTAAGTGTCAAGTGTCTGAGGCTGGATTTGAACTCAGGTACTCCTGAATCCAGGGCCAGTGCTTTATCCACTGCGCTGCCTAGCTGCCCCTTATAGTGGATGATTTTTAGGGGGTTAACAATGGGGAAGAAATCCCCTGATATTAAGGCTTGCAAAATCTGGAATCATGGAAGGGATCAGAAATCTCCTGGTGCAACCCAATGGAAGCCTGGGATGACTAAATGCATCTGTGAAGTTCTGTTATGTCATAGGTGAAATGCTCATTAGAGGAATTTGACAATCCACCCAACAAACATTGGTTAAGCCCCAAGTATACTAGGTACTGAGGATGCAGAGACAAAACAGAAATTGTCCCTAGTCTCAGCAAGCTCATATTCTGCTTCCTGGCAGACGCTATGTACTCAGAAAAGTAAATAAATAAATATTTAAGATAAAGGGAAAACAAAACAATCAGGGGGTATTACTAGCAATTAGGGGATGGGAATCAGGAGCAGGGAAAGTCTCATAAGAAATGGTCCTTGAGGCAAGATTTGAAAGAAGTTAGGGGTTTCAAGGGACAGAGGGATAGAGAGAAGGCATTTCAGCCATGGACACAGCCTGAATAAATGTCCAGATGAGAGATGGAATGAAATGAATGCCTGTTTGGCTGAAACACAGAAGATAAAAGATACTAGTGCCCAATAAACCTGAAAAGGGAGGCTGGAGATAATATGTGAAGGGTTTTAAATGATGGACAGAAGATTAGTACTTTATCTTAGGGACAGTGGTGGTGGGAGGGGGGAGGCATTTTTTAAGCAAGGGAGTGATATGGGCTTTAAGAATATCACTCTAGGGGCAGCTAGGTGGCGCAGTGGATAAAGCATCGGCCCTGGATTCAGGAGGACTTGAGTTCAAATTTGGCCTCAGACACTTGACACTTACTAGCTGTGTGACCCTGGGCAAGTCACTTAACCCTCATTGCCCTGCAAAAAAAAAAAAAAAGAAAAGAAAAGAAAAGAAAAGAAAATCACTCTAGCAGCTATGAAGGAGATAGATTAGACAGGGGAGAGGCTGGAGACAGGTTGACCAATTAGGAGGCTATCACAAATAACAATTAGGCTAGTGCTTTAAGCCTTGCTAAAACATTTTGCTCACATCAAATTCGTAAGATTGATAGCGCAAGTATTATTATCTCTACATTACAGCTGAGGAAACTGAGGCACTGCAAGATAAAATTGACTTGTCCAAGGTCATAAAACTTGTAAATAACCTAAACTCTAGCCCCAATTTTCCCTTGCCTCTGATGCTTTTAATACAATGTAACATAGCATAACCAAGATGGCTTGACATGTTATGATATGACCCAAAATAATACAATATAACTAATGTAATGTAAGACACACTTTTAACAGTCAGGCTATGACTCAGGCATCAGGTCTTGTCCTGAAACAGGAGAACTATAACAAGGCCTGTGCTTGGGATTTTCTGAAGTCTTTTGCACAGCTTTGTACTGTCCTGTCCTTTCAAAGAAGTGACTGCTGAGCTGTCAACACGACAGACCTGGCTGACCTTCCCTGAGACTATCAATTCCCTTTTTAGCAGCTGGTTTGTGTTGCCAAGAAACAACGCTGGGTCCTTTCTATTGAGGTGGCCAAAAAGCCAAACTGCCAGGGGTCAGAAGAGAGGGGGACTACATGCAAACTGACAGTCCTTTGTCTGTTAAACATAGGAAGGCAGGCTTTTAGCTCAGGGAAGAAAGTCAGTGAGTAGTACTGAGGAAAGATGGAAGGCTGGTGGTGAACAGGAAGGCAGGGGAGAAAGAGAGCGAGCGAGCGAGCGAGCGAGAGAGAGAGAGAGAGAGAGAGAGAGAGAGAGAGAGAGAGAGAGATTGAGAGAGATATTGTGAAACACAGACAGACAGACAGACACTCAGTTTGTCTCATAGAACCCTAGAATTTTAGAACTGGAATGGAATTTAGAGTTTTTGGAATGCAAGTTCCTACCTAATAAAGTTATCCTGGTCACATGACCATCCATGCTCTACTTAAGCACTTCCAGCAATGGAGAGCTCATTCCCTCTTAAAACTATCCATTCCAGTCCTTTCCAGTTTTTGAAAATTTGTTATTTACTTTTTTTCTCTTCCCTCATATTGAACCAAAATCTAGCTTCTTACAACTTCCACAATGGAGCTTTAAAGTTCAAACTTAATCCCTTTTCATATATTTGAAAATATCCTGAGGAAGTCACCTACCTTTCCTCACATACCACAATTTTGAGGTCTATCACCCCTTGCCTCACCCTCTTTTTAAAAAAAAAAAATTGCAGGTTCTTAACCTATACTTCACAGTCCCCCTACCCACAAAAGTGTCATGGATAGATTTCAAGGAGTTCCATGAACTTTGTTGGAAAACATTTCTATTTTCACCAACATCTCACTGAAATTTAGCATTTCCTATTTAAAAACATCATTGTGAGAAGGTTTCCTAGACTTTGCCAGACTCACACACACATGCACATACACAGAAGTTACTAATAATATCTAGTATTTATTTAACATTTTTTGCCAAGTGATTTACAATTATTATTTCATTATATCCTTAAAACAATCCTGGGAGAAGGATACTATGATTATCTCCATCTTGAATGCGAGGCACTGAAGTAGACCGAGGTTAAATGACTTGCCCAGAGTGACACAACCAGTTAGTCCCTGAAACTGGATTTGAACTCAGGTCATCCTGACTCCAGGTTCTGGACTGTATCCACTGTGCCACTTCACTACCTCTGAACTGAGCTATCTAAATAAATCTTGATTGGAGGTTTCAAAACACCATTCATTCAACCAACATTTCTGAAGTATCCCCTATCTGAAAAGTACTGTGCTAAGTCCTAGGGATACAAATATAAAATCAGCTACACTCTCTAGAGAATGTAGACCAGTCTTTGTAGGATCCTAGGAACAAGAAAGAGGAGAGATAAGGCTGCTATAGCTGAGGAGATGTTGGGATCAAAGGAGGGTAGTTTCAGGATAGAGGACACTTGAGTCTCTCTGTGGGCAGTGGGTGGCATTCTTCCAATAAACTGAACAATTGAAACTAATTAAGAAGTTGAGATCAAAGGAAATTCTTCCTGAAGTCGTACAAGGGAAAACCCACTCAACTGGTAGCCTTGGGTCCCATAGTTCTTCAGTGATGGACCTGAGACAAGCCAGTTGACTTTTGCAGATCTCATTTTGTACCTAGTGAGGTATTTGGACGAGATGATTCAGGCCTTGCCTGGTTTCTTTGATTCCGTGATCCTCAAAAAATTTAAGAATATGAAAGGACCTCAAGTGCCACGTCACTGAAACAGGTTCAAAAGCTGTGAGACATGTTGCCCTACTGAACTCAAGCTAGTGCACAATTGAAGTCCTGACAAGGTGTTACATAAAATCACAGGAATGCATGGTAGCATTTTCCTTTATTCCTTGAGCTTCAGCAAGTTATGAAAGCTTCCTGAAGACAGCAGTCTCTAGCCATCTCCAATTCTATAGCTGTGGGCAGTGGGTAGAGTACTGGGCCTGGAGTCAGGAAGACCTGAATTCAGATATGCCCTCAGACACTTACTAGCTGTGTGACCCCAAGGAAGTTACTTAACCCTGTTTGCCTCAGTTTTCTCATCTGTAAAATGAACGAAAGAAGAAAATGGCAAGCCACACCAGTATCTTTGCCAAGATAACCCCAGATGAGGTCATGAAGAGTTGGACATGACCAAAAACGACTAAACAGAAACAGCCACATTCTTGAGTTTGCATGAGGGTTGGACAAAATAGAGGAGAGGATCGTAGGGATGAAAAAAAAAACAGCCTTGACTTCGAAGAGTTTCAATTCCTGGGGAACAAGACCATTCCAGTAAGGCCACTTGCTAGGTAGAAATCCTCGATTCCTTCTTACCATATCTATCTTCCTATGATTAAATTGATATCTACATGTAAACATTTTCTCATTTTATTGATGACTTGATTTTGTATGACAGATATTTTTAGATATATTCCTCTGCCTTCCTCTTCACTGAGCCTTCTCTTGTGAAAAAGACAATTAAGCAAAATAATCAACATAAAGCTCATGCCTGATGCTATGTAGAATATTCCACCCCCATACTCCACACTTCAATAAAAGGAACACATAGACCTGAATCTCTTCTCTAGAAGCTGTACTACTCATTAACTTTAGGAAGTATTTAGCCATCTTCGTTTTGTTGATTCTTCTCTTCTGCATTATTTTTTCTGTTAATGATATTTTTTATTTATGGATGAATTAGGTTGAGCAACATTGGGAAAGAACTAGGGTTCATCCTTTACTCTTTAACAAAAGTTTTCTCTTCATTACTATTCTAGGTTTAACTTGATTGATTGATTGATTTCGAATTTTCTCCACCTTACATGTAAAAACAAATTGTAACATTGATTTTTGAAACTTTGTGTTCCAAATTCTCATCCTTCCTCCCTATCCCCCCTTAAGAACTCAAGCAATTCAATATAAGTTATACATGTGCAGTCATGCACAAAACAACTTTAGAAAAGGGAACTAACAACAACAAAATATACTTCCATTTATATTGAGATACCATAAGTTCTTTCTCTGTAGCTGGATTGCATTTTTCATAAGTCTTTCAGAGTTGTCTTGGATCACTGCATTGCTGAAAGTAAGTCATTCACAGCAAATCATCTTACAGTATTGCTGTTATTTTGTATACAGTACATTTCACTTTGCATCAGCTCATGTAAGTCTTTCCAGGTTTTTCTGATAGCATCCTGCTCATCATCTTTTTTTTATACTAAACTACATTTATATAGTACTTTAAAGGGAGATTTCCTTACAGAACACCCATGGGGTTGATTATTGCAACAACAATAATAGCTAACATTTATATAGTGCCTTATACCTGACAAAGAATTTTCTTCACAATAGCCCAGCAAAGTAAGTACCACCACCACCACCACCACCATCATCCATTGCTCTTGCCTCTGCTTCAATTTTTTCCCCAGTTACTATTGCTAACTGTGTTTCCCTCCATCCTATTTACTCCCCATGATATTTACTCTATTTTCTCTTCTTTTACCCTTTCCCTCCTCAAAAGTGTTTTGCTTCTGACTGCCCCTCCCCCAATCTGCCCTCCCTTACTTCATCCCTCCCCCTTTATCCCCTTCCCCTCCCACTTCCCTGCAGGGCAAGATATATTACTATACCCACTTGAGTGTGTATGTTATTCCCTCTTTGAGCCAATTCTGATAAGAGTAAGGCTCATTCATTCCCCCGCTCCCCCCTCATCTTCCCCTCTACTCTCCTCTGCATTATTGTAGTCAAAATATAGTTTTCTTGTTTCTGCTTAATTCACCCTGCATCAATCTGTATAAAACTTCCCATATTTTCCATAGTAAAATAATACCCCATCATATTCCTATCAGCCATTTCTAGTTATTGAACACCTAACATTACTGGCAAAACTAATTAACGTGCATTTATTTTGTATATATTACTATAATATATGCACAATTTGTTTCCCTTGAAAGAAAATAAGCTACTTGAGGGCAGAGACTTCCTTCCTTCCTTCCTTCCTTCCTTCCTTCCTTCCTTCCTTCCTTCCTTCCTTCCTTCCTTCCTTCCTTCCTTCCTTCCTTCCTTCCTTCCTTCCTTCCCTCCTTCCCTTCCCTTCCCTTCCCTTCCCTTCCCTTCCCTTCCCTTCCCTTCCCTTCCCTTCCCTTCCCTTCCCTTCCCTTCCCTTCCCTTCCCTTCCCTTCCCTTCCCTTCCCTTCCCTTCCCTTCCCTTCCCTTCCCTTCCCTTCCCTTCCCTTCCCTTCCCTTCCCTTCCCTTCCCTTCCCTTCCCTTCCCTTCCCTTCCCTTCCCTTCCCTTCCCTTCCCTTCCCTTCCCTTCCCTTCCCTTCCCTTCCCTTCCCTTCCCTTTCCTTTCCTTTCCTTTCCTTTCCTTTCCTTTCCTTTTTCTAGCATCTTTCACAATATCTCACACACAACAGGTATTTAATAAACATTTGGTGATAAATAAATTGATTGATTGGCTTTCAGTTCTTTGCTACCACAAAACTTCTGCTATTATTTTTTTAATAGAGATGTACATGGTACCTTTATTTTTGTCTTTGATTTCTTTGGGGAGTACATGTTCAGGAGTAGAATCTTTAGGACAGAATGTAAGAAGGGTTTAATCACTTTTCTTCCATAATGCCAAATGGTTTTCCAGAATGGTCGAACCATTTCATATCTTCACCACCAGCTACAATTTGAATTTGCTGGTGTATGTATAGAAGCCAGAAGCCTCAGTTAGAATCAATGGGAAGGACTGGATCACACATATTGAAGGGAGGCTATTTCTCTGCAGTCCAAATTATTTATGGTTTCACAGTTAACCAGCCACTCCACTTGAGGATTTCTGTGCATGAAGCTGTTTTATTACCTTCAGCATAAAGATACCATGTACATAAACCACATTGATGATGACATCCCACTAGCTGGCTTGTTACAAACTGTAACAATGGCTTGGCTGGCCATTACTGAATTGGAAAGGATGCATCAACCTCATAAAAGCATGTGATATCTCTGTGTTACACATCAGAAAAGATCCAAGCAAGTCCTTCTTGGCTTGTCCATCTTTGTCCCTGCCATGAGTTTACCCATGGCAAAAGAAGCAAACAAAACTTGATGCCAAGAAATCGAAGCATTGGGTGAGCTGTGTCTCAGATTCTCCATTCTGCCCCGTGGAATGTTGGGAAGATGAGGAAATTCATGAACAAATGTAAACCCTTTAGAGGAAAATTGCTATGTTGTCATGACTAGTGTTTTTCAATTAATGTTTGCCCCATGCAAAGGCGATTGGGAATCAGAATGGAATGAATACTAGATGGGAAGTCATCTGGATTCAAGTCCTTGCTCCATCTTAACTGGCCATGTGATTTTTGACGATTCATTTTGGTGACTCTCATTCCTCTGTAGTCATTTGGTCATACATTCTCATTCATTCATTCATTCATTCATTCATTCATTCATGACCTTGTTAAGCACAAGACATTGTACCAGGTTTTAGGGAAACAATAACAAAATACAAAACTAGCTTGTTCTCTAAGAGTATGTTTTCTTCTAGGTGCCCATAGTAACTTTGGAAACAAAAGCATTTGGTTCACCTTTAACAATTGCCATTTTTATATTGCTTTATATATATATCTTTTTTTTCCTTTTTTTTTTTTTTGGTGCAGGGCAATGAGGGTTGGGTGACTTGCCCAACATCACATAGCTAGTAATTGTCAAGTGTCTGAGACCGGATTTGAACTCAGGTCCTTCTGAATCCAGGGCTGGCACTTTATCCATTTCACCACCTAGCTGCCCCCAGTGCTTTATATATCTTAAATCAATCACGTCTTAAAGAAACCTAGAGTGGGCAGTACTGTAGATGTTATTATTAAGACAAGAAACTCAAGGTTCAGAGAAGTTATAGCTTTCTCAAGTTCCTGTAACTACTTAAATGTTGGGGGCAAGATCATAATTTTAGTCCTAGCAGGAACCTCAGATGAGGTCCAGGCCAATGCCCTCACTTTAAAGGTTGGGGAAACTGAGAGGTTACAGTAGGTGAATTAATTGCCTAAGTTCAGACAAGTTGTATAGTAAGTGACAGACTCTAAGTCTCAGATTCTCAGACTCTTAAGTCCAGAGCTCTTTCTCTTACATCATAATGCTTCTGGATTTGAACCCTTTGTCCTCCTGACTCTAGTATTCTATCCTTCATCTTCTCAATGTCATTGACTGATCCTGATACAATTCACTGAGGAAGTATGTTGGCATACATTGAAGCTTCCACATATTTACAGGGACTTACATAAAATTATATAAAACCCAAAGGCACAACTTCATTCCCCCCCCCCCACTTTATCCCCTCTTTTATTGAAGTTAGCCAGGCCAGAGCCAGTTCTTACAGTGGCCTTCAGGTCAAATTCATCTGCTTAATAGAGTTTCTGGATTTCCAGGGTTTATGAATAGGCTATCCTTAGGTGAATATACAGTTAAAGTTCTCTGACAAAATGTAGTTTTCAGAAAATAAGTGATTCTACTAATTCATGGCCTTTGTTTTATACACTTTCCATTGAAAATGTCCTTTGGGCCCATCTAGGTCAGTGTATAACACCTTATGTCAACATATTTAATTTATTTATGCCTCAGTTTCTCCATTTACAAAAAGAGGGGCTTTCACTGGATGATTTCTAAGAGTGGTTCCAGTTTTAGTGTTATTTAACCTAAAGCTACAAATTATGGTGACATTTATTCACTATTATTAAGGAAAATCACACATTAAAATGGCCTACATTTATTATGCTTGGTCAATCAATAAGCATATTGGAATATTATAGTCATCTGTGGGTGAACAAATGCCGATGGATTAGAATTTCCCAATTGTGTTGACGTGTCATAAGATTTACTACTGGACAGAGTAAAAACTACACCTTCTGATACTAAGATGGGCAATTGCTAGACACAGTCTAGCACTTATAAAGCACTTTAAAGTTTGTGAGGCACTTTCAATACATGATTTCATTTGACTCTCACAACAATCCTGTAAGGAAGGTACTAACTTTATTCTCATTTTACACATGAGGAAACACTGAGCTTCTTTTTAGAGCAGTTACTGCTTTTTGTTTGTTTCCCTTTCTTTGTATCACCAGCTGTTAGCACAGTGCCTAGCTCTTTGTAAGTGCTTAATAAATGCTTGTTGACTGACTAATGGAAAGTTTAAGTAACTTTTCTAGAGTCATATAACTAGTAATCTGTGGCAGGATTCAAAATCAGGTTTTGCTGACTTCTTGTTCAAATGTATCTAGCTGACTCTGATCTAAGGGTAAATAATGCATATTTTTTTCCTAAAAAAACTAGCTGGGTGATCTTGGGCCAGTAACTTTCTCTCTGGACTTCATTTTACTCATGTCTAAAATAAGGAGGTTGGAGTAGAGCAGAAATTCTCGAACTTATTTAAATCTCACAACTCCATTCCCAAAGAGCTTTTCTATATGTAAATTGTATCTACCAATAGTGACCGTATTAGAAATTAAACGAGCTCTTAGTACTGTTATAAAAATTGTTTTGCCCTTAGGCAAAAGGGGTTCAGGGACCCCTGGGGTACCACTGGAGTAGAGGATCTCTAGGGTCTCTTCAAACCCTAAAATCCAGGATCTAATGGCCTTAAGGTTTTGTCTCTGTCTTTTGAGATTCGGTTTCCCTATATAGTTGAGGCAGGACATACAGCAGCTGCTTCTGGAGCCAGTATGGGAGCTGTGAACTGCTCCATTTCTAATCTGTCATGGTTCACCCTTCCTTAAGCAATCTGATGCCCCCCCACACACACACACTCCAAAGGGGCTCACCATACCAGTTCCAGACTAAGTATAGACACCCAGTCAGCTTAGACTAGAACAGAACTCCTCAGTAGGAGAGATTACAGTTATGCACTACTCTGACTTATGGTGTTTGGACCAAATAATACTCCGATCCATGAAGTTGTCAATTGTGAACATTAGTTTGTCTTAAGACGGCCATTGTATCATAGGTTTAATCCATGGCTAATATTATGCAGTCATTTTCTTGTTGTTGTTCAGTTGTTTTAGTCATGTATGACTCTGTGACCCCCACAAAGATACTTTTTTTTGTTTTGTTTTTTGTTTTTGTTTGTGAGGCAATTGGGGTTAAGTGACTCACCCAGGGTCACACAGCTAGTAAGTGTTAAGTGTCTGAGGCCAGATTTGAACTCAGGTACTCCAGGGCCGGTGCTCTATCCACTGTGCCACCTAGCTGTCCCTCACAAAGATACTTTTAAAATTTTTAAAAATTATTTTTATTTTCTTGGCAAAGATACTGGAGTGGTTTGCCATTCCCTTCTCCAGCTCATTTTACAGATAGGGAAACTGAGGCAAACAGGGTGAGGTGACTTTCCCAGGGTCACACAATTAGTAAGTGTCTGAGGCCAGATTTAAACTCAGGAAGATGAGTCTTCCTCATTCTAGGCTCAGCATTCTATCCACTGTACCACATAGCTGCCGATGGAGGCATACCATATCTACTTTTGATAACCGGACACAACTTTAGGGAAAAGAACATTTCCAGAGGCAATCGATTCCAGCAACAATGTTATAACTAGTTGACTGTTCAAGTCATGCTACTTTGGGATTCCTGACATTAAGGTGGGTTTTGGTCATAATGCATTAGCAGTTTTATTACAAAATGGTATTGGTTGGGGGGACCCTCTGGGAGGCATGCCTCTGTCATCCCTGTTACAAGACACAGTCGCCTCTCCTGTGGAAAGTGTTCCACCCAGAGCAGTCACAAGCCTGGAGTTCAGAAATAGCATCGGTATTCTGGTTAATTTATTTTCTAAATGTTCCATTCCGGAGTGGTTGAAACTTTTGACCTTGATGTTGATTATGATTAGCGTAGCAATCACTCTTGTATAATTAAAAGGCAGACTGGAAATTTCTTTGGTTTGCTTATTAATTCCCTTCCAATCTTGCATGAAAAAAGAGGGGGCAAAGTGTTGGTAGGACTTGTGAGTGATTTAGTGGTTCCATTTCTCAAAAGTAAAGCCGGCATTCCCCACCTTCCAAAGCAGCCCAGGTGATGTCCTGCTGCTTCTGTCAGGGCATGGTGCTCCCTGGAAGAACAGAGTAGACTCGCCATTCTTTCCTATCTCCCATGGTGGCAAGGTGAGGCTCTGCAGACATACAGCGCTTCCAATTAGGGATGGGATTTGTAATCATTGTGTTTGTGTGGGTTCTCTCCACACTCCAATGAAGGAGGCAGGGACTCATATTGGTTAGGAAGAGACTTGGAAGAAAGGAAAGCGCATTGGGAGGTCAGAGCATGAGTGAGTACTACTACTAGCACTCAGGAGGCCTATGTCCTTGCTACATTACCCAGCTTCTGGTCCTCTCTGGTAGGAGTTTGTTATTTCCCCCCCAGCAGTGAGCTAGCCATTCAATATAAGATGTGATATTTCATTAATATGCCACAGGAGTTAAAATGACAAATAGCTTATCTTAAAAATGCATGTTAGGATTGAGCTATGGCTTTGTGAGCTATGGGAATACTTAGGACTTTTTGTTTTTGTTTGTTGTTTTTTTGGGTTTTTTTGCAGGGCAATGGGGGTTAAGTGATTTGTCCAGGGTCACACAGCTAGTAAGTGTCAAGTGTCTGAGGCGGGATTTGAACTCAGGTCCTCCTGAATCCAGGGCCAGTGCTTTATCCACTGTGCCACCTAGCTGCCTCCAGGACTTTCTAATTCATGCTATTTCTATGCCCCTATTTTCCCCCTACCTGCTCCATAAAACAAATACACACACAAACACACACACACACACACACACAGATATATTTCTCTATTTAATCAAAGGATCTAGGTTCAGCACCCACCTCTGATGTTTGCTATCCTTGGCAAGTAAATTACCATCCTCAGTCCTCAGTTTCCTCATTTGTAAAATGAAGGTGCTGGACTAGAGGAACCCCCCCCCCCAACAGGTCTCTGAAAACTCAAATTATACATTGTAATCCTATAATCTAGCACAATAGTGTCAAATGCAAATAGAAATTGAACCAGTGATCTCTAGATAAGGATTCCTGTGGGCAGTGTATTTAGCTTAGTTTTTAGCTTAGTTTTAAGATGTGAACTATGATTCATTGTGGTTTTAGTTATTCTGTTAAACATTTCCCAATTACATTTAACTTGGATTTCTCTTTAGGTAGCTTTCTTTTTGTTTGTTTGTGTTTTTTGTTTGTTTGTTTTTTTGGTGAGGCAATTTGGGTTAAGTGACTTGCCCAGGGTCACACAGCTAATAAGTGTCAAGTGTCTGAGGCGGGATTTGAACTCAGGTCCTCCTGAATCCAGGGCCAGTGCTTTATCCACTGCACCACCCAGCTGCCCCTCCCAATTACATTTTTTAAAAAAATATATTTCAGGCTGGGCCATAATGACATCTCTGATCTAGAGTCTTCTACTCTTGTGATGCTATTACCATTCAATGACACTAGGTGGTGGAGTAGCTAGTGATGGGCTTAGAGACAGGAAGGCTTGAATTCAATTTCTGTCTCAAATTCTGTCTGGGAGAGGGAGGGGGAGGGAGTCAGTTTGCCTTCCTGGCCTCAGTTTTTTTCATCTATAAAGAGGGGGCAACAATAGCACTTATTTCTCAGGATTGCTGTGAGAATCAAAGGATATAACACATAGAAAGTACTCTGCAAACCTTGAGGAGCAATATAAATGCCATCATCATCACTGGTTCTCAGAGGTGGGAGGGACCTACAACAATCCTGTATAACTTCTGCCTAAACAAGATTCTCTTTTACAAAATAGGGACATAGGTTTGTAGATTAGTCAGCATTTGAACTCAGGTCCTCTGATTGTAAATCACAAGTAGTCATCCAGTCATTGGTTGGAGATCTCCAGTTGAAGCTAGAGAAGAGTCCCACCATCCTCAGAGGCAGTACCATCTGCTTGGGGACATCTCTCATTGTTAGAAAGCTTCTCCTTACACCCCTCTGTATCTTCCACCTGCTGTTCCTGGTTCTTCCCTTCAGCACAAGAAGAAAAGTCTGATTGTTTTCCCACGCACAGACCTTCAGATTCTTTTTTTTTTTTTTTTAATTTTTAAAAAATTTTGTGGGGCAATGGGGGTTAAGTGACTTGCCCAGGGTCACACAGCTAATAAGTGTCAAGTGTCTGAGGCCGGATTTGAACTCAGGTCCTCCTGAATCCAGGGCCGGTGCTCTATCCGCTGTACTACCTAGGAGCCCCAGACCTTCATATTCTTGAAGCTAGCTATCACATCCCTCCTTAGTCTTTTCCAACTTAAAAATCCTCAGTGTCTTTAATTAATCTTTATGCATTTTTCTGCTCCCTCTCCAGATTATAAAAGGTAGCACCCAGAAGTAAGCACAATATTTCAGGTGTGTTCTGACTGGGCACAGTCAACTGCCTGTTCTTGAATATATCACCCCACTTAATGTAGCCAGAAATATCATTCGCTATTTTTTTGGGCGGGGGGAGCTATATAATACTTTTGACTCAGGGAGCTTGTAGTCCATTAAAAACATCTGTTTTATTTCACATATTTATTGTCTAGGTCCTCTGAGTTTCACAGGTAAATATCCTCTGGATACTTTGGATTGGTTGGGCCTTTCCACAAGCTTTTCCCCCTGTGCCATGTTGGTTCTTTTTTGAGTGAATACTACTTGTATTCTTCTGTCCCCTCACCTCTATAATGTGTGTAAATGAGTTTGTACTCTAAACTGGTGCTGTCTTTGACAGGGATGTCTCTGCTGAAAAACCCTCTTAAAAGTAATATCTTTAAGGACTTCCTTCTATATCCATGAAGCACCCCTTTGAAAAAGATAGAACAGGTATCATTATCTCCATCTTTCAGGGACTTGGGACCAAAAAAGGTGGGGGAGGAGTGAAGGGAACAAGAGTTCATTTAGCACCTATTATTTTCCGAGCAGTGTGCTAAGCATTTTATAAACATTTCATTTGTTCCTCAAAACAATCCTGGGAATTAAGGGTTACTATTATCCTTTCATTTTACAGTTTTGGAAACTGAGGTAGACAAATGGTAAGAGACTTACTTGGGGTCACACAGTTAGTGAGTGTCTGAGGCTGAATTTGAATTCAGGTCTTCCTGACTCCAGGCCCAGCAGCCAACCTACCATCAAACTGTCTTGATGGTTGCAAGTTACATGGAACAGAGCTGAGAGCAGGACCTAGGTTTCCCATTTCCCTTCAGTCCCAGCGTCAAGTTTCAATCATTCAGAGGCATAAATAAATATTTTAACGGGTCAAGCATCAGAAGATCTTATCCTAACACTGGCTTTCCCACTTGCTTAACTGTATGACTTTGAATAAGTCATTTCTCATCTTTGTTAAATAAAAGCAGGAACCTCAGGATCACCTATTTTCAGAGTTTGAAGGGACCTTAGCAGCCATTTAGTTCAACCTATACTGGGGAAAGGAATCCTCAGTCCAAAGACACCCCACCAATGTCATCTAGTCTCTCCTTGAGGACTTCAGTGTTGGGGAATGTGCTGATACAACTCATTTTACTTATGAATAGCTCTAAATTGTTAGGAATATTTTTTTCTTGACAGAAAGCCTACATTTGTTCTACCCACTTCCTCATTACTACTGATTCTACCCTCTGGGATTATAGAATAAGTCTAAATTCCAAGATCATAAATCTAGAGACCAAAGAAAGCTTTGAAGCTAAGCTAGGTGGTACAGTAGATAGAGTGCTATACTGGAATCAGGAAGACCACTTCAGACACTTACTGCGTGACCCTGGGTAAGTCACTTAATCCTGTTTACCTCAGTTTGCTCATCTGTAAAATGAGATGGAGAAAGAAATGGTAAGCCACTCCAGTATCCTTGCCAAGAAAATCCCAAATGGGATCATGAAGAGTCAGACACAACTGAATAAAAGCAACAAAATCCACAGGCTCACTTTACAGATGAACAATCTGAGACCCATGGAGGATAAACAACTTGCCCGAGGTCACAGCAGGAACAAAAGGCTGAGCTGAGATTAGAACCCAGTTCATCTACCCCTCAATCCAGCATGCTTTCCACTGAATAGGGGTTGCCTCATCTATTATTTGCAGCAAAGATTTTATGGACATACCACAGCTGTGAAAGAAGCGGAAAGGGAATATGTTCAATCAAGGCCAGCATCAGAGCATTCACATCAGTCTCCTTCTGATTCCAATTCCTGTGATTCCACGTTATGCCAGTTCAATGGATCATGTGGAGAAAAGATTACGTACAGCCCCAGGCCATAAACTGTATCTCTGAGATGAGTGCCTCTGCAGGCTTCTGACCTTCACTAGCTTTTTTCGGTCCACCTGCATTTTGCAGATATTACAAATCTAAGCACAGGCAGCTGTTATTCTGAAAAAGCACTGACTTCCTTAACTACTACTGTAGGACAAACGCTTACTCCAAAGGCAAGAGGTAGGAAGTCATAGAGCAAATGATAAATTAGTGCATTTGAAATAGCATTTGGATTATCAAAGGGGTCTTGGTTTGCAGATAGCCATCAACCAGATTTGGATTATCTTCCCCAAACAGGTGAGGCAAATTCCCAAGATTTCAGGGCAGGTAGGCTGGGTTTCATGGGACTAAGAAAAATGCTATTCACCACCACTCCGCCAATCCCACAAATCCAAGGGGAGTACCAAGGTGAATACCACCTGGCCAATGGCTGGTCTCTCTGGGGTCTCCCATCCTGGCAGCTAGCCATGGGCCGGTCTGTCTTGGAAGGCCTATTTCAGAGGTTGAATCTTGCAGTTTGAATCAGTATGGAATAGATAGAAAGTTTCCCTTAGAGTCAGGAAAGTGGTAGTGGTGGGATTAAGCATTTATATGGTGCCTACCATATACCAAGGACTGCACTAAGAATTTTATAGATATTATCTCATTTGATTTTAATAACAACCCTGCAAGGTAGGTAATGTTATTACCCTTATTTATTTATTTATTTATTTATTTATTTATTTATTTATTTATTTATTTATTTATTTATTTATTTATTCATCTATCTATTTATTTATTTATTCATTCACTCATTCATTCATTCATTTATTTATTCACTCATTTATTTATTTATTTGTTTGTTCATTTGTTCATTCGCTCATTCATCTATCTATCCATCCATCCATCTATCTATCTACCTATCTATCTATCTATCTATCTATCTATCTATCTATCTATCTATCTATCTGCAGGGCAATGAGGGTTAAGTGACTTGCCCAGGGTCACACAGCTAGTAAGTGTTGAGTGTCCAAAGCCGGATTTGAACTCAGGTCCTCCTGAATCCAGGGCCAGTGCTTTATCTACTACGTCACTTAGCTGCCCCCTATTATCTTCATTTTTTACAGTTAAGGAAACTGAGTTAAATAGACATTGTGACTTGTCCTGGGTCCCATAGCTATTGTGTCTGTGTCTGTGGCTGGATTTGAACTCATCTTCCTGACTTCAGTGGTTTATCCACTGTACCACCTAGCTGCCTCAAGAAAGAGCAGAGTTTAAGTTCTGCCTTTGATACATAGGGGATGTGTGACTCTGCACAAATCACTTAAACCCTTAGTGCCCTGGACAACACTTTAAATTATAAGGCAGGTGCCAATCTGTTTCTGTGGATAGAATTACCTCACTGGAAATCCCCCAAACTGATGAAGTCAGAAACTCAGTCCCCAAACCCTGTGTCCAGGCAACTTGTGGGAAACAATGTTTTAATAGTGAATACTGATTGGCAGCTGTAACACACAATGTAACAACCTGCTTAGCCCCAAAAGGCTAGGTGGGGGGATTGGCTGGCTAAAGGAAAAGTAAAGCAAAGTGGAAGAGGAGGCGGAGGATAGGGGACAAGGGAAGAAAGCAATAGGAGAAAACAAGGAGACCAATTGCTGCGATGTTACTATGAAGTCAAGTCAAGCTTAATGGCCCATGATTGGTATATGCTTCCCTACTGTTTGAAATGAGGACAACAGGTGGCCTTTTCCAGTCCTGGGGTCCTTTCTTCATTTCCTCGCACCCCTCAGATATCCCTGACAGGGAACAGCATGCACACTCATCAGGTGTTTTGTGGTGGTTGTTTTCCAGTATCTTAAGATATATTCTTTTTTTTTTTTTTTTGGCGGGGCAATGGAGGTTAAGTGACTTGCCCAGGGTCACACAGCTAGTAAGTATCAAGTGTCTGAGGCTGGATTTGAACTCAGGAACTCCTGAATCCAGGGCTGGTGCTTTATCCACTGCGCCACCTAGCTGCCTCAAGATATATTCTTAATAATAGGGTTGTTAGGAAAATCAAAGGAGCTATTATTTCTAAAGTGCTTAGCACTGTTCCTACACATAGTAGGCATCTCATAAGTGCTTATTCCCTTTCTCCCTCTGGTGACTTGAAATCAAGGGAAGCTGGGTACTCTCTTACTCTCTGTAACCTTTTTAATACTGGAACTCAACTTCCCATTAAGCATTTTATTATTTTATTTTATCCTTTCCAATTCATGGGGCATTTGCCTTAGGGGGAGAAAAAAAGAAATAGGAACAAAAGAATTGAGCTACATTATCATTTGTTTTCAGTTATCATTCTATTTATTCTGAGCAAAGGTTTTCTCTCTTCTTTGATCCCCAAACCCTTTCTTTTATGCATGAGAAAATGGAGACCCTGGGGAGGAAAGGGACACAGGTCACACAGCAAGAAGCAGAGTAGAATTGAAGCCACAGCTCCACCAATTTATAGCTGAAAGGGACTCTGGCAGCCTAGCTGGTCCTACCCCTCGATGAGGAAATGAGGTCACAGGAAGTGAATGAGACCTGCTTCTGCCAAGTGCTTTGGCTCCAAATCTACCGCAATCTCTGGTATTTACTGTGCTAGTATCAATCAATCACTCAATCAGCAAGCATTTATTCAACTCTACTGTGGGTCAGGCATTGTGGCAGGTGTTGGGGACACAAGAAGAATTGGACGATCAATACTCGTGTGGTTCTTACATCCTAATGGAAAGGAACAGGTTGGTATGAATATGTGAAGTATGAATATGGTCCCTATATCCAGAGAGAGTGAGGCTAATGGCTTTGCCCCCCCTCTGCCTCACTTACATCCTGTTCATGCGCAAGTCAAGATGTCAGCCCATGAGGCCAGCGGTCCTCTTCGAAAATGAAGGATGAACAACAACAACATACAGATGCACCCAAAGTAGTTTAATACAAGGCAGTTTGGGAGGGAGGGCACTGGCAGCTACGAAGAATCAGGAAAGAGTTCATGCAGAAGATGGTTTCTGAGCAGTGTGTTAAAGGAAGGAAAGGGCTCTGTGAAGGGAAGCAAAGAGGCAAGAGGGGGCATATTCCAGACATATTAAAATTGAAAGAGAGTTTAACCAGCCATAAGATCAAAGGCACATGGAGCTGGAAGGGACTCAGAACCCCTAATCCAACCCTCTCATTTTACACATGTGGAAAACTGAGGCCTTGGAAGTTTTAGTGACTTTCCTGAGCTCACATCTCATAAAAGTCAGAGGCAGGATTTGAACCTTGATCCTCTGACTCCAGAACCAGTCAACTTTCCATTATATCATACTACCTTTCCTTTTATTTCAATTCTGCAATTATACTGAGGACTTGAAGAGGTTATGTGTATACAAAAATGCAATAAGCCTCAAACAAAAATGTCTTAATTATTACTGAAAATAGAAAAGGGTGAGATAATGGATAGCAGAGTGACTAGGAATTGTTTTTTTTTTGTTTTTTTGGTTTTTTTGCAGGCAATGGGGGTTAAGTGACTTGCCCAGGGTCACACAGCTAGTACGTGTCAAGTGTCTGAGGCTGGATTTGAACTCAGGTACTCCTGAATCCAGGGCCAGTGCTTTAACCACTGCGCCATCTAGCTGCCCCGTGACTAGGAATTGGAAAGACCTGAGTTCAAGTTCTACTTCAGACAAATACTGGCTATTGGACCATGGATAGATCACTTAACCTTTTAGTGCTCTAAATACATGTAAGTTGTTGGCATCTATTTATAGAGGGAGTTTTCATGTCCAGAGTTCCCTTCCTGAAACATAGTACAAGTTTAGACACTACTTCTCTCTCTTCTCCCAAAATGGATCTCTGACAAATGACCTGCCACAGGTTAACATGGACTTCTAGCTAACTGCAGACAAATAACAGGCATGTGAAACACCTCTAGGTCTCACCAGGACAACTTTGTCAGAATCTGAACTGCTAAGAAGGACATTCTGCATGTAAGTCTCTACTGGATCCCCCCTCAAGTGTCTTCATAAGCCTCTGTGAGTATACTTATTCATTGAAATTGGGAACTGGAAATCAATAGAGGGGAGAATTATTTGAATCCATTGAGTTAGATACATGCTGTTACAAGAGAGTGTAAACAATTGGAAAGAATGTAAGACACATTTGATAACTTTGCTTAGTACAAACCATTAATGCAGGCCATTAGTAATAGGACCCCAGACCCCAGACCCCAGACCTCAGTTCTGCTGGTTTGACTTTGCCTTGTGGTTGTGCCTATTTCTCAACCCCAGCCTAAAAAGCTATTTCCAGAAAGTGCCATTATAAATAATTTTCAATTATCTGTGTTAATAAAGGGGAGTGATTAAACATATGGATAAACAAATTGAGGTTCGTGATTGTAATGAAATATTACTGTGCTATAAGAAGTAGCAAGCATAATGCATACAGAGAAGTGTGGGAAGATTTAAATAACCTGATACAAAGTGAAGCAAGAGGAACCAGGAAACAACATACACAATAACTATAAAAATGGAAATTGAAAGAACCACTACAAAACAATTGATAATATAAGTTGTGAAATTATAAAGAACAAAATATGTGAGAAAACACTTCCTCCCCACATCTCTCCTTCTTTGCACAACCAGGGAGCCTAGGCGAATTCTCTCTCTCAATCTCTCTCTCTGTCTCTCTGTCTCTCTCTCTCTCTCTCTGTGTCTCTCTCTCTCTGTCTGTCTCTTTCTCTCTCTATTTCTCTGTACATCTATATGTCTGTCTGTCTATCTGTCTATCTTTCATTCTTTCATCTATCTATCTATCTATCTATCTATCTATCTATAGATATATACATATACATTTCAGTGTGTTGATTGATTTTTTTATTGTTTTCTTTCTCTTTTTTCCTCCTAAATTCTGTGGTATGATGGATAGCTCTCTGGAAAGATAGAGGGCAAGGATATTGTTGCCAAGTGTTGTGGTAGTATACAAAAGCAAAAGAGTTTTTGCCATCAAAATTCTCATATTCTAATAGAGAGAGGAAACATATAGGGGAGTGATGGACAGGGAAGAGAATGCCAGTTTGGGAAGGCACAGGAATGGTCAGTGGAACCACCGGAAAACCAAAAATGATGATCAGCTTCCAATAGTAATGGCCAGATTGATGTGATATTGGTGCTACCCAGAAAGCTGGTGGATGATGTGGCCCACTAGCCTGGTAGCTACAGCATCAGGATTAGCTATAAAAACCAGCCAGGCTTAAAGGCGTAGTGTGGCCAGAGTCAGCTAGATGCAGTCGGGTATCCTAGTATTTTGACATTCTTCCTTATGGTCCACTTTCAAGAATCATTAAAGTGATTGAGCATTTCCTTTAACAACTAGTCAAAGAGGAGGCTTGTCTATTGATCATTTGGCAGATCCATGATTTCCTTTAGTGTGTATAATCTGAGATGTCTAGGTGGAATAATGGAAAAGTGTTAGAATTGGACTCAGGAGGACCTCAGTTATAGTCCCACCACAGATATGGATGTGACCCTGGAAAAATCACTGAACCACCCAGCCTCATTTTCTTATATGTAAACTGAAGATAATAAGAGCTTGTTGAGAAAGTTGCTTCAAAGAGTTAAATAAGAGAATATATATGCATACATATATACATGCATACACACATATATGTACATATATAAAAGTGTTTTATATATATATGTATGTGTGCATATATATAGATATATACATAAATAAAAACTTTTGTTACTTATACACCCTACCATTTAAAAGTAAGGCATAGTTATTCCTCCCTCCCCTCATTCATTTCTCCACCCCTCCATACCTCTCATAGCATGTGAATTTTTCTATGTGTTTTCCCATAAATCCTTAATAGAGATCTGGTCCCTCTATCAGAAGCCTTCATCTTCTTGTTCTTCTTTGTCTTTGCTGCACCAAATTACTCTTTGGATATCTCTTGTCTTATTCTCCCTACATAACTGGTTTACCCTTTTTTCTAGTCATATTCAGTTGATCAATCTGATAAGTCATGTCACTATCATCACAAACAATAAGTATACTGTCTATAGGTTTCATGAATTTTCCCATTGCTCTTTACAGATAAGCACTTTCCTTTGCAACTTATAGTCTTGCCTAGAGCATTAGGATGTTGTGACTTGCCCCGGGTCACATGGTATATATCAGATATAGGGTTTGAATCCAGATTTTCTTGGCTTCAAGTCTAGTTCGTTATGTCCTATGCCAAGCTGCCTCTCTAAGGAAAACAAAACAAACAATATTGTCCATGTCTCATAATATAAGCCTCATCCCACATTTATGTTCCATTACCTCTGTGACAAAAGGAAAAGGGTTGTTTTCTTATCAATCTTCTGGATCCATGGTTGGTCACTAATAGACTTCTAAAGTCATTTTCCTTTACATCATACTAAACAATTTCCCCAAAGTAATCTTGCCTGTTCTATTACTTAATTCTGGGCTCAGCCCATTGTCCATCTGCTATGTACCTCTCCCAGCCACACTTAGTGATGAATTATTTCAATGAGTTGTCTTTCCAGCTGCATGTTACACTTTGGGCAATATGGGTCTTTCATCCACTTTGTTTCTTCATTGTGGATGGTTTGAGTCTTTCCCATATCTGTCAATTTTACTGAGGCTATTTTATGTTCTGCCATTCATTGCTATTAACGCAATGTGTCCTATGACTAGGAACATCTGTGGATGGATACATATGCATTACCAATAGGGAATTCATCTTTCATTTGAACTTTACATTGTGGGCATCTGTGAAAATACACACACACACACACACACACATATATATCTTCTTACCTTAGGGGATTTTTATCCCCTTTAGGGACTTACTTTAGGGGACTTTTTCTCCTTGATACTCTGTAGTAAGATCAGCCATTTAGACTGAACATGTTGGAAGCACTTTGCTCGAAGGGAACCTTCAAGAATGCTTCTTTTCCTACCTTACCACATGTTTTCCTCATATATCAGCCATAAACTTAACAATCTCCTATTGCCTATAGTTTTAAATCAATAGCATGATACGGTGCACTATTGAAAAAAATGTTTGGGAGAGCCTGCCTACTCCCTCTTCAAAGATGCTGGAGTGATTTGCTGTTTCCTTCTCCAGATCATTTTACAGATGAGGAAACTGAGGCAAATAGGGTTAAGTGACTTGCTAAGATTCACAGAACTAGTACGTATCTCAGGCCAGATTTGAACTCAGGAAGACTGGTCTTCCTGCCTCCAAGCCTAGCGCTCTATCTGCCAAGTCACCTGGCTTCCCCTGGTATACTAACTCTCACCTAATGAAACATATGATTCCTGTTTCACCAAAATGTACTAACTCATAATCTAGTTATTTGTACATACTCATATTTATTAAATGATTGAATTTCCTTCCAGGTTTTCTCCATACTCCATACAATTGAATCCCACTCACAATGACCGAATCACTGACACCTGAGGGCCTTCTCCACTGAATACTAGTATTAGCAGGTGGTCTTGGTCTTCTCTCATGGCCTGAGTAGGGGCAATCAATCACAACTACCAGCAACTGTGAATGCTCTTTACCTCATCATAAAAGCCTATTCCAATTTGGATCCCCAGAGTCTAATATATTCCAATAGTTGTTTTCTCATTGACATTAAATTCTATTTGGTAGAAAATAGAAAGTATAGTTTTTACATTATTATTAAAGGTAAAAGAGCTGTAAGTGGAAATGGAGAAAAGGAAGGAAAAGAAAGAGAGGGGAGAAAAACAAAGAATTTGAAAGAGACACTGAGGGTGATGCAAATAAAAAAGATTCTTCATATTCTGTCCCAATCACTTCCCTAGTCAGTAGTTGATAGGGAATTTTTAGACATCTCTCTGAGCCTGGCAGTTAGATTTGATTGGCCCTGAGTATGAGGACATACAAAAAATTCTGGGATTCCTTCCAAACTGTTAACATGAAAAAACCAGTGATTTCATGGCAGATTGTCCCTGCCATTTTGACATAAGACCCACAAATAAAGAATTTTGGAGGGAGGGGGAGAAAAACCATCAGGGAAGCTCCTAATGAAATTAACCATCCTCAGATGACATGTCTTATTTGGGCCCTAAAGAGAAAACAACAACAACAACGAACTTTTTTTAAATGATGATAAATATGTTTGAATGTGTTTGAATGGAAACAAAGGCTCCAGCAAGCCCTTTAATCATCAAATCAGTACAAACAGCATTAAAATAAATTAGACTTGGAAATGGTAAAGCTATGATTATGCAAAAGCTAATTAAATTAATATTGACAGCATTCTAGAGCAAAGTCGAAGAAAAGTAAGCACCTGTTCTCTCCATTACTTTTTTCCCCCAGCAGAAGGTAAGACAAACAGAGAACATAATGACACTTTGGATGGGAAAAAATGGAGACAGATGCTGGGGTGGGCCCTGGGCAAAGTGAGAAAAGTGGAGGATATAGGGCCCCATGCTTAGCCAATTCAATTCAATTCAATTTAAATCAATCCTGAAAAGTGCCTAATATGTGGCAGACACCACTCTAGGCACTGGAGATTTGGACCCTGAAGATACAAATTCAATTCTTTTCTCTAATAGTGGAAGAATTACTTAGCTTGGTTTTCTCATCTATCCAATGGACCTAATAATACCGTCCTTGCATCACAAGTTTCTTTTAAGTGATATTACTTAAAACCTTATATCACTTATAAAATTATTAAAAACCTCTATTACTCTATCAAGCTCAAAATGTTATATGTGTGAGCTATTTTTGAAATCATTATCATTATTGGTAATGTAGAAGGAACTAGGAATACTGCCCCTTTAGAGCAAAGGGGAATTTATTCTGGGAGGAGCTGGTGAAAATCTTTCTAGAAGCAGTTTAGGCTAATTTGATACTAAGGGGGAAGATAAGGAAAAAGAATTGAGGGTATTGGAGGCAGAGGGAATGGGGAGGGGTGCTCTAAATCATGAAATGAAATGAGCAATGCTGACAAGAGCAGGAGATCCACTGTGGGAGAAAGGAAGCCAATAATTGGAATCTTGCCTTGGGTTGAAAACAGAGGTGTGCCTAAGAGGTACAAGAAAGACAGATTTATATCCCTCCCCATCCTCTAATTACCCTCCACCACCATCCCCACTCCCCAGAAAATATCAGGTATATGTTTGGAGTTGTGGGGGCTGTATTCCAAAGAAAGATAGCTCTTTGGCCTTGGAGAAGTTGGGACCTTGTTTCCTCTTCTATACAATAAGGGGAGGGGATCAGATGAACTCTGAAATACCTTCTACATCTAACACTCTGTGATAGCCAAATCTAATCTGATGGTGCTTAAGACAGAACCAGGGAAGATCCTGGGAGCTGCGGTTTCTACACCAGCCCATTTCACTGGCCATCAGCATCCTTCATTCTGTCATAAGGGATTCCACGTCAATTCTATTTAGCAAACATTTATGAAGCCGCTACATGAACAAAGAGCCATGCTACACATGAAGGACACAAGGACCCAAATGTCACCATCTCTGTCCTCAAGTGATATTGTGGCACTTTTTAGACAGCAAATTCAGAATCAAACCCCTGTATGACCAGACTGACTTCTTTTGATCCAAGCACCATAAAATGTCAGCTGAAAGAGCTTGAACGTTCATCTCATCCCACCTCTTCATTTTATAGTTGAGGAAACTGAGGCAGACAAAGGTTAAATGACTTACCCAGGATCACACAGTTAGTGAATTTCTGAGATGGGATATGAACCCAGGTGATCTTGACTCCAAATCTGTCACTCTGCCCATTACATGAGCAAACTTATTTCTTAGAGAGTCACTAAACAGCATACAATGTCAGGAATCTAGTATGGGCCAGAGGCAGGGCTTACACCTAGGTTTTCCTGACTCTGACGCTGGCCCTCTTCCCACCAGCCTTTGCTGCTCCTTATGCTACCCACACAAGCATGGCTAAAACAGAAAAATGCCTATAAAGCAGCATAAACAAGTGACAATTAAGAGAGCAGATGGGGTCCCTAAGTGCTAAGGGGATCCTGAGCAAGGCCTAATGTGCTCTGATTGCTCTTCATTCCCATCTGTCCTCCCTCCCCCATCTCCTTTCTCTCTGTCCCATAACAGCACTGAACCATGTAGGAAAACCACTTTTCTGCATTTAGGGTGTCACAAGAGATTAGATAGAAATAGAGACCAGAGCTTCCAGGTGTGCGAACTCTCTCTACCAATGCAGGTGGCCACCTTCTCTGCAGCTTGTCGTCTGAGAGAGTGGCCTGGACCACCGAGAGGTGAGGGACTTACTTGCCCAAACTCGAAAAGTATATGTCAGAGATGGGACCTTAACTCAGGTCTCCTTGGCCTTGAGGCTGGCTCCCTATATATCAGCACCATGAAAACAATCGACATGTTCACAGCAATCTAGAAAATAATAAGTTTTTGTTTGTTTGTTTTTCCCCTAGTTGGAATTGCACTGCTGGGCTTGGTCAGGTCTAAATGAAATGGATCCGTAAATGTTTGATTTCGAAGGACAAGCATTGCTTGCTAAAAAAAAAGGCCTCTAAATAGAACCAAGAAACAACTGTCAGCTGAGGAGTTAGTTGTCTGTAGTGACACCTGCTACTGTCTGGTTTTCCCACTGGGGCATTGTCAGTGGTCGGGCAGGGGACTTCAGTCATGATAGATAATGCATGGTAGGCAGGGTCAGGAAATGTCTAGATCAGAGGCCATGGGGAGCCTCCTTGCCAAAGATCCAGGTCTTAGCTTTTGGGAGAGATGCAAACCAACCTCTGCTGGCAATATCATTGTGTACTGTGAATTTGAAAGACAATTCTATTGGCTTGTGGAAATACTGGGCGTGATTGAGTAGCACCAACGGCCTCAGAGGGAAGACTCATTTGTATTGGGCATTATTAGTTAAGTCTAATCAATGGCCTTTGGTTTCCTTAACAATTCTGGGACTGGGGGGAAGAAGGGCTCTAGCTTTTGGAAATGCTACAAATATTTTATAACAGAAGTGAATAAAACACCTTTTTCCTCCCTCCCTTGTAGTCAACTCAATGTCTTTTGATAGTGATGGGCCAGTTCACTGCCACCTGTGAACTAGTTGGTCTCGGAATTTTTTCAAGTTTTAACGTCATCATTGTAGGAATAAGAGCTCTACCCATGATCTCATTGCTACAAGAAATTCCTGTATATCAGTATCTCCTCTGTAACTATCAGTCACAGAGAGCTGACCAGACCACTGAGAGGCTGAGACTTTCCCAAGAGTCACACAGGTAGTGTTTGCTAAAGCAGAATACCAACCCCAGCCCTCTGAATCACAATGCAGCCCTCCTCTTTCTGGTATATCATGGAACTACGAAATACAGTTGTCCAAATCACTGAAAAACCTCACAATAGTATTTTAACTAGAATCTAACAAAGGGATGCATGTTGAGGCATAGCTAATGGGTTTTTATATGAAGCAGCACATATTTTTTAAAAAAATGTCATTATTTACTACATATCCTCTCTTGCAGTAGATGGGCTTCTTTTAAATGGATGGAAGAACAAAGATTTATTTAGGAAGAGATGAGTTGGGAGCAATAGCATCCCATGCTTTTGCTCTCCAGCTAAAAGTCAACACTAGTCTTTAGAGACTTCCAGCAGCTCTCTCTGTCCTACAGCTGGCTGGACAAGCTCCGCTCCCTCTCATAGCCTCTCTGGGCCTTTCTTTTCCTTGGGTGACCTCTTCCAGAGGAGGATCAGCCTTTACTGTGGCAGGACAAGTCTCCTGACTCTGCTTAAGAGAAATGGGAGGCAGAGGTGGAAAAAATGATTTTCCATATTTTAATTATTCTTTAATTAGCCTCACTGTCATTAGCTCTACAAGGGCTCTCACAGCACTGCTGCATTGTCAAGGGGAATGTTAGCAAAAAATGAAGAGACTTCCCTTCCTCCCCACACTCATCTTTGTCTGTATCCGTGCAATATATTTTACTAAGTTTCTCAATCAGTCCATTTGGGCATGAATAGGCAGAAGAGCATTTCCTTCCCTGAAGTGCCCATCTAAGCAGATACAATAGGAAGAAAGGGACTTGGAAAGTGATAATTGGAAGCCCTACTCTAGGGCTTTCAACTTCTCAGAAGTTAACATTTTTTTTTCATCCAACATCTGCTTTCTTTTTAGGACCAAGCCTGGATTAGAACACTTATTAGGCTGCTGCTTTTGTACATCATGGCCTCAGGAAGGATTCTGTTTGCCCAGAACCAATTGGAATAAGGACCCCAGAGTCCCAGGGAATCTGCCACCCAGGACAATGCTCCTGGGTGAACATGGGTGGCCTTGAAGACAGAAATCCCTAACTGCTTTGGCAATTGATATATAGAATCACAAAATTTAGAATCAAATTTCTTTCTCCTCTTTATTTTCTCCCTTTTTCTCATCTTCCTCTACCTCTTCACCTCCCCCTCCCTCCAATGCCTTAAATTGCTATGGGGATGACACTGGGTTTGACCAGTCTTACCAAGCAGCAGGATAAGATCAACAGCAGAATGCATGTTTGCTTCCCAAGGACTAATCCAACAGTGCAGAGAGACTCATCACCAAAAGGTTGGCCCCCAGGTGGTGAATTCTTTTAACGACTGCTTATCGTGAAGAATGTCTACTCAAACATGTTTCATTTTTTGGCTACTGGAATGAGTACTGATTCTGAAAAAATAAAAGCTCTTTTGAAGGACTGAATATATGCATACATATGTGTGTATGCATATACACACATATGTGTGTATATATACATGCATATATGTGTGTATATCTATATCTATCTCTATCTTTATATCATCTCTATCTCCATATCTGTTTCTATCTATCTATCTAATTTCAAGTTAATTTAATGTGGCAGTTAGGGGATTTTTTGAGAATGTCAAAACAAGCCAATTGATACATGGAGATACTCTGATGTCTCCAAAACTAGCATGGGGAAGGGAAGGAATAAGCATTTATTAAGCACCTACCATTTCCTAGACACTGTGCGACAGCAACCTAGCTAAACTCTCCCAACATTCCTCTCTAAACAATTTAAAAATAGCTCCTCAAATCAAATTTTGGAGTGGAAGAGCCAACAATAGTTCATATTGAGACATTGTTTAAGACAATCTAGGAGGTTGCCAGGAGAGGTTTGTGGCACCAAAGTCGGGGCCTGCCCAGAGTACAGCACCAGTCCATGTGGTGGGCCTTAGAGGTAGCAAGACAGTGGCAGTAGCAAATGCTTTGAGAACTCTCGGCCTAGAAATAAGAAAGGGGTCAGACAACTGGTCAGAAAGAGACTACAAGGAATCCTTTGCTGGGTTTGGGTGTAGCTGGTACTGATTGGCAATTCTATTAGCCATATATAGTTCTGGGTCACAGTTCCAGGTCAGAGAGGAGCTCTTATGGCCAATCACCAGGGAGCAGGGGCTCTGGTTATAGTTTCAAATCAAAGAGGAACACAAGTGCTTTCTACCACAGATGAACAGGGCATCTGGTTACAGAGCTAACACTTGTAATTACAAGAGACCAGGGTCCCTTATTGGGTAAATACCAGAGCATATAACAGGAGAACAGTGACCATATCTCTCCCCAGATCACACTTTGGAAACACCCAAAACTTGCAGACTCTCCAGAACTGGCTTTGAAAACAGCAGTATGAAAAAGCCTTATATAAGGAGCAGTGCCTCTCCACCCTGAGGTGACAGAACCCAACTTGAACATAAAGTCAAAAGTAAAAAAAAAAATAGGCTGAAAAATTAACAAATGACAAACAATAAAAATAACTTTACCATAAAAAGTTACTACGGCAGCAGGAAAGACCAAGACATAAACTCAGATGAAGACAACAATGTGAGAACAACTACAACTAAAACCTCAAAGAAAAATGTCAATTGGATCCACTCCCAACAAGAATTTTTGGATAAGTTGAAGAAAGGGATTAAAATGGCAAGGGAAAAATTGGAAAAGAAGTGAAAGTAATAAAAAAAATGAAATGAAAATTAATAGCTTCATAAAAGAGGCACACAAAATACTGAAGAACATAACATCTTAACAGAATTGGCCTATTGATTAAAAAGGAACAAAAATTCACTAAAGAAAAGGACTTAAGGGTCAGCCAGGTGGCACAGTGAATAAAGCACTGGCCCTGGATTCAGGAGGACCTGAGGTCAAATGCAACCTCAGACACTTGACACTTACTAGCTGTGTGACCCTGGGCAAGTCACTTAACCCTCATTGCCCTGAAAAGGAAAAAAAAAAAAGTTCCTGACTTTCTATAAAAGGGGGCAGCTAGGTGGTGCAATGGATAAAGCACTGGCCCTGAACTCAGGAGGATCTGAGTTCAAATTCAGCCTCAGACACTTGACACTTACTAGCTGTGTAACCCTGGGCAAGTCACTTGACCCTCATTGCTCTGCAAAAACAAACAAAAAAAGAATAACATACATACCAAAAGTGAGTATAATCATTCAAAGGAAAAAAATGGATAATTAATGAAATAGAGCATTTTCAAGCATTCCTGATGAAAAAACCAGAGCTGAATAGAAAATATGATATTCAAACCCAAGACTTAAGGAAATCATAAAAAGCTAAACATGAAATAGTAATCATAAGAGACACAATAAAGTTAAACTTCATTCTTATATGGAAAGATGATATATGTAAGTTCTAAGAACTTTACCATTATTATAGTATTAGAACGACAGAGGAAATGAGTATAAGTTGATTATTTTAGGATTATCTCCCCCCAAATAAATAAAGGTGTGAAAAAGAGTTATGCACTGGGAAAAGGGGGAAGAATGGGGGAAATTTTGTCAAATAAAAGATGGGTGTAATGAAGAACTTTTATAGTGGGGGAGATGGTAGGGTGACAGATTTGAACTTCACTCTCATCTGAATTGGTTTAAAAGGGTGAAGAATATATATATGTATGTGCATATATATGTGTGTATATATATATATAAGTATATGCATATAAGTATATATATATAAAAGTATATATTAGCTTGGATTTATATGTATAGACACAATATACCTATACATGTACACATATGCACATATATAAATATTACATATATGTATATGTGTATATACATATACACATACACACATATGAGACCAGAATCCAATAATATATTGCTTATGAGATAGACTTGAAGCAGAGAAATATATACACAGAATTAAAATAAAGGGCTGCAACAAAATCAGATGTGTTTCAGCTGAACTTAAAAAAAGGCAGGGGTAGCAATCATGATCTCAAACAAAGTAAAAGTAAAAAATAGACTTAATTAAAAGTGAAAATAAGGGAAACTACATTTTGCTAAAAGGTACCATAGACAAGGAAGTAATCTAAAAATATTACAAGATTCTCAGATAAAGGCCTCATTTCTCAAATATATAGGGATTTGAATCACATTTACAAAAATAAGAGACATTCCCCAATTGGTAAATGGTCAAAGGATAGGAAAGGCGTTTTCAGAAGAAAAAATCAAAAATATATCAAGTCATATCTAGTCATATATAATTTTGCTTGCTTTCTCAGTGGTTGGGGGAGGAGTGGGAGGAAGGAAGAACATTTGGAATTGAAGCATTGAAGCATTGTTTAATGCTTCAAATCACTAGTGATTAGAGAAATGCAAATTAAAACAACTCTGAGGTACTACCTCATTCCTATCAAATTACAAGCACTAGAAGGAATGTTGGAAAATAGGTACACTAATGAACTGTTGGTGGAGTTGTAAACTGGTCCAACTATTCTAGAGAACAATTTGGAATTATGTTCAAAAGGTTATAAAACTGTGCATACCTTTTGGCCCAGCAGTACCAGTACTGGATCTGTGTCCTAAAGAAATTAAAGGATAGGAGAAAGGACTTATCTGTTCAAAAATATTTATGGCAGCTCTTTTTTTCTGGTGGTAAATTGAGGGAATGCTCATCAATTGGGGAATGGCTAAACAATCTGTGGTATATAATTTTGATATAGTATCATTGTGCTATGAGAAATTATGGGGAGGGAGGTTCAGAAAAAAAAAAACAGCAAGACCTATATGAACTTATGGAATGTAAAGTGAGAAGAATGAGGAGATCATTGTGCACAGCAATAGCAATGTTGTAATGATGATCCACTGTGAAAGACTCAGCTACTCTGATCAATACACTAATCCAGAAAAATTCCAAAGGACTCATGATAAAAAAATGCTATCCCTCTCCACAGAGAGAACCTATGAACTCTGAGTGTAAATGAGTATCATTTTCTCATCTTTATTTTTTTCTCTCTTTTTTAATAGTTATTTTTTCATTCATTTTTTTCTTTTGATGAGGCAATTGGGGTTAAGTGACTTGCCCAGGGTCACACAGTTAGTAAGTGTCAAGCATCTGAGGTCAGATTTGAACTTAGGTCCTTCTGAATCCAGGGCTGGTGGTCTATCCACTACACCACCTAGCTGCCCTTTTTTTTTCTTTTTTAAAACAATATGCCTATTATTGAAATATGTTTTACATGATTACACATGTAAAATTGATATAATTTTGCTTGCTTTCTCAGTGGTTGGGGGAGGGGTGGGAGGAAGGAAGAACATTTGGAATTCCTTTTATAGATGAGAGGGATGGAATTCCTTTTAAAAATAAATGTTAAAAATACATAAATAAGGAATGAACAAAACATAAATATCATGTTAGCAAAAAAAAATCCTTGGTTAAAAATTTCTACAAAAAAGAGTGAGAGATTAACATATTTGGAAGACAAATCTGCTGAAGGGGGTAGGACGGAATCTACTAAAATGAGAAGTAAAAGATGAAAATATTAAAAAGAACACATGTAAGCCATTGACGATAAAGACAAAATGTGCAGAAAACACCCTAAGGGTCATAGTTCTCCATGAAGAAGAAAAAAAAAAACCAAATATCAAAATTCCAGAAATATATGAGAAAACTACCTGGAATTCTTGCATGGAGAAAAAAGAGCACTGAATGAAACAATACTCAGATCACTCCTGGGACAAACAAAACAAAATCAAGAATTAATCACAATAAAAACCAATATCTGTGTCAAACTCAAATACATATAGTGTTTAAATTTTAAAATTCCAGTGATAAACAATAAATCTTGAAAATGCTTAGAAGAAAAAAAAAAGACTTTCAAATATTAAGGAAAGGAAAAGACACTGAAACTAGAGTAGATCATACCAAATTAGAAACCACAAGACAGAATGGAATAATATATACTGAAAAACAAAGGAGATCAAACTGTGACCCCCAAATTATATACTCTGTAAATTTAAACCTAATCATCCATAAAAAAGATGGATTTTCACTACAAAGTAGCATATGAGATATCTTTAAAAATAAAAATGATTGGAGGTAGACTCTTCTTTTAAATACTGCCACATAACAGTAACACAAGCAAGTTCAATAAGTACATTTATGAAGGGATTGTGAGGGCCAAAATTTTATATATGGAGTGTTATTTGGGTGACTCACCTTAATATTGGGGTCCTGGAAATATGAGGGGCCTTTTAGGTTCACCCTCCCCTCTGAACTGCCCTTTTTAGATATTTCTCCCAGGCCAATAAGAAAGGAGCCTTTAAGTTTTAATTCACAAAAGGATCAGATTTTATTACTTGGGAATTAATTAAACAACAAAGGTAAAACTAATAAAAATCAAAGATAAGGAAATAGGAAAAAAATACAGATAAATACTCTTAACTCTAAACTTAACCTATGCAATCCCCAGATTGTTTCCAATTAAGCTAGTTCAAAAGAATTTAGGGTTTTCCATAATTAACTCACCAAAACCTGGACAGTCTGCAGTTGCTCACGCCACTGGGAAAGCAGCCACCAGAGAGAGCACACATTCTGGAAGAACCTAGCATTCTGGAAGAACCCTCTGCTTCCCTTCAGGGAGCATTCAATCTTTCCTCCCCCAAAAGGGGAGGTCCTTCAAAAACTGCCTGTGGAAAGTTCTCCTTCTGACCTCAATAGCATACGTAACTTTAGGGTGGGCCAGTTGGGGCCCAGCCCAAATGAGTCAGATAAAAACTGCAATAATAATTGTATCACAAATAATTTTTACCACAAGATGAAAGAGAAATTAAATCTTATGTTAAGTTTCTTTGTTAAGGATTTGATGTCTGAGATATGTAAATGACTAACAAAAATAGATAAGACCAAAAAACATTTCCTAATATATAAGGAGTCAAAACATCCAAAAGGTCAAAAAGAGTTCTCAGAAGAATTGCATACTATGAACAACTATATGAAAAAGTGCTCCAAATAGCTAGTAATATCAGACATGCAAATTAAAACAATCTCATGTCCCTCAAATTGTCAAAGATAATAAAAGATAAGAGTTGATGCAATAGAAATTGTGGGAACATGGAAAACTAATTCATTGTTTTAATTGCTAATTGGTCTAACCATTCTGGGACACAATTTGGATTTATGCAAATAAAGTACTTAAAATATTCCTGTTCTTTATGTTAGAGATTCTACTGTGTGGTGTGTACTCCAAGGAGGACAGTGATAAACAAAATACCCATTTATACCAAAACATTTATAGTAATATTTCTTGTGGTAGCAAGGAATTAGAAATAAGGTAGATTTCTGCTGACTGAGAAATGGCTGAACAAAATGTACATGAGTGCAATGGAATATTATTGTGATGTAAGAAATTACTAATATGACAAAGAAAAACATGGAGAGACTTAGGTAAATTAATACAAACAGGAAAGCAGCTTTTGCAATGGCAATAGCAATAAGGGGGGGAGGCAATAAAACAATTGAAACTGAGTGCTTTAAAAGTATAATCAAGCTATTCCTCAAAGAAGAGATATATAAGAAGAAAGCTTCTGCTTTATTTCCTTACAGCATTGAAAGACTATGGGTATAGAATATTCAGTATAATATCAGAAATTAAAATATTTTAATTAGTTTTCCTTAACTTTTTTTTAATTACAAGAGATTTCTTTTTGAGTCAAAGACAGGAATATAGTAGGAAATATAGGTAATGTAAAAATGAAATTTATCAATATTTTTAAAATACCTAGTTTACAAAGTATCATGCTAAGTACTGGGGATAAAAATAAAAAAATGGAACAGTTCCTGATTTTGGAGTCTACTAGAGGTAAAATATGTACACAAATATATATATATATACATATATACATATATATATATATTTAAATAAACAAATTAATTTTGGGCTCCTTGGAGGAGATAATGATAGGGTATGGACATGGATAATAATCGAGAGAAGGGGATTGAGAAATTAGACAGAGAGATGAAGAATCAGGAGACAGGAATGCTGCAAAAATGCATATTGGAGGTGGTAACTCCAAAGACAATTCAAGTGTCAAATTATTAGGAAGAGGGGCAGCTAGGTGGCACAGTAGATAGAGCACCGGCCCTGGATTCAGGAGTACCTGAGTTCAAATCCAGCCTCAGACACTTAATACTTATTAGCTTTGTGACTCTGGGCAAGTCACTTAACTCCAATTGCCCAGCAAAAAAAAAAAAAATATTGGGGAGAAGCCAAGAAGGTTAACTGTACCATTATTATAGATGGAGATGACACTAATTATGTCAGTCATATTGGATATTTGAAGACCATTTCTCATCAATTAAAAAAATTATTCAGATTTACAGAGTATATTCTCAATAAACCAGTGAATTCAATAGCACAAACATTATCATCACCTTTTACAGGCACGGAAACCAAGTCTCATAAGGGCAAAATAACTTACTCATAAACAAAGAGCTAGTGTGTAGCAGAACAGAGATTTGAATTTTTTTGGGGGGTGAGGCAATTGGGGTTAAGTGACTTTCCCAGGGTCACACAGCTTGTATGTGTCAAGTGTCTGAGGTCAGATTTGAACTCAGATCCTCTTCACTCCAGGGCCAGTGCTCTATCCACTGCACCACCTAGCTGCCCCTGAATATTTTTTTTTTTTACTCTGAATCTATCAATATTTTTACTGAGTCAACCTTTGAACATGAAAGGAACCCAGGATTTTGAGTTAAAAGAACTGGGTTCAAATTTTGGCTACAGTATTCAGTACTTGTGTGAGCTTAGCCAAGTCCCTCCCACCATTATGGGATTTGATTATTCTTCTCTTGTGTAAAGTAAAGCAGATGAACAGAATCTTTATGGGACCTTCTCTATAGTTCCAAATAAATGTCACTATGCTACTACATGACCCTTCCAACAGGTATATTACATAAGAAAAGATATACATACGCCCAGTCTCTTTCATCCTAAGAGCAATGTCCTAGAAAGAACCTTGACTAAGACTCTCTTATCTATTTAAAATAATGAAAACATGTATTAGGGGAAAGAAGACCTGTTTAAATTTACTGTTTAATTGCCTCCATGACCTTGCACAGGCAAATTAATCTCTGAGCCTCAATTTCTTCATCTGCGAAACAGGAGGCTAGGATTTAATGGTATCTTAAATTCTTTTGTGAGATTTAATGCTATGGGGCCAATTTATCACCCTTCGCTCTACTCACTCTATGTGTATTGCTACATGTGGATTACATATTATATATATGTATATGTATACACACACACACATACATATTTACATATAGCCAGTGACAGAAAAAAAATCTAGATACAGCAGCCAGCGGTCCTGAATATTGGATTTTACAATCCACTGAGCTAACACTTAACCACCACACCAAGCAGGTGGAGTTTGAGGCCCATTGAGCACTGTGAATTTTTCCAATGCATCACGATTACTGAAAACACCTGGGCTAAATAACTTTGCGCTGATCCACTGTGAAAATTCCCAGAGTGTTCAATAGTCCTTGAAATTTCTCATTTCTACCTTGGGGAAGAGTGGCTGCACATTATCAGGCATGTAAGGACATTGGTTCAAGGCTCTGTAGTACCCACATACAAGATTTGATCAGCCTTCAATTTCTCTGGGTCTCTTTGGCCTTATTTCCATGACTCTATTAGGTCACTGTTAATGTGTGAAACTGAGCTTGTTATTTAAATGTGTTCTGCAATCACTGAATGTTACTTACAATAGTATATTATAATGTCCTTTTAGTTGGTTTTGCCTGTTAAGATAAACTTTGACTTCTTTTGTCCTATTATATCTATATTCACATATAGCCAATAGATATAGATATCTAGATATATTTAGATGGATATATGGACATAGTATATATATATATAATTTCAGAGTATTATAATTTAAAAATATTTATTTTATTCTGAACTTAAAAAAAAAAACCCAAGGATTTCCATAACATAGAAGAAAAGAAAAAAAAAAAAACGATGATTGTAGAGCAATCTGGAATAAAGCCCAAAGAGGTTAAACTAGCTCTACCCTTTGACCCAGCAGCACCACTAGTAAGTCTGTTTCCCAAGATAATTAGGGAAAAAGGAAAAGAATTTATATGTTCTAAAATATTTATAGCAGTTCTCCTTGTGGTGGCAAAGAACTGGAAATTGTGGGGATACCCATTGATTGGGGAAGGACTGAGCGAGTTGTGGTGTATAATTGTGACAGAGTACTATAATTTTGCTGCAAGCATGCATAACATTATGTTATAAATGTGTACTGTTAAAAAAAGATCAAAAGCAACAGATGGGTTCAGAGAAGATGTTATTTTTATTTTGAAAAAATTGGAATATTTACATTTTTGTGATCAAAATATGATTAGTTTCAATGGGGTGGAGGGTTGAGGTGCAAGCCATATGCAGGGTGATTTTGTATTTATTAATACCTGAGAGCATGACAAATTGAAAAAATACATACTGTCAGTGTTGAAAGGAACCTCAGGGGCTATCCAATCCAAAGCATGTTTGCATAGAAAAGTCTATATGCCACGTTACTAACAAGTACTTCATTAGCCTTTGCTTGAAGACCTTCAGAGAAAGGGAACCTGACACCACTTGGGGAAGTTTATTCTATTTTTTATATGATATTATATTTGAAAGGGTGTTTTTGCCCAATTGACAATTGACAATTGGCAAGCCTTTAAAATTTTGTGCGGGCAAATTTTCTACTTTCTCTTTAATTATCTCAGGTATTTTTTGTTTGGATAAGAATCCTTGACCTACCCAAAACTGAGGGAAGGTATCCATTTCTGCATTCTCTTTTTTAAAATGATGTTTTCATTCATACTTATTTTATGTATCCATTTATGACTTACTGTAGTATGTGGTATAAGTTGATGCTCTAAACTTATTTTATACCAAACTGACTTCATTTTTCTACTGGTCATATCAAATGAGGAATCCATCAAAAAGCAAGATATATTCTTGAATTTGTTAAACATTGGGATGATTAAGTTTGTTTCTGATTCTAACATATATAATCTTGTATACCAACTGAATTTCCAATGTTATAAATGACATCAAAAAATTTGACTATTAGTGTTTCATAATGTATTTTAAGATTTGGCAGTACTATTCCCCTTCATTCCTATAACCATTAATTACCTTGGATTATCGGACCTTTTGTTCCCATAAATGAATTTTATTATAATTTTGCCTATTTCATCTGTTTTTGTTGTTGTTGTTGTTGTTGTTTTGGTGAGGCAATTGGGGTTAAGTGACTTGCCCAGGGTCACACAGCTAGTAAGTGTTAAGTGTCTGAGGCCAGATTTGAACTCAGGTACTCCTGAATCCAGGGAATCCACTGAATCCAGGTGCTCTATCCACTGCGCCACCTAGCTGCCCCTATTTCATCTGTTTTAATTAAAAGACATTAAATATGGTGTGCTCATTATATTTGGATAGTTCAACAATGAATTAGTGTTCTAGTTATTTGTCTTTCATCTCTGTTAAAAGTATTTTTAATTTCATCGATACCAGTCTTAAGTACGTCTTGGTAGATTGGCTCCCAGGTGTTTCATGCATCTGGAGGTATTTTAAAGAGGAATTCTGTTTCTAATATTTTCTTCTCTTTCTTGTTATTGCTACGTAAAAGAATTGTTGATTTGAGGGCATTTTTTGTCCTTTTGTCTTTACTGAAATTATCTTCTCGATTAGTTTCTTTCCTGATCTTCTGAAGTATTGTCAATCAGCAAACAGGAATGATTTTGTGTCATCTTTTCCAGGACTTGTGCCTTTTTTTGGTCATGTTGAGATGGCTAGAATTTATACTACTATGCAAAATAATAGTGGTAAAAGGAGTATCTTTGCTTTCCCTGCATTTATTGGGAAAATTCTAGAATTTCTCCTTTGTAAATAGGAGTTGTTTAGGTTTTAACTATATGCATTTTTTTTTTTTTTTTGCTGAGGCAATTGGGGTAAAGTGATTTGCCCAGGGTCACAAGCCAGTTATATGCATTTTTAATTAATAAATATCCCATTGCTACGCATGCTTTATAAAGGTGTTTTGTTTTTTTTAGATAAATGAGTGCTATGTTTTGACAAACGTTTTGTCTTCATTTGTTCTTATAATCTTATGGTTTTCTTTTCAATGTTATTAGTTATGCCAATTTCTTTTCTTTCTTTCTTTTTTTTTTTGGTGGTGCAATGAGGGTTAAGTGACTTGCCCAGCTAGTAAGGGTCAAGTGTCTAAGGTCAGATTTGAAATCAGGTCTTCCTGAATCCAGGGCCAGTGCTTTATGCACTGTGCCACCTAGCTGCCCCCTTGTAATAAACAATGTTTGGATCTATTGCTGTCATCGTTTGTTAGGATTTCATGTACAATTTTTTGCACTAATTTTTATTAGCAATATTAGGGTATAGCTATGTTTTTTCCTGTTTTAATCCCTCTATACTTTATGAATGTACTATATTTGTCTTATAAAATGTAGAGTGATTTCTTAGTTATTGATTATATTTTTCATAGTGTATATGAATTATTATTTAAATATTTGATAAAATTCATTATGTTTTTTATCACATATTTGATATAATTCATTTATAAATCCATCTAAACAAGATTCACACATTTACACTTTGGTAACTCATTTAAGACTGGCTTAATTGCACTTTAGAAGATTTGATTTTTAATGTCAAGTCAGCAACCTTTTATTAAGCACTTATCATGTGCCAAACACAGGAGATGCAAAGAGAGGCAAAAACAGTTTCTGTTTTCAAGGAGTTTATAGTCTAATGGGGGAGGAGAGGAGGAGAGTATGCAACATGCAAACAGTTAGGTATGATTATATACAAGATAAATTGGAGAAAATTTTCACATTCATTCCTTATTTTGTTAGTTTGATAATTGTATATTTTATAGGTAAATGCATTCTTTAAATTCTCAGTTTTGCTAGCATATAGTTACATTTAGAAGGTTCTGATATAATTTTTATTCCCTTTCTCTTCATTGTGACTAAATAAATAAAATTTATTTTAAATTTTAGTTCTCTCTCTCAGTCTCCTCCCTCCTCTCTCCTCTTTCTTTCCCCTACACTACCTTAACTAAAAGTTTATATATTTTGTTAGAATTTTCAAAAAAAGTTCATTTTCTTCATCATATTTGTAGTCTTTTTCATTTTCTCTTTATCTCCTCAATCAAAATGTCATCTTACTATTTTCACTGCAATAGTGATTTCATGATTTTTCAGATTTCTGTCCTTTTAAATTTTTTCTCTTTTGGTTTATCTGTTTGGAGGCTTATACTCAACCTTTATTTCTCAGTCTTTTTTTAAGGCTTTTTTTTTTTTTCTAACATGGGCAATTTCCCCCTCATACATCTCGCATTGTTTTGTCCATCTTCCTATCACTTCTATGGCATATATTTTCTCCTGTGCAGACCTTCAAGGTCTCAGGCTAAATATATTCAGGTTTGGGTGTGGGTGGGTGGGCACCCAGCTATGTCCCCGAACTAGGTCAACTTCCAAGGAAATGAGATGAGAGCCACTATGTTTCTTGTCTCCTTCCTCTTGGATTCAGAGCATCCCTTCCCCTCCATCTGCTTTTCACTGTTTCAGCTCAAGGGTATGGTCACTTTCCTTCATGTGGTAGGAAGGATAAATGTTTCCTGCTTTTGTGAGGCATGGGGGTTCAGACCGGGTCATTACTGTTAAGGAACAGGATAAAGGTAACCGCTGCCAGAATTCAAAATCCAAATATGTTTGATTTGATTTGTTTATTTTGTTTCTGAAGTTAAATATACCTCTCATCCAGTAGGAATTAGGGTGGATAGCAATGGTAGAACCTGCAGGTAGCTAAAATCCCTACTTTTATTTCAGAAGTCTTTATACTCTATGGAAAAACTTTGATCTTTGCCTCTTGTGGATTTTGATTTAATTACTATTGATTTGGAACAATTTTGTTTTTTTGGTTGTTAAGGGCATGGGATTTATGCTGTCAGCAACTATTCTTCCATCTTAATGATCAATTAACCAATCATCCTTTTAACTAGGTACAAAGCATAGTTATTTTCATCAGCTGAGGGAGGACAGCAAAAGCTGTTGGTGGCTTCAAAATTTTGACATGCTGGGGCAACATCCCAGTTTCCACACCCTAGGCACTATGATGGTGAATAGAAACTTAGGAATGTTGAATTTGTTTTTATTATATATCCAAGGCTGAAAACACATACTATTTACTGACTGTCCAAGTGCAAGATTGGAGTAGGAGGATTAAGGCAAGGAGGGATTGTACACTAGCCATTGATTCTTTTTTCTTTTTTTTCCAATTTCATGGAAAGATTTTTTTTTTTAGTTCCAAATTTTTCTTCCCCCTTCCCTCCCCTCCCCCCTCCTGAGGCCAGCAAGCAAACTGATCCAGGTTATACATTACAATCATGTTAAATATATTTCTACATTAGTCATGTTGTAAGAGAAGAATTAGAACAAAAGAAATAAAAAACTGCAAGAAAGAATAAGCAGGAACAATAACAAAAAAGCAACAACAAAAGTGAAAATAATATGCTTCAATCTGCCTTCAGACTCCATAGTTCTTTTTCTGAATTCGGAGATCATTTTCCACAATAAGCCTTTTTGGCATTGTTTTGGATCATTGTATTGCTCAGAAGAGTTAATACTATCACAGTTGATCATCAGACAATGTTGTTGATACAATGTTGGTTCTGCCTATTCTACTCAGCATAGATTCATGTAAGTCTTTCCAGGTTTTTCTGAAATCTGCCTGCTCATCATTTCTTATAGCACAATAATATTCCATTACATTCATATACCACAACTTGTTTAGCCACTCCCAAATCGATGGATATCCCCTCAATTTCCAATTCTTTGCTACCAAAAAAAGCAGCTATATATATATATATATATTTGTACATTTGTGTCATTTTACCTTTTTTATAATCTCTCTGGGTTATAGACCTAGTAGGAGTATTGCTAGGTCAAAGCATATGCACAGTTTTAAAGTCTTTGGGGTGGGGTTCCAAATTTCTCTCCAGAATGGTTGGATCAGTTCACAGCTCCACCAACAGTGCATTAATCTTCAAATTTTCCCACATCTTCTTCAACATTTATCATTTTCATTTTTTGTCATATTAGCCAATTGGATAGGTGCTCACACATAGGTACCATCTCACAGTAGTTTTAATTTGCATTTCTCTAATTAGTAGTGATTGAGAACAGCTTCTTCATATGACTGTAGATTGGCTATTTATTCTTTTTGTTTGTTTGTTTGCAGGGCAATGAGGGTTAAGTGACTTGCCTAGGGTCACACATCTAGTAAGTGTCAAGTGTTTGAGGCCAGATTTGAACTCAGGTCCTCCTGAATCCAGGGCCTGTGCTTTATCCACTGCACCACCTAGCTGCCCCTAGCTATTTATTCTTGAGGAAGATGGTGGCTTCTACAAGTAGCAGAAATAGACATATGGCAGCAGCAGCTCACTTATGAGAAATTGGCCCATGGAAAATATTCGGATACAAGTATTATAAACAGCTGGCCTCCAACCTGAGTTCATACATGATAAACTCAATTTCTCCCCAAAGATGGTAACATTGTCACTTTATAGTCTGTTTGGATATTGCTGCTATTTTGTGATTTTGCAACTACAGGCATATTTCTTGGTTTGAACACAATGGATCATATGAAAGTATGATGAATCCAGTCTCTTTTCATCTCTTATTTAAACAGATTATCTTTAGCATAGTTGTCATCTTTTGTTACAGTGAACAGAATGCTTTGCAGAAATTGGTAAAAAGCCACAGAGTATAATGAAGAATAGTAAATGTTATAGAATAATAAAATAATTATAGCATAGAAAAATAATTAGAATAACAAAAATGAATAAACGTGGGTTTGAAAATACTGCCTCTGTTCTTCTTTAGCTATATGACTTGACTTCTATGATTTTCAGCTTCCTCTTCTATAAAATGAAGGGGTTGGATTAGAGGACCTCTAATGTTTCTTCCAGATCTAACAGGCTAGATGAGTGTGTCAACTTTAATTTCACCATATGAAAGTCCTAGTGGATTTTAATAAACTTGGCTTGCACTTCCTATAAGAATGAAAATTCACCCTCCTTATATTCTCACTTAGCACAGACATCCTGGCTGCTCATTCCAATCTGCAGTAATAAATGAGCACAAATGAGAAGTTAACCAACTAACAGTCAGATAATGACCCAGAGGGGACAGAAATAAAAGTTAAATCACATGAGTTCGATACCAAGAAAAAAACCTCTACATTGAAGCAATATAATTAAGGATCTGTCAGCCTTGCTGGCCTTCTTCATTTCAATTGACTTTTACCTTTGGACTTCTAAATAAAGATCCACTCACAATCTTGATAGAACCCAATAGAAACACTTCACAAGAAGATGTGGTCATCAAGGCCTGAGATGAGTGATCTGTTAGTAGGCTTTCCTTGAGGATGCATATAAACTGTGAATAAATTAATATCACAATTAGTGGGCTGGAAAGGGTCACAAACTCAGATGGAGTTAAAGAGGTGGTAGACTGGAGTAAGGGAGAGTGAAGAGTTAAAAATACTAATAAATTTGTGGACCTGGGTGACTACAAGTGTCTGAGCATAATTTCTGTCATTATACTATACTTCTTTCCCAATAAAGCATATTTCCATCGGATGATCATGCTTCCAGAGGAGGACATGCCCGGTCAGAATAAGCTTCGTTCTTTGTGATATCTCTTGTTTACTCTGGCCGCTGAATGGAAAAGAGGACAACAGAGAGTTACTGGACTCTGCTCTGCTTAGTGTGCTGGATTTCATTTCGTTTATGTTCCTTAGAGAAATCTTTTCAAAGAAAGATTTCTGGTTGGATGCTCTACTTCTGCTTAATCCGAGGTCATCTTTCTAGCATCTAAATCTCCCTCAATGAGTCTATCAGAAGAACATGAAATTGACTTATTGGGTTACAGGCAGCCTCCAGCTCATACTGAGGTGGCTGTTGTTTTTTCTTGAACCTGACACTCTCACTTTTCAAAAGGCAAAATGGGAGGTGGGGGATGGCACAGATAAACTCAGATCTGGGTTTGAATCACAGGCATGTATTACCTATGTCATGATTGAGGAGTCACTTAAAGCCAATGATTCTCAGTTTCCTCATTTATAAAATGAGGACAATAGCAACAGCATACAGAATTGGTATAAGACACAAGTCGTATTATGAATGCAAAATACTTTGAAAACTTTAAAGGACTGTATCAATGTCAATACTTATTATTTCACTCCACTCTTGTTCTGCAACTAAAGTCAATTCTACCAGTCTTATTTGGGCATCATGGATCAATTGAACTTGAAAAGCATTTATTAAATACCCATTAACAATTATAATAGCCCAAATTTAAACAGCACCTCAGAAATGTTATCTTTTTAAAAATTCTAATTCAGGGGCAGCTAGGTAGTACAGTGGATAGAGCGCCAGCCCTGGAGTCAGGAGTACCTGAGTTCAAATCTGGCATCAGACACTTAACTAGCTGTGTGACCCTGAACAAGTCACTTAACCCCAATTGCCTCACTTTAAAAAACATTCTAATTATTAATTTAACAAACAGCAAATGAAATGAACCTTTCCACATGCATAGTAGAACAGAAAAAGTATACAGGAAATTGAGAACATTGTGCTTACATGATTTTTATTTTAAAATAATTTTCTTTTATTCAATTAATGTTTGAAAATAGATTCACTCAACCTAATAACTATCAAGGCTCTCCTCCTTGTCTGCAGTGCTTTCTTTATTATCTCACATAGATTTTCCCTTTTATCTCCCTTTCCTTCTCTTCCATCCTTTAAAATAAACTTTCTTTTTTTTTTTCTTTCTTTCTTTTCTTTTCTTTTTTTTTTTTTTGGTGAGGCAATTGGGGTTAAGTGACTTGGCCAGGGTCACACAGCTAGTAAGTGTCAAGGGTCTGAGGCCGGATTTGAACTCAGGTACTCCTGAATCCAGGGCTGGTGCCCTATCCACTGTGCCACCTAGCGGCCCCTAAAATAAACTATTTTTAAAGAAGATTTGCCTATTTCTTTTAAAATAGTTTTATTGATATCTTCTGTTTTTACACCATCCAGATTTCCTGCTGTATCCATTCCCTTTTTCCTCTCAGATATCTATCCATTAAAATAAGATTATAAAGAAAAAAAAGGGAAAAAAGTGACCACCTCTCATTTTTCTTGGCAGAACAACTATCCTAGTCACCCAAGTTTGCAAACTTAGAGTAATCCTCAACTTTTCCCCGTTCCTCACTTTTCCTCCCATCCCCAGCCAATCCATTTCCATGTCTTTGTTGATCTTGTAAATACATCTCACAAGTGTCCATTTCTCTCAACTCATAGAGCCCAGGAGCTCCTGTCTGTGTGGCTTTTACTGTCATCCCCAATGGTTGGATCCATTCCCTCCTCATCTCTATATTATAGCTTCTCTTCTTCTATTTCTTCAAGAAAATGAAGATTAGGTATTACCCCCTACAAGAGTCCTTTTCAGAGTCCCCTATATATATCACCTCTCTCCTTTTGAAATCCTTTTACTTAATCATGTATATAGACTGTACTCTGCCCCAGGCCACCCTGAAGTAGAATGTAAACTTCCTTTTGGACAGAGCCTGTTCCTCTGTTTTCTTTGTATCCTTAAAACCCAGCACAGGGAAATTCATATAGCAAGCCCTTAATAAATATTAGTTGAATGGAATGTAATGGAATTATCTGATATTAGTTCTTACTAAAGACCTTTCCCACTGGACCTAATATAGAATGTTTTACACTTCTTTAAAGCAGGTTTAATAGCAATGCAGTGATTTGTTTTGCTTTTGTTTTTGTTTTTAGGGCAAAGAGGGTAAGTGACTTGCCCAGGGTCACACAGCTAGTAAGTATTAAGTGTCTGAGACGGGATTTGAACTCAGGTACTTCTGAATCCAGGGCCCGTACTTTATCCACTGTGCTACCTAGCTGCCCCCACAATGCAGTGATTTGAAAGTACAACAGATATATACTTTTTTTTTTTACATATAAGATATTTTATTTTTTCCATTACATGTAAAGATAGTTCTCAACTTTTGTTTATATAAACTTCACAATTTCAGATTTTTTCTCCCTCCCTCCCCTCCCTCCCCCCCCTCCCCTAGACAGCAGGTAATCTGAAATATACTTTTAACAAAAATTCTTTTTATTTTGAACTTAGTAATCATCAAAACAACCATTCTAGTATAAAAGGAAGAAAGAAAAGAAGGTAGAAAAAAAAACGAAGAAAGAGAAGAAAACAGAAGAGGTTTAAATGAGAAACTGCAAACTTCTGTAACATGGGCAGCTAGTGTGACTTAGCCCCAATTGCCTCACCAAAAAACAAAACAAACAAAAAAACCCAAACCTTCTGTAACATAGTTTTCTTAATAATGTATTAAGAATTTCATGTTAAGATTTATAATAGATAAAACATTTCTTAATAATATGTTAATTTTCTTAACAATACATATCTATATAAATAATATGTAAATATACACACATACATGTATGTAATTAACTAGGTACTAACAGAAATGTTTTATTTGTGTCCCTTTCTGAATTTTTTTTTGTTCTTCTATGCAGCAAAAATATGTTTTATTGATGCTCTTTTGAATGTACATATTCATTACTATTCCCCAACTTTCCCCCCACCCTCACCCCCTTAGAACCCCTCAATTCTCAGATGTAACCACTGTATTGATTTGTTCTGCCGAAGTCACAAGTTTTCTTTAAAAACATTTGACATGCTTTGTTTTTACATTACAACCATTTCCAGATAACCCCCATCCCATGAGAGTTTTCTTGTAACAAAGTACAATTAAGAAAAATAACACAGTGACTTTATCTGAATGTTCCAACAACATTCTACATTTGCAGCAGCACACACTTCTCTATTTTAAAGTGTTTTTAAATTAACAACAACCCCCTTTCTCTCCCTCCCATGGCCCAACCAATTGGGAAAGGAGAGGGATAAAAAAGAAAAGAAAAACAAATTATTTGTATCATATTCAGAGTCAAGCAAAACACACTCCCTCATTGTTTGGATAGAAATATGCACAGTCATCATATTGATCTCTATTCTTGTCTCTTTCAAAGTTCTTGTCTTTATAGTACTGTTAATTTATAAGTTCTCTTGGTTTTGCTTATTGCATTCTGTATCAGTTTATAAACATCTTAAAATTTATTCCTTTTTATAATATTGATGTCATCACGGAAATTATTTTTCCACATACTTCATTCTTCATCATTTCATGTGTCCTTTCATGTCTCTTTGAAATCATTAATATCTTTTTTTCTTAAAGCACAATAGTATTCCATCATATTCATATGTAACAATTTATTCAACCAGTCTCCAATTGTTGATCACCCATTTTCCCCAGTTGTTTGTTATTGCAGAGCTGTTGTATACATATATATGTGTGTGTGTGTGTACACACAAACACACACACACACACACACACATATATATAGTACATATAGGACCTTTTCCTATTTCTTTAATATTTCTTGGGCCCTGCAGTTGGTAAAGCTGAGTCAAAGGACCTACATTGCCTTGCTGTCATTTTATGTAAAATTCCAAATTACTTTCCAGACTGGTAGTACCCATCCACAGGTCCACCAGCAGTTCATCAACATGTTTCTGCTCACACAGTCCCTCTGATATTTATAATTTTCTTTTTATATTATCTTTTTCAATCTGATGGGTATGAGGTAGAATCTCAGAATTTCTTTAATTTGCATTTCTCTAATTAGTAACAATTTGGAGCATTTTAAAAATATGACTATAGATGGCCTGGGATTCTTCTCTTGAGAACTGCCTGTTCTTATCCTTAGCCCATTTATCAACTGAGAAATGGTTCATATTTTTATGAATTTAAATAAATTCCTTATATATCTTTATGAGATGTTCTTCAGATAAAACTTGCTGTAAAGGTTTTCCCCTGTTATTTCCCTTTTAATTTTATCTTTATTGGATTTGTTTATGCAAAAATATTTTAATTTTATGTAATCAAAATTATCCATTTTAGCTTCTGTGATCCTCTCTACCCCTTGTTTAGTCATTAACTTTTCATATATAAATATATATGTATATATTAATGAAATATGATTTTTTCATTTCTCTAACTTGTTTGTTATGTGATCTTTTATATTTATGCCATTCATCCATTTGGAGCTTATCTTGGTATAAAGCAAGAGATGTTGGTCTATATCTAATATTTTTCCATATTTCTGTCTAATTTTCTGAGTTTTTAAGAAATGATGAGTCCTTATCCTCTTATCCATGGTGTCCGTGTTTATCAAATACTAAAGTGCTAGATGAACTTGCTTCTTTATATTCCTTTTTTTTTCTTTTTTACAAGGCAGTAAGGATTAAGTGACTTGCCCAGGGTCACACAGCTAGTAAGTGTCAAGTGTCTGAGGCTGGATTTGAACTCAGGTCCTCCTGAATCAAGGGCCAGTGCTTTATCCATTACACCACCTAGCTGCCCCCGCTTCTTTATATTCTTTACCAAAACTGTTTCACTGATTGATCTCTATTGTTTAAAACGTACAAAATTAATTTTTCATTTAAAATGTATTAATTTTATTCTAAACTTAAGAAATAAAAGAAGAATTTCACAGTAGACTGGGGTGGGGGGAGAAGATGATTGTACATGAATCTTCAAACCTACTGTATACAACTTGCTATTTCTTTCAAATTATAATAAGATTAGTGTGTGTATGTGTGTGTGTATATAAACTCATTCTATACATGTATTTATCAGTTCCTTCTTGGGATAGAGATAGTGTCCTTCTTCATATGTCCTTTGTAGTTAATTTGGGTACTTATAATAGTCAAAATGACTTAGTCACTCAAAATTTTTCTTAAAATTATATATATATATGCATATATGTTTATATGTAAATATATAAACACACACACTCTCTTGGTTCTGTTCATTTGATTCTCCGTTATTTCATTCAATCTATCCATGTTTTTCTAACTTCATCAAGTTCATAATTGCTTATAGCACAGTAGTATTCCATCACAATCATATACCACCAATTGATTAGCCATTCCCCAAATGACAGACATACCTGCAATTTCCAATTCTTTGCCCCCACAAGAAGACATGCTATAAATATTTTAGAACATATAGGTTAATTTCCCTTTTCCCTAATCATACTGGAAAACACATCTAGTAGTGGTATTATTGGGTCAAAGGGTATAATCAGTTTAATAACCCTTTGAGCATAATTCCAGATTGCTCTTCATAATTATTATATTAGTTCACAGTTCCACCAAAAGTGAATTAGTGTCCAAGTTTTTCTACATCCCCTCCAACATTTGTCACTTTTACCTTCATTCAATCTGATAGGTATAAAATGATATCTCAAGGCTGTTTTAATTTGTATTTCTCTAATCAATAATGATTTAGGGGCAGCTAGATGGCGCAGTGGATAGAGCACTGGCCCTGGAGTCAGGAGTACCTGAGTTCAAATCTGGCCTCAGACACTTGATACTTACTAGCTGTGTGACCCTGGGCAAGTCACTTAACCCCAATTGCCTCACTAAAATAAAAAATAATAATGATTTAGAGCATTTTTCATATAACTATACATTATTTTGATTTCTTCATCAAAAACCTGTCTGTTCAAATCCTCTGACCATTTATCAGTTGGGGAATGTCTCATATTCTTATAGATTTGCCTAAGTTTTTTACATATTTGAGATAGGAGACCATTATTTGAGAATCTAAAAATTTCCCCCCAATTTTCCTTCCGAGCTTGGCTACATTTCTTTTATTTATACAAAACTTTTTAAAAATAATGTAATCAAAATTATCCATTTTACACACCACACTGCTCTTATCTCATGTTTATTCATAAATCGTTCACCTATCCATAAGTATGATGGGGAATATATTACATGTTCTTTAAATTTCTTATAATGTCTCTTTATATCTAGGTTATGTTTCCATTTTGATTTTCTTTTGGTAAATGTTGTAAGATATTGGTCTATTTCCAATTTCTGTCAGAATGCTTTCCAGTTTTCCCATAAATTTTCATCAAATAACTTAATTCTTTGTACTGGTCAAATACATGTTATTACATTTGTTTGCTGCTGTAAATTGTATGTCTATTCTGTTCCACTGATCTACCTTTCTATTTCTTAGCCAGTACCAAATAATTTTGATAATTACAGTCTTATAACATAATTTAAGATATGGTACTGCTAAACCTCCTTCCTTTACAATTTTTCCCTTTAGTTCCTTTGGTATTCTTAACTTTTTATTCTTCCAAATTCTGTTACTTTTCTTTTCTAATCCAGTAACATTTTTTTGGTAATTTAATTGGGGTGGCATTGAATAATTAAGTAAAATTTTCATTTTTATTAAAGATAATTGCTACTTTGTAGTGTGGTATGTCTGGTACTACTAGGCCCCCCTCCCCATTTTTTCATTTTCCACTGAAATTCTAGATCTTTTTTTGCCTCCATATAAACACAGGCAAAGAGAAAACAGGACTGTTTCTTTTTCTAGATTATAGATAACCCTAGAGAATCAACGAAAATTAATAAAAATAATGAGTAACTTCAACAAAGATTCAGGATATAAAATAAATCCATTTAAACCATCAGCATTTATACATTATCAACAAAACCCAGCAGGAAGAGGAAGAAAAGGAAATTCCATTTAAAATAAATGCATGAAATACTGGGAGTGGGGAGTGGGAGTCTATTAAATACTTTTATGCTGCCTGACTTGTTTACTACCTTTTCTTTGATTTTAGAATTTCATTTTTTCTTAACTACTATATGAATATATCTAGAAAATGCTGTTTAAGGAAATAAAGAGACCTAAATAATAATAGAAATATTGATTTTATTGATAATCTGAGACAATGTAAAAAATAACAATACTTCCTAAATTTATTTATTCAATTCCACATTAATCAAATTACCAAAGGGAAACAATTAACTGAAAGGAATAATCTTTTCAGCAAGGTTCTCTGAAAAAAGCATCTTTTAAAATATATACATAGTTATATATCCAAAATATATGCAGTTTCATTTATTCAGTTTCCTTTTATATTTTTATATATATGTGTGTGTATAGAACTGATTAAAATTTATTAGAATAGGAGCCATTCACCAATTGATGAATCAATTGATCAATTGGTAAACATTTATTATGTGCCTACTATGTGCCAGGCATTGTGCCAAATGCTGGGGATGCGAAAGGACTCTCAAAGGGCTTAAAATCTAATAAATTATAAAAGTATATTAAGAAGCAAATACCAAGAGAAGAAACCCAAGGTATGCACAGCCAAGTACAAAAACTACTCCAAATCAGCAATAATTAAGAAAACGCAAATTAAAGCACCTCTCTTGCTCTCCTTCACTCCCATCAAATTGGCAAAGTTGACCAAAAAAAGAGAAAATAACAAATCTTGGAAGCATTGTGGGGAAATAGGTACATTGATTCACTGCTGTTGAAGCTGTGAACTTGTCCAGCCATTTTAAAAAGTGATTTAAAACTATGCCCCCAAAGTCACCAAATAATGCATGCCTTTTGACATAGTTATACCACTAATCAGAATATATCCCCAAAGCTATCAAAGAAAGTGGAAAAAAAACTCCTTTAGAAAGTGTTTATAAGAGCTCCTTTTGTGGTGGCAAAAACTGGAAATTAAGGAGATGCCCATCAAGTGGAGATTAGTAGAATACATTATACTATTGACTTAATGGAAATATTGTTATACTGTAGTACTTAGCATTTAGTTGGTATTTAATAGATGCTTATTTACTCAAAAATAATTATATGAATTTTTGTTTGTTTGTTTTTGGTTTTTTTTGGCAGGGCAATGGGGGGTTAAGTGACTTGCCCAGGGTCACACAGCTAATAAGTGTCAAGTGTCTGAGGCCGGACTTGAACTCAGGTCCTCCTGAATCCAGGGCCCATGCTTTATCCACTGCGCCACCTAGCTGCCCCTATATGAAATTATTAAGAGGATGGTTTCAGGGAAACCTGAGAAGTCTTATATAAACTGATGCAGAGGAAAGTAAGATGAACCAGCAAAATAATGTGTACCATAATAGCAACATTGTTAAAAACAAACTAAAAGATTTAAGAACTTTAATCACAATGATCAACTACTATTATAGAAAACTGAGGATGAAGAAGGCTGCCTACCTAATGACAGAAAGGTAAAGGATTATATCTGCAGAATGAAACACATTTCTGGAATTAGTCAATGTGGAAATTTGTTTTGCTTGTTACAAGGGTTCTGTTTATCCTTCTCTCCCTCCCCCAACCCCCCATGCCCCAAGTAGGCCCTAAGGGATGAGAATAGGAAAAACTAAGTAGTTGTTAATTTATAAAAACACTTAATTCAAATAAAGTTTACAAAAAGCAAAATGAATTGACATAATGGCCAAAGGATATAAAACAGTATTGAAAGAAAAGAGCAGTGATATGAAGGAAATTTTGTAAACAAAATAGAGGAAATTGTGCCCATTTCCATACCTAAAATTGCTGAACATAATAACTTTCTTGATACATACATAATTTCACGTTTAATCTTTTTTTTTTTTAGGAGAAAATTTCCATAGCATTACATTTTTCTTAGAAAATTGGTAGACACATCCCAAGGAACACCAGGGGTCTACAGAACAAAGATTAGGAAATGTGGCAGTAATATATGCACTGTGGCTACGGTTAATTTAAGCAAAGATGTGAACTCCAAGACACATCTTCTAATGAGAGAGGATGAACTCTACCTCAAGGCAGGTCTCACACAGAGCTCAGGACTAATGAGGATAGCTTCTATTTACATAGTGCTTTGCAGTTACAAACCACTACTGCCTACTTGCATGTTTGTATTTTAAATTGATCCTCATAATAATCCTGTGAGGTGGGAAGTGTATGTGGGACCTAGCAAGGTTCCACAAAAAAATATGGCCTCAGATATTTATTAGCTGTGTGACCCTAGGCAATTCATTTGGGTTCTCTGTGCCTCAGTTTCCTGATCTGTAAAATGGGGATAAGAATAGCATCTATCTCCCAGCATTATAGGGATAAAATAATATTTGTAAAGTACTTTGTGAACCTTAAAACACTTTGTAAATGTTAGGTATTATTATTATTATTATCATTATTCCTGTTATTTCCATGACTACATTGATTGTCACATGCAGCATTTAGTGTTGAGGTTTCTTTGTACACCTCTCTTATACGTGGATCAATCCTTTAGTCGGAAGTTCTCAGCTCAAAGATCTGTCTGAAGCTTAGAGAACCTGAGAATGTAATTTTCTCAAATCGAATGAGCAAAACAGGCAGTCAGTCAATGCGCATTTTTTTTTTTTGGTTTGTTTTCATTTGTTTGTTTGTTTAAATACACATTTCTTAAGTGCTTACTAAGTTCCAGGAACTGTGATAAGCCTTGAGGATACAAAAAGTGGCAAAAAGACAGTGTCTGCCCTCAAAGGGCTCACCATCTAATGGGGAAGGCAGCAAGTAAACAAATATGTACAAATAAGCCAACAGGACAAACAGGAAATAAAGGAGGGAAGACACTAGAATTAATATGATTTAAGAAAGGCTTTGTGTGTGTGTGGGGGGGAGGGGCAGGGCAGGCAACCGGGTAACACAGGGGATGCAGATCTGGGCCTGGAGTCAGGAAGACTTGGGTTCAAATCCAGCCTCAGACACTTATTAGCTGTGTGGCCCCAGGCAAATCAGTTAACCCGGTTTACCTCAGTTTTTTTCATCTGTAAAATGAGCTGGAGAAGGAATAGAAAATTGCTCCCGTATCTCTGCCAAGAAAATCCCAAAAGGGGTGGCAAAGACTCAGACACAGCTGGAACAACTGAACAACAACAAAAAGGAAAGGCTTCCTGTAGAGAATGGGATTTTGATTGGGGCTGAAGGAAGTCAGGGAAGCCAGTAGATGGAGATGAGAAGAGAGAGTATTCCAGACTTGGGGGACAACCAGGAAAGACATCTAGAATTGAGAGATGGAGGGTATTGTAAATGTAATAGCCATGAGGCCAGTGTTGCTGTATCAGAGACTATGTGGTGGGCATTAAGATGTAAGAGGACAAAAACGGTTGTGGGGGAGTAGTTTTTGAATCAACTCCAATTAAGGATTTGTGTTTGATCCTAGAGGTAATAGGGAGCTACTGGAATTTACTGGGCAGTAAGGTGACATAATCACCCCAAACCAAATCCATAATCCATAAATAGATGGGAAGTGTTGCTCCCACCTAAGAACAAAGGGTCTTAGAAGTACAAGGACTTCTCATGCAATAGGTTAGGCTCTATAGATGAAGATGCATTGCTGTACTATCATCCATGGGCTTATCTGTTTTGAGTTGGTTTTCCAGAGTTAGGAATGTGGGTGCTGTGCAGTAACTTAGAGTCATCTAGGCCAAGCCCTTCTAGATGATGAAGATATGTTTGTCCTTCACTCTTGAAGAGGGCCATGATACCAGGTGATGTCATGACTTGCAGTGAATTGGGTTTAAGTGAGGGAGAACTGTGCAAGGTCACCAACCTCACTTTCTCCTCTAGAGCCATCTGGGTTCAGTGGCAAGATATACATCAGGATAACTAGAGATGGACAAAGAAGTTTTAAGGCACTTAGGGTTAAGTCTGAGGTGAAATTTGAACTCAGGTCCTTCTGACTCCAAGGCCAGTGATTTATCTACTGTGGCACCTAGATGCCCTTAGATGATGAAACTAAGACTCAGGGGAATGAATTGATTAGCTCATGGTCCCATTGCTAGAATGTGGTCAAGTCAGGACTTAACTAAATCTTGTGGATTCTAGTGTAGTAGAAGCCATTCTATGTTTCAAGGGTGACCCAATTTTCTCTCACCTCCTTATCTTTTATGCATTCCATTTCAACCCATTTTGCCTCTGGAGTTGATTATAATCTTTCCTTATTAACTTTCCTGTTTCATTAAGTCGTTCTCTGTCATGGACTTATCTGTTTGTCCATTTCTCCATCTCACCATATTATTACTTGAAGAGTTGTATGCCCTTTGGGCAGGGAACCACAGTAAGGACTAAGGGCTCCAGTTGGTTTTCTCAGTACCATAACAGCAGAAATAGCATGATACCATCTATCTCATTTTTAATGAGCAGTTGAGATTTTTGCATCATGATCATTGAACAAACATTTATTGAATACCTGGGGGAAATCCTGGGCTAAGTGAAATGAGGAAGTTATAAGATGTAGATAAGAAAGGATCTCTAACTCCATAGGACTTACAGCCTAGTATAGATCTAAGACCCAAATATAGATGACTGAAATAAAGAAAGTAGTCTCTGGATTCTTAGGAGAGAGGTTATTATCAGCTGAGGGAATCTGGGAAACTTTTGTGAAAGAGTTAGAATTTCACAGAATTTCAAAGGTGAAAGGAACCACAAAAGGCATTGAGTCTGACTCCTACCTTCAAAAAGTACTCCTTTTACCACATAGCCAATAAAGTGGTCTCATAGCCTTTGCTTGAAGACATCTATTGAAGGAAATTCATTATCTCTGAAGACATCCCATACCATTCACTTGTGGACAGCTCAAATTGTTAGGGAAATATTTATTTTCTCATGAAGCTGGAATTTACCATTGAAATACTAGCGAGGTTTTACAATACAGGAAGAAATTCAGTTGGTAAAGCCAAGGAAGGGATGCTATTCTGGGCAGAGGAAAGAGCATCAGCAAAGTCACAGAGGTCACATGTCATGTGTACAACCTGGATAAGCTCTGCTTGTGTTTTGTCTTTCCACATGGGCGATTTTTTCAGACATCAGGAAGAAGCAGGATATAATCTTTTTTTTTTTTTCTTTTCAGGGCAATGAGGGTTAAGTGACTTGCCCAAGGTTACACAGCTAGTAAGTGTCAAGTGTCTGAAGCCGGATTTGAACTCAGGTCCTCCTGAATCCAGGGCCAGTGCTTTATCCACTGTGCCACCTAGCTGCCCGAAGCAGGATATAATCAAGGGGAAAATGTATTTAAAGGTAAAGGACCTGAGTTTAGACTACGATTCTGCTACTCACTAGCTGTATAACTTTGAGAAAAATCCCTTTCCTTGTCTCGTCTTAAGATTTTCTTTTCTGTAAAATGAGGAAGAGATGGACTAGATGACATCTAAAGTTCCAGATTGAAATCTAAGATCCTCTGAAAAGATGCTGACTCTACTTAAATTCATTTAAAAAAAAAGAGGGAAAAGAAGCAAAGATGTCTCTAGATGATTTATTAAAATGCTTATTAAAAATGCAAATAGTTTTGTCTTTGTTGGGCCAACACCACCTGCTTGCTTGAGAAGATACTAAACAGATCTGTGTACTCTCCTCATGGCTCCGGAGGGAGATTATTATATCATCCTTGCCTTCCCAATTGTTTGGAATTTCAATACTGCCTTTTCACAGGGACCCTTGAGGATGAAATGTTCAAAAAATACCTCCCCCAGCCCCGTCTAAGCAGAAATTTTTTTTCTCATTTGCATCAATTTTCCCTGCCCACTCTTGTAGATGTAGCACGTAAACTCCCATTAGAATTAATGGCATTTTCCCTCCCTAAAACGTTAAGACTTGTAACGATATCATATCAGCTCCTGGTGGGGCTTTGCAAGGATAATGGAAGCATGATGTGTTTCCAAAACTCGGTGCTGGAATCCTAATGACTCTGAAAGCACAATTGTGCAGACATTATATTGACTAAGTAACATTAATGCTTGAAATGATTATTATACTGAAGTCATCAAAAATAATAGGATTTTTGCATCACTCTCTTGGAAAGCACAAGCAATGAGATAATGGCAATAAAAGTGTATGTGAAGATCCATGACAAAAAATACAGATTATGAAGGATTGGCTTGAGTTATTTACTCATTCAAAGGCCTTACCAAGCTAGAGTGTTAACATGCATGGAGAAACATTATTCACTGGCAATTAATCAAGAAATTTGCTTACCGTGCAAAAGCAACCGTGGACCAGTACAGAAGGAATGCTCCATTAGCTAGCATTACTCTTCTTGGATACTCTTCTTGCTCAGGTGCCTCTCTTAGGCAATCAGGGGATTTAAGTGAGACATATCTTCATTCAGGCTCCATTCACAAGTAAATGAAAGGTTGGCTGCCATTCTGGCAGAAGAGGCTTATTGAGGGTTCCCTTTGTGTTGCTGAGAATGAGAAAGTGGCTAGTTGTCTGATGTACCCAGAAGATAGCCTTGGCTACCTTATCACAGAAGAGGCATCCGTTGGCAATAGGATGGAGGGCTGGTTTAAGTTGGCAGAACACATTCATTTTCATGTTAATGCAGTTTTCTGTTTTCATTTTTAACAATATGTATTCTAGTTGAATACAGTGACAATGGACTTTAGATGTAGCTACTTATGTCACCATTAAAAAAGAGTTCCATACATTATATGCAGATGCAGCCATGTTGAGTATAGTCCAATCACAGATAAACAGATAAATCAGAAATACATTCAATGTTAGACATTTATGTCAGAGTCTGTATCCAGGATGTTAAAACAGATGTGTTACTAACTGAGCTTTAAAAGGCATCCTGAGTATTTCTACAATGTTTACAAACATAGGCTAATATGAATGGCATGCAACACATGGTCCTAGGGCTGACCAGGAAATGACCACTCAGATTCTTAGTCAAATATTTCCCCTCCACCTGCTCCATGATCACCTGACACTGTCCTGCTTGCTGTTTCTTGCACAATACACACCATCTCTTGACCCCAGGCACTTTAACTAGCCAATCCCCAATGCCTATAATCTTCTTCCTCATCTCCATCTTTTGGATTTTCTGGTTTTCTTCATGTCCTAGCAGCTAGCATCTCACATTTCTCAACCCCCCTTAATGGTAATGCCTTCCCTTCCTATTTCTTATTATATATATATAGTCTCTATTTGATCCTTTATGTGCTTTTTCTCCCATTAGACTAGGAACTCCTTGAGAGTAGGTGTTGCCTTTTTCCTTTCTTTGTATCCTCAGTTCGTTCTTTTTCTGTTTAGAATTTTATTTCCCAAAATATATGTAAAAACAAATTTTGACATCAATTTTTTAAAACTTTGTGTTCAAACTTCTCTTCCTCCTTCCCTTCCCACCCCCACCCCAAGAACTCAAGCGATTCAATATAAGTTATACATAAGTAGTCATGGAAAACATCCCCACATTAGCTAGGTTGTGAGAGAAAACAGATAAAAACCAAATGTGTTTCAACCTGTTTTCAGATACCATCATTTCTTTCTTTGTAGATGAATTGCAATTTTCATAAATCCTTCAGGGTTATATTGGATCATTGCCTTGCTGAAAATAACCATGTGCTTCCCAGCAGATCATCTTACACTATTGCTGTTATTTTGTTGTATCCTCAGTTCTTTTTTTCTTTTCTTTTTTTGGTGAGGCAATTGGGGTTAAGTGACTTGCCCAAGGTCACACAGCTAGTATGTGTCAAGTGTCTGAGGCTGGATTTGAACTCAAATCCTCCTGAATCCAGGGCTGGCGCTTTATCCACTGTGCCACCTAGCTGCCCCATATCCTCAGTTCTTAACACAGTGACTTACACATAGTAGACATTCAATAAATGTTTGTTAACTTATTGACTTGTTGACAAAAAGTTACCCAGTTACCTAGCACATATACACTAGTATTTTTGTGAGGAAGCTGTGACCATCTTAAATTTATGGCTATGGTATCAAATTGTAAGTGTTTGGGTCAAATTGGGATATTCTTTTTATAAAACAACTAAAATTGAAACAGATCTACCATCAGTAATGAATACCTGGAATAAAACTTGATGTGTGCTCTGGACAAACTGAGCAGTCTATTAAATATCCATATTTTCATTGATTTGATCAAAAATTGACCAATGTCTACTATCCCAACTCTGATAGTCACTTCCTGGGTATCCATGGGAAAGTCATATCACCTTCTATGCTTCAATTTAAAAAAAAATCAATTTGTAAAATGATACAGTTGGACCACGTAATCTCTGAGATCCCTTATAGTTCTAGATTTATGACCCTAAGAAAATGACCATCAACTGTGGGTACTTTTGCCCAAATAAAAACAATTATATTGATTTTTGGATTGCCTGGGTATTACTTCTACAAATCCAGATTTCTGAGGAGCCTATAAGAAATATACCCAATAAAGAACTCTGAAGAATAACAATAGCAAAAAATGTTATCAAAGAATCATAGACAGAAGATCACATGGTGAGGATGAGGGATTTATTGTCTTGTTAATGATGCCCTTCTCAAACTCCAGTAAGGCTGATGGATGATAGCTAAACATTCCATCTCTATACCCACGTGAAAAGGCTTTCATGCTTGGTAACAACTTCTAAAGCTTATACTATGCTGGTATAACCTTCAAGAACCTAGGGTCTGTTCAATGACTCAATGAGAAATCACAGGGCCATTTTATTTATTCATTGTGATTGGGCCTTTTTTATGGGCAGAGGGACCATTCAAAAGATGCTAAATGAATGTCTTGACAAATCCAAGATCTCTTCTATGTGGCTACCTTCTCCATGGATATCAATTTCAGCATATGGGGAAGAAAGAGTACCCAAAAGGCTCCCATCAAGATCTCTTGATGTCTCATGGTTACCAGTAGAGCCAAGGGACTAATAGTAATAATAATAACAAAAAAACCCAAATAAACAATAGTAACAATAATAACAATAAACCAAAATTACTTTAACACTTACAAAGTATTTTGCCTATGTTAACTCATTTGTCCTTACATGAACCCTGTGAGGTAGGCAACATTATTATTCTCATCTTACGAAAGAAGCAACTGAGTCTGAGAGAAAGGTTAAGTGACTTCTCCAGGTAGTATCTGAGACGAGATTTGGACTCAGGCCATTCTTGTCTCCAAGTCTAATACTCTATATACCGAGCTGCTGGGCTATTCCTTGTTCTTGCTTACATGAAGCCCCACCTCCTTTTCTAGTTATGTCTCTCTTTAACCATGCTCTTTTCATCACTTCTCCTTACTAGACTCTAGAATCTCAAGTTTTAAAAGGGTTTTAAAGACCATCTGGTCTAATTCACCACTGACCATGGATCCCCTGGATAACATATTCCCACAGCATTCTTACGGCCTTCACATGAAGGTTTCAAGAAAGAATGAACTCGTATCTCCCAATCTACTTTTGGATTTCTCTATCTCAGAATGTTTTCACTTAGCCTGAACTGAAATTGGACTTCCTGTAAATTTCATCTGTTGTCTATAGGCCCCATCTGGGACCAAGCAGAAGCCTAATGTCTCTTCTATGGGACAGCCCAATTTGTTCTTGGTAACATATTGCATCCTGCTCATGTCCATCATGGGCCCTTCCTTCACCCTTTGTAGGGGAGGTTGGTGGCGGAGGAAAAAAACATAAATGAATATGCATATTTTAACAGTATTTTTGTTGTTGCCCTTCCATGGAGAGACCAATGGGAGGGATAATGATAATATTAGAGTAGAAATATATTTGTATTTTCTTTAAAAAGAATCATACATATTTATGTCACATGTCATTCCCTCCCCTCTCCTCCCCTACTTCTTTCTGTGCCAATGTTTAGCACAGTGCCTACAACATAGTAGGTATTTAATAAATGCTTATAATAATTATATAATAATATTACAATGAAAATACACAAATACAACAATATAACAGGGTGGAGGGGGGAGCCAAGATGGTGGAGGAAATGCTGTGACCCTTGGAGATCCCAACGGATCTGTCCATAAATTTCCAGATTGAAGCATAATTTTTTGTTAGTTCCTCTTTCTAAAGGTATTTTGTCTGTTTTCTTTCACAACCAGATCAATGTGGAGATATTTTACATGACTGCACATATATAACCTATATTGAAATTGCTTGATTTCTTGAGGTGGGGAGGAAGGGAGGAAGAAAATTTGGAACACAACATTTTAAAAAAATCAATGTGAAAAAAATTTATTTTTTTACATGTAATTTGGGGAAAATTCTAAAAAAAAATTCTAAAAAACTATAAAATTCTAAAAGACCAATATAAAAACAAATAATTTTCTCAACTGTGTATTGATAGGAGGTCTTTATCCCCTGTTTAGGGTTTGCCATTAGAAACAGACATGATTTTTTTGCACCACCTGGCTTGTATAAAAAGGATTGGATAATTCTTGGTTCTTTCTATTCACCAGTATCTGGCATGGGTAAGAAGGTTAAAAAACAATGTTATGCTTACATGCTGCCATGTTCTATGTCAGCCAGTAGTCAGACCATGTTCTACAGGCAAGCCCTGGCACAGCCCTTCCACAAACAAAGACATAGCCTTCCAATCAGCCAGAAGGCCTAGGGCCAATGATGCTGTCTAAACCTGCCACCTTCTCCAAGGATCATCTTCTTTCCCATATCAGCAAACCACTAGCTATGCTTTGGTATTGGGCTAGGGAGGGGAGACTTGGTCTGGTTTCATTTTCTGTTCTTCTAGAGCACAGGATACAACTGAATAGTAGGTGGCCTCTCAGTCTTCAAGTCCCATCCTCCCAGTTGCCTAAGCTAAGTCTTCCTACACAAAAAAGTACCTCCTATATTAAATTCCAACTGCTCTTCTGTCCTCATTCATTGTTGACCTTGGAATTTCAGCTGTGAAATCCTCCAACCTGTTATACAACAGCAATACAATTTTTATCTCTTTGTTTTTGTTTGTTTGTTTTTCCGTAACATCATAGATTTAGCACTGGAAGGGGACATAGAATTCATCTGGTCCAACATTTTCATTGTGCAGAAGAGGAAAATGAATCTCTGAGAAATGAAATTAAATGTCCAGTGTCACTCAAAGTGTCAGAGATGGGAATTATCCATAGGTCCTCTGACTATAAAACTGTCTCTTTTTCCATGGTTCTCCACTGTATGATCATGAATCCAACTCTAAACTAGGAAAGATAAAAAGCTCAATCTTTCCCACAGCTGTTCCTTAATGTAAGAAAAGGATGCCTCCTTTATCAGAGACTCTGAACAGTGTCTACCTAGGAGCTGTACCACGTGCAAATATTCTCCACCCTGAGACTATGCATTTGTTCTATTGATCAAGTCCAGAAAGCATCAAGGAACCAGAAAGCTTTGAAGCATCTTCAAAGGCTTAAGATCTAGAAAAGACCTTTGAGATCTTTTTAGTACAACTGCTTCACTTTACAGATGAAGAGACTGAGGTCCAGAGAGGTGCATAGGAAGTATCATGCAAGATCATAGATTTACACCTGGAAGAGACATTAGATTTCATCTAGTCTTACTCTTCGAATTCTGTACATGAGAAGACAAGCCCAGAGGGAGCAAGTTAACCAACATTACAAAAATTAGGACAGGACCGAGACAAGATTCAAGTCATCTGAACACAAATACAGCATTGTTTTCCATTGCATCATTCTTCCTCTCCAACCCAAGTTTTCTCCCTCCTAATCCAATGTTCTTTCCACTAAACCACAGTGACTAACATTTTCCTTTAACATTTAGACTTGAATGCATACAATTGTAGAATTTCACAGTTGGAAAGTGCTACCATAGCCATCTCTTTGGGAGATAATGGAGGATACAAGGGCCTGGCACGCTGTGGTCCAATAAGTCATGAAGAGTTGGACCCAACTGAATGGTTAAATAATAACAATAAGCACAGTTGTACACACAGATGACTAAGCATCCCCTCTATACCTTCCCCAGCAAGTGGTCATCCTGGGCCCATGTGGAGCTTCCTACTGAGTTGAGAAACTTCTATGTCTCAAAGTAGCCCATTCTATTTTGTGTTAGCTCTCATTATTTGAGAGTTTATCCTTGCAGAAAGCCTCCAACCCATTGCTTCTGGATGTGTGCTAAATTTGAGTGATGCCCCTTAAAGTTAACCTGCTTGTTGGTTATCTTTTTTCTCCATTCTCCAAATCTAACCCAACACTTCTTTCTGCAGAGATGAAAGAGCAGAAGGGAAGCCAGAGTATTGGTATGTGATAGGAAAATAGATCAAAGATTTAAAGCTGGTGGCAACCTTATTTTACTATTACCAGATGAATAATTTACCATTACAAATGAGGAAAGTGAGGCCCAAACAACTGATTAACTTGCCTAGAAATCTACTCAGTCTTTCTCCTTTTTCAATTACTCCAAATATTCACTATACTTTCTTAATGGAAGAGCTTTAAAAAAAATATTTCAATAGGATGTAAACCCCTTTACAAAACAGTTGTTTTTCTGTTTTCTTTGTAACCCTAATGCCTAGCAAGTGCCATGTGACAGTAGGTGTTTAATAATTGTTGAGGTGACATGAGTTGAATTGAAGGCACTCCAAAATGCTGTTGCAGACTTGGCTCACAGATTCAAAGAAAAAGATGGTCAGGAGTCTCAGGATTTGTAGCCCAACTATATTGAAATTCAGCTCCCATTTTGGGGTCCCATATTTTGGGATCCTAAATAAAACTATGCTTTTTGGGTCAAGGTGTCCAATTACAACAATAAAGTAATAAATCAACAAACGTTTATTAAGCACCTACTATGTTTTAGTCACTGTACTAGATACTGGGGATCCAAAGACAACAAATAAAATAATGCCTGATTTTAAAAATATATTTTATTTTCCCCCAATGGCATGTTAAAATAATTTTTAGACTTTTTTTAAACCTTTGAATTCCAAATTCTATCTTTCCCCTCACCCTTTTCTGAGATGGCAAGTAATCACACATAGGTTATACATGTGCAATCATGCAAAACATTTCCATTTTGTACAGGAAGGCTCAAATAAAAGAAAAAGAATGAAAGAAAGAAAGTGAAAAATAGCATGCTTCAGTTTGCATTAAAAAATATCAGTTCTTTCCCTGGAGGCAGATAGTATACTTCATTGTTAGTCCTTTGGGATTGTCTTGGATCGTTGTATTGCCGGGAAGAGCTAAGTCATTCGTGGTTCTTTATCAAATAATATTACTGTTGCTATGTATAACTTTCTCCTGGTTCTGTTCACTTCACTTTGCATGAGTTCATTTAAGTCTTTCCAGATTTTTCTGAAGCCATCTTGCTTGTCATTTCTTATAGGACAATAGTATTCCATTACAATAATATACCACAGCTTGTTTAGCCATTCCCCAATTGATGGACATCCCTTTGATTTCTAATTCTTAGCCACTACAAAAAGAGCTGCTGTAAATAGTTTTGTACACAAAGGTCTTTCCCCATTATTTTTTATGTCTTTGGGATATATGCCAAGCAGTGGTATTGGTGGATCAGTGGGTATACACAGTTTTATAGCCTTCTGGACAATAGTTCCAGAATAGTTGGATCAGTTCACAACTCCACCAACAGTGCATTAGTACCCCAGTTTTCCTATATCCTCTCCACTATCTATCATTTTTTTGCATATTAGCCAATCTCATAAGTATGAGGTGGTATATCACAGTTCTTTTCATTTGCATTTCTTTAGTCAATAGTAATATAAAGCATTTTCTCATATGACTATGGATAACTTTGATTTCTTTGTGTGAAAACTGCCTATTCATATCCTTTGAGCATTTATCAATTGAAGAATGACTTGTACTTTTATTAATTAGGCTGATTTCTCTATATATTTGAAAAATGAGGCCTTTCTCTGAGATATTCGTTGCAAATTTTCTCCAAGTTTTCTTCTTTCCTCATAATTTTGGTTGTGTTGAATTTGTTTGTGCTAAAACTTTTAAAAATTGTACATAATCAAAATTATCTATTTTATATTTTGTAATGCTCTTTATCTTTTGTTTGGTCATAAATTTTTCCCTCATTCATAGATCTGAGAGATAAATTATTCCATGCTCTTTTAACTTGCTTATAATATCACTCTTTATATGTAAATAATTTACCATTTTAACCTTATCTTGTTTGTCTATGCCTAGTTTCTGCCATATTGTTTTCCAGTTTTCCCAGAAGTTTTTGTGAAATCATGTTTTTGTTCCAAAAGCCTGGATATTTGGGTTTATCATATATCAAATTATTATGGTCATTTCTTATAATGTAATTTATAACTGATTCTTTTATTTATTTATGCCTCCATTCATTTATTTATTCATGTTTATTTATTTATTTATTCATCTATTCATTCATTAGTTCATTCATTCATTCATCTATTTATTTAGAATTTTCCCCACCTTACATGTAAATACAAATTGTAACATCGATTTTTAAAACTTTGTGTTCCAAATTCTCTTCCTTCCTCCCTATCCCCCATATAATGTAATTTATGACTAATCTATTCCACTAATCCACCACTCTATTTCTTAGCCAGTACCAGATTATTTTGATAATTACCACTTTATAATATAGTTTGAGATGTGATACAGGTAAACCATCTTCCTCAGCTCCTGCTTTTGAGGACTTTCCCTGCTATTGTTCAATGAGAGACATAGATTGATGTGGCACTGTCAGGTTGGACATTCATCTAATTTAGATCCCTTCTACCCATTCCTCCTTGCCTTCTGTAACCAAAGAAGGACACACTCGACAATTTCCTGAACATTTTCAGAGCTTCAGGTAATGTTGCAGTCTAAGATTCTATGATTCTAGGTCTAAAGTGGGAAGGGTCCTACTCCCTCATTTTACAGATGTAAAAACTGAGCCTAGGGAAATTGAGAGTTGTTCAAGGTCACCAAGGTCTCAAATAACCAAGGAAGGATCTGAACTCAGGTCGTCTGATTCCAAAATCTACCCTCTTGCCTCAATCTGATTTTCAATATAAAGAAGTTATTAGAACTCCTGATCCCTGTTGAAAGTTAAATACATTGAGAATTACTGTTTAAGACTAATTCTAATTCTTGAGGAGAAAAAGCTTCCCCCCCCCTCACAGATATATGCATTCACATTTCCTTATCTCCCTCTGCAATTCCAATTTTGTCATGCACTCACCTTCTTGGATCATAAGATTATAGATCTAGAGACTGAAGAACCTTAAAAGCCATTGTATTGGGGGCAGCTAGGGTGGCACAGTGGATAAAGCCCTTGGATTCAGGAGGACCTGATTTCAAATCTGGCCTCAGACACTTGACACTTACTAGCTGTGTGACCCTGGGCAAGTCACTTAGCCCTCATTGCCCTGTCCCCCCCTCCCAAAAAAAAGCCATGGTACTCAGCCCCTTCCTTTGACAGATGGGGAAAATGAGTCACAAAAAGGTTAAACACATCTTGCCCTCAATTGCACAGCTAGGTGTCTGAGGTGGCATTTGAACTCAGATCTTTTCTGACTCTAAGTAACATAGGGCTACATTATGCCTCTCCTTGTGATTTCTGGTGCTCTGTTTAAAGTATGCCTTGAACCATAACATTCTGCTAACATAGGAATAAAGAAATCTGAGTTAACAGATTTTCTGTGGAAAATGCTAGTCACTGAGCTAGCAGCTCTGTTTGAGAGCATATGGCTGTGTGATTACAGGAGAGTCCCACAAAGCCCTAAGTAGTCTTGAGTATCTGATGCTTCTGGTACCTTGGCCACATGAGGAGGAGCACAGTGTTCAGACCAAGGGAGAAGAGGATAGAGAGGATCCTACCGTCATCCCATCACATGTAGAAAACGGTGTTCAGGTCAGGGTACCACATTTTGGGAAGGACATTAACACACTGGAGTACATTCAGAAGAAGATGACTAGCATGTGAAGGGATGGCAGATTATGCCATATGAGAAATGGGTAAGGAATGGGAGATGTTTCTCCTAGAGAAGACATGGTAACAGCTTTCAGGTATCAGAAGGGCTGAAACCTGGAAAAGAGATTGGCCTTATTCTACTTGGTCCCAGACAATAAAACTAGGAACAGAGGATGGAACCAATAAGATTTCTCTTAAAGTAGAATGAGCTGCTGTAGGAGCTGGGAGAGGGGGGGGGCACAGTCTCTCTGCTTAGAGCTCTTTGAGCAAATGGTGAATGATCAGTGATTTGGGATTGTTATCGTAGGGGGTGTTCCTAGTCAGGTTTGGGCTGGACTCAATGGTCCTTGAGCTCATTTCCAGCCTGAGATTCTGCCATTTATGAAACACTAACAGGAGCTTTCTGGAGCCCCTTTGGTATGGCCTTGGTCATTACTGTGCCGGATTAACCACCTCCTGTTTCACCCACAAATAGCAATCCCTTGCTTTGCCTGATTTGGACTCAGATTTTCTTCACTGGAAATTTAGTGTTGCCTCCTCTGCACCACTTAGTGGCCTGTGCCTTCCTTCAGTTTTGTTTTAGTGTTTTGTCTTGGTTTTTATTCAGTTCAGTCTAAGAAGCATTTATTACATGACAACTATGTGCCAGGCATTTCGCTGAGCATTAGGTAGCATAACAGAGAGAGTGTTGACCTTGGAGTCTGAAAGACTCAAGTTTCAATCTTACTTCATACATTTAGTAGCTTTCTGACTCTGGGCAAGTCATTTCCCTACCCCAGTTTCCTCTTCAGTAAAATGAGGATAATAATTGTAACTAAACCCCAGAGTTGTTGGGAAACTCAAATAAGGTAACATAGGGAAAGTGCTTTGCACCCTTAAAATACTATATAAATCCTTGTTATTGTTGTTATCGTTGTTAGAGGCAACAGTAGCAGCAGTGACACGAAGGAGAAAAAGTTTCTATCATGAGTGATACATGAGATTTTTTTTTTTTGGTGAGGCAATTGGGGTTAAGTGACTTGCCCAGGGTCACCCTGCTAGTAAGTGTCAAGTGTCTGAGGCCAGATTTGAACTCAGGTCTTCCTGAATCCAGGGCAGGTGCTTTATCCACTGCACCACCTAGCTGCCCCTGATACATAAGAGATTTTAATTTGATCTCTAATCCCTAAAAAATTTCTCATAGGAGGCTTGAGGACTTTGAACGCCTCCTGGTTTGGAAACTACGGCATCACAGCTCAGAGCTGCAAGGTACCTCAGAGGTCATTTAGTCCAACCCCCTCATTTCACTGGTGAGGAAAGTGAGGATGTTTGTAGTCCCACAGGGCGTGACAGAAGTGAGATTTTGTTGTGAAAATGTTTAAGTCCTGATGTTAGACAAAGACAAATCCAAAGTCTCCAATCCAAAGAAAATAGGTTTATTGAGAGGGGGATCCTGTCTCACAATAAAGCCAGTCTTAGGTCTAGGACCCAAAGACCCTGAGCCTCAGGATCCAAGAATATTTATGTGCCATGACTCCTCCCACAAATTAACATAATCCCAGGGATACAAATACAGTAAGTATGGAATAGAAAGAAAGAAACCATCAGTCAGATATCAATATAATCAATTGCCATCCTATATATCCTACTTAAAATAGCCCTGTTACTAAGTAACAGGCTCATAACATAGGAAGCCATCTATCTACTGGATGGCTTCTTTGTCATCCCAGACAAAGCCTCTCTTATCCTCTGAGTTGTTTCCGCAGCTATCAAGACTTTCCACTATATTGGTTAAGGTTGGCTTTTCCAACTTCTCTCCTGCTCTGATTGGTCCTTTATAGCTCAGACGTTATTATTTTAGGTATCTGACCTTTAAGTTGATTGGTGGCTGTACCTAACCCCAATTGGAAGTGAAATAGTTGAATCTTTGGTGAAACTTGCAGAGTATATAAGTTGGCATTTGCCTTAGCTCCTTTCAATATCTATCTTAGTTACTCTTAAGTTACTAAAGAATATCTAAATATAATAACTGTTTTTACCATAAAAGTATTTTATTATTTTCTAGTTACATGTAGAGATAGCTTTCAACATTTGTTTTTATAAGATTTCTATTTTCCAATTTTTCTCCCTCCCTCCCCAAGACAGCAAACAATCAGATATAGGCTATAAATATAATAACTCTTAAGCTACAAAAGAATATCTAATTTTTAAACTATTAATATGTAATCTATAAACTGATTAGTATTATAGTTAAATCACTCGGGGAAAATCTCTCACAATTTGAACCCAGGTCCTCTGAGTTTTTCTCCAATGCCCTTTCTACTGTACCAGATTGGGTTTCAATTTTCTCTGTCAGACAAGTCCCATCTACATTTTGACTCCTTCCAGTTATCTACAGGGGTCTAGGGAACTAAGTTGAATGGAAAGTAGCTTCTTCCACAGAGACTGCTGTTGGAAAAACTTAGCCACGGTTAGCTAAGTGCCCCAGACCAAGGAAGGGAAAAAAGCTGTTCCATTTTTTCTGTAAGTTGTAACAGCACCCACAGGGGTTTTTATCTGTGAGGATGGAGATTTGAGAGAGAAGATAAAAAGGCATCTGAAAATGGCGTGAGGGGCGAGCAGGTGCCCAATGCTTTCATCCAGGCATGCTGCAGGTGTTTGTATCATTTTCCCAGGGCTGGCACAGCAGCAGCGTTGGCCCACTTCTAGAGAGCCCTGGGCTCTGTCTGACAATTTCACAGCACATCTGTCCACAACTGTCTACTCTTTATGAGGGCTGGTGGGATCAGGCAGCTGAGTGCAAACCCTGTCCATGCAGCTCTGGCTTGCAGAATGGGATGGAAGGGCATTTATGAAGGACTTTGTGAGGCGGGTATGGCCAATGGAGCCAAATCCTCAAAGGCCCCCCTGGTTATGAGGATGGGACTCCTTTGGCCATGGCCTCCATTATACTTATTGTGGGACCAAGCACTGTGCTGAGCCCTGGGCAGTAGAGAGAGGGTGAGGATTGGAATCAGAAAAACTAGTTTGAATCTTGCCTCCAGGAAGATAAATGAGAATAACATATGTCAATGGGATTAACAATGAGCATCTATAATATAACATTACTACTATTTAATTAAATGTTGTGTTCTGCAAACCTTAAAGCACTCTATCATTAGCAATTATATTGTTGTTGTTCTTCTTCTTCTTATTATTATTATTCCATTATTATGGAAAGGTCAGCTAGGCCTTAGGCAGGGAAAGTAGCAGGACAAATGGAAAGGCCTAGAGGTCTAGAGTTCAAAGCTAAGGAAGATGGTCCCCAACCAATCTGTGAAGTATTGAGAATTATCCATCTTCCATTAAAGTTCACTTCTGATGCCCCTTGTGACATGGAAATGACTTTGGGTTCTTGAAGCCTATGCCAGTTGACAAAGTTCTAGGAGGTTCTATAGCTGTGGAAAGATTTGAATTATGGATCAGATAGTGCTGGAAAGGACCTCTAGCCCTACTGCCTCACATTAAGAGGTCACACTGGGTTCAAGGGTAAGAATGGAATGAGATTCTGGTATGTGTTCAACAGAGATAGCAATATGAAGGTCAATATCCAGCTGCTATTTGGCACCTTTTGCTGAGTGGGAATGGGGCAATGGGGTGTTGAGGGATGTTTGGTGAAAAGAAAGGTTTTTGGCTCCCTTCAGTAGCAGCAGTGCAGATGGTCTGTTTTCCTGTCATCCATCCATTTGTAGTCTAGGGTGGGCAAAGCAAAGGTTCCTGTCTCTCCAGAGTAGCTGCCATTAGTGGAGGTGGCAAACCACACTGCAGTGAGCAGCTAAAAGCTTCCTGTTGGCAGAGAACTGGGAGCAGCAGGTCCTCCTGAAACAATTTGTTTGCTCCAGAAAGAACATATTCTCTTATAGATAGGCTTCCTTTTCTCTAGTGTATTGAGTGCCATCTGCCATTACTTTCTCCTAGAGAGTGTTCTCCTCTGAAATCTACTTGTGGTGTAGATTGTCTAAGTCTGCTATCCAAGGTCCAGCCCTCTAAGTTCAAGGAGAAATCGTAACGAGGTTGGCCGGCTTGATGTGAATTGTTTTGAGCACAGAGATTTATGAAGACTGCTTACTAGTACCTGGATCTTTGGAACTATTGAATTAAGTATGGAGTCAACTAACTTACAGTCAATGAACATTTATTAAGCACTTTCTGTATACTGGACATAGCATCTAGTGGATGCAAAAAGACAAATGAAACAGCTCCTGCCTTCAAGGAGATCATTGTTCAGTCATGTCCAACTCTCCATGATCCCATTTGGGATTTTCTTGGCAGAGAAGCTGGAGGGATTTGACCATTTCCTTTTCCAGCTCATTTTACAGATGAGGAAATTGAGTCAAACAGGGCTAAGTAACTTGCCCAGGGTCACACAGCTAGTGAGTATCCAAAGCCAGATTTAAACTCTGAAACATGCTACTTTGGGGGGCAAAATGCATCACACATACACAGATAAGTAGATGTCAACTGTACACAAATAAATAAAATGTTATAGTGGTAGTGGCACTAACAGTGGTGCAGAGAGTCAACAAAGGGATTTTGGGTATCACTGTACACAGTGAAAGGACCTACAGATTATAGAAAGTGGAGGTGAGTGGGTAGAGCATTTTCAGGCTAGCAAAGCCTATGCAAAGGCATGGAGACCAAAGGTGAAAGGTGATGGGCATACCATCACCAGGCCAGTTTGATTGGAACACATGATAAATAAGTGGGAGTAAATGAGGATAACTTTGGAAAGATTGGTTGGAACTAGATTTTGAAGGGCATTAAATGTCAAACAGAGGATCGGGTTTTTCTCTTGGAGGCAATAAGAAGCTGCTGAAGTTTCTTGAGCAGAAGAGTAACTGTCATAATTTAGGGGATCATCCCCTCAAATAAATGATTACTTATCTCTAATATGTTGAAAACTATCCATCTTCCACTCAAGTTTTCCTCTGATGCCCTCTTGTGGCATGGAAATGACTTTGGGTTCTTGAAGGCTGTGTCAGCTGATGAATCTCAGGTGCTATGGAGGTGTGAAAGTTTGAATTATGGATCAGAGATCTGGAAGGTATTTTTGAGAGAATCCAAAAATCCTTTATTTTAAAAATGAGGAAACCAATGCCCCAGGCAGTTTAGGTAACTTGCCTGAGGTGGGATTTGAACTCAGCTCCTCTGATTCCCAAGGCAATGATCTTTCATGGTACCACAAAACTTGAGCAATGGACTACCTTTGTCTACCCAAGCCCAGCTCCACAAATAAAGGGAGCCCCATGGACAGAAAGTTGGACTCTTTCTGTGTTTTTTTTTTTGTTTTCCTTTGGCCAGAGTAGGTCTTTAAAGTGGTCTAGCCTATGTGGAATGGAATAGAATAAGCATTGATTAAGTGCCTACTCTGTTCTAGGAATGTACTAAACTTTACAAATATTACCTCATTTATTACAGTGAGATCTAAGTTGATGATGGGAACATAAATACCAATGAAATAATAAGTTTTCCTTGGTATAGTATAACCATTATTGAGAACAATAGCATTACTGTTGGTGGAGTTGTGAACAAGTCTAATCATGCTGGAGAGCAATTTGGAACTATGCCCAAAGAGCTATAAAACTGTGCATACCCATTGACCCTGCAATACCACTACTGGGTGTGTACCCAAATGAAATAAAAAAAAATATTTAAAGCAGCTCTTCTTATGGTAGCAAAGGATTGGGAATTGGGGGGATGCTCATCAATTGGGGAGAGGCTGAACAAGCTGTGGTTGTTATTGCAGTGGAATAATATTGTGCAATTAGAAACAATAAGCAGGATATAGAAAAACAGGAAGACATATGAAATGATACAAAGTGAAGTGAGCAGAATCATGAGACCATTGTACACAGCATCAGCAATATTGTTGTTATTGTTGTTCAGTCATTTTTCAGTCATGCCTAACTCTTCATGACTACATTTGGGGTTTTCTTGGTAACGATATTGGAGTGGTTTGTCGTTTCCTTCTCCAGCTCATATAACAGATACGGAAAGTGAGGCAAGCAGGGTTAAGTGACTTTCCCAGGGTCACACAGCTAGTAAGTGTCTGAAAGCCAGATTAGAACTCAGGAAGATGAGTCTTCTTGACTCCAGGCCTGGAGCAATACCCAATGCACTACCTAGCTGCATCTGACAGCAAGATTGTAAGGATTGTCAGATGTGAAAGATGTGGCTTTGCTTGTCAGTATGATTATCCAAGACACTCCAAAGAACCCACGAAGAAAAAAGCTATTTACCCCAGAGAGAGAACTGATGAACTCTGAGTGCAGATTGAAGCAGACTTCCTTCCCTGTCCCTCCCACTTTATTATTTATTCTTGGTTTTTGTTGTTGTTGTTGTTTTGTTGTTGTTTTTTTCAACATGGATAATATAGAAATGTTTTATATGACTTCACATGTATAATGGGCATGATGTTATTTGCCTTTTCAACAGGTGGGAGTGGGGATGGAAGGAGGGAGAGAATTTGGAACTCAAAATTAAAAAAAATGAATGTTGAAAGTAAATAAATAAATAATTTAAAAAAGAAAATAATAACATTGGGAAACGTTCTAGAGTCTGTGCTATCTCAGTGTGCACCTTCCATCCCCTGGGCCTGCTGAGCCTCCAGAGAGCATGCTAGACATGGCACCCCGTGGGTCCTTGCAGTTGGTTTCACATTGTTCCCAAGAATTGGTGGCATGCTGGGATCCTGGATCACAAGCAATGAGGTTCCAACATGGTATGCAATGCTGGAGCAGCTATCACAGAATCTACCTTACTGGATGTTGGGTCCTATCTGGGGAACACTGTGCATGGTTATAGAGTATAGCTCTTGCCTGGTTTGGAAGGAGTTGGGGAGCTTCACACAAAAGACCCTGTTACCTTTGGGACTATATGTGGGGCAGCTGGCTCGCATCTGGGCCTAGCCACATTTATTCTTTCATGTTCCTCAAATGGGCCGGGGCTTGGTGGAGACCATCCTGACCAATGGAGCTGCAGTGGCCACCACTGTGTCCTGGTATCCAATGAACCTGATAGCCTCCCACCTCATGTACCCTTACGTGGTCTTGGTGGTGATGGCCACAACCCCAAATTACTGTGTCTGGCAGGATGACAGTCAAAAAGTGTCACCCTAACTATGAATAAAGATGCCTGGAGTTTCTGTTTGAGATGGGGCTCTGAAAAGAGATGAGGGTGTTGCTAAAGCTACTTGAGGCTTTTAATTGGAAGCCTTCTCCTTAAGTGGGCCAGCTTGGCAAGAAAACAAAATACATTCTCTTTGTAAGTGGTGGCCACCCCAAAAGTGGCATCTTATTTTAAAATTCCCTACAGGTTGGGGCAGCTAGGTGGCACAGTGGATAGAGCACTGGCCCTGGATTCAGGAGTACCTGAGTTCAAATCCAGCCTCAGACACTTAACACTTACTAGCTGTGTGACCCTGGGCAAGTCACTTAACCCCAATTGCCTCACTAAAAAAAAAAAAAAAAAAATTCCCTACAGGTGTTTCAAAATAGAATATGAAAATTGGGCTATGACGAGTTCCAGCTTTTAAAAAATTTTAAAATTTAAAAAATGACCCTAAACTCCACCATAAAACAGCCCTTGTGTCTGTCAGCAATAGAACCAAGTCAAGCTTGGTCCCACCATTTTACTTGTACTATCATGGCTCATGCAAATAAATTTCTCAACACTTAAAAAAAAGAACCCCTCTTGATAGAATTCTTAAATGTATTTAAAGGACAACATGCACAAATGTTCCATGGCATGGGAAAACACAGAGACAATGACCCAGTAAAATGTAAGCTCCCTGAGGGCAGAGAATGTTTAACTTTTGACTTTGAATCCCTAGGTTTAGCCTGGAGCAAAAGTCAGCCTTAATAAGTGGTTGATTGATTGAATCTTTAAAGGGAAGGTGTATCTATTAGAGATAACTTAAAAGGTGTAGTAGGGTGTGGAGAAACTCCAGTCTAATTGAAGCTATGGCAGTCCATTCAGGAAATGTGTCTTTCTTCTTTTTCCAACTATTATGAGTTTCCAGGTCATCACCAACCAATCCTCAGTTCCCTCATTTACAGTATTGCACAGCATATTAATAGACCTTACAATCTGTTCTTCATTTAAAGAGCCAGGGATTATTTGCAAAGAATTCTAAGTCAGTTCTCCATCCTTCCTTATTCCCTGTGGTGCCATCCACTCTCTGTGCTGAAGCTTGATCAATAAACACGCTTTCCTGTCAAAGTTAAACATGCAGTTTTATCATAAAGTGACAGCAGTCAATTCTGGCTCAATGCTGAATGCAGAACACTGATTTTCAGGTGTTTGTATAACATAAACAAAGGCGCATCAACTTGGAAATCAACAGGGATTTTTTAAAGCCAAGATACATACAACTGGTTTCAGCAGAACATCATCTTTGGCATTCAGAGATGGGTGTTCTTTTATGGATGGTGAACTAGGTAAAGGCTTGGAGTACTAGGATCTTAGAGCTTAATGGTCATCTGTGGCATTGAGTCATTAGATTTCATGCTGAAAGGAACCACAGGGGTCCTCTAGCCCAAGCACCTTATTTGAGACATGGGGAAACAGGTACCCAAGGTGTTTTGTGACTTATTCAAGGTTACACAAGTAAGAGGTCTAACAGGGAATATTCTGCAAAAGTCAAATGGATGACCTCCAGAGGTGGTAGACTCCCCCTCAATGTTAGGTCACCATTTTTTATACAGGAGAATCCTTTTAAAGGAAGAATGGACTAAAAAACCTTCATGATCTGCTCCTACACTCAGAATTCCTGATTCTCAAGCTATTAACTACTTGTTTAAGCTTCAGTGCATCTGCCCCATTTGAATGTATGCTCCTTGTGAGTAAGAATCTTTCCATTCATTGTCTTTTTAGCATCAGCACTTTGGCACACTGCCTGTAATATAGCAGGTCTGGAAGAGATATTTGTCGACTGTTTTTTATAGACCTTTCCCTTCTCCCAACAAGGTTAATCCATTCACTCAGGCCTTTGGTTCCATCCCTTCATTTGGTTTTTAGAACTGTACATGTCTATGTGTGCATGTGTGTGTAGGGGGAACTGAATTCAGCTCAATTAACTACATATTTATTTCAAAAATTATTTGATTGATTCATTTTGTTTTTCCATCATGGTCATTTCCAAGTATATATTCCTCTCCTTTTATCCTGAGAGCCAACTTTTAAAACAAAGAATTAAAAAAAGACTTTCACCAAAATTAACTAATACATGAATGAAATCTGATAGTATATGCAATAATGTATTTTGGCATCTCTCCTATAAACTGCCACCTCATATTTAATCTGTTGCAAAATCTTGCCATTTCTACCTTCACACAACTCCTGATATATGCCTGTTCTCTCCTCTGACACTGATACCACCTGACATAGGCCCTCATCATCTTAATCTCTCAAAATGGACTGATAGTGGTAAGTCCCTCGTCTCCACACTCTAGTCCCTCCTGTCAAAGTGATCTTGCTAAAGTTGTTGTTGTTGCTGCTGTTGAGCCTTTGTTCTCAAAGAGGACCAGTGACACCTTGACTTGCAGGTGAGTTGGATTTAAGTGAGGCACAGCTGTGTGCATTTGACCGTATCACATACATCCCCACTCAATAAACTCCAGGTGTTTCCTATAACTTTCAAGATTAAATACAAAAATCCTTCAGCTTTTAAAACCCTCCATCCCTTGGCCCCTCCCTAATTTTCCAGTCTCTTTACTCCTTACATCTGCCCCCATGCACTCTTAGTGACACTGGTCTCCTTGCTGTTCCTCAAACTCAACACGTCAACCACCCCACTCCACTTTTCACAGGTTGTCCTCCATTGCCTGGAACTCCCACCTTCCCATCTCAGCCTCTTCACTTCTTTGATTTCCTCCAACCTCACTGGAAGTCTTCAGGTAAAGACTGGAAGGCCACTTCTCGAGTACGATGTGGTGGAGCTTCTTGTTGAAGTCTGGGTTGTACTACTGACTTCTGGGGTCTCTTCTAACTCTGAAATCCAAGAAAATGGGAGTCAAGGGGTTTGGATCACTTTGCTGGTCCATGTTGGGATAGAGGCCAGAATTGGAGTCAGAAAGACTCGGTTCAAATCCAGGCTCAAACACAGGTAGATGTGTGACCTTGGGTAAGTCACCTAACTTCACCATGTCTCAGTTTCCTCATATTTAAAATAGGGGTGATAATAGATAGAATGAGATAATATTTTTAAAGTAAGGCAGTTGGTGGCACCATAGTGCACGGAGGCTCCAGACTTGGAGTCAGGAAGAATCATCTTCCTGAGTTCAAATCTGGCCATAGATGCTTACTAGCTGTTTGACCCTGGGCAAGTCATCTAACCCTGTTCCTCATCCATAAAATGGACTAGAGAAGAAAATGGCAAGCCACTATAATATCTTTGCCAAGAAAACCCCAAATGGGGCCACAAAGTGTTGGTCATAACTAAAATGACTGAACAACAATTTAAAAAGTGCTTTTCAAAATTTAAAGTGCTATATAAATTTATTATTAATTAGTATTAATATTATCATTAATATTGTCCTCTGGATATTGTTTTAGGGTGTTCACTCTAATAATTTAAAATGACATAGTTGATAGATTACTGGGGTTAGGTCAGGAGGACCTGAGTTCAAATACAGCCTCACACAGTTATTATGTGACCCTGGGCAAGTCTTTTAACCTCTGTTTGCCTTAATTTCCTCCTCTGTAAAATGGGGATAAGAATAGCGTCTACTTCCCAGGGATATTTTGAGAATCAAATGAGATATTTGTAAGGAACCTGGCGCATAGTAGGTGTTATATGAATGCTAGTTATTATTATTATTTCCTCATAATATGAGAATATCAGAGGTATACATGGGCTTTCCATCAGTTCCTCATACTTACCACATGAATAGCCTATTTTCTATTCTAAACTGTCTTCATAAGGCCATGGCATTCTTCGCTTGTAACTAACACCCTAATTCTTTTTAGTCTACCATTCAATTCCCCCCCCCCTTATCAATATAGCCTCTTTAGTATGAAGCAGGAGATACAGCATGATCATGATCATGATCAATCATCATCTAAAATACCATATATAGCATTTTACTCTTTGCTAAGTCCTTCACATACTTTGCATACATTATATTATCTGTCCTTCTTAGACTGTGATATTGGTACAGGAAATATTACCCGCCCCCCATTTTACATATGTAAGAACTGAGATTCAGACTGGTTAACAACCACCAAGTGGCCAAGGCAGGATTTAAACCCAAGTGTTTCATGATGATCCCTCCAACACTCTAAAAAGTCAAATTTAGTCATGAGAGAGACCTTCTTCCTCCTATTCTGAGATATAGGGCAGAACAACAGGAACTGACTTACTCCTCCTGTGAGATCAGCTTTCCTTAAAGGGTGATTTAAAACACTAACTATAAAATAGAATTTGCCCAAGAAGGAAAGATGGGGGCCATGAGGATGGAGGGAGGCTCTTAGGAAAAAATGTACTTGGCCACAGTGGTGAGTATTAGAGTATGGTCCAAGGGAAAGTATTTAGGTATTGAATGAATGAACTAATAGTTAATCAATCAATTTAATTAATTAATTAATTAAAAAGCATTTGTGTCTACTATGTACAAAGAATTGTGAAAATTGAAAAGTGAGATAACTCATGCTCTCAAGAAGAGATCAGATTGGTAAAGTGCTTAGCATAGTGCCTTACACACAGTACACCTTTAATACATCCTTCTTCCCTACCCTCTTCCTTCTCCTTCAAAGAACTTATAGGGGAAAACAAACAATGCATATAAGGGGTTTCACTTCAGGTAAGATGGAAGAGACCCATGGTCTTCGGGTGTGGTGACAAAGCAGATGATAATGTATTTTCTTTAGTGTCGTTTCCATTAATAAAATCAATTCATCAAGAAACCTTTATTAAGCACCTACTATGTACCGGGCCCTAAGCTCAGTGCCAAGGGTGCAAAAGAATCAACAAAACCATATCCATTTGTAATATTGAACCACTTCATTTGACCAAGAACTTGACCATTAAGAACATTCTTATTTTGTGTCTTCAGCCATAAAGACAGAATGGAAAAATTCTCCCCGAGACTAATACACACACACACACACACACACACACACACACACACACACAGTCAGTCAGTCAGTCAGAGATAGAGGGAGACAGAGACAGAGCTCACAAATGAATATTGTACTTCACAGCCTTTTGTCTAATGCCTCTGTTTTAAAAAAATAGATATCACTAAGTAGAGGTGATATTTGTTGTATGGCTGCCTAAGGAAATACATAAGTGATCCTCCAGCCAGTCCCTGCCCTTTTCCTGCTTCTGCTTGTTGGGTGGCCAGCTCTGCTGTAGCTGATCACTTACTCCAGTAATGGCACTACATTGATATTTAGCAATAAAGAATACTAATAGGCAGATGTGCAGACATGTGACAAATCCACTTTTTTTTTTTGTGAGGCAATTGGGGTTAAGTGACTTGCCCAGGGTCACACAGGACAAATCCACTTTTAACCCTCATACTGATCTCAATTACTTGTCAAGCTCGAGGGTCTCTTATAGGGGGCTGTTGTGTCTTTTTTGTTTGCCCCCTGGGTTTAGTTTCTTTCTCTTCTTATGCAGAGACCACTTAGAAACTACTGACACATGGGATCCTACAACCTGAGCTGGAAGGGCTTTAGAAGCAGCCAAGTGGGGCAATGAATAGAGTGTCCAACTGAGAATCCAGAAGAGCTAAATTCAAATTTTACTCAACTGAATAGCTATGTGACTCTGAGCAAGTCATTTAACTCCTGTCTGCCTCAGTTTCCCCCTCTGAAAATGGAGATGATAATAGCAATACCAAAGTTGTTGTGAGGATCAGCTTTCCAAACCTTAAACCACTATATCAATGCTAATTATTATTGGTTTTTGTTGTTTGCCATCTAGTCCAAACCCCAGATGACTTTCCAAAGATCGTTGTCATAAACGGTAGAGCTTGATTTTGGGCCTAAGTCCTCTGACTCCAAAACCAACACTCTTTCAACTGTATTGGACTGCAGGCCCCCACCTTTCCCTTGTGCCCACTTCTCAATGTTTTCAGAAATCAAAGCTGTTGATTCTCCAAATCTGGGACCTTCTTGTTCCCCATCCCATCTTGCCCTCAGTCGTTATCTCATACCAGAGTTATCCTCCTAACCTTCACACCTTGGATCACTTGCACTAACTCATCCTCTCACTGCAGGTCTGTACTTTGGCCCAGTTATACACCTTGGCTCTGCTACTTCATCTCCATGCAACCTTGAGCAATTCACTAAATCCATATGGGCTTTAGTTTCCTTATCTTGAAGGAAAGTGGGTTACATTAAGTGACCTCTGTGGTACCTTTTATCTCTAAATCTATGCATTTTTTTTTATCCCTCTCTCCCAGGGTCATAGCATTGATCTCTGCATCCTTCCAGTGCCATCCAATGGCAACACTAAGTCTTTACTTGCTTTTTGTTTTTCAAGGTGTCTCCACACAACACCTTCCTCACCAGGTGGCCAGATCTCTGACCATCATTATCAAACACTACTTCCCAGTAAGGGTACATATTGATAGTGCCTACCTAGCTGGCAAATTAGCAGATATAACTGACAGCTGCAGATTCATGCCACCTTCCCCACGCAGCTGTCTGCTTTGCATCTTGACTGTCCCCTGAGCCTCACATTATGAGTTTCAGAGTAGGGTTTCCAGGAGCAACAAATATTGTTTGTGGAATATTTTCAGTCTCTGAAAACTCTGTGAGGAACATTGCTTCAGGTAGCCTCACTTATTGGGGAAACATTTTATGCTAAAAATACATTCTCTAGAAAATTTTTAATTAAATCTTGGGGAGAGTTTCCATGGGCTAAACTTAATAATTTTCCTTGAACTATATTTCAATGCTTCAATGAATCTGAAGCCTTATTTACATGGGTATGCCCTTAAGCATGGCAGATTGTAGCTTGTCCATCCCTTCATATCCTATGTAACTCTTGTGTATGTACTTTTCCAAATCCTTCATGGGATATTTCCTTAATGCATCCGTTTCCACCCTTCAAGACCCTAAATATTCCATAGATGCCCATAAGTCCCAGTGGTCCATTGTTTTTTCTCCAATTTTACTATATAACCTGCTTATGTCCCTTATGGAATCCCTTATGATGTTACCCCTTTTTGGTAGAGTATTCACACTGACCAGTCAGTACTACATTACCCTCTAGGCAACCCCCCTATTCTTGGGAAGCTGTGGCATTCCAGACTTTCAAGCATATAGCATCACTGGAAGAATATTCATCTTCTAAACATAGTTGGGTGCTTGTAAAAGTGTTTGCTACTCTGATGGAGGACATCTAGCAAAGAGTCCAAGTGGAAAACCAATTCCCTAAAGATGATGAGATCTGCCAGATACTTCTCTTTATGAATGATATTGTGCTAATTGCATCAAGCACCACAATATTACAGAGGCTCCTCTTTCTTACCAAGCTAAAAAGGCTTCAAGGAAAAGTCTGCTGGATCACTGATTACCTGCCATTTGAGGTCCAGACAAGCAAATTCAGAAAGGGTCAGCCCCAGAATTCTGGCTATTGGGCAATCCATTTTTCAGCTTTTTTTTTTTTTTTAGCTTTGTAAGACATTCTAGAGCTTGGGTTCTGCTGGCATAGATTTGAAGAAGCAGAGGTAATTTCCATGCAACATTGTAGGCAGAGTAGGAATTGAGGGGAAGACCAGGATATCATCATTATTCCCATTTGTGTATAAGGTTGATACCATTGACATCTTATTGAGGTGCTTTGAGTTCATTTTCTAGTACAAATGATGAATTGTAAAAACAAACAAAAAAACTCACACTCCTTTACTTTCCTGATTCTCTTTGTGGCCATGATGTGCATTTATGAGACTTATGTTTGGAGTTGCAGCTAGGGTCTTTGGCCATGGGAAAAATTCCTATGAGAGGTTAAGTGGTACCTGAGAGGATCCTATTTCAATTCAGTTTAACAAGCATTTATATTGCACCTGCTATATTCCAAGCACTGAAGATGCGGAGAAAAATGAAGATTCATGACTTTGTGCTCACCAGCACTGGGGATTAACCAGCTGAGCCAAAGGATAGGTCTGAATGGCAATGAACCAGTTTTATTTACAGGAAGGTGTATCCATTGCCTTTGGTTAGTCCATGGAAATCAACACCTTTTTTTCCCCTTTTACATCACTCATTGTGCTTATTCAGATTCTTTCATCTCCAAGAGAAGTAAGATTGCAGAGATAAAGGAGACAGTGCATTTCCCACCTTGGAGAGAACTGGCTGTGTGATCTTGGACAAATCATTTCATCTTAGAGAATTTCGCAATCTGAATTGGAAGAGAACTCAGCAATTGTTTGATCCAATACATTCCTGAAAAGGAATCTAGTCTATAATAGCTGCCATTTATAGAGCACTTTAAGATTTGCAAAGCACTTTGCCTATGTTTATACATTGGATCATTGCAACAACCTTGGAAGGTAGATGCTGTTATTATTAGCATTTTCAGATGAGGAAACTGTCAGAAGCCTAACCTCTCTCAGGTTCAGTTTCCTCATCTGTAAAATGGAGATAAGAGTGACATCTCTCTCCCAAGGTTGTTGTGAGGATGAGATGGGTAATATTCATAAATTCTTTGTGTCAAATCTCTTAATAAATACTAGCTATTGTTAGCTATTATTATCATCATTACCACATCATATTGCTGACCCATATTGAAATTCCAGTTCATGAAAATCCCCAGATTGTTTGTAGACAAATGTTTGCCTCACTTTGCCTCTCCTATACTTCTGAAGGTGATTTTTTAAACCTGTTTAATATTTTTCATATAATAAACATGAAACCCATCTCATTCTATTTGGCATTATGCTCCAGCCTGTCAAGATCTTTTTGGATCCTGAAAGTCATCCAAAGTGTTGGTTACCTGTCCCATCTGGATGTTATCCTTAGATTGGAGAACCATGCCATCTCTGCTGCTATACACATTATCAGATGAAAGAAGGGTCTCCATTTTCCTCATCTGTAAAATTTGAGAGAAATCAATCAAGTATTTATTGTTACTACTATGGACCATGCTAGGTTGTAGAGATAGAAATAATCCTTACTTTAAAAGAGCTTATGTTCCAATGGGGGAGACAACAGGTTACACACACACACACACACACACACACACACAATTGTGTATAAAAGATAAAAGAATAAACACATGTAAATGAGACTGATTACCTATCTCTAAGATTGTATGATTTCTCTTGTCCTATCCTGTAGTCTTTGATTTTCTTTCTTTCTTCCTTCCTTCCTTTCTTTCTTTCTTTCTTTCTTTCTTTCTTTCTTTCTTTCTTTCTTTCTTTCTTTCTTTCTTTCTTCCTTTCTTTCTTCCTTTCTTTCTTCCTTTCTTTCTTCCTTTCTTTCTTCCTTTCTTTCTTTCTTTCTTTCTTTCTTTCTTTCTTTCTTTCTTTCTTTCTTTCTTTCTTTCTTTCTTTCTTTCTTTCTTTCTCTCTCTCTCTATTTATTCATTCATTTATTTATTTATCCATTCATTCATTTATTCATTCACTAATTTATTTATTTATTTCTCTCTATCTCTCTCTCTCTCTCTGTCTCTCTCTATCTATTTGCAGGTTAATGAGGGTTACGTGACTTGTCCAGGGTCACACAGCTAATAAGTGTCAAGTGTCTGAGACAGAATTTGAACTCAGGTCATCTTGAATCCAGGGCCAGTGCTTTATCCACTTCACCACCTAGCTGCCCATTGTTTGATTATCTTTAATGGAAAATAGGGGCACACCAAGGAAAACCTAAATCATCTCAAAATTTTCTATCACTAAGGCTATATCTTAGGGCAGGTAGGTGGCACAGTAGATAGAGTTGGGCTTGGAGTCAGGAAGACTCATCTTCATGAGTCCAAATTTGGTCTCGGACACTGACTACCTGTGTGAACCTGCAAGTCACTTCATCCTATTTGCTTCAGTTTTCTTATCTGTAAAATGAGCTGGAGAAAGAAATGGCAAACCACTCTGATATCTTTGTTAAGAAAACCCCAAGCGTGGTCACAAAGAGTCACACACAACTGAAACAACTGAATAACAATAAGAAAGCTATATCTCAGAAACATCATACTCAGCTTCATGCCCTCTAGGTCGTAATAATTTTAATGAAATCAAGCACCTTACCAAGTGAGAGCTGACTCCAAAGGTGGCATGTCCTCAGAGTGCTCCAAAAAGAGCCTGAGAAACAGTGAATCTGGCAGTTCAATCCCTGTCCTGCTTGGATATAGCCCCTTGACGATGTCAGTCACACACAAGCATGCATCACATCACAGGTAAGCCTAGAGGGAAGAGGGGGAGGATGTGTTTGAACCCCAGGTTTCATTACAGGAAGAAAAGGATCATTTGTCAATATCCACAGTTCACTCATCCCCTTGTAATTTTATATTCACATTCTTAGCTGGGAAGCCTGTCATGGGGAGGCCAGACAAAAGAACTTTGCTCACCCTACCTTGGATGTTTGTAGGTATTCACAGCTGGGGCTCCTTTTACACTGAGTTATAAGGTATTTAAAATAAGAACCCAAAGGCTCACTCACCAGGAAAACAAGCAGAGGAGTAGAGGTCTCAGCTTACATTCGGTTTGTGCTCCAAGTTTTCATTTCTCACAAACCAAGGCAGAATATTTTTCTATCAAGTTTCTCTTTAATGCTTCCTTAAAATGCATACACTGTCTGATCCCCTATGGTTGCATTTGGTATTTGACTGCTTCTTGGATCTCAAGCCTAGAATTCACCAGGGGAGGCAATGCTGGTACATTCCCCTGGCCTCCACCACTGACCCCTCCCTATTAGTCAGCCTTATAAGGCTCCCAGCTTTCTAATCTTACAAGAAAGAGATGGCCATGGAAACAGGAGGGGATGTTGACTTGCAAACCACAAAGCCTGCTCGTTTGTTTTTTTAAAGAGCTCACCGGAATTTATACTCTTTATCCTCTGGGCTCAACAGAAAGAGAGAATTCGGATAAATCACAGCTTGGTCTACTGGGACATATATACTTGAACATCAACCTGTATATAGAGCTCATTTGAAAAGTGATTACAAAGAGACAAATGAATTTTCAGTGAAAGTTTTTACCGACCAATGTCCTCACGGGGGGAGGATTTCAGCTTGGGATGAGGTGGGGTTAGTTCCCCAGGGAAGATTTCAGAACTTTCACACCCAAACAAGAACAGCTGAATTCATCTTTGTTAAGTGCCTTTGGGTAGCCATGAAGTGAGCTGAGTATCTAAGGAAGAAAGGCATCAATACTTTAATGCAGCCATGACCCATTCAGTAGAGGTATTTCTTCCAGTGGTGTAGATGTCACCCAAGGAGAGCCTTATAGTGCAAATCTTGGATATCAACCATTTTCATCAGCTCTATCTAGAGGAAAACCAACATCTGATCTATTCTATAAGATAGGTGAGTGGTATGTAAGTGAAGTGCTATCTGTTTCAGAAATATTCCTTTAAGTTGTTGCCATCATTATTGTCATGACAACTTCATTGCTCACCCCTTTGGTGTTCAGATAGAAACAATGTTTTCTTAATAGTCTTTTATTTTATTTTTCCAATTACATGTAAAGATAGTTTTCAGCATTCCTTTTTGTAAGGTTTTGAATTCCAATTTTTTCTCCCTCCTTCCCTATCCTCTCCCCAAGACAGAAAGAAATCTGATATAGATTATACAGTACAATCACATTAAACACATTTCCACATTAGTCATTTTGTGAAAGAAGAGTCAGAACAAAAGGGGAAAACCCCAAGAATGAAGAAACAAAACAACAACAGAGTGAAAACAGTCTGCTTCAATCTGCATTCAGACCTGCTAGTTCTTTCTCCGAATGTGGAGAGCATTTCCCATCCTGAGTCCTTTGGTATTGTCTCGGGTCATTGTATTGCTGAGAAGAGCTAATTCAGATAGAAAAAATTTTGAAAGAAATTTCTATCCTACTATCATTCTTCTGTATTTATTGTTTGGCAGGCTATTGCATGTGTTGACCAAATGATAGATTTTTGTAAATGAATGGAGGAATTGAGATGTAAGTGCATCTTCTTCTATAAGCCCTGAAAATATCTCAGGACAACTTGAAATGCAGACAGGGTGATGGAGATGACATAGACCTCATTCAGGTCACACTTGCTTTTGATTTGAGGGGGCTATGCTTTTGTATCTTGAGAACATTTCATTACATGTCGTAGTTTTTTTGTCATAACATTGTTTTCATCTTTCTGTTTGATGGAATTCAGATAGAAATGCTCCTGGGACAGTTCGCTATCTTCTTCTTATTCTTTTGTGTTTAGTATTTGGTGAACTCTTGCTCATGTGGATAAAATGATTGATTTTTGTCCCTTAACTAAAGCATTATCAGTACAAATTTTGGACCAGAAGATGTAAAGCTCTTAAGAACATTATGACTCAGTATGACATAGGAGATAGAGCTCTGCACCTGGAGGCAAGAGGACCTGAGGTTGAATCCCATCTAGGCCAGGGAAGGGAAGAGGAGGGAATGAAGATTTCTATAACACCGCTTCTATGCAATGACACGGCCCTTCACACGTCTTGACCTCTATTTTCTCGTATGTAAAAGTGGGATGATGATAACACCTTCCTCCAGGAATGTTATGAGGATTATACAGGATAATATCAAACGCTCTATGAGTATGAACTATATCATCTATCCCAAATCTTTGAGAAAACTGAGGCTTATAAAAGTAAGAGGCTTTTCTATGGCCACATGGATCCTATCATAACCATGTGATAGAACCAGGATGTTCATTCTGAATATAGTCCTCTTTGTGCTACGTCATGAGATATGTCATGTTAGTGAAAGAGACATGAGCCAAGGAGCCCTAAAAAAAGAGACCACAGTGGGGCGGCTAGGTGGCACAGTGGATAAAGTATTGGCCCTGGATTCAGGAGGACCTGAGTTCAAATCCGGCTTCAGACACTTGACACCTACTAGCTGTGTGACCCTGGGCAAGTCACTTAACCCCCATTGCCCCGCCCCCCCCCAAAAATTCAAGTGAATAAAGAGACCACAGAATCACACTTGGAGAACTAGGACTCTTAGTGATTTAGTCTCATCCATTAGGGCAGCTAGATGACTCCATAATGAATAGAATACTGGGCCTGGAGTTAGGAAGACTCCGCTTCCTGAGTTCAAATCCAGTCTCAGACACTTACTAGCTATGGGACCCCAGGAAAGTCACTTAACCCTGTTTTCCTCACTCATGTGTACAATGAGTTGGAGAAGGAAACAGCAAGTCACTCCAGTATCTTTGACAAGAAAACCCCAAATGAGGCCATGAAGAGGTAGACACAACTAAAAAACCAACTAAACAACAACTAAAATCTGATCCATTGATTTTTTTTTTTTTGGTGAGGCAATTGGGGTTAAGTGACTTGCCCAGGGTCACACAGCTAGTAAGTGTCAAGGGTCTGAGGCCGGATTTGAATTCAGGTCCTCCTGAATCCAGGGCTGGTGCTCTATCCACTGTGCCACCTAGCTGCCCCTGATCCATTAATGTTACAAAATTGTAGAGGGAGTCCTAGTGTGGAGAAACTTGTTCAATTTTCTACAGGCATAAACATTGTAGAGATGGGATCCAAACCCAGGACCTATGATTTCAAATCCAGAACTCTGTGTATGGCCCCAGATCGCCTCCCCATGTCCTCAATAAACCACAAGACTTTATCTTTGCCTCATGACAAATCACTTGAGGCAAAAAGTTTTGAAGATAGCATTTCTAAGTGATCATTATCTGGGTATTTATAGTCACCACCAATAGCATCAATTGGTGTTTAGCTCCATACATGAGTGGGACACACCCATGTATCACAATGAGCTATGTATTTGAGCTGTGAAAATAATGATCAGTTGCCCTAGATTGAGAACTTCCTAAATAACTTCTTGGGTCCTTGTGAGATCGGGTTTTCTCTGAGTTTCCCTTCCATAACCTGCTAACTCAGGCCTCCAGGCATTGATTCATGTGTTTTTCTCAGCTCAGAAAATCTCATCTCATCCCTTCACCTGTGTAACATCTAACCTGGCTTCGAGGACCAGCTCAACCCCTACTTCCTTTGTGAAACATTCCTTGTGAGTTTCTAAGCCTCAGAACTGTGCTTGTACTTAAAGTGGAGAGACTACATAACTGTCATATACTACTGAGTGTTTCATGTGGGACGATTTTAGCTTCCAAAGTAGTCTGGAAACTCCTAAAGAGCAGGTACTCATCTTATAAACTCCTTGTATCTCCCCACAGAGCCGAATGTAGTTCTGGGACTAGATAGAGTGTCTTTCACTTGCTGGATCAATGATAGAGAGGAAAGGGCAGTGGTTCTGAAGTCAGAAAGGGGAGTTGAAAAGATGACCTACCTTCCAGGTCTCTTCTAGATCTAAATTTCTGATGGACGTGTCTCTTCCAGGTCTACATCTATGGGTGACATTAAACTGCTAGTTTTATGTATGATTACATTTTAACTTAAACAATTAATGGTCAGTTTTCATTGCACTCTTTAACAATCCTTAACCTGCTCTATTGTTTCAGTCAGAGATGCAAGATGTAGTATAGAGAGCTGTAGTCAGGCCCATCTAAGTTCAAATCTTAGCTTCTCCACTTATTAGTTATGTGACCTCAAATCTTTACAAGTCATTTAATCTCTCTGGGACCTGGTTTCCTCACCTGTGGAATGAGAGAGTTGGAAGGAATTATTTCTAAGGTTCCTACTTTACAGCTCTGATATCCTAAGATCCCATGATCCACTTCCCAGCAGGGGCATCAATCTTGCCTGATGGCCAGGTAGGGGCAATGGCGTTCTTGTCCAAGATGTGTATAACTTTGATATATTTGGGCAGTGAAAGTGTAGCCTAAGATCATCTGGAAATCCATCTCTTCCTTAAGATTAAGAAATGATTAGGCTAGGAAGAAAGCAAGTATAACACTATGTCAGTCTGGCAGTGTGTGGATAAATTCACCACGATGAATGGCTAGGGTTTAGGGTCCTCAAATGAGCTCTGTGAAATATCACCTCCACCTAGGAAATTGGTCCCCATCTTAAGGGCAGGTGGAAATGATATCTGTCCCACAAGGGAGCTATGGAGAAGCTGAAAAGTAGATTAACTTTCATCCTATGAGAGAGCTGACAATTGTGCTAAGAAATTGCTGAATGAAGGAAGAGGTCATATTGAATAAATGACAGCCCATCAAGGTCAAATAACAATGTCTATTGGTAAGAGGAAATCGTCCTTCTCTGAGGGAGCAGGGTTGTGCAAAGAAGCTGGTTGTCAGCTGAAGGCATGCAGAGTCACTGGAGGAAAATGTTAAAACCGTTTCCATCTTAGAGTTGAGTCTCTTTCACAAATTATATGGATGGATGATGCCAGAGGTTGGGACTTTATAAAATGACCATTTTGCAGAATGGAACTTAATAGTCATGAACTGATGTCATTCAGCACGAAAGGGATTTCATCTTCTTGTGTAGATAACAGGTACAAATCAGTAAATATAAAATAATTAGAAAGTAATGAGGAATTATAAAATAGAATCACAAAAAGGATGCTATCAAAAATGGTTCAGTAAATGGGAAATGTGTTGGTTCTGTGGTAGAGTGTAAGTTCCTTGAAGGCAGGGACATTTTCTTTTTTTTTTTTTTTTTTGTATTCCTGGCACACCCCAGTGAGTAGCACACAGCAGACCGTTCCCAAATGTTTTATGATTGACTGGTTAATAACCAATGCACGGTCCGTATAATGCAGAGGCATTCTCATGATGTTGAGAGAAGATCTAGACATGTTGAGTGGACCTCTATTACTCAACTTGTGAAATTACCTTTTTTTTTTTTTTTTTTTTTTTTGGTGAGGCAATTGGGGTTAAGTGACTTGCCCTGGGTCACACAGCCAGTACATGTTAAGTGTCTGGGGCCGGATTTGAACTCAGGTCCTTCTGACTTCAGGGCCAGTGCTCTATCCACTGCGCCATCTAGCTGCCCTGAAAGTACCTTTTTTTTTTAAAGACCTTTCCTTAATGTCCAGTGCCTTCCCTTCTGAGATTACCTTTACCTACTTTATACATTTTGTTTATGTCTCTATTTATATACCTGTTGTCTTACTTATTTGAACATGAGCTCCCTAAGGGCAGGGAATCTCTTTGTCTTTCTTTGCATCCCAACACTTAGTGCAGTGACTGACTCATCATAAGAACTTCTAGTACATCCTTCTTCCCTGACAAAAATGGCCCAGGATGGAGGGTTGTAGATGGGTTAGCATGTGCACCACTGGGAAGGCCACTGGCATTGATAAGATCACAAATCTGTATGAGTAAGTCAGTCTATAGAGTAATTTCAAGAGGGAGAAAGTGCTAATAATTGGAGAAATCAGGAAGGGCCTCCTGTAAGAGGTGGGATTTAATGATGCAGTGCTTTGATGCAAGCTAGTGATTCTAAAAGGCAGAAGTGAGGAGAGAGAGCAACCGAGGACTACCTGTGCAAGCACATGGACATGGGAGAGGATTGATGTGTATAAGGAACAAGACAGTTCAACTAAAACAAAGAATGTATGACATGGAAGAAATAGATAATATAATATAATATAACCTAATATAACATATATAATACAGTGTAATGTAATATAATAATACAATACAATATTTTAATATAATATAACGACACACCATGACACAACTTGACACAACACAAGACAAGTTAAGATAAGTTAAGATAAGATAAGACAAGACAAGACAAGATAAGATAAGATAAGATAAGATAAGATAAGATAAGATTGGGAGGGTAGGTATGAGGTATAGTGATAAAAATTTAAAATACCAGGCTGAGGAGTGTGTATTTTATACTGACAGGTCTAGGCAGCCATTGAGGATTTTGTAGCTATACGTGTGCATGTGGTGTGTGTGTGTGTGTGTATGTGTGTGTGTGTGTGTGTGTGTGTAGGGGGAATGACATGGTTATGGTTTTTTTGTTTGTTTTTTTGTTTGTTTTGTGGGACAATAAGGGTTAAGTGACTTGCCCAGGGTCACACAGCTAGTAAGTCTCAAGTGTCTGAGACCGGATTTGAACTCAGGTCCTCCTGAATCCAGGGCTGGTGCAGTTATGTTTGTTTTTGAAGAACATTAGTTTGGTAGTTTTGTGGAGGATGGCTTGCAAAGAGTAAAGACCATAAAAGGAAGACAATAATATATTACAGAAGAGATACAGTGCTAGTCTTCGAATTGGGAAAGCCTTGTTTTCAGTCGTACCTTGGACATTAACTAGCTGTGTGAAGCTGGGCATGTCCCTAATCTCTGTGAGCATCAGTTTCATCATCTGTAGAGTGGAAAGAGCAATCCTAGCTACTTCACAGGGTTATTGTAAAGAACAAATGAAATAATGAATGCAAAGTGTTTAGCAAAACGTAAAGTACTATATGAATACTATTTTCAGTATCATTTAATATGATATCACATAATTCATTCGTTGGGAAATCTGAGGGGGAGATGTGATCATTTCGCTCCCAGGGCATCCCCCTCCTCTTTCACTCCTCCATGCAACACAGAAAGAGAGGTCAAAGCAACATCCCTCTGGTGATATTAACATAAAAAGAACAACACTTCCATCAAATCTATCCGGAAACAAAGCAGAAGGTCACGCCAGAGATTCCTGTCTCCCAAATCTGCAGGGAGAAGCAGAGGCCGACTCTTTTGGCCATCCAGGCATGGTATCGTTAATATTCTGGGGCTTGATCTCCATCCTAGCTTTGCTGTTCTCCCTGTCATGGTGAGGTCCCTAGGGAAAACACCTCCGGGAAAACCGTGTCCTTCAGCTCTCTTTGCACTAAGCTTGATGCATCTTCCCAGAAACACAGTGAAACGTTCTGGCATCATCTTAACAGCAAAATTCAGCAAGTGTGTTCCCAGCTCACAGTATCACCCTCTCATTTGGGCAGTCTTTTTGGCCTTCACATTTGGAACCATCTAGATTTCCCACCTGCTCAGTGCCATCATTGTAAGCACTGGCTTAAGTACTCTTTCTATCAGGCACTAATGGGGCCATTTGGGACCCATGACAAACAACAAGCCTACTGGGAGTCATTTGCCAAATTCTACAAATCTCTCTATTTCAGCACTTAGGATTTCTCCCTTTATTAGCTGAGAGAAAAGGGAAACAAGTGGTACAAGGATGTGTTTCTCCCCACACTGCTTAAGTTCAAAAGAGACAGTGAGCAAAGAAGATGAGAAGAGAGTGTGGATTGAATTCCCAAAGAGCCCACTGCAAGGATTCTTTTTGTTCTTTAAGGTTTTATATTCAGTTTCTGCTATAGTGGGAGAGACAGGAAAGGTGTGCAGTCCTAATGAAAACAAAAAAAGCCCCAAACAAAGACCACCACCATTTTAGGAGAGGAAGAGCAATAAGGATTTGTGGAGGTATTTATTGACTTTTTTGGGGGGATTGAATCTGTCACCAGTCAGGCAAGCCAAAGATGTGTGTGTGTGTGTGTGTGTGTGTGTGTGTGTGTGTATACTTGAAAATAAATATGAAATAATGACTTTATTTTTCATGATTAAACCAATTGAATCTAGAGAACTCCAAATGTGGAAGCCGAAAACAAACAAAAAAAACCAACAACCCCCCCCCCAAAACCCAACCCAAATAAGATGGCAGTAACATGAGATGGGAACCAACTTTCTGCATTTTTCCTTTTGTTAGAACATTTCCCTTGGTTAAAACATTAAATAAATGTTTTTAGATTCAACCAGGAATAATGAGGAAAAGGGTGCGCCTGGAAGCTCTTAAGCAACACATTTTTTTTTTTTTTTTGGTGAGGCAATTGGGGTTAAGTGACTTACCCAGGGTCACAGAGCTAGTAACTATTAAGTGTCTGAGGCTGGATTTGAACTCCGGTCTTCCTGAATCCAGGGCCAGTGCTCTATCCACTGCATCACCTAGCTGCCCCAAAATAATTTTGTATTACACAACTATTCTGGGCTTGGAGTCAAGCAGAGCAACATTCAAATCCTGCCTTTGAAGCTCACTATTAGCATGACCCTGGACAAACTATTTAACCTTCATCTCTCAAGCAACTCCCTAGGACTTAGCAGCTAAGGCATAGATGGGTTGCAATCAGCTTTGATGGAGGGAATTTGTATGTCGGGAGGTCCACAGACTAACAGAATTTTGGATTGTGACATGGACAGAGCTCTGGATAGAGAGTTGAGAAACCTGGCTTTCCATTTTGGTTTGTTTTTTTTTTCCACTAACATCGAGAACTTGGATGAATCACTTGTACCTTAATTTTCTCAGATGAGGGGGTTGGAGGGTTGGATTGGCTATCAAAATGGTAGGTTTTTTCTATTTTCCAAAGTTTCTTACTATGATCTTATGCTAGCTCACTGGAGGAAACTTCTTTTTTTCTCCATGATGAACATTAATCCATTCTCCTCCAATAAACATTTACCAAGCACCTCTGTGTATAAGACCCTGCTTTAAGAGTTTAAGTTGCAAAGGTAAAAATTTACCCCCACAGAGCTTACATGCTATTGGAGTGTATTATTTCTACCTTCTTCAGGAACTCTTAAAAGAAATGGCGAGGAGGTTTCCATCCTGCCATCCTATCTAATTCACCACTGGTAACAAACTAGAGTTTGCTTATAATCCACTAAATGCATCTCCATGGTCCTTTGGGTAACCTGTGATTCTCCTGAGAGGGTAACCTTAGAGGGTTTATAGCCATGCAACACAACTGGAATAATGCTGGGCTTAAAAGATGGGAGCTCTGAGATTTGGATCAGCGGGGTATTACTGACAGTCAATAGTCAGTCAACAAACATTTATTAAGCACTTATTAGGCTCTGGGGATACAAAGAAAGGCAAAAACAGGCCTTGCACCCAAGGAGCTTTTAAATGAGGGAGTTTTAGCATAGTGTTGGCAGCTCCACTTTTGAATTTACTTGTGTCTTTGGTCTTTTCTAGTCCTTTACCAGCTGTTAGAGAAAGTTCCCCCTGTTTCTCCCTGATTCCATCCCCCTTTAAGTACTGATGTGGAGCTGCCAATGTTCTAATGGGGAAAGAGCATGTTAATAATGAGGTACATACAATATTGATTTATACCTATTAGGAGGAAGGAGATCTGAGAGGGGAAAATACTAGCAGGAGGGGTGACTGCGAACAGCCTCCTAAAATAAATTGTGAATTTATACATAGGCTGTCCTCAAAGTCTTGGTGCAGTTTTCTGAGGGTACATGCATACCTGGATATGTGGATATTGATATGTGCTACAGGAGAGGAGAAAATGGGTAGGGGATGAAGGGATGGAGACACAGAGCCAGGGAGACAGACAGAGCCAGAGAGACAGACAGAGTGAGAGAGAGAGAGAGAGAGAGAGAGAGAGAGAGAGAGAGAGAGAGAGAGAGAGAGAGAGAGAGAGAGAGAGAGAGAGAGAGAGAGAGGGAGAGAGAGAGAGAGAGAGAGAGAGAGAGAGAGAGAGAGAGAGAGAGAGAGAGAGAGAGAGAGAGAATATACATGAATACTTAGGAATTTTGTTTCTCATTTATCCATAGTGAGTGGAAGGAAATTTCTGTATCCTTAGCTGGCCTCATTTTCCCCTTCATTCATCTAAGCTTTTGTTTTTATCACATCTGCTTATCTCCATTACTTCTGACTTCTCTCACAATTAGGTGGCCTGGTTTTCCAGGCAGAATGATAACTCCTCTGTAAGCAAGAATTTCGGAAAGGAAGGAATGGGGAAGGAAAGCAGCAGTTATCAAGCTAGATCATGTTCTCCTCAGTTTTAGATTAATATTGATTAACATTGAGCTATGCAGTAACGTAGGTGGAAGGCCATCTTACATGGTCAAGGAACCCTGAAATGTTTTCCACAATTACACTATAATTATACAAGCTTACACATCAAATACCTTTGGGCTGATATACTGGGAAAATCCCCAAGTGTGCAATAGTCCTTAGAATGTGTTCATAGTGGAGTGGGTGGAGCAGGAGTATGCTGGTAAATATTTAACAACCAGCTCTCTGAAAAAATATGCATATGATACATTTTAAAGTTTAATCTACATAATTCATATTTCCCTCTCTATTTTAAGCCTAGAATCAATAAATCAAAGTAATCGAAGCCTTGATTTGTAGCATTTACAGATTTCCAATGTGCAAATGCTCACAATGGGAATCTAACAATCAGGAGAGCTGGTTCTAGCATACTCCTGGGGTGGAGGCCTGTGCTGCAATACAAAATAAGATGGATATTAGGCTATCATTGAAGGCCTTAAGTTACAAGTTAATCATGCTGCATGCAAGGTGAATCTTAGTTTCCCTACTGGCCAACACCTGCTGCTGGGGTATTAAAGAGAGGCCTAATGAGTGAGAAACAAGGGATCTATCCATGTAATAGCTGGTTGTTGCTGTTTAGTCGATTAGTCACATCCAGCCCTTTGTGATCCCATTTGGGATTTTAATAGCCTCGTTGTGATGGGGTTTTAAGGGTCTGAGGAAAGATTTGAACTCAGGTCCTACAGACTGCAGGGCTGGCACTCTATCCATTATAAAATACTATAAAAGAACAAAGATGCAAATAAGTTCTAAATTGGAGATGCCAACATTAGAATAAAGCATCCTGAAAATCCAGTACGAGGGCAAATTATTCTGGTCGAAGATGAAAGCTGAGTCAATCTCTGGCGAGCCCACAAGCATTGCACACTCAACATGTCCAAAAGAAGATTAATTCTTTTTCTTCCTAAATCCACCTCCATTCATTATTTCCTTGTTCTTGTTGAGGGCACACAGTGTTTACAAGCATTTTCTCCTCAATCTCCTTTATTGTATACATCCAATTAATTGCCAATTCTTTTGATTCTACTTCCAAACCACCTCTCTTATCCATTCCCTCCTCTCCACTGACAGGGCTATTAACCCTAGTTAAGGATCTCAGAACTTCTTTCTTGAGCTATTGTCTTTTAAAAAAATTATAATTTTTTTCTCAAATTACATGTAAAAACAAATTTTAACTTTGATTTTTAAAACTTTGTGTTCCAAATTCTCTTCCTCCCTCTCTCCCCACCCCCTCTTAAGAATTCAAACAATTCAGTATAAGTTATACACGTGTAGTCATGCAAAACATTTCTACATTAGTCAGGGTGTAAAAGAAAACAGACAAAAATCTTTAGAAAAAGGAACTAAAAAAAAAGTATGCTTCACTCTGTATTCAGACACCATCGGTTCTTTCTCTGGAGATGGATTACATTTTTCATAAGTCCTTCAGAGTTGTCTTGGATCATTGCATTGCTGAAAATAACTAAGTCAAGCTACTGTCTTAACCTCCCACTTGGTCTCCCTGCCTCCCATCTCTCTCCATTCCATCATCTACATTGCTACCAAAGTGATTTTCCTAAACTCAGCCTACCATGTTGCCCCCATGTCTAATAAACCCCAGAGCCTCCCTATTAACACTAAGATCAAATTCAACCTCTCTATTTTCTGCCTTGAAAGGTCTTTACAACCTGGCTCCAACCCACCTTTCCAGCCTAAATCGTGCATTAGTCCAGTTCACAAACTTTAGAGTCAGCCAAACCAGCCTCCCCTCTCTTCCTCGTACACAGCACTTCAGCTGTCACCTCCCTATCTTTGCATTGGCTGTGTTCTGTTCCTGGAATGCATTCTCTCCTCATTTGGACCTCTTAGAATTATGGATTTCTTTGAAATTCTGCTAGATTTTTCTTTTCCCCCGGAGGCCTTAAGTGGAATCTCTCTCTGTGCCCAGGGCATTCCTCCCCGCAAACCCCCATCACCTATCTTCTATGACAGCAATTTTCTCCCATTGGTGAACTCCTCCTAGGGTGTCCATTTTGGGGAAGATGCCCAGACTGTCCAACTTTCATCCCCTTCACAGACACCTCTGATGTTCCAAATCATAGCACACTGTCCTGAGTGTGTATTTCTGCCACCCCCCAACACACACTTTTCTGTTCCTTTTGTGTAACTTCTCCTTTAGAAGCAACTTGAGGGTGGAGACTGTCATTTTTGCTCTTTGTATTTTTATATCCAGATCTTAGCATAGTGCCTGACACTTAATTATGGCTCAATAAATACATGTTGCCTTGCATTGTGTTGGTTCTCTTCCCAAATAGCTTTGTTTTCACTTTGCATATATTTTGCATTTACTTTGCAAGTCCATGTTGGCATTCCTAAACAAATATAAACTCTGGGAGGATAGGGGTTTTCTTTTCAGATTTATCTTTGTATTTCTAGCTTCTCACAGAATATTTATTAAGTACTTGTAGATTGATTCCAAGTTGGAAGAGGGATGAGGAAACTGAGGCCCTTAATCATATGGTGGATTGTAATTCAATGAAGAGACACATGGGGTAATGGATAGGGGGAAGCCCTTGGAACCAGGAAGCCCTGGGTTCAAATCCTGCCTCTGACGTATGTTAGTAGTGCAACCCTAAGCAAGTAATTAATGTCACAGTCTCTCCAGGCAGCCCATTAAGATTATAAGGATGGAACTATAAACACAGGAGATTTTTACACAAATGAAATCAATGCCTTATCCTCCCCCCACCCAAAAAAAATCACAGAAAATGAATAGTCCTCATATATACTAGAGTCATGATGGATATAGTGTCAGTTGCTCCAGTTCATAGATTTTAATTTCTAAGAGGGGAGAGTGTTGGATGAGCTGGCAAGATCTTTTATCTCTTTCAGTCTGTTTCCTAACTCCAAATCTATAATCTTTTTTTTCTTTTTAAATTTATATTTATTAATTTAACATTCATTTTTAAACATTTAGAGTTCCAAATTCTCTCCCTTCCTCTAGCTCCTTCCCCATTCATTGACAAGGCAAGCAATATAATACCAATTATATATGTGAAGTCATGCCAAACGTTAAATCTATCACCTCTTGATAATCTTGAGGAAACAGTACCTAATAAGAAAGGGCAAAACCTAGAGGATCACTTACCATGAAGACTTCTACTACAATCATCCCTTGATACCTCATTTTGTCATGGAAGCGACCATCTAGGATTTCTGAAGGCTACCTAGGCAGCATTTTCATTTAAAGGGAATTAGCACTGATATGAAAGGATTATTTTGAAGTGCTAAGGTATTATAATTAGGTACTGGCCCCTTGGACATAATCTTTGCTTAGCTTTTGATTCATCATTTGCTTATTTGTTTTTGTTTTGTTTTGTGGGGCAATGAGGGTTAAGTGACTTGCCCAGGGTCACACAGCTAGTAAGCGTCAAGTGTCTGAGGCAGGATTTGAACTCAGGTCCTACTGAATCCAGGCCTGGTGTTTTATCCATTATGCCACCTAGCTGCCCCCTATTTATTTGTTTTTAAAGAAGGCTGTTAATCCTTTGCCGGCCTTGACACCACCGTGGTCTGACTCGCTGTGCCCCCCCACCCCCCCCCCACCCCCCGCGACCTCCAGCCTGGACCCGAGTAGAGTGTAGACCACCAAAATGCGCTACGTGGCCACCTACCTCCTGGCCGTCCTGGGCGGGAACGACGTCCCCAACTCCAAGGACCTGAAGAAGATCCTGGACAGCGTGGGCATGGAGATAGACGAGGAGCGCATGAAGAAGGTCATTGAGCTGAGCCGCAAGAACACAGAAGATGTGATCGCGCAGGGGAGCAGTAAGCTGGCCTCCATGCCCTCGGGTGGTGCCATCACTGTTGCGCCAGTGCTGGCTCTGCTGCCCCTGCTGCTGCAGAGGAGAAGAAGGAAGAAAAGAAGGAGGAGTCAGAAGAGTCTGATGATGACATGGGCTTTGGTCTCTTTTTCTGAGCAACCACCCTGATCCTGGAGTGAATAAACGTTTTATTTAAGAAGAAAAAATAAAATAAAATAAAATAACGAAGGCTGTTAAACATCACTGAATGTCGTGCTAATTTGGGATCTTCAACAGGAACTAAGTCAAACAGAGACAATGGAAAATTTACCCTTAATAAGTAACTTTATTCCTAACCCTAACTGTAATTCCTGTTTACAGGAACATCTTCAGGATCATATGACTACACAGTGTTCCCTGTTTTATTAAGATCCTACTTTTTGCAAAAGAGTTGAATGTTCATTATACATCATGGGGTACTGGGTTCTGTCCAGATACATACTAAATGAGATGTAAGGAAGGAAAAGGAGAGGAAAGTAGAACCGTCCAAAGACACAATAAGGAGGGGGGAAAGTTTCAGATTCAATGGACAGGAGCATGAATAAATTAAAGCAGGGAAATAATGTGGTACCTTCTGCTTCCACCACCACCACCATCATCAATCACCACCACCATCATCATAGCATTTATATAGCTCTTTAAGGTTTGCACATATCTCATTTGGTTTTTATAACAACCCTGGGAGGTAGGTGCTATCATTTTTTCTTTCTTCATTCATTCACTCACCTATTTATCTTTCTATCTACTTATGTATTTATTTACTTATTCATGTAACCATTTATTTATATATTCATTCATTCACCTATTTATTCATTTAATTAATTAATTTATTCATTCATATATTTATTTAATCCTTTATTTATTTATTTATTTAGAGTTTTCTCATCTTACATATAAAAACAAATATTAACATTGATTTTTTAAACTTTGTGTTCCAAATTCTCTTCCTTCCTTCCCATCCTGCCCTTAAAAACTCAAGCAATTCATTATGTTATACGTGTGCAGTCATGCAAAACATAGCAGACAAAAAATCTTTAGAAAAAGGAACAACAACAACAAAATATACTTCCATCTGTATTCAGATAGCATCAATTCTTTCTCTGTAGATGGATTGCATTTTTCATAAGTCCTTCAGAGATGTCTTGGATCATTGCACTGCTGAAAATAACTGTCATTTGCATCAGTTCATATTTATAATGTTGCTGTTATTTTGTATACAGTACATTTCACTTTGTATCAGCTCATGTAAGTCTTTCCAGGTTTTTCTGATAGCATCCTGCTCATCATCATTTTGTGTGTTTTTTTGTTGTTTGTTTGTTTGATTTTTATACTAAACTACATTTATAAAGTACTTTAAAGGGAGATTTTCTTACAGAACACCCATGAGGTTGATTTTTTTTTTTTTTGCGCGGGGGAATGAGGGTTAAGTGACTTGCCCAGGGTCACACAGCTAGTGTCAAGTGTCTGAGGCTGGATTTGAACTCAGGTCCTCCTGAATCCAAGGCCAGTGCTTTATCCACTGCGCCACCTAGCTGCCCCGAGATTGATTATTCAAAGAGCAATAATAGCTAACATTTATATAGTACCTTATCCATGACAAAGAATTGTCTTCACAATAGCCCAGCAAAGTAAGTACCATCATCATCACCATCTTTATGATCATCTCCATCTTACTTGGCTCTTGCCTCTGCTTTAAAATTTTTCCCAGTTACCATTGTTGTGTATCCCTCCATCCTAGTTGCTCCCCATGATATTTACTCTATTTTCTATCTTCTTTTACCCTTTCCCTCCTCAAAAGTGTTTTGTTCCTGACTGTCCCTTCCCCAATTTTCCCTCCCCTCCTTCAACCCTTCCCCTCTAATCCCCTCCCACTTCCCCAAAGGGCCAAATATATCACTATTCACACTTGAGTGTGTATGTTATTCCCTCTTTGAGCCAACTCTGATGAGAGTAAGGCTCACTCATTCCCCTGCTCCTCCCCCATCTTCCTCTCCACTCCATAAGCTTTTTCTGGCTTCTTTTATGTGAGATATTTTACCCCATTCCACCTATCCCTTTCTCCCAGTGCAATCCTCTCACCTCTTAATTTTATTTTAATGATGTCATGATGGGGCAGCTAGGTGGCATAGTGGACAAAGCACCCACCCTGGACCGAGGAGTACTTGAGCCCAAATGCGGCCTCAGTCACAAGACTGCTCAGAAGTTTCTAAGGTCAGATTTGAACTTGGGTCTTCCTGACTCCAGATTCAGCCCTCTATCCACTGTGCCACCTAGCTGTCCCCTGTTGAATGAAAATTGTATTAGACACAATTAAAATAGTGGAGTGGAAAGATGATGAAAAGTCTGAAAGAGGATGGCAGTTGTTGGAAAGGATGTAAATAATTGACTCAGAATTAAGGAGAAGACCAGGACTTGAAGGAAAGTACTTAAGGAGAAAACTGCATCTACCTATGCAGGTCAACACCTTCAGAGTGTTAGAGAGTTACTGAGAAGCTAAATCACTTGCCCAGGGTCACAAAGCTCATATTTTTCAGAAGTTGGGTTTTAGCCAGGTCTTCCTGGCCTAAAGCATAGCTCCATTACTTAACCAAACTACCTGTCATTCACACAGGCATTTCTGACACATTGCTCCATCTGGGCCATCATCCAGTTAACCCACTTATCATTAAGAATACAGGCTTGGTGTAGAAACAAGCAGTGAACAACAACAAATCATTGTAACTGTGTATTCATTGGGCTGCTGAATAGTAAAATGGCTAGAACCCTGGGTTTAGAGTCAGAAAGATCTCAGTTCAAATCCTGCCTCAGATATGCATTTGCTGTGTGACTTTGAGCAAGTCACTTAAGCATTCTCAGTTTTGGTTTTCTCATCTATAAACCAGGAATAATAATGGCACCCATCTCTGGGAGTTGTTGGGAAAATCAAATGGGATGGTGTATGTACAGTGCTTTGCAAATTTGACAAGCCTAAATCAATATTGTTATTGTTATTACCATAATTATTATCACTGGATTTGGGGAATGATAGCCCCTGTGAGTGCTGGGCATGACTGTTTTATCCATGCTTTGTCTGAGATTGAGTCAGTATGAGGAATTACTCCTCTTAACTTTTAAATCATTTGATGTCTGGGGATTCCTTATCATAGAACTAAGACTCAAGGGATTAACCCAAATGGACAACATAATTTTGCCTCAACTTTGCAGAAGATGGAAAACACTAGATTCCTGATCATACTATTAAAGGACTTCTTGATTCCAAATCTTCTTACTGTAAATTATGACTAGATAAGCCACCAGTGAGGTGTAGAGGTAGGAAGAGCTTTGTAGGAGAAAATGGTGTACTGACACCTTTTGCACAAATAGATTATTTCATTTGACTTTTTGAATTAAAAGGATTTTTTAAAATTATAGTTGACTAAATATTTAGAATACTTTCTGGCTTTTTTCAGTCATTACCAGTTAAGAATTTTATATTTGTTTTTATACTCTGTTATGTTACATACATTATATTATATCATACCATAGTTTTAGAAAATGTGCTCTTTAATTACATTCAATTAAAAAATGTAAGTTAAAAGCAGATTAGATTCCCCCTACCTCATCCTTGAAACAATGATGTATTTTTATCTATTAGTATTAGGGGATCTTGTTATGAATCAAATAATATAATAAAATAAACTCAATTTATGATTTAATGAATTTTTCTCCCTCTGGAAGATGACTTAAACATGAAATTAATTATATAATCAGATTTAATTACAAATGAAATTAAGTCATATATAAATTAAGTATTTCTTGAAGGTAAGCTTCATTTATACCATTTTATAGCTATTTCTAAATTTTAAAATATCATTAGAAAATATATAAATATACACATATATATGTGCATACACATTCAAATATAATAAATGTATTATGTATGTATGCAATCAGAAACATAACTAGGGCAGGGCAACTGGGCACTAGAATTAATAGGTTGCCCACAGAACCCAATCAGTTAACTCAGGAGCCTAGAAATAATTGAAGTCAGCAACCAATTTGCCAGAATATTTAGGTGGCACACCAATAATAATATTTATCGATGACATAAAACAAGATAGGTAACATGTTACATGAAAGAATGAACAAAAAAATGTCTCACCAGCCTGAGATTGGGCTGGATTCAATAAGATGAAATTTAACAAGGAAAATATTTTCAAAAATTATGCTTAGGTTCAAAAATTATCTTCACAAGTATATGATAGATGACACATGGTTATGTAACAGGTGGCCTGAAAAAGGTCTTGAATTTTATAGGATTGCAAGTCCAATATGAGTCAACAGGGTGATATGGCAGCCAAGAAACTAATGGAGCCTTTTCATTAAAAAGAGGCATGGCCTCCAGCCATAACCAGATGATATTGTTATATTCTGACCTTCACAGACCACATCAGAAATACTCTGTTCAGTTTTGGATGCTACATGTTAAGCTGTGGAATGTCCAGAGGAGGGTTACAAGATGATAAAAGACCCTGAATACATAGAATTTGAGAAATAGTTGAAGAAACTGTTTAACCTAAAGAAGAGGGGCAGCTAGGTGGTACAATGGATAAAGCACCAGCCCTGGATTCAGGAGGACCTGAGTTCAAATTCGGGCTCAGACACTTGACATTTACTAGCTGTGTGACCCTGGGCAAGTCACTTAACCCTCATTGCCCTGCAAAACAAAACAAAACAAAAACCTAAAGAAGAGAAGACTCAGTTGTGGCTTCCAATAGTCGCTTCCATTATTTAAGAGAATGCCCCCTAAAGAGAGATTAGCCTTGGCACATTATAGATATTCAGATAGGGTTTGGGCTGTTAGGTAATGACTTTTATATATGAAGTTGCTCCCCACTAACTTTCCACTTTCCTTTTGTATGTAATCTTCTCCAGTTGGTTTATAAGCTCCTTGAAAGCAGGAACTGTCTTTCTTATTATTTGCTATCTGCTCTTAACATAGTACCTGGCACATAGTAGGAGTTTGTATTGTGTTGTGTTGTGTTGGTTATGTTGTGTTGTGTTGCATTGTATTGTATTACATTGTATTATTTGAATTTCGATTTTAGGGCACCAGGCTAGGCAGGCCCTTCTCTCTTTTTCTTTTTTTTTTTTTTTAGTGAGGCAATTGGGGTTAAGTGACTTGCCCAGGATCACACAGCTAGTAAGTGTTAAGTGTCTGAGGCTGGATTTGAACTCAGGTCCTCCTGACTCCAGGGCTGGTGCTCTTTCTCCTTATCTCTTATAATGCCTCCAGAAGTTGGGTGCAAGCCATGTTAGAGCTCCTACAAAGTACGGAGCAAAAGTATTCTATAGCAACACCTCACATACTGTCAATGGGAAATCCATGAGGAATCTCATCCCAGCAGTTCATAAATATTGCTCTGTAAGGAAAGGGGAAGACAGTGTGTTTATTTTGAGCCCAGAGTGCATTGCATTCATTTTTTTAAAATGTCAGACATATGCATGTAAAGAGGGCTTGTTTTCCAGCAATATGTTTTTCCATATAACACTGAATTAAAAAGGACTGGCTAATGCAGAGACAAGTGAATGAATCATAAACTTGGAGTGCAAGAAAAACAAAATAATAAAGTAAGCCTCTAGTCCCTTTCTTCTTCCTCAGCTTAGCCCACCTCAGAACATTTGCAAACATTGATCTGAGGGATATCAGCGGTCTACTGAAGGTCATGATGTACGGATCCTGTGCTCTAACCCCCCCCCCCACTTCACTCTTCTGAAATTCATGAGGTCTTGCCAATTTCAGATACTCCCTCTAAACATGTGGGAGAAGTGTGTGTGTGTGTGTGTGTGTGTGGCTTTATACTGAAGTTCAGGCCTTTACTAGGCTTCCCATTTTTCACTGCAAAGAAACCCAATTTATTCTGTTTCAAAAGTGGAATCACCAGCATCTCAGTGGGAACTGATGAAAACATTGGCAAAACTTTCAGATAAAAGAGATCAAATTGTTTACCAATCTGGCCTTGGGTGGGGGGGGTTCCATTTTCATCAATATCTTATGGGTGCTTTTGGAGGGGGGAGTTATGAGGGGTGGCCCTCTGCTATTCTTCCTGCCAATGGAAAACCTTTTTAAAAAAGCAATTCAGCATTTTAATCATTATACAGGGTCATCTGAAAAAAAAAAAAGCATTTAACTTTCCTTCTGGTTTTCATTTCTCCCCTTGCTCCATGCAGACACGGTGGTGCTGACAGAAACAGATTTCTGGCCTTCTGAAGGCGCCTTATATACAGAGAATACACATCCTGCTTGCTCTTTTGCTGGAGCAACATAATCAATTTTTTAAAAGCTCTTTTCTCTTCTGACCATAGCAACCGTATGCTTGGGTGGAGATTATAGGTTAAAGTCCACTGAAAGTAATTGAATTAGATTGCCCTTGCATTTCTGGTCAATAACCAGGGTCGGTGGATTCACGCTCTTCTCTAGAAATTCTACTATCCTCATTTTACCTTAAGAAACACCTGAGCACTTGGCTTTAAGGGTGGGGGGGGGGGAGGGGGAGAGACAGGCTCAGGCTCAGGACAGATCCATGAAGTCAGAGGAAGATTGGTTGTCATAGTATGTGGAAGTCCCTTTGCTGAGCCTCAGTTTCTCCATCTATATGATCTGCATAATATATAATAATCTGTATAATGTGTAAAAATGCTCACATTAGGAAAGGGCTTAGAGTGTCACAAGAAGGTTCCTTTGTAAGCCTTAAAATTCTGTAGAGACAGAAACGATTATCCCTGCAATTGTACTATCACGACTTCAATTGCAAATCTGAATCCCTCCCTAAACATAGTTGCTGAAATTAGGAGTCCTTCTCAAGCTAAAGCCTCTTTTTTCTTTAGAGAGAAGTCTCAACTAGGAAAAGACTTTTGAATCCCTCCTTTCCCCCTACAGTAATCTTCATGTGGGCACCTTCTCCCTATGTTGGTTGGTGCCTTCTATAACTTAGTGTTGTGGGGAGTTGCCTGGCAATGGGAGATTAAGGGACTTGTCCAGCATCATGCAGACAGAATACTTGAGGGACAAAGCTTGAACCCAGGGTTTTTGTGGAGAGCAGAATCTTTTAGGGAGCCAAGTTAATTTCTGGACTAGATGAACTATGAGCTCCCTTCTGTGGAGGAGGAAGGAACTGGAAACTGTCCTCAGAGCCTAGCTATAAGGAAAGGTCTCAGCTTTAACAGTTTTATTTGCTGATTTGGTCAGCATTTGAATCAAATTCTGAAAGAATATAAACTCCAAAGCCAGTAAACATTTATTGAATTCTTACTATGTGCCAAGGACTGTGCTAAGTGATGGGGATACATGAAGACGCAAAAGACAGTTCCTGTCCTCAAGGAGTTTACTGTATAATGGGAGAGACAATATGCAAACAAATAAATACAAAGCAATAAATAGGAAATAATGAACAGAGCAAAGACACTAGAATTAAGAGGGGTCATGGGAGGTGTCCTGTACTATATGGGATTTTAGATGGGACTTAAGGGAGTCAGAGAGGTCCGTGGGCCGAGTGGAGGAGAGACTTCCAGGCATGCAGAACAGCTAGAGAGAATGCCTGGACTCCAGAGATGGCATATCAAGAAAAACTTTGTCACAATTATGTTTCTGTTGTTTAGTTGTTCTCATTCATGTCCAACTCTTTGTGACCCAATTTGGGGTTTTCTTGGCAGAGATATTGGAGTGTTCTGACATTTTCTTCTCTAGCTCATTTAACAGATGAGAAACGTGAGGAAAACAGGGTTAAGTGACTTGCCCAGGATCACACAGCTAGTAAGTATTTGAGCCTAGATTTGAACTCAGGCCTTCCTGACTCCAGGCCCATGCTATATCCTCTTAACCATTAGAGCTCTCCAAAAGTGGAATGTCTGGCCTGGAGCAGGAGTGGGTGTTTCTACCCCACTCCGCCCCCATCCCAGAGGTCTTCAAGTAGACAATCACTTCTCTGGTATGTTATATGCATGGGTTAGATGACATGGCAACCACTGCATTCCCTCCCAACTCTCCGGAAGCATCTGGAGAGGGAACGACAGCATGAATATGCCCAGTTCACCTCACCATCTCACTGTCAACATTCAGCACACATCTGTTCTCTACTTAAATTCACCTCAGACTTAGCATGGCAGTGGAGGGCCCTTGCAGATTTTAGAAGTAGGAAGAGTTTTTTTTGAACACTTGCTTGCTCCATACTGTTCATTGTTCAGTAGGGGTGCCGTCCAAATCTGTTGAAAGAATGGAAGATGGAAGGAGAGGAGAGGAGAAAACAGGAGAGGGAAGAAGGGAAGGAAGCACCGAAGGAAGGGAGGAAGGGAGGGAGGGAAGAAGGGAGGAAGGAAGGGAGGGGGATAAAGGAAGGAAAGGAGGAAGGAAGAAAGGAAGGAAGGGAGGGAGGAAGTAAAGAGGGAAGGAAGAGGGAAGGCAGGGAAGAAGGGAGCAAGGGAGGGAAGAAAGGGAAGGAGGAAGGAAAGGGGAGGGAGGAAGAAAGGAAGGAAGGAGAAACAAAGGGAGGAAGGAAAGAAAGAAGGAAGGGAAGAAGGAATGAAAGAGAAAGAGAGAGGAAGAAGGAAGGTGGGAAGGGGAAAGGAAAGGAAAAGAGAAAAGGAAGAAGGAAAGATTCTAAGGCAAAGAAAAGGGGAATAAAAAATAAGGACGAGGGAAGAAGGGAGGGAGGAAAAGAATAATTTCACCATGCACTTCTACCATGAAATGACTTCGTTTTTCTCTTGCTGCCTTACAGATTCTTCTATAAAAAGATCTTGAAAGCCTTCCTTGAAGGTGCAGTAGAAATGCAAAAAACGTCAGTAACTCTGTGTCAGCGTATATGGTTATCTTTCAATGAGAAACAATTTCATTTGTAGGCCTAACTAAGGTGGGAGGACTAGCATGGTAAATTGTGATTGACAATCAGAAACCAACAGACACCAGGAAAAGTGTCAGTAACTTCTTGTAGATCATCTTTTCTCATTCCACCTAAAGATGCTCTGTGTTACCTGTGTCTCTCTTATGGCTAGCTCATTGTTTAATACTTATCCAGCAACAAAAATGTGCCGAGAAAGGCAGGGGGAGGAAGAGAGAAAGGGGAGGAAGAATGGATGAGAGAAAAGAGGAGGGAGAGGAGGAGGAGAGAAAGGAGGAGAGGGGGGGAGGGAGGGAGGAAGGACAGAGAGAGAGAGAGAGGAAAGGGGAGAGAGACAGAGACACAAAAAGAGAGAGAGAGAGACAGAAACAGGGACACAGTCAGAGTCAGTCCACCACTGGCTGCTTCCTTTCAGGATTTACCATTTAATTAGACAGATGGAGAAAAATACCAAAATGGTCATTCACCATCACATTTGTTAATAATAATAAAAAAAAATTGCTCCTGGCAGAACATGACATTGACAAGAGGAAGTCCGACCCTGAGTCTTGTATTATTACATGTAATGAGGCTCCACCTTCTTTGTTCCCCATTGCCACTAGGCTGATGAATGCCCCATGGAAGGCTGCAGTCTCTGCTCTGAGCTTAGGCTGGTATCTCAGCTCCTCAGACTCTTTGTCCCAGGGATATCTTCTGATCTGCTTTCTCTCTCTCTAGCTCAGCTCCTATGCAGGTTTTAACAAGATCTGCTTCTTGTCCTCTAAAGGCCAAGGCTCCAGACTGGCCCTGAATCCTGTGGAGCCCAAGTCTGTGATTAACTAGCTGTATATTCCTGGGGAAAATAAGGCCATCTGTGAGGTGATATTACTTGCCTATCTGAAGCAGCACTGCACAATGGAAAAAAATATTTAATTTGGAGTCAGAAGAACTCGGCTCAGCCATTTGCTATCTTAAGCAATCAAGCAATGACAAAACAATCATTTAACAAGCCTACTATGTGTTAGACACTGTGCTGAGAACTGGGAATAAAAAAAAATTAAAAATGAAACAAAGAATCTCTACAATCAAATAGCTTCTGTCCCAAAGTAGTATAGCCAGGTAGATGATGAGGAAGTGTCTCAGCTAAGTTTTTTCCTTCAATGGAGATTGCAATCAAAGGAACAGGAAAAAGTCCTATAGGTACAAAATTTTTAAACAGCTCTTCATATATATGGTGGCAAAGAACTAGAAAGTAAGGGGGGCAGCTAGGTGGCGCAGTGAATAGAACACTGGCCCTGGATTCAGGAGGACCTGAGTTCGGCCTCAGACACTTGACACTTACTAGCTGTGTGACCCTGGGCAAGTCACTTAACCCCAATTGCCTCAATAAAAAAAGAAAGTAAGAAAGTAAGGGGGAACCCATGAGGAATAGCATAACAAATTATGTTATATGACTTCCAGTCAGTGAAGAAACATTTATTAAGCACCTACTATATGCCAGTCACAGTGCTGAGTGTTAGGGATGGAAGAAAGGCAAAAGATAATCCCTGCCCTTCAGGAACTCACAATCTAATGTAATGGAATACTATTTTTCCTTAAGAAATGGCAAAGGGGAAGGTGTCAGAGAAACATGGGAAAACATGTATGAATTGATGCAAAGTGAAGGGAGTAGAACCAGGAGAGCTATTTATGCAATAAAATATTGCAAAAATGAAAGCTCTTCAAAGACTTAGGAATTTTGAATAAGAAATGACCAACCATCATTCCATGTTACTATTCCTAACCATTTAGACTCTATCTAGACCTTTTAGACTTGCTCAGATCAAAATCCTTGGAATGTTGCCGCTTGTCTTACAAACCTGAGATATCCCCCTAAGATGAGGCATGCTATTCACTTTCTGAAAGAGAGATGATAGACTCAAGATGTAGAATCAGACACAATTTTGGACAAGACCAATATGGGAATTTGTTTTACTTGGCTATGCATATTCATTATAAGGGCTTGATTTTCCTGCCCCCCCCCATGGGGATAGGATGAAGTAGGAGGGAGAGGAAATGCTTATTAATTGGGAAAAAATTAAAATTGGATTGCTTCTTTTGTTTTTATATTATTCATTTATGAGGAAAAATGCAACCTTTTGTCATATCTTTTAGATTAAACACTCCCTTGTAAAGAAAAAACGTCTATAATTGCATATGTCCTGCCCTAGTAGACCCCCATTTCATTCTCTAACATGAAGAGGAGGAAGGAAGGTTTTATTATTGATTTTTCAGATTCCTTATTGGTTTTTCAGTTACTTTTTTCTCTTTTTAGTAATCTTTTCAATTCTATTGTTGGAGCCATTGTGTAAATTGAATAATTCCTAGCATCACTCACTAGACTCTGTTGTATGTAGCCCCACTGATTCCTAGCCCTGCCCCATCTAGTGTCATGGAAGCTACCAAATTTTATGTTCAAGCTCCTCTTGTCCTTCCCTTAATCAGAAGTAAGCTGCCTGTGTTGAGTACTGACTTTCCCCCTGGCTAATAGGCCTTCACTTCTGAGTCCTGGCCTGGCTACAGAGAGGCAGCAACATAAAAGAGAGGAATCATCTTTTTGTTTCTTGCTCCCTGGTGCTACTACCCCTAAACCATCTGGACTCTATCCAGACCTTTCAGACTTACTCAATTCTTCATGTCTTAGATCAAAGGTCTTAGATTTTGCCTCTTGCTTTACAGGCCTGAGATTATATCTTCCTAACCTTTCCATTTAATTCAATTCACCAAACACTCATTTCTACTATATGCAAGGTATTCTTTTATGCAATGGGGATACAAATCCAAGAATGAAACCCTAGTCCTCAAAGAACTTGCATTCTATTCATAACTCTTGGTACTCTTCTGGACTTGACCCATAGGATGACTGACTGTCCTATGATACCTATTGGATGCTTACTTCTTAGTTGGAGCTCCCATCCTGCCCCCTCCTGCAAAACTCTGCTCTGATCCCAGAGTAACACTTTGTGCCCAAAGAGCCAAAACACATATGCATAATTGGGGTAATTAATTGGTGGCTGTCTCTTATTCTGAGGGAATGTAAAGGTTGTAGAAGATAACATTTTTCCTCTCTGCCTGAAATCATAAATCCCAGAGATCAGCCAAATGTTAAGATCCCGAGTTGTCCTGTCAGAATGACAGACAGCCCCAGTTTGAGGTGCTCTCAGAAAGGGGCTATCATTTGTTGATTCATGGCACATGCCTTTGATCATTGGAGGAGAAGGAATAGGCATTATCCCAATGTATCTACAGCAGCTTTCTTTGCATTATTCATTTCTGGCTTGCTTTGCACCTCAGTGATTCCCCATTAATTGAGCAGACCCCCCTCTTTCTTCCTTGTGCTCTCTTAGGGGCCTCTCTCAGAAGACACACTCCTTTTAGAAAAATATGAATGACTTCCTGCTCTTCATTAAGTACCTATTGCCTCTTATTTATGGGGAGCAAACATAGAAAGGTATTTAATTATCTTGATATTTCTCTAACTGCTAAATATCAAGAGATGTTTTTTTTTCCTAATATATGGAGAGCAATACATCTTCCCTAAACATTTAGATTGCAACACATCCACAAATGACAAAATATTAGCTATGGATGATGATTATTTGATTTTTTACAGGTTACCCAATAAATCAATAAGGCAAATGATTATCCAACATATTTGTTGTTGTCATCACATGTTAGTCATGTCAGTCACACCTGACACTTCTTGACCGCATTTGGGGTTTTCCTGGCAAAGAAACTGTCTTGGTTTGCCATTTCCTTCTCTAGTCCCTTTTACAGATGAGGAAACTGAGGCAAAGAAGTTTAAGTGACCTGCCCAGGGTCAAACAGCTAGTAAGTGTTGAAGCTGGATATTAGAAAATGCCAATTTTTGCAAACATTGCATTTTCTCCTGAGAAAGAACCATACAACTGACAACAATGAAGGATTTAGATTAGTCATCAGGGTGCTTGGTTTAAATGTTGCACTTTCTTGGTACGTGGCCATATAAAGTATTTATGTTGATATTGGTTATTTTTATTTGCTAGGCAGCATATTCCCCAAGCTTCCATACTGTAGTAGGAGCTAGAGAAATGCTCCCTGATTTTCCTTATGTTTATCTCTTCTTTCAAAGAATTTCAAGGTCATCCTCTTTATAGTGAGGTTGTGTTCAGAAGAAACCTCCGACTTTTTTGGAAACTGTCAAAGGAGGTTTCCAAGCCTTTCTCTTCTAATGGCCTCTGACTTTCACTTTCCCTCCTCTGGGTTATCTCTAGACATTTTCTCCATCATTACTTCATCCTCCCCCCCACCCCACCCCACCCCAGCCTCCCAGCACTTACACAAAGACAATGCTGAACCCAGGATCACTTTTCCTTTCCAATACATATAGCTGGGAATAGTCTTCTTATTTCTCTTGGTCACCGCATTGATTTTCCTTCCATTTTTTCTAGCAGATGAAATAGGAGAAATAAAGCTTCCCCCCCTTCCCTTGGCTTGGAATTTCCCGCCTTCATTTTCCTTCATGTATCAGTAATTATCTAACCAACAAATAATGCAGGATGATGCAGTCTGTAGTCAAAATGTCTCTTTGTAGAACATAAAACAATGACTGTTGGAGGTCAAATTTTAAAACTCTTCTCAGAACTTTTCAATGTATACTCGTGTCTTCCTTTTTTCCCCCACCTCCTACCTCCTGCCTAAATGAAATGATTTTTGTCACATGGCAGCAGCTTTTGAACTTTTAACCTAAAATCCTGAACATCAGACTTGGTAAGGAAATTTGGAGATGATCTGGTCCAGAACTCGATGGACATGACATGAAGATTCTTTATCAATTTTAAAGTCAAAGACTGGTCACTGAAATGTCTTACTCTAGTGAGATTTAGTGGCTTGCTTGGTGTGTGTGTGTGTGTGTGTGTGTGTGTGAGAGAGAGAGAGAGAGAGAGAGAGAGAGAGAGAGAGAGAGAGAGAGAGAGAGAGAGAGAAAGAATATTGAATTTTTCAGCTAATGATTATGATACAAAAAGGTGGAACAGTGGATAGAGTTCCAGGCCTACAGTCAGGAAGACTTGAGTTCAAATCTAGTTTCAGATACTCAGATAAATACAAGCTGTGTGACCCTGGGCAAGTCACTTAACCTTTGTTTGCCTCAATTTCCTTATCTATAAAATGGGGATAAGAATAGTACCTACCATCCAGGATTGTTATGAAGATCAAACGAGATATCTATAAAATGCTTAGCACATTGCCTGGTATATAGCAGGCATAATATAAATGTTGACTGTAATAATAATAATAATTATTGTTATATTAGTATGGGCCAGGGTTCACGTCTTGCCCTTGACACACCCCAGGGGTTTGACTCCAGGAGTCACAAAAACTCTAATTCTTCCAAACAATTCTCAAAAACTTTTAAGTTACAAAAGAGTTCTGCTCTACCTTGGTAAAGGGTGTTTCCTCACAAGGTTCTTTCTGCATTAGAATCACAGATCCAGCTAAAATATTCATGACATTGATACTTATGGCATTAATTAAAGTCCTAACAATTCACAGTTTTATGCAACTTAAGGTTGGTAAAGTGTTTTCATCAAAACAGCCCTATGAGATTGACAGTGGAAATATTATTATCTCCATTTGACAGATGAAGAAACTGAGACACAGAGAGATCAAATGACTTGTCCATGGTTACACAGCTTGTAAAGGTCTCCTGACTCATATCTTGTGTTCTTTCCAGTCACTTTCTTTCTATATAAATATTTTATTTTTTCCAGTTACATTTAGAGTTAGTTTTCTACATTTGTTTTTATAAGATTCCTAGTTTCAAATTTTTCTCCCTCCCTCCCCTCCCTCCCCCCCTCCCCAAGACAGCAAGTAATCTGATATAGGTTATTTTTGTATAATCACATTAAACATATTTCTGCATTAGTCATGTTATGAGAGAAGAATTAGAGCAAAAAAGGAAAAACCTCAAAAAAGAAAACAACAACAATAGAAAAAACAAAAACAAAAACAATAGAAATAGTATGGTTTGATCTTCATCCAGATTCAACAGTTCTTTTTCTTTCTTTTTTTCCCCTGGATTTGGAGAGCCTTTTCCATCATGAGTCCTTTGGAACTATCTTGGACCATTGTATTGCTGAGAAGATTTAAGTATATCAGAGTTGATCAACACACAAGGTTGTTGATACCGTGTACAATGTTCTCCTGGTTCTTCTCATCTCACTCATCATCATTTCGTGAAAGTTCTTCCAGGTTTCTCTGGAATCCACCTGCTCATCATTTCCTACAGCACAATAGTATTCCATTACATTCATATACCACAACTTGTTCAGCCATTCCCCAATTGATGGGCAACTCAATTTCCAATTCCTTGCCACCACAAAAAGAGCAGCTATAGATATTTTTGTACATGTGGGTCCTTTTCCCGTTTTTATGATCTCTTTGGGAAAAAAGACCTAATAGTCTTCCAGTTCCTTTCTAAATCATATCCATACATTGCAGACCTGGAAACTGAGGATTCAGAAACTGACTCAAATCATTTTCCATTTTGTTGCATCAGTTTCTTTATCAATAAAGTGAAAGTATGGTCAACCATACAACTGGTGGTGAAAACAGAAGTAATGTGGTTCTGTCCATTTGGGGATCATAGATTTAGAGCAAGAAGATATAGGGCATCAGAAGTCATCTAGAGATAAGGAAACCAAGGTTTGGAAAGCTTAAGTCCCTTGCCCAAGGTCACAAAGGTTTTTACTGACAGAATCAGGAATAACAGGGTGATAGAGTTGGAAGGGACTTTTGAGATTATCTTGCTGAACCCCCTCCTTTTTACAGAAGTCTCTGAATGGCATGTTGTTGTTTTTCACTATACTTCTAGAGAAGGGAAGAAATGAAAAGATCAAGAGATGCTGATGCTTTGTGCAGAGAGGAGGAGGAAGAGTAGGGGGAGAGGGAGGAGCAGGAGCGGGAAAGAGCAAGGGGGCTTGTGGCATGGCTCAGGGACTCTGAGAGGGAAATAGATTCTACTCAGTCCAATCATCCAGCAAAAAGATAGATTGAGACAGAGAAACCTAGTAGACTAGGATCATAGTATTTGCCTTCTTCTCTCCCAAATATAACCAAGAAAGAAAAAAAAAACACCCAGAGAATATGGAAAGAACAGTCTTTCTCAGATCACTAACCTGTCAGGAAGTGAGTTGCACCTAGTTCTTTCAAATTAACTTTCCCAGAATTCATCTTCTCACTCCTTAAGCTACTCAAAATTCTTCTCAGAACTGAGATGGGTATTTTCATTTCAAATTTTAAGCTCAAAGATGTGTCTGATGACTCCCTCTCTCTCCCAGTCCCTGTCCCTATTGCTGTTCCTGTCCCTCTTCCCCTCTCTTTCTCCTGTCTCTCTTTCTCTCTCTCTCTCCTCTCTCTTCTCTTTCTCTTCTCTCTTTCTTTCTCTTATCCATCTCTTTCCCTCTCCCCTCTCAACTTCCTTCTTTTCTCACTCCTCTCTCTCATTCTCTCTCTCTCTCTCTCTCTCTCTCTCTCTCTCTCTCTCTATATATATATATATATATATATATATATATATATAATATGTATATATATAAACTTTGTTTTTTTCCCTCTCTCTCTTCCCTTCTTTCCCTCTGTCTCTCTCTGTCTCTATCTCTCCGTCTCTCCCTCTCTTTCACATCTATTCACTTTCTCTTGTTCATGTGCAGTTAAAATTTTGGTATTCTACTTGGTGACCTTAAAGGTAGCTTTTCTTGCTTCTAACCATCCTTTATATAAGAGATGCTACCTGGTATTCTAAAAAAAAAAAAAGCTTTCTGGGGAAAAAAGAGCAGAGATTCATCTGATCTTTCCCCCTACGTACTTGGTGGAATTACTCTATCCCTTTGTTTCTGGGTTGAATGAAAAACATTACAATTGAGATTTGTTTTCAGAGTTCTTGTTGCAATAAAAAAAAACTTGTCTGCTAGCTCTTAGAAGTTCTCATTGGTGGGACATGGATGAGGGAGTTGCAGTTGGCCTTGCAGTCTCTGGTGTCTATCATTTTGCTGCACATTCATTTCATCTTGTGCCTTTCAACCCAAGCTAGAAACACCTGGGGATCAATTTAGCCTGTCATTTATGCCACATCAGAGTCCAGGCCAAGTTTAATCCTGCAGAAATCTTTGATGTAATCTGATATCATCACTGGTATTTTAATATTTATTAAGGATGCTCAGCATGCCAAACTCTACTCAAAATTGGAAAAGGTCCTTGAGTTCCCATCTCTTTTTTATGTCTCAAATAATTTAATTGTGCAAGGCATAACTTATTTGGATGCTTCCTCTCCTCACTGAATTTAACCTTGATGCTGTCTGCCTCCCCTTCCAGGGTACTTAGGGAGCCTCCATGAGACATCAAGCTTCTGGATGGGAGAAGTCATGGATTATATATGTGACCTCCTAAGGACAAACTTCCTGCCACTATGAATTAACATGGATCAACAAAGTGCTGCAAATCTTATGGGGATGTCACTAGCCTGAGATGCCCTCTACTTTTTTTTTCTTTGAATAGAATTTTATTTTCCAAAATATATGCAAAAACAAATTTTAACATCAATTTTTTTAAATCTTTGTGTTCCAACTTCTCTTCCTCCCTCCATTCCCACCCCCCCCACAAGAACTCAAGCAATTCAAAATAAGTTATACAAGAGTAGTCCTTGAGTGCTCATAGTTTGAAGAGTTCTTTCCCTTCCATTACAATGAAATTGGCTAGCCATTGGTCTTAGTTTTGCCCTTGGGAGCTAAAGAGTGCCTAATCTCTCTTCCAAAAGACAACCCTTCCCTATGCAAAGCTGGTCATTAAGAATCCACTTTCTAATGTAGCAGACCGGTTTATCACTTTGGCTGGAGCCCATCCCAATATGGAGAGCCCAGTGTGGAGTGGTGGTCCAGAGGCAGGACTGGGAGTCAAGAAGATTTGGCTTGAACTGTCTCAGAGGCTAAGCATCGGATGGTGACCAGTTTTCCCTCAAATACAATCTCACTGTTGGAAGAGACCTTAGAGGCCACTTAGTTCAATTCTGCACCTGAACAAGAACATATTCTACAATTGGCTTAGTTATCATTCGTTATTGTCCTTTGTTCTGGAGAAGAACCAAAATGGCATCACTATGTTGGGGCCAAGGTATACTGTGTTCAGCTGTGGCTGATCAGACCCATACTAGCTCAGGAGGCTCTACTACAGGTGGGGCACAAATAGTCCATGTGAACAATTTACTAGACTAATGATCATCTACCTCCAGACTCATAACTGTAGGGAGGAACTTCGAACAGGCCAGTCTTTTCTTTTCTGTTTTTAATATCTCCCCTTGTTAGGAAGGGATGCGATCTTCCCTGAGGGAATAATGGAATCTCAGAGTTGGAAGGGCCTTCTAATCCTACTCAGTCCTGAACCAGAGTCCCCTCTACCACATAGCCAAGTGGCCATTCAGCCTTGATGAGGGGGCACTTACTAATTCCCGAAGTAGCCCCTTCCACTTTTGGTTAATTCAAAACAAAATCTTAGCAAGATTTTCTTGATATCAATCCTGAAGCAGCCTCTCTGTATCTCTCACCTATTTCCCCATATGCCATTTAAACTCTTAGGACTTCCCTGAATCCCAGTTCTACTTAGCAGACTCCCTCCCCAAACTGCCTTATATTTACTTTGCATACTATCTGTATGTACTTACCACTTACAATCATGCTGTCTTCTCCATTAGAATGCAAGTATTGTGAGGTCAGAGTCTGATTTCTGTTTTCATTGTGCACCCTCAGCATTTTTATTCAATCATTTTTTAGTCATGTCCCACTCCCTGTGACCCTAGTTGGGGTTTTCTTGCCAAAGATGCTGGAGTGGTTTGCCATTTCCTTCTTCAGCTCATTTAACGGATGAGGAAACTGAGGCAAACAAGGTTATTCAACTTGCCTGGGAACCCACAGCTAGGAAGTATCTGAGGCCAGATTTGAATTTAGGAAGATGAGTCTTCCTGGCTCCAGGCCTGGCTCTCTATCCACTGAGTTACCCAGCGGCCCCTGTTGGCAGCATTTGGCACATGATATAAATCCTGAAGGTTGGCTTGATTCCTCATCGGGAAAATGGTGATATATGTCATCGAATCTACCTCACAGTGTCTTGTGAGTCCTGTCTGACATAATGCAAACAAAGCCCTTTGTAGAGTCATATCAATGTGAATTTATCATTAGAGGGAGAGAGGGAGAGAGGGAATGAAAAAAGCTTGTTCTATGCCAAGCTAAGGCTTGGGTGGTGGTGATGATGAGGTGGAGAAGGAGGAGGAGGAAGGGGAGGAGGAGGAGGAGAAAGGGAAGAGGAGGAGGAGGAAGGGGAGGAGGAGGAGGAGGAGAAGGAGGAGGAGGAGGAGAAAGGGAAGAGGAGGAGGAGGAGGAGAAGGAGGAGGAGGAAGGGGAGGAGGAGGAAGGAAGGGGAGGAGGAGGAGAAGGAGGAGGAGGAAAGGAGGAGGAGGAGGAAGGGAGGAGGAGGAGGAGGAAGGGAAGAGGAGGAGGAGGAGGAAGGGAGGAGGAGGAGGAGGAAGGGGAGGAGGAGGAGAAGAAGAAGGAGGAGGAGGAAGGGGAGGAGGAGGAGGAGGAAGGGGAGGAGGAGGAGGAGGAGGAAGGGGAGGAGGAGGAAGGAAGGGGAGGAGGAGGAAGGGGAGGAAGAGGAAGAGGAGGAGGAAGGGGAGGAGGAGGAGGAGGAGGAAGGGGAGGAGAGCTTGAAGAAAGGGAAATGGTTCCTGATGCTGGGCTAGGCTCACATCCTTCCCTGATATCAGTAAAGGACCAGTACATCTTCTCCCCTGTAGCTTCACTCCCCCATCTCTCCCCTTCATTCTTCTTTTTTTTTTCTTTTGTGAGGCAATTGGGGTTAAGTGACTGTCTGAGGCCGGATTTGAACTCAGGTACTCCTGAATCCAGGGCCGGTGCTCTATGCACTGTGCCACCTAGCTGCCCCTCTCCCCTTCATTCTTATTCTCTCCCTCAGGCTCTCTCTGAGAGTCCTCTCCACCAGCCCTTCCCACTCTCCAACCTCAGGGGCCAGGGTTACTCAGGGAGTTCCTTTGAAAAGTTTGTTTGCAAACTTTCTGGGCAGCAGCCCCAGAGCCGCCTTTCCTGCCTCTGACAACACCTAAAGTCGATTCTCCTCTAATCACCTTCTCTGCTGTTCTGCTGCCTTCTCCGGATCCAACAGCTTCCTGCTTTTAACAGCTTATTTAAGGTCCCTTGGAAAAAGGTGGAGGGGGGAGGGAGTGTGCTTCCCTCCAAGGAGACAGGCTGCTGGAAGCAGTGTTAGGAGCTAAAAATAAACTTATTTTGCAGCTAGGGACAGCCAGGGTGTAGAGTTAGATTACCTGGCCACTCTCCAGCACCGATTGCATTGAATTCATAGTCATTTTCTATTAGAATAAGGGAAAGTGTTTGCTTAGGTGTCTGTGTATTACCTAGGTGCGGGAGACCATTTAAAAACTGGCCAGTTTCTGTGCAGTTAGGAAGAGAGCTCTATTTTTCACAGTCAGGGCCGCTTCTGCTCAAAGGTCCTCCTTGCTAAGTATTCAAATACAAGGGTAAATTTCACTGTTCTTAAAATGACCACCAGGGTGTGATTCTCCATCCCACCCCCCCCTCACATGGTGATTTGGCCTAAATAAACTCCATGGCCTCTTAAATTGCCTAATACTGCATTTCCAACATTATGTGTAACACCCTAGGACCCCAATCTCTTCTCCAGACAAGTGGTCAGGTCTCCATTTTCCACATGAGGAAATTAAAGGCAGAGGTCCTACAGGGTTCAAAAGCTAGGGAGGCAGAGAACTGTAATTAAAACCCTAGACCAAGGTTCAGCAAACCCTTCCAAAGTTGTGGGTCTAAGATCTGTCTCATCTCTGGTCTGCTAGCATGTTGGAATAAGGCAGAGGGAAGCTGTCACTCCAGCTGTCCGTGAGTAGAAAAAGGAAGAAAAGAGGGAGAAAGAAGCTCCTTGCACCTCCACAGGCCCTTGGGATGAGAGTAGAGTGTTCAGAGGTTATTCCAGTATTGACTCATGGCAGGGACTATAATTTAAAGTTTGTAGGCAAGCCTGTGATGTGGTAGACATTATAACTAATGATCTTTGGTTTCTTTAAGAGAAGCAGCATTTCCTGGGTTATATTATAGATCCTGGGATCATAGACTCACATATTTAGAGGTGAAAGGCATTATGGAGCCCAACCCCTTGATCTTATAGATAAGGAAAGTGAGGCCAAGAGAGTGTAAGTGATTTACTTACACTGTTACTCTTTGTGCAAGGTAGAGATCAAATAGCTCTTCCCAAATCCAAGTCCCATGTTCGATCCACCACAGCAGAGACATGTGGCCAGATTAGAATGGAAGTAGAAAATATTTAGCAAAGCAAATGAAGATAGAACACATTGCAGATGATCCTAATTGGTTGTCTTCAAAGTCAACGTGACCTGCAGGGACCCACTTCTATTTGAGTTTGACACCACTCCACTATAGCACCCAAGGGACCTCAGTCAGTCAATAAGCATTTATTAAGCACCTACCATGTACCAAGAACTGGGCTAAGTGCTGGACACTGTCCTATGCACTGTCTAGTACAAGGCTGTCTAGTTTAAACCTTATTTTATAGATGAAGAAATTGAAGCATGCAGAGTTTAAGTGACTTGTTTAAGATCACACAGGTAGTAAGTATCAGAGGGAGATTTGGACCCAGGTCTTCTAACTCCCAAGTCCGGGCTCTTTCAACTATAATAGCCATGCTGTTGTTTTAGTCCCTCTATACTCTGCCCAGGTCAGACCACATCTAGAGTATTGTACTGAGAACCTGGAATCTCTACAGAGAACTACATACTAGGAAGATGAAGGGGCTGGAGTGTTTATGAGGGGTAGATGAAGGAAACAGGGATGGTTGGCCAAGAGAAGACTAAGTAGGGGATGGAAAAAATGATAACCATCTTTAAATATGTAAAGGAATATCATCTATAAGAGAGATTATGCTTATTCTTCTTGGCCCTTGAGGGAAGAAACAGAAGCAATGGGTGAGAGTTCCAAAGAGGCAAATTTAAGTTTGATAGAACGGAAGATGTCCTAAGAATAATGTTGACCATCTCCAGCCTGGGGGGGGGGGGGAGATTAAAAAAAAAGAAAAAAAAACTTACATGTTAACTTTGTTGTATACTTAAAGGAATAGTGAGTTGTTCATAGTAGATTTGCAGTTTTAAGTCATATTAGTCATATTTTTGTTATACGATTTTATAGAAATGCTTATTTTATTCCATAAATTTAAAAAAATAGAATTTTTTTTTTTTAGTGAGGCAATTGGGGTTAAATGACTTGCCCAGGGTCACACAGCTAGTAAGTGTTAAGTGTCTGAGGCCGGATTTGAACTCAGGTACCCCTGACTCCAGGGCTGGTGCTCTATCCATTGCGCCATCTAGCTGCCCCAAAATAGAATTTTAAAAAAAGAATAAGCACTCTCCCAAACTCAAGTGGACATCCTTAGGAAATATCAGTTTCCCTCTCATTCACAGAATCACAGAATTTGAGAATTGGAAGAGACCTCAGAAGCGATTTATTCCAACCCATATCTGAAAGGAATCACACTAGAACATAATTGAGAGTTCTCCACCCTCTGCTTTAAGATCTCCAGTGGAGGAGAGACTCAAAAGAGTGGAAAGTGAAAGGAGAAACAACTCAGGACAGCCCATTTTATTTCTAGACCCACACTTATTACAAAGATGGTTTTCCTGACATTAAGCCTAACTTGGCTTCTTCAAGACTTCTAGACATTGTTCCAAGTTCTTCCCTCTGGAGGGAAACGTAACCAGTCTAATAATTTCTCCATATGGTAGACCTGTCTTTAAGGTCCTTTTCTCAAAGTTTTGAAGGTTAATCTCATTGGAGGTCTTCAAGTAGGAGCTGGATGACCCCTTGTCACATAGATTTTAGGATGGCTTCATTTTTTATCATGTGTTGGAATGGATCCCCATTGAAATCAACTCCAACTTTGAGTTTTGGTGATTTCATGCTTCTATGAGATAGAAAGCAATAGAAAATGCCAGCCCTCAGAGGAAACAACCAGACATCAAACCACTTTTGACATGTATTGAAAATAGTCACTACACTAGGTTAACCATACATTAAAAACTCATCCTCACAGAGTTGTCCAAAAGTAGAATGAACTATCTTAGGAAGGGGTGATTTTGCATCCCAATCTCTTCCTAAGCTATGTATAGGTAGAATGGGCTATTTTAGAAGGTAAAGAGTTCTTGAATCCTGGGAGTTCTCAAGTGGAGTCTGGATTACTGTTTTCAGGAATGATATTGCAAGATTCTTGTCCAAGGATAAGAATTGAACTAGAAAGCCTCTAAGCTCTCTTCCCACTCCAACATTCTGTAATTCCCCATTTATGGCTGAAAAATGGATTTTTGCTATCATAACAAAAGGGATTTGTCTGTATAGAAGTTCTGTCTCCCCAAGGTGTGACAGATGAGACAGACAACGACCAGGACACAATCTGCAACTGAAATAGACTGGTTTTCATTCCTGCGACTGATTTCACACCTTCATGGCAATCTCAACCATGAAAATGAATTAATTCCAAGGCCCTTTCTATTCTGATTAAACATTTTCTTTCAGCAAAGGTGTCAGAATTGTAAAATACCTGATCCAGCCAGTTAATTATAACCCCATCCACTGCCTTAACCTTTCCAATTATCTGTTTTTTCGTTGGTTGACCTGCCCTCCAGGTATCATTTACAGGTTAGTGATACTAAAAGCATAGGAAAGGAGGGACTCTCCTGTGAACACAGAGAGAGAATATTGAAAAGGTTGAAAGGTTCTGGCGATCCCCAGAATGTGGGAGAAGCATAACTGACATCAACTATTTCCAATTTGTATGGCTGAGATTGAATAGTGAACCAAGGGTTGTTGCTGAATGTTTGAATTCTTCTGGCTGCCAGCTCCTGTGTCCTTCTGGGGAGTTCAGAGGAGGCATTTTGTGGAATGCCATATGTTTCTGCTAGCATATGCTATGGGGGAGATGGAATGACAAGATCTATAGAAATCAGTAACAATGCATGCATGTGTCAGGATGTGTACTGATCACACATAGAAGGCATAGAGAATTTATACATATTTTGTAATTCTGTATAGGAGACTTCTCATTGGGGGTTTTGTGGGGTGGGGGAAGGAATAACAAGTGAAATGGTCTGCTTCCCCAGGGGTGTTTCTTCATCTCTTCTCCCTCTACCCTCTCCATCTTTTAAAGAAGAGGGGGAAAGAAAGGAGGAAGAGAGAGGAAAACAGAGCTCTATTGTGGGATAGTGAGCACTCATTGGGAGTCTAAGAAAAGTGAACTGAAACTCTAGTCTTTGCACCACAGGAGCTTCAGGAGCTTAACCTGAAGGTAGTGGCAGTTAGGAATAAAGAGAGGATGCTTGTCTAACTGGTATATAGGGGTCTGGGATATTTTTACCTGACCTGCATATACTGTGTTAATATCTTGTTTATCTTCTGTTTCTCTGGAAGTCCAGTGGGCAGAGGCCATATCTAATTCTCTGTTTTAGATGCCTATAACACTGATGTTAACATATTTATTAAGAATGATCTGGTACAAATGGATTTGGGCAGCCTTGCAAATATCTGCTTGCCCGCTTACTAGGGGTGACCTACAATTTTTGATGGGCATGCAAAAAATAATGCTGATTTAATTTTAGACAGAGACATTTTGAGGCGGAAGGAACCTTTGAGGTCATTGAGTTCAATATTTTGGTTTGGGGAATGAGAAAAGTCAAGCAAATTTCCCAAAGTCACATAGCTAGTTAGAAACAGTTAGGATTCTCCTTAATACTTAACAAAGAACAATCCCTACTGTGACATGTTATAACCTCTGCCTAATCTGTGACCTATCACCAAAACTCTGAGCTCACACAGATTGAGTTCATTAATCTGGTTTTGTTCCTACCAAGAAGTCTCTTTGGGAACATAAAAATTCAATGCATTAAAAACAAATTGGTTGACTAGTGTAGTGAATAGAAAGCAAACCTTGGAACTATGAAGACCTGGATTCTAGTGCCCCTCCCACCCCCATATATACTGACTGTATTTTACTGGGTAAATTACTTAGTTTCTCAATAATCTACATGACTCTCTAAGACCAAGAGTTTCTGGAAAGAGTGTGACTTGCATTTGTACAGGGAGTTTATTTATACAGAATCTCTCTATTCCAGTGATTTCCAGATCCACTCCCTATCTTCTAACCAATAGGAATCCCCTAAATTTTTTGAGTAGAGGAGTAACATAGTTCATCAGTATTTCTTGAGACATTTTCATTTCATGGGGTCATAGCAGCACTCATAAATTCTCTCTGACCTTGAATAAGAAATGCACTAGAAGTTGCAGATTTAGTCAGAAGAAGGTGTTCTTGATATCGAACCAGTGCCTTTTGTCTGGAGCAAGGTGTAAATGGGGTCCAACTCCCTAATGGACCATTTAGCTTTCCTGAAGTTGAAAGCGATTTACAATACCCTCGAGTCCCAGAAAACTGCAAAACTGTTCTCTCTGTTGCAGAGGTGCCAAGTGAAAGAAAAGGAGTAGAGGAGTTTAAAATCACCTCCATTACTCAAAAGTGCATGCTCTGCTAATGATGAGTCACCTCTAATGAAACATTTAATCAGAAATGAATCAATGTGTGTATATTTATCACTTACAAAGTACACTGCTCTATAGAAGGTGTTACCATATACTTTGTAGGTAGAGGTGCTACCCAGCCAACCAAAAAAATTTTTAACCCCAAGCATGGGTTAGCCATGGTAAGTCTTGGGATATTTTAGAATCTCATGCAGAAGCCCCACTAAATTATATTTAATTTAATTTTTTTTTTTAGTGAGGCAATTGGGGTTAAGTGACTTGCCCAGGGTCACACAGCTAGTAAGTGTTAAGTGTCTGAGGCCAGATTTGAACTCAGGTACTCCTGACTCCAGGGCCGGTGCTCTATCCACTGCACCACCTAGCTGCCCCCCACTAAATTATATTTAACTGATACCATTTGATTTCCCCACATTCTTATGGTGTTTCATCTGCTAAAGGGATTTTTTCAATGTCATCAAATTCAATTGTTAAGGATTTTTTTTTCTCATATAGGGAAGAAGCAATGTGACATAGTGAAGACATGGTAGATCTTAGGTTAAGGAAGACCTGGACTACCTCTCAGACAGAGCGACCCTGGGAAGGTCACATAATTTCTTAGTGTTCTAGGGAAATTTCTCCGATGATAAAATGTAGAAAAGTTGCTGAGGTACATAAATGAGGGGAGTTTCTATATCAGGAGTTGAGCCACAAAAACACAATCTAAGACCCTGGGCACCCCCCAAAACTCTACAACATACATAGAGATTCAAGTGAGTCTGGTCTATGCCCTCTAGTAAGTAATACTCTAGGACAGATTCTGATAATCCAAGTAAGTAGAACATAATAAAATAAAACCTTTGAAATTAAAAAAAAGTTTTCATCTTATAATTGGTATGATTAAGAATGTTTTAAAACCACATTACTAGTGTTAACCTACCCTTGTATCTAATATGCTAGAGAAATATGTGTTATCATAGGAGAGACTCCCTTGAAAATGTATTGTATCCTCCTTTGTTTCAATTCTTTAATTTACTAGATACTTTCCCACTTCCTTTTTCTTGTCTACCTGTTGGTTACTCTTTGGTCCATATAATTTTATATGGAATTGTGGAAGAATGACTGAATTTGGAGTGAGAAGATCTGGGTTCAAATCTTCTTTTTTGGGGGAGGGGCTTCAAATCTGGAAAGAAAGTTGAGAAACTCATGTGACCACTGTAGGCCTCAGTTTCTTCCTTTGTAAAATAAAATGTTGAACTAGAACAATGGTAATGTGATGAAATAATGGGATTTAGCAGATACTGAAAGACCCACTTGGAGATTAATCTATACTGATTGAATCAAGTGAGGGTGATTGACTGCTGATTAAGCCTACTTCAAGTTAATTGGATTGTAATCACACCTGGCTATTCCTTAAGAAGGTATTGTTCTTAGAAACTAGACTGTGAACTCAACTTGAGAACACCTTCAAAGCAAATGGATTTGGATGACACCAACCAATCAGCTTGAAGCAGTGTGTAAGGACCCTCTCTGTTCCAGATCTATAAAAAGCTTCCACAAACAGATTGCTAGAGAGTTCCTGATTAAAACAGGCTTGTGGAGGAGGACTTCAGGAAGAACCCAAGCAGGCTGGAACTTTAGGCTAGGTAGGACTTCTTTTTTAACTCCTTGTGAATACCTCTATGCTTTAATAAATGTTTAATGCCTAAAGACTGGTGCTGAAGCTTCTGATTTAAGGCGTCCACAATTTAGATTTTAAATATCACAGTGTCAAACTCAAATGGAACCATACATAAGGATCCCTATGGAACACATAATGGCTTAGAAAGCCACATATTACTATTCTGGTCTGAGGACCACATGCTTGACACCTCTGAACTAGATGACTTTCCATCCTATCAGCTTTCATCCATTCTCTACTGCCAAGTTTGAGGAGCAGATGAGTAAGATTAATAGAATTATCTAGTCATTCCCCATTCAGAGTATAGAATCCCTCTGAGTTCATTCTCACACTTCTTGTACTCACATATTGGGTCTCTAGAAGATACATGATGATTACTCTCCTCAGAATTCTAGGGATAACTCAAAGGGCTGGAGTTTCTAACACTCTAGACCCTGAGCTCCCACTAACATCCTCTCCATTATTATTCATCGAGCTGAAATCCATTAGTTTTTACAAAACTAAGAAAGTAGAGGAAGAAGAGTTGATAGAAGAATCCTTCCAAAGTGGAACTAACTCTCCTTTTACACACCCAGGGTCCTTATGAAAAACAAGCTACAAGTTAGATCACATAGGTAGGAACTCACATGCATAAGGAACACACAGGGAAGAGTGGCACCTTCATAATCCTGCTTCTGGGAGTCCTTTTCTCCTTTCTTTGAATCCCGATGAAGTTCCCCTTAGGTGACTTTTTGGTGGGCTACAAGGATTGGTGCTTTTCTAGAGTCAATAGCTGACACTTCTTTCTGCCATGATAAATTAACCCCTAAAGCTATCAGGGTCCTTGGGTGATGGATTTTCCACACATGTTTACAGGTGCTTCTTCTGTGGTCAGCCACTACCATGCCAGTGGTCACTGCTACCACCACTAGACATTTACTACTGACAATCTACTGATGATTCTGATTACTAGTGGGTTATCTATTAGCTATAACTGATTGACCAAATTCCCACAGTCTTCTGGGCATGCCCATATCACTCACTTAAAATCAAGAAAGAATCAAGTAAAGAAACAAAGACACTGTGGGCTCACAGATATATATGGTGTCTGGTTGAGAAATGGGTCAGTCACCATTGTTCACAGCTAGAAGGTCAGAGAAGATATTGCCATATTTCTGCAATGGAATGAGAGATACACAGATTATCCATTTTGCATGCACACTCTACTCTAGCAGGGCACTTCCTGAGTCATTGATATCTCTGACCCTAGAGCTAATTAGAAAACTTTTTTCACCATCTCAAAGTACTATAAACTGCTTTCTAAAGTTCAACATGGGAATGTAACCATATGGGGAATCCCTGTGCATGCTCAGTTATAAGCCATCATGAAGGGCAAAGCTGAGCTTTCTCTAAAACCCAGGCTCTCCCTGGCCAGTCTTTCCACTACAATAATCATTGTTTTCACCAGAAGTCATTTGCTTAACCCCAGGAGGGTTGCTGCCATTTTATAGAACTGGTTTTCATTTCCCTAGGCATTCGCTGTTTTACCATTTGCACATCCAGATGCATAGTTCCACTTGGTTACATCTTATATTCTTCCCTCCCCCAACACGGACACACCCAACAGCCTTTGCTAGCTTAAGTATATATTCCAGAAGGTCCTGTCCTTAAACTGAAGACGAATAATTCATTTTCTAAGTGACAATTATGTTTTGTTTTTAGAGATGAAAACATTTTCTGAAACAAGAATCATTCAGGGAAGCTATATAACCTAAGTACAAGTGATTTAAAAAAATTCTATGTAAAAGAAATCAGGAGATCAAAGTTGTGTTTTATTTGCTGTGTCTTTAGCTAGTAGTTGAAATGAAGAATTTGCATTTAAATAGAAAGATTAATGACTAATACATAAAGCCCAGATTTAATCACCATTTTTCTTAACTGAAAATAATTCATATTTTTATACAGATCATTCACCTCAAGTCACCAGCTGGAAATGATAGGTGTACTCTTTTAGGAAACAGTTTTGATATGAAATCACGTTATTCTCTGTGGCAAATACTTCTGGGGCCGCCCGATTCGCACTGTTACTTGGGAGCTCTCTAAATGGTGGTTCAATATTTCTGGTGTAAGTGTATATGAGGACGTGTGACTCTCACCCCTGGGAAGAACTCCATTAACAAAAGAAATCATTTGAAATTGCTTATGTGTGGTCTGCTTATTGTTTCTTCTCTGACTCATTTTTGGACTGTAGAAAAATCGTCCTTACCATGGCTCAGCAGTCACAGGACCTGTTTTCAAATGACCTCCTTGGGATCTCAGCTTCCACATCTCTAATATAAGGGGTCCTTCCAGCCCAAATCAATGATACCATGAGAGCTAGTGTGGTATATTGGCTAGGGCACTGAACTTAAAGTCTGGAAAACCTGGGTTCAAATCCCACCTCAGCCACTTAGAGCTGGGGGACCATGAACAAGTCATCAAACCTCCTTACTCCTCAATTTCCTCATCATGTAAATGACGGGGGGGGGGGGACTCAAAGGGCCCTGAGGTCCCTTCTAACTTTAAATTTATAATCCTGGGATCCCTGAGCTTGAGATCTAGCCATGTCCCTGCAGCAAGACATAGCAGGGTCTCTATTACTCATCCTTTGATGATCTGACAGGAATCAGCACAGCATTTATTTCACTCACAAGCTACATCTTGAGGGAATGGTTTGCTTGACTAAGTACTCTCGGATTATTCCCCCTTGCATCGGTGAGTTTGCCTTCAGTGGAGATAATCAACTGTTATTCATCAACAGGAAAGATGATAAAATATCATGCTTTGAGCTAAGCTATTCTTCCTAATCCCCAACTGCCACTTTGATACGGCCACGTGCCTGCCATCTTGGAGAGAGCCTACAAGGGCATGGTGCTTACCTCTAGTGACAAACAAGTGAGATGGCCCAGCCAGTAGGCTAGTGTGGGGATCTGGCCTGTGGCAAACATTAGCTCTAGAAAGACCCTCCCCCCTGCGCTAAGTCATTGTGTATCATCTGTATCCTGGCCCTTTGATTGCTGAATATTTGGTTGAGAAATGTAGACATTTGTACATTGCTCTATGTAGATGTAGGATGGGACTCTTCCAATATAGTCCTACTCCTGACATTCTGGTATGGCCTGGAGGTGACCTTGTAGTCATGAAAACAGTGTGGTTTATTGGTCAGAGTCCCGGCCTTGAAATCAGAAAAACCTGGTAACAGATCTTTTATTGGACACTTCCTACCTGGTTGAACCCTGGGCAAATCCCTTATCCAATCTGAGCCTTAGTTTGCTAATCTATGAAATGGGAGGAATAGTTTTTGCTTTAGCTGCCTTACAAGGTTGGCATGAGGCATAAATCGGAAAATGCATGCAGGGCCCTTTTGCAGACCTTAAAACACTCTGTAAATGTCAGATATAATTTGAAGATTATGTTAACAGACTGGGAGCTCTAGTGGGTCCTACCAGGCTGGAAAAGTTTCAAATACAAGACAGGCAACAGACTGTGTCTGTCATTTAAGAACTAACAGAAAGGGCCATTGGCAGAAGCAGATTTTTTTTTTTTTTTAGTGACAGCAACTTATAAAGATGATTTTTTCTGGTGCACAGAAGGGCTGCAATCAGCCACAGAAAGGGACTAGTCACGTCAATGAAATTCAAACAAGCACTTTAAAAAATAGCTAATATTTGGAAGCCTGCCTCTCTATAAAGAGAAGACCCAGGTTCTAGTCCTTCTTCGAATACCTATTGGCTATGTGATCCTAAATAAATCCCTTTACCTTTAAGTGACTTCAAGCAAATCTCTAAGGTGACCCAGGGCCCCCTGCCTGCTTCTGCAGAACACTGGGACTGGACACTCAATTTAGGGGAAGAGTCTTGTTCTACATTGGGTAGTATATCTAATTTGATTCAAATATCTTATCAATTGAGTTCAGTATTTTCTGTTTCTCTGTCTTCCTGTCTTTTTCTCTTTCTCTCTCTTTCTCTTTCTCTCTCTGTCTCTGTCTTCTTTCCCTCCCCCACTCCCACTCTAGAATCAGCACTAGCAAATTACATTTAGCAAATGAAGACAATCATAAAATACTGGAATCCGGAAGTGATAAAGAATTTATAGCTTCCATTTGCCCATCCTCTGCCAACTTAGAGAGGCTCAACTTACTACAGCAGTTCGGCCTGTCATTTGAAATACCACCTCCTGCATTCATTGGCAGCACCTCTGTGCTGTATTGATCACTCCCAAAAGCTGACCAGGATGGTTCACTCCACATCCTCTGCCATTAGGTGGACAAAGCAAAATGCACAGAAAAAAATAACTGCTTTGCTCAGCAATGCCTCCCCATAGGCCTCTAGGCCTGAGCCCTTTTCAGCCTCAGTCCTGAGTTCTGTTAATACCAAAGATTTATCACTGAGAAGGGCGTTTGGGATTCCACTCTCAATGGTCTGCATGACTCTTTCAGAATTGGCCTTCGCAGTGTTGGGCAGCCCCGTCTCAGAAAGTGGTTATTATCAAGTAACCTGGCAACAAGAGCTGCAGACATACAATTTGGGAGAAAATCCAGCTTGGAAAAGCCTCCTTATCATTGTGTCAGGTCTGACCTATAGGAGATTACTGTCCAGCTGGCAGAAAAAAAAATCAGGCACCTGAGTAAGGTTAATTAAAAGTGTATTTAATGCCTCTAGTTTCTGTCAGATGTGACTTTACCTGGATGTAAAACCCAAAGAATAGGAATATAATGGGCCTCCCAGCCCTTGTCGACAGATACCTCTATGCTACTTTAATGGGCTCTCATGTATCATAGAAAAAAATATCATCGAGTTGCTAATGAAACTAATACAATGCCAAGAACTTACATACTTTAATTTATTGTCTCTTCCTAGCATCCCAACTCTGATTCAAGAAGACCTTTTAATTAGAGCACTCTCAGGTGGGAATTGGTCCCCCTTCTCAGTAACACATGGATAATGGAGGGGAGGAAAACAGCCCATTTGTTTCTCAACCAGCATATACTCCACTAATCATCTTCCCAAAATTCAGCTCAGGTTTCTGCCTGAGTTCATTTAATCTTCATCAGGATTGCCATTTTCTATCTCATCTTTCAAAGAGCAACTTTTCAGTTGCAGATATTTCGTCAGGAAAGTTTTGGATTCATTTTCTGGACAGCAGATCTGTCTTTGGTGTTCTGTAGACAGACATGATTGCTGCGGCTCCTGAATGACTAAAGGATTCAACCTTTCTATTTATTCCTGACTTTGGCCAAGGAGATGTCCTTTCAGAACTCCGTGAGAGTAGGTGCTGCTCTTTTTCCTTATTTTTACCCCAGACATTTAGCACACTTCCTAGAACACAGTAGGCACTTAATACTTGCTAATTGATTAGGAGGCACTTAATGAATCCTAACTGATTAGAATTGATTTTCACATTAGTCTTCTTTCCATTTTTCATCTACCAGTGACCCATAGCTCAGGATTCCCAACCTCTGGGAATAGATGGGCCAGGTTCATTCTTGATTCTAATTCATGAATCTTATCTTTGGCCTAACCTCTCCCCACCCAGGTTCTTCCCCAGGAATATCAAGATGTAGCTTCCATCAGGGTCTCTCTATATATGCATAAAATGGAGCCTCAGTTTCAATGCAAGCACTCAAACTGACAAAGTATTTCCAAAACGGGATGCCCTTTATTTTACCCTGCAGAAAATGCAAAACAAAGGAACCAAAAGAAACCATAGAGTGTTAAAGAAATTTTCATTTCTGAGGAGTCCCATCTTCCTCTAGGCCCAATACAGTCCTCAAGACTTATAGTGGCATCCTGTGGTTGAGACAGCCCCAGAAGGGAAAAGAACTTGAAGCTGATTAAAAAAAAATGAGCCATCCTTTTTCTGGTGAATCTCTCTTCCTTGATTTTCACATCTCTGTCTTTTTCTGTCTCTTTGTCTCTCGGTCTCTCATCATCATCATCTTTCTATCTATCTATCATCATCATTATCTATACAACATCACCATTCTCTCTCTCTCTCTCTCTCTCTCTCCCTCCCTCCCTCTCTATCTATCTATCTATCTATCTATCTATCTATCTATCTATCTATCTATCTATCTATCTATCTATCTATCTATCTATCTATCTATCTATCTATCTATCTATCTATCTATCTATCTATCTATCTATCTAATTTCTAGCCTTGGTAAGTTGACCAGGAAGCTCACACCTGGTCCCACTTTCCTCATTCACTAACCATTTGTTTCCTCAGTGGCATAATCTAATTGGTAAATGGGTTGCTGCTGTTTCCAGTTGGTGCTACATTTCTCACTTTGTGCTTAGTCAATGGCTTTGCTAAGGCAGTAAATCAGGGTGAGTTCCCCATGTGGCCTCCAGAGCATATTCCCAGGGCATGGTCACACAGATACATGTTTGGGTTCATCCAGAAGTCTCCTTACAAGGCAATTTCTCACTTCATAGTCAACATGACTTCTGTTTCACCCAGATGCTGTGTGATCAGCAGGAAGACAGAATCTGGGTTACAAAAAAGATAATTCTCAGGCAATGTGCCATGCTGTGCTTTCCCCTTGCTGACTTGATTATATTCAGTCTGGAACAAGGTCTTTTATTTCTTCAAAGAGCCTCCATTTAGGAGACCATTCACATAGAATCACTTAGGGGGGCAAAGAAGAAATGGCCTCTCTTTGTGGAGCCCAATTGCAAAGTTTAAGTGGTACTGTCTTCTCGGAAGCTCATTAAGTTTACTTTTCTCTCTGTCTCTGTCTCTGTCTCACTTGTGTGTGTGTGTGTGTGTGTGTGTGTGTGTGTGTGTGTGTGTTAGGAGTCACTGGGAGGCTTCTTCCTTTGGAGACTTGTATTCATCTATGATCTCATCAATGTGAGTCACTCCTTCACTTATGACGATGATTGATGGTCTTTACCTTCTCATCTTCAGGCAGGCAGCATTTGTTAAGTGCCTACTATGTGCCAGGCACCGTTCTATGTGCTAAGAATACAAAAAAAGAAGAAGAAAGAGAGAGAGGGAGGAAGGCAGGGAGAGAGAAAGAGAGAGAGGATTAAAGAACAAAGTTATATCAGAAGTCAGGACAAGAATCAAACTGAGTCTATCAGTCAAGAAGCATTTATCTACCACTTACTATGTACTGGGGTGGGAGTGGGTTAAATGAGTAAATGTGGGACATGTATAATATAAGTACAAAATGATTAGGGGCACTTAAAATCAGGGGAGTCCAAAAAGGCCTCTTGAAGGAAATGTCACTAGACCTGAACTTTGCCGGGAGTTTAGGTGGTAAGAGGTAGCAATGCAGAGAGCAAGGAAGGATGGACAATATCTCCTGCAAGAATATGGAAGCAAAAGATGGAACATCATGAATGAATATCAGCAGGTAGGCCTGTTGGCAAGAACATAGAATGCATAAGGGAAAATAATATGTGTAAGTGATATCCATGGCAAAAGGCTGGTGCCAGATCATGAAGGATATGACACACTAAGTAAAGGAGTTTATATTGAAGCCTAAAGAAAATGGGGAGCTATGGAAGCTTCTTCAGATCAGGAATAATGTGATCAGAATTGTGTTTCAAGACAATTAAATTGGCAGCTCTGTAAAGGACAAGCAGAGGGAAAAGACTGAATAAAGGAAAATATCCATGAGAAGGCTATTGCAAGAATTCAGGCAAGAGAGTGATGGATGCTTGGCTAGAGTAGTTGTGATGTAAGTAGAAAGAAGTAGGTCAATTCAAGAGATGGTATGAAGGTCAAAACAACAATATTCAATGACTGATTATACGGGAGGAAAATAAAAAGAGAGGAGATAGAGAGAACACTGAGGTCCCCAGCCTGAGGAACTGGAGAAATGGTCATGCTCTCAGAAGAACTAAGGCAGTTAAGAAGAGTGGAGGGGCCAGGTATCAAAGTCATGATGTTTGAAACATGTTAAATTTGAGATGATTCTAGGCCATCCAGGCAGAGATATCCAACAGGCAGTTGGAGCTACAGGACTAGAGTTCAGGTGAGAGACGAGGGTTGCATATGTAGGTTTGGGAGTTATTGGCAAAGTAATTCTAGTGGAACCCATGAAAGCTGGGGAGATCACCAAGAAAGAGAAAATGTATGGGGCCCAAAAGAGAATCCTGGGTACAACCAAGAGCAAACAGAGGCTGGGTCAAGCAAAGACCTGAAGTCCACATCTTAGTAGCTAGGTGGTTAGTACATCAGGTGCTGGACTCAGAGTCAGGAATAGCTGAGTTCAAATCAAGCTGTGTGATCCTGGGCAAATCACTTAATCTCTCTCAGGGCCTCAACTGTTGTTCTTTTATAAATGACTGAGGATCAAATTCCTCCAAGAAGTTCTTGCCTATTTCTCATTTTTAAATATAAGTGACTCAGGCATATGTGAATGGTCAGCATTTGACGCCTATCTATCCCCTTTACCATGATTCCTCATTGGATGTTCTACTTTCTAGCTAAATGTACATATTTGCTGTTCCCCCATCTTCATATTTCATCCCCTCTGTTCATACCTTTGCACAGGCTGATCCTTCTATCTGAAATCTCCCTTCCATCCTCTACCTTTCAGCACCCTGGACTCCCTTTTAAGGTTCATTTCAAGTGCTGTCTACTGCATCAGACCTTTCCAGATTCTTCAGTTTTCAGCAAATGATTTGCTGAGATGTTCACCCTTGGAAGTTCACTTAAGAAGGTTTTAGACTAGTATAGATAAAGGGAATGTGGGATTTATATCTCTAACCTCTCATAGTTAGTATTCTCCCTAGGGTCTCACTCCTTAACATTTCTTTATGTAGACTTTGTGTATTTGTATTTACTTATTGGTTGGAGAGACAGTTGCATAATGAGCAGCATTCTGGCCTCAGAGCCAGAACCCAGAATGACCTGGGTTCATACATATTCTGCCTGTGACAGACACTGGCTATGTGACACTGAGTAGCATGTTTGGGAATAGATTGCAGAGAAGGTGCTGATCTACATTGGGAGGGAGTTTCCTCAATTGGGGCTTCTCTAACCTGAAGCAATCGCAGGTCTAGCTTTTATTCCCATTTTTCTATTATCCCCAACCCTAGACCCCAGGGAAGCTTCTTAGTGGGAAGGGACAGCTTCAGATTTGTCTTTGTGGGCTACACTGTGTCCAACACAGTGCCTGGTACTTGTAGGTACCTAAAATGTGTCTTTTGTTGCAGTTTGTAGTCATGTCATTATTTTGACTAGAAAAAAATTCTTGGTGTTGGAAGAAATATTACACCAGCCCTACACATTGGTGCTTGAGATTGGTGAATGTTGCTTTGAGCAGCTGGACTCCTGAGCCATCTTCCTGAGATGGGATTTTCCTGGAGAAGAAAAAAAAGGCTCAAGTACACCATGTTTGTTTTCATCTTATTTGGAATAAGTTTTGAAGAACATTCATTCATTCATTCATCTATTTAAATATTTATTTATTCATTCACCTATTTACTTATTCATTCATTAATTTATCTATCTATTCATTCATTGTTATCTATTTATTCATTCATTCACTTATTTACCCATCCATCCATTTATCTTTATTTATTTATTTTGCAATTTGTTTTTATAAGTACTTTCTTTATTCAACTCAATTCAGCAAGCATTTATTTAAAGGGAACCTCCTGAGCAGAAGGGTACCCCATGAAAGACCTTAGAGATAACAATTCCTTTTGGTAGTATCATCTAAAACAAAGGTATCAAACAGCCAATGTGTCACCAAATGGCAACATTTCTGAGTCTCAAACCAGATGAAAGTGTAATTAAAAATATTTAACAAAATAAATTTAGGAATACAATAAAATGAATTGTTACTTTGGGGTTTTCTAAATCCAGGTAAACCTACGGGTGTACTTGCTTGTGAGTTAGTAGTCAAATTTTGATTTGAGTTTGACATCTCTGACATACTACATCACAGCCTAGACAAAATGTCTTTCAAAAGATACCATTTAGGGGGCAGCTAGGTGGTGCAGTGGATAGAGCACCGGCCCTGGAGTCAGGAGGACTTGAGTTCAAATCTTACCTCAGACACTTAACACTTACTAGCTGTGTGACCCTGGGCAAGTCACTTAACCCCAATTGCCTCACTAAAAAAAAAAAAAAAAAGAAGATACCATTTAGGGGGCAGCTAGGTGGTGCAGTGGATAAAGCACTGGCCGGCCTCAGACACTTGGCACTTACTAGCTAGCTGTGTGATCCTGGTCAAGTCACTTAACCCCCATTGCCCCACAAAAAGAAAAAAAGTGTTACCCTTGATTCTACCTGATTAGCAATTTAGGATAATAGATCTAGAGTTGGAAGGAGTATTGGAAGCATCTAGTCCAACATCTTCATTTTATAAACGGGGAAACAGGCCCAGGGAAATGAAGTGACTCACCCAGGGTCACACAAATCATGAGCATCAGAGGTGGCACAGTGGATACAGCACCAGCCCTGGATTCAGGAAGACACAAGTTCAAATCTGGCTTCAGACACTTGACACTTACTAGCTGTGTGACTCTGGGCAAGTCACTTAACCCCCATTGCCCCACCAAAAATTAAATTAAATTAAAAAAGACACCATTTAGAAGAAAAGCCCCAAAGAATACATGAAGAGTCAGACCTATTCTCTCTCTTAGCTCAAGGTGTCTCCACTGACTATCTCCAGTGTGGTCAAACATGTTTCTAATTTGGTGACCCCTGTCCTGGGCAGGAATCTCCTCTGAAGATTTTTTAGAAAAAGGAAACAGGAAGAGTTATACTTAATTTCTCCCCCACTGATGAGACATCATTAGAAAGCCCAGTTGAAAAGACATAACATCCCTCCCCTCATCTTTTTGGCTCCAAGGCAGGCTTTGTTTATCATGCTCAGCTACTTTCCAAACACATACATACAGAGAGAAATATGATATAATGTATAAAGATAGCCATCTACATGTCTCTATCGATGTAGCTATACCTATGCCAATACTAATCTATATCTTTATCTGAATAAATAATCAGTTCATGTGGTTGACTTAATAATCATTCATCTCAGGTACAGTTTATCCCCTCAATTCAATCTTCTTGGGTTTCTCTCTCTAGATTTTCAGTGAGGTATAGGCTGACTCAGGAGGAAAAAGCCTTGACATTGGTTCAAGAGTCACTAAGAACTTAGTGATATGGAGATAAATGTCATCTCTACAGACAGGAATTAGAGACCTCTACATTTTCCTGTCAGCTACTTAGGAGAGTTCAAGGGCTTGGTACAGTGGACGGTTGTTCCTCCACCCCCCCTACCCCACCGCACATCCAGTCCTGATGTAGAATAAGAAAGAGGGAAGGAATGGGGAGCTACTCTCCTCCTGCTGTCACATTCCTCAACTCTTTGTGGAACACCTCTTCATTAAACTGCAAAAATAAACAAAACCTGATCAGCCAAAGAGGCTTGGCTTGTCTGAGCTTGCAATTAATTTCCAAAGGTAAAATGGATTCAAAGGCATTTTAATTCCTGGCTCCAGCCCTGGCTCTCCATACTGCATTGTTAATGTGGCTCTCAGAGAAGATGTTTCCTAGCAACAAGAACACAGGAAAGCTTTTAGAATCTTCTCTGTCTGTTATCTGTAGGATCCCAGTTACAAACCAAATCATTAAGAGCCTCACACCAGCCTTCCATCCACCCCAGTGGGGCCCCCTGCACCATTTCTAATTCTCACTGAGGATTGAAGGATGTAGATACCTGTAAGAAAATAACTTACCATCAAGGGAGAAGGGGGACATAGGAACAAGGTTTGGAGTCAGAAACGACCTCAGAAGTCACCTAGTTCAACCCTCTCCTTTTACAGATGAGGAAACTGAGACCCAGAAAAGTGAGGCTCTTTGGATAAGGTCACATGGATAGCAAGTTTAGGAGACAATATAAGTACAGTAGATAGAGTGAAGACTCTGGAATAACAAGACCTGGGTTCAAATCTTAACTCTGGAGATTTCTACCTGTATGACTTCACTTAGGAATTACATTAAGAAAGGAAGGGAGTGGACTAAACTATTTCTAAGGTCCCTTCCAGTGCTCTCTCTCTCTCTCTCTCTCTCTCTCTCTCTCTCTCTCTCTCTCTCTCTCTCTCTCTCTCTCTCTCTCTCTCATCCTCCGACTTCAAATTCAGCATTCTTTCCCATACTCCCTTCAGGCTTTCTTTTCACAATGCTATTTCCTTTCTTAATGTGTGCTTCCCAGTAGATGGATACTCTACTCTTTGCACTTCATTAATTATGACCCATTTAAAACACGTTGTCAATAACACTGAGTGTGTTATGGACTATTGGGCAAAGAAATTGAATGAAAAATATGTGTGTCCATCACCATTATTAATATATATTGATTTAAACCATACAGCCCTGTGTATCATGACTGGATGAAAAGGTTAACCATTAACAGAGCAATTATTAATCCAACAAAGCCAATTACTACAACGATAGGTCTTTTGCAGTTCTCTTTAAGCTTATTATGGGACTCTGGATTGAATGCCCAGCCTGGATTTGCAGCAAGAATCAAACAGATGGTCTGGAAGGGAACTAATGAACTTGAGTCATTGATCCTTTATGAACCTCAGTTTTCTCACCTGTAAAAATGAGTTAGACTTGATGGTTGCCATGGTGCCTTCCAGATCTAAATCCAGAATCCTAAGTATAGATCTGACCATATTATAAGGAGACCCAGCAATTGATGAGAAGACCAGGGCTAGCTTTTCTGAGAGACAAGTACCCTGTCTTCAAAATATGGGGGTATCTGGTAGGTGTCTCTTTGTGGAAGGGACTGCTTTCTAGCACACATACCCATTGTCTCTGAGAATCATAGAATTTTTATCAGAGAGGTCCCTTGGAGGTTATCTACCACTCACCATACACGTTGGTGTCTTGAAGTTTGTAGTGTCTCAGATGATCAAGTGATCAAAGGACCTTCAAATGATTTCAAAAAGTACTTGGAAGACATTGGATGAAATGGAATAATGGCATATAAGTGATCCACTGCAATTTTGAAATCAAGGGGTAACTGATCATAGATTTAGACTTGTCAGGGACCTTGGATATCCGCTGGTCCAACCCCCTCATTTTTTCTTGTAAAATTAAGTGACTTGTCTGTGATAATATGGCTAATGAATAGAAGATTGAGTTTTCAAATCCATATCATCTCACTTGATTTCCAATACTCATTTCATTGTGTCACACTTTCAGTCCAAGGATTCCAGCTCCATCACTTACGACCTTAACTTCCTAGGGGAAATTACTTCTATTGGGACATCAGTTTCTCCAGATGTCAAATGAAAGGACTGAGCTAGGTGGCCTGCAGGAACCTTTATAGTTTTAGTTATGTGAATCTGTGAGCTGATAAGCTGAATCAGAATCTTGGCTCTGCTCCTTATTTTTATGTGACCTTGGACAATTTAGTAGGCCTCTCTTGGCCTCAGTTTCCTCACTTGCATGAAGAGGGGATTGAATTAAATGAACTTAACGTACCCTTTGAATTCTAGATTTCTGGTCCTTGGGCCCTACTTCTCTTGACTCCCAACACAATACTGTTCCCCCTGTAACACACTGTCCCTCACTCAGTTCTGCTTAGCTACCATGCAAAAAAGATTTCTAGCACAATATTTCTTAAGTTCATTGAAATCAAGTATCATCTACTTGTATCAGATCAGTGTGGGTCAATTCAATTCTTACATTTATTCAACAAAGATATGATTATTTTTATAACTGCATCATTTTTAGATTTTTTTTAACAATAATTTTTTCTCACTGGATCACAACCCTATGAATTAAATATGGCAAATTGTATCTTTCCTTATATACTGATGGAGAATCAAGGGTCCAGAGAGTTTTAGCCTTGTGCAAAGACACCCCTATTTAATTACTGACATAGGTGGGATGTGCATGATGGGTAGAATGCTGCTGGTTACAGTTGCGAGGCCTGGTTTAAATCCTGCCTGAGACACTTTCCAGCTGGTTGATCACAGGGGCTAGTCACAACTTTTATCTCTGCAACTGTAAAATGGGAATATAGTATGTATTTGTTGCACTGCCTCCCTCACCAATGATTTCTCCTGAGGAAAATGTTTCATGAAGTGAGATTCTTTTTAGCCATGTCTTTTTTTCCTTTAAAAGCTTTGACTTTTCTTATCGTTTGTTCCAATTATATATTTTTTGAATATCTTCCCTCACTAGTATAACCACCAGGTACCAAATTAAAACCTGTGAGTGAGTATGAGTATGGGGGAAGAAGCACAGAGGGACTGTCTGTCACATGTATTTTATCCAAAAGCGATAGAGAAACATCAAAGATGTTTGAGTAGGTGAGTCACCTGGTCAGATCTATGTTTTACTAATATCAATTTGGCATCAATTTGGTTATACTGGTGAAGGAAGATGTTCATAGTAATATAATTGGGACAAACAATAAGAAAAGACAAAGGTTGGTGGGGAGGAGACAGGGATAAAAAGAATCCTATTTCATGAAGCATTTTTTTTTTCGGGAGGAATCATTGGTGAGGGAGGCAGTGCCACAAATACTATTTTTCCATTTTATGGCTGTGGAGATAAAGGTTAAACAAATGGCCCCTGTGCTCACTCAACTGGAAAGTGTCTCAGGCAGGGTTCTAACTAGATCTCCCAATTCCAAGTCCTACAGCATTCTACCCATCAAGCATGCCCTGCTGCCTCTTGGTTCTGTTTTAGCTGTGTCACTAATTAGAGTGGACTGGCTTTGTGCAAGACTTTTAAACTCTCTGCACCTTGGATTCCCCATCAGTAGAGCAAGAAAGAGACAGTTTGACATATTTATTTCACAGGGTTGTGATCCAGTGAGAAAAATCATTCTAAAAAAATCTAAAATTAATTCAAACTGAAAATAACCATATATGATTTAATTAAATGAATGTAAGAATTGAATTGACTCACATTGACTAGATGAAAATGGATGATACAAGGTCCCATTGAGCTTAAATAATATTGTGCTGGATTCTTAGCACTTCAACAAAATGGAACTGTTTGAGTGTCAGTGTGGCGCAGTGGAAAGAAGATTGTGCTGGGAGTCAAGAGACTTAAGGTGCTGGATCTAGATCAGAGATCTAGAATTGGAAGCCACCTCTGAGGTTATTTAGTTCTCAGCCCCTTAGCTTGGTGTGGGGAAGGGAAATGGGGGTGGATAACCAACCCCCTCCACTACACATGGAATTTTCAAGGTAGCAGAGAAAGTCCTCCACAACCTGGTTCTAGTCTTACTCGTATTACTGCATTTCATCTACTCTCTAACTCAAATTGGTCTAATGGCCATCCCCACACATAACATTCTAGCTTCCTCCATACTACTTTTGTACTGTTGTTGGTCTCCTAGAACTAGAATGTTCTCCCTCCCTACCCCCTTATCTCTTAGAATTGTATCATCAATTAATATAATTCAAAGGACAAGTCATAGTTATTGTCTACATGGGCTTTTCTGTAATCTCCCCAGTTGTGATTTCTTTTTTCTCTTCTCTTCTCTTCTCTTCTCTTCTCTTCTCTTCTCTTCTCTTCTCTTCTCTTCTCTTCTCTTCTCTTCTCTTCTCTTCTCTTCTCTTCTCTTCTCTTCTCTTCTCTTCTCTTCTCTTCTCTTCTCTTCTCTTCTCTTCTCTTCTCTTCTCTTCTCTTCTCTTCTCTTCTCCTCTCCTCTCCTCTTCTCTCCTGTCCTCTCCTGTCCTCACCTGTCCTCTCCTCCTCCCCTCCCCTCTCCTTCCCTCCCCTTCTCTCTCTCTGTCTCTCTCTCAAAATTATTTGGCAGGTATTTGTGTCAATATATTTATCTGAGAACATGCTATTTCTTTCCAGTAGATTGTAAGTTCTTTGAAGTCAGGGGATTTGTGTGTGTGTGTGTGTGTGAGATGGTGGTGGTGGTGGTAATATTGGTATCCCCAGCACCCAGTATAGTGCCATGCAATTAGTAGCTAATAAATATCTGTTGAGTTGAATGAACCAGTCTATGAAATTTCACCTTTTTGGGGGGGAGGGGAGAGTCTTAGGGCACTAGGTGGCACAATGGGTAGAGTGCCAGGCCTAAAGTCAGGAACACATCTTTCTGAATTCAAATTTGACCTTAGATACTTCCTAGTTGTGTGACCCTGGGCAAGTCACTTAACCTTTTTTGCTTCAGTTCCTCATCTGTAAAATGAGCTGGAGAAGGAAATGACAAACTACCCCATTATCTTTACCAAAACCCAAAATGGAGCCATGAAGAGTCAGATAGGACTGAAACAACTGAACAACAGTGAAGATCTTGACATAGGATTTTATCAGTGCTAGGAGCACCCTGGTGAGAAAAATCCCTTCATCATTGTAAAATAACTAATCTTTTGCAACTTACAGTTTTGGTGAGTGTTTTTAAAAGGTTATAAGAGTTTAGTTGGCTTGCCCAAAGTTACATAGCCAGGATAGGTTAGAAGCGAGACTTGAACCCAGGGTTTCCTGATTCCCTGGCAGTTCTCTAGCTACTGTGATCTATTTATTAAATGTTTATGATAAACAAAAAGCACAGAAAATTACGAGGCAATAAGAATCCTCCTGAAAACACCAGTTCCCATTTACATCGTTTGCCAAGCGCTATGCTCACAGCAGCTGCTTGAAATTGGCAATGGATAGAGCCTAGAAGGCTGGGTCTTGAGATTCCAAATTGATATCTCTGGTATAAACATCCTCAAGGAATTAAAAAGAAAGAACAGGCTCATATTTCAAGTTAATCACAAGGCACAAAATGGCACCAACCCTGACAAATCCCTACATTTCCAAACAAGGTGAGGGGCTCAAGGTTTAAGACTGTTTTTGAGTTTTACATTTCCATTAAAAAGCTCCCATTGAAATGACTAAGCTTATTTGACTAGGGAGAAGAGAGAAGACACTTCACCTTTAACAAGCCTTGCAAAGCAGAGCTAATCAATCCCAAGGACACTTCACTGTGGAAATCTATTATGCTTCTCAGTGATCAGATGACTTTATATTTTACATTTTCCCTAAAATTACAGCCCATGTCAATATGGCTAGATATTAACCACATCCACAAAATCAGAAGAAAAGTTTAGCTGAATAATGGAACAGTGGTCAGAATTACAGGAATGCTTCTGAAATTCACAGATATCAATCAAAAGAGTAGTGCATTAGGTTTGCTGCTGTTGTTTTTTATAATACTGCTCCTCCAGAGATTCTGGAGTAATCCAAATGCATGATGTTATTCAACCTCACAAAATTCAGGGGAAGTGAGCAGTCTTGTTCATAGTTCAGCAAGGTCTGAGAATGGCCCTTCTTCCAAAAATCTTCAAGAAGAGACTAATTTGCTTTGACCTCAACAAGTCTGGTTAAAAAAACCTCCCTGATTCTCCTCTTGCTTTCTACTGCCAAGAATGTCTGACCCCTGATTTACATGCAGAGGCATACTAAGAATTTTTCATCTTAGGTGAGTGAGTCCAAGTGTCCAGGAAAAAATGCATTAAAAATGATCCCTTATTGAGGCAAAGTATTAGAAAACTGTCCCATGAAGGTGTAGAGAGGCAACTTTTGTTGCATGAGGCCACTTGTGAGGAGAATGCATTAGGGGAGAATTCCAAGGCAAAAGTGGGGAGGAACCCATACCAGCATGCCAAATGGTATGAATACCCTCTAAAACCAGTGTCATGAGGCAAAGGTAGTACAACCTTCCTCAGTTATACTTCTACCTGAACCTGCCTTTATCTTTTGTTTTACCCACATCACTCTTTAAACTATAAACTCCTAATTGGCAAGGAAAAATATGTAAGTTTATCAAGCAAGCTCTACATCATATGACAATGCATGCTCAAATCATTGATGAAGATGGCAATGATTGTAACCAAGACAATGCTGCTGCTGATTTATGAATGGGTACAGATTATCATCATCACATTCCAAATAGTGAGACTGAAACATCACAAGAAATACAGAGAAGACCATAAGGCATCATAAATTCAGACTCTACAGAGATATGAAATCTCTGTTGCCCTCCCCTCATCTTCTCTCCTCTTCCCCCACTGCTGAGAAGACCATGTTAATCTGAAAGTGCTAGATATTAGAGGGGAGTGTTCATCATAAAAGCTTGAGTGCTTCCCTTCCTTAATTCATGTGGCCTCAATTTTGCTTTGCTTTCTATACCATGAAGCTCTGGTTGACTTCAAAGACTAATGAACACTGAAAGTGGTATTAGATTTCATGAAGGAAATGGAAAGGAAGTGTCAAAGGTTCAAAATATGGAATCTTCTGGCATAAAGGTAAATTGAAATATAGCGATGGCTGGTCCTTCTAGAAAATCCAGTGAGGCTCTCCTCGGTTTTTAAATGGCACTTGCTACTTTTCCTCGTTGATGTTTACACACACACATACACATATATATGTGTGTGTGTATGTGTATGTGTATATGCATATGTATGTGTTAATACACACACACATATATCTATACACATAAACATGTATATAAAGATACTCTGGGAAGTCGGGGCGGTGGGGGGGGGGAGTGCCATTGGCAAATCCCTATGTGCAAGCTGGAGAGGACAGCTTGTAAAAATCAAGGTTTAAGGTGGAGCTTAGTATTTTGACCAATAAGAGGCTCAATAAATTGTATTCTAAAAAAGAGTAGAATTTATAATTGTAATATAAAGAAGTCATTGAAGAGCTCATTAAAATGTTACTCCTGACAAAATTTCTCCTGATTAATTGGCTCCTCTTTCACTATGTCAGGGATTAAGGATTGAATTACAAAGAAAGATATGTGACTAAAATAAATATGTTGAGAGACAGCCTGGTTTAGTAGATAGAGTCACAGAAGGAAATTCAAAAGCAATCAGGCACTCAGGGGAGGGCATCATGGATGGTGAATGGCCTCAGGTTCATGCAATAAGGAGATCAGTGGAAGGAACTAAGGATGACTAACCTGGAAAAGGGAAGGCTTAAAGAAGACTTGACAACTCTCTTCAATTATTTGCCCTGTGCAAGAGAGATTAGAATTGCTAATTCTTATTCTGCTTGGACCTTGAGGGCAGAATCTGGACTGATAGTCGGAAGCTGCAAAAGGAGGGAAGGGAATGAATAGATATTAAACTTCTACAATGTGTCAAACACTCCGCTAAGTGCTGTATAAATATGAGTTCATCCTCACAACAACCCTGAGAGGTTATTATTCCCATTTTACAGTTGAGGAAACCAAAGCAGAGAGAAGCTAAGTGACTTGTCCAGGGTCACATGGCTAGTAAGGTTTCTGAGGCCAGATTTGAACTCAGATCATCCTGATGCCAGTCGTAGTGCATTATCCATGGTTCTACCTAGCTGCCCAAAAAGTATAAGCTTTGTAATTAGAACTATTCAGGGGCGGCTAGGTGGTGCAGTGGATAAAGCACCAGCCCTGGATTCAGGAGTTCCTGAGTTCAAATCTGGCCTCAGACACTTGATACTTACTAGTTGTGTGACCTTGGGCAAGTCACTTAACCCCCATTGCCCTGCAAAACAAAAAAAAAAACCAAACAAAAAAAGAATGACTGATTGAATCAGTTATTTGGGGCAGCTAGATGGCGCAGTGGATAGAGCACCGGCCCTGGAGTCAGGAGGACCTGAGTTCAAATTTGGCCTCAGACACTTAACACTTACTAGCTGTGTGACCCTGGGCAAGTCACTTAACCCCAACTGCCTCACTAAAAAGAAATAATAATAATAATAATAATTAGAACTATTCAAAAGTGGAATGGGTCATCTTGGGAGGTAGTGAGCTCTCCTTCACTAGAATTCTTCAAGCAAAGGTTCATGACCACATGTGATGTTGTGGAGATTATTTAAGCAGTATGAGTTGTATTGGATGGCCACTGTACCTTCATGATTATAAGTACTAGGCATGGAGTCAGCATTTCCTGGGTTCAAATCCTGCCTCTGACTCTTCATAATTTTGTGGCCTCGAGAAAAATGATTTCTGTGAGCCATAGGTATTTCTTTAGGTCTGTAATAGCCTATATCCTTTACACCTTTAGAACCCTTTAGAAAGGGCTGTAGAAAGACCCATCTTACGATGTGCCTGCCCTGGCACGGATTATGGCCATTGTATTTATTATTCTGTTACTGCAGTATGCCTTCCTTTCCTTGGGAAATGGAAAGCTACAGCATAGGTCTGAGGTATTGGACATGGCAGTGGTGGGGAGGGAATAGTCAGAAATCTGATAGGTCACATGGCTCAAATATCTAGAATGACCTTAAATCATTATACAATATTGAATACATTTTAGCTCTTGGTGAATGCTTAACTGCCTCTGTGAGGACCCAAGCAACCCTTGATTGCTTGTTTCTTAGGATCATGGGTCATATTGATTCTTGGTGGCATATGCATCTTTCTCCACCTTCCCCTTGCCTAGGTGCTCCAATCTTTAACAGCAGCAAACTTAAGCACCTACTGTTTACAGAGAATTGTACATCTTTTACCAGGTTGTGCTACTTTGGGATTTCACTGATTTCTCTCCCAGGCAGCTCATTACTGAGATTATCTCATTATCTTATTAAATCTCATCAGCCTTGGGATGCCACCTTATTCCTCTCCTCTGCCTGTCTAATTGGAGGGTGGGACCATAAACTTCAAAATTCCATTTGAGGAGGGAGTTCAGCCAGAAACCTCACTTGGTTGCACTACTGTAGGGCTTCTCTGACTGACTCCTTAACCATGCCTTTGCCTGTTCGGTGCCTTCCCCTCCAACCTTTCCAGATTGCTTTTATTCCATTCCCCGCCCCCCCCCATTAGACTGTATGCTCTTTGAGGGCATAGTATCTGTCTGGAGGGAGGGATTTGAATTCCTAGTACTTAGGACAGTGCCTGGTATTAATAGGTACTTAATAAGTGTTGAATGATTGATCGATTGATTGCTGGTGTTAGGTTAGATGTAAAATTTAGAGAAAATCTTCCCCTTTCATTGCTGAGCTTATATTATAGTAGTTATATAAAATATACATGACTATATCAGTTGAAATCCATATGTGCATATACATATATGTGTGTAGACATATATTTATATATCTACATACATATACACACATATAAGTATATATCGATACATATATATGGCCATACATATATACACATGTGTATATGTATGTATGTAGCAGGACTGATCTTTAATATATGTATGTTATGTATGCATGTGGCAGGAATGGACCACCTTTTAGCTCCATGGGAAGATTAATAGATTAATAATCAGAGGTCCCCTCAGAACCCTATGCATTTCTTTATCTGTCTACACCTTTAGCATCTATCTTTCTTCTTCCTTCCTTCCTTCCTTCCTTCCTTCCTTCCTTCCTTCCTTCCTTCCTTCCTTCCTTTCTTTCTTTCTTTCTTTCTTTCTTCCTTCCTTTGTTCCTTTTTTTCTTTCTTTCTCTTTCTATCTATCTATCATCTATCTATCTATTTGGAATTCATTATTGGTATTTTAGATTTAGGAATTATTTGCATAAAGTAATACTTAATGCCATTTGACTTAATGATTTCACCAGAGAAATCTTTTATCAAGAAGGTCATGAGAGCAGAGAATCTCAAACCTTGATAGCCATCTAACAGTCCCATTTGCACTCACCAAAGCCTGCCTTCCACAGTGTACAAAGTCATCCAGCCTCTACTCAAGGACCTCCAGTTAGGTGAAAGTGACTACCCCTTGCGATAAGCTATTCATTCTTATCACTCAAAATGAAAACTCTACTCTCCTTTTTCTTCCTCCTCCATCCTTATCCCTCTATTCACATTAGCTCTGCCCCTTCCTAGAACACCCAAACAGTGGAATGCCAGAGTTTTCAAGATTTTTTGAAACATTTGATAAGTATCTCCCTTATCCTGTGTCCAAAGAGAGTAAGTCCAGCCCCGAGTTTATACAGCAATTATCATGCCCCCTGTGTCTTCTCTTCAAGTGAAAAAGTCGTGTTTCCTTGAACTGTCCCTCACCTAGCTGAACCTTGATGTTCTTCCCTATCCTGGGTGATTTCTTTTCAGTGCTCTGCACTTTATCAATCTTCTTCCTAAACTCAGGAGCCCAGAACTGAACAATAACCTCCAAATGTGTTCGGACCAGGATAGAGTGCAATGTATTGATCTTTTTATTTAAGGAAACTATGCCTGTCTTAATCCAAGTTAGTCTAACATTAGCTTTTGTTGACTGCCAGATAGCAATGCTGATTCATATCGAGCATGCAGTCCACCCAGATCTTCAGATCTTTCTTAGACAAAAATGTTGGTCCAAACATGTTTCCTCCCTGCCCCCAGCTATTTGTATGTAAAATTAATTTGTATATACAAGTGTAAAGTTAATTTCAATAGATTTGCCCAAATGTTTTAGCTTCTTGGGATCTTTTTGGATGCCATCTCTGTCATTCGATGTGTTAGCTATTCCTCTGAGCTTTTGTGATTTGATAGACACCCCGTCTATGTCTTTCATACAAGTTACTGATAAAAATATTACACAATGCAAAGAATCACAGAGTCTTCAGGCACTACAGTGGAGAAGTCATTCTAAATCAACATTGAATCATTAACAATTACTCTTAGTATGTGGTCATTTAATTAGTGTTAAACTCATCCAATTATGTGAGCATTTAACTCACATCTTTTCATTTTTTCCTCAAGAACAGTACTAAAGACTTTTGATACCTTACTAAAAACTAGGTAAACTACATGTAAAGCATCCTATTAATTTAACAGATTAGTAACGCTGTTGACAAAAGGAGGGAAGGTATGACTTATTTTTAATGGTGTCACCCTGGTCCTTTGGAATCTTGGCTGCTTTTTCTAGATGTTCACTAACCTGCTCTTTATTATAGGCTAGAACTTTGTTCCAGAATCCAAGTCAAACTTATTGGGCATTAGTTGGAAAATTCCATTCTCAAGAACAGACCGAGAGAGGATGAGAAAATAATGAAAAAACAGAGGAGTGTTTAGAAAATTTGGAAAAATGTGTTAGTATGGAATCTCTGTCACCAATGAAGGAAAAATCCAGCAGAAGGGGGTTGTATACTGTGAAAAACTATAGAGAGGTAAAGGAAGATGAAGCCCGGACAAAAGCCATTCTATTGAAGTATTGGTTTAGTTGTGACTTAAGAGGAAAAGGGAGCAGTTTCAGTAATGTAATGAGGATAAGCTGGTAAACAACAAGGGGAGTATAAAGTGGGTGGTCATGATGGGGTGGGTATAGACACCTTTTTTAATAATTTAGTTGTGAAGGGAAGAAAAGAGATAGGGCATTAGATTCATATGTATATATGCCTACATACGTGTATATATATGTATATATATACACACATACACACTGTATATGCATATATGTATCTATCATTAGATAAATAATATATGCATTTACACATATGTGTGCATGTGTGTGGTATGTACATGTATTTGTCACCATCTATTCTTCCTGATCTATTTACTTTTCTTTATTTAATTTAGCATTTATCTGTTTTATTTTTCTATGTACCTTACTTGGATGATTTCATTTGAGTAGGAAGAAACTCCCTCTCCCAATACAGAGTAGCCATTTTCATGCAAATTATAGCCTTACAGCATTGTCAGGAGCCCTAGTAGTTTAAGTGACTTGTCCAGGGTCACATGGTTTAAATATGGCCCAGAGGTGAGACTCCTGACTCTAAGGTTAGGTCTGCTTCTTAGAATTCTGCAGATTCAAAGAGTTAAAAATTAATGTCAGGATTAGGCAAGCCTGAGTACATTTGTAGGCAGACATTAAGGAGCCAGGAGTGAGAGAGAGAATGAGAAGGCATGAGAATGAGGAGTAGATTTCTGGAACAAGGTCCTGGAGGAGACAGACCCTAATAAAGCTACAAATCTCTTTGGTCACATCCCTTCTGGCCATTTGTCAGAGTCTCCTTCACAGACATAAATAAATTGTTAGTCATAAATAAATTGGTAGCTGTGGTATGGGCACCAAGAAATTAAATAGTCAGAGGAGTTTAAAGAAAAGGGCCTTCACTGATTTAAAGTTTCAACCTTTTTTAATGTCATAATCTCAGCCATGTCCTCTGTCTAAATGTTTACATCACTCTTATCCACCCAGTCCTCCTTGACCCCCACGAAATATTGCTAGAGATTAAATTGCAAGAATCCTAGAATATTGGAGCTCTTTTAGAGGTCACCTAGTCCAAGCAGACCGGAAGATCAGAAAGATGCAGGTTCAAATCCAGACTCAGACATTCATTAGCTAGGGTTGTGTGACCCTGGGCAAATTTCTGAACCACTTTCAACCTCACTTTCCTCATCTGAAAAAGGTGGCTAACAATACTTACAGGACCTATTTTGTAGGACTGTAGTCAGAATTACATAAGATCTTATACGTAAAGCAATTTGTCCTTTATAAACATCAACTGCTGTTTGTCTTATTTTTCTCACCTTTATAACAGAGTTAAGGTAGAAAGGGTCTTGGGAAAAGTCACTAATATCCTACTATTAACCCTATATATTTAATGTTCTGTGCACTCTTGAGTAGGTAGAATGATTAGCTTTTTTGTAATTGGATAAAGGTCAACTCTTTATCTGTTGGACCAGGATGTTTCAGATCAAGCCATCAGTCATGTCTTTTGGGGTCTGACCCTCTAACTTCTGGATGGATGTTCATATTTGTAATAATGGCTGACACATCTTTCTAGTTCTCCCACAGGAATAGCATGAGCAAATTACAAATTCAGTGCTAATCTAACCATAATCCTGTCAAAGAAAGAAAGAATACACGTACATTTTGTCTTTAAATATTTCTTTGTGCCCATTATCCTCTTTTTGTAAATTATGCATAGAAACATTCATGATTCTTGCATATATTTCATTCATGTCTAATCTCATCACTGTGATGCTAACTCAAACTTTGATTGATGCCTCCTCTCTTGCCCTCCTCTCCCCTCTAATTGGAGGACTGGAGGGTGGTATACCAAACTCCTCCCAATGCCTTCCTTTATAGAGGGCAGTAACTGGACTTTTTGGGTCTCTCCACTTTGTATCTGCTGCTCTGACTGTTTTCAACTCTATGCAACAAGATGCCCACCTGGAGTTCCCCTTCTACCCCACATCTTGCTTTCCTGCATCCTTTTTTGTGTTGTCCCCCCCCCCAACAGATTATAAGCTTCTTGAAGGGAGAGTCTTTTCTTTTTTATTAATTATGTCTCCAGCACTTAGTTTGGTGCCTGCCATATAATATTGTAGGTGCTTAAAAGAATGTTGATTGAATTGGATTTGGTTTGTTTTCTTTATACACCATTTCTCTCTTACCCCAAGATTGAACCCTTGTAACAAACCTTGTAACAAAACATCTGATAGACCTTGTCCAAAAACAGCCAAATAGTTTCTCACTGCTCCACCTTGGGGAGAGGGGAGTATATTTTATCTTTTCTCAAAGATTTCCAGTGGTTTTTCTGTTCAACTTATGTTTAATGATCTTTTTATGTGCCTGTTATAGTCATTGTGTACATTATTCTGTGGACTTTCAATACATACATGCATGCATGCATGCATACACATATACATGTTTTATATATTATATATGTATATATTCTGTATCAGAGCTTACAAATCCTTTCACATTTCACTGAATTACTCATGCTCATCATTTCTTAGTGCAAAGCAATATTCCATTATATTCATAAATCATAGTTTTTCTGCCATTCCACAATTGATGGTGCCCACTTTGTTTTAGGTTCTTCACAAAACATAGAATGCTGTTATGAACGTTTTGAAATGTCAATGAAAATTTGCCCATTTGCTTTATATTTCATTATGTTGTTGAATTTCTTCTAATTTTTGTTGATTTTCTTGCATTTTCCAAGTAAGCCAGCATATCATTCTATGCAAGAAGTAATGTTTTAGCCTTTTTTTTCTTTTTATGACCACTTATTCCTTTATTTTTCTTTCTATTGCTATATCTATCATTTCTTGAGGAATAAAGAGTGGCAACAAACATTTTTCTTCGATTTTCTTAGTGAGATTAGTTCTAAAGTTTCTCCATCACAAAGACCTAGAAGGTAATCATTTTCATTTTTCTCATGTTATTGAAACTTTTGGACTCATCTGTGGTAAAAATTTTTTTTAAAAATATTTAGGTGTTGTATTTTATTGAGGTCTTTTATTTACATATATTCATAAGGTTTTTATTTTCTATAATTGGTATGATTTATTAAACTTAGTCAAATATTTTTATAAATCCAACTTGTTCATAACAAATGTTTGTTTGGTTAATTTCTGTATTATATGTTCCACTCTTTTATTTGGTATTTGTTCATCAATGCTAATGTACGATACTGGTCTGTGATTCATTTTCTCACGCTTATCTTTCCTTTGTTTGTACAGCATCAAGTGAATTAATGAAAAATCATTTATTAAGTAGTTATTATCTGTAAAGCTCGGGGGACCTACATAGCAAATCAAAACAGTCTCTCTTTTCAAGGAGCTTATATACCAATTGAGGGAGACAACACACATAGGAGGTTTCAGTTACAAGTAGGATGGACTGTTTTTATTCATAAAACCTTATCTATTTTTAATGTCTAACCATTTGATAATGCCAAGGATTTTCATGGTGAGAACTTTACTTTCTGGGTATTCAGTAGCTGCAGCTGCTGAGGAGCCAGATGTTACAGCACTTGTAGAGGAAGTTGGCAGGATATCTCCATGAGATTTGCTCCTCAGGACAACAGCTATTAAGGGTCCCTTGCGTAGCAGAATGGCTGGTCAGGATGAATTGCCTTTCTATTCCCCATCTCAGTTGGTTGGCAGTTGTGGTGATGGTGGTAGAATTGGCAGGCCCCTTCTCCCTAAGGCATGCTGAGCTCTTTTGTTATTGGGGTCCAGGCTGGAAGGACTTTTGGTCATCTGGAGGCACTATTTGACATATATATCATATATGGTATGAGGCCATTTTTCCCCTATTCTTCTTGAAAGAATGTTTACATAGCATAAGGATTCTTTTTTCCTTAAAAGTTTGTTAAGTGGCAGTTAGGTGGCAGAGTGGACAAGAGCATCGGCCCCGGATTCAGGAGGACCTGAGTTCAAATCTGACCTCAGACACTGACACTTACTAGCTGTGTGGTGATGGGCAAGTCACTTAACCCCAATTGCCTCACAAAAAAAAAAAAGTTTGTTAAATTATTTTGTAAATACATTTGGAGCTGTTTGTATTTTAGAAATGGAAGCTCATAAATTACTATTCAACTTATTTTGATAAAGTTAATTTTTGTTATTTATTTTTCTTTGAACTTTGTATTAGTTTATGTTTTTATAGATATAGATTGATTTCAGTAAAAATTGTATATTGCTGACATACATGTGTATTTTAATTTCTGATAATTTTTATTTATTCTCCAATATTTTTCCCTTCTTATTTTTGATATAGATAATTTTGTTTTCCTCTTTCAACAAAACCTTCATTTTACTTAATAATTCAACTGTCCTATGGAATTCTGGTATTTATTGCACTTCTACAATGAACTCTTTGGTGATTTTTTAGTTTATTAATTTGATGCTTTTCTAATTTTTTAATATACACTCAACTGAACCATCTTCTCTTTTTAACTTTTGTTAATGTAAGTGTTAAAGGATATAAATATTTCCTTAGAAGATTAGTTTAATTGAAAATTTACATTTTTACTTTCATTATTTTATATATAATTTTTATTACTTCTGCAATTTGGTCTTTGGCCCAAGGCAAAGCACTTTTTGTTCTACATTTAGGTCAGCATTTTAAACATCAAATTTCTCTTGTTGACCTACATTGTTTTACGGTCTATCATTGAAGTATTAGTATTTAAGACTTCTATCTTTTTATCTTTTTGAAAAGTACTTTATATACCCAAGAATGGTCAATAATTCATCTTTAGAAATAGATATTCATGAAAGTGATAGAGCAAGAACCATTGATACAAAACAACCCCTGGAAGTCTGGGACATACTCTTAAACAAATGCACAGACAGGATAAGGCGAAGTGGACTCAATTTCAGAGACCTTATATGGCAAAGGGGTTACTAGCAGCTCCTGATTTTTGGAAGGTCTTTTTAACCTTTGTAGAATGTTCATGGAGGTATATTTTCTCCTGGGCTCCATGTAGAAACCTGAAACTGCCTTTCCTCTATGTGTCTAGTTTATTTTCAGTTCCCAATATATATGATTGTCACTGCTAGGAAGCCCACAGGAATTCCAAATCTTCTAAACTTTCTAAGCTCACAAGATTATCTTCTGGCTAAGGAGGTTGGGAAGAGACTTCTTTCCCCACACCCATGCCCCGCAATGATTCCGTCTCAGGAGTTCAACTGATGCTGTCCTCTGTAGACTGGCTTGTTATTCAAATATCCAAATTCTCAGTTGACTTGCTTTTTAAATCATGACTCACAGGCCATGACTTCACTCTTCAGCCAATCCTGTGTAGTAGAAATTCATTTCACCCACTGGCCTTCAGTCTTTCCAAAATGATTAAGGACTTTTAACACTTAGTTAAATGTCTTTTATTGATTGATGGATTGATTCACTAAAATGTTCTTTCTTGTTATGGTGGTTGCTTTAAATGGGGGATGGTGAGTAACCAATTGACTGAATCAGACTCTATATTTCTACATTTAGCAAGTATTTGTAGAAGACCTACGATGTGAACGGCAATATTTGGGATACAATGAAATAGTCTCTGCTCTGAAGGGAGTTGACAGTGTGGTCAAGGAGAAAATATATAAACAGGTAACTCTAATAAAAGGCAGGTAAGTGGCACCAAGAGAGAACATTCTGTTATAGAATGCAGGGAAATGTGATCTCTGACCTGGGGTGATACTCACTGACAATTAGGGTCAAAGATTTTAGAGATCAAAAGGACCTCGGGAGTCACATGTTCCAATGACCTTATTTTATAGTGGAGGGAATGAGACCCAAGGAGGTGAAATGATTTGTCCAAGATCACAGTGATAATAAGTGGAAGATACAGGATTTGAACCCAAGTCTTGCAGTAGCCATGTCTGTCAGTGTCAGTGTCAGTGATCTGTATCAGCCTCCATCAAGAGGCTACTTGAAACCTGCTTTGGTGAAAAGAATGTTGTCCCCTCTCACCCAATTCCAATGTATCTATTTAATGAGTTTGAGTTTTTATACACTAAAGATTGTTTTTAAACTACGCATGCATTTTTCTTAGGGACAGGTAGCTAACATGGAGAACAGAATGGTAAAAATTGGAGTTAGGAAGACTTGGGTTTAAATTCTCTGCCTTAGATATTATTAGCTGTGTGACCTTGGGTAAATCACTTACCCTCTCACAGTCCCAGTTTCTATATATGCAAAATGGGAATAATAATAGCACCTACTTTGCAGGTTTGTTATGAGAATCACATACATGCGCATATACATATGCGTATGTATATATGTGTATACATATAAATATACACATGTGTGTATATGTGTTATATGCATATATTTATATGTATGTACACATATATATTTGATCAAATATATACACATGTAATACACAAGACATATAATCACTACTGGTTTATATATATAAATTTATGTATGAATATATGAATGTATATATTATTTATACTTAAATATATAATCTTTATATATGAATATATAAATCGATATATAGTATATATATTTGTGCCTAAATATATACACTATATATTTATATATAATCATAATTATAAACATGTAAATACTTTGCAAATTTTAAAGCTCTACAGAAATGGTAGTTGTTTATTATGTTTATTATTACTACTACTACTAATAATAATAATATAAAAAGAAAAATGATACAATAGATAAATTCAATGGAAAGAGATGTCATGATATAATGACTAGATGACCAGCCTTGGAATCAGAAAACTATGGATGCAAGTCCTCCCATACTGGCCATGTGACCCTGGGCAAGTCACTTCCCCTCTTGGTGATCCAAGCTATTCCTTCTCTCTCTCTTTTTTGTTTTTGTAAGGCAATTGTGATTAAGTGACTTGCCCAGGGTCACACAGCTAGTAAATGTTGTGTCTGAGGTCATATTTGAACTCAGGACCTCCTGAATCCAGGGCCGGTGCTTTATCCACTGCACCACCTAGCTTCCCCCAAGCTATTCTCTTAAACTCTTAGTTGGGAGCAGTTGCTGTTCTGCATTGATGTAGGGTTTTCTTTACCCCTACACACACACACACACACACAAAAATAACAAAAAAGAACCATTAGAAAGTGTGCTGGATTAGGAGACAGGAAATGCATAGAAATTCCAGCACAACAATTTACTACCTATGTAACTTGGGAAAGTGGCCTGACTTCTTTGGAGCTCAGTTTCCTCATCTATAAAATAAAGAAGTTGGATTGTATCAACTGTCTTTTCCCTCCCTGAATCTCTGAATCAATATGAGAAATACATATGTTAATTTCATCTCCAATCAGACAGAATTCTTGGCCAACAGCCAAAAACATGAGTCCATGTTGGGGCCCAAGTAAGTACTTCCAATCAAAATTTTGTGAAGGCTATTCTCCTCACTGAGTTTCTGTATTATCAAACAGAAATTACGAGATTAGAGGTGTGGGATCAATACAGAATTAAGGAAATATACTTTTCATTACATGGTGATATTTGCAATTGATCCCTTAGGCCTCTTAGCTATCTCAAGACATATATATATATATATATATATAAAATATATATGTATTATATATATATACATATACACATATATATACATATACACACATATATATACATATATATATTTTACAACAGTGCATGGAGTACCATGAAGTAGTTAGAATGCCTGGCCTGTTCACTTGCAATCTTATTCTAAATGAACCAGAACCAAAGAGTTTCCAAATGAATCTGGGCAGGACCATCCTCCTGATAGATATATATTTTTTCAGGCTACTTGCCACTGTATTTCCCAGTTCCCAGTTGGGAACAGATGCTTTGTTGAATGCAAACCTGCATGTGACCCTGATCTTTATTCCTTCATTGCAAAGCTCAGATAGGGCAAATTACTTTATTGAGAAATAAAATTAACTATGAGAAAGGAAAAAATGCCACCAGCTGTTCCTGCCTATGCTGCTAAAGTGCTAAATTAGATAAGTACATGAATAACATTAGGGAGTAAAAAGCGGCTTGCTTGTTCAAAGTAATAAGCATTAAAAAATACATCCAGAGATCCATTGTCACTGAGTTTCCTTTTTGAGTGAAATTTCGCATTATAACCTGTCAAATTATGAGGGGAAAGTAGTGATAGCCATCAGCCAATTAAGATATTGCCACTTTTTTCAATAGTTTTGCAGGGTTAATTAATGTAAACCCATTTTAGCAGGTGGTAGTAGATGGGAGCTCACTTCTACCTGCAAAGCTTTTCTGTAAAGAGTAAGAGATTTAACTCCGAGTCCTCCTTCTGGACTGAGATACATACAGTCTCAGTGTATCTTCTACAATGCTCAAGCCCTAGAAGTCTAAAAGATATTCATCTCCCCTAAGAAAAGCCAGATGTACTATTATTTAACATATATTTATTTCCTAATTATTAGCATAATGCAGATTAACTAGCCTTAATGGTAACCAATTAACTTAGAAAAGAATCCTGACCTCTCTGAAATTCAATTTCCTCATCTATAAAATAGCTTATATTCCATAGAGCAAAACTATTTACTAATTTTTGAAAATTTAAAATGTTTGGCAGAGATAAAAATCCTCAATGTTGACAGAACTGTGGCAATATAGGTGGACTAATAACTTTATCCATCCATCCATCCATCCATCCATCCATCCATCCATCCATCCATCCATCCATCCATCCATCTATCCTTCCTTCTATTCAATCATTCTGGAAAACAATTCAGATTAATGAAGTAATTATGCAATGATCATTTATTAAGCACTTATTATGCGCCAAGAATTATGTTAGGCACTGGGGATACAAAGACATAAATGGGGGCAGCTAGGTGGCGCAGTGGATAGAGTACTGGCCCTGGATTTAGGAGGACCTGAGTTTGGCCTCAGACACTTGACACTTACTAGATGTGTGACCCTGGGCAAGTCACTTAACCCCAATTGCCTCACTAAAAAAACAAAAACAAAACAAAACAAAACAAAAAAAGACATAAATGAAATTTTCCCTATCCTTAAGGAACTTAGGGGAAAAAGTCCCTACATTTTTGACTGAGTAGTCAAACTACTATGTATACATCCTAAGAAGGTTAATGATAGAAGGAAATGTCTTTTGTAAACCAGATATTAATTTTTGTGCCAGCTAAGAATTGGAAACAAATTGGGTGATCACCGATAGAACTGAAATGGAATACTATCGTACCACGAGAATGGTGAATTTGAAGAATTGCCAGAAACATAGTATCAACTGATGCAGAGTGACACAAAACCAGAAGAATATACATAATGACAATAATTATATGAAGGAAAATAACATGTGATTAATAACAAGAATAAGTGTTATTTGCATAGTGTTTTTTTTAAAAAACGTGTTTATTTTTGATTTATGAAATAAAACAAGCATTTCCATAACAGACTATAATAAAAAAGATGATTGCACACAAAGTTGGAAATCTAATATAGAACTTGCTATTCCTTTTAAATATAGGATAAAATTATCAAGTAAATTTATTTTTTTCTTCCCTCCCCACCAGCCTTAGAGATGGCTACCATTAGACACAAATAGGTGTGTATGTATGTATATGTATGTATGTTTGTATTTATGTGTATAAATGCACATATGTAAAATAATTCTATACATATTTTTCTTTATCAATTCTTTCTCTGGATGCATATAGAGTTTTTCTTCATGTGTCCCTTATAGTTAATTTGGGTATTTGTAAAAGTCAAAATGGCTTTTTCACTCAGTCATTCTTAAAATAATATTGCTGTTACTATATAATGTGTGTACATATGTATATATGTAAGTATGTATGTGTATGTATACTTAGTGTAGTTACTATATATTATATAAGTATACATGCATGTATTGTGTATATATGTATACATATATTGTATGTATTCTGTGTTTATGTATGCATGTGTGAATGTATGTATACTTAGTGTGTATAGTGTTTTGAAGTTTGCAAATTACTTGAAACATAAATAGCTGAATTCAGATTTAATTCCAATTATCCATTTTGGTCCTGAAAAACAGATAATGAAACATATGCCCCTTCTCTTAGCAAAAAGATGGGATACCAAAGGACCAGAATTTGAAAACATTGTTGGACATGATTATTTCATTGGTCAGTTCTCTTTAATAGTTTTTCTTTCTTAATATGGAGGATTTAACAGTGGATTCTGTTGGTAAGTAACTATGCTATAAAAAGAAAATGTATCAATAAAAAATTTTTAAAAGAAAAAATGACTTGCCGTGGATGTAACTAGATGCGACCATATCATCCATGGAGAATCAAAATTAAAATATTAAGATTGAGAAACTGACAAATGCTTTAATATATTTGCAAGGTAATGCTAACACATTATAAAATTAACAAGTCAGAATGTGAACCACCATCTGCTGGCTGGCATTTTAGGACTTTGGCCAAGACTATGAGTAAAGCAATGCTTCACATATAGAAGGCACTTAAAAATGTTTGTTGGTTTGAATTTCATGGTGAAGTCATATTTTCCACATACAGTTATAGAAGTAGCTTAGTAAAGACAAAAAAGAGCTATCTTTGAGATGAGTTTCCAACGACATATACTAGAATAGGTGAACATGGAGAGCGCCCAGGCACTGATGCACTGGACAAGGGGTTGAACTGCTTGATCTCTAAAAGTCCTTCCTATCCTGAGCATCTCTGGTTCTGTGAGAACAAGGCAAATGCCATTTAATGAGAATTGTATGTAATACTAATTTGGATGAGCTGTCAATGATTATAATGAGAACAAGCAGTTCATTCTTCAAACTTCGTATTTCTTTAAATCATTCCCTGTGACACAACCTTTTCATTATGGGATGGCTCTGGGGATATACTTCTTCCTTAATCAGGGCACAAGAGCCAGAATATATTGGGAATTGAGGTGGCAAAGCCATATTAGAAGGAAAATGATGAACCTTAAACAAGATCCCCTTTCCTACATTGTGTTATCTCATTGACTTTGGTGTGGTCTCTTTTCAGCTTTTCAAAAGGAGCCTGTGAATTTCCATATTGTGACTTCTATAGACATCACAAAACCTGCATTCATCTCTACAACATCTGCCTTTCTGCCATTTATGCTTTGTCACAATGGATGAATGAGGCATGCCAAGGCATCCTGATGGAGAGGTCACTTAATTTTCGTTTGTAAAGCCAAATCTCCTGTGCTCTCCATAATTACCAATCAATTTTACATAAATAGCAAAATTAAGCCCCATTATTCTCATTTACCACAAAATTAGAGGAATTAATTAAACATGGAAAAAGTGCCTATGCCTGCCAAATCACTACTTCTAGTAGATAGAAACAAATTCTGGAATTATATTCAGGCAGTAAGAAAAATCAGCCCAGCCTACAGAAACTCAGTGAACTCATGCACTACAGAGGATTTCATAAATCTCTTTCTTCTCTTTCTTTCTCTCTTCTCTCATTCCCTCTCTCTCTTTATCTCTCTGACTTTTCTCCTTCACTTTACCCAATACTTTTCTTACTTTTGAAATCAAGTCAAGGAAAATACCTCTAAAATAACCCTTTTCTCCCCTGGGCCCACCACCCCATCTTGTACTGTTTGTAAAATACACAAACTTAAGTGCCAGATACCATTTAGGAGAGTAGTGTTTTTAGACCTTTATTTGTCAGAGAACTACTACTCATGTAAATGTAGCTAGTAATGTCAGATCAATAATTCACCAAAACACAAGAGAAGAGAGTTCTTCAGCTTACTTGTACCCATAACCCAATTTCCTAACTAAATGAATAGCAGATTAAAAACAAAGATTTGACTGAGGAGAGTGGGTGGATTTTGCAATGTTGCTATAAGGCCTAAAAAAACTAAGACAGTTCCATCTTATACTATAAAGAAAACATGTGAAATCATGGTGTTTCTTTCATTGACTGAGTAAGAAAAAATAGCGAACTAAGAAGAAAGCATTTCAGCCATGAGTGGTTGAAAGACACTTACAATTACCACCATTATGAAACAATGATATATACACTGTGCCTTAAATAAACTCGAGAAAAAAATGATAACCTCTTTTAACTATTGGACTATAGTAGAAAGATCTTCATATCTTCCTTAATGAGCTTTTTATTGCCAGTGTAAATTTGTCTTGAACTGAATTTTTGTCTTGGGAACCCTGAATTATGTTCTATCGAGTTGTTCTTGGTAAGCATGCCGGCTTCTGCACAATTTTTGCTGTGAAAATGGCTCCTTCTGGCAAACTGAAAGCCATTGAAGCTCCGTTTAATTAGCTGCCTTCTGCAAATATACCATTATTCTTCCCGCTCAGCTCGGGAGTTATATTTACAAAGGGAACAGATAGCAATGATTATTCTGGGCTGCAGTTAGTCAGTATTAGTTAATGCCTGCATGTAATTGAGAGGAAATTAAGACAAGTGTAGATCATGCAGGAAGAAGAATATATGGGTGTCTGCTGGGAGCGAAATTTCACCTGTGTTTTTCATCATGGATTGGAAATGCACGTATTCTGTAACCTCCCCATGGAAAAACAGCACATCTCTCACCTGATGACAATTGAGCAAGAATACAGACTAACTCAAATTGTTCACATTCCAATGATACACACGGGTGATTTTCTATTATGGATATTTACTCCTATGTTGACTTCCCCTGGCCTTTGAAAATACTTTGAGGTCACTCACTTTCCCACCAGCTTCATGAGTTTAGGGAATTCAAATTGATTTTAAGATTAGCCTGAGCCAAAATAATTAGGAAGGGAGACCTTACATAGAGTGTCAGTGGTTTGGAAAGCATTATTTAAGACAGTCATTGGCTCCGTACATAGAGTACTGGGTCTGGAGTCAGGAAAGCCTGAGTTCAAATTCAGCCTCAAAACTTCTTTAGCTGTGTGACCCTGGTCAAGTCACTTAACCTCTGATTGTCTGACAAAATGGATACATTGGAGAAGGAAATGGCAAACCACTCCAGTATATTTACCAAAAACCCCAAATGGGGTCATGAAATGTCAGACACAACTGAAAAAAATTGAACAACAAATTTTAGGAGTATCCACTGCTCTTCTCCATGGGATAGCTGAGCATTTGTCAGATTGAGTATTTGTAGCTTCACAGATAGTGTTAATGATGGAGAATTTGGTGTTTCTCCATTTGTATCAGTTAATCCACACCTAGATGGCATGAGGAAGATCATCTGGAGCCTCAGTTTTAGAAAATGGGTAAATATGATACATTAAGATTAAATGAATGACCTCCATTATACACATATGATCTGCAAGTCTAAAGGCATGAGACTGACCATGACCACAACTTCCAGCAAACTCCTTATTGCCTTCAGGGGAAAATACCAAATCTTCAATTTGGCATTTAAAGCCCTTCATAGTATAGTTGCACCCTACCTTTCACATCAGTTTTACCTGTAGACTCCATGACCCTTCCAACATGACCTAATTGCTATACTCTGGATCAGTGTTTAATTCTCTCCCTTTGCATACATTACCTTATTCTTCCTACCATTGCCTTTTAGAAATTCCAGTTTCCTTCCAGGCTCAGCTCCTTGGCCAGCTCCCATGGGAATCTTGTCCTCATCCTCTCAGTTGCTAGTTTTCTCCTTCCTCAAATTATCATATAGACTTATTATTACTATATTGGATTCTTCTCAAGGATAAAATAAGCTCCTTGAAGAGACTTTTGTCTTTGTTGAATTGTTTTTATATCTACAATGTCTTCCACTTAGTAGGTACTCAATATCTGTTTGCTGGCTTGAACTGAATTCTATTAGTACTTTAACTAATATTCACAAATACAAGTTGAATGTGTGAAAAAGACTAGTGTTTCTATATAACTACAGACTGACAACTGAAGAGAATTGTAGAAATTATCTTAAATTGTTTCTCTTTCCTCCAGACAAGATAGAAGCCATATCACCTCAAATAGAGTTGGAAATGATTTTTTAAAGTACCTGCTGTAAGAATATTCTACGATGACAGTTTCCAGATGACTCTGGAGGATAGAGTGAGGTTGGTGACCTTGCACAGCCCTCCATCACTTAAATTCAGTTCACTGCAATTCATGACATCACCTCCCAATATCATGGTCCTCTTTGAAAAAAGGAAGGATGAACAAAGGAAGGATGGTCATGTTTATTTAAGGTTTGCAAAATGCTTCAAGTCCAACTTCTCATTTTATCATATGACCAAGAGACCAACAATTTAGCTCCAGCTCCACCATTTTAGAGATGAAGAAGTGGAACCCCAGAGAAAGTTGAAGGAACTTGCCCACATTCATACAGTTTATATGAAACAGGACCAGAATAAAATCCATGTCATGCCTTCAAATTCAGCCCCTTCTACTCTACAGAGCTTAAACTATACCTGAAGAATACTAGTGCTGTAGAGTTTAGTGAAATGTGGAAGCTAGTTTCTTCCTATTGCAAGTCATTGGGTTCTAACTTATTACCCAAGGGCTCTGATGGTCCTCATTCAAGCAGATCAGTAGTGAGAATTGAATCCTCCCCTTATGGATTCTAGTTTTCAGAAATAATGCCAAGTAAAAATGAAATGGCAGCCAGGTTGTACAGTAACTAGGCTGCTGGGCCTGAGTCATGAAGATGTATTTTCCAAAATTTAAATTGGTCTCAGATACCTACTAGCTATGTGACTCTGGGCAAGTCACTTAATCCCATTTGTCTCAGTTTCCTCACCCATAAAATGAACTGGAGAAGGAAATGGCAAACCACGACAGTATATTTGTCAAGAAAACCCGAAATGGATATTGGCCAAGAAAACCTCCAAAGAGTCAGACATGACTGAAAATGACTGCACCACAACAAAATTATGAAAGAGGGGAGGAGTGGGAAAGGTATTGAGCTCCATTCCTTTCTTATCCTGTTTCTTACCTTTGGGGCTTCCCCATCCTGCCTCTACTGCTGCCTTATCCTGAAGCAGAAGCTTTCAGTTGCAATCCTGTGTCTTCTGCTGCCAAATCCATTTCTCTTAACACTTCATGACAGTAGCCGGATCTAATGTGTGTATGGTTTGTAGTGGGCTACCATGAGGGAGAAAACTGTATCTTTCCTGCAGAAAGCTCCTCATCTATCTGGCAGCCTTTTACCTGAGCTCATGGGTAAATAATACTCTTTCATGAATTTTTTTCATTAAAATTATTCACAAAGAACCCCCTTTCCATCCTCCTTCTAATTAAAGAACTGTATGTCTATTTTGTGAGACTCATTGAGTTCCTTCTCCATAACCTTGGATGAAGACTAACAGAAACTCAAATATAGCTCTTATTTTCACCGCACCTTTGAGGAAGCAAATAAGGAAGAAGCGGGAGTTGTTTTTTTTTTTTTCCTTCATGATCTCCAATGTAAGATTGCTAGTGTATTGAATTGTCTCTCTAAGGACTCACTGTGGAAACCACAAGTGACAGCTCTCTATTTGGCAGGAGGCCATTCAGACCATGGTGGCTTGCCTACAAGCAGAGAGATCACTGGGAGACTATTGATCTGAGATATAAAGAAATGAATGTAGCAAGGATATGCCCTACATGAATGGAGAAAGTAAGGAACAGGAATATTGGGTGGTTTCTGGGAGGATCAGGGATAGAAAAACACAACCCTCATTGCAAAAAAACAGGGTTTTATGTTTATAAATTTATTTATTTATTTTTTTTTTGCAGGGCAATGAGGGTCAAGTGACTTGCCCAAGGTCACACAGCTAGTAAGTGTCAAGTGTCTGAAGCCATATTTGAACTCAGGTCCTCCTGAATCCAGGGCCTGTGCTTTATCCACTGTACCACCTAGCTGCCCCTATGTTTATAAATCTGCAATTAAAGCTCTATTCATTGATGAAGACTAGGGGTCATGATAGCTGTTTTTATGGATTGTAAGAGCTGTCACATGAAACAGGGATGAGTCTTGTTCCATGAGGCCTCAGAGGGCAAAACCAGGAGCAGTGGGTAAAAGGCACAAAAAAGCACATTTAGGTTGCACATAAGAAAAACAAAATTATGAATGCATTCTGCTCTCTAGAAGTGGTCTGAGGTGGCTCTGGATCTACTGGATTCTTCCTTGCTGGAAATCTTTAAGAATAGGTTGGATGGTTTCCTATCAGAGGTATTGCAATGCCTTTTTTAATTTGTAGATGGAACTAGATGACATCTTAGATCTCAAAAGTCTTCCCTTTGATTCACTGAAATTTGAAAAGACAATTCTAGTTTTCTCAAAGAAAGTTCTCAATAGTACAAAAAAAATAACAGTGAACAAATCTTCCCACACTCTGAAGATGCTACTCTCAAATTCAAATAGTGACAGCAGATTAAATCAGAGAATAGCTCCTTAAAACACATACATCCTCTTCAGTTCTGAATAGGGAATGGAATCACAGTCACTTATCACTGAAGTGACCTCTAGTGTCCTTAAGTCGAACTCATATCTGAGCAAGAATGTCCGTTAGAGTATGCTTGACAAGTGGCCATGTGGTTTCCATTTGGAGAGACAGCAAGTTATGAGAAATGCTTTATCTTCAGAGGTAGCACATTTACCTTTGGAATGACAATTCCTGGGAAAGCTTTTTGTTGTCAATATCTCTGTATCTTTGAACCACTGACCTTAATTCTGCCATCTGATCACTCAAAATAAGTTTAACTCTTCTATGTAAAAATCCAGCAAAGCCTTAAAGACAACTCTGAGTAGGTCCCTCCCAAGACTTGTTTTCTCTATGTCAAATACCCCCCAGGTTGCTAGCATGATTTCCAGTCTTGGGGCAGCTAGGTGGTACAGTGGAATAAGCACCAGCCCTGGATTCAGTAGGATCTGAGTTCAAATTTGGCCTCAAATACTTGACACTTACTGGCTGTGTGAACCTGGGCAAGTCAATTAGCCCTCATTGCCCTGCAAAACAAAACAAAATAAAACAAAAAAATAATTTCCAGTCCTGTAACCATCATTGTCACTCTCCATTTTAAACACTACAGTATTGCATTGTCTTTAAAATGTGGTGCCCAGATATCATTGCAATACCCCAGATACAGTCTGACTGGGGCGAAATCTAATAGGATCATCACCTCCCTCATTCTAGACACAATACCTCTCTTAATGTCAGTCATGTTAACCAATTGATTATTTTTTTTTGTTTGCCATTTTCTAAAGCTCCACTTTGTCTGACTACCCTTTTCTCATTCTGTATTCATGTAGTTGATTTTTTAGACCCATGTAGAACTTTACATTTAATCCTAGCAAGACTGCCTGAAGACAAAGTGAATAACTAAAGGAAGAAAAAGGAGAGAGGAGCATGCTAAGTGAAATATGGGAGAAGTTTGCAACTTCTCTTTCATCAACACATTTCTAGTCAGTATCAAAAATGAGCAAGTTTTTGACACATAGAAAAAAATGCCAAAACTCTACTGGCCTGACAGTAGTTCATGCAAAGGAGAAGTGCTCAGCTGGGATGAAAGATAACTCACTGATACAAGCTTTTAGAGCAACAAACTATTTTGAATGTTCTGTTAGGGGTTTAAATCTCTAAATAGTTTTCAAATCCTGAGGACTATCCTGGAGAACTGAATATGCCTCAGATACAAGGAGAGACTAATGAACAAAGCAGCATTTCTGGTTGAAGGGCACTGAAAGTTAAGTCAGGATATTGTCACAGCATGTTAAGAAGGGTCCTGCTGTGGCAAGGCATTTCAAGGAAAGTCAGACCCACACTAGCCCATACAAACCAAAATAGGCTAAATCACTGACTATTCTCCAATATCGTAGAGAAATTGGCTGTGATCCCCCCAAAGAAACTGCAAGCAATTTCATGGGAGTGATTAAGATGATTATTGGCATGTTATGTGGTGGGTAGTTTGTTTCTGTTTCAAGTTCCTTTGATATGCAACTTGCCTTTTAAAAAATATAAGTATGGGAGAACACATCCAATTCTAGTTTGTGCCAACCTAAGGAAAGTTCTGATTGTTCCATTGGGTTTCTTATTGAAGGGTAAGTCGCCATTGAAACAAGAAAATTAAAGCAACACTAGAGTCAACAGCTATTTTCAGTCAATCCCATTAGAACCTAGGTACAAACGGGGAGGAGGTGGAGTCATAAGGAAGGGAACATTATGAGAAAAGTATATAAAAAGATTAATTAGTAGAGTAGTAATAAAATGATGTTTTATGAGGACAGCATAGAAAGTTGTCTTCAGTCAAGAAGATCTAGGTCCAAATCTCTCCTTTGTCCTATACTAGTCATACAACACTGGGCAATCCATGCAATTTCTCCATGCCCAAGGCAACTCTCTAAAACTTTAAGTAGCAAAATGATGTTGGTAGCCATTGGCAGAAAGACTTCCTTCTCCTAAGTTCAGAGATCCCGTGCCTATCCCTCTGTTAGGGCAGAGGCCAGAGGCCAAAAGCTTGCATTTAGTATGTCCTTGTGTGGTTGGTTGTCTTTTGTTCTCCAAGAGGACCATAAAATCAGGAGGTGATGTCATGACTTGCATCAAATTGGATTACAGTGAGAGAGGACTGTGCAAGGTCACCAACCTCACTCTCTCCTCCAGAGCCATCTGGGTTCAGTGGCAAGACAGACAGATAGAGAGAAATAGAGATAGAGGTCAAATTTGAACTCAGATCCTTCTAAATTCAGAGCTGGTGCTCTAACCCTTGTGCCACCTAGCTGCCCTATGTCCTTGTGCACTAAAAATACAAAGGAATGCTAGTTAATAGTCCACATCAACCTACAGCAGAGTTCTGCACCTTTCTTGTAGCATGGAACCCTTGGGCAGTCTTCTGAAGCCTATGCATCCCTGCAAAGAAAAATGTTTTTGTTTTTTTAATTTGTGACCTAAAATATACAGGATTACAAAGGAAACTATGTCAAAATTAAATGTTAAAATTTAAAAAAAATCCATGATCCCTAGGTTGAGAGCCTTCTGACTAGAAAGAAGTCTCTAATGAGTACCACAGCAATATGTCCTTTGTTTCAATGTTTTGAACATTTATCTGAAGTCAAATTTTGTAGCTTCATTTAGTAGTGACAAGGATGATAATGAGACTTGGCATGTCTCTATCACATTATAATTTGCAAAACACTTTACACCTTTTATTTCATTTAATCTTCACAACTATTCAAGGAGGGGTTGCTATTATTATTCCTAATTTATAGATGAATAAGCTGAGGCATAGAGAGGTGTAGTTATAAATACTGGCGATGGTGGTGGTCATGGTGGTAGTAGTAGTAATAGTAGTAGTCATGGTAGTAATAATAGTAGTGTGAGAATTGGAATAGCAGCCCCTGCTGGGAAAGATATTGCAGGGAAGCTCCACCATGAGGAGAAAGCATGCCATTTAAAAACCATGTGACTTTAGCATCAGGAAGTGACCTTTTCTGGGGTTTTGAAGGTCATTTCGGCATCCGGAACTTACATCGATAGAACTGCCTGTTAGTTGTGTCAATCAAAGTTACCAGCCAATTATCTTGGAGCTGTGTGTGTGGACGGCCCTGTTTCCTGTTTTGAAGGAGGCTTTGGGAGGAAGCCCCTAAGGAGGGATCTCTTTTGTGCTGGAGACTTCCGTTTGGGAGCAGGCGAAGAAGACTAGGGAGGGAGCTGGCAGATCTAATTTTTTATCCAAATGTTTCACTTTACTAACTCCTAATACATTTAATAAATACTTAAAAGTGTAAACTCATGCTAAAGCTTCTGATTTAAGGCAACCATTCATTAGATTTTTTTTTTTTTTTTAGTGAGGCAATTGGGGTTAAGTGACTTGCCCAGGGTCACACAGCTAGTAAGTGTTAAGTGTCTGAGGCCAGCTTTGAACTCAGGACCTCCTGACTCCAGGGCCGGTGCTCTATCCACTGCGCCACCCAGCTGCCCCCATTCATTAGATTTTAATAGATTTTAGACATTATAGCTAGAATTTTAGCCCCTTATAGTAGTAGTAGTGGCAGTAGTGATGAAGTAGTAGTGGTGATGGTGGTGGCGGCAATGATGGTGATGGTGGTAGTAGTGGTAGTAGTAATAATGAGGAGGTAGGTGCTATTATTACTTCCATTTTATATATGAGGAAATCAAAGCAAACAAGTGACTTGCCCAGGGTCACACAGCTATAAAGTGTTTGAGGCAGAATTTGAACTCAGGTCTTCCTGACTTCACATTTGTGGCTCTAACCTCTACTCACTTCCTGTTGGGTTTAGGAACATGAAGTATTGAGTTGAAATCTCTCTAATGATGCTACCAGCATCAAGAACTCAATACACACCAAGTGTATGTGACAACATACAGAGTACAAGTTTTATCATCTACAAAAGTTGGGGTAAAAATACCCCTAGTAGCAGGCTGACAAGGGTATTGTGAGGCTCAGATAGGATAATGTATGTAGAACACTAGCTAAAACTCAGTCACTGTCCTGAACAGCTTGTCCAGTGATAGCTACTATATGGGATGGAAATAACAAGCTCCCAAAATGTCTCCCCTAATGTAATGAAATTTAATAGAGACACACATAAAGTACTACACAGACATTAAAAAAAATCATCTGCAAAAATACATGAAGGGGAAGGGATGGCAAGACAACAATTCATGGAGGGAAAAATCAAGGTTTTGGATGGACTGGAAACTCAAGATGAATCAACAGCAGGAAATGGAAGGTAAAAAAAAAAAAGCCACTTGGATCTTTGGCTGCATTAATAGAAACAGGGTCCAAACAAGTTAAATGAGTCTCTGCCTGTATTCTGCCCATATCAGACCATATTTGGAAAGTGGTTTTCAGTTCTGGGTGTCACATTTTTGCAAAAGCTTTGACAAACTGGAGTGTGGGGCGGGGGAGGGAAAGGGACCAGAAAGGCAAAAGTCTCAAGCTCTTTCCAAAATACAGTCATTTCCAGGAAATGCAGTTGTGATTCTATGCAAAGGGAGGCAGAAAGTCATCATGGCAGCCTTCAAGGCTTTGAAAGGACTTCTTGTAATAGAACATTTGGCTTAACCCATCAGCCCAGAGGGTGGTCAAGTCCGCAAGCATTTATTAAGCACTTAGTGTGTGCTGGGGCCTTCTGTCAAGGGCTTGGGACACAGAGAAAGGTCAAAACAGGGGGAGCAATGTGAGGAAGGTGATGAGGTTGCTTTGTGCTCAATATAGGGGAACGCCTCCGAACACTTAGAGCTGGTGAGGAGTTGGATGGGTTGCCTCTGGAAATAGGGAGTTACATCTTAAAGTCCCCAAGTGAAGGCTGGAAGACTCGTCGTGAAGCCCACTAGGTGGAATGGTGGACTGCACTCATCCAAATTAACTATAAAGGACATATGAAGAAAGATGCCATCTGCATAAGGAAAAAGAACTGATAAATAGAAGTATAGTTAGAATAATTTTCCATATATCTGTATACATATGCATATACATACATCTGTCTATCTCTATCTCTGTCTCCATCTCCATCTCCATCTCTATCACTATCTATACACACACCTTAATTTGTATCTAATGGTAGCCCTTTATAGGAAAGGGTGGAGGGAAGGGAGAAAAGAAAAAAGAAATTCACATGATTTTAAAAGCAAGTTGTACACAATAAATTTACAGTTTCATGAGCAATCATTTTAATTATATTATGTTATAGAAATGCTTGTTTTATTATTTTTATTATTATTTTATTAAAAATAAAATAAATATGAAAAATTTCCAATTCTGCCTTAGACACTTAATATCCATGTAGCCTCAATACTCTTAGCCTCTTTCCTTATCTGTAAACTGGGGATGATAATTGCACCTACCTCCCAAGGTTATTTGAGGATCAAACTAGGTAGCAAAGGTAAAGCATTTTGAAACCTTTCAAGTGCTATATACATGCTAGCTATTATTATTACTTGTGAGGGATGTTGGAATCAATAAGCAAGTATGTGTTAAGTGCCTTCCGTGTATTGGAGAGATATGCTATTTACTATTCAAACTGAAGTCAGGCTTGATGATCCTTGAGGATTCTTGCAACCCTGATATTCTAAGACTCCCTTATCAGATGGAGGCAGAGACTGCACCTGCAACCTGCCAATACCTTAGTGAAAGGATGATGGGGTAATGCATTTCAAAGTATTTTATCTTTCATCTGCATGACAAAAAAATTAACCTCCCCTCCCTAAGTTTCAGCCTTCCATGTATTTTGCACATTGCACATTATTTCAGAATCTTAGTGATTCTTCTTATCTCTGGTCTTAGAAGTGAGATGTTTTGGGGGTTTTTTCCTCCCATTTACATAACATTGCCCAGGAATAGGAGAAACTGCTCCATCTGCTGTTCCATTGGCCAAACTGCACAGGGAATGCAAGCAGGCTTCATGCCTACTCCCACCAGTGCAACATCTTAAATCAGGCCCAGAAACACTAGTTGTTTTTGCAAGCATAATGGCTTGTCGATGCCTGCCTGGGGCTGCATCTTTATGTCTGGGGGAGCCTGGCCAAAGTGCCAGTCTCTGGTGAGGGCCAGGGATGAATCCCAATTATACTGATGATTAGAGTTGAATCTGGCCCTAAGAGCTCCCTGAAGACCGCACCTGTTTTCTAACTCGCCTCCCCAATACATAGGGCCTGAAATGACACATCACTGCCTCTCCTCAGGCAAGCCCTCCCTCCTGGGGCCCTCCGGGGGCTCCAGTCTTGTTGACTGATAAATCTCCTTAGTTGCTTCCCAGCCCACAGCAGGGGCCGAGTCCTCCACAATCAAACACTCAGAAACTCTCCCCATGGCTGCAGTTTGTTGTTTTTTTTTTTCTCCCTTGCCCAATATCTTCTGCCTCAAGTTGCCAAGGAGCAGCTATGGGAATCAGGGTCACAGTGTTTTGTCACAGAAGCCAGGGGGCATGTTTACAAATGTGCCTTGTCATGATACTCAGTGTGATTAATTTCTTAGTTTTGATTTTCATAAGCCTATTCCTATTGGAGTCAGACAAGAAACCTCCAGAGGCCAAAGGATCTCTGATCAGCTGGACTGGCCTGAGCCAGAAAGGGGGACTAGGGAGCCAGATTGCTTACTATAGAACTGATAAAAATAAGTCCACATTCGATGAAGAAACTGAGACCCAAAGAGTTTCCATATTTGACCCATAGTCAAATAACTAACAGATAGAAGAGCTGAGATTTGAAACTAGATGCTGGGGCAAGTCATCTCTTCCTTCCATTCTCTCACACTGTATTTTAGACGTGGCAGGTAGCTCATGAAAGGCTTAGAGAGGTGGGAGATAAAATGTCAGGTGTGCATAACAAGTCTTTAGAGCCTAGTGGGCTTGTGCAAGACCTGGGCCTGGTACCGAATGAGCTCCCTGAATAGGAGTCGGAACAAAAGGGGTTGATGCCAATTACTGTGAATAATTCTGTTAGTTGACATTTATGAGATACCTTAAGGTTTACAAAATATTATATACATTATTTCATTGTATCCTTAAAACATACTCAATGAAGTCATTTCTTTTGATCTTGGTGGTGGTGGTTGTTCATTCAGTCATGTCTAACTCTTCATGACCGTGTTTGGGGGTTTCTTGTCAAAGATACTGGGGTGGATTGCCATTTTCTTCTCCAGCTCATGTTACAGATGAGGAAAATGGGGAAAACTGGGTTAAGTGACTTGCCCCAAATAATACAGGTAGGAAATTTCTGAGTCTGGATTTGAACTCAGGTGTTCTTTACTACAAGCCCAGTGCTCTATCTATCCACTATGCCACCACCTGCCATTTTATTTTATCCCCATTTTTAAATTAAGGTACTATAATTCAGAGAAGTAAGATTGAATGACCATGATCACTTATAGAATCATCAGATCATAGCCCTTGAACTTGAATGGACCTCAGGTACCATCTAGCCTAACACCCTCATTGTATAAAGGAGGAAACTGAGGACCAGAGATAGTTATCAAGAGGCGGTATTAAACATAGGTTCTCAAGTCCAGCGCTCTTTCAGCCATGAAAACCCAGGGATCTTAGGATCATCGATTCATAGCTGAAAGGGAACCTAGAAGATATCTAGTACAATCCCCTCACTTAACAGATGAGGAAACTGAGACCCAAGAATAGTAGCTGATTTGCCCATGGTCACTAAATAAAATTTGAGCTGAAAATTCAAATTCAAGGGTTCTGATTCTAAATCCGACAAGCTTTTCCCATCACTATACTCCTTACTTATTATAAGTGAGGGGTTTCTATATATTTGTCTGTAGGTTTGTAGGCAATGTTTTCCTTTGGCCTTTTATTCTTCCTTCTAGGAAACTCCCTACCCCAAACCCATCCCAGATCCTTATTCTTATGTCTCCTTTCTCTGAGTGTTGTCGAATCTGCCAATGTATACCTATTAAAGTATTAGTAAATCCTATGGCTTTTCAGAACTAGCTCATGGGAAGGATTCAAGGAATGGCCCTTCCTTGATGTAACTGTATTTTTGAAGACTCAAAAGCTTTCACTACTCAAAGGAAAGAAGCTATAAGAGGAGAATTAGGAACTGAGATGTTTGATTTCATCTATCCCCCATAATATTGTAAATAAAGAAAAAGGGGCCCACAAAAGTGAAATTGCTTACCCAAGTTCATAGAGGTAGTTGATATTTGGAGGCAGAGAGACCTGCCCAATGATTTCTATAATCACTTACTTCAAACACCAATCTCTGATTCTGGATTCATACTGAGGGGTGTGTGTGTGGGTGTGTGGGAGTATCTATTCCTGCCTTATCTACTTACTTCTTCTAAGATCCTGGTGAAGTTTTTTCTTCTTTCTTCATTAGCCTCAGGTTTTTTATCCATTAAATGAAGGAGGTAGATGGACTGGATCACCATGATGGTCTCTTCCCATTCTAAGTCCTAGGACTCTCTCTTCCTATGTTGTGGAAGGTGAGTCATTTATAAATGAATAAAAAATGATTCTCTATATTGCTTTCCATGCATTCAATCGTGTACCTAAGAAGAGATGAATATGGAAGTCATTTAAGAAGGAAGGCGTCTCCTCCAATGAGAGGTGATTCAGCTTAATTCTTTTGAAAGAGGAGATGAATTCTTTGAATACTTAGCTTATATACCATATATAATACTTATGGTATTAGCCCTTCATTTTAATATATCCTACCTCCAAATTAAGTCAACCAATCACAGGTGATTAGGCATCCCTTAGGAACACCTCTTTGAAGGGCATATAATCTGTGACCCCCACTACAATTTGTGGTCTTTGGTCTGAGAGAGATATCCATTGACCATCCTTTTATTAATAACCTGCTGACTTATTAATAAAATTATTAAATTACCCAGAAACCATGTCTCTCATTTTTTTAATCATCACACTGCTCTATATCTAACAACTTGTACTGTGGAAAAAGCATGATTCTAAGGTAATAGAACCTAGGTTCAAATTCTACCTCCCTTTTCCTAGCTGTATGACCTTGGTCAAGTCATTTAAACCCTTGAACCTGTTTCCTCATCTAAAAATTGAGAGATTGGACTAGATGGTCACTAATGTATGACTCTAAATCTATGATTATATGAGAGAAAATACAAAATTTCACACACTCATTGTATTCCACTTCTTCAAGGGAAAGGCCAGCTTATTTTAAACATACACACACATTCACCCATCTACACACACACAAACACACACACAGCTACATACACAATTCTAAATGGATATAAGAAATCCTGACAAGGCTTAGTCACTAACTGTGGATTAAGTATATGAAAAAAGCTTGTCTAGTTGAGGCTGGGTTAGAGGGGGGAAAAAAAAGCATTCTCTGTATCTTGGTGCTATTCCTAGTCCTGATCCCTTGAAGTACACAGTGAGAAGTTGTGAATGAGTCACAAAATCATAAGCAACAAGCCCACCAGGCAGAGACTACATTTCTAGGAGAGAAGCAGTCCAAAAGCAGTCATTAAAACTTCAACAACCTGAAAGGGGGAAAATATTCTGAGTTGAAACTGACTTTCAAATGGTGATATTCCAGCGAAGTCCAACTGTGACGATTGGAGCAGGCTTTCTATCACAGCCGGATTTCTCCTGGGATCAAGAGATCCCTATGAACTCACTGTTAATAGTGCTCAGGTTTGCAGCCATTTTCCCCAAGGCATTAATGATCTGTAGAACCTATTTCTATGGGATTTAAAAGTCTACAAAGGCCTTTCCTCACATCAATGTGTCTTATTAATCCCATTTTATAAGTGAGGAATCTGAGGCAAGTCAACAAGAAGTTAGCGCCCATTTGTGAAGCACCTACTCTGTGCCAAGCCCTGTGCTAAGGGTTGGGAACACGAAGAAAGGCAAGCCACAGTACTTGGACTCAATCAATTTACAATCTAATGGAAGAGGTCAAAGGTCTTCCCCAGGGTTATTTGACTAATAAGTTCCAGAGCTAAGTGGAACCCTGGTTCTTTCCCAGCCCCGAGCCCAAACTCTCCTCCAGTTTCCTGTATAACCCATAGCCTCCCCCCAAACCAAACCAAACCAAACAAAAAACAAGGTTAGAAATGTTGGCAAACAATTGGCTTTGGGATTATCAACTACCAAGCATTTACTAAGTTGAGTCAACAAGGATTTATTAAATGCTTTCTAATGTGCCAGGTACTGGGCTTAGCTGCTGGGACGACAAAGAGAAGCAGAAAAACAGTTCCTTCTCTCAAGAATCCTATATTCTAATGAAGGAAGAAACCACTGAAAAAGATGAAAAGGATGCTGAAAGCCGGGATCAGGGAAGTTCCCGAGAGTAATTTATCATTTAGTAGTACCTAGCACCTACTATGTGCCAGCTTCTGTGCTAGGTAATGGGGATACAAAGACAAAGAAAGAAACTGCCATATTAAGAAGTTTATCTCTATTAGGAGAAATGAGATGCACACAATTCAATTCAATTCAATTCAATAAATAAGTAAGTAAATAAATAAATAAAGTGCTTAACAATAAGTACTTACTATGTGCCAGGCACTATGCTAAGCATTGTAGATATAAAAGGAGGCAAAAGACAGTCCCTGCCCTCATGGAGTTTACAGTCTATTTGAGGAGACAACATACAAGAAAATATATACAAAGCAAGTTGTAAATGGGATAAATAGGAAATAATCAACAGGCAAGGTTCTGGAATTAAGAGGGGTTGGGGAAGGCTTTCTATAGGAGGTGGGGTTTTAGTATTTATAAATAAATGCTAATTCTGTACAAGATAAATGCAAGGTAATTGTTTTTTCCTATTTGGGGAGATTGGGAAAGGCTTGTCCATCAGAGGAGTAAAGCTTTAAGGTTCAAATTTTTGACCCGCATTCTAACTAATTCAAGAGGTAAATAAAAGGACAATTCAATCAGGTTGAGCACATATCTAGCTGAATATGTGTGAAACAATTTCTAGAAAGTGTATGTTTCTGTTCCTTTGGACAAGGATGCGATGGAGTACCCAGACCTGTAAGTCTAAATAAACTACTTCCTAATCAAATATGTGATCGGACTCAATAGAATTCCATCTTCTTAAAACAATTCTTTTGGCATGGACAATCACTGTGAGCATCTCCCAGTATAGGAACTGCCTCTACTAGTGGATATGAACAACTTTTCTGTCACCTGGGACATTGAGAGCCAAATTACTTCTGTAATGTGTATCTGAGGCAGGATGGGAACCCACTTCTTTATAATAGCACCTTCTCCTCAGGGTTGTTATGAAGATAAAATGAAGTAATATATGTAAAGTGCTTTTCAAATCCTATAGCATTTTATAAATGCTAGTCATCATTATCACCACCACCACCACCACCATCATCACCATCCTGACATAAAGCCAAGGGAGTCCAAAAAGTCAATCAGTCATTCAATTGGTAAAATTCTATTGCTATCTTTCTTTTAAATAAACAGACTATCTCTCAGTACCCTCTCCTTCCCAGCAAGCATCTTACATACAAAATAATATTTTTAAGGACTAAAAAAGAAAAACAGAAATAACAAAAAAATCTTGACAAACCCATAACATGAAAGAATTCTGAAAAAATTATACAATGTCTCTCCATTGGTTGACCCCAACCCCAACCCCGCCCCTGGCACTTACGCAGAGGAGTAAGGGAGAGGTGTCTTCATACCTCTTTTTTGGAGCCATGCTGCAACATGCATTTATTAGGTATTTCCTTCATGCCAGGCACTGTGCTAAATATTGGGGATCCAGATGCAGAGGCAAAGAAAGGTTCCTACCCTCAAGGACTTATATTTCCAACAAGGGATATGACATATAAATAACTATATATATATATATACATACAAGATATATGTAGGAAAAATGGAAGTTAATTTTAGATGAAAGGCTCAAGCAGTGAGGGGAGGGCTCTTTAGGAGGAGGGGGAGCTTAACTTCCAACCAACCCAGCAGTTTACTATAAGCAGACCATTTACCCCCCAAAAGGCTCTATTTGATCTGTTCCAGTTCTGCCATGGGTGCCCTTTCACCTTTCCAAGGAAGTTATTATCTTTGTGTACCTGATGTAGGGAAACCATACCACTGCAGGAATAAAGAGGTTGAATGTTATTTTAATTGAATTTGTTTTCAATTTATTTCCAGCTGTCTAGGGAAAAGCCTTTTACACTCACATCATTTGATTCTTTCTTGCTTTCCCGTCCATTATCCTCATAATGAGCTTTTAACGCATTAAGGCAGCCCTGTTTGTTGAACAGCGATTCACATTTGTCAAATCAATAAACAGTAAGAGCATAAAAATGGGAGTAAGTAAGAAATCAAATCAGAACCTGAGAGACACAGAGAGAGAGACAGAGAGACAGAGAGAGACAGAGAGACAGAGAGAGAGAGTTAGTTGACTCCCTGCATCCAGAGAAATTTTTAGCATGGAGTCCCAGAACTGTGGCCTGAAACCAAGTCATTAGGAAGCCCATTCATGCTCCTAAGCCAAGGTAGGCATAGCACCTTATGGAAATGTGGTGGGAGTGCTCTCCCAACTTCTTTTTCTCAAGGTTATCTTCATTGCTTCTCATAAGAAAGTGGCTTTCAAAGGAAATGTTGCTGGCCCTCTCTTAAGTACCCCACTGATGTAAACAAAAGAAATCTAACAAGCTAAGCTCTATGAGCCCTCAGGTCTGCCTGCATATTGGCCAACGCAGATCGAAGAAGATGGGAGAACATTTGAACTACACATAGGGTAAGTATGTATAGATATTGAATTTACCCTTCAGTGAAGGGTGTTATTAACCTATTTAATACCATTGAGGCTCCTTCTAGGAGCAAGAAAGAGGAAGATCTAATTTCTGATTCAGAATCAACTGAGAATTTCACAAGAGTTTCCATGTGTTTCCTAAAACAAAATAACTGACCACTACTTTAAGATTTGTCTTGAGGGAATCAATCATATAATCCAGGCAATGTGGTGTCTGGCCCTGTCTCTGGGGTCAGAAGAACTAAATCAAATAGTATCTCTGATAGTTAATGCCCAAGTGATCTTGGGCAAGACATTTAAACTCTGTACCTCAGTTTCTTCCCAAATGAGGGGAATCAAACTACATAGTCTTTGAAATTTCCCTTTCAACTTTCAATCATCAGAGAGTGTACTAAACAATACTCTATTCAGTATGATGTGTTAGTGGAAGAAAAATAAGATAAACAGCCAGGTATATAGAGCAAAAGTCTATTCAATTCAGTTCAGAAAGGTGGCATATTGGCATTGTGTAGTGGGTAGAAAAGTGGACCGGTAATCTATGATATTAAATGGCCACTATGTGCCATATACCAAATTAGATGCTGGCAAAGCAGAGGCCAAAATGACGCAGTCTTTGCCTTCAGAGAGCTTGCAGTCTACCTTCCCAACTTTAAACCTTCAGAATCATGATTAATGTTCTCACTTACACAGTAATGAGTCCCCCCCCCAAAAAAAAAAGCTGAACCTTTAAGGAAAGAAAGGACTGATGTCATCTTTCCCTTTCTTTCATTTCCTTTGAGACCAGCTTGAAAACAGTAAATGTTATATTATGACCATGGCATCCTTTCTACCTGTAGAGCTGCTCTCATCCTTTGAATGTGACCCATGACTGGGTTTTCCTGGAAGAAAGAACATGAGGTTACTGTTGTAGCACATCCATTACATTGTTGGTGTTTGAGCACATAATGTGTTCATTATCCTGCTTCAGTCTTTTCATCAGTAGAGAGAAATTGTGTTATCACAGGAGAAATGAGCTTTCATGTTTCTCCCTCAATTCTCTATTGTACCAAAACAAAAAGGTTTGGGGTTGATCAAGCTTTGCTTTGTGATCTTTTCCCCCCAAAAGGCATACTCTTCATGTTTGGAGTATGCTCACATATTAAGGATGTTTTTGGCAGGCTCAAGTGATCATATTGTTCCAGTCTGAATTTATTCTCTGTTTTTTATTTCCTTCATTTTGTATATTCCAGTTAGTAACAAGTAGTTTGCCATGAGCCCATAGTTTGATTCAGAATCAGTCATGAAAAAAATGTTTTTAAATGTTGCAAAATTCCATTATTGTGCTTTTATATAGAAAGGTTTCATTGGAAACTTTTAAAAATATATTTCGGATTCTTTGAATAGCAGCAAAGATGCAATTACATTGCCTGCATACCTGGATGAATGGTCTTAGATTGGAATCCTGACTCATATAATATATAATATTCGAAGTCATTCAGGTTTAGAAGATTATAAAGCATATCTGGGGGCCACTGTTCTCATGATTTCATCTTAAAGTCTACATGAGGGACATAGCTAGGACAGTGTAGCAAGAACACTATATTCAATATGATACGTCAGTAGGTAAAAACAGGATTGGGAGAATCTAGAGAATAATCCAAAGATGTTCAGTTCTATTCAAAATGATAGCATGATGTAGTGGGCAGAACACTGGATCTGGAGTCAGGAAGACTTAGGTTTGAAGTCTGCCTCCCATGCTTACTGGTTGTGTGACTCATCAATTCCAAATCAATGTACCTAAGATTCAATTCAAACATTAAGAATTTCTGAGTTCCTATCATGTGCCAGGCTTATATTGGGTGCCGAGAATACAAAACCAAAATACATTTTCCCTGAAAGAGCTTATGTTGATGTAGGGGGAAAACAGGAAGGCAGAGGGGATAAGAAAATACACACACACATACACACACACACACACACACATATGGTAAGTGCAAATTAGTTTCTGTATGCCGAAAACATTAACCACTAGATTCAGGCAAAGGTCATGTGCAGGAGGTAGTAGATTCACTGAACCTTGAAGAAAACTGAGGCTATTAAGAGGTGGAGGTAAGGAAAGAAAGTGTTCTAGGTATGGAAGACTACTTGTGCAAGGGCATGGATTTGGGAGATGGGGCATCATAGATTGGATCAGCAAATCATCCAGTTGGACTAGAACACAGAAGGTATGAAGGAGAGATATGTAAAATTAGACAAAGGCCACATTAATTTGTTGAAGTAAATTTTAATACGTGCAGAGAATTATTTCATAAGACTCAGTGGAAAGGAGATGATGACCCCAAACTGAGTTTTATTGCTTAGAAAATTGAACACAGTCACACATAGTTATGAGCTCCCCTGAAATGATCATTTTCCTTTTTGACATTTGGCTTATTCAATCCTTCAGGCTTCATGGCCTCTTAGTTCCCCTTCAATGCCTGCATATGGATTCCCCAGGGATTTCACTGATAGTGCCTTGTCAGGCTTCAGCCTCCTGAATTAGGTGAGCTTGTGATTACATCAAGAAAGGAAGGGAATACTTCACTGCTGAATAAATCCCCCCCACCCTGATCCCAAGCCCTTGCCTCCATGCCATACCTGAATTGACAGAACACCTAAAGTTGAATTGAATAGGAAAATATATTGGGTGAGGACATGTGCACAAAATAAGTCTCTTTCTTCCCCTCTATTTATATAGTACAAGTTTCTTGCAAAATGTTACAAGTCAGTTCATTTGATGAAACATTGTGAGCTGGTTAAGGAAAATATCATTACTCCCATTACATGGACAAGAAAAGGAAGGTTCAGAGACTGAGTCAAGTGGCAGTACAAGGACTTGAAGACAGTGTTCTTTTCTACAAAGAGCCTCTCCTATTAGTATTTGGTCTTGACTTATAGTTCTATGACCTGATAAATTGAGTCAGGAATCTGGGTTTAGAAATGTGAATACCTGAGATGTTTAAGGACCTTCAGAAATATCAGCATGTGAAATCCACAAAAATTGTTCAACAAATAGTCATTATGTACCTAGTATATAAGTGGGGAACATTGTGCTAGGCCCTGGGTTTAGAAAGATAATATGCAACTATCAGGGTGACCAGCCAGGAGATTGTTATAAGAAGCCAGGTAGGAAGTGATGAAAGTCTGCACTTGGGTGGTGGCTACATAAATAAATAGAGGGGGGTGGATGTAAAAGATACTGTTGAGGTACAATTGATAAGACTGGGCAGGGTTTATGCAGTCAATCAACAAGCAGTGATTATATGTGAGTCACTCAAAGGGTTAAGCACTGGGGATACAAAAAAAGCAAAACAATCTCTATCCTTTAGGAGCCTACATTCTTTTATAAATAAATGTTTTTCAATAAACAAAAAATATTTTCTCTCTGCTAACTTTGAAAAAAATAAGAAAATATAAAGAAAAACCTTATAAAAAATAAGCATAGTCAAGCAAGATTAAATCCCCACACTGGCCATAACTAAACCACATGTCTCACTCTGCACACTTCATTTCTTGGTCAAGAGGTGGGAAGGACATTTCATCATGAGTCTTCTGGAATCATGGTTAGTCATTGCATTGATCCCATTTCTTAAGTCTTTCAAAATTATTTGTTTTTACAATGTTATTACTTGGCACATAGAAGGTGCTTAATAAATGTGCACTAATTGTTTTTCTTCCTCTGAGGAGCTTACATTCTAATGGGGGGGGAGATAGCATTTATATAAATATGTATATACAGGAGACATCAAAAGGAAACATGTCAGATAGAGATAAGGTATCCTCAGAGGGCAAGGAACTATTAGTTTAGTTTAGTTTAGTGGGTTTTTTTGTTTGTTTTTTAGTGAGGCAATTGGCATTAAGTGACTTGCCCAGGGTCACACAGCTAGTTAAGTATTAAATGTCTGAGGTCGGATTTGAACTCAGGTACTCCTGACTCCAGGGCCAGTGCTCTATCCACTGCACCATCTAGCTGCCCCAACAAAGGATTTTTTTTAATTTTTTTTTTTTTTTGCAGGGCAATGGGGGTTAAGTGACTTGCCCAGGGTCAGACAGCTAGTAAGTGTCAAGTGTCTGAGGCCGGATTTGAACTCAGGTACTCCTGAATCCAGGGCCCGTGCTTTATCCACTGCACCACCTAGCTGTCCCGCAAGGAACTATTAGAAGATGACACTGATATTGCAAACCTGGTTGACTAGAAAGATGGCTGTGCCTGCAACAATAATGGAGAAGTTAAAAAGAGGGATGGATTTGGAGGAATGATAACAAATTCTGTTGTTGACATGTTAAGTTTGAGAAATCTTGATGAGATGGGACTGGAGTTCAGGAGAGAGACAATGGCTGGATATATATATATATATATATATATATAAACACACATATGTGTTTGTATACATGCACATACATGCACACATGTATATCATGCATGTATGTGTAAATATGCACACACGTGTGTGTGTGTGTGTGTGTATGGGAGGCCACATGGGTTAAGCCCTGGGTAGACAAAAAAAAATGTAAAAATAGATCCTGCTGCATTACCAACTGATTATTGGCCATTTCACACTGGAGGTCCTGAAGGTATCTCTAAGTCAATGTTTATAAGATGGAACTCATTGTCTTTTCCCAAAAACTCATTCCTTTACCAAATTTTCATACTACTTGTAAGGGCATGATCATTCTCCTAGTTGCCCATGTTTGTAACCACAGTGCTATCTTTAATTATTGGTTTGCCCTCTAAAGTTAACTTGTATCTACTTTATATGTACCTACATATATAAAGGTTATCTCCCTCCTTTAGATCTAGGAGTCATCTGAACAGAAATAACATTTAAAGCTATGAGAAAAAAAATGAGGTCACAAAGTGAGAAAATAAAAGTAGAAGACAAGTAAGCCCAGGAAAAAGTCTTAGCAAATATCCATAGTTAATTGACATAATGTGGATAAAGATTCAGAAAACCTGACCAACAGAGAGTGGCCAAATAGGTAGGAGGAGAGTGAAGAGAGCAAAGTTTTATGAACCCCCACGCAGCAAAGTGTATCCTGGTGAAGGAGGTTAACAGCATCAAACACTAATCAAGAGGGGTGACTATGGAGATTTGGCAATTAAGAAATCATTGGTAACTTTGGAGAGATCTATTTCATTTGACTGATGAGATTGGGAGCCTTCTTGAAGAAAATTTGGAAGATGATAAGGAGAAAGGAAGAAGATGAACAATTTTGGATAGCTTTTTTTCCAAAACTATATATGGGAAAGGGAAGATAGACATAAATGATAGCTATAGACAATAGATAGAGACAGGACATATTATTTAATAAGAACTTACTGTGTTCCAAGACTGGGGCATGTAAAGAAGATGATCCTACTTACAAAGAGCTTGCATTTAATGGTAGGAGACAAGACATAAAGGGGGTAGTAGAGTAGGAGAGGGGGCTAAGTCAACCCATGTGGACATAGGGCAGACCACTGGAGAGTGAGCCAGGAGGAAAGTGAATTGAGAGCTGGGACTCTGATGAAAAGTTTAGTTCCAGGCAAGGATTCGATAACGATTGAGTCAGCCTCAGGCTGGAATCAATCTAAAGGAGGAATGGCAACCAATAGAAAATGATCCAGGTGAGTATTAGACACCACTAGCAAGTTGAGGAAAACAGCTAGGTCTGTGATAATGCAGAGGTTACAAAACTGGATGGTGCTCTCAGAAGACATAGGGAGCTTTGAAAGGAATTTGGAACACCATACATTGTGGGTGGAGTTGTGAACTGATACAACTATTCTAGAGAGCAATTTGGAACTATGCCCAAGGTCTATAAAACCCAGTAATACCACTGATGGGTCTGTATTGCAAAGAGATCATAAAAAGGGAAAGTACCCACATGTACAAAAAAATAGTTATAGTAGCTCTTTTGTGGTGGCAAAGAATTGGAAACTGAGGGAATGCCCATTAATTGGGAACAGCTAAAGAAGCTGTGTATATGAATGTGAGGAATACTATTGTGCTATAAGAAATAATGAGCATGAAGATTTCAGAAAAATCTGGACTTACATGACTGATACTGAGTTGAAATGAGCAGAATTAAGAGACATTGTACACAGTAACAGCAAGACTGTATGATGACCAGCTGAAAAACTTAGTTCATCTCAGCCATACAATGATCCAAGGCCAACTCCAAAAGACTTATGGTGGAAAATGTTCTCCACATCCAGAAAAACAACTATAGGAGTCTGAATACAGATCAAAGAATACTATATTTCCATTTATTTGTTGCTGTATTTTTTCTTGTAGCTTTCCTTTTTGCTTGATTCTTTTTTACAACATGATTAATATGGAAACATGTATAACATGATTGTACATATATAACCTATATCTGATTGTTTGCTGTCTTGGGGAGGGGAGAAGGAAGGTAGGAAGAGAGAAAAACTTAGAACTCAAAATCTTACAAAAATGAATGTTGAAAATAATCTTTACAAGTAATTGGAAAATAAAATAAAATACTACTGTTTCATCAAGGAAACACTCCGTGATCCTTGAAGAAACAAAGCGGGGACTATAATGATTGGAGTGATGCACCCTGCTGGAAGTTACTGCAGAAAAGCTCCACCAGGAGGAGAAGGCATCTGAGGGCAAGCCATGCAGTTTTTCCTTGGTGTCAGGAAGTGACGTTTGCTCATGGGTACTGTCTATCAAAGCTACCAGCCAATTAGCTTGGAGCTGTGTGTGCATGTGTGGATGGGATGTTCCCAGTTTCACAGGAGGCTTCTGGGAGGAAGAAGGAAGTGATAGTTCTTTTTCGTTCCTGATCTCACCATGGCAGGTCTGATGATGGGGTCTCTTAGAAATAGTTAGGTTTTTACCTTTCTCTCTGATCATTAGATCCTAATGCTCTTTAATAAATACTTAAATACTCTTGCTAAAGCTTCTAATTTATTGGTGACCACTCATTAGATATTTTAGACAGTATAGCTAGAATGTTAGCCCCTTATACTACCAAGAAAAAAAAGGGGAAAAAAGAAAGACTTTGCAGAAGTAAGAGGAAGGGTTCCATTTTGGACATTATACTTTTGATGATTTAATCAGACACCTCATGTGGAGATTGCCAACATCAGGTGGCAATTCAGGCTTTTGTCTCTAAATTTCTTCCTTTGAAACTCTTAGTTAATAATTTTTACCTGTCACATAGTGTTCACAGATTTTCCTCAGTTGTCTCCATAGAATTTTGTATTATTTTGTCATTTGTCATTTCAGTCATATCTGATCCTTTGTGATCCATTTGGGTTTTCTTGGGAAAAATAATGGAGCAGTTTGACTTTTCCTTCTCCAGCTCATTTACATATGAGGAAACTGAGGCAAATGGGTTAAGGGAGTTGCCAGGGCCACACACCTAGTGTAGAAGCTAGATTTCAACTCAGGAAGATGAGTCTTCCTGATTCCAGGCCAAACACTCTGATCTACCTTTAAGACACAAAAAAAAAACTTGATCTCTTCTGTCAGTATGAATTAAGGTTACAAAATAATCATATTCTTTGAACCAACAATTCCATTGTTGGGAATATATGAAAAGTTCATCAAAAACAAAAGAGCTGTCTTTACAAAATTTTCATAGCAGCATTATATGCAATTAAAATTAAAAAAAAACTGGAAGCAAAATAAAATTCCAACAATAGGAAAATATACTGATTGCAGTACCCTGATATAATGGAATACAATACAGCCATTGATATGACTCTCCTGAGGCATACAATGAAATCTGGAAAGACCTGCCTAAAAATACTACAAAGTGAAAAAAAATAGAATCAGAAAGAATATAGAAAATGTTGGCTATGACAATATTGGAGCATAAGTGAAGAATGATAGCTAACATTCACATGTGATCTAAAGTTTGTATATATGAACTCATTTGAACCTTTACAACAACCAAATCAGGAAATTGCTATTATCATCCCCACTTTACAGATGGGAAAACTGAGGCTTAGACAGGTTAAGCGATTTGCATGAAGTCATGGAGCTAGTAAGTGTCTGAGACTGGATATGAACTCAGGTCTTCCAGACTTTGAATCTAGCATTCTATCCACTGAGCTACCTACCTGACTCCATACAAATCTCTCAGAGAAAATGAATGGACAAAGAAGCCTCATCAAGACTTAGAGAGAATAACTGAAAAAGTCTTAGCAATATTTTATGCCCTAAAATGAACTTAAATATCAATCGTTTTTATTTGAAGTGAGGCAGAATGGTAGGTAGAGAGGAAAGAGCACTCACTGTCTTTAGAGTTAGAGGATCTGGGTTTGAATTCTGCCTCTGACACTCATGATTTGTGTGACCCTGGGTGAGTCACTTCATTTCTCTGGGTCTGTTTCCCCATTTATAAACTGAAGATGTTGGACTAGATGCTTCTGATACTCCTTCCAACTCTAGATCTATTATCCTAAATTGCTAATCAGGTAGAGTCAAGGGTAACATTCTTTTTTTTTTTCTTTTTTTGTGGGGCAATGGGGGTTACATGACTTGCTCAGAGTCACACAGCTAGTAAGTGTCAAGTGTCTGAGGCCGTATTTGAACTCAGGTCTTCCTGAATTCAGGGTTGGTATTTTACCCACTGTGCCACCCTAGCTGTCCCTTCAATAGCATTTTAAGTAGTAATAGCCTGTATTTGGAATTGGGGGGAACAGAGAAGGAGACCAAAGAGGAGAGAGGGAGAAATAGGGGAGAGAGATAAAGAGATACATACAAAGAAAAGGGAAGGACGGAGGCAGGAAAGAGACAGAGACAAGGATAGAGAAGACAGTCACAGGCACAGAAACAGAGAGATAAGGGAGAGAGGGGGAGAGCAAGTGAGACAGAGAGAGAGAGAAGAGAGAGAGAGAGGAGAGAGAGAGAGAGGAGAGAGAAGAGAGAGAGAGAGGAAGAGAGAGAGGAGAGAGAGAGGCAGAGATAGAGGAATGAGATAGGAAAGAGACAGAAAATAAGTGCTTGCCATAACTGTTCTAGGCATCAAACAAAGAAAAAGAAGCCATATTCTCCTGGCCCCAGTCCCGGTTGCCCCAAATGACTACCTAAAGGACTGATGTTCCCTATTCACAACTTGAGGAAGCCTGAATCCCTAACTAAAGGCAGGAACCTTAATGCCAGAGAACTGATGGTGAGGTTAAAGAGCATCCATGAGGGACCTACTCCCAATTTGCTAATAACCACCAGCCTTGCGACTTTAGGTAAGTTGGTTTATCCATTTAGGGGCTCAGCTCCTCAACTACATCAACAAATCAAGCATTTATTAAGTGTCACTACATACCAGACACCATGCCAAATGCTGGGAATAGAACAAAAGGACAAAAACACAGTGTCTACCCTCAGAGAACTCCAGAGGATTAAAAAGAATAATGATAATCACAGTCTGACAGAATGCATATCTTGTTAATATTTACAAAGGCTTTGTATCAATTTCAAGTACCTTCTAATATTCTCGGACACTTGTGAGCAAGATATCAGAATGAATGATTGTTGGAATAATTCTAACTTAGCTCAGGGCTTCTTAAAACTTTTTCCACTAGCGACCACTTTTGCTGACAAATTTTATGCGACCCCAGGTATATAGCTATATAAAATAGGTATACATAACCTTTTACTGTTGCCAATTTTTTTTTGGTGGAGAAATGAGGGTTAAGTGACTTGCCCAGGGTCACACAGCTAGTAAATGTCAAGTGTCTGAGGCCGAATTTGAATTCAGGGTCCTCGCTAGAATCCAGGGCTGGTGCTTTATCCACTGTGCCACCTAGCTGCCCCTGTTGACATTTTTTTTTTTTTTGCAACTCCCACATTAGTTTCACAATCCCATATGGGGTCATGACCCACAGTTTAAGAAGCTTTGACCTAGCCCATGTTCCAAACACTCTGACTTCACTTGGACCCAGGTCTCATTCTTTGTTGCCCCCCACCCCCAACACACACAGAGGCACTCCCTCCTCCCTAGGGGTCTGAAAGCATAGACTGAATGACATTTTTTGGTAAATATTGCAGAGCAGATTCTGGGTCTCATTGAGTTTACAGAAATCACCCCTTAGGTCCCTAACAACTCCAAGGTTTCACAGTACTGTGAACGTTCATCTTTGGCTCTTGATTTGGGTTCTCACACTCTGGTACTTTCTCTGTGTTTTTCAGTCTCTGTTTCTCTCTATATTTCTCTTATCTGTCTCTCTGTTTCTGGCCCTCTGTCTCTGTCTGTGTCTCTGTCTCTGTCTGTCTTTCTGTCTCTCTCTCTGTCTCTGTCTCCCTCTCTCTCCCCAATCAGAAGCTGGTGCCAGCATTACTATACACTAATAATGGATTCCATATAATTTTAAAAGTATATTTCAAAAAATGTCTCCTAGCTGAAGACACTTCTATCTATGACCCTGATTATGATTTTGTCACCAACAATTATATCCCCGAGCCCATAAGCAAAAAATGGATGAGCACTTGTTAGATGGAACAGAAAAAAATGTCACTTTATCTCTCTAAGCCTCAGTTTACTAATTTGTAAAATATGAGAGACAATACCTTCAAGCTCTAACATTCTGTGAATCCAAAAAAATAAATGGAGGTGCTCTTGCTACTCAATCCTAGTTTCACATCCCAAAAGACACAAAAGTAATCCCAAATCTCAGTTTGTGCTACCTATGATGCCCTGAAGCCCAGGTCTAATTCTCAGCACGCTTATGTGCTTCCCAGACCCTGACTACCCACTGAAATATGGCCAAACAAATCTTATGTGGCTTACGAGACTAGGAGACGTGGTGTAACTTCTGTTTCAAAACCCTAAACCAAATAAGATTCCACGAGGAAACTTTTAGTACCTCCTAAGCACTCTGACCTGAGGGAAGTTACTTGACTATTTGTATTATTGCTTATTTCTTCAGCTACAGAATGCTGACCAACATAACCCCTTACTCTTTGCTTTATGTACTAAATTAAGAACACAATTATTTTACATGTCTTCTTTCTAGGAGGCAGCTAGATGTGACACTGGATAGAGCATTGGACACAGAGTTATGAAGACCTGAGTCTGAATCCAACCTCTGACACTTCAGAGCTCTGTGACCTCGGGCCAATCATTTATAGCTATTTGTCTCAGTTTCCTCATCTGTAACATGGAAACAGCTAGGTGGCCTAGCAGTTAGAGCACTTGGGTCTCAGACTCTTACTACTTGAGTGGCTTAACCTTTGTTTGCTTCAATTTCCACATCTGTAAAATGGGGGGAATTATTATTATCTCCATTGTCAGGTGGAACAGCAAAAAAAGATGTCACTTTATCTCTCTAGGCCTCAGTTTATGAATTTGTAAAATATGAGAGCTGATACCATCCAGCTCTAACATGCTTTGAATCCAAAAATAAAGCCACAAGGATGTTCTTGCTGTGTACTCCTACTTTTACATCCCAAAGGATCCAAAAGCAATCCCCATGTCTCAGTTTATAGCACCTACCTCCATGGGATTTTGTGAGGATCAAATGAGATCATATTTGTAAGGCAGTTTGCACAGTGTCAGGTACATAGTAGGTCTTCTATAAATGCTTATTTATTATATTATACTATATTATATTTAACATCATATCATATGTTATAGAACATATTTGTAATATATTTCTATTCTATTCTATCATATTATATGTATGTTTCATAATATATATTCTTATATATGCTATGTGTTTGCCTCTCTGTCTATATTTCTTTTGATTCCTTCTTAGATGCCCACTTTAACTCCACATTGAAGAAATGTTGCTTCTGCATCAACTGAAGGTTCATTGCTCTCACTCAAGTCTTGTAATATCTCCCAACATCTTCCCAGTCAGATGTTCACCCTCAAGTCAGTTTCTTCTAAAGATAAACAGCTTCTTAGGGGTCCACCTATTAATGCATTGTTTAAATGTAGTTCCAACAGAGAGAGAAGCAAAACCTTTTCTTAAACATTTCTAGGAGGCATCTGGTAATGGAGGTATTATTTCTTTACCAGCCAAGAAGAAAACAATAAAACTCCCCATCTTTTTCTTTTTTAGTGATAACAACTTCTTCAGCATTTAAGTACTGGACCCTATGAGATGGGGGAATGAGTGAAAGTATGTGTGTATATGTGTGTTTGTGTGTGCATATGTGAGTATTTTATTTTGGTTAAAAGTTTGCTGAGCTTTCAAAATCAGCCATTCCAGACCTGGCGGGTTGCTAATTAAGGGTTAGTATACTAAATTAGCAGTGAATTAACATTCATTTCTGTGCTAGTACACTTGAGCTGCAGGAAATTACCCAAATTAGATTCAGGTAGTGACATTCATCACAACCAGTAATGACTGTAGCTTAAACAAGATTTAGTGGTACACTGGGGCTAATATTCCCAGAAAAGTTTGGTTTCCTTGTGTGTAGATATTAGGATGCTATCGACATTGGGCTGAGGGATACTTGTAGGGGTTTTGTTGCAGGAGAAAGGCTGGTAAACACTGGGTTCTTTTTTCAACAAAACAGCATTCTACATCATTGGATCTCTTTAGTGCAACATGGGCAGCACAAAGGTGACATGTATATACATATATATGTGTGTGTGTATGTATATATGTTGTGTATATATACACACATACATATGTATATACATGCATTTTATATATGTCTATACAACCTATATATAGACATATACATACACACATATACACACATACACACATACATACATACATACATACATACATACATACATACATACATACATACATACATACGGGGTGTGACCAGGAATAGAGGAGTAGCCCAGTCAACCTATTATGATGAAAATGAATGGGTTTACCCACACCTTATTTAGGTAGAGGACTCTAGATTAGAGATAAAGAAGGGACTTTAGGGGCTATCTAGTTCTACCCCATCATTTGACAGGTGAGTAAAGTAAAGCCCAGAGACATCAAGGGATGTTCCCAATATCATAGATATTTTGTGCCCTGTGGTCAAGCAAGGATCTGAATCCAAGTTTCTTTGTTTCCAAGTGTTGTACCCATTCCACTGAACTACACCCCCAAAGTCTCTAGCTCTGACTTTCTTTATTTTATTGAGCAACTCTTGATCACACCCCATATGATGACAAAATGGAAATGGCCTGAAGCAGTAAAAAATCATTCATTCACTGGGAATAACCAAACTCAACAGTAACTGATTAGACAGTATAGTGGATATCTTACTGGACCAATTCAGGATTGTGATAAAATAATGGGATTTAGCAGATACTCAAAGACTCACCTGGAGATTAATCTAAACTGATTGAATTAAGTGAAAGTGATTGACTGCTGATTAGCCTACTTCAGGTTAACTAGATTGTAAGCACACCTGGCTAGTCCTTAAGAAGGTATTGTTCTTAGAAGCTAAGGGCTTTGAACTCAACTGGAGACCACCTTCAAGTCCAGTGAACCAATGGATTGGGAGGATGCCTACCAATCATCTTGAAGCAGTGTCTAGGAAACACCTCTGCTCTGGACCTGTGAAAAACTTCCATACACAGTTTGCCAAGCAGTTCATGGTTGAAGCAGACTCTTGGCAGAGGACTTAAGGAAGATCCCGACAAGGCTGGAACTCTAGGCTAGATAGGCCTTTTCTTAACTTTCTGAACTCCATGTGAATACCTGTATGCTTTCAATAAATGGTTAATGCCCAAAGACTGGTGCTAAAGCTTCTAATTTAAGGCAACCACACATTTAGATTTTAAACATCACAGGATGTTGCTGCTGCTGCTGCCACTGTTGTAATTGTCTAGTCATTTTTCAGTCATGGCCAACTCTTCATAACCCCACTTAGGGTTTTCTTGACAAAAATACTAGAGTGTTTTGCCTTTTCCTTCCCCAGTTCATTTTACAGATGGGGAAACTGAGGCAAACAGGGTTAAGTGACCAGTCCAGCTAGTCTGAGGCCAGATTTGAACTCAGAAAGATGAGTCTTCCTTATTCCAAGTCCAGTGCTCTATCCATGTACCACCTAGCTGCCCATATAATGTTCTATTGAGAAGACCCAATTAAACTTTTTATTACCTTCAACACTGAGAATGGAGTGGGGGTACACAGTAGGTACTTAATAAGTGTTTTAAAATAGTACCAGCAATAATAGAAGGCATGGATTTATGCAAAAATATTGTATTCCAAGTAAAAGGATCTGAGTTCAAATCCTGAATCTGACACTTACTTCTTGTGTGACTGTAGCCAAATCTTTATACTTTCTGGGCCTAAGTTTTTGCATATGTAAATATGATGAGACTGTGCTAGATGACATCTCAAGACCCTTTTAACTCAAAATCTATGATCCTATGAAGTCCTATTTATATAGCACTTTAAGGTTTACAAAGCAGTTTGATGAATGAATGAGTATGAATGAAAAAATGAATGAATATGAATTAATGTTTTAACCTTATTCTAATATTTATGTTGTTCAGATCCTATAATTTTCACAGCCTCTACTTCAGCATCTCTTCCAAGAATAATAATGATAATAACTTTATACATTTGTATAGTACTTTAAGATGTGCCACATATTTGATATACATTATCTCATTTGAGCCTAAGAACAATCTGATGAGAGGGGCACAATAGTTTTTATTATCCTCCTCTTATTGGTGAGAAAGAGGCTGTAAGAGATGTGAACATAGCCCTGTAAACTGTTAAATTTTCGAGGTAGAATTCAAACCCAGATCACACTTCAGGGACTTACCAATTATATGACCTTGGGAAAGTCACTTAATCTTAGTCTCAGTTTCTTCATCTATAAAATAAGGGCTCCCAACAAGTGACCTTTTGAGGTCCCTTCCACCTCTACATGGTCCTATGTTATACTTGACTTCAGGTACTATTCTCCTTTGGGAATTTCTATTACCATTGGAAACATTTTCAGAAAAATAGAAATTGTATTCTAAATTGGATCCTCACTTCAGCTCCTTCTACTCTCCTTCCTGCTGAAAGCCAGCCATCTCTACCCAACTCAATTTTCTGGGTTGTATCTGGCTGATGCAAAACATGACTGCTTTGTGCTTCTGTCCTAACCACTCATCCTCCTCTAGCTTGAAATGGGAATATTGACTGGCCATTGACTGTACCAGAGCAGGGCAGCTTTGCAGTAATTATGAATGAAAGATGCCAGGAGTGAAGCATCTCATTCCAGATATTTCTACACATAGTCAATATTATCTTTGGTAAGCGTGACTGAGCTCCAAATGACTTGCAGTCATAAGGGAATGACCAATTGAATATCTATTATTTTATTCAAACAGAGTGATGCTTTTTGGGCTAAAGAAAGTCAGAATGCAGCGTTGCATAAGTCACACCAACCTGGGTGTTGTACACAACAGCCAATCATAATCTATTACCCCTTTCTACTTTCATCTCCATCCACTCAGGAAACAATGCTCTGGGGATTATACCCCTGATGCAAATAGGAAAGAATGATAATTTTCTGTAAAGAATTATCGAAATGAGAAATTCTTCACTCTCATGGGCCTTTAATGCATTATATGCTCTATGACCCTTTAGGAATTGACAGGGGCTGGTGATTAGGGAAATTAGGTTGAAGAAAAACCACTCCATTTGGGGGTAAACAGGAGTGGGGGGGGGGCTACAAATCTGGCTCCAAGTGGAAAAAAACCAGAGGGCAGGCTAGGTGGCATAGTGGATCAGCCCTGGATTCAGGAGGACCCGAGTTCAAATCCAGCCTCAGACACTTGATACTTACTAGCTGTGTGACCCCGGGCAAGTCACTTAACCCTCATTGCCCTGGAAAAAAAGAATTGAAGTTTCTTGAAGTGCCAGGGTCCAACATGTGAGGCTAAAAAATAGGGAAGGTTCAGAATCAGGAAGATACTCATTATAAGAAGGAGGCACAGGACCAGAGCTCCCAAGGAAATAAGTGTGTGTGGTACAGTCTGCCTTGGCCTTTTATACCTGCAACTCTCCTGCCTCTGTGATCCAGCTCTATGTCCCCACCAATCTCAGCTCTAAAGGTCAGGCTTGGACAGTTGGGTCTGATATAAGGGAAGTTCAGTTATAGCCCAGCTCTCCATGAAGCCTATTTATCAATGAAAGCAAACACAAAGTCTAAGAAAATAGCCAAGCTAATATTCAATTTCTCTTCAATATTTGTGCCTCCATGTGGCGTCCAGTCCAAAGTGATATATACTGTCTGACAGAACCCTTCTCATGATTCTGAACTGATGTGCAACATTCAGTCATTGAGAGACAATAGGACAACACAGCCCAGGCAACCTGCAGTAGAGATGCCCATATACTGTCCCAGGTGTTTGTCTTGCCGTGGTTTTTATCCAAGCATTCACAGACAGAAAAAGAACTGGCAATGCGTCTCCCAAAGAAACATTTCTAAATAACACAAAAAAGCAGAAAATCCCATCATGGGAGGAGATGATTTAATACACTGGTCAGTCTAGAAGAGACAGGGAAGGAAAGAAAAGAAAGGGGAAAGAGAGGAAAGAAAGGGTGGGAGGAGAGAAGGAGGAAAGGAGGGAGAGAGACAAGAAAGGAAGGAGAAAGAGAGGGAGGGAGGAGGGAAGGAAGGAGAGAGATAGGGATGGAGGGAGGTTAGGAGGGAGAGAGTGAGAAGGGAAGAGAGAAAGAGAGGGAGGTAAGGAGGAAGGAAGGAAGGAGAGAAAGGAGGGAAGGAAGGAAGGAAGGAGGGAAAGGAGGGAAGGAAGGAAGGAAGGAGGGAAAGGAGGGAAGGAAGGAAGGAAGGAAGGAAGGAAGGAAGGAAGGAAGGAAGGAAGGAAGGAAGGAAGGAAGGAAGGAAGGAAGGAAGGAAGGAAGGAAGGAAGGAAGGAAAGGAGGGAAGGAAGGAAGGAAGGAAGGAAGGAAGGAAGGAAGGAAGGAAGGAAGGAAGGAAGGAAGGAAGGAAGGAAGGAAGGAAGACACTTGTTCTTTGGGTGTTGGAAGGCAACATTTCTATACATTGTTGTCTCTTTTTCTATTGACATGGATGCAGCCTGGTGTACTGGTTCATTATTGATGCTGGTGTCAGACCCAGGTTGAAGATCTGCCTCTGGCACTGAAAGGATCATAGGTTCAGAGGCAGAAGGGACCTAGGAGGTCATGTAGTCCACCTTCATTCCTTTTACAGAAGAGAAAACTGAAGCTTAAGTGGCTTCCTCAAGGTCACACATGTAGAATTCATTCTTTCCCCAAACCTTTCACCCATCCCTACCTTTGCTACCACCATAGAGGGCACCACCATCCTCCCAGTCGCCCAAACTCACATTCTAGAAGTCATCCGGGACTCCTTGCACTCATTGTGTATCTCTCACCTGCCATATCAAACCTGTTGCCACAGCCTGTCAATTTCACCTTTTCATTATCACCCCAGTACCCCCTTTCTCTCCTCTGACACTGCCCCCACCCTGGTGCAGGCCCTCAGCACTTTACATTACTTATCTGTCTTCTTGCTTCAAATCTCTTCCCCCTCCAATCCATCCTCCATTTAGCCACCAAAGTGATGTTCCTAAAGTGAAGGTTCGATCATGTCATCCCCCTAATCACTAAATTCCAGTGGCTTCCTATCATTTCTAGGATCAAATACAAAAATCTTCTGTTTGGCATTAAAAAGCCCTTTGTAATCTGGTTCCTACCTAGTCTTTCCTTTTATAGTCTTCTCATATCTTCTTCCCCAACAGATACTCTTTAATCCAATGACAATGGCCTCATGGTGTTCCATGGACAAGAACCTCCATTTCTTGGCTTGCGGCATTTTCTCTGACTCTCCCCCATGCCTGGAATGTTCTCCTTCTTCTACTCTGTCCACTGACATCTCTGGCTTTCTTTAAGTCCAACTAAAATCCTATTTTTTATAGGGAGCCTTTACTAATTTCTCTTACTTCTAGTGCCTTTGTTCTGTTAATTATTTTCTATTGATCCTGTATATGCTTTGCTTTGTATTTATTTCTTAGCATTTTGTCTCTCCCATTAGATTGTGACCTCCATGAGGTCAAAGACTGTCTTTTGTCCCCTTTTGTACCCTTAGTGCTTAGTATAGGATCTGGGAAATAGCAAGTGTTTAATAAACTTTTGTTGATCGATTGAAATCATAGGAGGGAGTACTTGAATTCATCTTCAGACTCTAAAGCCAATATTTCCCCTATGTCATTGGTGGCTATCTGACCACTTATCTTTATGTTATAATGGAAGAACATTTTCAGTTACATGATGGGATCCCTTTTAGTCCTGAAATTCTATGATTTTGTGATTTTCTGACCATGAATATGTAACCTGAATTCTCTAAGTGCAGTTTCTTCAGTTATCGTATGGAAGTATTTAGCCTACTAATCTCTTAGGACAATCAGGAAGTTGATCCAGTGGGAAAATTGGTGAATTTCGAGTCAGAAGACCCAGGCTTGAATACTAGCTCTCCTATTTAGCATCTGTGAGACCTTGGATAAGTGACAAGTGACAGCTTTACTTTAGGTTCCTCATACATGAGTGAAGGGGGTGAACTGCATGACCTTTGATGCCCTCTATTTTTTTTTTATTCATTTGGATTTGCTTTATTGTGTCTTGATTTCTCATAAAGTCATTAGCTTTTATTTTATCAATCCTAATTTTTAAGCAATTATTTTCTTCAGAGAACTTTTTTACCTCCTTTTCCATTTGGCCAATTTGACTTTTCAACTGTTGACATTTATTTTCATGACCCTCCTGCATTACTCTCATTTCTCTTCCCATTTTTTCCTTTACCTCTCCTACTTTATCTTCAAAGTCCTTTTTGAGCACTTCTATGACCTGAGACTAATTCATATTTTTCTTGGAAGCTTTGGATATAGGAGCCCTGATGTTGCTATCCTCTTCTGTGGGTGCACCTTGATCTTCCTTGTCACTAAAGAAACTTTCTATAGCCTGTATCTTTCTCTGTCTACTCATCTTGCCTATCTTTTACTTGGCTTTTAACTCTTTCTTAAAGTGGGGCACTGTTTCCAGGCTGCACTGTCCCAAGCTTCAGGGGGTCCCAGGTGGTACAATTTAAGATGGGGCAGGTTCTTTGCTTGTATGGCCTGTTTTCTGGTCCATAGATAACCCCAGGCCAACTTGCTAATGTAAGGGGGGTTTTAAAAGATCCTCCAGGTTTGTTAAGCCCCTTACAGGCCACCAATCTGTAAGGGCCAAATTTAATATGGGAAGAATTGGGAGAATAGCTGCAATATTGGGACTCAGAAAACAATGGGAGACCTCTAGGTCCCGAGCCTCCTCTCTTCCACACTGCCCCCTCCCCAACTGTTTCTCCCAGACTGATAAGAAACAAGATTTAAAAACCTCTGTTCAAAAAAGCAACAAAACAAAAGCAACAAAAAAAAACCAACAACAAACCCCCAAACCAGGGTTTATTGATGAGAACAAATGTAGAAATAAGGACAAAGAAAAGCGGGAAATACCACCTGTAAACTCACGCACCAGTCTTAGCTGCTTTGCATTTAACTCTCTCTATTCCCCTGTGCGTCTGCATTTAACTCTCTTGCCTGTTGCCATGAATTCTTTTCTCTCTCTCTCTCTCTCTCTCTCTCTCTCTCTCTCTCTCTCTCTCTCTCTTTCTCTCTCTCTTCTCTCTTCTCTTCTCCTCTTCCCTCCTCTATAGCCCCCAGAATAAAAAGCCCTTCTCTCACAGGAAACCCAGGCCAACCACCCACATACCCCAAGCCAATTCACTGGCACCCCTAGGGGCCGCACCCAAAGGCAGCCAGGGCACGGGATTTCCTTGCATACACCCGCTGGGTGGAGGGAGCCAGGGCGTGCCTGGGGAGGAGGGAGCCATGTGGGCATGCCCAAGGCTTTCTAATTTTAGCCAAAGATGGGGTCCCCAAATCACAATCGATTCTTACACTAATTAACCAGGCAGCAAAACTTTGTGTGCTGTGGTTGTTAGCTCAGACAAGCCTGTGCCCCTCCCCTATCTGGGCTACTGCCACTCAAGCCTACTTCCTGGTTCCTAGCAGGGGTGAAACACCCAAGTTCCAGTTTAGCACCAGCAGAGACCCCTGTAATTTCCCCCTGGCCAACCTCTCAGCCCTCTCACCAGACCATGAGCTTAGTTCCAAAACACATTGGTGCTGCAGCTGATTCAGAGGCTCCAGGGGTCTTTCTCTGATGAGACCTGCCTGGGACTGGATCTGTGTCAGCGTGAATACGGGGTTGAGCTCCACTCCTGCCCTGGAACAGCGGCCCCCTCCTGCCAACCTTCTAAGTCGTCTTTGACTGCAAAATGATCTCAGCCCATTCTTTCATGGTTCTGCTGCTCCAGGAATTGTCCTATGGCATTATTTGGAGGTCTTTTGGAGCAATCATGTCATGAGTTCTGAAAGCTTACTGCCTTTCCTCCCCTGCATGACCTTTGATGGCCCTTCTATCTTGTGTTATTATCCATAAAGTGCTTATAAATCTGAATGATCATAGCATTAATTCATTGAAACCAGAACTCTTATCTTTCTTTCTCAAGGCACACAAGGCCTTGATATGTAGCTTGACTTTCCCAGGACCACACTTCAAGTAACCACATTAAACCTAAACACTGAATACAAACTCAGTGAGTGCTCTACCAGTTAGCCCTCCGCCCCTCATTGATCGCCATCTTGTTTAACTTTAGGAAACTGATTGAAAGGAAAGCTGTTGGTATTTACAAAAACAGTGAGTTGGAGAGTTAACGTAATAATAAACCAAAGGAAAAAAGCAAGAAGCCTAAACTTGCCAGCCACCTAAACTCATTCCTTAAGTTTTCGATCCCTCTTATGCCCAAACATCCCCCAATTCTTTTTCTCCTTTTGTAGTGATCAGCAAATACGTGTGACCAATTTTTAAAAATATACTTCTATGCTTTTTGCTAATACTCAGAAGAGAAATGAAACTTACTTCACTATCATCCTTAGGTCTCACATTGATATATGTTGGTATTAATCTCTTCGCCTCTGAGCAGCCTTTCCCCATAGACTTTTATTGACCATTTCAGGATGGAGATTTGTGTTGGAAAACACTGTAAAGAAATGGCTGTTTTGGGAAGTGGGATCAAAATAGTGGAGGAGAAGCCAAGTAGTTGGCAGTCAGAGAGCATAAGTAAAGGGAGGGCTGGGGGCTGAAGGAGGGAGGAATTAGAGGGAAATATTCTCTATTCCCCTGTGTCTGTGCCTAAGTATGAGCCCAAATGGCCACTTTGCTGTTAAGCTTGCATGAAAGTCCATCTCCCCCTTGTGGTTGTGATTTTGAACAGGCTCTCTTTCATGTTTGCAAAAGTCTTTCTTCTACAAATTATATAATCCATAGGTTCTTCCAAGGCCTGGTCAACTCCTACCTGCCACTCAAAGCTTTTCATGATAGTGGAGATAGGCTGGCACCCTGTACCCCCAAGAGCCCAAGGAATAGCAATTGTTCCACCCCCCCCTCCCCAAGACCACCAGCCTTTATCCTGATCCTTATAGCCATTATCTAGGACTACAAGTCTTTGAGAAGAGGGCAAGAGTACATTATCCCTGAAATCAACAATACCAATCAATGACCCACTGCCAAGGATAGACAAGTGTGAGAAAATAATTATTAATAATGGGGTTTGGGGGGGCCCAGGGACCCCACTTTGGAAAGCATAATTCTTAGAAACCTTAGCTAATCCATTTTAGGACTAGCCAAGGATCAATAGAAATGGAAATTGACTTGATGAGATTAGCCACACCTACACTTCATCTGCCTTTCCCTTCAGAGATGGTCTTTTTGCACACTTCCTCATTAGGTCATTATATCATTGGGTCATAGGTAAAACTCATTTTAATATGGTCCACCCTCATGTCAGATCAACCAATGGAATTGAATGATCCTAGCCAATTAGCTTTGAGCATTGTGTAAGAGCCACCTCTATCAGAAGAAGAAAAGGACAGACTACAAGGCGAACACCATTTTGGGTGACAAGTTAGCTGACAGAGGCTGTCCAGTATCTCTCTCTAGGTAATGTAGGACTTCTGAACTCTGAAGCCATGCGCTCTCTCTCTCAGAGACAATATGGGGAGTTTGCAGCTTGTGTTAAATGCAGTCAATGCTCTCCTAACATCTAATATGATTTAAAAAATGCTTACTACCAAAACGGGTGCAATAGCCATTCATTTATAAAAGTAGCAATATTTAAAAAAAAAAAAAACAGCCTAGTTCCCCAATAATTTAGACAAAAACAGGCTAGTTCCCACAATATTTTAAATGACACACAAGTAAACCCATGAACCCTAGGAATAGCAATGACCTTCCCCACTTCACCTTGTGGACATGAAATCTGGCAATTGCCTAAGTTGTTGTAACAGTCACATCTGCTAAAGACTAAGAAAATTATCACCATCAAATTTCTCGGCACTGTCAAATGGTGCAGTGGATATGGTCATGTCAGTGGAAATGAAACTAAAGACACTTATCATGTGCTTTGCCACTACATGCTAAGGACAACTGGGCCTTTCTATCTGACTGGCAGTTGAAACCATCTTTTGTGTCTCCCTCATAAGGATAAGAGCTCCTTTAGATAAGGGATTGTCTTGCTTGGCCCTATATCATTTCTCATTGCCCTAATCACCACAAAATTGATCTCACCAAGGACAACTCAGGCAAAGAAGGCTAATACAACAAAGTCCACAAGCATTGATAACACATTTTCTGAAAAGAGTCTTGGGCTCTCAGAGGTTCTGTGATAAGAAAACGATTTACCTCTTCTTATTACAGATCACCATCAACCTCTTGAGTATAGCTTAAAACATCCTCCCTAAGGGACACAACATGTGTATCCATGTGAGTCTTCCCTTGACAAGAGGCTAGTGTCCATCCAAATCATAGCTGACAAGTGCCAATTCTGATAAGCAACATCCAATTTAGTGTTGGTCAAAATGTAAGTGGCTTGTTCTCTGATCAGAGACCATCTTTGTTTTGTTTTGTTTTGTTTTCCATGTCCCACTACTTAATTACAGTGCTGCAATTGAAGGACGAGATGAAATATGGCATACTGCTCAGTCAGAAAGATCTGGGTCCAAGTCTGGACCCAGGCAAGACACTTACACTGGCATGGCCCAGGGCAACTATTTAAAATTTGAAGTTTCATAAAATAACTAAATGGATTCCATAAGACCCAGATGAACCATGATGCCCACATTGTTTATTTTTGATAACAAACTTTTTTATTTAAAGTTTTGAGTTCCAAATTCTATCCCTCCCTTCCCTTCCCCTTCCCTGAGGTGGTAAGCAATCAGATACAGGTTAGACATAAGACCATCCTTGTTCTCCATTTGTGTCTCTAGTAGCTAGCACAGTGCTCTGCACATAGTAAGTGCTTAATAAATCTTTATTTTAAATTCATTTTTGAAACTGAGCTATGCAGAGAAGTGGCAATTCTCCTGAAAAGATTTGTTGTTGTTTTTATTGTTTTATCTGATCTGAGAAGGGAATTCTAAGTGAAACAATTGTCTGCTATATAGACATTAAAAACCTGCCCTGCCACTAAGAGTATCATGATCTGGAGCTCTGAGAAATTAAATGATGGGGGCAGCTAGGTGGCACAGTGGATAAAGCACAAGTCCTGGATTTAGGAGGACCTGAGTTAAAATCCGGCCTCAGACACTTGACACTACACTAGCTATGTGGCCCTGGGCAAGTCACTTAACCTTCATTACCCTGGTGAAAAAAAGAAATTAAATGACTTAACCTACTATGTATCATAAGAAGGACTTGAATATAAGGTTTTCTGAATCCATCATCACCTTGGAAAATAACCTTTCATAATGGAGTCCTTCCTCTCACAAATTCAACTTGTTCTTCACCTCTGGGTGTCAACTTCTTTTCATTGATGTCTATCACAGCATCTCCCAACATCCTCCTTCTGAAATAATTAATGATCAACTACCATTTGTAACAATCAAGAAAGGTCTTGAAATATACATATATATATATATATATATATATATGTATGCGTGTATACACACACACATCTAGATCTAGATATTCCTCTACCTGTCTTGGTTAAAAGATCTTAGGGGCCAGGTCTATTGCAATTCTCTCCATACCATGTCATGTACAATTAAGCAATTATACTAAATTTGTTGGATAATAATCATCAACTGGTGGATTACTACTGCCTGATCTATTATTATCTAAGGGAAGTATCTCCTCAACAACTTCCTCAACAAGAAGAAGCCTTTGACCAAACATTTCCAGGCATGAAGAACTCATCATTTGACGAACCAAAATCCTTCCAATCTTATAACTGTTGGGAAGCCCTTCATTATGTAAAGCCAAAGTCTTCTTCCCTTGATTTGCATCACTGGTACAGTGGACAAAGTTTTAGGTCAGTGCTAGGTCAGTGGGCCTGTGTTTAAATACAAGCTCCACTATTTACTATTTTTGTTGCCGTGGTCAAGTCAAGGCATGTCTCTGGTTCTCAGTTTTGTTTTTTTTTAATCAATCAGTCAACAAGTATTTATTAGCTGTTGGGAGTACAAAGGAAGCCCAAATCAGACCCTGCCATCAAGGAGTTTAGATTCTAATGAAGAAGAAATATGTAAGTAGGTGTGTATGAGACAGATGAAATATACAGAATAATTGGGATGTGACCTTAGAAGTGAAGGTATTAGCAGCTAGTGGGGAAGGCGAGATTTAACGCTTAAAATGGAGGGGGGCAGACTGGGTGGTTTGTTATAACAGTATCAGAAGAGAATTAGAGATGGGAAGCACCATAGTATAAAAGATTTATTTTACAGATGAGGAAGCTGAAATACAGAGAAATAAGTTGGCTGACCCGGGGTCACACAGCTTGAGATTTAAACCCAGGGTTTCTTAATTCTGAGTCATATCCTTTCACTAGACCATACTGTCTTTATATCTCCTCTCCCCTTAAAGCTTTGTTCCCTGTTCTGCCTTGGAGACCTACACTGAACAGTTGGAAATTCCCTTCCTTATAACAATCCTTTCCATATTTGTCTCATTTCATGTGCCCAATGCTTACTCATAAACCTCTTGTTTCAGATTAATAGACCTGACCATGCTAATGTTCTCACCTTTGGTCAAGCTTGGCTCCTTTGCCTGAGTTTCTCTTTTTTTTTTCTGTTTAGAATTTTATTTTCCAAAATATATGTAAAACCACATTTTGACATCAATTTTTTAAAACGTTGTGTTCCAACTTCTCTTCCTCCCTCCCTTCCCACCCCCCACCCCCAATAACTCAAGAAATTCAATATAAGTTATACCTGAGTAGTCATGGAAAACATCCCCACATTAGCTAGGTTGTGAGAAAAAACAGTTAAAAAACAAAACTTCAGATTAAGGAATTGTTAAAGAAAAACATGTGCTCCCATCTGTTTTCAGATACCACCAGTTCTTTCTCTGTAGTTGGATTATAGTTTTCATAAATCCTTCAGGGTCATATTAGAGCATTGCCTTGCTGAAAATAACCGTGTGCTTCCCAGCAGATCATCTTACACTATTGCTGTTACTTTGTATACAGTACATTTCACTATGCTTCAATTCACGTAGGTCTTTCCAGGCTTTTCTGATAGTATCCTGTTCATCATAACTTTTATATAGTACCTTAAACTGTTTGCCTGGGTTTCTCAATCATTCAATGCTTGACCCACTTACTTAATCAGCTCTATGGCTATAACAGCAGGTGTCATACTGGACACCTTTATTTGAGTCTCTCGGGCAAGGGATTAAATCTCTGGAACAGCCACAAACATGCTCAAAAAGACCATGAAAAATATTGCTTTGATTTATAGTTTCACCAGCTCGTTGGTCTCCCTGCCTCAAGTCTTTCCCCACTCCAGTCCATCCAATCCATCTTCTACTAAGCTGTCAAATTGATCTTCAGCAACTCAGTTCTGACTATATCACTGCCACCTCCCTCCCAACATTCACACAAGACACACTCACACACACACATTCAATAAACTCCTGGTACTCCTTATCACCACCAAGATCAAATATAAAATTTTGTTGGGGTTTTAAGACCTTCACAAACTGGTCCCTTAGTACCTTTCCAGTTTTCTTATACTGGACTCCTCTTCACACACCCTGCAGTGACAATGTTTTCCTTGCTGTTCCTCACAAATGACGTTCTATCTTTGCTCAGAATCACTCTGTCCCCAGCATTTTCTCTGGCTGTCTCCCAGGCCTCCACTTCTCTTCCTCCTCACCTTCTGGCTTCCCTGGCTTCTTTCGCATCTCAGCTAAAGTCCCACCTTGTGCAAAAAGGCTTTCCAAGTCCTCCTTAATCTTAATGCCTTTCCCTGGCCCTGACCTCCAATTTATCTCATGTGCATTTTGTTTATATTTTAGTCTTTTAAATAGTGCCCCCCCCTTAGACTGCAATTTCCTTGAGAGCTGGGGGACTGGTCTGTGACCTTTCTTTGTATTGTGAGTCTTAGCACATGACCTGACATATAGTAGGTGCTCAACAAATGCTTATAGACTGACAATAGTGAAAGTTGTATGCTTGTTATTTTTGCCTTTTTTCTTTTGAGGAGTTTGGTTCCTGATGACATAAGCACCACGTTTTAAGAGGTTTTTTTGTCATTGTGTTTTGTTTTTAAAGGACCAGACACCTCCATTTAAGACAAATACATGGGGGCAGCTAGATGGCGCAGTGGTTAAAGCACCGGCCCTGGATTTAGTAGTACCGGAGTTCAAATCTGGCCTCAGACACTTGACACTTACTAGCTGTGTGACCCTGGGCAAGTCACTTAACCCCCATTGCCTAAAACAAACAAACAAACAAACAAACAAACAAACAAACAAACAAACAAAAGACAAATACATGAAGCTACCACATATATGGTGTGCTTTATGTGTGTCTAAATATATAACTATATATGCATGTATATATCTGTTGTTGTTCAATCATTTCAGTCATGTCTGACTCTTTTTTTTGGTTTTGTTTTGGTTTGTGTTTTGTTTTGTTTTGCTTTTATGTTTGTTTTTGTTTGAGGGGCAATGAGGGTTAAGTGACTTGCCCAGGGTCACACAGCTAGTAAGTGTCAAGTGTCTGAGGCTGGATTTGAACTCAGGTCCTTCTGAATTCAGGGCCAGTGCTTTATCCACTGTGCCACCTAGCTGCCCCCATATCTGACTCTTTGTGACCACATTTGGGGTTTTCCTGACAAAGATACTGGAGTGGTTTGTCATTTCCTTCTCCAGCTTATTTTATGGATGAAGAAACTAAGGCAAGTAGGATAGAGTCATTCACCCAAGGTCACACAGTTAAAGATGAGTCTTCTTGACTTCAGGCCTGGCTTTCTATCTACTGAGCCACCCAACTGCTCCTCACACACACACACACACACACACACACACACACATACACACATACACACACACTATAGTTACAAAGCCATACATACATGTATGTATGTTTATTTATATATGTATATATATACATGTATTATGAAAGAGATAGAAATCTGCAAAAGGTTGGGTGTATTGACTAATCTGCAAGAATCCAATATTCCAACTTCTTACAAATATAGCTTTCCACTGTTTCCCCATGATCACCCATCATTACATATTTTTTCCCATTCCATTGATGGCAGCCATGTCAGCCTGTTCAATCCTGCTTCAAGATGAATATGACTTCAAACATACTCGACTATTTCCTAAAAATATTTCCCAAAGTGCTGGCCTCCCAATAACCCCCAGATGAGATCTGTCTCCTTGATAGGCAGTTTATCTACTTCAGCTATAATTTCCAGTATTTCATTGTTTCTGCTGAGCATCCCATTGGGATCTAGGTTCCAACTACCCTCATTTGTTCTATTTGCTCATCTTTGATCTCTTCCATTTAATTGATTACTATAGTCTTTTTGTTTGTTTGCTTGGGATTGCTGGCTTTTTGCAGCACCCTTGCTATCTCTCAACTCAGTTTGGCATAGCAGAGAGAACAGTGAATTTGGTATTAGGAAGCCATGATTCTGAATTCTATCTCAGACCCATTAACTGTGATACTCTGGACAAGTCACTTATCCTCTGTCAGTTTCAGTTTGCTTATAATATGATCAAATGAGGATAATTGTGGCATATCTCTATCTGGGTTATTATGAGGATCAAATGTAAAGAGGTTTGACAACATAAGATATGATCAATGATATGGTATAATAATACAATACAATATAATATAATCAATATAATAACTATCATTATTACTAGTGAAAAAAACATTTTTGTTTTTTGTTATGTTTTTGTGGGGCAATGAGGGTTAAGTGACTTGCCTAGGGTCACACAGATAGTAATTGTCAAGTGTCTGAGGCTGGATTTGAACTCAGGCCCTCTTGAATCCAGGGCCGGTGCTTTATCCACTTCACCACTAGCAGTCCCCAAAACAAGCATTTATTAAACATCTCCATGCTAGGCACTGAGTAAGGTGCTGGGGATGCAGAAACAAAAATCAACTCTTGCTCTCAAGCATCCTACTCAGAGGGAAGTATGCAATATATACATGGATTAAACAAAATACTCTCAAGATTTTATGATGGAAAATAATATAAGTACAAGAAGGTTCTAACAATAACAATGTGGGGGGGATAAGGAAAAACCTCATTAGGAAGTAGCAGCCAAGCAGTGCTTTGAAGGAAGCTAAGCATTCTGCAAAGTAGAGGAGAGCAGGGACGTGCTTTTGGTTATGGAAGATGATCTGTGCAAAGGTAGAGATGGGAAAGTGATGACTTGTAGAGGTGAATGGCTGACCAGACCCATACTGGAATAGAGAGTTTATGAAGGGAAAGCAATTTGGTCCATTGAAAAATACTTTTAGCTCTGAAGTCAAAAGGCCTGGGTTTGAATAGTGACTCTGACATATCCTGCCTGTGTACCTTGGGCACACCCCTTAACCTCCCTATTCAGTTTGCTGATCTGCAGAATGAGGGGATCAGTCTAGTTCGTTTCTAAGTTCCCTTGTATCTCTAGCTTTACAATGTTACAAGGGATATCAAATAAGAGTAAATAGGAGAAAATAAGAGTGAAAAGGTAGGTGAATGGGGTAGATTCTGGAGGGCTTTAAATGCCAGGCTGAGAAATTTCTGTTATCCTAGAAGCAATAGGCAGCCACTGAAAATTTTTGAGAAGGAGATATGGGGTTAGAACTGGGTTTTATTAAAACAAATATGGTAGCTTTCCTCCAAATGGCCCAATGACAGTGTTCTTTCTGCAGGGTAGGAACTATAGTGAGCCAAGGGGAAAGCAACTGGGATGACTTCCCTTCCAAACATACCTACATCTACATGACTCCATATGATGATTGGAAGAACACTCAGTTAGGAACTGGGAGGCTTCAGTTCAAGTCCTCATTTTGTAATTATTATCTGTGGGACGTCATATTCTCTGAGACTTGACTGAAAAAATGGTGATAAATATACTTTCCTTACATAAGGCATGAGTTGGTGAAGGGGATAAAAGGAGACAGTGTATATGAAACTATTTCAATGAGAAGTTTTTTTTCGTAAAATATCAACAGTTTAATATCACTTAATTATCAACCCACATAGTGAGAAACCAGATGTCATAGTCGAAAGGAGTTTGTTGTTGTTATCCTTCATTCTCAAAGAGGACCATGACATCAGGAGGTAATTTCAGGACTTTAAGTGGGGGAGGGGTGTGCAAAGTCACTAGCCTCGTTCTCCCCTCTAGACCCATTTGAGTCCAGTGGCAAGATATATATATATATCAATCAGGATATCTAGAGATGGCCCCAGATATTCTTAGGCAATCAGGGTTAAGTGACTTGCCTAGGGTGACACACCAAGTAATGTCAAATGTCTGAGGCTGGGATTTGAACTCGAGTCTTTCTGACTCCAAAGCCAGTGTTCAAGCCACTGCAATTGAGAAACCTGGCTTACTTTATGACTCAGACCAAATTCCAATTTCTATAGGCATCCCCTCTCACTCCCCACCCAGTGCCTGCCTGCCGCCTTCTTCTTCTTCTTCTTCTTCTTCTTCTTCTTCTTCTTCTTCTTCTTCTTCTTCTTCTTCTTCTTCTTCTTCTTCTTCTTCTTCTTCTTCTTCTTCTTCTTCTTCTCCTCCTCGGTGGGGCAATTAAAGTTGAGGGACTTGCCCAGAGTCACACAGCTAGTAAGTGTCAAGTATCTGAGGCCAGATTTGAACTCAGATCCTCCTGACTCTAGGGCTGGTGCTCTATCCACTGCACAAAATATCTGCCCCCAGTGCCTTCCTTCTAAAATTCCCTTCCATTTACATAGTCTATATCTTGAATATACCTAGTTACTACATGGAGCTTCCCCATTGAGAACACAAGCTCCCTGAAAGACACTGCTATCTTCACAGCCCAGTACCAGGCACATGGTAAGCATTTAATGCACACTCATTGATTGGCTCACCGGATTCCAGTCTTGTCTCTGACATTTACTACCTATGTGGCATGGACAAGTTGCTTCATTTCACAAGTCCTCAGTTTTCCCCAATTGTAATGTGGGGATAACTATGCCTGACCTTCTTATATTACAGAGTTCTTGTGAGGAATAGATTTTCTACACATTTATGTTCCCCCCCCCCCGCAAATTTTAAAAGTGAACTCTGACATATCAGTACCATTTCTAGTCTCAAATTCAAAGTAGGAGTCAGGGAGTGGAAGGAAATGAGATAATAAACAGAAAGGAAAAGGAAAAACAGAACAAAGAAATCAAGGTGATGCTGAAAGAGGGTCCCAGAGTGACTGACATCCACTCACAACTGAGGGGCCTGAGTGAGTGATGTCAAAATAAAAGTCATCTTACCACTTTACCTCTCCCTCCACCTGGATAACTAACAGAGACCTTAAAATTTGGAGAAGGGGCCAATTCATGATTAATTGGAGATAGTAATGTCATTCTAGCTCCTATCTCAATATCTCATGAATACAGAGTTGTAGCTTCTGACAAGTGAACCAATTTCATTTGAAGAGAGGTAGGTTCAAAGGTATGAGCAGTCCTGTGCATGGTTTAGATAGATTGGGGACAGACAGGAAACAAGGAACTTAAGGAAGTTGGGAGACAGTGTTTACAGTGATAAGGGTTGGGATTAAGATAAAAACTGTGAGGGGCAGCTAGGTGGCACAGTGGATAGAGCACTGGCCCTGGATTCAGGAGGACCTGAGTTCAAATTCGGTCTCAGACACTTAACAATTACTAGCTGTGTGACCCTAGGCAAGACACTTAACCCCAATTGCCTCACCAAAAAAAAAACAAAAAAAAAAAGATAAAAACTCTGATGAGCAAGTGATCCAATGGAAAGAACCCTTTTTGGGGGGAGCCAGAGCACCTGGGTATAAATCCAACCACTGATACTTGCTACCTTTGTGACCATGGACAAATCACTCACAAACTTTCTGGGCCTTAGTTTCCTCATCTGAAAAATTCAGGGACTGGAATAGGTCTCCCAGATATGGAAGCTTTTTTTTTTTCTCCCATATTGTTTGGTTTGTTTTTGTTGTTGTTTTTTTTTGCAGGGCAATGGGGGTTAAGTGACCTGCCCAGGGTCACACAGCTAGTAAGTGTCAAGTGTCTGAGGTCGGATTTGAACTCAGGTCCTCCTGAATCCAGGGCTGGTACTTTATCCACTGCGCTACCTAGCTGCTCCCGGTGGAAGCTTTAATGGCTGTCATCTCTACCTCATGGGTCTGTTTTGAGGTTCAAATCGGACAACATACATGAAATACTTTGCAAGCCTTAAACTACTACATACATACATACATGTCAGTTGTTATTATTAACACTATTATCTGTTATTAGAAAAAAAAGTTTCAAAAAAATGACCAAATTATTATAGCATATATTGGCCAGTCTGGGAATATTTAGCCTGGAGAACAGACATCATCGAGGAAGTAAAGAAGGATGAGAACTTATTTTGTTGTTCAATCATGTCCAACACTTTGTGACCCCATTTGGGGTTTTCTTGTTAAAGATATTGGAGTGTTTGCCATTTCCTTCTCCAGCTCATCTTTCCAATGAAGAAACTGAGGCAAACAGGTTTAATTGACTTCCCCATGGTCACATAGTTAGTAAATGTTAGAGGCCAAATTTGAACTCAGGAAGATAAACCTTCCTGACTTCAGGCCTGGCACTCTATCTACTGCATCATATAGCTGTTCATGATCATTTATATCTTCAAGTATTTAATGGGTTGTCATGCAGAAGAAACATTCAGCTCCCTTTGGTTGGTGTGAGGCATGGAATGAGGAGCAGTGAATAAAGTTAGGCTAGATGTGAGGAGAAAGCTTCCCAGCAATTAGATCTGTCCAAAGGAGAATGGATTGGTGATTTCCCCTCTCTTGGTGGTCTTCAAGCAGAAGTTGGAGAACTGTTTTTTAGTCATGATATCAAGGGGATGCTCACTCAGGGTTAGACAAAATGTCTCTCAGGTCCTTACCCCCTCTGACATTTTGTGACATTCTGTGAAGTTGGCTTTTCCTGCTTTAAACTTTTGCTTTCTCAAGGGCTTTGCATTATACACTCTCAAGAAGGCCCCCATATTCAGAATTGGATTTGAGATAAATTAATATTGTTTACAAATGGAAAGTTTCTTCTGCGAATGCAGCTGTTTGTGCATGTGGGTAATGACTTGCTATTATCAAGAAAAAACATAGAATCCACATTTGGGATTCAGATCAGAACAGGTGTTCGACATATTAGGACAAATTCAATCCAAACAGTTGTCCCGAGAGTATTTTTCTCCCATCCCATTATTAAAATAGCAACTATAAAAAAGTGGCATGCTCTTCAGCCAGTACCTTGATCTCCAAATTACTTATACATCACACAGGGTCTGATCTCACCTGGTGAGATACACATTCTTGATGAGTGACAGCTCATGCAAAGCACAGAACTGAAGTGTCAAAAAAAAGCAGGATTTCCTCCAAATATTTCCACCTTGCAGACCTAAATGTGTATTAATATGCCTCTTTACCTAATATAGTTTGCATATGATTCCCCCTTCCCCTAGGAGAATGTAAGCTTTTTGATGGTAAGAAATGTTTAAGGTTTTTTGTCTTTACTTTCATGGTGCTTCACTCACTGCCAGGAAAATATAAGGTAACTAAGAAGTATTTGTGGGACTCAGATGAACTGTGTTAAATTCAATTGATACATGTTTTAAAGTAGGCTTCCACTTACCTATTTTTCTGTTAAGAAAACTATAGACCTTTTTGGAATTCTTTTTTCCTTCTTCCTCCCTAAATAGAGAAGTGACATTTTATTGAATTTCAGTTTAATACCAGACTCAAAAACTCAGCAGTTACAGTGGGTTCTAGAAGAATCCAAATAATCTTTTTCCTTCTCCAATGCAAAATGGTTAGTCCTGATTCATAATATCATGATCAGTGATAGCATCTTGGACCCAGTGTGGCTCAAGGAGAACTTGAATCAACTTCTGTTAACTTCCTTGCAATCAAAGTCCTTACTGCCCATTTATGAACAGACTGACTTCATACATCAGGGTGATTGGGTATAAAACAAATCCAGCCACCCAAACAATGCCAACCATTTGTTGAAGGTTATGATGCATGCCTGGCATAAACATCTGGTCATCAGAAATACACACCCAAGTTGTTGACATACCCATGTGCTTGAAGTATACATTCTCATTAAATTCCAGATGTAATCATTCATATCAAGTATATTTCTTTGACAACTGCCAACGATCAGGAATCTATTCTCAAATCCTGAGTTTATTTTGCCCCCATCCAATGTTTCTCCATCAGCAAAAAACATGACAGAAGCATTTCTGTCATCTTCCTTCCATCTGGATGGACCGAAAGACTAAAGAATTCAGAGAGAGAGAGAGAGAGAGAGAGAGAGAGAGAGAGAGAGAGAGAGAAAGTCTATGGGTCTTGCCCCGATGCTGTATATAGCCCAGCTACTTTGGGTAGCCAACAATAAATAACCTGACAGCTGTGACTGTGAACTGCCTCTTGGTTCACTGATCATTGGAATTACTTTTGAGTATCAAATGATCTCTCGGCAGTAGATCACAGGGCCACTGGAGATACTCAGGATTCTATATAGTGACTCATTCCCACCAGAGGGATGTTCACATGTAACTACAAGAAGATTATTGAGTGATACTAGTGAAATTCCTCAAGGTTAATAGGTATTTCTTATTCTGCATTATTTATCTTCCCAAAGGTCATCGACAAATAGGCTTCCATTGTTGAGCTGTCAATTCATTTTTTTAAAAAGTTGTCTCTTTAGAAGATAGTGACATATGTCACCCAAATTGCTATGCAAAGTCCCACAATTCTAAAAGCTGTCATTGGGTACCTTTATTGTAAAATCGTCAATGTCTTTGACAGATAGAAGAGAGGGGGGGAATTCTGGTGACATATTTTGATACATCTTGACAGCCTTTCTCACAGCCTTTTCTTGTCATTCTCTCAGATTTGATTTTTAACCAGGACTGAAGGGAAATCTTCTATGGTCTTTAGCATGTCACCTCTCCCATTGCAAAGGGCAGCCAGCATATAGAATTTACCTGTTTCTCATTCACAAGAATGTATCACTTTTCAATTTTAATTATTCATTTTATTCTCTTTTCTGATTCTTGGGTTCTTGAGAGTTCACAATCCTTAGAAAGGGTTCATCTGGGCTTTGGTGTGCTGGACCCTTGCTGGAAAGAGATTTTTTTTTTAGTAACTGAGAACCAACTACAAACCATAGCCTCATGTCACTGTAAGAATTGACAGTTCTGCTCTAAACAAAATCTTCTTCTTGGTTCTTAGGAGACTCCACTCACTTGAAGGAATAATATAAGATTATGAAATATTCAAACTATTGGTCCATGCAGAAAGTTGAAGGGCAAAGAATCTCTCAATCATAATCCACCTTACAAGCATTAGAAATATCCATCTTTAAAAAGCAACATAATATTCCAAATCAAAACTCAAATCTTTTTTTTTAACAAAGAACCTTGTTTTCATTTGGAATAAAAGTTTTATTGATATGTGGGCCATTCTAAGACAGGTTGCCCCCACCACTAAAAGAAAAAAAATCTACAAGACATTTCCATTTTAAGTGCTTACTATTTTTTGATTATCTGATTATTCCTGTTGTTACAAAGAGCCAGCATAGGAGAATGGATAAAGAACCAGCCACAGAATAAAAAAGAACAAGGTTCAAAATTGACCTGTGTCACATACTAGCTCTATGACCTGGCCAGCTTAGTGCCCCAGACAATGCTAAGACTAAGTTGCAGATAAAGTGCAGCCATACATTGGTAGAAAGTGTTTTCTCATTAGGAGTTCCCTACGTTCATGAATTAATGAGCTAATGTGCTTCCTCACACTTGAAATTTATGCTAACATACATACTGTCCTTGAAATTACTCCCTTGTAAGATACTGTTGCCAGAAGAATGTTTGGGTCTGAATTCATGAGCAGATGAAACTTTGGGTATTATGGTTTCCTTCCAAAACTCAGTCACATGTATCATAAGAGAGACTATAGAGTCATAACAAATTATTGTGGTCCACAGAGTTCATTCTGTGAAAGAAGGGATACTAAGATGACCATGGCAGACAAACACCACACCCCACAGTTAAAAAAACACAAGTACAGATAAGGGTGATTCCAATCCCATTCACCCCATCAGCCAAGCAACACTAAAGTAACTGGTGGCCATGTATAGTACTGGATCTACCATCCAGCTGTGTTCCATTGGAGTACTTCAGTGCCTTGGCTTTAACACACTCCTGGTAACTCACTTGACATCTCAAAGAATTTTGTAAAATATGCTCAAAACCTTTGGCATTTCATCCTGCCCTGGGTCTCATGAATAAAACATCTATCCAGTCAGCAGCTTTGGCTGAAGAACAGCCAAGTTCCATCCATCAAAGTCAAGGGCTGAACTACCCAGTGATTCTGAAGTCTTTAATAACTCTGTTTCTTTATGATTATGTTGGTAAATAGTCAAATCCTGCCAGCACTCAGCTTTTGGTGAGCATTAATTTCTGGTCTTATAAAATCCAGCAGTTCAAATGGCTTATCTACATTGTTGTACCAATTATCATTCCTCTTTTTTGTACCTGATGCCAGGAAATGCAGTGGATTTCTTTCTTCCAATTGTTTGTACAAAAGGTCAACTATAATTCTACTTCCACTAAAGCCAACTGGGTAAATGATAGGTGTCCTCCTTCTACAATGGCAAGTCTTTTTCTTAGGCCAATTTCTGAAGCTATCCAATTTTTTAAAAACACCTTAAAGTGTTTGGATGAGAAAGGATTGAGTATAAGGCATAGAACTTCCACCAATTTAATGAAAATCCAAATAAATTTGAAATTGAAATCCAGAAGAAGAGAAGAAAAGAAACAAAAAAGAAAAGAAAAGAAACAAAAAAGAAAAGAAACAGATTTACAGCTTATGGATCTAGGGCTAAAAGGGACTTTAGAGGCTATTTAGGATATTCTCAGGAACAGATGATGAAGCTGAGGTTAAGAGAGGTTTGTTTGGGCAAGGTCACACATGGACCTTGTTCTGTGACTCCAAACCTTGTTCCCATGCCCCAAATGTCTTTCCTCACAGGCACTGATCTATCAGTTTATAATCCTGTCAAAAAAGATCTACTCTTGTGGATTCCAGTCTTGTTCTCTGTGATCACTACTTTCCTTTCAAATATTTTCTAACCATTTCTTTAGTGCTATATTATAGAATTTTGTGAGGAACCCAAGTCAAAATCATTACCTATAGTTTGCTTTATTAATTAAAGGCATTGAAAATATGAAGCTATCTATTATTCTAGTTGCATTACTAGCCATTAAACTAGGGAAGATTTTTCATCAAATATTAATTTTTCCAGGGATTGATTAGCCAATACTTCTAAACTCACACCCCCTTCATTATGATCACCATTGTCATTATTACAGTGCACATTTCTAAAGAGTAGGATATTGGATTTGGAAAGGACCTTTGACACTGTTGAGTTCAAGGATCTCATTTTATAGGTCAGGAAACAGAGAGACAGAATGAAATGATTTGACCAGGGTCACAAAGTTCCTGAGTGGTAGATGTATTATATAAATCTATGTATTTTGAGCATAAAATTTCCCTAAATGAATTATGATAGTGATGTGAACAATTTGCCTGTGCCAAAGTCCAGTTTAATATTCCATTTGACTAACAGTTTATCTATTTAAAAGTAAAACAAACAAAAACAAGAGGCGTGCCAATTTTCTTCAGAAAATTACTTCCAACAAACACTATATTTTACATAATCCAAAATAAAGATACCATAGAATTGGAGCTGACAGGACTTTTGGAGATTATTGAGTCCACCTTGCATACATATTGTTTTTTATTAACTTGCAATGTTATTATAAGTGAGGAACATTGTTTCATGCTGATAGTAACACTATAGAAGCAGGTAAACCATCCAACTATCTATTCATTCAATCCATAGCTAAAAACAAAAAGGATGGAAGGAAGGAAGGAAAGGAGAGAGGGAGGCTGGCAGGCAGGTAGGCTCAGAGGAAAGCAAATGAAAAAGGGAAATCTAGAATTTTACATTCCCTCAGCAAAACACCTGAATGAATATTTTGCTTTTCTACCTGTTGTTTGAGGTCATGAAGACACAACAACAATCTGCATGCAAACATGATCTATTTCAGTACCCAAGATTTTGGTCACACTGGTCTGTTCTTTTTTTTCCATAAAAGTATTTTATTATTTTTCCAGTTACATGTACAGATAGTTTTCAACATTTGTTTTTATAAGATTTCTAGTTTCAAATTTTTCTCCCTCCCTCTCCTCCCTTCCTCCTTCCCAAGACAGCAAGGAATCTGATATAGGTTATATATATACAATCACATTAAACATATTTCTGCATTAGTCATGCTGTGAAAGAAGAATCATTGCAAAAGGGAAAAACCTCAAAAAAGAAAAACAAAAAGTAGAAATAGTATGGTTCAATCTGTATCTAGATTCCACAGTTCTTTTTTCTCCTGGATTTGGAGAGCATTTTCCATCATTAGTCCTTTGGAATTATCTTAGATCATTGTGTATTGCTGAGAAGAGTTACGTCTGTCACAGTTGATCAAAACACAATGTTGTTGATACTGTGTACAATGTTCTCCTGGTTCTGCTCATCTCACTCAGCATCAGTTGATGTAAGTCCTTCCAGGTTTCTCTGAAATCTGCCTGCTCATAGTTTCTTACAGCATGATAGTATTCCATTACATTCATATACCACAATTTGTTCAGCCATTCCCCAATTGACGAACATCCCCTCAATTTCCAGTTCCTTGCCACCACAAAAAGAACAGCTATAAATATTTTTGTATATGTGGGCCCTTTTCCCTTTTTTATGATCTGTTTGGGGAAAAGACCTAATAGTGGTATTGCTGGGTCAAAGGGTATGTACAGCTTTAGAGCCCTTTGGCCATAATTCCAAATTGCTCTCCATAATGGTTAGATCAGTTCACAGCTCCACCAACAATGCATTAGTGTTCCAATTTTTCCACAGCTTCTTCAACATTTATTATTTTCCTTTTTTGTCATATTAGCCAATCTGATAGGTGTGAGGTGGTACCTCAAAGTTGTTTTAATTTGTATTTCTCTAATCAATACTGATTTAGAGCATTTTTTCATATGGCAAGAGATAGTTTTCATTAGAAAACTAATAAAAAAAACCCAAAAAAATAAAAACAAAACAAAAAACAAAACAAAAAACAAGAAAACTGACTATTCATATCCTTTGACCATTTCTCAATTGGGGAATGACTTGGATTCGTATAAATTTGATTTAGTTCCTGATATATTTTAGAAATGAGGCATTTATCAGAAATACTTGCTATGAAATTGTTTCCCAGCTTTCTGTCTCTCTTCTAATTTTGGATGCATTGCTTCTGTTTGTACAAAACCTTTTTCATTTAATGTAATCAAGAACATCCATTTTGTATTTCATAATATTCTCTATCTCTTGTATGGTCATAAACTGTTCTCCTTTCCCTAAATCTGAGAGGTAAACTATTCCTTCCTCTCTTAATTTACCTATGGTATCACCTTTTATGTGTATATCATGTGAGACTTTCTTAAAATGGTAAGTAGTATCTATATAAAATTAAGAATAAGCATTATCTGTAGTGGGAAGCTTTGCCAATAAGATCATAGGTGATGCAAGGATGTCCATTATCATCACTGCTATTCAATATGGTACTAGAAATTTCAATAATAGTAATAAAACAAGAAAATGAATTTGACGGAATAAGAAAAGGCAAGGAGAAAACAAAACTATCACTCTTTGAAGATAATATGATGATATACTTAGAGAATCCTAGAGAATCAACTAAAATACTAGTTGAAATAATTAACTTAAGCAAAGGCTGCAGGATATGAATAAATGCAAATAAATCATCATCATTTCCATATGCTACCAGTAAAGTCTAACAGGAGGGGATATAAAGAGAAATTCTATTGACAATAAATATATACAATATAAAATATTTCAGAGTCTACCTGTCTAGACAAATCCAGGAAGTACATAAACACAATCTAAACATACTTTTCATACAAATAAAGACATATCTAAACAATTTGAGACATATTAATTGCCCATGGGTAGGCCAAGCCAATATAATCAAAATGATAATACTACCTAAATTAATTTACTTATTCAGTGCTATACCAATCAACTTTCAACTGTGATAGTCCAAGAAGAGAAAGTAAGAGTGAGATAAATCCCCAAACATATTCAAAAGACATAATCTGGAGAAACCTATGAGTTATACTTAGTCAACGGAGGTCACTTATGTTTCTGCAAAGTAAATAGGAAACTTCTCCATGATTATAGGTTAAGAGCCAGAAAGGACCTTAGATGTCATCCAACCAAAACCCTTCATTTGACAGATGAGGAAACTAAGGCCCATAGAGTTTGAACGACCTTGTTGTTCAGTCATTTTTCATTCTTGACCTACTCTTCACAACCTTATTTTGGGCTTTCTTTGTAAAGATACTGGAGTGAGTTGCCATTTCCTTCTCCAGTTCATTTTACAGATGAGAAAACTGAGGCAAACAGGGTTAAGTAATTTGCTTAGGGTCACACAGTTAGGAAACATCTGAGGTCAGATTTGAAATCAAGAAGATGAGTCTTCCTGACTTCAGGCCCAGCACTTTAGCCACTGAGCCACCTGGCAGCCTTTGAATGATCTGCCCAACATCAACACGTTAGAGTGACAGAGTCAGGATTTGAACCCAGGTTTTCTGACCTCAAATCCCTTCTTTTCTATTAAACCATGTTGTGTCAGATAGTATTATTAAAAGTATGTTATTTGGTGATGAAAAGATGTGCATCTCTATTGACAATGTAGAATGATTAACAGAGTAAGAAATGTAGGAATTTTACAGATGTAGATGAAGAATAATGATTTTTTTTTTAAATGTAATAAGCTTCTTCACTGAGAAGTGGGATGGGATGTTTTAGACCTGGCATCATGTCTACAGCATTGGAATTAGAGTCTGGAAGACTTGGCTCTGCATGCTGCTTCAGTCATTCATGTAAACCTGGACCAGGCACTTCCATTATCTGAGCGTCAGTTTTCCCACATGTAAAATCTGGGAAGAATAAAAACACCTACCTTACCAAGGTGTGAGAGTTCAATAATGTGAAGATGATATCATAGTCATATATTATTATTACACTTAATTTTATTTGGCAGATTTTAGAGTATCATGAGTTAGTTAACAGCCTTTATTAAGCACCTATTGTGTGTCAGGCACTGTTCTAAGCACTATAGATAAAATGAGAAGCAAAAGATAGTTCCTGCTCTGGAGGAATCTGAATGGGATGGACAACATGCAAACAATTATATGCAAAGAAGATACAGACAAGACAAATTGGAGTTAATCAATAGTGGGAAGGCACTATTATTAACACATTAAGTGAAGACTCTAAACATACTATTTGTGGAAAAGCCAAAGAGGCACTGTGCTGGTGGTATGGATAGAATGGAATTAGAAATACATGGACACGAGTCCTATCTCCAACATGTGTGGCTGTGTGACCCCTAGGCAAATCACTTAACATTTCACTGAGCCAAAGGCAATACCCTGGTAAATCATCTTGTCAAACAGGCTAAATCAGGTTGAGGGTAACCAAGAAGCCTCAAACCAATCAATGAGTTAGAGGAATGTCTACCCCAAGCATGTAAATACCCTGCCCCACCCCCAGAAATGGGTGGATGAGAACAATTTATTCCAATGGCCACTGAGATAATGGAAGTAGGTATGATAGAGCACTTGGGGTTTGGTCAGACCTCAGACACCAAAATCATCACCTACATCTTTGGCCATTGCCAGTCATCTTGACTTTTGCCTTGTTGCTGGATTTGGGTGACTCTGAAATAGAGATGCTGACAACTTTGTGCAACTCTGCCTCATTTAAATCTAATTTATACACAAGTCAAGAGGTCATCTCATGATGTCATTAGTCCTCTTTGAATGGAGGATTAACAGCCTTTCCAGGAGGACTTAATAAGACTGGAATTTGCCACAAGTCCAAATTATGAAACAAACAAATCACCCTTATCTTATAACATGCATATCAGCTTTCTCTCTCCCCAACTACAATATCACAAAAGACTTCTTGGGAATTTGAAGTTGGGGGCATGGGGTTGTGATGTTAACCAAAGTATGTCTGATCTGAAGATAGAGGGGGATCACCAGTCAAGACTCCACTGCTCTGTGCTGAATAGTCATTGAAGTGAAGGTAGTAACTTATTGAGTTACCATCAGAGGGATCTAGAGAGGAGTGGAGGAGTGTCTAATATGCTGGACTTGGTGTCAGAACCTGAGTTTGAATCCTGCCTTTGACTCAGGGACCCTGGAAAAGTCACTTAACCTCTTTCTCTCTCAGTATTCTCACATGTAAATAATACCTCTCGGCATTGTTGTGAGGATCAAGTGGGATGAAGTGGGCAAATCAATTTGCAAACCTTAAAGTCCTATGTAAATGGTATTCTCATCACCAAGATTCAGCCCTTAAATAATTAATTGAAAGAGATGATAGATTCAGAGCTAAATGGGACCTTAGAAATCATCTAGTACAACCACTTATTTTACAGATGAGGAAACTGAGGCTCTGAAAGATGAAGTAATCTGCCCAGAGTCATGCACCTTATAAATATCTAAGATCAGATTCAAGCTCAAGTCCTCTTAACTCCAAGGGTAGAAACCCAGACATTACATCACCTTACTGCCTGAAATAGTGACAGGATAAGCTATCACCTTCACCTCAGTGACCACCTAAATGAGGTAAATTCAGGAACTTTTCCAGGGTCATGGATTAGAATTAGTAGCAAAAGTCAGGTCCTCTGACTTCAAATCCAGTACTCTTTCCATTGCACTGTATCCCAACCCACCCCCAACACACAAACACCTTGCTAAATGCTAGAGTTATAGGGCAATAACTAAGATGCAAACAGAAGGATCTCTTTCCCCCTAAATATACAGCATTAGTTCCAAGGAAATTTCACTCATAGAAGGGAATGATTTGCTGCTGAATGTACAATGCCATTTTTCCAAAATATATGCTGATGTAGCTAAATAAAGATATGGCAGAAGATGGTTGATTCAATACTATGGAAGATCCAGGTTTTCACTGCTCTGAATATTCCTACCACCACAAATGCATATTGCAACCTACCAGATGGACTCTTCTTGAATGTCCATGATCAAATACACACATGCATATATTTATATGTACATAAACACATGTGTGTGTGTGTGTGTGTATAATGACCTGATAGCAATCCTTCTTGTGATGAACCTCTCCAACCTTAGTTTATCTGGCTTTGTATGTAGCTTTTGAATAAAGGCTTTGGTCACTGGCTCGCGGTGGTCAATGGGTCTCTACTGGAAGCCTCTCCAGTATCCATTCTCTCAGTTGAACAAAACTGTAAACTTCTTGAGGCCAGGATTTTTTAATCTTTGTCATTGTTTCCTCAATGCTTAGCAGTGATTGACATTCATATATATGAAGCATTTTACTTAATAAATACTTGTTAACTGATTGAGTGAAGATATGGATACATACATACATGTGTGTGAAGATGATGGGTGTGTAGATAGATTTCAGTATTACTTTGAGCTTTCTTACTATGTCTTTTAACTTGGATATCTTTCTACTCTTTATTTAACCTAGAATTCATGAAATGGAATGTTGGGCAACATAGAGAAATTATGGGGGGGGTGAACATATTTGGGAAGATGAGAGAGAGAGAGAGAGAGAGAGAGAGAGAGAGAGAGAGAGAGAGTGAGAGAGAGAGAGAGAGGGGGTAGAGAGACAAGAGGAAGGGACGGAGACAGATCGAGAGAGAGAGAGAGAGAGAGAGAGAGAGAGAGAGAGAGAGAGAGAGTTGTGATAAGTGTTGGGGATATAAATATAAGAAACAAGCATGGCAATCCCTACCACTCAAAGATCTTGCATTTTAAAGGAGGAAGACAACACCCGAAGAGAACCTGGAAAGCAAGAGGGGGAGTAAGGGGACAATGAGGTAAGTGTGATGAAGGAAATGATGAAGCATGCCTGGAATCCTTTCTACAATAGTTATTTGTTGGATCTGAAGTAAGGAGACCTCAACTTGAATCCAACAAGTGATACTTACAATCTTTCTAGCCATGAAGAAGTAACAATGTCTCAGAGCCTCAGCACCCTCTTTTGTAAAACAGGGATAGTAACACATGTACTACCAACCACATAGGTTTGTTATGAAAAAAAAAAAAGTAGTTGGCCAAATTCAAGTCCTATTGTCAAGAAGTTAGCCAAACATGATTTATTCAGTTCTTACTATGGCTAGTTATAAGGATACAATAAAAATGGCAAGGATTTTTATTCTCACCAAATCATTAGGTAAAGAGATTTCTGTACACAGACTATGGTGACAAATGCTAAAAATAATGTGTGGGGGAAGATACTTGAGCAAATTTCTTAGGATCCATTCAAACTGTTGTCAACAATTTCCCTTTGATGGCTTAATGTTCTGGGGCTTAATTTCATCATTTAAGCTGAGAGAGGTCTTGCAAGTCTTTCAAGTTCCAGAGAACCTCAAAAGGAAACAAAAAAGGAATTCAGATTAGAATGAAAACCATTCTATGTTTTAAAATCTATTGAACTGAAGAGAGTGAGAATAACAGTCAAGGTGAAATACCCAAAGAAGCCATAGGCAGAGGTTGGGATTATTTCTCACCTTAACTTCCAGTGCCCACATGGGTTCAGTACATTGGCATGAACTGTTTTACAGCATGCCCACCAAAAAGGACAGTTATCTCATCAGCCTAAGAAACCTTAGGCAGTTCTACATTATCCGATGGTGAAAGCAATGGTTTTGCATACAGGATATGGAGGAATAAAAACATGAAACTGTGAAGCAGGAAAACTGCCTAAACTTTATCAGACCCATCTTGACTCAGGGACTTGCAGGGATTTTTTCAGTAAGAAACAGCCCACACATCTCCTCCCACTCCTGCCACAGACAATTTCATTGCTTTACTCTTTCCTCCAGGCTCTCATCTTCCAAATAGAGTCTGATATAATCTACTTCTCTAATTCAAAAGTGGCAGCTCCAGCTACTCATTTACACATGAATTAATAATATACTTGCCTTCCCTACCCTTGCCTTCTCTTCCTCTCTCTATCCTTTGTCTTGCCTTCCCTTGCCTTCTCTTCTCTTGCCTTGCTTTCCCTTCCCTTCCCTTCCTGTATATCACAGTCAGAATTTCTTATTTTTGATCTTGTTAGAAATACACTCCTTTCTTTTTGATATCGACAGCAGCTGCAGCTGGAATGCCCTGGGCCAAATATCCTTTGTCTCAAAGAAACCAGCCCCAAATCCTCCTCTCCCCATTTCTCCGTGGAAATGTGTCGCCTGATTCTCACTGGAAAGCTAACCTAGGGGCACAGAAATCATGAGGTTTGTTTTTATAAGTTATAGCAAGAGGCAGAATGAGCAGGGTTCTCTGGCTACAGGGCAAACCTTCACCATACCTAATTTGTTAGGGATGACATTTCTGTTAATGCCCTTGTATGAAAGCCGCACTTCTATATTTTAATTTTGCCTTCGTATCACACTGCGGCACTTAATAAGAGCAAGACATCGAGAGCTATTACCAAAAAGATATTATGGAACTTTGTTTGGCTGGGTTGTTTATTGACTTCTGGTCAGTATTTCAAAATGGTTTCATTAAATTTATGTCATCCCAAAATGTAACATATGGACTTGTACACTAGAAACTCATACCAGAAAGAGTAACACAATATTTTCCCCTCCATTTTGTGATTTATCATACATTCCATTATGCACTGCATGGATTGTCATTTTTCTTTAAATGGGTTTGATATAAAATCTCTTGTTCTACAGGGTCAGACACTATTATTCTCCAAAATTATGCCTCCTCTACCAGCCCAGCATCCTGCTATAGTGAGAAGCATGCTTGGGGAAATAGAATTTAACATCAGTGCTCTCTCTCTCATAGATGAAAGACCTCCTGAAGCCACTGGGTCAAGTTTACAACATTCTTTCTACCAACTAGGCTTCGGTGGCAGAGCACCTTTGACATTTGATCCAAGAAAACACTAATTTCACCCATGAAAAGGTAGTATTGTAGCTCACCTGTAGAAAGTACTTTGTTCCTTTCCAGTTCATCAAAAAACCATGGAAATAAGACTTTCCAGTGTTTTTCTGGTTACTCATCTTCACAGAATTTCAATGTTAATCAAACTGACCCACTGGCTGTTCCCTTTATAGTACATTCCATATCTCACCTCTCTGTCTTCACACATGTGTTTTCTTCCATATTGTGAATTAACTGTCTTCACTTCTGCATCTTAGAACCTCTTGTTTCCTTTCAAACACAAGTCAGGTTCCATCTTCTCCATGAGGCCTTACCTGATCCTCTCATTGGTTAATATTCTATCTCTTGTTGGAAATTATTTGGCATTTACTTTGTATGTACTTGGTGTTGTATAGGCTTTATTGTGAGTATTTGGTATATCCAATAAGTACATCTGTGTAAAGTTGACATCCCTTCACTGTAGAAAGAATGAATGGGGAAAAAAAGGTTTCATTAAGTATCCACTATGTGGAGAGCATCACGCTAAGGGCCAGAGATACAAATAGAAAAGTCAGTCCTTCATCGGTTGGAATTCACATTTTAACTGGGGAGACAACACATATGGAAGGCTGCAGCAGAAAGTCAGAAGGAAAGGGCCCATGGTCCTTTGGTCTTAGGAGCAAAACAGATTGTAATGTCTCTTTTTTCAATGTCATTTCCACTGATGGAAACATATTAGTGTTTGACATGTTTAAGGCCTTCAGTCACCAGAACTTTCTTTTCTGGGTATTAAGTAGCAGTGGCTGTAACATCTTCAGGAGCAGTTGCCAAGTGGCCTCTCCACAGGGGTTGCCTCCCCAAATGGTGGCTGTGGGCACTAGGCCAGAAGAAATTCTATTTCAAAAGCCCTTGTGTTCAGTGTCCTGGGACTTCTTCATCGGGGTTGTGATGATGGTCAAGGTAATAGTAGTGGTTTCATTGGCTTCAGCAGCTTGCCTGCCCTATGATGACTGTGAAGACTGGGACTGAAGAAGGACCAGTGGTCAAAGGAATGCCAATACTCCCAAGGTTCTTGTGCTTCCCTGCCTGTAGGTGGCAGTTGGTCAACAGTTGTTGCTGGCAGTACTAAGGAAAGTGAGTATTTTCTCCACAATGATTTCTCCCTTCTAGTCTGGTTGTGGAATCTGGGCTGAAAGTAGTCCAGGTGGCTTGCTATTTTTAAGGCTCTTGAGTTCAGGGGCCTGTGCTTTGTCTTTAAAGTTCCCATGGTCATCAAAGTGATATAAGATGCTGGGGACTATTTCCTTTTAGTTGTTTATTAGCACTTAGTACAGCACATGCCATATCATATGTGCTAAATAAATGATCATTGGACTGATTTTTTCACATGAAAGCAATACTTGCTAATTAATTATAAACAGTCCAAAATACTAATTAATTGCAAATAGTAGGGGGAAAAGAAAGCTAAATCAATCTAGTTCATAGATGTAGACAAGCTAGCATGATTTGATTTTCTGATACTTTTTGTGCATGAATAAGTTTAATTCAGAGGAAGACATTCAGGTGTACCTTTTTTCTATGACATTAGGAGTCACTCAAAGATGACTCAAATCACCTTTCTGTTAGACTTGGGCAACAATTGGATCTAGTTGGTATGTTTTACAGAGGTTTTTGACACACCATATAGAACTGTTTATGTTTAAAAGTATAGAGGACTTTTGTTGTTGTCGTGGCAGGATTTTTGCATGGAAGTGGGTGGTTTTTCTCTCTACCCAATTCTTTGACCCAGCAAAAATTACTGTCAACTTTCAAAGCATTTGAGGGATATTGATTCTCTTGATGCCATGGCAACACATTAGTTGGGAGATTTATGTGGTTCTTTGCTGTGAGGCCCAATCTGGCTCCCCTGGCTTTTAGATTTTGGCACTTTCTAACCCTTAATTAGTTTGCTTGATGGGCTCCTGATACATACATACATACATACATATACATATATATACATATATATATATACACATATATATGTATATATATATCTTAAGTAAGTATTGAAAATAGATACATACAGGGAACTGAAGAGTGGCAGAAATCAGTGTGCCATCAGCTTGGAAGAGATGACAATGAAAGAGCATAAGACAGCAGACACAAGCTCATTCACTGCTTATCAATTATGAGAAAAAATCAAAACTCTTTGCCATCTGTCACATATTACAGTATAAAAATTATGAGACTGTTGGTATAGTATTTTGAGGGTCAGACTACATTGTGATCAGATCACAATAAAATTAGTCAGTCATTAAATGTTTAGATAAATTCACTTTAATAATGTTCTGAGAATTTCTGTTTTAATGTGTTTTTCAGTCCTTTGGTCTCCTGCCTAATGCACTTAGAGACACATTTCAAAATGGTGAAGAATTCAGAACAGGAATAAGAGTGAATGTAGACTAATAAATGAGTCCAGAGAGCTAATGATAGAAAGAATGAATAAATAAAATAAGTAGCACTTTTGAGTCAAGTTCCAAATGGAAGTGCATTGGATGGAAGCCAATGGGACACTGTCCTGTGGGATCAGGTTCTGAGAGAACAGAGAAGTGGATTTTTGAAATACAATTTCTCCCTTCAGTGTCAAATACTTGGAATTTCTCTAACCAGGTCCCAAACTCTTATTCTATAAGCATGTGAGAGAGAAATCTAGATTGGTAAAGATACTGAAAGACTTCAACCCAAAGCATATCTATAATTTCTGATCATTAACGAGGCAATATTATATAATGAATAGAGTGAGGGACTTTGGACCACAAACACCTGGACTTTAATCCTTCTTCTGCCATATGCTAGGCATGTAACCACCGGAAAATCCTATAACCTCTCAACCTTAGTTTCCTTATCTTTAAAATAGAAGATATAATAACACCTCTCTCATAGAGTTGTTGTGATGACCAAATTGGATAATGGAAATAAAGTACTTTTCAAACCTTAAAGCACTACGGAATTGCCAAGGTAATCTCGTCAAAATCATCATCATTAGCATTCTACATATTCTCAATTCTTCCTTTAAACATGAAAAGTGAGACATTTGACACTATTTCTTATTTCCCTTTGCTTCAAAAACAGAAAAAGTACTTGTCAAATAGATATTCACACTGCTAAAGGGCTTTGAGATTTCTGAATTTTTAAAAACTATTTTGTTGATTAGAACTGCTCATAGGACCAAAAATATTGTCACATTTAACCATTTTATCATCTTTTATAAGTTCTATAATAAATGGCGGCCATGTAATAGTTTCCAAGGCTATCTATTATACTCTTCAAGTTAACTACTAAAAATCAAATACAACATGAAGAATGTCATTTGTTTTGAGTGAAAATATGCAATAAAAAGAAACTGAGGCACAGAATTCTGAGCATGATCTACTTATTAGCAAAACTAGCTATCACCAAAAAATAGGATCCAAGGATCCTCAATAGCCAAGTAGCTTCTGATGTGAAAGAATTTATTTTATAGATATAGAGAGGAATTTTTAAATAGAGTTGCATCACTTTGGCATAACAAAGGTGTATCTTACTTCTAATTAGTCAGTGCTAAGGTAACTAACCACAAATTGCAATACCTTATTACTAAGAGGACAAGCATCCTTTGGAAAGTTCCATGGTTAGCAAATTCTGAGGGAGAACAGGGAAATTGTGGTATACATGCTAGCAACTTCTAATAAATTTGAGTATAACTTAGAATTTTGTGGCCAGAAACTCCTGAAAAGTGGAACTTAGTAAGTGGAGGGTGGCTAAATAGGGAATTTGCAGCTACAGAATGGAGATGTTCAAAGTGAGTTCAAGTTCACATAGTAAGTAATACATAGCAACTTGTTTATTAATACATAGTAAATTAAGACAATGAAATAATATGAAATAAAGTGCGATATCAATTTTCAAATCCACAATTCTTTCCTTTGATTCTTGGAAGGACATGTCTCCCATGTATCACTATTTGTAGGCCAAATTAATATAATCAGGAATGATCAGCATCCATTAGAATTAAATTAGTAATGTACAAGTATGTTGTCAGGCTTAGGGCAGCTAGGTGGCACAGTGGATAAAGCACTGGACCTGGATTCAGGAGGACCTGAGTTCAAATCTGGACTCAGACACTTGACACTTACTAGCTGTGTAACCCTGAGAAAGTCACTCAACTCTCATTGTGCCACCAAAAAAAAAGTATATTGTCAGGCTGAGAGGATTCACATAAACACTGTGAAATTAAAAAAGAAAACAAACAAAGCAATAATAACAAGGAAAAAAAACTGGGTTAACTTTGCTGCTGCCAAGCCACCCTATGAGAACACAATAGTAGTACATACAATACAACATTTTACAGAACACAAACAGAAAACCATGGGATCAGGGTTAGTATGTCCCTATGTTTCATTCAGGAAAACATCCAAGAAAACCAATAATATGGGTTTAATGAGGAATCAGCAGTTAATGGGAGTGTGGGGCTCATATCCTTAAAGCTCACAAATGGTCCAAAATATAGTAAGTTCCTCATGACTTTCTGTTGTGGTTACTGGATAGAAATAGGCACCCATCATTTAAAGGTGCTTTGATGGAGCTGGTGACAGATCCCAAAACAATGGGGCCCAATTAGTACATTGTTACAACTGACTATGAAGTCTAAGAACACTATTATTCATTACCCAATAGTTCTAGGATTGATGGCAGTGATGGAATTTTAGCACAATTTCTTTGGTGAACACTCTTTTCTATGGATTAACACTTATTACCTCTAGCCAGTGCATTGACAAATATTTTCAAGGGACAGTCCCCTTTGGTACAGAAGCAAGAGTGGATTGGAGAAAAAAAGAGGTGAAGGTGTTGACTAAGTACTTTTGGTTTGCTGGAAATTCTTGATGTAGATAAAAGTCCAAAGGGCCAATTTGTACTGCAGTCCCCAAACAATGGAGTTCTTTCATTCTACTTTGTAATTCTTGGATATAAGATACTTCCTATATGTCCATTTCTGGAACAAGCCACAGTCTCAGCATTGTTCTGAAGGGGTTACTCCTTCCAGATCTGTTTCTCAGGTCCAAGAGCATGTAAAAAGACAATGCAATCAAAGATGGCAAATTTCCTATCCCAATATAAATTTTAATTCCCTCCTTAACAGGATATCATACCCCTATCGTTTTGAAGACTGGATGAGTATATAACTAATAGCAAGGGATGAGTAGCCAAAGAGTCCATTCACCTAGGAGTTTTACAAATTGAGATTAAAAACAGTAAGATCCTCACACCTGCATCCTAATATGGAAATATCATAAAATTCTCGACTAGATGTTTCACATATTAATCTGTCATTTAGTGGATGTAGCATTGCAACAATAAAAACTTTCACAGTTCACCTAACCTTGATTATAGAAATTTACTATGAAAGGAAAAAGAAATACATGGTTATGAGAATGTAAAGATGGTCAGCATAAAGCTGCGGACTGACCTAGCACTAGCTATAATGAGAGAAAAAATCCTATTACCTCTTTTTTGATTCCAAGCAATAACTAATCATGTCACAATGCCACAGCATTAATAAGCTATCAAAAGCCAGGTTCAAAATTAACCAGGTGGGAAAATTTGTTGTTCTGAAAGTAAGTAGCTCAGTGGGAAACAAAGTCAAGAGGATTCTACCTTCATCCTCATAAGAATATTTCCTAAACTTTCTCCCAAAGGCAGACATCTACCTGTATTAGTCCTTAGACCACAACACATGGAATTCCATTTAATAGTGGATTATTAGCTTTGCAATATTACAAGTATACCTGGAATAAAAAAAAAAACAACTAAGAACTATATCAAAGTTTTACCATAAGTAACAAAACTTCATTAATCATATGTTAGGGCAGGACATAATTATTATGTTCATATGCCAATAATCATCAAAAGTATTAAATTCATAATTAATGTTGTTAAGTTGCTGACAATTATAGTAGTTTAAGGACATGACAATATTCATTAACAGATAAACTTCAATGTCGTCATTGAAGACAAACAATTCACCACATGCACAGATGTTCTGAAGTATATAAAAATAAATACATGATAGGTTTTAGTATTTAGATGTTCAACTCCCTTCTTGGTCAGCCTTGCAGATGGAATAAAGAAAGAGGAAGTATGTCTGGCCATTTTGGATGAGTTTCAGAGTGCAGCTTCCCATTGAGAGCTTTTAAGTTGTAGAAAAAGCCTTAAAAACACACTTTATAATGAACAAAGTTAGGGATACATATGAAATCAATGTGTAGATGTTCACATGGGGTGTAAGGTGAAGGGTGATCACCCCAAGAAATGGCTGGAAAGGCAAGTTGGTTGAATTTTTTTTAAGTTTGGAAAGCAGCACATTCTGAAGTGTTTATACACATAGTGAATTCCTGATAGTCTACTCAAATCCCCATGAAAACTGTTGGCTACTGCTATTGTCTAGTGACTTAGGAACCCTAAATTTAAATAAATCAAATTTAGGTACAGAGACAATTCTATAATTTTCATAAGTGATGATCAAATAATCTCAGATAAACTTGGCAGCATTTTTTTGCAATTCTTACCTTTTTTTAGCAAAAATTTGCAAATTTGTCATGTTTGCCACATTTGCCACACATGGGCTAGGTCACAGTTCTTCAAACTGCAGAATTTAGGTTCTAGTTCCTCAAACTGCAGTACATCATAATTTTCATGAAAAGCTGTCAGCAGGACTGATAAGATCTTATGACCTCTCCATTCAAACAGTAAGTTGTTACTATCATCTGTTAGATGAAAATATAATCCATTGAATATTCATATTTTAGACAATTTTGCTGTTTTTAGCAGTCTAATTCAAAAGATTCCAAATTTATTTTAACCAAATGACATCAGTTTAGTCAAATTCAAAGTAAGCATTCATCATTTTAGACTTTCACAACATAAATTCTTGCACAGGGTTAATAAAATGGTATTTTCCCCAACCAGTTACAAATTTAGATTACAAATCTAGCTGGAGATTTCTCAAAACTCTTATTAAATCATAAGCATTCTATATTTTCTGGCAAAAACTTTCCTCATTATAAAAAAATTCTAAAACACTTTTACCACATTCCTCTTAACAGATCAATAAAGAAGTAACTTCTCTAACAGGATTTAGTAATATTTTAGAAAAAAGTCACAGAACAGCATGTATTTAAAGGCATAGTCTCCTGATTAAAAGAGAATTCATCTTCTGATTACATTTCTGATCACAAGAAAAAAATAGAAGTCTAAACAATATCTTTAATTTTTAAAACATAACATCACACTTCTCAAGTTCTTCCCAGTGAAAATCATTCATGTTATTACAATTAATATTTTATTTAGTCTAAAACCTAATAACAACAGACTATTTACACAGTGCTTACTATGCTAAACAGTTTACAATATTATCTCCCAACAATTCTAGGAGGTGGGTGTTATTATCAATTATCTCCTTTATATATCAAGTGTTCTGGGTATTAAATTCTCTGATATACCACAACTATAACTTAGTTTCAGAATGAAATTTCAAACAGATCAAACCTAGGTATACAATCCTTAATGATAATATTTAACACTCAATTTCCTAAAAGCCCACTGTTTTCAGCTAGCATCCCTGGATAGAAGATACTGAGGAACACATGGTGAGACTCTTTTTTAGTTTTGATGGTGACAGAGGCAACTGATTTTAATAAATTCACCTATCTGAGGATGAAGTGGCCCACAGAGAAATAAATATACTGGATTGTTTGACTGAACTATTTGTTAAGGTCTTTGGGGGCAATTAGAATCGGTACTGGGAAACAAGAGATCCTCTTTATTCATGCTACGTAACTCCTCCTTGAAATTATATTTCATTTGGGCACCTAGATGGTAAAAGGCTCTTTCAGAAAAGTGAATATGTGGTTCAAATTTTAAACTGTAGATTGCAAATTTCACCGTTTGACTACAAAAGGGCAAAGCCACAGGTTGAATAGGGAACTGGAGCTGCCTGAGCAGGGGCCAAGATTGTCATGTATTTACTAAGAACTGAGGTTTGCTGGCCTGGATTGAAGTTTACTCAAAGTTTCAGCATAGACAGCCCAAGACTTCATCACCTCAATAAAGGAGACTAGCTTGTAACAGCCTGGGGATCTTGTCATAAAACTCTAGAAAGGCTCCCTGAGCCTATTAAAGTGGCACCCATTGGGGCATGAAAATCTCCTTCCATAATGGAAGAAAAATGACTCGGAGGAGCAGAAGGAAAAGGGGAAGATGGAATGCTTCATATTGTCAGCAGCAGCATGATAAGGAGGAGTAAAGGTAGGCAGGATAAAGAATAGAGGCATCATTAAGGAATAGAGGGTATAATTCTGTGAACAGGGCATTCCCATAGAGCCAATAATTCATCTCTAATTTAATTTGAATATTTATGAGGTCCTGGCACTTCAAATGACAATGTCTGTTACTTTAATATTCAAAGTGTCTGTTGTTAAGTGCTGGGCAAGTTTTAAAAAAGTGGTTGTGTTTTTTTTTTTCCTATTGTGAAATTCTACTGCTACTATAGTTCCCCTAGCTGTTTTTCTTTGTCTAGTCAATGCTTTAAAACCACAACCTGAAAATTCACAGTGGAGAAATAGAAGGATCCTTGGTGAAGTTTTTCCTACCTTTTTTTTTTTTTTTTGGTGAGGCAATTGGGGTTAAGTGACTTGCCCAGGGTCACACAGCTAGTAAGTGTCAAGGGTCTGAGGCCGGATTTTAACCCAGGTCTTCCTGAGTTCAGGGCTCGCACTCTATCCACTGTGCCACCTAGCTGCGCCTACCTTTTTTAAATTATTGCTGTTCGGTTATTTTCAGTCATGGCTGACTTATTGACCCCATTTTAGGTTTCTTGGCAAAGAAACTAGAGTGGTTTGCCATTTCCTTCTCCAGCTCATTTTACAGATTGTGAAACTGAGGAAATAGTGTTAAGTGACTTGTGCAGAGTAACATAGTAAGTGTCTGAAGCTAAATTTGATCTCAGGAAGCTTAGTTTCCCTGACTCCAGACCTGGCATTCTATCCACTGCACCACCTAAGTATAGCTTTTCTTCCCTAGTTCTCACTGAATGTCCAATTTTGTGAAAATAGGTACCTAAAAGTTGTTTTAAAATTTTATCATTATGAGTGCCTTTAATTTGCATTTAGAAGTACTTTCCTTTAGGTCAAATTTGGGGCTTGAGACCAATTTGTGGAGCTCTGTTCTTAATTATCCCCTTATAGATGTGAGGTTGTGGCTGAGACTAAATTTTTCACATAATTTAATAGAGTTTTGGGCAGCTAGGTGGCACAGTGGATATAGCACTGGCCCTGGAGTCGGGAGGACCTGAGTTCAAATCTGGCTTCAGACACTTAACACTTACTAGCTATGTGACCCTGAGCAAGTCACTTAACCCCAATTGCCTCAACAGCAACACCAAAAAACTAGAATTTTAGGCCAGACTAATTTATCAGCTGAATCTTTAATAGTTTCAAATTAACTCATTTTAGTTCTTATGTTCTTGTTATTCTTGCAGACCCTTGACTTGCACATGCTTCTTCATTTCCAACATAGCATTTTCCTTATTGCTATTATTAATCCTTATAACTTTCCTGAGGTATTCCAAAGGAATGTGGATTATCACCATTAAATATCTAAAGAGGAATTTCTCTTTGAATGCTCTTGCTGGAAATTTTCTGGGATGTCTAACAATAAAATTCCCACAAAGGAAATATACCTCAAGGGAATTAAATAATGCCCTAGAAGTACACTCCCAAGATTAGCTTTACAATTGAAACAGATGCCCAACACTGTTTGAGTGAAATTTGATCCTGCCTTAACTTAGAAGAATTTGATTGAACCCGATGGAGAGTCCAACCTCTGAGGTAGTCCCTCACGGAGAAGTGCCTCGGTTGACTCAACAGCATGCTCTAAGAAGTTCCTCCAAAGTTTGAGGTCTCTTATTCAAATCCCTTCATGGTCACCAATTGTAGTGAATAAAATATATGATAAAGAGAAACTGAGGCACAAAGTCCTGAACATGAGAAATTTATTAGCAAAACTAGCAATTGCCAAAAAAATGGAATCTAAGGCTTCACAGTAGCCAAGGATACTGCGGACAGTCAAGGAAGTTCTTGGATAGCTGTAAAGGGAACCGAAAAAGAGACAGTAACATTGCTGTGGTATAACAAAGGTGTATCTCACTTCTGCCTGCTCACTGCTACAGTCACTAACCACAAGTTGCATTAGTTTATCACTAGGTGGACATACATCCTCTGGAAAGTCCCATGGTTGGCTATTTCTGAGGGAGAACAAGGCACTTCTAGTTTCATACTACCAACGTCTAACAGTTTTGAATAAAACTTAAAATTCTCTGGAAGAAACTCCTAAGGAGGGGAACTTAGTGAGTCAAGGGTGGCTAAATAGGGGGCTTACCACAGCAGACTTAAGGAGTTCAGAGGAAGGTCAAGTTCACATGGTAATTAATACATAGCAACTTTATTATTAATGTATAATAAATTGATTAAGACTCAATAAGATAATAAAAAGTGGGATATCAATTTTCAATTCCATACACTAATGGTAGATTATAAAATGCAAGGCTGTAGCAATGCTTTAAGCTGAAGGACCAAGAGCTTTGGCCAATTATATCATTCTAAGTTATCAAATCAGGGCTCTATAAATTGAAGTTTCATCTAAGATTTATTATAAGGCACCAGATTTTAGGAAATTTTCCATTCAGCACACAGTCAGAAAGAAATAAAATGAATCAAAATGGGCAGCTAGGATGATCACTCCAAAAAAAATCCAAATAATGCCATAGGAAAATGCCTGGAGCAGCAAAACTCACAGAAGAATGTGCTGAAATCATCTTCTAACCAAGAACAGTTTAGAAGGTTAGAAGGAGGGAGCTGCTGTGCTGATACAGGAATCGAGCCCAACCCCACAGTCACCCTGACACAGATCCAGTCCCAGGAAGGCCTCACCAGAGAAGCAGACCCCCAGAGCCTCTGAATCAGCTGAAGTGTCAGTGTTGTCTGGAACTAAGCTCACAGTCTGGTGAGTGGGATGAGCCCTGGGCAGGGGGGAGACTACAGGGGTCTATGCTGGTGCTAAGGCAGAACTTGGATTTTACACCCCTGCTGAGAACCAGGAGGTAGGTTCGAGTAGCAGTCGCCCAGGTGGGGAAGGGGCACAGACTCCTCAGAGCTAACAACCACAACACACAAAGCTGGTTGATTAGCAAGTTGGTCTGGGGTCATCTAAGGACTAGGGAACAGGCAGGGTGAGTGAAGAACCTGATTCTCCTTAAATCATACCACCTGGGACTTCTTAAGCTTGGGATACTGCAGCCTGGAAACAGTGCCCCACTTTAAGGAGCTAAAAGTCAAGTAAAAGAAAGGCAAGATGAGCTGACAGAGAAAGGTTAGGACTATAGAAAGTTTCTTCAATAACAAGGAAGACCAAGGGGTACCCTCAGAGGAAGATGTCAACATCAGGGCCCCTATATCTAAAGCTTCTAAGAAAAATGTAAATTGGTCTCAGGCCATAGAGGTGCTCAAGAAGGACTTTGAAGATAAAGTTAGAGAAGTAGAGGAAAAGATGGAAAGAGAAATGAGGGTGATGCAGGAAAGACATGAAAAAAGTCAACAGCTTGAAAAGTCAAATTGGCCAAATGGAAAAGGAGATACAAAAGCTCTCTGATGAAAATAATTGCCTAAGAATTATGATTGAACATATGGAAACCAGTGACTTTATGAGAAACCAAGACACAACAAAGCAAATCCAAATGAATAAAAAATAGAGGGCAATGTGAAATATCTTCTGGGAAAAACTTCTGACCTGGAAACTAGGTCCAGGAGAGATAATTTGAAAATTATTGGTCTACCTGAAAACCATGATCAAGAAAAGAGCTTAGACACTATCTTCCAAGATACTCTTAGGGAAAATTGCCCTGAAATTCTAGAAGAAGAAGCTAAAATAGAAATTGAAAGAATCCACCAATCACCTCCAGAAAGAGATCCCAAAAGGACAACTCCCAGTAATATTATAGCCAAATTCCAGAGCTCTCAGGTCAAGAAGAAAATATTGCAAGCTGCCAAAAAGAAAAAATTCAAGTACTGTGGAGCCCCAGTCAGGATAACACAAGATCTGGCAGCTTCTACATTAAAGGACCAGAGGGCATGGAATATGATATTCCAAAGGGCAAAGGAAATGGGATTACAACCAAGAATCACCTACCCAGCAAAACTCATCACAATCTTTCAGTAGAAAAAATGGGACTTTAATGAAAAATAAGACTTTCAGATATTTGTGATGAAAAGACCTGAACTGAATGGCAAATTTGACTTTCAAATACAAGACCCTAGAGAACCATAACAAATTGGAGCTGGGAGACATACCTGGGGTCATACAGCAGGACTGTCTTGTGTCTGAGGCTGGGTTTTGGCTGGGATATCCTTGAGTCCAGGGGTGATGATTTGTCCACTGTGTCACTTAGCTAGGTGATGACATCTTTAGGGATAAATTGAGGGGTGAAGGGAATTCACTGGGGGAGGGGGAAGGGCAGAGGTGAAATCCTACATGAAAGAAACAGAAAAGGCTCAAAGGCCTTAAACTCAACAGAGCTGCCTCAAGGAGGGAATAACAGACACACCCAACTGGGTGTAGTAATCTGTTTAATCTGGGCAGTAAATGAGCCTAACACTCATCAGAATTGGCTCAAAGACCTCAATCTCATTAGAATTCGCTCAAGGAGGGAATGATGTACACACTCAATTAGGTGGAGTAATCTCTCTAAGCCTGCAGGAAAATAGGAGGGGAAGGGGATAAAGAGAGAGGGGCAAAAGAAGGAAGGTCAGAGTCTGGGAGGGAACAGACAGAAGCAATCCCTTTTGAAGAGTGATAGGATGAAAGAAGATGGATAATAGAATAAATATCATGGGGAAGGGAATAGGATGGAAGGGAAACAGTTTACAATAGTAATCATGAAAAAGAGAAAAGGGGGGAAATTGTACAAGAAATATTTAAAGCAACTCTTGGTGGAGGCTAAGAATTGAGAATCAAGGGAATGTCCATCAATTTAGGAATTATGGGAAAATCTGTGCTATATGATTGTAGTGGAATGGTCTTGTGCTACAGGAAATGACAAACAGGATGATCCCTGAAAAACCTGGAAAGGCCAATGAACATCGATGTATAGTGAAGTAAGCAGAGCTGAGAGGACATTGTGCATAGTGACAGCAGTATTGTCCAATGAGCAATTGTGAATGACTTAACTACTCTGAGCAATGCAATGATCCAAGACAATCCCAAGGAACTAATGAGGAAGCTTATCCCTAAAGAAAGAACTGATAAAAAGAACACCTGTGGATTGTACATATATAACCTTGTTGTAATCTTGTGGAGGGGGGAGGAAAGGGAGGGAGGGAGAAAAATTTGGAACTCTAAATCTTATGAAAATGAATGTTGAAAAGTGCCCTTACATGTAACTGGACAATAAAATAAATAAAGAGTAAAGGAAAGGAGAAAAAAATTGGGAAGCTAGGTGCCAATAAAAAAATGACCGAGACCTGGAATCAGGAAGACCTGAGTTCAAATGTGGCCTAGGACACCTACTAGTTCTATGACTCTTGGCAAGCCACTTAATCTCTTTTTCTTAGTTTCCTCATCTATAAAATGGGAATGATAATAGCACCAACCCCTCAGGGTTGCTGTGAGGATCAAATGAGTTATTAATTAGAAAAGTTCCTAGCACATAGTGTTATATAAATATTAGCTACTTCCTCCTCCTCCTCCTCCTCCTCTTCCTCCTCCTCCTCCTCCTCCTCCTCCTCCTCCTCCTCCTCCTCCTCCTCCTCCTCCTCCTCCTCCTCCTCCTCCTCCTCCTCCTCCTCCTCTTCTTCTTCTTCTTCTTCTTCTTCTTCTTCTTCTTCTTCTTCTTCTTCTTCTTCTTCTTCTTCTTCTTCTTCTTCTTCTTCTTCTTCTTCTTCTCAGTAGTAGTAATAGGAGGAGGAGATGCATTTGTGGCTATATAATCATAGATATATAGACTGAAAACTCAAATCAACTAATTATATAGACCATGTATTTTAACCCTGAGGTCCAGAGAGATTATTTTTTTAAAGGTACTGTTAAGGGCTAAAATTCTAGCTAGTCTGTCTAAAATATCTAATGAGTGGTCGCCAATAAATTATAAGCTTTAGCAAGAGTTAGACTTTTAAGCATTTATTAAGGAAAAGAAGAATTTGGTAAAGAGAGAGAGAAAGGCCTAGATTCCTATCTATTAAAGGGAGAGCACATTTCTAGCTCCGCTCTCCACCAGAGTCCAAAGGAAAGAGCGCGAGACTGAGCGCCAGTCTCTTCCTTCCTCCTCCCACTAGCTTGCGTCACTTCCTGACTCCTGGTCTTGCCCTCAAAGACCTTCCCTTCATGGGCAGAACTCTTCTACAGTAAGTATCCAGCAGGTGGCATTATTCCAATCGTTACAGTCCCCCCTGTTGTTCCTCAAGAAACAAAATGTTTCCTTGACGGAACAGTAAAAAGAATATAATAACTATTGCTAACTAATAATATGTGAACAACAATATAGAAAAGGAAGAGAGGAAAGTTTTGTCCAGAGGGGCGATTTTTTTTTGTCCTCATGAACCGACGCTTTGACATTAGTCTTGCAAAGGGAGGGCCTCTGCAGAGAATACATGTTACAGATGGTGTATATTATAACAGAAAGAGAAAAAAACAACAAAAACAACAAATTAAAACTGTTCATTTAAAGTCTCTGAAAGTCTTTTCTCAGATGTCCTCTAGGTGTAGTCGTGGAATGGAAGTCTCTTCAGGGGTTGATGTGTGGATGCTGGTAATCAGCCAGGAAAATTTCCTACAAAATTGAGCTTAACACAACTTTAAAATAGCTTTGTCAATAATCAAATCAAACAATGAAAGTTCTCAAAAACATGTCTAAGGGAATTCAGAATCTTAGTTGTTACACATGAAACATATAATAAAACAAAAATTAAAACATTCTTTAAAATTATAATATTACTATAGTCCCCCCTTATGGAGGGTAATTGAGAAGACAATTGCTGCAATATTAATTAATAAAAATAATTTTTATCTTTGTTTTATCACTTTTTGCATCATCTGCCTAATTATCCTCATGCCATTATGAGAAAATTTAAAAATCTAATATAATTGGTAACAGGTGTCAAGGCCAAATTCAACACTGTATTTATCATGACACCTGAGATAATTATGGGGGTTACCATAAAAGAACAGAGAAATGATGGGATATGAGCATTCCCACACTTGAGCAATATATACTGCCCATGCAGTATGCCAGGTCTAAAATAGGTGGATGGAATATATGTCCATGCCACCGAACATATTGGAGGAAACTGAGTCAGACTTAATCAGATGCATGGGATTGAGATGTCCATGGCATCAGGCATATAGGAGGGAGCATAGAAGCCAGGTGTAGGAGTGAGATGGGTGGGATGAATACTTCCAGCCATCTGTACAATATTGTGGGGAAAAATAAAATAAAATATTAAACCAAGAGAATCCAACCTCGACATTTGTCCCTCGGCCATACCTTGACTTCGTGCATGTCTCCCCTCATGTGACAGTTCAGTGTCTGCTCTTGCATGTATTCCTCTTGTGATTGGATGGCATCTTGGCCAACTGGCATCTGATAACTCAGAATAAAGGCAATTAATGTCTTAAATGATAAGTTCCCATAATCCAAGTCTCATATGGATTTAAAAATTGAGGATAATAAATGATTGCAAAAAATGTGAATACATCTTGACTCAGAACACAATATATAATTATGCAACAATTTCAAATAATACCCCTTTTTTTAACTTAGTATACAATTACTTTTTTGAAAAATCTGAACATATTTAAATACAAGTTAAAGCACAACACAATCTCAAAGAAAACTTTTACAAATGTTCCCCTCTTTTTTTTTTTTTTTTTGGAATATGCTTATCAAAAATAATACTTCTAGAATCAATTTACACTTGCCATGGCAAACAATTTGCCAGGGAAATGCTTTAAAGAGTTTGATCAAATAATCAGTTGAGAAAAAATAACAAAAACAAACAACTCAGAATATGGGAGCACAATACTCCTAGAATTAACATTGTATAATAAAATCAAAACCATCTTGCAATGTTTCAAAATTAGATAGACAAATGAATAGAAGAAAATACACATGGAACAATAAAATACAGTGAAATTCAAACTAAGGAAATCTAAATGAATATGAACTTAATATCAATAAGAGTATTATAAAATATAAACTTGATCACATGACTATAAAAGCTTTTACAAATATTCTCCTTGTTTTAGAAACTAAGTATAAGACACAATCTCAAAAGCATGAAAATCTCTATGAAAATAAACCCATACCATTAATTTCAAAATGTATATATAATAGCACAGAAATCCTATGTAACCTCTGAACTGATACTATTACTCTGAGTGAATTCAGAACACTTTTGATTCTGATATCTAAAATCCCCAATACTCATATCAATATCTTTCTGTTTACTTCTACATTTCTGTAAAATATGTACCCTTCCATGGCAAAAGAAGCAGAGTCTTGAACTATGTTGATTGTCATTCTTATTCAGCTTAAGTTTTTCTTCTTTAACCCCTCTATATTGTCTGTCGGGCTTTTCACCATACAAATGCTTTATAAGATTACTAATTAAAGACAAAAGCAGGTTAGCAAAATTATGAACAAAACGAGCATATCTGGAATTTAAAGAGTTTTCTAAGATTGTCTCAAAAGCACATCCAGGCTGGGGAAGGGCTGAGCCTGAAGCTGCAAATGTAGTTAGAGAAAGTTGCGCATGAGCATTAGATCTCTGGACTTCCCAGGCAGGGGAAGCAATGGGCTTGGCCATGGGAGGAGTAGAGGGTGGGGTCTGGAGAGGAGGGGAGGGACCAGCGCAATTTGAATCAGACTTGATTTTGAACTCAGGCCTGGATTCCTCTTCCCCCACTTTGCCTCCAGGTGCTAGGGGATTAAAAGCTTCAAGAGGGTGGGTCATTGCCTCCAGGTATGCAAAATTAGAGCAACAATTAGTGTTAGAACTGGGAAAAGCTGCAGGAATCTCTTCAGGTTTCTCTGAAAAAGCATGGTTGGGAGAGGGGGAGATATTTCCTTGTGTGAGTAAGTTGCTGGCTCTTTTAACAAAAAGAAGAAGAAAAATAGAAAATCCACAAAAACAAAGCATTAACATGATCTTATCTCCCATTTGTCTGGTTAAACAGACTAAAATCAAAAATAGGGTAATTAGGGAGTTTAAAAGGTCCATTCGAAAAAATTTAAAGGAAAACACAGCCAGTACTTAGCAGTTAAAGGGAGAGGGAGGGGAAATTTCTTACCCAACCAGAAGATCAGAAGAAGACTGAGGTTTAGCTTTCCTCTTCGTGGTCAGCCATCTGTTAAGGGTTAAAATTCTAGCTAGTCTGTCTAAAATATCTAATGAGTGGTCGCCAATAAATTATAAGCTTTAGCAAGAGTTAGACTTTTAAGCATTTATTAAGGAAAAGAAGAATTTGGTAAAGAGAGAGAGAAAGGCCTAGATTCCTATCTATTAAAGGGAGAGCACATTTCTAGCTCCGCTCTCCACCAGAGTCCAAAGGAAAGAGCGCGAGACTGAACGCCAGTCTCTTCCTTCCTCCTCCCACTAGCTTGCGTCACTTCCTGACTCCTGGTCTTGCCCTCAAAGACCTTCCCTTCATGGGCAGAACTCTTCTACAGTAAGTATCCAGCAGGTGGCATTATTCCAATCGTTACAGTACCACAGGTAATAAAATGGCAGAAACAGGATTAGAACTGAGGTGCCCTGACTATAGCTCCAGGGGACTTGCCACTGCACAATCTAAAATTTTATAACTACTTAGTATGCCAGGACCAGGGGAAAACTACTATAGTTGGTCAAGTAACTGAAACCATGATTTCTTGGTTTATCATAAAGTAAAATGTATTAAAAAAAAATAACTCTTGGAAAATTCCAAAAGCCTCAAGATGGAAACATGCTGAAAAAACCCACATCCAGAAAAAGAACTATGGAGTCTGAATAAAGATGAAAGGATACTATTTTCACTTGTTGCTGTTGTTGTTTGTTTTATTATGGGTTTTCCCTTTTTATTCTGATTGTTCTTTCACAACATGACTAATATGGAAATATGTTTGATATGATTGTATGTATACAACCTATATCAGATTGCTTGCTATCTTGGGGAGCCAGGAGGGAAGCAAGGGAGGGAGAAAAAAGATGGAACTTAAAATCTTACAAAAATGAATGTTGAAAACTATCTTTACATATAATTAGAAAAAAATACATACTTTAAAACATTAATTTTTTAAATTAAAAAAATAAACAAACAAAAAATAGATGAGCAAATGAATGAATAAACAAACAAATAATCACGCAAATAAATAAATGAATGAACAAACAAGCAAATAAATAAATGAAATAAGGAAAAAATAACTCTTTGTATGACTCTAGGTAGTCATAAAGCTAACAAAAATGGAATGGGCTGTCTTGGGGAATAAGGAGTCCCTGATTTGAAGGTCTTCAAATAAAGCCTGGAAGATCACCTGTCTGGTGAGCTGAAGAGGTACCTTTCATCTCAGAGCTTCTGTGACTCTTACAAAGCAGATGAAGCTTTTTTTTTTTTTAAACTATCATCCTGTGAGTCTGGCAGTGCAGTAATTAAAGTACATTATTTACTTCTTAATTGCTTCTCATTTAATAAAGCAATGATTATAGTCTCCCCTCCCTCTCTCTCTGTCTCTCTGTCTCTCTGTCTCTCTCTTTCTCTCTCTCCTCACTCTTTCCCACCTCACTGGATGAGGCTTATCTCCATATTTCCATACTTTTAATTCTAATATTCTAATGAAATGATTATTGGAACTCTGTCTGCATTCCCATCCCCCTTCCCTCTTTATTTCTTCTTTGCCTAAGGAGCTCCCAGGGATCCACATAACAGCTTTCTGCTTGTGAATCTAAAATCTGGATATCCAGTCTTCATCTCTTTCCTGAGCTCCATTACAAGATCTGTAACCACCTTTTGGGCATCTCAACCTCTACATGTCTTTTTTCCTCAGCTCAAACCTCCTCCTAATTTATCCATTTCTGTTTAGAGCACAACCATTCTTACAGTCACCAAGATCTACCAACTAGGAGTCATTCTTAACAAATCTCATGAATTTTGCCTTCTTAATATCCCTTATCTACATCTCCTTGGATAGGGTTATTGAAATAGCTTCCTAATTGGTTACAAGAATTTGACCAGGAAACACCCATAAACAACATTTATTCTTTAGCTGTTGGTTCCTTCCAAGGTTTTTTACATTAATCTACATTAGAAATGGATGAATGGGGGCAGCTAGGTGGCACAGTGGATAGAGCACTGACCCTGGAATCAGGAGTACCTGGGTTCAAATACAACCTCAGACACTTGACACTTACTAGCTGTGTGACCCTGGGCAAGTCACTTAATCCCCATTGCCCCCCCCAAAAAAAAAAAAAGAAAAGAAAAGAAAGAAAGAAAGAAATGGATGAATGAGAAACTGTGTCCTGTAGTTAGATCAATGGCTGACCTGAGAGGAAGGGAAGAAGGGAAAAAAATGGCAAGGGAAAGAAATGCTAGAATGTGGTCAGCAATTAGCCATAATTAACCCAATCTAGCCTGCATGTTTTGTCCATCATTAACCCTTCATCTTCATCTTTATGGGTAAGTTTTTTTTCCCCCCAATACTAGGAGTTAAATGACTATGCAGTATTTCAGAGACGATTATTCTTATCCACCAACTAGACAATAGACTCCTCCAACCCTAAGATGAAAATTAAAAGTGAATTACACTTAATTTATATTTCTTAATATTTCTCCTTAATTCCTTTTCACTTGATATTGCCTTCAGTCCTGTAAAGTTATTACGCCTTGAAAATCAAATCCCTTATGGATTCTTCCCCTCTCTGCTTTCTCACTTCAGTACTTAATATATGCAAGCAACTTTATTATCAGGGAATAGAATACAATTATGCCTCTCAACTTATAGAAAGGACAGTTGTTATGTGCTTGCCACAGGGAAATTTCATCATATCCTGGATTTGCATTCAAGTGGCTTTTTAATGATGTTGTAAGTGAATATGCTTCATGAGGAGACAAAAACCGAAAGATGAAAATGGGTCAGGGCAAAAGCATCCCTGTGCTGGTGGTTATTTAGAAAGATCAAAGCCCAGTGATCCAGCCATATTTTCTGGGCAGGACTGTTGTTTATCCCTGCAATTATTTAAGAGAAGAAAGAGAAGTAGTTGATACAGGGAAGAGAGGAATGCCCTGGAAGTCAGGAAGACATGAGTGTATCTCCTGGTCTATTTGGCATTCTCTGCCCCTGGAATTCCACGCCTGGTCTGTTCCTCGTGCCTACAATGACCTCCTTCCTCCCTCCTGCCTTTTAGAACCTCTAGCTTCTTTCAGAGCTCAGTGGGCATCCCAGCTCCTCTTTGAATCCTTTCTTGATCCCCTCCACTCCAAGAGCCTTCCCTCCTCCAAAACCCTTTGTCTAGCTCTCATCTATGCTTTTCAATTTACTTATTGGTATGTGTATTATTTGGCACCATTAGAATGGAAGCTTCTTGATGGCAGCTCCTTTGGATCTGCCTCTGTAGCCTGGCACCAAGCACAAGTGTTCTGTTTTCGAGTGCATCTATGGTCCTCCAGGGGAGGAAAGTCCTTTTAGCAATGCAGATCTGTAACTACTCCACAACTTGAGGTCTTCAAGAGTTTCCTGGGGGCATGGTCACTTGCCTGGTATCATACATGCAGTCTATGTCAGAGGACTTAAGTTTTCTTGGCTCTTAGGCCAACATTATGCCATGTTATCTCTGTGACTGCCACATAGTAATAATAATAATAGCTAATATTTATATAGTACTAATTATGTGCTAGTCACTGTGCTAAGCACATAATAGGTGTTATCTCATTTGCTACTCACCTACTTGTCAGGTTTGTGTTATTATTATCCCTATTTTACAAATGAGGAAACTGGGGCAAATAGAGGTTAAGCCACATAGCTAAAAAGTGTCTAAGGCCAGACCGGTACTCAGGTCTTCCTGACTCCAGACCTGGAGCTCTAAACACTGCCTCAGCAGTAATAAATGCTTGTTATTGCTTATATTTTGTTCCATAAAGTTTATACATGAATATAGGCAAATCACTTAACCTCTAAGTGCCCCAGCCAACTCTCTAGAACTATATATTGCTGAACTGACAAGGAGGGGGTCCAGAGGCCATCTAATCCAATCAATATCTGAAAAGAAATGGATTCTGCAGGAGGGAAGCATCATGGTCCAATGGAAAGAATCTCATCTGGAGAGTCAGGAGAACGGGGTTAATACCCCATTTCTGACCACTAATCTATGTGACCTTGGCCAAGTCTCTTCATTTCCTTGGGTTTTAGTTTCCTCATCTATAAAATCAGACCATTGGGCTGGTTGGCCACCAAGGTTCCTTACAGCTTGAAAGAGAATCCAGATAAGATCTCTGATCTCTGATAAGGATTTACCAAGCCTAAACTTTTGTTTGCCATCTCCCCTGAGCAGTGGACTCACTCCATCCCCATGAAGAATATTCTAATTTGGGGTCATTGTAATAGATGGGGAAGCTAGGTGGTGAAATGGATAGAGAACTGGCCTTGAAGTTGGGAGGACATGAGTTCAAATCTCACCTCAGACACTAGCTGTGTGACCCTGGACAAGTCACAACCCTAAATGCCTTAAATATCCAGGTCCACCTCCTGGCATCCTGATGCCACTGGACCCAGATGGCTCTGGAGGAGAGAGTGAAGTTGGTGACCTTGCATAGCCCTCCCTCACTTATATCACATTCAGTGCAAGTCATGACATTACCTCCAGATGTCCTCTTCGAGAAGGAAGGACAAATAACATTGTAATAAATAGAGAACCAATTATTAGGATTCAGGTCTATAATCCTACCCCACTCCTCAAAAAAATCAAACAAGATTCTTTGGCTTGAAATCAGAGTTCTTCTAGCTGTGTCCTTCACACTTCACCACAGTTACATATTTATCTGAGTTACTCAAATTATAATTCCCCTCTAGCCCAAATGTATTTGCAATTCTTGCAATACTGTTCTGGAGTCTGAGGTTTCCTCATTGGGAAAATGGGATGATACCTTGCAGGGTACCTACAAGGAGAATGTTTTGTAAATAAAAGCCTATTCTAACTAGGGGCTCTTTTTGATAATTATTCATCTATTTTGGTCTTAACTTTTCTCTTTGATAACTTGTTCTGGCCACTATGACCTTTGGGTGGGGGAAGAGGTAGTTTGGCAAAAACACAATCCTTTCTTGTTAGGGTAGTAAGTACCCTGAATAGAAGTCATGACTACTAAAACTAGCTCAAATTGACTTGTGAGAGTCCATGGTTAAATTTTTCATGAGAGAATTTTCAACTCAAAAATTGGCAAATGCTATAAATGAGGGCTTGGTTTAATGTTTTGCTGATTGTCTACACTTAAGAAAGTGATGGAGAAAATGTCAATAATGCAGATTCAATGTCAAAGTATGTCTTGCTTTTTTGGAGAGCCGGTTGTTAAACATTTACCAGCATATTTACTAGCATGCTTCTGGCTGTATTCCATGGATCTTTAGCTGAAGTTGTTGTCAAGACTCTACAAAGGGCATCACATATCTATACAGAATTTGCCAGGGTAACTGACTACTCTTTTTATCTTTGGGGGGGGGTGGGCAATTGGGGTTAAGTGACTTGCCCAGGGTTACACAGCTAGTAAGTATCAAGTGTCTGAGGCCAGATTTGAATTCAGGTCCTCCTGAATCCAGGGCTGGTGCTTTATCCACTATGCCACCTAGCTGCTCCTTGTTTATCTTTCATCTGCCTCTCTATCATCTATCAGTTATATATCTATAATTGACCTCTCTATTTTTCTATCATCTGTCGATTAATCTATTTACTTATTTGTTTACTATTGATCTGTTTCACTTATTTTCCCAGCCTTTTAATTTAACTAAGTTTTCACATTATTTTTGTTCACCCATTTTCCTGCCTCTGGGACCCTCCCCATGCCAGGAATTTCATTCCTTCAAAGTGACCTTACTGATGTTGACATTTCATCCGACAGTGCAGATCTCATCTCATCCATGGTTTCTCATCCAGTGCAGTTCTTGTCCAGGGCCTCCTGTACTCCATCTATGGAGGATTGACCCATATACATCCTCCATACAGGTACCTAGGTAGTACAGTGAATAGAGTGCTGAATCTGGAGTCAAAAAGACCTGTATTCAAATTCAGTCTCAGACATTTACTAGTTATGTGACCCAGGGCAAGTCACCTAACCTTTCTCTGCCTCAATTTACTCATTTATAAAATAGGAATAATAATAACATCTCCCTCCTAGTTTTGTAGTAAGGATAAAATGTCTTTAAAACACTTCCTCAAAGCCTTAAAAAGCTATGTAAATGCTAGCTCTCAATATCATAGCCTAAGGACTAACTTCTGTTTTTGTATTTTGATTGTGAATTTTGAAATAATTGATTTCCTTTGTAATCCCATATATTTTACTTTATACTTTTACGTTGTTCTCTGAAAGGCTCTATAGCCTTAACCAGACTGGCAGAGGTCTCCAGGGCATAAAGAAGATAAAGAATGCCTGCTCCAAATAGCCCAAGGGTACCAGGGTTCCACTGGTGCTGCCCCTCTCCTATTACCTGCTCTTACTAGATGATAGGCTTTTCCAAACATGGGTTTTCTAGATAGTATCTTTTATAATCCTTAGTACATACTGAGTCAGATAGGGACACCTTCCTTGCTCCCCTCTCATCATTCTAAGGTCACCTGAGGAGCAATTCTACCTCCACAATCTCCATGGCTCCTATCTGTCCTAGGCTAGGCTATTATCATGCAATAGCTTGCTTCTCTTGTCCAATCTATCCTCAAGGAAACAGCCACAATGATCCCAGCAGGGGCACATGTGAGAATGCTACTCCCCTGCTCAACCATCATAGTGGTTCCCCATTAATTGTAGGAGAGATACAAACTCCTTAGCCTGGAATGTAAGCACCATGTCACCCCTCACCCCCACACTTAATTCAGCTTACACCTACCTTGCCAGCTTTATTTTACTCTCCCTCCTTTAATGAACTTGACATTGAAGTCAAACTGGCCTACACCATTCCCCAAACTCTGACTCTGACTCTAGGAACTCACCCTATCCTTCCCACTCTTGGAATCTTTCTGTTCATCTATACTTTTCCAAGTGTTTCTCTTCTTTCAGATCTGAGCACAGGGAACACCATTTTCCTGTGAATCATTCATTTCCAGACTACTTTATATAGATAGTATGTGTACTTATTTCTATATGTGTTGTCTCTCCTATAAGAATGTCAGCTCCTTGATGCCAGGGGCTTTTTCTCTTTTTTATTTGTATCTCCAGGGAAACTCAGCCCAGGGCCTAGCAAAAGTAAGTACTTAGAATGCTTATTGATTCATTAATCTGGTGCCCGACAAACAGTAAGAACTTAATATTTGTTGAATCGAATTGAACACTTTCCCAAGGCCCTGAAGCATTTAGTGTCCATCCCATCCCTCTCATTTGGCACTTAACAAGGCAGAGTAAAAATAACAGACTATAGACTGTTGTACCTGGCTTCTCTCCTAGCTAGATTAGAAATTCCTTAGAGGTAAGGACTACAAACCTTTCTCACTTTATAACTTTTTCACCCCCACCCCCACCCCCAGCACAATAGCTCACATAGAGTAGGCACTCCATAAATAGGTAATGATTGACTGACAAAGGTAATCTTCACTTATGACTTGTATAAAAGCTTTAAGGTTTACCAAAAACTTCAAATTCTTAAAAGTGAAGACAAAGGACAGAGGACGAATTTTCTGATCTTTGAGCCCAGAGATGGGCATTTTGTGGGTTTTTCCCATTTCCATACACTCCCCTGTGCCACAATGCCTTTCTCATTGTTGTTCATGCCTATCTGACTCCTTGTGATCCCACCATGGGGTTTCCTTGGCAAAGATACTGGAGTTGTTTGACATTTCCTTCTCTATGGATTAAGGCAGAGAGGTTAAATGACTTACCAGGCGTCACATAGCTAAGTAAATTTCTGAGATCAAATTTGAACCCAGGGATCCTTGCCTCCAGGCCCAGCATTCTATCCACTGAGCCACGTAGCTCTCTCCATAGCAGGCTCCTAATTCATGTTTTGAGTTGAATTAAATTGAATAGGACAGAACTGAAAATAGCAGATATCACCCCCTCCTTGTGGGCAGTGATATTTGCTCCAATTGTGTTGTTCAGCGATTGTACCTGGCTGCTCAAATCTTTGCTTTGCCCCTGCCTATTAGGAGACTTGATATTGCATGGTCAAAAGTGGTTTGGATTTGGATCTGGTTTCCCACCTGACAACTCATTCAAACTAAAGGGCAAGTGACTGAGAAGCCTTCATATGTCATAAGACTTTATCTGAAGAGTCCATAGTGCATACTGGAAAGACAGCCTTATCTTCAATCAGGAGAGATTTGTGGTCTAACTCCACCTTTGACATGGGATAGTATCGTGGGATCATAAACAAAGAACCAGAAAGGACTCTACCTTCATCTAGATTCATCTACAGTCATACATTGTCATTAGATATCCTTTCATTTTGACCAAATACTAAAATGAATTGGAAGTTGCCTCCAATAATGCAGGTAGAAATCCATCCACACCTTCCTATTAGGCTCAACTTGGGTCTATGTCCTTCCATAGATTCACCCTATTGATCCCTACAAGATGCTGGAAATAATCCTCATTTTCTCTTGACATTACAAGGATATCAATGGAGCAGTCTAGCTGCCCTTTTGTCTGTCATGCCTCGCCCTTGTGGCACAATCAGCTCATCTTCTCTTTGTAAGGGCCTAAAATTCTAGCTATGATGTCTAAAATCTAATGAGTGGAAGCCTTAAATTATAAAATTTTTAGCACCAATCTTTGGGCATTAAGTATTTATTAAAGTATATTAGGGGTTAGTAAAGAGAAACACGTGGATAAAGTATGAGATTTGCCTGCTCTCCCTATCTTGCCTGTCTCTGCGGCCAAGCCCCTGTCTGGCAATGAAAAAGCTTGCTCCTCCCAGAAGCCTCCTGTGAAACAGGAAACAGGACCATCCAACATACACACAGCTCCAAGCTAATTGGTTGGTAGTTCTGATTGACAGGACCCACGGGGCAGCAAAGATCACTGCCAGACCCTAAAGTCACATGGTTTCATTTCAGGCCAGAGCTCACAATGTCCCTCCCAGCAGAGGCTGTCATTCTAAATTCTCACATCTTCCTACCACACCTTCCCATGAAACTTTTAATCCTCTTCTTTTCCAGAATCCTACATTGGCTTTCAGATATTGCCTGCTCATACCGACCACATGTCTCTCCATTGTCCTCTGTATCACACTTATTTTTGATTATTCAGGAACTGTTGTGCTACATTTTTGCTTCTGTAGACCAATGCCAATAGAACATTGCTATGAAAAGAAAGGGCTTTTGCTTCCATAGGGACTTGGGGGTGATTAAAGGAACTTTGTCATTTCCTCAAAGCCATCGAGCCTGCTTGCCTCCTCCAATTCTATTGAGGATTTTTGTTTTACTTATGAGGAAAATGAGACCCAGGGATCTTTTGAGACTCGGTCAAAGTCACAAAAATCATGTCAGAAATATGTTGTTCTTTGTCCTTCATTCTCAAAGAGGACCGATGACATATCAGGAGGGTGACATGTCCGAAGTAAAATGTGAGTGCAGGCCCTATGGCTTCAGAACTATCAGAACCATGGACAAGTCAATCAATTAGCATTTGTCAAACAACTCTTATTTCTCTGTTTATATGCGCTCAACTCAGAGATTCTTAGTCATTTTTATGTCCTGGATTCCTTTGGTGGTCTGATGAAGCCATGGACCCCCTCTCTGAATCGTGATTCTGAATGCAAAAAATAACATTGAAACCAACTTTACAAAATATTAGTTTAAAAAACAAATTCATGAACCACAAGTTAAGAATTTTTGTAAACTGAACCACCTCTCTGAACCTGAGTTTCCTTCTCTGTAAAATGAGGGTAATAAAACCCAAAATAGTGCAGGCTTAAGGTTCAAAAGAGATAATGTATATAAAATATTTTGCAAACTTGAAAGTGCTCTATCAGAGCACTTTCACTCTCACTCTCACTCTTAATTAATAAACCAACGTCTTACCATTTGAGATGCCAAAATGATATGAGAAATACCCAGCCTTCAGAGGAAATCCACTTTGTGTCAAGAGGTTGCAACAGGGGAGCTTGTAATGAGAATACCACCTCAGGCAGTCAAGGTTTCCATAAAAATGCACCGAGCTCTTGCTCAGTACCCCCATCCACAGGCACTTGCATACTATTTCGATATATATTGCAGATACATTTTTTCACTGGCTTGCCCTCCAACACAGCTGTTACAAATGACCTTTATAATAAAACATTGCCCTAAGAATCTACATGTCTATTTGGTTCTTTGGGGGGACATTAGTGAAAGGTGTTTTGATATACAAAGACCAAAGCAAAGAAAGGCCCACTATTTTAAAGGCTCATTATTTCATGGATTTATATTGTTCATTGGTGGAAAAAACAACCACCAAAAACCAGAAAAAAAAAAACAACATGTTCTGGGCACCAACTTAAGTCAACATAGGCTTCTACCGAATATCATCTTGATGTAATAATAGATTCTCAGCTCATGGTATATCCATTTCATCATGTAACTGTTTAGGAAGGGAACCTTGAGTCTCAGGTGCACTGCTGAACCTGGAAGCAACAACAGTTGGGCTTCCTATTTGTATGACCCTGGGAAAATTAACTCATATGCCTCAGTTTTCTCATCTATAAAATGGGGTGTGATAGCACTTGATTCTCAGAATTGTGAGGTTCAAATTAAATCATGGATGTGAAGTTATTTATAAATTGTAAAATTCTACAAAAAGGTCGAGTGGAAATGGGTTACTCTGGTTAGAGAGTTGGCATGGGAGTCAGAAAGATGGGTGTTTAAAGTCCTACCTTCAACACAGACTGGCTGTGTCCTCTGGGGAGTTTTTCAATGCCTCAGAGCCCCACCCCAGCACCTCTAAGAATATCAGTTCTAGAGAAGGTGCCATTGACATGCATTGGTAGAAGGAGTTCCTCACCTGAAACTTTCTGTAGGAGGAATGAAATCACTGAAAGGTTCTGGCAAAGAGTAAATGAGATATTATATGCAAACCTTAAAGAAGCCATGAATGTCTATTATATTATTATCGTTATTGTTATTGTTATTATTATTATCTCCCTTATGTAACTAAAGAATCCTAGACCTAGAACTGGAAAGGACTTCAAAGAACATTCAGCCCAATCCTTTCATTTTACAGATGAGGAAACTGAGGCTCAAGACCATACTTATGCTACATCCAGATCTGGAAGGAACCTCAGAAGGCAGCTAGTCAAATTGATTTGTTTCATAGGCGCAGAAGCTAATGCCCAATGAGATGAGGTGACTTGCCTAAGGTTCCACACGTTGTAAGTAATAGAGACACTATTCAAACTCTGGTCCTCTTAATTACAAGTCCAGCCTCTTTATCCCCCTGTGTTCTGCTGCCTCTCCACGTTCTGCAATGGGCCATCATCAAAACGGAGATTTAGAGCTGTAAAGAACCTTAGGGATGATCTTTATTTTATAAATAAACAAACATTTATGATTTCTCTTCTTTACTTTAATGAAAGGTTGGTCCCAGATCAGGAGTATGTTAGAGCCAGCTAGGATGAACTTGTGAGTTCACTGTAATTTTTAAATTACAATGTTTAAATTTACAAATTTTAAAAATTAAAATTGCATTATAATTGTAGAATTTTCAGTGAGCATTTCTCTCTGGAACTCAGCAGATGCTCCACGTCAGGACTTGATATATTCTTTTGTTGATTATCTAGACTTAAGAAAATGATGGAGAAAATGTTAATAATGAAGATTAAACTTAAAAGTACATCATGAACACTTTTTTGCCCTGGATAGCCGATTATTAAATATTTACCCATCTGTCTCTTGACTCCCTGACCCACCCCCTCCAGTTCATTCTATCATGGATCTAAAGCTGTAAGGGACCTTAAGGTTCAACCAATCTAACTCTCTCTTTTATTTATTTATTTATTTTGGTGAGGCAATGGGGGTTAAGTGACTTGCCCAGGGTCACACAGCTAGTAAGTGTTAAGTGTCTAAGGCCAGATTTGAACTCAGGTACTCCTGACTCCAGGGCTGGTGCTCTATCCACTGTGCCACCTAGCTTCCCCAAACTCTCTCTTTTTATAGTTGAAAAACTGAGTCCCATAGAGAATAAATGACTCACCCCAGTTCAAGCCAAGTAGTAAATTTCAGAGATCAGGATTTGAACCCAGGTCCTCTAACGCCAGAGCCAAGGCTCTTTCCACTGTCTTATATCAGTATCACAAAGAACCCTGAATGAGTTTTTTTGTGAAGTGACAAAATCTATAAATAAGAATATAAAATGAACTATCCATTTTCTGTGACTTCGGCTTTGCCCAGCTTTGGTTTTCTTGCATTGGGAGCTACTGAGACTGAAGAGAGCTCACAATGAATGTGAGTTTCTGAAAATGAGTTTAGATAAACATAGGCCTGCCCTGTACAGGGTGTCAGCAACATCATCATTTCACCTGGACTCTCTAAAGGGGAGAGAGATGGAAAAATGGCAGAGGAAAAGGCCGGGAAAGAGGCAATGTCCCAATAGAGGTGATGAGATATACAGAAAACATTCCAGATCAGGAGTCAGAGAAATAGGATTCGAATTCTGACACTGTTATTGATAAGGATTGTGAGCCACAACAATTCTTGTATCTTTCTGGGCCTCAGTCTCTTTATCTGTACATTGTGGTACTTGGACTGTGAGGTCTCTGAGCTACATTTCAGCAATGAAACTTCAAAACATACATTTAGAACTGAAAGTAACCTTTGAGTCAACCTGGTCTGACTTCTGTGTTTTTAAAGATGAGAAAAGTGAAGACCAAAGAAGTTAAGGTGACTTTCATGTGATCACAATACCCCTCCCCCAAAGCCAGTGGTCAGGAAGCAATAGATGAATAATTCCAAAATTTGGGTATGAGGACCTCTACAGATTATCCAGCACCATCATTGGGTAAGTGCTATGCTGAGAATAGACATTCCCCTGTAGGTGTTTACAGGGACAGAATTTCTTCTCTTAGTATGATAAATATGCAAGTAGCCTTCTCCCCTAACATCAAACCACCTCTTTTTCTCAGTATGTGTATCTACTTATATCTTCTCCTTCCAGCAAGCTCACTGGAGCTTGGAATTTCCCCAGGATCTATTTCATACATTTCTTATAACCTGCAGACATATTTTCCCATCTAGGCAATAAATACTTTCAGTTATTTTGTTAATATACTATTTTTCTCATGTCTGAAGAAATTAAGTGGGAGGCTGTGGAAACCATTTCATCTCAAGGATTCCTTTGAACTTCCATTATAATTCAAGAAAGAATGTAAGGCAAAGAAATGGGGTCATAGGAGACAAAGAAAGAAATTCAGTTCTTTCCCTCAATGGGAATGTTGAAGGCAATATCACATCCTGAGGTTTGTGGTGTTTTTTTAAATAAACATCAATAATTTAAGAAGAATGATTTATTATATAAAAATAAACTAGAATCTGACTACCAAACTACTATTAGAGCTTTCCTAACAGATTCTCCTCCCTGCCCAACTGAAGCTCTTTTCCTTATATAGAAACTGAATATGTGTGGAATGGGCCCCCTATAGAACCAAATCACCACCTTTAAAATGCTGCTCATCAGTTATATTACCCAGAAAGGCCAGAACCTCAGTCTTCAAATTGATCTACTCACAATTCACCCTTCATCAGGCCAGTTAATCCCACACTTAAAAAATGTATTTAATCCCAGTTTAATACCAACACAGATGTTCTGTCCCATAAAACAGAGTTCAAGCCACCCAATGGAACCGTTACCATGTATCACTTTGGATTTAAAAAAACAGGCGGCTAAGGAGTAGATTTCCAATGAGAACATGTGGGCCATTCAGTGTAACTTTTCTCTTGGCAGAAGAAAGTCATCACTGATGCAAGTGTATCCATCTGGGGGACCTTTGTGCATAGGCTGCAAGGAGCTGTATGTTTTCTTTAGGCTAGAGCTCAGAGCAATTGATCGATACAAGCTGGAAGTTGGACAATATCATTTGCCACTGTTTGTTGACACAAAGAACGATACCTGTTCTGAACAGCCAATTCACAATGGGAATACTGAATAAAAATCAATTTTCTTGGGGCTAATTTGTCTTTTCTAAAATAAATGCATTCTGAGAAATGGCCTGGGCTTTCTTTGCAAAGGATTCAAATGTTGTCATAGACCTGTGCTAGGCATAATTCCCAGGACAAAATGCTAGCTGCTAAGTTGTTTCTCTGAGCCTGGGCAGGTAAAATTTAGTGCTCCAAGATGATTGGAGATACATGCACACACACACACACACATATACACATATTTGTCTGTGTGTATGTGCATATACACATGTGCGCACATGCATGTGCACGCATACACATGCAAATGCATCTATGTACATACATACATACATATGTGTGCATATAAGTTCTTTATAGCATGTAACATAGTATTAAGAAACCTCATCTAAACCTCACCAAGCAAGATCCATTCCTACTTTGACCATTTTCTGGCATTCAAAATAAATGAATCCTTTTATCTGGCCTTCAAAAAGAGAGCACAAACTTGCTTCCTTAGATCCTTGTCAACCTGTTAGAAAGAGAACTAGAGTCCTTTACCTTGCACAATGACTTGTGCTTAGCTTAGTAGGGCCTCCATCAATATCCATATACACTTTGACTCAGAAATCTTGCTGCTGTGAATTTAATCCAAGGATATCAAAGCTGGGGAGAAAGATTTCCCATCTACTCCAAAATATTTATAGTAGCACTTTCTGTAATAGAAAAACAAATAAACCTGGAAACAAAATAGATGCCCATTAATCAGGGAATGGCTAAACAGATTGTAGTACATGAATGGAATGAAATGCTACTATGCTGTAAGACAAGGTGACTGAAGAATCTAGAACAAAATGGGAATATTAATGTAGAGTCAATTAAGCAAATACAACTAAACATATATGAATGCACACATACATATGAAATGACAATAAGAATGAAATTGGAAAGAACAGCAAGAGCAAGAAGCAAATCCAAACATTGTCATTAGCAGAAGTGGGGGCTATGGGTGTGGGACATTGCACTTTCTATCAGACTTTGTTCATATGTTGGTTAGTTTTAAAAATCTGTTTTTCTCTTTTTTTCACATTTGTTAAAAGGGATAGATCTCTGGGAAGGGAAGGGAGGAGGGATATTTTAAGGAGATGAAAATGATATAAAAACCAAATATATCAATAAAAAATTCTATAACTATGTAGAAGAATTAGATTTTCTCCCAGTATCTCAGCTGTGGCACAGGGAGCTAGTTAATGTTGCTAAGACTTCTACAGCTGAAGTATTTGTAATATGCCATCTTTGATGTAACTGAAGTTTACATGGGAGCTGGTATGATAGAGAACTCACAGCTATGAATAAGAAAGTGTATTCACTTTTAAAGCTACCCACTTTTTCTACTTCTATTTTCTATTTTTAACTCTGACAGAGAAAGTCTGTGATATTCAAATGAAAGTCTAAAGTCAAACTGTTTTAGAGATAGGAGTCCATTAAAAATCATCAGAAAAGGTCAGGAACCTTTGAAGAGGCCATTTGGAAGCCTCTACAATAATGGCAAAGAGGAAGAAGGGGGAAGCTCCAGGTACCGAGGACATCAATGAGGAAGGAGTAAAATGAGTCAGTTGAGGGACAAACAACTGGAGAGCTTAAATTCTGAAGGAAAAAAAAAAGCCAGAATTTGGTAGGAAGAATACGGTTCAGCTGGTAGAATAGTAATAGAAGTCTCAGAAGAGACAGTGGAGAATGGTAGACATAGTATTTAAATCTTCCCTCTAACTATGTGATCATAAACAAGTTGTTTAAATTCTCTAAGCTTTAGTTTCCTCATCTGTAAATGGGGATAATAATAATGCTTGAAGTAAAAAAATTGTGAAACTCAAGTGAAATGATGGATAGAAAGCATTTGGCAAACTCTGAAGTGCTTTCAGAAGGTCAGTTATTAGTATTCCATACTTCCATCCCTTCTTGGTTCTTCAAGGCAGAGGAAAATAAAGAAGGCCTGAGAGCACCTCATATCTTGCTAGTCTCCTTATAGTTAATTGACGGTCTGAAATTATTTTAAAAAAATAATCAAGTGAACTTTGCATTTTACAAAGTCATTTAAATCCTCGTTTGGTAAATGAAATAATAAATTCCTAAGCATGTGTTGGTTGGTTATAATTCTGGCCATGGAATACTGGAGGCAAATGATCTCAGAGCAAATGCAGCCCACATGAGCTTAGAGATCTGTGATTATTTCCTCTCAGTGTGTGGCATTGCAGTATGCAATGGGACATGGCTCCATTACTAAGGTAATTGTAAGGAGCGACCTCCAACCACAAACTTTGAATCCAAGAAATCATAATAACAAAGGAAAGAGGATCCAAAACAAAGGCATCTCTGGCCACAGCTTCCTTTTAGTAACATCTTCAAAGCAGACAGTCCCTGGGTTCTAGATTTCATTCTGCCATCAAAGCCTTTGCATCGCATATACATTTCAAAACATACGTCCCTGTTAGGAAACACATCATTGAGATGCATCTTGATGAATATATTGCAATGACAAGATCCCCTTAATTTTGACTGAGGACTTCAAAACAAATTCTAAGAGTGTTCTGTTTTTCCCAAGAAATGTCTGGAATGTGTGATCCTTATTTACAGAGACCTTCATTGGCAAAGTGAGCCCCAAATACCTATTTTTATTAATCATATTGATTACTCAAAAGGCATGAAAAATGCCTGTTGAGCATGTTGGCCTTCTGATATAATTGCCTGGTTACTGGATACGGTCACAGGACCTGGATTGGGGTGCAGCTTGGACTGGATTATAATCATTAATTTTTTTTAATTCTCTTATCTTTTACCAAGTTCTTTAATCATAAGCATTTTCCAATACAGGCAGTATGTTGATAATCCTCATTTCTTTTGTTTGTTTGTTTGTTTGTGAGGCAATTGGGGTTAAATTACTTGCCCAGGGTCACACAGCTAGTAAGTGTTAAGTGTCTGAGGTTGGATTTGAACTCAGGTCCTCCTGACTCCAGGGCCAGTGCTCTATCCACTGGGCCACCTAGCTGCCCCTATCCTCATTTCTTAAATGGAAAAACGGAGGCTTAGAGAGTTGACATATTTTGCCCAGGATGCCACATTTGGGAAACAATGGAGATGCGAGTAGAATCTAGGTCATCCTGCCTTCAGACCCAGCCCCATATTTAGTAAAGCATATTCCCTCTAACTATCCTCTGAACTACCTTGTAATTGTAGCCTTGAGCTCTCTTGTTGATAAGACTGAGTCCTGATAACACTGGAAGAAATGTAGGACTCCTGAACTCCAGAGGCATTGACAAATAAAGCCATAGAAAGAAAGTTCAGGATGAATACTTTGTGACCAGTGTTCTAATCATATCAGAGGGCAGCAAGGGATTGCCCCATCTCTGAGTCATAGCTGCCTGGAGCCAGTGGTCCTCCATCTCCACTAGATTTTCAAAGAAGTAGCCCAGGGTAATTTGCATAACTGTGGCCCCTCTCCTTCCCCCACCCCTCAAAAAAAACCAGACAGACAAACAAACCAAAAAAGGATCTTCCCTGAAAATCTGTGCATTCATTATTCCTGGGGTCCCAGACAGGAGGGAGGGGAGGCTCACTCCGCCATGAGGGTTTTCTGTGATTTTTGCTCTTTCACTGGCAAATTTTTTCAAAGCCATACTTCTCCATTCTACTGCTGCTGACCTCTGTTTCCAGAAGGGTTCAAGGATCCTTTTTATCATGGCTATATACAGTTTTACCCCAGTCTTCCATGCCCTTGTAGTCAATCAACCAATCAATCAATCAGTATTTATAAAGTTCCTAGGGTAAGTAGGTGGCACATTAGTGCAGCTAGGTGGTGCAGTGGATAGAGCACTGGACCTGGGGTCAGGACAACTCATCTTCCTTCACTCAAGTCCAGCCTCAAACACTTAGTATCTTGATGACCCTGGATAAGTCACTTAACACTTCTTGCTTCAGTTTCCTCATCTGAAAAATGAGCTGGGGAAGAAAACAGCAAACAACTTCAATGTCTTTGCTAAGAAAACCCCCAAAAGGAGTCATGAAGAGCCAGACATGACCTAAATTACTGAACAAAAGCATTTTCCTAGTATATATGTATAATGTGTATACTATGCATATGCATACAATGTATTACATGCATATATATAAATACATTCATATGTACAGTGTAAAGTATATGTAAGATTATACATGTAAGATTACATGTATGTGCATTTGCATTTGATTGCATGTATTACATAGATAAATGTCTATATATGTTTTATATATGCATTATGTACTTGTAGTTTTCCTCATTAGAATACAAGTTCACTTTGAGAAGGGATTGTGTCATTTTTGGTACTTGTTTCCCAGTACCTAACAAAGTGAGTGGTAAATAGTAGGAACTTAATAAATACTTTTTGTTGGAGTTTGTTTAGTTTCAGTTTTCAAAATTTATTTGTATAAGATTTTGAGTTCCAATTTTTTTCACTTTTCCCTCCCCAAGACACAAAGCAGTATGATATAGGTTATAGATGTACTATCACATTAAACATATCTCTTCATTTTGATTGGGTTTGGAAGTAATCTTAGAAGTCATCTACTTCAACCCCATCATTTTACAGATGAAACCAAACCAAGGCAAAGCTGACTATATTGGCTGATACTAGTAAACCCTAAATACCCTAAATCCAACCCTACAAACCCAATGAGTTCTACATGTGAACCCAGATGTAAAGTTATATTCTTCTCGCTTTTCCCATTTGTCTTCTCCAACATGTCAGTCACACGAATTAAAAAGGAGGTAGGAGCAAAACAATAAGGTACCTAATGTCCCGTGTTCCTCTGTTTATCTGAAGGCGTTGATTACCTCGAGGTAATTTTTTTTCTTGTAAAGTAATTTATTTTAAATAAAAAAAGGTCAGGCAGCTATTTCATTTATCACTATTACAAAGGACTCTCACCCAGTGATGAAAGCAAAGGAGAAATTAATTACAAGTCAGAGGCTGCAATAACACTCCTGGTAATTGTGACAAAAATTTTAAATTAACATTTCTGTCACCAAGAGGAGTTTGATTAATTCTACAATGGGAGATGCGATCACTAGAATATTGGGGGATACAACAGTGTGACAATTTGCTATTTGAGACAGGCATCATTTTCTTTAAGACTTGGAATGGGCCCGCAAGGCACCTTCACACTTTATTAACAGCTCAATCAGTGCTGGGGCTAGAAAGAATTAGCCAGCAAACCATGTAGTAAATAGATCTTGACTAGCAAGCCATGTGAAAAAAAAAGAAAGAAAGAAAAAAAGAAATCAGGCAAGGAAGAAACGTGGTGGCTGTAACAGGAACAGACCTTGTTTTTGATTTTACAAAAGATCCTGGGAAGCTCAGCTGTTGGTGCCATGATTTTCCCTTAGGGAAGTAAAACAAATATCACATGCTTCAGATATGCTTCTTTTATTTTTTACCCCCTAAATGGATGTTTTGGAAGAGTTTTTGTCCTTCAATGGAAATAAGCTACAATAAATATTGGGAAAATGGAGCAAGTGGGCAGCAGTGCATAGTTCTTTTACTAAGACAAAGCCTTCTTGAAATTGAACTAGGTGGCTTCCACTGAATGCTGGACATAGAACTATGCTGCATTAACTAGCACTTAATCCACAATGGCAGCAGGAACACAGTCAACATCCTGGACTGCTCAGGGAAGAAAGCAGTCTGTCAACACATGGGATGGATGTCTTAGTGTAGGAAATTTACACATCCAAAGCTCCTAGTCTCTCAAAGGCTAAATTTAATTAGCTTTTCCTTCCCCCTCATGGATGTTGGATTGGGATGCAATAAATGCCACTCATCTTCTAGAAAGAAGTGAGAAGGAAAATGCACTCAGATCCCCATAGTCACCAAAGTTGATGATTTCCTGCATGGATCAGTGAACCATTCATTAGAGGAAGTGAACCCAGGAGAAAAACATCCATTTCCCTCCACCAAGATCAAATAGAATGGCATGGTATGTTGCAGTTTAAGATTACTGCTTGTTTGGGAAGTCTTACAAGTCTTTCAAGAAAGTTCGGAAGCTTGGAGGTAGTTTTCAAGGCAGCAGTGCCTATTGGGAACACATACACACATGTGTTTATATGTATGCGTAAGGTAAAGCTTCCCAGGGACCCAAATGTAATTTAACTGTACAGGTGGAGATGCCTTCTCTAACACACCAAAGAAATATGTAAGGAAAGGAGAAAGTGATAGAGCAAAAGAGAGATATCATGAACTGGAAGTGTGGCGATCCAAAGTCAAATGTGACAATGTAAGCTCCTTTCAAATATGAATTAATGTATTCATCTCCCCAGTGTCTAGCACAATGCCTGGCACATAGTAGGTGCTTAATAAATATTTGCTCATTGGTTAATAGGCAGACACATTGTAGGACTTAGAAGACCAAACCCTTCCCTCTTCTTAATTCCCACATTATTGTTGAGGGCACCCCTCACCCTCCCAGTCACCCAAGTAGCATCTTCAACTCCTTCCTTTCTTTCCCTCCTATGTACAATAAGTTGCCAAGTCCTGTCATTTCTACCTTTGTAACATCTCCTGCATATGCCCCTTTGCTCTTCTGTCACTACCACCATCCTGGGGCAGGATTATCACATTGAGCTGTCATAAAAGCCTGGTAGTTGGTCTACCTGCCTCATGTTTCTCCTCACTCCAGTCCACCCTTCACTCAGCTGTCAAATTCATCTTCTGAAATCTCAAATCTTACCATGGTAGCACCTATTTAATCAACTCCAGTGGCTCACAATCACCAGAACCAAATATAAAATCCTCTGGCTTATAAAGTTCTTTACAACCTCATCTCTTCCAACCTTTCCAGTCTTCTTGCATCTTACACCACTCAGACTAAGAATAATTCTGTCCCTTGGTGAAATGTATGCTCCTTGAACATAAAAGCTATTTGTTCTGGTCTCTATGTGCTCAGCATCCAACACCGTTCTGGGCATGAAGTGCAGGCTAAAGAAATGGCCTAAAGGCAGTTAAGTGGCATGATAGATAGAATGCTTGACCTGGAATCAGGAATGGCTGGCAAAGTTATGTGCTCTGAGATTGAGAGTGTTCTCATTAAAGGACCATCACTTACCCTTTTCCCTCTCCTGACATGGTCTAGAGACCACCCCACTTTAGGTCTCAGAAGACTCCCAAGTTGCATTGTTTGGTGCCCCTCTACACCTCCATGATCTTGCCCCCTGATGCTTAATCTTAAACCGTGAGCTTCTCGTTGCTCATTACAAAGGGTTATAATGAAGTTCTCCTTTTGATTTATGCATTACTGTTTTTTTTGGTGAAACTCACTCCATCTCACATGACTACTGTTAAAGATTAGGAAGTAAAAAAAAGTTTTGGGCAAGTTAAAATAGGAAAAGTACAAGTGGGGTGGAGGAAAACATAACAAATGATTACTCTAGTGGCTGGAGAGCGTCCTATTCATGGGTGAGTTTTGTTATATATGGCAGAGATTCATGATATCTCTGGGTTTATGAGACCGAGACTATCCAAGGCCAATAACTATTGGTGGGTGACAAGCACTAGTGTCTTTGGGAATGCCTAGGGAGCCAAGGAGGGCCTGATATGGGCTGCTCAGCAGCAATTCGTCCAGATGGAGACCATCGAAGTTACCGTTTGACCAGGCCAACTAAAGACAGGACTAAGAACTTAAGAACCTGTGCTTACACAAAACATTTGGCCAGAGGAAAAAGAGACAGTATCTGGGCAAACTATTCTCTACTTTGAGAGGCTGGTGAGCAAAGACTTGGTATCAGGAAGCCTAGGAGGCCTTTACCTCTCTAATTCTATCTTTAAGATAAGATGAACCAATTCCACAGGGTTATTGAAAGAATCAAATGAGAAGGCATATATGGGTAGGAAACTGGACTTGCAGTCAGGAAAACAAGTTTAAACGCTATCCATGGTCCTGATCATGTCCCTTAAACTCTTTCAGCCTCAGGTTCCTCATCTATGTAATCATGATAATTGAACCTAAATCAAAGGGTTCTTGTAAGGATCAAATAGCTCTCTCTCTCTCTCTCTCTTCATATATATATATATATAGTGTAATTTATAAACCTTAAAGTCCTATATGAGTATTAGTCTTAACATTAGTAGTGGTAGAAGGTAGTAGTAGTAGTAAATAATAATAATAATAATAATAATAATAATAATAATAATAATAATAATAATAATAATGTGTTTCATGTAGTTCCTGATTTGACACGTGAAATGCAAATGCTTTAATTGTTCCCATTTTGGAGATAAAGTAACTGAGATATTATCATCACCATCACCAAATATGACTCACAAATTCCAATACCCAAAATTGTTATCATTACCATCACTATATATAATAAGCAATATCCAATACAATATCCAATTCCTTCCAGACCTAAAAACAGACATAGATAGCAAAACTTAGTGAAAAAATACATAAAGAGATCATCACTCTAGAGATGGAAGAAACCTTTAGAACTCATCTAGTATAACCCCTTCCTTTTATAGGTGGAGAAACTGAAATACAGAGAGATGAAGTGGTAGAGCTGAGATTTGAACCCAGGTCCTGTGACTCCAATCTCAGCTCTCTTTCCATCATACCAGATTCCTTTTTAGCCATATAGAGTGCATTTCATTTTTTTTTTCTCAGTGTGGAACTCACTCTTCAAAGGCAGAGCCAACTCTTTGCTACAGGTGAGAGTGTACAACAATCTGAATTGAGAGCTCCCTAACTATGCTTTTTAATGTCTCTTTATGCTTTGAGAGAGGGGAGAGACAACTGGATTCAGTGACAAGGTTTCTCTCTGCAGTATTTGCCTTTGATGAGATCAGAAGGAAAGCTCATTCTACCTATGCCTTATGAAATGCTTTTTACCTAACATTGTCAGTTTCCTTATTTTGCAATCCCACTAAGAATGTCTGGCCCATGATATGTACATGCCTACTACCCACAAACAAAGATTAATCAATAGAAATATGATCACACGGACCCCAAGACTATTGACTTGGTGTGTCCTCTGTCTGTCAACCTAGAACACTCAGGATTATTTTTTTTCCATTTTTAGTGACATTCTCTTTGTCCCTTTAGAAACTGTAAAACTTAGGCAAACAATGTGCTTACTGTGTCCCAAGACCTGTTCTAAATTCTGGGAATACAGAGACAGAATAAAAATAACCCCTGCCCTCAAATAACTTGCATTCTTTTTGTGTTTGTTCCTTTTAAAATATTTATTTTCGATGTTCTTTTCTTTGTAAATTATAAGTTCCAAATTATCTCCCTCCCACCCTTTCCAAATCCAATGAGAAAGCAAGCAATATTATATCAATTATACATGTGAAATCATTTAAAATGTATTTCATGTTAGCATATGGTACACATAAACAAATAAAGTATCAAGAAAATTTTAATTCAGTTTGCACTGAGTTCTTTCTCTGGAGGTTGATAGCATTTTTTCATCATGAGTCCTTTGGAATTTTTTTTTGGATCAGTGTATTGATCAGAGTTGCCAAGTCTTTCATATTATATCATCATTAGAACATTGTTGTTACCGTGCACAATGATCCCTCACTTCACTTTGCATCAGTTCATACAGGTCTTGACTTTTTTTTTCTCACCCCCTCCCCCAATCATTTCTTATAATACAATGGTACTCCACCATGATCATTTACCACAACCCATTTAGCCATTCCCGAATTGATGAGTATCCCCTCAATTTCTAATTTTTTGCTACCACAAAAAGATGGGGCAGCTAGGTGGCAAAGTGGATAGAGCATTGGCCCTGGAGTCAGGAGTACATGTGTTCAAATCCAGCCTCAAATAATTGACATTTACTAGCTGTATGACCCTGGGCAAGGCACTTAACTCCAATTGTCTCAAACATTTTGGGCCATCTCCAGTCGTCCTGATGTATATCTTGCCATTAGATTCAAATGACTCTGGAGGACAGAGTGAGGCTGGTGACTTTGCCCACCCCTTCATCACTTAAATTCAACTCATTGCAAGTCATGGCATCTGTCATGATCGTTTTTGAGAATGAAGGATAAACAATAACAACCACAAAAAGAGCTGATATAAATATTTTTGTACATATAGGTTCTTTTCCATTTTATTTGCTCTCTTAATAGAGGTATTGCTGGGTCAAAGGATATGCAGTTTTATAGCCCTTTGAGCATAGTTCCAAAATGTTCTCCAGAATGGTTGGACTAGCTCACAATACTACCAAGAGCTTATTAGTGGATCTATTTTCCCTCATCTCCTCCAGCATTTGTCATTTTTGATAGATGTGAGGAGGTACCTCAGAATTATTTTGATTTGCATTTCTCTAATCAATAGTTATTTAGAGCATTTTTTTCATGACTTTGATTTCTTTTTCTGAAAACTGCCTATTCATGACCTTTGACCATTTATCAATCACAGATTTGACTTAGCTCTCTCTATATTTGAGAAATTAGGCCTTTATCAGAGAAATTTGACCTCAATATTTTTTATATATTGCTTCAATGTCTATGGTCCCTTTTCAACAAAATGTAGTTTCCCTCTTAATTAGGTATATTTTTGCTTTTGTTTTGTCTGAGATTCTAATTGCTACCCCTGCCTTTTTGACTTTAGCTGAAACATAATAGATTTTGCTCCAGCCATTTGTTTTAACTCTCTGTGTGTCTTTCTGTTTCAGGCGTGTCTCTTGTAAACAACATGTTATTGGATTCTTGTTTCTAGTACATTCTTCTATCAATTTTCATTTTATAAGGGAGTGCAATCCATTCACATTTATAGTTTTGTTTGTTTGTTTTTAGGGGGCAGGACAATAAAGGTTAAGTGACTTGCCCAGGGTCACACAGGTAGTATCAAGTGTCTGAGGTCAGATTTGAACTCAGGTAGGTCCTCCTGAATCCAGGGCCAGTGCTTTATCCACTGCACCACCTAACTGTCCCCTATTCACATTCATAGTTATGATTACTAACTGCATATTTCCTTCCATCCCATTTTCTTGTTTCTTCTGTTCTTGTTCTTGCTCTTTCTTTCTTTCAGGTAGTTCAGTAATTCTTAAAATCTCTCTCCTCTATCTCTTTTCTAGGTTAGTTGTTTTTATGATGAGATAGTTCACATTTTCTTCTCTTTTTTTCATTCTTTTGAATTTGTTTTACTGTTTCTTGATATCTTATGGAGTCATTAACTTCCGTTTGCTAATTCTAATTTTTAAGAACGTATTTTTCATCAGTGACTTCTTGTACCTCTCTTTTTCCATTTTGCCAATTCTGCATTTGAAGAGTTCTGTTTTTTTCTTCAATGAATGTTTGTATCTCCTTCTCCATTTGTCCAATTCTGTTTTTCAAGGAGTTCTTCTCCTCAGTGGATTTTTGTGCCTCTTTTACTAGTTAGGTAATTCTGGGTTTTTTAAGTGTTATTTTTTTTGAAGTGCTTTTTTGAGCCTCTTTTACCAAACCGTTAATTCTCTTTTAATATTTTGGAGGTGGGGGGGACAGTGAGGGTTAAGTGACTTGCCCAGGGTCACACAGCTAGCAAGTGTCAAGTGTCTGAATCTGGTTTTGAACTCAGGTCCTCCTGAATCCAGGGCTGGTTCTTTATCCACTGTGCCACCTAGCTGCCCCCTGATTTTGAACTTTATGTTATGTTATGTTTATGGTCTGTGCTCACCTTAGCATGGGTAAGAATTGTCCCAAACTTCAAGCTTTTTCATGTTGCTGTTTTCACAGCTAGTTTTGGGAGTATACAAATTTTCAGTGTTTCCAAGACAGTGTGATCCAGGGAGAGGTATGGTCACTGCTCTCCTGGTCTGTGCTCTAGTCTTCACCCAGGAAGGGCCCTTTTTCCCTTACAGCTTCAAGTGTAAGCTCTCATTTCAACCTTAGAACTGTGAGTTGGTCCTTTTCTCTCTTACAGTCACAAACAATAGTGTGCCTCTGCCTTAGAACTATGATTGGGGACCCTACTCCCTTGTGACTGACCACAAACTTTTCTTTTCTCTTTTCTTTTCTTTTCTTTTCTTTTCTTTTCTTTTCCTTTCCTTTCCTTTCCTTTCCTTTCCTTTCCTTTCCTTTCCTTTCTTTTCTTTTCTTTTCTTTTCTTTTCTTTTCTTTTCTTTTCTTTTCTTTTCTTTTGTGGGGCAATGAGGGTTAAGTAACTTGCCCAGGGTCACACAGCTGGTAAGTATCAAGTGTCCCAGACCAGATTTTGAACTCAGTTCCTCCTGAATCCTGGGCTGGTGCTTTATCCACTGTGCCACCTAGCTGCCCCCAAAATATTTTCTTATGACCTGGAATTTCACCCCCACAGCTGTGTGTGGACAATAGAGTTGCTAATCAGCACCAGCTGGATCCAATAAAGGGTCCTTTGTAATCTCTTGCTGACTAGTTGTCTGACCTCCTTATTATCTCTCAGAAGAGAGCTCCTAAAGCTACTATTGCTGCTGTAGCTATCATGGCTGCCTCCAACCTGCTTCCTTGATCTGGGTCAGCTTCTACTTGGCTGCTATAGACATCTCTACCATTTACCTAAGTTGTCTTAGGCTGCAACAATGTCTCATCTTCACTTTTTTTGGCTCTGACTCTCCAAAATTTGATTTGAGGAGTTATTTTAAAGTTGTTTGGAGATGAATATTGGGAAAGTCCAGCTGTATTGTTGCCTGTATGTCACCATTTTGTTATGGCTCCTCTGAGCTTTAATTCTAATAGGGAAGACAGCATGCAAATATACACACATACGTGCATACATACAAACATATAAAGACATGAAAGGTAGACACAAAGTTGATAGAAGCTAACCTTAGAGGAGCAGACAGTAGAATCTAGAGATACCAAGAAGGATCTCCTGAAAATGTGGTCTCAAAGGAAACAAAAAATATCAAAAAGTGAATATGAAAATGGATTTAGAGAGTGATTTTAGAGAGTGGTGCAAAAATGTCAATGGAAAATTAAGTAAATGTCTTATATGAAGAAGAGTAAGTAGACTGGCTTGATTGGATGATGCAGTGTGTGAAGGGGAATAATGTGCAAGATGAATGGAAAGGCAAGATGTCTCTATCTTGGCATTGTGTTACTTTAACTATATTTGTTTTGTACTAGTAAACATGGATTTTTTTACCCTAACAACTGTTGGATGAATATAATCCTACATAAGAATAATGATGCTGTTATAGCTATCAGGGGATCATATTTAAAACTAATCTCCCCAAATGTAAAATTTCCCATAAAACTACATAGCCTAATTTACCTATTGCAGATAAAGATGGAGCTAGGTAAAAATAAAACTAAATGAATAAGTGGCTCAATAAATTCAGTTGAAGTATTTATATTATATGTGTGTATGTGGAAAACGTAGCATTATCTGACTGATTAATAAACTAAACTATCTAAGGAAAGTTAAACTTAGTGTGGATTTTTCAATATACCAGCACTTCATAGGTAAATAACCATTTCCTACCACCTTCACAGTTCTCACACAATAATCAGGGTGGTTCTAAGGCTTGACAGACAAGGCTCCGACTATAAGCACATGGTACAGTGAGTTTCTGATCTTCAGTAGTACTTTCTGTCTTTATCATTTACTTGACTTTTATTTATTATAATGCCTGGTCATTGTATTTGCCTCTGTTAATGAAATTTTCCCAATTGAATCATGAGCTCCTTGAAGTCTGGTTCTATAAGAATTGTGGGTGATAGGGAGTTGAGAGGACCAAAGAGTCAAGACAAATAAAAAATGTCAGTACCTGGGTGATAATTGATCAGAAAAGAAAAAAAATAAGAAATTATTGCCGTAGGAAAAGCTCAAGATTTAGAGTAAAAAGACCTGGGTTTGAATCTCAGCTCTACAATATGTATAATTGTGGGCAAGTTTCTTTGTGAGTATGATCCTCAGTTTCCTCATCTGTAAAGTGAGACAGTTGGGCTAGATGACCTGAGATCTCTTATGGCTTTAAATGTATTACCGTTAGAGCACATATGTAGAGACCTCAAAGAGAACAGGTCATGAATGTTGCTGGAAGGAGAGAGAAAAAATGTCTTAAGAGTTTCCTCTAAACATTCCAGCCTTTGTAAATCCCATAGAGGAGAGGAGAATAATGAGGGAAAGGTTCCTTCAAAACAGTTTTACTTAACTATTTCTTTGATTGAGGAAGGGATGCCCTAGGGATATTCACCTCTTCTGAAGGTTAGGATGAGGACCAATGCCTAAAATATGTTCCTGACCTTAAGTAAAATTAGAATTACACTGATGGACTTAGCTGAGACAATAAAGAAAAGCAGTTTAAAGAAGAGTTCAAAGGACAGACATAATCTGCAGATGTATTCTGTCATCCAGAGGTGGCCTTATTGTTGCTTGCACCCAAAGTCCCATTTCCTGACTCTGAGACATTTCACTGCTTGTCCCCCATGCCTGAAACTCACTCCCTTCTTATTGCCATTTCCAAGTTTCCCTGGCTTCTTTCAAGTCTTAGCTAAAGTCCCACCTTCTGCAAGAAGCCTTTCCAAGTCCTCCTTAATTTTAGTGCCTTCCCTCTGAGACTACTTTTAATTTATCCTGTGATAATATTAGCCTGAGAATTGGCAATCTTCTGGAGCAGGTTGACTGAGGGGAAGAGACTTTATATCCACTGATTGAGAGAACTCTAGCCTTTTTCTGCAGGGGAGAGGCTTACTAACCAATACTTAGAAAGGGTATTAGTTTACCCTGAAAATAGCTGAATAGCTGAAGACCAGTTGGAGTAGAAACACATTCCATGGCATGAAGCTGTGGAGAAAAGCCCTGTGAGGAGCAAACACAGGAAGCAGCAGCATTATGATATCACTGGAAGACAACAGCAACTGTGAATCATTGGAATTGTTAAGCTGTCCTTCCATGGAATTTGTAATGTAGTAGGAAGAAAGCATATGCATGTATACAAATTTGAATGTCATAAATGCATAGGAGAAATCTAACTCTTAGGAGAGATTCAAAAAAGGAGATATCACTTCTACTCTGGGAACCAAACTTTTTTAATAATTAACTGTGTGACCTCAAATAAGTCATTTACCCTACTTCATGGAGAAAGCAGCACCTAAGCTGGGCCCTGAAGAAAGGAAATTATTTCAAGAGGAAAAGATTTTTTTTGGACGAAAGTTATGTTACCTAGACAGGATGAGCAAACACATTGACACCCACCAACTAACTCATCAAAGTGTATGAGTCTTCCAGAGCCCCAAGAGAATGAAATACAAGAAAAGAAATATTAATGAGGGAGAAACCAAATTTTAAATCTGGGGGGAATATTAGATATCATCAAATTCTATCAACAAGTGTTTATTAAATGCTATGTTCAGGTACTTTGCTAAGCACTTTAGATATAAAGAAAAATCACAGATAAGCCCTGTCTTCAGGGAGCTTATGTTCTCATGGAGAGATGTACATAAATAGGTATATATGGAAAATACTTAATGAATAGAAAGAACTAATTTTGGATTCCAAGAAACTAGCAGATAGGGGTACTGGTAAATAATAAGAACCCTGACAGTTTTAGAGTGTTTTAAGATTTTCAAAATGTCTACATCGTATCATTTATTTTTCAAAGTTGCCTTGCAAGATAGAAGTAGATACTACTTGGCATGTGGCACAGTAGAAATAATCCTGGATTTGAAGATGGATTATCTGAGTTCAAATCCAAGTTCTGATGTTTCTTCTCCATGTGCCCTGGACTCAACCTCCTGAAGCCTCAGTTTATCATTTGTAAAATGAGGGAGTTGGACTAGATGGTCCAACTCTAGATCTGTGAACCTTGGGTTCAAATCCTGCCCTCTCCATTTATCAATTAATCTATCAATCAACATTTAATAAGTGATTATGTGTCAGGCAATGTGACAAGCAAAAGCAACCCCTTCATATGCCACAAGACAAAAACAAAATTGAAGTATGGGAAGGTGACTTGCCCAAAGATATACATCCAATTAGGGGCAAGGTCTACATAGAGTGTAACTTAGGTCTCCTGACTCTTACTACAATGTGTTCTCCACTGCACCAAATTATTTCTCAACTTGAATCCTAGTTATCAAAAAATATATCTTCTTTCTTTTCCTCTAATTTTTAGCAATTCAAATGGCTGGAATAATGCCTTGTTTGTTTCACAGAAAAACAAACACTGAAAATATACATTTGTACCATTTGCATGGTCTAGTCACTTTTATTAAAGCTGTAATTTCTCAGGGACAAAAATTAAATTTAAATAAAAGGCTTTGGAATCATCTCCATGTTTTTCTTTCTCTCTCCCTCCTTTCCTTCCCTCCACCCTTCCTCCCTCCCTCCCCTCTTTCCTCTCCCGTTCCTTCCCTCCCTCCCTTCCATCTTTTCTTCCTATTTTCCTTCATTCCTTCTCCCATTTTTGCTCCTTTCCTTTCTTTATTTCTTCTCTCTTTTCTTCCTTTCCATCTGTTTTCATTTCTTTCAGTCTTTCTTTCTGTGTTGAACTTCCTGTTTTTCTTTTATTTCAAAATGCAACTTGATACAAGGCTAGTTTATTTACCCAAAGCAGTTTCTACCTACCAGAAAACATGTGCCTCCCTTGTGCCTTGATTTATACTCATATCTACCCTGGTCTCCCACAGACCTGCTCCTAGCTTGCATCTTCTACTAAAAAAAGAAAATAATTCCTTTCTAGATACTAAATCATGAAAACAAGACTGTAGGAAGATTTCCTGCATGATAAATTCAGAATACATAATTATAAATTCCCCACTCCATTATATTTATCATGTTTTTCCCCCACCTTTGAACTCTGACTGTCTGAGAAGTATGTGAATATATTTCAATGAATATATTGAATCTTAATTAAGTTAATTAACCAAAGTTCATTCTAGGAAGTCTCTGGAATAACAAGTGCCTCACACACCATCATTGAGGAGCTATTTAGGTCTTGTTGCATTATTAATTTGACTGGTTCAGAGTTCTTATTGGGAGAACATTTGTTTCTGATATGGTTTCCTCCTTATTTTTTTCCTGTAGAGATTAATTTCCATTAGCAACCTTTGTAGCTAGGGCCCTCTCTGGACAGGGTCGTTAGGGTTGGGGTTGTGGAATTCTTTTATGGTGAGTTAGATATAATTCCACCAGGACATGTTTACAGATTGCTTTTAAAGTAACATTTCAGTTTGGTCTGATGAGTTATAAAATGAAGCAGGAAGAGTCGAACTAGATGACTCTTGAGATTTTCTTTTCAACTGTAAATATAGTATGTTTGCCACTGTCACAGAGGATGTCAGTACAGAGCCAAGACAGGAGAAGCTTTCTCTATGGCTAATGAGGGCTTCCAGGTACTCTTGTAGGCAGATGACATTGTGCTAATCGAAACAAGCCCTGGACCATTGCTAAGACTCCAGCATCCTGAGATTGATAGAGATAAATAATCATCTGAACACATTATAAGAGAGAAGTTGTATAAAGTCCATCAGAGAGATGCATAAATACAAAAGGAGATAGGCCAAGGACATACATCCACACAATGTACAAAGGAAGACTTCACCTGGCCCTAGGATGTTGAATAGATCTGCTGCAGAGAATTTATGAAAAGACTTGGGCAAAAGTTGCTTGAGATGAGAAAGCATGTAAAAGTGGAGACTGATGGGCTGAGTAGCACATCAATGAGGTAATATATCCATGGTAATATGGAAGTATGATCCTAAAAAGCCATTTTGTTCAGGCCTGTGGGGTGGAGGGAAGAGAAAAGATAGCTTTTTTGAGAAACAGAACCAACATTACCCAGAAATCCTTGGGGATAGGTGGGGGTTGCATTTCACTGTTAACTGATTTAAAAAAAAAAAACATTGTTGAGCCATCAAAGCTATTAAAATGCAGTCCCAAAGGCAGCAAGACCTTCTAAGCTAAAACAGTAAATAATTTGAGTGAGATAAAGATTAATCACAGAAATCATGTGAGTCAATCAGAGGGACCGAGCTGCATCAATCTCCAAAGATTGATAATAGTAAAAGACAACCTCTGGATAATCAATTTTCAAGTGATGGATTGTGGGGAGTTTAATGAGAGTGTTTCAAGGAGGAGAATCTCAATAGAGTTGATTGGCCTTCAGGAAGATGCAAATCACCTGGCAAAACTCGAAACTCTGGCTGACTTCTCTGAAAACACAGGAGAGAACACGTTTGTCATCCATGGGCTCTATAGATGCTGAAGGGTTGCATCAGTGGGCGTCAGGAGTTAGAATGGGATACACTGCAGTAAAATGTGATTCTGGGAAAGAAGTTATTGCCTATCACCCTGTAATTTAGTAGTCAGGAAAACTGAGCCACACAATGGTGCTGTATCTTTCTTGTTTTAATGAGACTCAGATTAACAGGCAGCTAGGTGGTATGATGCATAGAGTCCTGGACCTAGAGTCAGGAAAAACCTGAGTTCAAATTTGGCCTGAAGCACTTACTAGGTGTATGACCCTAGGCAAGTCACATAACTTTCATCTGCCTCAGTTTCCTCATCTGTAAAATGGGAAAAATAATAGCACCTGCCTCGCAGGGTTATTGTGAGGATAAAATGAGATAATTAACATTTCTAAAGTACTCTAGCTATTATTGCTTAAGAAGACACACTCACTGATGTAACTCACACCAGGTCCATTATGAGTAGGGATTTCATATATTGTATTTTTATCCATGCTGATTAGCACATAGCAGGTGCTTACTAGTGGTGCTTGGTGCAGTGAATTGATTGATAGACTTATAGAGCAAGAGGAAGAAGAGACATTAGCAGCTATTTGGTATATACCCCCTCATTTGGTTTGCCCACTAGGTGATTGAACTAGGATTTGAATTCAGACCTGATTCCAATATTGAACACTGTGTCATCCTGCCTCAAGTAGATGAGCCCACTGAGCTGCTGACATTGATGAAATCTTTACCCTGCAGAATATATCCAGTCCAATTTGGAGCCCCTCTGAATATAGCTGAGCTGAATCACATCAGCAGAGTGTCCAATGTCCATCCCATTTTAGGTATTGCCCCACCTGGGTGGAATCCGTCTCAGCTTTTGTTCTGCTGCTGTAACTTTCAAAAACCTTGGATTGCCTTCCATGCCAGAGAGATACCAGAGTAGAACTTTGAGGGAGGAGTTCAGCATAGCATTGTGTGGTTCTCCCTCTTCACCTTAGCCCCTAAGTGCCTTCAAAGCACAGTTCAAGGTCAACTTTCTAAACAAGGTCATGCCCCCTCCCACCCCAAATCTCTCTCCTGAAATAACTTGGAATTATTTCTTGAGGGGGGAAGGCAAAACTGGGTTTCACCTTTCTTTGTATTCTCAGCATTTAGCATGGTGCCTTGGCATAGAAGAAATGCATATTGCCTTTTTGCTTATCTGTGCACTTGTTATGTAACCTCCATAGAGTGCAAGCCCTTCGAGGGCAAGGATCTCTTTAGTCTTTTTTCTTGTGTCCCCAGCACCTAGCACAGTGCCTTGTAATTGTGGGGGAGGGGATAGGAGCAGTGGTTAGAACCGTCATTTCATTGATATATAGAACTCCCAGATAAGGAGACTCCATCTGCTGATTCTAGTTCCCCCCTTCTCTGGAATTTGGAATCTTTGAGTTTCCAAAAGTCCTGGGAGGTCAACACCCTTACCCAGGGTCACACTGCCAGGATTTGTCAACAGCTGGATTTTAACCCAGATCTTTCTGACCCCAGAGACTATGTTAAAGCAGGCTGCCCCTCACGGAGTAAGTGCTTAATAGATATTTGCTGTTGAATTCACATGGGTCCATCACCCTCCCCTAAATCTGATTGTATTTCAGGAGTCCTTTTTCTTGGTCTTGCTTATGCTCTGTATGTTTATCTATTACCCTGGATCCATCCCTTTGAAAAGGGAACAGCTCCATTTGTCTCCTTCCAAATGTAAAATAATTCCATCACCAGTGTCACCAGGTCTCAGTTTGGGGAGAGGAGTCAGAGAATTTCCAGAATTGTGACTCATTGCTATCTTTCTCCAGGCCAAGACTAGATAAACTGAGGCCTGGGGTGGCAGCAGAGTCATGGCAGGTACGTCTTTGAGAAGTATCATGGATCACTGGAGAGTTGGAGTTGGAATGGACCTTTGAGACTATCTAGTGTGTTATAGTTGTTTATCCTTCATTCTCAGAGAGGACCATGGCATCTGGAGAGGTGATGTCATCACTTGCACAGAATTGGATTGAAGTGAGGGAGGGCTGTCCAAAGTCACCAGCCTCACTCTCTCCTCCAAAGCCATCTGGGTCCAGTGGCAAGATATGCATCAGGACAACTGGAGATGGCCCTGGGTGTTTAAGGCATTGGGGCCACACAGCTAGTAAGTGTCTGAGGTGACATTTGAACTCAGGTTCTCACAACTTTGGGGCCAGTGCTCTATCCACTGAGCCACCCAGCTGCCTTCATATGAATATAACTCAATTTATGGACGAGGAAACTGAGGGTCAGAGAAGTTAGTGACTTGTCCAGAATTGTTCAAGTGATAGGTGGCAATTCTAGCATCCAAATCCAAGTCTTTCAATGGGAAAACCAGCAGCTAGGCAGCACAGTGCACAGAACCCCAGGGCTGGAGCCTAGAGTCAGGAAGACCTGAGATCAAATCCTGCCTCAGATGTTAACTACCTGTGGGACCCTGGGCAAGTGACTTAACCTCTGTTTGCCTCAGTTTCCTTATCTGCAAAATGAAGATAATAATAGCACCTCCCTCCCAGGGATGTTGTGAGGATCAAATGAAATAGTTGTAAAGCAGTGACTGGGACATACTGCTATTTAAATGCTAGCTTCATTTATTTATTCATTCATTTATCTATCTATCTATCTATCTATCTATCTATCTATCTATCTATCTATCTATCTATCATTCTATCATCTACTTATTCATTCATTTATTCATTCATCTCTCCATCCATACACTTATCTATCTAGATATCTATCTACTTATTCATCCATCCATCCATCCATCCATCCATCCATCCATCCATTAATTCATCCCTCCATCCATCCATTTATCCATCTACTTATTAATTAATTATTTAATTTGGTCATTTGTGTTCATTCATTCAATCTCCCTTTGCACCATGCCTACCAACAGCCACTTTCCTCCCACCTCCCAACTTTAGGAGATCTGTCACTTGCTAGCTGTGTGTTCTTGTATAAAATAACCTCTCTGGCTTTCAGCTTTCTCTTCTGTAGAATGGGGATGATGACACCTGTCAGGCTGATGGATATCTCACAGGGTTGTTGTGAGGATGAAATGCAATTATATTTGCATGGTGCTATATAAATTTGAGTTTCTAATATAACCATATCCTAATTGGGTAGGGGTGGGGGTGGGGAGAATGAAGTTTCCCCTGCATTTCAACTAAGAATTCCCAGAAATATTCAAGATCTCTCAGAAAGGAGGATCTGAAAGAAAAACATAAAGGCCTTGATGACTTTTGTTTTTTTAAATTAATCTTTGGTGTTAATTTTTGGCCTAAGGAAAGTTAATTTTCCCTTTTGTTAATCTAAGGGCCACAGGCAAATTAAGTGCAAATGGAGCTGGTTCAAAAGGAATTTGAACTCCCTAGAGCTACAAACAGGCAGAGCCTTGATAAATATGCTGCCCTGGAAGGCAAAGGAATTTAAACAGTTCTGAGGAGAACAGCCTGGTAGAAGGGCCCAATGATAGGATCTAGTGGAAGGGCCCAGCAAAGGGCCTGCTGGAAGGGCCCAGTTTCTCAGAGTAAAGACAGAGGGAAAAGGCCAACTCCTACCTTCTGAGGCCCCACTGATACAAACCGAAGCCTCCGTTCGGTGGGTTCTTTTTTTTAAGTTTTCTGAAAAGAAGATTTTTGCTTTGAAACCAGTTTTCTAAATATTAGCAACAAAAACACTCTGGAAGTTGTGCATGGATGGAATCCCTCTGCCCTCTAGTTCCCAGAGATCAATTCTATGTAATTAGTCGTCTTTTCATCTCTTTCATAAGTCTTCTTGATACTCCCTTGGAAGCAAAGGAAGAGAAAGCCTTTGGAAACTTTCAGAAGCAGGCAGGCTCTGGGAGTGTCAAACTGAAGGAATGGGGTCCTTGTGAAACTTTGTAGGGACTATCAACAAGAAATTATCCCCCTTTGACAAGGCATAGGATCATAGATCAAGAAAGGGAAGGGACCTGAGAGGTGATCTAGTCAGGAGACTGAGGTTCAGGGAGGTAAAGATACCTCTAATTCTTGGTGGTCACATGATTTAGTCTAGTGATTTCTTTTTAAAGGGTGTTGGGATAATCCCTACTTTCACAAAAATCATTGCTTCTACTTTCCAGATTGATCAAGCTTTCAAATGAAAATCACAGCCCTTTACAGAGTTTGGGAATGAATAAGGACTAAACTGGTTGGCTACAAAGTAATGAGAACTTTTGGAATTTGTGAAGCTGGGGAGGGTTTTTCAGGGGCTGTGCCTCTGGATATTCTGCCTGACTTTGGCCCACCAACTTCAAAACCTCTCTGTTTTAAGGATTCATGATTTCATCAGTGTGGGTCATCTCCCTACTAATTCCCTTACTTAATAGGCAGTCTAAAGTAGGATGGTAAAAGTGGTCTCCCAAATGTCATCACTTGCTGGCCAGCCTTCTGCCATTGCCTAGACCCCTCCTACAAGGACAGACAATATATAAACTAATCCATGAGGCCACAATTGAAGTCAACAAGAAAGCACTTGCGTACCTTCTATGTGAAATCACTGTGCTAGTGTGTAGGGGATTCATAGACAAAAATCAAACCTCCTTTTTCCTCTTTATACACCCCTTTGATTATGCTATGTCTGTTTCTCATTTGATTTCCCAGTCATAAGGATCATGGAATTTCAGAGTTGAAAAGAAACTTGAGAAATCATCTGGTCCATACCCTGCTCCTAAATTTCTCAAATACCCAAATAGACATGTCATCTCATTGACATGGATATCTTCTTAGTAATGCATTCCGCCTATTTTATCACATTTTTTAAAAAATCTGTTATAAGGGTTGATTCTCTGGGAAGAAGATGGAGGGAAGTGAGGCAGAGAAAAATCTATGCAATCTAAAGCCAAAACATATTGATATAAATCTGCTTTTAACAAATTCTAGGTCCTATGATAATTTGAAGAATCTATTCAAGATATACTCTATAGGTTGCCTATCGCATTGTATGTTATAGTCTAAATGATAGGTATTCTTCAGCCACTTGATTTTTCCTATGTGGATAGAGAAGATGATCACTATTTAACGGGGCTCAATTCAAAAGCAAGATGTAATCCACAAAAAGGAGTATCTAGAAGATCTTACGCTCTGCATTGAAGACCTCTTAACCTTATACTCTACAGGGGATCTTTTTCTTGACAGTGGTAAATACCTTTGGGAAGCATACATCAATCTATTTATAAGCATAGGTTCTGGCTTGGCAGTAGAACCTGGCTAGGCCTTGGAGCCAGGAAAACCTGAGATCATATCCTACCTCACTTTTCTTACTGTATGGCCTTAGGCAAGTCTCAACCTTTCTCAGCCTGAGTTTTCCATTCTGTAAAATAGGGTAGTAATAGTATCTTTTTCACAAGGTTCATCTTTCCTTGCAGAGGATCAAATGTGATCATTTATCTGGCGAGGATTTTCTGGGCCTGGATATGTGTCTGGGTGACTGTGCGGTTGTTCTCCACTCCTGTCTCAGCACAGTAGCTCCCTCCTTCTGACCTTCCAAGCCATCCTTGGTTGGAAAATTATTTCAGCATTTTCTTCTGTGGATTTTGCTGCTCCAGGAATTGTCCTATGGCATTATTTGGATGTTTTTTGGAGTGATCGTGTCATGAGTATGAGAGCTCACTGCCTTTCCTCTGCCATCTTGGCTCTGCCCCAGATGTCGCCCCAAATGTGATAATTTATGTAAAGTGCTTTACAAATATTAAATTACTATATAAGTTCTAGTTATTATATGCCTTACCTAATATTAATTATTGGAGAAATACCCTCCCCAAAAGGAAAAAAAAAGTTATCTCTAGTGTACATTTCAAGTAATCTTGGATACTTTTGATGATACATGAGAGACTGATTATAAGAGAGAAACTTTAAGACATTTTGTGATATCAAATCAAAAGCTATTTATGGTGAACAAAAAATAAACCCAGTGGGGTCTCATATTCTCTGCATCTTTCTGTCAATTAGTAGCAGTTAGATGTGGTCTACTGTGGAATAATCCTGCTAAAGGTCCAGCCTGATATTCCCATGCAAAATACCTTCACTGTTTATATGGATGGGTTATTCTCAAAATGTTATGTAAATGGAAAGAAGGGATATATATTAATATTTATTGATGTTCTTTAAGTCACCTTTGTTGTTGTTATTGTTGTCCTTTACAAAGTCTGAGAATTTCCCCTCATCTTTGTGACTTTCCTGTCCATCATATATCTTGTGAATCAACAACCTCCCAGATATGACATCTCCAGAATAAATAACCAGTATGTTGTTATTGTTGTTGTTGTTGCCGAGTCTTTTTCAGTTGTGTCTGACTCTTCATGACCCCATTTGGGGTTTTCTTGGCTAAGATGTTGGAGCAGTTTGCCATTTCCTTCTATAGCTCATTTCTTTAATGACATTTCTATCTTTTCTATAAACCTATGGTTCTTTGAAGCAAGCACTTTTCTGGATGGTGAAAAAAGTTTGTTATAAACATCTTTGCAGATCTTTTCCTTTTTTTGTCTGTTTGTTGCCCTCCTTTCCACATTATCTTTAAAGGCCTTTGTTGCCTTTTTTTTCTTCCAAGTTTTACTCTTTATTGCTTCTCTCTGTTGTACTAGATGAGGGTGGTCATGATATTCCTCCAACATTCTTTTTACAATTTTGTAAATTAATATATATTCAATACTCACTCCCCCTTGGATGCCACATATATGGGCTTGGCAAGTAAATCAATTTTTGCTTACTTAGACTTTTTAGACTTTTTGGTCTAATGGCAATCAATATTCAGTGGTTAGATTACTTCATGGAATTTTTGTACTTGGTGTCTTTCATTTTCACCATCTATATCCCATTTTAATAATCAATAATTTGTTTTAATAGGTCAGTTTGAATTTTTAAAATTACATGTCAAATCTTTTTCTCATTTTTTATTCTTCTAACTTTTTACAAATTTTGACTCTTGCTTTAACAGCACACAAGTAGTTGATTGAAAAATGTCTCATTGGTAATGAGCAGTTAGCTATCTATTTAAATATAACCAATTTTAGGTTTATGTCTCTTTGGGTACTTTCAAGGTCCAATGTGTCTTGTTTATTTTTCTCCCTTAAAGTCTTTTTGTTTTATATGAATGAGGCTTCTGCATAATATACAAGTTGCTCGGTCTCCTTCCTTCCTTATTGTTGATCAATATTTCCCAGTGTATTCCTCTGTCCTAACCTACTTCCATCTTTACATGCACTATGTTGTAGGACATCTTGATTTAATTAGGAAACCCTTTCTAAATTTTCCAGAGAATTTCTCTACCTCTTTATCCTTTTCAAGTGCTGATGCCACTTACACTGTTTTTATTTTCATTGTGGACTTTCTGCAAATACTATTATCATTATTACAATATGAGATTATCAAAAATTGCATGAAGTCATATGTTTTTATTGAACATTCTTCCAACAGTTATTTGTTGGTCATTGGACAAGAATCTCACATTTAGATAAGCTAAGATGTATTAATAGCCTTAATGTTATTTGATTCTTAGCAATCAAGCAATAAGTATCTATTAAATGCCTAATGTGCCAGGTACTGAAAAGAAAGGTAAAAACAGTCCCTGTCCTGAAAGGGTTTATAATCCAATAGGGGAATCCAATAGGTTAATAAATAGGCATATCTCTACAACACTGATACTATCACTGAAGAAGCAGAGGGGGAGGTTACATAAGACTGAGGACCATTTTTATTTTTCTTCATTTCATAGGTTACCATGAGCCAAAGGATTCATCACCCTAGTGATCATCTTTCTGGTGATAAGCTGCTCCAGTCCTTGAAAAGCTCAGTCTTTTGCTGAAACAACATCCTACATAATTTTGGACAAATACATCTCTGTCCTATCTTAAGTATGTCCATGGAAGAAAATTTCACAATTGTCCTTACTATTTAGCTGAATAGCCACTCACATTGGAGAAAACGTTTGCTATGCTGTCTTGTGTTGTATTGAGTGTGTGTATGGGTTTTCCTATTTCTTACAAACACACCTAAGTTCCTCCTGTGTCAGATTTGATAGATGTGCTAGGCTAAGCCTCACTCAGAAAAGAACAGTACTTTGAGCTCAGGACTGGAATGTGTTGAGATGTGGATGGACCAGAAAACATTTAACAAAGAGATATTTACTCAACCATAAAAAGGATCCACAAGGATGCAACACTGAGGTGAATGTGACTCCTCTCTGCCTCTCTATCTAGCTCAGCAACAATATTTAGTAAGAAAGACATGTTGACCTGCCAGGTAGTAGGAGTGCCTTCAAAACTAAGGAACCCTAATTCCTCACAGGCTGAGCTTTCTATATTTCTGGCAGCCAAAATGCCATCCTAGTGGTTCAAACCCTAACCCCCAGACTGGTCTAATGTTGAGAATGGTAGCCTTTGCCCTTTAAAGAGAACCTAGCTCAACCTATGGAAAACAGATACTGTTGTTACCACACTTCCCCTAAGCTTACAAAAATTTGGTGAGTTTGACTCATCAATGGGGTTCTCAAATAGATATTTATGCCTTCATTAATTCACTTATGCTCACATATATGTATATAAATATACATAATGTTATATACTCTGAGGGCAGATATATACACACTTGCATGCACATGTGTACACATGTATATATATGTATCTATATCTATATCTACATCTATATCTATATATACACATATATGTGAATGCTATGTAACAATCAGGAAAAGTCAGCTATCTAGACACCAATGGGTTACACATTTGTGAATAGAAAAATCCTTCCCTAAAGTAGGTTTGCAGCAGACTCAATAAATTCATCCCGACAACTTTTTAATGGCTTGCATTATTAAAAACATTACTTACACTTTTTGCATGACAAAGAGCATGAGTAATAATTGTGATAATAACTTTGTCTTTGATACACAATAGAACTCAGTGGGAAGATTCTTAACATACTATCTTTGGGCAAAACAGGAGACAAGCGGCATATAAGCACATGAGTTTTGCTAGAGCAGGAGGGATCTGAGATACTATAACCTTTTGATTAATTACTAAATCTGGATGGAAGATTGATAAAATGCCCAGGGCAGTTGTATAACTATTTTTAAAAAATACTCCCCCTTTTGGAAGTAAAGGGCACATTCCGAGTTAGACCAAAGACAACATCTTATTTCCCAATACTTCCTCCAACCTCATGGTAATTATCATTGCTCTCCCTGCAGCTCTATCTGCCAATCTTATTCCTAAGGGAAAATAGGCCCCTTCCTCCCTGTCCTTGTGATTTGTAATTCAGGGTAGATCCTGGGAGCTAACTAAAATGTGTACCTAAGTCATGTTTGTATTATTTTAGCCTGGATCTTGGCATTAAAAATACCTAATATATTAATTCAATTGAACGAGCATTTATTAAGCACCTATTCTAGGAATTATGTTCAGTTCTACATCTCTTGTTATTTATGGGAACAGCATGAAATAATATAGAAGGTGCTGGATTTAGAAGACAAAGATTTGGTTTCATATCACACTTCTAACACTGTCTGAGCAAGTGACAATTTATATAAGTCTCAGTTTCCCCCTCTGTAAAATGAGGGGGTTGGATTAGATCACCTAATACAAGGGCAGAGCAATAATACAATGTACACAGAGTGTTGAATTTGTAGTTAGGAAGAACCAGGTTAAAATTCCATCTCAGATGTTAGGAATGTGACTATGCACAAATCACTTAATCTACCTCAGCCTATTCTGTAAAATGGCGATAATTATAACACCCACCTCCTAGGGCTGTTTTGAGGATGAATGAAATCACATATGTAAAGCAATTTGAAAACCTTAAAGGACTAAAAATATCAGCTATTATTATTAGTAATAGCAGAAGTAGTCATAGTTGCAGTACTACCCCTATTACTACTACAACTATTTCTTCTTCTTCTTCTTCTTCTTCTTCTTCTTCTTCTTCTTCTTCTTCTTCTTCTTCTTCTTCTACTACTACTACTACTACTACTACTACTACTACTACTACTACTACTACTACTACTACTACATCTCTGACCCTAAGATTCTAAATACCAGAGGCAAATTGGAACACAGAACTCCCCCAGTTATGAGTCCCATGTGTTCTTTCTGTGGGGGGTGGGGGGATGAAGCAATTGGGGTTAAGTGACCTCTCCAGGGTCACACAGCTAGTAAGTGTCAAGTATCTGAGGCTGGATTTGAACTGAGGTTGTTTGATTCCAGGGTTCGTGCTCTATCCACTGCACTACCTAGCTGCCCCTCCCATGTGTTCTTTAACTATACAATGTCACCTTTGAAACAGACAAAAACAAGAGACCCAAGAGAGGGATGCAATGAACTAAAAGAGCATATTAGAAGAAAGTCTAGAGAAATGAAAAGAAAGAAACAGGTCACTGACCATTTTAATGGGATCATTCACTCCATTGGCCTTTGCTTCTGAAAGTTGATTGGGACTGGGAACAGGAATAGAGCCCATAACTTTTGCTAATAATAGCTTTAGAGTGATAACTGAATTTAAACAGCTTTGTAAAGCTCTCTGATAGAAAGCAGAAGACACTAAAGAATAGGATCCTAGGGTCAATTTGGGGGAAAAGGCTTCCCTAATCACTGGCCCAAAGGGCCAACCCTGGTCACTCAGCCAGCTGTGATTTTGGCAGAAGATATTCAAGGATTTGACATGAAGCCAAAGTTTTTTTGACCTCTCCCTACTGAAAAAAAAGATTATCCAAAATTGGAATTTGAACAGCTCTTTGTACAACTCAAGTGTAGAGAATTAGTTTTGTGTTTCCTTTGTTACATCAAAGGTAAAAAGAATTCTTAGGTGTAAACACAGTTATTGATGCTGCATTTTAAAAAACAGGAGGGAAAAGAATTGAAGAGGAATACAGGAAGGGTAGAAAGGTGGCTTTCATAGCCATGCCTTCAGCCACCCTAGCCTGAAGCCTATGAGGACATCATCCTCTCTTCCTTCAGAGGGAACATACATACATACACACATACACACACCTAATGAACAGAACATATACATATAAGTATATTTGGATCCACATGCATGTACACATGCATATAAATATGTATGTATATACAACCATATATGTATATTATGAAGATAAAACACTGAGGTGAATGTGACTCGCTTTTGCCTCTCCTTCTATCTCAACAACAACATACAACAAGAAAGGCATGTTGATTTCCAGGTAGTGGGAATGCCATGAAAATATCCATCCATCCATCCATCCATCCATCCATCCATCCATCCATCCATCCATCCATCCATCCATCCATCCATCCATATGTGTGAGAAGATATATACATACATGCATATATACACATATACATATACACTTGGACAATATAATACATAATAATATATAATATTATATATTATACTATAATATAACGAGGAACAAATTAAAGAAAAGTCATGGTAGACAAGAATCAGGCATATTATAAAAGGAAAAAGGACACTAGAATTTAGAATTCTAAGTAAGAATTTTCTAGTCAAATATATGTTAAATCTCAAAATTATTAGTGACAATGAAAAGATACTCCAAATTTGGGGAAAAAATAAACCTGTCAGAAAAAACACACCATATAATTGTGATAAACAAGGGAAATAAAATATTTCTTTTCTAAAACACTCAAGGTCATGGATTTCATTTGGAAGGGATATTAAGGGGCCATGCAATTGAAAGCCCTCATTTTTCAGATAAGGAAACTGAGGCTCAGGAAGGTTGAAATCCCTTGCCTATGGCCAGGCAGTTCTCCCTGACTCTCAGCCTACCTCCTACCTTCTCTTCTGAGCCACTTGGCTTCTACCTAGCAGCACAACCCAAAATGAAATATCCTTCAGACTCCAGCCTATTACCTCAACAGCTATTCAAGTAACATTTGTCTCTTGAAAGAAACAGAATGTATTTCAAGAACCAAGAAGACTTTAAGTAATTTATCAGGAAAATTTATCAATAAAATATATTCACAAGGAGAAGAGGAAGGGTTGAATTTTAACTGTCATTCATACTGTCAACAAGCATTTATTATGTGCCAGCCACTGTCCTAAGAACTGGGAATACAAAGAAAGGGGGGAAAAAACTCTTATGATGCTCTTAAGACACTTACAATCTAGTGAGGGAGACAATATGCAAACTATACAGGATATGTATGGGACAAATTGGGGTTAGTCTCAGAAGGAAGGTGCAAAAATTAAGGAGGACTGGGAAAGGCTTCTTGCAGAAGGTAGGCATGGAGTTGAGACTCCAAGGAAGCCAGGGCTACAGAGAAAGAATGTTCCAGATGTAGAGAAAAGCTAATGAAAAGTTCAGAGCTGGAAGATGAAGTATCCTGTTCTAAGAACACTGGATTGAAGAGTATTTGGTGGAGAGTAAGACGTAAGAAGACTAGAAAAGTAAGGGGAGGCTGAAGGTATAAACAGATTTTAAAAGCCAAAGAATTTTATATTAGATCCTGTAAATAACAGGGAACCAATGGCGTTACCTGAATACTGGGATAATGTAATTATATTTGTACTTTAGGAAGATCAATTTGACAGATGGATGGATGGTCAGACTGAGGAAAGAACCAAGGCATGGAGACTAACCCAAAAAGTAGTAAAGGGCTAGCACCAAAGTGGTAGGAGGGTCACAGAGAAGAAAGGGACATTTTCAAGAGATGTTAGGAAGGTAGAAACAACAGAATTTGAAAACTGATTGTTGTGTAAGATGGAATGAGGAGTTCAGGATGGTACATAGGTTATGAGCCCAGGCAATTGGGAGGATGATATTGCCCTCACCAGGAATAAGAAATTTAGGATGAGGGAGGGTTTGGAGGGAGTGAAAATGAGTTCAGTTCTGGATGTGTGGAATTTAAGATATCTATGAGACATCCAGCTCCTGATTTCTAAGAGGCAGTAGGTAAGGGTCAGGAGAGAGGTTAGGGCTGAACAAGTAGATCTGAGAGGCATCTGCTTAGATGTAGTCATGGAAACCATGGGAGCTTTTATGACAGCACTGTGAAATCATATAGAAGGAGAAGAGAAGATGGCCCACTGGGTCCTGAGGAACAGCCACAGTTAGCAAGCATGATGTGAATGCCAATTCAGCAAAAGAGACAGAGGAGTGGTCATATAGGCAGGAGGAAAACCAAGAGAAAGCAGTGTCTGAATGAAAGATTCTTTCAAAGAATAAACCTACTTTAACCTGTAGTTAAGATAAAAGAAAATCTATAAACTTTTGGCAGAAAATCAGTAAATTGTAGTCTGTTTATGATTAACAAAAAGAGAAAAGAGCTTAAAAATTCCCCATGTTTAGAAATAAAATAAAATTTCCAACAAAGTAATAACAAGAGAAAAATGAAAGTGGAAAGGAGCTGGCAATATGCAAAACAGGTGATGAAAATTGACATTCTTCACCACAATGCAAATCACCTATGTGAAACCAATAGCTAACATTGCATTCAGTGGAGAAATATTGGTCCAAAAGTGGGTATAAAAGAAAGATCTCCATTTTCAGTACTTCCATTTAGCATCATATCAGAAAGGATAATAATAGCAACAAGAAAATGAAGGACAGGGCAGTTAGATGGCACAATGGATACAGCACCAGCCCTGGATTCAGGAAGACCTGAGTTCAAATCCAGCCTCAGACATTTGACACTTACTAGCTGTGTGACCCTGGGCAAGCCACTTAACCCTCATTGCCCCACCAAAAAAGAAAAGAAAAGAAAAGAAAATGGAGGATAAGAGAAGTTTATATTGGAAACAATGAGGTCAAAGTATTGTTTTTTGCGAATGAAATGATGGTATTCCTAGAAAGCCAAACCATCTTAATGGCAACAACAATAAAATAATAGAAACAATCAATATATTAACCAGATTCTAGGATGCAAGACAAACTAAAAAATATTCATATTCTTACATACTATTGATAAGGATAACAAAGACATAATAAAATAAAAATTTTATAATAAAAAAATCTTTAAACCTTCATGAATTAAATTATCTAGAGGTGTAGATAAACATGAAAAATACAACAGTTAGACATTACTGACAAAGTAAAGGAAGATCAACATAATTGGTGGCATTTGCAATGTTCATGGACAGTTCAGGTCAACATGGTAAAAATGTCAAAATTCTCCAAATTAATTAAAATTATTTAATGAAATACCTGTCAAAATGCCAGTAATATTTTTAGACTAGAAAAAAGACAAAATTTATATGGAAAAAAACTGGAAAAAATTGAAGGAAGTTTTTGAAGGAAAAAGTAACACAAACCTCTGTATGAGCTTGGCTATTAATTAAATCCCACTGGACCTTAGTAAAATCATTGTTAAAATTTATTGACTCCAAAAGTCCCATCCAATCTCTAATTCTACAATCCTATAATCCAACCTGATGGAAGTAAAATTGCACTTCTAGAGTATAAAACATATCATGAAGAGGTTATATTCAATTTCATTTGATGCTAAGGGAGAATAAAGGAAAATGGAAAAGAACACCTAGCCTAGACTTCAAACAAAATAGGTATAAAAGATGGGTATTTGATAAGCCTATATGAAATGCAAAATGGAGAATGATACATTATTTTATAAACATTGTTTGGAAAATTTGTTAAGAATAAGTCAAAAATAACCTTTGAGCCATACCACATTAAATTCTAGGTGGCTTATAGACAAACATAAAAAGAATTATAAAATGGGAGAAAGTAGAATTTTTTCTAACTGTAATGAGAAATCAATTCAAGGGATATTTTGTTATTAAACAAAGCAACAATTGGTAACAGGAGATAAACAAGATGAAAAATTTAAAACTTCTGTACAATGTAAACAACATAATGATTTTAAAAGTCTGTGGAAAATTATTTATGGCAAATACATGAGACAAATGTCTAAATTTCCGGTTTTAACATTTTATCTGCTATAATATCTAAAATTCTTAAACTGATAAAAAATTGGATAAAATCCCATCTCAAGTGAATAATGGGCCAAAGGATATGAGCAGACAATTTATGAAGATAAATGAAAAAATTTGAATAAACACTTGCAAATATGTTCATGTTCTCTAAGAATCAAATAAATGCAAATAAGAAAAGCTTTATGGTACCACAACACTGCCATCTGTACTACAACAACCAAAAATTTATATGATAAAATACAGTTTTGGCAAGGCTGTGGGGAAACAGGCATGTTCATACTTTGCTATAAAAGTTAGAGATATACCACTGGTTCCAATATTTCTATTACTATGGATATACCTTTTGCATAACTATGTGCTTATTTTTAGTAGTGATATTATATATATATACATGTAAGTGTGTGTGTATATATATGTTTATATATAATTTGTAAACTTGTATAATGTGTGAAACTGAAATAACTCAAATGTCTAACAGTTTAGAAAATGATTAAATGTTCAATTTTTTGGTCATTTTAATTATGTCCCCCTCTTCATTGACACAATATGGAGAAACTGGAGTGATTAGCCATTTCCTTTTTCAGCTCATTTTACAAATGGAAAAACTGAGGCAAGCAGCATTAAGTGACTTGCCCAGAGTCACGCAACTTTTAGGTGTTTGAAGTCAGATTTGAACTTTGGTCTTCCTGACTTCAAGCTCAGTGCTCTATCTACTGGATCACCTAGCTCATACACACACACACACACACACACACACACACACACACACACACACACACAATTTGTAAACATGCATAATGTGACAAACTGAAATAACAAGAATAACTAACAATTGAAAGAATGATTAAATAAATTGTTATATCTTCAATGTGGAGGTTACCATAATACATGTGAAAAACAAAGAATTCTAGAACTATCTATAGAAAATAATACAGAGCAAAATTAGATAACCAGAGTACCTATAATCTATTACACTACAAAAAAAGAGGAAAATAGAAAAATGTATATGCCAATACACAAGTTGGACAAAAATGCAATTAAAGAATATATTTAAGAGGTTTTAAATTCATTCATTGCAAGTTTAAAGTGTCATTATTTTGTTGAAGTTTAAAGTTAAGTTAATAAAAATTTAAGTGAAATAAATGGAAAGCCAGGGAATAGAATCTCCTTAAGAATCTATAAGAATGGTATAAGGATTGTATGTGTATATTTTATCTGGTGTCCAAAGGCAAGTACCAGCATTTCATTAGATACTTGGCCAGACTATCCTGCAGGGTTGACAAATAGAAGTGAACAGATCATGACAATAAAGAAAAGACTAAGTCATACACCAACATCTGTTGTAGGTGATAACATTGAGAAAATCTATGGGGCTATTAGGTGGCACACTAGTGGAGAGAGGGTTGGACTTGGAGTCAGGAAGCCCCTAGTTGAAATCCTGGTCCAGACTCTTATTAGCAATGTTACCCTGGGCAAAGTCAGTTAAAGTCTGCTTAAATTTTCTCATCTAAAAAATGGGGATAATAATAGTGCCCACCTCCCAGGGTTGTTGTTAGGATCAAATGAGATAATATTTGTAAAGCACTCAACACAGTTCCTGGACCATGGTGACTGTTATTGAAATATTGTTTATCATCTTTGTCATTATCATCATCATTGTTGTTTTTATTATTAGTATATGAGAAGACATTCTTAAAAATGCAACCTAAGGTCACAGAAAAGGAAAAAAGAAAGAAATAATAGAGATGTATAAGCAAAGGGAGAGAAGTTGGAGGGGAGAAAAAGGAAGACCAGGAGAGGGGAGTATAGGAAAGAGGAGAGGAGGGGAAGGGAAAGGAATAGAAGAGAGGGGAAGGGCAGAAAAAGAGAGAACAAGAAAAGAAAAAGGAGAGTAAAAGAGAATCAGAAGAGAGAGAAAGAGGAAAGATATGATAGTAATGACTAGAATTTACTTGCTGCAACTAAAGTAGAAGGAGTGCTTGGGGACCTTAGGTTTGGAGAAGGAAATAGCAAACCCCTCCAGCATCTTTGCCAAGAAACCCCCAAAATGGGGTCACAAAGAGTGGGGCACGACTGAGCAGAAATTACCTTTGGTTGAGAAGGGAGGTCATGAAAGTTGAGTGACCCTTTGTGCATATTGGGTGGGCAGTGCTGCAAATCTAATTAAAAGATAAAGAAGTGTATGGATTACCCCAAGTTATTCTGGATCAAGCAGTCTTTCTAAAAGACCTGCACACTATGCCAGGGGGACATAAATGGCAGTTAAAGTAGCAGTGAGAAGTAGATGGCAGTTATAGAGGCAGCAGCAGGAAGTGGATGGAAACAGCAGACCGTAGTAACCAAAGGGCAATGGCACTTCTAAATGACAATGGGAGACAGAGGCTGGGAGATGGATGCTGGGTAATCTGAGTAATGTTAGAGAGAGAGAGAGAGAGAGAGAGAGAGAGAGAGAGAGAGAGAGAGAGAGACAGAGAGACAGAGAGACAGAGAGAGACAGAGACAGAGACAGAGAGAGACAGAGAGAGACAGAGAGACAGAGAGACAGACAGAGAGAGAGACAGAGAGACAGAGGGAGAGAGAGAGAGGAGGCAGAGATAGAGAGACACAGAGAGACACAGAGACACAGAGAGAGACATAGAGACAGACAGAGACAGAGAAACAGAGACACAGACAGAAATAGAAATACAGACAGAGACAGAGATACAGAGACAGAGAGGGAGGGAAAAGAGAGACAGAGACAGAAAGAGAGAGAGAGAGAGAGAGAGAGAGAGAGATCACAGTAAGAAGAGGCAGAGATGCCCTAGAGAGAGGCCTGAATGTCTTTCCAGACCATCTAGGAGAAAGGGAAATTTGGTTTTAAAATAATGAACATGTCCTCAAAAGCAAGAAATGGAGTTCACAGAAAAAAGAGTTCACATGAGGGCTTGTGTGGGAACCAAAGGCTCTTTCCTTTTTGGTGTAAGACCTAGATGTGAATTAATTTCTGCTATTTGGAGGGGAAATTCTGGGTTTATGCACATAGCATAGAGAACATGATTGAAAAACCTCTGTAGGCTTTGGTACATACTCAGATCACCTCAAGATAGGGGCATCCATGGGGGGACAGTAGGTTCCTGCTTCTGGGAGAAGACGTCCTGAATTCCTCTACCAGGAGTGTGGCAACAGCTTCTTCCCATTGGCTACATGGTCAGAACAGGTTCCATCTTTAAAACTGCCACACTGGCACAGTCTTTCTCTCTTGCCAGCTACTCCAGAAGTAAAGGTCCTGTTCACTTGAAGCTCAGGCATCTTACAATAAACTGGGTGGAAGGAAGGGCCACCTTTCCCATCTTCTCAGGTCTTGTGGTCCCAAAATTGGGTTTGGAATTTTGGTCGGGTTCTGGTTGTCCTTTTCAAGTTCTAGGTGTAAGCAGTGGAGTTATTGGACCTAGGAGCTCTAACCCTTGTGATTCTGGAGACAAGATCCCAAGCCATGCAGTCCAGGAAAGAAACCACGAGAAGCCAGGGTGCCATGATTCAACCCTAAGGGGTCTTTGGACTTAGAATTAGTGGAACCATGCTATATAGGAACTAATTTAACCTGTCAGCCTAACCTCCATCCTTTCACCAGAGACTGAGGTAATATAGGGAAGATTATAACTCTCAGGGTTGGGTTTTTTTGGTGTGTGTATGCATGTGTGTGTGCATGTATGTGTGTGTATATGTGTCAGGGTGTGGGGTGGCACAGATGTTTGGATTTATTCCGGCTATACCCTTGAAATACATAGTGCTTTGTAAGAGCTAATCTGACTACTAAATGGTGGAATAGGACTGGGGTGCAGGAACTCTAAAATTGGAGAGTCAATAGCTGGGGGATTGAGCAAATGGCAGAGACTGGACATTCCAACCCCACTAAGTGTATAGTAGAGCTGTGAGTCACAAGGTAAAATTGAAAGTATCTACCTCCAGACAATGGGGGCTAGGAAATCACTATTTCACCTTCTAGATTAAGTTCATTACATGGGAGCTCAGACTGGCAATGTATCATAGGCTAGACAAGGAAAGAAGAGGCCCTTCCTGAAATATTTCTTCAGGACTCAGAAATTATGATATTTCTTTCATGCAAATATGCATTTATGAAAATTAAAAATTAAGTCACTTGCTTTTTAAAACTTTCTTTGGATTTTTTTGGGGGAGGGTGTTATTTCTGCACCTCCTCTTTCTTATGCAGTGATGTTTTCTTCTTTCTAAGGCAAATCACCCTTGCAAGCATTGGATTCTCATTCATGAAAGGATCTGCCTGTGGCACATCTCCTCGAACAATCCCCTTCGTCCCCCTCCTGTTTTTGCCTGGAGATTGAAATTGTTCCAAAGAAATGTCCAGATACCCAATTTCTGGTGAGGGTTGAATTTAAATGTTCTGTCACTTCTGATTTTTCACATTACCTCCTCGAATGGGCAAAGGGGGCCCACTAAACTGGCAATCAGTCTTCAGTAGGAGAAGGTCAGGATAACTTTGGCTTCATGAGAATGACTGTGGGAGTCTCCTGACAGAACTACTGTATGCTGAGCCATGGGTGCTACCGTCATGGTGTGGTCATGGGAGGGGAAGTCTCTCTGTCTCCCTCCCTTCCTCTCTCTCTCTTTCTCTCTCCCACAGCTCAAGCCCTAGATTCTCCTCTCATTAGCTTCTTTCACCTTCCACAGAAGAGATTTGTAAATTGTCTGCATGGAGATGGAATAGCTGCTAATTAGGTGCCGTCCTCCTCTTGAATGAGCTTTGGCCCCCAAGAAATCTTGTGAAAATGCAGAGACTGCTATTAGCACAAGGCCACTTCAAAAACTTGTTTAAGCTCCTGTGCTCATGTATAGGGTCTCCTTGCTCTTGCTCACCAAAACATATGCAAAAAACAGTCCTTTCTCCCAAAATTGTGTGTGCATGAGTGCATGCATAAGGAAAGAGGCTAGGACTATGATTTCATTGATATAGGGAACATGTAGGTGGGTAAATGCTCTCTACCTATCCAAGGAAGCATCATCTCTGTGATTTATAGTTGTAATGAGTTACCTAGGGCACAGAGAGGTTTAGCTGCTAGCCTATGGATATCCAGCTAGTATGCATCACAGGTGGGATATGAACCCAGGTCTTCCTGGCTTTAAGGCCAGTTCTCTTTCTGCTGCACCACACTGACTCTCATGTACTTGTATGTGCATATAAATGTTGGCAGTTATTTGTATATGTTATGCTGGACATAGTTGCCATTTTTCTTTGGTTTAAGGAATTTTGTTGTTTTTGTTTTTGTTTTTTTTTTGCAGGGAAATGAGGATTAAGTCACTTGTCCAGGGTGACACAGCTAGTGTCAAGTGTCTGAAGTAGTATTTGAACTCATGTCCTCCTGAATCCAGGGCCAGTGCTTTATCCACTGCGCCACCTAGCTGCCCTTGGTTTAAGGAATTTTGAAGCTTATTGTCTTAGCTGCCCCTAGGCTTGGCCCCAGAAGGACCCCTCGTGAGGGTGGAGTAAACAGCCTGGGTTCAGAGCTAGGCAACCACCTCAGAGCATTTGGGAGGAAGGGTGCATCCCAGTTATTTTATAGCCATAAACTCTGGGAATATTCATCTCAGTTGGTATTATGCAAATTGATTTTTGCAATACATGGTTCCATTTTGGTCTTTGGATCTCCAGCACCTAGCACAGTGTCCAGCACATAGTAGGTGTCTATAATTATTTATTGATCTATTGGGGCCAAGTGTGAAGAAGATATTTCCCCTCCCCACCTTAGAAAATGGAGTCATAAGAAACCCAGAATACAATCACAGAGTATGAAAGAGAGGCTGCAACCTCTCAAGAGTGTGTGAATTAAATCCTAAATTTGAGATTTCCCAAGATCAAGTGTTTGGGCCTGGCCTTGGAGCTAGGCCTTGGGGCTATGAAGACAATAGTGAAGCTGTTCCTGCTGTCAAAGATGTTTCATTCTACTGGGAACAGGAAATTGCATTTATATAGATAGGCCAACACAAACTATATCTAGTCCAAAGTACCTCAGAGCTCTGCAGCTTCCACTGGAAAGAGAAGGAAATATTGCTCACAGGACATGGTACTTGAGCTGAGATTTGATGGAAATGAGAGGTCCCAAGGGGCAGCACCAAGAAGGGGAGGGTTGCCTTTCTATTTAGCAATCCTACATTCTTTCTCCTTTCAGGAGTCCCCCAACTAGGGCAAATGTATAAGTCAACTGTGGCACACTGGAAACAGCACTAGTTTGGGTATCAGAGATCCTAGATTTGAATCTCAGATCTGCTATTTAATACCTGGATGACCTTGGCAAGTCACTTGCTCCTTCTGGGCCTCTGATTCTATGTAAGGGTTGCATGAGATGATCTCTAAAGGCAACTAGTGGTGCAGTGGATAGAGCACTAAGCTTAGAATCATAATGACCCAAATTTAAATCCTATCTTACACAATTCACTGGACAATTTATTTAACCTATGCCAGCCTCAGTTTCCTCTTCTGTAAAATGAGAGGGTTAAATGTTGATGGCATCTAGGGGGTTGGCTTTCTACCTCTCAATCTATGACCTTATTATTCTGGCTATAAATCCATACTTAACTCTTACAAAGGGCAATTTTTTATTGGTCAGTCTTAGCAAAATGGATGCCATGAAATATGGTTAATTGACAAATGTTCATCTGTAAAATTATCTTTATATTCCCTAGATCCTAGTGCCTTGTATGTAGAAGGCCCCTAATATAGACTGATTAAATTAAAGCATGATAAAGGATATGGAACAGGTAAAAGAGACAAAGGTAGCTATTTAGGTCCTACTATAAGCTAGGTCACATAGGCAATATGAAGACCTGAGGAGTTCACAAATTAAAGGGCTTTTACTTTCTCACACAGAAGTTTTTTATTGATTTTCTAGCTTCTCCTCCCATTTACTGCTTTCCCTTCTAAAGCAAACAAGACTGAAAGTTCCATGAGGGCAAAAATCAAACTCTTTTTTGTTCAAATTTGCATCTCCAATTTTTAGAATAATAAACTCCTTGACAGCTGGGATGGTTTCACTCTTGTCTTTGTATTCACAGCACCTAAGGACAGTGGTTGACACATATCACATGATTCACAAATTATCTTCCTTCAAAACCTTTATCACAATATTAATTATAGTAGATGTATCTGTACTGATCATAGTAGGTTTCATAACTGTTATTGGGTTGAATTGTTGAGTTACTGAGCATTGATATTTCTGGTACTATGCAAGGAAGGTAAAATGGAAGTATAGGACATAATCCTTGTCCTTGAAAAGTTTGAAATCTTGCTAAGATGAAAAAAAAAACACATTTAAAAACAAGGATAGATCAATTTGATATATCATCTAATAGAATAGCAAACTCTGGAGCAAGCTTTAGCATTCAGTGTAGTGAGAGGCCAGGTCAGGAGTGCTTGGGCTGGGCCATTTGGGAAAGTATATAGAAAAGATTGAACTCAAGCTGGGCCTGAAATAATTTTATTCCATCTATCAATAAGCATTTATTAAGTACCTACTATGAGCCAAGCACTGTGTTAAGACATGAATTCATAAGCTTTGAAGCTAGAAGGGGTCTTAGAGGTCAGTCTTTCCAATCTTCTCATTTCATAGAAAAGTGACATTATTTACCCAAGGTCACACAATCTGTAGCACAACTGGGAATCAAACCTAGGTCTTCTGACTCCCAATTCATCACACTGTCTACTGCTCCCAAACTTCTAGGCCAGGCAAGGTTTAACGAGACAAAGCAGAGGCCAGAAGCAGGCTATCAAAGGCTTGGGGCTAATTAGGAAGAAAATACCAGGGCAAAAATTCCTGCCAACAATTTAAGTAAGATTAAGCTTTAGACAGAGAGAATTTTTCTTTTGTTCTCCATTTGGCTCAGATCAGTCTTAGTATCTCTCATTTCTGGGAGTCCAGTAGTGAAAGAAGGATGTTGGGGGAGTGGAGAAATCTCATGTTCTTCCCCAAACATGTTTTTCTCTTCTCTTTTTGATTCCTCTTTCCCAGAGGAAAAGGTGAGCTAATGAAAAAAGTATTATTATATCCCTATTACTTATTTCAAATATTGGAATCCCAGGCAACAAAAGCTTGATTCTCCATAATCTCATTGTTGTTTGGGATCACAGAGACACTGAAATTCATTTACACCTTGAGCACTGCCTACATTCACCGGAGGCCACCTGCTGCTCCCTGTCTCAGCTTTGTTTTCATTCTATTAAGCTATTTTTAGGAGCTCTAAAGTGGAGGCACTATGAATAGTGATGCTGGAGCTTCTTACTTTTCTCCATCTGACAGCTGGCATGTTGTCTGACAAAGGAACGGGAAGAAAGGTTGCACACCAAAATATTTGGAACAGTTTGCTGTTGTATATAGCCCTACCCAATGTGGGATAATTGCTGGGAAGTAAGGTTTCTTGTGCATTCTCCAAAGAATCCCCACCCCACCCCCTTTATAGGTTTTGTTCCATTACTGGAACACTCCTGGATATTGAATTTAACAAATATTTGCTCTGTGGCCACACAGGAGCAGGGTGCTGTCCTAGGTACCAGGAGGGAGCAAAAATAAATAAAGCTGAGATACTGCACTCACAAGGCCTTTTAATCTGGTAGGAACGCTAAGCCAGGGGCACAAAGAACTATGAAAAAGATAAAATCTGGTAGAGAAATATGAGTGTGATGGAGACTGCTGACCCCTCCTCATCATCCTTGATTGTCTACTCCCTCATCCTTACCACATCCAATAAGCTGACAAGTATTGTCAATTCTACCCCCCACAGCATCTCTCATGTTGCTCTCCTTTTCTCCACTCACAACCACTACCCTTGGTCGGGCCTTAAAGACCTCAGGCATGGACAACTGCAATAGCTTCCTGATTGGTCTCCCTTTATCCCTTCTCTCCCCTCTCTAATCCATCCTCCACAAGTGATTGCCATACCTCTACTCAGGTAGTTGACAAAAAAATCTCCATGTTTGTCATGTGTTTTCTCCTCATCTCAGCCTCACTTTCAGACATTTCAGGGGTCTTCTCCTTAAGGAAACCTCTCAAGAAGATGATTTTGTTCCTTTGAATGTACTTATCTGTACATGTTATAGCCTCCCCTACCATTGTAGTATGGGCATCAAGAGCTTCATCTTTGTCTTTGTCTTCCCAGTGTTGGGCACAGGGCCTGGCACACAGTAGGTGTTTACTGGAGGGTTGTTGAATAGAACTAAAATGAATGAAAGACAGGCACCACAGGCAAAAGAATCCACTGGAAGTACAACACTATAGATTTTTTTTTCCCAAAAAAACATACCTAAGTGAATTTTTCAAATTGGCTGGTAATATTTCCTGTATTGTTCATTTCACCCAAGAAAAAGGATGCTAGAGACACCTAGTTTTCTTTTGATAGATTCAAACAGCTTAGGATTCACCAAATAGTGCTGAATGTGTAAAGTTTGTCAGCAGGTGAGAAAGAAGAGACAAAAGGCCAGATATTTCTTCTACATTCTCCCACTAGTTGAGTAATGATTAGGTAGATATAACTGTACTGTTGCCTGATCCCACTAAGAAGGAAAAGAAACCATGTGACTCTTGGACAAATCATCTAAATTCTTTGAAATTCAGTTTCCTTTTCCTAGAATGAGAAAGATGGACTAAATTATTTCCCTAAAGTACTTTGAGGAAAGATATTTTCTGACTTGATGAAAAGCAAAAAGTGCTATGGGTATTAAAAAAGAAGAAATGGTCATGTCCAGTTGAAGGCTTACCTTTTACTAATCTTTGTTGTTGTTCAGTTGTTTTTCAGTTGTATCTGACTCATTGTGACCCCATTTTGAGTTTTCTCAGCAAAGACATTGAAAGAGTTTGCCAATTCCTTCTCCAGCTCGTTTTAGAGATGAGGAAACAGAGGCAAACAGACTTAAGTGACTAGCTCAGGGTCACACAATTAGTAATTGTCTGGGACCATATTTGAATTCAAGAAGATGTGTCTTCCTGAATCCAAGTCCAACAATTTACTAATTTGAGGGGGGTTATTTAAATATTTAATAGATGAAAAAGTTCACATCTCCAAAGCTTTTTTTATATGTACAGTAAATTGACCCCCATGAAAATCACACCAGATTTAAGACATTTGGTATGTTGGCATAGTTAAATCTATAGCTCAAAAATACCCACAAATGTGTGTGGGGTAATGTATAATGATGAAAAATTGGTTCAAAGCAAAAGTGATAAGGTGAATTTAATTGCATTCTCATGCCATGTGATATCCTATATATCTTTTTATTCAGTGTATCCTTAATAATGTCAAGATGCCAGCAGGCATTCTGACTTAGACCTGCTATTGACTGTGATGGTGGACAAGTTACTTAATCTTGCAATGCTTCAGTTTCATCATCTGTAAAATGAGGGCATTGAATTTGTTGGCTTTTATGGTCCCTTGATGTGTCTAAATCTATGATTTTACAATTATATATAACAATAATGAGTAAAATAACAAGAGAGGGACCTTGAGTTTACACCATAAGAGAAGAGATTGAATGATAAGAGAAGAGTGGAGTATAGGGGTTTGATTTTCAAGTGTTGTTTTGTAGAAGAAAGATTGGCTTTGTTCTGGCTGGTCTCAGAAGGAAGTAGCACCAGAAATTCCCCTCACTGATGAAATCACAGTTAAAAATTAGCTTGGTGATTCCTCCTGTTAAAAGGAAGCCAGGGGGAAGCTAGGTGGCACAGTGGATAAAGCACTAGCCCTGGATTCAGGAGGACCTGAGTTCAAATCCAGCCTAAGACACTTGACACTTACTAGCTGTGTGACCCTGGGCAAGTCACTTAACCCCCATTGCCCCACAAAAACCACAAAAAAAAACCCACAAACAAAAAAAAGGAAGCCAAAGATAGTAAACAAACAAATAAATAAGTGAATGAATGAATGAATGATTAAATAAATGAACAGCCAAGCAAACAAACAGATAAATGAATGAATGGATGGATGGATGGATGGATGAAAAAATAACATATATATAAATGAATGAATGAACAGACAAATAAATAGGTGAATGGATGAATGGATGAATGAATGAATAAATATATTTAAATAGGTAGAGTTCTCCAGCTCTATTCCCACAGATAATCAGAGCTCATGTTTATATCAAGCTTAAAGGTTTAGGAAGTACTTTACCTGAATCATCTCACTGGACCTTCACAATGACTTTGTGGGAGAGGTGGTAATATTATCAGTATTTAGGAGATAAGCAGAAAGTCAGACATGGTGAATTAGTTGCCTAGGGCCACAAAACTAAGAGCTGTCTGAGGCTGGATTCAAATCCATTTTTTTTTTATTCCAAGCCCAATACTTATACCCACTATAATATGTTGCTATTTTCGTATGGAGTAAAAATAGAGGATATTAAACTAGCTATCTAGTGTTTTCTTGGGAATCTAAAAAAAAAGTAAATAAAAATCCTGTCACTATATATGACATGTATTTACTCAAGGTGAGGACAACTTTCCTGTGTGGGTTTTGTTTTCTTTTTTTAATTTTTTTTTTGGGGGGTAAAATACCAAAGAAGACAAAATTGGGAGAACAGTGTGAATGGCAGCCAAAGCAATAAACAAGCATATCACTTGGGATGGAAGGAGAAAGACCTTTTAGCCAATGGAAGAGCTGATCAGATCCTACAAAATCTCTCTACTTGATTTTCCTCTTTTTCATTATGAAATAATCCTTCAGTCTGAAAGTTTGCAAGCTGAGTGTGACCACAAATGTTATAGTGAACCAGAAATCAATGTCTGCAGACCCTTTCCCACCCAGCAGGGGAATCAAGATACAACCTTCTAGCACTCTTATAAAGTATGTCCTTAAAGGGCAAGGAGCAAATGGAATTTAGAGTGCTTCCTATTGATTGGGACATTTCCATTTAACTTGCTTCTATCCCAACATCTTCCCTCAGAAGCTCACACACCCAGAAGGAGGCTCGATTGTGAACCAATAACTTTGAGGAAATGGAAAGCCTCCTTCACCTAATGCTTGTTTCCAATTGCTTTTATTAGTATTTGACTCAATAATGGTTACTGAACAGTTTTTTTTTCCATTGGCTCCTCTAGATTTGACTTTCACAAAGACCCTTTAAGTAAGTATCAGATCCATATCTAGATTCACTTTGGTTAATCTGTATTCTTTTTTTAGTGAACTTTATACTTTTGGAAATAGTTTTATTTTGTGTGCATTGTTTGGAGACTTTAGGTTTTGTGTCACTTTATTCTCTTAGTATGTCATTAAGAAAAAATTCATTATCATACTAATGTAGCATTTCAAAATATCATTTGGGGCCTAATTTTGTCATCAAGGCAACATATTCAGTTATTCTCCTTCATAATGGACAGAAAGTACAGTGTGGAGAGGAGGATAAGCAAAATGAAGAGATATGGTGAGAGGAAGAAAGAGAGAAGGGAGAAAGGAGAGAGGGGAAAGGGGAGAAAGTGTTATTGGGGAAAATGGGGTATGTTGTTAGGGGTAGGGGTAGGGGTTCTTGGGAACTCCTCTTTAAAGAATTACACCCTCTTGCACACAAAAGCAGTTAGAATAAGATGGTAGTTTATTTAGGGGCAAGGGAAGGGAAGGGGGGAAGGGAAACCATGAAAAAAATCCTTGGACTTCTCATGGGGAGAGAGGTATGGAACAAAGCACATGGCTCTGAGGTACCAGTCTCCTCGAGCAGGAGACTGGCAGGTACTTTTATAAAGGACTGATGTGGTGGGGTGTGACCATTTGACTGTGGAAAGTTCCTTTAGTGAGGGAGGACCATCCCCCACTGGTGGCTAGAGGAATTGGGTGAGGAGTGGAGGACCATCCCCCACTGGTAGTGACTAGAGGTGAGGGGTGGCTATGGATGTTTCAAGTCATCTCTCTCTTCAGGACACAAAGGCCACAACCACACCGAAACTCATCTCCCCAGGGGTAAGGGAGATCAGAATGAAGGGTGGAGGACCTGAAGCTAGCTCAGTCCGATCTGGTTCCGCTTATCTCTCTAGATGTCTCTGTCCTCTGGTTTTGTTTCTCAAGGAGAAGATTCCTTGATGTGCCCCAGAGAACTTCTGGGGTACTTTGGGCCCACAACAAAAGGGAAGAGCTTATTTTAATCAGGACCTGCCTTACTGTTACAGGGAAAAGATATTACTTTAAAAAATATCATTGATTTATTTTTACATCACAATCATTTTCAAATACATCTCCTTTCCCTTACTCAGCAAGCTACCTACGGCAACAAAAAATTTGAGGTCTTTTTCCTCATTTTAAAAGTGGGAATAATAATTTTAGCACTAGCTATCTTCAGGGTCATTTTGGAGGAAAGTAGTTTACAAACCTCAATGTTTTCTATAAATATAATTGTTTATTATTATCACCATCTAGGCTTCTATGCCCCCTGATGTTTACAGATATGATCTTGATTTGGTTACAAGTAAACATATACTTCTGTAGTTAAATTATTTTACTGCTAAAACCAACTGGTTGATAGAAACATTAACATCTCATTACCTCAAAATATCCTTCCCCCCAAAAAACAAAATGAAAAAAAAAAACAAAATTGAATTCTGTGGATGATAATGACTCAGCTAATCTCCAAAGGAGAGTTGGGAGAATATGCTTCTTTTCTTCCTTTGGAAAGGTGGGAAACTATGCACATGGGACATTAAATATTCTATCAGACAAGTTGTACATTGGTTAGTTTTACTGAACTGCTGTATTATTTTTCTTTAATTTTAGGGGGGACTCTTTTGTACCAACTGTCTTTACTGTAATTGGAAAATATCCTTTGAAAAAAGCTAATGAAGTCTATTCGTTAATCAATAGGAAGTATGCCAGTGGGGGCTCATGCATACAAGTACCAGAAACTCCACACCTGCAGGGCTATATTTCTGAGCTCTGAGGAAAGAAATCACCCTTACAAGACTCAGCTTCCCAATTCAAACAAGAATTGGGGAATAGACCATAGTGGGGACTCAGGTCTTCTTCATAATCACAAACCTGATAAATGACTGAGATAGCATTTGGATCCAGGGCAAGGGGATACAATGCCAACATTGTATCCACTATCACTCTCTCCCTCCATTGCCTTTCTTCCTGGAAATCTGAGTTCCCATCACTAGAACTAAGTTCCCATTAATAACCCACATATAAAATAGTGGTGATTCTAGAGCTGTTACATTCGATTCCCTACCTATTAATAAAACAATGCCTTCTGGCATATCTTGATGATATAGAACTAAGAGAGATACAATGCTTCTAGAATTTAAGCAGCCTGTTGTAAGAGAGTGCCAGGCTTTCCACTGGAAGTTTTGTGTTCAAACTGTACCTATAACACCAGCTGGGTGACCTTGGGCAAATGACTCAGTCTCTTTGTACCTGTTTCTTCATCTCTAAAGTAGGGAACAAAGAATCTGTAGTATTTGCCTGACTTTTGAAGTGGCTTTCAAAGCTGTGTAACATAAGCAAATATTATTATTTTGTATTTAGTCAGCAGGACCATACGATTTTTTGATTTGCCAGCATTTCAGGGCATTATCAATAAAACTGTGGCCACTTTGATGTGAACCTGAAGCATGGCTGCTTCAGAAGGCTCCCACCTGCCTTTCCAGCCTCCTTTCACACTACTCCTCTTCACATTATTTACATTGAAACCAACTGGGTCCACTACTCCTTCCCTTAGCTTGCTCCTCTGTATCTTTATTCAAGGTGTTTCTCAAGCTTACAATCACCTCAGGCAGAGATAGAGGTAGCAATTGTAGATTTTGGGGCAAGCCGCAAAAATCTGTTGTCAAATTACTCTGTCATCCTTGATGACAAAGATAGCTACTGTAGTTCTATTGTGTGCATATGCACATATCAATATATGTGTTTATATGTAGATGCACACATGTATATGCATATATACACTATAATACTACAGTAACTATATATACACATATACATACATGTATATGTATACACATTACAGTGCTATAGCAACTATATATGTGTGTGTGCGTGTACACACACATACATACAAGTTATTGACTTGTTTCATTCACGTCCCACTCTTTGTGTCCCTATTTAGGGTTTTCTTGGCAAAGATACTGGGGTGGTTTGCCATTTCCTTCTCTAACTCACTTTACAGATAAAGAACTGAAACAAACAGGGTTAAATGACTTGCCATGGGGCACACAGCTAGTAGGTACCTGAGGCCAGATTTTAACTCAGGAAGATGAGTATTCCTGATTCCACTGTGTCATCTAGCTGTTTATATACATGCATATGCACATATACATATACATATACACATACAAAAATACACACATATATACTTACACATAAATATACATATCTATTTCTATGTATAGACATGTATATGCAAGCACACCATATAGTATTATAGTAACTGTTTATACATGTATATACACATACATATACATGAATATGTGTATATATGTATGTATACACATATATGGGTTATGGGTTATATGTGTATGTGTATATATAGAGAAAGACAGAGAGAAAAATATACTATAGAACTATAGTAGTATTTCCCTCCTGATTTTCAGAATGTATCTACTTCTTATATTATTTTTTTTATCATGGATGACAAAAAATAATTTGGCAACAGATTTTTTGCATGTATATTTTACACACACTATCACACTATAAAGGAGCCTGTACTTTCATGCTACAGAAAGGTGGCATGCATTAAAATTAAAATGTTTGTTCTCTTTAAATATTAGTGACGGGATTAAAAGTCCTGGGCTCCTCAGACTACTTAGAGATCTTCATCAGTCACACCTATGGTGTCTTCATAACAGTAGCTCATTTCCTTTTGTTTATGTCTAACATTACTAGCACAGAGATGAATTGAAACTTTAATATTGAAATTTTGATATGCAAACACGCAGAGATTTCACTTACCTTTCTTTCTGCTCTATTAGCACAGAGCTTGGCACATAATGAGAGCTTAATCTTTGCTTGTCTATGTGAATTATTAAAGGATGTCTTTCCCCTTTACATTAACAATGAAATTATATGTAAGAACATTTAAGATTAGGGGAAAGAGTCTAATCCCTGTATAATAAGCCACACAGTTTTTAAAAGAGTCATTCAAAAGGTCATCCTGGAGTTGGTGTTTCTTAAGTGAAAATCACTCCCAGAATCAAAGAAGCCCCAGCAGGGCCCTGCTTGAATATCCTATTGACAGACTGTATCTTGGCAAGTACAATTCTTCCTTTTTCAATTTCAATTCTCATTGATTTCCAAGATGCTCATTTCAGAGATGTATGCCGTCATTGTACTAGACTGTTTAGCAATTTATCTGTGCCTGATTTTCTATGCTGGATTGATCCTTTCCTATGAAAGCCTCAAGATGAGCCGGCATCTGAGTTGTTATTCAAGAATCATAACCACTTACTACCTTCAGCAAGAGACTGCCCCAGTAGGAACAAGGCAAACTAACCCAATTAAGAGGGACAATGACAGTTAGTCATGAATATCCCAAGGAATATTGTACCCAAAGAGTCCTAAAAAGACTGAACTGAAATATCACCTTCTCCATGAAACCTCTCCTGATTCCCTCCACCAAAAAACTCCAAACCAAATAAAAACAATTACCTTGTATTTATCCAGTATACACACATACCCACACGCTCTCTCTGTATATGTGTATATATATGAATGTGACACACAATACATATATACACATATACATACACACATACATACATACACACACACACACATATATATATCTTTGTGAACTTATTTGGGGTTTTCTTGGCAAAGATGCTTGACATTTCCTTCTCTAGCTCATATTACAGATGAGGAAACTGAGGCAAACAAGGTTAAGTGACTTGCCCAGGGTAACACAGCTAGTAAATGTCTGAGGCCAGATTGGAACTCATGTCTTCCTGACATGCCCAGTACTCTATCTACTGTACCACCAAACTTTCCCATGATGAGAGATACTGTGATATAAAGAATAGAGGTTGAGACTTACTTGAATTGTTTTAAAATATTCTTGACAAAGTACAGATGGAGTTTTCCTATAATGAACTGAATAATGACTCAGAGCTTCTTTGTCCTCACTCTTATTCAAAATAACTAATTATAAATGACAGAGGGGAGCTGGTGTGGCAAGTCTTGTAACTCGCCAGATAAAGTTGCATTGGCAAAGAGATAGAAATTTCCCAATCTAATCAGTTAAAGCTTTTCTACTAACTTTATCCCATCTTCTTTCTCTCTGACCAGTTTGGGTCATTATGAGCTGAGGATTTAAACACTGCCTTCACTCACAGCTAATAAGTGTCTGAGGTAAGATTTGAACTCAGGTCCTCCTGACTTCAGAGCCAGTGGTCTATCCACTATGCCACCTGACTACCCAACAGATTAGCAAACTGAGGTTGAGAGAAGTTAACTTGCTTACTAAGGGTCATGTAGCTATTAGGTGTCTGAGCTAGGATTTGATCTTAGATTTTTGTGATTCCAAATTCAGTATTCTATCCATTGCACCACCTGGTGGTCAGGGGTGTATTTAGAAATGATTGTGATATCAAAAGCCAAAAGTCTCAGGAAGGAAGAAAAGAAGGAAGGAAGGAAGGAAGGAAGGAAGGAAGGAAGGAAGGAAGGAAGGAAGGAAGGAAGGAAGGAAGGAAGGAAGGAAGGAAGGAAGGAAGGAAGGAAGGAAGGAAGGAAGGAAGGAAGGAAGCGAGGAAGGGAGGGAGGGAGGGAGGAAGGGAGGAAGGAAGGAAGGAAGGAAGGAAGGAAGGAAGGAAGGAAGGAAGGAAGGAAGGAAGGAAGGAAGGAAGGAAGGAAGGAAGGAAGGAAGGAAGGAAGGAAGGAAGGGAGGGAGGAAGGGAGGAAGGATGGAAGGAAGGAAGGGAGGGAGGGAGGGAAGGAGGAAGAAAAAAATTGTTTAGTTATTATTGTGGTAATGGGAGGAGAAGGAGAAGGAAGACAAGGAGGAGGAGGAGGAGGAGGAGGAGGAGGAGGAGGAGGAGGAGGAGGAGGAGGAGGAGGAATTATTATTTCTTGGCAAATAGTGGCACAATAAAGTGCTAGATCTGGAGTCAGGAAGACCTGAGTTTGGATCTGACCTCTGACACCTACTGGCTGTGTGACCCTGGGTAAGTCATCTAACTTTTGTTTGCCTTAATGTGCTCAACAGTAAAAGGGCAATGATATTAATAGTACCTCCATTCCAGGATTGTTATGAGCATCCAATGAAAGAACATTTGTAAAAATAAAAATAAAAACCATTTAACAAACCCTACTGAGCACAGTGCCTGCCACATAGTAACCACATAGGGTAGATATAAATGCTGTCATTGTCACCATGTTGTTGTTGTTCCTCCTCCTCCTCTTCCTCCTTCTATTATCCCTATAAATTTAATGTACTGCAGACTATTGCATGGATGGATGGGTGAACTAACTGATTTTCATTTTTGAATGAAAGCATTGGAACAGAAGCTTATCTTCTGAAGGTTCACTGCAAACACCTTTCAGGAGAATCTGGAAGCAGACAGGACAACAGAATTGATAAGTACCTCATCTTGTTCCCACATGTTCTTGTTCAATTATTTTCAGCAAGTTTTCTATATTTCCAAGGCTTTGAGATGAAAAGTATTAGATATGACAACAACAGTAAGATAAATTGTTCTTAAATTTTTAGGCTGGTTTTGGGCAACAGGTCTGATTATAACGATGCTCCAGTTCCAGGCCAGTTTATCTGCTGGATTCTAAAAGATATTGTGCAGTCTCTGTTTACAGTATGGGGATTTGTTGCCTGTTTGTTTATAATGAACAGTGAATTTTTGTTGTATAATTCTAGTAACTCTGTGAGTGTGTGTGTTTTAAAATTCTGAACTTGAAACCAAAAGGAAAGACGTTATTCCACAAACAGCAGAACACAAAAGAGGACTCTGAAACTAAGACTCTCCATGTCATTCAGCATTCCTTTCTGTATGCTTGCATAATTTTTGCTTTTGTTTTGACAGAGGAATTTTGAATTTTGACTATTACATTCCTAAGATTTCTCCTTTGGGGGTTTCTTTTAGGAGGTGACCAGTGGATTCTTTCTATCTTTATTTTGTCTTCTGATTGGAATAAATCTAAGCAGGTTTGATTTCTGATTTGGTGAAATATAGTATTCAGGCTATTTATCATGTTTTCAAGGGAGCCCACTCTTTTCAAAGTGTTAGACATTTAAATGTTCTCCTATATCTGACAGCTTCAATTTTGTTTGAATATGCATTGCACTCTCAAGAAGTCATGTGTTTCTGTTTAGTTTATTTTAGATATCAGAATCCACTTCTTTCTTTTTCTTTTTTTCTTTTTTTTGTGGGGCAATGAGGCTTAAGTGACTTGCCCAGGGTCACATAGCTAGTGCCAAGTGTCTGAGGCTAGATTTGAACTCAGGTCCTACTGAATCCAGGGCTGGTGCTTTATCCACTGTGCCACAGAGTCCATTTCTTAAGTTTCACCACTTTTCTTCTGTGTTTTTTTTTTAAGTCATTCCTCCCAAACTTTAATTTATTTAGTTTCCCCCCCTCTACTTCAAGATATTCATGCATTTTAATCTAGGTAGAAAATCCATTTTTTTAGTCTTTTCTTTCAGATTATGGAATTACTCCTTCTTCTAGGGAGTCTCTAGAGCTAAAATAATTTTTAAACTTCTAAAAAATGTACTTGTTTTTCCCCAGTTTAGTTCCTAAATTAGGGCTTTGTGCTAGGTCCAGCATCCAGCCTCTGTTATACTGTTGGGTAGGGTATACTGTTATACTGTTTGGTATCAGTCTGGGCCATCTGGATTTTGAGCTAAACTCCAACATCTAGGATTAGGCTCAGTTGAATCTTTGAGGCTTAAAGATTTTAGGCCCCTTTTCTGGCATCTTGGGACGGGTGCCACACCTCAGAGTTCCTAGGCCTCTGGTGTCCTAGTCTGAATTATGCCATACTCTTCTGGTCACTGACTGGCTGTGCTATCACCAAGGATTCTTAGGTCCCGCCTTAGGGCTTTTTGACAACAGTGGGTCTTTCTTGGAGAAACTCTCTAATCTTTCTACCTCCATACACAGAGGCCTGAAGACTACAAATGTCTCTGGATGCTCTGGGTCATGTTGAAAGCATACCTTGCATTGGGACTGGATTTTCTGTTGCTCTTTTTCCCATTGCCCTCAGATTTCTAACTGACTTCTTGTGAAGTTGTGAGGGGAAAGACATCACTTAATAGTTTTCCAGTCATTCCTGGATCATTGATAGATCTAATATGAACTTTAGGGTTTTTGCTAGAGTTGTATGTGGAAAGTGGGCTGTCCACTTCCTATACAGATAGCCATCTTGGTCCGAAGTGCATGACTGTGTCTTTCTAAGTATCTAATGAATAACTAAATTTCATTGCATGATCTACATTAATCAATAAGTCCAGGCTCCTTCTTTTCCTCCTCCTCCTCCTTTTCTCCTCCTTCTTTTCCTTCCTCCTTCCTTCCTTCTCTATGCATTGTTATCGTCCAAAATTGTGTTGTAATTAGTATGGGGAAGTTCCAGGATTCAATTTCCTTCTGCTCCTGCAGATAAGTAACTTGTCTGTAACTCAGGAATATTAGGGGTTACTAAGAGATTCGATGATGCCCATGGTAATGAAATAAGTATAGGCCAGAGATGTAACTTTGGGAAAGGTCTCCATGATTACATGGCTAACCTCTATCCACAATGCCAGGTTGCCTCTCATAATATTAGTTTCCTCTCATTAAATTGTTCCTCAGTTTTGGTGGATCCAAGAACTCAGTATTTCTATTCTTGCTCTTCCACTGCCATTAACCCAAGAGATGACTTTCATTAACTGCTTTCAAGATCTATTCCATCGATAAAATGTCCATTACCTATGTATGTGTAGACTGTACCTGGAACTCTACCTCACCAACATATCAGCTTTGGATGGTGCTGGCTCACAGGGGAACCATTTTCTTGCCTGTTCTATCATTCACTTAGCTTTCTGGCATAGGAGCAGAATTTAAAGCTACTTAGTAGACTTGAAATATGCCTGAAGGGGACTTTCTTGCAAACCAGCTGAATTCTGCAAAGGTCTGGGGGCATTCTTTATGCAGCACAGATGGAACCACCTATTGTGGAGGTATTCATTTGTGTCCATAAATTTATAAGACTTGCTGCTCTGCATGAGGCAATAAAGCAGTGATTAAGGTGCTCAGGGTTCATTTTTCAGAAATGTAATGAGTTTAACTGTGGGAAGGGGAGGTCTCAAATTTCATACCATAGATATAAAGATGGATAACACCTTAGGGGTCCATTCACTCAAATCCTTCATTTCACTGATGAGGAAACTGAGAAACAGAGGGGTAAAACACTGTGTCCAAAGTTGCACCTATAATAAGAAAAAGGCAGAGGCAGGATTTGAACCCAGTACTCTAGGTTCCAAATTCAACATGATTTCCAGGATGCCATGCAATTCTCCAAATTAAAAAGTTCCCAAGAATAATATATGGAATTTATTGAAAGTAAAATCTCATTGAATTGTAGAACTTGAAGACTCTGTGGGATCTTTATCTAAAATAGTCTACTCAAATACGGATAAAAGTGTATTAGTATTGTACCTAAGAATCATAGTTTCTTTTTAAACATACAATTCACTGTTTTTCAAGAGAAATACAATATTGTCATAATTTATATTTTTTCTTTAAGGAAAGAGATACTTATTCAATTATAAAAAGTACCTACAACAGTGCTGGTCCCTGGCCAATATCAACCTATGACTTACAGGTTTAGAGAGTTGCCAATGTTCTACAAGGTTAAGAGATCAGCCTGGAATCATCTGACCAAATATATGTTAAAGGCAACATTCGAACCCAGTCCTTTGTGATTCCAAGTCCAACATTCTATTCATCAGGCCATTGTAACGATTGGAATGACGCCACCTGCTGGAGACCTACTGTAGAAGAGTTCCACCCATGAAGCGAAGGTCTTTGAGGGCAAGACCAGGAGTCTTTTCTTTGGCGTCAGGAAGTGACGCAGGCTAGTGGGAAGAGGAAGGAAGAGACTGGCGCTCGGTCTCGTGGTCTTTCCTTTGGACCCTGGTGGAGAGCAGAGCTAGAAATGTGCTCTTCCTTTAATAGATAGGAATCTAGGCCTTTCTCTCTCTTGACCAAATTCTTATTCTCCTTAATAAATGCTTAAAAGTCTAACTCTTGCTAAAGCTTATAATTTATTGGCGACCACTCATTAGATATTTTAGACAGTTTAGCTAGAATTTTAGCCCTTAACACCATGCTGAGTCACTTTCAACAAGTAAAATTTCAAATAATAAACATACTTTGGTTCAATGTTAGGATTAAGGGATGAAGAAGGCAAAGGCAGAGACAGACAGGAAATGAAAGAGAGGGAAGAGACAGAGAAACATATATACAAGAGAGGAGAGGAAGATAGGAAAGAAGGAATGACAATCTACACAAAAACTTTCATGGATTAACTAACCCAACTTGGAGCTTTTGTAGATATTGCCACTAAAAACCTAACTATTATCCTCTGAAGGTTATAATGACCTTGAAGAAGAACTGAAGAAATGTACCTCAGCCCTTTCATTAGAGAGATGGATGCCTGGAGTGTGGAATGTCGCCTATGTACTGTACTGTTGTGGCCAATGTATTGGTGGTTTTGCTTGATGAAGTTGTTTTCTTTTCCCTTTGTTACAAGGAAAGGAGGGGAAAGGGAGAGGTACCACAGAATCAGATTTAGAGCTAGAAGTACCTTAGAGGCTTTTAAGTCTGACCCTCTAATTTTACAGATGAGCTGTTGTTCTTTGTCCTTCATTCTCTAAGAAGACCATGACATTGGGATGATGTCATGACTTGCAGGAAATTGGATTGAAGTGAGGGAGGGCTGTGTAAGGTCATCAATCTCACTCTTCCTTCCTGAGCCATCTGGTCCAGTGGCAAGATATATATCAGGATGCCTGGAGATGGCCCAGACATTTTTAAGACAATTGGAATTAAGTGACAAGGCCAGGGTCACACAGCTAATAAGTGTCTGAGGTAAGATTTGAACTTAGGTCCTCCTGACTTCAGAGTCAGTGGTCTATCCACTAAGCCACCTGACTACCCAACAGATTAGCAAACTGAGGTTGAGAGAAGTTAACTTGCTTACTAAGGGTCATGTAGCTATTAGGTGTCTGAGCTAGGATTTGATCTTAGATTTTTGTGATTCCAAATTCAGTATTCTATCCATTGCACCACCTGGTGGTCAGGGGTGTATTTAGAAATGACTGTGATATCAAAAGCCAAAAGTCTCAGGAAGGAAGGAAGGGAGGGAGGGAGGGAGGGAGGGAGGGAGGGAAGGAGGAAGAAAAAAATTATTAAATGCTTACTATGTTCCAGGCACTGTGCTAAGCCCTGATTAGCAAAATACCAAAGTAAAGTAATCCTTGACCTTAAGAAGCTTACTTTCTAATAAGGAAAGACAACACATCCAGGGAAATAGTAGCCAAAGAAGGGAATTGTGGTCTGAGGAATATCCAGGATTTTGAGATAAGCCATATGTCAGCTGACTTATATGTACTTTCTAGAAGCAATGGCGTGGTTTATTTTATTGTTATGCCCAGAAGTCATGATCTGATCTGGAGCCTGGGCTGGAAGTAGTGGGCCAAGTGACTTTGCACTCACTCATGCACTCTGCACTTAAAATAGCTCATTCTTGGAACAGGACTTCCAGATCTGAGACACCTAACCAAGTCAAGAGTGAATTATTGAGTCTGGTTTCTAATTGTCTGGTCTGCGTGGTGCTCTTCTGGGCAGGAAGAAATAGTTCAGAGGCCCAACTTATAGCTGCTGAAATGACAGGGGTGGACAGGTAGATGGTTGATGAAGCATGGTCTGGTCTTGAGTCAGCTACTAAGCAAGGTGATATTTCATTTAACTTAATTATTAATTATTAGATTGCCTTTAACTTAAGTGCTTTTGCTACTCTCAACCAAAAATAAGGTTATTTCCTCCTGGTTCTAGGTCCCTGGCAAAGGAAGGTGAATCTTATGTCTGCTGGCTTCCCATCACTAATCTAATTTATCCCAAACAAGTGACTACCTAACAATTAAATCACTGTGTCCAGGGGATTGGCTTTGGAGTCAGATCCCCTGTATCCAAATCATAGCTTTTTCATCAACTACTTCAGTGGCCTTGGTCACATTCTACCTAGGGGGAAGGGGACAAGAAGGAGACATGAATGCACCTTTTCCATTGGTAAGCAATTAGAAGGTCATAGAAAGAGAGAGACAACTTTAATAAGTAGGGAAATCAAGGGATTTCAAGTACAGCAGAGTTAGCAACAGAGCTGGACCATAAAGCTAAATAAGGAAATAAGGATACTTGGAGGTGGAGATGAAGAGGAAATACATTCCAGGCATAAAGGATAGCTCAGGGGGTGGCTAGGTGGCGCAGTGGATAAAGCACCAGCCCTGGATTCAGGAGTACCTAAGTTCAAATCTGGCCTCAGACACCTGACACTTACTAGCTGTGTGACCCTGGGCAAGTCACTTAACCCCCACTGCCCTGCAAAAATAAAATAAAATAAAATAAAGGATAGCTCATAGAGGCACAGGGAGGTTGGAGATGGAAGGTAAAGTTCAAAAATATAGAATAATCCAGTTTACCTTAAAGCTTTTGATTTCAGCATGGCACAGTACAGGGCTGATATGGAGTAACAGAGTTCTGGACCTATGATCAGGAAGATCAGCATTCAAATTCCACCTCAGATACTTCCTAACTATGTGACTATAGTTAAGTCACTTAACCTCCCAAGGCATCAGTTTCTTCAAAGGAGAGGGACTCAATAGTCTTTAATATTCCTCAAACTTTCATGGTAGGACATATAGTCAGAAGGTGGGAGTTCAGATTCTGGGCTCTTCTTACTAGCTACATAACCTTGAACAAATCTCTTCACTCCTCTGGGTCTCAGGTTTTTTCTGTAAAATAAGGAGTTTGTATTATATGACCTCTAAAGTTCTAAATATATGATATTCTGAAGTGTCAAGCTCAATAATATCCTCATATTTTTTTTGCCAACTCATGTCCCTGGAGAAAACAAACAAAAGGGCAGCATTTCAGCAATAATGTGTGCTGCTTTTTCCCATCAGTAAAATCTTAGATAGAATATCTCCCATTCTGGGCCATAGACAATGCCTCATATATGCTTGTCACTCAAATCAAATGTACCTTTCTTATATAATAGCACAAATAAAATGCAATGTAAAGGAATAGGAGTTAGGACACCTGAGTTCTAGTTTCACTCTGTCAGTGGCAACCATGTGAAAGCCCCTTGTAGCTCTGGCCTTCTGTGTTATTGCTCTAATCTGCAGTGTGTTATTAATGGGTACTGGTTGATTCAAATGGATTTTCTTGATTCAGAATCAAATAACATCTGCATTGAAATCTTACCTTTGATTCTGTGTGCTATTGGGCAACTCATTATTTCTGGTTCTCAGTTTCCTCATTTGAAAAATGAGGGAATTTGCACTCTATAGCCTCTAAGGTCCCTTCTAGCTAGAATCCTTTGATTCATTTCTAAATCTATGATCCTGTGATGCTGTCATCTCCACAGATTTCTTAGGGAAGTAACCTGGAGTATACGAAAGAGCATTGGTGTTAAGGGCAGGAGATGTCCATTCCTATCTTGACTGGTGCTTACCCACCAATTTCACTCTAATTAAGTCACCTTATTTATCCAATCCTTGGTTTTTTAATATGTAAAATGAAGATAATAATATTCGCATTGATTATATCACAAAGTTATAGTGTAAAAAAACTTTGGTAATCAGAAGGCATTATATAAATGGGAGTTGCTATTGTTCTTGTAAAATAAAAACGGGGCGGGGGGGAGGGAAGCAAAGAAAACAACAACAAAAAAAGTGAATGCTCAAGAAAGCCAGAAGTGCAAATAGATATATTCCTATTGAGCAAGGTTAAACCAAATATTAAATGTCGAAATGAGTAGCACAGGATTACTTATTTCAAATTTAATATATATTGTGTAATTATGCATTATAATTGTATACATGCATTTCAAAGAAGAAAGTGGTAGGAAGAAGACAGTCTTCTGCTTCCTGGACTGACAGGAAGGGAAGAGTTAAAAAGCTACACAAAGATAAAACAAAGGAAAATACAGGCATTCAAAGCATCATCACATAGCAACAAGAGAGAATTATGATGAAGAAATGATTATAGTGTAGGAAGAATACAAAGGAGAGCATTATCAAAGGTCGAGATAAAAACAGAATTACAGGTGAAGGGAAAATACACACAAAGGAAAAATGGGAAGCTCTTGGAGATGTAGTTTTAAACAACTCGGCATGCTTTATGGTTCCAACACAGAGCTCAAGCAACAATATATTTTGCAGTGGTAAGGATGGCATTTGAAGTTTTCATAATGTTCCTGGACTACAACAATGGCAGTACAGTTGGCTATAACTCAACAACTTTCCAAATATCTGAGATTTTTTTAGTCTTAGTAATTTTTCTTACTCATCTTTTATCTTGGACTCAGTGGCAATATTTAACACATTCTCTTGACTCACAGATATGAAGTCTTTTAGAGGCTCACCCATTCCTTTCCCTCATCTCTCTTTGGCCATGATGACTAAAGTTTGAAAGGGGATCTAAAACAGTCCTGGATATCTCTTCCTTCAAATATCTCCCCTCCTATTCAATTGTAAGAAGCAAGGCCTTGGAAGGAAAGAGGCATAATTTAAAGCTCTAGTCATGGATCAGTCATATTTGGGACTTTAAGGGACAGAAACATAAATACACCCACTTTAACATGGCCATGGTTTTTGTTTTTGTTTTTTTTATAATAGACAAACCAACTGAGGAGACATACTCTTACAAGGAGTCCATGATAAGAGTAAGCTTTGTTTCATTGCCATCCTAGATTCCTTCTTTGTTCTGTTTCTGGAAAGTGAAAGTGCACATTTGTAGACCAAACATAAGGAACTAGCCTAGTCCAAGTGACAAACTACAAATGGCCTGCTGATATTAGGGGCTGTGTGGTCTTATACAGAGGCAGGTTGAACGGGCTTTAGTTTAGGGCAAAGTTTCTTAAACTTTGGGTCATGGGCCTATGTGAGATCATGTAACTGAATTTGAAAATAGTGAAAAAATTTGGCAACAGTAAAAGGTTATGCATACCCATTTTATAGATTTATATACATGGTTTTGTGTAATGTTTTCTCAGACAGAAAGGGATAACAAGTGGAAAAAGTTTAAGCAGCCCTGCTCTAGGCTAAGAAAACCCAAGATGCTTTTGAATAAAACAGTTGGGAATATGAAGTAAAGCTATTCAGGATTCCTTTGTAGTCATGGATGGTGCTTAGCGATCTCATGTCCCTCCCTCCTCATGGAAAAGGGCAGCTGACTCAGCCAACCTGTTTCAGGAAGCTCTTCTACTATAAGAAAATGAATTCAGATTCTTCTTGAATAAGAGGTAGCTTTATAAAGACTGATATGTGGAATGACTCTAACTAGATCAACCAGTTGTATGTGAATGAAAGCTATATGCAATTAATATCTGACTTCAAATAATATTTAAAATTTTTCAAAGTATCCTTTAGGCATTATCATATTTGCACTTCACAATCATCCGGAAGTCTGTGCCAAATGTATTTTTATCTCCATTTTACAAATGAGACCTGAGACTCTTCCCCTAATCAGCCAGCCAGCAAGTGTTGATTTTGAATCCAGTTCTTTCTGGTTTCAAATCCAACATCCTATCTACTAGTATGGATTATAAAGGCCTTGAAGGAAGAGGCTGTTTGATTTTTGTCTTCATATCTATGATGTCTGGCAAAGTATCGTCTTCTGCAGGACTCACAATTGCATAGAGACTGTGCTTGGAAAAGAAGCCCATGGCTCCTCAGATTTATCGTCATCTCTTTCATTTTAAAATGGCTATTAAAAGGAAAGAGTAAATTTTAATATGTTCTAAAGATTGCCTTTTGCTGTTCCCATGGTTGATATTTTCCACTTCACAGTCAATAGAAGCCATTCATCACCAGTATCCTCAATTCAAATGTACCTGGGATCTCATCAATCTGAGAGTACACTCCAATAATGATGATAGCAACCTATGCTTGCCTGTCCCTGCTAAACAACACTTATCAATAATCTCACAAAAATTTGCTACAAGGGCTCCTCACATTCTCGCAAAATTTAGAGGATACCAGGGAAGCACTCTGACCATCAGCTATCATCCTTCACTTTGAAAACATCTTATCTGATCTTTCTGTCATATAATCCTTATATGACATACTTAATATCTATTCTTCTTCAGAGTTCCTTATAGTTTATAAGTTGAAGCCTGCTTCCCTCCCTCACACACACAATGTACCTTTCCATTGCTCTCTGTGTAATACTCATCGTTACTTCTTGGAAGGCAGTGGTGATCCAGATATCCCTAATGTACAGTAACGCCAGTGAATGTTTGTATTAAAAATATGAGCCTTTGCTTTTATGGAAATTCCACTTAGAGACAATATAAATGGTTTAGGGTTTCCCAAAGAAGATTTAGACTGATCCTCCTTTTCAATTCTGGGTCAAGCTCATTGACAATCTGCATCATGTGTCCCAGATATACATACTGTTGGACAAGCTCTATAGGGTGCTCATTCATAAGCCTGTTAAAAACTGGAAAATAGGCATTCTTCAAGCACTTGTTTCTTCCTGTGTGTATGTAGAGGTCAAAATCCTTTAAATTATTATGTATCTCTACCAGGAGGTACTACAATGTCTTCAAGCTTGATGGCATCAATACAATCTAATTCTAAAACAAGAATGCGCGGAGGACCTCACCACCCACAATGAATCCATCTTTAACCTAGACTGTGTTGGATCTCCTCCATTAAAATGGTGAATCAAAACCAACATATCTTAAGATTAAACTATTAGGACCTGGAAACAGTCAAGTAAAGAATTCTAAAGAACTTGTTGGTATGCCTTCTTACATGATACCTTTTTGAACATTTTGTTCAATACTTAGCACAGGCTGAACACTTAATAGAATTTATCACAACTACAAAATTGTGGGAGGCATCACAGAATCACAGAATCTCTGAGGTAGAAGATATATCAAAAGCTACCAAGTCCAAACATACAGACTAACAAAGGTCCTCCTCCCACCACCAACCTATCACATGCCCAACAAGTGGTCAGGTAGTCATTGCTTGAAGCTTTCCAATGAGAGGATGCTCACAACCTCTCAAAACAGGCCATTTCACATTGGGACTTCTCTAATTATATTGAAGTATTTTTTTTTCCTGACATGAAGGATAACCTATCTGGATGATAGATGCTTCACCCACTTGATCTTTCCTAAATCTGCCTCAATGTAACATCCACCCAATTCTCTGGGATCTTCCTTTTGGGACAAAGCAGAATAAGTCTAATCCTTCCTAAGCAAGATAACCCTTTAAATACTTTAAGATGCTATCATATCATCTCTAAATCTTCCTTTTTTTTTTTTTTTTGCTGGGCAATGGGGGTTAAGTGACTTGCCCAGGGTCACACAGCTAGTAAATGTCAAGTGTCTGAGGCCGGATTTGAACTCAGGTACTCCTGAATCCAGGGCCGGTGCTTTATCCACTGCGCCACCTAGCCACCCCCTAAATCTTCCTTTTTAAAGGTCAAACATTCTTAGTCCCTTTCAGCTAATCCTCACTGGGTTTGAACTTGAGGATACCACACCATCAAGCCCTCCTCATCCTGGACTCTTTACAATTGATAGATGTGCTTTTGAAAATATGACAATGAAAACTGAATGCAACATTCCAAATGAGGTCTTACCCAGGAAGAGTACAAAAGAACTATCATCTCTTTATATTTTGGAAAATAATGGCTCTCTTAATGCAAACTTAGATTGTATTTACTTATTTCTGTCTACATTTTTAAGGTATTTGAAAATCAAATAATCCTCCCACTTCTGAATTATGGGTTTTATAGTAACCTATTGATCAATCAACCAATCAAAATTTAAGTGCTTACTTTATACCAGAGAGATGCCTCCAATGTTTCTTTATGGTGAATGTACATTTTTTTCTATTTTGGTTATTTGGTTCATGCTTGCAGGATATATTACTTTTGATTGAAGTTTTAGTTCCTTGGCTTTTTGAAATATATCTTTCTATTATTGTCTTTAATTTTTCTTAACTGTAGAATATTCTGGCACTATTTAAACCATTTAAGGTCTTGCTTTTGCCAGCCTGCAAAATTTGTTGTTTATCATTGAATTTAACATCTACATGGCTGGGAGTTAGAAGCATTTCTTTTCATTCCTTTATGTTTCCTTTTCTTTTGTGTTTCCTACCATTTGCCTCTCTGAATCTTAACCTCTCATTCAAAGGGAGGAAGTTCTAGTCCCAACTGGGTTTCCAGACCCTGCTCCCCCAAGTTCAAAAACTTGGTAATTTCCTTCAGGCCAATGGCTCAGGGCCTTTCACACATCTTCTAACCTACCTATGTCTTTCAGTTTCTTCTTCTTCCCTAATTCTTTTCCTTAAGTGGCTGAGCAGAATCTATTGGGCAGCAACATTGTGTAAAGATCCATTTAGGTGGATCCCAATTGACAAGTCTTTGAGCTTGGGTGTACTTGATGCAGCAGGCAGATGGAATCAGTGGGGTAGGGAAGCTCAATGAGACCTCTCAATAGTCATGCTCATCATTGTTGATTTATATGGTTTTTACCTTCAATGAGCAATCTATGTTCTTATCCCATGGTTTCAGCTATGATCATTTTGTATGCGGTGTGTTAAAGGCTAAAATTCTAGCTATTCTATCTAAAATATCTAATGAGTGGTCACCAATAAATTATAAGCTTTAGCAAGAGTTAGGCTTTTTAGCATTTATTAAGGAGAATAAGAATTTGGTCAAGAGAGAAGAAAAGGCCGAGATTCCTATCTATTAAAGGGAGAGCGCATTTCTAGCTCCCTTCTCCACCAGCGTCCTCAGGAAAAGAGAGAGAGAGAGAGAGAGAGAGAGAGAGAGAGAGAGAGAGAGAGAGAGAGAGAGAGAGAGAGAGCCCGGCTCCCCCTTCCTCCTCCCACCAGCAAACGTCACTTCCTGATGCCAAAGAAAAGATGCATGGTCTTGCCCTCAAAGACCTTCCTTTCATGGCGGAGTTTTTCTACAGTAAGTCTCCAGCAGGTGGCGTCATTCCAATCATTACAGGTGACTACTTCTTTTCTTTCAAGATTTTAAGTTAGAGCAATTTGCCAAAACATAAAAAATAAAAACTATTCCATTGTCTTACTGGTTACAAGTAATTCCACTTTTTGAAGGATGATATTTTCATTAAAGCAAGTAAAGAAGTTATTAAATACTGAGAGGAAACAGAAAAGGAGGAGGAGGAAGAAATTGAGGGATGGTGGGGTGGGACAGAGGGAGAGATACAGAGAGATAAAGAAAGCAAGTAAGCTTCAGCAGGGATGCAAATGATTGAAGTTCCTTCTGACTCCTCTCTTATACCTCTTTGTCAGGTTTGTAACCTGTTTTTCCAAACTATTCATCTAGTTCCTTTTTCAGTTCAAGTGGTCTACCAGAGTTGTATCAACTAAACTACACAAAAGGATCCCTGTGGGTGTATGTTGACTTAGAGTTTGATGATAGAACCATGATCACACAACAGGGTCTGACCTGAGATTTGAATATATTCCTAACTGCCCCCCCACCCAAGTCTAGTACTCATTCAACTACAACAGCTTCCTATTAAAAATCATACTCACTCATTCTCATCATCCCTGGATCTTGACATCTCAGAGCACAAAGCTAGGGAGTGCAAAGACCAGTCCAGGCCCAGGGCCAAAGCATCATCCCAGCTCCACATCCCTGCCACCATTCCTTGAGTTATACTAGGCATATGTGGAGGTAGTGAGGAGAAGTGATACCTGAATCCTGGAACTAGCATGTCAGCTTTGATTTCTAGGGATAAGGAATCATAGAAGAAAAAATTTAAAGCTGGAAGGGACCTTAGGAGACATTGAGTCCTGTTATTTTCCATATGAGGGAACTGAGGCATAGAGAGGTTAAGTGATTTGCCCATGGTCACACAGCTAGTAAGCATAGGAGCTATTATTTCAAGATATTTTTTGAACCCAAGTCTTCCTGAATCCAAGTCCAGTACCTTATCCACTAAACCACTCTGCTTCTCTCAAGAGACACTTGGGGATGGGGACAATTTAGTACCAACTGGAACAAGGTTTTAGGAACTCAGAAACAATGAGCCAATCCCCTCCTTTACTTAAACAAAATCACCCTAGTTCCTACTTTGCGGATGTAAATATAGACTTCTAATTGCATTGAATTTTGGACTTACAGGGAAAAAGGCAACAACTCTGTTGTTATTCTTCTTTTTAGTCTGTATCTGACATATTGTCTGCCCACAACAGAAGATTTATTTATGGGAAACAATGAAATTCAGAGTGAAACTTCAGTCACAGTATCAGCAAATCTTCCCTATGCTTGTTTTTATATACACATATATGAGTGTGTGTGTGTGTGTGTGTATTCTTGACCCAGGGTTGAGTACATTAGGAAAGATGTCAAGGAAGCTGCCCATTCTGTGAGGAATATTATAAATATTCCATTCCCTGAACTCCCATGTTTGTTTCACTGTTTTCCATCTTAACCCCCTTGAAATGATACTAATATTATCTTCCGTATGACTGGCCTTGATTTTAAAGCACAAAGAACCTCATTTATAACTTAATGACATTGGGTCAAGTTGGTCTAGGTCAGTGATGAAGGATACTTTCCTATTAAAATACTTCAATATGTTTGCCCCACCCTACCTCCTGATAAATAGGTGGTTTAGAATTTTTTTTTTCATTTTCAAATCAAATTCATACTATAATCCTCATAATTAGGAGCACACAGCCAATGGAGCATCAAAGGGAAATCTCCAACTAACATACATTATTCTATTAGAACTAGATTTGTCATAATCAAGGCCAAGATATAAGCTGGTACCTAGGAGTAATGGAGTAAGTCACCTATGTCTGAGCTTGATCATCTTTTGGCTAATATGGAAAATTTAGCCATTTTCTGAATAATAGTTGCTTGTGTTTATTCATCTTCAGAATTAAATTAGTCTTAAAATCTACTGTGGTCTCTCTATAATGTCCTTGACTGCTGCTTTCTGATATCACATATCAACAAGGGTTTTTTCAACTCTTCCAATATTGACCCCTCCCCCCACCCCACTTTGGGTTGTAAATAATGATAAAGGTTTCAATACTTAGTGGAACTCATGATATCCAAAAGTCACACAGGATGAGAAGGCATGGGATCATAGATTTAGAGTTGGAAGAGAAATCAAAGATCATCTAGTTCAACACCTTCTATTTATAAATCTGAAAACTGAGACCCATGGAGGACAAGTGACTTATCCAAGGTTATTCAGAAGTGCCACAGACAGAATTCAAACACTGGTTCTCTGCTTCAAGTCTCAGTGCTCTCCCCACTATACCATGCAAAAAGCTGCTCCAATAGAGGAAATCCACATTTTGGCAAAACCATTGATACATTTAAGTATCTGTCTCTCTACATACCAAGTAAAAATCATCTCTAAGAGTTAAAGGGTTGAGCTCTAGAAGAAAATACACTGGATAAAATTTGGATTGATGGGATTAGAACAAGTTCTGGATTTCAGAAGTCATAGAGTACCTTTCTCCTTTCTTTGATCCTTGCCTTTTATTTCACATTGTCCTCAGCTCTGTCCACCCAACCAGCTTCATAAGCATTCCACTTACATTCACAAACTCTATGTGGTTTCCTAAGAATCAACAAACTAGAAACTATCACAGAAGTTATTATTATTATTATCATTATTCATAGTAGTAGTGTTAGTCTTAATATTAGTACCCCTATTATTAATAATAAGGTATTAACCAATGTATTTTATACAGTGTTACCTTGGTTTTATCTTTCCAATCTGAAGTTAATGGTCTTATTACATAAGCAGGTTAAATTCCTTCAACTATTGAGCAAGCAACTAGAATTTATTAATACCTTCTATGTGTCAAGCACTGTACCAAGTGTTGAAGCACTTATTAAGTACCTCTTACATACCTAGCACTATGCAATAACAAAACAAAATCACTCCCATATACAAAGGGGTTACATTCCACATAAGGAGCAAGGAGGAAAAGGTAGAACATCTACTCACTTACATAAATGCAAGACAGCCTGACTTTGAAAAGAACCCCAATAGCTGAGCTAATCATGAAATGCTTGCTGTAGCAGATAACATCTAAACTGAGTATTAAAGGAAGACAAAGATGCTCAGAGGATGTGCATGATATTACAGACCTGTTCAAAGGCACCAAGATTGGAGATGAGATCTGGGAACAATAAGTGGACCTGTCTACTGGCAACATGGGGAGTGTGAAGGGAGTTGCATGAACTAAGTCTAGAAATGTAGGCTTGAGCCAAACTGTGAGGGGATTTAAATGACAGGCTGAGATCTGAATAGTTTCCTAGAAACAATAGGAAACCAGTGAAGTTTTTTGAGTGGGGGGAGTAACACAGGTGTGCCTCTGCTCAGAGTTTAATACTGGCTTGGGGAGGATGAGCCACCAGAAAAACTTCTCTGGTCTTCTTCCAATTACCATGAGGCTAAATGTTTGATCAGGAGAGGCTCTCAAACAAAATGACAGGAATTAGCAATGATTTACCCAGAATTATGATCTATATGAGGGTCGATGCCTAGGCTTGGGAAACAGTCCTGAAAAGTAGAGACTGAAGGCCAAGATCACCTTGATTGAAGATAGAAAAGACCTTTGAGGTCACCACTTAATTTAAAGATGAAGTATCTGGGGGCGAGAGAGATGACTTGAACTGTCCCACATGACACAGAGCAGGGACACAAGGCCAGGGCTTCTCAGTTCAGCCCTCTTTCTACCATGGCTTGTTGCCTCCCAAGAAAGCCAGTGCTGCACCTCCACTCCCCCATATCTAACAAAGGGTTGAGGTGGAGTCAGCCCTAGAAAGGGGATGAGGCAACTACCAGATCTGGGCTCAGGAGAGGACATTTGGAGGCAGTTGGTGAAGTTGTGAAGAAAAAAAGCAGAGAGCTGATCAGAGTGTTCCCTAAAGATTTTTGGATTAAAAAAGGATTCTTGGGTTTTAGGGCATATAAGATAGCCAGACTCCCTGCTTATCAGGCAGAAAACCAGAAAGTCCCAGTGGCTCCAAGGTATCTTCTTCATATTGCATGAAATTATTCTTTCTCCTACTTACTTCTTACTGTCCATCAATTAAAGATTCTAAGATACAGTTAAAGGAAAAATTATAACTCATAGGGTTATTTGCAACTTGAGGTCAATCGGTATAATTAGATTAATTCCTTCCTAATACCTTATTGAAATCACAAGAAAAAATGACTGAGTTTTTTGTGTGTGTGTTTTTTAGGGGGAAGGCGTACGGGAGGAGAAAAGAATGGGGAAAGTACTGAACGAATTATGCACTCAGTATTGAACCCTTTGTCATTACTTACAACCCCAAAGGGGAAAATAGGTAGTTTTGAAATCTGAGGCACTAAGAGGTAAAAGGCAATGTAGGATGCCATGGTTGGGGGAGAGCTTTGAGACAAGACATTGGCTAGCATGATAGAGCTAGATGCCTGGAGCTCTGATGGATGGTGGAGGGGCTCAGAAAGGGTGATGGGAAGGCCTCAAGATTAAGCCTCATCCTGCTTTTTTTATTTTGTCTAGGACTAACCCTGTCCCTTCCCTTCTTCCCTGACCCAGACACTATCTGGGCAGTTAGTCATAGAACCAAATAGAGTGTTGGACTTACAGTCAGGAAGATCTGAGTTCAAATCCTGCTTTGGGCACTTACTACTTTTGTGACCCTGGGCAAATCACTTCATCACACTCATCTGTAAAATGGCTATGATAATGATGATAATAACTAGCATTCATATAGTGTTTTGAGCTCTGCAAATGGCCCTCACAGCATCACACTGAAGTAAGTGCTATTACTATCCTAATGAGTTAATATATATAAAGGTCTTTGAAAACTATAAAACACGACATAAATGTTACCTAGTACTCTCCTTTTGAGAAACAGGAAGCATGGAAGGTCACAGCTCAATCGTGCATGTCATAGACACTCTGCATTGTCAGAGCCATTTTAGATTGTGGGAGGAAGGAAAGTACGATTTCCTCTAGTCCTGTGACATGAATCCAGGACAATGGGTGAAGGAATCTCCTTCATGAACTATGAGGACACTCCACTCTAAAGAAAAGAATTTTCCTTTGTTTTGATTCTAAATTTGCTTCTTTCCAATTTCTACTGGTTCTTCTACTTTTAGCCAAGCTAATGGAGGGGAATATAGCTTCAACTGAGTCAAGTCTATTGAGAGGAATTCACAGATTCTGGGACAAACTTGTCTCTCCAAAATCCCACTGCAATTTTCATTACTAGGCTACTCCTTCCTCTGACCCAGTTTAGTCGGCAATTCTTTCCCCAAAGAATCCAGTCAGCTTGTCATCTCATCCCCATTTGTGTACTGAGAGAAAGACATTGTTGTTCCTATTAGCCTGGTGACGGCAGTGGTAGTTACCCAGTGACAGGATGAAATTACTCAGGCAGCAGTTTACTCAGGTGGGGGACCTGTTAGTCAATTTCCCAGAGTAAGCCACTTTTGCAGGGAGTGTGTAATTTTGATACCTGTTTAATTTCAATCCCTCTATCTTGTTTGACAGGATGATTTCTCACCCTTTGTAAATGGTGCCATATACCCCTCAATTGGCTTGCCTCTCCCTGCTGTTATAGCATTCCCCTGTCAGAAATATTTAGAGAAACTATTCTCCCCAAAAGTCTTAATTCTATTGTGATATCTCCCACAAAAAAGCCCCCCCTCTCATTTCCTCCTTAGACACACACACACAGACACACACACACAGGCATTGTTGCAACAATATTTTTATTTCCTGGAGTTTTAAATATTTATATTGTATGCCTCTAGTGATCCGATCTTCCACATGAACAGACGCAAAACTAACAATTTGTGGCTTTCAGAGAAATCCTCATTGTAACTGACCTCTCACTGTGTCCTCTTTTGCCGCACATCCATGAGAAGGCCTGGCTAGTTTTCTTTTGTTTTTTTGTTGTTGTTGTTGTTGTTTTTTGGTTTTTTGGAGGGCAATGAGGGCTAAGTGACTTTCCCAGGGTCACACAACTAGTAAATGTCAAGTATCTGAGGTTGGATTTGAACTCAGGTCCTCCTGAATCCAGGGCCAGTGCTTTATCCACTGTACCACCTAGCTTCCCCCAGGCCCGGCTAGTTTTAACCTGCTCCAGAACTCTGCCCGGAATTTAGCTCCTGAGGTTCTGTGGTAGCAGCTCAAGGTTTCTGCAAAGGTATTTGAAAAAAAATTCTTTAACTTATTGTAAGGCTGATAGCAAAAGGATTTTCGATTCAGGAAGACCATAGAGATAACCCACTACAAACATTTTGTTTTTGAAAAATTTAATTAAAAATTTTCAATACATTTAATTTAAATTTCTCAATAAACAACTCTATCTTTTCCCCCTCCCATTCTCCCCACTAAGGAAAATGATGGGGGAAAAACCAAGAAAAAATAAAACTCATAACAAACATTTACTTGGCTGTTTAATCAAGCAAAACAAATTCTTGCATTAGCCATGTCCCAAAACACATATGTCTCATTCTGTGTTCTGAGTTTATCACTATCCTGTCAGGAAGTAGATGACATCTTTACCATCATTAAACCCCTCATTGGAGTTGTACAATCTTAAAAGTCATCTAGCCCAAGATCTTCATTTCAGGGAAAATGGGGACTAGACCTGCGACTCTGAGGTAGGGAACTTCTAGAGAGGGAACTCCTTCCCCCAAAGCAGATTGATGCCTGCTGTGACATGCATAATGTTACAGAGCTACCTTGGCCACTAAGGGATTAAATGACCTATCTAGGATCACACAGCCAGGGTGTCAGAGATGGGATTTGAACCCATCTTCTTGAGTGTGGCTCTGTCTCTTTATGCATTCTATTGGATGAAAAAGCTAAGATTCAGAAAGATTAATTAACTTATCCATGGTCACACAGATAATCCATGACAGAACAAAAATGTGAACCCAGCTCTTCCAAGTGCAAATCCAGCTTTTATTTCTCTGGCCCCATGGTGAGAGGTGACTAAAGCTCAGTGGTGAGATACTTTTCCAAGGTTATGCTGCTTATAAGAAGGGATGATAGAGCTGCATCCCAGGTCTCCTGACTGCCAATGACATAGTCCCCTGTTATTTCTGCAAACTCCCGATGCCTCTTTTATCATGAGGAGTGTCAGATCCTTAGAATGAGAATGAGGGAGGATAGCCATCCCTGCCACTAAAGAACATTCTGCACTGTGGCCCAGTTGTCCATGGAGCTCAAGCCTTAGGTTTTTGTTACTTTGCAAAATAAAACTGCCTGGTTGCTTTCCTCCCAGATATCTCAGAGAGCCACGAGCAACCTCGTGAATAATTGGCTGCCTTCTAACTACTCAATGGGGAGCTGAGCATAGCTTAGACCAAAGGGAAGTATCAGGATGGAGATGCCCAGCAGTATATGATTGGATCAGAGAAAAAGCTTTCTACAGAAACTGGGTCAGACTTTCTCTAGTCCCAACTTCCTTTGTCCATGGAAATGGCAGAAAGAACCTAAAAGGTACAGACGTGATTTCTGTCGGTTACTAGCTGTGTGACAAAGAGCAAGTGATTGTTTCCTCATTTGTAAAATGAGGGAGTAGAAATGGAGGGGCCTGAACTGTTCCGTGTAGAAGAGCATTCATTTTCCCCAAGGAAACAATGACAGTGGCAACATCCAAGAAGCCCAAAGAAGAGGGAAGAGCAGCTGTGGCCTGGGAAGCGTCAGCAGGTCATGGATAAAGCAGCACTATGCAGAAATCTGGGGTCCCACACCACTAGAAATAGATATATGGAGCAGAGCTAGGAGCAAGTGAAGTCCCCAGAGCACACTGAGGAGCTGGAGGGAAAGAGACCTATAACATGAAGGGGGGGACATTTCTGGACATCTGTTCCCTTTCCCAACAGTATATGGGTCTGTCAGCAATGTCAACAAACATTTGAGAGTCTCTTATACACCAGGCATTGTGCAAAGAAAGGCAAAAATATTTCCTTTTCTCAAGGAGCTCCTATTCTAAAGGGGAATAGAAAATGCAAGCAAACGTGTACATGCAATATCTGTACAGGATAAACTGGAGGTAATCTCAGAGGGAAGGCACTAGCTTTAAGGAAGACCAGCCTGGGATAGGCTTCCATGAAAAATTGTGTCCAATTGTTAATGGGAGAGCCTGAAAGCGATTCCAATCTCTGGTTATCTACTGTGATTTGCCTGGATCGCCTGTCCTGATTACATATTTAGTTATTCTACTAAGGTTTTCTGTCCTAGTCTGTCTGTTGGTTGAGAACACACTAGAGAGGAGCACACTACTTGCATGCAAGCTAGAACACTGAACCTTTGGGAAGCAGCACTCCAGAGTTGAATCTGTTGTTAAATAACTCAATCATCTACCCCTTCTTTTCTTTATTAACCACTTTTAAAAAGGAGATGAAGAAGAAGGTAAACCAGTGGAGACAGCCATTGACTTGTATTGACTTACTTATCCATTGTTTCCTGTAGAAATTTGGGTTCCTACTCCCATTTCTGCCTCCAACCCATATCCTTCCTACCCTTTTGATGCCAGCTTTATTCTAACTACACCTTTCACAGCCAGACCATTCAAGAGGATGTCAAAATAATCATGTATTTGCTTGTGTGAGTGTTCCCTTTCGCAAGAGAAATATGTCACTAAGATAGCTCAGTTTCAGGACAACAGGGAAGGTCTCTTCCCACCATCGTGAGCTCATATTCATGTCTTCTCCAAGCATCCTGCAGGAGTTTTGGAGGCGACAGCCATCTCCTATATGTTTCTTTCTATTTTGCATCAGTACATGTGTCCTGAGGCATAACTAGACCTTTCAGCATGCTTCCGCTGGTACTGCCTCAAGGACAGACATTGAAAGTCAGGAAAAGTTCGAGGAATTCTCCAGGAAGGCTGACATCACCCAAGACCCTGAAACATATGGGTGATGTCCCATTGTTAGAACATGAGACAGCATTAAAATCAAACCTCAAATGTCTTAAACTTCTCCAACATAGCTCTATGAGATTATTCGGGTTGGGAAGCAGTGACTAACGTCAGCTAAGGGAGAGAAGGCCCGGCAGAGTAGCCTGATAATTAGAGTCATAATATTGCAAGGGATCTTTGAAACCATCCCATCTAACCTCTTTCTTTTATGAATTATGAAACTAGGACCCAGAGGCTTGAAATGACATTCAAAGTTACACAGCAAGCTAGTATCAGAGGTGACCCTAAAACCCAGGGCGTCTAACTCCCATTTTTCAGAAGAATTATTTTATGTTTTCCCATCTCTAACATCCATTTATTCTACAGTTGAAAAGACAAATTGACATTAAATCTAGGTTGCTTGGCCCCAATAGTTGACTGTCCCAAGGAGATAGTTTAGTGCCAGGGGAAAGGGGTGAGCTAGGCCCGCCAGTCCACCTGCTGTGCACGTCCGACTGCCTGCTAGCACTCCACTTCCGGGGTGCAAGCTTAAAGGCAAGGAGAGAACGGAAGTGGGAGTTTTTTCTTGCTCTGCTGGTCTCCTGACTGTGCTGCACAGGCTGATGCTGATGAGAGTTTCGACTGGGCTCAGCTCGAGGTTAGCAGCAGCACACGGTCTCTCTCCCCAAAGGTGGCCTTCGGTTTTGGTGAGTTTTATACGGAATATAGACTAAGCCTAGACTTAAGACGATTTGTATTGTGTTTCTACTTTCTTATCCTTCTAATCAACATCACCTTGTGATTACCATACAATAAAAGCTCTAACTAGAAAACCAGAAGCTTCTTCCATTTACTAATCTGGGAGATAAATTAAGGAAAAGGTTAAAGAGGGGAGATTTATGATCTAATATCCAATTTTAAATCTCACAATGGGATGGTTTCAAAGTGATCTCATCTCTTCCTCCATTTTGGCCACACACTCCTTCATTCCATGCCCATCTTATTCTTTCTTTGAGGTTCAAAGAGCACATTCCACAGATTATCTCTGCTGATTTCCAGGACAATTAGAAGGCAACATGGTGTGGAGAATAACACACTATCCCTGAAGTCCAGAAGACCTGGATTCACAGTCTCACAGACATCTACTAAATGAGTGACACTGGGAAAGTTATTTCATCTCTCTTAATTTCAGTTTCCTCATCTGCAAAATAAGAAGGATGGACTTGATCATCTCTCAGTTCCATTCTAGCTTGAGATTTAAGATTATATGAACCCTCTGGGTCCAATATGATAGGAATTAATATACCCATTTTACAGATGAGGGTTTGAAAAGTTGAGGCTAGCTCATGGCTGCAGCTATTAAGGATCAGAGGTGAGACTTGAACACAAATCTTCCTGACTCCAATTCCCATACTCTCTCCACTATGTCAGGCCTTGTCAAGAAGAGGGCTACTCATTTCTACCAGTCCTGCCCTGCTTCTTCACACACCCAGCTAGTGAACCAGGCTTTCTTTTCAAAACCCTTCTCTGCTATATTTGGTTCATATTGCTTCCTTTATTATTATTATTATTATTTTTGCTTTGCTTATTGTATGTCATCGATCTACCCAGGGAGGGATACCTTTCCATCAATACCCATCATGTATGAAGCATCTGCTAAGTGACTTCTGTTAGCATCAGAGCTGAACTCAAACCCAAGATAACTAATCAAGGAATCAACAGACAACAGAGCATTCATAAAGTGCCTACTAAGTGCCAGGCTCTGGGCTAATCAGAATCTTTTTCTTTGTTTCTGGAAAACTTAGACTATGCTGCCCTGGAAGGGAAGTGGCCCATTGGATAGCACAGGCATTCCCTAGCCCTCGGAAAGTCACTTCCATCAGCCTCAGCTTCCTCATTTACAAAGAGTATAATAAGAGCACCTACCTCACAGGGTTGTTGTAAGGACCAAATGAGGTAACACATGTAAGGTGCTCTTTTTTTTTTTTTTTGCAGGGCAATGGGGGTTAAGTGACTTGCCCAGGGTCTCACAGCTAGTAAGTGTCAAGTGTCTGAGGCCGGATTTGAACTCAGGTCCTCCTGAATCCAGGGCCAGTGTTTTATCCACTGCGCCACCTAGCCACCCCGATGTAAGGGGCTCTTAATGCTAATTATTGTTGCTGCTGCTGCTATTTACTTTGGGGCATCAGGGTTAGACTGTTCTGGGATTTTTCTCCAAGACAACCCCAGGTTGATGATCTTTTTTGGTATGGCTGTCTGCTCTACTGATGAAGGAAACTCACCTCCTCTTAGCCCCACCATGGATACTTTTCCTTTTCTCTCCAGAAAAAAAGGAAGACAGCCTCAAACTACCTACCAACTATACTATAATTCAAACAGGTCCACTTTATTGCTGCCATCTTTCATCCTCTATATTTACTGAGTCCCACAGAGAACTAGAAACTGCACTAGAGTTAGCAATGGTACCTCTGGGCCCCATAATCAGATTGAATCATATCATAAAACAAGTGCATGGGGTAGTCTTTGGGGAAGGGAATGAAATCTAAATCCGAAGGTCTTGCACCTCTAAGTTCAGTCCGCTTTCATGGACCCTCTGGGGAACTGGGAAAGGTGGCACAGAGGGAGGGAATCTTGAAAAGCAATTTAAAGAAGAGGCTCAAATAATGTCTCACTCTAAGAAAGACTTGATAGGGAAGACATGGCAGAAGGTGATCCACCAGACAGCCACTGCTGGATCAATCAGGAGATCTTTGTGAAGGTCCTCCTCTGGTGTCTCATTGGTGTGGTAGCATGACCCGGGACTCTTTTTTTGTTTGTTTTTGTGTTTTGTTTTGATTTTTTGGTTTTTGCAGGGCAATGAGGGTTAAGTGACTTGTCCAGGGTCACACAGCTAGTAAGTGTCAAGTGTCTGAGGTCAGATTTGAACTCAGGTCCTCCTGAATCCAGGGCCAGTGCTTTATCCACTGTGCCACCTAGCTGTCCCCATGACCTGGGACTCTTAAAGGTGACCAGGGAAGAACATATGATTGACAGTGTGTCTGCTGTTATAAAATCATAAGGATCTTCCAGAGTTTGTAGTAGTTGTTGGTTTGCTTAGAATGTTTTTGCTTTTCCCCAAGGTTGTGTTGGAAAGGGGCCTATCTCCACCGGCTGAACTACTTTGGGGATTCTCTGACTTCTCATTATTGAGATAATCTCCTCATGCTTTAAGATCACATCATCTTTGGGACTGCCCTCTGCCTTTCTGATTGGAGGATGGGGTTATAAACTCCAAGGCTCCATTTAAGGAGAGAGCTCAGATCAGCCATCTCCTCACTCCCCACCTGGCTGCACTATCTTGGGACTTCTGAAAGATTTGTTTGCCATATCCCCAGGTTAAATACCTTCTCCACCTCCATCCCTACTTTTCAGCTTCCTTTGAGGTCTTGCCATCCCCAGTTCATTTGTAAGCTCCTTGAAGGCAGGGATTATCTTTCTTTTTTCCTATTTATCTCCCCAGCAATTTCCTCCTCTGTAAAATGGGGGGATAATAAGTGGTGGTGACAACAGAGTGAAAATAGGGGTAACAATAGCCCCACCTTTAGAACTATTGTGAACCAAAGTGCCTGGCACATAGAGTTTATCCAGTTCAACCCTTTTATATTACAGAGGAGGAGACTGAGACCTTGAGAAGTGGGCTAGTTCATTTTTGTTTCATTTTGGGGTTTTTTTGGGGGGTCTTTTTTTGTGAAGCAATTAGGGTTGTGACTTGCCCAGTTTTATTTATTTTTTAACTTTTATTGATGCAATTTGCTTTTATAAAAGTTCCAGGCATGTTCCATTTTGCAGGGCTAGTAAGTTATAGTCAAGATCCAAACTTAAGTCCCTTTGACCCCAAACCTAGAAGTCTAGCATGAGTTAGAGGCAGAAGAGACCTTAGAAGCCCTATCATCCATTCTTCTTCACTTTACAGATAAAGAAATTGAGACAAAAAGGTGAGATGAATCACCCAAGGTCACATCGGTTAGAATTAAGATTCCAAGCCTGGTGACTCACTTTCATTCCAGTGCTTTTAAACATTAGGTTATGGATATTCAGAGTTAGAAGTGACCTTAAAGGTCATCTAATCAAACCTCTCTCACCTTGCAGGGGAGAAAACTGAGTCACAGGGAAGTGAACAGCCTTGACCAAATGTCAGAGCCCAGAATTATACGACATGGCCCTGGGTCTTACAAGCCAGCACTCTTTTCATCAAAGAACACAAGTCTTCATTCAGAGGGGCTCGTTGGCCTAAATTTGGCCACTGTGGCATGGCCTGTCACTCATGAACCTGTCAGCAGAGCCATGGAGTACTCATGGAAGGAGGTCTCATGACAATGAAATCCCAAATTCGGAGAAGTATTGAGGAGGTGATAATTGGTATGAGGCTGAAGGACAAAAGGGAATGCAGGACAGAGACACAGGGTGTGCTTGAGCAGAGCAAAGGAGCCATCTGGGGAATAAAATAACTCACAAGCAAAATAAAGGCAGGAGCAGAATGGATGAGAGAGCTGTGAAACTGACAACTTGGACTTTCATTAGATTCTCACAGACCTAAAATTCTCTAAATCCCCCAGCTAATGGTGCAAGCCCTTCTGAACAGAAGCTGTAGAAAAATAGGGCATCATCCCTTACTGGAAAATCTTACTAGTCAGATGGAGAATTGCCAATTTATAGAACATCACAGCAGGGTAGAATCTCAGAGATGGAGAATCATTTATCATTGATATGGGAAAGAGGATTCATGATCATGATCAGGGTTCAAATCTCTGTCCTGCTTACTCACTGAGACCCTGGGCAACTCAGTTAACCTGTATGGGCCACAGTTTCCTCGCCTGTAAAAAGAGGGGGTTGGACTCAATGATCCCTAAAGCCATTTGAAACTCTTGATCTATAATCTCATGATCCCATGATGCATTTCTCATTGGCCCATGCACATCTTTGAGTAGAGAGTACCATCAGAATGCTGGCAGGACCCCTTGGCCTGGCCCAGATAGACCAGATAAGTTTCTCTGACTGGCTCCATCATATTAAAGCCTTGTTAGGGCTTTTTCCTCTGCCTCCTGCTAATAGGAATAACCTCTGGAGCAGGAGTAATTTATCCATACATCTAGCTTACATGGCTTGTCACTGCTGGTAGGAGCTCCTAACCCTCTTGGGCCCCCTCTCCTCTACAATAGAGCCACCCTCACTCTCAAATACATTATTTTAACCTGTCAGAGTATAAACAGGACAATTACTTAGCCCAATGCTGGGCCCCAAGTGTTGATAAAGGAAACTGGCACCAGCACCGTCATTCAGCTGGTCCATGTTAAACAAGGCAAAATGAAGCCATTTGCCTGTTCAAATGAAAACATTTGTCAAGCTCACTAATTCACAATCAACCAGCTGCAGAGCCTCGATCTGAGTCCTTGATGACAGGCCCTGGAAAGGAGGGGAACAAAAGGAGAATGGGGAATCAAGGAGAGAAAGATGCCCAGTCCTAATACAGAGAGGAAGGGGTAGGTTCTGATCCTGTTGGCCAGTCTGCAGATTCCAGGGCATGATGGGATTGACATGCTGTGTCATCGCTTTCTTCTTTGTTACAGAGGATGGCTCATTTGGGAGCAGGGGTGGAACATGCCTGGAACTTTTATAAAAGAAAATTGCATCAACAAAACTTAATTTAAAAGCTAAAAAATTAATAAAAACTAGGCAAGTCACTTAACCCTAATTGCCTCACAAGAAAGACAAAAAAATCCCAAACCAAACCAAAACAAAATTGAACAAAAAATAAAATCTCATTTAACTAAAGTGATCCATGATCAATCAGTTTAAGGAGTCTGAATATGAGGTGAATGAAGACAGGCTCTTGGGAACATTATCTATATGGACAAATTATCCAGATTACATATGGCATTAATGCTACCCAAATGTACCCTATTGATCACAAGGAGAGTGGAATTCAAACTCAATTCAAATCAATTTTGTTCCATCAATAAATGTTTTTGAATACCACATACAAATATATGTATACATGATATATATGATACATGAACACACACATACATATATGGCAGCTAGGTAGTGTAGTGGATGGAGCACCAGGCCGGAGTCAGGAAAGACCTTAGTTCAAATTCAGCCTCAAACATTTACTAGCTGTGTGACCCTAGGCAAGTCACTTAATCCTGATTTCCTCAGTTTCCTCATCTATAAAATGAGCTAGAGAAGGAAATGGCAAACCATTCCAGTATCTTTTCCAAGAAAATCCCCAAATAAAGTTACAAAGAATTGGACATGATTGAAATAACTAAACAATAAATATACAATATGTAATATATATGTGATATATATACCAACACATACACACATATATATATATCTATCTCTATTCTATATCCTTACCCCTCTTTCTATATATATATATATATGTGTATGTGTGTGTGTGTGTGTGTGTGTATATATATATACACCCACACACATGCACGTGTGTGTGTGTGTGTGTGTGTGTGTGTGTGTGTGTGTGTGTGTGGAGAGAGAGAGAGAGAGAGAGAGAGAGAGAGAGAGCACTGCCACTAGCTGTTGCTGTTCTAGTTACCAGTAATACAAAGAACTGAAGCACAGTTTCTGGTTTTAAAGATATTAGCTCTACTGTAGGATAAAATATGGGGGGAAAAGGTAAGAAGATGCAGGCTAATTTTAGGGGGAAGAGTCTGAATGGAGCCTTGAAGAAATATCAGAATTCCAAGAAGGAAACAAGAGGAGGGAGTGCATATCAAGCATGGAGCACAGCCTTGTGCATAAGCCTGGAGATGGAAATAAGGGAGGCCAGGGAGGAGCAAGTAGGCCAGTTTGGCTAGCACACAGAGTATATGAAAGGGAGATGGATGAACTAAGGTCATCTGCTAGTCAGATTCTGGAGGACTTTAAAGGCCAAGCCAAAGAGTTCATCCTTTATCCAAAGGCAACTGGAATCCACTGAAACTTCATCAATGGAGAAGTGACACCCGTGCTTTAGAAATAATATTTTAGCAGCAAGTGTAGGATGGTTTGGGAAGGGAAAGACTTGAAGAATGGAGTATGTATGTCTCAGTGCAACCCATCACTCAATAATGGGGAAACAACTCTGACCACATATTCTAATGATAATAGATCAGTAATATAAATTTTCTGTACAATTATTTTTTTAAAAACTCTAAGAATTTTATACATTGTGTAATGTGTGAGAGTGTATATGTATGTGTGTGTTTGTGTGTGTGTGTGAGAGAGAGAAAGAGAGAGAGAGTTCATTTTACATAAGAAAAACCATTTAAAGAAACTTCCAAGGTTCAGGAGAGGTCACCTAGTCCATTCCTCTCTTTGGAGACCCAGAAAGATAAAGTAATTTGCCCAGGGTGACACCTTCCAAGGTTGGAACCATTTAAATCTTCTAAAACCAAAGCCAGAACTCTTTCCAGAGTACCACAGGGGGAAGAAGTGGAGATGTTAGGATATAAGCCCCTGAAAGAAAGAAAGAAAGAAAGAAAGAAAGAAAGAAAGAAAGAAAGAAAGAAAGAAAGAAAGAAAGAAAGAAAGAAAGAAAGAAAGGAGGGCGGGAGGGAGGGAGGGAGGGAGGGAGGGAGGGAGGGAGGGAGGAAGGAAGGAAGGAAGGAAGGAAGGAAGGAAGGAAGGAAGGAAGGAAGGAAGGAAGGAAGGAAGGAAGGAAGGAAGGAAGGAAGGAAAGAAGGAAAGAAAGAAAGAAAGAAAGAAAGAAAGAAAGAAAGAAAGAAAGAAAGAAAGAAAGAAAGAAAGAAAGAAAGAAAGGGAGAGAGAAAGAGAGAGAGAGGAAGAGAGAGAGATGGAGGAAGAGAGAGAAAGAGAGAGAGAGAGAGAGAGAGAGAGAGAGAGAGAGAGAGAGAGAGAGAGAGAGAGAGAGAGAGAGAGAGAGAGAATATAAGCCCCTTGAGAGCAGCCATTACTTTTGCCTTTCTTTGACCATTCCTTGGTTGTCTTTGCTGGGTCTTCATGAGAGTCACACCTGATAATGGTGATTGCCCCCTGGGATTCAATCCAGGATTTCTTCTTCCTCTCTACTGTTTCACTTGATGATCTCTTCAGTTTCCTTGGATTCAATCATCTCTCCACTGATGATTCTGAGATCTCCATATACAACTCTAACCTCTCTGCTGACTTTCAGGCTGACATCTCTGGATAGCTGTTAGGCATCAGCATATCCAAAACTGAACTCATTTTTCTTTTCCCATATTATGGAAGTTCTACATTACTGCTAAGGGAACTACCATTCTCTTGGTAACTTAGGCACACAAACCATGTGTCCTCGTCAACTTTTCACTCTTTCTCATGCCTCAAATCCAATCTATTGCCAAATGCTCTACAATTTACCTTTGTAAAATATCTGGCATATGCCCCCTTCTCTCCATTGCCACCACCACCACCCTTTTACAGATGCTCATCACCTCATGTCTACACCATTGCAGTAGCCTGCTGGTGGCTTTGTCTGCCTTAAGTCTCTCCCCACTATGAACCCATCCTCCATCTGTAAAAGAAATCTTCTTAAAAAACAGTACATACCATATCACTCCACCATCCCCTCCCAAACCCTCAGCCATTCAACCAATTCCAATGGCTCCCAATCACTGCTAGTACCAAATATAAAATTCTTTGGCATTCAAAGCCCTTCGTAGCCTGATCTCCTCCTATCTTTCTAGTCATCTTACACCTTATTCACTTTTACAAACCCTATACTCAAGAGACATTACTCTCCTTCCTGTTCCTCACATAAAATATTCCTCTTGTAACTCCTGTCATTTTCCTGGCTGACCACCATGCCTGGAATGCTCTTCCTCCTCATCTCTACCTTATGGCCTCCCTGGCTTCCTTCAAGTCTCAAATAAAATCTCACCTTCTATGAAAAGCCTTTCCCTTTCCCCTTTAAGTCTAGTGCCTTCCCTTTGTTGTTTATCCTCAATTATCCTTTCTAGATCTTGTTTATATATGGAAGTACAGACTGTTTCCTCTATTAGACTGTGAGCTCCTTAAAAGTCGGGACTATTTTTGCCTTTCCTTGCCTATCTCTACTACTTGGCATAGTGCCTAGCACATAGTGGGTGCTCAATAAATGCTTGATGATTAACTTTAGTATCAAAACCATTGAGGGGATTTAAGGTTTGATGGAATATTAAAATACAAATCCAGCAGACAGTCAATAGAAATAACCTGATTCATGGAACAAAGCCACCAAGGCCCTGTGACACCCACTAATCTCATCCCCCGTTGGCCTGACCAGTATAACTTTCAGCCAGGCTTCATGGGGCTTCATACTTCCTTCAGTCACACAGCTTGGCCTCACACCTGCACAGTTAATGCATGAGCTTTGCACATTCTAGCAAAGTCAGCTGGCAAATGGCAAAAAGACTGGAGCAATGGGAGGTCTCCAGAGAGCCTCTTCTGATTCTACATCTGTTGTGTTTTGCTAGGGCTTGGGGGTGATATATGGCAGGCAGAATTGAGCTGCTGCTAGTGTTCACAAACAAAATTACCTTTTACCTTTGCATGTAAGAACACTTGTTATGTTTCCAGAGCCCCTAGAGCCTTCCTATACAAGCACAGGAAAACAGGAGCAAGGTTAGCTGGTACATTTTCAGAAAGTAGGTGGGGAGATAGAAGCCTGTGAGTCAGTCAAGAATTGTTTAGATGCTTACTCTGTGCTAGAAACTGTGTTAAAGTGTTGGGGATAAGAAGAAAGGCAATATCTTTCATAAAGACTGCTCTCAAGGAGCTCACAAACTAATGAGGGAGACAACATTCAGACAATATATGTATGCAGTGTGCATAGAAGGTAATAGAAGAATGAAAGCATTGGAAAGTTAAGAGAGAAAGGTCTTTAGCAGAAGGTAGGATTTGAGCTGAGGCTTGAAGGATGCCAGGAGGCAGAGGTGAGGAGGAAGAGTAGTCCAGGCACAGAGGAAGAGCTTGCACAGGTATCTGAAGTCAGGAGATGGAGTGTTATGTGAGGAAGAGGCAAGTTTCTCTGGATCAGAAAGTACCTAAAGGACAGTAAAGAGGAAAAAGACTGGAAAGGCTGGAAGGGACCAAGTTGTGAAGGGCTTTAAAATCCAATTAGTTAGCCAGTCAGTAAGCATTTATTAAGTCCCTAATGTATGCCAAGATCTGTGCTAAGAGCTGTGGATACCAAGAGGCAAAACACAGTTCCTGTCTCAAAGGAGCTCACAATCTAATAGAGAGGAAAACAAGCAATGAATAATACAAACCAGCAATATTGGGGATAAAAGTGAAATTATTTACAGAGAGAAAGCATTTAAATTAAGAGGGACTAGAAAAGGCTTCTTGTAGAAGGGAGAACTTTGGCTGGGAGGAAGCCAATAGTTTAGTTGAAGGAAGTCAATAGATGAAGATGAGCTTTCAAGGCAAGGGGACACAGAGAAAATGCCCAGAGCTAAGAGATGGAAGATGTTGTTCATGGAACAGCTGGGAGACCAGTGCCACTGAATCAAAGAGTACATTGAGGGGTATAAAGGATAAGTAGACTAAAAGGGTAAAAGAATGCTAGGTTTTGAAGGGCTTTGAATGACAAACAGAGCATTTTGTACTTGATCCCAGAGTGACAAGGAGCCAAAGGAACTTATTGAGTAGGGGAGGGACACAATCAGACCTATGTTTTAGGAAAATCCCTCTAGTGACTGAATGGTGGTTGGAGTGGAGTGGGGAAGAGACTTGAGGCAGGCAGACACCACACCCCCAGCAGCTGTTGTAGTAGTCCTGCATAAGGTGATAAGGGTCTGCACTAGAGTGGTAGCAGTATCAAAGGAGAGAAGTGAACATATTCAAGAGATGTTGCAATGGTGCACTCAATAGGCTTTGGGGGAAAAGAGAGGGTGAGGAGTCCAGGATTTCACCAATTTGTAAGTCTAGGGGACTGGGAAGATGATAGAGCCCTTGACAATAATGAGGAAGTTTGGAAGTGGGAGGAAGTTTGAGGATTTTACATTGGATCCCTAGAAGTAGGGGGCAGCTAGGTGGCACAGTGGATAAAGCACTGGCCCTGGATTCAGGAGTACCTGAGTTCAAATTCAGACACTTGACACTTACTAGCTGTGTGACCCTGAGCAAGTCACTTAACCCTCATTGCCCTGCAAAAAAAAAAAAAAAGTAAATGGGAGCCACTAGAGTTTCCTGAGTGTAGGGTGGAGAATGTCATGATCACATTGCATTTCAGGGAAATCCCTTTGGCAAGTGAGTGGTGATAGACTAGGGTAATAAGAGGCTTTCTGAAGGCAGAGGGACCAATCAGAAAGCCATTGCAATAATCTAGGTGAGAGGTGATGACTGCCTGAACTAGGGTGGCAACTGTATAAATAGATAGGTTCAGAGACAGAGACATTAGAAATGCATATTGGTGATAATGTCACAATAATATCATAATTACTTCCTGAAACTTATATGGGGTATCCCAAAAGTCATAGGTCAGTGTTAAGTTGAAGCTTTTAGCTTTATACTGCACTAAGACTTTTGGGACACCCTGCCTGAGGGCGCTATCATAATATTTAAAACCTAACCAGGGTTTTAGAAATAATTTGGTCCTCTTATTTTACAAAGACTTTCATGTTTTCATAGTATCCTCGATTTCAAGCTGGAAGAGATATTGGATATCATCTAACCCAACCACCTCAATTTTGCAGACGAGGAAATTGAAGACCAAAGAAATGAAATAAAATTGTTGAAAATCACCCAGAGAGTAACTGGAAGAGCTGGAATTTGAATCCAGGTCCTTTGACCAAATATGGGTACCTGGGTGGCATAGCGGATGGAGCTTGGAGTTAGAAAGTCTCATCTTCATGAATTCAAATCTAGTCCCAGACACTTACTAGCTGTGTGATGCTAGGGAAGTTGCTTAACCCTGGTGGCCTGCTTTCCTCATCTTAAATGAGCTGGAGAAGGAAATGACAAACCACTCCAGTATCTCTGCCAAGAAAACCCCAAATGGAGTCACAAAGAGTTGGAATGACCAATATGACTCAACAATAACTACAAAAACCTTTGACCAAAGTCAGTAATGTGTTGTTTGAAATATTTTGGGGGTGCCTATCTCTGTCCTAAGTTATATGAAATGTAGCTGGGGTTTCTAATATAGTGTTACTTTTAAATTAGAGGCTAGAGCACCAGTCTTTGGCATTAAACATTTATTAAATCATATTAAATGTTAGTAAAAAGAGAGCACATGACTCCAAAAGTTGAGAAGTCCTACATTACCTAGGATAGAGAGGAGAGAGCGGGTGGGGGGGGGGTGCTCAGTGTGTCTGCCTCCTCCAGCATCTCAGGCCAAGAGAGCAAGTGAGAGAGCATAAGCTTCCTGTGGTCCAGAGCAGAGGCAGCCTTTACTCACTGCTCAAAGTTAATTGGCTAGCTTCATTCAAATCTATTACTTTACTGGGCTTGAGGGTGGTCCATATTAAAATGAGCAGTATGTGCTGGGGTCAGAGTCCAGAGGACAGACCCTTTGAGGGGAAACATCTTTCAGGTAGGTGTGGTTTTAATCTCTATTATCTACTGAGTTTTTGAGTCAGCCTGATCTCCAATTGTACTGACCCTGGGCTGGCCTTAAAAGAGGTCAGGCAAGGCTCCTTTGAGTGTGGGGGGTTCCTCTGGGTCCCCCAAACCCCATTATTTTTCTCACAGTAACACACACATACCAGTTATTAACACTCTCTCCTTCTTGAAATTATTCTGTATTTACTTATGACACATGGCTTGTATCCTGCCTTGCCCCAGTAGAATTGAAGTCCCCTGGAGACACGGACTATATTACTATTTATAACATCAAAGAACATTCAGAAATTGAAATTAATGAATATATTCATCTGAATAATATCTCACATTTCTACTTCAGATCAGCCATTATTATCCCTCATTTTGGAGATAAAGAAACCAAGAGGTCACAGAAGTAATATATTTATCAGAGATCAGATTAAAAGCAGATGCTCTTTTCATTGCAAATTCTGGTTTGTTTGGATCCCATTTCACTATGCCATGAGTTCTAGCAATTTCTCTGGAAACTTCAGGAAGTCACATGAGCTCTCAGCCTGAGTGATTTCATCTATGAAGTGAAAGTACTGGATGAGATGACTTCAAGATCACCTTCTGTACTCAACCTGTAATACTCACTTCTAAATTCATTGAGAGAACAAAGGGAGAAAGACTTGAAGTATTGGGTTAGGATATTAGCTAGTGTTTGTAACAATTTATGGTTTTTTTCTAAGTATTTTACATAGATTATTTCATTTCATTCTTTTGTTTGGTTTTGGTTTTGGTTTGGGGTTTTTTGTTGTTTTTTGTTGTTTTTTTTTAGTGAGGCAATTGGGGTTAAGAGGCTTGCTCAGGGTCACACAGCTAGTAAGTGTTAAGTGTCTGAGGCCGGATTTAAACTCAGGTACTCCTGACTCCAGGGCCGGTGCTCTATCCACTGCGCCACCTAGCTGCCCCCTCATTTCATTCTTATGATAACCCAGTGAGATTGAGGCTGTTGTGATTCCATTTTGCAATCTGAGGAAACTAAGGTTTAGAGAGGTCATTTGCCAAGGGTCACAGTGATACAATCAGAGGCAAAATTTAAACATCTCCAAAACTCTAAGAACATTTTGATATAGAGGAAAGAATGTTGAATTTACAAAAGGAAGACAGATCTGGCTTCAAATCCTTTCTCTGACATTAACTTTGTGACCGTGGAAAAATCAATTAATTCTCTGCATCTCAGTTTGCTTAGTTTACAAAATAAGCAAATACTTCTATGGCCAATCTCTGAGTGTTACTGGGGGTTCATATGAGATAAAACATGTAAGAACTAAACAGATCTTAAAGTTCTATATAAATATCCATTTTTATGATTCTTAAAATAAGAAATCAATTATGACATTATCCCTTAGCAAAAGGCAACAATTCCAAGAAGAATGATGAGGTGTGTTTTTAAGTTGCAGCTATCACCAGGAAGGTAAAAACTGGCATAAAAAAATAGAAGCAACAGTAGCAGTCTGGCTATGGGGTAGTATGCTTTAAAACATGTCATGAGTGGTCAATTGTGATGAAGGAACTAAAGTAACATTAATCTAATATAAACTAATGTCTGTTGTTTCTCCTAAACATCTATGTTTGTTTTTCAAATTGGCAGTGGAACAAACAGGGAGGTCAACCAGACTTAGACTCTGATACTAGGAGTCCAATTTCCATGTTCGGAAGGAAGAGAAAAAGGCATGGAGGGATGGAGGAATGTAAGAAGCGAAGGAAGGAAGGAAGGAAGGAAGGAAGGAAGGAAGGAAGGAAGGAAGGAAGGAAGGAAGGAAGGAAGGAAGGAAGGAAGGAAGGAAGGAAAGGGGAGGGAGGGATAGAGGAAAGAAGGAAGGAGGGAAAGAAAGAAGGAAAGAAAGGAAGGAGAAAGAGAGGAAGGAAGGAAAGAAGGAGGGAATGAAGGAAGTTTAAATGACAGCAGTGAAAAAGTAGCTTCATTATGCACAAATGGTACTGCTACCACTGAAAGGTCTGGAGATGAATGGGTTAAAATCTCCAGAGGATGGAAGTGGTCTTTGGTCCAGGTGGCCAGGCAGCTCAAGGGGATATTGAAAAGCTGACTGTGAAGGAGGGAGTCAAGCAAAACAAGACGATGTCATACATTGTTATAGCACATTGGGCTTATGAACCACTTTGAGTCCCACAACAACCTTTTGAGCTGGGTGCTATAACTATCTCCTTTTATAGATGAGGAAACTGAAACTAATAAAGATTGAATGATTTGATCAGGCTTATATTAATTACCAGATCTGGGATATGGTGTGAAGCCAAGATTTCTAGCTCTTGAGAGATCTATGTATCCTGATGGATACTTGAATTCAGGTACAAGGGGGCAAAACATGCTAACCAATCATCAACCATTAATTAGGCACCTACTACGTCCCAGGCACTATACTAGGCAATGGAGATACAAAAGCAAGTTTAAATAGCTCCTGATTTCAGGCAATCCAGATAGGCACGGTTATTCAAGAGTCACATAAAAACAAAGTGGAACAAGAAGTTAGGATAAGTAACTGTTCATCATTGTTGAAATTCAAAAGTCCACTTTGTTTTCAAGTTCTTTTTAAGAATGATTTCCTTCCATTTTAATGCATTTTTCACTCACTTTAAAAAATACTGTATAACCAGTTTTAGAAATACTAACTTTTCAAAGTTCCCTTTGTCTAAAAACTACCTCTAATTAAACGCTCAAGTTCATGTTCAATGAAAAGTATTTCCTATCATGTTATAAAATCAGTTAGAAGATCCTAGGCACCAGGATGGCAAAGGTTTCTGAGGCTCTCTAATCCATTGCACAATATGGCAGGTGGAGGGCTTCCTGCAAGCTCCTTGTCAATTGCTTTGTTCAGTCTAGTTTAAAGGATTTAGACAATGGGGTTTTTTCATCAGTCTAAGAGACCTTTGGGAGCCCTCTCTTCAGCCTAAGAAACCCTTGGGAGTCCTCTCCTCAGCCTAAGAGTTCTCATTGCAGATAAACTTCCAAACATTAAGGCTTCTCATAAAATTTATCTCCACCTAGAACTCATCCTCTGCCATGGGATTCATGCCCTTAAGCTCTATCTGGATGCTTTGAAGCAGAAACCTCTCTCCTTTCAATCATTTTGATAACTTTTCTATTTGTAGATTTCAGGGGTTTTATCTGCTTCTCTTATTCTGATCACTTAATAACTAGAGGTTGTGACAAGGCAGTCATTTTTCTAATAGAACATTACAGATACAGATATCTAGACTGACCTCAGCTCTAAGTCAAGTCAACAAGCAATTATTAAGTGTTTACTGTGTGCCAAGACCAGTGTTAATCAAGAGGCCTTTCTCAGGATAGATAATGGAGAATGTTTCAGGCTTGGACTAGACCACCCAACAACTGGACAGTTGACTTTCCCTTATTAAAATCTCTGGTTTCCTTCTAGGTTTAGTTCAAAGTACTCCTTGTGAAACCTTTTCTGATTACCTAATTAATGGTACTCCCAACTAATAGTCCTCTCATTTCGTTATATTCGAGTTGTTTTATAGACACACACACACACACACACACACACACACACATATATATATATATATATATATATATATATGGAGAGAGAGAGAGAGAGCATGTGTCCTGAGTACCTTACTGTATAGCAGCAAAACATGAACTACATATACTACACAAGAGAAGAAGCTTAACAGCTTCCACATGTGCTGCCTTTGGTGCATCCTTGGCATATCTTGGTCAGATAGGATCACCAACACAGAAGTGCTCCAACGCACGCAACTTCCGAGCATCTACTCGCTACTGAAACAAAGATGGTTGCACTGGCTCAGTCATGTGCCCCGCATGCAAGATGGGTGCATTCCTAAAGACCTACTCTACAGCGAGTTAGCCCCAGGCCAAAGACCAAAGACCTTCTGGACGCTCCCAGCTTCCCTACAGAGATGTATGCAAGCGAGACTTGAGGGCTCTGGGAATAGACACCAGCAGCTGGGAGGAGATGGCCAAGGACAACAGGAGCAGCTTGCATGCAGCTGAGATGGGCCTCTAAGCTCTGGAAGAAGAAAAATGAATGAGACGCAGGAACTGACAGGCAACAGAGAGTGTAATTTTCCGATGTCCTCATTGGGGCAGGAGCTGCAGCTCCTGTATTGGACTGCGCAGCCACACTGTGGCTTGTGGCTCTTCAAGGCGCTGATCCATGGTCATCCATGATGGGCAGAAGCCATATATATATATATATATATATATATATATATATATATATATATATATATATATATATATATATATATATATATATATATATATATATATATATATATATATATATGAAACACATGTCCATCTGATAGAATGGAAGCTATTTGAGGACAAATTTTCATTTTTGTCTTTGTATCTGCAATGTACATAGAAAACTATGGGGTTCATATCATGTGCTTAATTTATACTTGTTAATTATTTGCAAGAATCACAAACCAAATCTTCTGCAGGGATAAGTGACCCAGTGAATGTATATTGTTAATGAAGATGATGAGTATGGCATAGTCTTCAATACTAGAAGTTAGAGAGATGGCAACATAACTGAAGGAACCATGAATGAGGAGTCAAAAGCCTTAAGTTCTAGTGTTGCTCTCACTATAGAAATTTTACCCATCATTTCTTGGTTCTAAATCTAAGCTCCCTCCTCTGTGGGATGGCACATGGGAAAAGATTCCCATATTGTCATCTTTGTCAATTTGCTGGATGTGAGGTGAAACCTCAGGAGTGTTTTTTATTTTTATTTTTTTAGTGAGGCAATTGAGGTTAAGTGACTTGCCCAGGGTCTCACAGCTAGTAAGTGTTAAGTGTCTGAGGCCGGATTTGAACTCAGGTACTCCTGACTCCAGAGTCGGTGCTCTATCCACTGGGCCACCTAGCTGTCCCAGGAGAGTTTTGATGTGCATTTCTCTTACTATTAGTTATTTGAAGTATTCTTTCGTGGGGTTGATAACAGTTTGGTATTTGGTGGTGGTATTGGGTGGTTTCAGTTGTGTCCAACTGTCCATGACTCCATTTGGGTTTTCTTAGAAAATATACTGGGGTGTTTTTCCATTTAATTCTCAAGCTCATTTTAGAGATGAGGAAACAGGCAAACAAGGTTTGGTGACTTGTCCAGGGTTACACAGATAGTAGGTCTCATCCAGATTTGATGTGACCAAGTTAATTATCACAGGAAATCTGTATGTGATGTAATGAGCCCCTATTCACAACTCCCCAGCCAAACTGACCTAGAAGAATCTATCAATCTTACTTCTCATTCTTAGTTTTAATATCTCTGCTATATGCAATAGGATAGTCCATCATTCATGTACCCGACATACCAAATTAAAGAATTCCTTCCAAACTATCCTATTGGATTCCAAGTCAGAACATCTAAGTTCAGCTATAAAACTATATATACCCTTTGACCCAGAAATACCACTACTAGGTCTGTATCCCAAAGACATCATAAAAAGGGAAAAGGACCCATATGTGCAAAAGTATTTATAGCAGCTTTTTTGTGGCACCAAAGAATTGAAAATTCAGGGGATGCCCATCAATTGGGGAATGTCTAAACAAGTTGTTGTATGTGGAAGTAATGGAATACTATTGTGCTATAAGAAATGATTAGCAGGGAGATTTCAGAAAAAAACCTGGCAAGATTTAAGTAGACTGATGTTATATGAAGTGAGCAGAACCAGGAGAACATTGTACATGGTAACAACAACATTGTGTGATGATCAGCTTTGATAGACTTGGTTCTTCTCAGCAATACAATGATCAAAGACAATTCCAAAGGACTTATGATGGAAAATGCTCTCCACATCCAGAAAAAAAAGAACTGTGAAATCAGGATGCAGATTGAACCATACTTTTTTCACTTTCTTGGTTTTTTCCCCGAGTTATAATTTTTCTTTTTTCTTTTTGTTTTTTCCCTTTCTTGAGCTTTTTCCCATTTGTTCTGATTCTTCTTTCAAGATATGACTAATGTAGAAATATGTTTAATATGATTGTACATATATAATCTTTATCAGATTGGTTGTTGTCTTGTAGAGAGGGAAGGGAAGAGAGAGAGGTACAAAAATTTGGAACTCAAAATCTTATAAAACAAATTTTGAAAACTATCTTTACATATAACTAGAAACAATTCTATTAAGGTTGAAAAGAAAAAGAAGACCTAGGTTCAGATCTCACCTTTACTACTCACTCTGACTACCTATGTGACTTCAGATAACTCATGTAACCCTTCTGAGTAATTTACTCAAAGTAATAAGAAGGTTGTACTAAATCACCTCTCACCGAATATTGGGCCTGGAGGCAAGAAGACCTGAATTCAAATCCAACCATATCTACTTACTACTTATGTGATTCTAAGAAAGGGGTTCACCTCAGTTTCCTCAATTGTAAAATACCTACCTTACAGGATTTTTTGAGGATAAAATGAGATAATATTTGTAAAAGTACTTAGCAGCACATTTCTTGGCATATCGTAGGCACAATATAAATGCTTATGCCTTCCCATTTCCTTTTCAGCTTCCCTCCAAGATCAGACAGGTATTAAGTGGCAGACCACAGACTTGATCAAAGATCTTCTATCTCAAAGCCATTTCCCTTTCTGTTAAAGACTGTCTGCTATCTGAATCACACCAGATTAATAATTATCTTTCAAGGCACATTTTCCCCCAAATTCATTAATTTCCAACTCCATCATTTGGTTGTTTCCCATGGAGATTTTGAACTCTGTATGCTTGTCTATTATTTCTCCAAGCTCACTGATGGGTGGAAGACGTTCTTGTATGAAAGGACATCTGTGATTGTACAACCAAGTGTCAACACTGCTCTCACCATACATGTCAATCTGCTGGTAGAGAGAAGAAACCTCATAGTGTTGCCTTTGTCTTCACTGAACTGTCTATCTTCTACCTCCAATGGGATTCAAACATCCGCTGGGCTCTCTGAATTCTATTCCCTGAACAAGGTATAAATAATAATTCTATAAACAGAATGAAGGAATTCTGGTTGTTGAACCAACTCAGCAGCTACTTTTCCTTTCAACCAGCATTGTCTAAGACAAATATGGTACATCATTAAAAGATGGCAACTCTGGGTCTTATTAGCTAACTGGTCCTGGGCAAGCCACAGAACTTTTCTGAGCCTCAGTTTCTTCATCTATAAAATAGGGGAACTGAACTAGATGTCCTGATGTCCCTTCTAGCTCCAAATCTATGATCCTATGGGTACATGAACACAGCTAAGAAAGAGACCAGAAATAAGAAGATCAGAAGGGAGCAAAGTAGTACCCTGATGGTTTGTTGCATTTGCCATTCCTGAATACATGTGATCAAAGGGGATGAACAGGAAGTTTCCAAAAGAATAAATTAAAACTAAAGCTAATCCTATAAAAGATTTTCCAATCATTAATAAAGAGAAATGAAAATTAAGACACCTGTAAAGTTTTACATCCTACCCATCTATTTGACAAATATGACCAAAAAATGGCAAATTCTTAGGGCAGACACTTTAATGAACTGTTAGTAGTGACATGAATCTGTCTGACTAGTCTCAGTTGCTCAATCCTTCAGGCTTTTCCTTTACAATATGCTTTGCTTTTTACCTTTTTTTAAAACCAATTATAGTTAATGTGACAGAATGGGAGAAACCTTTAAACTGAGGTCTCAAGCATTCAAAAACTGACTTTCTCTGTCAACATTTTTATAGGCTCATAGATTTAGAGCTGAAAGGGACCTTAGAGATCATCCAGTCTAACTCCCTCATTTAATAGAGAAAAAACTAAGGCCCATGGAAGCTAGGTATCACCCAGTGTCACATGGGTAGTATAGGTGGCAGAGCTTGGATTTGAATTCAGGTCATCTGACTCCTTCCATGCCATTTCCATTTTATCACAATGCTTGACTTTGAGATACAAATGAAGTAATAGACTCTTCTTGGGCAATAATTTGAAGTAGTCAAATTATTGTAAAGACATTTCCAATGAAGCACAGTCCATATTGAAATTCTAGCTTCAAAAATGGCAAATTATTCAATAACCCAGAAAGGTAAAGCTGTAACTAACATGAAGCAAACAGAGCCCCTGAGCTCTGATATCCAAGGGGTCTATTTCCTTCTCTCTGTGCTGGAGTAGACGGGTCAGGGTGGAAAAAAGTTCTTTTTCTTCAGAGAAATTTCTCCTCCCTGACTGCCACATCCAAATTTTACCTTGTGAATCCACTATGGGCCACATGAAGAGGCTAGGGATAACCCATCTGCTGCATCCACAGTTGGACTGTCTTCTGTTCTGCTGCACAAATATACTTTTTTTCTTTCTTTTTTTTTGTGGGGCAATGAGGGTTAAGTGATTTGCCCGGGGTCACACAGCTGGTAACCATCAAGTATCTGAGGCTGGATTTGAACTTGGGGGCTCCTGAATCCAGGGCCAGTGCCCTATCAACTATAGCACCACCTAGGTGCCCCTACAAATATACTTTTTTAAAAATTGCCCCAAGTGAAAATATTCCTAGTTATGGTTCTTCTGAGAAGTCATTCAACAAAGAAGAGTGTCTATTCTCACACCAAGCAATATAAAACCAATTATTATATTATTAAGAAGTTAAAATTCAATTCAACACACATTAAATACCTCCTACTCCTCCCACAAGGCATCTTAAACAACTGACTGCCTTCAAGGAGTGCAAAGAGGAAAATTAAATTTCCATAGTAGGATTCTGCTTCCCATCATAACATCCTCACTGTGAGAACCAGGTGTTGACCACCTTTTCAGAACAAGTTCTTTCAGAGGCAACTTTGGTAGACAAAAGCTTTTTTATTGCATTCTCATGAGAAGAGGCACCCATAGTCAAAACAATCAGCGAGTGCCAGGGCTGAGAGTGTGAAGCCCATATTTATCCTAAGCCCTGACTCAGTAAGTCCCTCCCCTGAGTCACTATAGGTTGCTAGGCTCAGGTTCATAATCTTCCCGAAAGAGCTCTAACTCAATTTTCCTTGATATGTTACCTCTCCCATCCACACATACCTTCATGCAACACATGATCAAAAATGGGGTGGAGATTTTAGGCATGGGAGGAGAAATTAATATCCATAAGTCTATTAAGCAAGCACAGTAGTGATTAGGGTGGAACATTTACCTACTTTTATTAGAGCACTGCCGAGAGTCAGCTCAAGCTGAGTTTTACCAGTTCTCTCTCTAACCCTGAAAAACTTACTTTTCTCACGTTCTTGAGTTGCAGTTCACTAGATAATATCACCTTGCTTTTCCCTAACTTAGAAGAGTCCACTACTTTAACAGCTTGTTACTGTATTTCACACTCACCATCTCTCATTTTGAAATGTTCAAAACGTGTGTCTTTCGGTGGTTAAAATGGTGAGCTTGAAGTTGGAAAGTCTCAGATTCAAAGCTCATCTCTGATCCTTTCTAACTGTATGTGACCATGGGCAATCCACTTAATCTCTCACAGTCTCTATTTTTCCATCTGTAAGTGGGGGAATTCAATGTATTGGCCTTTGGTGTCCATTCTAACTCTAAATCGCTGAATCTTATTTTTCTTGTAATTATCAGTAATAATAATGATGATAGTCATGATTTATATAGCAGTTACAAAGTATTTTACAAATATTATGCTATTATCATTTTCACTTCACTGATGAGAAAACTGAGCCTGAGAGAAATTAAGTGACTTGCCCAGGGTCACCCAGCTGCCATCTTTGTTTTGTTGAATCCTGCCACCTGCTGCACATACAAGCCATTTGCCTCTTCAAAATGTATTTCCTTTTGCTGCCTATAATAATATAAGGACTCATCGGGCACCATGGATCAAAGCAACAAGAGATTCTTGGTTCCAAGAATGCAATTGAATTAAAAACAGTGGAGAGGAGAGAATAGGGTGCTGGTCTTAGAAGATGGCTTCAAAATCCCAATTCTGATATTCACTAGCTGTTTGACCCCTAGGCAAGTCACAACTTCTCTGTGCCTCAGTTTCCTCCTTTATAAAGTAGGGTGACAATACCTGTATTAACTACATTATGGGGATGCTGTGAGACACTAGAACAACCACTATCAGCATTTCTAGTGTAACTCCAAAAATTCTTTCACGTGATCACGAGGTTCAACTACTATTACATTCAGCTGGCAGTCTTTACCTTAGGACTCCATGAATCAATGTGAAAACTGTTATTCTCATTGCTGAGTGGAACAATTACTAAAATCCATTTGCCAGTAAATGTGGCTTGTCTTGTAAATCATTGGATCATTAACCCTAACAATGTCAGCAGTTGTCACAATCCAATCCAATTAGATTACAGAGCAAGGTAATACTCAAGAATACACTTTAAGCAAAGGGACACTCTCTTCCATTATAATATCCTCATAAATTAAATCATACATTTATTTCCCTTCTTAGTTAACAGAGGAGAGATACTCAGTTTGTTAAATATGGTGTGGAGAGGATACAAAGGGAATGATTTTAGGAATAGCTAGGTGGGACTACAGAGGAGAGAGCAAATGAATGAAATGAAAAGGGAACAGATATATGCAAAATGATCCTAGTCAACCTTCTGGAATTGGGAAAGAAGAAAGAAGGGCTTGCTGAAGCAGGGGGCTCACACCTCCAGCTTCTTTCAGGCCAGGGGTTCATCTTTAAACACTGCAGATAAATCACGAAGCTTCCCAAAACACAGATCTGTTTCACCATTGTCCCTCAGCTTACCATCTTTATGGTCAGAGGTACTACCAGTGAATGATCTTTGCACTGATTACTTCAAATATAAACTTTTATGTTTGATATATAAAACTCTTTACAACCCAGCACCAACTGATTTTCCCAACTTGATTATGCATTACTCCCCTTCATGAATTCTATGATCCACTGGCCTTGTTACTGTCACTTATAGACAATACTGCTTTTCCTATCATTATGCCTTTGAGCTAAGCTGTGCCTTATGCTTGGGATGTTCCTTCTTACCTCTCAGATCAGCTAAAGTATCTTGTGCATATTTTGTACACGCCTTCATATGTATATGTTGTCTACCATTTTGAAAACAAAAAGTATTTGATCTTTGTGTTTGTAATACAATTTTAGCATAGGGAAGATAATGAATGTTTTTTAATTGATGGAAAGACATATTTGCCATTATGACATGTGAAGGAAACCAGTGCTTCAAAATGATTTCCAATTAAAAAAAAAACATTGCCTTATAATTATTCCTTGTCACGGTTCCCTGCTTCCTACTTGCATCCTGATTAAAATAATCACCATTTGCTTTATTTTATAAGTGTAATTCAATTAAGGTCTACAAGCATTTTTAAACACCTACTATGTGACAGGCACTACCTGGAATATTGAAGATAGAAAGAGGAAAATAATAAAAGTCCTTTCTCTCAGTTTGCATTCTCCTAGAGCAATGACAATAAGGGCATAGATTCATATATGGAAGGGCCTGTGTAATCCAGCTGCTTCATTTTGCTTTTTAAGTGGTTTATTAATGCTTTTTAGCATTTCTGTCATTGTTAATGATTCCTTTAGACTCCAACAGAACCTTTCCTTGCAACAAAGTAGAGTTAAACAAAGCAATAATCACATTAGCCATGTTGGATGACAAATGCCACACTCTCCACATGGTCCACCACTGTCTTCTGAAGCCATGATGGATCATGGCAATGACTCTAGATTTGAAGGTTTGCAATATTGCTTTTCTTTGCATTGTTTTGATTGTGAATCAAATGAAATGATATCTATAAATCACGTAGTACAGTGCCCACACTTAGCAGGTGCTTAATAAATGCTGGTTCCTTTTCCTCATTCTATGAATTGTTCTCTGAGGTCTCCTTTCTTCACTCTGCTTCAGTTTGTATGAGTCTTCTCAAGTTAATCTGATTTTTTTTCATATTTATTGTTTCTTAAAGCATAATAATATTCTATAACTTTAAATATCACAGTTTGTTTATCCATTGTCCAAATTAAACAGCACCTGCTTTGTCTCTATTTCTTTGCTACCACAAAAGATACTGATAAAATATTTTGATTTATCTGAAAGCTTTCCTCTGTCTTTGACTGCCTTAGTATATATGCCTAGTGGAAACATCACTGGGTCAAAAGGTATATAGAGTTTATTGATTTTTCTGATATAATTCCATCCTACTTTCCAGAACAGTTGGACAGGTTCATATCACCACCAACAGTTCATTAGTGTGCCTGCCCTCCCATAATCCCTCCATAATTCACTACTTTTTTTTTTTTTGGTCAAATGGATGGCTAGGAAGCAAAACCTCACTGGTGTTTTAATTTTCATTTCTCTTGGTATTAGTGATTGGAAACATTCTTTCATAAGATTGCATTTAGGGGCAGCTAGGTGGCTCAGTGGATAAAGCACCGGCCCTGGATTCAGGAGGACCTGAGTTCAAATCTGGCCTCAGACACTTGATACTTACTAGCTGTGTGAACCTGGGTGAGTCACTTAACCCCCCATTGCCCCGCAAAAAAAAAAAAGATTGCATTTAGTTTTAATTTCTTCTTTTGAAAACTCACTCATGTTCTTTGACCATGTGTATTGAGGAATATATATTTGTATCAATTCCTTACATAATCCCAGATATCAAAATTTTGTCATTAGTTTATGAAAGTTTATTTATTTTTTGCCAATCAACAGATTCTCTTCACATCTTAGCTGCAATGGTTTTGCCTTCATAAAAAGCTTTTTAAAAATTAACATTGTTTCTTTTAGGATTCTTTCTTTCTCTTTATAAGAATTATACCCCTAAGGGCAGCTAGGTGGCACAGTGGATTGAGCACTGGCCCTGGAATCAGGAAGACCTGAGTTCAAATCTGGCCTCACACATTTGACACTTACTAGTGGTGTGACGCTGGTTAAGTCACTTAACCCCAATTGCTTCACCCCCCCTCAAGCAAAGATTTCTCCCCATAATCACAATTACATAAAATACATCTCTACATTCCCCTTATGATGTGACCTGCATAATTTAGATTATATACCCCCTTTTTCATTTTTTCTGCTTGCCTTCCATTCTCTCTCAATCTCTCTCTGTCTCTCTGTCTCTGTTTCTTTCTCTCTGTGTCTGTGTCTCTCTCTTCCCTCCACTCCCCTCTTCTTCATATCCTCCCATTTGTAACTTACTGTGGCATGTGATATAAGATGTTGATCTAAGTCTAATTTCTGCCAAACTACTTCACAGATTTCCTAGCAGTTCTTGATTAATAGGAAACTACTTCTAACCCTAGTTATTTGAACTTTCAGAGCTAAGGAAGTCCCCTATTGTATTTCCACAGATGGATCACAGTCTTTCCAAAATTCCTGCAAAGAGACCTGCAGAGATCTAGCAAGAGCAAGTGACAGCTCCCAACTCTGAAGAATGACCCTCCAAGCAAGTGGGGCTCCCTCTGCTTCCTCTTTGGACACCAAAGAAACTATTTTCCCATTGACCTGTATGCTGGGTTTTTTCCCCCATTTAAGGATGCTGTGTCTTGTTCATGTTAGAAACCAGTTGTCTATGAGATATAGGCTTTGTTTTAGCATGTGTGTTTGAGTTTACTTAATCCCTTGGTTTTGGAAGGCAGTAAGGATTTTTGTTGAATTTTGTTGGGAATGTGTGTGTGTGTGTGTGTGTGCATGTGTTTAAACAACATAGATCCAATGGCTATCCTTGAATTTGTAACTTTCTGTGGAAACATAGTAATCACCAGCACCATCTAGCATGAAACGGTAGTTTGTAGCCTAGTACTTACTGAACCAGTAGGTTATTACATTTGAATTCTTTGTGGGTCATTCACCTAGGCTATTCCAGTAATGACCCAATAAGCACCAAATACTTTGGAGCTCACTGCCTTATGTTATACTTTGAGATTGGGTAACAGGTAATGTAAGGCTTCTTCTTCTCCCTTATTTCTTTCATGATGTTTAATGATTTCGTTTGTTTGTTTGTTTATTTTTGCAGGGCAATGAGGTAAGTTAAGTGATTTGCCCAGGGTCACACAGTAAGTGTCAAGTGTCTGAGGGCAGATTTGAACTCACATCCTCCTGAATCCAGGGCCAGAGCTGTATCCACTTTGCCACCTAGCTGCCCTCTATTTAAGGATCTCTCTTGATATTCTTGACCTTTTTTCCTTTCAGACAAATTTTATTTTTATTTTGCTTACTTCAACTGATTATTGGACATTTTTGCCTAGTTATCCCATAAATATCTCAAATTTTACATCTTCAAAAACAGTATTCTTTACCTTTCCCTCAAACCCACCCCTCTTAACCTTTCCTATTTTTGTCAAGGGTACCACCACCGCTTCCTATCACCTGAGTTTATATTATCATCCTTCACTCTTTACCATTCATCAGTACTGGCCCCATACATACCCATAGCCAACCATTTGTCAAATCTTGTTGATTCTATCTACACATCTCACACTCAACTTCTTCTCTTCACTCATGTGGCCATCATCCTGGTTCACGTCCGCATTACCTCTCACTGAAATGATTGCAATAGCCTTCTAATTGGTCTCCCTGATTCATTTCTCACACCAAAACATGATCCACATAGTTGCCAAAGTGATGTTTATAAAGGACAGATCTTATGTCAAAAACACTCTTCTAAGTCTCCCAATCAATAAACTCTAAGTGTTTCCCATTGCTAATAGGATTTAATATAAACATTCCTGTTGGTCACTTTAAGTGCTCACAAGCTTCCTCAATCTACCTTTACCTTTCTACCTCATTTCCCCTCCTTCACACATTTAATCTAACTGAGCTTCTCGCTGTTCATGAATCTCCCGTCTTTGAATAGGCTGTTCTCCCAATCTGGAATGTATTCCTCCTCATTTCTGCCTTTAGAAGTCTCAGCTCAAAGGCCACCTTCCACATCATTTCATATCTCCCAATTTTGATTACCTTCTCCATAAATTATCTTATAGCTACATTGTATCTATGTGTGTGTTATTCCAATCTCACCAAATTGAAAGCTCCTTTGTTTGGGAGGAAGGACTCTTTGACTGTTGTTGAACCACCTAGCCCAGTTTTTGACACAATGTGAGTGCTTAATAAATGCTTATCTATTGGTTGGTTGTCATGCCACTAAATTTTTATGTTAATGTCCATAGAAATGCTAGATTAATCGTGTTGACTTGGGCCAACTAGAAACAACAATTTTTTTTCCTTATTGAGGTTTTCCTTTATTTTTCCTCCTTCCTTATAAAGTATATTTATAGTCATATTTATTTTCAGTAATTCCTGAATGTATCTTAGGAGGTAAACTCCCAGATTCTTATGCATTGCTTATTTTGAAAGAAATTACTTTTTCTATCATCTCTTTTTTCCTCAGTAACATGTGGAAAGCCTAATGATTTTGTGTGTTTGTTTTTTAAAAGCTATTTGAATTAAATTATTTCAATCAATTTTTGGTCAAAATTCTGGGAATCTCTGATAACCATCATGTGATTTGCATACAGAGAATATTTTACTTCTTTTTTGCCTATGCTTGCCCCCCCCCATTTGATTTTCTTGTCATTGGCAAAGTTAGGATTTCTAGAACTATAATAAGTAATAATGATGACAAAGGAATCCTTTCTTTACCTTTGTTCTTATTGAAAAGGTTAATATTTTTCTGTTATAAATATCACAGACTCAGTTTTAAATAGATGTTTGTCATATTAAAGAAATAAAATTTTGTTGTTCAGTCATTTCAGTTGTGTCTGACTTTTTAAGACACTATTTGAGATTTTCTTGGCAAAGATATTAGATTGGATTGCCATTTCTTTCTCCAGCTCATTTTACAGATGAAGAAACTGAAGCAAACAGGGTTAAGTGACTTGTCCAGGGTCACACATCTAGGAAGTATAATTGAGGCCATATTTTAACTCATAAGATGAGTCTTCATGACTCCAAGCCTAGTACTCTATATCCACTGTACCACCTAGCTCCAATGAATCCATACCATGGGTTTAGAGAGCAAAAGAGACCAGAGTGATCATTCAGCACCAGTGACAAGTAGAACCCAGAAAATGGCCTGCTACAAGTTCTCCCAGGTTGAATGGCAGACCTACTAAAAGAAATGAAGGGAGAGAGGAAGGAAGAGATAAGGGGTCAAATTAGAGGTCTTGAGGAAAAACAACTTGGAAGGAGAACAAATAGTTTAGAATAGAAGGCAGAACATCTTACTAAAAGTAGTTGGGCATTATGAAAACAAGAGTGTAATGGGGGAAATAACTTAAAATATGATGCAAGTAATATTATAGCAAAGTCAAATGACAGACAATTTGGAAGAGTTCATGAGATACCAATAAAAAACAGCCATTATAGAAACCTGGAAATAGAAAGATAATTTCATAACCATTGACATCCCTAAAAAGTAGGATGAAACAAATTAAAAACACCTCTTTGTTATGTATTTTAATAAATCATAGAAGAAAACTTTCCTGAACTATTATTTGGAGCTTTCCACTCATGACTGGTAAAGGGCCTCCCTGCTTATTTCACCCCCACCTGATTTTTTGCTGAATCTTGCAAACTTTTCCTGGAACCATAGTTCCAAGTTGTTGCATTTACTGTTACTCCAGTCTTTCAGTGCAGGACCCAGGGTGGAAGTGAAGTTCTTCCACTAGCCTTTTGAAACTCTTAGCCCTGAGTCCCTGGCTGATAGCTAGCAAACCAAGTCAACAGGGGTTTATGGACCCTTCCCCCCTCTGGACAAGCCCAGATGAGGTAGGTGCTGAGTTAAATGATCATGATCAACCAGTGACACAGTGTTAGATGAAACACATTGCTGAGTTGGTCATTAAACCAGGAGATAGTAGTTGGATGGATACCTTCTCCATCAATAGAGTAAGCAGGTGTGTGATCTAGACAAATTTTGGGACCTCTTGCTGTTTTGTGCTTTGCTGTTTATGAAGATTGTTTTACTATAGATTCTTTCCTTTACCCTCTTTACTTTTAACATTCATCTTTTATTTCAAAAGGCCATCACCTTTATCAGTCATTGGAGGAAGAAAAATAAGCCCAGGGCTTTGTTGAATAAGGAAAGGGAGCCGGGGGTGGACAATCCCATAAGGATACTCTTCACTGCTCCATCTCTATGGTATTCTTCACCCCCACCTCAAACATCTAAGACTTGAGTTTATCTTTCTTCCTCCAATGACTGATAAAGGTGAAGGTCTTTTGAAATAAAAGATAAACAAAAGGAAAGAGAATAAGGAAAAGGATCTATAGTGAAAAGTAATGAAGAGATGGGAGGAACTAGTGCTTTTCATAACTGGGAAATGACAAGAAAAAAATATACCAGTTTTGAAGTGAGGATGGTGGGAGGAGTTGAGTCCCCTGGAACTTGAGTTGAGATATTTCCTGAGCTAGGTTCGGAAAGGTTGTGGTATAAGGGGGGAAGGTATAATGCAGAAATACTCTAAAGTGAACCTCGTTATCTGAACCCCTAATCCCAGGAAGCTTCACCTCCACCACATCTCTGTTACAGCACAGTGTCCTAGAAAGAACAGTGAGGCAGAAGTCCAAGCTCTACAAGTTATTAGCTGTGTAGATTTGAGTAAGTCACAAATTCTCTGAACCTCAGGTTCCTCATTTATAAAAAGTGATAATACTTGCCTTCTTGAACTGCTGTGAAGAATACACAATAATGTGCTATATAAATGAGTTATTCTTATTATTCAGGGATGGTGGGTGTCAAACAAAGGGTATTAACAGTGAGGACCCATTTGGGAAAAGTTCTTAGTACTTCTCATCTAGTGGGATTATATAGCCGGGAAAAGGAGATGACTGGCACACTTAAGTAATTGCCTATAAATAGAATAGCTTTGCATGTCATTCTTCATTCTTCTCATTCTTCTATTGGGAGAAAACTCATTATGCCTGAGGGAAGGAGGGCAGAGAAAGGTATGCTTTGTGGCCAGAGCTAAGTGAAACTCCATGTCACCATGAATCCATCAACATAGCAATCAGCAAACACTTATTAAGCACCTACTATGTGCCAAACACTGTGCTGAGTGCTAGAGATAGCAAGACAAGCATGAAACACACCCTGCTCTCAAGGAACTTACATTCTATAAGTGTTAGGGAGCCCATTGATCTCCCATGATGCTCCCTTTCTTCTTTGCTGCTTGATTGAATTTATACATTTCTTTCAGAATGTTGGTGACATTGCAGGATTCTCCAGCTTAATTGTTTGGGCCTCCAGCAGGTGTCAGCTGCTCAAAGCCAGGCAAATGTCTCTGGCCTGGAATAGCTCTCCAAGTGGCAGTGACTTCAGATCTCCCTAAAGATCTGCCCTCAATGTTGTGCCCACACTTATCACAATGGGGAATCTCAAGATGAGTGCCAAATTATCAAGACCACTCAGGGAAGGGTGATGTGGAGCCACTAAGAAAAATAAAGAACCAACAGTATCAGCATGATGAAGGCCTGGCAGGTTTAAGTGAGAAACAAAATACAGGAGAAAGCACTGAAGAGCAGCTTGTTGAGTAAATAAATGGAGACCACAGGAGAAATTGGATTAATTCCTTCCTGTTAGAGCCAACTTCAGAAAAAGATAATGCAGCCCTCCCTTTATGGTTGCCATAGGCAGCTCCTAAGCTATTTTTGTTCTGACCAATTTAAGTGTTAGTCAATACTATAAATATTCCAGGAGGCTCTAAGTCTTCTGAGAGCTTACCCCATTTTCCTTTATCCTAAATAATTTGGCTTCATCATTTTCATCACAGTATCATTGGCCAATACTTTACAGATCATCGAGGTCAACCGTTCTTTTGACAGCTGAAGAAACTGAGAGCCAGAGAGTTGAAATGGTTTGTCCAAGAACCCAGAGGCATTCATGCATCCTTCTAGCCCAGCTCTTAGGACTCCAGACCCAATTATCTTGACTAGATGCAGGCTTCTAAGAGGAGGTGGCATTTGAGTTGGGCCTTGACGAATGGGCAGGATTTCAATAGGTAAAGATTAAGAGATAGGCAACAGCACAAACGTGGGACAGGGAAGCACACATGTATAAGGCAGATGACAAGCAGTCCAGTTTGATTGGATCATTATCTGTATAACCATGGCAACCCATTTAACTTCCCTGGGCCTCAGTTTCATCAGCACAAGGTTAGAATAGATGATCTATGAGATCTCTTCCAGCTTGAGACTATGAGCCTATGAAAACCAGGGTAGCAGCAGATTAAAAAAGCAGTGAGGAGAGGGGGCATTGAATGTCTTACTAAAAGGCTTGGATTTGAGATAATAGTAAATAAGAAGACACTGAAGTAGTAAATAAGAAAAACCTGAAGGGTTTTGAAGAGTGGCATCACATGATCAGACTATGAAAAAGGAAGATTAGTAAGATGGCAGTATGAACAACAGGGAGATAGACTGGAACTGGGGAGGATGTTTAAGGGGCTGCTGAGACAATCCATACAAGGGAATGACATGGCACTGGAATTAACAAGGAGATGGCAGGGTGGGGGGGCCCCGAGAATGAGGAGTAAAAGATCATACCTTGATTTGTTAGCATGAGTGAGTGAGAGGATGGTAATGACCTCGACAATAATAGGAAAAATAGAAAGAGGTGAGGGTTGGCAGTAGTAGAGATAATGGGTTCGATTTAGGGTATATAGAGTTTGAGATGTCCAATAGGTAGTTAGAGATGTAAGTCTGGAAGTTAGGAGAAAGATCAGGACTGGATAAAACATAGACCTGGGAAGCAGAATAGAGATAGTCATTGAAAACATGTGATTTCACTTGAATTGGATTTAAGCGAGGCAGAGTTGCCCAGAGTCAAGAGCCAGACCCTCTCTCCAGGAGTCATCCAAGTTCATTGGCAAGGTCAAAGTCAGGATAACTAAGGATGGCCCAGAATAAATTAGAGATGAGTCAGGATGCAGTGGATGACCCTGGCATCTCTGATGCCTGATCAAGGTCTAAGCTCACCACAGCACCTGCTGCAGTCACCTTCATGGCCATTGGAACAAGTTGCTTTCATCCGCCCATTCCACCAAGGGAAGTATTCCCATACTTGGGGTAGACATCACCCCATCCTCACCAATGTGTTATTAATTGTATAGACTTTAAAAAGTGATGGAAAAATTTAATAATGAAGATTAAACTTAAAGTGTGTCATTTCCAGCCTTTCTTCTACAGAATTTGTTAAACATTTACCAGTACTTCACTGTCTGGAAGGATACCTGCAGCACATTAGGTTTTTTGTTTTGTTTTGTTTGTTGTTGTTGTTGTTTGTTTTTGCAGGGCAAAGAGGGTTAAGTGACTTACCCAGGGTCACATGGCTAGTAAGTGTCAAGTGTCTGAGGCCAAATTTGAACTCAAGTCCTCCTGAATCCAGGGCCGGTGCTTTATCCACTACACCACCTGGCTGCCCCCAACCATAGTACATTGAATAGACACTCTGGAGGATATATGGAAGGACATAACTAGGAGTTACACAGAGGACATAAGGGAGGGACTCAACATTTATATACTGCCTACCATGTGTCAGGCACAGTGCTAAGAGATTTACAAGTGACTCATTTCATCCTCACAACAAGCCTGTGAGGTAAGTTCTATTATTATTCCCATTTTAAATTCAATGAAACAGGCAGAGGTTAAGTGATTTGCCTAGGATCACAGAGCTAGTAAGCACCTAAAACTAACTTTGAAGGGTGGTACAGAGGTCAGGACTCGATCACACGTGAGAAAGTGTGACTAGGTCGTAATCGCCTAAGTGATCCATCCAGTGGAGATTAAAAGCCAACCAAGATGACCTTTGAGACATTGCTTGAACCCTCTCCCTTAATTGTTAGGATTCTCATTTTAAAAATCTCTGTGTAATTACTTATCTTTTCTATGCCTTGCGTCTCCCTCCAATGGAATTAAGCTACTGGCTAGGACAGAGGCTTTCATTTTTGGTCTTTATATCCTGAGTACCCGAACAATGTAGCACATAGTAGACACTAATACAAATTAGGGGATTTCAAGTAGTGGATTGAATTTTTCATCCTAGATGTTTCTTTTGTGGTGGTTGTTATTTTTTTTTTAATTTTCCATTCAAATTCTCTCCCTCCCCCACTCATTAAGACAGGAAATACAATACTTGTTATATATAAACATTAAATATTTCAATGGCTTCCAATTGCCTGATAAATAAATGCAAAGCCTTTAGTCTGACATTCAAGGCCCTCCTTATCTTCTGCTGTTCTCTATTACTCGAATCAATCTGGATTAATAATAGTAATGCATAGCACTCCTGAACAAGCACACACCACCCATCCCTATCTACTCGCCCCTGCCTCCCCATATAGCTTTAAGGATATTTGATGAGTGAACCTCTATTTTTGCCTGTATGCACTCAGCATATGCAGTGGAAGAAATTGCCAAGACAGGACCATACATTCTTTGAAAAAGCCTTGCTTCTCAGGCCAAAAATAGAGTAGAGCCAACTATTAAAACATGGAGTTTGGGGCGGGGGGGATATCAGTGAAAAACATATGAAGGAAGGTATTGGTATCTTAATATTAATATCTTAATCATTGGTATAGATTAAGTATGCAATACACAGTAGTAAATGATCACAGTGATCTATTGTTTGATAAATCCAAAGATCCAAGCCTTGGGGACCAGAACTAATCATTTGACAAAAATTTCCAGGAAAACTGTAAAGCAATTTGGCAGAAACAAGGCATAGATTAACATCTCACACCACGTGCCAAAATAAGTCAAAATGGATACATGATTTAGACATAAAGGGTAATATAAGTAAATTAGTGAAACATGGAAAAATTAACCTGTCAGATATAGGATAAGGGAAAAGTTTATGATAGAACAAAAAATAGAGAGAATTGTGGGAAGTAAAGTGAATAATTTTGATTACATGAAATTTAAAAAGGTTTTCCACAAGCAAAATTAATGCAGCAAATTTAGAAACTGAGAAAAATTATAGCAAAAATCTCATTTCTCAAATATATGGGGAACTGAGCCAAATTTATAAAAATAAAAGTCATTCCCCAACATCAAAGGATGTGAACAGGCAATTTCCAGAAGGGAAAAAAAAACCCAGATTTATCAATAATCACATGATAAAAATGCTCTAACTCACTGTTAATTAGAGAAATGGAAATGAAAACAACTCTGAGATATGACTTCATACCTATCAGATTGACTAATATGACAGAAAAGGAGAATAACAAATGCTAGGGAGGATGTGGGGGAAAATAGGGACACTAATGCATTGCTGATGGAGTTGGGTCCAACCATTCTAGAGATCAATTTGGAACAATGTCCAAAGTGCTATAAAACTATGCATACTCTTTGACTCAACAATATCACTACTAAGTCTGTATCCCAAAGAGATATAAGAAAAGAGAAAAGGATCAGTCTGTAGAAAAATATTTATATTTGGGGCAGCTAGGTGGCACAGTGGATAAAGCACAGGCCCTGGATTCAGGAGGACCTAAGTTCAAATTCGGCCTCAGACACTTGACACTTACTAGCTGTGTGACCCTGGGCAAGTCACTTAACTCTCACTGCCCTGCCAAAAAAAAAAAAAAAAGAAAAAAAAAGAAAGAAAAGAAAAGAAAAGAAAAAAGAAAGAAAAAAGAAAGAAAGAAAAAATATTTATAGCAGCTCTTTTTGTGGTGGCAAAGAATTGGAAGCTGAGGGGATGCCCAGCAATTGGAGAATATTTCAACAAGTTATAGTATAGAATTGTGCTGAAATATTATTGTTTTATAGGAAATGTTGAACAGGATGGTTTCAGAAAAGAAAAACTTGACAAGTCATATGAATTGATGCAAAGTGAAATGAACACAATCAGGAGAATATTGTTCACAGTAACAGCAATATTGTAAGGACAATCAACTGTGAAAGATTTAGTTACTGTGATCAAGACAATGATCTAAGACAGTTCCAAAATCTATTACAAAAAAAAATGTTATTCACCTCCAGAGAAAGAACTGATGAACTCTGAGTGCAAATTGAAGCATACTTTTTTCACTTTATTTTTCTGGGTTTTATTGGGGGGGGGGGGTTTCTTTTACAACATGGTTTTGGAAATAAGTTTTGTATTACTTCAAATATATAATCAATAACATATTGCTTGCTTTCTGAAGGGTTGGGGAAGGAATAGGAGAGGGGGAAAGTGTCTGGAACCAATTTTTTAAAATTAATGTTTAAATTTTCAAAATGTAATTGGTAAACATTTAAAAAAACAAATAAAAATGCACTTTTAAGAAAAGATACATAGATAGAAAGAGAATGAATAGGAAAGGAAAAACAGCTCTACCCACAAGGCTAGATTGGTTGAGCCCTCAGCTGACACATTTCTTCCATTATGGACTGCGGGGAGCTAAGAAATCCCAGTGGTACCCATATTCTGATGCTGGTAATCTATTCCAGACAGACTCTGGTTTAATTATACATTCCCCAATTAAGATGTTTGTAGGGCCATCTTAACCAGGGCTTTCCTCAACCATGGCTTGGGGATTCCACTCCTTTTGATATATTTTTGTGAGTCTGTTCATTCAAGGATGGGTTTAGGAAAATGTTTTGTGTCTGTGTGTTCCTAGAAAAATGGGAAAGTCTTAGAAGGGACTCATTAGTCTGTGTTTATCGTTGGAAAGTAAAAGAAACCGTGAGAACTGACATGACTTATTCACATTATGAAACTAAGTTGTCCCTGATGAAATTGGCTACACATGGAGTTAAATTCAGTTTATCAAGCATACCCCAGAAACATCCCCTATTTTAGTCCCCTTAGCCATGACATCTAGGGAAGAAATAAAAGCCCTCAGAACTACTAGTTGTCACTATAGACATCTCACATTACCCTACCTGACACCATTCCCTGCATTTTAAATGTCCCCATCTCTGTCCTTCCTTTCCCCTATTCATTCTACTATTCTGCCTCCTTTATGGATCTGGTCAAGCCTCAGTAAGATCTAATTCTCCTTCCTCCAACTCCACAAACAGACTTTCTTCTACCTCTCTCATGCTAGCTAGTATAATATGTTGAATGCTAGCCTTAGAGTTAGGAAGACCTGAGTTTGAATACTGCCTTATAGACTTATTGGCCTTTCTTGGGCAAGGAACTTCACCTTTCTCTGTGAATTTCCTCCTTTATAAAATGGGGATAATAGCCCCCACCTCACAGGGTTTGGGTGAGAATGAAATAAGATTTTATATGTAAAGTCCTTTTAAAGCTTAAAATTCTACAGGAATATTCCTATTATGTTCACTTACCCTGATTTATTTCAAATTATAGTTATTTGTATAGATGCTACCAACCCTTAACAATAACGAAAGCTTCATAGGGGCAAAAATTAGTTCATCTATCCTTCTGTCTACACCAACAGCTGGCCCAGGAGGTCTCTACAAATAATAGGCACTTTACAAATGCTTCTCCTGGCATTTGACCAGTGGAAAACAACTCTGCATGCTTATCTCATGGAGGTGTAGTTAGGTGATGAATTTCTCACTCTGCAATAGAACTATTGCTATCAGTACTTAATTATATTTCTGCTACTTACTAGCACTGTGACCCTGGACAAGTCTGTTCTTCATCCATCTCCAAGCCTTTGTGCTGGCTGTTTCTCATGCCTATAATACAGTCTTCCCTTACCTTTACATCATAGAAACCCCAAATGCCTTCAGACTCAACTCAAACACTACCTTCTTTTGTTGTTCAGTCATTTCAGTCATGTCCAACTCCTTGTGACCCCATTTGGGATTTTCTTGGCAAAGACACTGGAGTAATTTCCCATTTCCTTCTCCAGCTCATTTTACAGATGAGGACACTGAGGCAAACAGGGTTAACTGACTTGCCCAGAGTCACCCAGCTAGTAAGATGAGTCTTCCTGACTCCCCTGGTTGTTCATTCACTGGGCTATCTAGCTGCCCACTCCCTTCTAAGTGAAGCTGTCATAATTTACCCAGCTGCCAGTTCCTATACCCACCACGAAGTTCTTACCCATCCTGTGGTGATTTTAACCTTTAATAAGCTTTAAAACTGCACTAAGCCTTTTGGGATACCCTATTTTCCCTTTAAGATTACAGTTCATCCATTCCATAATTATCTTGGATGTTCTGATCTTTATATATTGTCTCCTTCCTGCACAAATCAGATCCTTGAGGATAGGCACTGTAGTTGCTCTTTGTTTATATCTAGCAAAATGCCTGTACATGATAATAAGCACTTACTTCTTAAATGTGTGTCAATTGATTGCTATGTTTCCCGTAAATGTTCATGGTTTCTCTCCTCATAGAATGTAAACTCTTTGAGGGAGGGCACTGTTTCTCTAATATCCCAGAGTCTAGGACATCTATTAGGTGTTTAATAAGAATTGAAGGATTAACACCATCTCTGGGATCATTTTCATCATTTATGAAATGGGTATGAAAATGCCTATAGTACTTACCAAGCAGGGTTAGTGTAATGGTTAAATGAACTATGTGCAAAGCACTTTTCAAATATAGCTCTAAAGCAATGGCAGTTGGAATGGGGATCATGATGATGGTGAAGAAGAAAAATAAAATCTCTCCTCTTTGTTTGGATTGCTAGATCCTTAAACATCCTCATAGGAAAACCACCTTTTCAGTACAAATCCCAAGGCTGATTATATTTGTTTCCCATAAGAATCTCAGAAAAGATGTCATCTCAAATATTTGCATGATGTCCAATTACTCTCTTCATGCAATACATACATGTGTGTATATATGTGTGTGTGTGTGTGTGTGTGTGTGTGTGTGTGTGTGTGTTTGCATCCACTGGAGTGAAACTCACAGAAGATGTTTAGACAAAGGTGAATTCATTGGAAGCAGGAGCCCAACACACTGGCTCTCTTCAGCTGAAGACTTCCTTCCAACCCTTGCTGCTGTTTGTTGGTCTGAGTAAAATGAGTAGTTTTGAAAAATGCCATCATGATCAAAGAAAACGAGGCACCTGACAAAGTTTGATTATCAGTTAATCTCTATCTTTTAAGATGTTGACAAGAGTGCAAATTATCAGTGCAAACACATTAACATATATAGTCTAGGTCTGTTGAAGGTAGACATCAAATCCTCCTGATGTGTGCAGGAGGCCATACTGGAGGTATTCATTTCTTGGGAAAGGCCAGCAAACCAATTTTCATTTCAATACTTTACAATTGCCTTTGCAATTAGTTATGAATATCCACATTCAAAACATAGGTGTATGCCATATTCTAAAATTATATTTAATTTTGCTGTTTTCCCCTAGGGCTATTTTCTCTGGAAGTCCTGCTGAACCAAGCAGGTTCAGTACAACAAAAATGAAGGCCCTCAGTTCATGTTATATGAAGCTTGCTTAAAGAATCATTTGTTGTTCAGTTGTTTCAGTCATGTTTGACTCTTTGTGATCCCATTTGGGGTTTTCTTGGCAAAGATACTAGAGTGGTTTTCCATTTCCTTTTCCATAAAGGATCATAGGACCATACAATTTGAGGTGGAAGGGACTTTAGAGATGATACAGTTCACCACTACACCCTTCATTATTATAGACAAGGAAAATAATCATGATGGTGGTAATTGATATCAATATAGTACATTAAGATTTACAAAACATTCATAAACATTAGCTTGTTTGTTCCTCCCAATCCTGTAAGGGAGGTGATGTTGCTTTCCACACTTTATGGGTGAGGAAACTGAGGTTCAAGTGACTTGTCCAGAGTCACACAGCTAGTAAAGGCCACAGATAGGATTTGAACCCAGATCTTCTTAACTCTGAGTATAGCCTTCTGTCCATTTCAGAACTGACCAATTAGTCTCTCCTTGTAAATGAAAATTGTTTCATTTACTATATCTCTATCGCTAGCACCCAGCATAGTAGGCACTTACTAAATACTTGTTGATTGGGTCACTCAAAACTTTGGGACATGGGCTGGCTGTGCTTGTGATAGAAATCCTAGCAAAAGTCTCTGTAGAGCAGCAGTTCTCAAACTGCACCCAAAGTTTCTGTTAGGAATCTTATGAAATTTCTAGCTCCCATCCTTAGCGGCAGTTTGCTGCATTATGTTTTTGACTTGGTCCAAAGAGCAACTCTTTCCTGAGAGATACAAGAATCAGAGACCTCCTCTGCTATGAATGCTGGGGAAGTAAAGAAGGGAAGTGGAAGTGGTCAGATTGAGACTAAGGAGCACCAGAAGAATCTCAAGGCCTAGGTTATGAGTCTAGAGTCATGGTGGTTGGGAAAGTCTATAAGCAACTTAAACATTCAGTGTGCTGTGATTCCTCCCAGCAAAGAACACCTTCCTGAGCAAACTGAGCTTAAGAAACAGAGTTGTAATTTCTTCACTTTTGTCCTAATACTATTCTGTGACACTCTTATCTCATTTCTCACTCTCACCATGTGAAACAGGATGTGGCGGAGCTAAGTGTGAATTTTGGCACTTTTGACTGCTTTTTGGCTCTGAGATTCTGCCCACTGAGGATCCGTTTCTCAGGGCATGTTCACTTACCCGAAGGCCAGACATTAACAGAAGAAAGATCAGGCAGCTGCAACCAGAAGCAACCAGCTGGATTCCTGGCAGATGGGGAAGGAAAAGGCTGTATGAGGATGGGGATTATTAGGACACTAACGGTGACCCCCTCATAGAGGGAACACTCACAAAACTTACATGTGGACATCTAGGGATACCTCCACAAGGATGTTCTGGGAATATGAGCACATACAACCATTTAAATTCACTTTCCTAGGTCTGTTTCCTCATCTGTAAAATGAGGAAGTTGAATTAAATCGCAGTCCCTTCCGGTTTGAGTCACTTATTTTACTCTGGTGAGGTAGAATTGCCTTTTAAATACCCCAAATTCCTCCCAAGGAAAATATATATGAATGAAATTTGTTGACAAAAGGTCAAATGGTATTATGTCCAAACCATGTATCCAAGTATTCCAAAGTCCTTCCTACAGAGAGAAGTCTGGGGAAAGGATACAAAGTCTGAAGTACTGAATGAAAGAGAAGACAAAATCATGTATGTGAGCCAGAAAAGAAGTCCTGTTGTCAATGAGAACAGAGAAAGGAGGCCAAGAACACCAATCCTCACAAAGCCTTTGGATAGAAAAAGGTCTTGGGAAATGATTGAGGTTAGAGGACACAGGAAGCCTAGAAATGGTAAGTGAGCTACTGATTCCACACAGGCAAAGCAAGGGGCAGAATGAGGGTTTAAACCTAGGTCCTGAAGATGCAGTGCTCTTTCTACCTTACTATGGAGGGCACATCCCTCATTGCACATTTCAGGTAATATCAATGCTTTCAATCTTTAGGGTTCATAAAAGACAAAAAGGCAAAGAGAATTCAATTATATGTGGAAATTGGGGGGCAATCCAAATGGATAAATGGAATGAATGTGACTATTATCAAAAGTTGATAAACAGATATATAGAAGGGCTTTAAATGTATGTGTACATATACATGTACTCACATGCATGCGTAATTATACATGTGAATATATGTGTATGTACACATACATATACATACATACACATGCACATATGTATTTATTTGTGTCCATTGGTAGTCATCTCTAGGGTGGAGAAGGGGAAGAAAAAAAGAAAGAAGAAAGCTACATGATAACTTTATTATATGTTTAAAAGGAATGGAGTATATAATAAAGAACAGAGTATATAATATAGTATATATTAAAGTATATAATAGTATATAATAAAGTATAAAGAATAGAGTATATCATAGAGTTGCAGATCCATGTACAATTATCTTTTTTTTTCCTGTTCTACTGTTATGGAAATACTTGTATTATTTACATTCAGAAAAAATAAAGAAAAAAGAAAAAAAACTATGTAATAAATACTAAATATTGACCCCCCCAAAAAAAAATAAACACTGAGTGACACTATATTGTATATCCTTAAATAATGACTTTGTAAATAGGGATAAAGATATGGTGTGAAGTCATGATTTCATTGGTATAGGGAACTCCAAGGTGAGGTAAGTCCTTCTAGTAATGTAGAATGGCACCTTCTTGGCCATTTATAGTCTTAGAGAGTTGTGATTTGTCCAGGGTCACGCGTCTGGGATGTGCCAGAGGTCAGACTTGAACCTAGGACTTCTTGGCAATGACTTCAGTTCTCTAATCACTCTACTACACTATCTCTTCAACAATGTGTTGAAAACACCTTGTATGATCTCAGGGATGAGCAAAGTAGAATGGAAAGACTATTATATTTGAATTCAGAAGATTTGTGTTCAAATCCCAGTTCTGCCTCTTGCTTCCTTTGAGACTTTGAGTAAGTCATTGATACCTCTTTTGGCTTTAGTTTACTCATATATAAATATCCTGAGAAACATGTAGTAGACGACTTCTGAAGTCTTTGCCAACTCTAAATCTATGATTCCCTAATAATTTACTCCTAGGTATCTGACTTTAAAAGCAGAATAAAACTCCATACTCTACATTTGAACAGAGAATTACAGAATCTACAGAGTAGTAGAGACCAATAGAAGAACTCTGACCTATCTCATTCATATTCTTAAAATCCATTTCTGACCATGTCACTCCCCTTCTCAAAAATAAAAAACAAAAACAAACAAAAAAAACAGCAGTGGCTCACCATTTCCTTGGATAAAATACAAGCTCTTCAGGCACACATTTAAAGGACTCTCCAATCTGACTCTCATCTTCCATTCCAGTGTTATTTCATAATACTCCTTTTCATGCACCTAATAAAACCACAGAATCTCAGAGTTTGGAGGGGCCTCAGAACCATCTGGTCCAACCTGTACAGAAATGAGAACCCTCCTCTACTATGTACTTGAATTTGTAATCTAGTCTAGTATTATTTGGTTGTTCTTAAGAATAGATAAGTAATTATTAGGATTAGAGAGGGCTAAAGGGTTTAGAAATATAGGTTTTTGATGAGAATATCTTTATGTAAAGATGGGCAATCAACTCTCCCACAAATCTTTAAGGTATGGCTATCTTTGTGATTTTTTAATCCAAAAAATCCATTTCTATGTTAATGATGGAAGGACTGTGGTAAAATAGGCATACTACAATGTTGTTGGATTGGTTCAACTATGATATTAATAAACTTGAAATTATGCAAGAAAAGTTGCATAACTATTTATATTCTTTAACCTAGTTCTCTTCCTATTGGGTAAATCCCTCAGAAGGTCAATGACAGAAAGAAAAGCTTTTCATATAACAAAATATTTCTACTGGCACTCTTTGCATTAGGAAATTGGACATAAACATGTGCCCATTGTCTGGGCCCCAGCTGATCAAATGGCCATATGTGCGAATAATGAGATATTATTTTGCAGTGGTTAAAAATAAATATAAGAAGGCAGCTAGGTGGTGCAGTGGATAGAGTACTGGCCCTGGATTCAGGAGGACCTGAGTTCAAATCTGACCTCAGACACTTAACACTTACTAGCAGTGTGACTCTGGGCAAGTCATTTAACCCCAATTGCCTCACAAAAAAACCCAAAACAAAACAAAAAATAAATATAAGAGATTCAGAGAAACATGTGAGCTATAGGAACCCAGAGAACAATATATACCATGACTATAATAAAATAAATATTTTTTTTTTTTGCAGGGCAATGAGGGTTAAGTGACTTGCCCACGGTCACACAGCTAGTAAGTGTCAAGTATCTAAGGCTGGATTTGAACTCAGGTCCTCCTGAATCCAAGGCCAGTGCTCTATCCACTGTGCCACCTAGCTGCCCCCAATAAAATAAATCATTTTTAAAATTAAAAAGTGGTAAAACTCATGAGTTTTAATTTTCTTTTTAAAATTTTTTTTAAAATTTTTTGAGTTTTAATTTTCAAAATAGTCCTGGAGAAATGATTGAAAAACAAACAACAATCTTCTTCCTCTCTATAGAGAGGTAGTGTGTAAAGGGGAAAGATAAGGAATGTGATCCAAACTGTCAAATACATTTACTGTCAGTTGACTTTAATATTGTTCCTTGTTTCAAGGAAGTGTTCACTGGGATGGGGACAGGGAGTAAAGGGGAAAGAACTCTGCTATTAAAATGACAATGATAAAATATAAATTAATAAAAGAAACCAAATTTACCCATCTCCTAACTGTCCTAACAAGAGTTAAATGTCAGTATTGCACAGAAGGCCAAATAACAACATTGCCTGAATGATCACCGATGCTATTCCTTTCATCTCATAAATATATTGTAATTAAAGTAATGTCACAGTTTGCTCTTGCACGGTCGCAGCATGACAGAAGTGCAGGGTTTTCACTACCCCACCTCGCTAATTAGGATGACGTGTGATCCTGCTTCCTATTTTCAAATGTTCTTTTGAAGTTTGCTCCCAGCCCCTTTCAGCTAAATCTTCCTCCTCCTTCCTGGAAAATATGATCCCTAAGCGGTTATAAATAAATCTCACAGACAGGGACATGAACCCATAAATTATTTTGCTCTGTTCTTTCTGAGACCAAAATTAGCCTGAGAGCAAGTTAACAATAATTAAAAGGGGAAAAAACTCTTAGTGATGGAAGACACCACCTGAAGTGTGGGGGAAGAGGGAGAAGAGGCCCCTACTCCAGTGGAAATTCAACAAAGGTGGTTCCAATTTGAGAAGTGATCTTTTGAGATGTTCATTTTAGTTGTGTTAGTTTATTTCTGTCCCATCACTTTGGAAAGCAGTGTGGTGTGGTAGAAAGTTATTGGATGTGGCTACAGGAGGCTTGTGGTGCAATCCCAGTACTCTTACTATGTAAGCTTAAGCAAATAATTTCACCTCTCTGGTTTTCTTTCCTTATCTGGAAACTAATGGGGTTATTCTGGGTATCCTCTGAGGTTCTTTGCATCTCCAGACTGGTGATCTTATGATCTCCAAGGTTGGTTTCTTTACTAGGGTCTTTGAGAGCCATTTTTCTGGAAAAAGTAAAACAATTCTCTTGTGGAATGAGAGAATCTGAGAGTTGGCCATGTAAACCAAGCCCCACCCTAAAAAGAATCCCTTCTACAGAATAACCAATAATTGGATATTTGGACTTTCCTTGACACCCTCCAATGAGGGGGGACCTACTATCTCCTGCAAGACCATAAAGGAAAGATTCCCCTTGTATCCACCCTCAATTGACCATATTTGTATCTTGGATCATTTTTCTCTACTTCTTTTCTGTCCTCTAGGATCCTGAAGAACAAGTCAAATCTATATTGTGTTGAAAAAGTCTTTTAAACATTTGAAGACATCTACCAGCTCTATCCAAGTCTTCATTTTCCCAGGTTTAACATCTCCACTTCCTTCAATTCACCATCATATGACTTGAAATCAAGATCAAATTTGATACCCTATTGAAAATATCCTATGACTATTTCCCACCTTTTCAATGCCCTTCCTAAATGGTGCTGCCCAGAAGTCAACATGATACTACAGATGTAGTCTGAACTGGGCAGAGCTCAGCAGTTATAGTATAACCTCCTTAATCTTGGAAACATTAGCATTCCCTTTTAAGGGTACTATAGCTTATTGCCAATTCGTATTGATCTTATATAGTCCATTAAAGCCCCACCCCAAACCCCAATTCTTTTCAGATGAATCTTGTGTCTCAAGTATAAATTATTCTCATTTTATATTATATTCATGTGCTTATCATGTAAGCTCTTTGAAGTTAAGGACTATATTTAACTAATTTTTTCTCTTCCCCACTTTCCCCATCCCACTGCTTTTTACAAGCATTTATCTGGGTTGGAGATTAAAAAAAGACTAAGAAAGGCATAGGGCATTGGATTCAGAAGAGACTAAAGGTTTGTTTTATGAGTGCTTAGAAAGATACAGGGAACAAGTCAACTGAAGAAGTTATGCAAGGCCAGCTTCATGGCCTTCTCTGACAGAGTAAGTAGATGGAAGATCAGAATGATGTAATTTTATAGTCTCATTATGCTTCAGTTTTATCAAGGTATTTGGAAAGGTCCATCAGAACAATGTAGTCAATCAATAAAGACATGTTTGGCAAGGACCTACAGTCTACCAAAGTACTCTATTACACACTGGGGATGCAGAGGTAAAAAATTAAACAATGCTTGGTCTCATTGAGATTAAATGACATTCTACAGAAAGAGTCAATGTGTATATGTAAAAGTACATTCAGAATAAATGCAAAATAAATACTGGGAAAAAGGACTTATGAGATACTGGTAGAAGTTTTACTTGAGCTACATTTTGACAAAAGGGTTTCTGTGAGGCAGAAGTGATGAGGGACTGCACTTCTGACATGGGAAATGTCCAGTGAAAACACTCAGATGTAGAAGATATAGTAGCATGTGGGAGGAATACAGAGGTGGCCAATTTGCTTGGATCCCAGAGTGTGGGTGGTAGAATAAGGTCCAATAAGGATAGAAAGATAGGTTGGGCCTAGTTTGAGGAGGTTGTAAAAGTTAAACACAGTAGAAAGTTTATCTCAGAGGCAATGGTGACAATGGTACCTTGGATCTTATGATGACTCTGAAACTTGCCACCTCTGTTACCTTAGACAAATTACTTCTTCTCTTCCTGGGCCTTAGTTTCTTTCCCTACAAAATATGGAAGCTGGACTTGCTGTTGGACTAATATTGAAATAGGAGAAGAATTTTATGACTCTAACAACCTCAAGGACAAGAAGGTGAAATATAGCCTTTTCCCATATGCATGGGTAGGTAGTATGGATCAGGGCTAACCAGGGAGGAGCCTTCCCATAATATGAGGCAGCTGTACTCTTCACTGGGCCATTTGGCAGTGACTTTGATGAAGTAAATGTCAGGGTTATCAAATTATAGGCTAATAAAGAGGAGAAAGGGGGAGAAGGAAGAATGAGAGTGAAAAGGAAAGCAAGAGGGAGAGGGAGAGAGAGGGAGGAGAGGAAGAAGGAGAAGGAGAGAATGAGAATGAGAATAAGTATAAGAATGAGTATACTGACATTATTCCAGATCTAGTACCAAAAAGATCTCAGAGGCAATTCAGTCTCATTCCTTTAGTTTAAAAATGAGGAAACTGAGGCCCAGGGCAGTTAAGTGACTAAGGAGATATTGGTAGTAAGCCTGGCAGGCAAAACTGGAACCCAGGTCCTCTGGCAGGAGAATTAGCATACTTTCTCAAACAACACCCAGAATAGGGATCCAGAAAGAATGTATACAACTGAAAGAGCTGTCCAAATTCAGCAAAATCACAATTAATAGAAGTTATTGTGAAGTTCTGAACTTAGGCCTAAAAAAATCAATTTCATAAGTGCAGGATTTGGGAGGCAACAACAGCTCAAGTGGGGGAAAGGTCTATGAGTCAATTGGGTGACATGACAGCTAAAATAGCTAAAGGGAACTTAGCCTGAATCAATAAAAGTAGCATGTTCTGAGCAATGGAGATGATATTGCCACTGCAATGTGACCTGATCAGGACACAGCTTGAATATTGTCTTCATCTCTGGATTCTGTTTTTGAAGAAATATTGACAATATGGAGGATAACCGAAGGACAAGTAGGTTCGGGGAAAGATCCAAAACCATCCATTGCAAGTACTTATTGAAAGAATGAGAGATAATTAACCTGGAGAAGAGAAGGCTTACAAAAGATCTAACTGCAGCCTCCAAATAATTTGAAAGATTTGTCATGTAGAGGAAAGATGAGACTCATTCTCCTTGGCCCAAGAGGAGGGCAATAACATGGTCAGATCTGTGCTTTAGAGATAGGGAAACCAATTGCTGGTTGTAATAACCCAGGGGAGAGATGATGAAGACTATGAGTGGAAAAAAAGGGACAGATATAACAGATGTCATGTAGGTAAAATTGACAAGGTCGATATCTGATCAAATTTCAAGGTGAAGGAATGGGAAGAGTCAAGGATGACTCCAAGTTTGAGAACCAGGATATATTAAGGCAACTTTTATTACTTGGAGCTTTCTATCATTTCAGCTCAAGTCATAGAGGAAACATTCAGGCTGGTACATTTTGGAGCACTTAGGGGGAAAAAAGCAGCATTTCTAAAATAGACTAATTTCCTGTGGTGTTGTGATCACAGAAATGCTCCCTTCCTTATGTGCCAAATGATAAACTCACCACCATTCCAGAGCCCTGATGAGAAAGCCACCAAAATAAATGAACACAGCACCACACAGGATGAAGACATGCATCCTCCCCTAAGAAAAAAATGTGCCTCTATTCAAAAAGAAAAGGGGAAAAATCACCATGTATATTTTCCCCTCAATATACCAAGACTAGAAAGCAGATGACTTAAATTGTTATGATTTGTGATTTTGAAATGAATATGTATTTTTATTGCAGTATTCATTAAGCCGAGCATGGCAAGTTTTGCTTAAAGCAAGTCCTCCATCACTTCATCTGTACACTATAGTAAATCTGAAAGGCAAGACTTCTTAAAGAAATACTTAGAACAGCATTAATAGCAAGGACTTCTTCTGCCCCCCCGGGTTTGAATCAAGCACAGCCTGTCCTAGTCTTTGTCCTAGAGCTAGACTGATACTGCAGGCAAGTCTGTCATAAGCAGCTTTTCACAGAAAACATTTCTTCTCTCTCCCAAACACTTCCATTTGAAGTTCAGAGCCTAGAACTGAGAGTGAAAGCTCACTTAAAGCTCAGTATTATACTGGCTGTTTTCTTTTCTACAGAAAGAACAATAGGATTGGGGTGGCAGTGTGTGTGTGTGTGGGAGAATATAAACTTCCTAAATGGAATCATCAATTAAAATGAAAAGAGTTAGAACTGGATTGCCCCCCCCACGTCCTTAAAGAGGGCAAGGCCAGAAGGCAAGATCCCATATATATATCAAAATATTCATAACAGCACTTTTTTATTGTAGCAAAAACAACAGCAGTAACAACCACAGCAAGTAGGTACTAAATGGATATCCATCAGTTGGGGAATGATTAAAGTGTGGTATATGAATGTCATGGAATTTTACTGTATTGTAAGAAATGAAGAACACAAGGCATCCAGAAAAACCTAAGATCATAGATTTAGAACTGGAAAGATGCTTAGAGGCTCTTCATTTTGAGGAAATGAGGAAGGGAGTTCATGGGGATTCACTGACTTGTCCAAGGTTCTATAGGTCATAAGCCATAGAAACGGGATGAGAAGATTTGTATGAGCTGATTCAAAGCAAATAAAGCAATACCAAGAGAATAATGCACAATGACTACAATAACATAAATGGAAACAAATCCAAAAGGCAACTGAACTCAAATGAAATATGATAACCAATACCAGTTCTAGAGAACAAATCATTAAATATACTTCCTCTCAGTAGAGAGGTTTGGGGTGATTATAAGTAAATAATGTCTAATATGCTATTAGATACAACGGTTGTGTTGGTAGTGATTACTTCATTGTTTTTTCTTTGTTACAAGGGAAAGTTTAATGGAAAATGCTAAGGGGATGTGCTCATAGAAGAGGTAATAATGAAATTGGCTTTGAAAGGATAAAAGTGTTACAGTGGAACCTGGATGATATGAAGTATCACGTGAGATAATGGCAGGGATGGGCATGTATATTGACACCAGAATGTAGAAGGCCTTGAATTACAGATTACAGGGTTTAGATTTTATTTTACGAGTAATGGTGGCAGATGGGTTTTGAGGAGCAATGAATTATTATGAACAACTTTGATAGACTTAAGACCTCCAACCAATGCAATAATCAACCATGATTCCAGAGGACTGTTAATGAAGCATGAGGGAGCAGCTAGGTGGCACAGTGGATGAAGCACCGACCCTGGATTCAGGAATACCTGAGGTTCAAATCCGGCCTCAGACACTTGACACTTACTAGCTGTGTGACCCTGGACAAGTCACTTAACCCCCATTGCCCACCAAAAAAAAAAAATGAAGCATGCTACCTACTTCCTAGCAGAGAGGTGGTGCATTCAAGCTGGAAAATGAGACCCATATTTTTGGCCATGGACAATATGGGGATTTTCTTTTCATGACCATGCATATTGGTTAGAAATATTTCTTTACTTCTTTCTTTCCCTTTTAAAATGGAGGGGGTTATAGGAGAAAAAATAAAAGTTCATTGAAAAATAAAATGAAAGAAAAAATAAGAGTTGTAATCAGGAGATCAGAGCTATGCATTAGTAATATACCTTTAAATCTGAAAGAGAAGATATGGCTTACAGGAGCTATGGGAATGGTCTCCATGAGATGAGGGCCCTGTACAAGTAGGCAAATTCTTGGGTGCTGAAAATGAGAATATTAGTCAGTGAGCTGAAAGAACACAAAGGTCGATTGCTGCCTTCTTTGTTAAAGTTTAAAAGTAAATGTATGTTTGTGAAGAATTGTGACTTGGCCTTTTACAAGCAGATATTTGATTTCTTCTAACCTAACTAATGGAAAAAATAACACAGGATAGTCTGTTTGCTCAAGAAGGAAAAGGGAACTAAGGATGAATTCATTCATTGAACCTATCTACTTATTATCATTCATTTGACATGTCTTGTTTATAACTAATGATTTCCCTTGTTTCTCATAAATCTGCTTTAAAAAATCAATGCAACTTAATTCAACTTAACGAAAACTAACTGTTCCTTCCTGCAAGGAACTTACCTTCTACTGGGGAGTGGTGTAGGAGGGAGAAATATGATGCATATACAGAATGTAATAACGCAGTATGTACACAGTGATAGAAAGTGTTTTAGGGGCAACTAGGTGGCACAATGGAGTAAGCATCAGCCCTGGATTCAGGAGGACCTGAGTTCAAATCCAGCCTCAGACACTTGACACTTACTAGCTGTGTGACCCTAGGTAAGTCACTTAACCCTTATTTCCCTGCCCCCCCAAAAAAAGTGTTTTAAAAGAACAAGTGAGAGAAATCTGATCACTAGAGGTGTGAGGAAATGCTTCACATAAGAAGGGTACATTTTGTTGAAATGTCACTGGCTCCTCTTATACTCTGATCTGATGTACATTTTGGTTATCTACCTATTCCAAAGTGAAACTGTCATACAGTGGACACCTCCCATGATCACTGGGCTATACTAAGTTATCAAGGGGATAAAGTAATTTTAAGGAGGACATTATTCTTCTGTGCAAATTGTCTAGTCAGTAAGATGACATTTGTATTATCTTTTTTATCGTCCCTTGTCACATCTGTATTTGGCACTTGTTAAATCACAATGATGTTCGGGCATGTAGGTAGCACAGTGGGTAGAATGCTGGGCATGGAATCAGAAAGGCTTATCTAACATGAGTTCAAATCTGGATGAGATCTACTATCTGTGTGATCCGGGACAAGTCATCAAACCCTGTTTGTCTCAGTTTCCTCATCTGTAAAATGAGCTGGAGAAGTAAATGGAAAACCACTCCAATATCTTTGCCAAGAAAACTCCAAATGGGGTCATGAAGAGTCAGACACAACTGAAAATGACTGAACAACAACAACAAAAATGATTAATGGCAGTTTATTATTAAATAGATAAATGGGTAACAGGCAGTAATTATTATAACTGTTGTGTGGAGAAAGAGATTGCAACTTTAGGAGAACATTTCCTTAAAGGGGTGGGATGTTAGTTGGTCCTTGAAGATGGGAATAATTTCAAAAGAACAGGACAAGCTGGAAGGATGTGCCAAGAGGAAAGAACAGATTCATAAAGAAATGGAGGAAGAAAAGTTATGAGATTACTCACAATGGAGCAGAGAGCAGATGAAGGAATGAAAGCCTAGATTAGAGTAACAGAAAGTAAGAATAGGAAGAAAGTAATAGGTCAGAAGAGATCTTTTAAAGGAAGAACAAAGCAATAGCTCCAGAAATATTTTTGTATCAAATGTATTGCATTAATTTATTATCAAGGACCCAGGGAGATTGGAGCCACTAAAGAGAGATGAGGAACAGCCGACAAAGAGGACCCTGCCCCAATATCTACTCTGACCTACATAATTTCTTAGTTTATGAGACTGGGCATCTCAGCTTCTCCAAGTCATTGGGATTGGAAGCCTCCTTGGTATATTGTCTCCTCAATTACTATTTTTGGAATTGGCAACTTCTTTTTCCTCCATCACCATGCCATTCATTAAATTTCCACATGATAAAAAACAACATCAAAACTTCTACCCCATCCCATCACCACAGTCTAAGTGAATGGAGGCCACCATATGGTTGAGTAGGAAATGTGTTGCTATCCATAGTGCTAGTTTCATAGGCACTACAAGACCCCACAGACTCAAGAAAGGTTCAGTGAAGTGAAGTGTCTACCATGGTGCCCAGGATCAGAGGTCTTCTTCACCAAAAGACCTTGAGAAGCTCCAGTTACCATCAGCCTCCTAGTACCAATATTAGCCTCTCTCAAAAGTTGTAACGTGTAACAACAAAAATTATAACCTGACCTATGATGAAAAATATTAATAATACATTTAGTGACTTAGGGATTGTAATTTGTTTTATATTCAAGTAATTAGGAGATGCCATGGCATAATGGATAAAGATCTGGCATTAGAGCCAAGAGGACCTGGTTTTAGGTTCCACTCCCAATGTATACTGGCTGTGTGATGTTGGGCATATCACTTCTTAGTCCTCTAGGCTTTAGCTTCTTAAATTGTGGATCACAACCTGTATGGGGTTGTGTAACTGAATGTAGGGGTTGTAAAAATTTTGGCAACAGTAAAAGGTCATGTATACCTCTTTTATAAACCTATTCACCTGGGGTTGTGTAAAAAAAGTCTCAGATGAAAAAGGGGTCATGAGTGGAAAAATTGTAAAAAGCCTTGCTCTAAACAACTGTTTAAGAATATGAGTTGCAGATAAAGTGATGACCTGCATATGAATGATGTATGTATAAAAGGACTTGAATCACAGAGGCTGATGAGGCAGTAATGAGTTGCATTTAGTCCTATTCAAGGGGCTAATTGCAATCCACAACAATGACTCATAACCATTAAAGTATTGGAGTATATGTTTTGTCAATTGATGTTCACAAATGGCATTCCATCCCCTTCCTCTTTCTTGTGTCTTTTTCTTAAAGTTTTAACTTATACAAATCATTTTATCTGTCCCTCACTCAGTTCATCTCATACTCTTATTGTAACATGATAAATGTGATACAAATGGATTATTACCTGTCAGGCAAACCAGAAACAACCATTTTAATTAAAACATGTGGATCCAAAAGAAGAAAATGTAAGCAATAGGGGCGGGTCTGCTGGTAAGTCCCTGTTTTGAACTCTCCCATCTTATATGGATCAACCCCAAGGGCTGCTTGAAAGAAGGAAAATCCTATTCTCACTGACTTAAGGAAGGCCCGTGATGAATTATGAATGTCATGGCTCGGCCTGTTACCAATCCCCAGTCAAAAGTCAGATCAATCAGCATCTGAGAGTGAATCTAAGAACTGAGAATCAGGAGCCAGTGGATGTATAGTGAAGAAGATGAAGAAATACAAGACTCTGTTGGAAAGCTGAAGACAAGGGTCCTATGGGTATTTTTTTCATGTATCTCTTGTACATGGGCAATATTTAGGTCATGAGTGCATGTTAATCACAACAGCATTTCAACTATAGGTTTTAATAAAGTTGGAAACATTAGAAATTCTCTAGTCTAAACTCTTCCTTTTATAGATGAGGAAATTGAAACTCAGAGTGGCTAAAGTACTTTTCCAAGAACACACAAGTAGTAAGAAGTAAGAACGCTTGAGTCCTCCCAATCCAAGAACAATATCCTTCTCATTCACACCATACTCTATTTCTAAAAGCTGTCTCTAGAGATTGGGGAAACCTCGGGACACAGGTCTACATGATATTGTAGCTTGAGGTCTACATGATATTGTGATGACCTACTTAGGTAACACCAGTGAAATACTCTTCACAAGAGAAGATATGGCCATTCAGTAAAGCTCATGAACATGATGTTAAGCTATGGAACACAGAAGCTGTGAGGCTAGCCACCTTCTTTTGCTTTGTACTTAGAGCAGACCAAAGTCATTAAAAGAAGCTAGATGGTGGATCCAACCTCATGCACCTGAGCAGAGAAACATGATGTGCCCACAGTATGCTGAGTGTGACACATTTCCTCTGAACATTTGTTCAACTTGGACTTTATCAATCTGCTGAACACTGAATCCAATCTTTGTCCCCATTCTTTGAACATGATTGATTCTCTGGCTTTGACACATATTTCTGATCCAGACCTTACCTCCTATCTCTTTACTTCATTTCCTGAGACTGTGGTAACTGATCCCTGGGTTTGTATAACTAATTCAATGTTTCTACCCTCTCATCACAAATACCAAGCATAATTTTCTGTGACTTCACTACCCCTGATATTCAGAAAAAGAACATTCAACTTGTTCCCTAGGTCCAGATTTGACTGATCCTACCTGCACCATGACCTTAGGCAGAAGCAGAAGGAGCATTGCTGTCCTCTAAAATCTTTAATCATCAAGTATAATCTATTTTCTCTGGGGTAGTTTAGGTAACATCTAAAGATAAATAGATAGGCAAATGACCATTCAAGGTCCTGCCTGGACACCACAGACTCAACAATTTGATGAGGATGACAAAAGACAGAAATATTCATTATTGGAGGGAACATGGTAATACAATCACAACAATGTATTGCTGGCACTGTGAACTGGTCCAAATGTTTAATAAAATAGTTCGCAATTATTCAAGAAAAGACATGATGTTACTGAGGTCCTTTGATGCAATGATACTTCTACTGGACATATCCCCAAGGAAGTCAAAGACAGAAAGCACCCCCTAAAGAGGAAATATCCATAACAGATTCTTAGTATCATCAAAAAAGAGCCCATTTATTGGGAAATTGCTAAACAAATTCCAGCCAACATGAGCTTCTTGCTTTTCCTCACATGCAAAATTTCATCTCCCATCTCAATGCCTTCACAATGACTATCTACAGTCTCTCTTTATCATTACCTCTTGGAAATCTTATTTTCATTCAAAGCTCATCTCATACTCAACTCTGTATCTGAGACTTTTTCCTAAACTTTCTCCAACTGCTAGTGCTTCCCCACTTTGAAAAAAATGAGCTTGTTTTTATTTTGCATATATGAATATGTGTACATATCAGGGCAAAGCATTTTATTTGTATCTCAGTGTGCCTAGGATAGAGCCCAACATTAGTCTGAGCTAAATAAGTGATGATTCATTGACTGATTTGAATATTATGATGATTATTAAATCATGAGAAAATACAAATATGAGGAAGTCAGAGACACAAAGAATGCTCTGGAGTCTGTGAGGAAAAGCACCTCTGATCATGAAATCTCTGCTTAGCTTGCCCTACCTGGATTTGGTTCCATCCATGTTTATGTCTTGTTATATATTGCTTATGTAAGGAAGAGTGAAGTATGATATGTGCCCCAGGGTGCCCCATCCATCTCTAATCTGGTGCCTACGCATCTCAAATGGCCAGGTTGAACAAAAGCTGGGGAGAAAAAAGCAACCCATGGTCCCATTTATTTTTCAGGGATTCATGTGAAATGTTAGTGGATTATCCTATCAATCTTTGGTCAAAAACAATTACTTCTCCCTTACCTCTACCTCTTCAATAAATGACACCACATTTCACGTTCAAGAGACACCTTTGAAATGCGGATGTCTGGAGCTGTGAATAGACTTCTAAACACAAAGCAAGCTAAGGACAAGATTTAATCCAAGGAGATTGATTATAGGATATGCTGTAAACGGTAAAGGACGCAGACTTCTAAGAATACTAACATTTCTTTTTGAAACAGTTTTCCACTCCCCAGAAATTACAGACACTGTCACATAACATTCTTACCGACAATGCAAATTATATACATTTTGCTCAGCTCTAGTGCTTTAACTGAGCGGAGAATCATGGTAGCAGCTGTTGAAAAAGAGCTGCACAAACTCTCCTGCTTTAATAAGACTTTGTCACTTATGAATGACTTTATGAAGGTTTGGTAACATATGGTTCAAATGCATTGTCTCTGCATTCCATCAGGCTTTGAAGACCTGATAATACAATGATGTCATGCACTAGATAAAGGATGGAGTTTTACTAGAGGGAGCTGGGAGGAAAGAACAGCTTTTGAAAGAATCTATAATTCCAAGTATTGCAGTGACTAAGGTAACTAATGTAATAAGGAAGTTTATGATTTTAACTAAGGCCATGGGATCAGCTTTGAGGAAGATCATGGAATTCAATTTAATTTATTGCAAGTGTTTATTACTGATGGACTGCCAGTGTGCTCAATTGGTATCCATGTATTATATTAGTGGAGGGTGTGTGGGGTTGGCTAGAGAAAGCCAGCCCTACCTTCTTCTCCTATCCCCTTTGTTTGGAGAATTAATCAGCCACAGCCTGATACAATAATTAGTCCCTCACCTTTTCTCAAAGAGGAGGGAGAACCACAGGATCCTAATGTTAGAGTTGGAAGGACCTTTAAAAATCCATCTACTTTGACCCCATCATTTTACAGATAAGGAAACTGAGCCCCATAGAGGAGGTCTCATTGGAGTATGCTTCATTATCCATTCTACAGGATCAAGATTGTATGTGACAGTGACTCTGTTTGGCCTCCCTCTAATTTTCTTTTCATCTACAGCTTTAAAGTTCTTCTGTAGCTCATTTGTCTGGTTCTCCTTACTTCATTCATACTCCATGAGTTCACACAAATATTTCCATTTTTTTCTACCCTATACCATTGTTCATACCATTTCCCACATGCCTATAATATCTTCTTTCTCCTTATTGGATTCCTCCTTGTCCTTTAAAGCCCATCTCAAATGCCACCTCTTCCAAGAAGTCTTCATTGAGGGGGCCAGCTAGGTGGCACAGTGAATAATGTACCAGGCTTGAATTCAGGAGATCTGAGTTCAAATCTGGCCTCAAACACTTGACATTTACTAGCTATGTGACCCTGGGCAAGTCACTTAACCCTCATTGCCCTGCAAAAAAAGTCTTCGTTCATCCCCACCCCACCCCATGTGGTGGTTAGTCCTCAAAACACAGCCTACACTCCTCCAATGCATTTTTTCATACATCATTGTGCATTATATATGAGTAGACAGCCAGATTTTCTATTGGCCAGCTAAGAAGAATTGCATCCAATTAACAAAATCTGGTGACAGTGCTCCTAGACTGAGGTTAAGTTTTATCTTTTGACCTTGCTCAGATGGCCACAGACTTGAGGTTAGAAATTCTTGAGTCTTCCTGTGTTGGCATTCAAATGAATCTAAGCCAAACAAAAGTTAAGAGAGGGAGGCAAGATTACTTTTCTCCACCCTCCTAACTTATATTCTTCCCTTTATTATTTTAACAGCTAGAAGAAAATCCTTAGGTGATCGATTTTGGCCAGTGGAAAACCTCAGTTTCCCTGCATAGAGTTTTCTGTGTATGTATTTTTCCCTCCTACTATAAATTCCATGAGAGCAATACCAAGAACAGTGATCTGTCCACAGTAGGTACCTACTACCTACTGATTGATGTGTCTCTTTTGGAGTTTGAGCTGCTTAGGAATCCACTGCCTTTTTTCCATGGAAACATCTCTATAGGGATGGAATGAACCCTCTCACCCAACTCTAAAAACCTTGAGAGGGAAAGAACTGAAGGAACCAGAGGAACTCAGCTCCAATCCCAACTCAGCCATACTCCACATGGGATCTCAGGCAAGTCATTTCACTGCCCTTGGACTCAGTCTTCTCATGTGTAAAATGAGAAAATTGAACTAGATGAACTCAAAGGCTCCTTCCAGTGTCAAGTCTGCAGGGCCAAGTCTTGAAAATAAAGACTAGTTAAGCCAGTGGGCACTGCCCTGGTTTCAAACCCAGTCTTCCAAAGGAAAACTCAGACAGACCCTCTGCTCACCATATCTTACACATTGCCTGAGCCACAGAATGTACTCTATCTAGGTTGTCTCAGACTGCTGAATTATGAAGAGGTTTGCAGTTGCCTGCCCTCTGCTAATTAGTAATGCAAATGAATTGAGTTCTGAGGGAGCTGAATGCTTTATTTTGGAGAATAAAAATGAACTGCCTAATGTATCCTGTATACAGTGTCTTTCTTTCAGCATCAACATGAGACTCTACAACTCCTGCAAATATCGTCCCTGTCTTCATGAAGTTTCCATTCTGAAACAAAAAATCAAAATGAAGTTTCAATTAGGGAAAGTATTTGACCTGAGACAATGAAGAAGGGATCTTTGAGTCTGGAGTCAGAGGAATCAGGTTCCAATCCTATCTCAGATGCTTCTATTTGGAAAGTATTTGGCAAACTTTAAAGGTGTTGTCATTGTTATCATTGCCATCATCATTATTATAACTTGTGAGACTCGGGACAGGTCACTTCCCCTCCCTTAGCCTCAGTTTTCTCCTCTGTAAACTGAGAGGGTAACACTAGATGATTTGACATCTATGATCCAACGTTCTTCTCCCCTTTCCTCCTTTCTACCTCACTCTTTGCCTCATTTTCCTTCTTTTTGAAGGGGAAGTGGGGGGATTACACCCTGGCAATTTTGAGGGAAGTTTAATTAAGGATGGGAAGTGGGAAAAGGCAAATAGCAAGTGAATTGGCCCAGGTGACTTGAGGAAGATCCAAGTTGATCCTGTGAGCACACAGGCTGCTCAGTTCTCTCTCTGTGTTTGCTGTTCACAGGAAGGAGTTTGAGTATAATAGTCCACATTTGGATGGCACTTGAAGGCACTCTGCAAGCACCAGCTCAGTTGATTCTCACCATGGTCTTGTGATGTCAGCACGACATACATCTGGTAGCTATCTCCAGGGCTATTGCAGCTCTCCTTGGGACTTCACTTTAGCAAGATTAGAAGGGGTGGAGCAGATCTGATGATTTCTAACATTCCTACAGAGATTGATGTTCTCCCTATAACTATTATCCTAATTTTACAAATAAGGAAACTGAGACCCAGAGAGTTATAATAAGTTGCCTATGGCCATACATGTAACAAGTGACAGAGGATGGATTCAAATTAAGGTCTCTCTTGATTCCAGAGCTAGCCCTGTTCCCACTAGGCAATAAGAAGGCACAGTGGACAAAGCATTGGACCTGGAATCAAAAAGACCTGAGTTCAAATCCTGATTTGAACATTACTAGCTATATGACCCTTAATTTTTCTGAGCCTAAGTTGTCTGAGGAAAAAATGGGGCTGATGCCAGTACCTGCCTCATGGGGGGTTTGTGATGATGAAATAAGATGGTATATGTAATTGTTGTTTGGTGGTTTTTCATTATGACCCCATTTGGGCTTTGTTTTGTTTTGTTTTGTTTTGTTGGCAGAGATACTGGAGTAGTTTGCCCTTTCATTTTCCAGCTCATTTTACAGATGAAGAAACTGAGGCAAGAGGGTTAAGTGACTTGCCCAGGGCCATACAGCTAGTACATGAAGCCAGATTTGAAATCAGGCAGAAGAGTTTTTCTCACTTTGGGCCTATCTCTCCACTGCACCACCTAACTTCCAGATGTAAAGTAATATTCAAATGTTAATTAACATGAATATGATAATGATTACAGCATGATAGCTCCATAACAAAGAGATAGTGATATGACTTGTTATTTCATTGGCATGAGGAATTCCCAGGTCAGGAAATGGTGCACTTCTGTAATTCATAGCCTTAGACATCTCCCTAGCTTAAATGACTTGCCCAGACTTACATAGCCAGAGATGAGACTTGAACCCCAGTCTTCCTGGCTCCCAGGCTAGTTCTCTGCCAACTCTGCTCAATGTCTTCACAAGGCATGGGCAAATATTCTGCTTCGTTATGATGACCTCAAGTGGTTTCTTCAGTGTGGGCAGGTCAGCTGATCTCTTTACAAAACAAATATGACTCACCTGCCTCAAGCTCATGCTTCTGCATCAGCCTTTGAAAAATGGATGATCAAAACATAGACAAATAGACAGAGGCCCAAACATCTGCCAAGATGCCCAGTCTGTCCAGAGGTCAGAGAGTTGGACACACATGTGGCCCATGTTCCAGGACAGCACAGATGCCATACATATCCTTATGGTTTGCTCAATACACCAACCTCTGCACCAAATAAGCTAAGTGAATCTTTTAAGCAATGCAGAATCTTATGCCTTCACAGGGCCTTGGATAGGTATTAAATAATTCTCCCTTAAGTTACGCTAACTTTCTCATCTTTATGGATGTTGGTTCATAATATCTAGAAATATGAAATTTCTTGTCATCTGCCCCCCATACTTATGAAAGTGAAAAAATATTCTGGTATAATCCCTTCCTCTACACCCCACCCCAACCCAGAATACACAAATTTCCTTTACATTGGTCAGAATTCAAACAAATGGAGTTAAATAATATTTTATTCATAAAGCTAAGAGGGCAGTGTAGTGGCTTAGAAGACTTGCTTTAAGTTAAGGAGACCTGGGTTCAAGCTGAGACAGAGATGGAGAAAGAGAGACAAAGAGAGACAGAGGCAGACAGTGAGAGGCAAAGAGAAAGAGAGACAGAGAGATAGAGAAACAGACAGAGAATGAGAGAGACAGAGATGGAGAGAGACAGAGAAAGAAACATAGAAACAGAGACAGAGAGACACAGAGAGAAACAGAGATACACAGAGAGAGTTACACACAGAGACAGAGACAGAAACCGACAGAGAGACAGACAGAGAGTCATACAGAGAGGGAGAAAGAAGTCAGGCCTATTCTTTATTCTGCACTAAGGGGAGGAATTTCCATATAAGATATTTTCCAAATTGATGAATTTGAAGGTCTAGAAAAAATGTTAAAAGACAAGATAAAGTAGAAACTCTTCATCCTTTCTGTATTATGGACCTCTCTTGTAATCTGGTAAAGTCCTAAGGCTTATAAGTGAATAAAATTATATATATATATATATATAAATATAAATGAATAAAATTATATATATGTGTCTGTGTATACAAAAGCAATTAGTTACATTAAAATGAAGGTTTATTTTTTCTATCTAAGTACATAGAGTCCCTGAAATATAGGCTGAGGGAACCCACTGCTAGACATATACCCCAAAGAGGTCAAAGAGAACAAAAGGCAGTCAAAATAGTATCACTTTTATGATAGAAAAGAATTAGTGACAAACTGGGTGCCCATCTTTTGAAAGATGACTAAACTGATTGATGATAAGTACAACGCTGTAGAATATTACTGGTTGGTAAAAGCAACCAATATGAGAAATTCATAGAAACACGGGATAGCCTGGGTGAATTGATGAAGAGCAAAGAATGCAGAACCAAGAGAATTCATTGAGGCAGCTAGGTGGCACAGTGGATAAACCACCAGCCCTGGATTCAGGAGGACCTGAGTTCAAATCCGGCCTCAGACACTTGACACTTACTAGCTGTGTGACCCTTATGCAAGTCACTTAACCCTCATTCTCCTGAGAGAGAGAGAGAGAGAGAGAGAGAATTCATAGATAACATAATGACAAGAACTCTAAAAAGAAGCCAAATTCTGAGTAATGGTAATGCCTAATATTGAAGAAGGATTTCTTCTACTGGAGAAGAAATAATGAAACATTCCTCCCTCCTCTTGGTAAACTGGTGAGGGGATTATGGGTAGTGGAAATGGTCACTACTTTGGTTAATTTTGCTTAAGTGACTTTCTTTATTATGATAGAGGGCTGTGGAGATTAGTACTATATCTGATATGCCTCTCCCCCTGCCCAATTCACAAAATATAACTAAAAAGAAAAAAGATTGGCCAAAGCCAAGAAAGACATTTTTCTAGGCAACCTCTGCTTTAGAACAGGATGCAGAAGGCTTGAAAAGTGCCAAAAAAGATCAGGTAATTTTCCCTCTTTCCTTGAACTGTTCATTCATTTTTCAGTTGTGTTCAACTCTTCATGATTCCATTTGGGATTTTCTTGGCAAAGATACCAGAGGAGTTGGTCACTTTCTTCTCTAGCTCATTTTACAGATGAGGAAATTGAGGCAAACAGGGTTAAGTGACTTGCCCAGAGTCACACAAAACACAAAGTTTCTGAGGCCAGATTTGAACTCAAGTCTTCCTAACTCCAGACCTGGCAATCTATCCACTCCACCACCAACCTTGAATTACCTGCTTCAAAGGTAGACTCAATTCTTGATTTCAACTCCTACAAATCATTGCCATATCATGTAAGGAGTTGGCATAGTTTTATTATTCCAGCCTCCCTTTGCAATAGGGAAAAGGATAGATTATTATCTCTATTTTACAGAACAGGAAATTGAGGCACCAAATAATGAAATGGTTCTGCCAATGTTTTATGTTGTCATCAACTAAATGATAACTGTAATCTCAGAGATATAAGAACACTCCATGGCCATCTAATCTAATCCACAGCTGACCAAGACCTTTACAATATCACCAATAACTTCTTTATCTTTCCAAAGATTAATGTCTCTATTCTAGTGACTTCTGCCACCTGGACATTCAAGCTTGGGCTCCTAGCTCCCAATTTGGCTTTTTTTTTTTTTTTGCAAAGCAATTAGAGTTAGGTGACTTGCCCAGGGTCACACAGCTACTATCAAGTGTCTAAGGCCAGATTTGAACTCAGGGCCCCAGTTTGGCACTTTTAGCTCTGCTGAATTTACCTTTCCATGCCAGGCACTAGATGTCCAGACACCAGACTATTATTAGGCCCATAAAATCTACAGACACATCACACCAATGCACAGCATCTTCACTCACTGGTTTCATGTCACAATTAGCTAATTATTTGCCCCTAAAGTGCTGACATTATCTAGACATCCTTGTTTCAAATGGTGACTCTTTCAAATCTTTAGCTGTGACACTGTCTTCTGCGGCCCAGATTAAGCAAGTTTTGGACACATTGTTCTGCATCCTCTCTTTGCCGCAGGCTCAATCACACTCTCATTCATCTGATTAATATTCATTTGAGGGTATCACAGTGCCCCAACCTTCTGAAGATGATTAATCAGGCTGAGTGCTCAGTGGATGCAATGTTCCTAATAGGGTCCCTCTCTTGCTGTAAACAGATTAGCATTTGCAAAGTCAAGTTCTGTCTCTGATTAACAGAAAAGTGGATTCTGCTCAGGCTCCAGGCATAGACCCACTTCACTGGAGAGCGGGAGCAAAACGAGCTGCCTTCCATACATAATGGAGGTAAAATAAGAAAGACTCCCACTATGGGACCCCAATGTCCCAGCAGCACCTGGGCTGCATGTATAGCCCAGGGGCCTTGGCCAGAAAGTAAGCAAGGCATCAAAAGCAGTCTGCCCCCTCTCCTCTAGGTACCATACTGTACCAGAAAAAGTCATAGATTCAAAATCCAAGGACATGGGTTCAAATCTAGGCTCTGCCATGTACAGCTTCTATGACTGACCTAATTACTTCACTGATTTGGGACTCAGTTTCTTCACCTATAAAATTGAGGGAATGGGCTAAGTAACTTCCAAGGTCCCATCCAGTTATCAATCTATGATGCTATGAATGCCACAAAGTGGTTTTTTTTGGGTTTTTTTTTGGTTTTTTTTTTTTTTTTAGTGAGGCAATTGGGGTTAAGTGACTTACCCAGGGTCACACAGCTAGTGTTAAGTGTCTGAGGCCGGATTTGAACTCAGGTACTCCTGAATCCAGGGCCAGTGCTCTATCCACTGCGCCATCTAGCTGCCCCCACAAAGTGTTTTATATGAACCTGGTATATTCCCAGCACTTAGTAGAATGGGTGCTGAATAAATGTTAAATTGAATTGTCCCTAAACAAAGTTTCACAAACTATATCTCCTTTCCATTCAATCCTTATTTTTTTTTTGTTTTAATATCAGTTTCCCAATAGATCCTTTATTAGAGACCAAGAGGGGGTTAGAGAGTCTAAATAAACGAGAGGGAAGGGCACATGTTCAGAGAATGTTGCAACTACAAAGCAGGAAACACTAGCCCATCTAGTCCAGCCTTCTCATTTTTACAGGAGAAAGAACTGAGGCTTTAAAAAGGAAGAGAATTACTAAGGTTACACCAGGTAGTAAATTTGGGGCTCAATCATGTCTTCTGACTCCAAATCCCAGTATACTTTGGTTCTCTTCAAGAATTAAGGACAAACAACAACAACATTCCACCATATATTATTCACAAAATTACATATTATTTTGCTATCTATGGGCACAATTCTAATTTATATGAGTGCTGAGTTTGAACCTTAATGAAACCATGACCATCCTTGGGGAGACAGTGTGGTATAATGGAAAGATTGCTGGATTTGGAACTGAAGACAATATGACCTTGGGCAAGTCACTTCACTGGGCCTCAGTTTCCTCACCTGCAAAATGAAGGGGTTGGACTAGATGACCTTTAAGGATCTTTCCAACTTTAAATATATGATCCTTAAGCTGTGATCCATGGGTAAAAGATGGCAGAAAATACACTTAATGGAAAAAGTATGACACAGGTATCAGCCAGTCAACAAACATTTATTAAGTGCTTACTATATGGAAGGCACAGTGCTAAGATAAAGAATGGGAGGGAGGAAGGGAGGGAGGAAGGAAGGAAGGAAGGAAGGAAGGAAGGAAGGAAGGAAGGAAGGAAGGAAGGAAGGAAGGAAGGAAGGAAGGAAGGAAGGAAGGAAGGAAGGAAAGAAGGAAGGAAGGAAGGAAGGGAGGGAGGGAGGAAGGAAGGAAGGAAGGAAGGAAGGGAGGAAGGGAGGAAGGAAGGAAGGAAGGAAAGAAGGAAGGAAGGAAGGAAGGGAGGGAGGGAGGAAGGAAGGAAGGAAGGAAGGAAGGGAGGAAGGGAGGAAGGAAGGAAGGAAGAAAGGAAGGAAGGAAGGAAGGGAGAGAGGAAGGAAGGAACAAAGAAAGTGCCTGTCCTAAAGGAGCTTACAATCTCATAGGGGAAGACAAAACACAAAAGGAAACTGATACGGGGGTGGGGTGGGGGTGGGGGTGGAGTGGAGAAGGTACATGATATGGGAAAATGGTGGAGAAATGAATCGGAGAGGTCCCAAGGTAAGGCAGCCAGATGAGGAATGAAGAGATGTCTGAGCTGAGCTCTCCCCTTTAATGGAGGCTTGGAGTTCATGACCCTACCCTCCAATCAGATAGGCTTAGGGTAGTGGTGAGGTGGAATCCCAAGGCTGCTGAGGTTGATAAGTTTATCCCAGTAATAAGCTTTCTGACTGGGGCATGATGGGGAAGTCAGTCAGAAAAGCCAAAAGCATTGTTTTTCTGGTCCTGATCTTATCCCTAACTCACCATATTACTTGGGGCAAGTGACTTAACCTCTCTGGGTCTTCCCCAAGTGCCAAGTGAGAAGATGCTAGCGCCTCCCTATTTCTCTGGGATCCAGTGAAAGGAGCTCAGGATCAGAGAGCTTGAGCTAGATGGGATGTCGGGGATTTTCTTATTCAGGAGTCTTGAACCTCTGTGTGGTGGGGTGGGGAGGGGTGAATGTGTGTGTGTATGTGTGAGTGTGGGTGTGTGGGGGGTTGTGAGTGTGAGTGTGGGTGTGTATGTGTGAGTGTGGGTGTTGATGTATAAGTGTGGGTGTTGTGGGTGGGTTGATGTGTGTGGGGGGCATGTAGGCAGTGTATGCATGGGTACAGGTATGGGGAGGTATAGATGTGAGATGGTGAGGGCTTTGGAAGTCTGGTGACAACAAGGTCCCCTTATCAGAATAATGTCCTTAATCCTTCAGGTCCCAGCTAAAATCCCACCTTCTATAAGAAGTCTTTTCTGAACCCCATAATGCCTTGCCCATGAGAACATCTCCAATTCATGCTGTAAATATTTTGTTTGATTCCCTACTTTGCACGTTTTCTCCCCCATGAGACTGTAAGCTCCTTGAGAACAAGGACCCTGCTTTTGCCTTTTCTTGTATGCCCAGATTAGCACAGTGCCTAGCATACAGTAGGAATTTAATAAATGCTTATTGACTGACTGGCTGCATTGAATAAAACCCATAGGATTACAAATAAATTATATTATTTATTATTGCCAGCAAAATATTTGTTTAGAAAACTCCATCACAGACTGCAGATGAAGACTCCTGATCTACATCAATCTCCTCATTTTATAGACAAGAAAATTTATACCCAGAGAGAGGGGAAATAATTAATCTGGGGTCACACAGATAGCATACAGCAGAGCTCTGGTTTGGGAATAGGAACTCTGCCTCCAATACAAAGCTACCTGTCTTTGAACTTCAAATTATCCAAGAGTAGAATGTTATAGGAAACAAAGCAATCACCTAAAAAGTAAATGTCCCATATGTTTTGTTTTGTTTCTTTAAAGTGGGGGAAAACCAGAATGTATGGCTTATCACTGATCCGGCAAAGGAATAAATTTTGGTTTTGGGGTGGTTTGTTTTGGTGGTGGTGGTGGGTTTTTTTTTTTGGTGAGGCAATTGGGGTTAAATGACTTGCCCAGGATCACACAGCTAGTAAGTGTCTGAGGCCAGGTTTGAACTCAGGTCCTCCTGGCTCCAGGGCTGATGCCACCTAGCTGCCCCTAGGAGCAAATTTTAATAAAACAAAGGATAGAGGCAAACACCAAAAACACTATAAATAAATTGTATTACATGAAGTTGAAAAGCTTTTGCACGAATAAAATGAGCATACCTAATAGAAGAAACGACGTAATCAGCTGGTGTGTGTTTGGGGGCGGGGGCGAGGCATCTTCATATCAGATTTCTCTGATAAGGTCTAATAGTAAAGGTCTGCAGGATACTAAAAGAAATATAGAAGACCAAAAGCCAATCCCCAATAAACAATTAAGTTGTAAAGGGATCTGAAGGACCAGTTTTCATTCTGGAGACTAATTTGGAATTATGCTAAGAAAATGACTAAAACATTAGTATCATGTGACCCTGAGATTCTACTGCTAAGCATAGTATAAACCTTAAAGAGGTCACTAATAAAATGAAAGGACCCATATACAGACTGTGAGCTCCCTCAGGACAGAGAATGTCTTTTTTCCTTTCTTTTTAATCCCAGTGCTTAGCACAGTATCTGGCACATAGTAGGCACTTAAGAAATGGTTGTTGACTTGACATTACAATGTTTTTAGCAGCACTCTATATAGTAGCAATGAACAGGTAACCACATGTGTCCAAACTTTGGGAAGTGGCTAAACCATTTGTGCTACATGAATGTAATAGAATTTTATCATGCCTACAGAAAAGACTTATATGAATGGATGCAAACTGAAGTAAGTAGAAGAGGGAAAAATAAAAGATACGATCTCTACAAAAATGACCATGGAAAAAAGGAGCAACAAAACAATCAAAACTGAAAGTTACAAAATTATAATGTCCAAGCGTGATCCCCAAGAAAATATGTGAGGATTCACACATACACATATACAAACTTTTCATGGCGGGGGAGGGGGGGTATGGACACTGAATACTATAGATAATGTCAGACTTTTTCAATGTGTTGGTCAGTTTTGCTGAACTGTTTTTTTCCCCTTTTTTTCCATTTTTTCCTTTGCTATAATCAATGGCTTATTGGAAGGGGGAGAGGGAAATAGAAGTAATGTAAAGACAAAAGCTAATAAAATTTCATTTTAAAGCTATCATTAAGCTAATTTTCATTCTAGTCCATTATAATATGCCCTCACATAAAATATATATAAAATGATGGCTTAAATTTATGTGACACTTTAAGGCTTAAAAATGCCTTACATACGAAATCAAATTTAATCTATATAATATGGCAGAGTAGGAAAACTATGCATTTGGACCCTGAGGCTGTGGTTTCAAATCTTTTTTTTTTTTGTGGACATTGAGGGTTAATTGACTTGCCCAGGTTCACACAGCTTATAAGTATCAAGTATCTGAGGTCAGATTTGAACTCAGGTCCTCCTGAATCCAGGGTCAGTGCTTTATCCACTGCACCACCTTGCTGCCCGCATGTAGTTTCAAATTTTAGGTGTTTCTTGCTAACTGTGTGATCTTTGTTAAATCACTCCACTTCATTTCCTCAGTTCCCCTCCAATCCATTTCCTTTCATTTGTGTGGTTTGGACATCCTGGAGTAGAACTGACTGTCAGTTTAGAGGGAACAGGCCTCCCTCCCCTCCCCAATGAACTTAGCACAAATGTCAGTCCATTACACATGATCCCCTTCTCACGGCATTCTCATGATAATGTGATCGTGATAACAGGAAAGTAGCCTGATTGAGCACAAGAAGATGCCTTGGTTTATTAGCTACTCTGCTTCTGGCTAGAATAAGTTGTGCTGAAAGAATGACAGCCAAAGAGGCTGATGAAGCAGCTAAAAGGAGGCTTCTGATAAATCTTGGAGTCCTTCAAAAAAGAGAGTGGGCCACAAACCTTGAAAGCTGGGGAATAACTGGGGAACAACAATTGGTTGGTCCCTGTGCAAGGGAGACCAGCCCCACAGGAAGTTGAGGATTATGGAGCAGGCTCTGAGAAGTTAAATGGTGACCACATTTGAGTAGAAGCCAATAAGAAAAATGAAATGATAGATGAATCTGTTGTTCATCAGGAGGGAAATGAAAGGGAAGTAGAAAACAAGTCCAGAATTTTATTAAATACATAGATGGAGAGGAAGTGGAAGGAGGGAGGGAGGGAAGGAGAGAGACAGAGTGATAGAGACAGACAGAGAGGAGAGAAGATGAAGAGAGAGACAGAGTTACAAAAAGACAAAGAGAGACAGAGACATAGACAGAGAAGACAAAGAAGCCAAAATGGCCATAAGCAAAGCCTCAGAGAAAAATTTGATTTGGATTTCTGAAAGAGCTAAATATGATTTTCAAAATACAATAAGATTGGTAGAGTAACAATTAGGTAATGAAATGAAACCAACACGAGATCTTCTTGGATCATACTACCTAGAAGAACTGAAAGTTTACAGACTTCCAGAACTAGCTACACATAAAACCTGGGAAACTTGGGAGAAAGCCCCCTCCAATCTGGGAGCAGAGCCCGATTTCATTGTCAAAAAATAGTCTGGAAAAAGGAGAAAACAACAAAAAAAAGATCCTGACCATAGAAACTTACTATGGTGACAAGGAAGAGAAAAACACAAACTCAGAAAAAGACAACAAAGTTAAAACTGCTACATACAAAGTCTCAAAGAAAAGTGTCAATTGACCTCAGCTCACAAAAGAATTTATGGGGGAAAAGCTAAAAAAGAATTTTAAAAAACAAATAAAAGAGGTAGAGAGATTTTTTTAAAGAAATGAGAGTGGGGACAGATAGGTGTCACAGTGGATAAAGCACCAGCCCTGGATTCAGGAGGACCGGAGTTCAAATCTGGCCTCAGACACTTGACTTTGGCTCTGTGACCCTGGGCAAATCACTTAACCCTCATTTCCCCACTTAAAAAAAAAGAAAAGGAAAGAAAAGAAAAGAAAAAGGAAATGAGAGTGATGTAAAAATATCATTAAAAAGAGTCAGTACAATGGAATACTATTGTGCTGTAAGAAACAATGAGCAGGAGTTCAGAGAAACCTGGAGGGTCTTACAAGAGCTGATGATGAGTGAGATGAGCAGAACCAGAAGAACATTGTACACAGTATCATCAACATTGAGTGTTGACCTACTGTGATGGACTATATTCTTCTCACCAATGCAATGGTACAGAAGAGTTCCAGGGAACTCATGATAGAAGAGGATCTCCAAAAACAAGAAAAAAAAAAAGAAAGAAAGAACTGTGGAGTATAGATGCTGATTGAACCATATTATTTCTTTTGTTTTGGGTGCTGTTGTTTTTTTTTTCTATTTTGAGGTTTTGCATCACTGCTCTGATTCTTTCTCTTGTAACAGGATTAATACAGAAATAGGATTAATGTTATTATGTGTATATATATATATGTGTGTGTGTGTATATATATATATCTATATGTATATGTATAGAGATATATAGATATAACCTATATCAGATTACCTGCTGTCTAGGGGAGGGGGGAGGGAGGGGAGGGAGGGAGAAAAATCTGAAATTGTAAAGCATGTATAAACAAAAGTTGAGAACTATCTTTACATGTAACGGAAAAAATAAAATACCTCATACATTAAATTCAAAAAAATAAATAAATAAAAAATAAAGAGTCAGTAACTTAGTAAAAGAGATACACACACATGCAAGCACACACACACAAACAAACTACTGAAGAAAATAACATCTTAAAAAACAGAACAGGAAAAATAGTAAAAGAGGCACAAAAATCACGTAAGAGAAGAACTCTCTAAATACCAGAATTGGTCATATGGAAAAAGATATGCAAAAATTTGCTGAAGAAAAGAACTCCTTAAAAAATATAACTGGCCAAATGGAAAAGGAGATGCAAAAGTTTACTGGAGAAAACAATTCCTTAAAAATTAGAATTGGACAATTGGAAACTTATGATTCCAAGGGACTTCAAGAAGATTAAATCATAATAAAAAGAATGGAAAAATCAAAGAAAATGTGAAATATCTCATTGGAAAAATGACTGACCTGGAAAATAGATTGAGGAGAAAAAATTTAAGAATTATTGGACTATCTGGAAGCCATGATAAAAAAAAAAAGAATCTGGACATTATATATCAAGACATTATATAACAAGGGAAAACTGCCCTGATATCTTACAACCAGAGGGTAAAATAGAAATCGAAAGAATCCACTGATCACCTCATGAAATAGATCCCAAAATGAAAACTCCCTGGAATATTACAACCAAATTACAGAGCTCCAGGTAACAGAGAAAATATTGCAAACAGTCCAAAAAAATTCAAGTATTGTGGAACCACAGTCACGATAACACAAGATTTAGCAGCTTCTACATTAATGCAGTGGAGGGCTTGGAATATGATATTCTGAAAGGCAAAAGAATTGGGACTGTAAACAAAAATAACATATCCAGAAAAAGTTAGTCTAATCCTTTGGAGGGGGGTATCAATGAAATTGAGGGCATTTAAGAATTCCTAATGAAAATGACAGAGCTGAATAGAAAATTTGACTTTCAAATACAAGACACAAGAGAAGCAGAAAAAAGGGAAGCAGAAAAGAGAAATTATAAGGGATTTAATAAGGTTAAACTGTTTCTATTCCTACATGGGAATATGATACTTTTAACTCCTAAGAACTTTCTCATTATTAGGGCAGGTAGAAAGATTATACAAAGAAGATATGAGTGTAAGTTGAATATGATGGAATGATATCTAAAAAAATAAAATTAAGGCAGGAGAAAGAGGAATGTACTGGGAGAAGGGGAAAAGGAAAGGCAGAATGGGGACAGTGACCCTTGTAAAATGAATATTCAATCTCAGGTCCTCTGACTGTGACTTTTTTTACTGTGCTGAAGTGTGAAGATAAAATGAGTAAATCTAAGTGACTATATCCTCTGCACATATATGGATATCTATGTGTGTCTATCTATCATCTATCTATCTATCTATCTATCTATCTATCTATCTATCTATCTATCTATCTACACACGTACACACACATGTATGTATGTTTGTGTGTGCTATATACGTGTGCATGCTTGTATATACACATGTATATATACATATATACACACACATGGTTTTCCATATAGGTTTATTTTTATTTTATTTTATTTTATTTTATTTTATTTTATTTTTTGCAGAGCAATGAGTGTTAAGTGACTTGCCCAGGGTCACACAGCTAGTAAGTGTCAAGTGTCTGAGGCCAGATTTGAACTCAGGTCCTTCTGAATCCAGGGCTGGTACTCTATCCACTGCTACACCTAGCTGCCCCCTCAATATAGGTTTATAATGATAATCATAGGAATATAAAGGATTTATATAGTTCCTATCTATGTTAACCCCCTTTGTCCTCACAATAACCCTGTGAGGCAGATACTATTATTACTCCTATTTTACAGATGAGGAAACTGAGGCAGAAAGAGCTTAAGTGACTTGTCCAGGGTCACACAACTAATAAATGACTGAGGTACTCTTGGAACTCAGGCCACAAAGAGATTAAGGGTCTTGCCCAGAATCACAGAACTAATAGGTCAGAGGCAAGATTTGAACTATGAGCAGAAGGCCAGTTCTCTAGTTTCCACTTTTGCTACCCCTTCACCTTCAGTGGTTTTATTAAGGTCACATTCTCAGATTATATTGTGTTATTGTATGCATGCATGCACGTATGGATGTGTATATATATATGTATATGTATATATGCATGTATATGTTCATATTGATTTTTGAGCTAGAAATTTCCCCTAAAATCCATGGGCTTGATTATTCATATTAAATCTCCCTCTTCATTTCTCTGTGTCTGTGTCTCTGTCTCTCTACATCTGTTTCTCTTTTTCTTTCTCTCTGTCTCTCTATCTCTCTCTGTCTCTCTGTCTTTCTCTGTCTCTGTCTCTCTCCCTCTGTCTCCCTCTCTCTGTCTGTCTGTCTCTGTCTGTCTCTGTCTCTCTCTTGTTTATTCAGTGGATTTCAACCAGTCAAGTGTCCTATTGATCTTTGCCATTTTCCCCTCTAAATCACAGGATGCCAGATAAATGCTAGATAAAGATGCCTAGGTGAACACAACACTACTCCTCAACACATCTGGTGGGGTGGGGTGGGGGCCTATGGGCTCATTAACACAACTACAGGCTTTCATTTACTATGCACTAATGGGACTTTCTATTCAAATGACTATCTAATGTATGGAGTTAGTTGTTCTTTACTGAAAGCCCAGGCCCCAGCTCTATGAGGAAGGAGAAACCATTGGATCCTCATGGTTCTTGGGCCACACACCTGAGAAGCTATCTTAAACCCCCACAAATCAGGGAGCCCTTGACAGAGAAAAATATTCTTTGGCAGCAGCTCTCATGGCATTCTTTAAAGGGAAAATTGAAAACATGCTTCCACAAGGGTCAGATGGTTATTATTGGAAAAGGGTTCTTGTAAACCGTAACAGAGGCCATTTTCTCCCCCTAAATTATATTACCTCTTCCAAGCGCTCAGCAAGTCTCCAGGCCAGCCCAGCACAGGGCTCTTTTCTGATGTAGATAACAGCTCACATGCGTTCCTAAAAGCACATCCATTTTAAAGTGGGCCATGAAGAACACCAACTGTGACAGAAAACTGATATTTTTCTGTAACGTCAGCACCACAGACATATTTCCAGAGGAAACGTTTAAAAGAAAGGGAAAAAAATGCGGGAAGAAAATGCTTCCTTATTTAACACATATAGTGCTATTCAGTACAATTTACTGCCAATAACAACTTTCAAAAACTAGGACGTTTTCACTCCCATTTTATACAGAGATATTAAAGAAGCTTGAAAAATTTAGCAGGAACAAAAGATGGAGAAGTGCTTACTGACTTTTTCTCCCGGATAACTTACCACTCAAAGGCATTAAGAGTGGTTCCAAAAGAAAAATTGATTGGTTTGGGGAGGTAGTTATTCAGGGAGCAATAATTAAAATGAGCCACAGCCTAAACCTGCAGTTTAATCGCGCTTTTGACAAGTGAAAGAGCTTTTATTTAGCTTTTCCCATGAACTGATGACTGTACTAAACAAATACAGAAGCCAAGATGGTCTCTGACTTCAAGGACTCTGTATTCTAACAAGGGGAGAGAAAACAAGGAGTAGCTATTTTAACTTGGAAAGCTACAGAGCTGGAGAATGGAACCACAGGAGAGTAGATGTGCACACTCTTCTTTCTAGGAGCAATGTCAGGAATGATTTAATTGTGCTTCTCAAACTAGAGAGTGGGGGTGGGGTTGGCGAGGTAGGGGTGCTCAAACAGTAGCAAGGTGGTTAGTGAGAAGGTTGCCAGGGAGAAAAGAGATGGCTTGGGCCACTATACAGTACATCATCTGAGGTGCTCACCAATCAGCCATTGTGAAAGGAGGAGCAGGAGGGTGAGAATTTGGAAGCGGAAAACCTTAAACCTTCTGAGGCAAGGTCCCACACCCAAGTTTCTAAGAATTACTCATTGTAAATGTCCTGTTGATCTAATGACCACAGGATCATGTATCTAGAGCTAGAAAAAACCTCAGAAGTCATCTAGCCCAGCTCTTTGTCTTTACAATTGAGGAAACTGAGGCCCAGGCAGCTCAAATGGCTTAAAATCATAGAATCAAGATCTAGACCTGTAAAGGACCCGGAGAGGTCAGCTAGTACAACCTTACTTTGCAAATTCAGAAACTCTGATTTCAAGAGGTAAAACCTTGCTGATTTCACATGGCTATTAAGTGTCAGAACCAGGACTAGAACCAAAGTCACTTGACTCCATGTTCTTTGTCCATAGGGTAAAGTCACTATGAATCACTCCTGCCTGACCTCCAATAGAGACCTTCATTAAAATGCACTGATAGTTTACTGTTTAATACCAATGGGAATGGGGGTAATCAGAATTATATTTAAGGTGTCAAACCATTATACTTTCTAGAAAGGGTTTTTCAAACTTATATGAGGAGATGAGGAGGATAAGATCTGTGATTTTACTGATGTGGGGAACTCATGATGAGAAAGTTCCTCCACCAGTGCAATAGCTACATGTTCTGCAATTTATAGTCTTAAAGACTTGCTTAGGACACTGAGAGATTAAAGAATGTACCCAGTGTCCTACAAGCAGGCTGTGTCAGAGACAATACTTGAACCCAGGATTTCCTGATTTTGAGACAAGGTTTCTGTTGTCTATGGTCTACACCATGCTATCTCTTCCAAATATACCACATAAGTGTGAGTCATCCCCATCACCCCCCCCCCTTACCACTAGTAACTTAGGAAAGAGTATGTGTGGAGCTCAGTCCAGAAAGGGGTTAACGAAATATTTTACACAAAGGAGAAATTGTATAGTGGAAATCCCCTGGATTCAGAATTAAGAGACCTGAGGTCTGGCTCCAGCTACTGCTACTGACAAACTTTGTGATCTTGCACAGGTAACTTAACTCTTCTGAATCTTGTATTCCTCATCTGTCAAATGAAGATGTTTGATTAAATGCCTTCCAAGGTCCCTTGAAGATATAAAAAAAACCACATTTCCAAAATCTTATAGATATTCAGGAAAATTATCCTAATAAATATTGTTATAAACTATAGAGGTTTGCCTATTTAACAAGATTTGGTAGGAAATTAAATCTAACTTAAAAAGATAAATATGGAGTTGACACCATGCCAAGGCCTAGGTAGCATAGAAAAAGAAATGAGAAGTACCCATGCACCAGGGACATAGATTCCTAGAGAGAACATCATGGGGGAACTGCACTGCCAAGGAAGCCACAGTTACTCTCTGGGTGTTTAATGTTGGTTCTAGCAGTAGGAAATTGCTGGTGGTTTTGAAACTAGCCAACTCCAATTGCACTGACACACAGTATGGAATTGATCAATTTATTTGCAAATTAGAGTCAATAGCAGTCTCAGACTCAGCATGCCAATCCCTCCCCTAGTGGTAAGACCCAGGAGTCCTGGGTCCTAATACTAGAGAGTTTCTGTGCCCATCTGCAGATTCATTCAGTTTATTCAGAAACACAGGAGATGTGCAGTGTGTTTGTACTCCCTTAGAAGAGTACTGTCTAAGAATTCCACCAGGTACACCTATAGGGGGAGGGATATGTTGGAATGAAAACTTAGAAAGGCATTGGTGCCCAGAGGGGTTTGGGTGGGAGGGTGCAATGGTGTGTTGCCCTTAAGGCTTGAAGCACAGGTGCTATCAAGGTAAGTAGTAACTGGTAAGACTGGAAAGGTACTTGAAAAAGCAGGCAAAGGAGCTTATGTTTTCCATAAGAACAACAATAACAATAATTGCTAGATTTACATAGTACTATTAGGTTGGCAAAGCTCTTTCCTGTGTTATCTCGTTTGATTCCATGGTAGGCAATTGAAAGCCATTAAAGGGTTTTGAGCAAAGAATTTTTAGGCAAGGGGAGATTAGTTTGGCAATAGTATGAAAGATGAACTGAATGCCTGGGAGAGTCAACATGGGAACTAGCAGCCAATGCTACAGAGAGATGAAGGAAGATGATGAGTGGATAAAGACCAGTGGCTTTGATGGATCCTTTCTCATTTATTTATTACTTCTTTCTCCCTTAATTGCCCCATCTCTTGCTATTCCCACAGTAGGTCTTAGACATGATTTTTTCTGATTTCCTGAATAAATTCAAATAAACTCAATTGACTGAACATTTATTAAATGCCTTCTGGGTGCCATGCACCATGCAAGGCACTAAATTACAATGACAAGAATGCAACATTTGAAGTAACCCCAAACTAATCTTCCCTTTGCACAGATCCCCTGCTCAGACAAAACTATGAGTCAGGGAAGAAAGGAAGGAAAAACTCTTACAAGTCATAAAGTCCAACCTCTTCATTTTAGAGATGAAGAAATGGGGGAACACCAGACTAGCCTCCTCTGTGCATAGCTCTTCTGCTGAATAAACAAAAAGGAAGGCTGATAAGGAGGATCTTAGCCATCATGTGATCACTGTTTCACCAAAGAGAAAACCAAGACCCCTGGGGAGTAAAAGACTGGAATTACAGAGAAAGTGACTGGCAGAACTGGGATTTGAACACTGCTCCCACAACTCTAAATCCAAGTCAGTGTGTGATATTTTATGCTGCATGAGTGATTGCCATGGAGAAGTTTACCCCCACTCCTCAGGGATGGGGAAGGAAATCACAGTTAAGTAAATATATACAAAGCAAATACAAAGTGATTTGAGGAAGGGGGATGTTTGTCAGTTAATCCCTGTTGTATAAAATCCAAAAAGCTTCAGTAAAACCTTCCCCCCCCAAAATCCATCGCAAGGAATGGGGAAATGTGATTTGGCTTCTGCTAAAAACACATAAATAAAGCACTGACATGTTTGTTTCCCATAATATTATGGGGGAGTAAACTGGAGGAATCAAGAAAGACTTCATGAAACATGTGACATGTAAATTAAATCATGAAAGAGAGCAGCAGAATCCAAAAGGCAGAAGGAAAAAGGCAGAAGTGGTGTGACTGGACTGGGAAGAATAATAGTTGTGAAACTGAGGACCCAGGTTCAAATCCCCCCTTGTGATGCTTACTGAGACCTTGGGCAAGTCACCTTTAACCTGTCTGGGGCAAAATTCCCTATTCTTACAAATGAGAGGACAGAATAAAATGGCCTCTGAGGTTCCTCTCAGCTCTAGATCTAGGATCCTATGAATTGACTAGAGAAAGATTTACTGAGGTTGTAGTGAGGGTGGGAAATGTTTAAAAGGGATGAGGGGCACAAGGAGAGAAAGAAGGACAGACAACTGTGGTCAAAGAAAACTCTGAGAGTTCCAGATTATGGAGGCTGAACCTTCATGGATGATAATTAAGCATTTAATGGGATAGTGAACTACCATGGGATATGAATTGAGAGATGCTCCCCTAAGTTCTTGCCTACTACAAATACCCCCTTCCACTCACACTGGGCTGCCATCACACCAGCTGTCCTTCTAGCAGAACTAGAATTCTCAGTCATGAGTGGAGTAGATAGCATTGTATTCATTAGACCATTGCTATAAGCTGGAAAGTAGATGGGATACCAGCACAAGCCACACTCACTCACTAACCTCCATTTTCACATGTTTTAAAAGACCACCTAGAAGTTTGTTTTTCTTTTATAGATGTCGAAGCCACCCCTTTCCAATCTTCCCCACCTTAATCCACCAAGGGAGTGGCAAGTGATAAAAGGAATCTTCTTTCAGATTATGTCACACAATTTGAGTGATGAAGGCATAACCCACCATGTTGTACAGAGTTGGAAACTTTCCCCCAAACACCAAGCCTTATTACAGGTATTATTTTTTAATCCCCTTACATAGAGGTAATAAAGAAAAAGCACTTCGTGAAAATTGCTTTGGGTACCAGTAGGGAAAGGATGAAACTGCCGAGTTAAATGAGAAAGTACCAGTACATAAAACAAGACTTTTTAATTTGTTCATCGCCTGCTACCCCAGGCCAAAAGCGTAAGCAGAAAAAAAGGCTAGAAGACCACCTCAAGACTGTTTCCTCCAACCCCTCTGTGGAAAGGAAAAGAAAGAAAAAACAGCCTGTATCTTTATTTGGAATCTCCCTTTCTACTGCTGAGAGACAGCCAGTGGCTGTATAGAGATGAAACTGTCAAATCAAGAGAGAAATCACACAATTAAAATGGGGTGGGGGGAGAGTTGTACAAGAGACTTTCCTGGCTTAAGTCCTGGTTCCTCAGGCTTACACTGAAGGAGCAATCACAGGCCTCTTCCCACCTAAAATATCCTGTTCTCCTCCCCATCTCCCTTCCTAAGACCAGATCTTTAGTCAAAGCTGATAAGAATGACAACATTAGTTTCAGCTGATGGACCCATTGACTAGAGGGAGTCAACAAATATCTTCTTTCTTGGCTAATGACACAGATTCTGGACAAACAGCAAATATTGATCTTGGAAGGGATCTTTGAACTCCAAATTTAGCATGTTGGAGCTGGAAGGGACTTTATAGGCCATCTAATCCAGAATAGTTTGTGAACTTGTCTTAGATGGGAGAGAGAGAGAGAGAGAGAGAGAGAGAGAGAGAGAGAGAGAGAGAGAGAGAGAGAGAGAGAGAGAGAGATGATAGCCAGATGGGCTAGATAGATGGTAGAAGTATAGAAAAATATATGATTGATAGACTGACAGATAGAAAAATGTTTTAGTATAATTGGTTTCCTTTGTAATCCTTTGTATTTTATTTTATGTATTTTAGAACATTATTTTGAGATGGGGCCCATAGCCAATCCCATATTTTATAGCTATCCATTTCTGGATACTTTTATTTTATTGTTCCCCAAATGAGTGGTAAGGACAATGACAAAATATTTGGGAAAATAACCATTCAAATGTCTCCTTTTTTATAGTCATCAGATCATTTCCCCTTACCCCTCACATTGAATTTTTTTAAAGTTTTATTTTTAAACCAGTTGTTATCAGATAAACACCAACACTAACCCTTGTGAATTTCCCCTTATAACAAAGGGGAAAAAACAATGAAGCAAAACCAAGTGACACAGTGATTCTGTGAGGCATTTTCCTCATGGTGGAGCTCTCCACAGCAAGTCTCCAGTAGGTGGCGTCATTCCAATCATTACAGTAGCATATACAATATCCCATACCTACAGCATCCCACCTCTCAATGATGAAAGCTGATGCTTCCACAAAGGGATGGCAGCCCTGGGAGGGGAACAGATGCTAATAGGGAACAGTGTAGGGTCCTCCCCCAAGTCCATTGAGAGACTAGTAGATATATTACACTCTACACACTGAGATCCAAGACCCCTGAGCACTCAGGTCTCAAAATCAAAGAGTTGTGGGCAATGAGAAGATGGGACAGGAGCAGGAGATTGACCCATCATCCATGGGACAAAGGTAATGGGGTAGTCTGGACCACTGAAATCAGGGTGTTTGCTGAGATGCCCAACAAGAAATGAGGGATGAGGAGCAGGGACCCAGGTAGTTAACTAACTATCAAAGCAACTAAGATTCTGGGGAAGGGGGTAATGACCAGTCTCTGGTCCAGTTGAGCCTCAGCCTAGTTGCATCTTTAGAGACTGAGGCCTTAGCAACCAAACTGGTTTCCATGGGGACATGATATCCTAGTTTTCAGGTTATGTCATAACAATAAATAAGTCTGGTTGCCTTTTTGTATTGCTTCTATTTATTTTATTGTAGTCATATATACCAGACAATCAATCAACAAAGATTTATTAAGCATTTAATATGTACCAGGCACTTTAATGGACACTGGGGATTCAAAGACCCAAATGAAATAGCCCCTGCCTTCAAGAAGCTTACAGCTTCCATGGGGAGATGATGTGTACATAGAGAGATAAATAAAAAATAGATGGATCAATGAGAATGTGGTAAGAGCCTACCATCTGCACTATGGTCCTTGGGATACATAGACACAAATGAATCAGCCTGTGCCCTGTAGTGAAGTTCTTGCAATCATGATTTCTTCCCTCTGCATCATCTCATGCAAACTCTCACACTTTTCTCTGAGCTCCACCTGGTTCCCATTCCTTTCTGCCCAATAATATTCCATTATTCTCATATGCCATGATCTGTTCAGACATCCCCCCCCCAGTCACAATCAGCCCTCAACTGATGGCCAGATTTTTTTGCCACCCTCCCCAAACTGTTTCTATGACTATTTTACTACCTATGGGGTCCTTCTTTCATGGAATGGGCTTTGAACTGGATTCTTCCCAGAGAACATTTTTCCTAGACCAAATTGGTACAAGGCAGGAGGTGCAGTGAGCATCCATGGAGCTCTTCCTAGGAAATGAAAGAATACCAGAAAGGACAGAGGGGGATATTCAGATCTTACATTTGTTATTCTTGTCCCTACAATTAGACAGATTACAATCATCGAGTTCAACAGAGATAGCCACAGGATATCCACTGATAATCACACAGTTTGTCCTACCTACAGATAACAGTCAGCAAATGAGGTAAGTACCTCCTTCTGTATACCCACATTACATGAAAATCAATATTTAATTACAGTGGCTACTCCGTGTATTTACAGGGCCAGTTTCTGTCAAGGAGTCTGAGACTGAGTTCACCAACCAAAGGAACTTGTTTCTTTACTTGAGCATAAAAGATGATTGGGGCTTAAAAGATGGCATCGATGTTACCCATCCCATGGATCACAAATCTCCCTATACACTCCAAGGACACCTGGATATCCCAGGAGTATGTTACAAAGAATTGCATGATCATGGGAACAGAGCAAGTATAGAGCTCACACTGGACATAAGTTCCATCAGAACAGTTAGTGGCTCAAAAACCATTTCACATTTGATTCCTGTGAGGACACATGCTGTCCTGAAATATGGATTAAGGAAGAAAAGGTCAGCAGAGATGAAATGTGTACAGTCCCAAAGTGAGCAGGATTACTTCTTCTTCTTCTTCTTCTTCTTCTTCTTCTTCTTCTTCTTCTTCTTCTTCTTCTTCTTCTTCTTCTTCTTCTTCTTCTTCTTCTTCTTCTTCTTCTTCTTCTTCTTCTTCTTCTTCTTCTTCTTCTTCTTCTTCTTCTTCTTCTTCTTCTTCTTCTTCTTCTTCTTCTTCTTCTTCTTCTTCTTCTTCTTCTTCTTCTTCTTCTTCTTCTTCTTCGGTGAGGCAATTGGGGTTAAGTGACTTGACCAGGGTCACATAGCTAGTAAGTCTTAAGTGTCTGAGCCTGGATTTGAACCCAGGTCCTCCTGACTCCAAGGCCAGTGTTCTATCCACTGTGCCACCTAGCTGCCCCAGGATTACTTCTAAAATCAATTTCATAAATAATCAGAAAGGAGTAAAAAGTGCATTTATTAAATTCCCAGAGTTTGCTGCTTTACTAGGTAATGGCACATTGAAACAAACACATCAAGATGTAATAGAAAGCCTGAATGCATTGGGGCAAGATGATCCATCTGGAAACAGGACTGGAAGTCCCTGGAAATCTGTAAGATCCAATCACTCTCCTGTGTGGATGCCATGTTGCTTTACATTTGAAAGTTATTATTCTATTTTCAAGGATAGCCCTTCCTTATCTCTTTCCTTCCATTTTTTACCCATACGACTCTCTTTGAAATATTTACCTCTCTTTCCTTAATTCATACCAAGTCATAGACAGAGCCAGAAAGACAGACAGACAGATGGCTTTGGAACTGGTTGGATGAGCAGACACAAAGAGTAGCTATTAATACACTGATGTCACCTGGGATGCAGATCTGTAGGAGGAAGCCTCAGGACTCTCTCTGTGGTCGCATGTTTTGTCAATAAATTAGATGAAAGCATAAATTGCATGCTTGTCAAATATGCAGATGGCATGAAATCTAGAGAGACAGTTGATGCCTAAGATGATAAGGTATGGGTATAAAAAGATGTCAGTGGGCTAGAACAATGAGCCCAGTTGAAATGAAAAAGATGACATTTAATAGAGACAAATGTGAAATTTTGTACTCTGTTGGAAACACCAGCTTCCCAGATCCAGTTTAGAGCAGACATGCCTTGGTCATAGGCCCTATGAAAAAAAGAACTGGAAGTTTTAATGGTCATCAGGTTCACTAATAGTCCAGGGTATAGCATGCTAGCCAAAGAGTCTGATAGCCTAAACTACATTAAGAAACATATCTAGACTCTTGTGCTAAGAGGTGTGCACTGCATTTTGAGAATGACAAACAAGTTATAGGATGTCTATAAAAGAACAGACATGCTAGGGGCAAACACTAGAGGAAGGGAAGGCATGTAAGCCGCCTTTAAGTATTTGCAAGACTGGGATATCAGAAGGGTAGGGCCATCTCAGTGGCACAGTAGCATACTGGACCTGAAGTCAGGCAGATGCATGTTTCTGAGTTCAATTCTAGCCTCAGACACTTACTAGCTGTATGACCCTGGGGAAGTCACTTAACCCTGTTTGCCTCAGCCTTTCATCTATAAAATGAGCTGGAGAAGGAAATGGCAAAGCACTCCAGTATCTTTGCCAAGAAAACCCCAAATGGGGTCACAAAGAGTCAGACATGACTGAAATGACTGAGCAATAGATGTTGAAAGCAAATTAGTATGGATAAGGAAACTGAGGCAAACAGAAGTCAAGTGACTTACCCAGGGTCATACTGCTAAGTGGCTGAGTCTGGATTTTACCTCAGGCATTTCTGATTCTAGGCCTAGTGGGTAACATCGATTCTATCAACTGTGCCATGTAGCTTCCCCTTAAAATGATCTCAGAGGCCACTTCAAGCCCTAGTTCTATCATTCTCTGAAAATAATTTGGGATAAAGAAAAAAGAGGCTCTAAACAGTTGACATCTTTTGACAGAAGGAACTCACTGCTGAGAACATGCCCCAAGGAGATCAAAGACAGAAAGAAAGGAGATTAAATGTGTATGTGTTGTGTATACATTATGTTATACATACTAACATATGTCTATATATGTTTATGTATATGTCTATGTGCCTATATCTATGCATGTGTGAATGTATGTATTTCTGTGTAGCTATAGCAATAGATGATACATAAACAGAGATGTATGTATATGTATGTATGTGTGTGTTTGTGTGTGTGTGTATGTATGTATGTATATATCAGCTAAGTGGCTCAGTGGATAGAGCACCTGGTCTAGCATTAGGAAGACTCATCTTCCTGAGTTCAAATCTGTCCTCAGACACTTATTAACTATGTGACCCTGGGCAGGTCACTTAAGCCTGTTTGCCTCAGTTTCCTCACCTATAAAATGAGCTGGAGAAGGAAAGGGCAAACAACCCCAGTATCTTTGCCAAAACAAAGCCAAACTCCAAAACCAAAATGGGGTCATGAAGAGTCAGACACAACCAGAAATAACTGAACAAGAAGTGTATATGAATATATGTAGAGATATGTGTATAAGTATATGTGTAATATATATGTACATATATACACATATATGCTGAAACATGCATAGCATCATTTTTTTCTTAGAGTGAAAATAAAAAGTAATTTGAATACTCGCAAGTTGACATGGAATAAAGTTAGCAGAAGCAGGAGAAAAATAGTCATGACTATAATAGCATGTATAAGAACCCTAAATTGAAAGTTGAACCCAGTGAGATTTATATTGACCAAAATCTGTTCTAGAGAAGGGCTGAAGAAACATGTCTTCTTCATTTAGTCAGAGAGATGGGGGATTATAATTGTAGAATGTTGACTATGTTGTCAAATATTTTTACTCTGTGTGATATGCCTTGGCTATTTTTCTTTGTGACAAGGGAAGGTTCTCTGGAGGACCTAAAAAAAGAAACTGAGATAGAGATTACCTATAGGACAGAGGAGAGGCTACTGATGGCCATAAGCAACCTGAAAGATATAAGAAATGCAGGATCATGCAAGAGAAGTGACATATAGGATGACATTAGGAAATAGAGGAAAAAATGAACTGCTCAGACAGCATGAGGGTATGATAGCCCCCTTGCTCCACTAATATTAAAATATCTAGACATCTTGAGGAAGGCCCTAACATCTTGAGTGGACTGCTTGTGGAGGATTTATTCATGGAAAGAGAAAAAAAACATGAACATCAGTGGCACAGGATGGGCAGATACAAATGGGCTGTGATCAATATCTTCAGAGGGACTATCCACATAAATGAGATCACATAGCTATCAAAAACTCTCCAGTACCTGGGACAGTGCCTTACATATTCAGGCACTTGATAAATGCTTATGGAATTATATTAAATTGAAGAACACTAGTAATAGAAAGACAGATACAAATTGAAATGAGTTCAAGATGTCTTAATTCACTCAAAGTCAGCAAATATGGCAGAAGTTCGATGTTTTCAATGTTCATGGGGCTAAGGGAAGATAAGAACGTTATTACTCTGCCAATGGAGGAAGGAATTGGTCCAATCATTCAAAAGAACAGAAAGAGGGAAAAACGTTGACTTTGGAGTCAGAGGATCTGAGTTCAAATTATAACTCTGAATTTTCCTATCTATCTGATCTTGGACACTTCACCTCCCTGGCTCTCAGTTTCATTGCCAATAAAACAAGGAGGTTGGATCAGATGGCCTCTGAAGTCTCTTCAAGTTTTAGATCTATTATCTGAAGAAAATAATTTAAAATAATGTATGTACACAGATACATATATTGTCAAGTAGAGAAGACACACATTCAAAAGAAAGATGAACAGGGCAAATTTTCAGGAGAACAAGACACATTCACACACAGAGAGGTAAGAATAGAAATAGTGAAGACTACAATTTTCAGAGGAAGTGCTTCTGGGAAATAGACCAGAATACTGAATAGACTTCTCCGGTGCCCAGGTGGACTTGATTGTATGATGCAACTCCTGTTGAGGCAAAAGGAGAAGGAAGAAGAAATGAGGAAAGAAAAGAGAAGTCATCTCTCCACTGATAGCTGTAACAAACAAACAAACAAATAAACAAATAGATAAATAAATAAATAACTACATAAATATGTATGATGTACAAGTATGTGTGTACATACATATGTGCATATGTGTGGACATAATGCACAGATACACATAAATATGAGTATATCAGTATACACTTTTATGAGTCTGCTATCTCATCAGATTTGCTGCCTTCCCATTAGCATAGATCAAAGCCACTCTCTTTCCCATGCCTTCTCATTCTTTATGATTCTTGACCATCAATTCTCATAAATGTTCCATAGCAGATCTATCCAACACATAAGAGGCCTTCCTCTAGAACTTTTAACATCCTACAGACACCAATGCAAAGCTTATACTATCCACATGACATCCCTTGTTCTCACTCCATTACCATCCTACCTCCTGTTCAACACCCATAAATTGTTAACATTACCTTCCTCATTACCCTCTGTAGTTAGTTATCATTTATGTGATATTTATACCCTTGCAGGGCTGAGTAAGACTATTATAAGTTTTACCACTACTCTTTAGGTATTAGGCCAATTTTAAGATTACTGAGATCATAATATTCTGGGATTTGCATCTATATGACATAACCAATAGAAAATTGGTGTTAAAATATGGGTTTGAAGATATATAGAAGCCCATCAACTAGAAAATGGCTAAATAAATTGTGGTACCTAGATGTAATGGGGTATTTCTGTATTGTAAGAAATGATGACCATTTAATACACAAAAGTATGATAAGGATTACTTAAAGTGAAGTAAACAGAATCTGGGAAACAGTATACACAATGACTCCAACAATGAAAATGGAAAGAGCAACAGCAAAATAATAACTGAATACCATTAAATTATGGTGAGCAACCTTGGCCCTTGAGGTGAAAGATGAGGAGAAGGCACTTTCATCCTGTTTCTTTAGAAATATGGACAACTCTGGGCATGAAACATTGCATACAATTTCAGACTTTTTTTCAATATGTTGGTGACTTTTATAAATTTGTTTTTTTTCTTTTTTTGTTCTGTATTATAAGACATAGCTCCTTGGGAGAGAAATGAGTGAAAAATTTGGAGACAAAGTTGATATAAAAATAAAAGCTATTGATACAATTTAATTTTTAAAGGATGGCTTTGGAGTCAAGAAATAGTTTGGGATCAGTGAAAACATTGGACAGTTTCCCCAATCTAATCCAATCCAATATTCTCTTCAAATTCAATTTTAATTACCTAATAGCATCACCTGCCCAATATGTGAACTGATGGATTGAATCAATGAGATTCCTGTATCCACTGCATTGTGCAGTTTTTTAGAAGTATGAACTCTTTATTTTACTTTCAAGGCTTCAATGGCATGAACATTTCACTCTGCCAAATACACAGCATGATAATGTTGTTCAATAGCTACGTAATCAGGTCTAGAACTCTATGCTTTGTAATTAAAAAGGTTAATGTGGAAATACTTCACTAGGTTTTCAAAAGGCTAGAACCTTGACCTGTTTTCATATGGGTCCTTGTGAATTGAAGTAGACAAAATTCGCCACTGGGTAGTCAAGAGTCTAGCGAGGAGTCCAAGTTTCGGTAGGCTGGACCTTCAAACACATATATATAGCCCAGCCCCAGCCCCATATTCAAAGCTTTTCTGGCTTAGTGTTTCACCAGCCAAAGCTCAAGTTCTACAATATGGTCTTGAAGAGTCCAATGTTACCCATATACCATGAAGAACTATAGCAATCATCATTGAGGGGTAGGTTATACTATATATTTACTTTTTAAATATTTGTGCTAATTTCTGATATTAGTTATAAAGGGCTTATTTCTGGGGGTGGTATATCTATTCTATTAGAAGGATTCAATGAAATATTAAATGGAATGAAGAATTTCGCTCTGTTGGAAAGGAGAACAACTGTAAGCCTTTTTTGTTCCTGCAGTATCTGAAACTTGGTGTCACACTTCTTCTATCACTGTTTTCCATAGCTTAAAATAAGAATAATTATGTTCTTAGAATTATTGGAATATTTGATTTCTTGGAAAGGCAGAACACTGCTGAAAATGACTGCAGTCCTTCTGCTACCTCATTCTACTTACTTTGCCAGGTCAAGTAATCAAAAGATTAACTATAAAAATGTTCCATCTGACTTTCACAGAAAATAGAATCTTTACCCAGTGAAACATTAGCCACCCACCACCAGCACCATTTCTTTCAAAGTGAAATTAACTCTATGCTTTTCTACCCAAAATATCACACTTTTGCATATTCTCCCCTCCTCCTCCCCCCCCACAAATTCCAGGAAATCCAAGGCAATGGCATTCCCAAACACAGTACAATAAACCAAATGTCTTCCTGACACAGGACTCTGAGTTCACCTCAATTATCTTCATATTGTCACTTCATCCTAGAAGATAGATGCTGAGCTCCAGGTGGATCATTTGTAACTGATAATGATGATGGAAGCAAACACCAAAAAGTGTTCTCGGACTGACATGGTTTAGGAGCTAAATTCATCACTCAATTTAACACATCATTGCATCCTTCTAATGGAATGCATCCACCACCCCCAGTAGAGAGAAGGGTCCATATTTGGTTTTGTCTTTGGATGATGTCTGGCATATAGTAGATGCTTAATAAATTCATGGCGAATGAATGAATCTATTCTTGGTGGTCCAGATCACAACTTTTTCATGACTTTTCATGCTGTGATTCTGGTCCATGCATTTAGCACATGTTGGGCAGCTTCATTTAGATCCTAAAATTCTTGGGTATCAGTGCAAAGCTAGATCTCCTCTGCTGATCTTTACTTTCATTATGAAACAAGCTCACTTCCTTTTGTGATCAGATATTTCTAAGATGATTTGGTTTTTTTGGGGGGGGGGGAATGAGGGTTAAGTGACTTGCCCAGGGTCACATAGCTAGTAAGTGTCAAGTATCTGAGGCCAGATTTGAACTCAGATCCTCCCGAATCTAGGGCTGGTGCTTTATCCATTGTGCCACCTAGCTGATCCCATAAGGTGATTTTTACAGCACTTCTTGTGCCGAAATCATGCTTGGTATCAAGCTTTAGTCTATGTTTACTTGCCAATTGTCTCTCCATTGTCCTTTGGGTCACCTCCAACTTGATTCTTCAGTATCTATCATATTCCATGACTTGTAGTCACCAACAAAAGATGTTAAGACTTCAGGGGTCTAAAGATCCATACTACATTTGATGAAGGAAACACCTTCAACTGATTCAAATTACTATCCCTTGTAACTCTGATGATGTAGTCATCATTAACTTCTGTGGTGGGAAGGGAAGAAAAGGAGAAGGAAAGGGGAGAGAAGGAATAAGGGAGGGAAAGGGGAAAACAGGAAGTAGAGAGGGAGAGGCAGGGGAAGGGAAAGGGAAGAGAAGGAAAAGGAGGAGGGGGATGGAGGGGGAGAAAAAGAAAAGGGAGAGGAGGGGAGGGGAGAGGAGAGGACAGGAGAGGAGAGGACAGGAGAGGAGAGGAGAATCACCCTACCACCAATCTGGTGATATTCTTCTATAAATTTAGACTCTTCCTTGGGTGATGGACAATCATAGTCATCCCAAGGTCCCATTGAAATCAGCAAGCCTTTCTTAAGCACCTGGTATGTTCCAGACATTGTAAATATAGGGAGGGGAAAAGGTCTCTGCCTTTAAGAAGTTTACATTCTATTAGGAGTATGCAAATAAATACCAAATATGTGTGAAGTAAAAACAGGAAGAAGCACTAGGAACTGGGGGAATCAGGAAAGGCTTTATGAGATCTTAGAAGTGTGATGAGTAAAACTAAATCACCTTACCTGCTCTCCAGTGTGGAGGGAAACTAGCTAGGATTTACTTAGAATTGGAAGTGTCAGCAACAGGTTAGGCATTAAGCATTTATTTATTTATTAAAGTATATTAGAAGTTAGTAAAAAGAGAACACGTGTCTCTGAAAGAATGGAAAGACTTAGCTCAGATCTATGAGAGAGAGAGAGAGAGAGAGAGAGAGAGAGCTGCCTTCACCTATCAAATCACGCTTCCAAAAAAAAAAAAAAAACAGAGCCTTACTCAGTTCGACCAGAAGCTCCCTGTAGGACCAGAAGAGTGGTCCCCACACACAGCTCCAAGCTAATTGGCTGGTAGCATTCAAGTCCCTTGATTGACATGACTTAAAGGGGGTCCATGAATTGTGAGGCAACATCCTGACACTAGGACCCCTACTCTCTCAGCCAGGGTGGTGGGGTGGGGGGCTGGTTCTCACAGAAGGAAGCTGGGAATACTAAAAAGAAGTGGGAAGTCACTCCATTCCCAGCATGGAAGAGAGCCCATGAAAAGGTATATAGAGAGAAGATAGAATGATGTGCATGAGGAACAGCAAGTCATCTTTGTATATGTAAAGGGAAGCAAAGTGAATTTGATCTGGAAAGGTGAACTGGAGCTAGGGGATGAAGGTTTTTAAATGGAATGACAACCAGCGAAACCTAGAATCATATTTTTTGAATCACCACACCACAAAGAAGTGAAAACAAGGTTTTAAGAAATGAGGCATATTCAATCATATTGCTCCTCCTAAAATATAAATAGTAGTCTTTTAGTGAGAGCAAAAGAAATTTTGTACCATTAATAAATTAATACTTTTAAGATTTTTTTCATCTTTATCATTCTTCAATTTATATCTTTATATAAATTTTATGATATGCACAGTTAATTTAGTATATTACATAATTTATGAATAAACATGCACATTGGGAGGCATTATGCCCAAAGATTTGTTGCTCACAGAGGTGCATGATCAAGAAAGTTTGGAGACCCTAGATCTAGACTATTGCAATAACTTCTTGTTTTTTGTTTTGTTGTTGTTGCTGTTTTTGTTGGTTTTTCTGGGGCAATGAGGGTTAAGTGACTTGCCCAGGGTCACACAGCTAGTAAGTATCAAGTGTCTGAATCTGGATTTGAACTCAGGTACTTCTGAATCCAGGACCAGTGCTTTATCCACTGTGCCACCTAGCTGCCCCTGCAATAACTTCTCAATTGCTGCCCTTGCTTCCAGTCTCTCTGTTCCCCAAGCTATCTCCCACATCTCTGCCAAGACAATCTTCCTAAAATATTTGATCAACTCATTCTCCTGCTGAAAAACTCTTAAGCATCCCCTCCTATCATACCCTGTTGCAAAGAGAAACCAGTGCTCAAGCAAAGTCCTGATGATCACATTACAGCACCTCATCTTGTGTCTCCTTGCCACTGATAACTAGATATTTCCCTATACTTCCCTTGCCAGCCCCAGGCTCTCTGTCACTGCTGCTGAGTGCGGTGAAACTAAATTTAGCTGACACCAACTCCAAGGCAGAAGAACACAACACACACCCCATAACTATACAAAAGCAAACAGAATCTTATCTCCCAGGAGAAAACCAATGATCTAATTAGAGCTACTTACCCGTTTTTCACCATACTTCAAAATTTCAGATAGTTCTCTGGACTTCCAAGGCTGCTTGGACTTCTAGTGGAGAGAAGAAAAAGATATTTCATTTACACAAGGGAAAATGACAGTCCTATAACTGAATTAAATCTATCCACTTTGCTCCTGAACTCCACATCTCTCCCTGCACTTCCCTGGAAGCTGGTTGTACTGTCACATATGTGTGTGTATGGTGGGGGGGGGGTCATGGAAATGAGTTGGAATTCAAGAGCAGTAGACAAAAAAAATTCATCTTCTCACAAGTTCTACTCACCTTGTTTTATATCACCATTGGCCTCTGGGTTGCATTTTTTTAAAAAAATAATCAAACATATAATAAACAGAGTGGAATCTTGATTTTTCTATAATTTTCAGTCAATTTTAGATTGGAGAAAATGGAGAGATAGGAGGTAGAGCCAAGATGGCAGAAGAAAGGCTATGAGTCTCCCAGCTCCTGAAATCATGTCAACATACCTCCAAAAATAATGTCATAAGACAACTCTTGGAGCAGCATAATGCACATAAGAACAGAGCAAGACTCTTTTCTAGCCAAAGATGGCTTAATTAGGTGACTGGAATCAACTGATGTTCAGGTGGAGAGAGGAGAGAGGAGTGCAGCACACAGAGCAGGACCAGCCTTGAGTAGGCAGCGCCTCCAACCAAAGTCTCAGAATCTTCATCTGCTTCTTCTGAAGCTCAGCTTATGAACCGATATGGGTGTCCAGCATTTAGGGGGAATAGCAGTGGTTTCTGCTGGAACTGGGGTAGGGTACCCATGTTCTGAACCAGTAAACAAACTTGAGGGACAGCCACCCAGTGAGGGAGGGGCACAGGCATGCTAAGACTTCTGTTTCTGGGTCAAAGAGAAAGAGGGCCGTGATTACTCATAGGCCAAGAAGACTGAGAAAAAGCCCAATGACCCCCTGGGTCAAGCTGTAGCTTGAAACAGTGTGTCCTGGAAGCAGCATAACACTTTAAGAAGAAGGTAAAAGCCAAGAAATAGGCAGTCAAGATGAGTAAGCATACAAAACAGCAGACCCTCAATAGCTTCTTTGGGGGCAAGGTAGACCAGAATACACCCTCAGAAGAAGATAATAACAAAGTTAAAGCTCCTGCATCCAAAGCTTCCCAAAAAATATGAATTGGTTTCAGGCCTTGGAAGTGCTCAAAGAGGACTTTTACGAGAAAGCAAGGGAGATAGAGGGAAGATTTAGAGAGGTAAAGGGAAAAATGGAAAGAGAAATGAGAGCAATGCAGGAAAGTCATGAGAAAAATGTCAACTGCTTGAAAAGCCAAATGGAAGAGGAGATACAGAAGCTATCCGAAGAAAATAATTGCCTAAGAAGCAGGATTGAACAAATGGAAGCTAGTGACTTTATGAGAAACCAAGACACAGTAAAGCAAATCCAAATTAATTTTTAAAAAAGAGGGCAACATGAAATATATCTTTGGAAAAACAGCTGACCTGGAAAATAGATCCAGGAGAGATAATTTGAAAATCATTGGACTACCTGAAAACCATGATCAAGAAAAGAGTTTAAATATCATCTTCCAAGAAATTGTCAGGGAAAATTGCCCTCATATTCTAGAAAGAAGAAGGTAACATAGAAATTGAAAGAATCCACAAATCACCTCCAGAAAGAGATTCAAAAAAAGAAAACTTCCAGGAATAATATAGCTAACTTCCAGAAATCCCAGGTCAAGGAGAAAACATTGCAAGCAGCTAGAAAAAAGAAATTCAAATACTGCGGAGCTATAATAAGGTTAAAACAAGATGTAGCAGCATCTACATTAAAGGACCAGAGGACATGCAATATGATATTCCAGAGGGCAAAGGAACTTGGACTACAACCTAAAATTACCTCCACAGCAAAACTGATTATAGTGTTTGGGGGGGGGGGGGAATGAGACTTCAGTGAAAAAGAGGACTTTCATGCATTTGTGATGAAAAGACCCGAACTGAATAGATAATTTGACTTTCAAATACAAGACTCTAGAGAAGCACAAAAAGGTAAACAGGAAACTGTTTACATTCTTATATGAGAAGATAATACTTCTAACTAATAAGAACTTCCTCAGTATTAGGGCAGCTGAAAGGAATATACTTGGACAGAGGGCATAGGTGTAAATTGAAAATGAAGGGATGATATCTGTAAATCATTTATCCTTGTTTTTTGTGGGTCAGGCTGAGTGGGGTGGCTTATGTCTGGGGCTGGATTTGAGCTCAGGGCCCCCTGGGTCCAGGGCTGGTGCTTTGTGCACTGTGTTACCTAGCTGACCCATGATGACATCTTTAAAATAAAGTTAAGGGGTAAGAGGAATGCACTGGAAGAAAAGGAAAGGGATAGGTGGAAGGGTGTAATGTAGCTCACATAAAAGAAACAAGAAAAAGCTTATGGTGTGGAGGGGGAAATGGGGAAGGAGCGGGGGAGTGGGTGAGCCTTACTTTCATTAGAATTGGCTCAAAGAGGGAAAAACATAAACACTCAAGTAGGTATAGTAATATATTTTGCCAGGAGGGGAAGGGGAAAAGTGGGGGAGAGGTGAAGGAAGGGATGGCATATTGGGGCAGGAGGGAAGTAAAAAGCAAAACACTTTTGAAGAGGGATAAGGTTAAAGAAGATAGAAAATAGAGTAAATATCAAGGGGAGGAAATAAGATGGAGGGTAATACATTTAGCAATAGTAACTGTGAAAGAAATGATGAGCAGGATGCTATCAGAAGGACATATGAAAAATGCAAACCATCAACAGAGGAAGAAGTGATGGTATTTAAATACATATTGAAGTATATTTTTATTTGTTAGTTCCTTTTTCTAAAGTTATTCTGTCTATTTTCTTTCAAAATTTGAGTAATGTGAAGATGCTTGACATAAATGCACATGTATGACTTATACTGAATTGCTCAATTCCATAGAGAGTGTTGAGGAGGGAGGGAAGAAGAAAATTTGGAACACAAAGTTTAAAAAAAAATCAATATGAAGAAATGATGAGCAGGCAGATTTCAGAGAAACCTGGAAGGACTTACATGAATTGATGCTGAGTGAGGTGAGCAGAACCAGGAGAACATTATACACAGTACCAACAACATTGTGTGTTGATCAACTGTGATAGACTTGGCTCTTCTCAGCAATACAATGGTCCAAGATAGTTCCAAAGGAAAATGCTCTCCAAATCCAGAAAAAAGAAGTGTGCAATCTAGATGCAGATTGAACCATACTATTTCTACTTTTTTCTTTTCCTTTTTTGAGGTTTTTCCCTTTTGCTCTTATTCTTCTTTCACAGCATGACTAATGCATAAATATGTTTAATGTGATTGTACATATATAAACTATATCAGATTGTTTCCTGTCTTGAGAAGGAGGAAGGGAGGAGAGGGAGAGAGAAAAATTTGAAACTAGAAATCTTATAAAAACATGTTGAAAACTATCTCTACATGTAACCAGAAAATAATAAAATACATTTATGACAGAAAAAAAGATTGGAGAAAATGTTTTCAGTAGTAAAAAAAAATCACTTGCAGAAGTCTGCCTGTTTCCTTCTCCTGTTTTCATCCATTATAACCTTGATACATGTTTAGAACATTCTCATAAAGATTTTCTATAGATGAGAAAATATACCCATGGATCAGTGGATAACAATGTCCTTTCAGTTGCCTTTTTTTCATCCATTTTTCTTTTCAATTCTTAACTATCTTGCAAATCAGCATCAGCATCATTGGATGTTGGCATATTTGCAAGAGTTGTATAAATGCCAAATAACTATAATAACAATGATGATGGTGATGATAAATTGTATAATCATGTAGTTTAATATTGGAGGTTAAGAGAGCAATGTAGAAAGGGACATGTCTGCTCCCTGGGGGAGAGGCCAAAACGAAATAGAACCAGTACTCTTTTCAAGGGGTGGGGGAAGACTCCATCAGCCTTATTTTGCTATACACAGGAGTGAAGAGAGAGGAACCAGGAAAATGTATCAAAAACAATGAAAAAATTTGGGATCTTTAAAATAACACTTTTGCAAAAAAAAGTGCCCTCCCCCCATGTATCACCTACAGCAGTTCCCAATAGTGTGCAGGTCATAGGGATGGGTTTTATTGACATAAGGACTCTGTGTGTCTGTGTTTGTACACATGCACATATATGTTTGTGTGTGACTTAGTGAATGGCTCAATCTTTGTGATTGCCTATAATCGTCATATGTATTAGATGCTCCTTCACATTAAAGACAGAGAGGAGTAGCAGTTCACTAACTGATAGTAAGAATTAGAATGGCAAACTAGTATGTTCTGCGATTGATTTTAAAAGATAACAGCATTTTTCCAGATTACAAAATTGGGTTGCACTCCCAGCTCACTTGAAGGAAGAGGCTCATTATTATATTCAACAAAAGCTCCTGAGCAGAGAGCCTTGGTCAGCCCTCACTTATTAAATAATTCATTACTTTCAAAACCATTGGCATCATAATTTTTTTCATATCTCCTCAACCCTTATCATTAGCTTTCAGAACCACCTCTCTTTCAATGCTCTCTTTGCAGCTCTGATCACCTTCCCATTATCCACATATGGATTATCTGGAGAAAGACATTTCAGCACAGCCTCACCTACCTATAACCCCTTTGAACAACCTGGATTTTCATAATGAACAAAAACTTGTATTAATATTTAGCCAGGGGGCAGCTAGCTGGTGCAGTGGATAGAGCACCGGCCCTAGATTCAGGAGGACTTGAGTTCAAATCGGCTTCAGACCCTTGACACTTACTAGCTGTGTGACCCTGGGCAAGTCACTTAACCCCAATTGTCTCACCATGGATTATATATTTAACCAGACAAAACAATTAGCAAAGCAAATACAGCATGATACTTTCTCCATCAAAAAAAGGCATAGCTCATTCTGAAGCTCAACATAAGTGATTTATAAATTATATGATAGTTGGGATTATATGAAGACCCTATGGTACTGTGGAAAAACTAATGGATTCAGTATCAGAGAACTGAAGTTCAAAACCAACTTCTGCCACTCATCTACATTACTGGGGAGCAAGTTATTTCCCCTCTGGGGACTCATATTCTTTCATCTCCAAAAAGGTGGGGCTCAGTAACAGTCCTCCGAGGTCCCTTCCAGCTTTCAATCTCTGAACCCTTATGATCTATGCTATTGCTTCCCTTCCTTGTGACTCTGGTCTTCATGTTTCTGAACCTCAGCTTAAAAATATATCAAAGATGAAAAAATTATTTACAATAAGACATTATAGGGATCATATAAAATGTAAGTCATTGCTACTGACACATTTTAAAAACTCTAACATGAATTCTATTAGGCATACATTGACAGTAAATAGAAGGCAGACAACCAAATCACATGCCACTCTTATCTGCATCGAAAAGTGAACAGAATCTTATCCAGTCAGAAATCCAATTATGGAATTATGCATATACATGGCTTAGAATGTAACTTCCACTGATATTGACATGATTTCCAATGTGAGCAGGGCAAAAGCCCTGTATTGTTCTCAGTTCTTGGTTTGGGGCTTTTTATACTCAGGTGATGGTGGTGATGGTGGTTTTCCTGGACCAAGCTATTGGAAATGCACTCATTTCAGGGAGGAATTGTTTCTTTTCTGTCTTTGTAGCCCCAAGTGCTTGGCACTACTGTCTCTCAAAGGCTACACTATTTTTAGACTTCTTTATACTTCTCTATGATGGCTTCATGACCCAGGAAACTCATCACTGGGAAATCTCATTTTCTTTCAACATCGAGTTGACCTTTATACTTACATCTCCCTGGTCACCTCTGCTATCTGACCGGACCTTTTGTGTGGAGGGTAGCCTCATGGGCTCTAAAACTTCTATTTAAGAAAGGAGTCTGCAAAGCCTTCTCCCCATTTTTATGAGGAATACTGTTTTTGGACATTTTTGGATGTTTCCATTATGCTCCCCTCCCCATCTTATTCCCCCTCATACCTTCTCCCTATCCATACTTTTGAAATTCCTTTTGTATGCTATCCTCCCCCATTAGATTGTAAACTCATTGAGGGCAGGGATTATTTTTCTTTGTATATATTTTTGTATCCCCAGAACTTACCATAGTGCCTGGTGTTTAGTAGGTGGTTAATAACCGTTTATCAATTGACTGACAGTGGTTGGCTTAGAGCAGGAAATCCATAAATATCTATTAAATTGAATTTCTCCAGTACCTGTGTTACCCCAGTGATGTGGTTCACCTATAAAATATGGAACATGACCATTTCAGATGAATCATGAATGCATGATACCCAAAGGGCATAGAAAGCCCAGGTGGTGACATTAACAGGCAAGTCCAGCAATGACTTGCACACAAAGAGAAGATTGAAGGACATTCTCAAGGGCAATTAAATGAGTTAAGAAAGGAGAACAACAAATAGAAATGGCAAAGCAATGAAAAGAGTGCTGGATTTGGAGTGAGAGAACCAGGATTTGAATCTCAGCTTTGTTCCATATCATATATGTGCCTCTTAATGCTTATGTCATCCCCTTGCTGATAATGTCCAATTTATCCTGTCTAGAGCTTGTTTGTTCATAGTTCTTTACATGGTGCTTCCCCCACTAGACTGTGAGCTCCTCAGACACAGGCTCTATTTCTGTCACTTTTTTATCCCCTGTATTTAGCCCAATTCCTGGCACATAGGAGACACTTGATAGATGTTTACCAATTGCCTGGCTGGTGAAGATAAGTCATTTAATCTCTTTAAGCATCAGTTTCCATATTTCTGAAAAGGGAGGAGATAGACTAGATGGTATTTAAGGTTATTTCTATCTCTATGCCCTACGATCCCTCATTCTAGTGGAATGCTCTAGTAAGTTCAAAGTATCCCCCCTCCAAAACCAAACCAAACCAAACCAAAATGTGTTAAGAGAGCTATGTAAACCTAGACCAGCCTTCTGCCTTTTCAGATTAGTACATGTTCTACAACACGTATGTATATGTATATATATGTCTGTGTGTGTGTGTGTGTGTGTGTGTGTGTGTGTGTGTGTGTACTAGACCCCTTTGACACTCTGGAAAAGCTTATGGAAACTTTTTTAAAGAATGTTTTTAAATACAAAAAAATACAAATAATTAAAAAGGAAACCAAATATACTGAAATGGTTATTAAAATGTTTAACAAAAACACAATTTTGGACCCTATTTTAAGAACCTATGTCTTAGACGGTTCTCTGGGGGCATCAGAAGATCAAATGACTTTCCCAGAGTCACACAGACAGTTTGTGTCAGAGGCAGGCCTTGAAGCCAGGTCTTCCTGGCTCAGAGGCTCTAGCCACTCTATCAGTTTGCCTCTACACTGCTATCTACATTTACTAATCAAACCAGAGAAAGGCTTCCACTACACTGGGCTGATTTTTTTCTGAGGATTTACAGAAGACACAAACAAGAATAACATAGATGGTAGGGCACAGATGCGCAGTAATTCCCATAAAGAGGGACACCGAAGGTGAAGTCATATATGTACGTTGAGTTAGAAGAATGGTTTGTGTTTTGTATATTTCCAAAGTTTTGATAATCTGGTATCATTTTCAAAGTATACAAATATTACTTGGAAAATAGCATGGGTACCATTTATGATAAAAATTACATTTATTAGCCAAGTTTTCAGAGATATAACATAAAAATTACCAAAGGCTTATCTTCATATGATGTATTTTCATTTTTAAACAGTCAACAGTTTGTTTAAACATGTAGGGTTGGAGCTTTTGCAAATGTCCACAGTTACTTCTCGGAGTTACCCTATCTTATAATTTGGAGTTTATTCTAATCATTTATTCATCTAACAAAATACAAATGACAGATTCTGAAAAGTCACTCATGTTGCTGTTTCTCATCCATTAAGTGACAATTTCATTTTCATGATGTTATTTAGGGCTGACCATATTCAGTGCCTAATGACTCTTCTTGAATAGAATATTCACTATATATTAGTGTTGTTTTTGACTAATCTACGAGTCTGTGATTCTTTTTTTTTTCATTGTTTTAATATCTTGCCTGGGGCAGTTCCTGATTCATTTCCCCAACCACAACTCAGTATTTATGGTTGTTTCTTCCATCTGCATGTAAGCAACTTGTGACTACTGATTGTTTTGTTCTTTGAATTTGTACCTTCAATGCCTAGAAGTACCTGGAACATAGTAAGCAATTTGTAAATCTTTGATGATTGCTTGATCCTTCCTATTAAAGTTACCAAGAATCAGAATATATATTGGCAAGATATTCTAAGTAAATTCTTTCATTGAATTTTCATCATTCATCCTTTTCACCAGAAGTAGACATATTAAATGCAAATACTTTCATGGAGGTCTGTTTGCTTGTGCTCATTATGTAAACTTCAATTAACAACAATAACAATAGATACCTAACATTTATACAGCACTTAAAGTTTTATCAAAGTGCTTTACACATGTTATCTCACTTGAGCAAAAACCCCATAAGGTGGATATCATAATTATCTCCATTTATAGATGAAGAAACTGAGGCAAGGAGAGGTTATGTGATTTGCTTAGGGTCATCCAGATGGTAAGTGTGTCAGAAAAGATTCAAGCTCAGGTCTTCCTGATTCCAAGGCCAGCATGTTGACAATCTCATCAGTAGTTTTTCACCGTTTTTGACTGGACATTAAAACCAATTCTTCTAAAGTTTTATTTTTCTCTCCAAGCAGAGCCTGTAAGCTTTCTTTTCATCTATCTGAACCTGCTTTATCTCTTTTTGTTCCATTTGTAGCAAAAAATAGTGATGAAGATGTGATGCATTTTCACCAGTGGCATATCCACTCATTGGTCTTTGAACAATGAGCTCATAGTTAGAATGCCAATGTTTACATCCCTTCCATCTGTCAAGTGCTTAAATTAATGTTTGCTTATTGATTTAATTAATGTCTTTAGCTTCAAAAAGTCAATTCTTTGGACCCTCTGCTCCCTTTTCAGCTACTTTGCCACCATCATACCTGAAACAGAATGGAGGCCCATCTAGTTGTATCTATTTCATGAACTTCCATGACTAGACTTTGGGTGATAAGCCCTCTGCATTTTCTAAACTGGTCCTTGGATGTCAGGCAAAGTCTGTATCAAACTCTTTCTCAAAGCCTTTCTATCTCTATGAAGATACATTATACTGGTTTAACCTTCAAGCAACAAGCTAACCCTTGTTCTGTGTCTCAGCTGGAGTGAGATTTTGGTAGATAGTAAAAAAATGAAAGAAAAGATGTTGAATCTGGGTATTATCATTTCTAAGGAGGTCTAATGAATGCAAATATCACACAACAAGGAGGCCAGAGAAACCCAAAAAATATTTCACCCAGCAATTTTCCACTTAAGGAGCTTGACAAGTGGAAAGATTGGTAGCCAAAGGCAATGGTGATTTAGAGCACAATTTCACAGCAAAAACCCATTCTAGAAGAGAATGACGGGAGATTATGAGCAGTACCTCCTCACAAAACAGTGAAATGCAGTGGAGGAGAAAACAAACCTGTAGAAAGCATAGCAGGAGATTCAACTAAGCCCAATCACCTTCAGTGAATTTCTAGATATGACTAAAAGGTCAAAATATAGATATGCATTGGAGCATATTTGCCAGCATTTCCATAGCAATCTGCTATCATATTGAGAAAAAATTGAACTACCACATTTGGACTCTTCTGCCTCAGTTCTCAATCTGCCATGTGAGGGAATAAAAATGGTACTCAAGAAGATTAAATTATGAAGATTGGTTGATATCATGAAATGCACATAGAAGAAATGCCTGCTAGCTGTGGTACATTTCCAAAGTACTCAGAAGAGCTATTTTTAAAATATCTTAAAGTGGTAAAAATAGAAAAGAGGTGAAAGCATTGTGAATGATAATATCATTCCCTTGAACCAGCAAAGAGGTCAACCAAGAAGACTTCAGTGCTAAGCAGAACTAAGGTTGACTTTCTTATTACTATAAAATCTTCATGAGAATATTCTATGCATATACTGAGGATATCTGCTGATTTCCAGTGGAAGACCCCATTTTCACAGTCACATAATTGATGAGTGAGTGGGTATGAAAAATACAAGATCTTGGCATGTTTATTGCTTGTTGATTATCCCCCCCCAAAATCATTTGGGATCATGAAAAAAGATAGTTTTAAAGGGATCTCTTCTAAGATACAATCTCTCTTTTCTATATTAAGATCATACACAGAGCACAGCTAGTTGGAGCAGTGAATAAAGCACAGGCCCTGGATTCAGGAGGATCTGAGTTCAAATCTGGGCTCAGACACTTGACACTTGCTAGCTGTGTGACCCTGGGCAAGTCATTTAACCCTCATTGCCCTGCAAAAAATAATAATAATACACAGTGTATAGATAGATTTGACCTGAGGTGTAACTTGGTTCAATTATCCTCTGATTATCTATCTCAAGTGATGCATAGAATCAGTAGACATCGGTGTTGAATAATAAATGTTCTACACGACATCTCAATGAAAAAAGATTTCCCTATAGATGGAAAGAGTTCTTCAGGTATTCCTCTTTGTAGATGACAATCCTGATTGCATTGAGCTCCCACACATTATGTGGCTTTTATCAATGATATCAATGGCCACACAAGAGCTAGACCTAACAATCTACATAGGAAACCCTAACTGGATAAACAATAGCTATTGCTCAGGTTGTGACTTGCAACTTAACAGTGTAATGATTGGAATGACGCCACCTGCTGGAGACTTACTGTAGAAGAGTTCCGCCCATGAAGGGAAGGTCTTTGAGGGCAAGACCAGGAGTCTTTTCTTTGACATGAGGAAGTGACGCAGGCGAGTGGGAGGAGGAGGGAAGAGACTGGCGCTCAGTCTCGCTCTCTTTCCTTTGGACTCTGGTGGAGAGCAGAGCTAGAAATGTGCTCTCCCTTTAATAGATAGGAATCTAGGCCTTTCTCTCTCTCTCTTTACCAAATTCTTATTCTCCTTAATAAATGCTTAAAAGTTTAACTCTTGCTAAAGCTTATAATTTATTGGCGACCACTCATTAGATATTTTAGACAGTTTAGCTAGAATTTTAGCCCTTAACAATGGGTAAGTTCTGAATCTATCATTACACCTATATTGTAGATTTTTTTGCAGATAAACAATGGATTGAACCCAGAATTGAATAGGATCATAGGCTTGTAGGTTTAGTGATAGGTTCCTTGAGAGGCCATTAAGCCCAACTCCCTGTATACAACTTGCTTTCTATATATTTGCTTGCATGTCATCTCCCCCATTAGATTGTAAACTCCTTGAGGGCTTTGTACAGTGCCTGGAACAAACTAGGCACTTAATAAATATTGACTGGTTGTTTGATTGATTTTATAGATGAGAAAATAGGCACACAGAGTTTATGCTAGACAGTATATGAGGTAGGATTTGAATTGAAGGCTTCCTGATTCCAAGTTAAATATTCTCTCTACTTTGCCACCTAAAAGGTGGATAACAGGTTAGATTACATTTTAGAAAATGAGTCATACTTTCAGTGACATTAAGCAACGTCTTGTCCCAAAGCCCTTCTTTTTAACAAAAATATTCATCCTCCAATGTTATTCTGCAAATCATATCAATCAACATTTATTAAGTGTAATCTATGTGTCAGGCTAAATACTGAGCAGATGGAGAGAGGCCAAAGACAGTCCTTGACCTCAAGGAACTTACAATCTAATGGGAGAGACGATATACAAAGGATCATAGGCAAAAAAGAGCTATATGCAGGATAAATAGGAAATAATTAACAGAGGAGAGGCAATGAATTTAAAAGGCATTGGGGAAGGCTGCCTGTAGAAGATACATTTTTGGTTGAGACTTAAAGGAAGTCAGGAAGCTCAATAGCCATAGCAGAAGAGGAAAAACATAACAGGCAGGAGAGAGAGAGAGAGAAAAAAAAATACCCAGAGCTGAGAGATAGAGTGTCTTCTTTGTGAAAAGAAACTGTTAAGGTAGGTGTGGGCTAGGTTATGAAGGACTTTGGGTGCCAAACAGAGCATTTTGTATTTGATCCTGGAGGTGATAGGAAGATCTCAGAAGCCCTAGCATTATGGGGGACCCACAGGGCAATGAAAAGATACATGGTAGATGGAAGTTGGCTACAGCTTGGTTATGACATATGTGACATATAGTATCCTAAAAACCATGTACAAACAGAAGAAGAGGTGGGTTAATCATGAAACACGAACAAGAATCAGCCTGTGGGCTGCACTGGTATCAATGCACCATTAAAATGCTCACAGAAAGGTCTCCATTGTATTGAGTAGATCTCCAATGAAGGATTGAGATTGGGGGTGAGGAAGTGGGGAGGATGTTTAGACAAAAATCAAACCAAAAGAGAAGACATGAAGGGCTAGCAATCTGAATCAAGGGATGAAATGCTTACCTCAGTGAAATCTGGGATTGACTAAATTATTAATAAAAGGTAATCTTATTAATAGGATTGTCTGAAAACCTCCATCTCTACTGAAATTGAATTTATATTCTCAATCTCACTTCAAACAACACGGAAATCAGCCCGGTTTGTATTTCATAGTTGATGGAAAATTTTTAATTTATACCCACACTATTGTTGTTGTTCAACAGCTTCAGTCATGTTTGACTCTCTGTGACCCCATTTGGGGTTTTCTTGGCAGTGGTTTGTTGTTTTGCTCCCCAGCTCATTTTATAGATAAGAAACCAAAGCAAATAGGGTTAAGTGACTTGCTCATAAAAACACAGCTAGTAAGTATCTGAGGTCACATTTGAACACAGGTTTTCTAAACTCCAGGCCCAGTGTCCTATCCACTGGGCCACCTAGTTGCCCACACCCACACTGTGCCAATGGTCAAAGCAGTTACCTGCACTCTAGCACTTTGTGTAAACATCACACCTACATCTTTTGGAAAATAGAGATGAGAGGACCAAAAATCCGATTCTATTAAGGAAATATTTAATGGAGCAAATGGTCTCCCAGATACTTTTGGTAGCTGTCTACACAGGTCTTAGTTTGTACCACACATAATAGTCGGCAATGAAAGCTAGGCAGGAAGAACTGGAAAAAGAAGGTCAATTCCATTTTAAAAACTCTATTCATTTTTACTGTATCCAGATAATATGTTGGGCAATGGAAACACCAAGGCAGAGATGAGGTGCCTTCCTCTAACAAACCATATGCTCTACTGGAGGGATGCAACATTCACAGATAGATTTCAGCACAAGGGTCATTTGAGGGAGGAGAAGAACTTGAACTAGCAGGGGGAAATCAAGCTGGCAACTTTGTTGAGCCTTGAAAGAAGCCAAGAGGCAGAGGGGATGGAGGAATGTACTTTAGGCATGGAGCACAGCCTGTGGGGAAGCTTAACTGCAGGAGGAAGGATGTCAAGTTCTGGGCAAAACAAGCAGGGTGCTTTAGCTGAAAATGGAGGCGAGGTAGAATGTTCAATATGGTGTGTGAAGAAGGTTTCTTAGAGCCAGATGGTGGAGGCCAGCAGGCTGAGGACTTCGGGTTGTTTTTTCCCTAGAGGCAACAGTGAGCCACTAAAGATTTTTGAGCACAAGAGGGGCATGTTGAGACTTGTGCCTCAGGATGATTATTTTGTCAGCTGTGTGGAGGGGTGGAGAAGGGGGAGACTGGAAGCAGGGACACAAATGAGGATGCTATTAAAATAACCAAGGTGAGAGGTGATAAAGCCACAAACTAGGGTGGTAGCAGTGGGAATGGTGGGAAGGTGACAGATGCAATAGAAGTCACAGAGGTGGAACTGACAAGATTTGGCAACTGCTTGGGGGGGGGTGATGAGAAGTGAGGAGTCAAGGAGGCTTTTGAGTTTATAAAACTGGCTGGGATAAAAAATAAGATTAGATACTTCTTAATAGAAAAAAAAAGAAAGAGGATTTGGACAAAGGGAAGGTTTAAAGAGGGAGAAGATGGGAATGAGACCAGAAGCAGTAGTTAGAAAGTTGACAATAGTAGAAATAAAATAAAAAAGAAGCTTTTAAATAGCTGTGCATAACAGAAACCATGAGCTAAGGGCCTGATGACAGAGTAAAAGAATAGCTGGGGCAGGGTTGGGGGAGGTCAGGGGGCCCAAAACTAATCACCAGAGACCCAGGTAGGCAGGTGGAAGTAAGAAATGCACCATTAGGGTGTGGGTTCTTATAACTTCTATCTGGTTAGGCTGATGTATTGTTTGGGAGAATTGCACCACCTTCCAGCTCCTTCTTTGTAATTATTATAAGAAATGGATCAGGCAGCTAGGTGGCACAGTGGATAAAGCACTGGCCCTGGATTCAGGAGGACCAGATTTCAAATCTGGCCTCATACACTTAACACTTACTAGCTATGTGACCCTAGGCAAGTCATTTAACCCTCATTGCCCTGCACACACACACACAAAAAAGATGGATCATCGGAGAAGGATGGGCAGGGTATATTCAGGAGTGAAGGTAATAAAAGAACACAGGATATCAAGAAAGTTTTTTAAAAAGAAAAACCATAACATTACCTTAGTACCAGGAATCCAGAGGGACAAAACACAAATGATGGTTAACATGGGTCATCATGAAATGGTGACTCAGAAATCCAGGAGGAGAGGCAGGAAATGAGATACAGGGCACCAAGGACTAGGAGACCAGCAGGTGTTGTTGAATTGCAGAGGAGAGGTCCTGGCTTCCTAGGAGTTTCTCCTGGGAAGCCTAAACTTTGGGTTATTGGAAGCAGCTGGGGGAGGGAGGGGCAAGGATGCAGTCACAGGAGTCATATCCTGGTAACCTGAGGCAATACTATACCTACCTATGGCATACAGGGCCTGGGACAAGTCAGAAAGTTCTTACCCCCCTTCTCACACATACCCACATTCTGATACCATGTAACCCTGGCCAAGTCAGTCAACTGCTCTGTGCCCCAGTTTCTTCATTTGTAAATTGAGGGATAATAATACTATCTTCCTCCCAGGGCCATTGTGAGGATCAAATGAGATAATGTTTTGAAAGGCCTTTCTGAACCTATATAAATACTATACAGTAAATACTACAAAATATTATATAAATGAGAGCCATTATTAGTATTCACTATTACAACTGGGTCAAGTCCAAATGAATTTCCGTTAGACAGCTAGGTATATAGAGTATGTGTATATATATATATATATATATATAGAGAGAGAGAGAGAGAGAGAGAGACAGAGAGAGAGAGAGAGAGAGAGACAGAGACAGAGACAGAGACAGAGACAGAGACAGAGAGACAGAGAGACAGAGAGACAGAGAGAGACAGAGACAGAGACAGAGACAGAGACAGAGACAGAGACAGAGACAGAGACAGAAAGTATAGAATATATAGAGCCCAGGACTTGTAGATGGGAAGACTTGAGTTCAAATACCTGGACAAGTCACTTAACCTATCCACTGCCCAATCCAGCTGCCTAAGTATGTGTTAAGTACTCTCTGGAGCAGCTAGGCAGAACAGAGGATAAAGCACTCACCCTAGAGTCAGGAGGACCTGAGTTCAAATCCCAGGCCTCAGACACTTGACACTACTAGCTGTGTCACCCTGGGCAAGTCACTTAAGCCAGTTTGCCTCAAACATTTGGGACTATTTCCAGTCATCTTGATATACATCTTTCCACTGGAACCAGATGGCTCTGGAGGAGAGAGTAATGCTGGTGACTGTACAGCCCTGCCTCACTTTAAATCCCATGCACCACAAGTCATGACATCATCTCCAGATGTCATAGTTCCCTTCGAGAATGAAGGATGAACAACAACAACAAGAACTTGCCATTTATCTGGCACCATGCTTGCCTCTGAGGATACAAAAATAAAGAATGAAACATTCCATACCCTCAAAGTTAAATCCCTTTAGTTGCTCTGGGCTTCAATTTCCTCCTTTGTAAAATGAAGGGTTTGTATTAGGTGGCTTCTAAAGTATCTTTCTGCTCTAAATATATGATTCCATGGGTCAGAGGCTAGATTTGTTTTTTTGTTTGTTTATTTTTGGTTTTGTTTGTTTGTTTGTTTGTTTGTTTTCCGGGGCAATGGGGGTTAAGTGACTTGCCCAGGGTCACACAGCCAGTAAGTGTCAAGTGTCTGAGGCTGGATTTGAACTCGGGAACTCCTGAATCCAGGGCTGGTGCTTTATCTACTGCACCACCTAGCCGCCCCCAGAGGCTAGATTTGAACCCAGAGCTTCAAGACTGCTAAGCCAACTCCCTATCCACTATGCCATGCGTATCATAGGTGCTTAGTACAAAGTGACTGAATTGAACCTCTTTATCCCTGTGGCTCCTTTCTGTGTGCACTTTCCATTTTCATCTCTATCTAAAGTCATCTATTTTTTGCTAATTATTTTGAAGTATGTAGGACAGGCAGTGTGTGGGTTAGCCTGACTGGGCATTTTGTATTAGGGCAACAAAGTAATTACCACCAAGAATTCAATAGAACATGTCAATATTTTAGTTAAGACTAATGAAGACCTGTCTACTCTGGACAATATTTCTCTATTTTTCATGCTGTGCAGATTTTCAGCTCTGAAGGTTGAAATGGAAGCCTTTGTTTCTTTCCCTTTCCATCCATTCCTTACCCTCTTCAATTCCACAGTGGGTGGACAGAAAGTTGGGGGAAAGGAGGTTCACTAAAAGCATCTGAAGCCAAGGGTTCCATTTCACAAAGTGGCCATTTCTGAAGGGCAAAACACCCCTGGAAATGTGAGGCAGAGAGAGAGATGACAAGCCTTACAAGGCTTCTGGCATTTCAATTTGCCTCCAGAACCAGCCCCACATGGGCAGCCTTTCTCACAGTTGTGTAGCTCTCTAGTCCTGGGGCCTGGCCAGAACCCTATTGTGTAGAACAGAGGAGAAAACAAAAAATGCCAAATATTTCTGAGAAAAATGCAGAGGCCATTCTTAGCTCTCGGGAATGTCACATTCCCCACTGGAGTCAGGTGATTTTCATCTAATTATCCCCTTACCATTTTATAATCATAGGGAATTTTCTTCCCTATTTTGTCTAGCAAATCCTTTAAAATGCCTTCCCTCCTGACCCTTTCAGAGAGCTCTTGCAGGTAACATGGAAGCAAAAATTTTTAAATAAAAATTAGAAAATAGCATCCAAAATCTATAAGGAACTGACATGTCTATTAGACTAATAGACACTCCCAAACGGAGTGGTGATGTAAGGACATGAAAGAACGGGGGGGGGGGGGTTGTTTAATATTTGTTTTATTAGACAAGAATATAAATTTCATTATTTCATTGACTCTTCTATATCCTCAAATTATACACATACATATGTATACACATAAACAATAAAGTCCTGATTTTATATTAACTTTTTCTTTTACAAAATTTCTTATATATTTTAACTTTTTTTTGTTACATTTGGAATTCCAAATTCCCTTTCTCCTACCTACTGGGAAGGAGAGCACTATCATACCAATTATTCATGTGAAATCATGCAAAATAAATTCACATAGTAGCTACATTTCCCCCCAAAAAAGCAAGAAAAATGAAGAAAGTAAGAAAATTGTACTTCAATTTGAACTCATAATTCATCAGTTCTCTCTCTGAAGGTGGATAGCTTTTTTCATGACGAGTCCTTTGGAATTGTATTTAATCATTGTATTGATCAAAGTAGCTGTCTTTCACAGTTGATCATCATTATATTGCTATTAGTGTGTACATTGTTCTCTTGAGTCTGTTCACTTCACGTTGTATCAGTTCATATAAGTCAACCCAGGTTTTTCTAAAATCCATTCTCCTCATTCCTTATATATACATATATATATATATATATATACACACATATATATATACATGCATACATACAAACATACATACATGCATGCATAGTATTCCATCACAATCACATACCACAATTTCTTTAGCCATTTACCCAATTGACGGATATCCCCCAATTTCCAATTCTTTGCCACCACAAAAAAAGAGCTGCTATAAATGTTTTTGTATACATAATTCCCTTTCCTTTTTCTTTGTTATCTTTAAGATTCAAACCTAGTAGTAGCATTGCTGAGTTATTTTTATATTTTTATTATGTTATTTTTTAGCCCTTTGGATATAGTTCCAAATTGTTTCCCAGACTGGTTGGACTAGTTCACAACTCCACCAGTAGTTCATTGGTGTCCTAATTTTCCCATATCCACTCTAGCATTTGTCATTTTTGATAAGAATAAGGCTGTGCCTCAAAGTTGTTTTAATTTGCATTTCTCTAATCAATAGCAATTTAGAGCATTTTTTTTCATATCACTATAGATAGCTTTGAGTTCTTTTGAAAACTGCCTCTTCATATCCTTTGACCATTTATCAATTGAAGAATGACTCTTATTATTATAAATATGACCAATAAGCAGATATTGAAGAGGAAATACTAAGGGGAAATCACAAGAATAGATGTTCTGACACCCCAATAATCAGAGAAACATAGATCAAGACAACTTTATACCAGCGTTTTGCTAAAATAGCAAAAATAACCCCCAAATGATAAAAATTCAATATTGTTGGGGCTGTGGGTAAGTAGACTTTCAGGTACTATTGATGAGATGGAAGATTAGTACAAATGTTTTGGTTTGGCTTGTGGTTATTTACAATGTAATGAAATCCAATCATATTCTTTAACCCAGTTGTTCTATCCCTAAGAATAGCATACTGTATAAAATGACAAATACGAGGAACATTAAGAAATTATGGAAAACTGGTAGCCTTGGGGAATCCATGAAGGATGTTATCAAGGAGAGAGAGAGAGAGAGAGAGAGAGAGAGAGAGAGAGAGAGAGAGAGAGAGAGAGAATCAAAAAGTAGATAGTATGGTCATGTGGGAAAGATGCAAAATGACAGGTAACCTGAGTTATCCACAAATATCCAAATATCTTCACAATATCAATGGAAAAAAGGAATTGAGGTGTCAAGGGGATGGGAAGGCAAGGATGGGTGTTGATTTGTCTCTTTGTTGGGAACTTCAACATTCACGACAACATAGATCCATTTAGGGAGTATTTCAGTGTAGAAAGATCTGGAGGAAATGGTTCAAAGTGAGAAGATGTCATGTGACTTATAAGAGAGAGAACTAGACATTTTCTCTGATCCTTACAACCTCTAAAACCTCTCTAAAATGAAATCATTAGCCAAAAATAAAGCAATTGCTGGTGTTCCCGTGGTTTAGAACACCAGGAATCATTAACTAACACCTACCTTGAAGTAACTCAACACCCCTCTTCCATCACCTGCCACCATCCTCCTAGCAGGAAGGCTGCTCTAGCTGATCCAACCCACAGACTTGCAACATAATGCAATCTCACACCCCAGTTCCCTCTCCCTCTCTCCAGTGCCATGGTCATCCAAGTCCCAAGCTACAGAAATTTGCTGAAGCCTTAACAGTCAGCATGCCTGTAGCATTCAGTGCTGCAAAAGGTTCAAGGAGAGAGCAAGGGAGGAAAGGGAATGATACAGGACATGTGTCTGTGCTTGAAATAGATTAGTCCCAAATATTAACCCCTCTCCCCTTCTTGGAGCCTTGGAAATACAAACCCCAAATGAGAGAAATCATCCCAAGGTGCCATAACACTAGCTTGGCAGTACTCTGTACCTCTGGGCCAGAGAACTAAAGAACAAGACAGAATACCCTGTGTGAAAGTGTGTGCAGGGTTGTGTGACATTCCACTAAGCCTGAAGAGACCAGCATTCAGCTGTGGCTAGCTCTGTCCCCACAGAACTGAGGCAGAAACCTAGGTGGTGAACCATAAATTGACCAGTATGGGAGGAGGAGACTTTTGAGATCCAGGTCCCAGAGAAAACACCACCAGGAGGAAAGAAGTCAGAAATGTGAGCAATAAGGAAAATAAGAAGCAAAAGATTGAAATTACCAAAGATCTCAGGAGGAAGAGAACTTAAAGATCTTGATCCAAAGCAGACAAACCAATAGGGAAAACATTAACAATAGAAAGAAACATGGCCGCTAGATCTGGAAAATCAGTTCAGTGGTCTATGAATAAATATGGCAAAATAGAGGGAAATGACTCAATCCTTGATGAGACAGAAGACTCTGTGGAATTTGGGGAGAGCATGGACCCACAACACACTCTTTCTGAGTGGTTTAAGAAATGACAATTGTGAGAGCAGAATTTATATTTATGGCCTTCATATATTTATGGCAAAAGAATTGACAGAATAGAAAAATGTGAATCTTCAATGACAAGATTCACCGAAGAAACAAAAGAGAGGATGACTGACTGGGAATAGAAATGCACAAAAGTGAAGGACAGTTGAAAAAATAGAAACCCAAAGCAAAATGACATTAAAAGAAGACACACGGGGCAGCTAGGTGGCGCAGTGGATAGAGCACTGGCCTTGGAGTCAGGAGTACCTGAGTTCAAATCCGGCCTCAGACACTTAACACACACTTACTAGCTGTGTGACCCTGGGCAAGTCACTTAACCCCAATTGCCTCACTAAAAAAAAAAAAAAAGACACACCCTTTATCCAAGCAAAATATATCAGCATCAAAGACAGGATGCATAGACACAACCTCATAAGTTTCCCAGAAAAACAAGATGAGTCAAAAAAAAAAAAAACACCATAATGCAAGAAACAATACAAGAAAACTACCCAGAACTTCTGGACACAGAAAACAAAATTCAAATTGAAATAATCCATACAACACCTCCGGAAAAAAAGGGCTATAAATGCAAAGACCCATGTGAGTTAAATTTGGCAACTCCATTGAGAAAAAGTAAATTCTTCAGGCAACCAGGAGAAAAACCTTCAAATACAAAGGAACAGAAATTCAAATAAGACAAGAGCATTTTCCCCCTATGAGAAAATGTAGGAGGAAGTAGAATAATGTGTTCAGGAGAGTAACAGAACTCAGGGTGCAGCCCAGTGTGACCTACTCTGCAAATCTGAGCTTAACCATAAATGAAAAAGAGATGAACATTCAATAATAAAGAGACATTCAAATATCCTCAGAAAGAAAAACAGAGCTGAAGAGATTGTTTGCTTCTTGAATACCTTAGACAACAGAAACACAGGAATGAATGAATGTAGCATCCAAGGACAGCAACAGAAATGGAGTGACAGAAAAGAGACAAGTAAGAGAATTCTTTCTAAATGTATACAAAGAGACAGGTGGATGTGGAATTCAGTTGGAGGAAATAGAGAGACAGGCTTGGAGCACTATGGACAGAACCTTGCAGCACCCTGCCCACAGGTGAATCAATTGAGCTTTGTTTGTGAGGCTACAATACAAAATATGAGGGCACATGGAAGGGGAGATTGGAGGAGAAGGCTAGAGTTATGGTGTGCCCTGGTTAATTTGAGAGCTAAGAATGTAAGGAAGGTGACCCATGTAATCTCTCAAAAAGATAAGCCTGCAGGGGAGTGGGTGACAAGGAGAGAGGGAAAAGAGGAGAAGAGTTTCTTAAGTGACCAATAACAAAGCCAATCTGACTGGATGAAGTGTGATAATATTTGTAAAGTGTTTAGCACCATACCTGCCACATAGCAGACACATAATCAATGTTGTTCCCTTTCCTCCTTCCCCAGAGTGTGGGAAGGGGAATAATATGTTAAGAGACTGGAAAGGTTGTTTGGGGTCAGAATGTGAAAAGAGAAATATTTATGTGGAAAATGAAAAATGACAGGTAAGATAACTTCTAATTTCTCGCATAGATGATAGATAGAAAGGGGCAGCAAGATGGCACAGTGGATAGAGCACCGGCCCTGGATTCAGGAGGACCTGAGTTCAAATCCGGCCTCAGACACTTAACACTTACTAGCTGTGTGACCCTGAGCAAGTCACTTAACCCCAATTGCCTCACCAAACAAAACAAAACAAAAACCAAATAGATGATAGATAGATATCTAGATAGATAGAGATGACAGAGAGATAGATAATAGATAGATGATAGATAGAGATAGAGATGTTAGTATGCACACATACATATAAAGTACAGAAATATTTGATATATATGTGTGTATATGTATATATGTTTATATTAATGAAATAAAAATGTTTTATAATTATATTTACATATGTCTCTATATAGATACACAAATGTACATATATGTGCATTGTATAAATACATACATACATACATATACACACATTTCACTTAAGAATAGGAAGTGTTTCACTTTTGTCTTTGTATCCTTAGTATTTTACATGGTGTCTGAAAATAGTTTAAGAAATCCTTATTGCATGAATTTTATTCCAGGTGAACTTGAATAGGAACACAGAGAAAACCTCTTTTTTTAAGTCATAAAAGTAGTTTACTATTTCCATTTACATGTAGAAATAGTTTTCAACATTTGTTTTTATAAGATTTCTAGTTCCAAATTTTTCTCCTTCCCTCCCTTCCCTCCCCCCTCCCCAAGACAGGAAGCAATCTGATACAGGTTATACATGTACAATCACATATGTGTTTTCTTATCTGTTCATTCCTTTACTTCTAATTTGTTAAATAAGAAAACACCTAGCCAGTGCCTAGAACATGGTTGGTACTTAAATAATTATTAGTTGATTACTATGTAATGCTATGCCTTATTTTGCTAATGTATGCAATTATTGGATTCTGTGACATTCATGGGGTTTACAGTCTTTGAAATATGAAATAGGAAGACATTAGAATGCTTTGCTTCCCACCTAAATCCAATGTTTGGTTAATGAGGGCAAAATAGCTTCGACCGGTTTAGGAAAATGAATAAAACCATCGAGTTTTTATTCTGACAAAGAAGGGGTAGCAAATCATAATCCCCATTTTTCTTCAAGGGATCAACCTAACCAATGTGGCGTGCAGAACAAGTCAATATTGTAATCACTAAAGTAACCAGTCAAATGATTCTTTAAAAGCCTTCAATAGCCCATCTTCTCCTGATGTTCTTATTCAGTTGTTTTAGTCATGTCCCATTCTTCCTGACCCCATTTGGGGTTTTCTTGATAAAGATACTGGAGTGGTTGGGGCAGCTAGGTGGCTCGGTGGATAGAGCATTGACCCTGGATTCAGGAGGGCCTGAGTTCAAATCTGGCCTCAGACACTTGACACTTACTAGCTGTGTGACCCTGGGCAAGTCACTTAACCCCAATTGCCTCAAAAAAAAAAAAAGACCCAAAGATACTGCAGTGGTTTGCCATTTTCTTCTTCTCATATGACTGATGAGGAATCTGAGGCAAAGAGAGTTAAGTGACTGGCCCTGGGACACATTGCTAGTAAGTGTCTGAAATTGTATTTGAACTCAGGTCTTCTTGACTCTAGGCCTGGTGTTTCATCTACTGTGCCACCTAGCTGACCCTCTCCTGATGACAAGTAACTAACAGAAACCATTCATGTTTCTCTCTGTTGTACTGGAAACAGCTGGCCAGCTCATGCACAGATGACAAATACAGGCTAGCCTTTAAACAACCCATTAAAAGAGCTATGTTTGGGGCAGCTGGTGGCGCAGTGAATAGAGCACAGGCCCTGGAGTCAGGAGGACCTGAGTTCCAATCCGGCCTCAGACACTTACCACTTACTAGCTGTGTGACCCTGGGCAAGTCACTTAACCCCCATTGCCTCACCAAAAACAAAACAAAACAAAAACAAAAACAAAAACAAAAAAAGAGCTATGTTTTCTTAGAAAGAGCAATCAGGCTTGGAGTCAGGAGATCTGGGTGCAAAACGTGGGGGCCACACTTGCTAGCTTATGACCATGGGTAAAGTAAAACTTCTTTGGGTTTCAAAGTTCTCATCTAGAATATAGGACTCACAGACCCAAGCACCCCGCCTCTGAGGACTGTTGTGAGGAAAGCACCATGAAAATTATACCTTGCTTTATCATAGCTCACAGAATCTCATTTGAAAGGAACCTCAGAGATGAGACCAACCCTGAACGTGAAGGCCTTCTCCAATATTCCCATCCAGTGGTCATCTAAGTTTTGTTGCAACAATGTAAATAAACTCACAACCTCCGAGGGCAGCCTATCCCACTTCTGGATGACACTGATGATTATAAGTGTGCCTTATATCAAATATGTCTCTTTAACTTCTATTCACTGCTTTTAGTTCTGTTTGGATAGAGGGGAAAGGAAAAGTGATGATGGAAAAGGGTAAAAAAAATCAATGGAATCTACTTTCCATGTGATTAATTTTTATTTTATTTTTAATTTATGAAATAAAACAAGGATTTCCATAACATAGCAGAATAATACAAAGATGAAACCACAAATCTACTATGTATAACTTGCTATTCCTTTTAAATATTTACCATACAAATTTATTTTTTTCCCAATCAAATATTTGAAGAAAACAATGTTCATGTCCCCACTGAGTCTCCTCTTCTTTGGGCTCATTATCTCCATTTCAGTCAAGCACTCCGCATACAGTATTGTGAGGCCCTGTCCCATGTTAGGTGCCTATCTCCAGTTTATTGGCATCCTCCTTAAACATAAGTGTCAAGAACTGAACACAATGCTCCAGGTGTGCTCTATTCAGTGCACCATCCAGCAGGACCTTCCTTGCCTCATACATCATATCTCTCATAATGAAATCTAAGAGAACATTTGTTTTCTTGGCTGGTGTATCTCATTATTGACTCGTGTCAAACTTGCATTCCACTAAGACCTTCAGATTATTTTTTTTCCAAATGAACTTCCACCTATAAATGCAAGCTGTTATTGTGTTTGGAAATCTTCTTGACATTGAACCAATTCTGCTTGATTTAACATCCTTGATTTCTCATTAGAATGCAGAAAATAGAACCAAGGAAATTGTTATGCTTTTTCCTCCTTTTCTGTCTCCTTTGGTTCTGAAAGAGTATCAAGGGAAGCTTCACATGAACTGTAATCTTGTGAATTAAACTTTATTTCCTGGCAGAAAGATGCTGTTTCAGCATCATCCACAAAGATTTCATAGATTTGGCCTTGAAAGCCCAATTGGGTCTTCCTAATGAGAGCTCAATATACACATGTCCACCCGCTTGGCCACTCAAGAGCAATTATATTGGCTTTAGATCCATATTTTCATCTTCAGAGTTTTGACTTTCACTTAAAGGGAAGCAGCTGGAGTTAGCTCAATAAGAAGGGTTGAATAATTAAAAGAGTCAATATAGCCCTCATTTCTTGGGCCTAAAATGATGGTGTAATAAATAAGATGAAGCAGCTGGACAGGGCCCGTTTTATCTCTCTGTAGTTTCTCCAGCAACCAGAACTTAACAGGAAATACTTGGCTAAAGAGACATAGTGGAAAGCAAACCCTACAGACAGCTAGAAAGCCTTTGAATATGGTTCCAACAATGGCCTGTGCCTTCTGTCAGAGGCTCAGCCTGTCAAAATACACAGGGGCTCATCACCAGGATACCAAATGCTAGATTGTGAAGTCTGGAGCCACGATGACCCATGAAACAAACACTGTTGGCTAGGTTATGTCACTGTCTAAAAGATGCTTTATTGTGATTTGAATTATGTGATGAGGCTTTTTAAAAAGATGTCTACAAATCTCTCTAAAAAGATTCAAGGGAAAAATATATAGCTTCAATCTCATGAGAAAGGTAGGGAAACAACTCCACTGAGGTCTTAGGATATTCAAGAAGATCTTGGGGTTGGGGAGGAGGATTGGAAGCGGCATCCATTGAAAAAGAGGGAATAAAACATGTGAAAATAGGAGACCCCTCACACCCTGCATAGACTAATTCTTTTTTGCTTGAATAAAATACAGGAAAAATGGGGAAAGAGAGAGGCTGGCATCAGGTGGGCAGCAAATACAGAGAAAAAACCCCTGCCCCACCAGTCCCTCATCCTGAGGTGAAGCTAAACCTGGAGAGCACATGGGAGAGCAATTTAGCTAACTGAAAGCTCCCATAGACATAGCTTAGGTATGGATAGTTTCAGAGGTGCCAGAAATGAAGGGAATGAATAGAAAGGCATAATAAGGTAAATAGCAATGTATGGTTAAAAATATTACAATAATAACAACCAATACAAGGCAAGTGGGGCAAAGGTAAATTCTTAGGAAGTTTTCTTCCCTGTAACTCTTGCTTTAAACTTCCATTTCGACTATAAAATTCTTATAGAGGACACTCATTGCTACTTATATTGATGATTTAAAGAAGACTTTATTTTGCTTTTATAAAGCAAGCTTGACTGGAAGACATATATCCCAAAAGCACATTTCTGGGATTACTGGTCCACCCTGCTATGATGCCTAATGAACCACTGTGCCACAAGGTGATTTTTCACTTTTTCTTTGGCTCCTCAACACTTAATACAATGCCTGGCACATAGTGAGCACTTCATAAATGCTTATTTTTTATTACCCTGACTTACAAATACTAGGTCACTTTTATTCTAACAAGAATCATGGGACCATAGGCTTACAGCTGGAAGAATCATCTATTTAGATTTCATCATTGTCTTTTTAAAAAAAATACTGTCTTAATTTAAAATTGTTTTTCAATTGACAAAAATTTGTTTTCTCTCCCTCACCCATCCCACTGGAGAAAGAGAGGATGGGAGAGGAAGGAAGGAGGGAGGAAGAGTGGAAGGAAGGAAGGAAGGAAGGAAGGAAGGAAGGAAGGAAGGAAGGAAGGAAGGGAGGAAGAAAGAAAGGAAGGAAGGGAGGGAGGGAGGAAGGAAGGGAGGGAGGGAAGAAGGAAGGAAAAGAAAGAAAAAAAGAAAGAAAGAAAGAAAGAAAGAAAGAAAGAAAGAAAGAAAGAAAGAAAGAAAGAAAGAAAGAAAGAAAGAAAGAAAGAAAGAAAGAAAGAAGGGAGGGAGGGAGGGAGGGAGGGAGGGAGGGAGGGAGGAAGGAAGGAAGGAAGGAAGGAAGGAAGGAAGGAAGGAAGGAAGGAAGGAAGGAAGGAAGGAAGGAAGGAAGGAAGGAAGGAAGGAAGGAAGGAAGGAAAGAAAGAAAGAAAGAAAGAAAGAAAGAAAGAAAGAAAGAAAGAAAGAAAGAAAGAAAGAGAAAGAAAGAAAGACAGAAAGAAAGAAAGAGAGGAAGGAAGGAAGGAAGGAAGGAAGGAAGAGAAAGAAAGAAAGAAAGAAAGAAAGAAAGAAAGAAAGAAAGAAAGAAAGAAAGAAAGAAAGAAAGAAAGAAAGAAAGATTGTAACAGTTGAGCAAAACAAATTCCTTCAATGGCTACATGTAGATACTCTATCTATGCTTCACTTTGTCAATCAGAGGAGGTGAATAGCCACGTAGGTCATCAGTATTCTGGACTTGTTATTGGTCATTGTATTGATTACAGTCCTCAAGTCTTTCAAGGTGGCTAATCCTTCCCATAAGGTTTCCTCTTTCTGCTCATTTTACTCTGTAGGAGGTCATACAAATTTTCCTAGATTTTGCTAAAACTGTCCCTTTCATCATTTTTATGGCACAATTTCATCACATGTATATGCCATAACTTGTTCAGCTGTTCACCCAATTGATGGGCATCCCTACATTTCAATTTTTTCCATCACAAAAATAAAGTTGCTGTAATTTTTTTGGTTATTGTATATCTAGTTTATGACTCATCCTTTCCTTAATCTACCGTATTTGCACTACATACTAACAATATCTAGGATTCAGCTGCCATGGACAGCTCTCACAAGGAATGCAAACTCCCAACCTCAAAGTGTGAGACTAAAGTTTTCCATAGTAGAAGCAATACCTCTGGCCAGCTTGAGTGTCTGTTCACATCTCTGCTGGTTCAGTCTGAGCTGCCCCGACCCTGAAGGCATTGGGCTGTCACTTAAGAGATGATAAAATACGACTGTCTTGATCATGAAAAACTGGGAAAACAAAACCCAGCTGCTTCTGGGACCAAAAAGAAATACATCACAAGCTTTACTGTCTCCCAAAATTGGGAGTTCATGTGATCTGGATAAAGAGGCAGAAGATTAGTAGAAAGAAGAGGAGTGGGAAGAGGAGGAGAAAAAAGGAGGACAAAGATAAAGAAAAAGAGGAAGGAGAAAAGAAATATGGGAAGCTGGAAGAGGAAAGAAACTGGAAGAAAGAGAAAAGAACAGAAAAAGAGGATGAAAAGTGAAGGAAGAGGAAAAGGCAGAGAAGAGGAAGCACCGGAAAAAAGAATGACAAAGAGGAGGAAGAATAGAAATAAAATAATAGAGGAGGAGAAGAAGGGATATCAGAAAGAAGACAAGAAGGTGAAGGAAAAAGAGGGAGAGAAATAGAATAAGAAGAGGGCATGGAGAAAGAGAAGAAAAATATAGAAAAAGAAGACCATGGATGGGGCAGAGCAGCACAGGACAAGACAAAGCAGCCCTCTATCAGAAGATAAAGGGGAGAGAGGTTTGAGCTGTAGCCCTTGCTTAGACAAAGGCAGCCATCAGTGTGGGGGAGGGGAAGGCCAAGTAGGAGGCAGCAGCCCCTCCTTATTTGCCATCACTTAATTTTTCACTCTTCTCTGTATTGATCTGGGACTAGAGAGTTCTCTTAAACAGTATTCCTTCCGGAAAGCAGTGAAGCACAGGGTTAAAGGAGCATGTCAATCCAGTCTCCTCCAGTGGCCCCTCCTCACCACCAAGCACCCACCTCTTCTCTTCCCTCTAAGTTTTTGCCATGCCTCCGAGCCAACCTCTTACCCAGACATCTTTCTGACTCCAGCCAGACAACAGCGGGCACCACTCTTCTGTGCCTCCTTCACTTTACTTTCCAATCCTGTAGGTTAAGTGAGTGGGGCTGAATCCTTATCCCTGAACTCCCCCACACCCCCAAAAAAGGTTTCTGGGGAAGCCCTGGCACCACTGGCTTCTCTCCATTATGAGTTGCCCATGTCCCATATGAGCTTTACCAGCAAGGATAAAATATTAATGGTGATGCTAAGAACACATGGATCCATGGGCAATTGTAGCCAAAGGGAGATACCCAGGATAAGGGCTGACCACTAACTCCAAAACCCCAAAAGGCAAGCATTTAACCATCATACAAATACATGGGGCATTTCTTTCTGCTCTTTAATCTTTTCTATTTCATATATAGCTCCATATGTATTCACTGTCTTCCTAACTTGGCTTCCTGAGAGCAAGGACAGTTTTTCCTTTGTATCCTTTATAAATTGACTAAAAATATGGGTCTCAGGAAATGGGTATTTTTGGTATTTCTGTGAGCAGACACCAAAGAGCGAAACTGGATCCATCTTTCTGTGTTGCCTAACAAGCCACTGTGCTAGGGGTGGTTTTACTTTTTCTTTGGATCCCTAACATCAAGCACAGCGTCTGGCAAGCACTTAATCAATCAATGGGGATTGATTGATGGACAAGAGTGGCAAGAACAGTAGACATAAAGACCAAATTGTTAAGTTTGAATCAGAGCTCTGCTACTTACTGCCAATATAACCTTAGTGGGCCTCAGTTTCTTCATCTGTAAAATGAAAGGATGGAACTGGGCAGTATCTATGGTCTCTTCTATCTCTAAATTCTATGAAGCTAGAAAAGATATTAGAGATTATCTGCTGAAGAAAGTCTTAACCTTGTGTCCTAGATCTCTTTTGTAGTCTGGAAAAGTCCATGGATTCCTGTTGTGAATAATGTTTTGTAGCCTGCATTGATAGAACAGTTAGATGGTGCCATGGAGAGAGTGCTAGGCCTGAAGTCAGGAACACTCATTTTCCTGAATTCAACTCTGGCAGCAGATATTTACTAACTGAGTGACTGTGAGCAAGTCACTTCACCATGTTTACTTCAGTTTTCTCATTTGTAAAATGAGCTGGAAGAGGAAAGGCAAACCACTCTGGTATCTTTGCCAAGAAACCCCAAATGGGATGACAAAGAGCTGGACATTACTGAACAATCACCTGCATTCGAAATAAAAGGAAATGCTAAATTTTAGTTGGAGGTTAGTGAAAATAGGGGTGCATTTTTTCCAATTCAGGTTCATAGACCTCTGAAATCTACACCGCAGGACCGTTTGGAGGTTAAGAATTCCTGACAGCCCTACCCCTCTCATCTTGCCAATGAAAGAAAGTGGAAACTATACAGCACCATGGAAAGATCACTAAATCTGAAGTCAGTGAACTTGGGTGCAAATCTTAACTCCGACATTTGCTATTGATGTAACTTGGGCAAGTTTCTTCTTCCTGGCCTTGTCTTCTCATCTATTAAATGAGGATATTAGACTAGATGATCTCAGAGCCCCTTTCCATTAACCCTGTGAAGCCCAAACTTCAGGATGTCGCCGAGCTGGGATTCCATCCCATTTCTTCTGACTCCAAGTCTAATACTGAGATGTGTTGGGAAATCTCCTGCTGGGAGCCATGCCGATCTAGAATGTGGGGACAAAGAATTGATGCTTCATCTGATTTGCTCCAGTTCCCTAAACCTTTGGTATTATTTCTGTCTACTTCTATTCACTGAATATTCTCCCTTCCCACCACAAATGGTGCTGATGTGCCAACAAGGTCAAGAGTGGGGAGTGTCTGGCCTCCTCCTGACTCAACCTTGCCCATAAACAGGCTTATCTAATATCTTTTCCTCAATAGCATTGTCCTGGAAGGTTATGGATCGAAGGTCTCTACCAATTGTTCCATGACTTCTCTTAATTCTGTCTCTGCCACAACCAACTACCAGAAATGTATATCTTTTTTTTTTTTTTTTAGTGAGGCAATAGGGGTTAAGTGACTTGCCCAGGGTCACACAGCTAGTAAGTGTTAAGTGTCTGAGGCCGGATTTCCAGGGCCGGTGCTCTATCCACTGCGCCACCTAGCTGCCCCCCAGAAATGTATATCTCAAGCAGTTTGTTGGACCTGGGGATACAAGAACAAAAAAGAAAAACTGAAAAGGTCCCTGTTCATAAGCTCACATTCTATCAGAGAAATCTGGGAAGAGTAATAAGAACTGATCCAGACTGAAGTGAGAACAACCAGGAGAACAATTTGTATGATGACTAAAACATTATAAGGAAAAACAACTTTTAAAGACTTGGGAAGGTGGCAATGGAAAGAATGTTGACTTTGAAATCAGGAGACTGACTATATGACTTTGGGTAAGTCACTCTTTGGCCTCAGTTACCTCATCTATAAAATAGAGAGGGTGGACTTTATGGTCTCGGAGGTTCCTTCCCGCTCCAGATCTAAGATCCTTTAATCCTAAGTCACTTCAAACTCTCAGGGTCTCCGTTTCTTCACCTGTAAAATCCGGAAGTTGGACTAGATATCTCCTAAGACACCTTCCAGCTTTAAGCCTATGAACCAAGGATCCTGGTTTAAGAACGCTGATCAGCACAATCTCTAAGCCAGGACTCCCTGAAGACTGATAGCAAAGCATGCTTCTCACTTCTTGCCAGAGAAGTGATGGACTCAGGGTACAGAGTAAGGAATGCATTTTCAGACATGGTCAATAGGTGGATTCGGTTTTGCCTGTTTCTACTTATTTAATAAAAGGGAGTGTTAAAAAAAAACTACTAGGATTTTCTAGGGGGGAAATGCCTTACCTAATGAGGGACTATTATTTGAGCGTTTTGGCTTCTTCTTTGTTTGTCCTTCAGTCTTGAAGAGGACCATGACATCTGCAGGTGATATCATGACTTGCAATGAGTTAGATTTAAGTGAAAGAGGGCTGTGCAAGGTCATCAACCTCACTTATTTTCTCCAGAGCCATCTGGATCCAGTGACAAGATATATAACAAGATGACTGGAGATGGCCCTAGATGTTTAAGGAAATTTGGGTTAAGTGACTTGCCCATGGTCACACAGCTAATAAGTGTCTGAGGTGAGATTTGAACTGGTCCTCCCAACTTCAGGGCCAGTCCTCTATCCACTGCACCACCTAGCTGTCACTTTCAATGATGTAGCAGTGGCAGTAGCCCAATGGAAAACCCTTTGGATGGAGCCATGATGTTCACTTTGACCTATTCTGTGTGGGTAGATTTCAGGCAGAACTCCACAAACAAACAAAAACCAATGCTGGGCCAGAAACTCTGCCTTCCTAAAAAAATTGTCTGGTAGGCCCAGGGTCTATATCTAGGGTCAGCACTGTTTCCCAGTCCCAGACTTCTATGGTTTTTAGAGTACCTAATGCATCTTGCATTGCTAGGATGGTCTCTGGCACCCCCACCTGGGCATACTTTAGTATAGCAAACAACCCTGCCATGGTTGGCAGCAAGAGAACTGAATCAATGTAATTCGGTATTCATTCATTCCTTCATTCATTCATTCATCTTTCCATCTATTTATCTGTTCATTTATGTATCTACCAACGTATATATGTATGTATGTATGTATCTACCTACCTATCTATCTATCTATCTATCTATTCATTCCTTCATTCCTCTATTTACCTATTTGTTTATTTTTTCTTAACCTACAGTTCTTTGAATTACCTGCCACGTGCTTGGCCCTTGGGGACTAATAATAGAAAATGCATTCAGACTTCTCCTGCCCTCACTTTCCCCACTGGGCCAGGAACTTCTACAAGGCCCTGCATCATCTGCCTTTAAGCTACTTTTCAGCCCAATTTCATGGTATTACATTTCTCTTACTCTATGCTCCAGCCAAAGGCAATCTGATCTCACCCTAACTTTTATGCCATTACACATGCTGTCCTCTGCTCCTGAAATAGTCTGTTTGCCCACTCCCCACTGAGATCCACTTACTCACTGATATCTTTTCCCTCCACCAAGGCCCAACTTGGTTGCCATTTTTTTTATGAAGTGCCCCACGATTCCTCCAAATAAGTTATCCCAACTTGAATTAGATAATTTGGCCTTTCCTTTATAATGATTTGTCTGCTTTGTATAGTTACTTGTAATATCATCACATCCCCTTACTAGATGAAAAAAACCAAGCCAAGAACAGTATTATTATTCCATCTTTGTAACTCAGGGTCCTACTGGCTCTGGTGGTTTTGCATTGAGTACAACATTTCTTATGATTATATGAAGATTTTAAGGCAAATAGGAATCAGTAAGACCTGGATTCATATCCCACCTCAGACACTTAAATGCTGTGTGAGCCTGAGTAAGTCATTTAATCTCTCTAAGCCTCAATTTTTTCATCTGTAAAATGGGGATAATCATAGCATCTACCTCCTAGGTTTTGTGAGGATCAAATGAGATATTATTTGTAAAGTTCCTTGCAAACCTTAAAGCACTATATAAAGGTGAGTTATTGGTAGTATTATTGCTGTTATTATTAATATACCTTATCATAAACGTGAGCTATTATTGTCAGCTCAATCTCCTCATTTTACGGAAAGACCAACTGAGTCCCAGGTCAGGTGAGTGACTTGTCCAAAGTCACATGAGCAAGCTGGTTTGGAGAAAATCCTAAAGGGCAAAAGAATATATTATAGGCTCAATACCGATGGCTCTATTGATTTTTTTACTGACAGTGACCTTTATTCCCATCCAGTAGCTTCAGGCCAGTCATATATGATTTGGGGAAGAACTAAAAGGATCAAGATTGATTTCCTTTCTCATCTCAAGACTTAAGCTTGCTCCTGACTGTTCCTCTCTCCAATCCTTACTGCCCCTCCATTGCCAATATCCTCCTTTGAATAAGAGAATGAGTCAAGGCAAGAGATGAAGAAATGATGGAGAAGAAAAGAGAACCAAAGGAGGAGAGAGTTGGAGGGTCTGTTATCTCAAGAACTTTACACTTGTTTAAAATAAGAGGAGGGTAGGGAAATAAAGGTCTTAAATAAGAAGGGGATCCTACTACTGAGCCTTAAATTGAAAGACTTGAGTTCTAGCCCCAGCTTTACTACTTACATGACTGCAGGTAAGTCAGTTTTCTCCTGGTACAAGTCAAATGATGCAACAAAGGATGTGCAACTAGGTAATATCTGCTGTCCCTTCCAAGCCTAACACTCTATGACTTTGAAATCACACTCCGTCCTGTGTCCAGTAATAAGGAAAACTTGATATCTACAGAAATCATGGAAATGGTCGTCATCCTGTGTAAGACTATTTTGTCATCTCTCCATCCAGGGGTGAGAATCACCACACATCTGTGCCTTCCCAATAGCCTAGGGCCCTGGCTCATGTCCTCCAGTACTTCCTCCAAAGGAGGGCCTACCCGCTGTGGTAGTTTCTTGATCCCTTAACATTGTTGGCGTACCTATGATTTCTCTCCCTCCCTTCCCATCCATACATCATAGGATCATAGATTTGGGGCTGGAAAGGACCTTAGACCTCATTTCATTCTTCCCTCCATCATTTTACTGAGAGGTCACTGAAACCCTGAGATAGTAAGCAATTCACCCAGGGTCACATAAACTAGTATGAGGCAGGATTCAAATCCAGCTCTTGCTAACTTCAAATCTAACACTCTATCCACTGTACCACATTGCTTTATGTATCTCTGACATCTTTATGGAACTTCTATATAATTCCTCATGGAATACCTTACTGATTATTGAAACCCATAACGTGCTTCTCAATTGTCCTTGGGGGGACTTACAGAGTTCCATCTTTCAAGCTTGTGGTGTTCTATAACTTTTTTTTGTTTGTTTGTTTGTTTTTATTTTAGTGAGGCAATTGGGGTTAAGTGACTTGCCCAGGGTCACACAGCTAGTGTTATGTGTCTGAGGCCGGATTCGAACTCAGGTACTCCTGACTCCAGAGCCGGTGCTCTATCCACTGCGCCACCTAGCTGCCCTGGGTTCTATAACATTTGACCATAAAGCATCCTTGAAAGAATTATTGGCATCAAAGGCGAGCCTTTATTTCAGGAAGACCCTTGAGGTGTTTAAAAACTCTTTCCTTAAAGCAATCCAAATCACAGGCAAGCAATCCCCAAAGCCTACTTTCCTCCTGTTCAATTCTGGCCCAGTTCATTGTTCCTCTGCAGTGTCTATTCAAGTGATATATATGGATGGATATAGATACATATGGATGAATTCTAAGGATTGTTTATATAACTGCTTATAATGACCAGGAGCATAACTGCAAGAATCTTCATGTTAAATAAATGTTTATATGTAATTATTATGCTATAATAACCAACTGAAAACATAATTAAATACTCATTATATTAGCAATGCTATATATTATGTCCTATTGTTATCAAGTAATGACTCCAAACAAAGATGGTTTTGGATTTGTGGGGGGAAACAAAAAACACCAATCAGAGTTGTGAACTTAGCCAACCATGCTGGAGAGGAATTTGGAACTATGCCCAAAGGGCTATAAAACTGTCCATACCCTTTGATCCAGCAATATCACTCCTAGGTCTGTATTTCAAGGAGATACCAAAAAAGGGAAAAAATACCTATTTGTACAAAACTATTTATAGTAGCTCTTTTTGTGTTGGCAAGGAATTAGAAATTGAGGGGATGCCCATCAATTGGGGAATGGCTGCACAAATTGCAATATGTAATTGTAATGAAATATTACTGTGTTATAAAAATTGATGATCAGGTTTATTTCAGAAAAACCTGGAAAGATGTATATGAACAGATGCAAAGTGAAGTGAGCAAAACCAGGACAACATTATACAGAGTAATAACAATCCTGTACAATGATTAACTATGAGTGACTTAGCTATTCTCAGCAATACAATGATCCTACACAATTCCAAAGAATTCATGACGAAAAAATGCTATTCGCCTCCAGAAAAAGAACTGACAGAATCTGAATGCAGATTGAGGCATATTATTTTTCACTTTCTGTACTTGTATGTGTATGTTTTTCTCTTTGGGTCTGTGCCCTCTTTTGCAACACAACTAATATAGTAATATGTTTCGCATGATTGAACTTGTAAAACCTATATCAAATTACTATCACAGGGAGGGGGGAAGGGAGGGAGGGAGAGATAAAATTTGGAACTGAAGTTTTAATGCATGTTAAAAATTGTCGGGGCAGCTAGGTGGCGCAGTGGATAAAACACAAGCCCTGGATTCAGGAGGACCTGAGTTCAAATGTGTCCTAAGACACTTAACACTTACTAGCTGTGTGACCCTGGGCAAGTCACTTAACCCCAATTGCCTCACTAAAAAAAAAAAAAAAAAAGACAAAATACAAGTAAACTATAATGTGGATATAAATGAATGGAAAATCATTAATTAAATGCTGACTATGTACTGGGCATTGTGCTAAGCACTGGAGATAAAAAGAAAACAAAAACAGTTCTTGTGTTACATTCTAATGGAGGAGAGAACATGTATATATTGGCAAAAAGCAAGAAACTCTGGAGTAGTTGGAAGATAGCCTTAGAGGAAAAGACACTAGCAGCTGGGGAGACTGGGAAAAGTCTCTGGCAGAAGGAAGTAGTTAAGCCAAGTCTCGAATGCAGCTGGGGATGCTAAGAGACAGATGTGAAGAAGGAAAACATCATAGAAGTGGGAAAGAGCCCAGACAAAGGCAAGAAGAATAGAAATGGAGTGTCATATACCAAAAACAAGCAGGGGAGTATGGTTGGATCACAGAGTGATTGTGAGGGAATAAAGTGCAAGACTTAAAAGGAAAGTTGTGAAGAGCTTCAAACGCCAGTGAAAGAACATTATATTTACTCCTGGATATAATAGTAAGGTATCGGAGTTTATTGAGTAAGAGAGTGACATGGGAAGACCTGCAGGAAAAACAATTTGGCAACTGTGTAGAAGATGACCTGGAGTGAGGAGAGACTCAGAGCACAGTCCCAAATTAGAAGGCATCCATAAAACCCAAGACCTTCCCTTTGTCCTTAATCAAGCATCTCATGGGAGACTGGTGACAAGTAGTAGAGATTCACTGGTCACATCTCAATTTGAATATCCAAGCCCAGGCTTGGCTTTCAACCCTGGTTCTGCTCCTTCACTAGCTATGTGACTTTAGGCAGGCCACGCAATTTGTCTGGGCCTTAGTTTCCCTCTCTTGAAAATGAGGGAGTTGGATTTGATAACCGCTAAGGGCCCTTCTAGCTCTAAATCTAAGGCACAGATTCTATTGCCTCATCAATCTTTCCACTACCTTGATTTAGCAGACAGTTAACTTGGCAACCATTTGTTTGCATCCCAGAGTTAGCCAAATTTCATCAATGACTGTTGCCTATTTTTTTAAGATTGTATTTGCAACTTGGAAACCTGCCCACCTGCTCGAAACAATTTGGGATGAATGGCTATGTTTCCAGATGCCAGAGTCAGGTATTATTATAGTCATTCCTCAGTTCTACCCACTTTTGTTTTGTTTCCTCATCTAGGCAAAGACTGTCAGATGAATTGCCATGACAGCTTTTTTCCCTGGAGGATTCTGAAAGCACCTGTCCCCCAACAAAGGAAGAAAAAAAGCAAGGGAGGAAGGAAGGAAGGAAGGAAGGAAGGAAGGAAGGAAGGAAGGAAGGAAGGAAGGAAGGAAGGAAGGAAGGAAGGAAGGAAGGAAGGAAGGAAGGAAGGAAGGAAGAGAGAGAAGAAGAAATGAAGCAAGCAAGCAAGCAAAGGAAGGAAAGAAAGGGCTTCCTAGTGGCAAGGCTGCTCCAGGAGACTAGAGTTGAAATATGAAACATAAATAACTCCCACATCACAAAAGTCAAGCAGTTGGCACATGTCAGGCCACATTCAGCAGATGGTATTCTAAAGACACAGTGTTCAGATACTCCCTGGCTTGCAGGCCCATTTGTTAGGTAGTTAGGAAGTAGCCAAGGTTTCAAAGAGCAAGTTACAGATCTTTCACAGAAGGGACAATAAAGATTAAAAAAAGGAAAAAGCTGCTCCCTCCACTCTACTTTTGAACCAGATTTTGCCAAGGCGTGTTATAATAATAACAGCTGACATCAATATATCATCTCCTTTAAACCTCAAAATAAGCTGATAAAGAAGGGACTGGAGATATTTTATCCCCATATCCCAGATAAGGAAATTGAGGCTCAGATCATTTAATTGACTGACCCTTTAAGGGCTGAGGTTATTTTCATTTGTGTCTCTTTATCTCCAAAGTCAAGTACATGTTTGACTCCATTAAATGCTTGTTCATTTATTAATTGAATAAATGGATGAATGAAGGTCAACAATAGCATGAAATGGAAGCCCAGGTTTGCCTGTGGCTTGAGCAGATGTCCAACAATGTATGTACTACCCATGTTGCCTTTTGGAGCAGCTTGATGCTTGGAATCATGGGTAAAACATTATTGAGTCAGGAGGACACGATTTTGAAGCCCACCTCAGATCACAACAGCAATAACTGATATTTTACATAGTGCTTTAAGATCTGTAAAGTGCTTTACATAGGAAAAATATGACAGTCCCTGCTCTCCAAGGACTCCCATACTAGTAGGAGGAGACAACACACAGGAGAGGTTTTAGCTACAAGACAGATGGAAAGGTTGCCTTGGTCCTTCTGGTAGAATACTAAAGCAGGGGGCAATTCTTCTCCTTTAACGTCTGGTTAAAATTCTATCAGTTTCTGATGCTGAACCTTGGACAGTGTCTAGGACTGTGGTGGGCAGAACTCTCCTTCCTAGGCTTTCAGTAGCTGTGGCTCCAGCAGTCTCAGAAGCAGGTAACACATGCCCACTGGGGTCCGTAGTTTCAGGGGCTGGGCTGGAAGCAGGAACAATCAAGCCACTGCCCCTCTGGGCTCTTGGGTGTACTTGCCCATCAACAACAATTGTTCATCAGTTGGTATTGGTAGTGGTGTGGAACGTGATCTATTTCTCCAGAGCAATTTTCCCTCTACAATAGTAGCTGCCAAGGCCAGACTGGAATAATACACTTAGAAAGAGCTGAGTTCAAATATACTCTCAGAAAAAAAAGTCAAATAAGAAAAACAAACAATTAAATAAATAAATAAATGAAAGTCATGTGACCCTGGGCAAGTCATTTTGCTCTTCTGTGCTTTGATGGCGATGGTGATGCAACAAGAATGATGATGGCGGCAGCTAACAATGTTTAAACACTTTCAGGTTTGAACGTAATTTTATCTCCTTAATTAAAGTGTTGATTTCAAGGGTTTCCAGGTCCCCTTCCAGTTCTACAACTATGAGGCTGTGATATTTAAATCATTTCTTCCTCTTTGTTATTATTTCTAAAGGTTTCTATTCATCTGAATTCCAGATAGATACAGCCTTGGGAATTAGGGAGGGAGTATGTAGGGGAGAACTATTTCAAGTACAGTTCAAGTAATGATAATAACTACCATATATATAGCACTTACTATATGCCAGGCACTATTCTTAGTGCTTTACAATTATTATCGCATTTGATCTTCACAACAACCTTAAGAAGTAGGGGTGCTATTATTATCCCCATTTTACAAATGAGAAAACTGAGGCAAACAAAGGTTAAGTGACTTAGCTACAGTCACAAATCTGAGGACAGATCTGAACTCAGTTCTTCCTGATTCCAGGCCAGGTGCTGTATCCACTGAACCACCCAATTGCCCTGTGGTGGGACCTGTAACATTGCAGAGAGTAACCACAATTATTTAAACCACAGATTCATCAGATATAGATTATTATCTTTTTTATTGAATAGACAAATTTAGACAAGTATTGTCCCCCCGCCCCTTATCAAAGTAGATGATATCAGCTGATCTATGTATATAGATCTTGATATAGACAGCTTTTGTGCCTATTTGGAGAGGGATTTGGAGGTAAGTAAAATACTCTGCACCCCTCACTGACCTCCCTCCTCAACCTTGGAATATGGATTATTCTGTCTCCTCATTCTCACTCTCCAATCCTTGACCGACTTCCCAAACCACAAATGCCTCTGAGAATGAAATGTCCCATGCTTCCTGATCCTCGATTCTAGGCTCACAACTGTCTTAGATTCACTTGGAATAGGAAGAAACCACACTGGACTCCCCAAGGCCCATGAAGCTAATGCTTTAAGACATTGGCTTTATAGAGATAAAGACTAACCTCCAAAAGGCTTTTGGTCCATATAAATTGTGGCATTTGAGCCTCAAAACAACGACCCAACAGGGTATGAACTTCAGACATTTTATCACTCCTTTTGAAGATGTGAAAACTGAGTCTCAGATAGTTTAAATGACTTACCTGTATTGTCTTATTAAATGTCAAAGGCAAAATTGGATCGCTTTTGATTCATTAATTTTTCCTTTCAAGAAGGAAAAGGCAGGAAGATAATACTGTGGTGATTAGAATCCATTTATTCATTGGTTATTTAACAAAAAATATTATGGAGGCAGCTAGGTGGCCCACTGGATAGGGCACCAGCCCTGGAGTCAGGAGGACCCGAGTTCAAATCCGGCCTCAGACACTTAACACTTACTAGCTGTGTGACCCTGGGCAAGTCACTTAACCCCAATTGCCTTACCAAAAAACAAAAAAAAACAAAAACAAACTATTATGTACAGCTTTCTCTTCTAGGTAATATAGAAGATGCAAATTAATATAAAACAAAAGATACAGGAATAAAAAACTTAGATTGGTGGTTTTAGGACCTGGGTTCTAATCCCAGTTCTGACATGTGACATTAGGCAAGTCCCTCAATCTCTTTGATTTTCTCAGTTTCCTCATCAGTAAAATGGGAGGACTGAACTAGCTGGCCTCTGAGCTTGCTTCCTGCTCTAGGTCTATTCTCCTTTGATCCTACAATGAATGAGTCCCAGAGATCTGAAAACAGAAGAGAGAAATTAGAAGTATCAAAAGAAATGCTGTCTCCTTACTTTTCAACCCCCAATATGATTTGATTCAATTCAATTTAATAACCATTTGCTTGCTTCCCGTTTTGTACCATGCACTGTGGTTTCTCTGGTGAAACGATTACAAGAAAATAATGGGTTTTGGAACACCCAAAGGCCCCAGCTCCAGGGGATTGATTGGATTAAGATTGATTGGATTGGGGCAGCTAGATGGCATAGTGGATAGAGTACAGGCCCTGGAGTCAGGAGGACTTGAGTTCAAATCTGGCCTCAGACACTTAACACTTACTAGCTGTGTGACCCTGAGCAAGTCACTTAACCCCAATTGCCTCACCAAAAAAAAAAAAAAAAAAAGATTGATTGGATTGACTGTGGATTGACTCACTTGAAGTTGACTCGATTGAAACCGTACCTACCTGAGATGCTGGCTCTCAGGGGGTGAGTTCTCTGACCCTGGCACATTCTGCTCATGGACCACCCTCAAGTCTAGTGAACCAATGGATTTGGGTAATGCTAGCCAATTAGCATTGAAGCAATGTGTAAGGACCGCCTCTCCTCCCGACCCAGAGAGAGATTCCACTCTTGGTTTGTCTCTCGGACAGGCTCATGCTGGAGAACTTAAATGAAGAATCAGGCCAGGCTGGAGCTCTAAGCTAGATAGGCCTTTTCTTAACTTTCTGACCCAGGTGTTCTCTTTTTTACTAATAATTGGTATGCTTTAATAAATGCTTAATGCCCCCACACTGGTTCTAAAACTTCTCATTTATAAGTAATGAATATATTAGAAACCCCCAAGCTAATTTTCCCCAAGCTTGGGACAGAAATAAGGCGACCACATTTAATTTTACACATCACACAATGAAAAAAATAAAATAGACTTTGTCCTCAAGAAATTTACATTTTATTGGGAGAAATAGTATGTACACAAATCAATCAACAGAAAAGATAGAGGGCAATTTGGAGTGTGAAAGCACTAAGAATTAAGGGGATCAAGAAAAACCTCATACAATGGATGGCACTTGAGCTGAGTCTTGAAGACAGCTAAGGATCCCCAGAGATGAAGCCCAGAGGGACAGCCAGCTAAGGACTGTGCTCTACACATGAGAGACAGTTTGTGAGGGGAGACAGAGTTCTGTATAACAAATAGACAAGAGAGGGGCAGCTAGGTGGCTCAGTGGATAGAGCACTGGCCCTGGAGTCAGGAGTACCTGAGTTCAAATATGGCCTTAGACACTTAATACTTACTAGCTGTGTGACCCTGGGAAAGTCACTTAACCCCAATTGCCTCACTAAAAAAATAAAAATTAAAAAAAAAAAGACAAGGGTGACAAGTAGACTAGGGCAGGCTGGTCCATAGAGTTGGGGGAGGGGGGTGGAGTTATCCTTTAGCCAGAGTGTGAAGGGCATTAAATGACCCAAAGTGGAATTTCTATTTTATCTTAGAGGTAATAAAAAAGCTATTGAAGACATTTGAGCAGCAAAGTGATGTGTTTTAGGAATATCAATTTTGCAGCTGTGCTAAGGAGAAAGGAGAGAGGTTGGAGGCTATGGGGAAGTAGGAGGAGCTGGGAGACTGAAATAATCCAAGGTACTTCCCTTACAAAAGTTCTAAAAAGCAGATAGTTGTTGGCCTCAGCTGCTTGGACCCAAATCCTGAAAAGTTAGTGTGGCTGCGATGTTATGATAAGGAAAACTGGGGTGCACAGTGAAACTTTCTAGGCCTTATTAAAGCAATATTTTTATATATATTATTAACCAAGGCCTAATGCTTTTTAGGATTTCCCTTTAAGCATTTCATTCTAAAGCACTCGATGATATCTTGAAAGGAAATCATCTTTTTCTCGAGTACTCTTGAAGAGAGGAAAGTCTATGGCTGGGTAAATACAACAGTCGGCAAAGTTATGAGCTATCAACCTCAGCTGAATTGACTTACTGATATTGCCCGCAATGAATGAGCTTGAGATCGCCGCTCATAAATAGAAGACTACGGAGTCTATGATTTTATGGATGTCTTGTGCTTATCAATATCTATGAGAAATGAGGCTGTCTGGCTTTTGAGGGGATACTATGTGAACTGCACTCCTGTCAATTTCATTTTTTACGATTAAATATTTGGTGCCGTTAGAAGTTATTTAACATTTAATACCGTGGTTCTCTCCATTAGGATGACTCTCCTCTTTACCCAAAACTGGAGCTGATAATGGACTTGAGTTTTGACACGTGGGGGTGGAAGGCAGGTGTCTTCAACAGAATTCCCTCAGTAATTTTTGTCTCCAAATTTACCTTTAAATTCTTGCAAAAACAAGATAATATTAGTGCATTGCAAGAAAGACTTTAGGGGTAATGGACTTCAAAGTTTAGCCCTAATCTCTCAGACAGCTGAGCAGAAGTTCTCCAAGCACGAAATTCTAGACAAAAAAAAAAAAAAAACAAAAACGTTTCGTTGGTTCCCTATTTCCTCCAGGATAAAATACAAACTACTCTGTTCATTCTAAGTGTTTGGTTCCAACTTCTTTCTAAATTGATTTCTCACAGCAGAAAAAGCCCTGGCCCTGGAGTCAGAGGACCTGAGTTCAAATTCAGATTCTGGCTCTAATATTATTTGTGTGACCTTAGACCTTACCGGGTCTAAGAGGGCTGAATTAGACTGCCTCTGATGTTCTCTGTGGTGATAAATGTATGGCTCCTCTCCCAACTTTTGTCTTTGTTTCAGCGAAACTGGCTTACTTTCAATTCCCAAGCAAGATTGGACAGCTCATTTTTCTACAAGTCTTTGCACAGGTTGTCTCCTGCCTTGAGTTCTCTTTCTCATACCCACCCCTAGGAATCCCTAACTCAACTGAAGACTCAGCTGAAGTCCCACCTCCTACAGGACATCTTTCCTGATCTTCCCAGTACCTGAGGCTTCCCTTCCTTCATGACCCCAAATACTTTTTAATTATTCTGCTTGTGTTTTGTATTGCTTTGCCTATAAATTTCTTGTCCTACCCTCCCACTTACACCTGCATTCCTAGAATGTAAGCACCTTAAGTGTAGGTGTTGTTTGCATTCTGGTCTTTTTTATACCCATCACCCAGCTTTGTCATGGTCAAGACAATATAAAGACTGGAGTCCTGAAGATTAGAGAAAGGTAATATTTGCTGTTATCCCTTTGCTTTGGTTTTGGTTTGTTTGTTTTTCCATTTTCGGAAGGCTTGAAATACATTTCATTTCCATGCTGTGCATTATAATTGCAAACAACTTCTAAGTTGGTTTCATGGAGCTTTATCATCAACTGATGGAATTTAGAGCTGGAAGAGACTTTAGGGATCATCTAATCCAAGGTCTATGTGTTACAAAGGATGAAACTGAAACCCATCCAGAGAAAGGAAACCAAATTCATACCTGCAAACATAATAGAGCCAGAATTTGAACTCTGGTCCCATTTGCATTCTATTCAACCAACCTGCTTCTGCTTTCTGCTATTCATAAATCTTTCACCATATCTTTGGGGGTTGGGGAAGCAATGGTGATAGAATCTGAACCCTATCCTTGACTCCCATATCTACCTATTTGTTGAATCTCCTTTTCTTTCCATTTCTCTTATTCTCTCTCTCTCTCCTTCTCTCTGTCTCTGTCTCTGTGTCTCTCTATGTCTCTTGGCCTCTCTCTCTCTCTCTCTCTTTCTCTCTCTTTCCCCACCCTCAATTATTTTTGGACTTGTACTCCCTGCCCTCCCCCTCGACATTACATTGTAAGGTCTTGCCTGGAATCCTAGAAAGGATATCTGTCTCCCTAGTGCTTAATAGCTTGCCTTAAATATAAAATGTTGTCAAACTGAATCATCCTACTCCATCCAAGAATGATCTGTCCCTTTTCTGAACCCCCATTATTCTTTCTACCTCTCTCCCATATTGTACTAGTTGCAGAAATATTAGATTTTTCAAATGTAATTAACGATAGGCTCATAGATTGAGAGTTTGAAGGGACCTTATAACTCATAGATCATAGATTTGAGAAGAGGAGGGAGAGAGGAAAGGATGGAGACACAGAGAGAGAGAGAGAAAGCAGGAGAGGGAGAGAAACATAGAGAGAGAAAGAATCACAGAATCTTAGATTTGAAAGGAACATCATAAGCTGTCTCATCTAGCCCATGATTGAAAAATAATGTTTTCCATATCAGAGGTGTCAAACATATAGACTTACTGAATTACAGCAGCATTGCTAATGGCTGCAACTAGAATCAGATAAAATATTCTAGGGAAATATTAAGCAAACTAAATAAAAATACAATAAAACCAAATAATGTTAATGCATGGTTTTCTGAGTCAATCTGTGGCCCTTGGGAATCCTTATGTATTAGTGGCCCCCATGTCTATTTTTTTGGTGGGGCAATGGGGGTTAAGTGACTTGCCCAGGGTCACACAGCTAGTAAGTATCAAGTGTCTGAGGCCAGATTTAAACTCAGGTACTCCTGAATCCAGGGGCAGTGCTTTATCCACTATGCCACCTAGCTGCACCACCCCCATGTCTATTTAAGATGGACACCACTGTTCTAAATCATGTCTGACCAGTGACCATCAAGTCTTTTCATGAAGGCCCCCAGAGAAAGGGAGGCCGCTACCTCCCGGGGCAGTCCTTTTGGTCTCTGGACAACTCTGTTAAGAAGTTTATCTGATGTCAAGTCTAAATTTCAGTCTTTGTAACCTTCCACTCCTTGCTCTTGGCTATGTCCTTTACTATCAAACAGAACAAGTCTCATACCTCCTCCATGTGACATCATTTCACGTACTTCAAGACAACTATTGTGTCCCCTCTGCGTCTTCTATCCTTCAGGTTAAATGCCACCAGTTCCTTCCAGCTAGAGTTGTATAGCATGAATTCAAGGCCCCCATGCTTGGAGGAATCAGGGAATCAGAGTTGGGTCCTGGAGAATGGGGAGGATTTCAACAGAAAGTGATTGGAGGAAGGAGATGATGGGTATTCCAGTATTAGAAAACAATGTGGGGGAATCTAAGTGGCACAATGGATAGAGCACCAGCCCTGGAGTCAGGAGGACCTGAGTTAAAATCCAGCATCAGACACTTGACATTTACTAGCTGTGTGACCCTGGGCAAGTCACTTAACCCTAATTGCCCTGCAAAGAAAGAAAGAAAGAAAGAGAGAGAGAGAGAGAGAGAAAAAAAAAGAAAGAAAGAAAGAAAGAAAGGAAGGAAGGAAGGAAGGAAGGAAGGAAGGAAGGAAGGAAGGAAGGAAGGAAGGAAGGAAGGAAGGAAGGAAGGAAGGAAGGAAGGAAGGAAGGAAGGAAGGAAGGAAGGAAGGAAGGAAGGAAGGAAGAAACAAGAAACAAAGAAACAAAGAAACAAAGAAAACAATGTGGATAAGGGCCCAGAAATGGAAAAGACGCAACTCATGTGCAGGAAAGTCTAAGGAGCCCAGTTTGACTACAATGTAGTATATGTGTAGAAGACTCATGAGAGGGAAAAAAAGGCTAGAAAGCTTGGACCTATGGTGGTGTGTGAATTTCTTGGAAAGAACACTAATTTTAATGTGGTTTTATGTTATGACAAAATAGCCATGAATATTTGTTACTACTGCAGAGGATCTCAACCTGGAGGTGGTGAGCTTGAGTTAAATTTTTTTTTTATAACTATTTTAACAGAATCAGTTTCCTTTCTAATGCTGTGTATTTTATTTTATGAATTTAAAAATATCCATGGACTTGCTTGACCAGACTGTCAGAGGGGTCCAGAACAAAAAAATATTACAAACTCTTATTTAACTGATACAGTACAGATTCAAAATATCTGATCTTGACCAAAGATTGACCAAAGAACTAGATTGAACTTGTTTTTCCACCTTTAGTTATTTCTTTGTCATGTGAATGCTATAGATCACTTCATGTACATATTTCATTGTTCTTCTTTTCTGGGTTTGTGACATTTAAAAAGATTGAGAAACATAATTTCTGGATAATTTAATCATTTTATTAATAATTCCAGTGTTAGTGTTAATAAAAGCATGGCGATTGGCTCTCTTAAACTAGAGACAATCATGGTTTGGGTTCATGGCTCACAGTTTATATGTCCTTTGAAAGAAGAGTATTCCTGAGGGTGGCAATCAATGATTGCTTACAATCAATGAAAGAATTAATATTACAATGAGGAGCTGAAACTATGAACTTTGATTATGTCATTTACTTCTAAATTACCCCCAGCCTTGGGCAATCTATTAAAATAATTTATCCCCACCCAAACCTGAGAAGAACACAATGGCTTTTCCACCTGGATGGGATCTGAATTCAATCTCATTATTAGTAATGTCCTTCAAAAGATTAAGCTTTTTCAATCAGGACTTTAGAAAAAGTCAGGACCTTAGGATCTCTCCAAATCATTAGTTATTAATAATTCCTCTCTGGTTTTTAATTCTGGGGATAGTACTTCAAAGATATGTGTAAGTCCCAAAGAGCATATCTCAATGATTAATAAAAATATTACAGGGACTATTGGTGGGGGGAATTCAAGTGTTTTAAGGATCATTCAAACCCATAATGAAACAGGACCACATATATCAAAACACAATGAAAAATGCTATTGAAGAAAAGCAACAACAAGAATGGTCACAATATTGCTGCAACATACCCTGGTTGATGCCCTAAAATTAAAATCTTCAGAGAGACTTGGCAAATGGAAAGATTGGTTTTGATTCCTCTATAATTCAACAAAAACTTTTTGTTGAAAAAGATTACATGAAGAAAAAAAACTGCTTGTCACTGGCAAGACAATACAAAGACCAGAATACTAAAGATTGGGAAAAGATGATCTTTACTTTTGTTTCACTTTTCCATACAAGGTTATATAAAAATCAGTCAGAAAAAGTCTAGAGGAGTCTACAAGTTTGTGGGCATCTTTATTGGTCTATAAAACATCTTCCCCCAAACAATGTTTTGGGGATTTTTTTGTTTTGTTTTGTTTCCAGGAAATTTAGGCCTGGAAATTTTACCCCTAGTGAGGAAATGATGAGCTCTGAGAAATCTATTGATATGCTGAGAAGCAGAATTATTCAAGAATTGTATAGATTCTCAAGTGAATATGGAATACTGCAACATGATGACTTATCACCTTGCCACCTGTTTGTTCCCACCTGGGACAAGAAATGAATCCAAGTCACGGAGACAAACATGCTACAATTCTGTAGGACCTCACCAGATTTAAATTCTATTGAAATGAGGCCAGGCTTAGAAAAGCAGTCCACTCATAAAAGGTGTGCTTAATAATCAATGTAATAAGGGGGTGGCTAGGTGGCACAGTGGATAAAGTGGCCCTGGAGTCAGGAGTACCTGAGTTCAAATCCGGCCTCAGACACTTGACACTTAACCAGCTGTGTGACCCTGGGCAAGTCACTTAACCCCCATTGCCCTGCAAAAAAAAAAATAATAACCAATGTAATAAAAGTGTGATTTCATGATGAAAATTTAAAAGGTGTGCCCAAATCTTTTGAACTCAATGTCATGTCATGAAAAACCAGGGATTGTAGCAAAAGTAATCTAAATTTCATATTATAGATTTTTTTTAAATTTATTTATTTATTTTAGTTTTCAACATTTGTTTAGGTAAGATTTCCAATTTCAAATTTTTCTCCCTCCCCTCCCTGCCCCCTCCCCTAGACAGCAAGTAATCTGATATAGGTCATATTATATATATGTATATATATATAAATATAAATATATATATATATAAACATTAAACATATTTCTGCATTAGTCATATATATATATGACCTATATCAGATTACTGACTCCAGGGCTGGTGCTTTATCCACTGCACCACCTATTTGCCCCCTCTTCTTTCTTTTTTCTAATCAAATTATCCACTATGCCACCTAGCTTCCCCTAAGTATTTTTTGGTTTTGGTTTTGTTTTCTGCAGAACAATGAGGGCTAAGTGACTTGTCCAGGGTCACACAGCTAGTAAGTGTCAAGTGTTGGAGGCTGGATTTGAACTCAGGTCCTCCTGAATCCAGGGCTGGTGCTTTATCCACTGCACCACCTAGTTGCCCCCTCTTCTTTCTTTTTTCTAATCAAATTAACCAGTGTTTTATCTATTTTATTGTTTTTTCATAAAACCAACTCTTAGTTTTATTGATTAATTATATAGTTTTCTTGCTTTCAACTTTATTAATTTCTCCTTTAGTTTTCAGAATTTCTAATTTAGTATTTAATTGGGGATTTATAATTTGTTCTTTTTCCAGCTTTTTAAGTTGCATGCCCAATTCATTGATCTCCTCTTTCTCTTTTTTATTCATGTAAGCAGTTAGAGGTATAAAATTTCCCCTAAGCACTCCTTTGGCTGTATCACATAAATTTTGGTATGTTGTGTCATTATTGTCATTCTCTTGGTAAAATTATTGATTGTTTCTATGATTTGTTGTTTGACTCACTCATTCTTTAGAATGAAATTATTTAGTTTCCAATTGATTTTCAGTCTACATTTCTCTGGCTCTTTATTACATGTAATTTTTATTGCATCATGATCTGAGAAGGATGCATTTACTATTTCTGCCTTTCTACATTTGACTATGATATTTTTGTGCCCTAATACATGGTCAATTTTTGAAAATGTGCCATGTACTTCTGAGAAAAAGGTATATTCCTTTCTAGCCCCATTCAGTTTTCTCCAGACATCTATCATGTCTAAATTTTCTAGTATTCTATTCATCTCTTTCACTTATTTCTTATTTATTTTGTGGCTAGATTTGTCTAATTCTGAGAGAGGAAGAATCAGATCCCCCACTAGTATAGTATTGCTGTCTATTTCCTCTTGTAACTCATTTAACTTCTCTAAGAATTTGGATGCTATACCATTTGGCACATACATGTTTAATATTGATATTACTTCATTATCTATAGCACATTTTAGCAATATGTAGTTTCCTCCTTATCTCTTTTAATTATATCTATTTTTGCCTTTGCTTTGTCTGAGACAATGATTGCTACCCCTGTTTTTTTTTTTTCATTTCAGTTGAAACATAATGTATTCTGCTCCAGCCTTTTACCTTTACTCTGTGTGTATCTCTCTGCTTCAAATGTGTTTCTTTTAAACAGCATATTGTGGGATTTTGGTTTTTAATCCACTCTGCAATTCGCTTCTGTTTTATGGCAGAGTTCATCCCATTCAAATTCACAGTTATTATTACTTGCTGTCTATTCCCCTCCATTCTATTTACCCCCTTTGTACTTTCCCCACTTCTTTCACCCTATTCCTCCTCACCAACATCTTGCTTCTTACCCCTGCCTCCCCTTTTTATCATACCCTCCCTTTTCTTTACCCTTTTCTCCCTTGCTTTTGTCCTCCCTTCTATCATTTCCCCCTTTCCCCTTACCCTTTTACTTCCCTAAAGAATAAGCTAAGTTTCTTTATCCAAATGAACATATATGTTATTCCCTCTTCAAATAAAATCTCGTGAGAGTAGGGTTGAAACAATGTTCACCTCTCCCTTCTTTCCCTCTATTGTAATAGTTTTTTTTCACCTCTTCATATGATGTAATTCACATCATTCCACCTCCCCTTTCCTCTTCTCCCCATAAATTACCTTTTTAAGCCCTTAATTTTCTTGATATCATCACATCAAAGAGTTTATATTTATACCTTCTGTGTATAATCCTTCTGTCTGCCCAAATACATATACCATTCTCAAGAGTTATAAGTAGTATCTTCCCATGTAGGGATGTAAACAGTTTAACCTTACTGAGTAACTTTTTTTCCCTCCGTTTACCTTTTTAAACTTCTCTTGAGTCTTCTATGTTAAGGTAGAATTTTCTATTGAGATCTGATCTTTTCATCAGGAAACCTTGAAAGTCCCCAATGTCATTGAATGTCCATCCTTTTCCCTGAAAGAGAATGATTGGTTTTGCTGGGTAATAGATTCTTGGCTGCAATCCAAGCTCCTTTGCCTTATGGAAAATCATATTCTAAGCCTTGTGATCCTTTAATGCTGCCAGGTTCTGAGCAATCCTGAGTGTGGCTCCATGATATTTAAATTGCTTCTTTCTGGCTGCTTGGAGTATTTTCTCCTTCATCTGATAATTCTGGAATTTGGCTATAATATTCCTTGGAGTTTTCCTTTTGGGGTCTCTTTCAAGAGGTCATTGGTGGATTCTTTCAATGATGATTTTATCCTCTGATTCTATGATATCAAGGCAGTTCTCCTTTATAATTTCCTGGAATATGGTGTCTAGACTCTTTTTCTGGTCATGGCTTTCAGGCAGTACAATGATTCTCAAATTGTCTCTTCTGGATCTGTTTTCCAGGTCAGTTGTCTTTCCAATGAGGTATTTCACATTTTCTTCTATTTTTTCATTCTTTTGATTCCGCTTGACTGATTCCTCGTGTCTCATGGATTCATTACCTTCCACCTGTTCAATTTTAAGTTTTAAGGCATTGTTTTCTTCAATGATATTATGCACCTTTTTTTTCCATTTGGCCAAATGAATTTTTTAAGGAATTGTTTTCTTCAGTCAATCTTTGTGCTTCTTTTTCTAAGCTGCTGATTCTTTGTGCTTCCTTTTCCAAGCTGCTGATTCTTTTTTCTTAATTTTCTTGTGTTGCTTTCATTTCTCTCCCCATTTCTCTCAATTGGTTTTTTAAATCCTTTTTGAGCTCTTCCAAGAAGGTTTTTTTGTTCTTGAGACCAATTCATCTTCCCTCTTGAGGCTTCACATGTAGGCAATTTGGGAGTACTATACTCATCTGAGTTTCTGTTTTCCTCTTGCCTGTTGATACAGAAGCTCTCAGTGGTGAGAGCTCTTTTTGTTTCTTACTCATACTGCAGCTTTTTTTTTTTAAAGTTGAGGTCTTCTCTGGGAGCACCAGAGTCCCTGTTTCAAGCTTCTTGTGCTGGGGTATAGGGGCTGTGTCACTGGCTTTCTACGCTGAGGCCTCTATGGCTTGTGGATTTGTTGCTGCCCTGTCCCTGCTAGCTGTGCACTGGGATCGGTAGGCCTGATTGCGCTTGTCCTATGGGTGGCTGTCCAGCTGGTAACCTGCCCTCCCAGCTGGTGCAGGTGGGTTTCACCACTGTCCTGCAGTGCCACCAGCTAGTTGAGCCAGGATCCAGGGGCCTCAGTTGCTGGGCTGGGGCCCACAGCTTCCTGCTGACTTGCCCCGGCCCCCTCTATGCTGCACCTCCCTTTTGCCCCAACGAGACCAACCTTTCCTGAAGTCTTCTTAATTATCTCTGGTTGGAAAACTGTGTCTCTCTGTCTCTTTGCAGGTTCTGTAGTTTCAGAATCTGTCTAGAGGCTTGATTTAATGTTCTTTTTGAGGAAACAGAAGGAGACCTTAAGTGATTTGCTGGCTACTCTCTGCTGTCTTGGCTCTGCCCCCTTTTTCATAGATTTTTAAGTGTTTGATGGCATATTGGATATCAATAAATGTCATTGTTTTACTTTGTCCAAGTTACTTTGCATACAAGGTGGGCCAAGCCTTTAGTGAGAAGAGAATAATAACCTGGATTTATTTGGCATTAGCCGGACTACCTATCTAGAGTATCAGGAGTAATCTAAGTTAATAAAAAATAATCCAAGAATTGAACAAAGCCTGAAAACTATAGGCCATTGATATCAATGCCTATGCCTGGCATAGGACAAGGATCTCAATTTTAGGATATATCATTAAAAGATGGTTTGTTAGCATTTCAAAGGAGATAATAATCATGAAACACTGATATGTCTTTATTAAAAATATGTCATGCCAGATTAAACTCACTTCCTTTTCTAATTAGATATCTATATTGGTAGAATAAGTTTTGTATTTGTATCCTTAGACCTTAGCATCTTTTCTGGAATGTAGCAATTGACTAATTAATGCTTTGTAATTAATTTGCTAATTCAGAGAATTATGTGGAAAGATGAAGGGTGCTAATTTTTCAAGAATAGTCCCTAATATCTTTGTGCCATCTTGGAGGGAGGTCTCCAGTGGAGTGCCCTCAAGGATCAGGCCCAGCTCTGTGCTTTTCAGGATTCTAATCAATAATTTGGGTAATACCAGAAAAGATATTTGTCAGATTTACAGATGAAATGATTCACAGCAGGAAAGCCAAAATGTTAAGTGATAATGATGATGATCCCAAAAGATCTCAACAGACTGGAAAGATGAGCCAAACCTAATAAGACAGAATTTAATAAGGACAAATAAAACATTCTACATTTTAGTGGTTTTTTTTAAATCACTTCACAAGTACAGGCTAAAATAGTGATAACTACCAAACTGTTCCTGTGAAAAATGCCTGTTTTTTTTAGCAGAATTCAGGCTCCATTTGAGGCATCCAAGTAACATAGTAGACCCCCAAAAGCCAATAGCAACTTAGGCTGCATTGAGAGGCAATATTATCCAGCATGACCAAGGGAATATTTCCACCGTACACTGCTCTGGTCAGACCACACCTGTGCCATTATAATGTTTAGTTCTAGATAGAACATTTTAGGAATTTTCTCACTGTATCTCCAGAGGCAGTGGATAGAATTCTGGTCTTGGGTTTAAATCTTACCTCTAGAATTTGCTAGCTGTGTAGTCCTGAACAAATCATATAATGTGTCTCAAGACTCTCCCTAGGACTAAACTATTAAATCACCAATGAATTAAAATCTAAATTGAGGATTGGATTTGCCACACATAAAATTCCCCTTACATGAATGAAATCCTAAATCCTTCATGTATTCAGATGTCCCCTGCACACAGTATAGTGTCTTGTACATGTGAGATGTTTAATGTTTGTTGAATTTAATTTAAGCACATTTAATTTAAGCACTGGATGGAGACATCTAGAAGAGGCAACCAGATTATGGCCAATAGACTAGAGTCTGTGCCACAAGAAAATGGTATGAGGAAACTCAGAATGATTAGCTTGAAAATGATGGGAATATGATGGATGGATGGATGGATACAGAAAGATAAAAATAGGTAGATGGGTAGATAGATGATTGGTGGGTAGATTGATAGATGATGGGTAGATTAATAGATATGTAGATAGATAAATAAATGATAGGATAGTTGATAAATAATAAATGCATAATTAGGTAGATGATGGACAGATAGATGATAGATTGATGAACTGACAAAATAGAAGGATAGATAGGTAGACAAATTGTTACATAATAGATGGATACATTGATAAAATAGATAGATAGATAGATAGATAGATAGATAGATAGATAGATAGATAGATAGATAGATAGATAGATAGAACTACCTTCAGAGAGCTTACCAGAGGGAGACAACATATCAAGAGGTAACTGGTTTATGAAGACAGAGACATATTGAGCATGGGATAGAGTAGGCTAGGAAGTTGCATGGTGACCTGGTTCCCAGTCAGATAAGATCGCCTATCAAAGCCAAATGACTGAAAAGAGAAAATAATAAATCAAGGTAGGCATGAAAGTTGTCTCCAAGTATTGAAGAACTGTCACTTTGCCACTGAGAAGAGGGATTAAAATTGATCTTCAAGGTTCTAGAGAGCAGCAGCAGGATTTGCAATAAATGGAAGCTCCAAAGGGATCAAATTTAACTTCATGTAAAGAAAAGAGTCCTAATAATTACAGAGATTTTGCAATGGAATAGGCTAGCCCAGGAAGTCATATGATCATAGGTTTGGAACTGGAAAGGACTTTAAAGATCATCTATTCTAACCCCATTCATTTTACAGGAGGGGAAATTGAGGCCCAGAAAGGTTAACTGACTTGGCCTAGGTCACACAGTAAAGTGGTTTGGCTGGGATTTGAAACCAGATCTTCTGAATTCTAGTCCACAACTCTTTTCCTGCACCAGAGAACTGTCCATCACTTGTATTCTTCAAGCGAAGACTGGATGACCTTTTGGGTGGATGTCATAGAAAAGATCTTTATTCAGAGTGGGGGTTAGACTACGTGGCTGCTGAAATCTCTTCCAACCTGAACTCTTCTTGATTCTGAGAACATTTCCATTGACGTGGAATCCCTATTCTATTTGGACATTTGTACGAGGGCATCCTCAATAACCCTGGCATACACGATGGTGAACATTTGTGACCTTCTAGTGCATTGCTGGAGACATTTTTATAATTACAACAAATTTTGTTGCAAATTTGCTTCTTACTGGAATGATGATTTCTTATGATGCACGGGTGTATCTCAACTGTTTCTAGAAATAAAATTCAAACATCTCATTCTGGCATGAAGTCTTCACAAATTAGATTTCACCCTATCTTTGCAGCCTTATGCCATCATCCTTCCTGTCAGTCTTTTGGCCACACTTGACTGGAAGCTGTTCCCTCATCACTCTATCTCTCACCTCTTTTCCATTGCATAGGCCTATCTACAATGCCTGTAGTGCACTCCCTCCTCATGTCTGCCTCTCAGCTCTCAGAATATCAATTGTACCTTTTAGAGAGAACTGACAATTGACCCATGTCTTAATGTCTTTGTTGATTCTCCAAGTTGTTGTTGCGCTTACTTTTCTCACATTAAATTTATAATTACCTGTCAACATGTTGTATCCCTCTAGTAGAATGTAAGCTCTATGAAGTGAGGGATTATTCATGTTATATCTTTTTGTATCTCCCAATGCCTGGCATAGCCTTTTTGGTTGGTTAGTTGCTTTTTTGTAATTGTTATTTTAAATAGGACCTGCTACTTTACTGGTGGAGGGAATTCCCTGTGAGGAAATTCATTCTAATCCTACAAATTTATTACCCACTCTACAACTCTTAGAGGGTTCCTCAAGGCCATTTGAGGTTAAGGGACGTCAAGAGTCACATATCTAATATATGTCAGAAGCAGGACTTGAACCCAGGGCTTCCTGATTCCAAGGTTGATTCATTCTCTCACTCTCTGTCTCTCTCTGCCTCCATCCCCTGTTTCTATCTCTATCTGGGACATAGTAGAAGTTTAGTAAATATGTTTTCAATGGAATCACATCTCAAATACATATATTCTATGATCCAGTTATCCCCATGAAAGGAAGATGCACTGGCTGCGCCTCAAAGACAAATCTCAGATTATGTTGCCAGGATTAAAACATCTGGAATACACAGAAGCCCCAACACTTCTTTCAATTACAATCCTGGATATCTTCTACTTGAATCATGACTGAAATAGTACCAGTCTCTGGAGAATTTTTTTTCTTCTTTTTATCATATGTAATAAAATAACTGAACACAATCTAAACAAAAGAGACATTGTTTCATTGTTCTGGCTTTTCATTTTTCAAGCTCTCTATAAGCTCCTTCCTCTTTCTCAGCACAATAGAGAGAACTAAGGAATAGTAATGGCATTCTCTGTGATGCATCCTAAGATGTGTGTAAACTTTTAGCAACAAATTAAGAAATACAGTCCATCAGAGCACCACTCACTTATCTGGGAATTGGGCATTGATCCCCAGATAATCCCTTCCCTCAAAGAGCTGACATTCTATTGGAGAAAAACAACCCATGCATTGCAGGGCGGGGAATGAAACTGAGACTTTACTAGTTTAGGAAGATGCCAACAAAGAAACTCCCATATCAGAACCATAAATACTTAAAAGGTTGCCTAGATGCTGAGAAATTAAGTGACTTCTTCTGTGTCACAAAGCAATTACAAATCAAAGGTAGGACTTAAATACTGGTCTTTCCTGACTCCAAGGCCAAGTCCCTAATGGCTATACTATGCTGTCTTTCCAACAATAAATAAAAGACAAGATGTATACAAGTAAATAAAAATACTAGTAACTGAATTGCTTTCTGTAGAAAGTCAGGCAGAAATGATTTATGAAATATCTACTATGTGCAAGACATTATGCTAAGTGCTAAGGATACAAAACGCAGCAAAAGAATGTCCATTCCCTCAAAGAGCTTACAAACCAATGAGACAATAAGCAAACAATTATGTATAAATGAACTGTATACAGTTCATAAATAAAAGAAGGGAGGCATTAGAATTACAAGGAGTTAGGAAAGGCTTTCTATAGATTTTAGTTAGGACTTAAAGGAAGCCAGAAGGTGACATTGATGAGGGAAAGCATTCCACGAATGGGAGACAGTTAGAGAAAGTGCCCAGGGCCAAGATATGGAGTGTCTTATCTGGGAAACTGCCAAGAGGTCAGTATCATTAGAACAAAGAGGATGTGTTGAAGAGTAAAGTGTAAGACTGGAAATTTAGGAAGGGCTTTGAATGCCAAAAAGAGGATTTTCTATTTAATCCTAGAGGCAAAATGGAGCCACTGGAGTAAGGGAGAGTCATGGTTGGGCCTGTGCCTTAGGAAAATGACTTTAGTGGTTGCATGGAGGATGGATTAGAGCAGGGAGAGACTTGAGGCAGACAGATTGATCCACCATTAGGCTACTGCAATAGTCCAAGTGTGAGGTGATGGCAGGGTCAGAGGAGAGAAGGGGGAGTATTCAAGAGATGTGGCAAAGATGAAATCAACAGACTATGGCATCATACTGGCTATGGAGAGAGATAGTGAGGAATCCAGGTATGACTCCTAGGTTGGGAGCTGAGGAACTGGGAACATGCTGATACCCTCAACAATAATATGGAAGGTAGGAGGTGAGGAGGGTTTAGAGGGAAAGATAATGAGTTCTGTTTTGGAGAATATGGCACATGGGCAGAACTTTTAAGGAGTGTCAATTCTAGAAAGCTAGAGGCAAGAAAGTTCATTCTTGAAATTAAAGGACAGCCTATGCAAAGTACAAAAATTGAAGATAGAATGTTGCATACAAGGAAGACAGGCTAGTTTCATGCAAAATATGTATGTGAAAGAACTATGAGTAATAAGCCTGGACAGGTAGACAGGAAAGAAATTGTGAAGAGTTTCAAATGAAGAATTAGCTTTTGTATTTTATTTTAGAGGCAGGACAGAGATATTGGAGTTTGGGGGGGGGGGTTGGGGATGCAGCAATGGCATGGTCAATACTGTTTTTTTTTTATTTTTTTTTTGTGAGGCAATTGGGGTTAAGTGACTTGCCCAGGGTCACACAGCTAGTAATTAATTGTCAAGTGTCTGAGGTCGGATTTGAACTCAGGTCCTCCTGAATCCAGGGCTGGTGCTCTATCACTGCACTACCTAGCTGCCCCCAATACTGTTTAAAAAAGCTTTTAGTTGCAGTTGTGTGGAGGATGGATTGGAGAATGGATGGTCAGAAAGACCGAAGACCACAAGCCCAATTAAAATAGTAGGGATGCAAGGTAATAAGGACCTGAATTAAACTGGTTGTGATTTGAGTAAAAAGAAGATGGATATGAGAAGGTGGAACCAACAAGTGAATGGTTGTATGTGAAGGGAAAAGGGAGAAAAGGTTGAGAATAACTTCATAGTTGGGAACCTGAATTGGGCTTACTTCTGATTACTAATAGAAATTGCATATGAAAACCAAGGAGTGGATAGCCCCTTTTGTCTTTTCCCCATATGGAATGGATTGGACTTGTTCTTCTTGGACCCCAAAATCTAACTTGGAAGCAATGAAGGGAAGTTACAAAGAAGCAGATTTAGGATGAGTGTCAGGTCAGGAAATGTTTCCAAAACATTACAGCAGACAAAGATGATAAAGGGTTTCTTCAGGATTTGGTGGGCTCCCACTTACTGGAAGTCCTCAAGGGTACCACCTGACACCTATCAGAAATTACAAATGCTAGAGAAGATGTGGGGATATTGGTACACTAATGAAAATTGGTGGAGTTATGAACTTGTCTAATCATTCTGCAGAACAATTTAGAACAACGCCCAAAGGGCTATCTAACTGTACATACTTTTTGACCCAGCAATAACACTTACTAGGTTTGTAGCCCCAAAGAGAGCAAGAAAAAGGTAAAGGATGGATATATGCAAAAATATTTATAGCAGTTCTTTTGTGGTGGCAAAGACTTAGAAATTGATGGGATGCCCATCAATTGAAGAATGGCTGAGCAAGTTGTGGTATATGATTGTGATAGAATACTATTACGCTATAAAAATGGCGAGGGGGGGTGGTTTCAGAAAAACCTGGGAAGACCTATATTAACCTATATAAACAGATCTGGGAGATCATGGTACATAGCAACAGCAACATTGTAATGATGTAAAGACTTAGCCACTCTAAACAAGGTAATTATCCAAGAAAATTCTGAAGCACTCATGATGAACAATGTTATCCACCTCCAGAGAAAGAACTGAATGAACCCTGAGTGTAAATTGAAGTGTAATTTTTCTCCCTTTTTAATTTTTCTTTTTCCCCTTAGAATTGGTGGGTTTTTATTTGAATTTGAATTCTTGCTGACTCCTGAGGATGAGAATGAGAAGTAGCAAAATTGAGCCACAGGATCTTGAGTCCCAAAGTCCCCTGATCATTCCCTTCTAGAATCCATGGCCATGTTGAAGCACTGCACCATATTCAGTGACATTTCTTCCTACCTATCTTTCTGACCTGGTGCAGCAATTCCCCAAAGTTCTTCATCATGATCTGAGGTACAAGGCATTTGTATGAGCTATTCTATATGTCAGACTTGCAAATCTTGTTGTTGTTGTTGTTTTTTATTTTAGAACATCATATGCTCACATATTTTCCATTTCTTCCTGAAATTTGCATGTCTAGATGTGTCCTTTTCAGTAAGAGTACATTAGGATTCCCCATGAGTGTGCTGATGTTCATGAAACCATGATCTCAAATGTAGTATCAGTGTGGGCCATGTTTTGTGGCCAAGGATAGAATGCCCTAACCCTAGAAAGCAACCTTGCCAACATAAAGCATAGGTAATAATGGAAATCAGGGGAAATAATGTGGATGATCAGTTGCGAATTTGACACCACTGCTGGAAGAAGATTCCCCAATTATGGCCTTGTCTGGTCTTTATAAAAATGTGTGATACCTAAATTGGAGAAGCCACATTTTTGTTGAAAATAAGGATATTTGCCTATCCTGTGGCACCTCTTTAGTGCCCCAAGATTTTTCAAAGATCACTAATAATGGTCCAGAATCACCTGAACAAGCCCTTACTTAACCTGGTGACAAACTCACTGAGACCACAGATGAGCTCTGTCCCTCTCCTCTCTTATTTAGGGTTTCAATTCATTCATTAACCTGATGATGATGATGACGACGACGATGACAATGAAGAAGAAGAAGAAGAAGAAGAAGAAGAAGAAGAAGAAGAAGAAGAAGAAGAAGAAGAAGAAGAAGAAGAAGAAATGGTGGGTGGCTTCTCATACCAAGATACCTGCTAGATTTCACTCTCCAAAACCAAAGAAGCAAAGAAACTCTTGCTCATAAATAATTTTATCCCTCAGAAAGTAGAGGAAGTAAAGAGTGAAAATTGATCTTGGGACTTATTCTGATCTTCAAGAAGAAACAGATTGTCAAAAGAAAAATGGGTAGCTACTACTCTAGCTTAAAATTAGTGACAAATAAACAGAAGAATGCTAGAACAATATTATGTGCACCCTAGATTTGGGGGAAATGGTTTTCAGGAAATTCAGAGAAAGGCTTATTAATTAGGTTCCCAGGGTTTAATATGCTAAAGGAGAATTTGATCTAAGAGTGAAGGTTTGTTTCAAAAAATAAATTCTGATGATAAAATGCAGTGACTCTAATGAGAAAGAAATGAGGTTTAGCTTTCAAAAAAAGAAAAAGTAAAAAGAAAGACAGATATAGCCTCATAGAGAATTCATGAACTAACTCACAAATACATACGAATGTGGATAATCCTCTTAACCTCTCAGATCCTCAGTTTCCTCAAGTATAAAATTAGGAAGTGGAATTAGATAGCTTTAAAGGTCTGATCCTTCTAGCACCAGCTATATGATCCTAAGAATTGAACCAATGAAAAAATTAATGAATGAATGGATGAATAAGGTATTAAAGGAATGACCAGGAAAACCCAAAAAAGAAGGACATTCCAAACTGAATCCTAAAACAATATCCCCAGCCCAGCATTAAAGGAGGTGAAAATGGAGAAGGCTTATGATACCTACCACTCCCTCCCAGATGCTCATGGCTAGGGCCAGGAAGGTCTGGCATGAAACTTTTAAAATGCCTCCTGCTTCTTTCTGCCTTAGCACAGCCTGATTCACCACCAATCCCACCCCCCTTCCCTTGGTAAAGTAGAAATAATCATAAACTTCCTAGAAGACCCAGGCTCTGGTCACAGCTCTGTTCATTGTAGGCATCTAGAAAAAAACTTTTTCTGCCTTGAATCCAAGGGAAGAAGTTACAGAAAACAGATTTTGGCTCAATGTTAGCAGGAATTTACTAATACTTGGAGCTGTCCAAAAGTGAAATGGGCTACACTGGGTTTTGAATCTCATTGTAGATTTCATTAATGGAACCTATCTCATGGGTTAGTTGTGAGGATCAAATGAAATAATATGTAAAACACCTTGCAAACCTTAAAATGCTAAATTAATGCTAGCTATTATTGTTGTTATTATAATTTTCTTTTCCATCTGTGTTAAATTAATCAACTTAAACTCTACGAGGGCAGGAGCTATTTGTTTTTGCTTTTGTACCCCTGCCCCATGGCAATGTGCTTCATGGATGCTTATGGAATTGAATTGAATTTCCCCACCTGTAAAATAAGTTAATAATAGCCTCTACATCACAGGACCGTTGGAGGAGAAGAAAAGGTAATAGAGGTAAAGCCTTCCCAAAGTCTATTTAAATGACCCTTCCCCTCCACTCAATCTCTACCCTAGATCATCTCTGCCTGACGTCTGGCAATAGCCTTCTCCTTGTCACTTCTGTCAAATCTCTTCCCACTCTACTCCATCCTTCACCCAGACACAAAGGGATTTTCCAAGATTTAAAGCACAAATCTGACCAATCCATACCACCTGCCCTTCCCCCTTTGCACACACTCAATAAACCTCAGAGCGTCTCTCTTACCTGGAGAATCAAATATAAATTATTTCACCCATCACTTAAATATCTTCACAACCTGACTCCAACTTACCTTTCTGGCCATCTCATACATTGCTTCTCTGCACTCATTTTACAGTCCAGCCCTACGGGACTTTTTGCCACTCTTTATAGCAGAGATTCTGTCTCCCACCTCCATGCTTTTGAAACGGCTATCCTACATGCTTCCCCCCTAACCATAAGGGGAAGCTAGGTGGCACAGTGGGTAGAGCACTGGCCATGGAGTCAGGAGGACCTGAGTTCATCACCTCAGATACTTACTTGCTGTGTGATCCTGGTAAAGTCACTTAAACCCTTGCCTTAAAATAAATTGTAAATTAATTTAACTTAATTTAATTTAATTAATTTAATTATAAATTTATTTAAAATAAAATAACACAATTGCCTTAAAATATCCAGGCTAGGGGAAGCTAGGTGGCTCAGTGGATAAAGCACCAGCCCTGGATTCAGGAAGGCCTGAGTTCAAATCCGACCTCAGACACTTGACACTTACTAGCTGTGTGACCCTGGGCAAGTCATTTAACCCTCTTTGCCCCTCAAAAAAAAAAAAAGAAAAGAAAAGAAAACTCCAGGGTCATCTCCAATCATCCTTATTTATATCTTGCCACTGTACCCAGATCACTCTGGAGGAGAGAGTGAAGTTGGTGACCTTGCACAGCCCTCTTTCACTTAAATCCAATTCACTGCAAGCCATGACATCATCCTGATGTCATGGTCCTTTTGAAGAATGAAGGTCAAACACCAACCACTAACCACAGCTTCTCAGAATCTGTGGCTTTCTATAAGACTCAGCTCAAGCACAACCCTCTGCATGAGGCCTTCCCCAGCCTGCTAATATCTTTTTTCCCTACCCTCCAGTTAACTTGGATCTGTTTTGTATGTATTTGGTATATATTTAAATTCTTGGAATATATACTTATGTCTATACATGTTAATGTTCTCTCCCCTTTCAGAATCTAAGCTCTTCAAGGTTGTATCTGACATATTATAAGTAGTTAATAAAAACTTATTTATTGATTGCTATCAGCTAGTAAAAGTTTCCTATTCCTGGATATTAGAATGCTAAGGCTGAGAAAATTCACTTCAATTCATTGTCTTCATCATCATCACGGCATTTATGTGGTGTTCAAAAGGCTTCCTAAACATGATGTCATTTATCTTCACAAGAACACTGGGAGATAGGTGCTATTATTATCCCGACTTAACAAATGAGGAGAGGTTAAGAGATTTGCCCAGAGTTGTTGTTGTTCATTCATTTCTGTCATGTCTGATTTTGTAGCCTCATTTGGGCTTTTCTTGGCAAAGAAACTGGAGTGATTTGCCATTTCCTTCTCCAGCTCATTTTATAGATGAAGAAACTGAGGCAAACGGGATTATGTGACTTCCCCAGATTCATACAGCTAGTAAATGTCTGAGGCCAGGTTTGGATTCAGGAAGATGAGTCTTTCTGACATAAAACTTGGCACTCTATCCATTAGGCCACCTAGCTGCCCAGAATTACACAGCTAGTTAATTATCTGCGGCTGAATTTGAACCCAGGTCTTCAAGACTCCAAGTCTGGCACTTTGTCCACTGTACCGCAAAACACATTTATTAAATACCAGAGAAAATTCTTATTCAGATACCAATTGGACTAGGTGACCTCTGAGGTACCTTTCAACTCTGATTTTCTGTAATTGGAAAAAAGGAATGGAAAAAAAAACCTCATTATGAAAAGTCCATGCTCACTGTGAATTTTATTTTCAATTTAATTGAGTTGGGTTTGTGCTTTAAATCTAATGAGTATCAGTAATGATGAAAAGAAAAGAAAAAAGAAGAAAAAGCACATGCACAAAACTTTTTTTTTTAATGCACAGGAAAGGAGAAGAAAGTTGAAAAGAGAACAGAAACCAGTGTCATTACTACCATATTAAATGGAATACACTCAAATAGTTCTTTGATTTCAACAATTTGTTAGTTTTGCACAATGACTGAGATCACCACCCATCCATGCCTGTCCATTCCTGTGTGATTCACATCCCAGTCCTCCCAACATCTCATCTCAAGTGAGCCATGCCAGAGGGTGCTGGTAAATGTTTAACAACTGGCTCTCTGAAAATTTCCATCCATGCTAGGCTTTTTAGTTTAATATACAGGATTAAAATTTTCTCCCTTAAATCTAAGTAGTCAACAGAACTCTAAATCAAGCCCTGATTTGTAGCATTTGCTGATTTTTGAAGTGTAAATACTCACACTAAAAACTGAACAATGGGCTCTCACAGTCAGTTAGAGCTGGCTCCAGCCCATGCATAGCAGCACCCAACAAACTGGAGGCTTTCCTCTATTTCTCCTGATACTGAGCACACTTTGACCATCCACCATCATCCCTAATATATGTTATATGTCACAGTTTTGCAGTTTAATTTACAATAATTTATTTCATTCTATTGTGTATGCAAAATATTCCTATTTATTAAAGTTGTCATGAAAAAGTAAGATTATATTTAATAAAAGATAGGGGTTAGAGAGGGTTATTGTATCTAGACTCATAGGATCTGGGTTCAATTCCTATTTGATACATCACCAGTATGGTCTTAGGCAAGTCCCTTACCCTCTCTGGGTCTCCATTTGATCATTAATAAGGGAGTTAGATGTATAAAGTCCCATATTGCTCAAAATCTATAATTCTACGATCCCAAATTTGGAAGGAGTTACCAATTTTCCTCAAGGGAGAGAATTTCTTCATTTTTATTTCATCATCTTTAAAATAAGAGAGTTAGATCTATAAAGTCCCATATTCCTCAAAATCTATAATTCTATGATGCTAAATTAGGAAGGAGTTACCAATTTTCCACAAAGGAGGGAGTTCCTGCACTGAGAATTCCCGTCATAGATTAAATCACTCGTCCAAACCAGAATTGAAACAAAAACTCCAGGAACACGTTTCTTTGGCATTGGAAGGCAGAACATGGTAGTCTAGGGACTGAAATTAACTCTTGTCATTGTCACTGTAAGATGATTTGGGGATAGCAGTTCTGGCTACCTTTCATACAATGGAGTGGAACAAAAAATGAAATCACTTGATATTTGCAAGTAGAACATGAAAATTAAGGCTGTGTGCTCCCAGAGAAAATGTGCTTCATTATCACAGGCCAAAGACATAAAACAAATAGGACAGAAATACAGCTATCTGTTCACATAAAACATGCAGCAGAAATTTGGGTACAATTCTGGAGTCACTTAACTGCCTCTTCTATCTTTTTGCAGCAGAGCCAAGAAGGGCAGAAAATTATGACACACTAATTACGATGATGGATGGGGAGCCAGTCCTCTCTGTTAGCGACACCAGAGGAGCATGGACCAGCATTGTGGACTGCATCTTTCAATAAGCAAGACACTTGATATTGTAATGGGCAATATAGATTAACAACATTAAGTTAAAGCCAGATTAACTAACTCACTCACTCTCTCTCTCTCTCTCTCTCTCTCTCTCTCTCTCTCTCTCTCTCTCTCTCTCTCTCTACCTCTGTTTGTCTGTATGTCTGTCTGTCTGTCTCTGTCTCTCTCAGCCTCAGTCTCTTCTCTCTCAGTCTTTCTCTTGGTCTCTCTCACTCTCTTCTCTCTCTTGGTCTCTCCATCTTTCTCTCCCTCTCCTCTCCATCTTTCCCTCTGTCTCTCATTCTCTCCTCTCTTCTCTCTTCCTCTCCCTCTCTACTCTCTTCTCCCTCTCCCTCTCCCTCTCCCTTTCCCTCACCCTCACCCTCTCCTCTTCTCTCTCTCACTCTCTTCTCTCTCTTGGTCTCTCTCCTCTCCATCTTTCCCTCTGTCTCTCATTCTCTCCTCTCTTTCTTCTCTCCTCCTCTCCCTCTTCCTCACCCTCACCCTAGCCCTCTCCTCTTCTCTCTCTCACTCTCTTATTTCTTTTTTCCCTCATTTCTCAAGGTTTCTCCTCCCCCACAGAACTGTCGTAGTGTTTAGTGTCCATTCCCCTCTTTCCAAGACCTGATCTGTATATGTCAGCTTTCCTAATCCAAGGTGATGTTCTGCTTGCTTTCTCCAGGTCCTCCAGACAGCAAGGAGTTCAGTGAACAAGGGATTGATGAAACTGTAGAGAGGGAGCCATCCTTTTCAAAACCTGGATGAGCTTGTAGGAGGAGGTATTATGAAATATGAGCAATATAAAGCAAACAAATCACAGGGAGACATCATTGTGCCTTCATAAAATGGTGCTCTTTTGAAAGTGTTGATAAGAAATACAGTGCATCTGGGGAAATGAGCTGGGAGTCTTTGAAGAGGGATATGCATCTCACGGATGCAAAAACCAAATGGCATATAAGAGAGAGGGGAAGAGCTGCCACCTAGTCCAATAAATACCTCAGAAACAATTTCTTCTGCAATGTATTCAGCAAATACTTCTTCAAGACTTCCAGTGAAGGAGGTCTAGTGTCTCTTGCAACATCCCTTTCCACCTCTGGGCAGCTCTAGTTATCGGGATGATTTTCTTGATACCCAGTCTGATGTTGCCTTTTTGCTTCTGCCCACGGCTCTCTGGGGCTGCACAGAAACAATTTAATCCCTCTTCCCCAAGACAGTCCTTCAAATAATTGAAGACAGCTAAGTGTTCCCTGGGCTTTCTTTTCTTCAGGCTAAACATGCCCAATTTCCTGAATCAATCTTTACATGACAAGAATGAGAAGCCCTTCACTCACTCCTTCCTTCCTCTCTAGGCTCCACTCTTGACTCTCCAAACTTCTTTCTCCATCAAGTCCCAGTAACCTTCTCACCTTAGAAGATTCCTATGACCCTTTGGCCCTTCTGATTGCTCATCTCCTCAAGGAATTTCCATTTTGGGGAAGTTCTCAGTCAGCCCTAACCCTTCTTCCCTCTTAACTCTCCAGAGTTCTTTCTCCACAATAGCCTTGGATTTTCAGTTGTACTCTAAGAATTGTCTTAATCCATTACAAAATAAGTTCCTTGAGGCAAGAACTATATTCGTTTTTTTATTCTATGTGCCTATGTGGTACTATAGCACAAATTCCTGGCACATAGTAAGAACCTACTATTTTTTTTTACTTGTTGACCATCCTAGTTGTCTTCCTCTAGATGAGGGGCTCTTAACTTGGGGTCCATAAACCACCCCCCTCATGAGGGGGTTGCAGATAAATTTCAGAAGTTTTGGAACTTTGGGTGAGGAAAAGGCCATAGCTTTATTTTTATTCCTTTTTGCCTTCCTTTGTAATCCTCTCTATTTTCTTTTACTCATTTAGAAAAATTATTCGGAGAAAGGGTCCATAGCCTTCCTCGGACTGTAAAAGGGGTCCAGAACACTAAAAAGTTCAAGATCACTTATTTCCATTTTATGAATGGCCTCCCTAAACAAAACTGAATGCAATACTCCAGATGTATTCTGACCAAGACCAACTACATCTGGATTATCACTGCCTTCTTCCTGAAGATATTTTTATTTGGTCTTCATAATAAGACAAATGTCATTGGAAAGATCAATGACCCTGAAGTCAGAGGACCTGGGTTCTTATCCTATCTCTAACACTCACTCACCTGTATGACTTTGAGCAAGCGAATTAACTTCCCTTGGACTTGGTTTCCCCATTTATGAAATCAGGGGTTTTGGATTAGATGTCCTCTGAGGCCCTTTGTAGCTCTATATCTATAATATTATGACCTCTGTGGTATATTACATGTCTTGTGAAAATGGGACTTTGAAATGTTGTGACTGACTCCCAAAGCCAAGTACATATGATTTGAACTCATCTCCCTTCATACCAAGTTAAGCGTGCTTTCACCATACTATATTCTATTAAAAATGTTCCATATTCTTCTGTTAGTTCATATCACCACAGTCTATAATCTCAAAGTGTGAGAATCAGGGTGCCACCCACTGCTGAGAAAGACATCATGAGATTACTTTTTTCTAAGGTCTGACTGGCATTCTGGAAGCTGACTAGCATCCCAGAAGTTGCCTCTATTCATAAAACTTCCTGTAAGTCATGTCAATCAATGGACCAGCCACTTAGCTTGGAGCTGTGTGTGGGGACTGCCCAACTTCCAGTTCCACAGGGGGCTTCCAGGAGAACCGGCTGGGACTCTGTCTATTTTTGGAAGCATAAGTGGCTACGTGAAGGCCGTTTTTTCTCTCTATACCACATAGATCTGAGCTAGGTTTTTCCATTCTTTCAGAGACCTGTGCTCACTCTCTCTCTTCACTAACTTCTAATATACTTTAATAAATACTTAAAAGCCTAAACTGTTGATGAATTTATCAGTAAATCTTAGCTAGCCCCCCCACACACACACACACACTGGGGAGGGGGGCAGGTAAGGCGAACATACATTAGATTTTAAACATCACAAAAGTCAGGGCCTAAGTTGATGGGTGGACTGATCATTGTACAAGGCTGAAGGAAAAAATCCACATTTTATTCTTCTATCACCTTTGAATCTTTCTTCAAGAAAGTTAGAGGTGTCAAGGGAAGTCTCATGCAAAAATCTGTATGATAAAAGACAAAAATGGTGGGGATTTAACAGAAGATATTAAGAAGAGGTGGAAAGAATACACAAAAGAACTATACAAGAAATATCTTAACATCACTGATGATTATTCTGTCTAGCTAATACTAACTATGAACGAATCCACAGTTATACCATAATCCTAACTTGAGACCTTCTAGAACCAAACATCCTGGAGAATGAAGTCATGTGGGCCTTAGGAAGTATTGCTAATGATAAGACTATTGGAAATGATGGAATTCCAGCTGAGCTACTTAAAACCCTAAAAGATGATGCTATCAGAGTGCTGAACTCAATATGCCAGCAAATTTGGAAAACACAAAAGTGGATACTGAATTGGAAAAGATTTGTTTATGTCCCAGTTCTAAACAAGGGCAATGCCAAGGATGTTGAAATTACCGAATAATTGCATTCATTTCACGTGCCGGCAAGGTTATGTTTGAGATTCTGCAAGCTAGACTTCAGCAATATATAAACCAAAAGCTACCAGAAGAGCAGGCTTGTTTTTGAAGAGTCAGAGGAACTAGAGACCAAATTGCCAACATTCACTGGATTATGGAGAAAACAAAGGTGTTCTAGAAAAACATCTACTTTTGCTTCATTAACTACACAAGGCTTTGACTGTGTGGATGACAACAAAATGTGCAAGTCTTCAAAGAGATGGGGGTACCATATTATCCTACATATCTCCTGAAGAATCTGTATACAGGCCAAGAAACAACATTTAGAATTGAATGTGGAACAATTCATTGTTTTAAAATTGGAAAAGGACCATAACCAGGTTGTATGTTATCACCTTATTTATTTAACTTCTATACAGATTACATCATGTGACATGCCAGGCTGGATGAATCAATGTTTCCAGGACAAATATCAACAATCTCTGGTAAGCAGAAAATACCAATATGATGGCAGAAAGTGAAGAGGAATTAAGAAGTCTATCAATGAGGATAAAAGAGGAGACTGTAAAAGCTAGCTTGCAGCTTAACATCACCTAAAACCTGAGATCTTGGCAACTGGTTCCATTACTTCCTGGCAAATAAAGGGAGAAGAAATGGAAGAAGTGTCAGATTTTCTATTTGGGGGCTCAAAGATCACTGCAGATGATGGCAACAGCCATGAAATTAAAAGACACTTGCTCCTTGGAATGAAAGCTATGGGGAATCTGGACAGCATACAAAAATAGTGGAGATGTCACCTCACCAACAAAGGTCCGTATAGTTAAAGCTATGTGTTTTTTTTTTTCCAGTACCAACGTACAGCTGTGAGAGTTGAAGTATAAAGAAATCTGAGGATGACAGAATTGATGCTTCCAAATTGCATTGCAGCAGTCTCAGACATTTAACACTTACTAGCTGTGTGACCTTGGGCAAGTCACTTAACCCCAATTGCCTCACCAAAAAAACCAAAAACAAACAAAAAAACAAACAAAAATAAACAAATGTTGAAAACTATTTCTACATGTAACTGGAAAATAATAAAATACTTTAAAATAAAACAAATTGCATTGCAGATAAAGAAATTTGAGAGTACCTTGGTCAGCAAGGAGATAAAATCACTCAATATTTAAAGGCTATTCACTGGAAGGTCAAATACTAAAACTGAAGCTTAAGTACTTTGGCCATATAATAAGAAGATAGGACCCATTAGAAAAGACACTGATATTGGGAGAGATTGAAGGCAAAGGGTAAAGGGGATGACAGGATGAGATGGATAGATAGTATCATGGAAACAATGAACATGAACTTGGGAAGTCTTTGAGAAAGTAGAGGATAGAAAGACTTGGAGTGCCATGGCCCATGGGATCACAAAGAGTTGGACACAACTGAACAATAGCATCTTTGTTATCTCCCCCAGTGTCTTGTTTATGGGAGCATAAGGCCTTGTTTAGGGGAGATCCTTAATAGGCATATATTATTGGTCTTGCTGAATTTTCATTGCACAGGCTTGGCTCATAAGGACAAACCTGGTCTCCTCATCTTATAAACTGTATTCTGTGTCCTTGTACCTCCCTCACCAACACCCCTAGAACTCTAGCTCACATGGGCTGGACCTGATACTGGGGGTTTGGCCCTGAGAGGATCAATCTGTCTATGTTGGCTCCATCACTTTTTCTTTGCCTCAAATCTCAAATTGGGCCAAGAGCCAATTGTTAAAATTTTAATGTGATCATTTACACCTCAGAAATGAGCAAAAAGAGGGCTCGATTTATTGTTTCATTGATTATCTTAACATAAGAAAATGACGCAGAAATTTTGGCAATGTGAATTAAACTTAAAATTATATATCGTGTCTTTTTTTGAGACCCAGTAGCTAAATATTTATCAGCACATCCTTGTTCCTTAACCTCAAACTAATCCTTTTTTTTTTTAATAATTCAAAGTACTTGGTTTGCAAAGCACCACATGAGGCTAGGTCAAGGTGAAAGGCAAAAAACAGGATATGGATGTAACAAATACAATAGCCCCAGGAGCCACTTCAAACTCTCAAAACTCTATCTCAAAAGCCCCCATTGGTGTTTCTTTCATAATGCCTGACAAAAAGACATGTTAGTTCAAAACAAAGGACATTGATTTAAACAGCATAGCAAATGTGAAATTCATCAGAAACACACAGGGTCATTCTCATGCCTCATTCTAATACTAGCCATTTAACATGATTCAATGCTGCCTCTTCCATAGCAATTACTTATATTTATGTTATTGTTGTTGTTTGTCCTTTGTTGTCCAAGAGCACCATGACTTCAGGAAGTGATGTCATGACTTGCAGTGAATTAGATTTAAGTGAGGGAGGGTTGTGCATGATCACCAACCTCACTCTTTCTGCCAGAGCCATCTGAGTCCAGTGGCAAGATATAGATAAGGATGACTAGATATGGCCCTGGAAGTTTTAAGGTAATTGGGGTTAAGTGGCTTGCCCAGGGTCACAAAGCTAGTAAGTGTCAGAGGTGAGATTATGTAACCAGAGGTTGAACAGGACAAACACAAAGATGCTCTTCCTGATTCTGACTGACCATGTAGGCTAAATGAGCACTTAGGGGCTTTGGGGATTACAAAACCCACTAGCTGCTTCTGGACATTCATGTTCATGCTTCAGTGCTGAGAGGGCTAGGCACCTGATCATCCCTTTACTGGCCACTGAGTAGAAAGATAACTCAGAGGATCTTTCAAAATAAATGGGGTAGGTGGAATGACTTCATTCTGGCTTTTTACCTTCAACAGTTCAGGTGGCCTCATGTAGCTCTTGAACTTCCTGTAAAGTGTGGAGGGTGGACAGCTCACCTTATCCCCCACCCTGCCACCCCGACCAAATTTTAGCCATGGACACATGATTCCTAAAACCCATCTCCTACTTAGGCAGACATGATCTTTGATTGGGACTACCTCATCTCTGTTTTTTTCTATCCTGTTCTTAGGTAAATGTGTGCCCAGACTTGGAAGCTATCTTCTGAGTTGGAGAGATGTGAGGGTTGTGGTTCTCTTTGTCACAGGTAACCAACAGGATAAGCACTTGTTAGTTACTCTAGCAAAACCATTGGCAAGATAATAATAATAGTAGCTAGCATTTGCATAGCACTTTCAGGTTTGCAAAGTGCTTTATATGTTATTTCATTTGATCCTAATAACATCCCTAGAGAGATTCTATTATTATCCTCATTTAAAAGAACAGTTGAATCACCCAAAGTATCTGAGGAAGGATTTGAACTCAACTCTTACTGATGTCAATTTCAATGTAACCAATACACCTCTTAGGACTTTCTGGCAAAAGCATGAACCCAATCACTGACCCAACTCATCAGATGATATTTGCTGTAAAAACACAGATTCTAGGTAAAATTTGGAATGTCTATTCATTACTGCCTGCTTTATTTTCTGATGATTTCTAACTATCGAACTCCTCAGAAAGAGTATAACTGAGGTTAGAAGTTAAATTACTGAATACTTGATTCTTTCCACCAAGGCACACACCAAGTGTATACCATTTTTGTATGTGGGAAATAAATAACTGTCCCATACCTGATCATTGTACATTGAGTACAAAGCAGAAATGCTTTCTACTTTGGGGTAGGTGGGAAGGGAATATTTGAACAAAATTGTAAGGAAAGGGAACATAACCTATCTCATTAGAGGTCAGGACCCCTCTTGAATAAACCCAACCCCTTAGCAGAGAGAGAGATTACTACACCCACCTCTTCCTATTTCCTTGATTTGGTTTGTTGGTTTTATTTAGAGATTTCAAATGCACAACACACTTTTTAAAAGTTTTTTTGATTATCTCTTTTCAAAATATCAGCATTACTTCCCAATAACTTCCTCTCCAACCCCCACCATAAAACTCTCCCTTGTATCACATAAATATTGTTAAACCATTGGCCTTATCTGACAAAGTAGGCCTCATTCTGCATTTATATTCCATCATCTTGTCTTCTGAAAATCATAAATCATGCTTCACTGCTAAACTTTCAAAGTCAGAATTTGCTACTCAATTGATAAGAGACCTGAAAACTTTCTTTTTTTATTTTCAACATTTGTTTTTATAAGATTTCTAGGTTCTAATTTTTCTCCATCCCTTCCCTCCCTCCCCCTTCCCCAAGACAGCAAGCAATCTGATATAGGTTATATATGTACAATATGTACAATCACATTAAACATATTTCTTTTTTTGAGGTGAGGCAATTGGGGTTAAGTGACTTGCCCAGGGTCACATAGCTAGTTAGTGTTTTTGTCTGAGGCTGGATTTGAACTCAGGTACTCCTGACTTCAGGGCCAATGCTCTATCCACTGCACTACCAAGCTGCCCATTAAACATATTTCTGCATTAGTCATGTAATGAGAGAAGAATCAGAGCAAAAAGGAAAAACCTCAAAAAGTAAAAACAACAAAAACAATAGAAAGAGTATGGTTCAATCTGCATCCAGATTCAACAGTTCTTTTTTTCTGAATTTGGAGAACATTTTCCATCATGAGTCCTTTGGAACTATTTTGGACCATTGTATTGCTGAGAAGAATCAAGTCTATCACAGTTGATCAACACATACATAATGTTGTTGATACTGTGTACAATATTCTCCTGGTTCTGCTCATCTCACTCATCTCACTCATCATCAGTTCATAAAAGTCCTTCCAGGTTTCTCTGAACTCCTCCTGCTCATCATTTCTTACAGCACAACAGAATTCCATTACATTCATATACCACAACTTGTTCAGCCATTCCCCAATTGATGGACAACTCCTCAATTACCAATTCCTTGCCACCACAAAAAGAGCCACTATAAATATTTTTGTACCTGTGGGTCATTTTCCCTTTTTATGATCTCTTTGGGGAAAAGATCTAACAATGGTATTGCTGGGTCAAAAGGTATGCACAATTTTATAGCCCTTTGGGCATAGTTCCAAACTGCTCTCCAGAATGGTTGAATCAGTTCACAGCTCCACCAAAATGGATTAGTGTTCTAATTTTTCAACAGCTTCTCCAACACTTATTATTTTCATTTTTGGTCATATTAGCCAACCTGATAGGTGTCAGGTGGTATCTCAGAGTTGCTTTAATTTTCATCTCCCTAATCAATAGTGATTTAGAGCATTTTTCATATGGCAATAGTAAGCTTTTATTTCTTCATCAGAAAACTGCTTGTTCATATCCTTTGACCATTTCTCAATTGGGGAATGACCTGGATTCTTATAAATTTTATTTAATTCTCAATATATTTTAGAAATGAGGCCTTTATCAGAAGTACTGGCTATAAAAAGTGTTTACCAGCTTTCTGCTTCCCTTCTAATTTTGGATGTATTGCTTCTGTTGGTAAAAAACTGTGTAATTTAATGTAATCAAAATCATCCATTTTACATTTCATAATATTCTCTATTCCTTTTTTGGTCATACTGTTCTCCTTTCCAAAGATCTGAGAGGTACACTATTCCTTCCTCTCTTAATTTATCTATGGTATCACCTTTTATGTCTAAATCATGTACCCATTTTGACCTCATTTTTGTATAAGGTGTAAGATATTGTTCAATGCCTAGTTTCTGCCATACTCTCTTCCAGTTTTCCCAGCAGTTTTTGTCAAATACTGAATTCCTATCCCAGAAGCTGGAGTCTTTGGGTTTATCAAACAGTACATTGCTAAAGTAATTTACTACTGTGTCTCCTGTGCCTAACTTTACTATTCCATTGATCCTCCACTCTATTTCTTAGCCAGTACCATATAGTTTTGATGACTGCTGCTTTATAATAAAGCTTCAGATTTGGTACAGCTAGCCCACTTTCCTGTGAATTTTTTTCATTAGTTCCCTTGGAATTCTTGACCTTTTGTTTTTCCAGATGAATTTCATTATTATTTTTTCAGCTCTATAAAATAATTTTTAGGTAATCTGATTGGTATGGCACTGAATAAGTAAATTAATTTAGGTAAAATTGTCATTTTTATTATATTAGCTTGGCCTATCCATGAGCAATTGATATTTTTCCAATTATTTAGATCTGATATGATTTATGTGAAAAGTGTTTTGTAATTGTGTTCATAGAGTCCCTGGCTTTGTCTTGGCAAGTATACTCCCAAGTATTTGATATGGTCTACCATTTTTAAATGCAATTTCTCTTTCTATCTCTTGCTGCTGGTATTTTTTGGTCAGGTATAGAAATGCTGATGATTTATGTGGATTTATTTTATATCCTGCTACATTGCTAAAGTTGTTCATTGTTTCAAGTAATTTTTTACTTTTTTCTCTATGATTCTCTAAGTATACCATCATATCATCTGCCTGATGGCAGAGAGAAGACAATAAGCTGCCTGAACTCTCCCAAGTTTCCCTTAAAAACAACATTACATCTGGCCTCTAAACAGGTTCTGAAGCTACACAACCTACAAAAAGACAGAGAGACACAATCTTCCAACCGGAGATAATTTAAAAGACTTCAGGAAGGGTCAGTCTCACTCAGGCAGTAGGGGAGCACAGCACACCTCAGCACAGCACAGCATGGAAGGGGTCGGGGCAAGTCAGTGGGAAGCAACTGAGGCTCCTTGTTCCTGGCTTAGCGGGCTAGTGGTAAGATCCACCAGCACCAGCTGAGAGGGCAGTCTGCCAACTAGGGGGCCACACACAAAACAGGCACGACCAGGCCTGGTCATCCCAGTGCGCACCGGGAGCAAGCACAGGGAGCAAGCCCAGGGTGGTGAGAAATCTGCAAGCCATAGAGGCTTTAGAGTAGAAAGCCAGCAACATAGCCTCTATCTCCCAGCACAAGAAGCTTGAAACAGTGACCCTGGTGCCCAAGGAGTGGACCTCAACTTTAGAAAAAATAATAAACTGCAATATGAGCTAGAAACAAAAAAGAGCTTTCACAAATGAGAGCTTCTGTGTTGACAGAGAAGAGCCAAACACAAACTCAGATGAGGACAATACTTTCAAATTGCCTACCACTGGCTAATTTGATTAAAAAAAGAAAGAAGAAAAACAAATTACCAGTATCAAAAATGAAAGGGGTGATTTCACCACCAATGAAGTGGAAATTAAAGCAATAATTAGGGACTATTTTGCCCAACTGTATGCCAATAAATTTGATAATCTAAATTAAATGAATAAATATTTACAAAAAATGCAAATTGCCCAAGTTAACTGAAGAGGAAATAAAATCCTTAAATAATCCTATATCAGAAAACGAAATTGAAGATGCCATTAATGAACTCCCTAAGAAAAAACCTCCAGGGAAAAACGGGTTTTCAAGTGAATTCTACCAAACATTTAAAGAAACAATTAATTCCAATATTAATTCCAATATTATTCAAATTATTTGGAAAAATAAGTGAAGGATTTTTACCAAATTCCTTTTATGACACAAATATGGTGTTGATAGCAAAACCAGGCAGAGTCAAAACAGAGAAAGAAAATTATAGACCAATTTCCCTAATGAATATTTATGCAAAAATCTTAAATAAGATATTAGCAAGGAGATTACAGCACGTGATCACCAGGATAATACACTATGACCAGGTGGTATTTATACCAGGAATGCAGGGCTGGTTCAAAATTAGGAAAACTATTAACATAATCAACCACATCAATAAGAAAACTAACCGGGCAGCTAGGTGGTACAGTAGATAAAGCACCGGCCCTGGATTCAGGAGGGCCTGAGTTCAAATCCAGCCTCAGACACTCGACATTAACTAGTTGTGTGACCCTGGGCAAGTCACTAAGCCCTCATTGCCCTACAACAAAAAGAAAAAAAAAAGAAAAAGAAAACTAACCAAAATCATATGATTATTTCAATAGATGCAGAGAAAGTTTTTGACAAAATAAAGCACCCATTCCTAATAAAAACACTAGAGAGCTTAGGAAAAGGTGGTGCTTTCCTTAAAATAATAAGAAGTATTTACCTAAAACCATCAGTAAGCATTATATATAATGGAGGTAAGTTACAGGTATTCCCAAAAAGATCAGGGGTGAAACAGGGATGTCCATTATCACCTTTATTATTTAATATTGTACTAGAAATATTAGCTTTAGCAATCAGAGAAGAAAAAGGAATTAAAGGAATTAGAATAGGCAAGGAGGAAACAAAACTATCACTCTTTGCAGATGACATGACTTCGAGAATCAACTCAAAAATGACCTGAAAACTTTCAATGATGTTTTCTCTTACATTATCATGTTCACCATTTTAATTATCATACTGGACCTATTTACTTTACTTTGCCTCAGTTCACACAAGTCTCAAATTTCTCTAAAATCTTTATATTCATTTTTTCTTATAGTGTGATAATTTCCCATTGCATTCATAGAAATGATCATAATTTCTGTAAGGCTTTAAAGCTTACAAATGCTTTACATACATCATCTTCCTTCAACCTCACAACAATTCCTTCTCCCAGATGAGATTTCAAACCATCCTTGACTAAAGAATTCACTCCCATAATCTCTTGTGACCTTCATCTCCCATTCCAAGGCCCATCAATTTGATCAATATTTAATGGGTATTTTCCCTCTCAAGTATGGGTGATGAAGGCATATTCCTCTGTTTAAATGCATAGTGATTAAAGTTTGGGAGGTAATGAGTTATAAGAAACAAGGCTGAAATGTTGAAGGGTTGCAAGAGCTGCCATTTTAAATTTAGAATGTATTTAATTGACATGCTTACCTAAGAGCGGTGTGATAAGGAAATTCTGATATAGAAATAAAGGAAGAGGCTACTTAAATAAAGGGCATGTTTGGGAGAAATGATAGACCCCACACACACAAAAAGGATCCCAGACTCTTATAAAAGCAGAAATAGAGCAAAATGGTAACTTTGATCAACTTTTCTATATCCAGAAAATATTGTCAAAATATCTTCTTCCTTACTCATGATGATGGTACTTATAGGTTCCTGGATTCTATTCATTTGACGTGGGACATTTGTAAAAGGAAGCAGACTAAACACTACATTTCAGCCAAACAAGGCTATTTGCTGGCAGGTTTACCCTGCCCAACCTCTATACAATCCCTCACTCCACCCAACATTCAACACTTCACTTTCAGTCTCCATAACTTTGCAGAGGCTACCCTCTGCTTGTTGTGCACTCTCTCCTCAATCCGACTCTAAGAATCCCTGATTTCTTTCAAAGAACAGTTCAAGTGCTACCTGTTGTTGTCATTTAATCCTGTTTGACTCTTCATGAACCCATTTAGATCTTTCTTTTGAAACCAGATTGAAGAGGCCCTTACATGCCAGATGTGGGGTTAGCTTTTTATCCCCTAAAGTGACAGGCTTTTGAACAGTGGTCATGCCTATGTCTTAGGAAAATCACTTTAACATTTATGTGAAGTTTAGATTAGAGGCAGAGAGGTTGAAAGCTAGAGGGATAAGGAAGAGGCTGTAATCATAGCTAAGAAATACTAAAGGCCAGCTAAATGGTACAGTGGATAGAATCAGGAAGACTTGAGTTCAAATCTGGACTCAGACACTTAGCAGCTGCGTGACCTTAGGATAGTCACTTAAGCTCTGTTTGCCTCAGTTTCCTCATCTGTAAAATGGAGATAATAAAGCATCTACTTCCCAGGGCAGTTGAGGATCAAATGAGATAATAATTATAAAGCACCTAGTATGGTCCCTGGCACAGAGTAAGTTCCATATAAATCTTAGCTATAATAATTATTATTTTATTATACAACAGCATTATTATTATTATTATTATCCCCTGGTATGGGAGAGTGAATGGGTGAATGGTAATGCCCTCTGAAGAGAGAGGAGGGGAGGGGAAAAGGGAGGAGAAGAAAGGGTTCAAACAGGCTGGCTTGACCCACAATTTCTTCTAACAGAAAACAGTGCCATCTTTATATACCTACATTGAAGGCTCCTTGTATACTCTGGCCTTTTGATATGCAGGGAGCAGCAGATGTAACTAGTTGCAGGCTTTCGGATTCCTTCTGTTATTTTTCTCAGTTCTCAGAGTGAGAGGACAATTAGCCAACATAATAGCGCTCAGATGTCATAGATTTTGTTTATATTACAAGACAACAGTGAGAGGAGTGGAAGGCTCTGGGAGACTCAAAACCATATTTCCTGGTGACTTACTACACAACCTGTGGTCATTTCCTCAGATGCTTCATAGACTGGCAGCCTATGAGACATGCTGGGGACCAGAGGTGAGCCATGGGGTAGGGTTAATCTGGCATTCTTCCTACCAGAGGCATTTTAAAAATAATTAGATAATTAGGTTTGTTGCAGCAGGCCAAAATTCCCCAGAAGTATGCCCCACTGATGAAATGGAAGGACCCACCAGGAAAGTAGTAACACACACACACATATATATGTGTGTATGTGTGTGTGTGTGTGTGTGTGTATATATATATATATATATATATATATATATATATATATATATATATATATATATATATATATATATATATATATATACACATACACACATATGCATACACGCTCACACATGTATCCACACATCCTTTCTAAGAAGTAGGGGCAAACTCCTGATGCTACCAAGAGAAGGGAGGTTGGTCCAGAGAAGGAACTTCACTTGGAAGCAACCAGGCTTCTAACAAGGGAAAACCCTTTTTCTATCCATAAGACCTAGGGCCACCCTAGGCTACACCCAGCATCTTAAAGACACTTATCAATAAATCCCAATGGAGAAGTCAAAATGCCAGATTCTAGCACATACTATACTAATTACCAGCCAAATGAGCATGATGCCTTGCATTTGGTCAGTGCTTGCTAATATTTGAATTAATTCATTTCCAAGACTAGAAAAACCATTGACCCTCAGCTGCTAAGAGACTAGGAGAGATGTATCCAAAGGGCCCTTGGTCACAGAGTGCCTACTGTACTCTCCTTTGATGCAATGACTCCAGGAATAAGAATAATTCCAAGTAATCCTTGAATATTCCTGATCACAGACTAGCTGCTGACTGGGATGAGGTGCTACTGAGAAATGTCATATGACCAAGGCTCAGACATAGGGGCACAGAACTGGATGATAAATCAATGATAGATCTGTGATGCTACCCAGGATAAACATCTTATCACCTACCATGTTAACAAGTGCATATGACCTATGCCTCTTCAACTCTTACTCTTCTAGGAACTGCTTAAAAATTAATAACAATAGCAATAGGAATAACAACAGCAAGAAGTATTAGTGTTTACTAGGTGGCACAGTGAGGAGAGTGGTGGCATTAAAGTAAGGAAGCCCTGGATTCAAACTTGGGTTCAGACACTTAGCAGTGTATATGATTCTGTACAAGACCTTAGTTTGCCTCAGTTTCCTCATCTGTAAAATGGGGGTTATAATAGCACCTACATCCCAGCATAATTGGGAAGATCAAACAAGCTAATATTTATTTGTAAAATGGTTTGTAAAGCAATGAGTGCAATATTGCCAATAATTGTTGCTGCTGCTACTGCTGCTGCTATTATTGTTGCTACTCTGGGCCAAGAACTGTGTTCAGTGTTGAGGATACAAAGAAAGGTGAAAATATGTTTCCCCAAGAAGTCTGCATTCTAATGCCATTTAAACAAAGGGTGTCAGATTTAGATCTAGAAGGAGCCTGAAAGATCATTTAATCCAGCCTCTTCAGGACATTGATGCTACATTTTACTGACTTGCCCAGGGCCACACAGCTATTAAGTGTTTGAAGAAGGATTTTAACTTAGGTCTTCCTAATTCCAAGCCCAGTAACTCTGTCTAATATTCCATCTAGCCAGAAGATTTTCTCCTACCAGGCCCAATAAAGGTGTTTCCTTGGGCTCAAAGCAACAGGGGAATGATCATCTTGAAGAGAAAAAAAAAACTAGAGAGTGAAATTTCCCCATAAAGTAGAGAGATAAGTGAATTGAAGGGCCCACAGTGAAAGAGATGGTGAAGGCTCATGTGGAGTGGGTCATCCATCCTTTGAAATGGAGATGATATAAACAATAATACAAAAACAAGCTTCCTATGAATTTATGAATAGGTTAGCCAGTTGCTTGCAACAGTCTTCCCTAACTCACTGAAAGCTTTAACTTTCTGTAACCTGTTATACATACTAAACATGCTCTTGCTTTTGACCTACGTGTCTTGTTTGGCACAGAGGAGGGGGGGAAATCTCTTCAAGAACTAGCCTCAATCAATACCAAGGTTCCACCTGATTACCAAATCAGCCCATCCACTGTTCTTGCTTCCAATTTGGGCCCCATCCCTAAAGAGAAAGCACAACCTTTCTTTCTCTGGGTATATATGTATATGCATGTGTATGTACAATATACATATGCATATACATGCATGAGTACATGTGTGTGGAAATGCATGTGCACATGCACATATGTGTGTAAGCGCATGTGCATGTATTAGTGTGTATATATGTATATGTATGTGATGTGGGGGTTGGACCAATTAGCTATCAGGACAGACACACCTAAAAAGTAAGGGGAGATTAAATTCTATAGCAGGGAAGTCAGTTAGGCATGGTTACTACCTGAGCTAGGAGACAGAATCCAGGGGTCAGGACTATCATTCCAAAAGAAAATCCCCCTGTCTCGGGAAGCTTTTCCCACCCCCAAAGGGAACTTACCATAGTCAGGTGGTCATTCCATCCATCCCCCCCAATCTATCCTCTATAAAGACTTTGGCCTCCTCTCAGTTCAGGAGAAATGTGCCTCCAAGAATCATTTTGTCTCTAAGACATTTTCTCTCCTCAGAGGAAGTCTTTGACTTCCTTCTTGTTCACTTTCTCTAGAGCCCAAATAAAAGACTATTTTATTCTAATTGGATTGTGTGAAAAAGAGTATAAATCTTTAAAGAGGAATACCTAAGAACCCCTACCACCTATTTCCCCCATGACAGCCTGTATATATGTATAAATGTGTGTGTATAGTGTATGTATACATATATGTGTGTGTTGTATACATATCTTCTTATGTATCTTTACATATATCTTCTGATATGTGTGAGTATATCTTGTCGATTTCTATCTTTGTGTTTTGTTGACAAATCTAGAACAATAAAAAGGTCACAAATCCTACACTTTGATTACATGGATTCTTTATTTTGAGGCATTTCCATTCATGTGGTCCCTTACTCAGACAACAGACGTTCCTCCTTATCTTCTTTGTACATAGGTAAATGTTGACTGCTAATCCATATTATGTGACCTTTCCACCTGGGCCTCATAAAACCATTGGTTTTGAACATTTTGGATGTGCTAATCACATAATAGTGTGAATTCTATTTTTCTGTATGTCATATCTAGCCAGTCCCAGACTATACTTCACATAAGGGTAATGGGATACTATAGATCATAGGGTCTAAAGTCATGGGATTTTAGACATGGAAGAGAACTCAGAGGCCATCTAGACTAATGCTCTCATTTTATAGATGATGAAATTTAAGAAGTTAAGTGACTTTCCCAAGGTCACACAGGAGCTGGGAATTTGAACTCCAAGTCCACTGTTTAGAGCTCCAATCTAGCCATCCACCAGAAAACCAGGGCCTAAAAAAGTTTGCATCTTTCCATCTGCCTTTCTTCATGCTTCTCTCTTTACCTCTTCTCAGTTCTTTGTCTTGTTCTGGAAACAGTAAACTAGTAAGTACTGCTATTGTTACTGGAATGAGGGTTCCAATCCCCTGTCCAGTGGCTCCACTTATAATCACTGTTGGGCCTTATAATGAAACTCTTTTTTCCTGGTCCCCACTCCCCTATGTCTATTGTCTCCCTATTAGAATGTAAGTTCCTTGATGTATAGTGAAGAGAGCAGAACCAAGAGAACATTGTGCACAGAGACAGCAATATTGTTTGATGAATTGTAAAAGATTTAACTCTTTTCAACAATACAATGATCCAAGACAATCCCAAAGGATGATTGATAAAAGATACTATCCACCTCCAATGAAAGAACTGATATTGATGGAACACAGAATGAATCAGGCTATTTTTCACTTTCATTTTTTTTCTTTTATTCAAGTTTCATATACAAAATGACTAATATGTTAATGTTTTGCATAATCATGCATGTACAACCTATATCTGATTGCTTGCTACCTCAGGGGGGAGGGATAAAAATTGGAACCCAAAACTATAAATAAGAATGTTTATTACTTTAACTAAATAAACACCATGGGTAAACCATGACCAGTGGGTGAAAATAAAGTGTTATTCTCAGATTACTTGAAAAAAAAAAAGAATGTAAGTTCCTTCAGGGCAAAAACTTTCTCACTTTGCCTTTGACTGTCTAGTACCAGGTAGAGAGGTATAAATAAATGCTTCTTTAATCATTCATTTGTGTCTGTGTCTCATGCGCTAACCCCTGTAAGGCCTAAGTGGGTAGGGACCACGCCTTATCTAAAGGTTGTACCTCCTTCAGAGCCAACGTTATAAAATCATGGGGTGGGGCAGCTAGGTGGTGCAGTGGACAGAGCACCAGCCCTGAAGTCAGGAATACCTGAGTTCAAATCCAGCCTCAGACACTTAACATTTACTAGCTGTGTGACCCTGGGCAAGTCACTTAACCCCAATTGCTTCAATAAAAAAAATAAATTAAAATTTAAAAAAATTTAAAAATAAAATCATGGGGTGATAGATTTAGATATGAAAGGGACCTCAGAAGCTACATTGCTCAACCTACTCATTGATAGATGAAGAAAAGGCCAGAGGTTAAGTAACTTGGCCAAGATTACACAGGTAGTGACAGTAGCAGAATTTCGGGGCAAATTCTATCGATTCCTGATGTTTAAGCACCAGGCAGAACAAAAGACTTTGGGGACAAGAATTTCCTTTTCTGGGTCTTCAGTAGCCATGGCGGCTGTGGCAGCAGGAGCAGTTCCCAAACTGTATCTCCACAGGGATGGCTTCCCAGGATAAGGGCTGAGAGCAGTGGGTTAGAAACACAGCTATTCCCAAGGCTCTTGGGTAACAAATACTATAACTTTGTTTTCATTCATGTTCTTATTTCAGCCTCTCATGTAGTCACTTATGTAGGCAGTGAACACTATTCCTTGTCTTGTCCAGGTGTGGGTGAACTGACTGAATGGCTAATCCATATTACAAGACCTTTCCACCTGAGTCTTGCAAAGCAACTTGGATGTGCGAATTGCATAAAAGTGGGAATTAAACAATATGGAAAGCACTCCTCAGTTCTATACCATTGCTCTTCACTTCCTTCAAAGCTTCAGTTCAGGAAGCACTTTTTGTGTTTTTTAGTGGAAAGTGTTTCCTCACCCTCATAAGGTAGGACTCTCTCTCTCTACCAAAATTACTTGTATTCACTAATTGGTTTACATACCTATCCCCTAGAAAAATGCAAGATCCCTGAAGGTAGGAACCATTTTTTAAATTTGTTTTGACTTTGTATCCCCTATACCTTAGTCAAAGTAGGCATTTCACAAATGTTTGCTGCAATGATTATAATAATGCAAATGACAATACTAAAAAGAGTCAAACTATCAGGAATTGTCACAAGCATTCTTGGTCCCAGAACACTAAAAGGGAACCAGTAAAAAAAAAAAAAAAGCGGGGGCTACAGATGTGCAATACAACATTCATTGTCAAACATGTCTGTGATGACTGCTTTTAATTATATGTGAGGTCAGCTAGGTGACACAGTGGATGCAGCACCATACCTGGAGTCAGAAAGACCTGAGTTCAAATCCAGGTTCATACACTTACTAGCTCTGTAACCCTGGAAAAGTAACTTAAACTTATTTGCTCCAGTTTCCTCATCTGTAAAGTGAGCTGGAGAAGGCAAACCACTCCAGTATCTTTGCCAAGAAAACCCCAAAAGGGGTTCATGAAGAGTTGGACACAACTAAATGACAGCAGCAATTATATGTTGTCACTTTTTTCCCCTCTGGTTTCTGAATTACAAGGGTGAATTTAATGCATTGTGTGCCTACAGTTGGACAGAGGGTGGTCATATTCTGTGCATGCCTATGAATGGTTATGGGAGAGGGAGGAGGGAGAATCAACAAAGAGAAAGATGCCCACAGGGTTCTGTCCTGAGACTATGTCTCTTGTCCCTTTACACTACTTCACTTGGTGATCTCATCAGCTCCCATTTGATGACTATTTCTGTGCTTATGATTCTGAAATCTACCTCTCCTGCCCCCATCCTCTCTGCTGACCTCCTATCTTGCATCTCTAATTACCTTTCAGAGAGGTCTCAAACTGGATGTCCCATAGACATCTTTTTTTCCGTTTAGAATTTTATTTTTCCAAATTACATGTAAAAACAAATTTTGACATCAATTTTTTAAAACTTTGTGTTCCAACTTCTCTTCCTCTCTCCCTCCCCAACCACCCCCTGCAAGAACTCAAGCAATTCAATATAAGTTATAAATGAGTAGTCATGCAAAACACCTCCACATTAGCCAGGCTGTGAAAGAAAACAGACAAAAACAAAACTTCAGATTAAGGAACTATCAAAAAAATTATGCTTCAATCTGTTTTCAGATATCATCAGTTCTTTCTCTGTAGATGGCTGTCTCATAGACATCTTAAACTTGACAAGTCTAAAACAGAGCTCATTACCTTTCTCCCTAAACTCTCCCCATTTCCTACTTTCTCTATCACTATGAAGGGTACCACCATCCTCCCAATGCCTCAGGCTCACAACTTAGGAGTCATCTTGGCCTCCCAAGCCTGGAATGCTCTCCTTTCTCTGTTTCAAGTACTCACTGTTCCACTTCATTTAAGTCCCAACTAAAATCTCATCTTCTACAGGAAGCTTTCCCCCACCCTCTTAATTCCAGTGCTTTCCCTCTATTAATTACCTTCTATTTATCCTGTATATAAGTGACTTTGTATATGTTTGTTTGTCTAGCTCCTTGAGGGCAGGGACTGCTTAGCACAGTTTGAAGCACACATTGCTTAATAAATGTTTATCTATGGATTGAGTAAGGCTATTTTAGCTCTGCTACTTAACACCTGTGTGACCTTGGGTAAATGATTATACTTCCAAGGTCCTATAAAATGGGTGTGTGTGTTGGGGGTGGGCAGTAGACTAAGTGGCCTCTAAGGTTCCTCTACCTCTGTGATCCTGTGTTTCAATCCCATCTCTGATACTTACACTTACTCCCCACTAGTAGGTCTGCCTGTCTGGCCCTGGGTGACCTTGCACCAGTTCCTTCCCCTCCTTTGGCTTCAGTTTCCTCATCTATAAAATAGAGGGGCTTGACTAAATGACCTTTAAAGTTCCTTCCAGCTCTACATCAATGATTAGGTGTTGGGTTCAAATGTCGCCTCTGATACCACATATGTAACTTAGGAGAGGATGCGACCTCCCTGGGCCTGGTTTTGCTCATCTGTGAAATGAGATTTCACCAACTTGACCCAAGAGTCTACATCTGTGATCTTATGACCCTATGATCATTTTTACTATGATGTTAAAATATATAGAAAATAGGGGCAGCTAGGTGGCGCAGTGGATAGAGCACCGGCCCTGGAGTCAGGAGGACCTGAGTTCAAATCCGGCCTCAGACACTTGATACTTACTAGCTGTGTGACCCTGGGCAAGTCACTTAACCCCAATTGCCTCACCAAAAAAAAAAAAAATATATATATATATATATATATATATGTATATATATATATATATAAAATAAAATGATTTTTAAAAAATTCCTGTTGACAAATTAAAGTGGGTATCTATTGAGTGACTGACAATCCTCACTTGGAGCTTCCTTCTTCACTGTCACTCATTAACTCCCATACTCATGAAGCTGCCACAAAGAATGCCCATTAAACAACACTACATGTCCCCCATCTCAACCAGCTAATTAAGAAGCCAGATTCTCTAGTGTTTCAATCACAGCCCAGAAGTAAATTAAGGAGCTTTGGACAAGGGATAAACTCTTTCAGTCCAACAAACTTTCATCACGCTTATGCAAGACCAGCTCCTCTCTACAGGGCAATAATCAGACTTGGTTCCTCCTGAAGTAATCAAGTGTCTGAGCCAGAGGATGGGCCCAGAGGCAGCTGTAATATAGAAATGATGGATTTCAGTGCTCTTTCATCTGGATCAGAGGTCTTTATTAAACACTTGAGGATGTGGTTTTTTTTCTGTTGTTTTTTTTTAAGTACTGAAGGAAAGAGCAATTAGTTTGCCTATTCTTTGCCAAACTTACAAAACCATAGATTTCAGCATCTTGAGTTCCAAGGAATTTAAACTGAAGGAACAAGAGTCAGCTCTTTCTTTCAGAAATTGTTCAGGGGGAAGAAAGGCAGCTGTACATGTGCCTTGCTGTCTGTTACTCTTTCACTAACCAAGGAAAGTCAGCCAACCCAGGAAGGAAGGACCATTCTCTCTCTGAATGGGAAACTGCATGTACCATGTATTGTTTTATGGATCTTTAAGACCATTTAGGCCAAAACATTCATTTTGCAAAGGAGGAAATTGAGACCCAGGGAGATTAAGTGACTTGCTCAAGGTTATACAGGGAATAATTGAGAGAGGCAGATTTGTAATCCAGGTTCTTGGATTCAAAATCTACCATTCTTGTCAAGTACTGCTCTGTATTAAGTCAAGAATACCTGGATTCAAAGTCTTTCCAGGGGAGGAGGGTAGAGGAGGGATAAAGAGGAAGAGTCAAGAGAAGAGAGTGGAGGGGGAGAGGAATAGGAAGGGAGAGGGAATAAAGAGAGAGGGTGAAGGGAAGAGCTGGGAGAGAATCTTGCGGGGAGGAGGTAGGAGAGGAAAACATTCCCCTAAAAACCTATTGTTCTAAGTAAAATAAACCTGAGAAAAGTTTTAATACTCTAGTTATTTCTGTTGTTATTGTTGATGCTGTTGTTGCAATGATATTCCTTATCATCCCTTAAAGTCTTACTCTGATATCTGGTTAGGATCAATGCTGAATGGTTTTGGTATTTCAGTTCCAGTACTGGCTCACTTATTTATTGTTATTCTAACATTTGGTAGTGGGGAGAGGGGTGGGAGTCTAGATTTGTGATTTAATCAGTCTAGGGAAATATCAATGTGAACATTCCCTCCACCAAAAGAGAGGAGCAGTTCCTCTACCAATGCCATCTTCACACATTGTAGTCTTATTAAATTTATGGGACACAGAAAGATAAAGTGACTTGCATAGGGTTATGGAGACAGTGTGTCAGAGACAAGACTAGAACTCAGGACTTCTTGACTCCAAGGTCATCTTCCTAGGCCACAATGACACTCGTTGTTGTTGTTGTTGTTGTTATTCCTGTACTTGCCAACATCTTCCTCCAATAAAGCCCTACTCTGGTAATTGACTTGGCTTGTAGAATCTACTTCATGGCTATTTACTGTCATCACTTCCAGTAGCACCACCATAATCACTACTATTTTCTTCCTCTAAAGTCCTGTGCTGATGCTTCAACCTGGCATGGAGGTGACTCTGGTTTCTTGAAGGTTATGCCTGTGGACAACGAGGTCCAGAAGGTCCAATGAACCTGGGAACATTTTGAGTACTGTCCAACAACATATTGTGTCTCTGTTGTCTGAAGACTAGCATACCTAAGTCCAGTGAGGCTCACTGCCAAGTGCCCAGTGGGAAATGATTATTTCTAGCCCAAGCAAATTCAAGAAAGAACTGTATCCACATCAATGGAAAGAGAACTCATGCCAATGAAATGATGGATCTTTTAGACAACTATTGAGGCATCAATGGTATTATTATTACATGCATTCAAAGAACATTATACAGTTATAGACTATATAGCATTAGTTTTTTGTTTGTTCTCTATATGGAGTAGGAAAAGAGAGATAAAAGATGGATAGGTACATTGTTTCATGACTCAAGGTGGGTTATATGATATTTCAAGCAGAAATAGGCAGAGTTGCTCAAGTTTTATTTTACACCTGCTCTCTCTGATCAGGAGAATACCCTAGAGAGATCAGAACAAAAGGACACAACAAACATGGTTAATAGAGAGTTGGTATGAAAGAAAAGTGAGTCAGGAGAGCACCTATCTGCTTCTGATGGATTCACATCACCTGGTTCACATCCTTAGGTACCAAAAAAGTTGGCAGATATGATTACTGGGTTGCTATCAATGCCATTGGACAGTGAATGGAGAATAGGAGAAGGCTTACAGGACTAAGGAAGGCCTAGTGCTATTCTGATATTTTTAAAGAGAAAAGAATAGAATTTGCAAATTATATAGGCCAGTGACATTGACTTCTATTCCTAAGACAATTCTAGATTGGCTTAGTAGAGAAATGGTGAGTGAGCATCAGGAAAAAATGACCCACAATCACAACGAGCCAACATGCCTTCAACAAGAACAAGTCACATCACGTGAGAACTGATTGAAGGACTGCAGAATCTTTAGGCTGAGGAAGAGAAGGTTCATGGGAGGATAGGGAGTGATGGCTGCCAGCAAGTATTTGAAGTGCCATCACATGAAAGATGAATTAGAATCACCCATTGGGGCACAGAGGAAAGATCCAGGAGTAATAAGTGGAAGACCCAAAGGGGAAATTTGGGCTTAATTTAAACAAATGTTTCCTAACAATATTTGCTATCCCAAAGTAGACTGGGAGATCTGGTTGGTATTGGCTTTCTCCTAATTAGAGATTTTTCAAGCAGAGGCTAGAAGACAATTTAGAGGACTTTTTTTACCTGGGAATTTTGGGGTATTAGTTAGACAACAGGGCCACTGAGGTTCCCTCCAACCCCAAAGTTTTGTGAATGTGTAATAGAAGAACAAAAGTTGTTCCAGCATTTAAAAAGAAATGAAACCTACAAGTAGTAGTTCAGTGAGTATGACCTAAATTCCTAGAAAAATCCAGAGTATATAGTATTATTAAAGAAATGATTCATGAATTTTATTCTTTATTTGTGTTGTTTTTCAGTCTTGTCTGACTCTCCATGACCCCATTTGGGTTGTGAAATGGTTTGTCATTTCCTTCTCCAGCTCATTTTACAGGGAAGGAACTGAGGCAAACAGGGTTAAATGACAGCTAGTAAGTATCTGAGGCCAGATTTGAACTCAGGAAGATAAGTCGTCCTGACTCTAGATCCAGGACTCTATCCACTGTGCCACCTGACTGCCCTTATTCGTTATTATTAAGAATTTATTATGTAAGAATTATTAGGAGGGGCAGCTAGGTGGTGCAGTGGATAGAGCACCAGCCCTGGAGTCAGGAGTACCTGAGTTCAAATCTGGCCTCAGACACTTAATACTTACAAGCTGTGTGACCCTGGGCAAGTCACTTAACCCCAATTGCCTCACTAAGAAAAAAAAAGAATTATTAGAAAAGTAAAGATGTGGTCATAAAAAGCCAGCATGACTTCTTCAAGGACATTGGACCAAAGGTACTTAAAAAAACAATAAGCAACTAATTATAGTAATTTAATGTTTGACAAACCCAAAGATCCAAAGATTGTGGGACAAAAACTCATTATTTTACAAAAACTGCTGGGAAAACAAAAAAAAAGTATGTCAGAAACTAGGTAGAGATCAACATCTCACACTGTATATCAAGATAAGGTCAAAATGAAAATATGATCTAGACATAAAAGGTGATACCTTAAGTAATTTAGGAAAGTATGGAATAGTTTACCTGTCAATTACTTATGAAAAAGGAACAAATTTAGGACCAAACAAAATATAGAGAACATTACAAAATATCGTATGAATAATTTTGATTATATAATTTTTTAAAATGCATAAACAAAACCAATGCAACCAAAATTAGAAGGAAAGCAGAAAATTGAGGAAAACATTTTACAGCAAGTATCTCTGATAAAGGTCTCATGTCTCAAATATAGAGAGAACCAAAAATAGGGGGTAGCCAAACCTCAAAAAGTCTACAGTGCACTGGGGTCAGTGAAGAGATGCCCACTGAGAGACGGGTGTCATAACAATGGGACTCAGGAAGTTCAGGTACATTTGCACAGCCAGAAGAAGTACTAAGATTTCATAATCACCACAAAGCCTCATTCCTTCTGATAATTATGGCTCTGATTCATGTTGATGCCATATCTCCCTTACTGGAATGTTAGCCCCTGGAGGACTCAGACTTCTTTCTCTTTATTTGTATCTTCCATAGTATGCATTATAATGATCTTTATGACTTAGGTACCTGACACTTAAACAGGCAACATTTTCTGAATGAATGAATACAACGCTGAACAGGAGGAGGCAATTAGGTGATGCAGTAGAAAGAATTTGGGGCCTGGAATCAGGAAGACCAGAGTTCAAATGAAGACTCAGACACTAATTTTATGACTTTTGGCACATCACTTAACCTCAATTTGCCTCTGTTTCTTCAACTGTGAAATGGGGATGATACTGTAACCTTCCTGCCCACAGGGTTGTTGTGAGGATCAAATGATGTCATATGTGAAAGCCCTTAGCACAGGGCCTGGAACATAGCAGGAACATAGAGCATGATATAAGTGCTCTATTGTTGTTGTTGTCATTATTATTAAGTTTATAGTGTGTGAAAATCCTGAGAAGACCCCCTTTTTTTTTTAATCTTGTGATGCCTTTATTTCTAATTATATTCTCCCTTCCTCTGTTCAGTAAGCCATCCTTTGTCACATTTTTTAATAGAAAAAGAAATAAAAATTGAGTGAAACTATTGATTTATTAGTCATCTGTTAATGTATTCAATATGTCATTTCAGTAGTCCCCCACTTCGACAAAGAAGAGAGGAAGATACTTTTTTTGTTGTTTGTTTGTTTGTTTGTTTGTTTTACATATAAGGTATTTTATTTTTTCTGTTACATGTAAAGATAGTTCTCAACTTTTGTTTATACAAGCTTTACAATTTCAGATTTTTCTCCCTCCCTCCCCTCCCTCCCCCCTCCCCTAGACAGCAGGTAATCTGATATAGGTTATATCGATATATCTATATATCTATATACATATACATATAGATATATACACACACATATATATACACATAGTAACATTAATCCTATTTCTGCATTAATCCTGTTACAAGAGAAAAAATCAGAGCAGTGATGCAAAACCTCAAAATAGAAAAAAACAACAACAGCACCCAAAACAAAAGAAATAGTATGGTTCAATCAGCATCTATACGCCACAGTTCTTTTTTTTTTTTCTTGGATTTGGAGATCCTCTTCTATCATGAGTTCCCTGGAACTCTTCTGTACCATTGCATTGGTGAGAAGAATATAGTCCATCACAGTAGGTCAACACTCAATGTTGATGATACTGTGTACAATGTTCTTCTGGTTCTGCTCATCTCACTCATCATCAGCTCAGGTAAGACCCTCCAGGTTCTGAGAAGACCCCTTTATGAATAACTAACCTAAGCAAGAGAAGAGTTGTACTCTCAGAAGGGATCCTTTCACAAGAACTAAAATATGGAGCTCTTGAACAGTTCCCTATACATTCTATCTGTAAGTTTGACTAGGTGATAAAATTTTTTACTTTGATAAATAAAAATCCTGTTTCCAAAACTATGGCAACTCAATTTGAATTCCTAACCAGGGGAAAATTGCTCAGAATAATTCTGGGAGCTTACTGAATATTTTCTCTCTTTTTTTTTTTTTGTTTAACTTAAAATTCTAGTTAGGCCATTAATGTGGATGATTTAAATGAATTTCCCTAGATGTAATCATCTTGGTTTGGAAGGCAATGAAAGAGCTGGAATCACTTTGAATAAACTGCTCATTCATTTCGATTCTTGTATTCTACTCTTACCATCAAGGGAAAAATTTTTTAAAGCAATTTCAAAGGGAAAGTACTTTAGATTCAGAAATTTTTTATTAGGGCTGAACTAAAGAATTAAGAAAATCACATGAACATCCTTCATTAAAAAAAAGATAAGAAATTGGGATTTCCTAATAAATGTTATTCATTCATCTCCTCTGTAGTTGAACTTTGTTTTAAAGAAATGAGGTCAGAGGAAATAAAATAGCTTGGAAAATTAAGTTGAACTTTAAGGAGATAATAAATAAGAGGATTTTGCATTTTTAAACTCATGAATTTCTAATAATATATTTAACTGGCTCAATGAATCAGCCATTTTTACTCTCTAGTAGAAGCTAGAGGAGTCTAGCTTTTTAGAATTTTTTGAAAATAAGTTTTTAAAAGAATTATATATTTGAGGAAGCAAAATTAGCCACCTCTCTAACCCTCAGAAATCATTTAGCCCTGAAACTGACTCCCCTGTAAGTGTGTGATTGAATCAAATCAGAGAGCTGGTTGCAAGAGAACAACATTGGAAATGGCAACACTGTTAATATGCCAGCCATGTTCCAGGAAGAGCAAATATTAATGATGATGAAGTCGATGAGCAATGCAGATGGGAGGATTGAAGCACTTATTTTATCTTTTACTCTAAAAAAGAAAAAAGGTGGGGAGTGGGCTGGGGGATTAGAAATCCTTGATTTTGGTATTTGCTTTGATAATAATAACATTGATCCTTTGACATTCTGAATCTAAATGGATTAAAGTGATCTATGACATAAGAATAAAATAGGACTTCATGCTGAGAAATAATGGAGACCTCATTTGATTGCTCACCCATCAGGATTTTATCATTTCCTATTGGTGAGTTTGCACAGGCTAAAGATGTTTCTGTAGAGCAACCTAATTAGAGGTGTATTTGGCTAGGCACGTCTGTCTTCAAAAGGAAGGGCAAGGGAGTAATTGGGGACATCAGCAGCAGTCTGTGGTCACTGTTAGCCAATTATAGAGTCAAGGGAACACATATTTTACACATACTATTAATTAAAGAGTGAAACACTTCCTAGTCCAAGAAATAATTCTATAGGGGCTGACCCCCTGCAGGTGTAAGCAGAAATCTATCTGAATGCAGGCAAATATGAATAACTCTAAATCCTCCTGGGGAAAACTCATATGCTATTCTTGAACTCTTTCATTTTTACACTGAGTAAATTAAATGGCTTATGAAAAAGTCAGTGGAAGGTAGATAATACCTGTCTGTGCATTGAGATATAAAGAAACTACACAACTATAAGCATTATATCTATCTACTTGCTTTATGATTAAGTTCCAACAAAATTTTGTCCATTGAAAGGTCTATTTTTATAAGAGGTCTCCCTGTTGATTTCTTCAAGGTTCATGGAACTCAATGGATAAACATGTATTACTTCTGAGCCCACATTGGCATAAACCCAAGGAAACTAAACTAAATCACAGAGTAAAGCAAAAGGCATTTTCTGAAAGTGAAATTCAAAGTAAACAATGAGAAGCTAAATTAAACACCAGGACTCTTACCACCCATTTCCCAAAGCCACCATGTTTTCCCAGAAAGTGGTGTTATCTGCTTCTGTTTACTCACTCTGAACTAATCTTGTCACCTCCACACAGTAGCAGAAATCATATATATCAATTCAATCAGAAAAGGGGATTAGGTTAGCTTCTCTCACAGCAAAATTAGGGGTTCTTAGCAGGACACTTCAGGCTAAAAGAACTCATACAGCCTGGTACCGAGATAGGATGGTAGAGGAACAACAACCAGCATAGAACCTGGGTGAACAGGAGGCCAGGGCTTGGTCTTGGCTACCATTTCCTCCCATTCCATCCTCATCTCTCAGACTGGAGCCCAAAGAGCTCATTCCCTTGTCCAATTTCCTTCTGCCTTACAAACTAGACATGTTAGTACCTGCCGGATTTCATATAGGTTTTAGGGGGTGCAGTTCCCAAAGAAAATATGGGGAGAACATGTCTTAAGCCACTTGAAAATGGATAGATTATTCCAATCATGGAAATGGTATCAAGACACTTGGAGAAAAACCATAGTGGAAAAGATATCACAACATGAATAATCCAGTCCTTTTCTTACCAATTGCATAATAGCTTATACAACTATTAAATATAATTTCAGTTGTAATAGAAGGAGCTTAGATTTGGGATTCAGAAGGCATTACTTTTACCCCTTATCTTATTATTGACTTAAGTGTATAAGATTCAGAAGGTCACTCAACCTTCCACAACATCAGTTTTATCATCTATAAAATGGGCATAATAATAGAATAATAGTACCTACTCCTCTTTAGGTTCATTATGAGAATGAAATGAAAAAAAATATATGAAGTACTTCACAAATTTTTAAGTGCTTTATAAAGGCTAGCTAATATCAATCATTATAATTTGTTGATTTCCATTACTGAGGGGTTTTGTTGATGTTATTTTTTTAATTAAAGAGTAGAGTCTTTTTTAAAAATCTAGATATACAGTTTCTTCCATTAAGCCCAGAATAACTAATCAGTTAGAGCTACCATTTCTATAGTGATTTAAGGCTTATCATATTAGCCAATCTGATAGGTGTGTGGTGGTACCTCAGAGTTGTTTTAATTTGTATTTCTCTAATCAATAGTGATTTAGAGCATTTTTCATATGGCAATAGATATTTTTGATTTCTTCATCTGAAAACTGCCTGTTCATATCCTTTGACCATTTCTCAATTGGGGAATGAATTGCATTCTTATAAATTTGATTTAGTTCCCTATATATTTTAGAAATTAGGCCTTTATCAGAAACACTTACTTTAAAAATTGTTTCCCAGTTTTCTGCTTCCCTTCTAATTATGGCTGCATTGCTTCTGTTTGTACAAAACCTTTTTAATTTAATCTAATCAAAATGATCCATTTTGCATTTCATAATATTCTCTATCTCTTGTTTGGTCATAAAATGTTCCCCTCTCCATAGATCTGAGAACTACACTATTCCTTCCTCTCCTAATTTACCTGTGGTATCACCCTTTATGTCAAAATCATGTACCCATTTTGACCTTATTTTGGTATATGGTGTAAGATGTTGAGCCATGCCTAGTTTCTGCCATACAATCTTCCAGTTTTCCCAGCAGTTTTGGTCAAATACTGAATTCAAATCACAGAGGCTGAAGTGTTTTGGTTTATCAAACAGGAGATTACTATAGTCACTTACTACTGTGTCTCATGTACCTAATCTATTCCACTGATCTACCACTCTATTTCTTAGCCAAATCATTTTGATGATTGCCGCTTTATAGTATAGTTTCATATTTGGTATGGCATTTTTTTTCATTAATTCCCTTGATATTCTTGACCTTTTGTTCTTCCAGATGAAAGTTGTTATAGTTCTTTCTAGCTCTATAAAATAATTTTAGGTAGTCTGATTGGTATGGCACTAAACAAGTAAATTCAAACCCTAGAATTCTATATAAGCTATTCTTATTCAATTCTAATGAAGATGAACTCATTGAGTAATTCAGATAGAAGGGAGTAACCCACTTATTGGAACTAACTTTGTTATACCTCTAATTTCAGTACAATCAGAGAGTTTTGACAGTCTTTTGGAAACTGTTGTAATGGAATTTAAACTGCCCTTGTCCAAACAGCTTGAGGTGCATACCTTTAAATTATAATACTAAATAGTACACAATACTTTGAAAAAAAAGATCTAGCAAAAATGGTCACATTAACAATCAGTGTTGACAGGAGCAAGACAGAATTTTCCTTGAGGCAACAGGGATAAATTTTACAATTCAGCTTGAAAAACTTGTGATATTTGATGTTCACACAGAATACTCAGAAATTCGATGTTTTTTATCTCCATAGAAGAACAGGCCCTATCCCTAACCACTGAGCTTTGCCTCTGGGAGACTGAAGGACCTATTACCCAAAGCTGCTGATTTATTCGGAGAGGTCATTTGATTCTTCAGAGACTCACAAGGATGCAATCAGGTGAAATATCATGGCTATAAAGCTGTATATTTTCAAATATTCATTGCAATACTTATAGTATTTACATAGCACTTTAAGGTGTGCAAAGCACTTTCCATGTTATCTCATTTGTTCCAAGACTGGATTTGGCATCTGAGGACCTGAGATAAAAGCCAGACTCTGCTGTTTACTACCTATGTGACCTGTGACAAGTCAATACACTCGATTATAAAATGAGGAGAATAAACAAGATGACCTTCTACCTCTGCTGTGATGACCCTGCAATCTTATAAACATATGATAATCATAAGACCTTTATTAACATCCCTGCTTCCCAACTTCATAATCAAAAATTCAATTCAATAAACTTTTAGTAAGGCCCTGCTATGTGCAAAGTACTGCGTGAGGGCCTGAGGATAAAAAGGCAAAAGCTCAGGACTGACTGTCCTCAAGTATCTTGGGGATAGGGTAGGAGACAGACACAAACACTTACATAACACTTATTATGTGCCAGGCACTGTGCTAAGTGATTTACAATTATTTCATTTGATCCTCATGACAACCCTGGGAGGTGGGTTCCCTTATTATCCCCATTTGACAGTTGGGGAAACTGAGATAGAGGTTAGGTGACTTGCCCAAGGTCATACAGCTAGTAAATTTCTGAAGCTGGCTATGAATTTAGGTTTTTTTGACTCCAGGCTCAGCTTTCTATCCACTGCACCACCAGCTACCTCTAATAGGATAGGGACTGGACTAAAGAGATCCAACATGCAAACAGATATGTCAGTATTAGATGATTTGGGGGTAAAGAGACCACTACCAATGGGGGGCAGGCACTTCCCAGAGAAGCTAGTACATTAACTGATCTTTGAAGGGAACCAGGACTTTTTTTTGCAGGACAATGAGGGTTAAATGACTTGCCCAGGGTCACACAGCTAGTACATGTCAAGTGTCTGGGGTCAGATTTGCACTCAGGTCCTCCTGAATCCAGGGCTGGTGCTTTATCCACTGCACCACCTAGCTGCCCCCAGAACTAGGACTTCTAAATGGATATGAGACAGGAGTCCATTCTGAGCACAAGAGATGGATGCCCTATACTAAACCATGGGGGCAGAAGATGAGATGCCAAATTTGAAAAACAACACATAGGACAGTTTGGCTAAAACATAGAGTGCTTGAACAAGAATACTGTGAAAGTCTGGAAAGCTAGGGAGGAGACAGATTTTAGAGGATTTCAAATACCAATTTAAAAAATATGTGTCTTTCCTAAGAGCAACTGGGAACCAGTTAAGATTTTTAAGTAGGGGATCAACATGGTTATACTGGTTTCTTAGAACACAGTTAGCATGTATATAGCCCTTGAAAGTTTGTGAAGTGCTTCACAAATATCTCAGTTTATCCTCTCAACAACACTGAGAAGTAGGTGCTATTAATATCCCCATTTTTTAAAGATGAAGAAACTGAGGTAGACAGCCTTGCTCAAGATCATTGGAATGCAATTAGCATTTGGCCATTGATTAGATTGTGGTGTGTGTGTGTGTGTGTGTGTGTGTGTGTGTGTGTGTGTGTGTGTGTGTGTGTAAGGGCATGGGGAAAAGGCCATCTAGACAAAGAAACCAATCAAGCATGATACTCGGGTGGTAAACCTGGATGACTGGAAGGACAGAAGTGCCTTTAACTGAAATGGATTAGTTTGTAGTAGAGAGGATTTCAGGGAAATATCATGTGCTTTATTTTGGATACATTGAATTAGAGATGCTTATGTAATATCCAGGTGGAACTGTCCAGTGGGAGAGCAGAAGAAGGATAAGGACTGTATGGCAGAGTCATCTGGATAAAAGTGACCATTGAATCAATGGGATGACATGTGTATGATAAGAAAACCAACCTTGCCTAACTCACAGGATTTTTGTGAGGAACAAAAACAGGTCCTTTCTGCTTAGTCACCCAAATGTGTAACTTTAGTAACATCACTCCACATTACCCAGTGCTTTTCAAAGTTGACTGACTATCAAGGCCCTTTAAATTTAGAGTTTTGTTCTCATTCACTCCATTTTATTCATTGTGGCCCAGTCAAACTGGACTATTCAGAAATCATTTGACATATCATGTACTTTCTCACCATCATGCCTTTGCTCAATCCATTCACCATTCCTGAAATGGATTTCCTTTCGATACATCTCTGACTATTGAAATCCTACTCTACCTAGACGAGGATTCTTCCTTCATATGTCATTTCCTCTTGATGCCTTCCTTGATCTTTCCTTTCCCTGAATCCTAGTAGAACATAGTCTGTACCTATGCCTTCTAATATGTATAATTAATTGATGGGAATTGCAAAAATATTTAGAAATAAAAATAGTAGTAATGGAATTCATCACTTAGAGGATAGAATGAGACAAATAAAGCAAAAAACTAAACAAAACCAACTGGATTGGAATGTGAAATGAACTAAATAGGAAAAAGAGGATGCACACATTTTACTCAATTATGTATAGAAACAGTCAACAAAATTAATCACACTCTAGGGAAAACAAAATTAGAAATTCAGAAAAGCAATTATAAACACGACTTTTACAGACCATAATTAAAAAGCCTGGCAATAAAAAAAGAAATATGATCAAAATGTGTAGGTCTATATGAACACTGAAAAATAAATCATTAAATAGTGGTTGGGTCAAAGATCAAGATTCAGAAATAAGTAAAATTATATTAAAGATAAAGACAACATGAAAACAATATATCAATACTGACAACAGGAAGCTAAAGCAGTTGTCAGAAGCAAATTTGTATTTCCCAACATTTATATTAGCAAGAGAGGAGAGGAGATTAATGAGTTGAGTCTGCAGCTAAAAGAATTAGAGGATGAACAAATTAATACCCCCAAACCAAGTGTAAAATGACAAATCATAAGACATAAAGAGTACATTAACATAGTAAAGAGCAAAAGTAGAGTTGAATTAATGAAAAATTAAGAACCTTTTTAAAAAGACAAAAAATAGATTAACTATTAGCAAATTTAATCAAAAAGAAGAAAAAGGAAAAGGAAATGACCAAAATCAAACAGCAGAAGATAGCAAATGCACAAGAAATAAAGAAAATCATCAGACTCTTATACACAGTCATATCCCAACAAGCTGAAAATATAAAAGAAAAGCTGAACATTCACAAGAATATAAAATACCCAAATTTACAGAACAGGAGATAGATAACCTGAATAAACTAATACCAGAGAGGGAAAATGAAAGGAACATTTATGAGTCAACAAAAAAAGGCACCAAGACCAAATGAATTTTCCATTGCCATTTTGTCCAACCCATGGCTGAGAAAAAATCTCCCCTACAATATAACCAACAAATAGTCATCCATTCTTTTTCTTTTTTTTTCATCCATTCTTTATCTGAAGATGTTTAAGGAGGAGCAATCCCCCCCCCCCACCAAGGCAACCCATTCCACATTGGGGGCAGCTTCAGTTCTTAGGAATTTTTCCTCAACTTAATCCTCGATTTCCCACCCCCTTTCTTCTGGTTCTGGGTTCTAGAGTCTACTATTAAAATGACTATTTTTTTCCACATGAGAGTCCTGAAAATACTTGAAGGCATTTTCCAAACTCTCTCCTGACTCATTTTTTTCCTCCAGGATAAACATCACTGGGTCTTTTAATTGATCTTCATATAGTACAATCTCAAGGCCCTTCATCACTTAGCTGCCCTCCTTGAGATTCCCTCCAACTCATCCTGGTGCTTCCTAAATGATGGTATCCAGAATTGGCCTTAATACTCCATGTGTAGTCTAATGTAGGTAACCATGGTTAGGAGAAAGACATGGATAATGATTCAGTAAATGGGATGGCTAAAGACTATAAACAGAAAAGTGGCTGAAGAATCAGGAGAGAGCAGTATCAACAAAGCAGAAGGAGAGACTAGGCAAGAGCTACACGGAAGACAAGAAGTATAGGGACAGATTAAAAGCTATCATATTTGGCACTGGAGAGATCCTCTAACACAAGAGAGAGCAACTTCAGTTGCACCATGGTCATATTGCAAGGGGTTTAGACATAAAATTGGTTTTTTATTGTATTTTAGGGAAGATAAATATCCTTCTCCTCCCACCTATGGCTCACAGCCACAGCCACCTACCTCAATGAAGCAGTTAGATAATATATGTGGCCCTGAAGTTAGGAAAATCTAAGTTCAAATTCAGCACCATATACATCTTAGCTGTGTGATCCTGGTCAAGTCACTTAACCTCTGTCTTCTTCAGTTTCCTTACTGTAAAATGAGGATAATAACAACAGCCACCTTTACATTTTTATAAGGATTAAATAAGATGATATTTGTAAAGTGCTTATAAAGTACAGTGCCTGGTACATAGCAGGTGCTTAATAAATGCATGTTGTCTTCGCTTTCCCTTCCTCACGTCCAATATTTTATGTATGACTGCTGATTGAGTCCACTAAAATTGATGCCATAAGGCATCATTTTACTCATCCCAGTTGATTGTCTTTCATAATTCCCATAGCATTTACCACAACTTCCCTTTTTTCCTCCAGCTTCCTATACCATCTTCCACTACTACCTCCCTATCAACAGATCTATTTTATTCACTAGTGAATAAATAGAAGCCATTTGTTCTGAACTTCCTCTTCCCTTCTACACATCTCAAAACCCCTTGATATTCTACATTCTTAATTTCTTTATTCCAGTCTCTGAGTAAGAGATAGACCTTCTCACTATCAAGGCTAGCTCCACCCCCATCCTCTGGTGGTTTGCCTAATCTCTAATTCTCTGTCTCTCTCAACACATTGATTATATGTCTTTGTGTGTATATATGTATACAGGCAGGTAGGTGGTAGATTAGATAGAATGCCCCAACTAAAGTCTGGAAGAATCATCTTCCTGAGTTCAAATCCAGCCTCAGATACTTACTAGCTCTGTTACCCTGGATAAGTCACTTAGCTCTGCTTGCCTCAGTTTCCTCATATGTAAAATGAACTGGAGAAGGAAATAGCAAACCACTCCAGTATCTCTAACAAGAAAATCCTAAACAGGGTCATGAAGAGTCAGACATGACTAGAAAATGACTGAACAACTCTACCTACACATATATTCATAGAAATGACTCATTGTACAGTATTTTAAAGTTAACAAAGCATTTTACATATATCCTCTCATCTGATCCTCAGAACAAATGTGAGTGAGGTTGAACAAAGCCATTTTCTTCCTATTCTAATGATGAGGAAACTCCAAATCTTAGCTGGAACTTTTTGGTCATTCAGCTAGGAGTAGCAGAAAGAGGATTCCAAGCAGTTCTGCCCCCAAAACTAGAGTTCTGTCCACTATACAATACTAGTTCTAATACACTTATTTTTTAAAATTTATTATTTTTTAATATTTTTTTCTTTTTGAATTTTGGGTTCCAAATGATCTCCCTGCTTCCAACTTCTCTCTCTCTCTCTCTCACACACACACACACACACGCACACTGAGAAGACAAGCAATATGATATCAATTATACATGTGAAATCATACAAAATATATTTACATTCTAATACACTGTTTTTTTGTGGGGCGATGAGGGTTAAGTCACTTGCCCAGGGTCACACAGCTAGTAAGAATCAAGTGTTTGAGGCCAGATTTGAATTCAGGTCCTCCTGAATCCAGGACCAGTGTTTTTTTCCACTATGCAACCTAGCTACCCTCTCTAATACAATCTTTTTTTTTGGCGAGGCAATTGGGGTTAAGTGACTTGCCCAGGGTCACACAGCTGGTAAGTGTGAAGTGTCTCAGGTCAGATTTGAATTGAGGTCCTCCTGACTTCAGGGCCAGTGCTCTAACCATTGCACCACCTAGCCGCCCAAAAATATTGTTTTGTTTTGTTTTGGGGCAGGGCAATGAGGGTTAAACCAGGGCCAGTGCTCTATCCACTGTGCCACCTAGCTGCCCCTCTAAGATACTTTGTTTTTGGTGAGGCAATTGGGGTTAAGTGACTTGCCCAGGGTCACACAATAAGTGTCAAGGGTCTGAGGCCATTTTTTAACTCAGGTCCTCCTGAATCCAGGGCCAGTGCTCTATCCACTGCACCATCTAGCTGCCCCCCCACCCCCCTAATACGCTTTTAACAGAGCCCTACGATACCAGTTTCTATGATCAGAAGTCAATATCCAGAGACTATCTGCACCAGCCAGTGGAAATAGTAAGGATGTCACTACCCTAGAAAAAGACAGCCCTGTGTGTTCCCGAAAGAAAGTTAGAGGGATATCTTCAGAGAATGAATAAAAGAAATGAGCAAGCATACAGAGGTTTGAATTAAACCCAACAGGATGGGTGGCATGTGTCTCCCTATCCCATCAGGGCTGGAGTTCCTCTGTGTTTTGAGAGAGACAGATGGGAGAAGAGGAGAGAAGTAGGAAGTGTCATAGAGGCATCTAGCTGGTGTGGCCCATGCTTTAGTAGCTGTGCCCATGCTACTGCTGTCACCACTGCCAGCTGTCAGGATCCTGAAGAAAAGTCTGACTAGAAGCTGACTAATGCCTAGAAAACTATTCTCTCCATGAGAGCTAATAAAGGACAGTGATGTATTTTCTCTACTTCTCTTTCCCCCTTACTGCCCAAGAGGGCAGGTGTTAAATACAAAAATTTCCTGTTCTTTCAAAGTTACAATTATAAATTCCATTTTAATTAACACTAATGATTGCTTGCTCTTCACAAAGACTTTATCACTAAGAATTGTTCCTGATCTGTTTCATTATTGTGAAGGGGAAGGTAGAAAGGGGGAGGGGGAAAAAGGGAAGAGGGTAGTGAAGGCCAAAGATGCAGGTGAAAGTAAAGGGGAACAAACGTAAGAACTCTTGGCTTGATTTGTGAGGAAGAAGAGTAAATCTAGGCAAGGGGATCAAGACCACAGTGTGAAAAATTCTTATCTATTCTGATTTCCTATTTGTAGAAACCTCTCAATGGGGCGAAGAGCAATTGGCTGGGGGCTGTCACATCATTGAGCCTTCTCCCCTGTTCCTCCATCACCTGTTGTCTTGATTTTTCCCCTGACACTGAACCGATGACTCTGAAGGAAAGAGTGAGGCTGCCCACATACACAGCTCTACCTCACTTAAATCCAGCTCATGGGCAAGTCAAGACATTACCCTTGTGATGTCATTGGTCCGCTTCAAGAAAGAAGGATGAACAGCTCTATGATGGATTCAAAGAGAAATCTTTCTGCAGGGGCATATCCCAGAGTGATGATTAGAGGGTAAACAATACTGGTGGGAAGAAGAAAGGGAGTGACCAAGGCTGGCAATGCCCACATTCCAAAGGTAGATGCCAGAGCATGTCAAAATTACCTTCCTTAACCATAGTAGTTCAGCAGGTGTTTTCCACCTTATACAAAAAACTTCATAGAATATTCAGGAGACTATTATCATTAGAATTCACTATATACCTAATGAGCCTAACCTACATTATCACAGAAAAGTTTATTTCCTCAGTGATTAGCAACTATTTCTCCCAAACACCTCCCCACCCCACCCCTAATACTGCCACAGAGCTGAGCTAAAGATAATCTTGGAAGAAAAATTCAGTTTTGTTCAAACACTACTGATTGCCTTTGAGAATAGCAACCGTCCACTTTAAAAATGAGTTAATGACATATCTTCCTGAGCCGTGTCTCCCCTCTAGTCATTAAGCAGCAAAATGTTTACTCCTGGAAAATGCCTGTTTCCCCGGGATTATTAATCATAGTTTATTGGGAAGTAATCAGTTACATGGTCTGCTCTCCCACCCCCTTTAGAAAATTTCAATGCTGAGATATTCATTTTTTTGCAATGAAAACCTACCCAGTAATTACCATATTTACTTTTCATTTATGGGGGGATAATCTGTTTTAATTAAGCCTAACTGAAGAACTTTTATCAGATGTAATTATCCCTTTCGATAAATATGTCTCCACTAATTACATTTAACCATGGGATTTATCGCTCTTAAGTCATTTAGTAGGAAACATAATAAATCTTTAGTAATACATGTGGAATTACTATAAATTAATTCAGATCATTAACATAATAAACAAATTAGGATAATTTTGCTTAATTAGTTTGGGTGGTTAACTTGAAATCCCATGTAAGCTTCATGGTAATCAAGAATTTCACCATTATTTTTCAGAAAGATACATTTTTTAAACAAATCTATCTGAATATTTAAAAGAAAAGTACATTGCTACTATGGTATGAGGAAATGCATATCCCCTTAAGTCTCTTTCAAAGCATAGATATAATTTAATTCCCTTCATTTCAAAAATTCAGAAGAATTTCAAGATTTTAAAAATATAAATACTACTAGGGGAAAATATTTTCTAGATGTTTCTTAGATATTTTTTCCTCTTCTAGTCCAAAACCATATAACATAAATGACTCTAAAAACCCCTTTATATACCTGCATAAATTCTCATGGACTAAAAGCCATGGAGAGTGCTGCCTTGGGTTTGACCTGGGTTGAGCAAGAAAAGGGCTCAACCACAGGAAGGCAAACACACAAAACGATGACCTTGCTGAATGAGAGCAATTAAGGACAAAGAAAAGGAAGTAAAAGATAGAACAAAACATTAAAAAGAACATTGGATTTAGACCCAACTTTGCCACTTAGTCCCTGGGTGACATTGGAGAAGTCAATCAACCTCTCCTCCATTTTTTCATTTGGAAAGTGAAAGGTTAGACAATATGACTGCTAGGCTCAGTTCCCAATCTATTCAAAGTTCTATTTTTATTGTGAGTTATTGTAAGCTTTATGGGACTTTCTAATGAAAACATGAAATGGACTATGGTCCAGCCCAATATGGCAACTCTAATGTTAGAGGAGAATAGAATTCGGTCACCTTGGCTGGAGGGGCAGAGGAGAAGGGCACCTTGCTTCTGCCCTAATAACTTACAATCACATTATAGCAATCAATTAACTGATGTTTAATGAAATGATTTGCAATCAGCACTACCAAGTATTGCTTTTGATGTAAAGAGATTTAAGGGGTTCTTAACCTGGAGTTCATAGATCAATTTCAAGGTTGTCTATGAATTTGAATGGGAAGGAAATCACATCTTTTTTTCACTAATCTCTAATTGAAATTTATCACTTCCTTTAATTATTTTGAGAGGCCATTCTTTTTTTTTTAATCTATAAATGCATTTATTTCATGAAGAGAACACAGAGCATTTTTCATAAGAACAGTTTGAGACAGGTAGGAGTGATATGCTAAGTAAAACTGTTGCACAGTCTTCGATGTTCAAGAATGGCATTACATCGTGTCTCCTACCCAGGGTCTTAGAATATCCATGTGTCACAATGTGTGGCAGTTGGTCTGGCATCTACCAGAGCACCGGCCCTAACTTTCTTTTTTTTTTCTGTTCTTTATTTATTCTGAATAGAATTTTATTTTACAAAATATATGTAAAAACAAAATTTTAACATCAATTTTTAAAAAACTTTGTGTTCCAACTTCTCTTCCCCCTCCATTCCCACCCCCCACCCACAAGAACTCAATCAATTCAAAATAAGTTATACATGAGTAGTCATGGAAAAATTCCCATATTAGCTAGTTGTGAGAGAAAACAGTCAAAAAAACCAAAACTTCAGATTAAGGAATTATCAAAGAGGAAATTAAAAAAAATTTAATGTGTTTCCATCTGTTTTCAGATACTATCAGTTCTTTCTCTGCAGATGGGCTGCAATCTTCATAAGTCCCTCAGGGTTACATTGGATCATTGCCTTACTGAAAATAACCACATGCTTCCCAACAGATCATCCCTCACTATTGCTGTTATTTTGTATACAGTACATTTCACTCTGCTTCAGTTCATGTAGGTCTCTCCAGGTTTTCACGATAGCATCCTATTCATCACAACCTCTATATAGTACCTTAAGCTTGACAGAGAATCTTCTTCACAAAAGCCCAGCAAAGTAGGTACCATACATTTTGCCGGTATAATCAATCATCATAACTATTTCCCTCCATCCCACTCCCTTCCCATGACATTTACTCTATCTTCTTTTTACCTATTCCTCCTCAGAGGTGCCTTACTTCTGACTATCCTCTCCCTTGCTCTGCACTCCCTTTTTGCACCCTTCCTTCCTTGTCCACTTCCCCTCCTATTTTCCTGCAGGGTTAAATAGATTGCTCCTCTCAATTGGGTATGAAAGCTATTCCCTCCATGAGCCCACTCCAGTGAGATCAGCGTCCCTGAGCTAATTCTGCATTCTAAATTTTTTCTTCCTCCCTCCCTCGTCAACCCTCCCTATGAGATCAAACAATTCAATATGTCATACTGATGCAGTAATGCAGAACATCTTCATCTTCCTTGAAAGTGTTTTGTTTTTTACTGCTCTCTCCCTCAATCTGCCCTTTCCTCCTTCCCTTTCCACACCCCTTTTCTCCCTCCCCCCACCAGGGCAAAAGTATATTACTATACCTACTTGAGTATGTATGTTAGTCCTTCTTTGAGCCAATTCTGATGATATTAAAGTTCACTCACTCTCCAACTCCTTCCCCCTCGTCTACTCTCCTCCATAAGCTTTCTTCTTGTTTCCTTCATGTGAAATACCTCTCCCCAGACCATCTCTCCCCTTCTCCCTCCCCCAGTTTATTCTTCCTATACCTCAACCCTATTTTAATGATGTCATCATGGATTAGCTAGGTGGCACAGTGGACAAAGCACTAGCCCTGGACCCAGGAGGCCCCCCAAGCTCAAATCCAGCCCCAGACATAAGACACCCCTCCCCGTCTGCCCTACAAAAAACAAAACATGAATGCTTTACAGATATCATCCCTTCATATTCAGTTCAGCGCTGTCTTCTGTGAATTTCTTGTGAAGAATTTTTGTTTTGTTTTGCTTTTTGGTGAGGCAACCGGGGCCAAGCGACTTGCCCAGGGTCACACAGCTATTAATTGTCAAGTGTCTGAGGTCACATTTGAACTCAGTTTCTCCTGAGTCCAGGGACATCCACTGCACCACCCAGCTGCCCCTGAATTTCTTACTGAGATAGTTCTTATGATTTCAAAGTATTATCTTCCCATGTAGGAATGTAAATGGTTTGATCTTTTAATATCCCTCATGAAGTCTTTTTCCTGTTTACCTTTTTATGCTTCTCCAGGATCTTGTATTTGAAAGTCAAATTTTCTATTCAGTTCAGGTCTTTTCATCACAAATGCTTGAAAGACCTCTTTCTCATTGAAATCCCATTTTTGCCTCTGAAAAATTATACTCAGTTTTGCTGGGTACATGATTTTTGGCTGAAGTCCCAGTTCCCTTACCCTCTGGAATATCATATTCCATGCCCTTTGGTCCTTTAATGTAGAAGCTGCTAGATCTTGCTTTATCCTTATTGGAGCTCCACAGTATTTGAATTCCTTTTTTCTAGCTGCTTGCAGTACTTTCTCCTTGACCTGGGAGTTCTGGAATTTGGCTATAATATTCCTGGAGGTTTTCCTTTTGGGATCTCTTTCAGGAGTTGATTAGTGAATTCTTTCAATTTCTATTTTAGCTTCTGCTTCTAGAATATCAGGGCAATTTCCCCTCACAATCTCTTGGAGAATGGTGTCTAAGCTTTTGTTTTGGTCATGGTTTTCAGGTAGTCCAATGATTTTCAAATTCTCTCTCCTAGATTTATTTTCTAGGTCAGCTGTTTTTCAAAGAAGATATTTTACACTGCCCTCTATTTTTTCATTAAATTGGATTTGCTTTACTGTCTTGGTTTCTCATAAAGTCACTAGCTTCCATTTGTTCAATCCTAATTCTTAGGCAGTTATTTTCATCAGACAGTTTTGTAATCTCCTTTTCCATTTGAGTTTCCAAACTGTTGACTTTTTTTATCATAACTGTCCTGCATTGCTCTCATTTCCCTTTCCATTCTTTCCTCCTTTTCTCTACATCTTCTTTCTATTTCTCCTACTTTCTCTTCAAAGTCCCTTTTGAGAGCTTCCATGGCCTGAGACCAGTTCATATTTTTCTTGGAAGCTTTGGATGTTGGAGCTTTGACCCTGCTATTATCTTTTCCTTCTGAGGTTGTATTGTGGTCTACCTTTCCCCCAAAGAAGTTTTCGATGGTCTTCTGCTTTCTCTGCCTGCTCATCCTGGCTTACTATTTCTTGGCTTCTAACTCCTTCTTTAAGTGTGGTGCTGCTTCCAGGACACACTGTTCAAGCTACAGCGTGGCCTGGGGGGATGGTTGGGCTTCTTCTCAGCCTGCCTGGACTTGCTTTCAGTTGATTTTAAACTCTCCACTGGGGGGTGGGGTGGGGCTGCTTCTCAGCTCTGCTCCTGTTCTCAGCTTCAGAGGGTCCCAGGTGTTTTGGGTTGGGGGCGGGCAGGCTTTAATCTCACCTGTCCTGTTCTCAGGTCTAGAGATAACCTCAGGCCTGTTTACTAAGAAACCAACCAGCAAAGCTTTCTGTGGTGTGGTTCTCATCTTCTGATGAGACTGCTCCCCTGGCCCACCTGGGTCTCCCGCGACTCAGGATTTCTTCCTGGTTGCCCTCTGGGGTGGAACAGTCGAATCCTTCCCCTAATCCACTGGTACCCCTGCACTTACCACCCCGGGCCAGCCGTTCAGTCCGACCACGCGCTTGGTTCCAAAAGATGCCAGTGCTGCAGCCAATTCCAAGGCACTGGGGCAAATTCCTCTGGCAGGTGTCTGGTGTGTCGGCCCGATTGCGGGGTTATTCATGGCCCAGCACGCCCCCCTGAAATCTATCTATAGCTGGAGAAAACTCTCAGCCCAAATTTTTGTGTGTTTTTCTGCCCCAAGGGTTTTTTATTGCTATTTTGGGGGTTATTGTATCAGGAGCCCTGTGAGCTTAATGTCTTTTCTCTGCTATCTTGGCTCCACCCCCTGAAAGGCTATTCTAAGAAGGGCTCCAAAGACTTCACCAGACTGCCAAAGGGGTCTATAATAACAAAAATGGTTAAGAATCCCTGTAATAAGACATGATCGCAACCATCAGGCTGTTGAATAACAAAGACCATACAGAGTAAGGCCAAAGGTAGATATATATTTGTTAACTGTCAGGCACTTTGCTAATCCCTGGGACTACAAATAAATCAAAGAGTCCCTGCCCTCAAGGAGCTCACAATCTAAAAGAAGGCAAAAACAAAAGGAAGACAAAGTGCAAAGCATTATCTTAGGTATCAAAGGAGAAAAAAACAGATATGAAAAAACCCTTACCTTTCTAGGACTTACAACAAAGTAGGGGGAAAATGACTGCCATAAATGACCATGTAATAGTGTCCTGGGCTAAGAGAACTGAGCTATTTGTTTACTTATGGTATGTATTTACATTTTAAGTTCCTTGATTTCAAAGAATATGTTTTTTGTCTCCATATCCCTAAAGACTAGCCCTTTCTGGGCCTCATTTTCTCATATGAAAATGAGAATAAAAGACTTAAGTTCCAATCTGGCCTCCAAAGTCTTCTTCCTGTGTGACCTGGGGCAAATCACAGCTTCTCTGGCCTTCAGTTTCCATTCTGTAAAATTCAGATATTGGACTAGGCGGCCTGTGAAGTCCCTTTCAGTTTCAAAGCTATGATTCTGTGATTCTCTAAATCTATGATGCTACAAAGGGGCCACTGAGTTCAAAGAGATGGACAGTAAACTATGCCACAAGAAGGAGGTGTGTGTGGTGTTTCTGAAGGTTTACCCCCTCACAATAGGATCCTCTCATAGATAGAGGAAATCCAGTATGGCATGACCCTAGATTTGAAGGAAGCAGATTTTAATTGGTTCAGAAGAAGAATTAGGAGGGTTAATTGGAATAAAGTCCTACAGAAGAAATCAAGCCAGGATGGATGTAAACCTCTCAAGATTCTCTTGTCCCTTCACCATAGTCCTCTCTCATATCTCTCCTGGATCCCAAGATTGCAGGAGAGAAGTCGGACATGTCCCCCTAAGGACATTTTGAGATGGAGCCATTTAGTCATGAAAAGATTACAAAGAGTAGATTTAAATCACCTGAAAAAGAATGAAATAAAGGGAAATAAATTCAATAAGAAGGAAAACCAGGAGTTCATGGGATTATGGATTTAAGTGGATGGTACTAAAAAGGTTATCAAATCCAATGTCTTTGGTTTATAGGTGAGTAATCTAAGGTCACCTTGGTTCCAGAGACCCTTGTGTATGCACAGAAATCCCTTGAATTAGCTTAAATTTCTAAAGATACGCACAGGATGTGAAAGCAAAAGCAACAGGAGAAGATGATACAAACATGAAGCATGACTCTATAAAAATAATGTCACATGCACAAGTGTGGAAAGAGCTGAAGCGGCTGAAGAAAGTAAATTACAAAGGGGCAGCCAGGTGGTGTAATGGATAAAGCACCAGCCCCGCATTCATATATAAATGTTAGTTATAATTATGAATATGATTATTATTAATTAACTAAACCTTGAGCCCAATCCTCTCACCTTTTCTCCCCTTCCCATAGCCCCAAGTACTGTATTGGGTGGGGAGAGTGAATTTTGCCTCCTCTTCCTTAAGGGAAATATTTTTATGTTCATACTTGCTTTGTCAAGATTCAGCTTATTTCTACTTTAGACACAAAACTTCTCTTGATCTTCCAGTCCCTAGTACCCTCACTCCCAAAGCTACATTGTACTTATTTTTCTATAGTCTCTATACAATTATATTAAACATGTTGTCCCCTCCCCCCATTAGAATGTAAGCTTCTTGAGGGAAGGGACTGGTTCATTTATGTGTTTGCATCCTCAGCATTTACTATAGTGTCTGATATCTAGTAAGTGTTTAATAAATGCTAGTTGACAAATTGAATGTAGTCCTCTAGTGCAGTAGCTGTTTAGATTGCCATGACATGCTCCAGGCTCTTTTTCCTTTTCTGTGAAAATCAGACTCGAATTGGCCCCTTTCCAGTCATGTGAGGCCTTCTGTTCTATGGGATCTTGCAAGTTTCACTGATGATGGTTCAGCAAGCACACGCATTTGCTAGTTCTTCAGCATTCTGTGGTATAGTTAGTCTGGGCCAAGAGACTTCAATTCATCAAGGGCACCTTGATGCTCTCTTATTCTCCCCCTTTTTTAAAAAATATTGGGCATTAGTTCCCTACTGAGACAGTGTGGTATTGTGGATAGGGAGCTGATCTTGAAGTCAGAAGTACCAGAGTTCAAATTCTGTTTCTGACACATCCTGGCTGGCTGATCTCAGGCCAAGTCATCACTTACTCTCTTAAAGCTCTGGGAAAATCTCCAAACCTAAGTTGTCGAGAAGATGCTTACTTAAATTGGAAGAGGGAGTTTGCTCACTTGGCAGTACCTGGTGTCAATGAAATCCCAAGTCCAGTCTACAATAATCTTTTGTTCCATCCTTTCCGGGACACATGGAATTGACAAAGAAAAACAAAGTAAATTAAGAATTGGGCAACTCTTCATAGTTGACATGTATCATCAACTCAGGTACCCCATGTAGGGGTCCCATTCTTTCTTTGAGTTCCCTTTTTCTTCCAATTAGTGAAAAAAACGTTTCAATTGTAATTCACACTCATTATTCTTGTTATTATTATTAAAGATAATTATAATAATTATTATTATTTTGCAGGGCAATGAGGGTTAAGTGAATTGCCCAGGGTCACACAGCTAGTAATTGTCAAGTGTCTGAGGCTGGATTTTAACTCAGGTCCTCCCTGATTCCAGAGCCACCTAACTACATTAGTTGGCATTAGTCCCAACAAGTTCGAGTTTCAAACCCTTGCTCCCCAGGGCTTTGCTCCTGCACTGGCTGTCACTCAGAGCCTGGATTCCTAGACTCCCAGATCCCCATGGGTCGAGTACCCTGATGATAGACTCTAGTTCCTGCACCTAGAACAGGAAACAGAAATATGGAAAAGCCAGCACCCCATGTCCATTTCTCAGGGCTACATGATCTATAGGAGAGGAGGAATTCCTCAGGCCCACCAATCTCCCTTTCCACATGGTATAACCAACTGTGAGTGAAGGAATCCTTCACCTTCTGATATGAATGCAGGAAAAGCACTGATTTTTGCTCATTCAGGTAGGTTTTTTTGTTTTTTGAGGGGTTTTTTTTTTTGGTTGAGGCAATTGGGATTAAGTGACTTGCCCAGAGTCACATGGCTAGTAAGTGTTAAGTGTCTGAGGCCAGATTTGAACTCAGTTCCTCCTGACTCCAGGGCCGGTACTCTATCCACTGTGCTATCTAGCTGCCCCTCATTCAGGCAGTTTTAAAGATGCAGACAGTTCTAGTTACAAAGCCAATTAAATGGCTGCTCTGAACCCCATGGTAGGCCAAAGCCCATTGTGCACATGTCTCTGAAAGAAGGTTCCTTAGAGACTTCTGCATGAGAGATGCCATCTTGGGTGGTCTAGGCCTGTGCCAAACCATCATTACACAAAAAAGAAAAGAATAATCTCTGCCTTCAAGGATCTCACAACTTAATAGGAGGCTTAGGGAGAGACATACACACTACTATGTACAAATAAGATATAGACTGGATAAACTGCTGATAATTTCAGAGATATAGAATTAGTATTTGGGGAGTCTGGGAAAATCTTCTTGTAAAAGGTAGAATTTGATCTGAGATTTGAAGGAACACAAGAAAGCGAGGTGGTAAAGACAAGAAGGGATATATTTTCAGGCACAGAAGCTGGAGTGTCTAATGTTAGGGAGAGCAAACCAGCATCCCTGGATTGCAGAGTGTATGGAGGGCACTAGTAAGGGAGAAAGAGGCTAAATTATGTGGGGCTTTAAAAACTAAACATTTTATATTTGATCCTGGAGGTAAAAGGGAATCACTGGAGAATATTGAATAGAAGGATGACAGGTTCGTTATTCAGTCATTTTTCAGACCCAATTTGGGGTGTTTTTGTCCAAGATGCTTTAGTGGTTTGCCATTTTCTTCTCCAGATCATTTTACAGATGAAGAAACTGAGGCAAACAGGGTTAAATGCTCAGATCTGTGCTTAAGGAAGATCAATTGATAGCTGAGGGGAGGATAGAATGGATTGAGGAGAGACCTGGGAAAGAAAGGCAGCCAGACAACAATTGCAATAGTCTAGCCATGAGGTGATGAGGACCTACACTGGGGTAGTGCCATTGTCAAAGGAGAAAAGAGGGGAAATAGGAGAAATGTTGTGAAGGTAGAAATGACAGGGCTTGGCAATTGTTTGGATATGGGAAGCAAGAGAGAGTGGGGAGTCGAGCATGACAACTACGCTACAAGTCTGGATAACTTGGAGAACAGTAATAGAGAAGTTAGAAAGAGGGAAGAGTTTGGGGGGAAATATGAGAGTTCAGTTTTGGAAATGTTAAGTTTAAGATGTCTAGAGGACATCCAGTTTGAAATGTCCAATAGACAATTAGAGATGTGAGACTAGAGATCAGTAGAGATGTTACCTGTAATCCCCAAATCTCTAACATGCTGACTATTGTTAAATATTTTACACAATAAGTAATACAAATCATAAATAGTATTCAACTGGACTACCTTTCATGGACTGGACTTGGCTCTATTGCATCTGAGAAGAGGCCAAGATTAATCATGGTCCCATTCTTGGCAGTGACACACTACACAATACATCATGTCAAGGATACCCCATTAATAATTAATGATCATTTCCATTATGGGTGATGACAAATCAGATTGTGCCCAAGTTCAAAACAACTAGGGCTGTCAGACACTCTTCTTTTGACCTATGGGACAAGCCCAGCAGGTGGTGAGTATAATGCTGAATATAACTTTTCCATTCAATTATGCCAGCCATGGAAACAATCAGAATTGTCATTTCATTTCAATTCAACAAAGAACTACTACAGGGGAAACTAGGTGGCACAGTGGATAAAGCACTGGCCGTGGATTCAGGAGGACCTGAGTTCAAATCCAGCCTCAAACACTTGACACTTACTAGCTGTGTGACCCTGGGCAAGTCACTTAACCCTCCTTGCCCCGCAAAAACAAAAAGACAAACAAAAAAACTCAACTACTGAGTACATACTTTGTCCCAGATATAATGCAAAGTTTTTAGAAGACATATACTAAGAAAAAAGTAATAGCTGTAATTTATATGGTAGTTAAACTTGAGCAAAAGTTGACTTTTAGGGGGCAGCTAGGTTTTGCAGGGGATGAAGCACCAGCCCTGGATTCAGGAGGACAAGTGTTCAGATCCAGCCTCAGACATTTGACACTTACTAGCTGTGTAACCTTGGGCAGGTCATTTGGCCCTCATTGCCCTGCAAAGAAAAGTAAAAATTAAAAAAAAAAAAAGTTGACTTTTACTTAATGCTTGCAAAGGGCTTTATAAATCTAATTTGATCCTCACAACAAGAAGGGGTAGCATTACTGTGCACATTATTTTACAGATGAGGGAAATGAGGCAGATAGAGGTTAAATGACTTCACCAGGCTCACTCAACCAAAAAGTGTCTGAGGCCAAATTTGAATGTCATCCTGACTATAGGTTCATCACTCCAGACACTGAACTACCTCGCTGCCTCTGGCAGAACATGAAACTACATAATAATTACAACAGAGGGGCAGCGAGGTGGTTCAGTGGATAAAGCACTGGCCCTGGATTCAGGAGGACCTAAGTTCAGATCTGGCCTCAGACACTTGACAGTTACTACCTGTGTGACCCTGGGCAAGTCACTTAACCTTCATTGCCCTGCAAAAACAAACAAATAAATAAATAGATAGATACATACATAGATACATAGATGCATAGATAGATAAATAAATAAATAAACTATAGTAGAAAGAAAAATCAGCGGTGGGGGGGGGGGAATGTTAACAACTCAAAGACTCAAGAAAACCTTGGTGGAAGTATCTTTTTGACTGAGGGCAAGTCACATGAACTCTCCAGACATTGGTGTCCCCATTTGTAAACAGAGAAGGTTGCTCTATGAGGCTCAAAAGATCCTATGCAGCTCCACCCATGAACCCATGAGAAGGTGTCATCTGAGGTTAGGTCTGAAGGAAGACAGATATTCTGAGATGGAGATGAGGAGGGAGCCCATACCATGCAAAAAGAACTACTTACACAAATGCATAAGTGCAAGAAATAATGACAATTAATGATACCAGCGACAGCTAGCATTTATAGAGAACTTTACCTATATTTCCCCATTTGAGCCTCACAACAATCCTATGAGGCAGTTGTTCTTTAGTATTCCCATTTTACAGATGAGGAAACTGGGTCTAAGAGACTGATCTGGTATGACATAGCTGATAAATGACATAATCATTTTTGAATGATTTCTCTGAAATTTTCTGTCTTATACTACATGTGTTGTATATACAGACCAAACTCCCCAACAATTATCATTCAGGTGGCAGAATTTGAACTCACATTGCTGTTAAGACTCCAAGTCCAACACTCTAAGCACTGCACCACCTGGGGGTGCTGAATTCTCAGAATGATCAGTGCCTCAGTTTGACTGGATGATGGAGTTTGAGAATGGCAGCAGTATGAAATAGCAATGGAGAGTAGAAGTTGTAGTCAGAGAAAGAAATGCCACCTTTGAGGAAGGAAGATGCTTATCATGTCCCTCCTGAGGTCAGTAAAAACAAAGAAATGAATGAATGAATGAAAAGCAAACAAACAAATAATTTGCTCTTTTGAACTGCATATGTTTTGTGTGTATGTTTGGGCAAAGAATGTTTCAAATCTACTTCCAGCCCAGTCCAATAGATGTGTACATGGTATTCCAGAAGGTCTCTTATGATAAGGAAAGAAGAAGGATGAGTTCTCAAACTCATTTGGTCTTCCTATTCTCCTTGGTTTCTGTTGACACAATATCAACCTTTCAATTAACCTGCCAACAAGCATTTATTAAGTGCCCTTTATGTGCTAAACACTGTGCTGATATCAATACCAGATATGTTAGTGAACAAATGAAAAATTCTCCCAACCTAGATGTTTCTAAGTCAATGTTCTAAGATGTTAGGCACCACTTGGATAAAACATTTAGATAATTTATCTGGATTTTTGTATCATACCACATGTGTTCGTGTTACCTGAACATGGACCAGAGCTCCCCTAATATCATTTAGGAGGCAGTATGGTACAATGGAAGGAATTCTAGACTTAATCAGGAAGACCATAGAATCACAAGTTTAAACCTAACAGAGACCTCAGAGATGATCTTCTGCAAAGCTTTTTATCATGGGATCCATGGCCCCAGGGTCAGTAGATTGATTTCAGGAGAAGAGAAAGAAACAATTATATCTTCATTTTCACTAACTTCTAACTGAAAGTTCACATTCAATTATGAATTTAATTTAAAATTCAATTATGAATTTAATTTAAAATTCAATTATGAATTTAAAAAAAACTATTCTTCCAAGAAGGGGTCCATAGGTTTTGCCAGACTTCTAAAAGGGTCCATGACACATAAAAGGTTAGGGACCTCTGATTGAGTTCAACTTTATCATTTTTACTTGAGGGCCCATAGACACAAAGTGATTTGCCCAAGGTCATATGAATAGTGAATAGCCAAGCTGCAAAATCTGGATATGATAGAGTCAGCACAGAATAATGAGAAGAGTAAGACATATGGAGGGGAAGGGCCTCTACTCAAATGCCATCACTACTGATTACTACTTAACATGGGTGCCTGTGGTCAAGTCGCTTTGAGCTCCCTGGACCTCAGTTTCTTCCTCCATAAAATGATGGAGTAGATGCCAGGACTTTAAATGTTCCTTCTGCTTCTAAATTGATGGTTATATGAACCTTGTTCTAATACCTCCAAGCTGTGTGGCCATGGGTAAGACATGGAAAAATGATACTTACGTGACTCACCGTGACTAATGTCACCCATAGATCTTTATTACTACAAAATTTATAAGTTGTTATTATGGTTGGTTTATCCAGGATAAACAGTTCATTTGTAAGTTTGTACTTACTCTAATGATGAAACCTCATGTTTCATATCCTCCATACTTCTGCCAAAGTGATTTCCCATAAGGCTAGATTTGAGCATGTCCCTCACCTACTCAATAAACTCCCATGGCTCCCTGTTACCTCCCACACAAAATATAAAGTCCTCTGTTTGGCTCTTAAAGCCTTTCACAATCTGGCCCCAACCTATCTTCCCAGACTCTGTGTATGTTACTCCTCCTCCTCTCCCTTGATAGGAAATCCAGGAGGCTTCCCTTTCCCTCACACAGTGCATTCCCACCCCATCACTGCACCACTGATCACCCTTCATGCCTGGAAGTTCTCCTTACTCACCTCTCTCTGCTCCAGAGAATCTCTCTTTTTCTTCAAAACACAGCTCAAACACTCTCTCCTATATGAAGCTTTTCCTAATCCCCCCAACTGCTAATGCCCTTCTTCCCAAACTACCCTGTATCTTGACTACATTTTCTTTACATGTATTATATATTTATACAGGTGCTTGTCCTCCCAACCCCCATTATAATGAAAGCTCCACAAGAGTAGAGACTGTTTCATTATTTATGTAACGTTTGCTCCAGCCCCACATATTCAGGACCAGACCTTCTTTCCTTCACAGTTTTCAGGCACTGAGGGGTTTAGGGTTGTCTCTCTTCTCTACCATTGGCTCAAGTCAACACTGGTTACATTCTCCCCATTTTAGAGGCCCAGTGACTAGCACTCCAGTTCCATTAGTCACTTAACACCAGATTAACTTTTACTAAAATTTATTTGCTCCAAAGATTTAGCAAGAACATACAAACATTTCCCTGTGTCTCAAGGCATAATCCTCCCTATACAATCTCTATCTGTAGAGTGGGATGGAAATGGTGGGTAGGCCCACAGTTTAGCTCAGTTTCTGTATGGCACTGGCTCCACCAAGTTCATATACAAAGCTAGCATCACACTTAGCATCTACTTAAGTGAAGCCCTGAGGCCCTTTCTCAAGGTGTCATTATTGGGTTGGATATAATGCCCAACCTAAGTTCCTGGACTACTTGATTTCCATGCCTTGAATTTTGGAGCTAGATCAGAAACCATGTTCTCTTCTCCTAGAATGGAATAGGGCAAACTAAAAGGTCTGACTCTTTGGGCCACATGGCCCCAAGGAGCCTAAAGGGAAAAGGAGGACCTAAGGCTTCTACCTTTACCACATGGTCTCATTGGCTGTGAGTGAAGAATGCAGATGCTAGTCCTAGTTCTACCACTAGCACAGGTGATTAAGTGCTTTAAAGTTTGCAAAGCATTTTACCTACATTATCTCATTAGAGCTTCAGAAGCATGGGAGGCTGGTGTTACAGACATTAATATCTCCCTTTTATAGGTGAAGAAACTGAGGCTCACATAAAGAAATTCACTATAATATCAAGGTCAAGAGCAGAGTGAAGGTGGTTTGGCACCTGTTTCAGAGCTCTTTTTTTCTTTTAATTTTATTGACATCTTTTCAAAACTCTTTTGTACATTGTTCAATGTCTTTTCCAATACCTGACACTCCAGGCCTTCCACAGACAGTCCTGACATAGCAGTTCCTGCACTCCCCCCAGTCTGCCTTCACAGTGTTGCAGGAGACCCACAGGAATTTATGACTCTATTTACCAAGCATTTAAAAAATCTAAATTCAAGAGGACCACAGACTAATTCCTATCATTTCAGGTTAAGGATAAATGCTACCAACCTGATACATCATCATGGACTGATGTGTCCCTCAACCTCCCTGAGTGCAACTGGGTGACAGAATTAGCTCCCTTAATTATGGCCTTCTTTTCCTTATCTCATTTTCCCTAGTCATATTAATGGTCACATAATAATATTAGACAATGTTCACTAACCATTAACTCTAAAAATAATGGCCGTGTTAAATCAGAGTTAATTAGCATGTCATGGAGCCCAGGTAGTTATGTAGCCGCATGATGTGGGGAGGAAAGGGGTATGATAGTAAGGATGCCCCATTAAACCACCAAGCATGACATCTGTTATTTTCAAATGTGTCTTCAGTGGGGGTTTTTTTCAGTATTTGTCACTGAAAACATAGAAAGCCATTACTGAGAGATCATTTCTCATACCCAGCCACTGACGAGTTAGCATACATCTCTTACCATTGGGCAGTAGTTACCAAAGCCATAACTGATGAGAGTAATTGAATCCCCGGGGCCTTTTTCTTTGAGCAGTGTATGGTTAGTCAATTAAGTTTGATTCAACAAATATTTCCTAAATGCCACATTGAGCCAGGCACTGTGATGAAAAGATAAAATTGAAAAAATCCCGGACTTGAAGGAGTTTATACTCTACTGGGGAAAACATACTCTAAGGGGAAAACATTTTCTTAAATAACTCATTTCGATGTAAATAGTTGGAGAGAGAGAGAGAGAGAGAGAGAGAGAGAGAGAGAGAGATATGATAGATGATTATATAACTATCAATACAAATACAAATATAGACATAGATCAGATAGATAGATATGGAAATACAGATGATATATACATATAAAGATGATATAGCTATAGATAGATAAATAGGTGATATGGATATAAATATATTGATAGTATAACTCTAGAGCTGATATAGATTGGGATATAAGTAAATATACAGGTGGTATAGAAATAGATATACAGATGATATCAATTTAGTAATTAGATGTTTACATATACACAATATAGATTTATACATAGACAATACAGATTTGTGTATATAGAGATGATTTCAATATAGAGATATATAAATATAGATAGATCACATAGATTTAGATATTGTTGTTGTTTGTCCTTCATTTTTAAAGAGGAACGATGACATCACAGCGGGATGGCTTGATTAATATATGAATTGGATTTAAGTGAAACAGAGTTGCACAAAGTCATCAGCCTCAGTTTTTCCTCTGGAGTCATCAAAGTCCAGTGGCAAGACAAAAGTCAAGACAAATGGCAATGGCTGGGGATGCAGTGAATGACCTTAGTGTCTTTGATGTCTGACCAAGCTCTTAGCACTCCATAGCACCTGATTTAACCACCTTCATGGCCATCAGAACAATATATTCACCTCCACCCATTCTACCAGGGTAAGTTTTCACATGCTTAGGGTAGATACCTCCCTAGTTCACTAATGAGTTTAAAGCCCATTGGTTTAGCCCATATAGTGAATGGTTTACTGAGGTGTGGCTACTGCCCATACTATAGCTTCTTAGAACCATAAGTGAGAGTTGGGTATGAGGTAGACACTAAACATAGATGAGCAGCCCTGAAAAGGGCTCATCAAGCCCTCATACCAGAAGTGCTAGTCCTTTTTGAACACCCCATATACCTAGAGATAAATTATAAAGATACAGGCATATAGATGATATAGATATAGAAATAGAGATACAGATTATATGAATACAAACATATAAATTCTATCAATATAGATATTCCAAGAGATGAAGATGATGATATAGAACATGTCAACCATGGGGACCATTTCTACATCAGGAGGCAGCATACAGTATAAAGAGTACTGACTGGTGTCAGAGGACATGGGTCCTAATCTCCCTGCTTATGTTGACTACTTATGTGACCCTGGGCAAGTTTACCAACTTCCTTGGCTCTCAGTTTCCTTGTGTGTACAATGAGAGCCTTGGACCAGATGATCTCTAAGATTCCTTTGAACTATTTAAGGTACAGACTAGTGTGGGGAGGTTGGGGAGGACAAAGAAGACAAGGAGCATCTGGAAGGTGATTATATCCCCACAGGAACATTCAGTCAAAACAATTAACAGAAAGGTTTAGTGATACCTACGAGAGGCAAGGTGACATGGGTAATGTGTTAAGGAGAGCTTGTCAAGAAATAGGTTATAATTTCAAAGTCATTGGGCAAGGAAACCAGAAAAGTGGTGTTCAGATTTTCGTACTGTGTCTGAAAAAGTGTAAGTGCTTAGTAAATAAGAGAAAGAGAGAGGGAAAGAGACAAGTAGGATGGGGGGGGTGACCCAGAAAATAAAAACCTCATATAGATATAGATATAGATAGAGATAGAGATAGAGATAGAGATAGAGATAGAGATAGAGATAGAGATAGAGATAGAGATAGAGATAGAGATAGAGATAGAGATAGAGATAGAGATATAGATAGAGATATAGATAGAGATATAGATAGAGATAGAGATATAGATAGAGATAGAGAGATATAGATATAGATAGATAGATAGATAGATAGATAGATAGATAGATAGATAGATAGATAGATAGATATTCATCAAAAGGTGAAAAGATTTACTCCAAAATCCAATGAGAGGATTCAGTGAGAGGCGGGATGATTGTTAATAGGCTGAATGGATCAAGTGAAGCGATGCCCTTTCCAATAATAATAATGACAATTTAAATTTCATTAGTGTTCTCACAGAAAAGAGGTATGAAACGTGATTGGAGGAGGAGGTAACAACGCAGAGAGCAATATGGCCTCAGTGGATAGGTGGGAGGAATGTAAAGCCTAGTCTGGTCTGTCACTAGCTATCGATCATCCATGTTTATATCTATACTGTGCATACAATACACCACAATTATGATGGGGCTGAGCTCTGGGGCAGAGGTTCCAGAGATGAGTGGATAACTGCAATAAAGGCATGAATGGTTTCCATTGAAGGAGATTGCTTATCAAATAGACAGATAATGAAAAGCTGAGAAAGGGAGCTAGCATTTTGCATGATAATCATCCTGATGAATTAAAACACTGGACAGAATCTAATGAAATAGGACTAATTTTAATAGATGTTAAAATTTGCACATGGGTTCAAAAACTCAAATTTGCAAGTACAAGATGGAATAGGCATAGAGGACTAGGAGTTTGTCTGAAAAGATCTAGGATCATAGCAGAGAATAAGTTCAATATGTTTTTGGTTTGGGTTTTTTTTTGTTTTGGATTGGTTTGGTTTTCTGTGGGGCAATGGGGGTTAAGTGACTTGCCCAGGGTCACACAGCTAGTGTCAAGTGTCTGAGGCCAGATTTCAACTCAGGTCCTCCTGAATCCAGGGCCAGTGCTTTATCTACTTTATCCATTGCACCACCTAGCTGCCCCCGAATAAGTCAATATGAATCAGCAATGGGATGTTCCTGGCTCCCTCAAAAAAAAAAAATGATAATATTTTGCATTAAAAGAGGCAGATTGGAGGGGGTGGAGCCAAGATGGTGGAGGAAAGACATTAAACTCACAGGGCTCTTGATACAATCACCCCAAAAATAGCAATAAAAGAACCCTTGGGGCAGAAAAACACAAAAATATGGACTGAGAGTTTTCTCCAGCTATAGATATACTTCAGGGGGCCATGTTGGGCCACAAATAAAGCCTAACCCTGCAATAAGGCCAACACACCAGACATCTGCCAGAGGAATTTGCCCCAGTGCCTCTGAATCGGCTGCAGCACCGGAGTCTTCTGGAACAGAGTGTGCAGTCAGGCTGAATGGCTGGCTGGGGTGGGGGGGAAGGGGGGGAAAGGGGGGGGGAAGTGCAGGGGTACCAGTGGATTGGGGGAAGGATTCAACTGTCCCACCGCAGTGGGCAACCAGGAAGATATCCTGAGTGGTGGGAGACCCAGGTGGGGGAGGGGAACAGGGGAGCAGTCTCATCAGAAGCTGAGAACCACACCACAGAAATCTTTGCTGGTTGGTTGCTTAATGAGTAGGCCTGAGGTTATCTCCAGACCTGAGAACAGGCCAGGTGAGATTAAAACCTGCCCCCCCAACCCAAAACACCTGGGACCCTCTGAAGCTGAGAACAGGAGCAGAGCTGAGAAGCAGCCCCACCCCACCCCCCAGTGGAGAGTTTAAAATCAACTGAAAGCAAGGACAGGCAGGCTGACAAGAAGCCCAACCATCCCCTGGGCCATGCTGTAGCTTGAACAGTGTGTCCTGGAAGCAGCACCACACTTTAAGAAGGAGTTAAAAGCCAAGAAATAGTAAGCCAGGATGAGTAGGCAGATAAAGCAGAAGACCATCGAAAATTTCTTTGGGGGTAAGGTAGACCACAATACAACCTCAGAAGGAAAAGATAATAGCAGGGTCAAAGCTCCAACATCCAAAGCTTCCAAGAAAAATATGAACTGGTCTCAGGCCATGGAAGCTCTCAAAAGGGACTTTGAAGAGAAAGTAGGAGAAATAGAAAGAAGATGTAGAGAAAAGGAGGAAAGAATGGAAAGGGAAATGAGAGCAATGCAGGAGAGTTATGATAAAAAAGTCAACGGTTTGGAAACTCAAATGGAAAAGGAGATTACAAAACTGTCTGATGAAAATAACTGCCTAAGAATTAGGATTGAACAAATGGAAGCTAGTGACCTTATGAGAAACCAAGACACAGTAAAGCAAATCCAATTTAATGAAAAAGTAGAGGGCAATGTGAAATATCTCCTTGGAAAAACATCTGACCTAGAAAATAAATCTAGGAGAGAGAATTTGAAAATCATTGGACTACCTGAAAACCATGACCAAAACAAAAGCTTAGACACCATTCTCCAAGAGATTGTGAGGGGAAATTGCCCTGATATTCTAGAAGCAGAAGCTAAAATAGAAATTGAAAGAACTCACTAATCAACTCCTGAAAGAGATCCCAAAAGGAAAACCTCCAGGAATATTATAGCCAAATTCCAGAACTCCCAGGTCAAGGAGAAAATACTGCAAGCAGCTAGAAAAAAGGAATTCAAATACTGTGGAGCTCCAATAAGGATAAAGCAAGATCTAGCAGCTTCTACATTAAAGGACCAAAGGACATGGAATATGATATTCCAGAGGGCAAGGGAACTGGGACTTCAGCCAAAAATCACGTACCCAGCAAAACTGAGTATAATTTTTCAGAGACAAAAATGGGATTTCAATGAGAAAGAGGTCTTTCAAGCATTTGTGATGAAAAGACCTGAACTGAATAGAAAATTTGACTTTCAAATACAAGACCCTGGAGAAGCATAAAAAGATACACAGGAAAAAGACTTCATGAGGGATATTAAAAAATCAAACCATTTACATTCCTAAATGGGAAGATAATACTGTGAAATCATAAGAACTATCTCAGTAAGAAATTCACAGAAGACAGGGCTGAAATGAATATGAAGGGATGATATCTGTAAAGCATTTATGTTTTGTTCTTGTAGGGCAGACAGGGTGGGGTGTCTTATGTCTGGGACTGGATTAGGGCTTGGGGCCTCCTGGGTCCAGAGCTGGTGCTTTGTCTACTGTGCCACCTAACTAATCCATGATGACATCATTAAAATAGGGTTGAGGTGTAGGAGGAATAAGCTGGGGGAGGGAGAAGGGGAGAGATGGTCTGGGGAGAGGTAGTTCACATGAAGGAAACAAGAAAAAAGCTTATGGAGGAGAGTAGAAGAGGGGGAAGGATTTGGGGAGTGAGTGAACTTTAATATTATCAGAATTGGCTCAAAGAAGGACTAACATACATACTCAAGTAGGTATAGTAATATATTTTTGCCCTGGGGGTGAGGGAGAAAAGGGGAGGGGGAAGAAGGGAAGGAGGAAAGGGAAGATTGGAGGAGGGAGCAGTAAAAAACAAAACACTTTCAAGGAAGATGAAGATGTTCTGCATTACTGCACCAGTATGACATATTGAATTGCTTGATCTCATAGGGAGGGTTGAGGAGGGAGGGAGGAAGAAAAATTTAGAACACAGAATTAGCTCAGGGACACTGATCTCACTGGAGTGGGCTTATGGAGGGAATAGCTTTCATACCCAATTGGGAGGAGCAATCTATTTAACCCTGCAGGAAAATAGGAGGGGAAGAGGATAAGGAAGAAAGGGTGAAAAAAGGGAGTGTAGAGCAAGGGAGAGGATAGTCAGAACTAAAACACTTCTGAGGAAGAATAGGTAAAAAAAAAAAAAGATAGAGTAAATGTCATGGGAAGGGAGTGGGATGGAGGGAAATAGTTATGATGATTGATTATAATGGCAAAATGTATGGTACCTACTTTGCTGGGCTTTTATGTAGAAAATTCTCTGTCAAGCTTAAGGTACTATATACAGGTTATGATAAACAGATACTATCAGAAAAATCTGGAAAGACCTACATGAACTGAAGCAAAGTGAAATGTACTGTATACAAAATAACAGCAATAGTGGGGGATGATCTGCTGGGAAGCATGTGGTTATTTTCAGCAAGGCAATGATCCAATATAACCCTGAAAGACTTATGAAGTTTGCAGCCCATCTGCAGAGAAAGAACTGATGGAAACACATTTTAAAATTTTTTTTCTTTTCCTCTTTGACAATTCCTTAATCTGAAGTTTTGGTTTTTTTTACTGTTTTCTCTCACAACTAGCTAATATGGGAATTTTTCCATGACTACTCATGTATAACTAATTTTGAATTGATTGAGTTCTTGTGGGTGGGGGGTGGGAATGGAGGGGGAAGAGAAGTTGGAACACAAAGTTTTTTAAAAATTGATGTTAAAATTTTGTTTTTACATATATTTTGGAAAATAAAATTCTATTCAAAAAGAACGAAAGAGGCAGATGTTCAAAAATTGTTATTAATCTTGTCCTCCACTCTGGTCAGATAATATCTAGAATATTATGGCCACCACATTTTAGAACACTAATATTTATAAACTTTGAGCAGTTAGGTGGTACAGTGGATAGAAGAGCAAGCCTGGAGTCAGAAAGACCTGAGTTCAAATCCAGCCTCAGACACTTAAAAGCTGTGTAACCCTGAGTAAGTCATATACCCTTGTTTGCCTCAATTTCCTTATCTGTAAAATGGAGAAGGACAAAACAAACTACTCCAATATATTTGTCAAGAAAACCCCAAATGGGATCACAGTCAGAGACAACTGAAATGACTGAACAACAACAAATTCTGAAAATTTCCAAGTGATCATAAAACAAAATAAAAATTGGTGATTCTTGAGTCTATGTAAAGTTTTCATTAGGAAATTTTCTACCAAAAAACTAAAGTAGTCACTAGTCCTAAGGAGGTTACTCAATTGAAAGGCAGGTCACTTTCAACAGCACAAAGAGGGACTGATCAGACTTGTATAAGAACCAAAGCAGTGAGTAGGGTATTTATTGAATAGCAATGATAGCCATTTAGGGATGAAGCCATAGGAAATTATGGGAATATACCAGGCTATCATTAATTAGGAAGGGGAATCTCTCTCTGTTTTTGAATAATATATGCGTTGGCATCCAAAGTAGTAAAATAAAACATAACAATGAAAATATATTAATCCTTCCTCCCCCAAGGCTTTTCCAAACACAATTCTCAAACAGACACAAAACCTGAAAAGGGAGATTACTCCTGATGGACCCCACCTGCTGGCAAAGCCATATTTCCAAAAAGGTGCCAGGTAATAAAATTGCTTCATAGGCAATTAATAGAAACCACATGCTTCTGAAACTAGTTAATCTCTAAAACATGGGGCACAAAGGAAATAATGTATAGGAGCCTTTTAAGCCTGTGACAGTCAAATATAATCAAAGGCTACCTTTCTTTTATTCTCCTGGCTCAGGTAGAAAGATATAGGCTCTCTCTTACTATTCCTTTCCTTTCGTTTGGCTTAATTGGGTGACAGAGCAGTTCAAATATGTACAGTGACATTTCATGAAATGGGGAGAGAAGTAAGATGGAGATGGATTCCATCCATATAAATAATAAATTCTCCCAGTGCCTAAAATAATCCTGGAGCTGCATTAGTGCCCATTTGCATTCCTCTTTAATACCAAACAGATGTTGCATTTTTCATCTTCTTGCATTTTACAGAGAAGGGAAACAAAGAGCCCCAGCCTTCATCCCACCTCACCACTTGGCTTCATTAAAATCTATCCCACAGCCACTCCCACAGGTCTGAAATCTCAGTATGATCAGGAATGTGCTCCATTTCTACTGTTCTGAAATAGACTAGAAAACTGTGGTATAAGTTTTCAGATAACCAATGAGGATTTCAGATGCAAATCACCTCTGAAACATCCTGACAGAATTGCAGTACCCTAAATGTGAAGTGTTGGGGGTTAAAATGGGGGAAGGGTGCTTCCGGAAATGGAAAAAAGTTTGCTTATAGAAATAAAATTTTCTCTGAAGAGTATCCTTGGAAATCCCTATTTAAAAACTATCCTGCTCATTTGGTATCATTAATATTTATTTTTAACCATGAAAAGCAAGTTGTGCCCCCTCCCCATTTTTCTAAGAATTGACTTTTGTATTTTTCAAACTCAATTTCTGCAGTAATTTTCCTTATCATGACATTGACAGATAAAAATTTATCTGATTGCTTTTATTATGGTTAAAGACTTATTGTTTTAATTTTATTATGGATAAATGAGACAGCCAATGTAACTTATTTTCCAGAAAGCAATCTCTTTCTTTGGGAAAAGATTTTAGGACTCCACTTCCCATGAGATTGTTGACCTGCAACAGGAGGATCATTTCACAGAGAAACAACTTTGGGAATTAAAGGATCAGAAATGTTCATTGGGAGGGGAGGACTAGAGGAGGAGAAGATGTTATAGTAATGGTATGATGAAATCCATAAATCTGGTCTATCCCTGAGACCTCATGAAACAAAAAAGAAATGACTGCCAAGAGTACTGAGAATATTCTGAACAGCATTATATTAATAGATGTGGCTTTCAGAGAGCCATACATTAATAAGTGAAAAGCATTCAGTAAGTACTTATTATGTGCCATACATTTTGCTAACTGGGGAGATACAAATGAAAAAGCAAGGCAGTCCTTACCATCTAGGAGCACCTATTCTTAGAAGAGAAGATAACTCATAGAGTAGGCTGGTAAAAATGGAGGAGGGTTTTGGTCTAGGAAGTCATGGAGATGGTAAGTAGAGCTGTAAGGTTGATGTGACCTTTCTAGGAATGGTTGTGTTGATTTGATTACTGTGTTCCTAGGACAAAGGCAGGGAAAGAGGTGTTGGGAAAGGATGGTATGGAATGGCATTGCAAAGAGATGACCACAGTGCATCATGGTGGATCCATGGTCTGCTAGCTATGGTGAATTTTCACCAATCAGGAACTCAAAGACCAGAGTGAAAGCTGGAGGATCCGTCTGGAGGCTAAGGTTCAAGCACAGTGGCATGGGAAAAAGTCAAGAATATACTATCATCATGCATGGGGAGGGGAGAAGAGGGAAGGAGAGGAGAAGGAACTCTGTAAGACATAATGCTAATATTAGCTAGCATTTATTACAGCTCTTTAAGAGTAGCAAAGTTCTTTTGTCACTTTAGAAGCTTGAGTCCTAAAAAAGCTGTTTTCCCAGGCAACTGGTAGGAATTTAAGTCTGTAGGTATACATACATATACATATACATATACATATACATATACATATACATATACATATACATATACATATACATACACATACACATACACATACACATACACATACACATACACATATACGTGTGTGTATGTGTGTGTGTGTATGTGTTTGTGGATTTTTTTTTCTATTCCTTTTGAAACCCAACAGGTGTCAGTTTGGCTGAGTATCATTCTCTCTTCCCTTTTGGGCGAGTAGCTACAATTGATTCTCCTTGACCACACATCTCTACTTACTGTTTAAAGTCCCAACATTCTTTTGAGGTTCCTTCCTCTACTCCTTCCTCCTCCTCCTCCCCCCAAAGGTGCCTTATTCAAAGGAACTGGTTGGCTAGAAAATAAAGAAGTTTTTTTTTTTTTTCCTAGGAAAGGGACCCTAGTTTCATGTGGTTTCTTTTCTCTGCAAAATTAGAAAACTTAAAATTAGAGGTTATTAATAAAATTCTAAAAAGCTCTGAGTCCCTAGGCAATCTTTTCCTTCCATGCTGGAAAGGAAGCATTCCAATCAGTTAAATTTGAGTTTATCAGTTATACATTTGCTTTTCCCAATATCCATGTACTCTACATAGCACTACTTCAAAGAATAATAAAAATCATTTTATCTTTATCTAGAAAACCAACATTAAAATAAATCCAAATAACTGGTAAATAGGTTTGAAGGAGCAAATAAACTCTTGAGTGGTAAACAATGCCATCCAATTATATGGGACATTTTTTAAGGAGAAACAGGAAGAGTAGATTCATAATCATACCAATATCTTCTCCAAGCAGGCATAGTTCTTTAATTCCCTGTTGGCTTCTTTTAATAAACTGAGTCAGGGAAATGAAAGGTTCCAGCCACTGTCTTCTAGAAAGCATCTTCCATCTACTGCTTTTGTTCACCAATCACTGTTGCAGCTTCTCTCTCTCTCTCTCTCTCTCTCTCTCTCTCTCTCCCCCCCCCGCCCCGTGTGTGTGTGTGTGTGTGTGTGTGTGTGTGTGTGTTCCTCCTACTACTTAGTACAAAACAGTTCTCAAATTGGAATAAGTCAATCCACTCCAAACTAAACCATATGGTAGTTCAGTCTCTTCTCAGGCTGGGAAAAGATTACAACTCCCAGGGTATTTAAGAGCCAGTAGAAGTCTTTCTCTGAATGACTCAAACTTTGCTTTGTAACTTTCTCCCAATCAAAATATTTTATTATTTCATTATATGATTCCTGCCTGACCTGATCACAACAATAAAATAAACAAATTTGAGTATAAAATTTAAAAAGATTTTTAGTAAGAATCAGCATAACTAAAATACAAAAGAAAATCAAGTAGGAAAAAATATTTGCACAAAAAATCTCTTTAAAAGCCCAAAGAGCTATGAGACTATTCATACCCTTTGACACATTGGTACCACTGCTAGGTCTGTATCCCAAAGAGACCATAGAAAAAGGAAAAGTATCTACATGTACAAAAATATTTATAGAAGCTCTCTTTGTGGTGGCAAAGAATTGGAAATTGTAGGAATGCCCATCAATAGATGAATGGCTAAATAAGTTGTGGTATATGAATGTATTGGAATACTATTGTGCTGTAAGAAACAATGAGCAGTAGGAGTTCAGAGAAACCTGGAAGGACTTACATGAACTGATGCTGACTGAGAGGAGCAGAACCAGGAGAACATTGTACGGCAACATTGCATGATGGGCAATGGTGATAGACTTGGCTCTTCTCAGCAGTGCAATGATCCAAAACGGTTTCAAAGAACTCATGATAAAAATGTTCTCATCATCCAGAAAAAAAACTGTGAATTATGAATGCAGTTTGAACCATACTTTTCTACTTTTGGACTGTTTTTTCCCCTCTTTTTTGAGGTTTTCCCCTTGTGCTCTGATTCTTCTTTCACAAGATGACTAATGTAAAATATATTTACTGTATATGTTCATATACAACACATATCAGACTGCTTACCATCTTGGGGAGGAGGGAGAGAAGGGAAGGTGGGAGAAAAAAATAGAACTAAAAATCCTATGAAAACAAATGTTGAAAACTATACTTATATGTCACTGAAAAATAACAAAATACTTTAAAAGAAAAGGATACCAGAACCAAACACATTCAGGGAAGCCTGAAGCAGGTGTAAATTCTAAGTGCCCACTTTCCCAAGGAGCCAGCAGCATAGAAGGATTATGAACTCATCCTCATACATCCGTCTTAGCCAGCCATCCTACTTACAAGGTAGACCCTGGAGAATAAATCTACAAATCCTTTCCTGATCAAAATGGTCCTGATCTCTGTGGTGATACTACTAGTAGTTAGTATGCTATCTTTAATCAACCTATATCTGATTGCTTATTGTCTTGAGGGCAGGTGGGGGGGGGAGGAATAGAATTTGGAACTCAACTTTTTTTAAACAATGTTTTAAAATGGTTTCAACATGTAATTGGGGGAAAAACTAAAATATATTTTAAAAGGATATAAGTCCATTGATTAAATATAGACTGAAGCATGATATTTTTCACTTTCATTTTTTTATTCAAGTTTTCTTGTACAAAATGATTAATGTGGTAATGTTTTACATAATTGCACATGTATAACCTATATCTGATTGTTTACTGCCTCAGGGAGGGAGGAGGGGTGGGACAGAAGGAGTGATAGAATTTGGAACTCAAAACTTTAAATAAAAATGTTTATTATTTTAAAGAATATAAAGTCCATCCATTCCTACCCCCCAAAAAAGGACATCAGTCAATCAATTATTGAACATTAAGTGTATATATATGGGTGTGTGTGTGTGTGTGTGTCTTTTTGTATGTGTGTATATATATATGTGGAGAGAGAGAGAGAGAGAGAGAGAGAGAGAGAGAGAGAGAGAGAGAGAGAGAACAAACCAAGAAGTATGTTTGGTGCTGAGTATATATAAAACAAAAGTGAAACAATTCATGTCTTGGAATTTCTTTAGATTACCTTAAGGAAGAAAGGATATAAACAAAGTTAAATTCAGGATATATATGGAAATTATTATAAATGTGTAAAACCAAGAACCATTCCCCAAGATACAAATGGAAAATGATTGTATCCACATTGTTTTCAAAAGAAGAAATTCAAACGATCAGCAGCCACATAAAAATCAGTCAGTCAACAAGCACTTATTAAATGCCAATTATGTGCCAAATACAGTGCTAAGTACCAGAGATACAAAGAAAGGCAAAAAACAATCCATTCTCTCAAGAAGCTCACAGTCAAGTGGAGGAAATAACATGAAAATAATTACATATGAAAAAAGATAGAAACAAGATAAATTAGCGACAATCCATAGACCAAAAGTGCTAGCTTTAAGGCAAACAGGAAATGGCTTCATCCAGAAGGTGGGATTTTAGCTGAAACTTGAAGGAAGTTAGGGAAGTTAGGAGGTGGAGATGAGAAGGAAGAGAATTCAAGGGATGGGGGAAAGCAATTGAAAATATAATTGGATGCTGAACAGCAGAGTCCAGTGTCACTGTGTTGTAGCATCTGTGGAGAGGTGTAATGAGTAAGAAGACTGGAAAGGTAGAAAAGGACCAAGTTGTAGAGGTCTTTAAAAGCCAAATATAAGACACTTTTAAGCTTGCATTAAATCTAACAGGGTATTAACAAAAAATGTTTAATTCCTCATGTTCCTGTATGCATATTTTCATTTTCTTCCTGAATTTAAAAAATATGTACTTAATCTGGTTTTTTATCTATCACTATCCTCTAACTTGCCACTTTCATGTGCACTTCCTCTGGTAGAAGCCTTCCTGTTCAACGAATGTATATAACCCAGAAAAAACAAATCAGCACCTTTGTCATGAATATGAATAGTTCCTTCTGCATTCCAAGTCCATTACCTGGGAGGAATATTTCATCATCAGTCTTTTGAAGTCATTGTTGTTTGATATTCTGATCAGAGTCAAAGTTATTTTCTTTCATATTGTTATTGTGGTAATCATATAAATTGTTACCCTGGTTTCACTAATTTCACTCCGTGTCAGTTCATGCATATCTGCTTATGGTTTTTTTCCATTCCTTACAGAACAATAATATTCCATCATATTTACATATCATGATTTCTTCAGTCACTCCTCAATTGATGGGCAATTATTTTTGTTCTAGTACTTTGCTATTATAAGAGGGGGACAGCCATAAATATTCTCATATAAGACTCCTTCCTTGCTAAATTTGATCTCCTTGGAATATATGTTTTTAAGAAGGTTGGTATTATAACATTTATTAAAAATAATGCTATAGGTAGAATACATGCTTAATAGTAGTATTTCAGGGTACAATTTAGTTACTTTGGGGTTACAGTTAAAAATTATTTTTCCAGAATGGTTGAATCAATTCATAGATCTACCAACAATGCATTAGTGCATCTATTCTCCCATAATCCCTCTAACAATCATCCTTTTCCTCTTTTGTCTTCTTTGCCAAACTGGTAGGTATGAGATAGAAGATTGGAATTGTTTTAATTCTCTTTTTTTTTTTTTTTAGTGAGACAATTGGGGTTAAGTGACTTGCCCAGGGTTGCATAGCTAGTAACTGTTAAGTGTCTGAGGCCAGATTTGAACTCAGGTACTCCTGACTCCAGGGCCAGTGCTCTAACCACTGCGCCACCCAGCTGCCCTTAATTCCCATTTTTTAATTGTTGATTTGGAGTATTTTTGCTACACCAGACAAGTTGCCTTGGAGTTATAAAGCAGTATTATCAGAGATGGGACTTGAACCAAAGTTTTTCTGGCTCTAAGATAAGCTCTCCATCCACTGTGATGTGCTGCCTTACTGACAAGGGCAAATTAAAAGTCTTAGACTCACATTCAAAACATCAAATCCCAAGTACAAAAAGGGGAAAGGCATAAGGTGAAAGCAATTCATCAAAAACAAAAAAACAACCTAGGGGTGTTAGTAGACAACAAGCTCCAATTGGATCAACAGTACAATATTATATTTAAGAAAAATCATGCAATCTTGATTTTATAGAGACATCATATCCAGAAATAGGGGGTGATATATTAGTTGTACTCTGCCCTAGTCAGACTACTTCTGGAGTATTTTTTTCAATTCTGGAAGGACATTGGCAAGCTGGGAAGTATCCAGAAGGTAGCCAGGATGAGGATATGTCTGGAAATCATGCTGTGTGAAGGTAACTGAAGGATTGTTTATCATGGAGAAAATTTGGTGTGGCTTTGGAGGTGGAGTGAGTGTAGTAACTGTCTTCAAGTATTTGAAGGGCTGAGATGTGGGAAAGGGATTGTATTTGTTCTACTTAGCCCTAGAGGGCAAAATAAGAGGCAATGAGTAGATATTACAAAAAGGTGAATTTGTATTTTATGTCAGGAAAATCTTCCATAAGTTGAGAGCTCTCCATATGTAGAATGGGCTTCTATAGGAAGTAGCCAGTTACTCCAAATGGAGATCTTCAAGCAAAAGCCAGGTGACAAATAATTGGATATTTTGGAAAAGGGTTTCTTTTTCAATTATTAATTGAACTAGATGACCTCTGGGCTTCCAAAGATTTTCTGAATTTGTATTTCTCATTCTCATCCAACAATGTTGGCTGATGCAATGTGAGCTCATAATTCTCTATCCTTGTGGCCAAAAGAATTTTTGGGATGGTCAACAGCAGATCTAGATATGGGTCACTGTATGTTAAGGATTAGTGTCTGCTTTTTATGATCAGGTGTTAGGGTTTGGAAGAGCCCTGGGAGGTGAGCCCCTGATGGATTTTTCCTCAGGACATCCCTACACAGGAGTTTTATGATGCTTCATTCCTCCAAAGAAGAGAAAATTGGATTTACTCATCAGCATCAATGGCATTGGTGTGCAATAAGTATTTTCATGTCACAGATGAGAAACAGACCCTTCCTTGTACCTACACAATGAAAAATATCAAACCAAACAAAAAAAAAATTACCTCATCTGTGTTTTCAGCCATCCTCCCAACTGAATCAGTCTGGATGCCCCCACTCATCTGATTAATTGTGTATAAATGGATAATTAAGACTTCTGAAGAAAAATGACTTGACTGAAAAATGGTTGATTCTCTGACCACTTGGAAAGATAATGTGAGATGAAAAGAGGTTAAATGATTCCCTCAAGGTCACCCAACAATTAAACTCATGACAATAGGAGCATTTGAATCTATTGTGCCGACCAGTAAGGCTTTAGCTATCACTTTTGAATGGGAAACCTTTCATCACAAAATAAATGAGAAAGTAGAATAATTGTCCTCTCCTAGAGAAGCTTCGAAAGGGTGCATGGGACATGATACTAATGCAAAAGATACCCATTATATTTAGTGAAACAGGATGAGGTCAATGGGTGGTAGTTTGGATTTTGTGTGCGTATACTGTTAAATTCATCAAGATATTAGTATTTAATTAAAGGAAATCTATGAAAGTGGCTGGGCACTGTGCTAGGTGGTGGATATACAGAAACAAAAACAAAACAGCCCATACTTTCAAGGAGCTTAGTTTCTACTGTGGAGACACAATATGTAAACAAATAAGCAGATACAAAGCACAATAAAGTAATTTCAAGAGGAAGAAACCATTAAGAACTGGGGAGATAAGGAAATACCTAGTGCAGGAGATGGCCACGAAGCTACTCTTTCAAGCAAGATAGGGATTATGTGAGTTTGAGAGGAGGAAGGAGAGAAGTGGAAGTCTAAATATAATGTAGGGGGCAGCTAGGTGGCACAGTAGATAAAGCACCAGCCCTGGATTCAGGAGGACCTGAGTTCAAATTTGACCTCAAACACTTGACATTTACTAGCTGTGTGACCCTGGGCAAGTCACTTAGCCCTCATTGCCCTGCAAACAAACAAACAAACAAATAAATAAATGGATAAATGAATAAGTGAATGAATAAATATAATGTAAAAGTCAGTTCTCACCTATTGAAGGGACCTCTTTGGCACTCCTTGCAGAAGCTTCACTGTCCCTGAACCAACTTTTGGCCCCTAATTGATAATGAGTATGTCCCCAAGCTTATTATCAGTGATATCCACCCTTAAACCCAAGTCTTTCATTACAGTACCGACTTATCCTGGTGCCTGACCTAGACCTGCATTCAATTTGAGCCAAATCCTTGATACAGCTTCCCAGTTCGGTTGTTGCATTAATGTCAAATGTATATGTTCAACACACAGGGGAGATAATGCCATGTTTCAGAGGAGTGAGAGTTACACAGTATTCACTGATACAGTTTAATGTATCATGTTTGCATTCCAATGCTTTGATCCATTGCCTTTGAAAGCAGAGAATTACATCACTAAAATGAAGATCTACAAAGATATAGAGGTCTCTTCTTCCTCTTCTGACCCCTAGTAATTGGAGGGCCTATGACATCCCCCCAAATTCACCAATTCACAATCATCGATTGGATGTTCTGGTCCCACCTCCTTCTCATTCTTGTCTTTTCCATCACATAGTTTATGACATTTTGCCGTTCCACAAATTATTTTTTCATCCTAACGATTGTTTGGGTTTTGATTTACAGTTTAATGTCCCTTTTCTGATCTGCTTAAACCTCCTAACAGTCCATTCCATTTAGCCAGCTCTCCCTCCAAGGAACTTAACTAGATTGGCAAATTAGAGCCACTTTTTCAACAGACAGATAAATATTTCATTCTACCTAAGTATAGAGGGCACATTACAGTGGTGAAATAAATCAGAGCTTCCCTATAGATTTTCTTTACTTAGAGTATAGGAGGTGAAGGAATTTGAAATAAAGAAAAATATTACATAAGTAATTACCTAATTATTTCTTTGACAATTTGAGCAGTCTTTTAGCTCACCAATGTGAATATTCCCTCCATTTATGATGCTCCCAGCCCACCTGTGCTTTCTCCTCCAGGATGACTATTTTCCATGTTCTCCTGGAAATCTGACCCAGTGAATACCACCAAACACACTGGAGGGCCTCATCTAATTCTTTCAATATTATGTTGACATCAATGAAGCACATTACTAAGATTTGCCACATGACTGTCCATCTTCTAGTCCTACATCTCTCTGGTGATATTGTTTGCCCCGTTTTCTTATATACTTCTTAGCTAATCATGTGTTGTAACATACTCACACTCTCTGTGCAACTTATTGTCCTTTGAGTTACCCTCAACTTTCAGCCTTCAGAGAACATGGTTTTCTATGAATCAAAGTCATACACTATGACCAAAAGAATATTGTCCAAAAGAAGAGCCTTTGTGCAAAGAGAAACTTGGGGTTATTAAAAGGACTGTGCAATTGTCCAAAGGCAATTTAGCCAATTCTCCTCCTGTTCAATCCTGGTTCAGCTGATCAAACATGTGTAATATTGGTCCATGATTTTATGTACGAATGAACTAGCTCTGTCTGTTCTCCATACAATTGCTTATCATATTTGGAATGATAATAATAGTCTCCATCCACTTGGTTTTTTTCTTCCTATATGAATAGTGAGAACCTCATTTGTGTGACTATGGATGGATCTTACTTAGGGAGGCTTTGCAAAATTCATGAGCTCATGTTATCAGCCCAATATTATGTGGAGTTTCTCAATATCCATAGGAAATCCCTCTTTCTTTTCTTTTTGTTTTTTGCAGGGGGCAGTGACGGTTAAGTGACTTGCCCAAGGTCACATAGCTAGTAAGTGTCAAGGGTCTGAGGCCAGATTTGAACTCAGGTCCTCCTGAATTGAGGGCAGGTGCTTTATCCACTGTGCCACCTAGCTGCCCCAATCCCTCTTTCTTTTAATTGTTAATTAATGATAATAAATAAAAGCATGAGAGCAATAAGGAATAGTGAATAAAAAGCAAGTCTCAGCCAGGATGATGACTTCAATGCCTGCCCCTGACATATACTGACAGTAAGATGCTGTGCAAAATACTTAACCCCTCAATGCCTCTCAGGCAAGGCTTTAAGACTGTAAATTACACCATATATGTCAACTTTTACTTACAGAGCGGTTTCCACATTTGAAGTTCCCTTCACCAAGAAAGTGACAGGTCAGATTTAAAAACATACTTATTCCATAATTATAGCTCTACTTTTACTATGACCCAAACACCCAAGGTTATCTTATGGGATTTCTCAACATTTAGGGTGATTTAAAGAATGGGGGTAAGGTGATTATTTTAAGGGAAACATAAATACATTCATCCTACTAGCATTTATGACATATCTACTATGTCAGGTATTATGGTAGGCACAAGAGAGAGAAAGATGAAAATTTAAAAGTCTTAGACCTCAAGGACACTGAAATCTTTTCCAACATGTACATAGACAAATAAATACAAAATAAATACAAGTAATTGGAAGAGAGGACAATAGCCCCATTTTCTATCATTTAACTAATTCACACAAGGGAAAATAGCTGGCATGGACTGACACTTAACTTGCTCTGCTCTATCTTTCATGCTATACTTGGAAGAGTAGCCAGAGGGGGCATGGTTGACAATTGTTAGGTTTGTTGGATGCTAAACTACAGTCAGTCTTGGAAACAGATTTCAGACTCTCATTCCAAAGAAAATTTTTATCTACAACAGACAACCCACCTTTCTCTGAGGGAATTGGTTATATGCCATCATAATAGCACTTGAACCTCAAAATACACCTTTTTATGGCTTTCCAAACTTCACAAATGTTGATACTAAGTAGCAACAAAAGCATAGATTCTGTTGTTTCCCTGCTTCTTCTATCATGCCTTTGGGATCGATCTATTTGAAGGCATATTCAATGAATCTCCCCCTTTTCATATTTCCCAAATGACTCTGTCCTCTCAAAGACTGTTCAAATGAATTGAGTAACATCTGTGCTAAGGAAGGTGAATTTAATCCTCCACAAACAATTCAAAGAGCATTGATTAAGCACCTACACTTAGGAGGCACAATGCTGGTGCTGGAGAAACAAAGTTTAAAAATTCAACACTCATGGCCCACAAGGAGCTTTGATCTTACTGTATTCGTTGGTTATTTAATTCTTGGCTCTTCTTTCTTGGCTTTGTATGTTGATTTGTAATGAATTGTCTTCCTGAAGAAGAAACAATAATCAAGTTGGCTTTGGAAGTCATGTAAGTTGATAATTGTGCAGGTGATAGTTCTACTATCAGTCTATAATGTGTTTTCATCAGAAATAATGATGAGGCATTATTTTCATTAGACTTTAGCTGAAGGATTTAATGTGCATTTGAAAATCAGTCATATGTAGGTTAACAAACTAGTGTTACCTGATCATTAATGAACTGGGCAACTTGTATAATACTGACCTTCTTGCCCTGAATTCTCTTGGACAGAAATTCAGCTACTTTGGGTACCAGCCAGGAAGGTTGTTGGTGTTTAAATGTGTCATGTACCCAGGGAGACTCCAAATGGACTGAATGATTGCCTGAAAGGTTGACACAAGCCAATGTCTCAGGGCAGGGTTCTCTGACACTAAAGATGGTTCCATTCAGACATTACTTTTAAAAGCATCTTGTAGCCACAGGATTTATAAAGGCTATGTTTCAAGGTCAAAAGTAACAACTAAAAAATTGAACACAGTCCTAATCAGACTACATCTCTACTATTATGTCCAGTTCTAGAAGCTGCATTTTAGGAAGGACAATTGAAAAGAACCAGAAAGCATCTAAAGGGAGCCAACCAGGATGGTGAAAGGTCTTGAGTGAATGTCATAAGAGGATGCTTTCTTTTTTTCTTACTTAATAGTATTTTATTTTTTCCAATTACATGGAAAGATAGTTTTCATTCATTCATTTTTGTAAGGCCAAAGGGCTATAAAATCATGCATGCTCTTTGACCTAGCACTACTACTACCTGGTTGGTATCCAAAAAGAGATAAAAAAGTTAATGGACCTATATAACAAAAATATTTATAGCAGCTCTTTTCTGGTGGCAAAGAATTTGAAATTGAGGGGATGCCCATCTATTGGGAAATGGATGAACAAATTGTGGTATGTGATTACGATAGAATGTTATTGTGCTATAAAAAATGATGATCAGGATGCTCTCAGAGAAAACCTAGAAAGACTTACATGAGATGATGCAAATTGAAATGTACTGTGTATGAAGTAACAGCAATATTGTAAGATGATCATCTGTGAATGATTTGGCTATTCTCAGCAATACAATGTCCAAGACACCTCTGAAGGACTTATGATGAAAACTTCTATCCATCCCCAAAGAAAGAACTGATGGTGTCTGACTACAGATTGAAGCATGATTTTTACTTTATTTTTCTTGAGGTTTTTTGTCTGTTTCCTTTCACATGACTAATACGGAAATGTTTTGTATGACTACAAGTGTAAAATTTATATTGAACTACTTTCCTTCTTAAAGGGGGTAGGGAGGGTGGAAGAAAGCGAATTAGGAACATAATGTTTTTAAAAATGGATATTAAAATTGGTTTTACATGTAATTGGGGAAAAATAAAATTCTAAATATTAAAAAAAAGATTTTGAGTTCCAAATGTTTTCCCTCCTTCCAGTCCCCCCTCCTCAAGACAGTAAGCAATCTGATATGGGGTTATGTATGTACAGTCATGTTAAACATATTTCTACATTAGACATGTTGTGAAAGAATTATCAGAACAAAAGGGAAAAACTGCAAGAAAGAAAACATTAAAAAAAAAACCACGACAACAAATAAAGTGAAAATAATAGACTTTAATCTGCATTCAGACTCCATAGTTCTTTTTCTGGATGTGGAGACATTTTATGTCATGACTATTTTGAAACGGTCTTAGATCATTGCATTGCAGAGAAAAGCTAAGTTTATCACAGTTGATTATTGCACAATGTTGCTGTTCTGCTCACTTTACTCAGAAGTAGTTCATGTAAGTTTTTCCAGGTTTTTGTGAAATCATCCTGCTCATCATTTCTTATGGCACAATAGTATTCCATTACATTTATATACCACAACTTGTTTAGCCATTCCCCAATTGATGGGCATCCCCTCAATTTCCAATTCTTTGCCACCACAAAAAGCTTCTATAAATATTTTGTACATGTGGGTCCTTTTCCCTTTTTCATGATCACTTTGAGCTACAGACCTAGTAGTGGTATTGTTAGGTTAAAGGGTTATACACAATTTTCTAGCCCTTTGGGCATAGTTCCAAATTGCTCTCCAAAATGGTTGGTTCAGTTGGCAATTCCACCAACAATGCATTAATGTTCCAATTTTCTCACATCTTCTCTAACATTTATCATTTTCCTTTTTTGTCATATTAGCCAATCCGATAGGTGTGAGGTGATACCTCAGAGTTGTTTTAATTTTAATTTCTCTAATCAGTAGTGATTTAGAACATTTTTCCCATGACCATAGATAGCTATAATTTCTTTTCTGTTGTTGTTGGGTTTTTTTGTGTGTGAGGCAATTGGGGTTAAGTGACTTTCCCAGAGTCACACAGCTAGTAAGTGTCAAGTGTCTGAGGCCAGATTAGAACTCAAATCTTCCTGACTCCAGGGCCAGTGATCTATCCACTGCACCACCTAGCTGCCCCACTTTAATTTCTTTATCTGAAAATTGCCTGTTCATGTCTTTTCACCATTTCTCAATTAGAGGATGATTTGTATTCTTATATATTTGATTCAGTTCTCTATATGTTTGAGAAATGAGGCCTTTATCATTAAAAATTATTTCCCAGATTTTTGCTTTCTCTCTAATCTTGGTTGCATTGGTTTTGTTTGTACAAAACCTTTTTTAATTTAATGTAATCAGAATTATCCATTTTTCATTTCATAATATTCTCAATCTCTTGTTGGTCATAAATTCTTCCCCTCTACATAGATATGACAGGCAAACTATTTCTTCCTCTCCTAATCTGCCTATGGTTCCCTTTATGTCTAAATTATGTATCCAATTTGAGTTTCTTTTAGTATATGGTATAAATTGTTGAAACATGCCTAGTGTCTGCCATACTGTTTTACAGTTTTTCCAGCAGTTTTAGTCAAATAGTGGGTTCTTATCCCAGAAGCTGGAGTCTTTGGTTTTATCAAATAGTGGATCATTATAGTCGTTTACTACTATGTCTTGTCTTGTGTGCCTAACCTATTTCACTTATCCACCACTCTATTTCTCAACCAGTACCAAACATTTTTGATGATTTCCACTTTATCAGATAGTTTTAGAACTGATACAGCTAGGCCACTTTCCTTTGCATTTTTATTAATTCCTTTGATATACTTGACCTTTATTTCCAGATGAATTTTATAATTTTTTCTACTTTTATAAAATAATTTTTAATAGTTTGATTGATATGGCACTGAATAAGTAAATTAATTTACGTAGAACTGTCATTTCTATTATATTAGCTCAGACAACCCATGAACATTTGATATTTTTCCAGTTGTTTAGATCTGATTTTACTTGTATGAAAAGTATTTTGTAATTGTGTTCATATAACTCCTGGGTTTGTCTTAGTTGGTAGAATCCCAAATATTTTATATTGTCTTCAGTTTTTTAGGGTAGTGGGGCAATGGGGGTTAAATGACTTGCCCAGGGTCACACAGCTAGCAAGTGTCAAGTGTCTGAGCCCGGATTTGAACTCAGGTCCTCCAACCAGGGCTGGTGCTTTATCCACTGCAGCACCTCTACAGTTATTTTAAATGGAATTTCTCTTTGTATCTCTTGTTGTTGGGCATGAGGACAGTTTCAAAAAATTTGGAGTGTTTATCTTGAAGAAGAGAAGAATCAGGGAAAATCTCATGGTTGCATCAAGTATTTGAAAATCTATCACATGGAAGGATTAGATTTTTTCCTCCTTAGTCCCAGAGTGTAGAGTTAGGGACAATATAGGAAAGTTTCAAAGACATGGTTTTAGGCATGGTGTCAAAAAAAGTTTCTTAACTGGTGAAATAGGCTGCCTTTGGAAAATGTGAATTGTCTTTGCTTAGAAGTCTTTGAAAAGAGGCTGGATGACCAATTGTTAGGGATGTTTCTATTTTTATTTAAAAGTATTCTATTCAACTATTTAAAAAATTTAAAAAATAAAAGTACTATTTATTTATTTAGAACATTCTTCTCTTTGAAAACCTTAATTTCCAATTTCTCTCCCTCCCTCTCACCCCCTCCTCTCCTCCCCCAACCACTGAGAAGGAAAGCAATATGATATCAATTATACATATGAAATCATGTAAAACATTTCCATATTAAACATATTTTTAAAAACAGGAAAAGTAAAGTGATAAAATTATACTTCAATTTGCACTCAGTTCATTAGTTCTCTCTGGAGATGGAGATTAGTTTTTCATTGTAAGTCCTTTGTAATTGTCTTGGATCATTGTATTGATCAGAAGAGCCAAGTTTTTCAAAGTTGGTCATCATTATACCATTGCTGTTACTGTGCAAAATGATCTCCTTGTTCCTCTCACATCCCTTTGCCTCAGTTCATTTAGGTCTTGCTGTGTTTGTGGGTTTTTTTTTTCTGAAACCACTTTCTTCATCATTTCCCAGAACATAATAGTACTCCATCATAATCATATGCCATAACTTGTTCAGCCATTCCCAATTGGTGGGCATCCTCTCAATTTCCAATTCTTTACCACAACAAAAGAGCTGCTATAAATGTTTTTGTACATATATACCCTTTTGTTTTTCTTTTATCTTTTTGGGTTATAGACCTAGTCATAGTATTGTGGAGTCAAAGGATATACACACTTTTATAGCACTTTGGGCATAGTTCCAAATTGTTCTTCAAAATGGTCAGACCAGTTCAAAATTCCACCAATAGTTCATTAGTGTACTTATTTTTTTGCCCATCCCCTGTAGCATTTATCATTTCTGAAGGTGTGATGTGGTACATTGATTTTCTAATTCTTCCTCTTCCCTCCCTCTCCTCCCAATGCATCCCTCTTTGTTACTCATTTATCTTAAGAGGTATATTGTCCTAACATAATCCACTCCCATCCATGCCCTCTGTCTATGTAGACTCCTTCTAACTTCTCTAAAAATGATAAAGTTCTTAGGAGTTAAAATGTATCATTTTCCCATATATGAATGAAACAGTTTAACTTTATTGAATCTCTTATGATTACTCTTTTATGTTTACCTTTTTATGTTTCCCTTGAGTTTTGCGTTTGAATATCAAATTTTCTATTCTTTTCATCAGGAATGCTTGGAAGTTCTCTACTTAATCAAATATCCATCTTTTATCCTGAAAAAAATATGCTCAGTTTTATTGGTTAAGTTGTTCTAGGTTTTAATGCCGGCTTCTTTTCCTTCTGGATTATTCTATTCCATGCCCTCCACTCCTTTAATATGGCGGCTGCTAAAGCATTTATATGACATTTGCATAGTTTCTTTCTGGATGCTTATGATCTTTTCCCTTGACCTGCAATCTCTGGAATTTGGCTATAATATTACTGGGAGTTTCAATTTGGGATCTCTTTCAGGAGGTGATCAGTAAATTCTTTCCATTTCTATTTTACCTTGCAGTTCTAGAATATCAGGTAGTTTTCCTAGAAAATTTCTTGAAAGATGATATCTACATCCCAAAAAAGAGGAAAAGACCTATTTGTAAAAATATATTTCTAGAATTTCATTTTGTGGTGGTTAAAAATTGGAAATCAAAGGAATGCCCATCAATTGGGGAATGGTTAAGCAAGCTGTGGAATATGATTGTGATGGAATATTATTGTGCTATAAGAATTGACAAGGATGATTACAGAAAGGCCTGGAAAGATTTGTATGAACTGATATATAGTGAAGTGAGCAGAACCAGGAGAACATTGTATACAATGATGACAATATTGTTTGTTGAAGAACTGTGAATTACTTAACTATTCTCAGCAATACAATGATCCAAAAGACAATCCCAAGGGACTAATGATGAAGCATACTATCCACCTCCAAAGAAAGAACTGGTATTGATGGAATGCAAACTGAAGCATGCTATTTTTGACTTTCATTTTTATCTTTTATTCAAGTTTTCTTATATAAAATGATAAATATGGTAATGTTTTACCTAATTTTACATGTATAACCTATATCTGATTACTTACAACCTCAGGGAGGGGAGAGGGGAGGGAGGGAAGTTTGGATAAAATTTGGAATTCAAAACTTTAAATAAAAATTGTTTATTATTTTTTAAAAAAGAAAAATGATACCTAGGCTCTTTTGTCGTTCGTGACTCAGGATTTTTTCAATGTGATTATTTAAATTTTTTTTTGTATTTTTCTCATTCTCTTAACTTTATTTTATTGTTTTTTGTTGTTTCATGGAGTCATTAGCATGCAGATTGCAATACTAATTTTTATGGCATTATTTTTTTTGTTGTGCTTTTGTAGTTCTTTTTCCATTTAGTTAATTTTGTTTTTTTAAGTTCTTTTCTTCAGTGAATTTTTGTGCCTCTTTTATCAATAGGTTAATTCTGTTTTTCAGGTATTTTCTTCTTTATTTTTGTGACTCTTTTACCAAGCTATTAATTCTCTTTTCATAATTTCTTACATCACTTTATTTTCAATTTTCCCTCTACCACTCCTATTTTTTCTTTAACTCTTCTCGAAATTCTTATGTTTGTCCAATTAGCATTTTTCTTTGAGGCTTTGCTTGTAGCTGCTATCACATTATTGTATTCTTCAGAATTTGTATCTTGGTCTTCCCTGCCACCTTTGTAGCTTTTTAAGTTAAAATTCTTTTTGTTGTTATCTGCTTGTTTTTGCAGGCTTTTTTTTACTTTTAACTGTATGTTAGAGTTGAGCTCTACTCACCTCTGTGTGGGGAGGTCCTGTCCCAAGCTTCAGGCTTTTTTTTGTGCTGGTGTTTTCAGAGCTAGTTCGGGGGGAGAGGGGGGGGTTACAAGGTTTTTAGTGCTTTCAAGGTATTTTCCTGGGAAAGATATGGTCACTGTTCTTTTGGTCTTCACTCTGTTCTTTACCCAGGAATAGCTCCCAGCCCCATGTAGCCACAAGCCCTCATCTTGACCCTAGAACTGTGACCAGGTTCCCTGCTCTCCTGCAGCCACAAATGCTAGTGCTCCTCTTTCCCTTGGAACTGAGAGCAGGACCCTGCTTTCTCATGACTTACCACCTCTTCTCTGCCCTGGAACTGTAAACCAGAACTGCTTATGGACAATAGAGTTACCAATCAGCACAAGCTACACCCAATGCCAATAAGGGTCCCCTATACTCTGTGAGAGCTTTCAAAACTGCTGCTGCTGTTACAGCCACCTTCAAGGCCTGCTGTTAGTGCTAGCACTGAATGCACTGAGCTCCAGTCAGGCCTCCATCCTGGTGTCACAGATCTCTCCATCCAACCTCCTAACTTTTCCCAGGCAGGAAAAATGTATCATCCTGACATTTTATTGGCTCTGCCTCTCCAATATTTGTTTCATCCATTATTTTAAAGTTGTTTGGAGGGGGTGTGGAGAGAGGTCTATTGGGTTACTGCCTCTAATCTACCATCTTGGCTTCACTAGAATTTTCCTGACTCCTAAACCAGCTTGCCATCCACGATGCCACACTGCCTCTCAGGTGATAATAATCATATAAATTCACACATAGGATCACAGATTTAGATCTCAGACATCATCTCAGAGATCCCCATTATTTTATGGTAGAGGAAACTAAGGCCTAGATTGATAAAAGCAATCTTCCCATGATCATCCAAGTTGTAAGTCAAAAAGCTAAGATTTAAACCTAGATCCTCTGAGTTGAGAGCCAGTGTTCTTTCCTTTGTGCCTTAGGATCATATCCACAAGCACAGTACTACTGCATTTAACTATGAAAGAGATGGCAAAATGTTGCAAATGAAAATCTTAGAAGAGCTATCAAAAAGAAGAGGAAAGAAATTATTCTGCTTGACCCAGGAAGGTAGAACTATATAGAACCAAGGTATGGAAGTTGAATAGAGAAATTTTAATTCTATATAAGAAAGAACTTCTTGAGGTCAGCTAGGTGGCATAGTGGATAAAGCACCCACCCTAGATTCAGGAGGACCTGAATTCAAAGCCGGCCTCAGACACTTGACACTAGCTGTGTGACTATGGGCAAGTCACTTAACCCTCACTGCCCTGTAAAGAAAGAAAGAAAGAAAGAAAGAAAGAAAGAAAGAAAGAAAGAAAGAAAGAAAGAAAGGAAGGAAGGAAGGAAGGAAGGAAGGAAGGAAGGAAGGAAGGAAGGAAGGAAGGAAGGAAGGAAGGAAGGAAGGAAGGAAGGAAGGAAGAACTTCTTAACAAGTAGAACTATCCAAAAATAAAGTCTTCTCTCTTGCTGAATTCCTATTAACCAGAAGTAATCCATCTGATGTTAAAAGAACATTTTCCAGGGCTCAAATGATCATAGGATGTACAGTTGGAAATGACTTTAGAGACCATCCAGTCATTTGCTAATGAGGAACCCAAGGTCTAGAGAAATTAAATAACTTTACCAAGGTGATACAAATAGTGTTACTTCTAGGTGTTCAGAGAATTCATAATTAGACTTGGTGACTCACTCATTATAATGTACAGGACTGTTTTGCTTTGGTCTTTATATCCCAATTGGCTAACACAGTGTCCAGTGTACATGATAAATGCTTATTGATCGATTAATGTCAAAAAACTCAGGTTCCAGTTCCAGTTCCACCGTTTACTGTCTGTGTGACCTTGGGCAAGTAATTTTACACACACACACACACACACACACACACACACACACCAGGGCCTGAGCTTCTTCATAATTAAAATGAGGGGATTGGATTCATTGGTCTCTAAGGTCCTTCCAGCTCAAAATCTATGTTCTTTGGTGCTGAGCATAGCCCCTCCCCATTAAAATGTAAGCTCTTTGAGGACAGGCATACTATTTGCTTTTTGCCTTTGTAGCCACAAAACCTGGCATTGTGCCTGGCACATAGTAGATGATTAGTAAATGCTTGTTGATTTGAATCATTTTGAATTGTCTTACAGCATACTTGATCAAGAGGGCTCATACTATTCTCATGAACCTACATGAATTTTCTATGAATTATTTTTAATTAACTTCTGATGGTAATTTAAATGCTTTATCCCATTTGACTCTATTCAGCAGCCATCAAATGTCAGCCAGTCACAGACTTTATTTTGTTTTGAAAACCAAGAGTTATTAAACTATACAGGGGGGAAAAACAATGAGGAACCATAACAACCATAGCTTAGCCCAACAAGAAAATGGATTTCTGCCCTAGTACTCATAAGCCATTGATGCTTCATTCATTGTAGGGATTTAGGCTCTTCTGTGTGTTTCTTCTTATCCTGGAAAATCTTTATCTGAAGAAACTAATGTTTTGTCAAGTGCTATACAGATTCTCCCTTATGTCCCAAGAGAAGGAAACAAGATGCTTGCCTTTCTCGATGGAACAATGGTGATTTAACCATAAGACCCATGACATTATGACTTCATAATTGGGCCATGTTCTGCAAATCCAAAGCAGTATGCCTCTCAATGGTAACCTTACTAGTGAGAAGGAAAGAGATGGGCTATACAAGAAAGTGGATTTGACAGCTAAACACCACTGTGCATTCAAAAAATGGCATTAGGGAATTATGAGCCTGCATACACTGGTCATAGGGAAGTCAAGGCATGACCACGGGCAAAAGGCTGCCCAGAGGCAGGACTAGGCAAAGAAGAGGAGCTTCTTATTGGTTAAACTTTGCTTCTTTACCCTGAAATTTTCCCAAGGCAACTAAGATTTGAAACTGCTTCATATTTCCCTGACATCTATAAAGAGGGAAGCTTCTTTCTGTTGACAAAAAGTAAAATGACTGCATTTTGGGTTGTTTTATGGATTTTTCCCCTTCTACTCCTAGGGGGAAAAAAACAACTATGCATTGAAGATATGGATACACACACATACATATGATAAGAATTCATATGAATATATAAATATGCTACCCACACTTTTAGCTCAGCCTTCTGATGCCATGTAGACACTACCTGAGCAAAGAACCTCATGGCATTAGAAGCAACAAAGACAAAAATAGCAGAAAATTAATATATGTCTCCCCATTTCCATATTTACTAAATTAAACCATTATTAATAACAGGTTCTTGCACAAATAGAAATAAGCATTTAAATAGCTTAAAGAATAATTCATGAGCTTTGAACTTCAAACATCTGTCTCCATGTTTTAAAGTTACATCAATACATTTTAGCAATGTCTTCTATTTGCAGTAGTGTTTATAGGAGCAAAGAATCCCAGGCCTAGAGCTGAAATGAAGCTTGGAGATCATCATTCTAATCTTCTCATTTTATATAAGAGGACAAAGAGGTCAAAGGAGATCAAATGACTCACCCAAGGTCATACAGGTAATCAGCTAGCATCCCAGGAAGGATCTGAATCCATGTCTTCCAACTCCACAGCCAGTGGTTGCTTTTCTACTCTACAAATATTGAATTGTGATAAACTAGATAGTGTATGTCTCAGGGTAGTCCCCCTTTACTCAGTCCTGGACTAAGCAGATCTGAAGAATTGTTCTTGGTTCTAGTTACCACAGTGACTTTAGGAAGGACCTTGGAAAGGTGTGGGGGTCACATCCAGAGAAGGGCAAAAAGATTGGTGAAGGGTCTTGAAACCATACTATCCAAGAGAAGGCATAGAGAAGACACCATAGGGATACCTAAATTCTTTTACTGCACATGTATGGCTGAGGGAAGAGATCTGTTTCCCTTGGCCACTAGGAAAGACCTGGAATAACGAATGGAATTTAAAAAGAAGCCTTTTTAATCAGGATGTTTAAAAAGTTTTCTAAGAATCCAATCCTTTAAAAAGTGGAATCAGCTGTTTTTTGAAGTGGTTGGTCACCCCTCACTGTAGGTCAAGGAAGAGTCAGATGACCATGTCCCTAGTATGTTTCAGAGGCTCATATTCAGTATCCAGGGTTCATTCAGATGACCTCTGAAGGTCTTCCAACTCAGAGATTTGAGGATTTTTTGTCTCTGAGAATATGCCTTGTTATGTCTCCCACAAAATGCCTCTTTTCTTTATCTTCCTTCTCCAGAAATTTAGCTTCCATACTCTGTAATGGACAACTTAACTTCAAAATGATTCCTGAATAGGGGCAGCTAGGTGGTGCAGTGGATAGAGCACCAGCCCTGGAGTCAGGAGGACCTGAGTTCGAATCCAGCCCCAGACACTTACTAGCTGTGTGACCCTGGGCAAGTCACTTAACCCCAATTGTCTCACTAAAAAAAAAAAAAAAAAAGATTCCTGAATAATTTAGCCCTTTTCCAATCCTCCAAGACATTCATATTTTTAGGCTGAGATGGATCGTCATATTGTTTGTGTAGACATTTGCTAGGGGAGTTTTCTCAGTGGGTTATGAATCTTTCCAGGAACCTCTTCTCTCCTTTCCCCAAGCTTCCATTACTTTTCCCATTTGACTAATTGACAAAGATGGCACCTGGTGGGCCAGACCTTAAAGGACAGGAAAAACTTAAATTAGTAGAGAAGAGTACAGCCAGATTTTGGCAAGATTTGAAAAATCGGCAGTCTAATCCCTCCCAAAGTCCCTTCACTGAAGTCTTGAGAGGTAAAAGGCTTGCCCAGAGTCACAGAAGTTATTGGTGGTCGAGTTGGCAGAGGAAAATATTTTTAATAAAACTAATGTTGAATTGTTGAATCATGCAACCCATGGGTGTGTCAAATCCATAGACATTTTCACATTCCTATCTTTAGAAATTAATTTTCAGCATCTGTCCACTGTCTAGAATTATCACCAACTGAAAACTGACATAAAGAGCTGCCGGCCATTTTTAGGTCAATTCTCAACTGAATTCTAGGTTATGATGTCAAGCAATTAGGAGTTAACATTCAGTTTGTGTAAATGACTATGATGGGGTAGGACAACTTGTTGGCATTTTTCCTTTTAAATCTGCTTAGACAATTCACACTAGTCAAATGGAATAAGCATCCTTCAGCCAGAATTAACTCAGTCAGCAGGACCAAGAGAGCTCTTTAAATGATAAGTAAAGGAAACATGGGAAACTCACAAATTTCCCCAAAGGTTCACAGAATCACACATACTGCAAATTTATATTCATGTCATCAGGTAAGAATAGGAATAGGGACTGGTCCTATTCTATTATATAAGGAACTTCCAAGTAAACTGGGGCAGCTAAGTGGTGTGGTGGATAGAGTGCCCAGCCTGGAGTCAGGAAGACTCATCTTCCTGAATTCAAACCTGGCTTCAGACACTTACTATCTATGTGACCCTGTTTGTCTCAGTTTCCTCATCTGAAAATGAGCCTGAGAAGGAAATGGCAAACCACTCCAGTATCTTTGGCAAGAAAACCCCAAAAGGGATCATGAAGATTTGTACATGACTGAAAACAACTGAACAACCCAAGTGAAGAAATTATTACTACTACCAAAGTAGATTAGCACCTTCTTTGCACCTTAGTCTTATAGAGTTGCATAGGACAATGAGAGATTAAATAACTTGCCTAGCTCACACAGTCATTATGTATCAGAGACTAGACTGGAACCCATTTCTTCTTAGTTTTGAGGTGGATTCTATTAGTTACAGTACTCTGCGTCTCATATCATCAGAATGAACCAAAATGATACTAACATTGGAGAACACATTTAAAAATCTATTCTTGCAGTTAGTTAATGTGTAGTTATGTGTGCATTGGGATTCTCATAATTAAATGGCATGATAGGAAAAAAAATTAACTGAAGTTCAATACTATATCCTTCTTGGCATGTTAAACAAAAATGACATGACAGTAAGTGGCATTTCATTCAGTATTTCTGTTCAGTTGTTCATGTCAGATTACCCGACAAGACAATGTTGATGCTAAAGCCACCAAGATATCATTTTAAACTCATTTCGATTTCTTAGCCAACTCTTGTGAGCAGTGAAGTCATTGATTAATTGACTGGGCCTGAGCCAGATCATTCCAATCAATACTGTAAGGTTGAGTCAAGCATTGTTGTCATTCAGTATACCTGGGAATTTGTAAGCGACCATATCACTTGATCATACAAATGCCCATGACTACTACTCAGTAACAACAAGTCCATATGACTTCTATGGTGCTTCTCCATGCCACAGAGACTGATTGGGAGCTACGATGGAGCAAAGATGTCAGCAAGCTAAATAGGAGGGCCAGAATGGTAGGATGACTCTAAACTGGGCCATACAGGGGTCAGTTGAAGGAAATAATGTATTGAGACTAAAGAAGAAATTCAGGGGATATATGTGTATTTCTATTTATTATATATGTGTGTGTTGCATATAGACTCAACCTGCTAGGAAAAACCATTAAAATTCCAAACTCTTAGGTGAGATGGGGTTAAGGACAGGTCAAGTTAGGCATGGGGTCCCATCTTCCAAGAGCTGGCTTATTTTGCCAGTTTGTCACACATGGGTACCCCACCCAACCAAAGAAAGTTAAGTGGTCTGAGGGTTCTGCCCCTGTATTCATTCAGGATGATGGAGCTTAAATTGTTTCCTTAGAGAGCACCCATTGGGTCTTATGTCACTCATTTGCCCAGCCCACCCATTCTACAGAAAGAACAGAAAAGGAAAAACCTGACACGATGAAAATGGGGCAGCTCTCTGTCTTCAATGATTAGAGAGAACCCAACTTGCTGCTGCTCACATGTGACATTCCGTCACCTATCTCCATATCCTTGGTGCTTATCACTGTTCCTGACATACAGTAGGTGCTTAATAAGTGGTTGCTGATTGAAAGCATTCTCTGACCAAATACTATTTGATTGCATTTATTAAGCACTGTGCTAGATGCTGGTGATAAAAAGATAATTATAAGATGTTCAGAGGCTTTCATTCTTCTACCACTTGCTAGAAGTTCCATGTTAGCCATGATACTTTTTGTGCAGCCACATTGGCGTTGCCTTGGGCCTGGACAAAAATTAATACTAGACAGGTGGTTACTTGTCATATATATCAAGCATGACAAAGACTTGATATTCTTTAGGTGTGGGAAACTCCCTCCACCCATGAAGGCTGAAAAATATCCACAATTTATAGTGTTAACGATGTATCCCAAACTCAGAGGGGTCAAGTAAATTACCCATGCTGACTTAGCTAATAAGAGTCGAGGGCAGGATTTGAACTCAGATCTTCCTGACTCAGTCTAATACTCTATTCATTACACTCCACTGCCTTTCAATTTCTTATATAAATGATGGGAGTCAGGGAAAGGGGAAAGCAATTTGGACACAAGGTCTTCCTAAAGCTACTAGATCAGCCTTTCAGATGAACTACATAATTAATCCAGTTACTATTGTCACCAATTGACAGGCTATTTGACTGCATTTAATGAAGCAGCATTGCTTGGGCCTTGCCTCAGTAAAGCTCAACCCTCTGGACTAGACCATAGACAGCTGCTCAGTTTCTGGGCTAGTCAGCCACCAGATGACCTTCACTAAACACCACGGTACCAGATCCAGATTAGGGGTTATCATGAAGACATATAAATACTACTGTAGTAATTACTGCAGAGGGAAGGCTGACAGATTTATATCTGAAAGAAACCGTTTCCCTGCTTTGGGCAAAAACAGTCCACGGACTAAGGTCACAAATTCGAAATAAAGCAAGTCCCCATGCTACATGAATGTTAAATGTAAAACTGCCAACAAGCAGGTGCACCAGGTAAGTGGGCCATTTCTGGGAATAGTGTTGAAGATAGGCTGTGAGCCCACATCTCAGGTCTCTGCTTTGATGTTGAGCACTGTTCCCCCACAGACATGAGCATTAATCAAATCAGTTATATATAGAATATCTTACAAACAGAGATGCCCTTCTCTTTTCATTCCTGTCCTCTCCTGGGCCAATGATACATGACGTGTTTATCATGAAGTGTGTTAAGAAAATGGTCTACGGATTTTGTGCTTCATGGCAGAGACAGATCAACCTAAAACATTGCTTTTTCTCCTATAACCTTCTGGATTATGTAACTTATGTGGCCATTCTGATTGCTGATGCTTTGGTGAATGTGTAGAAGGAAGTAGTAGAGATTGAGCTGGAATGCACTGCTGGGCTGAAGGAAGCCTTTCAGGGTTGAACCAACCCTTTCAGCTTCTCTGCCTAGCCCAGAACCATCTACCAGGCCGTGTTCCATGTCAAACTAAACTGAGAGAAGTAACAGAGGTTCAGGCATGATCTTTAAACTGTTCTTACAACTTGTTGATCCTCATCCCTTCTTTATCTCTTAGATCAACTGTCATCTAACTTATGGTCAGAAACCCATCTTAGTTCCTAAGTCTTATCATTCTGCAGTCCAAGCTGGGCATCTGAACAACAAGGTAGAGAGATTCTTAACCCCTGGCTCAGAGAGATAACTGACAAACAAACAAACAAAAAGCTTCCTGGCCATTGAGTATGATGGCTGACTAAATGCAGCTGTATCATTTTATGTGTAGAAGAGGTCTACTTATTTCCATTGTTAAAGTACAAGGAACATAGCATAGCCAATGGTTCTGGAGAGGGCATCACAGCCGTGGACTAGATCTCCTCTGTAATGGAAATGTTTATCAAACATGTCATTCTTCAGCGTGTGTCAGAAGTCGTTATAAAAGCTGACTAATAGAGATGTGTTCACTCTTTATGGGAGAGGCTTACTAACCACACTAACTATAATATGGTGAATAATAGAGATATAGCCACTCTTGGACAGCTAGGTGACACAGTGAATAGACTGCCAGGCCTGTAGTCAAGAAGACTCAGCTACCTGAGTTACAATTTTGGCCTCAGACACTTACTGGCTGTGTGCCACTGGTAAGTCATTTAATCCTGTTTGCCTTGGTTTCCTCATCTGTAAAATGAGCTGGAGAAGGAAATGACAAACTACCCTAGCATCTTTGCCAAGAAAATCCCAAATGGGGTCATGAAGAGTCAGACACAACTGAAAAGCCTCACAGCAAAAGCCTCCCTTCGGGGAGAGGCTTACTAACCATAGCATCCTAGTAGATGTTGGCTAAAATACTACGTAACCTCAAAGATATCTGGATAGTTGAAGAACATCGACAGAGAACATCTGAGATGCATTGCCTGATGGAGATCAACAGAGAACAGTGAATCAAGTAAAGAATAGCACATTATTGTCACTAGAAGGCATCTATAGCTTTGCTGCAGAGATATGAGTTTCCTCCTTATTTGACTGGGTCTTGGCCATAAATAATTCCTGCATATGTGCTACTTTATTCAGATACCCCATCCATATGCTTTCTTCACTTATGTATGACCTATACATTTTTCCTCTTTAGGTGCATGGTTCTCATTGAATATGTGTGTGTATTTGTGAGAGAATGACCTCAATGTTCATGAGAGGGAAGAATCTGTTATTGCTGTTATTAAATTTTTATTTAATAAAAATAGTTTTCCTTATGAATTATGTGTTTTCTGAATAGTGAAAGTAAATATACAGGTGAGAGGATTTCTGACCTAAGTACCTAGAACTAATATCCCATAGGTGAAGGGAAAACTGGGTACCACAAATAAATGACACTTTTATTGCCTAATATTCAGAAAGCTGGATCTGGAGAGAGAGGACATCAATTCAAATCCTGTCCCTTTTACTATGTATTAGACTGTCATATTAACGGCAAAGGATGTCATTTGCCCATGAAGATTTCTTTCATAGTGACCTGTAATGGATGTTTCCTCATCCACAGTCTTTGTTGAACTATAAAAACTTCCCAGGACCTCAGTTAAGTCGCTTCTTCATGGGGCTTCCTCCAAGGGTCTGTAGTATTTTACCTTGGCGTTTCCAGCTATTTATACAAACATAGAACCATAGGTTACTTGAGATACTATTTAGTCCAAGATCCTCATTTTACAGATGAGGGAACTGAGGCACAAAGAGGTGAAATTATCTGTGAAGACCACAAGGTAGGTATTACATTTTTCGCTATCCAGCCCTTTCTAAGGTTGGTAGAACAAAGTCCCAGAACATGTTTTAAAGATGCTGCCTCAGAAAGGAATTTTCAGCACCAGCTCTGCCTAATACCATAAAACTGACCCCTAGCCAATAGGGAAGTGCAAAGCACTGGGAGGGGTGTATAGCTCCCAAGGCCATGCTCAATAAGGAACAGAATCTCAGAGTTGGAAGGAACCTGAGAGACCATTCAGCATGTATGTGTGTGTGTGTGTGTGTGTGTGTGTGTGTGTGTGTGTGTGTGTGTGTGTAAATAAGAATCCTATCTACAACATAATTGAATCTTTTCTTTGCCCTGAAGTCTTGCAATAAGTCCCCATCCCCCTTTTTTGTGTGTTTTGTTTTTGTTTTTGTTTTGTTTTTGCAGGGTAATGGGGGTTAAGTGACTTGCCAAGGTCACACAGATCGTAAGTTTCAAGTGTCTGAGGCCGGATTTGAACTCAGGTCCTCCTGAATCCAGGGCCAGTTCTTTATACACTGTACCATCTAGCTTCCCCCCATTCCTCTTTATTTTTTGGTGAGGCAATTGGGGTTAAGTGACTTGCCCAGGGTCACACAGCTAATAAGTGTCAAGTGTCTGAGGCCAGATTTGAATTCAGGTCCTCCTGACTCCAGGGTCAGTGCCCTATCCACTGCGCCACCTAGCTGCCTTCCCATTCCTCTTTTTTAAGAATAATTTTCATTGTTTTTCCTTACTTCAAGTCTAATTTTTCCTTTTTAAAATTCTTTATAACTCATTGATCTTAATTCTGCCCTCTGGAGTCACATAGAAGACACTAATCCTTCTTCCACATCATCTGTCAGTTTCTTGAGGCAGAAATCATCCTCTTCTTGCTGACTTACAGTCTTCTCTTCTCCATGGTAAACATCTCTAATTCCCATCTAAACTCTAATCTGAGATGTTGGAATCTCACAGAAGGCATATATAAATGAGGATGTGTCTCAAAATCCTCACAGTAGTGTTCTCTTCCCAAATGTAGAGGATTGCTAGGATCTATTTGCCTTCCAAATACAAAGAGACAAGATTCGGCTATGTGGCCCAAATTCAAACTACTGGTGGAGAAATTAAGATTCTCTATCCCCTCAAAATGAGGGTTCAGCTGATAGTTACTTCTAAACTGCTTAATACAGAGAGTAAGAACTCTTCTACTGCCTTTTTCTTGGATAATAACTGTTAGTAGCATATCTGGGTTTCAAACCAATTTACTTGTTCTCCTAACCCAGTGCTTTTCCTATTCATTACATGAGTGTCTTTTACCTGAACTGAGATTATGACAAAATAATCACTAATCTGTCAAAAAAAAACCACCCACAATCTTGTAATCATGTACACAAGTCTCTAATATGGTCTAATATGGTCAGATACTCCATCTAAATTCTTTCTCTTACTGATCTTTGACTAATAAAATATGCTTAACCACCATCTTGAAGATTAGTAATCTATTTAGTAGAACCTTCATATAAATTGCTTCACACACATGGCTGAAGAGGCAATAAAGGACTTCTCCCCTGTTCAAAAGGAGCCAGTATTTTTGATGCTTTGAAGGCCAATAGCAAAAGTCACTTATAAAACTCAGTGAGAGGGGCAGCTAGGTGGTGCAGTGGATAGAGCACCAGCCCTGGATTCAGGAGGACCTGAGTTCAAATCCAGCCTCAGACACGTTACACTTACTAGCTGTGTGACCCTGGGCAAGTCACTTAACCCCAATTGCCTCACCAAAAACAAAAAGACAAAACAAAAAACTCAGTGGGAAAAGCTAAACTATAAAAAGAAAACACACATCTACCTAGCAAAGAACAAAGGGAGAGAGAAAATGACAATAGGGAAAACTCTTACAAAAAATAATATGATCTTCTTTATGAAAGCAAGAATCTTAATTATAAACATGCTTTTAAATCTTTTATACACGCGTTTCAAAAAACACTAAAACATAAATAAAAGTGAGATAAAGTCTAACTATTCTTTTTTTTTTTTTTTTTTAGTGAGGCAATTGGGGTTAAGTGACTTGCCCAGGGTCACACAGCTAATAAGTGTTAAGTGTCTGCGCCCGGATTTGAACTCAGGTCCTCCTGACTCCAGGGCCGGTGCTCTATCCACTGCGCCACCTAGCTGCCCCAAGTCTATTCTTGAGGCTACAAAATAATGTATTGTTTTTTTTCCTGTCGAGAAATGTTCTGTTTATCCACTAAATTTCCCATCTCTTAGAATAAGGTTACTCAAGTACATGACAGTAAGGTTCTCATGCTACCAACAGTGATGGATTAAACTTACATAATATCTGTGGAAGTGGACATAAGAGTGATTAGGGATAATGTTAAAGAAGTGTGTAGGGAACGATGCCATAGGCAGTTATGGGAATGATCCAGGTGGGCATTAATTAACAAGGGAAGCTTCATTCTGTTTTTAAATAATGCATATATCTGCATCCAATGTAGCAGGAATGAAATATACCACTAGGAAATGTTAGTACCCATAAGGAGGTTTTTTCTAAACACAATTCACTAACAGAATCAAAATTTAGAGAATAGCATTTACTCATGATGAACCCTATCTAGTGATAAAAACCCATACTCAGGAAAGGTGTCCAGTAGTGACATAATTTAATATGCATCCAATGCTTATTAGTGTCTTATATATGGAGTGTAAATCAGTGATGTCAAACTTAAATAGAGACCCAGACCACTAAGTCATGTATAAGTATCCCTTGGGCTTCATATGGACTTAGAAAACTACATATTAACATTATCTATGTTTTATTGCATTTTATTTATTTTGTTAAATATTTCCTAATTATATTTAACTCTGGTTCAGCTGGTGGCCTGTTTGATACCTCTGGTGTAGATGAAATAGCTTATAAGAACCTTTTATTCCTTTCACAGGTGTAGGCAGAACAAGAATGCAGAACAGAAAGTCTTTAACTCTCTCTTGCCTAACTAATCTTGCTAAAAGAAATTCAAAGTGGTGATTCCCATTGGCCATGAGTGGTATCTTGGAAATGGAAAGGAATTGAAATGACTTTTTTTTTCCTTCCAACTAAAATGGAGTACTGAACTCAGAGGGTGGCAGTTTGGGTGAGATCACAGGAGTTTAAAAAGCAAAGGGCTCTTCTAGATAGCTGGTTGTGATCTGCATCACAAAAGAGCTGAAGATATCCCCTGGCTATTAGCTAGAGCTAACCTGTAGAGAAGCTGTGTCACAGATAAAGACCAGAAGATTGCAGCATAGATGAGCATCATCTCAATATAGATGCCTAGAATACAATAGAAATTACCTAGTAGAGAGCAGAAGAGTTTTGTAATAACATGAATTGCCCAGAACACATTTTATGGCTACATGTGTCCTCCTATGTATGTTCCTTCCATGTATGATCTAGTCACATGTTGCCTATGAGTATTTCCTCCCAGTGGCAAACTAAACTATTAGGAAGTATATACTCTATATGTATAGAGTATTTCTTGTCACTTCCTTTGCTATGTTGTTTAATTAAATGTCTTATGTTTTGATCTGTTTCCTCTGATTTACCTAGTAAAAGAAACACATCAGCAAGGGCTCTTGGGATCTGGTGTTAAACAGATGATGATCCATGAAGTGCTTGAAACATGGGGTAATTTCTGGGAAAACAACACTTTGGCGGGAAAGTACAGAGAAGGCTGGGTACTAAGAAGGGCAACTTCCTCAAAGACTACCTTTACTTTATTTCTTTACTTCCTTTACTTTATTCCCTCTTGTAGAAGGAAATAGGTTTCCTCCAACAATCGTTCTTTCTCTACATTTTGATTCAATAGAATGACAAAAGAGAGTCCCAGTGAGAATAAGTATTTTGTGATTTACCATCTGTGAGCAGAAAATAAAGAAATGTGTTTTAACTTTAATAATTTGAAGTCAACATTTTCCATGTTTATTTTATTTCAATGTTGACTACATCTGTTGTTGTTTGTCCTTTGTTCTCAAAGAGGACCATAACACTGGGGTGATGTCATGACTTGAGGGAGGGCTGTGCAAGGTCACCAGCCTCCTTCTGTCCTCCAGAGCGATCTGGGTCCAGTGGAAAGATATATATCAGGACATTTGTAGATGGCCTCAGATGTTTAAGGCAATTGAAGTTAAGTGACTTGCCCAGGGTCACACAGCTAGTAAGTGTCTGAGGTGAGATTTGAACTCAGGTCCTCAGGTCAAGGCTAGTGCTTTATCCACTACACCACCTAGCTGCCCTTTGACTACACTTATACTGTAGTTGAAGACACAATGTAGTCTCTGTATAGTTTATTTGGGGTTCTGCTTTCTTTATTCAGATCACTTCTTAATCAGTTCCTCATATTTCTCTGAATTCTTTATATTTTTCATTTCTTACAGTGTCGTATTACATTATTACAATTATTACAATATTACTATTACATTCACAAACTACAAATAGAGAAATTCCTCAGTGTTTGGGCACCCACTTTGTTTCTAGCTTTTCACTATCACAAATTGCTGTTATGGATATTGTACCCAAAGGTCCCAAATGTGACCTTTCTTTCTGGCATTGACATCATTAAGATATAAACCCATTAGTGGAATTGATGTATTAAAGACTGTGAGCAATTTTGCAAATTTTCCTGCATAATTTCTAATTATTTCCAAAATAATTGAACTAATTCACAGCTCAACTAGCATTAAATTATTGTGCTTATCTTTCCCTAGTCCTCCAACGCTGACCTTTTAAATACTTTACTACCTTGTTCTAATTTAATAGGTGTGAAGCTATATCTCAGAGCTATTTTAATTTACATTTCTCCTATTATCAGTGATTTAGAACATTTAAAAATATAGTTGTTTATAGATGACATTTTTTCTTGGAAAAATAGTTGTGTATACCCTTTGACCAATTATCTGTTGGGAAATGGCTCTAAGTCTTATATATTTAGTTTAATTCTCTAAAGATTATGGATATCAGATTTTTATCAGAGATGTTTGATATTTTTTTTAAATTAACCTATATATTTTGTTCTTATTCTGGTCACATTTGTTCAACATCCATAAAAATCCTTCTGTATTTATAGCTTAAGTCCTTTCTTTTCCTCTCTTTCTCCTTCTCTCCCTCTTTCCATATAGGGAATCCTACCCTTACCTGCAGGCACTTTGCCCAAAGGAATACAAATTTGTCTGCAGAAACCTCACAATTGGGGTATGTGCATAATTTCTTCTAAGAACCACTCTTGACCCTAAATAACTCTGCCCCTCATTGATTGGCCAGCCAATGCCTTATTTTGCATTGTTTAGCCTCTTAATGACTCAGAGTGGGCCTAAATAGCAATTGTACCTCTTTTGGCCAGAAATTCTGAGGGTCTTCCCCCTTTCCCCCTTTTATTTATCTGAGGGTTTTTTTTTTTTGACTAAGTAAAAGAGTCCTTTCTTTGCCTCCTTTCTTACCTAGCCTTAATCACTGAATGGGCATTGGCTCAGGCAAACTGAGAACTGTGAAAGGCCCTAGCTTAAAAGGCCAAGGTCTCCCACTTCATCAGGTGCCATTTCCAATTGTCCTGATATATATCCTGCCATTGGACCCAGATGGCTCTGGAGGAGAGAGTGAGGCTGGTGATTTTGCACAGCTCACCCTCACTTAAATCCAATTCATTGCAAGTCATGGCATCACCTCCCTAATGTTGCAGTCCTCTTCGAGAATGAGAGACAAATAACAAGAGGCTAACTCAAATTTGTGCCCTTCTATTGCTAAGCATTTTAACATTTTTATATAAATGAATACTCTAATTTTTCTGGATCCATTAATCCCAAGTTTTTGTTGTTTTAGTATTTCAATGATTAATCATGTTCATTGTTTTCTTGATATTGAATCATCCTAACATTCCTAATATACTTACAACTTGGTCATAATAAAATTTTAAAAACATATTGCTGTGGTCTCTACTAAAATTAACTTGCATCCATTCATTTTAGCTTGACACCTTGATGCTATCATTACCTATAGTATATTGATTGCTTTTTAAATTGTAGTAAATAATACATGCATTTAACATTTTGCCTTTCTACATTTATTCATGGGTTATTCATGACAATGCAAATGAAAAATTTTTGTAAAGGTACCAGGTGATATTAATCTATATGTGTGTGAATAAAATTATTCCCCTTTAGTTATTGCATTGTCTATCAAATCTATTTTTCCAGCATTACATTTAGATCTAAAGATTCTCCTTTTTGTTTGGTTTATCAAGTTCTGAAAGAAGAATATTAAGGTCACCTTTGATTATTGTCTTACTTTCAGGAACTTTTCCTATTTCAGTTAGCTTTTCCTTTATATACTTAGTTGCCCTTCAGCAAATATTTAATATTAATATTATTTCATTATCTCTGTTGCCTTTAAGTATAATGTAGTTTTTCAAATTATTTATGTAAACAGTATCTATTTTTTATAGTTATGTTATTCAAAGACATAATTGTGAGTCCTGATTTTTTAATTCACTTGAAACAATAATACTTAATTGAGACCCTCATTTTAACTGTATGTATTATTATTTTGTGTGTGTTCCTGTATGTAACAAGTGGTTGGATTCTCTTTTCTAACCCATTCTTTCATTTGCTTTTATTTAGGGACAAGTTTAGACCATTAATATTCAAAGTTACAATATTTAAAGGTTTTAACCCCTACATCAAATTTTCTTATATCTATTTTTAGTCAGCTAGACTTCTGCAGTTAGTTTTGCTTACAGAACTCTGATCATAGTCTTCTTCCACAAACACCAGCAAAGTGTAGTGGCAATAACACTGTGGTAAGAGGATTGACCTGGGCTCAATTTCTGGCTCTGCTATTTACTGTGTCTCCCTAAAAAAATCACTTAATCTCTCTAGACCTCAGGCTTTTCATATGCCCAGTAAGGAAATTGACTAGATGACCACAAAAGTTCATTCCACCTCTAAATCTGTGTTGCTATGATGTAGGACATACCTCTGTTGCCCAGCCTACCCCAAATTCCTTGGTCCTACACTTATTGTCATACTCTCTTGTTTGTTCTTTGAATTTCCCTTGCCCAGCTCAGGTCAGCTGTGGTTCAAGATTTCCCCTATTCTCCCATCCACCACTGTCATCCTACAGTCTTATTTAAATAATTTTCATTTGTGTCAATCCATGCCAATAAATATTAATTCAGTCTTCCTCTTCCCTACTCCTTCACATATGTAGGATCTTATGATTTATTGTCTAATTGGTGCTTCTTTAATTTGAGACTTCTAAAAGACAAGAGCCTTATAGGTTTCTTTGCCCGGCTCAGACAGAACTATGGAACCAGATTCACCCTACTTCCACTCCCTCCATATTTGTTTCAAAGATCTCCATTTATAGTACTCCATTACCCAAAATATTGATTCATAAAAGAGAAAATGTATTACAATAGAAGATATATTCAATCTGGAGTCATAGGACATGGGTAGAATCTAGACTGTCAATTGCTACTGGCATTCCTGGGAGCAAGCCACTTCCAAATGAAGGGCTTGAACCAGAATACTTCCACAGTCCCCTCACTGTACAAGTCTATGATGCCATGAACTTCTTCCTCTTCCTACCCATCTTCTTCTTGCATACTTTCTTTCTCCCCTTTCTGGCAGACTTTGCCCATAAACAATCTTTTTGTTCTCTTAGGAACCATCAGGCAAATATAACTTCTAAAGAGAAATAGTTTCATCTCCTTCCTAATAGCATGTAGATATTGATTTGTCTGTTTCATCTTTTCATTATGATGGATAGAGTGCTAGACCTGGACACAGGAAGACCTGAGTTCAAATCCAGTCTCAGACACTTACTAGTGCTATAATCTTGAGTAAGTCACTTAACCTTTACCTCATTTTCCTCATCTGTAAAATAGGGATATCAATATTACCTATCCCCCAGAGTTATTGAGGAGAAAATTAGGTAGCCTATGTAAAGTGCTTTGCAAACCTTAAAGCTCTACAAAATGTTATTTGTTTATGTAAAATAATGGCCTACTCATCTGTGATTTTTCTAATAGGAATAATACAATGCCTTTATCCCAGAGAAAAGCACTTTTTAAATTGATTATTAAACTCCCATACTGTTTGGGGGTAAAAACAGCTTTTGTTTTTGGAATACCATATTCTAGCCTTTACTTTTGTTTCTTAGGGTCAGCACATTCAGGTATACACAAAACTTCCACAAATGAAGACATCCTCTTGATTAACTAAGAAGCTTTCCATTTAATAATGAAACTCTATTACTTGAGTCCATTTGTTGAAAATTTGAACTTGGGTTTCTTTTCTGCCAGCATCCTATGGATTCTGTTAATCAATACTTTGCCCTATGTTTCTAAAACTCCTGGTAATTTTATTACATGATTTCTTTAAGTATGACACTAACACTTTTTGTTTCATCAAGCTGTTCTGGGAGATCAATGATTTTCAGAGGGTCTCATTGTGTGCCATCTTCAGTGCCAATTGCTTTAGCTTGTAGAGATCTTAAAAGTTCTTTCAAATTTGTTGGGTTTTTATTTTAAAATAGTACCCTTCCATCTCCACATCTTTGAATTTTAAGCTGGACAATCTTTTTTAGGGTGTCCATTGCTTTAGTAAGATTTGTCATCATTTTTTCTTTAAAATTTTCTTACTTTTTTTATTCTTCTTTGAGAATTCTAATTCCCATACTAATTTCCATCATTATTTCTTCCTTTAATTTCTTTTGAAGTTCTAAAACACTTTAGATATACTTGTGATTAGTCCTTTATCACCTTGGTGGCATACATACTATCATTCCATTGATATCTCTCTCTTTTTAGGGGTATCCCTTACTGTCTTTTACCCTAAAATATTTATTCATGATATTAGGCCCTCTTTATTGCTGTTGTTTACTATTTTTTTTCAGTTTTTCTAATTGAATCTGCTTCTCAGATTTACCTGATATCAAGTGAAAGGGAGAGAATGACCAGATTATCTCAGAAAAGGCTTGGATCCTTTCAACATGAATCTCCTAGTCACTTGACTACTTGAGTGACATTTATAAAGTAGGAGGGGAATGTAGATTTATTCCATCCATGTAAATAATAAATTAACCTAACTTCTGAAATATTCTTGGAGCTACATTAGTGCCCATTTGCATTCTTCGTTCGCATGAAACAGCTGTTGCATTTTTCATCTTATTCCATTTTAAAGTGAAAGGACACAATGGGCCCCAGCTGTAATCACATATCACTGCTCTGCTTCATTAAGAATAGAATCACATCCATCCCCATTACTTGGAAATCTGATCACAAACTGGCATTTGCACCATTTTTAAAGTGAAAATGTGACCAATAAATGGTTATGTAAGCTTCCAAATGACCTATAAAGATTAAAGAAGACAATTCTGACACACATTCTCTTAATTACACAATCCTGAATTGAAAGAGTTGTGTTTTTTTCCTCACTATTAATGTACAGAATTTGTATGCATACACACTATTATTTAGGTAAAAAGTACCCGGGAAAATCCTTGTTTCACACCATTCTTGCTCATAGGGAGCCATGAAACTAATTCTATTAATAATGAAAAACTAGTGATGGCCTCCATCTCCATTTTTCTAAACTTTGTATTGTCATGTCTTGATATTATATGTATTTATAGCTATTTAAAATTAAATTTCATTTTCCATCTCCTCCTACTGGATTCTATTAGTGAAAAAACTATTGATTTTTGTGATTTTGTTTTATGATCTGCTACTCTCAACTTTCTATTTCTTCATGTAAAATGGTGATGATAATAAGAGTCCATACCACACAAGATTGTTGCAAAGATCAAATGAAATGGTATATGCAAAGCACTTTGCAAATCTTAAAGTACAATATAAATGTTTCCCAATTTTATCATTAATAATAATAATGTTATTTTTAATTTTTTTCTTATTATAAGCCTTGGATTCCTTAACTAGACCATCAAGTTGCCAGAAACAGAAATCAATTTGATTCCTCTTTGCCTATATTTAGTTTTTAATTCCTTTATTCTCCTATTTGTTATTTTGGATTCTTCTTTAAGAATATTCATTCCCACACTAATTTCCATCATTATTCCTTTAATTTCTCTTGAGGTTCTAAACCACTTTGTAATTTCTTCTCATTATTTCATTATCACTTAGGGTTGGGGAGGTTATAATTTGCATTGTTCCAATGCTTTCTTGTCTTATTGCTATAACTAGCATTTCTAGAATTCCATATAAAAATAGCTCCAATGATGAGCATCATTTCTTTACCCCTGACATTATTGGAAATGTTTCTATTGTTTCCTATTACAAATACTGGTAACTGTTGACTTCAAATCAATATAGTTTATCATACTTAGGAAAGCCCAATTATTCTAATGATTTTTAGTGTTTTTAATATAAACATTAAGCATTGATGAAGACTTTGGCTGTAGTTGCTGATATATCTAAGTGATTTTGATTTTTAATTAATAATTATGTTTCATGAATTGAGTGAACACTCTGTAGCAAAGTTTTCTAAGAACATGGACAAGAATCATACAGCATGGAGGCAAGCATTAATGGGTTTGGCTCTGTGTCACTGGGAGAAATTCCCAAATCAATGAGATCAGAAAATTATTTGAGTACAAAGTATGATTATGTTTTCCTAATGTGGAAGCATCCCTGAATTTGTTTTAAGTCTAACTTGCTTATAGAAAATGTTTTAGAAATAGATTCATGGCCTCTTTGCTATTATTTTATTACAGAATTTGGCATTAATATTTATTGGTGCCATTGGTTTATAATTTTCTATAATATTTTACCATATACTAATTTATAATGCTAAAAGAAATATGCCTGAAAGGAGCCAAATCAAAATCACTGAAAGTCCTTCCTAATTGAATTCAAGGTTTTCACTGTCTGTTTTCTTCAGCTTTCTTCTTTTTAACTAACAAAATAATCTTTCTAAAGTACAGGGCTGACCATGTTACTCCTCTGCTCAAGAAACATCATTTCCTCTAGAATAAGTATACAATTTTTCCCCATAATAAATGCTTCTACCATTCTGGCCACAGCCTACATTTCCATACTTAAAGGATATTAATCCCCTTGCTGAGGCAACTGGTGGTACATAGATAGATCAGAAGTCAGAAGACCTGAATTCCAATCTGGTCTTAGACACACACTAGATGTGTGACCCTGAGTAAACACAACCTCTGTTTGTCTCAGTTTCCTCAACTGTAAAATGGGACTAATACCAGCACCTATGTCATAAGACTGTTGTGAAGATCAAGTGAAATAACAGTTATAAAGAATTTAGCAAAGTGCCTGGCATATAAAGGTCCTTAATAATGGTGTATTCTCTTCCTTCCCCATTCCCTTCATGCATGCTACTTTCTAAGCAAACTGGACCATTTGAAATTCTCTGAAATTGGAATTCAGTCTGGCAGCCTATCAATACCATCTCCAATTCTTGCTGGAAATGTAACCCCACCCGTCTTCACCTTTACCTCTTAGAAACCTTAGCTTCATTCAAAAATCAATTCGTTTGTCATATGTATGGAGAAATTTCTGATCCTTTAGTTGTTAGTGTTAACTCTTCCTTATCCAAATTAAAGTATATGTACTTACATTCCCATAATAGAATACAAACCCCTAGAATTCAGGGACTGTTTTAAATATTATCATTATTTCCCCACACCCCAGCATAATTCTTTGAATGTAATAAATACTTGATAAATTTCTTGGAGATTAAATTGGAACTCTTAATTTAATGTTGTACGAATGATTCATATGCTTTTGCAATGCTCTGTCCTGTATTATAGTTATATGTATATGTGATTTATCTTTCCTTTTAAGGGAACCTGATGGTAGCTACTTATTTTTCATCTACTTCATTGATGATGGATGTATAAATGGATGAATAAATGGATGGATGGGTGATTAATGAATAAATGAGTGACCTATCTATAGCATTCATGCTAAACATGGCATGATAACCACATTGAATAAGATACATCCCAAATGGACTGGCACAGTATAAATGATTTTAAACAACTAAATATTTCTGATTCACAAGTAAAAAACTATTGAAGACTATAGTCTTTGTAAAGGCTATATTGAGCTGGAGATAAAGAAAGGGACCTGCAACCTGCAGAACTAATGAAACTATAATAAGTAATCTTGGTAGCAGGGGGTTGGATTGGAGGGTAGGAAAATGGTATATCCAGTGGGCAAAAGCAATTAGAAATTTAGCAGCTCAAGATTACGAAGATCCAAGTAATGATTTAGAAACTGTTGAAATGGATCATAGGTCTTGGCTAAATTATTCGACTTGAGTTCCACTTTCCTGATCTTTAAAATGGAAGGGAATAAACTAGATGGCTTTTGTGGTCTCTTAATAAAGACATCTTCTGTTCTTTCTAATGTTTATTTTTTCAAGAAAGGGAGGGGAATAAGCATTTATTAAGAATCTACTATGTTTCAGATATAGTACTATATATATTACAAATATTATCTCATTTAAGATAATATGCCCTTTGTTGTTGTCAATGGCAAATGTAAGTCGCTCTGAATTAAGGATTAATACCTGCTGTCTATAGCTAGGTGAAAGTATAGCGAAGAGCACTGTGATGAAGATAGATTTTTTTCCCCTAAGGATATCCCTACACAGCTTTATGATGGTTCATTCCCAGAGGAGAGAAAATTGGATTTACTCATCAGCATCAATGACACCAATGAGCAATAACCATCTTCATGTCATAAATGAGAAACAGACCCTGCACCTAAAGAATGAAAAATACCACACAAAAGAACATTACCTCGCTTGTGTTTTCAGCTATCCTCCCAAATGAATCAGTCTGGCTGCCCCACTGATCTGATTGATTGTGTAAAAATTGGCAATTAAGACTTCTGGGGAAAAAATGACTTGACTGAAAAATGGTTGATTCCCTGGCCACTTACAAACATAATGTGAGATGAAAGGAGGTTAAATGATTCACTCAAGGTCACTCAGTAAGTAAGCTCATGATGATAGAATCATTTGAGTCCATTGTGTTTCCCAAAAGGCTTAGCAACTGCCTTTGGATGGGTAAGTTTTCAACGCAAAACAAGTTAGAAAGTAAAAAAATCAATACATTGATCTTTGTCCAACAAAACTATGTGTCATTCACTGGAAAATCTTCAAGAAAGTATCCAGAACCCAGCACATGTATAAGCAGCTACAAATGATTTCTGCCATATTTAAAAGAGAATGTGAGTGAATTGTTTGAAGGGAAGGAGAAGAGGGTTTGTTTATTCCATGGTTCTGTGTTATCAATATGTGATTGTTCTCATTGCATACAAAGAATCAGAATTTTAACAAGTAAGGCAATCACTGAAGGAGCTCCATTGTTCTTGAGCTAACTCCAAAGTGCTAACTTATAGGCAGAATATTTCCCAAGTTCATCATCAGTCACCTCCATTCATACTGTTATTCCATGACTAATATGTCTTGGTAACTATGATTTTACTTTTACTCAATTTAAGGCAAATCCTGGAGACCTCCTCTAAATCTTGGTTTTGTCTCAATGTTCTCTGTGTATGAACCAGGTGGCTCCAATTTTGTGTCTTCTAGTTGGATTCTAATGATTTTATCCCTTGGCTTTGGGAATGGAGCTCTGAGCCATGGAAAGAGGCACTAAAAAGGCAAAAAGACTTCTTCCTTTCCCCAAGAAATACATACAGTCCCATTTTAACACTCAACTTTCAACAAGGATCTCACCCAGTTACCAATTGGATATTCCTACCCATCACTCACTCATGCCATTCCACGCCACTGAATTAATATAATTTACAGCACTACCTTTTTACAAATTTTTCCTCTCTAACAATTATTTGGTTGATTTACAGTTTGATTTACCTTCTGATTTATTTATAATCCCTCAACAGTCTATTCTAGTTAGCCAGTTCTCCCTCCAGGGAGCTTGACCAGATTGGTAAATTAGCACTACTTTTTCAATAGACAGATAAATATTTCACTTTGCCTAAGTATGGAGAGCACTTCTCAGTGGTGATATAAATCAGAATTTCCCTATAGATTTTCTTTACCTATAGTATAGTACTTGATTTAGTTGTATCAATAACAAGAATGAGGAAGATTAAGAAAAGAAAAATAAAAGGGAAGAGAGGGAGGAAAAGGAAGACAAAGAAGAGGAGGAGGAGGGAGGGAGAAGAGATGATGGAATAAGGAGAAGGCAGGAGATACTGCATAGTATCTAGAACTAGAGAAATGATAGTCCTATTATATTCTAATAGTCATCTGGAATATTGGGCTCAGTTCTCAGTACCACATTGTGGGAAGTGCATTGATTAGTTGCCCTAACTGAGAGAAAAGACAATAATAAAAGCCCCCGAGCTCATTCTGCATTGAGGCAAGTAAAAGGAACTAGAGATGTTTAATCTCAGGAAGAGATGATTTAAGGGTAATGTGTTAGTGTCTACATGTATTTAAATTATTGTGACACAGAAAGGGGGTTAGATTTCATTTGCTTGACCTCTAAGAGCATAACTAGTAGAGAAGCACAGAATTTGCAAAGAGGTAATTTTAGGCTTGATGCAGAGATCTCAACGTGTAAATACCCATTGTTGACTAAAAGCATTTTATTCCACAGAACAAAACACTGCCTTAAGGGCTCAATGCCAACAAGGTTTGACTGAGATATATCAAAATTGTGTACTGTTGAAAAGAGATATCATTGTTCCATAGTGCTCTGATTATTAATATTAAGTAAAGTAGGAAACTGGGAGAGGTATACTTCCCAGTGCTATTTGCTACTCTCCTAGAAAAGATCCTCCACAGAGTTCAAGACAAGAAGGAATTCCTCATAAATGCTGAGGTCTTCCACATACTCTTATTGGCAAATGACATCATATTGGCTTCATCAAGCCCCAGACCCTTACAGAGCCTCCCAAAAGGGATCCAGAGTGCCCTACCAAGTGTTTGTCTGGACTCTCATAGTACACTAGCCTCCATACCATACCAATTGTGGATATTGCTGGTAGAGTCTTGAAAATGGCTGTTAGAGTCACAAGATCCCAAGCAGAGCCTACAGAAGAGAAAAGGAATTTTTCTAGTATTGTATTAGATAGATGTAAGGAACCAGTGGATATAGAGTGTTTAAAAAATAATGATAATCAAAGCCCAGGAGCATTCTGCTAGCCTTTGTTGGATTTCACTTGATAAATAGAGTACTTTCAAGCCTCAGGTGTATACTATAAGACCTGTCAATATGCCCTTAGGTAAGAGAGAGGTTTTCTAGTCACCATACTTCAATAGATGGTAGCAGTGAACTTCTGGATGGCCCTGAAGAACTGAAGTCCAATGGATGGTAGAAAAGGGCATCTCAGCAATCATAGGCTAAAGACATCTAGTAGAAAGGATGCTCAGAAGAGATAATGTGACATCCTGTAAAGAGAGATAATAACAACATCATCAAATGGTACTGCCAACTCTTCTTTCTCAGAGGTATTATATGTGCCCTTCCTCATTCATATGTGTACCATATTCCTGATATGTGTGCAGTCCACATATATGACCTAACTACTTGGATAGTTACCTACATACATGCTTCTGTGGCATGTGTGTTCCTTTATATGTGCCTTTTATGTCGGTTCCGTGATCATGCATGGTTTCTGTATATTAGTCAACTGTCAATAAGTGGCTTCTATGTGCCAGCACTAGGGGCACAAAGTTCCAAAACAGCCCCTGCTCTCAAGGCACTCACAGTCTAAAGGGCTGCGTATGTGAACCCTTCTCAATTGGTGATGTGGTTACCAGTCTGTCTGTTCATGGGGTTATCATTTCTCCTCCCTTTCTTTGCTACGTTATTTGATTGAATACTTTTTCTTTTATACTAATATGGCTTCTAGCTGACAAATGAAAGCCAACATGGAAGCTATGATTTGGAGTAGGTACTAATGCACAAACTACCTAGAACCTAAAATAGATTTTTGGGGGAGGGATACTTCATGAGGAGGGAGTTCCCTAATTTCTATACTAACACTATAGCATTGTAATATTAGTCCTGATGGTCTTAGGCCCACCATCACAGTCTCCTCTTAATGGAGACTATAAACTTGTAGAACATACTCAAGGAGAAACACTGTCAATAATATTTTTCAAAGGTTAGTACAGCTGTGTCCCCCCAAAATAAGATTTTATTTAACACATGCTTATTTTTTCCTGATAACACCCCCCAAGTAATATTTTGCCTTGTCCCCTGATATGCAAACAGGTCAACTCCAGGAAGTCCATTTAAAATCAGAGTAGAAGAACCCATTTCTAAAAAGTGCACTTTGGAGTCCACCCTCCTCTACAGCAGGAGCACACCTTCCTGCTGGAATATCTCCTTCTTGCTTAATGGACCTTTTACCTAACACAGTGATGCCTTTATGTGAGTTGTACTCTATATTAATGTGTATGTCTGAGGTGTATGTTGGGTCCCTTTTTCCCTCTCTCCCCTTTCCTTCTCTTCTCCGTTGCTTGAAATTAATATTTGAACTGATTCCCATTGTTCACGTTATTCTCAGCACCCAAACTCATTAAGGGGTTGTTTTCCCTGGATGTCTCTGATTGACCCATGACCCATGATCACAGACAAGGACTTCACCTATTGACAGCCACACCTACACTGGTGGGGTATGGCACTGTGAGCCCAGTTGTAGAAAGCAATAGTCAATAGGGGGACCCTTCATCTTCTCAGGAGAGAGTCCCTTATGCCAGAGGACTGTCTCAAGACATATAGCTACCAGGACAGCTAGGTGGCACAGTGGATAGAGCACCGGCCCTGTAGTCAGGAGGACCTGAGTTCAAATCCAGCCTCACTTGCTAGCTGTGTGACCCTGGGTAAGTCACTTAACCCCAATTGTCTCACGAAAAAAAAATCCCATATAGCTACCCTAAAGTGGGATATACTATGTTGGGAGGTGACCTGCTGATTGAAGGTCTTAAAGCAAAAGTGAATGACTACATACTGGCCATGATGGGGAGAAGATAGTTATTCAAGTACATATTGAACTAAATAGTATCTAGGTTCCCTTCCAAATCTAAGATTCTATGATGTGGAAAAGGAGGAGAAGGAGAAGGGAGGAAAAAGAAAGAGATGACTGCATAGAAGTTTGCTTCTTCCTGCTCCTCCCTTTTTTCTGGGTAGCAAAGTGCTATAGGACATAATTGAACTGAGATTGGCCACCATTTTAGGAGGCTAAATGGGCTCTATTTATCAAAAGGATTGAGAACTAGATGCTGCTACTCCAAAATAATGCTTTGGCAATCAACTTGCAAACATTTATTAAGTGCCTCCTTTTCAAGTCTACATTATGCCTTGTTCAGGAATGTGTGTTGGCTGAGTCAGTCAATCAAAAATTATTTATTAAACTTCTGCTATGTGCAAGACACCATGCCAAGTGTTGGGCAGACAAGTATAAAGAATGAAATAATTCCTGCTACCAAAGAGCTCACATTCCATTTTGGATGGAGAAGACTACAAGTACATACATAAATAGAAAATGAATAATGATAATAAATACAACATAGCTAAACACAAGTTACTTTGGGGGGCAGAGAGATCTAGCAGTAGAAGGCATTGAGAAAGTCTTGATGGTGCTTGAACTGCAACTTAAGGAAAAGAGAAGGATGATATTAGACAGAGGTAAAGAAGCAAGGGGGAGGGGCAGGTAGGTGACTCAGTGGATAGAGCACTGGCCCTAGATTCAGGAGGACCTGGGTTCAAATCCAGCTAGCTGTGTCACCCTGGGCAAGTCACTTAACCTCAATTGCCTCACCAAAAAAGAAGTAAGGAGGGAAATGGGATGACCAATACAAAAGCACAGAGATGGGAGATGGAGGGTTGTGTTGAGGAACTGAGAGAAGGCTGCTTTGACTGGAAAACAGAGTGCACAGAGTGCAGAAAGGGGAGTGATGTTCACTGAAACTGGAAAGATCATTTGGAGACAGCTTGTAAAGAGCTTTAAAAGCAAAACAGAGTAGATTTTATTTTCTCCTATAACCATTTGGGAGTCAATGGAGTTGGTTGGTTAGAGGATTTATGCAGTTATATCTACAAATAAGGAATATTGCTTTGGCAGCACTGCGTCAAATGGACTTGAAGCAGGGCAGCCAATATATTAGGAAGTTGTTGCAGTCATACTCACCAGAGGTGATGAGGACCTGAAGTAAGGTGGTGTCTGTGTAAGGGTAGCTAAAATGAAGAGTCCAATGAAAGAGACATGGAGGTAGAGAAGGCAAAACTTGGAACTGGTTACACATGTGGTACGAGGGCATTGAGGAGCCCAGAAAAAGAATAATTTGGAGGCAAAGAACCTGGCATCCTGGAAGAATCCTTCTGCCTTTGACAGAAACAGTGAAGGTTGGAAGAGGGAGAGCTTGGGAGGAAAGAGAATGAGTTCACTTTGATACTTGTTGAATTTGCAATGTCTCTAGGACATTCAGTTTGAAAGTACAATAGGTGATGGGCAATATGGAACAAAATCTCAGCAAACAAAGGTCAGGGCTAGATATATAGATACAGAAATGGACATAGATACAGAAATGTGAAGAATCTGCATAAAGATGATAGATAAATCAATAAACACTGATGATGAGGAGGGGAGAAGAGGACAAAGAATAGAACCTTAGTGAATATCCACACTTGGGGGTATGAGAGGGATAAGGAGCCAGTAAAGGAGAATGAGACAGAGCAGTCAAACATGTTAAAGGAGAGCCAAGAGAGCGCAATGTCATGAGAATGCAGAGGAGAGAATGTTGAAGAGGTTCAGCAGGGTACAATGCTGTAGACTAGTCAAGGATGAGATCTGAGAAAAGTCCCTTAGATTGGACAATGAAGAGATCGCTGGAAACTGAGGAAAGCAGTTCCTGTTAAGTAACAAACTTGGAAGCCAGGCTTCAATGGGTTAAGGAGTGACGGAGAGAAGAGAAGAAGAAGTGGAGGCAGTAAGTGTTTGACTGAGAAAGGAAGGAAAGAGATACCGAACCACAGTTTGAGGAGACAGTAGGATCTAGGGGAGGTTGTTTGTTTGTTTGTTTAAGTGAAAGTGATGAGGTTTGAATGCAGTAGAGAAGAAACTAGTTAATAGGGAGAAGTTGAAGCTATTCAGAGCAGTGGGATTCCCAGCTGACATAAACTTGATGTTTTCTGTATGGCCCCAAGATATCTGACACTGATTATGTCCCCAGTTTGTCCCCCTAAAGTCACACCTCATTTTAATTTCCCTATCTCTGTTTGTGAACTGGGATTCCATGTTTTCTATAACAACAACTATAGTTCACATTTATATAGTACCCATTATGTACCAGGAATAGAAGTGCTTTACAAATATCATCTCATTTTATCCTCACAATAATCCTAAGAGATAGGTGTTGTTATTATCTCTATTTGACATACAGTTCAGAAAACTGAAGTGGATAGTGGTTAAGTGACTTGCCCAGAGACATAAAGCTAATAAATGTCTGAGGCTGGATTTGAACTCAGGTTGTCCTGACTGCAGGCCATCCAATCTATCCACTGCACCACCCAACTACCTATAAATATATTTAATATTTAATCATTTGCCAAGTTTCACTGAATCTTTCCCCACAACATATCTTGTTGTGTGTGTATGTGTACATGTGTGTGTTTTGTATTTGTTTGTTTGTTTTGGTAAGGCAATTGGGGTTAAGTGACTTGTCCAGGGTCACATAGCTAGTAAGTGTCAAGTGTCTGAGGCTGGATTTGAACTCATGTCCTCCTGACTCCAGGGCTGGTGCTCTATCCACTGTGCCACCTAGCTACCCCCACAACATATCTTGTATATATTCTCTGCATTCACATGGCTACCACCCTAGGTCATCATCTCTTGCTTAGACTACTGCAATAGCCTCCTATTAGGGGCTTCCCTGAACCTAGTCTCTACTCCATTCCAATCCATCCTTCACAAAGCTACTAAATTTATATTCCTAAAATTCAGATATGACCATGTTCTTCCCCTGCTTAAGAAGTTCTAATGACTCCCTATTGCATACAGAATAAAATACAAACTTTTCTCTTTGGTGTTTAAACCATCCCAATCTTACTCCAACCCATGCCACTAGACTGATTTCCCATAACTCTTCCTCACATTTTGGAATTCATAAGCTTCTCTTCCCATATTAAACATTTTCTCTCTATCTATGACTTTGCACAGGCTGCTCCATGCCTGGAATGCATTCCCTCCTTAACTCTACCTCCTGAAATCCCTAGCTCTACTTAATGCTCTATTCAAGAGCCAGCTCATACACAAATGATGTCTTTTCTGATCTTTCCAATTGTTAGCATTTGCCCTCATTTTTGCCTTTCTGGTACCCAGCACAAGTGGATACCTGAACATGAATTGAATTTATGATATACAATGATGTAAATATGACACAAGAATGATTGTGATTTTAGCTGTTTTCAAACAAAAGGCACATTTATTGGGAGAGCGAGTCTCTTTTTTTTCCATGGGAATATATTTCTAATGGTATTTAATGGAAAATAGGATTTTTCACCACTTTTCTTTCCAATAAATTGGATAAAACATCTGCCCATCATAAAGGGAAAGATGTCTGAATTGTATCTGACCAGTCCTGCTAAGTGGACCCAGGTCAAGGGAGTGTCTCCAGGACTTCCATGAATCTCTAAGCATTTGATCAGCAGTTAATATTCCTAAAACCCCCGGCTTTTCAGCTTATTTCTCATAGATGCTGAAGTAGGGATTCTGTCAGCCAGACCTACAACTTCTAGATGGGGTACAAAAGCACAATACTTGGTGTCTGTCTCGAGCAAACATGTCAGCAATGAAAACCAGCAGACTCAGCAAACATTGCTTTGCTCACTGAGCTGGATCCCATTTACTGTGTACACTCAACAAAGCCAACATTTCCAATGACATGGTTGCAAATGTTTCTGTCATGTAGCCCCATTCTAATGATGTGAAATTTAGATTGATCCTAGGAATGGCAGGAGTCCTCAGATAAAGCCTTTGAGCACCTCTGTCTCCATATTCATATGAACATCTGGTTCAAAATCACTGTGAATGTAACTGATTTTTAGGGATTTATGGGTAACCTCCCTTTTCTTAATTTCTATTTCCTGAGATGCTTATGTGGTGCTCAGATTTGATGCAACAATAATAACTACAACAACAATAATAGCTAGGATTTATATGGGGCCTGCTATGTGCCACGTACTATGTTGAGAACTGTGTAAACATTATCTTATTTGTTCCTTACAACAATCCTGGGAGGTAGGTAATATTATTATCTCTATTTTACAGTCGAGGAAAGCAAAGCAGACAGTGGTTGGGTGATTTTCCCAGGATCCCACAGGTAGGAGGTGTCAGAGGCTAGATTTGAACTCAGGTCTTCCTGATTCCAGGTCTAGAACTCCATCCACTGTATCACTTAGCTACTCTCATATGTCTATATTGTCTTGGCTCCTATCAAATTGAAAACTCTCTCCTCTTATCATCAAATCATTCACATTCACTCAGACCACTTGTCATTGTAGGATAATCCATGTAGAATCATAAGTGACCTTAGAGGTCATCTAGTCCAACCCCCTCATTTTATATATGAGAAACTGTGCTTCAGAGAAGAAAATTGTCTTGGTCAAAGCTCCAAAAAATGAGAGGCAAAGCCAGCTTTAGAACCTGCATCCTGCAACTCCACACATCCAAAATTCTGTCCACAGTAATACACTGCCTCTATTGTAAAAAGTAATTCATTTTCCTAGATTAGAAAACAGAATATAATATCAGAATTATGACAGACTCATCTCACATGAAATGTTACCCTTTGCAGTTGTCACCAATGTCAAGTTTGCCTTCTCTCACTTCTACTGTGGCTGGCATTCAGTTGAGTGAGATGCCTCCAATTGGAGACCCTCCTGCCAATGTTCATTTCAACACCTCTTCCCACTGTATGTATATAGTCAGACACTGCACTGGGTCACAGGCTCAGAGAGAGAGAGAGAGAGAGAGAGAGAGAGAGAGAGAGAGAGAGAGAGAGAGAGAGAGAGAGCTGGAAAGAAACTTAGATGCCATCAAGCCCAGTTCTCTCCTATTATGCATGAAGCAACTGATTCCCAGGGTGATTAATTGACCTTCCCAAGGTCATACAAATCCCAGAGATGGGATTCGAACCAATCACATCCTTTGACTCCAGAGTCAATGCTCTTTCCCATAGACCATGCTGTGTCTTACTCTTCATTTTACATTGGATGAGACTGATTCCTGGAAAAGGCAAGTACCTTGCTGAGTCACCCAAGCAGGAGCAGTAATTGAATCCAGATCCCATGATTCCAAATGCATTGCCTATTTCATGGTACCATGCTGCCTCTTTCTCATGCCTCAGCCATTGCTAGGCCCCTTACACACACAAAGGGATTTCCATTACAGAAAAAATACAACCAGGACCTCCTTGATTTCACTGTCCCACTGTACCTAAAATATTCCTACTTTAAGGTCCCAAAGGTGGCTAAAGTAATGCTTCCAACCAATGACTTTAGGGATAAGGACTGTCACTCCCAAAAGATGTAGGAAGAAGCCGTACTCTTTTGTGGTCGTTAATTTTCAAAGTTTCAAATTGCGTGTGAAATATCAAGGTGTAACTTTAGTGGGAACAGGTAAAGCTGTGACAGGATCATTCAAACTTGTTTTACGGACTGATGGTATCTCGCTGCTCATAAATAGTGGATGGCTTGACCCTGAGGCATTTGGGTTCTGTTCACTCTATAATTTTACCTGACATTTGGATAGCCCTGTACCCTTCTGACTAAAACATTTCTGAATTGCTTAATTATAGATATTACTTGGGGGTAGGGTGGGAGTGGGGAGGGAAATATGGCTTTGAGAGTACTTGCATCTATTAGGTGGCAAATCAAATGCAGAGGAACAAAGGGGAAATTCCATTATAGCACCTGGTCCAGCCTGTGATGTTGCAAATATGGCATGACCAGAGAAAAGGAAGGACAATGAGACCTTTCCCTCTTTGAATTCAGCCTGATCATCTACATCACAAAACAGGTGTTTATTACCAATTAAAAGCCTTAGCTCCCTGTTTATACCAGCATCCTTAGAGGAACCCTTTTTGGTTTTGGTTTTGGGAAGTACTGGAAACAAAATCACATAGGTGAGGAGTATGGATGTGGAACATTACATGTTCTTTCAGACTCAGTTTATTAATTTTGCTGGACCTCACCCCCGCCCCCCCCCCCGCCACACACACACACACACACACACACACACACACACACACACACACACACCACCTTCTTTTTCTTCATTCATTACTAAAAGAAAAGGTGTGGTGGGTAGGGAGATGAAAAAGGATATATTCTGGAGTGAAGATGACAAAAACAAAAGATGATTCTATTTTTTTTAATTGCTGTGTAATTGCTATTTGCAAAAGGAACACAACATAGTGGATAGAGCCAGTTTGGAACCCCAGAAGACTTGTGCTCAAGTCTCTCCCATCCATGACCTGGGGCAAGTCATTTACTCTCTCAATATGTTAGGAAACTCTCTAAGACTTTGCAGAGAAGGCAAAAACTTTACTGAAGGGAGTTTCATCACCTGGGTGTTCACCACATGAATGAAATCACTTGTCCAGGTCCTATGCCCATCCTCAATTTCATAAAATAAGATAAACGTTCCAGCTCCTTTTCACATGGACTGCTGTCAGACCAGCTACTTGTACAATTTGGTTATTTATAGCTGAGATATAGGACACACTTTGGGGCCTTCATTTCAACCCATGAAGCTTATTTGGAAACCTTATTTCACCAGCCCATGTATTAACAAAGTCTAGCACCTCTGTGTCTTCCAGTATGATCCAAAAGCCTTGTAGGTATTCTTCCAAGTTCTTGATAAAAATGATGAATGGCACAAAACCCAGAACAGGCTTCTCAGGCACATAACTAGAGGCCTCCCTCCAAGTTTGGGGAATAGCAATTAGGCCAATTTGACAATGAATTAGGAACAATATGAAATGTCTTGATAGGGAAATCAGAGACAGTTATGCATTTTGTTTTTAAGGAAATAAGAAGGCATAGACAATTTTTGAGCAGAACAATGTCTGGACCAGACCTGTGCTCTAGGAAGATTCATCTGACAGCAGTAGAGATGGGTTGGAGAACGGAAAGACTAGAAGCAGAGAGACCAATTAGGAGGCTGGGGCAATAGAGTAGTCAAGAGTTAATGAAGGACTTAACTGGAGCAGTGTAAATGGAGAGAAAATAGAGGAAGGCAAGGCTTCCTGACAACATAATTTGACAACTGACTGGAGATAGGATGAGTCAAGGCTGACTCTGAGGTCATGAACTTGAGTCCCTGGGAGCACAGTGGTGCCCTCCACAAAAATATAAACGTTTGGAAGCAGATATATAAAGCACTCATTAAGTTCTGATAGTATGAGAAGCACTGGACCCAGCACAAAAAATACAAATATGCACAGGGGAAAGAAAGAAAGACAGACGATATGACTGGGGGCAAATCCTTTTTAATATATCGGGTTTGAGAAACCAGAGGCAAATCTAGCAGACAATTCCTGCTACTGCTCTAGAGTTAGAGGCTGCTCACCTTTATTTCATTTATTTATTTATTTTATTTTTTGGTAAGGCAATTGGGGTTAAATGACTTTCCCAGGGTCATACAGCTAGTAAGTGTTAAGTGTCTGAGGTCGGATTTGAACTCAGGTCCTCCTGAATCCAGGGCTGGTGCTCTATCCACTGCACCACGTAGCTGCCCAGCTGCTCACCTTCTAATAGAGGAGACACTATGTGCAGTATACACAAGGCCTAGTGTGATGAAATAATGGGATTTCGCAGATACTCAAAGACCCACCTGGAGATTAATTTAGACTGATTGAATCAAGTGAGAGTAATTGACTGCTGATTAGCCTACTTAGAGTTAACTGGATTGTAATCACACCTGGCCAGCCCTTAAGAAGGTATTGTTCTCAGAAACTAGACTGTGAACTCAACTTGAGACCGCCTTCAAAGCCAATGGATTTGGATGACGCCAACCAATCAGCTTGAAGCAGTGTGTAAGGACCGCCTCTGTTCCAGACCTATAAAAAGCTTCCACAATCAGCTTGCTGGAGAGTTTCTGATTAAAGCAGGCTGGTGGAGGAGGACTTGAGGAAGAACCCAACCAGGCTGGAACTCTGGGCTAGATAGACCTTTTCTTAACTTTCTGAACTCCATGTTAATACCTGTATGCTTTAATAAATGTTTAATGCCCAAAGACTGGTGCTGAAGCTTCTAATTTAAGGCGACCACAATTTAGATTTTAAACATCACACTAGGAAAGGTCAATGTTGCCATCTTTTCTCACCTCTACTTCTTAGAAGACTAATTTCCTTTAAATTTCACTAGATTCCACCTTCTTCAAAAAGCCTTACCTGAGACTCCATCTACTTGTGCCTCCCCAAATAAGTTACTTTGTGTTTGTTTTAAATAGAGTTTTATGTTCTTGCATGTATATGCATAAATATGGATTTTATATATGTATGTGTTTATAGATAATATACAATATTCATACACACATGTTGTATCCCACTAGAAAATATAAGTTCTTAGGCAGATTTCAGAAAAACCTGGAAAGAATTAAGTGGACTGATGTTGAGTAAAGTGAGAAGAACCAGGAGAATATTGTACACAGTAACAGCAACTTTTTGTGGTGATCAGCTGTGATACTTAGCTCTTCTCAGCAATACAATGATCCAAGACAATTCCAAAGGACTCATGATGGAAAATGTTCTCCACATCCAGAAAAAGAACTATGGGGGCAGCTAGGTAGCACAGTGGATAAAGCACTGGCCCTGGATTCAGGAGGACCTGAGTTCAAATCCGACCTCAGACACTTGACACTAGCTGTGTGACCCTGGGCAAGTCACTTAACCCTCATTGCCATGCCTGCCCCCAAAAAAAAAGAAAGAAAAGAAAAGAACCATGGAATCTGAATACAGATTGAACTACACTATTTTTACTTTTTGGGGTTTTTTTTCTTGTTAAGGTTTTCCCCTTTTATTCTGATTCTTCTTTCACAACATGACTAATGTGAAAATATGTTTAATGTGATTGTACATTGTATAACCTATATCAGATTGCTTTCTGTCTTGTGGAGGAGGGAGAGAAGGTAGGGAAAGAGAAAAATTCAGAACTCAAAATCTTATAAAAATGAATCTTGAAAACTATCTTTACATGTAACTGGAAAAAAATAAAATACTATTAAGATTGAAAAAATAGAAACAAAAATACAATCCAACATTAAAAAAAGAAAATACAAGCTCTTGGAAGACAGATATTGTTTCATTTTTATTATATCTACCAAACTTGGCACAGTACCTGGCTTGCTGATTATTTGTCTAGAAATACCTAGAGTCCTATAAGAACCCAAAGTAAAGTATTCATAGCTGGAAGAAAATGTATACTATAACATCAATATTATATGAATGAACAGAGTTAAGTGATTTGTCCAGGGTCACACTGCTCGTGAGTGTCTGAGATCAGGTTTGAATACTGGTCCTCCTGACTCCAGGCCCAGAGCTTTATCCACTTTGCCACCTAGATTTCAAATAGTATAGGTGAGTATTATGGGTATGGAATATCGTGTATACTTTAGACTCAGTTGATGTGTTCATTGTTTTAGCTTAACTTCTTACCCTACCCTCCCCCCTTTTTCCCTTCATTCTTTGCTACAAGGAAAAGCTCAATGAGGAGAGAAGGGGAGAGGGATATATTCTGAAGTAACATAAAAACAAATAATGTCACTAACTCTTAAAATAGCTATGTAATTACTATGTTCACACAGAGAACCAGGAGAAGAATTTATGCAATAGTAACAATATTGTACCCCCCCAAAAAAAAAACAACTTTGAAAGACAAGAAATACAGTCAATTCAATGACCAACCACAATTCTAAATGACTCATGCTGAAGCATGCTCCCCCACACCACCAAAGAGGTGATGGGCTTAGAGTATAAATTTAGATATACACATGCATAGATACATACATATATACAATTAATCATATTAATATAATTATATAAATTATACGTATGTATGTATAGACATATATACAGACGCATGTATGCATATACATATCTGTATATGTGTGTATCCCAAAGTTTAGAGGGCAAAAATATTTCAAATAGGGACTCCTTCAATTCAATTCAATTCAACAAGTCTTTATTAGGTACCAAAAATATGCAAAGAAGCATAGAAGGTAAAAGTCATTATGGAAACTAATCCCCCATCCTGCTAAACTGAATCTGTCTTAATTACTTCTTGTATTATTTTCTCATTAAAAAATTCCAAAATTGCTTTAGGGATACTTTTCTTGATTTATGCCCGGGGCAAGAAATTTGCTAATTGTGGCTATAGTGAGTCATTAGCATCAAAAGGACAGTCCATGGTGGGAATCATCCAAAGCCAATCTGATTTTTAGGTAAAGAGGAAGTTGCATTTTACCAAACTAGCCTATTTGTCTGCTCAAGGCAAGATTAAAGCTGAACTCCAAATCAGATTCCTTCATTTGCATCCTGTAGATAACAGAGTGGTCCAGAGTTCATTCTTGGAAAGGTGAGTAGGAGTAGCTAAGATGCTAATAATCCCCAAATTTCTTTCTTGTTTCCATCTTGTCTGAAAGTTGACTATCACTAAACAGGATTCACATTGTCATAATATTAATATGCATGTAATATGAAGTTGAAACACAATTTTAATATTTATCCTGTGGAGATAAATAACAGCAGCACACATCTGCATAGAAAATGTCTTATAAATCACTTCCAAGGCTCACAAACTAATCTAATTATAAATATATGTATTCAATATGGCAGAAAATCTGAAACCATGTCAACAACTCAGCTCCAAGCCCTCTGCTTATAAAAGGAAAAAGTCATAGAAGAAAATAGACTGTATTTATTAATCTCTTTCCCTTCACCATGGGGAGTGATGCTTAGAGGAAAAAAGAGGCAATTTCTTAGTATGCTACCTCTGTGAGGACTTGGAGCAAGTGTGGGTGAGAAAACAATCCATCTTAATAGGGAAGCTCTTTGGGGTGGGGGGTAAGGGTGGAGACAGAGCAGTCACTGACCTTTAACCCATGAATTAAATCTTGAGAATTAAATTTTTCATTTCATAATATCCCCTGCCATTGACAGTCGAGAATTATCTTTATATTTCCCTTTAAACTCAATGTCATTGATGATGGTGTTGATAGTGGTGGTGGTGGTGGTGATGAAGATGAAGATTGTGGATATTTACATAACAGTTTGTAAAGCACTTTCCAGTTATCATAGCACTTTTGTCCCATAACAGCCTGGTGAGGTAGACCCTATGAGTATTATTACTAGGACAAGAGACTTGCCCAGGGTCACACAGGTAAAATGTATCAGAGAGAGGATTTAAACTAAAGTCCTATAACCCCAACCTTAATGCTCCTACTTCACCACTCCAACTATGTACATTTTATCATTTCCTTTTTTACAGATGAGGAAACTGAGTCTCAGAGAGCAAAAGTGACTTATTCAAAGTCACACAGGATTATAGGACCTCATATCTAGAACTAGAAGAGATTTCAGAAGCTAGTGTTCCAAACACCTCATTTTACAGATAAAGAAACTAAGCTTTAGGGAGGCTTAATCACTTGTCCAAGGTCACACAGGGAATAAGGACCAGAAGTGGGGTTTGACCCTGGTACTCTGACTCAAGAGCCAGTGCTCTTCCCATTAGACCACATGTCGTAAAGCCAGGACTCAAAGAAAGATCTCTTCATTTCAAATCTAGAATTGTTTCCTCTATGTTCTAGTCTGTTCCTATCAGAAAATCTTTGGATTCCTCGTAGAATTATTGTATGACTTCATATTATAGGATCCAAGATTTAGAAGTCATCTGCCAAGGCTCTCATTCTTCAGGTGAGAAAGCTAAAACCCAAAGGTGTTGGGCCACTGACTTCAAGTCACACGAGAGAAGCAGAACTAGAATTTGAAGCCAGTCTTCTGGCCCCCAATCCAGCTCTTCTTTTTATGGCCCCACACTTGTGCAAAGGGTACTTTGTTACAGGAAAATACGAAGAGGAAGAGACCGTACTTGTTCAAATATCCTAGATTTTGGCTAAAAGCAGATTTAGCCCTCCCTCACCAAGAATTCATCTTGTCCTGGGAACATTTTACACCAATTTTCCATGCATATCAAAAAAAAAAAAAGTAAATAATTGAGTGCCTGGTTTCTCTCTGTATAATTTCCCTAATTAGACAACAATCCTTGGATTATAACAGAGCTTGGGTAAACATAATGATAGTTCATTTGCCATGAATTCCCTTAGTTTTGTTAACCAATTATTTTTTTTTTCTAATTCTTCAGGTATCATTAAAATACCACCCTCATTTAAACATAAGCAGATGTCTAGCAACACAGGCATGTGGCTCCAAATTTAACTCTCGATGCCTAATAAATGTGTAAAAGGAAAAGCTATATATTCCTAATATGCTCTTTAATTATATGGTTTGAAACAGAACTATTCAAAACTAATGATGAAATTAAAGGCTCTGAGATCTAATTTGATGAAGTTATGAGCACGTCGGTTACAACATGGCTGGCAAAGAAATTCATCAAGATTGCTTTGCCATTCACTTGGGGCTAAAAGTAATTTTCAGGCGAGAGGCTAGAAGTCAGGGTGGATTGCTAATACTGAAAAACTTCCATCCAATAGTGCCTAATGCTTTGATTTTTATGAGCTTCTAACTGGGCCCATACCAAGCTGAGGACCATGCCCCCAAATTGCACCATTAGCAATTGACATATAAGACAAAGATGCCTAATGGACCAATATCAGACACTTCCAGCAAGCTGCAACGCTGATTTTAGAGCATGTTATTATGCTAATAGACTGTAAAATAGTATGGAAGAATATGGCTTTAACGGATTTACCCCTGGTGGGGGTAGGGAGAAGTGGGGAGAGGGACAAAATGCTTGGCAAGCAATTATGGTGAATTATTATGCTATCTAAAACACAATTACTGTGGAATCATCTATTTCAGTTTTCAAGTTTATTACCATTAACGTACATAAAGTAAAAATAATGACAATAATAACAATAATGAGCAATCCTCTAGAATCTGTAATTTACAAACAAAGGGGGTACATATGTATATCTAGCACAAACAGCTTCAGTCCTCCCAGGAAAGGACTTTTCTTCTTGAATGCATCGTGTGCTTTTAAGAAATGCATTGAACAATAGCTGTAATTTAGAGTGCAATTAGGTAAGCCACTTTTCCTTTTTACCTCCAATTACCCACAACAACCTGCTTTGCTACTTCCCACACTGCTCCCACCGCCATTCTCTCCTTCCCAGATGTTGATCTTGCAGGTGAGATGAGGAGGATGTAAACAAGATGGAACAACCTCCTGCTAGAGAAATCCCTAGAAGAATATGGCTAAGTCAACCCTCTTCTCAACCTGTGTCCTGCTAATGGCATCTGTTAGGCTTGTTTCTTGTGGGAATAATGCTCTATAGACTTAGCATTTAGGATGGTTTGTTCATCTACCCTCAGTGATATGTGTTCTGTGTGTCCGAAAGGAGATAGGGAGGGTGTAGAGAGGGGCTCAAAGAGTAATAGAATCATGGAATTAGAATGTGGAAGGGAACTTAGCCACAAAGAACCTATCTCCAAACTTCTAGTCAACACCTCCTTTCCCCTTTTCCCTTTCAGGCCAAATGTTGACCTCCATGTTTGTTTGCCCTTAAATTCCCATGGTGCACAATAATAATGAACTAATCCTCATCTTCCAGGGTAAGGCACATTTCTGAGTCTTTCCATCTTCCCATGTTGGTGAATCATTATAACCTCCAGGTCCTTTGAACCACCATGTAGCTGAACTCCCTTATATGTACTGTCTTCCCAATCAGAATTCTATGAAAGCAGGGACTTTTTTGGGGGAGACTATTTTTATCTCTATGACAACATAATATTTCAAACATAGTGTACACTTAATAAACATGCTTCCACTAATTTATTCTATTTTTCTTTCATCTTGTTCAAATGCCTCATTTTATAGATAAGGAAAGGGAGACCCCAAAATTTTAAGAGGCTTCTCCAAGGTCACCCACTAAGAATGTATCAAAGTTGGAATTCAAACCAAGGTCCAAATCTAGCACTGCGACCCTTTAAATGTTTAAGAATAGTTTTGTTTCATTTCTTTTCATTTTAGTAGTCTGACTCTATTAAGATGGAATCCAGTGGAGAGAGATGGGAAGTCTTAAAGTTGGGTTCAAAAATCCAATTTCATATTTATGAAGTGGGGGAGGTAGATTGAGTCAGTATCTGATAAGGGGATTTTGTGGCATGGGAGTTGAGTAGGATTCAGCCAGGTATTCTGGTAGCCAAATACCTAAGGTTGGTCTGCCTTAAACAGGGAATAGCTTCCAGGATTTTGGTAAATAATATGCTCTGCCTTGGTGGGAGCATTCCTAGTATACAGATGATATTTGGTCCTGGAAGCTGATCAAAATGCTAAAGAGCATCACATCTAGGACAACCAGAGTAGTGAATGACCTTGATTCCATGGCACATGAGGAGAGAACTGAGAATTTATTTTTTCTTGGAGAAAAGAAAATTCAAAAGGAAAATGGCAGTTATTTTCAAACATTTGAAAGGATTTGGGTGGGGAGTGAAGAGGAAAAGGGGAGCCAGGAATAGAGGAAGGAATAAACAAACAAATTAACAAAGGAACAAAGGAAGGAATGAAGGAAAGAAGAAAAACAAGAAAAGAAGGTCCTCAAATGTATTTCAAATGTACAGAAGAGAACAGAAGGAAGCCCAGAAAGAATCAGACAAGCAGGAGAGCTTTAAAAGTAACATGTTGACTATGCTATGCCCATAAAAACAAAGGGGGCAGGGACAGCTAGTTGGCACAATGGATAAAGCACTGGCCCTGGATTTGGGAGGTCCTGAGTTCAAATCCGGCCTTAGACACTTGACACTTACTAGCTGTGCCACCTTGGGCAAATCACTTAACTCTCATTGTCCTGGGGAAAAAAACAACAACAACAAAAATAAATTAATTAATTAAATAAAGGGGGCAGCTAGGTGGCACAGTGGATAAAGCACTGGCCTTATATTCAGGAAGACCTAAGTTCAAATCTGACCTCAGGCATTTACTATCTGTGTGACCTTGGGCAAGTCATTTAACCCTCATTGCCAGCCCAAATAAATAAATAAATAATAGCTAAATAGATAGATAAAGAAAAAAGAAAAGGGAAAAAAGCCAGCTGTACAACAAAGAGATCCATAGTTTCTTGTTCAATTCTCTCAGTTCTATTGTGTTTCTAGAAGTGACTGATATATTTATGTTTGTTAAGCTTAGAATTTTTTAATGGGGGGAAACCCAATATTTATGTAAAAAAAGGGATCAGATTTGCTCCACTTGGCTCCAAAGGACTGAACCAGCAAAAATGTGTACAAGTTTCAAAGGCAAATTCAGACCTAGATGTCAGGGGAAACTTCCTAATAATGCCAGCTAGAATGGGCTGCTTCAGGACATCTTCCGTGACTGCTGACAAGATCATTCATTGCCTATGTTCAAACACAGGAACTTCTTTAGGTACAGACTGGATTAGGTGACCACCAAAGAGACTTCCACCTTTGAGATTCTGGGATCCAGAGACTGATTTTATGATCTCTTCCCATGAGAGTACTAATAAGCATTTAAGGACAGATTGAGAAAGTAGAGTATGTTGAGATGAGAAAGTGGCTACATAGAGTAGGTCATGTGTGATGGTCGTGAACTTTTCCATGATGCAAGAGATCACTTCTGGGACTGAGGACTGGATATGAGGTCTTCAGGCTTCACCCCCTGAGGGGTGAAGATTAGATTAGAGAAGAACTATCTGAGCACTCTGCAGTCTGCAATAAATGCTATGGATTATTGTGCAGCCAGGACATTGGTTCTGAGACTCCCAGTATAAGTATGGAGGTGACAGAGAGTAGCCATATGAGGTTCCCCAGAGGTTGAAGAGGTTTGGCCCTATTGGTCTGAGCCTCCTTTCTGTGACCCCCTAAATGTCAGGAACAAAATTCAGCAAAGAGGAGGGTTGCATAATGCAAATGTGTTCTGTGGATCCATCCTAAGAGCTGTTCTGACCTGTCCCAGCTGAGCTCCATCTTCTAAGCCCTGGAAAGTGGGAGCAGCACTTTTCCTTACACCTGCCCCCACCACTTCCTGAAGTCTCTACCCCCAGTCTCCAACCACCCAGTAGACATGTGGATTCTCCCCCTCACATTCACATCCTCATGATTTCTTTCCCTGGCTCATCCAATAAGGGGGCTTCTTGCTTCATGTCCATAACCAGACCCCTAGACCACTCATCCTTCCCAAAGTCTTCACCATAACCCCTCTACACTTCCTGAAGGTACCCTCACCACTCACCTTTCTATCACCCTTTTTGTGGGGCTTTCTGTGAGAGGAAAAGTTTAGAATAAATGTCTTTCCTTTCTTATTTTGCAAAAAGAAAAGGGAAATGTGGTTACTCTCACCAGACTCAGATGGTGAAGGCATTTTTCAAACTAGCCCCGAGAAAAGAAAGCTCTTTCAAAGTCTGATATTGTCATTAGAGGGTTAGGTGGCCCTGGAAGTTCACTTTTTGCCATCTGGTAGTGGAAAACCTAAGCATCAGTGATGTCAACCACATGCACACATGCCTGAGGAGACATCAGGCTACATTCTGAGGATTAGCCAGGACATATCAATTTGGTAACTTTCCTGTAATGGAATGATAGATGACCAACCAGTGAAAAAGACCACAGTTCTTCAGACCTCAAAGGCATTACATTCTAAATAAGAACTGACACTGAGTAAGGCATCAGTGGCTCCTCTCAGGTATAACCTCTGCCATCTAGAAAGAATAGAAAGGGGGCGGTGCATATGTGGAGATGATCCCAAAGATGGCGACCAAGAAATGGAGGATGCAGAAGAATGCTCTGAGATCTCTAATCCACTAGGTTTGGGGCTTGCTCAAACACATTTTTTAATGGATGGGCCCATTATGTCTTTTCTAAAAGCCACTTTTAAAACTTAATAAACGCCTACTTACTATCGAACACAGCATAATCCCTTTACCAGTTAAACTGTCCTCATGAATCATTTGTAATTATCGGGCATTTTTGTGCCCAGGGGATAGATAACAAAGTTATTGTATCCCTCTGATTTTATGAAGTTAAGACAGGGAAACAAATCATGAGGACCTAAATTCATCCAGGCATCTTAGCTAGTCATCAGCAGCAACAAACTTAGAAACAGTAGGAGCCAACAGAGATCTGGGGGCCATTGGCATGGCCTCTAGCCATGTTAGACTTCCTTTTATTTATTCCTCGATATAAAGGAAAAAGAAAATATTTTCTGATGGTGTGTTGTGTGTGTGTGTGTGTGTGTGTGACAGAGAGAGAGAGAGAGTAAGAGAAAGAAGAGGAAAAGAAGAGAGAGGGAGAAAGAAAGAAGGGAGAAAAGAGTAATGAGAGAGGGAAGAGAGGGGAGAGGAAAGGAGAGACAAGAGAGAAGACAAAGGAGAGAGAGAAAGAGAGAGAGAGATGGAGAATTTTCTAATACTTAAGTCATTTTATGATCTTGTGATCCTCAGACCACATGAGCAGAATCACCAGTTTAAGCTGACTTCTGGCACAATGTATTGAGCAGCTGACCTAGAATCAGGGAAACCTCAGTTCTAATCCTGCCTCATCCACTTACACTTGAGGCAACTCTGGGCAAATCACTCAACGTGTCTCAGTCCTGGCTTCCTCATCAGTAAAACGGGGATCATGAGAGCATCCACCTCCCAAGATTGCTGTGAGGATAAGTAGAGTACTCTGGAAACATTAAAATTCTATCTAAATGCTAGCTATTAAATAACCAGAGGCAGAGGCAGATAGGTGGCAGGCAGGAGGCAGCTAGATGACACAGTGGATAAGGCATCAGACTTGTATTCAGGAGGACCTGAGTTCAAATCCAACATCAGACACTTGGCACTGACTAGTTGTGTGAACCTGGGAAAGTCACTTAACCCTCACTGCCCTGGAAAAAAAATTGAACAAATATTAATTAATCACCTATAATATGCCAGGCAGTGGCACTGGGGGCACAAATACCAAAAATGATGGTCCTTGAATTTAAGTGTTGGGGGGAGGCAGCTAGGTCCACAGTGTTGATAAAGCACCAGCCCTGGATTCAGGAGGACCTAAATTCAAATCTGGCCTCAGACACTTGACACTTGCTAGTTGTATGATCCTGAGCAAGTCACTTAACCCTCATTGACCTGCAAAAAGAAAGAAAGAAAGGAAGGAAGGAAGGAAGGAAGGAAGGAAGGAAGGAAGGAAGGAAGGAAGGAAGGAAGGAAGGAAGGAAGGAAGGAAGGAAGGAAGGAAGGAAGGAAGGAAGGAAGAAAGAATTTAAATGGCAGGGAGGGATGACAACACTAATACAGGGAAGGTATACCTGACATGGAAGTCTGGAATGTCTCACACACACACACACACACACACACACACACACACACACACACACAGAACTCCTGGTCTACTGGAAAGAAGGGAAAATTGCTTTTTGTCCAGAGACTTAGTTGTTTTTTTTATTACAAGAATGACTCCTGAAGTCCTGAGTCTCCTCGCACTGGAGGTCTTCAAGCAAAGATTGAATGACCACTCATTGAGGGGGGGGGTGTCATAGTGGGATTTTTTCAGGTATAGGTTAGACTAGAGGGACCCTTCAAGGTCCATCCTAACTCTGAAATCTTGTGCTTCTATGATAAGGCCAATTCATTCAAAGTTACTCTCTCAGCGGCAAAGAAGGAAAAGGAAATCCTGAGTCTGAAAGGTGAGGTCTCTAAGTCCAGGAAATTGGAGTGAGATCATTCTAAATTATAACACAACTATTGGAATATTGAGGAGAAACAAATCCATTTGCCGTGAGCAAGTATTGAAATTAGAAGAGATGATGGATCATGCTTCTAACTCCAGTGTCTCTATGGAGACAGGCTGTGCAGGAAACGCGGGGACACTGCTGCAAAGAGAGATGCTAGGAACCCCCTAGGGAGAAAGCTTCCCTGGGGTCCCTAAAGATACAGCTCAGTGAATCCTTCCTTCCTTTGGAGTGTCCTTTGATGCTTTCTGGCAGATAGACAAGAGAGAGAACAGATGAGAAACCTCTCCTGGGAAAGGGAGGATGTATATCTCTGGGCTCCCAAAGCTAGGAACTGGGAAAGATTGCCTAGTAATTGAACATGGCAAAGGAGATTTAAGCATAGAATTCAGAAAGCTTTGGGTTTTGTTGGATTAGAGGGGTATGGGGAAAAGGGGAGTTATTGGTGCAGTTAGAATTGTAAGATTTTGAATGTTTCTTACTCAGCTATCTGGTATAAATTGGGGGATTCTCATTCACTAGAATGAAAGGAGGCTAGGTCACTAGTCCCAAACCTCTGAAGGTTCAGGAGTAGAGTATGCTGGAAACAGAAGTCACAATGAATGCTAAAAGAATGGAAAGGGGGATATGGAAGACAGGATAGGTTCTATGGGACCTCAGCAGTGCCATGAATGTTGACTTCATCTACCCAGACTGCAACTCCCTGCCAGCAGGCAAGAATGCTCCAGGGACCACTCTCTAAGAAAGAAGACACTACCCAAAGTATCGAGGCACCTGGCTGGAAGGGTTAGAGAGTGGATAGGTATGTAAGATCAATTTTACAGGTGCTTGAGAAATTACAGCAGATTCCTATCTGAGAAAAGCTGTCTAAATTCATCAATCTGGAATACCATCTCTGAAATTTGATGCATCAGATCACCAGCTTTTAACTTTGTGTGCATGTGCCAGGGACCCCTTGGACAGTCTAGAGAAGCTTAGGGACCCATCCTCAGAATCATGTTTTTAAGTGCATAAAATAAAATACATAGAATTACAAAGGAAGCCAATTATATTGAAATAAAGTGATCAAAATGTTTTTCTTAAATGTCCATGAAGTCCTGGAATTACATTATTATGTCATAGTATCATTCTATTACCTCATATCTATGTTGTACATATGTTTTTGTTGTGAATATATATACATGTATGTTTAATTAGTGAATGCACAAAACATTATATATACATATATAGATGGTATACATAATATGTATATACATCCATTTTGTGTATATGTGTGTGTGTATGTATAATCTTAATTGTGATGCTCAAGGAAGTCTGGACCTAACAAATATCCTGTCTCTTCACACTTGGTGTCTTCTCTTCCCATTTGAGTTCCATCTTATTTGCAAGGATGTATTAAGTTATGGGTTAGCTAGGTGGCACAGTGGATAAAACACTGGCCCTGGATTCAGGAGGACCTGAGTTCAAATCCAGCCTCAGACACTTGACACTTACTAGCTGTGTGACCCTGGGCAAGTCACTTAACCCTCATTGCCCTGCCCCCCCAAAATAATATATTAAGTTATGCCATTATTATTTCATCTCATATTTAACTAAAAAATGAAGGAACCGTAGAAGTTATATTATCTGAAAGGATGTGGAGACTTTGCAAATCTTAACACATTATATAAATATCAGCTCCTTTTATTTTATTGTTGTTTTGCTATGTTTGAGTTTATTATATTATGCTTTGTGTGTGCATTTTTAACTGAACCTGTGATTTCATTAGTTTGGGGATCTCTCAGTGAGGAAGCTCCCTCTACCAATGGAGATGGGCACATTTTATGAAATCAGTATCCTTCTTGAGGTACCTAGAACACTGAGAAGAGGTATGATTTGTCTGGGGGCACATGGTCAATATATGTCAGAGGAAGGATTTGAATTCCAGTTTTCCTGACTCCAAGACTAGCTCCATCTAACACACCATGATGTTTATGTGTTTCATTATATTATATAAAAGCATTTACCCATTAGTGAAAAATTATAAAATATAGGTAAAGACCAATTAGATCCACCCATAAATCAATCAGACACCATTTATTAGGTGCCTTCTATGTGCCAGGTACCATGCTAAGCAATTTAAAAATATTATCTCACTGGATCCCCACAAAAGCCCTGGGGGATAGTTGCCATTATTAACTCCATTTTACACTTGAGGAAACTGAGGCAAACAATTTGTCCAAGGTAACACAAGTAGTAAGTGTCTCAGGTTGGAACTGAACTCTGGTTTTCCTGACTCTAGACCCAGTACTAAATGTATACTGTGCCACCTACCTTTGATTCCAGTGATCAAAGAATTAAATGAAAAAAGATTTAAATAAAATAGTTTTTAACTGAATCATTAAAAGATCATAAAAGGTCCCACAAGAAACAATAGAATTAGTGAACTTTACAGATGGCCAAATCAGTTGTAGAGAAGTGTAAGGTATCTTTCCCTATGAGACTTCTGGCAAGGGTGGCAAGTAAAGACTCAGAAGTCATGAGAGGTAGAGGGAAACATAGATATAGGTATGGGGAATACAGAGATATCAACCTTCCCCTTGAAGCATTAGAAATGTCTTTTGGGCAGAGTAACACAGCTGGGGCTGGGCACAAGAGAACAACTACAGAGTCTATACCCATACCTGCATCCAAGCAACCCACCAGAATCATGAGCCCAGGAGGATGGCAGACAGCTGTGTGGGAAACATACTGCATTCTGTAATTATCTGTAGCTGTTAATTACCCACACCATTCCCAGGATATAAAAGACTGTCAGGATGTTCTGCTGATGCTGGTAATAAGTAGGCCAGGCATATTAAGAGGCTGACCCCTGGATTTATAATAGTGTAGAGCCAAGTTTGAGGTCTTCGGTCAACAATGGTAAAATGAATGACCACTTGTGAAAAATTCCATGGAAAGGATTTGTGCTCACTGGTGGATTGAGTTAGGTGCCTTTGACATCTTCTGATTCTGTATTTCTATGAGGGTAAAGTGAATGGAAAGTTGATGTATGTGAGTAATTAAGTTGATTCTGAGTGGGAAATGGTATATCAGATATTAGGAAATAATGTAACTTATTTTGTGTGAACTGGAAGATGATTCCTCAAGATGGAATTTGTCACAATGATAAACCTCGGTTTGAAGAATAGTTGAGAACTAGAGTGACTGGGGAAGCAGGTGCCCCCAAGTCTGCTATTTGGCCATAATGAAAACTGGTTCAAGTGCAAAAAAACTGATGAGATCACCAAGAGCGATGTGAGATATCTGATTGGCCATTCGATGCTCCTGTGTGTATATTCATGTGTGTGTTTGGGTGCCAGTGTCTCCCATGTCATGCAATCAATTCCAAAGTTCTTAAGAGTGTCCTTATATTGCTTTTTTCTGACCACCATGTAAATACTTGCCTTTTGTGAGTTTCTGTGCTATGCTCTAGGAGCAAAGCAGAACTGAAGTAGCTCAAAAGAAATGCAAGATGGTGAAATTTAGAGAATCCAACCTAAATGTTCAAATTGATTACTTGTGCCCAACTTCTGGTGGAACATTCTAAGTTCATATTGGTCTGATCAGACACAGTCAGATACACTGTAACTTGGCTCGAACATGGTGATGTCATTCTGCTCCTCTTCGAGAACAAAGGACAACAACCAACCAATGGAGAGGATCTATTTCATGCTGTTTTTATGCAACTTGGGAATAGTAGCTGGGCTGGGGAGAGGGAAGGGCAGGAGCTGAAGGTATAATAGAGGCTTCAGGGGCAGCTAGATGGCACAGTGGATAGAGTACTGGCCCTGGATTCAGGAGAACCTGAGTTCAAATATGGCCTCAGACACTTGACACTTACTAGCTGTGTGACCCTGGGCAAGTCACTTAACCCTCATTGCCCCACAAAAAAAAAAAATCTCAATAGAAGCTTCACCACCCAAATGTAAGCACCTCCAGCCCAAAGGCAAATTCAGACTCCTCAAGTGTCACCTACATGCAAAGTATCATGCTCTATTCTAGAGATAGAAGGATGAAAAAATGCTGAATGCCCACTCTCAAGTCAATCGGCATTGAATAAGTGCCTACTATGTGCCAAATACCATTGTGAGCCCTAGAGATACAAGGAAAGACAAAAGGTAGTCTCTGCTCTTAAGAAACTTACTGTCTAATACTCCTCAAGGAGTATATTGTCTTTTTGGAGGAGGAGATATACACAAAGTATTATAATACAAATTAGAAAATAAAAGCCAGTGTCTCTAGTTTAGAGTGTCCAGAGTCAAGAGGGATCATTTCCATCTGAAGGAGGCAGGGAAGACCTTAGAAAACATAGAGCTTGAGCTGGGCATTGGAGGAAGAATAACTATTACTCAGAACTAAAGCAGAAGCCTGGAATGATTACTTTTAGAATGCAGGACACAAGAGAAAACACACAGTACTGACCCTTACAGCTGGACCTTTCTGATTTCATACAATCCTGAAACATGTCCAAGTCCATGAAGTCCCATGACAGGAAAGTGCAAAAAGGTGTTCCCATTGGAAGAATGCCAAATATGTTCATAATGAGGCAGGGAAAAGAAAGGGAGGCCTTCCATTGCTTCAAAAACTTGAAACACTAGGGAGCAAATTATTCTTCCTTAGCCCATCCAAGTGTGTCTATGCAGAGAATGGCCTAGAGACGTACTGTTGGATCATTTCTGATCTTGATATATAATTCATAGGAGACCCCATTGGGACCCAAACTTTTGCGATTCAGCCACTACTCAGATGTTTCTGCTTTCTTGGAATTCTCAAAAGAAAAGACTCCAAATTTCTAGGCAATCAATTTCCATGACCCCGATTTTCAATAACAAAAGTTTAAAGGAATCATGATAAAGTTACTACTCTTTTCCAGCCATCTGAGATGAAATGTTTCCCTAAAAATCTTTCTTTTAAAAATTATATTATTTTGTTGTTCCAATTACAAAGCATCCATTTTTTTCTCCTTCCTATCACCCCATATTCACTGGGTGAAGAGACAGCCAGAAAGAGAGGCAGGGAGGGATGATGGAGAGAGGAAGAACGCATGTATCATATAAGTATAGTCAAGCAAAAATATTTGGTCACATACAAAAATGCATTTCTTATTCTGCATGAGTCCATCATCTTTCTGTTTTGAGCTGGGCGGCCTTCTTTTTTATATTCCATGAATCATTATTATGTCATGAAATCATTATCCCATGAAAATTTTTCATTAAATAATATTACTGTTATAATATAAATTGTTCTCCTCATTCTGTCCACTTCACTCTGCATCAGTACATATAAGTCTTTCCACGTCTCCTGGAAATTATAGTATTCTTTGTTTCCCAAGTGACAATTTGTGATAACTCATCTTGTCTCTGGCATACATAATATTTAAGTTCTGTACCTGTGTTCTTTGGGCACATATGATTAGCCACACCTAGAACTTAAAGCATTCAGGTTCTAAATAGTTCTCGCTGTCAGTCAACCATTTTTTTGTGGGTCAATGAGAGTTAAGTGACTTGCCCAGGGTCACACAGCTAGTAAGTGTCAAGTGTCTGAGGCTGGATTTGAACTCAGATCCTCCTGAATCCAGGGCTGGTGCTTTATCCACTGTGCCACCCAGCTGCCCCCTGTCAGTCAACCTTTTACATCTAATAGTTGTTAATTGGCTGATTAAATACAAATATAACCCAAACCCTCCTCTAGAAAAAAAAATACAAATGAGGGAGAATACTTTAGTGAAAAGTGAACTAAAGAAGATATACATTTGTTCTTGGTCCACATCAGGAATTTCCATTGCTTCAAAAGGAAGGGGAAGGGAATAAACATTTATCAAGTACCTACTACATAATACAGTGCTCAGCACTATACAAATGTTACCTCATTTGGTCCTCACAGCCTTGGGAAGGTCCAATGCTCTATCCCCTACACTACCTAACTACCTTATCTTCAAACTCAGTGATTCAACATGCATTTATTAATCTACTCTGTGCCAACTACTGTGCTAGGAACACAAGAACAAAATGTAAATACAGTTGTGGTGAGTTGCCTACAGCACTGGGAGGATGACCAGTCATATCACCAGTAATATCAGGGGATCACTGGATCATAGACATCAAGTTGGAAGGGCCCTTAGATGTCAGCTAGCCAAACCCCCTTATTTTTCAGACAGAGAAACTAAGGTTCAAAGACTCAAGTAACAAATAACAGAGAGATTTAACCCAGACTTTCTGACTCAGACTCAATATTCCTCCCATTTTTGTTACTGTTCTTCATTCATTTGAGATAGACTGACTTGAGGGTTAGCTTTAGGAAGTTGTTGTAATTTCCTTCTCCAGTTCATTTTACAGATGAGGAAACTGAGGCAAACAGGGTTAAGTGACTTGCCCGGGGTCACACAGGTAGTGTCTGAGGCCAGGAAGAGGAGTCTTCCTGACTCCATGACTAGCACTCTATCCATTGTGTCACCTAGCCCATTTCACCATGTTATTCCCTTGTGTCAGAGGTGGGCCTTGATCCAAGGTCTTTCAGACACCAAGACCTTCTTTTTACCCATTATACCAAAGTGCCTCTCATTATTTTTTTTAAATAATGAAAAAGAATGCTCTCTGGAGGTAAATAAGTCTGATTTATCTTTAGGCTTTAGCTAAGTAGCTTCTCTACTTACTAAAGAGTACATTTACACTTAGGACACAATATCAAGTTTGCAGGCAAGTAACTGAGGTAGATGTGGGCAGGCTGCATGCTAGAAAGGAAGGTCACTTAATTATTCCTAAGTAGTTAGATATCGACGTCTTAAGGGGGAAGGACACAGATGTTCCATCTAAATTACCTTTGATCAATTGATTATGGGAGATGTAGAAGATTAAGTGATGGGCAGCCCTTCAGATGAAATCAACAAAAATACAAGGTGTATCTCTGAACAGTCAACCAAAATCACCTAAGAAAAATCACAGTCTTCCTGGAAATAGATTCAGGCTCCTGATTCATGATCTATTAGGAAAACTATTGAGATGGATGGCCAGGTACAACACTAGCTCAGAAAGGCAACATCCCTGGGAGAGAATGCCTCCAGTAACCCTGAAGGCTGCTTCTTGTCTCAGACTGAGACAGAATCAAGAAATTTCAGAGTGAGAAGAGCCCTTCAAGTAGAGCCAGGCCAATCCAGAACTTAAGGAAGAATTCTTACTACAACAAAGAGTGATCCTAGCTCTTTTTGAGAATCTCTGATGAGTAGGAACTTCCAACCTCCAAAGCAGCCTGTACCACTATGGGGCAGCTCCCACCCTCAGAAAATCCATTCCTAACATCAAACCTAAATTGGACTCCTTGCATTTCTGTCCATTGCTCATGATTCTTCTCACTTAGGCCAAACAGGAGTCTAATCCCTTTCACACAACAGTCTTTCAGATACTTGGAGATGACTATCATGTGACTCCCTTTTAAGCAAATCTTTCCAACTCATTCAACCATTCCTTATATGGCATGGAATAAAGGTTCTTCACCATTCTAGTTGTGCTCCTCCAGATATTTTAGATTATCAACATCCTTCCTAAAATGCAGTGTCCAGAACTAAGCTTTTTGTTGATGTTATTTAATCACTTCATAACTAAGCACAATATCCCAAATGTGATCTGATCAGGGAAGAGAACACTGGGATTGTCACCACCCTAATCAAGTTTTCTAATAGGCAGCTAGCTGCAGTATATAGACTGATGAACTTGGGAGTCAGTAAGTCCTGAATTGAAATCCAACTTCAGGTACTCCCTAACTGTGTGATGTTGAGCAAACCAATTCCTCTGCCTCTGCTTCAGTTTCTTCATCTGTAAAATGGATGAGAAGATATTAATACTTTCTTCCTTGGGTTGTTGTGAGAATAAAAATAAGAGAATTTTTGTAAAGCATTGTGCAAACCTTAAAGCACTATATAAATGTTAGCAATTATTATTATCAGAAAGAACCTGTGAGGCCATCTGGACCAACCACTTTATTTTATACATGAGGAACTGAAATGTAGAGATGTTAAATATCTTGTCCATGATCACACAGGCAATAACAAACGCAGATATTTTGACATTAAGTCCAGTGCTCTTTCTCCATACCACACCATATCTCATTCTAGAAGCTGTGTCTCATGCTGAGCTTCCAATTTACTCACCCCAAAACAATGTCTAGTCATGTTGCCATCCCCCCTACCTTAGACCTCTGATGTTGATTTTTTGAACCCAAATGTAAGATTTCATATTCACTTCAGTTGAATCACACCTTCTTCAATGAGGTCAATATTCTAATGCATCAAGTTCTTTTGAGATTCCCCACTTTTGTGTATAGTATATATTGATCCCTCACAGTTTTGTATCACTTACAAATCTGATGAAGTTTAGAATATTTAGAATATTAGAATATTTAGGATTTGTTTGTTTAATATTTAGAATATATTTGTTTTATCAGGAATGAGCCAGAAGTATGAGTAATAATGTTAATTCCTGACACCCTGGGTTTCTAGGTTACTTGAACATATAAATTGAACAAACTTGAACATATAAAGAAGCGCAGGACTGGCAACAAACCAAGGGGATTTGGGCAATCTTACTTCACTATTCTGACAGAGAGGGATAAGTCCTTCTTGACCTGTCAGAAGACTAGCTGGGCAAGATAACCTGTCATCAGAACCATCCCAGGGGATTCACTGGTTGGGGCTGATGTTTTAGAAGCAGGTACTTCATAATTCTCTATTCATCCTTAAGATTTCTGAGTACTTCAGTAAGCAGATAAACCTGGCTTATCTATTCCCCTTCCTGAGTAGCATCCAGATCTTGTGCCATGTTTATTCTCATTTGGATAGCAATGGTTCAATAGCACTAGATCCCAGGACTGCATTGAAGTTAGATGTTAGGGAGGAGTCTGCACAAAGCATTGCTTACTTAGCAAACAAAGCATTGACTTAGCAGATAAACAAAATGTTAGAGTGAGGAGGAACCTTGCAGATCATTTAGTCTAATGCCTTCATTTTATATATGAGAAAACTGATGCCCAAACTACCGCCCAAAGCCACATAACTAATTCTGGAAATTCAGTACAGATCTCTGGATTCCACATCTAGGGCTCTTTCTATTCAATTCATTCAATACATATTTATTAACTAGTTTCTATATGCAGAGGGTATTGCTGGGGGCATCAGAGTGCATAAGACACTTAGATAAGACAAAGTTCCTACTCCATGGAGCTTTAGGTCTAGTAAAAGGAAAAGCTATGAACTCTACACACTCACTATATCCTAATAATGAAGGGTCTGTTCAAGGGTTTGAAGGGCTGCCAAGAAGAAGAGGGATTTAATCCGTACTGCTTAGAATCAAAGGGCAGAAGCAGGAGCAATGAGTGGATAATGAAAAAAGGAAGATTGAGCTGGTATGGAGCTGTCCAAAAATGAAATGTGCTGCCTCCGGAGCTAGTGAGCCCCTTTCTTCATTGAAATTGCTCAAGCAAATGCTTGATGGCCAATTGTTGAGTTTGTTGTAGTGAGGATTCTGTCATGTCTGGGTTGGACTATGCAACCAAGAGGTCTATTCAAGTTGTAGATCAATGAATTCCTAGTCCCCTTCAAGGGTTCACACAGTACCACCTCCTATAAGAGGTGTTTTCTAATTTACCCAGTTATTGGAGTTCTCTCCACTTACTCCAAATTTTCTCTCCATGTATTTTGTACATACCAATCAGTATACATGTTCTGTTCTCCTCTATATCCTCCCCAATAGCATACAACCCATTTGGGGACAAAGACTATTTGCTTTCTTTTCTTTCTTCTTTCTTCTTTCTCCTCCTCCTCCTCCTCCTCCTTCTCCTTATCCTTCTTCTCTATCATCATCATGACTATTTGTGCCCAATCTGTGGTAGAGTCTTCCAAGCTCATATTGCCCTGATCACCTAGGCATATTCCAGCATAGTGATGTCATTTTGGTCCTCATCAAGAACAAAGAACAACAGGGGGCAGCTACGTGGCACAGTGGATAAAGCACCGGTCTTGAAGTCAGGAGGACCTAAATTCAAATCTGGCTTCAGACACTTGACATTTACTAGCTGTGTGACCTTGGGCAAGTCACTTAAACCCCACTGCTCCACAAAAAAAAAGAACAAAGGACAACAACTGACAAACCTGGAACATAACAAATACTTAATAAATACTTGCTGAATTTAATTGAATTACACTCTAAAATTTATGATTCTATGATCTTACAATTCAGTAATACTAGATATATGAATTACACAAAAAAAGATTTGCCTGTGTACTAAGATGTTGAAACCAATCAGAGAAGCACTAATGAAAATGAAGCAATAGAGTTAATTAGCCATTGAAAATCCTTTATCCTCTCTCATTCCTCTAACTCCAGCTTGTGAATCTATTTGCATTGATAAAGAGATGTTTCTTAAGATGATTTAACTATTGGTTCAGAGATAGAACTTCTGTGTTTGCTGACTTCAAGTCAACCTCTTGCCCATCACTGAATCTTCCATGTCCCAGGCAATTGGTCAGTAGCCATTTAGATTAACCATAAGGGTATTTGAAGACTTTGTCTGCAGAAAACCAAAGCAATGGATCCATTCAGTCAGTTGACTCCAAACTAGTCCAACCAATGGTTTCGTATTGTGTAGCCAAAATAGTATCATTTCTCCTCTGCCAGCTGACAGGCATTGTGTAGATCATTGTATAGATTAGATTGTCTTCTCCTGCCAACTACTCATGTTCTCTTTGACCATGATGTGAAGAACAATAGGAGATCTTTGACCAAAGGCTAGATGTCCTCCTTTCAAGTATAATGTAGAGGGAATTCTTCTTCAATGTGGGTTGTACTAGGTATATGCATTGTTTCCCCTAATAGAAGATAAGTTCCTTGAGGTCAAGGAACACTATGTTTGTGTCTCTACATCCGCAGCCTTACTATACTACTTGACACATAGTAGGCACTTTGTGAATTAATACATGAACAGATGGCCTCTGTGGTCCCTTCCAACTCTGAGATTTATTAAAGTGAAGAAAAGGGTAGACACAGGGGGGTAAATGGTATCCATAAATGAAGGTGGAGCAAAAGCAAGACTCCATCAATTGCATACTACTTACAGACTTGTTTAGTAAACTTACCTGATTGATATAGAGAATATTTTTGCTGCCAAACCCAAGAGCCTCCTTCCAGCTTTCCTTTTGTGATGCTCTGCTTTCTTCAGCTAAAGAATGTTTTGTAATGGTTTTGGCTCACAAAGAATACCAAAACTCACTTCTCCCCTGAAAGGCAATGCTATCACCTCATACATAATCAAAGGACATAATGATACAGAGAAAACAGAACTAGATTTAGAATGAAAGTCAAAGGATCTGAGTTCAAATCTTCCCTCTGCCACTTATTAACTGAGTCACTTAAACTCTCTGTATCTCTCATTGGTAAAATTAAGTTATTTGGATAGATGATGTGCTGAGCTTGTGTCCTACTGTGAATTTATGATACATTAATGTATGAATGAAAGAAAATCATTTATTAAGTGTTTTGTTATACAGACTGTATACTGAATGTTGGAGATACAAATTTTTTTCCATTTTTTTTTCTGGAGGGACAATGAGGGTTAAGTGACTTGCCCAGGGTCACACACCTAGTAACTGTCTAGTGTCTGAGGCTGGATTTGAACTCAGGTACTCCTGAATCCAAGGCCAGTGTTTTATCTACTGTGCCACCTAGCTGCCCCCGGAGATACAAATTTAAGAAGCAATTCAGTTTCTAGACTCCAGGACTGGTGGAGTCACAAAAATTACAGAGGTGATAAGTGGAGTCATAAAGCAATTTATTTTCCCTGAGTGCTTTGTTGATTTTATTATTGTTCCCAGAGATAAGGATAGAAAGGGGCAAGGGAATGGCATGGGGCAGCATGACATGAAGATGCCCAGGAAGCAGTAGGGTGGCTGGCCTGAGTGAGGCTAAAAATAATGAAGTCTTATCATTCAGAAGCTTGGGGGAATTCGTGAAAATGTATGTACATGATTCAATGTTTCTTTTTTTTCTAAAACAAGTTAAAAACAATTCTAAAAGTTTAAAAACCAAGGCATTTCAATTGGCATTGAGCAGAGGTGAAAATACCCTAGGCCCATGGAAAAAGCCAAGGAGGTTAAACACAACTAAAATTGGACTTTCTTTGGCAGCAGAAAGAAAATGATGGGCAACTGGTCCAGGATCCCAGAGTGAAATAAGATCAAGGCTGGAAGGAATTTTCCAGAGGAAGGAAATGATATGAATGATTGCATAACATTAGAGGGAGTCATACATGTTTGTCTCTGTGTGTTTATACATATATTTATGCTTGAGATTGTGTGTGTATATGTGCATGGATATGCATGGCAACGAGAGACACACGAGTCATGATTAAGAGTTGCCAAGATGTACAACCTCTCCAAAATAACTCTAAATGCTTGAGCTTCAGAATCAAGGTGGATTCAACAGTTATTGAACCAACAAGCCAAACCATTTCATGTATTTAATGCTTGCCCTCCCCTACCCATCCCTCTTCTCTCTTTCCAGAGTATCTTTTCTTCTTGGGTTGTATTCTCTTAATCTAATGGTTTCTCTCTCCCAAACTCTGTCTTTTAGACTCCAGAAAATCCTATAGGGCCAGTTAACTCTCCTCAGAGGCAAAATTGGCAGGCCCATTGAATGTGAAATGATCAGAGAATCACGGAAGGGTCATTGTGGTCCAAACTCATCTCCCCTACCAGTCTATCTTAATTTCCCACTGGTAGAAATACCTCATCAAGTCAGTTAATAGTTTCCATGAAAGCACCATAAAAATACTTATCATAGGTCAATAGAGTTCACCATCTCCTATTATAACTAGTATAACTTTGTGTTTATAGTGTGCTTTAGATAAAGAGCCAGGTGATAGGTAGGCAGATGAGAGAGAGAGAGAGAGAGAGAGAGAGAGAGAGAGAGAGAGAGGATAGACACATAGAAAGATTAGCTGATTGATAGATAGATGAACATGTAGCTAGATAGATATGTAAAGACATAGAGAGGTAGATAGATAGATAGATAGATAGATAGATAGATAGATAGATAGATAGATAGATAGATAGATAGACAGACAGACCATTCATTAAGTGTTTACTCTGTACCACCATTGTGCTGAGCACCAGGAATATAAATACAAATAAGACAGCCCATACTCTCAATGAGCTTGCATTCTAATAAAAGAAGACCACATTTAATGGGGAGTTGGAGAAGGAAGGAAGAGGAGACATCTGGGAAGTGGAGAGGAGACTTGATGCCCAGTAAGATGAGGCCAAAACTCATCTATCAGAGTTTCTCAAAGTGCTTTGCTCACAACAGCCATAGGAAGCTCATAGTGCAAGTATTTTGATTGTCATTTTACACATGAAAAAAACTACAGTTCAATAGATTTGAAATGACTTGTCCAGGGTCACACTGCCAGTGAGTACCTGAGACAAGATTTGAATTCAGGTCTTCCAGACTCTGTGGCCAGAGCTCTACCTACTGGTCCTCATTTTAAAAAAAATCTCTTTTCTAGATGAAGTCACCATATATCCCTCAGTTAATGTCAGGCTCACAGAATCATTGATTTTGAGCTGGTGGGAACATTGAGGTCCTTTCATCCAATACCTTCATTTTTTTGTTTGTTTGTTTGTTTTTTGTTTTGTTTTGTTTTGTTTTTGGTGAGGCAGTTGGGGTTAAGTGACTTGCCCAGGGTCACACAGCCAGCAAGTGTCAAGTGTCTGAGGCCAGATTTGAACTCAGGTCCTCCTGAATCCAGGGCCGGCACTCCATCCACTGTGCCACCTAGCTACCCCGCCTTCATTTTTTACAGATGAACTAATTGAGGTCCAAAGAGCTTGGCTTACCTAAAGTCACACCAGTAGCAAATGGCATAACTGAGATTCAAACCCAGGTCCTCTGAGTTCAAATCCATCTATCTTTTTGCCAAATCTTTCTGCCCCATCCCAAGAGTCTATAAGACTTCTTTCTCAGATAATGAAGAGTATACAGAGTTGTATGTAACAGAGGTTCAGTTATATACATAATCTTCCTTTATTTCTGTTCTTTGCAAGTTGAAATGTCTGTGTTTGCTGATGATCACTAAGTTTACAATGAAAAAGAAAAGTAAGAGAGGAGGTGAAACCAATCAGCAGTTCAGGCCAGGATCAAACAGCCACCCTGGGCTTCATCACAAGAGAGCCATGAAACAGGAGCCAGAAACAAGGGCAAGGGAACGGGTCAGGAGCCAACTGTCAGCCAGGACAAGTGGGCCCAGCAGGCCCAAGGCACAGGGCAGGAAGACTAGGAACTTTATCTGCATCTGAAGCAGGCCTGAGGACTAAAAGAGGGAAATTTGGGCCAAGTCCCAGATGAGCCTTGACAAGATGCTTTTGTGAGTGTTGAGACCTAAATAAAAAGCACAGTCATTCCACCATCTTATCTCCACAGCAACTAGAAAAGCAACTAGGCCCCAGAGCCCTCTAATGATACATGGAAGAACTCAGGGAGATGCTGCAGTAGAAGATCAAAGAGGAGCAGGATTTGAAGAGGGAAATATGGTAAGCACTAGCTAAATTGTCTTCAGGAAGGAGAAATGGATGCGACCTGTTGATCTCCGAATTCTCTTCTGCCTAGGCATAGTCTCCACTAGCCCCCACCTTACTACTCCTTCTTCACCCTGCCAAATAAATACATAATGGCCTCCAGGGTGCCCGCCTTCATCCTAGTACAACAGGGCCCAGTACAATCCCAGTCCTGCCAGCTGCTACCTGGGTGACCTTGGACAAGGCTCCTCACCTCTGTAGGCCTCAGTTTCTTCATTTTTAAAATCAAGTGGTTGCATTAGATATGTCCCTTCTAGCTCTGAATGGAAGATCGTACCACCAGCCTCAGTTAGTATTGCACTAGACCCTCCTATATTGATTGGGTCTCCCACTGCCTGGTAGTTGGCAACAAGAATTTATTTAGCGCTGACTTTGGCTTAAGTAGGTAATTTATTAAACACCTACCATGAGCCAGGCACTGTGCTAGTCTTTGGGAATACAAAGACCATGAAAATCATCCTTGCCTTCAATAAAAGTTTGCTCTGTGTAGGATGCCATTCTTGTCATTTCTTCCTGACAATGGACTGGCATGGTGTGGCTTGGCAATCCTCTCTACCTGAACTTCACTGGATTCTGGCCATTCCAAAGCGACCCAGTGCAATTGTGTGATGTCACCTCTTATAATTGCATTATTTCCCTAAAAGCTAGGAAAACAAATTATTGATTAAAGTTTGTGATTGTCTCGCTTCAGGAGACACCCTTGAACAAGGAATCTTTCAGCTAATAATGCTTTTTTTCTGATGGGACTCTCTCTAGCCCTATGAAGTCTGGACCTGAGATTTCATAAATGTTAGAAACTCCTAGTGAGGAAACTCCCTCTAAAAATGTAGATCTGCAACCTTCTCCAGGAAGACTTTCCACCTCTTTCTCTGCCCATGTCTTCCTTCTGAAATAATCTTCCACCTGTGTGTGTGTGTGTGTGTGTGTGTGTGTGTGTGTAGCTATATACATTGTTGTTGTTTGTCCTTCATTCTGGAAGAGGACCATGACATCAGGGTAATGTCATGACTTACAGTGAATTGGATTTGAGTGAGGGAGGGCTGTGCAAGTTCCTCCAGAGCCATCTGGGTCCAGTGGCAAGATATATATCAGGATGAATGGAGATGGCCTAGATGTTTGAGGTGATCAGGGTTAAGTGACTTGCCCAGAGTGATTATAACTAGTAACTGTTTGAGGTGAGATTTGAGCTAAAGTCCTCCTGACTTCAGGGTCAGTGTTCTATCCACTGAGCCACCTAACTGACTCAGAGCTATATACATAGAATATGGTGGATGTGCTCTCCTCTCCATTAGAATGTAAGCTCCTTGAGGACAGAGACTATGTTTTTCAACACACAGGACTTTAAGAATTCTTGTTGATTGACCAGCTGATTTATAATCTGATAGAATTTCCTGAGGCTTTGAGAGGTCAAGTAATTGGAGCAGGGTCATAGTGTCCACATATGGCTGATGTCAAGCTCAAATCCATGTCTTTCTGGCTTCAAGGCCAACTCTATCTACTCCATCACCAGCCCTTAACTCTCTAACATTTTAAATAGGCTTTTAGACTGGGGTCCAAATCTAATATAAATGCCCTACTCAATTATTTGTAAGATGTTCATGTAGAAGTCTGAAATGTTCATGCACCCATCTCTATACGAGCATGGGTTGTCCCTAAAGTCCATCCAGAGTAAACTAATCATGACAAAGTCCCCAAGGCTAAAAATGGCTTATGACGAGTTGTTTCTCATTATCTCCAAACCTAGTTACTCATGTTGTTCTTCAGATGTTTTCACTGTTGTCTAACTCTTCATGACCCCATTTGATATTTCCTTGGCAAAGATACTAGAGTGGTTTGCCATTTCCTTTTCCAGCTCATTTTACAGATGAAGAAACTGAGGCAAACAGGGTTAAGTGACTAGCACAGGCTCACACAACTAGTGAGTTCCTGAAGCCAGATTTGAACTGAAGAAAATGAGTCTTACTGACTGACTCCAGGCCTAGAGCTCTATCCGCTGTACCACTTAACTGCCCAGTTACTCATATGAAGCCTCATTAATTCAAATTCACTCTTTCATAATTTGCATAAAATTTGACTGAACTGGGCTCACCCTTGCAAAATGAGAGGCTGGAGGATGATCTTTCTAAGCAAATGAAAATGTAAGCAAGATTTAAGGAACCAAGCCCAGTTTGCTTAAAAGAAAAAAGTATTTTTTAAAGGGAATTAGCATGGATACAATTGAGTAGAGCTAAGAATAGGCTTGCTGTAGGAGAAAGAGTGCTATATCAGGAGGATCTGAGTTCAAAACTTGATTCTACTTTGTACTACCTATGTGACCTTAGTCAAATCCCTTCCCCTCTCTAAGCATCAGTGTCCTCATCTACATAATAAGGGTGTTGGACTCCTTGACTTCTAAAGTATCTTCCAGCTTTAAATCTCTGCTGCTAAAGATCCAATGACATATTGACTGTGGGACTGTAGACAAGTCATTCAAGGTCTCATCCATTTGTAAATCTAAGTTCATAAAGATAAAGCAGGACTTTTATTTGAGAGGCTTCCTGGTTAAAATTACTTTATGAAAGCAATTCAGCCCCATCTTAAAACAGTCTGAAATAATGATAACTGACATTTCTACAATGCTTTAAAATTTCTTTATTATATTAGCCCAAGAGAGACCCATAGTGAGAATTTTTTTCATTTTGTCTTTGTATTTCCAGTACCTAGCATAGTGCCCTACACATAAAAGGCACTGCATGCTTCTTGGTTGATAGATTATCTTGAGGTAGGTACTATAGGTATCATCATTAATATTCCCATGTGACAGATAAGGAAAATGAGGCTGAGAGAAATTAAAAGACTTGTCCATCATGAACATGTCACTTTTCCCCAAATTAGCCCAAATATTGAAGTTTTCTGTATTACTTATCCCCGGGTAAGTCTCTATGGTTTTGATTCAAACCATCTTAGGAGAGTTACCCAGTAAACACTGGAAAATTAAATATATTGCCAACCTGGGCTTGTAATTCACAAGTAGGGTAAAATTCATGAAGATGAAAAAATGTAAGATGGAGATGTGGTACAATATACAGACTGTCAGACTCAAATTCATGTGTGACTTAGTTTTACTAAACTACTTTTTAATTTTTTTAATTTTATTCTTTTTTCCCTATGGATGGCTCTCTGGGTTAGGAGGGAAAAGGAATCTATCTAGAAATTAGAGTGACATAAAAACAAATGATAAATAAATAAATAGGAATATGTGCATTTGTATATGTGTGCATATATATTTAAAGAACAAAAATCAGGAAATGGGCCAGTAATATAGAAGTAAAGGAGGGAGAAGAGAAGGACAGATTGAACATTGTCTTGGTGTCCATGGAATATTAAAAGGTGGGGGGAAGATGAAGGGAGAAAATAATGAAAGAATTGTCCTATGAGCAAAGTATTTGAGAGCTTTCAGCGAATGTGCTTAGTGAAGTCTGTTTTTACTGCTCCATACTATGACAACAATTATGTTTCATCCATCGTATTTTCCGATGTGGATCCTTAGGCTGAATTCTTTTGAGTAGTTGTAAATCTCATTCAGAAAAACCTCTGCAAAATTCTGGGGCTGTAATTTAATCAGCAGAGTGTCACTCGAGCTGGAACATCTGTAGGACTTCAACCCTTTTAAGGAATCCCTTTTTTTATTTGGACTCTCCACTGGGCATCCTCTATGACACTGACAAATACCTTTGGCAAATATGTGTCTTTGTCTGAAATCTTGCCTGACAATAATTAGAAAACAATTGACTAAAGAATCTTGCAAGCCATGTATAGCCTATATCTGATTGCTTACCACCTCAAGGGAGGAAAGAAGGGATAGAATTTGGAACTCAAAACTTTAAATAAAAATGCTTACCATTAAATAAAAATATGGGGGAAAAAAGAATCTTGCAAGATAGTACCTGAGAGACACCTTGATGGAGGAGATCCTATAAAGTCGTTTTATCCTACTGAATTGTCTTTTCTATAGTCAGTCAACAAGCATTTATTAAGACCCTGTTATGTGCCCAGCACATTGTATTTATGTGCTAGTCAACAAAAAAGAAACCAAGAGGGATTTTCTATGCTCAGAAGATAAAAAAGCATCAAATGCAGCACCTACATGTTGGGTCTACTCTTCATGGGGCATTTATGAAAGAATGTGGGAAAGAATCACTCAGGGTAAGAATGTGTTCATGGAACTAGTGGAGGAAGCATCAAACAACAGTTAAATCATGGACCTGTTGAAGTATTTAAGAAATATCTCCTAGGGCAGACCACTGCCTCTTTGATTTATTTGAATTTAGTCTAACTAGACTTTAAATTGTCCCTAAGAAGAAGGAAAGTAAAAGCCCTTTTGAAAAGCTGAAAAAGCCAGGGGAGCCTAAGAATTGACCTCCATGATAAATGTCCAGATGGGACCAGGCAGGGATGCTGCCAGCTCATTAGAAGAACCATTGGGAGATAAACTGAAAAAAATCTAACCCATATACTACTGGGAAAGTGATTTTGGAAAGGGTCCCTACCTGGCTGGGAGGAAATTGAAGCAGGATTGATTCAAAGTAGTAGTTACATGTTCAGAGAAAACAGGTTTCAACAGGCTCTTGCTTTGAAATAGTCATTGGTGAAGGATTTACACTTTGGATCTTTAGACTATCCTAGTGGGCAAGGACCTCAGGTATCACCTAGTTAAGATATCTTAGGGTCTAGAATGGGGAGGAACCTTAGATATTTTCTAGGAAACTGAGGCACAAGGAGTTTTGGAATTAAAACTCTTTAAATCTTAGGATCCTAGGATTTAGAGATAGGAATGGACCTTAAGAGAAAAAATAGTGCAAGACCCTCATTTCACAGAGTCAGAAAGTGAAATTCAGAGAGGGCAAGTGACATAAGACCAGGAGGTCTTAGGGCTGGAAGAGACCTCCGAGTTCATCTAGTCCAGCCATCTCATGCGGCAGATAAGGAAACTTGGCACTGGCAGGTTAAATAATTTGCCAAAAGATGTAGTAAATATCAGAATGAAGAGAATGATAATTATAATAATGACGATTATAATAATATAGTGCTTTAGTAAGGTTTATAAAATGTTTTACAAATATTAACATATGTTTTTTGCACTTTAACCTAGATTCTTTAGACTTCAAATCCAGGACTATTTCTACTCTATCATGTTAAGTGAAAATTTCAAATCAATTACTCCTCCCTCCCAGGACCTATTGTCGGGATTCTTATCTTGTTTTGTGTCTTAGGCATCTTTGACAGTCCGGTGAAACCAAAGGACTCTTCTCATAGAAATGTTTTAAATGCATAAAAATCCCACATAGGATTACAAAGGAAGCCAAAGATTGGTGAAAATAAAGAAATAAAATTTTTTTCATCAAAGGTCACAGACTCCCTGCAATCTCTCCATGGATTCTAGGTTAAGAACTCATGGACAAGGAGAAGCAAGAACTTTTAGAGGCCAAATGACTGAGGTGAGGTGGCAAAGAAAACCTGAAAGAAGGCTAGTCTAGGAGAATACAATCTGTTGAAATGCTGCTGTGCTATAAGAAAAGATGAACTCACTGATTTTTAGAAAAACATGGAAGGACTTGCACAAAATAATGGGGAGCGAAATGAGCAGAACCAAAAGAACATTGTAAATAGAAATATTATCTTGAATATTATAAATACCCAAATTAACTATAAAGGACATATGAAGAAAGATGCTATCTGTATCCAGAGAAAGAATTGATAAGGAGAAGTATGTATAGAATAATTTTACATATATATAACTATTTTGGCCTAATGGTAACCATCTCTAGGGCAGGGGAGGGGAAGGGAAGAGAAAAAGAAATTTACATGATAATTTTGTTGTATATTTGAAAGGAATAGCAAGTTGTGCATAGTAGATTTGCAGTTTCAAATGCAATCATCTTTTTTATTGTGCTGTTATGGAAATGTTTGTTTTATTCCATAAATTAAAAAGAAAAAAAAAGAATGCAATCCAAATGGTTAAGAGAGGTCCACTTGACCACTGTTTATGTATGACATTAGCCTATCCCAGTGTCTATGTAAAAGGAATTTGAGGATTTAGAAGAGCTCTTTGCAAGGGAGTCAGATAGACCAGGAATGCATAAAGCAATAACCCCTTATTTCAGTCTGTTTTACCTCACAAAAGGAAAGACCCATGCCATAGAAGGAATACAGGAGTAGGAACATGGAGGGACATGGAGAGCAAGCATATACCTAGGGAGATCTCTGAATCTTTGCATGTAACCGTCTTTGGACCATTGTAGTTCAGGAAGGCAGAATCTGTGATGTCCTTTTCTCATCCCAGGCACATCCAGCTTAGCCTGATGTGTAATATTCTTTCCAGGCAATATATGAAGCAGCTGAGGTCCCATGTCCTTCACCCCAGGTTGGCTCTCTGAGGCAGGAAAGACCATGGACTTTATTGGGAGGAGAGCATATTGCCATGTAGATACATACGATTGGTTTCCCATCCATGATATCACCAGAAAAGTAGCACAAAGTTTTTGCTAGAGAATCATGTAAGGAAAGCAAATGTGGAGGGCATGGGAGGCACAATGGGGCATAGTAGAGAGAGAACTTGTCTTGGAGCCAGGAAGACCTGGGCTCAAGTCCCACTTCTGACACTTGCTGGCTGTGTGCCCCTAGGCAAGACACTTACCACCCTATCCCCTGGCTGTTTTAGGCAACTCTCTAAGGTTAAAAGGTGGAGGGAGTTTTCTTTCCTAGGAGTGCCCTGTATCAATGAAACCACAGCTCAGTCTAGTTCATATTCACTAAGCATAAGATCTATAAGTTTTCAGAAAAGTTCAGGACAGAGGTATTACTCAGCAGAGGCATAACTAGAGTGGGGGCAAACTTAGCATTCGGTTTGCAAGAATAATCAAGATAGAAAACAACCCAGAGAAAAGAGCTGAAGTAACTTCCTCTCCCTACACTCCTCCCTTCCCCAAGATACTTCATGTCACATGCCTTAGGCGGGGTTTTTGCTATTTTTCCTGGAGCAAAAATTGCTGCTCTGTTGGGCAGGATGACGGACCTGGTCCAGGGTAGACACAGCCTGTCCAGAGAGCCTTCTGGCTCCCAGAGGTTTTAAGACTATTATCAATCCCCTGGAGTTTCCTCAGTCAACCCCCAGAGTCATCCACTGCCGCTCACCCTAGACTTAGCCCTGAAAGAAAAGGCAATTATTCTTTTTAGGACTTAGACATCTTTCTTTCCCACCTTCCTGTTTTGTCTTTCTTTTCTTGGCCATCAACAAGGCTTGATGGAAAACAGGGGGAAAAAATGAGGGAGATTCCAATTACTGTTAATGGTATTTAAGTGTTTCACCATCACAGTCTAGGGCCTCAACTTTTTAATAAGTTTCCCGTAATTATTACAAGTTTTTGGTCTGATTCCAGCTGAGGATTTAATGGGACTCATTCTGACAAGATATAGGATATTGTCCCAACAGAGGCTCATTTGGAAATGGGCCACTTGCAATTACTAGTGTGCAGAACTGCGCAAGATTAAAAGCGCCCGCGGTATAATTCCTACCTTGTGTCCCAGGCTCTGTGGATTTGTAGCTCATCCAGCCTGTCCATCTGGGGAGCAAACAGCATGTACTCCTTGATGAGAAACTCTGGCCAACCGACCAGCTGTGAAAAAAATAGATTACTCTTGTCATTTTTTTCTCCTAGGTAATTTGCTGGGAGTAAAAATATAATTTCTTTGAAGGTGTGCAGTTAAAAGAAAATCCCAGGGATGTGTCTGATTTATATTTAAAAGTTCACCGCACTTTATTTGTTCAATCTAATGTTTTTTAAACTATACTCTGAATATGGTAGTGTTTTCTGCTAGATTGGATATGAGATGAAAAATGGGTTTTTAATATTTGTCGACTGAAATTTAAAGAGGGGGGCAATAAAAGAGGATGGGGGGAGACTCTTAAAACAAGAGCTAAGGAATACACTGCTGCTCTCCAAACAGGGAAAGGATACATTATTAATATAGTATTAAGAAAACATTGGAAAAATAGATATGTCCATTGCCCTGGGGATGATAGGTTTACCTTGCTATAATAATTGGTGGAATTCTGAAGTTACCTCCATATATCTCCATTAGTCACACATTTTTGGACATGGCCAATGGTGGAATTTGTTTTTGTTTGACCTTGCATATTTGTTACAAGGATTTTGTTTTGTCTTATTTTTTAATGGGAATGGGCAGGAGAAGGAAAAGTAAATGCTTATTAATAGGGAAAAATAAGTTTTAAAAATTTATCAGTCTAGGTCACTGAGATATAAGTACAGAGAGAAAGGCTATTAACTAACCCTTTGAAAGGGTCATCAATGCTTGGGGGGCTTAGAGGGAGGACATGAATGTGTAATATATTCCTACATTTTACTAAGGTAATTCAGCTGAGCAAAGAGAAAGAACTGAACATGCAAAGAGAAATTAGACTGCTCAGTATGTCCCCAGTGGAGAGTTAATGATATAATTTGAAAATAAAGAATTTGCAAAAACACTTTAGTGCAGTGAGGTACAAACTATATAGATGGCAATGGGCATTACATAGTGTTACTGTCTCCTACTCAATACCTAAGGTACTCAGTATTATGAAATACATTATCCTAATTTGTGAGTTGATTCCCAGCCCCCAACCACTGAGCTACATGAAATGCTAAGTCAAATCAGATCTATACATGCTATGATGGAAAAAAATATTGGATTTGGGTTTATATCACATATATTTCATTTATCACCTATACGACCTTGAACAACTCAGTTAATTTCCCCGGGTATCAATTGATTTCTGTAAAATGAGTGTTAGACTAAATGGCCCATATGATCTTTACCATTTCAAATCAATGACCATGGATCTCAAATTGACCTTATATTGATGAAATGGACCATTTTTTAAGATTGACCATGGATATAAGACGATTAAGTGTCAGTATATTGCTAAGCTACATAAGGTATAAAAAAATCCACTTGTTGGCTAGTTGATTATGAAAGGGAAAACACTGAGTCCAACCTATCTAGGTCCATCTGTTCACATATTCCACACTTTTATTTTTCTAGAACTCAACTAAGCAGTTAATATCCAACTGAGTTTTCTTGTGTACATGCTAGGTTGGGAATAACTAATCAAATTCTCTTTAGAATCTAAGTTATTTCATGGTAGTAAATTAAAATATACTCTTTTATACTATTAAAAGACCATTCTTTGAACTCTAACATTAAGGTTAGGTCACTGCACAGGGACCATACCAGGAAAGTCCATGACTGAAAACCATTCTGACTATAACTTTCTAATCAACACGAAGCTTTCTATCTACCATGAACTGCATGGTAAGAATGATCAGGACTGTCCACCCATCTTGTGGATCCCATCTTTCTGCTTATCCTGGAAATGAGCTGACATGTGCATCATAATAGGACTGCTTAGTTTGTGATGATATAGGATGGTAAATATATTCTAAACTGCCTGCCCCCCCCCAAAAAATCCAAAGTTCTTTGTGGAAGACCTTTTTTTTTCAGGGGAAGGGGTGTCCTAGTGTGTAAGCCATCTTGCCTAGGCAGATCATTTCAATGTCTTCCAGTATAGTGTGCACTTCACCTTTGATGTGTATGGTTGGTATATGCCGCAGCAGGAGTGGAGCCCTGAAAAGAGTTGTACTCAACAAAGATATGAGGAAGGGATGTCCTCAGCTTGATTCTTCCATACTACATGGATACTGACAAACTTATTAAATACTGATGCATATAATAAATGTGTGTTTAGTGCACTCTGAGCTTTATAAACCTCCTTTCTCTTTAAGGGAGAATTTATAGCCTCTCATTAGGGTGAAAATAGTAGAAAATGAAATGTGTCCATTACCACAATCATTTGCATGATGTCAATAGGCAGATGTGGTAAGGCCTCCTACTTCTGTAGTAATGGTGGCGGAGTGGTAGAAAAAGGATGCAGAAGGTGCCAAGAATCTGTTTTTAGATGATGCCTAAACAGTAACAGTATGGGTTCTCTCAATAACAGATCTTTTTCCAGGGACCAGAGAAGGGACATAATACTGAAGAAAATGAGTCATCAGTGTTAACAGCATCACTGTAAAGAAATCCAGAAAGCAAAAGGAAATGACAGCTAAAAGGAAGGAAGACACACAGGCTCTCCTTGAGAGGCAAGTAAAGGAGTTGGTTTTATCACTGATGCAGAGGCAACAAGAATCATTGAGTAATGAGACACTGGATCATATTCTATTGTATTGTTCATCATCAGAATTTGCAAAAACATAATTGCAGTTTTTATAATCCCTGGCACAGGAGATAAGAAAACCAATGAACACAATGTAGCCCTCCAACTTGGATGCATATACTCCTTAATAGTCTATGATTTCAGTAGAAAGGTGGCAATAGAAGAAGATGGCAAAAACTATGCTGGAAAATATGGTTCAGGAATAAGAAATGAGAAAGGATACATGTTTGTAGACTATTCAGGGGTTTTGTGCCTAAATATCAGGAATGCTTTATTAAAAAAACAAATAAGGGGGGTGGGGCAGCTAGGTGGCGCAGTGGATAAAGCACCAGCCCTGGATTCAGGAGGACCTGAGTTCAAATCCGGCCTCAGACACTTGACACTTACTAGCTGTGTGACCCTGGGCAAGTCACTTAACCCTCATTGCCCTGCCAAAAACAAACAAACCAAAAAAAGAAAAAACAAATAAGGGATCAGGCATGGCAAGAACAGAGAACATCACACAACCGCGAATTAGATTGGTTATGTTCTAATACACAGGAAGGTGAGGATTACCCATCCATTGGCGATTTCTAAAAATTCCATCATTGTATAGATTATTTATACATTAGAGTTAAGATCAAAATGAATACTAAGCTAAAAGAAAGAATAGAAATGCTATTTCATAATTGGGGCAAATCCAGCCTGACCTATTTAAACAAGCTATTGATGTGGAATGATGGAAAACAGATACCAGAATGGACAGCAATGTAGATTATCACCATTTATATAAATAATTTGATATAACAAGGAAACCAGAAGAGCCTAGAATCCCCCTTAGTCAACAAACATTTGATGTCCTTGCCAAATAGAAAGATATGGTGTATTATTTCTACTTCATTGTTGTTTTTTTCTCTTTTCTGAGCTTTTTCCTTTTTGTTCTGATTCTTCTTTGACAACATGACTAATGCAGAAATGTGTTTAATGTGATTGTACATATATAGCCTATATCATATCACTTTGTCTTGGGGAGGGGGGGAAGGAAGGGAGGGGGAGAGAAAAATTTGGAACTAAAAATCTTATGAAAACAAATGTTGAAAATTATTTTTACATGTAACTGGAAAATAATAAAATACTTTTAAAAATACAAGTAATATATGGTAACCAAGGATAACATAGTTTAAACTATAAAATAATATGGTGAAAAATTATTAGTATTACTTCATGATATAGAGAAAAGTAATAGAAGGGAAATCAAGTTGGTAGAGGACTTAGCAACAAATTCCAGTAAGGAAAATCATCCTCATTTAAAGTTGAAATTGGAAGGCTGACAAGAGAAAGGATGAATAAGAAGGAAAAGATCTGTCAAAATTTCTATTAGAAATTTTCTCCCTCCATGACAGTGAAGCCATGATATTTGAAGTCAAACATCACAATCCCTGGGGTGCTTCTTGAGGAATTAGAAATAACACTAAAGAAAAAAGATGGAAAGTGTTAACTGGACTAGATCAAACATACACAGAGGAGATCCAGAGTCAGCATCAATTTGAGAGCACTGAGGAATAGAATCTTAAAATATCTGAAAGATGGAAATATACTCAAAATATTTGAAAGATGGAGGATCACATAACTTACTAATAATGAAAAAAATTGATGGAGAAAATGTCACTGACTTTCAACCCATTGAACTATTTTTTCACAGTTACACAATTCTTTCTCAAAATAATCTATACACATATTGAGGTCATCCTTGATAAAGGTATGGGGTTGAGAACAGGAGATTTTTTCAAAGAATTTATTGGAGCCAAAAACATGTTTGCCATGATGCAATTGATTAAAAGAGTTAGAGCATATCAGATCCCACTGTGCTTAGTGTTTGTTGACTATAAGGTAGAACAAAATTATGTCTGTCAAAAGTGTTTGCTAGTGTCATGATGTCCAGAACAGTCAGTAAGTCAAAAAGCATTTATTAATTCCAGGCACTGTACCAAGCACTAAAGATACAAAAAGACAGAGACAAAGAGCTCCCAATCTAACAGCAGAGACAAGCAAACAAATAATCTATTTCTAGAAAAAAATAGGTAATGATTAACAGAGGAAAGTTGCTGGAATGAAGAGGGTTGGTAAAGTCTTTCTGTGGGAGGTGGGATTTTAGTTGGAACTTAAAGGAAACCATGGAAGCCAATAGGTGGAAAGAGAACATTATGGTGATGAGGGGCAGCAAGAGAAAATGCCCAGAGATGGAGTGCCTTGTTCATGGAACATCAAGAAGGTCAAATGGAATGAGACTTTCTAAAAGATGCTAAGGTCCTCCAGATGCACCTGCTTTCTCATGGCTTTGTGCTGAATTACATCAAGCTCCAGCACATTGCAGTCTCCTTGTGTACTTAATGACCTCTAAGATCCCTTCTAGTTCTATATTTATGACCTAAATGAAATGAAATCCATAATCACTCTAAAGCATTATCTACACAGGAGAAATTGAGAAAGCCTCTTTTTCAGACCTCTGATCTTCAGTTGGATTAAAAGAAAAATTGTTCATACGTTAGGACATATGGTGAAAAGAAATAGTACAGATGGATAGTAACCTGGATTCAGAGGTGAATTGGAGTAAAAAAAAGTTGGATTTGAATGTATTGAAAAGTTATACTTTGCTTTCCATCTTTCCCATCTCAGGTCCCAAGTTTTTCCCATCTCTTTAACATCGACCCTCTTCCAGTACATGGCTGTGAGCTATAGAATATAATCATCCTTTAAAGATGTAAGTTGTTAGTCACCCAAAAAGCCAATGGGGAGTTTCATGGTAGTTCTGAGTAGGCAGGATATTTCCAACAAAGGATTGTGAAAGAGAAATCACATAAAGAATATTTATCATCAGAGAGATGTGTCATGGGAAAAGTCAGTAGGCTTGGCATTCAACAAGAATGAGAGACAACCCACATGCTCCAGTGGTTTCCACCCAACATCTACATGGAAGTGACTTTTGTGGAAGACTGATGGGAGAAGAAAGACAAGGAGAGCTACACAGGATGAGAGGTTGCGGTTAGCACTGGTATTAGGTCATGTAGGATGAACCCAAAGTATCCAAGATTGCAGCTGGTCAGTTCCAGAATAGTCCTATCATGAGTCATGCATACCTTTACTCTAAATAAAATGTTGAAATATGAAAAAAGTAATTTATCAACAATAACTTGGTCTACTTTGGTAACAAACTTGTTCAACTGCTTTTTGCATTAACTATTTTTTGTTTGTTTTAACAAAATCAACTCAATTTATGACAATTAAATGTTATGCTGGTCCAGACAAAACCACTTTGAACATATAGCACATTAAAAACAAGTATTTCCCTCCTTCCCTTTCTTCCCCTCTCCTCCACCCTAGAGAAAGGTTGTGAGTTTCTGTGGTTATGATCATGGATGACAAATGTGGTTTTCTACACATTAGAGAATTCCATGATTTAGAACTTTATGAATAATCCTTTTCTTGGCACTAATGAGTCATCAGCTTAGCCTTAGGTCAAGAAGATAATACTCTCAAAGAGTTAGGGAGATGGCCTGAGGTCAAATCCATGGGATGCCAACACAACATTTTAGTGCCCTGTTGGTCTGTGGCACCATATTGATAAAAATAAATCATTTGGTTATTTTCACCAATTTCTTTGGCCTCCATGGCTAAACTGTTACCCAAAAATAATATAGGGTCTGGAAAAGTAAAACAGAACATACAATTTTTCAGGATCTAGAAATCATCTGTATCCTTGCTCCCAATTTTCTAGGTTCACTCCCATAAGACCACACTGAAACATCATTATACTACTATTTTTTAATAAAGCAGATTCAACATGGCCTGCAATGGATAGAAAGATGGCCCCAAAGTCAGACAGAAATGGATTTCAAGTCTCATCTCTGACACATACTGTCTCAGAGACTTTGGCAAGTCACTGTATTTTGTGTTTTTAAATGGTTGTGGCTACTGTACTTTATAAATTAATTGCTATTTATATATTAATGGCTATTGCACCCATTTTGGCAGTGAGCATTTATTATTAATTAATATCATATATACCAGTAAAGAAGTAGTAAAATATTGACCATGGGTCTCTATAACTTCTCATTGTCTCAGGCCTTCAGGCATTCAGGTCTACATACCTACATTGTCCTAAGAGGAAGAGCATGAACCAAGTGAAAGCATTCCAAACCAAGGGAGTAAGTCCAGGGAGCCAAGAGAGAGAAACAAAGCCTCCTGTGGTCAAGGCTTTTATCCTCTTTTGATAGAGGTAGGTCATTATACATTGATCAAAGCTAATTGGTTAGCATCATTTAATTCCATTGGTTGACATGACTTTAGGGTGGTCCAAATTAAAATGAATTTTACTGGATGACATAATGAAAGAGACCCTCCCTGAGGGGCAAAGTCAAAGTCCAGCATCTAGGTGTAGTTTGATTCCAGCCCACAGAGCTGGACAAAATAATTGATCTCCATTTACTTTTGTTCCCTTGGGCTTGTCCCAAATGAGATTTGCTAAAGTTCCTCAAGAATTGGACTTCCTGGAGTCGGGGGGGGGGGGCGGAGAAATGATTGAAACTGATCTCTTGCTCCTCCCCAAAATTCATTATTAATAATTATTATTTTCTCATACTTCTCAATGTCCCTACAAACTTTCTAACACTCTAAGTTGCAAAGATGTTCAACTGCATTATTCCTTATCCAGGAGTTCCTGTTATCAGTGAAGTCATTGGTTCAGTCCCTGTCCCCTGTTATAAAGTGACATTCAGCATAAATTAAGTTCTTTGTGAATCCCATCCAATGGGATACCATAATGCCCTATTAAAAATAGATCAGCATATAATTTCACCACCATAGAATGAATCTGAAAGGCAATTACAACATAGACCCACAATAGTAAAGAACTATTCAGTATGGCCATATCAAAAACCATAATCAAGCGTATGGGTGGTGGGGATAATGGGAGAGGTATCCCACAAGGCAGGACCTTAGATGTCTGGACCTCCCCATGAGAAACTCCATGTGTCAATCAAGATCTCCACTTGCTTTGCCACTCAGAGTCAATAGGGAACCGTGTAGGGTACTAAGAAGATTAATGACTTACCCAGGATCACACAGCCAGTCTGTCAGAAATGGATCTTAAACCCAGATTTTCTTGACTATGAGCCCAACTCCATCCATTATGTCATGCTATCTCTCAAAGTCAACCAAGATCTAGAACTATAAGGAAGGAGTGAAGAAAACAGCAGCCTCAAAAGTCAAGCAGTGACCTTTCACTCCAGTGCTCAGAGTTTCTGAACTTAAAAGGTAATTTATATGATAAAGAGAGATATCCCCAAGATTTGTCCATTCTCCTGCCTAGGGTAATACCATCCTCTGAAGCAACAGAAACTAAGAAATTCAATTTACATCCTTTCTTGAGTTAGGGAAGAACCCAGATCTGCATGTTAGTATTTTAGAAAATTGCCTAGAGCAGAGGTATTAAACTTTCAGCCCAAGTAAGATTAAGATGTAATTGTGAAATGTTTGATGAAATACAAATACAATGAAACATACCTAAAGTAATTCTGTGATTTTCTAAGTCAACATGTGGTTCTCAGAGATCTGAGTTTGACTCCACTGACCTAGAATACTGAAGGTTTAAACCATTTATTCAGGGTCACCAAGCACCAGAACTTGAAGCTAGGACTTCTTGACATTGGATCTCTCTCCACAAATGATAAACATAAACAACACTTAATAATAATAACAGCTAACATTTATATAGCACCTACAATGTGCCAGGTATGCTCCTTAATAAATGCTTAAAAAGTCTAAACTCTTGCTAAAGCTTCTAATTTGTTGGCAACCACTCATTAGATTTTTAGACAGTATAGCTAGAATCTTAGCCACAGCACTTTACAAATATCCAATTTGGTCCTCACAACAATTCTGGGATGTTATTATTACCCCTTTTTACAGATGAGGAAACTGAGTCACATAGCAGCTAAGTGATTTGCCCAGATCTTCCTGACTTCAGACCCAGGGCTCTAACTACTCCACCACCCAGCTGCCACTACCCCAAATGCTTCTCAAAAGCAAATAAGTAACAATATATACCTATGCAATCAACTTTGAGGGGTTTCCCTTACCCCAGAGAGAATTTAAATATGAACAAACCTCAGGGATTTCTCTATCATTCAAGTTATCTTTAAAGTTCAGAAACTCTAAGCACTGGGGTGAGAGATCACAGCTAAGATTTTGAGGCTGATGATTTGGTTGAATTTTAAGTAGAGCTTGTCAAATTAAATCCCCACCCATGTCCTGATGAGTCACTAATCATACCACGAGTGGAAAATGTGAAGAAAAATATCCTCCTTGATGTGGGGGCCATATTCTAAGGTATGACTTGACTTAGACATGCATACTCTGAGTCAATTATCTTGTTCTGAATAAACCATATGCAAGTTATCTTTTTTTTTTTTTTTAGTGAGGCAATTGGGGTTAAGTGACTTGCCCAGGGTCACACAGCTAGTAAGTGTTAAGTGTCTGAGGCCAGATTTGAACTCAGGCACTCCTGAATCCAGGGCTGGAGCTCTATCCACTGCACCACCTAGCTGCCCCAATACGCAAGTTATCTTATGTGCTTGGCCCATAGAGATCTTTCATCAAACAGCACAGAGATGAAGCTCAGAGATTTGGCCAAATAAAGCATCCAGCTCTGTCATTTCTTCTTTCTTGTCCTCAGTTTCCTTATCTGTATGGGCCATGGTCAGGCCTGTGTATTAAGACTATAAAGTTGGAGGGTGGACTGGAGAGGAAAGAGGCTGGAGGGAGGAGGATCCAATTTAGAGGTTATTATTGTCTGCAGTCCTGAATGGAAGTGATGAGGGCCTGCAGCCATAGGGATGATGACGGTATGTCAAGAGAAAGGGATGAATCAGAGATATGTTGTGGAGGAGGAAACAATAAGAACCCTGCACAAATTATCTTGGTGCTTCTTTCTCTATTTGTATTTTTGTAACTTTTCTGGAGAATATAAGCTCTCTGAGGGGGGACAGTTTCATTTTTATCATTGAAAGGCAGGCACCTAGCACGTTGTGGACCTTTAACATATGTTGAATTGAATTTGTCTGATGACCTTGGCTGGGGTGGGGGAGGGGGGAAGTGAAGAAACGAAAAGGGAACATGTTGTTATGATTACTATATGTCTCAAATATACATTTAAATCATTTTCTAGAATGTAGTCTCTAACATTCACCTGTGGAGAGAGGTAGAGGGGGTTGACCACAGACCCAAGCCTGAGACATTGAGTCTCAGACAAAAGAAAATGCTTGGAGTCAGTATCTGACAGTTGGGACAGGTGATTAATATCCATTGGCCCTAGAACATCTATGTCCACTCAGATTAACCAATAAGAATAGAACTAAGTCACCGGGTGGGGTCAAAGACTCAGAACTCGATGATGGGGACAACTTAAGGAAACCGGGTTCTGAATGGAAATCAGAGCCACTTGTATTGACTAGCAATAATTTGGTTAAATGTACTGGGATCCTAAGAGAGAGCTTTGGAAGAGGGGTCCCATGGAAGCAAGGCATGGGTCCTAGGTTCCAATCCTTGAATATAAGCTTTATACACCTTTCTGTTTTTGAGAAGCTGACCAGTAGGTCACCTTATGTGTGCTTCCCAGGGGCATAGTTGCTGAAGCACTACAAGTCTCAACCTGGAAACAAACTGGGCAGGGATCTGGGCCAGCAAGCATCAGGGGAAATCAAGCAGCAACAAGGTGAATGCCCACAGACTCAGCTACCTGCTGCTTGTCTGAAGTTCCCTACCAAGACCTTCCTCTTTTCCATAAGGGTATGCCTTGCTTCAGAAGTCTTAGCCTCTGACAGCAGCTTTGATCTAGGAAAACAGATAACCCCACTTGTGAGAGTTTTATTGAAACAAAGTGCTTCAATAAAATATATGCATGCTTTATTAACTGATGTATTTACTGGTAATGGAAATCATAAAGTTGAAATATTACAGCACAAAGCTTACAGCAACAAATATTCCAAATGTTCCCCATGACTTTCTATACTGAGCTGAGCAACATGGCATGGTGGATAGAAGACTGGAAAGAGTAAGAAAGAGTTGGGTTCAAATTCCACCTTTAACACAAAGCTATATATCTATGAGCAAGACATTTAACCCTTTCAGTCTCAGTTCTCCCCTCTGTAAAATGGGAATATCAGCACTCTAGAACCTGCCATGGAGTGCTTTTGTGAAGTTTAAATGAGATCTTGGGAGTAAAATGTCTTGCAAACTTTAAAAGTGCTATATAAATGTCAATTAATATTATGCATTTGGGGAAAATACTATTGATTATGTGGGCACATTTTCTGATTTTAAAAAAATCAGAGCGAGTTAAATTTCACAGGAACAGCAAAACCATGTTGGCAGCGTGAGTGCCTATCGCCAGGTCAACAGTTATGTTTGTCTGGACAGGGAAAACCTAGGTAGTTGACCCAAGATGCAGGCAGAATATCTATAAGAAAGTAACCAACCTCTGCAATATTTGCTCTCTGAGCACAAACCCTTGAATGAGATAGCAAAGGTCATGAAGGGAAAAAAAATAATCTAACTTCTTTTTAATGGACATAAAGATTTATTAGTGATTTTGGTTTGGTCTACATGACACCAAAGCAACTGGCTAATGGGTTCAATTTAGTCAAACTCTTGACCAAGCCTTTTCCTGAGCTATATTCAGATAGTATAAGACTCAATCACTTATTTTTTCCTTAAAACAGGGGTTCATAAGTAATCTCTTCTGTGTCAGGGGCTGTGTCAGGAACCCCTTCTTCGAATAAGTTTTTCAATGTATAAAATATATTGAATTACTCAAAAGAAACAAAATCTATTAAATTATAATTATCTATTTTTAAAATTTATTTTAAGTTTACAGGCCCCAGGTTAAGAATCTCAGTTTTAAAGGGTAGAAACAAGAATTGAAGATTTGGGGAATAAAGATGACCCCAGGGATGAAATAGTTAGACATGAAAAGAAAGAATTTCCCTCAGGCTTTTTAAACAAGTTATCTCAGTGAGTTCAAGTTGATTTTCGAAATGTTAAATCCATAAATACATGGGACCATTTCAATGCAAAGAATTCTTTCTCTAAATGTTACAATCTGGAATCTGTAACGAGGAGATGGGGAACATCGTTTGGTTTTTACATCATGCGCTGTTAACTCCTTAGCCCCTTATGGAATGACACATTCATTTTTCCTCCTTCCAAAATAGCATTTATTTAGAGAGACTATCCATTCATTACCATCTGTCTTGCTGTTGCACCCTAAGGATCATGGGGGCATCCTTCTGATAAGCAGCTGAAACTTCCCATGTCATCTCCCTACCCAGTTACAATGGGAACTCTTTGAGAGCAACTATTGTCCCCATTTTCTTGTTCACATCTTATTAGTAAAGTTTTAGGCACATAGGATTCAATTTATAAATGCTTTTCTTCTTTCATCCATCCGTCCATCCATCTATCCATCCATCCATTCCTGCCATCAGTCAATAAACATCTATTAAGCACCTACTATGTTCCAGGAACCATGTTGAGCTCTGAGGATACAATTATAGGGGAAAAAAGAAAAGTTTCTGGAACTTAAGATCTAATGAGGGGGGAAATAACCCTCAAAGGAAGCTGAAAAATAAGGAGAAGGAAAACGCACTGGTCCTGAGCATAATGGGTAAGTCCAAAGGAGTGCAGTTAGGTGGGAAATGAAAAGAGGATTGGCCTGGACAGCCTTAAATGGAGTTTTGGGGAAGAGTTCACCACTCTGCCCTCCAATAATAAGGGGACCAGGGCCAGAGGATGATGAGGTTCCTGGGGGCATAATGGAGGATTGCAGCCAGGTAGGAAAACAATACCCAAATGGATATTATTAGTTCAAAATCAACACCAGCATTTTTATTTTCAGACAATGTGCTTAGAAGATTTCCAAAATCTTTTGAAAGACAGTAAGTACATTGCCAAGAACTCTCTATGCTGTTCTAATATCTGAGGAATCTGACATCAGATATGCACGCAAGTGTCTACATTTGGAATCCAAAGATTATATCTCTAGATAAATGTAATAAAATCCTTATTTTTTAAAAAAATCTAAAATTTCTGTTGCTTATACACATAGCCTACTGATTATAGCATACCAGAATAAATTTTTAGAGTTGGGTAAGGACAACATTAAAACCAGTTTTCCTATGAAAATACATCATTTCTTCAGTGATAAATTTAATGCCAAAGGAAAAAGGGGTTCTAGGAGAAGCTCATGTCTTCTCCAAGTTCCACATACAAAGACCTCAAGACGTTGGGAAATAGAAACTAACCTGGCCCCAGATGTTGCTACTGGGAGACTTCCAGGGTTTTGCATCTGGATGCTACTTCTGCCAAACCTGTCCCATCTGTGGCTAAGGTAATAAATTCACCCCATCTGAAGAAGATTAACAAGAAAGAGGGAGAAGCCCCAGATGTGAAAAGATCCTGCTTAGTCATCCCCCTAAACACACACACTCATACACACACACACACACACACACACACACACACACACACACACACGCTCACACTCACATGCCTGCTGCTGTTCTCTTTTGCAAAACTACCCTCATTCATTGGCATCCAAAGAAGAGGAGGAAGGAGTGAAAAGAACTGATGAGCTCAAGGGCATAAACCAGAATGCAAATAAGATTCCAAAGAAAAATGAGATTTCCTGGGACGTAGAAGTTAAATTGGGAGGAAAGGACACTGTTATTATTTGCTGGAGGGGGTTTTTTTGCAAGCAATAAGTAAAATGCAACATTGCCCCCCTCTGGCCTGAATAGAAAACTAACATTCAAAGTAATTAAAGTTCAGCCCTACTCTCCAAGGTATTTGAAGGAAACTCCTAAAGGAGTTTCTTGGCTATACAATAGAGGTCATAAGGCTAAGCTTGATTACAGAGAGGAAAAATTATCACTTACTAGAGATGGGCAAATAAGTATTGGTTAGTCCAAAGCCAACCAGATTATTATATTTAGCCTCACAGGAAACACCAAATTCGAGAGTAGAAAGGGACCACAGTTGCCACCAAATCCAACCCATTACCATCCTATGACACAGCAGATGCATGGTTATTCAGCCACTGTTTAAAAAACAACATCAGAGAAAGCCACTCATTCTCTTCCACTTTGGGGGATTGCTTAGGAATTTTTTCTCTAACTTGTTTAGAAATTTTTCCTGTATTGGAGCCTAAACTTAGCTCTTTGTATCCATTGCTCCTAGATCTGCCCTTTGGGACCCAGCAAAGGAAGTCTCATCCCTTTGCCAAGTGGCACAATAGCCCTGTTCAGGTATTTGAAAGTTGGCTCTTGCACCAAATGGAAAGAATATTGAGTTGGGAGCTAAAAAGTATGGGTTCTGATCTTAGTTCTGCCCTTGGAATTACTTTACACAGTCATATTACCCCCTTAGAGCCCTATTTTCTTCCTCTGAAAAATTAGGGTAATGAGGAAAATCTCTGAAGTTCTTTTCATCTCTGGTATTACACGAATCTACTAATAAGCATCTTCAGTCTTTTGTTTGGCAAAGGATACAAGATGTTATTAGACAAAAGGATGGGGAGAGAAAAAATGATAATGATCATGATGAAGATTCCATAACAAGAGTGATATGAGATGAGAATAAATAAATGAAGCATGACCACAAATTCCAGAAAAAAATGACCTTGTTTTCAGTCAAGCATACTAATTAAATCATGTAGCAGGTTTCAAAGTTTTAAGAAAGGACAACAAAAAATTATACTTTTCCAAAGTGTGTGTGTGTGTGTGTGTATGTGTGTGTGTGTATGTGTGTGTGTGTATGTGTGTGTGTGTGTGTATCTCCAATGAGATTTCCAAGTTCTGATTTATTGTGGATCTACCAAGGTCTTTCCCACCACTAAAATCTCTGGTCCTATGACTTTAGAATGCTGACCTTGAATGACGAGAAAGATAAAATAGTTCATTTGCACTGCCTTAAAGGTTAATCAGGGAGTTCTCTCATTGCATTGATAGACTTGAATTGAAAAGTTCAAAAGATGCTCATTGATTGATTGATTGATTGATTGATTGATTGATTGACTAAGGGTTTAGTCATACCCATTAGCAACTTGCAAAAATAGCAGGATGGATGTCCTCAAGATGAATTGGTTGGTTTGGCATGACCCATTAGCACTCCTAGAAAATGAGTCTAAGATGAGCTGATGGCAGCTGCTCCCAAGATGAGTCAATTGGCTCAGACTCTTGGAAAAATGGACTCTTTTGTGAATAACCATTCTTTGTTTGGCTTATAAGAGGGAAATGGTGGAGCACTTGCAGTCCTTTCTTTGCCTTTGCCTATTTCATCTTTCTTCCAAAAAGATTCTGAGAACACAGGAAATGGCAGGGAATGGAAGGGGAGTCTCATACATCCCCAACAAGAGTTGTCACTGGAAGCCTTATGGCAGGAGCACATGGTGAGCTTTATCTATTTACCCACATGGCCCCAGAGGAAAAGTCCTGGGCAATGTCATTTCTGAAAACCTGCTACCTTCTTAAATAGAGGAGGGAGTTAAAATGTATTTTAACATGTAAATGGGGGGAAATTATATACATATATGTATACATACACACATGCATGTATACATATGCATGCATGTATGTGTATCTGTGTGTTTTGTGTTATGTATATACATGTGTGTGCATGTGTGCACACACATGATACAAATAAATACACATATAAGTATATACATATAATAAACAAAGGAGGGAGATACCTGAGCAGAATAATCCCAGAATCAAGATTTCTTTTTTTAATTATAAAAGTATTTAATTATTTTCAAGTTACATGTAGAGATAGTTTTCAACATGTTTTTATAAGATTTCTAATTTCACATTTTTCTCCCTCCCTCCCCTCCCTTGCCCCTCCCCAAGACAGCAAGCAATCTGATATAGGTTATATATGTACAATCACAATAAACATATTTCTGCATTAGTCATGCTGTGAAAGAAGAATCAGAGCATAAAGGAAAAACCTCAAAAAAAGAAAAACAACAGCACCAAAAACAAAAGAAAGAGTATGGTTCCATCTGCATCCATATTCCGCAGTTCTTTTTTTTCTGGATTTGGACAACATTTTCCATCATGAGTCCTTTGGAACTATCTTGGACCATTGTATTGATGAGAAGAATCAAGTTTATCATGGTTGATCAACGCATAATGTAGTTGATACTGTGTACAATGTTCTCCTCAGAATCCAGACTTCTAACCAATCTCTGAGCAGTGCAAAGCTTCAGAGATTTTTTAATGAGTAATCCCAAGATGGAGAGTACCTACTTCTGACACTTTACTGTGTGACTAAGCTCAAGTCACTGAACTCTGAACCTCATTTTTCCTCATCTATAAAAGGGGGATAAAAATACCAATAGTACTTTCTTCACAGGGTCACTGATGGGCTCAAATGACATAATGTTTGTAAGATATTTGGCAAACTTTAAAGCACTATGTAAATATAAATTGTTTTAAGTGAAAGAATTAAGGGTCCCACTTTACAGATGAGGAAAGAGGCTCTGAGTAGTTCAGTGATTTGGCCAATGTCATGGAGCTAGCAAATATATTAGGCTGGATTCAAACTCAAGTCTCCTCACCGCAAGTCTAGCATGCTTTTCATTATGCCATTCTTCCTCTCATTCCTTTCCTGAGCATAATCCTTTCTTTCTCTGCAAAATTTGGAGGGAAGCTTAACAGAGCTTGTTTTACTGATAGCGTTTGCCCTAACATTTCTGCAAGGATGGGCCAAGATAGGTGAGTCAATAATAGTAACCCACATGCCCCCCCCCCCAACTCCAAATATGGAAGTAGTGCTCCATATTGCAGGGCAGAGCACTGTGGAATAATCTTAATATTTTCTTCCCTTTGAGCATCCATGGTTTTACAATGCCTGCTTCTGGGATGGGATTGGTCAAAAGTTGTATTGGCAGTCATAAAGTACTGCTTAGTTTTCACAAAAACAGGCACATAAGAATAGTATGATACTCCCACATTCCTTATAGCCATGCTCTGCATAGATTATCTGTGTGTGTAGAATTATGCCCATTTCTTGATTTTATTCCTTTTTACAAAGTGACATAATGGATAGAGTACTTCCTGCCCCCTGGGAAAATAATGTGAGCATCTTTGATTTTGACCAGAGGTTCTTAACTTAGAACATCAGGAACACTTTGGTCCAGATCTCCCCCTCTGGCAGCTGCTGGTTCCTCCCTTAGAGGCATGTGGTGGTATCATAGAGAGAGAGAGCTAAGACAGGAACCAGGAAGACAAATTCAAATTTGACCTCAAACACTTACTAGTTGTGTGACCCTGGACAAACCAACTAAGTTGTGTTTTAGTTTCCTCATCTGTAAAATGGGGATAATAGCACCTACCTTGCAGGGTTGTCATGAGAATCCAATGAGATAATATTGGCGAAAGTACTTAGCATAGCGCTGGGGACAAAGTAGGTACTATATAAACACTATTCCCTTCCATTCCCTCCCCACGTCTGACAATGCTGGATGAGCTCACTCAAATCACATAACTTCTCTGAACCTTAAATAACTCCCTAGGACTTATCTACCAAGTTATAGAGGGTTTACCACCTCGATTAGCACAAGGAATTCCTTGCACTCACATTCTTCAGGGTTTGGTGTTTTTTTTTTCATATAAATAATAAAGCTTGCCTCCTGGGAAAACAATGTGAGCATCAAATAACAGTCTTTGATTTAGACCAGAGGTTCTTAAACTTGTTTGTGTTATGAACCCCTTTGCCAATCTGCTGAAGCCTATGAACCCTGTTTCAATATAACGTTGTGCTGTCTGCCTTGATAATTAAAGGAAAGGTTGAATTACGATTGGAGGTGTTAATGATATCATCTTTCTCATCCAAGTCTAGGGATACCCACAGCCCCCAGACCCCAGATTATAAACACTTGTATTACAGTGAGATCTGTTATTGAAAGTCCTGGAATGTAATAAAGCAGATAGGTGTTTCTACCTCTTTTCTCTCTGACTATTGCCCATCTAAGCCAAGTGCCATTCAGTGATTTTAGGAGAGACTCATGTCAGAAAATTGAGACTATCATGACCTGGAGTGGACAGGGAAGGCTCCGCTAAAACTTATTAAAAGATGGCTATTAGACATCTGGAAGGTAATTCTTCCAGAATAACTCAAATCACCTCCAGGAGATTGATAATGGAAAATGCAAGTCAAGGATCTCTTGGCAATATCAATTCCAGGGGGCAAACGTTTCATTGCCTGATAACAGTAAGGAGCGAGGGTTACCTGAGAAAGGGTAGAGGTTCACTTCAAGATCCCAAGAGGGATTAATCAGAGCATCAGAAAGAATAGAGACTTAGTAGAGAAATGGCAAGCTTTGCTCCTTGTTCATCGGGGCAGAAGAAAAAATGCATCTGAAATAGAGAAAAATGTGCCAAAAGAGAGGAAATGACTAAGGATTACCATTTATTAGAGCAGAGATAATGGTCGTGAGAGGCACTCAGAGCAAAGGAGTTTTCAGAAGCAGATAACTTGCATACCAAAATCCTGAAAGTGAGGGCAGGGAAAGAGGGGAATGCATTATAAAACTCCTGCCTGTGAATCACAGAAGCGCCTGAGCCCCAGAGAAAAGCCAAAAGGAAATCTGTATTAGAGGAAAGCTGAAAAGGAATGGGGAGGAGTGCCAGCCCAGCTTTGTGAGGTTATAATTTGACAATTGAGGCAGCAGCATAAAATAGATAGAGGTTTGGAGAGAATCCTTAGTGAATGGTCAAAGACAGTCAGAGGAAATCGAGTAAGTGGAGGTCATGTTCAGGGGATCTTTTGTAGCATTAACAATGAGGGCTGACTGTTAGAAGTAAGGCTGCTCTTAGAGTATGCAAAGACTTCCAAGACTGCCTCATTGAGTGCTACATGAAAGGTTAGGGTGGAAGGGAAGGCTTCTAGCAGAGAGTGCCAAAGGTGAAACATTTAATTGGGTGGAAAAATGGAGCCTAAATAACCAATGGTCAATCGATGAATTGGGGAGGATTTACTGAGCACTGATTGTGTTCTCAGTTTGGCTAGGTGTTATGGGGGACAGGAAAGGCTGTAAGAAAGATATAATGTTTCTGCTTTCTTGGACCTTCTCATTAAACTGGATAATCAAGACGTAAGAATAGTTAGCATCAATGATCAGTATATGAGTAAGGACTTGTAGGTGGTATGAACTAAAGGTGTGATAGGCATTCAGAGAAGATCAGTCAGGGATTAAGGACTCAGGATAGGCTTCATAAAGAAAGGAAAAGGGGGTAGCTAGGTGGAGCAGTGGATAGAGCACTAGCCCTGGAGTCAGGAGGACCTGAGTTCAAATCTGGCCTCAGACACTTAACACTTACTAGCTGTGTGACCCTGGGCAAGTCACTTAGCCCCAATTGCCTCACCAAAAAAAAAAGTATCCAAGCAAGAACAGCATGAAGAAAAATGTGGAAGCAGGAATGGACTCATAACTAGGGAATTTTGCATATAGGACAGAATCGGTTGCCAAGAGGTAGGAGGTAGAGAGAAGATATTATTTTGGTTTTGTTTGTTTTTTCTTTTTTGGAGGGGCAATGAGGGTTAAGTGACTTACCTAGGGTCACACATCCAGTAAGTGTCAAGTGTCTGAGGCCAGATTTGAACTCAGGTCCTCCTGAATCCAGGGCTGGTGCTTTATCCACTGCACCACCTAGTTGCCCAGAGAAGATATTATAAATCAAATATGAGCCATATCCATTCTCTAGAAGATGTTGTCTCCAAAGAGCAAACTATTTTATTCCCCTGTTAAATTTTTTAAAGTAACTAAAAGAGTAAACAGGGCTAACCCCCCCCCAAAAAAAAACCCTCTAGAAATGAAATGCCTATGTACCAATCTCTCAAACAGGTAAAATACATGTGCTATCTTCACAGGGAAGGGTCCTCTATGCATTACCACTTCTGAATCCCAACAGCTAAATTTGCCAATGGTGCAAGAATTTGGATACTCCAAGCAAAACTCTTCCCGTAGAGTGGTGACAGGAGCTTAAAGAGGTGTCCAGATGGGTGCAGGCAGCTAGGTGGTACAGTAGATATAGGTCCAAGCCAAAAGTCAGAAGACCTGAGTTCAAATTCAACCTCAGCACTTACTATGTGGCCCTGGGAAAGTCATTTAACCCTTTTTGACTTATTTTCCTCATTTGCAAAATGAATTGGAAAAGGAAATGAGAAACTATTCCAATATTTCTGCAAAGAAAACCCCAAATGGGGTCATGAAGAGTCAGAAACAACTGAAACAACTGAACAACAAAGATTGGTATGTAATCCCCTGAGTCCCTTGGCTTAATTTTATTCAGTTCAACTCCTGAATTTGGGACTAAGGTACCATAATAAAGCATTTATCTGTACTCCAGAATGCATTACTTATAGAAAACACTTCTCTGGGGCACTCAAGGGTTATCAAAATCTAGCTCTACTTTAACGGTCCAATCTATGTCCCTTGACTCCTCAGCAAGATCCCTCATCTTCACCCAACCCTGTTCCTCATGTCTGCAAACATACCATGCTCCAACCTTAAATAAAACCATTTATGAGCAAGGGGATTACAGCAATTTATCACCACAATAATACACTATGAGCCAGTGGAATTTATACTAGGAATGCAGAGATGGTTCAACACTAGGGAAACTACCAACATCATCAACCACATCAACAACAAAACTAACCCAAATCATATAATGATATCAATAGATGCAGGAAAAGCTTTTGACAAAATACAGAACTCTTTCCTATTAGAAATACTAGAAAGTGGGGCAGCTAGGTGGCGCTGCAGTGGATAGAGCACCAGCCCTGGAGTCAGGAGGACCTAAGTTCAAATCTGGCCTCAGACACTTAACACTTACTAGCTGTGTGACCTTGGGCAAGTCACTTAACCCCAATCGCCTCACTAAAAAAAAAAATACTAGAAAGCATAGGAATAAATGGAGCTTTCTTTAAAACAATAAGCAGTATCTACTTAAAAGCATCAAGAAACATTATATGTAATTGGGCTAAGTTAGAGGCATTCCCAATAAGATCAGGGGTGAAATAGGGATGTCCATTATCACCTCTATCATTTAATATTGTACTAGAAATGTTAGCTTTAGCAATCAGAGAATAAAGGGGGTATTAAAGGAATTAGAATAGGCAAGGAGGAAACCAAACTACCACTCTTTACAGATGATATGATGGTATACTTAGAGAATCCTAGAGAATCAACTAAAAAACTACTTGAAACAATTAACAACTTTAGCAAAGTTGCAAGGTATAAAATAAATCTACATAAATCATCAGTATTTCTATACATGACCAACAAAGCTCAGCATCAAGAGATAGAAAGAAAAATTCCATTTAAAGTAACGGTAGACAATATAAAATACTTGGGAGTCTACTTGCCAAGACAAACCCAAGAACTCTATGAACACAATTACAAAACACTTGTTGGGGGCAGCTGGGTGGTACAGTGGATCAAAGCACCAGCCCTGGAGTCAGGAGTACCTGAGTTCAAATCTGACCTCAGACACTTGACACTTAAAAGCTGTGTGACCACGGGCAAGTTACTTAACCCCCATTGCGCTGGGAAAAATACAAACACTTGTCACACAAATAAAATCAGATCTACATAACTGGAAAAATGTCAATTGCTCATGGACAGGCCAAACTAATATAATAAAAATGCAATTGTATCTAAATTAATTTACTTATTCAGTGCCATACTAATCAGAATACCTAAAATTTATTTTATAGAGCTAGAAAAAACAGTAACAACATTCATCTGGAAGAACAAAAGGTCAAGAATATCAAGGGAGGGGGCGGCTAGGTGGCGCAGTGGATAAAGCACCGGCCCTGGATTCAGGAGTACCTAAGTTCAAATCCGACCTCAGATACTTGACACTTACTAGCTGTGTGACCTTGGGCAAGTCAATTAACCCCCATTGCCCCACAAAAAACAAAAACAAAAACAAGAATATCAAGGGAACTAATGAAAAAAATGCACAGAAATAAGAGCTAGCCATACTAAATCTGCAGCTATACTATAAAGTGTTATTCATCAAAACTGTTTGGTACTGGCTAAGAAATAGATTGGTGGATCAATGGAGTAGGTTAGGCACAGGAGACGGTAGTAAATGATTATAGTAATCTACTCCAGTTTCTGGAATAAGAACTCAGTATTTGACAAAAACTTCTTGGAAAAACTGAAAGATAGTATGGCAGAAACTAGGCATAAGCCAACATCTTACACAATACACCAAAAATATGGTCAAAATGGGTACATGATTTATACATAAAGTGTGATACCACAGGTAACTTAGGAGAGGATGGAATAGTTTACCTCTCAGATCTATGGAGAGGAGAAGAACTAATGACCAAAAAAGAAATAGAGAATATTACAAAATGTAAAATAAGTCATTTTAATTACATTAAATTAAAAAGGTTTTGTACAAACAGAAGCAATGCAGCCAAAATTAGAAGGGAAGCAGAAACCTGGGAAACAATTTTCACAGCCAATGTTTGTGATAAAGGCTTCATTTCTAAAATATATAGTGAACTAAATAAAATTTATAAGAATGCAAGTTATTCCCCAATTGAGAAATGGTCAAAAGATATGAACAGGCAGTTTTCTGATGAAGAAATCAAAGCTATCTATTGCCACATGAAAAAACACTCTAAATCACTATTGATTAGAGAGATGCAAATTAAAACAACTCTGGGGTACCACCTCACACCTATTAGATTGGCTAATATGACAAAATAGGAAAATAATAAATGTTGGAGAAGCTGTGTTGGTGAAGTCGTGAACTGATATAGCCATTCTGGAGAACAATTTGGAACTATTCCCAAAGGGCTATGGGGCTGCTCATACCCTTTGGTGCAGTAATACCTCTGCTATGTCTGTATCCCAAATAGATCATAAAAAATGGAAAAGGACCCATATATACAAAACTATTTATAGCATCAAAGAAATGACCATCAATTGAGGAATAGCTCAACAAGTTGTGATATATGAAATGTAATGGAATATTATTGTTCTATAAGAAATGATGAGCTGATCTATTGACATATGAAAAATGCTCTAAATGATTATTGACTAGAGAGATGAAAATTAAAACAACTCTGAGGTACTACCTGACACCTATCAGATTGGCTAATATGACAAAAAAGGAAAATAATAAATGTTGGAGAAGCTGTGGAAAAATTGGAACACTAATGCATTGTTGGTGGAGCTGTGAACTAATCCAACCATTCTGGAGAGCAATTTGGAATTATGCCTAAAGGGCTATAAAGGTGTGCATACCCTTTGACCCAGCAATACCACTTTGGGGTCTTTTTTCCCAAAGAGATCATAAAAAGGGAAAAGGACCCACATGTACAAAAATATTTGTGGCAAGGAATTGGAAATTGAGGGGCTACCCATCAATTGGGGAATGGCTGAACAAGTTGTGGTATATGAATGTAATGGAATTCTATTGTGCTGTAAGAAACAATGAGTAGGAGGAGTTCAGAGAAACCTGGAAGGACTTACATGAACTGATGATGAGTGAAATAAGCAGAACCAGAAGAACATTGTACACAGTATCATCAACATTATGTGTTGATCAACTGTGATAGACTTGATTCTCCTCACCAATCCAACTGTACAAGAAAGTTCCAAAGGACTCACGGTGGAAAAGGCTCTCCAAATCCAGAAAAAAAAGAATTGTGGAATATGGATGCGGATTGAACCATACTATTTCTTTTGTATTAGGTGCTTTTGTTCTGATTCTTCTCTTATAACATGACTAATGCAGAAATATGTTTAATGTTATTGTACATATAAAACCTATATCGGATCACCTGCTGTCTTGAGGAGCGGGGAGGGAGGGAGAAAAATTTGAAATTAGAAGTCTTATAAAAACAAATGTTGAAAACTATCTCTACATGTAACTGGAAAATAATAAAATGCTTTTATAATTTTTAAAAAAGAAAAAGAAAGAAATGATGAGCTGGCAGATTTCAGAAAAATCTGGAAAAACTTAAGTGGACTGATGCTGAGTTAAGTTAGAAAAACCAGGAGAACATTGTGCACAGTATCAATAACATAGTGTGATAATCAACTGTGATATACTTAGCTCTTCTCAGCAATACAATGTTGCAAGACAATTCCAAAGGACACAAAATGGGAAATGGTCTCCTTGTCCAGAAAAAAGATCTGTGGAATCTGAATGCAGATTGAACCATACTGTTTCTACTTTGTTTTGTTTTGTTTTTTGAGGTTTTTCCTTTTGTTCTGATTCTTCTTTCACAACATGACTAAAGCAGAAATATATTTAACGTGATTGTACACACACACACACATATATATATATGTGTGTGTGTGTGTGTATGTATATGTGTATGTATGCATGTATGTATATAAAACCTCTATCAGATTGCTTTCTGTCTTGGGGGAGAGGAGGGAGGGAGGGAGAAAAATTTGGAGCTAAATAATCTTATAAAAACACATGTTGAAAAGCACCCTTACATGTAACTGGAAAATAATAAAATACTTTTATGATTAAATTTCTTTTTAAAAAAATCTATATACCATGCTCCATCCAAATTCCAATCTTTTATCTCTGCTTCTTCAGGCTATAAGGAGAGCAGGGTAATAAAGGCTTTGTCCAGGGTGCTGAAATTCGTTTTCTGACTCATCTCACCTAAGAGCAGAGTTCCAAGATGAGATTCCTCTTCATTGATCCCTATGGCCTCTGCTTTTCCCAGCCCTTAGCAGTTAGATTTCCATGGATACAGAAGCAAGCTCCCTAGAAAACACATTTTCAGAGAATATTGGTCCTTTCTCTATTTTTCAAAATAAGAGTACTGCTTCTTCTATTGAACTTTTGTTTCCAGTAATATAGCCAGGTGTTGTTTTCACTTGGATTTAAATGAGAGTTAAGTCTCTGATATTCAAATAGATCTGTGATCTCATTGATTGGAGAAATCCCAAATCACCCATGCCTATATTTCTATGCTCCAAAAGTTCCTCAAATCCTCACTGTAAAGGGTTCACCCACCATGTTGGAGGCTGTTCTTGTTTCCTCCCAACAAGAAAGTATACCAGTGGAGCATTTTAGGTGTCCATCTGCAAGCTCTCTTTCACCACATGACCAGACCACTTTCATTTGTCTCTTTTCTTCTTTCAGTTCCTCTTTGGTTATATGTCATGGCTTTCTCATACCCACCATCCAATTGCCTCCTTATTGTCCTCTTTGTGATACTCATCTTTAGGTCTTCTGAGACATTGAAATATAAACACCAGTAAAATGATATTGAATATTGAAAAGATAGGCCCTTTTTCATGAGAAAATTGGGATCAGGTCAGAAAAAAAATAGCTTTTTTAAAAATTTCCCAAATGCAATCCAGGCATAATCTTCCTTCCAGCTCTGATCCCAGTTCATGGTCCATGTGTGTGTTCTATACTAAATAAATAGTTAGACAAGTTCTGTAGGGTGTACATCCAAAGGAACTTTAGAATCTGGGCAAAATACATTGTTCATAGGGCAGCTAGGTGGCGCAGTGAATAGAGCACTGGCCCTGGAGTCAGGACGACCTGAGTTCAAATCCAGCCTCAGACACTTGACACTTACTAGCTCTGTGACCCTGGGCAAGTCACATAACCCCAATTGCCTCACCAAAAAAAAACAAAACAACAACAAAAAAAACATTGTTCATCCATTTGGTCTTTCTTGTGTAGATAAACAGGACAAATTCTTTCAAGTGATTACATATTTCTGCCAAGAGAAAGAATCCAATGACTAACAATGCTGTCATCCCTAAGCAGGAGCATCTGAATAACCATATCATTTACAGAAAATAAGTCCTTAATTTGGATTCTGTACTGAATTTCATCCTTCACAGTGGCAAATACCTTTGGCAAACATACATCTCCCGGTGTTATTCATTGCCTGATGATTATAACAAGTGGGATCATAGAAGAGGGATATTTATCTTTTTATGTCTTCCAAGAAATATTTAATGATTTTATAGTATGGAAGGGAGATAACTTTCTGGAAAATAGTCTGTAAGTAGATATTTCATTCTACAGAACCAATTTATTTTCATAATCAAAAAGCAATCAGTAGAATTGAATTATATTATCTATAGCAGTAATGTCAAAAATAGAAACAAAAGCCTCTACTCTGTACATAAGGATTGCTGTGGGCCACATTTTGACTGTTTTTAAATGGTATACATGCTTTATTGGAATTTCATTTATTTTGTTAAATATCTACATTTTAGTTACATTTTAGTCTGATTCAGGCAGCAATCAGGAATATCGCAGGCTTATCCCACTCTATTTGACACCTCAGATCTAAGTTATTTGGTTAACTTTGAAATGGTCAAGATATGGTAGATCATTGAGCATCAGTTACAAAAATCTGTTTATTCACTATTAATTTCCTTATCTAGTGTGATAAAATAATGGGATTTGGCAGAAGTCCAGGAGCCCCACTTGAAGATTGATTTAGAATTGATTGAATTCAGTGAGACTGAGAAACTGGCTGAGAATCTACTTAAGAATGATTAAATCAAGACCACACCTGGCTGACCCTGAGTTAAAGTGTTGTTCTCAGAGGCTGTGGACTATGCCATAAACAGGAGACTACTCTCAACCAATCAGCTTGAAGGAGCTCCCCTTTTAGGGAGGGAGACAGGAAGTAGAAAGCGAAGGCTGGCTCAGTGGTTCTTCCTTTTTTCATCAAGGATTTTGGCATAGTGGCAGCAGGAGCAGAACAGAGTAGAAAGATCTACTCCATGTGTTCTCTATAGAAGCATGGATAGCTAAATAAAGGTGGCTTTCTCAACTTCTCTCTCTTCACTAACTTCTAATATACTTTAATAAATCCTTAAAAGCCTAAACTCTTGCTGAATTTATCAGTAATCTTAGCCAGTTTCCCCTAAAGCTGGAGGAGGGGCAGGTTAGGACCCACATTAAAATTTAAACATCACACTTGGATACCCTTAATTAATGTAAAGGTGAAGTCATCTGTATATAGATTGGAGTAGACTTAAAAATCTGCAATTATTACTATTCTACTGGACACCTCAACCTGAGATTTTTTCCTGCTCCTTCAGATACCCTGAATATAGTTTCCTCAACACCTACACAATCCTGTTACATCCAGGACAGCTTTCTTCTATATATATTTGGTCCAATCTTACTGTTTTTCTGGTCCTGGTTCTTTGTTCTCTTTATCAACATTTCTATCTCTTCTATAAACACAATAGGAACTGTGACATTAAAGTTTAAATGAGGTGTTTCCACTATCTTTAAAGGAGAAAACAGTTGGTTTTGTTGTTGAAATGTTTTCTGCAAATCTCTTCCATTTTTCTTCCATTTGTAGTGTTCCTTTCATTTCATCTTTGAGTGGCCTTGAAATGACTTTGCTTAGTTGGATTTCCTGCCAATCATTCTTTAAATAGGTTTTACCCTCTACTGCTTCTCTCTGCTTTATGAGACAATACTGCCAATAATTATTCATGATCCTTCTTTGTAAGATTTTACAGATGAGTTTATATTCCAACACTTTGGCAGCCAGAATCTCTCTCCATTTGGGTGAAAGTCAGATATTAGCTTACTAAGGTGCTTTCTGGGCTCTTTGGGATTCATCATGGTAATTAACATATTACTTAAGCTTCTGGGTAAAATTATTATACTTAGTTTCAATGTCATTTCTGATATCCATTTCCCATTTTTAGAAATTTCAATAACTAGTTAAATCATTTAGGGTTGAATTATTTTAATTATTTTCCATTTTGTCATTGTTATTCTTCTTGATTTTTATAAATTTGGGTCTTATATATGATGAGTCAATTTTCTTGGTATACACAGAAAGTTGATGGAGAGACAACTCCCACATAAACAATGTTTTTCTCTGTCTGTTAAAATATAGTCAATTTCATTTATGGTATCATTTGGTGCATGCCCTATTCAGCACAGACCAATTCTCTTTTGAAAAAGAGGACATAAGAACAAAAGGAAGACATAAAAATAAAATGTAAGCTCAATTTTGCAGATATCATAACAAGAGACCAAATGATGACTGGTATATGTAAGAACCCATATGGCATAGTAAATAGAGAACTAGCTTCAGAGACACAAAGACTTAGGGCTTCAAGTCCCTCTTCTGTCACATACTGGTTGTATAATTATGGACAAGTTGCTTAATCTTTCTATGCCCCTAGACAAATCTCAAATGTGCAAAACACTTGTGAATGTATATAAGTAAGGGAGTTTATTTAGTGTGGGACTTCTTCCATCAATGAAATCAAAGGTCTAGAGGAAAAATTAAAAACAAGCATGAATTATGTTTCTGTTTACACTTATCTTTCTAAAACTTTAGAAAGGGAGCTCTGTTTTGATTATAGGTTTTCATAATAGAAATTTATTTGCAGCTCACAAATATGTTTCAATTTCACACATATCTCTTATCACACCAATAAAGCAAGTCATCAGATGTTTTCAAGTGATGATACATGTCAAGGGAGAAGGCCTTAATTAAACAACTAGTCTTGAGAAATACAGGAACTTAAAAGAAATAATTAATTTGTTGATTGTTGTTCCCAGCTTTGAGCTTTAGATATAACATAAATGTATACTTTGAATGAAACATCAAAATGTTTAAATAAATTATACATTTGAGAAAAGCAATTTCAAGATAATTTAATTTCATTACATAGCTGCATTGCTTTTATATATTTTCTTCTTTCATGAAGAATCCAAAAGCAATTAGCCCTTGTGAATTTTGACATTTGACATCACTTACTGGTCTATCAGCTTTAATTAGGTTCTTGAAATGAAGCAGCAATATCTTATTTGAAAGAAGAAATATAAGAAAAAACTACATTTTTAAAAAACTCAGATGTAGTTCACTTTAAGGCTACATAAAAACTCAGATTTATAAAATAGATAAGTGATTATAATTTATATTACAAAAAGATTTTTTCACTTTACAGAAGCATTCATATCAGAGTTATTTTCAATAGCAAACTCTCCCAATATATCTAAAATCATATAAGATTTACAAAACCCTCAGTTTTCAGGAACATATCTACTGAGTTCAATAAAACCTTCTGTATAATAAACTAGCCCAGCTATAGCAAGCTGCTAAACCCCCTTGAGCCCCAGATACTCATCTGCAATAATCAGTGTACTCATCAGACAAAGAGCATCAAAGAAATATAATCTGGTCATCAGTGGCTGGTCATGGAAGTGGCTGGTAATCTAATTCATCTAGAATGACCCCCTTCTCTCCTCCCATATACAAAAGCAAAGTCATAGATTTTAGACTGGAAGATACCTCGGAGCTTGTCCAATATAATCCCTTCATTTTGTAGATGAGGAAACTGACATCTAAAGAGATTCAATGACTTGGCCAAAGTCAAGTCAATAAGTTGCAGAGCCAAGCTTTGAAGCCAGTTTTCTCACTCCAGATCCAGTAGCACTTTTCCTACCACTATCCCTATCCTCTTCCCCCTTGCCCCCCAACAAGTTGTGTTCAGATTCTGTTCCCCTAGACAGATTCTGTTTGTATTAAGACTCTGGAATGAAGCTGCTAAATTCCCACTAGAAGCAGTTGATCAAGCTAACTCCATCTTATGAGAAAAGCTGGGACCAGTGTTATAAGTCAGGCATTCTTCTCCTTTCTTGTGTAATGGATCCCAATGGTAACCTGATGAAGCTTCTGAACTCTTTCTCAGGAAAATATTTTTAAATGCAGGAAATAAAATTTATATAGAGCTATAAGAATTCCAAAGTGCTTTAGAGAACCTTATTTATAACTTCACAGCTTTGAAGCAATTTATTCTCACAATAACACTGGGAGGTAGGTGCCATCATTATCCCATTTTACAGATAATGAAACTGAGGCTCAGAGAGTTTAAAGAAACCTGTCCAGGGTCACAGTGTCTCAAGCCAAATCTGAACTCAGGCCTTAATGAGTCCAGGTCTAACCAACTACCTAGGCAAGCCACCTAGCCACCTATGATGATGATCAAAATGATGATCATCAAAAAATATATTTCTCATCTTAAGTTAAGCAGCCTTGCTCTAAATAGATAAATCCTCATTTAGGAGCCACCAGCCAGGGGTGTCAATCAGATAGCTTGCCACAAGATCTGAATAAGGGAACTACTAACAAGAATAACACAGGAATGAGGATCTTGCTTCCAGGAATTACTGAGTGCAAGAGGAATTTTTCATAGTGTTCTATATTTGTCTTTCTGCCATTATCCTCTAACTGCTTTGCATGGGCAGAACAAAGATAATTTCCTTCTACAAAGAAAAGAAGGGAAGAAGCTAGACTAAAAATTGTTTTCCACACTCCAACTTATGGAGATTAAAGCATTCCTTGGAAGAGGAAATGAATGGGGAAGAAGGAAGGAAAAGGAAAAAAGAAGAAAAGAGGAGGAAAAAAAGAAACTAAAGAGACAGAAGGGAGGAAAAGAATGGGGTCCACTGAAGAAAGGGATGAACCACTAAATATTTTGAGGTAAGTAATAATCATGAAAGTCACAGAAACTAGAGAAAAGGTATCTTTCTCTAAGAAGGGGTGAGGAAAGCTTGAATTCCAAGGAATAATGATAAATATCCACATGGGAAGCAGTAGAGGAGTCAGAAGAAAGAGAGACAAGAAATAGTTATCAGTGTTTACTTGATGAAGGATACACATGAGGATACACATGATGTTGAAAGAGGTTAAGAAATTTGTCCAGGGTCACAAAAAGAACCTTTGTTAAGCATTTCAAAGTCCTGGCCAAGAAGCCTATGCCTTAGGGAAACAGGTGGTATTTTCATAGTTGTCACCAGTTGAAGGATGGGACTTTGGAAGAAAAATACAGATTTGGAAAGTGAAGAGATGGTTAAAAGGATAATGTTTGAGCACAGTATTGGGATATCTGGACCACATATTAAATGCAAAAATGATGAATTCTTGGCCAAGGATAGGGTATGGTAATGATAACCAATAAAGATATATAAATATATTCACCTAGCGTTCTTAACTTGAGATCCATTAACTTTTTAATAGTATTTAATTTTTTCAATTACATGTAAAGATGGTTTTCAACATTCATTATTTTGAAAAATTTTGAGTTCTAAATTTTTCTCCCCCCCTCCAAAGATGGCAAGCAATCTGATGTAGGTTATACATGTGCAATAAGGTAAAGCATATTTTCACATTAGTCATATAGTAAAAGAAGAAATAGGACAAAAAGGAAAACATGAAAAAGAATGAAAATAGTAGGCTTTGATTTGCATTCAGACTTCATCAGTTCTTTCTCTGAATAAAGATAGAATTTTCCATCATGAGTCTTTTGGAATTGTCTTGGATCATTGTATTGATGAGAAGAGCTAAATCTGTCATAGTTGATCATCCCACAATGATGCTGTCACTATGTACAATGTTCTCCTGATTCTGCTCACTTCACTCAGTAACAGTCCATGTAAGTGTTTCTAAGTTTTTCTGAAACCCACCTGCTCATCATTTCTTATAGCACAATAGTATTCCATTACATTCATATACCACAAATTGTCCAGCCATTCCCCAATTAATGGGCACCCCTTCAATTTCCAAGTCTCTGCCCCTGCAAAAAGAGCTGCTATAAATATTTTTGTACATGTGGGTCCTTTTCCCTGTTTTATGATCTCTTTGGGCTACAGACCTATTATTGGTATTGTTAGATAAAGAGTATGCACAGTTTGATTGCCCTTTGGGCATAGTTCCAAATTGTTCTCAAGAATGGTTGGATCAGTTCACAACTCCACCAACAGTTCAGTAGGGTCCCAATTTTCCCAAATGTCCTGCAACATTTATCATTTTCCTTTTCTGTCATATTAGTCAGTCTTATAGGTTTGTATCTGAGGTGGTACCTCAGAGTTGTTTTAATTTGCATTTATTTAATCAATAGTGATTTAGAGCATTTTTCACATGAGTATAGATAGCTTTGATTTCTTCATCTGAAAACTGCCTGTTCAGGGGACAGCTAGGTGGTGCAGTGCATAAAGCACCGGCCTTAGATTCAGGAGGACCTGAGTTCAAATCCAGCCTCAGACACTTGACACTTACTGTGTGACCCCTGAGCAAATCACTTAACCCTCATTTCCCCACCCAACAAAAAAGAAAGAAAGAAAAGAAAAGAAAAAATAAAACTGCCTGTTCATATCCTTTGACCATTTATCAATTGGGGAATGACTTGTATTCCTGTAAATTTGACTGAGTTCTCCATATATTTAAGAAATGAGGCCTTTATCAGAGACACTTGCTGTAAAATTCATTTCTGCTTTCCTTCTAATCTTGGTTTCATCAGTTTGGTTTATGCAAATGCTTTTTAGCTTAATATAATCAAAATTATCGATTTTGCATTTTGTAATATTCTCTATCTTTTGTTTGGTCACAAATTCTTTCCATCTCCATAAATCTGATAGGTAAACTAATTTTTGCTCTACTAGTTTGCTTATGTATCATCTTGTATGTTTAAATAATATACTCATTTTGATCTTATCTTTTTTTTTTCAACAAACATTTATTTTATTTTTTCCACTTACATGCAAGGGTAGCTTTCAACATTAATTTTCACAAGATTTAGAGTTCCAAATTTTTCTCCCTCCCTCCCTTTCCTCTCCCCTCCATAAGACAGCAACCAATCTGGGATAGGTTATATATGTTCAATCCACAAGTGCTCTTTTTATCAGTTCTTTCTATGGGAGTAGATAGTATGCATCATCATTAGTCCCTTGGGATTGTCTTAGATCATTATATTGCTGAGAATAGTTAAGTCATTCACAATTGCTCATAGAATAATACTGTTTTCACTAGGTACAATGTCCTCCCAGTTCTGCTCATTTCACTATATATCCATCAGTTCATATGAGTCTTTCAGGGTTTTTCTGGAATCATCCTGTTTGTCATTTCCTATAGCACAATACCATTCCACAACAATCATATACCACCACAGCTTCTTCAGTCATTCCTCAATTGATGGACACTTCCTTGATTCCCAATTCTTAGCTACCACAAAGAGTTGCTACAAATATTTTTTGTACAATTTTCCCCCTTTTCTCTTTTTCACAATTATTATTGTTAATTGTTTCCCTCCATGCTATTCCCTTCCCCATGATATTTACTCTATTACCTATCTTCTTTCACCCTATCCCTCTTCAAAAGGGACTTGCTTCTGTCTGTCCCCTCCCCCAATCTACCCTCCCTTCTTTTGATCCTCTTTTTATCCCCTTTCCCTCATATTTTCCTGCAGGGAAAATTGAGTGTGTATGTTATTCCCTCCTTGAGCCAATTCTGATGTGTGTTAAATTCATTTACTACCCAGGTTAAATAGATTACTCTACCCAAATGGGTATGTGTATTAATCCCCCCTTGAGCCAACTCTGATGAGATTAAGGTCATTGAGCCTATTATGATAAGTGTAAAGTTAATTTACTGCTCTGCTCCTCCCCCATCTCTTCCCCCACTCCATAAACCCTTTCCTGTTTCTTTCATGTGGGATTTCACTCCATGCTACCTCTGCCCTTCCCCCTCCTCCAGTGTATTCCTCTCACCCCTCAATTTTACCCTAAAGATGTCATCATGAGACAGATAAGTGACACAGTGGACAAAGCATCCACCCTGGACCCGGGGGACCCCAGCCAAAACCCAGACTCAGATACAAGACAGTCACCCACTGCACGACCCCAGGTATGTCCCCCAACTCCAATTTTTTATGGTTCTCTAGGGTCTTGTATTTGAAAGCCAAATTTGCCATTCAGTTTGGGTCTTTTCATCATGAATACCTGAAAGTCCTCTTTTTCATTGAAGTCCCATTTTTTCCTCTGAAAGATTATACGCAGTTTTACTGAATACCTGATTCTTAGTTGAAATCGCAATTCCTTTACCCTTTGGAATACCATATTTTATGCCCTCCAGTCCTTTAATGTAGAAGCTGCTAGATCTTGTGCTATCCTGGCTGGGGCTCCACAGTACTTGAATTCTTTCTTTTTGGCAGCTTGCAATATTTTCTCCTTGACCTGAGAGCTCTGATATTTGGCTATAATATTCCTAGGAGTTTTCCTTTTGGGATCTCTTTCAGGAGGTGATCATTGGATTCTTTCAATTTCTATTTTATCTTCTGCTTCTAAAATATCAGGGCAGTTTTCCCTGACAATTTCTTGGAAGATGATGTCTAATTAGGCTCTTTCCTTGATCATGGTTTTCAGGTGGACCAATAATTTTCAAATTATCTCTCCTGGATCTATTTTCCAGGTCAGCAGTTTTTCCAGGAATATATTTCACATTGCCCTCTATTTTTTTATTCATTTGGATTTGCTTTATTATGTCTTGGTTTCTCATAAAGTCACTGGCTTCCATTTGTTCAATCCTAATTCTTAGGCAATTCTTTTCATCAAAGAGCTTTTCCATTTGGTTTTTCAAGATGTTGACTTTTTTCTCATGTCTTTCCTGCATCATCCTCATTCCTCTTTCCATTTCTTCCTCTACCTCTCTAACTTTATCTTCAAAGTCATTTTTGAGCACCTCTATGGCCTGAGACCAATTCTTATTTTTCTTGGAAGCTTTAGATATAAGGGCCCTGGTGTTGACATCTTCCTCTGGGTGTGCACCTTGATCTTCCTTGTCACTGAAGAAACTTTCTATGGTGCTCACATTTCTCTGTCTGCTTATCTTGCCTTTCTTTTACTTTTTTTTACTTGACTTTTAGCTCCTTAAAGTGGGTCACTGTTCCCAGGCTGCACTATACCAAGCTTCAGGAGGTCCCAGGTGGTATGATTTAAGGAAGATCAGGTTGTTCACTCACTTGGCCTGTTCCCTGGTCCATAGATGATCCCAGACCAACTTGTTAATCAACTAGCTTTGTGTGCTATGGCTGTCAGCTCCAACAAGCCTGTGCCTCTCCCCTACCTGGGCCACTGCTACTCAAGCCTACCTCCTGGTTCCCAGCAGGGGTAAAAAACCCAAGTTCTGCATCAGCACCAGCATCGACCCCTCTAGTCTCCCCCCTGCCAAGGGCTCAGCCCTCTCATCAGACTTCGAGCTTAGTTCCAGACAACACTGGCACTGCAGCTGAATCAGTGGCTCTGTGGGTCTCTTTCTCTAGCAAGACCTTCCTGGGACTGGATCTGTGTCAGGGTGACTGTGGGGTTGGGCTCCACTCCTGTATCAGCACAGCAGCTCCCTCTTTCTGACCTTCCAAGGTGTCCTTGGTTGGAAAATGATCTCAGCACATTCTTCTGTGGATTTTGCTGCTCCAGGAATTGTCCTATGGCATTATTTGGGTGTTTTTTTGGAGTGATCATGTAGTGAGTTTGAGAGCTCACTGCCTTTTTCCATTTTGACCTTATCTTGAAACAGATCCATTAACAAAAAAAGTTTAGTCAACTAAACAATATAAATTATTTCCTTTTTAATCCAATGCATTTTATCTTATGCATTTAAAAACACTATTCCAAGGAGGGGTCCATAGGCTTCAGCAGACTGCCAGAGGGGTACATGATACAAAAAAGAAGTACCCAAATTTAGGAATATTCCAAAGGACCAAGCTGCATCAATGGACAGAGTGTATTTTTTGTCCATAAAGCAAAGAAAATAGAGATAGTAGGATGAAAATGCTAATTTCAAAGTAAAATTATAAGAAAATTTTGCCTCAATTTATTTATCTGATCTTTCTAATGTTAAGAACATTTGTCTTAGATTCTCACAAATGGGATCAAAAGGGCTTAAAACTGAAAAGGAAGACAAAGGTGAAAAAAATGTATGTATATATACCAAGGTAAGTACAACAGAATAGCAGTCACATACACAGAAAATATAGTGACAGAAATGCCCAGAAGTAATAAGAAACAAAAGCTGAGGAGCCAGCATTAAGCCCATGGTCTCATATGTTAATGCACCAATGTAGGAAATATGGCTAAGAATCATCAAAGTAAACCAGAACTACCAAGACCAAGAGGCAAATTTGGCCTCACTGTCATCATTGAGATTTGATGATATGGGACTTATAACTGTACCTTATTCCAAAGGAACACAATAAATTGGAAGTGAGAAGAGTGGTAGATTAAGTGGCAACATTCTTATGAGGAATTTCAGGAATAAGAATGGGGAAGCAAGGGGCAGATAGCTGGTGCAGTGGATAAAGCACTGGTCCTGGATTCAGGAGGACCTGGATTCAAATCCAGCCTCAGACACTGGACACTTACTAGCTGTGTGACCTTAGACAAGTCACTTAACCTTCATTACCCCACAAAAAAATTAATTTAATTTAATTTAAATTTTTTTTTAAAAGAATGGTGAGGGAGGCAGCTAGGTGGCACAGTGGATAAAGCACCCGCCCTGGATTCAGGAGGACCTGAGTTCAAATCCAGACTCAGACACTTGACACTTACTAGCTGTGTGACCCTGGGCAAGTCACTTAACCCTCATTGCCCCAAAAAGAAAAAAAAGGAGAATGGGGAAGCATATAGAAGAAATGGCATTTGGATGAAGATCCACAATAGATTAACAAGAAGTGAAATTAGATTCCTATGACTGTATAATGGATGCAACCTACACAGGAGGAAAGATACAAGGCATTCAAAAGCCTAGTGTGTGGGGATGACGGGGAGCTTCAGTTATCCAGACAGCTCTTAGCACTCTGGCCTCCAAGTCACTTCCCGAGATCTCCACATCATGCCCCTGGCACTTAGTTGTCATTTTTTCTCCCCTCCTAGCACAACCTTGTACTCTGCCCCTGGAGTACTAGATTCTGATAAGTGAGCCCCATCTTACCTGGAAGCAGACCTCCATGGAAATTTCCTATATGGTTCTGCACCCCACCAACTTCTCTCTCATGTACTATTTTCCCTAGCTGAACATAAGTTCTTTGAAAACAAGGACCATCTGGCTTACTTGCATTTGTAAATCCATTGTTTACACAGTACCAGGCACATAATAAGCACCTCATAAAAGTTTAATCTATATATTTCTACCTACATCTATCAATCTATCTCAATCTATTTTTCTATTTGTCATCTATCTAGCCTATCAATTGACTGGTTAATCAAACTATCTAATCTATCTCTGTCAAGAGCAGAGTAACTATTCAATTATTAGTACTCCTTAATGATAATCCCATTCTTTGAAAGCCCTGAAAATGATACATTTTAATGTGCTGAATTCATTTATCCCCCTAACATCATAAAAATACAGAAGTACCTAACTTCAAAAAATGTTCACAGCATCTCAATTTATCATAGCAAATAATAATAATAATTGGAGCGTGGCTGAATAAATTATGGTTTATTAATATAATAGTATGGTGCTATAAAAACAATAAATATCAAACACACAAAAGATTTATGAAAAGACCCATAAAAGATGATACAAAGTGAAATCTGAAGAATTAAAATGGTATAGATGTTAGTATAGACTAATTTTGAAAAATGTAAACCATGGCACCAAATCCCAAACTCTGGGTTTATACAGACTGGGTTAAATCTTAGTTGGGGGGAACACTCCCCCAAAGTCATAACTCTGGGTTATTTTATACTGAGTTTTCCTTGGGTAGGTCAGGATATAGCTTATGTCTAGATTTATAGTGATGTGGGTGAAAGGACCCCCCAATTTTCACGCAAGCACTCAAGATAACAATACATATCTGATTTCACCCGATGCATAGAATACAAAGCACATTTTTTTAATTCGCAATAAGCCATTAATATATGATATCATTCTTCTCTACAAGGGATCACAGATTCTACCCAAGGACCTAGAATTCCTCTAGACTCATAGCGCCACCCTGTGGAAGAAAAATTAACAAGGTCACTGAAAAAGCAGTCTCTTGATACTCTGATGAGTCCCCCTTTTCACCCTGGAGACCTAACTGGCATCTAACATTATGGTACTATCTTAAGAATTTGGATTTCAATAAAGAAAAATAAGATAACTGCTGAATATATTAAACTTCTGGGAATCCACTTCTAAAACATACAAATGAATTCTATGAATACAACTATAACATACTCTATATAGCAATAAAAAAGATAAATGGCTAGAAAGAAAGTAATTGCTTATGGGATGTGCTAATATAAGGTGACAATATCATGTAAATTAATCTATACGTTTATCACCTTAACATTGAAATGTCCAAAGACTGGTGCGGAAGCTTCTAATTTAAGGCGATCACACAATATAGATTTTAAACATCACACTACCTAAGGGTTATTTTTTAGAACTAGAAAAAATCATAAAATTTATCCGGAAGAAGAAAAAAATCAAGATTACCAGGAGAAATAATAATAAAAAAGTAGGAAGGAAAAGTGCCTAGCAGTACCAGACCCCCAAACCACAAAGCTGTGAATATTAAAATTATGTGTTACTGATTAAAAAAAAAGAAAAGTTGAACAATGGATCAGTTTAGGTAAATAAAACCTAGAAGCAATCAAATATAATAGTAAATTGTTTGACAAATGAAAAGATGCCAACTATTGAATAAAGACTCCCTATGCAACAAAAATGTCTGGGAAAACCAGGAGAAATTAGGTTTAGACCAACATCTCATGGAACATACCATAATAAACTCCACATGATGTCAATATCTAATGTAATATTATAAACAAAGTAGAAGAGAAGGAATATACCTTCTACAACTATGCTCCTGAATTCTTGCCCCAAATAGGGATAAGACTATCATAAAATAGACAACTTTGATTATATAAAATTGAAAAGATTTTGCATAAACAAAATCAATGTAGTTATAAGGGAAACAGTTAACAGGGGAAAGGATCTTTACAGGAAGTTTCTCTAATAAAGTTCTGACATACAAAATACATAAGAAATTAATACAAATGTATAAGAACAAAATCGTTTTACCAATAGTCAAAAGTTATGAACAGATAGTTTTCTAAAGACAGAGTGTATTTTTTGTCCATAAAGCAAAGAAAATAGAGATAGTAGGATGAAAATGCTAATTTCAAAGTAAAATTATAAGAAAATTTTGCCTCAATTTCCTTCTACAAAACCATATGAAGAAAATGCTCCAAATCACTAATAATAAGAGAATGGCAATTTTTTTAAATGCTAAAATTCTAGCTCATGCCAGTAGATTGTCAAAAATGACAAAAAAGAAAAATGTTAATTGTTGGATGGGATGTGGGAGGATAGACACAATAATTCTTATAAGCAGTGTAGAATTATACCCTCAAAGTCATGAAATTATGCAGCTCATTTTACATAGTCTTACCACTCCTAGGTCCATACCCCAAAAGAGTTAAAAAGAAAGAGGGATGAGATCCATCTTTACAAAAATATTTATAGGAACAATTTTTGTTATTTAAAAAGAACTGGATGGGGCAGCTCGATAGTACAGTGGATAAAGCACCAGCCCTGGATTCAGAAGAATCTGAGTTCAAATCTGGCCTCAGACACTTGACACTTACTAGCTGTGTGACCCTGGGCAAGCCACTTGACCTTCATTGCCCTAAAAAATAACTGGAAATAAAATGGGTACCCATCATGTGGGAAATGACTAAACAAAATATGGTATATGAGGGAAAGGCAGTGTGGAATAATAAAAAGAAAACAACCCTTAGAGCCAGGAAAGTTTCTGTGTGACCCTAGGAAAGTCATTTAACTTCTCAGTACCCTATGAGACTCTCTAAGATTATAACTTGTAAAGAAGGCTGCCAGTTTGCAATGAGGAGGGAATTTTCTCAACCAGGATTTCTCTACATCAGTGAAATCACTGGTTCAGTCCCTAACCCTATTCCTATAAATGTTATTGTAACATAAGAAAGATTAAAGGAATGGAGTCAGAAAAACCTGGAAAGACTTATATGTCCTGATGCAAACTAAAGTGAGCAGAACCAGAACAACTTATACAATGGCTACAATAAAGGACAGGAAAGCAACTTTGAAAGTTACCAGAAATCTGATCAATGGGATGACCTGTAAGAGACTGAAGATGAACATGATCTTTACCTCTTGGTAGAAAAGAGATGGAGTAGAGGTACAGAATGTGACATTCATTTTCCAACATAGCCAACATGTGAATTTGTTTCGTTTGACTGTGCTTGTCACAAGGCAAAACTACTAATTGGAGAATGGAAAGAGTCATGGGGCTGAACAAGTGGTTAAGTACGCAGTGGCAAAGAGGTGGAAAAGAAAGAAGAAAAAAAGAGTAACAATGAAATATTTTAATATTCACACAGGACAGCTAAGGGATGTTCAGAGGGGAACTACTTTTGATTTTCCAAAATGCTTTATACCTAGTGTCTTTTTAGATCCTTACAATAGTCCTGTGCGGCAAATGGTATAGGTGTTATTCAATGGCAAATGGTATAGGTGTTATTCAATCAATATGAATTTATTAAGTGACTACTGTGTTCTAGGCACTACACTAAGTGTTGAGTATACAAAGACAAAGAATGAAACAATATAAGGGAAGAGATAAGAAAGATATACATACCTACATGCACCCTGTGTATATCCATGGACATACAGATATAGTTACATATACATATATGCATGGGTATTTTATAGATACATAGATACACATATACATGCACACACAAAAATACACCCCTTAGTGTCCATGGCTTTCTTGGATCAATAGTATCTCTAATAGAGAAACTATAGCCAGTCAGTACCACATACTATAGGGCTACATAGCACACTGAAGTGGTAATAAGATCTAGAAGACAGGGCAAAGGACTTTGGATATGGGTTCTTAGGGTCAATTTGCTCTCCTTGGTTCTCCAGGTTATTAGCTGTATCTTCTGGGTTCCTGACAGAGCATTACTCCCTGTATCATCTAATAATTTCTCCTTAGTTCCACAGTCATATAGAACTGAGTGATGGGGAGGTAGGATATTGAGTTTATAATTGTCAGTAAGAGAGGCTTTGAAGGGAGTGCCTTCATAGTAAATAAGAGAGACAGGACCCTTCTGAAAAGAAGACATTAGTCTTTGAGTTCCTACATCTCACCATTCTCCATCTTTATCTCCAAGCATCCCAGATGTCCAATGCCTACAGCCTGCCCCAGGTTCAATCTGACAAATAAGAATCACAAAACTGAAAGGTAACTTAGAGGTCAGAGATCAGATGATCACACACATATATAGAACCGGAAGGAACCTCAGAGGACATCTAGCTATTTTGTTTACCATGGTGTAATAGTGGATATAGGGTTAGATCTGGAGACGGGAAGACCTGGGTGCAAAACACATCTCAGATACTTTGTACAAGTCTAGTCAACTCCTGAGTCTCAGTTAACTCATCTGTAAAATGAGATAGTTGAACTCAATGACTTATAAAGTCCATCCTGTCCCTAAATCTATGATCCTTGTTTTACAGTTAAGGAAACTGAATCCCAAGGAAGATTAAGAGACCTGCTCAAGGACACTCAGGTAATTTGTAGCTGAGTTGGGATTTCAACCTGAATTTTTTGATTCCATACCCAATGTTCCTCTCACTGGACCACACTCTTGCCAGAAAATACCAAGCACTGTTGTTATTTTTAAATGGTTATTTACTTAAATATTTTGTTGTAATGCTTTAAAGGATCCATGATCTCATCAATAAGTGTTCCCTTCAAGTCAAGATCATTGACCTTTCACATCACTTAAACTTGTGTTTGTTTGTTTTGTCCAGTCATTCCCTAACAATATTAGACAATAGAGAAACTATGTAATGCCTTAGAGGGGAGGTGCTATACCTTTACGTATCTAGATGATACCAGTTTATACCTCAAGCTGTTCATCTATTCTCTATATAACCAGTGCAACACCATTTCTAATACATTTCTATTGTTTGCTTGGACCTGTGCTTCCAAGATGGTAGGGAATTTCCAGTTAGAAAATTCTTCTCCTTATATAGACTGACACCTGCACTGCATCTTATAGTACTAAAGAATATTCCGGGATACTGCAAAATGAAATGACTTACCCAGAGTCCCACAGACAGTTTGGGTCAAAGGCAGGATTTTAACCCAAGCTGTCTTGACTCCAAGACCAGCTCTCTACAATATAGTATGGCACTTCTCCTAATACATGTCCTTAATGATGTATTTTACTCTACTTTCATTCAAAATGCCATTGGCAACATGTTACTGAAGCTTTCGGTCACATAATGAGAAGATGGGACTCATTTGAAGAGATTCTCATGTTTTCTCAAATTGAAGGCAAACAGAAAAGAGGATGAAAGAGGATAGAATGGATAGAGTATCATGGAAACAATGTACAAGAACTGGGACAGATCTCAAGAGATAATGGAGGACAGAAGAGCCTGGCGTGCTATGGTCCATGGGGGGTCACAAAGAGTTGGACATGACTGAATTACTGAACACCAACAAATATAGCCTACTTCAGTGGTGTCGAACTCAAATAAAAACTGGGGCTACTAATCCATCCAGAAGGATTCCTTTTGGGCTACAGACTGATGTATAATATTATCTACATTTTATTGTATTTTTATTTATTTCTTCAATATTTTCCAATTACATGTTGATCTGGTATAGGCTGCAATGAGGAGTGTTATAGGACACATTAATTCTTCAGGTCATTTATTTAACACCTCTGTCCTTCTCAGTGCTTATTGGGTACCTTTCCATTGCCCTTTGAGTTATAGACATACCCCACCTGAAGTTGCCTTGATAACCCGTTTTGCCATCAATAATGGGTGACATTTTCATAGCTGACTTTAAGTTTTTACAAAGTGCTTTATTTCTCATAACCCATGAGATATTATTATGCCAACATTGCAGAAGAGGAAATTGAGGTTCACAAACATTTATTTGACTTTACCATCCCCTCAAATAATCATCCTTTATCTCTTGTCCCTTTTTATCCAATTTCCTAGAGGAAAAAAGAAAGCTGTATATATTCATTGCCTCCCCTTCATTTCCTCTCCTTAAGCCTTCACAAGGATTCATTTTCCCATCTCTTTGCTTATAATGTGTTGCATATTAATTGAACCCCAAAAATGTTTCCCATTATCATTTGGGAGATCATCAATAGACAGAGGAAACAGCTAGGCTAAACCAAGTTTAACATGGAAGTTTAGGCTGGTGGTAAATTTTGAGGTTATTTCTCAATGAAGGTCAATTCTTGAGGTTTCCAAAGGAGGAGGAATACCAAAAATTTAGAAGCAAAAAAAAGTTTTGAACTTTATTATTTTTTTTTGTAGGGTAATGAGGGTTAAGCGACTTGCCCAGGGTTGCACAGCTAGTAAGTGTCAAGTGTTTGAGGTCGGATTTGAATCCATGTCCTCCTGAATCCAGGACCAGTGCTTTATTCACTGAGCCACCTAGCTGCCCCTTTGGCTTGAACTTTATTATTAATGACAAAAGAGAGGAGGAGAAAAAACAGGAGTAGCAAAGAGGCAAAAAGCATTTATTACACTAAGTGCCAGGCACTATGCTAAGCATTTTATAAATATTGTATCATTAGATTTGAGAGGTTACCAGTTACTGCAGAACCACATGCCTACTTCAAAACTTTTATGAGAATTATTTAGCTGTTCATCTAGAATAGGGTTTCTTAAACTATTTGGTGTCAAAGACCCCTATAGAAGTCTGGTGAAGCCAGAAATAATGAAATAATGTCTTGTTCTCTATACTCAAATTGAAAGAAATGCCAAAATTCAGTTAGAAGTTAATGAAAAATAAAGGTATATAGTTATAGATATTTTATCCTATCCAAGTTCATGGATCCTCTAGAATCTATGCATAGATCCCAGGTTAAAGAACTTTGATCTAGAATGTCTTTGAAGAAGGTAAGAGATGAGAACAGCCTGGGTTCCATGAATGAAATGCCACAATAGACCACATCTTTACAATCAGAATTGAATGACAATCCCAAAAGGATATTGATGAAACATACTATCCACCTCCAAAAAAAAGAACTGATATTGATGGAACAGACTAAAGCAAGCTATTTTTCACATTCTTTCATTAAGTGACAAATATGATGATGATGTTTGGCATGGTCATATACGAATAACCCAAATCAGATTGTTTGCTGCCTCAGGAAGGAAAGAGGGCAGGGAGGGAAGAAGGGATAGAGATTGGAACAGAAAAATAGAAATAAAAATGTTTAACATGAAAAAAAGAATTGAATGAAAGGTGAAAAAATGCAACATGCCATGGTATGCCTTGCCTACTGGCTATAAAAATATGCTTGGTTCTGTCAAACAAAATGCTTCTGGAAAAGCTCCCCTCCAAACAGGCATAACACACATGTATGTCAAAAACATATAAGATTCCTTGAAAGAGCAAGATTTGACCATTCAAAGCATGTACATAAAAACTTGAAGTATAATCGTGACAAGTGTCATCTTAAGTTAAATGTATCACAAATTTTATCATTTTTAATATATATTTAGAATATTTTAATATGTTTTTAAAAATGTTAATAGTTTGGCTTCAGAGTTGGAATTTGGCCGTTTTCATTCCATAGGGCCAAGGCTATAAATACAAGTAAACATAAGAAAAGTGAAAACATCACTGAAAAGCTAGCCTAATCAATTGTCATATAGAACAATTCCAGTCTTGACAAGAAATTCAGAATATGTTTCAAGCGCATAATAGTTTAACAGCCCATTAACAAGGTCAAGAACATTTGTCCCGATGGACTGCAGGGATGCCAAATGAAAAATGGAAATTTATTTGGGGGCTGTATTATTAACTTGAAAACTCCGTTTTCTTCCCAGAATTTTGGCCAGGTTTTTATTACTTCCTCCACCACCCCCCAAAAAAATTGGCCCATAGTATCGCTGATTCGGTGGATTTTCACTGTTATAACATCCATGTCCTATCCCTGCACCATTAAGCCAGCTGGCTTAATGTTTATTAGCCAATAAACAGAGAGCAAAGAAACAGACTCCCATGCTGACCCAAGCAGGCTGCCAAGACAGTCTTTGGCAAGAAGAGAGAGGTTCAAACCCCCTCCTTTGTCAGTCACTTCCTCTTCAGTATCACTCTCTTCCCCTTTCTTTTATTGATTCCTCTTTGGTAAGCTTCCTGCCACACCAAATAAATATCAGGACTAGAGGGAGAAGTCTATGAAACTATATATGTGTGTATGTATATGCATGTATACACACTTATATCTACATATGTATACATTTATCTACACATATGTGGGTATGTGTGTAAGTATAGATATAGATATGGATATGTGTGTGTGTATATATATATATATGTATATATATATATATATATATATATATATATATATATATATATATATATATATATATATATATATGAGAGAGAGAGAGAGAGAGAGAGATTAGTTCTGATTAAAACTGGGAAAATAGATCAGAAAGGGATCTTTAAAGGAACAACTGCTCTTCTTCATACCATTAGGGGTGAGCCTATGGTTATGAATCACTGATTCCTTACCTTTTGAACCCTGCTAAATTTCTGTCAGCAGCCAAATTTTACCTCCAGCCTGTGAACACAAAGCCAGACTGTTTTCCCCAAACTGTCAAGAACATAGCACATTCCCAGGGAGCACAGGCCCTCCTCCAATACATGATAAAATGTATTAAGGTGGAGATCTCAGAACTCTTGATTTAATGGAAGAGCAGAGTTGCATTTCTGTCTATCAGCTAGTGTGAGATTAATGTCTTCTAATGTGAGACTCTTGCTCAGTGGAGTAGGGTGATTGACAGAAGCATCAGCTGGAGTTTATAACACAGTGGCTTTACACCCAGCTATCTCCTGGATGTCTTTTTAACCAAGGGCTCCTGAATATAATAAATAGTAACATGTGTCATTGGAGTAACTCCCAGCTCAACAGCTTCCAGCGATTCATCATTTCACAGTTTTCGTTTTTGAAAGTGGTGTGTGCTTCTCTCAAAAAATATAAATTATCTGCTAATAATTTTGCACTACATATCACTGTTCCTAGAGGCAAAACTAGGGTAGGGTGACCAAAATTTAGAGGACAGCAATAGCACTTGCAGAACTTTGGCATTATAGAAGTAACTGGGCTTAGCACCTAGTTTAGGATAAGGACTGGACTTGTGATTTCATTGGGGTGAGCAAATTGTCTCTACCAATGTCAGTAGGCCCCTTCTCAGTAAATTACAGCCTTAGAGAGGTGTTTAAAGCACTGTTAAGTGACTCTCCCAAGATGACACAGTCAGTATGTGTCCAAGGTGTACTTTGAATCCAGGTCTATCCTAGCCTCAAGGCTAGATTTCTATCCATAATTCTACATCACCTCTCTGTTAGTACCTAGCTAGTAGGGACAGTTAGTTAACAACAGAGTCAATGTGGCCTATTTCCTTCCACGGGTAGCCATACATCTTCTCAGGCCCAGCCTTGCCCTACCACACCCCTTCTTAAGTTGACTAGAGGATACATTTTGTGCTATATGCCCTAGGTGCCAAAATTACTAGTTAGGGCTTTGACTGTGCTTGCTACTTTGTGCCATATCAACAAGCCATTCATCAATATAGTATCCAGAGAAAGAATTGATATGTAGAAGCATGTATAGAATAATTTTACATATATATATATATATATGTGTGTGTGTGTGTGTGTGTGTGTGTGTGTGTGTGTATATACCTCTTTGTGTCTAATGGTAGGCATCTCTAGGGTTTGGGGAGAGAAAAAATCACACAATAATTTTATTATATATTTAAAAGGAATAGTAAGTTATACATAATAGACTTGTAGTTTCATGTGCGATCATCTTTTTGTTATGTTATGGAAATGCTTGTTTTATTCAATATATTAAAAATAAATGTGAAAAATACTTATTATGGCACTCAATGAATGCCATTCAGAAATCTAGTTGATCTTGTGTTGTTGTTTTTTAATCATTTTAATATGATATCATTTATTTTTTTTTATTTTTAAATCAATCTATTTAAGGCTCTTTGAACTATATTCAACTAATGTCATCGAACAATGCCAGGATTGCTTGATATCCTCCTCCCTAGGGTTATAATAAAGGCATAAATTTAAAACTTTGTCCATCTGAAATAAAATTCAATTCAAGTTCAGTTAATTTGTGGGAAGCCCTCAGATGGCAGCCAAAGAGACAGGAACAGACCCAAAAAGGCAGTTGAAATTTGATGTAATGGCAATGATCAATCTCAGTCCTAGGAGAGAGAAGATGAAATAACGTCCTCTTAGAAGAGGGATGGTGGACTAGAAGAATGGAGTTCAATTGTGAGTCCCTCAAGGTCAGGCACTGTCTTTTCCTTTTCTGTGTAAACTCAGTGCTTAGCACAGTGCCTGGCACATAGTAGGTGTTTAATAAATGATTATTGACTGATGACTGGAATGTTGTATGTGCTATTATACATTTTTGGTCTTTCATGCAGTTTTACTTAATGATTTTTCCTTGCACAAGAGAAACATTGATAAGGATGGGGTAGTATAACAAGAAATAACTATGGAACAGAAAATATAAAGTATTTTTGGTGCCTGTTATTTTTTATAACATAGTCATTTCCTCATACACCCTCTCCCTGAACTCTCTCTTCTGAGTTAATAAAAGATGATCAAAATAAAAGTGTGACTCAAGAACTGGAGCAGCCTAGAGAAATAAATCATTTTTTAAAGGAATTTCATTTTCAGGTGAAATGAAACTTATGTTTAAGATTTCATTAACAAAATATTATTTGTGAAGGTTCTCTGGTCATGGACAAGAGTCATCAGGACTAAAAGCTGCATCTGGAAGGCTTCTGGACAACAAAATTACCATCTCAGGCTCCAGTTTGACCTGGTCAGCCTGCCCTGGTCACCATGACATTAATTTGGAACTTTCCCCAATTCCCTGTTGTAATGAGATAACTGAATCCCTTCTAGCTTGAGCCTAAGTCAGAAGTAGGATTGAAATCTAGTTCTCCTTCAAAATCTGACATTGACTCATCTTTCCAGTTAGATTACACTTCACTCCAGTTTAGGAACTTGACACACCAGGCAAATTGGGTTATTTACTGTTAACATGCAGTGCAGCCACTTCCTACCACCATCCCTCTGTACAGGCTCCATGCCTCAAACACTCTTGCTCCTACCTCTTGGAACCCTTTGCTTCCTTGAATCTCAAGTGCCAGATCCTTTGAGAGACCTTTTCTGATGTCTCCAATTTTTAGGTGCCCTCCAAATCACTTTGCAGTTACTTTGTTTATATCATGTGGTTAAGTAACCCTGACCATATGATATCTCTCTAGTGGGATACAACCTCCCTGAAGGCAGGGGACATCTCATTTTTGTTGGTGGTGGTGGTTTTTTTTTTTTTTGGTTTTGTTTTGCAGGGAAACAAGGATTAAGTGACTTGCCCAGGGTCACACAGCTAGTAAGTGTCTGAGGCCAGCTTTGAATTCAGGTCCTCCTGAATCCAGGGCAGGTATACCACCTAGCTACCCCCAGGGGATGTCTCATTTTTGTGTTTTTAATCTCAGTACCTAACGCACTGCCTTGTAGATAATAAATTCTTAATAATGTTTGTTGCTGGATTGATTCCTGCCTCCAGGACTCTCAGTTATAATTGGCTGACATTTAATGTCAAAGAATAAAGTGAGGGCATCAGGTCTGTACTTATTCAGAATGTGTCACAGTGAATGCGAGCTCCAACCAGGAGGCAGCCAGTTTGGGGAAAATTTCAATCTGACCTGAGTGACCCCTGAACACTGGGGTTAATTCGCTTGAGACTCAGGCATAAACAAAGGGAACTAGTACCCTCTACAAAGGTACCAATCTAGGCTAAGCTGAGATCGGGCACCTTTAAGTTCAACAGTGCTGAGTAAGCTCGGTAAGGAAGTCCACTGAGGTCGGTCCAATTCTTTCAGTGTTCAGTGGTTACACTACAGATCTTTCAGTCATCCTGTCTGCTTCTGCATGAGTCTTCCTTCTTTCCTCTGGGGAGGGGGCTTGGTCTCACCAGCCTGGTTCATATATTTACTTCTTCAAGGATTTGGGATTTCCTCAACTAGTATAGATCAAGACCCTTCTATTCTGTCACAGAGTCTTCACCCATTGGTATGGCCAAAGACTACTCATCACCTATGAGCTAACCCTCTAGAGAAGCATCTTTCTGTATGTCCAGAACCACTGCATCTCAGAGCTAGAAGGGATCCTAGAGTCCATCTAATCCCCCATAGAAAATCCCCAGCAAATGGTCATTCAGCGGGCACTTGAATGGCCCATCTCCTAGTGAGAGGAGAGAGAAGAAAGGGGAATAAGAATTTATTAAGGACGTACTAAGTGCTGGGCACTGTTCTAAGTACCTCATTCAATCTTTACAACAAGCTTGTGATGTAGGTGCTATTACAATCCCCATTTCCCAGTTGAGAAAAGTAAGACTAACAGAAGTAAAGTGACTTTCGCAGGGTCACACAACTAGTCAGTGTCTGAAGTTGGATTTGAATTTAGATCTTCCTGAATCCAGGGCAGCAAAGTGGTACAGTGAATAGGGCATCAGGACTTGAGTCGATGAAACCTGAGTTCAAATCCAATCTCAGACACTTATTAGCTGTGTGACTCTAGGCAAGTCAATTAGCCCTGTTTGCCTCAATTTCTTCATCTATAAAATGAGCTGGAAAAGGAAATAGCAGACTACTCCCGGGTCTTTGCCAAGAAAACCCCAAATGGGGTCACAAAGCATCAGACATGATTAAAACAAATGACTCAAGGTCTAGTGCTCTATCCACTGTACTAACTAGCTACCTGGGCTACCACTGACCTTCCGTATAATTCTTAGAGGTGTTTTTCTGATGTCAAGTTTAAATCTGCCTCTTTGCAATTCTGCTCATTATTAATAGTCTTGTCTTCTAGGGTTAATAAGAGTAAATTTTGTATCATTTCCTTAAGACAGCCCTTCACATTCTCCCAAAGTCTTTTCTTCTTCAGGGTAAATGGCCCAGTTTCTTTAAATGATGTGTACAGCACAAACTTGAGCCTTTCATGACTCTTCCCACCATCCTCTGGCTTGTCAATGCCCTTTCCAAGATATGAAATGAACATGACATTCTATTTGGAGTATTCCAGAGGTGGAGAGTAGAGAATATGATAGAACTGCTCCCCTCCCTAGTCCTAAACACTGTGCCTCTTTTAATAGCACCTAAGCTCAAACTAGCTTTCTTGGCTGCCACATCAATGCTTGGCACAGTGCCTGGCACATGAGAGGAGCCTAATAAATGTTTGTTCACTGACTGATCTCACAGAGTTAACTCATAGTGACCTTGTTGATTTATTCAGTCGTGTCTGACTCTCTGTGACCCCATGGACCAGAGCACAGCAGGCCTCTCCATCCTCCACTATCTCCCAGTCTGTTAATATTGATCTTTACAACATCAGATCTTCCTTTTGTCACCAGACTTATCCTTAGCTGGACTTCCTTTCAGCTTTGACACAGCTGCTTCATTCTTTCTGGAGCTACTTGCGGTTGTCCTCTGTACTTCCACAGTAGGGCATTGGCCACCTCCCACCATGAGGGGCTCATCTTCTAATGTCATCTCTTTAGCATTTTAGCACTGCCCATGGGGTTTTCTTGGCAAAGATACTGGAGTGGTTGCCATTTCCTCCTCCAGAACTTTCCACTATGACCTGCCTATTTTAGGTAATCCTGCACAGCATAGCTCTTAGTTTCATCGAGTACTGTAAGCCACTCCACTATGACAAAGCAATGATCCAGAAAGGGCAGAGTAACCTTGCTATGGCCCAATGCCTCCCCCCATCTTTTCCAAATGAGCAGTTATTACCTAGTCATGATTTCTCCATCTCCTATTTATGAACCCAAGGTTAGATTTTACATTTATCTCTTTTAGAATCTGTCTCTGAGTTATAGGCCACAGGGATCTTTTTGAATTCTGACTCACCCTTTCATCCAACCTGCCAGAGATCCCTCCCAACTCTGAGTCATCTGCAGATTGGAGAAGCCTGTTGTCCCAGCCTTTATCTAAATCACTGATAAGCCCCAGGCCAAGAACAGAACCCTGAAGCTCTTTCTGGGGGAGCCCTTTGATATCAAACCATTAATGGCTAATCATCCAGTCCAAATATTTAACAATCTGAATCTACTCTAGGGGAAAAAGTGAATTTCTCTAGCACTTAGAGCTCTTCCAATCTGGTTCCCACTTACCTTTTTTTTTTTTTTTGGTAAGGCAATTGGGGTTAAGTGACTTGCTCGGGGTCACACAACTAGTAAGTGTTAAGTGTCTGAGGCCAGATTTGAACTCAGGTCCTCCTGACTCCAGGGCCAGCAGGTGCTCTATTCGCTGTGCCACCTAACTACCCCACCCACTTACCTTTTTAAATCTGCTTCTTCTTCCTCCTTCTCCTTCCAGGTAGACTAGTCTACTTGATATTCCCCAGACATGGCCTTGTTTCCCACCTCTGAAGCTTTGTACATTATCCCTCCTATCCTGAATGTTCTCCCTCCTCACCTCTGCCTCACTATAGGGTTTCAAGGCTTCACAAACACTGTTTCACTGTAGTTCTCTGTGAGGTAGGTGTTATTAATATTGCCCCCAGTCTAGACATGAGAAAACTGAGGCTTAGTGACTCACCCAAGGTCAAAGAGCTAGAAAGTTCCAGAAGTAGCATTTGAATTCTTATCTTCCTGAAGCTAAAGTTCAGTATGCTATGCTGCCTCTCTAACACCCTTCCAACAGAGGAATCAGTCAGGGATTGGAACTGGGTGCAAATCCAGCTCCCTAAATCTTATCAAAGCTCAAATAAAGTGATTCTTGATTTCCTCCCTTCTTTAATTCCCCAAACTTTGAAATGCCTTGAATTCACTTTACATATGTAACAAACACCTTGAGCTTACTCTCCTAACTAGGGGTATACTGGTAAATGTTTAACAACTAGCTCTCAAAAAAAAAAAATTACAATGACACACTCTTAAATTTAATCTGAATTGTTAAATTTTCCCATCACTATCTTAAGTCTAGTCAATTAGTAAAATAATAAAGATAGCCATGAATTGTAGGGTTTGCCCATTTCTGCTGTATAAATGTTCACACTGAAAATTTAACAATAGGCTCTGCTAAGACAATTCAGTCTGGCTTTTGTACACTCTTTTCTCATACTTGTTGGGATGCCCAGAGGACAACTTCTACTTCTCCTTTAGTGGTTCAAGGAGACCCTAAGAGGCTAAGAGGTGGTTAGATAGTACTATAACTCAGGAGCTCCAACTAGTGTTTCTTCCATTATCAAATGATAAAAATTAGCCAGCCAGACTTAGTTATTAGAAATGGGTATTTCCTAAAGTAGCATATCATAAAAAATTGGTTAATTTTTTTAAATCAAAGGGCATATTCTTCCATTAGTACATACAGAGTCCAAGGAAAAATGGACTCCTACTTAGAACACACGATTTGGGAAAGGGAGTAATTTCAGCTTGTTTGTACACTATCTGTTACTTATTGTCGCCTCCATTTGACTGTGAGCTCCTTGAGGACAGGGACTGTCCTTTTTCTTTCTTTGTATTCCCAGGACATAGTAGGCACTTATCAAAAGCTTATTGACTATCTGACTAACCAACTATACCCTCCACAGTGATACCGACAAACACCAAGATTATAGAACTAGAATAAATAACTACAAAATTCATCTAGAAGAACAAAAGGTCAAGAATCTTGAGGTTGGGAAATAATGAAAAAAGATAGAGAGCAGGATGACCTAGAAGTAGCAGATCTCAGACCATATTACCAAGCAATCATCATCACAGCTATTTGGTAATGGTTTAAAAAAAAAGTAGAAAAGTTGGTCAGTGGAACAGAGTAGGTATGCAAGACCAAGAAGTAATCAAACATAGTAGCATTGTTTGTCAAACCTAAGGATGCCAACTACTGAGGTGAAGACATACCATACAACCAAAACTGTTGGAAAGGGTAGAAAACAATGTAGGAAAAATTGAATTCAAAGAAACATTTCATACCATGAACCACAATGAGCTCCAAATGGATTAAAAAAAAAAACACTAAACATATGGTCATAGAGGGGGAAAGGAAGAAGACACCTTTCCCAACTATGAATAGATAAAGTATTCTTTATCAAACCTGGGACAAAGAATATCACAAAACATAAAATGAACAAAATGGATTACATAAAATTTAAAAGTAGCTACATAAATTAATGGCATTAAAATTCAGAGGGAAACAGTTAATTTAGAAAAAAAAAAACCTTTGTAGCAAATTTCATTAATAAATGCCTAATGTCCAAGATATATGCAGAACTGATACAAATATGAAAGAAGAGCCATTCTTCAGTGGATAAAAGGGCAAAGGACATTAACAGGACACTTTCAAAAAAAGAAAAAGAAAGAAAGGTAATCAATCTGTCAACAACTATATGGAAAAATGCTCCAAATTTCTACTTATAAGAGAAACACAAATTAAAACAATTCTGAGCTTTCAATTTCTATTCACCAGATTGACAAAATTATTTTTTTAAAGAACTAGAAATCACTAGTTAATCTATTAAAAGGAATATGATGATAAATGGTGGAAGAAAGGCAGTGAGCTCTCAAACTCATGACACAATTGTTCCAAAAAACATCTGAATGATGCCATAGGACAATGCCTGGAGCAGTAAAACCCACAAAAGAGTGTGCTGAAATCATCTTTAAACCAAGAATGGCTTAGAAGGTCAGAAGGAGGGAGCTGCTGTGCTGAAACAGGAGTGGAGCCCAACCCCACAGTCACCCTGACACAGATCCAGTACCAGGAAGGCCTCACCAGAGAAGGAGACCCCCCCAGAGCCTCTGAATCAGCTGAAGTTCCAGTGTTGTCTGGAACTAGGCTCACAGTCTGGTGAGAGGTCTGAGCTCTTGGCAAAGGGGAGACTACAGGGGTCTATGCTGGTGCTGAGGCAGTACTTCGGTTTTTCACCCCTGCTGGGAACCAAGAGGTAGGCTTGAGTAGCAGTAGCCCAGGTGGGGGAGGGGCACAGGCTCATAGGAGCTGACAACCACAACACACAAAACTGGTTGATTAGCAAGTCGGTCTGGGGTCATCTACGGACCAGGGAACAGGCCAGGTGAGTGAAGAACCTGATCCTCCTTAAATCATACCACCTGGGACTTCTGAAGCTTGGGATACTGCAACCATGAAACAGTGCCCCACTTTAAGGAGCTAAAAGTCAAGTAAAAGAAAGGCAAGATGAGCTGACAGAGAAAGGTGAGGACCATAGAAAGCTTCTTCAGTGACAAGGATGATCGAGGTGCACCCTCAGAGGAAGATGTCAATGTTAGGGCCTTTATATCTAACATTCCCAAGAAAAATATGAATTGGTCTCAGGCCATAGAGGTGCTCAAAAATGACTTTGAAGATAAAGTTAGAGAGGTAGAGGAAAAAATGGAAAGGGAAATGAGGGTGATGCAGGAAAGACATGAGAAAAAAGTCAACAGCTTGAAAAGCCAAATGGAAAAGTTCTCTGATGAAAATCATTGCCTAAGAATTAGGATTGAATAGAAGCTAGTGACTTTATGAGAAACCAAGACACAATAAAGCAAATCCAAATGAATTAAAAAATAGAGACCAATGTAAAAAGGAACATGATGAGAGCTTTAAAAAGAACACCATAATCTAATGAAAAGTGAGTACCATGTGTTCATTTAAAGTAGGTTTTTGGTTTGATCTGGTTTTGCACCAACCTTACCTTTCTTCACAGCTCAGCTTGGATGCTATCATCTACCTGAATAGGTCCTCCTCTCCTGTGAATATACCCTACCTTTGGAGAAAAACTATTTCTTTCTTATCATGTTAATGACAAGTTTTATATATGAGACCCAAAGATCCTCTTTTTTTCTGCTCATTCAAAGCCCAGGCTCCAAAGGACATTTCTGACCCTGCCCCAAAATTCAGCCCACCCAGACCATCTTATCTAGGTGGCATTCTTACTTTACCCCTACCATCATTCCACTCAGGTTGGACTGGGAAAGAATAGATTGTTTTGGATAGATTGCTGGAGGCAGAATGATTTGGAAAACTGCTGGCAAGATCAGTCATGTTCCCCAGCCCCTCATTAGAAAAAGCCTACTTCTCATTATATTATTCATTCTCTCATTAATTTTTAACCAATCAGAGTTAATTTTCACCTTCAAGGACACCCCTTTTTACAAAGATATTTAAACACTTGGGGACTTCCATGCAGGGCCTTTGGTTATCAAGAGAACCACTGACTTCCATTTATTGATTAATGCAAGTCTAATTAATAAATTGATTATTAGTTACCTAGAATCTATGTCTCTCAGACCTTTTGTTCATCTCAGTTCTCAATGTACCTTGCATTTATATATTGTTGTATAATATTGCATCTTATTAGTACAATGTAAACTATTTGAGGGCAGGGACTTTTCCCTTTATATCTTTGCTTTCCCAGAATTATCAGGTACTTTTTTGGTTTTGTTTTTTTAGAGCTAGAATAGACCTCAGCAGCTGGGTAATTCAACCCATACCTGGACAAGAATACCCTCTACTCAATCCCAGCAAGTAGTCATCCAACTTTCTCTTGAAGACCTACAGCAAGGAAGAGTTCGATATCGTTCGAAACAGTCCAATCCTCCTTGGGACAGTTCTGTTAATAAAGTGTTTTCTTCCCATCAAGCATGAATCTGCCTCTTTGCAATGTCCCCCCATTGCTCCTGGTTTAGTGGTCTGGGGACAAGCAGAATAAGACTCATTCTTCTTCTCTATGATAGCATTTTAAACACCTGAAAATATTTATAGTGTCCCCCAGAACCATCCTCACTTCCTTTCATGGATCTGTCTATGATATGGACTCAAGAACATTCTCCATTGATTGCATGGCTCAATACTTTAAAGGTAGAAAGTGCTTAATAGATGCTTTTTGTATTGGATTTGAATTGAATTCAAATATATTTCCAGGACACAAAGCATAGAGTTCAATGCCTTATATGAAGCAGGTATTAATAAATGCTTTTTGACTTGTATTGAATTGAATTCAAATACATTTGCCAAGACAAAAACATATAGTGTTACTTCCAGCTCGCTGAAATTGCCATCCATGTTCCATTTTCAACAGTCATTTTAAAAATTGGGCACCAAATAAAATGAAGAGTCGGTTTGAGGACTTAGGACTTGCCACAGAAAAACAATTTAATAAAGGGCCATTTAGCCCTGACTGACCACATGAAAGATGCCGCAGACAAGAGGATGCCCTGGCACAGCAAAGGAAAGTATCTCATTGTGGGAAAAAGGTTTACCCCCAAGGGATTTGAGCATGTCTATCTATAGATGGAATGGAGCAGGAGTCAGGAGGGAGGGTGAAAAGGCAGTGATGCCACTGGGTAAAGCAGAATAGCCAAGCAATTCCATGCAAAGTGTTGTGACATTTAGCTGTAATTTTCCAAGAACGTGATGGTTTCTACTTTTGAAGAGAGCCAGACGACTCCTCTGTCTTCATTGTTCTGTCCATTAGTTTGGGATCACTTTCTAGGCACATTTTGGGAAGGTAGTCCAGATGGTAGCTATTTTCATACTTCCATTTCCTGCTCACCTTGCCAATAACTGGCTTCCTTTCCAAAGACCCCATGCTGCCAGTGTCCTCTCTCTCTGTCTCTCTCTCTCTCTCTCTCTCTGTCTCTCTCTCTGTTTCTCTCTCTCTCTGCCTCTGTCTCTGTCTGTCTGTCTGTCTGTCTGTCTCTGCCTTTGTCTCTATCTGTCTCTGTCAGGATTTGAGGATTTGAGGTCAGATTTGAATTCAGGTTCTCCTGAATCCACTGCTATTGCTTTATCCACTGCACCACCTAGCTGCCCCCAAAGTAATACACTTTTTACAATGTTATATAAATTTTCTTCCTGGTTCTGCTCACCATTCTCCATCTGGTCATACAAATCCTCCCAGGTTTCTCTGAAACTGTTCCCTTTTATCATCTGCCACAGTAGCATTCCATCATATTTATATACCACAATTTGTTCAGTGATTCCTTATGTGCAACCCCCATGATTCTGAACTGGACACAATTCCGATCATATGCCACTGTCAATTCATGTTAATGCCTAGCTACTCAATTAAGTTAACTTCTCCCACAGTCACTCCAAACTGACATGCTTACATAAGGGTACCATCTACATTAGTCAGAAGGATATTTTCCACTTTGTTCTCAGAAGTTATAGGCATGAACAATTTTGTTGTCATGTACGTGGTGCATAAGGGTCCTTGGAGGGTTCTTGAGCTAACAGGAATGACTGCCTACAGCTGGCTATAGTCAGAACCTCCTAAAACTGCATAATCACAGACCCAGAATGCAAAGGGACGATGGAGGCCATCTATTCCAACCCAACCTTGAACCAGAAGCCACACTACAACATACCTGAAAAATGGTCATGAAACCAATGTTTGAATACCTCCTGTAAAGTGAAGACTACCATCTCTCCATTCAACTTATTCCACCTTTAGATGACACTGATTGTTAGCATCCTGACATCAAGCCTAAATGTATCTCTGCTATTCATTGCTCTTAGTTCTGCTCCCCGGATCCAAACAAAATCAGATGAATGCTTATTCCAAATGTCAGCCCAACAACTAAATGAGATGACCATTATTTTCTCCCTGGATTTTTGCTCTTCCTATGTTCTCACATCCAATCCAGTCCTCAGCATCACTTTCCATGTCAAGAATTTGAATAACTCTCATCTTTAGGAAGTTTGGTAGCTGTTTCTGGGGACCCCAGTAGGAGCTGTTTGGATGGTTTCTCAATTAAAAGATAACTCATTATGTTTATTACACCTTTGAGACATAGCACCAGCTTGAATCAAGTCAAAGAATTTATTAAGCACCTACAATACCAGGTGCTGGGTAGCTAGGTGGCACAGTGGATAGAGGACCAGACCTGGAGTCAGGAAGACTCATCTTCCTAGTTCATATCTGGCATCAGACACTTATTATCTGTGTGACCCTGGGCAAGTCAGTTAACCCTGTTTGCCTCAGTTTCCTCATCTGTAAATTGAGCTAAAGAAGTAACTGGAAATCTACTCCATTATCTTTGCCAAGAAAATCCCAAATGGGGTCACAAAGAGTTTGCCATCACTGAACAACAACAACAAAGAATATCAGGTGCTAAGTACTAGACCTTCCCAACCAGTTTAAGGAAAATTCCTCCAAAATCAAGATGCCCTTTGAGGGATAACATCATTATCAAAATCTCAACAACACAAATCCCCTCCTTCACATGACTGACAAGTGGTCACCCACCCTTTGTTCAAAGACCTGTGAGGGGAGAAACCACTACTTCCTGACACAGCCGATTCTGCTTTAGGGCTAGCTCTCATCCTTTATGCAAGCCCTCTTCTGACTCTGCCTCTTACCATATGTGGGATTCTGGGCAATCCCCTTGACCTTCCTGGGCCTCAGTTTCTTCATCTGTCATTGAAAGGGTTGGATCAGATGACATCTAAGATTCCTTACAGAGCTCTAGTCAATGATCCCATGCTCCTAGGTAGTCAAAAAGACCTTGCCTTACACAATAGATGTTCCAGTGAAAAGCTGTTTATAAATTGAGTGCTTGTAAATCAGATCTCATTTCCCCCTTCATTTAAGCTCTAATGTCAGAGATGCTTTATCTTACTTTATGATTGTTCTCCAACAGGCAGAGCATCTTGTGCTAGTTTAAAATCTCTGCCTCCCTCCCCCCACAGAACAGCCTATCTGTCAAGTAGTTAATCATGTAAACAGACACTAAGGCACTGGGACTGACACTGTTTAAAGAACCCTGCCCTTGACTTGGTGGCTGAGGAAAGAAGCATTTTTGGAATATAAATACGACATCCTACGCCCTCTCCTACAGATTTTTTTTTAGATCTCAGAATATCATAGACTCACAGCTCTCAAGTTGAAAAGGATTTTAGAGTCCATCAAGTCTATTCTCTTCATTTTACAAATGAGGAAACTGAGACCCAGAGAAGGAAAATCACTTGTCCAAAGTCACACAGAAATGTAATGGTTCTGGGGTTTAAACCCAGGTTCTCTGGTTTTAGATCTAGGGCTCATGCTACTGTAACCTGCTGGCTTTCAAAAAGAACAGAAACTGGATAGTCTTTGACTAAGCATAGTTTGGGGTTGTGTTGATCATAATAGCTAAGATGTATTTAGTGCTTTAAGGTTTGTAAGATGCTTTATAAATTTCTTATTTGATCTTTACAACAAAACTATTATTATTTCCATTTTACAGAGAAGGAAACTGAGGCAGAGAGGTTGACTTACTCAGGATCACACAGCAGGTATCTGAAGCCAAATTTGAACTCATGTCTTCCTGACTTCCTCCAATACCCTATTTACTTTGCTACCTAACTGCTTTTTGGAAGGGGATTGCCAGAAGCAATAACCAAAAGCCTTGTAGGCCTGATTGTCTCTTAAATAATGGCTACATCATCCCATAAAATAATGTGAGGACAAGGAAAGAATTCCAAAAAATGATTATTAGAAATAAATCTCCACCTCTTAGAAAGGGAGAGGTTAGCTGATCAGAATCCCAGGAGCTAATATCAATGATCATCTCCTAGGTCAAGGTAGGGGGAGAATGAGAAAGTAAGAGTGGTCTATTTTCTTGAGCCCAAACACAGTTTGGGAAATTATAATAAAACTGGGATTTGTATAGTGTTTGAGTCTCACAACCACCTTATGAAGTGAGTGACATTATTATTTCCATTTTACAGAAGAGGAAACTGAGGCTGAGAAAGGTAGAATTGCTTGCCTGGTGGCACATAGCTCGTACGTGTCTAAAGCAAACTCCAAGCATAGTTTTTGCTTACTGAGTTGAGCATTTCCTCCATTAGGCCTTCCACCTGCCTGTATGTATGTATAAGTATGATGGGGAAAAGAGAGAAAAAAGAACCAAAGAGAGATCAAGGATCGTTTTATGTGTTAGCCCATCATCACTTAGGCACTCATATTACAGTCAGCTTGACTGTACAGCCACAGGACAGATTCCAGGGTACAAAGGCCAAGCCCTGAATTTTGGGGATTATTTTCCTCTCCTCCATCCCTTAAAATTTCCCATGGCCCTCACCCTATAGATATGTTCATAGTGAGTTCTCCAAAAAAGGCTGATGACTATGTATATATTTCTGCCTTCCCATGTAAGAGAGTTTTACCAACTGCCAGGAGGCCCACTCAGAAGCAAGAAACTATTACTAACATGTTCTATGTTCTGAGCCCCCATGTCAGTACTTGTGTGGGGAAAGGCACATGAGATTCCTCTTCAGGGAGAATTTAGAGATGAACTTGTGCTTAGAGGACCTGGGTTCAAATCCCAGCTCCATCACTTACTAGCAGCATGACCTTGAATAAGTCCTGTTACTACTTTGAACCCCATGTTCCCTATCTGTAAAGATCTGTGTCCCTTCCAACATTATTTTTATGCTCCTTCAATCCCTCCACGTAAAAATAGGTCATTGCAATAAGTCACATTAATAGAGAGATTTGAAAGGCAGCATGGTTAGCGGATAGAGGGCTGTGTTTGGAGTTCAAGTCCTGATTCTAACATATACTACCCAAGAGGACCGACAAGCTACTCACCGTTGCAATGCCCTAGGCATCTCTTCAAGGCTCTTCATTACAGTTGAGTTTCTAACCTGCACAGGTGGAGAGAATTTTTCACAACAATGAATTCACAGGTCCCAACCTGCCTTATGTCTCTTCCCTCTCCAACTCATCATACACACAGCTACCAAACCAAGATTTCTAAAGTCTAAGTCTACACATATCCCTTCTGTGCTCAAAAAGAGCCAGTGGCTTCCTATTACTTCAAGGATAAAATACAAAATATTCCACTGGACATTGAAGACATTGAACAATCAACTTCAGCCTAACTCTTCAACTTTAGTATACATCAGTTCCCTTCATGTATCATAAACACTGATTGTCTCCCATTTCTGCAAGAGACCCTCACCTCATTCCCACTTCTTAGAATCTTTACCTTATTCAAAGCTTGGCACAAATACCACACCCTACAGGAGGCCTTCCTTTATTCTCACAGCTGCTAGCCTCCACCTCCCCCCAAAAAATGTTGTATATATTTATATGCGTACATATTGCTTTTCCCATTAGAATGCATGGTTCATGAGGACAGAGATTGTTTCATCTTAGTTTCACCAGCTCCTTGCCTATTGCTTGAAACATCATAGACCCTTAATAAATTTTCACTGATTGACTCATTCTCTGTGCATATAGTTGTCTGAGGCAGGAAAAGAGTGTATTGCTATCCGCATATTATAGATCTGGAAATGAGGCTCCAGGATATGGTGAAGTCTATGCCAGGCAATGTGTTAAGTAATGGGGATACAAATAGAAACCCAAAGATAGACCACTCCTGCCCTTGAGGAGATCACATTCTAACGAGAGAGACAAAATATAAATGACTAAATAAATACAAGATACATATAAGGTGCTGAAGAGAGAAGATGGAAGGTCATCTGTGAGGGGAAGACAGCTGGCAGGAGGGGGAAAGAATCCAGAGAAACCATGCACCCAGTGAGAGCATGGCATTCTACAGACATGGGGGATGGCCAGGGAAAAGGGATAGAAATGGGAGATGAAGGGTCATGTTCTAGAAACTATAAGGATTCCAGTGTAGCTGGATCATAGAGAGGGGAGGGAGAAGGGCGATTAAGAAGGGAGGAAGGAAGGAAGGAAGGAAGGAAGGAAGGAAGGAAGGAAGGAAGGAAGGAAGGAAGGAAGGAAGGAAGGAAGGAAGGAAGGAAGGAAGGAAGGAAGGAAGGAAGGAAGGAAGGAAGGAAGGAAAGAAGGAAAGAAAGAAAGAAAGAAAGAAAGAAAGAAAGAAAGAAAGAAAGAAAGAAAGAAAGAAAGAAAGAAAGAAAGAAAGAAAGAAAGAAAGAAAGAAAGAAAGAAAGGAAGAAGGAAAGGAAGGAAGGAAGGAAGGAAGGAAGGAAGGAAGGAAGGAAGGAAGGAAGGAAGGAAGGAAGGAAGCCTTCCTGGTTCAAAGGCTGACTTTGTACTACTCATGGAAGTCTGAGATAGCCATCAACTGAGTAGTTTTAAATCCAATTTTGTCTTTACATAAAATGTGTCCATAAAGGCATAAATGAGCACTGGCTTCTCAATGGCTACCCAAAACAAGGAGTAGTCCTCTTCTTAGTTCTAAAAATTAGAAGAAAGTAGGTTTAATGTCAAGAAACAGGATGAAACGAATATATCTTGAATTATTCAAGACATTTGATGACTTTCTAACTCCTGCATTTCTGTTTGGAACATCTCCTTAAAGCCCTGTGCAGCAAGATGAGAATAATAGACCCCCTCCCTTCCCCTTCCTAGCAATGATTTATCTGGGAACAACTAATGAGCCATCACTGCTGCAGAGAGGAAATTCACATCCACAATTGTGAGTGCCCTTTGCTCTTGAAATGATTCTTAGAAATTCATATTTCCCATATTCATGCAAAGTGGCATAAATTTGCTTGGGACTGTGCTCTGATCAATACTCATTTGGACTATACAACTGTGGTTTTTTAGGATCCCATAAAATGATATCTGCTGTCTGAACAGTATCCATTGGCATGCAATTATGCATTGCATTATTGGAAACCTAAAATTACAACTATTCGTGCAAAGGATCTATCCCAATGATTTGTGTCACTCAAGTTCATTGAATTAAACCCAGTCCACTTTCTCGGACCCATTTTATCAATTAAGCAAGATGGCAAACAAATACATATTGGGAAAATCATCACTATTTCCAATTTTATTTTCTTTGAAGAGAAACATGTTAATTTGTGCTCTGATTTCAAAGTCATAAGATATCTAAGCTAGGTAAATTTCTTGCCTTGAGGCTCTGGCTCTGCTCATGCATTGTTATCTTCATGCTCAGTCCCTCTGATTTTCCATTCATTGGATCTGGTTGGACAAAATCTGTGACTGCTAATGGTGCCAGATTGAGAGGGTTTTTTGTAAGGCTAATGTAATTAAAATTAGGGTAAGAATTCAAATTTCCTTTTAGCTCAGCTTGGGAATGAAGGTAATACTGTTAATACACTGTGTTCTTCCTAGAGTCTCATAGCAATCACTCAAATTTTATGAGTTTGGCATTTAACAATGTCAATTCCCCATCCCTCTGCCTTGATTTATGCGCACTCATCCAGAGCATGACTGAGAACTGAACTAATTCTAAGAGCTTTACATAGCTTGGCCTCCTTGAATTTTACCAATTGAAATTCATTTGGCTTTTTTTTTCCATTCAAGTGAAGTGACCTTTAAAAAAAAACAAATTCAATTAAAGGTCCAATGTGCAATCCTTGTTGTGCTATCCAGGTGACCCTGAGTTCTCAAGGGTTGTGACAGCAGAGTGAGTTCAGAACAGTCCTGTGAGATTGGAAAATGTGAGCATCTTCCCAGTGAAACATAACTGCTATGGACCCATTATCTGCATCCTAGGCATGATGTATTTTAACCCTGCAGAGCTGTCTAATAGTGGGGGTGGGGGGGGGGAGTCTCTCTTGTGGTTGGCCATTGGCCAGAACCTCCACCAATGGTGTTCCATATTTTTAGAGGCCCAGGGACTAGCACGCCTTTTCCATTAAACTACTTAATACAGGATTGACTTTTACATATAGATATTTACTTCAAAGATATAGCAAGAACAAATTATAAATATTTCCCCCAACACTTCAGAGACATGTTCCATTCCCTAAACCACTTTGGTATCTGGAGAGAGGAGGGGTATTAAGTTCACAATTTAGTTCAGTTCCTATATAACATTAATCCCACCAAGATCAAGTCCAAAGCCCATATGGAAGAGTTCCCCTGACCCTTGAACCCCAGAGCTTTATTTCTGGACTAGCAGCAATATTCTGGGTGGATTCCTAGATTCCCAGATCCTTGTGGTTTGAACTCTGGGGCTGGAAACTCTTGTGCCTGTACACAACATGGAAACAGATAGAGGAAAAAATCAAAACCCAAGGCTCATTTCTCAAAGCAACATGCAAAGGGAAGGAAGGGGAAGGAGGTAGGCCTCAGACCCTTCCCCCTTACCACATGGCATGAGTCAAGAGAAAGTTCCAATGGTGCCCACTCAGGATGTTTTAAAAACACCTAGAGTTCTGGCCACGTAGCTGATGGAAGAACACCCACAAGGAAGGGCATTGCAGAGTACATCCATGCATACTCTAGTCCTTCAGTGCCAGAAGCAGGTTCCCCTCCACCCCAGTGTCTTCTACATGGGTGATGCCATCTTAGATGATCTAGTTATGTGCCAAAGTCCTATTACACAGGTAAAGAATTGTACATATGTTGTCAGTCAATTCACCTAGGTAACTTCAGAGTTCATTTCCCAAAAGAATACATACTATTTGAGGGCAGGGACTTTTCCATTTTGTTCTTTGTCTCTATGGCACTAGTACAATGGGTGGCATATAGTAGGTGCTTAAAAAATGCTCATTGACTGGACATTGGGTGATATTTTTTCAGTCTAGTAAACTCATGACAAATAACCATTAGACAGAAGGGTCATAATAAGCATCAGTCAAAAGCTCACATGCCTCATCAAATCACAGAGTTGAGAACCAGACTTGGAGTCACAAAGATCAGTTCAAATCCCATCTCTGACACATGTAGGCTGTATGACCCTGGTCTCATCACTTAACTTTTAAGTGCCCTAGCCAGCTCTCTAAGACTCTATACATTCCAAATATGCATTGGGAGAATTTCCCACAACAGGAATTTCCCTAAACCAAAGAAATGATGGTTCCAGGCCAAAAACCAAAAGTCATATCATAGCTAGCATAGTCTGTTTTGGACAACATGGTCCATGTCTCACAAATACAAACTATTATTCATTTTTTTAAATAAAAAGGACAGAAATCCCATTTTTAAAATCACTAGATAATGTTGAAGGAAATTTATTTATTCCACATGAACTTTTGAGAGATCTACCCTGAGACTTCAGAAAATCTTAAGCAGAACTATAGACTCTACAATGGATATTTTACTATCATCTCCCATATACCTGAAGAAACCACTTGAAATGGGTCCTTAAAGATGTAAGAAGAGTACTATCTCTCTCCACTTCTACAACTGTTTAGTCTCCTCTTCTTTGGTAACTTTAGAAAAGTCTCACAGCAGTGGTAAATTACAAGCATTTCCATCTCATTGCTTTGTAAGAAAAATTAATCCCAGCCCTCTCTGTCAGAAAGGTTTTCCTTGGTAAAGAAAAAAATGTCACATAAGAAAGAGATTATGATACGCCTGATAAATATTTCAGTGTGGCTGGCTGTCATTATAAGTTCATAAAGGATTACTTCAATCTGTGCATTAAAACAAAAAAGATTATAATCATTCAAAGCTTCCAGAATTTTATCTTAGATAATATATGGACAAGAGAGTAGAGAAATTTCAAGGAAGGAAAAAAACACTGAAAAATATTCAGGTCATAGATCTTAAGTCATTCCCTTAAAAGTTGATGTTACAGTCTGTCTAAGAGACTGTCTCCCTTTGAAGGGCAAAGGCCTAAACCCCCCATCCTCTTGTCATAGAATCTATACTAAGGCTAGAAATATTCAAATGATAGATTGAATCTTTCAGTTTTCATCTAGATATAGAGAAGATTTTTTGCCAACTACAAACACATATTAAAGACAGGAATTTGGTAGGAAGAAGATAATGACTTCACACCCTTGGCTTAGTATTGTTACCATTCCTTTTCCCCTTACTATTTACTTGAGTGGGGAAGCCAAAAGAATGAGAATTGAAAAACTGGAGGGTCCTGAACCCAGAGAGCCCTTGGCAGTTTGCCAGGTCAGCCTCCAAACTAAATCTGGCTCAGTGAAGTTTAACAACTGGACATTGAATAGAGATCCTCAAGGAATTTCTAACCCTAAATCAGAGTGCGGTCTCTGACAGAGATGCTTTCTTGGTGACCAGAAAGCCAAGATTAAAAACTAGGTTTAAGCCTGAAGGCACTAGTTATCTGAGAAATATGCGTATTTCAAAGAGCTTGGAGTCTACAGTGAGGAATCTTCTAGAGAGGAAATATCTACTGCATACAAGGCTCAGGAAAACAGACAGACATGATCCCCTCTTATCAGAGAATAATTGCTAAACATTTATCCCCATGATGGGATATATTAAAGCTTTGTTCTTCTAAAAGTGATGTATCAAAAGTCCTTCAATAAGCTAAAAGAGCAATTGCAAAGCCCATTTCTCCTCTTAAAGGGATGAGACAGCATTCACCTGAAGATAGATGGCAGTTGAATCGACCAAAGCTGGAAATAGAGACTTCCCAACCTCTCCTCTACTGCAGAAGAGACCACAGAACCAGCAAGACAATGTTATGCAGCAGTTGTCAGACCAAGTAGCAACTCCATGCTCATCAGAGCCTGCCCATCACAAGACCAATGGGGACTTGCCTGTTAGGAACAGCATCATGGCATCATCAGAAGACATCAGCATCCCAGCAGCATTAGATGCTTCCTTTATCTTTGCACACATGCCCTGGTCACATGATCCCTATGAGCATACCAATCCATATCCTGGCCACATGTTTTCTCTATATGTCTCCTCCTCCATGCATGCTGTCTGGCCACAAGTGTTACCATGTGTGAGCTATTGTACACATGACCTGACTACAACTGCCTCTCTATGAGTAGTTCCTATGTGTGTCTATTCTTTCCACTGGTGGTTTAAGTATTTGTGATACAGTGAGCCTCCAGTTCATGGGAGAAAATGTTTTATTAATTGCTTTTTCTATTGTTTTATTTCATTAAATGGTTCTTCCATGAACTATGTTCTCAGCCTTACTAGAAAAAGTCAGTACAACAGTAGGAGCTGTTGAACTATGAACTATGGTCTGGATTTGATACTGAGACAAAGAATACTTTGAATAAGAAATAGTTTTATCCGGGGGACCAACTATAAGTACTGAGTAGTTCTCCCAAATGCTACACAATTATTTAAACTAATTGGGGAGGCTTGGATAGAGAGTATTTGTTTAAAAAGATATCTGGGGGTTTTGGTGTATGGCAAGCTCAATATGAGATTAAGCATTAAAAAAAAGCTATTATGACATTGGGCTGCATTAAAAGGGGGTATAGTTTCCAGGAAAATGGGGTGATGGTCCCACTCTCCTCATCAGACCTCATCTAGAATATTATGTTCAGTTCTGATCACTATGGTTTAAGAAGGACAGTAATAAGCTAGGGAGGGCCCAGAGGAGGATGGTGAAGGGTGTTGAGTCCATGGAACAGAAAGATCATTTAAAGGAGTTAAGTGGGGAAGCTAGGTGGTGGAGAAATCCCTAGATTCAGGAGGACCTGAGTTCAAATCTGGCCTCAGACACTTGACACTTACTAGCTGTGTGACCCTGGGCAAGTCACTTAACCCTCATTGCCCTGCCAAAAAAAAATTAAATTAAAGGAATTAAGTATGTTTAGCCTGGGGAAGAGAAGACCAGGGGAGACAATAAATATCCTCAAATATCTGAAGAGCTCTCGTTCAGAGGAGGGAATAAATAAACTTGTTCTATTTGGCTCCAGAGTAAAGAACTGGGAACAATATGGAGAAGCTGCAAAGAAACCAATTTATCTTGACCATTAGAGTTGCCCCAATGTGCAGTGTACAGCCTGCAGAGGTAGTGAATAGGTTCCCCCTCCATGGATGTCTGCAGGCTGAATGACCACTTTGAGGGCATATTATGGTAGGGATTCCTTTTGTGTTTGGGTTGGTTTGGTTCCACTGAAGACTCTTCAAACTCTCAAATTCTGTGATTCTGTGAGATTGTACCCAAAGTATTCTCTCAACCCCAGTATGACTCTGATTCTTCTATTCCTCCCCAACATCCCATCATCCACAGCGGTTTCCCCAGTAATGACATTATTTTGTCCTGATATCTCCATCCATGGGCTTAGTGTCATTGCCCCATGGTGTCTAGACCCCTCTGCCTACCATGGAGTGGTACAATGAATCTCTCCCCAGGCTGTCATGTATCAAAGTCCAAAATCTCTTCCCCTACTCCCCAGCTAGATATCTTATAATTTGTGTGGCAGTGGTTTTGAATGTAAACTTCATGAGGACAGGGAACTGCTTTCTCTTTGCCTTTGTCAAACCCCACACACATACACCATCACCTAGCAGACACCTAGCATATAGTAGTTGCTTAATTAATACTTATTGATTGATGAATTTTACCTCAAACACCAAATAGCTAGTTATAGCTCAGTAACTAATCTAAGAAATAGACCTTATCCCTATCTGCTGGTAAAATTTTCCCCATGGCTAAATAACATTGACCAACTCAACCTTAAGCTCACTGGATGACGTGATTATCTCAATTCTGAACCTACTTGAGAAAATCAGACTTACTCTATCCTTTACTGAAATGCTGCATATTGCTATATCCCCCTGTGTTTTACAAACCTCAGCAGAGCACATTGGTCCACCATAAAATTTGTTTTTTTATATTAGTTCATTTTGGTATATGTGTTTACTTTACAAATTAGTGAATCAAGCCTCTTGCAATATTAATCACAGCAGACTGGGTGTGCTCCTTGCACATTTGTATATAAGGGACTGCCAGGTCCCATCTCCAATTAGATGTACTTATTGAAACTACATCTGCAAATGAATAGAACTCAAGATCACAAGTTGTATTAATTTTAATGCTCCCAAGATGAGTCAGAATTTTTAAAGAAAATGGCTCATTGGTTTGGAGCTATAGCTCTGAAAGTTGTTTTAAATTAATTAGATTGGTAATGCTAAAAATTTTAAGTTAAATCTTTTTTTTCTACCTTTGAGGATTCTTCTCAGTGATTCAAGAAGCTTTTTGTTCCTTTAAATAAAAATCTGCTCCCCCAAATCTTGAAACTTTCTTAATCGAATATGCATGCATGGCTTGCCTGACATCTGTCTAAGCTAAGCTGTGTTAAGGATTCTAGATGCAATTTGCTCACTTTCATGCCCTCAATACTCAAACTGTATGACTATCTCTGCTTCTCAGAATATGCCCTGCCCACTCTGTCACCCTCTATGCCTTTGTTCATGCTGTTTTCTGCTCAAAATGCAGAGAGGTTTTTCCCTGGATCCATATCCCTGGTGTGTTTTTTATAAAATACATATAGTTTTGATACTTTCTTTGATTTTTTTATTCCAAAATCAATCCTCTCATAAAACTCTTCCTTGTAACAAAGAAAAAGAATGGAGTGGAGCAGATCAAAAAAGCAACTGGATCTGCCAGCATACATAGCATCCTGTACCTGCAATCCCCCACCTCTCTATTAATAATCATTTGTGTCCAGGATCAGGGTTGATCTCTGCAAAAAGATGAGTTTTTCCATCTGTAACTTTGTTTTTGCTTACATTGTCATTGTGTACATAGGTCTCCTGGTTCTTTCTTTGCTCAGCATTGGTTCATACAAATCTCTCCAAGCTTTTCTGAATTGCTTGTATTCATCATTTATTAAAGTACTGTGATATTCCTCTAACTCACCTTTGTCCTACCCACAGGAGTGGAGATGGAAACTTAAAAATGTAGGACAGGACCTAGTTGCTAGTCTGACAAACTAGCCAGCGTTCCCAAGGATCCTATACTCTTGCCCCTCACCTTGAATGTAGGGGTATGCTAGAATCAGCTTGCCAGAGCCAAATATAAAATTTTCATCTTCTGTACACCTTGGAAATTAGCAAACATTCCAAATCAGGGCTTGGTTTATTGTTTTGTTCATCTTTGGTGTTAAGAAAGTGATAAAGAAAATGTTGATTATGTCAATTTAACTTTAAAGTGTCATGCATGTGTTTTTCAGAGAACCAATTAACTGTTGAACATTTACCAGTATGCCTCTGCATATGCAGAAGTAGAATCCTAAAATGACAGAAATCCATCCTAAAAACTTCTCTGTGTTACTGAAATCCTGAGTAAAAGCAAATAAGACATCCTCTCTTCCTAGTTATTTAATCCTATAATGGGTAAAATAGAATATGACACAACGGCCCGTCAAGTACAACACAATCTCCTTCATGGACACCCAGAGGTGATTAGGTCTCCAGAGTCACGTTTGTCCACTTAGCCCAGTTCCAACGTACACATTCCAGCCTTGGAATGAAATTGCAAATTGGCTCCATCATTTTGGTAAAGTTGAAATCACCCCATAGTCAGAGCACAAAGACACCTGCCACGGAGACCACTGAATTTCAGAGCAGACAGGGACTGAGACAATGACACAGGAAAAGTTTTAAAAAGAAATAAAAAGGTTTAAAGGGTGAGGGCGGTGTAAGAGGTGGTCACTCATCTCCTGTCTCTGGACTGCTTCACAGAACAGATGGGATTTAGCAGCTTCCCCAAAGAGGAGAGGGAGGTACTTTGACCCCCATTAATTGGCAGGCAAATGAAAGAGAAAGGAGATACTTGTAGGCAAGCTTTGACAAGAGGTGAGAAACAGGAAGAGCGGCCCCTCCAAAGCGGAGAGCAGGGCAGTGCTGCTTCTGCCAACTAGGCTGAACATTTGTAGGCTCTTGAGTCCTTAGGCTGACACAGGAAGCTTCAGTCAGGAGAGCTTTCTGCCTCCTGGAGCCTGATTCTGGTGAGGCCCAAAATAGAACAAAGCTAGAAGGAAAGCAAACATTGCATCTATTTTTCATTTTTCATTTTTTATGCCAGTGTTCTCACCTTTTAGGATAGAAACCAGGATCACTAATAAACTCCCCTAAAGCCTTGGAATAATAGGAAGGCCCTTGGGGACTAATTGTAAGGAGCATAATTGGGATTGAACGCTAAAAAGGGCAAGCCAAAAGGGTGATGAGATCTTAGGCTAAGAAGGATAAAGCCCAGGATATGGGAGGAGATGGGCCTGCTACATTCTGGCCTGGTCAGATGGCATCTGGAGTGCCGTGTTTGGGTCTGGGTGCCACATTTTAGGGTGCAGGGGGATGAGTTCTACACTTTCATTCAATCATGTTCAAATCTTTATGACACCTTCTAAGGTTTTCTTAGCAAAGAAATCAGAGTGGTTTACCATTTCCTTCTCCAGCTCATTTTACAAATTAGGAAACTGGGGCAAACAGGGTTAAGTGACTTGCCCAGGGTCACATAACTAGTAAGTGTCTGTGGCTAGATTTGAACTCAGGAGGAAAAGTCTCCCTGACTTCAGGTTCATCTCTCGGCTGTGCCACGTAGCTTCCTAAATTCTACACACAGCATCCTAACAAGGTTGGCCGGGTGAGACTTTCTGTCATGGTAGAGGCAGGAGACGAGAAGACTTGCCTGGGGAAGAAGAGACTTGGGGAGAACAACACAGCAGTTTTCTGCAAGAGTCTGAAGGGCTTTCCAATGAATGGGAGATTCAGTTTGAACCCTGCTCGGCCCCAGAGGGTAGAACTAGGAGCAGGGAGTAGAAGCTGCAAAGAAGCAGATTTCAGGTCAATAAAAGGAAAAACTCTCTAGTAATGAGTGGAAGGGCTGCTTTGGGAAATAACAGACTCCCCTCTTGAGGGAGGGATGGATGATTATACACTGCAAGTCTCAGCAGGCCTCCCTTCTGCCTCTGGGGGTCCATGATTCTGGGAGAAAATCCAGAATGCTTTTCACCATATGATACTATTATCTTTTCTGAGATCTGTTGTTTTGGAGGGACCTGGGCAAGGCAGGATTAGGATGCCCCCATTCCAACATGATGCAAGGTAAGGAAGTATCCTTGAACAGTTATGAAATTGCTAAGAACCACTAACCCTGGTTGATTTATAGGAGGAGGAAGAGAAAGAGTAGAAGGGGAAGAGGGAGACGGGAGGGGGAAAAGGAAGAGGAAGAGAAAATGGGAGAGAGAGAAAGGAAGAAAGAAGGGAGGGAGAGGAGAAAGAAGAAAGGAAAAAAGGAAAGAAGGAAAGAAGAAAGAAAGGAAGGGAGGAAGGAAAGGAGGAAAGGAGTATTGCAGACAGAACAAGTATTGCAATTTTGTTGCCTAAGATAAAGAGTAACAAATAGTATTTATATATTATACAAAATGACACAAAAATATGGTCTTCTAAGGTGGGCTCTACCTAATGTTTTAGAGCAAATTTATGTTTATGACGCCAGGAAAGAGACATCTAAGATGCCCAAAGTTCAAGAACTCTCTTTACAATGCATATGCCCTTCTCTATGATTTTGTCCCGGAAATGTTAATAGCTAAAATGATTTGGGGAGGAGAATGATTCTAAACAGTGACTTGCTAGCAAGTATGGAGTCACCCAATCCACTTCAGCTTTGACTAAACACCTAATATGTGCCAGGTGCTGTGTTGGGCATTAGAGGAAAAAAAAGCAAAATGAAAACCGACTGCTTACATTCTGCTACATTCAAAAGTTGCCAATAATATATATATGTTTTATATATATATATAATATATATTATATATATATATATATATATATATAAAACCTATATCAGATTGCCTGCTGTCTGGGGGCGGGGGGAGGGAGGGGAAGGAGAATAATTTGAAATTGGAAATCTTATATAAACAAATGCTGAAAACTATCTCTACATGTAACTGGAAAATAATAAAATACTTTTATTTTAAAATTTAAAAAATTTAAGTTGCCAATATCTATGTAACAAAATGTGCAGCTCTCTTTAGCATTTGGATGGAAATTTAGAGATATCCAGGGAATCCAAATTCGTTCAAGATTTCAGTACACAACATAACTAAGAGAAAAATTCCTACCTTTTTTCACTAACTTTAAACCTTCAGTATGGAAAGTAACTATAAAATTCATATCAACATAATTATGAACACATAAATAAGTCTGAATAAAAATAGGTGGCATTTATAGAACACAGTAAGGTTTGCAAAGCACTTGAACTCATTTGATCTTGTTATTACTTATCCCATTTTCCAGATGAGAAAAAGCTAAAGTTTGGGTTAACTGATTTGTCCAAGGCCACATGGCTAGTTGATGTGTGAGGTAAGATTTGAACACGAGTCTTCCCAACTCCAAGCCTAGCGAACCATGCTACTTCTCAAATAAACTCAAGGGTTTCCCCTAAAACCTTCATGAGCTGAGTGTTGAAGTGACTAGTTAGTCAGTCCTCAGGAAGCTCAACACCTGATTATGTTCAAACCAATCAGATGACTTCAATTTCATACCCACAGTGAAGTGTAATGGGCTGAGTGCTAGATTATGATTCAGCAGACCTGGGTTCGAACCCTAGCTCTGCCTTAGGCTTTTGGGAGCTTCCCTTTCCTCACTACAAAATAAGCAAACTTGACATGATGGTCTTTCTAGGCACTTTCAGCTCCAAATATATGATGCAATGTCTTTATTCGACACATGGACAATGATGCTAGATGGTATAGTATAGTCACTTCTGCTACAGCAAATGTTTTGACTGACAAGGAAAAAGTTGTACGTGTTCTAAGGCTTCTGCTGCCCAAACTGAAAGGCTGGTCTAAGGTTGCTAAGCACACTGTATATGTATCTAATACATTACCTTTCCAAGTTCCCACTCTTTCTTTCTGCCTCTGGGAGGAAGGGGAAGGAGAGAAGTGACACATTTTAGAGAAATTGGACTTTTTTAAATTTTATTTTTAATTTATGGAATAAAACAAGCTTTTCCATGACATATTAGATAAAAAGATGATTACACACAAAACCGCGAACCTAAAATAATTACCATGTACATTTTTTTCTTGCCTTGGCCCAACCTAGAGATGGCTATAATTAGACACAAATAGGCATATATATATATGTGTGTGTGTGTGTGTGTGTGTGTGTATATATATATATGTAAAATTATTCTATACATACTTCTATTTATCAGTTCTTTCTCTGGATGTAGATAGCATCTTTTTTATATGCCCTTCATATTTATATTTATATATACCCTTTATATTGGGTATTTATAATCATCTAAATAAATTTTTCACTTATCTTCAGAAATAGACCAAGCAGTGGAATTGCTGAATCAAAAGGTATAGGGCCAGCTAGGTGGCGCAGTGGATAAAACACTGGTCCTGGATTCAGGAGGACCCAAGTTCAAATCCAGCCTTAGACACTTGACACTTATTAGCTGTGCGACCCTGGGAAAGTCATTGCCCTGGAAAGAAAGAAAGGAAGGAAGGAAATAAAGAAAGTAAGAAAGAGAAAAAAAAGAAAGGTATAGGTAGTTTAATATTTCTTTGGCCATAATTCCAGTTTGCTTTCCAAAATGGTTGAATCAGTTCACAATTCTACCAATAATGAATTAGTGTCCCAATTTTTCAACATCCCCTTCAGCATTTGTCATTTTCCCCTTCTATTATTTTAGCCAATCTGATAGGTGTAAAATATCTCAAAATTGTTTTAATCTGCATTTCTCTAACCAATAATGATTTAGAGCATTTTTATATGACTATAAATTGTTTTGATTTCTTCATTAGAAAACTGTCCAAATCCTTTGACCATTTATAAACTGGGGAATGACTCATATTCTTAAAGATTTGACAAAGTACTTTACATATTTTAGATATGAGACCTTTATCTGATAAACTGTATAAATATTTTCCCCAATTTTCTGTTTTCCTTCTGATCTTGGCTAAATTTGTTATATTTGTACAAAACCTTTTTAATTTAATGTAATTAAAATTACCTATTTTATAACTAATTTTGCTCTCTACCTCTTGTTTATTCATAGAAATTGGACATTTTAGAGAAATCGAGGGGTCCCCCCCCAAATGGAAAACACCACTCTGTTTGCAGAGACTTCTGTCTACACAACTGGTCGAAAACAAACACATTTAATACAAGAGAACCCCAATATTGGGGGGGTGTCTTATACTGTTGGTCTCTTTAAGAATGACTCTCTAGTCTCACATAGGAGCCCCAAAGCTAGCTCCTTACCTTGATAAGTAAAACCCAGTGCTGAAAATTGTGAAAAATCCAACCCAAAACAATAAAGGGTTAGGGGGACACATCCCAGAATGTTTAATTAATTGTTTGCCTGGACATAAAATGTGACTGTCCTACCAAAGGGATGGTGTAAGAAAAAAAGATTTTTCCTTCCTTGAAACTGTTAGCCTTACTGCTTAAAGAATCAAGAGAGATAATTACTGTCTATGGTAAGTTCATTTTTTCCCCAAAACTTAATATATTAGAGTGTTTGTTAATGACAGGGTTCTCACAGGCCCAGATTTCTGCTTCACTGGCTCTCGGCAGTGAGGGGGGGGGGGGATGGGAGGAGGAGACAAAGGACTTCAGGAAGGAGGTGAGAGTTGTGGGCAGATTTTTGAACTCATACAATATAGGAAGGGAAGGCATGTTGGAAATGGAGACAGGAAAACATCCACCTGATAATATACAATCCCTTTTTCTAATTAAAGAAGGAGCCAAAATAAAGGGGAGAAAAGAGTTTTCAATGGTGAGCCTTTTCTTTACCCTTTGAACACTTTGACGAGTAAAGTCCCTACAAGGTGATGGTCTTTAAATCAGTAAATTTGAAAGGAAGGGAAGGAAAATAAATTTCTATATTGGGATGTTTCTTTTCTTTTTTTTTCTTTTTTCTTTTTTTTTTTTTGCATGGCAAATGAGGGTTAAGTGACTTGCCCAGGGTCACACAGCTAATAAGTGTCAAGTGTTAAAGATCAGATTTGAACTCAGGACTCAGGTCCTCCTGAATCCAGGGCCAGTGCTTTATCCACTGTGCCACCTAACTGCCCCGGGATTTTCTATTGACTGCTTAGTTCTAGGTATATCAGCAGTCCTGGGTGTGTAGTGAAAGGCCTGGGTCCAAATTCTGGTTTGTCTTGCTACCATATGACCCTGAACAAGTCACTTAACATGTCTGAGCCTCAGTTTCCTCATCTGTAAAATTTGTGGATTGGAATGGATAACCTCTAAAGACCCTTCCAGATTTAAATATATCTTCCCAAAATGACAACAAGTACAATAACAATAGTAATAAGTGAACCAATGGAAGTAATAATGATATAAGGGAAGGAGCTTTGACTCTCAAATTCAAGACCTGGTTGCAAATCCTGGCTCTGCTGCTTATGAAATAAGTGACTTTGGGAAAGGCAGAGTGATCTTTCAGAGCTTCAGTTTTCTCATCTGTAAAATGTAGATGTTAGTCTATAACAAGTTATGTCTAAGGTCATTTCTAGTGTTAAAATCCACTAAATTCCATGAAATGCTTATTAAATGCCTACTACATGCAAAGCCCTGTGCTAAGTTATAAAGATACAAAGTTGAATGAGACAAGGTCCTTGCCTTCAAAAAGTGATGCAAGAAGGAATTAAGTTCTCTTTTATGGGCCCAAAATAACAAGTGTACTTTTGAGTTATAGCTAGCCTTTAAAAAGCACTGTGTGGTTTGCTCATTGGATCCTTACAAGTACTCTGATGTCAAGAAATTAAGTCACAAACAGGGAGGATTCAATTCATCGAATTTTAAAGGTAGAAAGAATCACAGAGCTATTAGGGAAATCCCCAATTGGGGGATCCCCCAATTTTTCTAAAAAGTCCAATTGTGGGGCAGCTAGGTGGTGCAGTAGATAAAGCACCAGCCCTGGATTCAGAAAGACCTGAGTTCAAATCTGGCCTCAAGCAAGTCACTTAACCCTCATTGCCCCCCCCCCCCGCAAAAAGTACAGTTGTACAGGGGAGGAAAATGAGGCCCAGAGAGATTGGAAGTGGATCCCTTAAGATCACCCAGGTATTAAGTACAAGGAAGGGGACAGCTAGGTGGCACAGTCAATAGAGCACTGGCCCTGGAGTCAGGAGTACCTGAGTTCAGATCCGGCCTCAGACATTTGACACTTATTAGCTATGTGACCCTGAGCAAGTCACTTAACCCCAATTGCCTCACCAAAAAATAAAATAAAATAAGTAGAAGGAAGGAAAAAAGGAAGGATGAAGCATTTAATAAGAGCCTACTATATGCTAGGTACTGTGATCCATATCTTGTAAATATCATCTCATTTGATCCTTACAACAACCATGGGAAATAGGTGCTATTATTATCATCTTCATTTGACAATTGAGGAAACTGAAGCATATAGGGCTTAAGGGACTTGCCCAAGGTCACCCAGCTAGGAAGCCCCCAAGACTGGATTTCGACTCAGGTGTTCCTGAATCCAGAAGCAAAATTAGAAGACAGGTCTTTTGACTCCAAATCCAAGGCTATTTCCATTGTACTGAGATTACAATTATGAAAGAGGTTTAAAAAGAGATATCGGGGTGGATGGGGAGGAGAAAATGGAGAGAGATGAAAATTAGGGCTGAGAAAAGAGTGATTCCATTTTCCATTAGCTGCACACCTGAAATGATTGCTTTCCATTAGGCACTGTTGTCACTTTGCAAGCTGTCAATTCCATCTGGTTGGGCCTTCAACTCTATCCCTTCTTGGTTTTCCATTTTCACATAAGAGAGAAAATAGCACCATCTGAGACGGGCCAGCCCAGGGGGAGGCTCCACTTCAAGTGCCAATGATTCTTTTACTAAGGATAAGCTTTGCTCACATCTTCAGAAGTGTCATTTTTTTACAATGAATTCTCAGGATGCTAGGACCCCAAGTTTACACTCAAAGTTAAACTATAAAAAACGAAAAATAATGAGAAATAATGCATTCGGATTGCAATGAATCGTTCAGCCATTGGACCTAATATACAGCAAATTGAGCTCAGGGCAGAGAAAATGTGGATAAAATGAGTTTAGCAGAAAATAATGAAATGTGGAAACATGTTTTAAAAGGAGTGATGCCACTGCTTAATAATTGAAGAACTAGATTAAGAGTCAGGGTAAATTTGGGGGGAAACCCTCCCATAAGTCTTAGCATTTGATGGGCATAATAAAACGGATATGGTTAGTGGTACTGCCACAGAGGTAAAGGTCACATCAGGAAGTGACAAGAATAGCAATTTCAAGGGTGAGGGGAGTACATCAAAATGGCATTGCTCAGGAAGGACCAAATGCTCTGACAATCTTGTAAAACATTCCAGGAGAGTTGAATACTCTCTAATGAATAAGATTAAAACATTATTAAATATTATTAAATCAAAATATTAAAATCATATTTTGAAACTACCATTAAAACACCTTCTCATGCTAGCAAGCATTTTTTTAATTGCAATATGGTATAAGAGGACTAGATTTTGAGTCAGAAGACCTGAGTTTGAATCCTGACTGCTTTTCCCACTCTTCGTACCTGTGTGAACCTTGAACAAATGATTTTATCTCTTTGGGGCTCAATTTTCTTATTTTGTAAAATGAAGGATCAAACTAGATAACCTCCTAAATATATGATTCAGTTTCATGGTAGCATGTCTTAATAGTTGTGACCCAAATGGACACCACAAATCCTCCAACACGTCACTCTAGGCCCTCTCCAAATGGCAAAGGCTCCCTTGGCATCTGCTCCAACTTCAACTTGCTAAACCATCCATGACACAACAAAAGGTTAAGAATTCCCCTCACACGCGCACACACACACACACAGGAAGATCAATTAATTGAAGGCTCTAGGGATGTTTTCACTGGAGAAGAAAAGATTGAGAGTGGACTTGAGAGCTATCTTTAAGTAAAAGAAGATAAGCTCCTTGAGGGCAGGGGACTCCTGTTTGTATTCTTTGTATCATGGTGCCCAGCACAATAGCTGGCACTTCATAAATGCTTAATTTGTTCAAGCATTTCAAGGGTTGTCATATGAAAGATCCCCTTGGACTCAGAGCAGATACACAGGAGCAATGGGCAGAAGCCCCCAAGAGGCTATTTTGGGCATGAGGTAGGGATGAGTTTCCTAACGATTGGAGCTGACCAGTAGGGCTGCCTTGAGAGGTAGAAGGCTCCCACCTCGTTGCAGGATTTCAAGTAGAGATTGGATAACCATTTGTTGGGTGCTGGTTAGATTAAATGTCCTCTGAGGTCCCTTCCAACTTAGATCCTGGAGTTCTGTGTGTGATTCTATCATTGCTCCTCCTGTGACCAAACTGAGACCTGAACTTATCATATTTTGATGTCTCATGTGCTGGCCTTATTTACTTAGCTTCTGAGTTAAATAAAGGGTAGAACATCATATGGTTTGAGTTTAATATTTGAGTTAAATATGGGCAGCTAGGTATAGATAGAGCACTGGGCCTAGAGTCAGGAAGACCTGAGTTCAAATACAATCTCAGACGGCCATTAGCTGTGTGACTCTGGGCAAGTCACTTAACCTCTATCTGCCTTGGTTCCCTCATATGTAAAATAAGCTAGAGAAGGAAATGGCAAGCTACTCCAGCATCTTTGCAAAAAAAAAACCCAAATGGAGTCACAAAGAGTCAGACGTGATGGAAACAATTGCACAACAACAAGGAAAATATTGTCACTCCATTTTAAATGTTTGTTTCTCCCAGAGACATCTGGAACTCTAGGGTGCCTTCTGTTCTCATGGTCTGGCTTGGGCTGCTGCTTGTTCAACTGGTCCTGATTTCTCTCAAAAGATCTATAGGGAGCCACACCATTAGCAGGGCTGCTCAGCTTTTTGGAAAAGAACACGGATCTTTTGTTTTTATTTTATTTTGTTTTGTGGGGCAATGGGGGTGAAGTGACTTGCCCAGGGTCACACGGCTAGTAAGTGTCAAGTGTCTGAGGCCGGATTTGAACTCAGATCCTCCTGGATCCAGGGCTGGTGCTTTATCCACTGCACAAACACATATCCTTTGAAGGTGATCTCCCTCTGTTCAGTCTAAGAGAGTCATAGCACAGAGTCAAGACCTGTTCCAAAGCATTTACATGGATCATTCAAAATGCCAGGGAGTTTGGGACAAATGGGAGTTGTGCTTTGTGATGAGTGTGCTAGAGAATCAGTCCAACAAGAAAGGTTCCTGCTCCCTACCCACAACTAAGAAGACACAATAGACCTTTGAAAATGAAATATTATCTGCAGAGTGAATAAAAACATAGACCCCTATTCTAAAAATGCTCATTATTCTCAGTGGTTCCAAGGTCCTCAATACAAACAAGAAAGTTCTTGTGGGGAAGGGGTTTGATGAACAGATGTCTACCCATTGCCTTCAAAGCTTCCAAGCCTCAGTGGTAGGGCTTTATGGGATTGAGTTAGGTAACTCTAAAATCTATCAAGAAAGACTAAAGTACAAAGAGGAGGGGAATTTTCTACAGGTAAGAGTCAGAGATGGAAAAGGGCCATGAGCCCATACAATGTAAGTATGGGTTGAAGGATGTAAGAGTATTTAGCTTGTAAAAAAGATGAGTCGGGGGCAGCTAGATGGTGCAGTGGATAAAGCACCAGCCCTGGATTCAGGACGACCTGAGTTCAAATCCAGCTTCAGACACTTGACACTTACTAGCTGTGTGACCCTGGGCAAGTCACTTAACCCTCATTGCCCCACCAAAAAAAAAAAAAAAAAAAAAAAAGATTAGTCAGAGGGACACGGCAGAAGTCTCATTGAAAGGTTGTCATGTGGAGAACAGATGAAACTTATTCTGTATAGTCCCAGAAGGGAGAACCAGAAGCAAAGAGTAGAAGTTGCTAAGAGCTCCATTCCTAGCATTGAAAGCTGTCCAAAAGTCACACAAGCTGTCTAGGGATGTTATTGGTTGCCCTTCACTGGAGGTCTATAAGCAAAGGATGGATGACTATAAGTCAAGTATGTTATTCAGGTTTGGGTCACACAGTTTGGGTCCCTTCTACCTCTAAAATGATGTGATTCTGTGAAAAGCTTTCCCAAAAGGTTGCCAGTACAGTCAGCATAAAATGATCACAGTTCTAAGCAGATTCTCCATTGGACAGAAAGCAATCTCCCCAGCCTCTTCTCCTGTTCTGTTCTGATGAGGGATCAAAGTAAACTGCATGGTCTCACTGGCATAGGCCCTGAAATAAAGTAGGGCAGAACTAAAAGCTATAGGGTAGAAATGATTTCAATTAAAATTTAAAATGATCTGGTACTGCTAGGTTTATATCCCAAAGACATCCCAAAAAAGTGAAAAGGACTCACATGTACAGCTATATTTATTGCAGCTCTTTTTGTGATGGCTAAGAATTAGAAATTAAAGGGATGCCCATCAATTGAGGAATGGCTGAATAAGTAATTGTATATGATTGTGATGGAATACTATTGTGCTTTAAGAAATGGCAAGCAGGATGACTTCAGGAAAACCTGGAAAAACTTACATGAATTGATGCTGAATGACATAAAGAGAACCAAGAGAATGTCATACACAGTGACAGCAAAATTGTTTGATGAAGAACTGTGAACCACAACTATTCTCAGCAATCCAATGATCCAAGACAATTCCCAAGGACTAATGATGCCTTCAGAGAAAGAACTTATATTGTTTAAATACAGACTTAAGCATGCTACTTTTCACTTTCCTTCTTTCATTGTTTTCTTTTGTTCAAGTCTTATCATATAAAATGACTAATATGGAAATGTTTTATATAATTGCATAGGTACAACCTATATCTGGTTGCTTACCATTTCAAGGAAGGGGTGGTCATAGAGGGAGGGAGGGATAGAATCTTGAACTTAAAACTCTAAATAAAAATGTTTTTTTAATGAACTGGTACCTTTCTTCCTTGGGAAATGATCAATACTTCTATAATTTGTTTATTTTTAAAACTATTTGCAAAGTGTAATATCTTTTTTTCTACTACAAACATGTTCGTGGATGAGAGGTAGCATGATATAGTAGAGAGAGAGAACCAGCATTAGAGTCAAGAAAGAATAAGATTCAAGTCTTGGCTACAGGTGTGACCATACTAAGGTAGGGTATTACTAATTACCCCAGGCAGCTCTCTGACATAAGGTACAAAAGCACTGAAACCCTCATTGTTAAATGACTTTTCTACACTGGTTCCAAACCAATGAAATCATGGATCTGGACTGAACTAAGGTATCTGTTAGTGGCTATCTCTTGGACAGGAGCTGCAAATGGGCAATGAACAAAGCCCAAAATGGACTAAGAGGAGCTTGGCAAGCTGGGTTGCATTTGAAAAAATGGCACCGTGCTTTGAACAATCCCAAACTGCTCCCTGATGTGAAAGCCAGGATGCTGCTAGGGATGCTGTCCTGCTGAGACTCACAGAACACCAGGATCTCAAAGGAATCCTAGCTTCAGGAGATCCAAAGGACCTTGGGAAGATTCCTGATGGTCATCAGTATACTACAACCTGTCACCAACAATAATCTAGAGGCAAGAAGAAGCATAGAAAATGTCATTCAGAAAACTAATAACCAGAAAATGAGATGGGTCAGTCATACATTGAAAGTGAGGGAAAGCAGATGGGTGGCCCAGGTGTGGCACTGGTATCTTTGAATTATAAAAGAAGCAAAGGAATAACTCCAATGGGTTCTGTGTCTAGGGAGGACTTGGAGAAAACTATAGCTGAGAATCACTCAGGACAATGTCTTGACAAAGACAAGCTCCAAAAGAAATACACAATCCCATCCCAGATACAGGCATGGCTAATAATTCATGTTCTCATGAGACCAACCTGGTGAGGGGGAAAATGTCTTCCTCCTGATCCTCCAGATCTTAGAGAATTATTCTTATACCTCAAGATCAGAAGGAAGAAGAGAGCCTGAAGGACAGGGATGCCCCCCCTTTTTAGTATATGGGCTGGAAACCAGTCTGGCAGCCAGTTAAAAGTGTCATCATGGCCATTTGAAAGTGGTCGGAGGATATCTATACTGTCTCTGAAGTGAGAGAAAGGGCAGGGTGAGAAGGCCCCTTCTATCATTCATCCTAAATCAACAAAAAAAAAAAAATCACTTAATCTCTCAGCGTTGATTTTCTCATCTGCAAAATGGGCATCATATAGGACCCAGATCACAGGGTTGTGAGAATCAAATGAGATGCCACACATAAAGTACTCTACAAACCTTAAAGCACCATATAAAGGGTGAGCTATTTATTTAATCATTATTATGACAGCTTGCTAGTATTTGGAAAGCGCTTGAAAGTTTGGCAAAGCATTTTATAATTATTATCCCATTTGATCCTTATAATGAACCTGGCTGCTTAGGGCTATTATATTCATTTTACAGTTGAGGAAACTAAAGGAGACAGTCTTACTGGCCCAAGATCACACACCTGGTAAAGTCTGAGCTCCATTTGAACTTGGATCTTCCAGACTCCAAGTCCAGCACTTTCTGAATGGACCAGACACACTTGGAATCATTCAGCGATGCAAGAAACAAAAGAGAACAATGAAAGTGTATTTTTAAAGCAGAATCACTCATCATGTACATGAAGACACCACTTTGTAAAAATTTCAGATGCCTCCTGATTGCAAGTGGCTCCGAATTTGCTGAGAGTTAGCTGTTGACTCAGCGCCTTCCAAGTTGGCGGGCAGGCCTCGGGGATAGCTGCTCAGTGCCAGCGAAGGCATTTGTTAAGTGTAAGTTATGGTTACTTTGGCTGTCAAGCCAACAATGTCCTATCAACACTCACTGCAATTTTAAACTGGCCTTTTAGACTAACAAATTACAGCTTTTCAGAATAAATAAATTTTCTTCCTGTCTAATGAGGACAAACTACATGGCACTGCCGGATTAATGATTTCTTTTGCAAATGCTACAAAGGAACTTGAGAAAAGCCAATCACCATAAACATGATTTTGTTACTGACTGTGCAAATGTCTTTGTCCTAGCGGTTTTTTGATTTCCTAAATGTCTTTGTTGGGCTCGCATTCAGATTTCCTGGGAAACGCCTGAGTCCCAGAAGGTTTTGTGAGCCATGACTAATTCCTGATGCAATCCTATGGGACACTTCAGGCCTTCTGCCATATTCCATCCCTGCTCTAAGATGGTCCTGCAGAAACCATGACCTAGTCCTTGGGGAAGTCAATCCACAGAGCTTGGGAACTCCCATCCTGAGCCTGAACTACTTTGGTCAATGAATGAATGCATGGGCCCCTAACCTATCCTGTGAAGCCAGCCCCATATGTAATAAGCTTCCCATGGCATTCAGCAAACTAGCTGGCCATCTTGCCCTCTCTCCTGTGCCTCATGCCCCAATTCTCTACCTCTTGCTTTCGGCACAGAGTGCTCAAACCAACACCCTGTCCTTGTTTCTAGAAAGGTCATGGATCAATTCATTATCAGTGTGACTCTCAAAAACAAGCTAAGTGTCACAGAGAGTAGTATGGACTTAGAGTAAAAAAGATCTGACTTTAATCACAGTCTAAACACTTACTACCTGTGTAAACCTGAGCAAGTCAGGTACCCACTCTGAGGCTCAGTGTTCTCACCTGGAAAATGGAGATAATCATATCCTGATAGTAATATCCGCAATATAATAATGGTAGTACCCATCATACAGGTTGTTGTGAGGATCAAATGAGATAATAACTGCAATAACATTTGCTAACCATCAATCACTATGTAGTCAAAACAGAGAAAGACAACTATAGACCAATATCCCTAGTGAATATTTATGCAAAGATTTTAAATGAAATATTAGCAAGGAGAATGTAGCAGCATAGCACAAAGATTATATGTTATGACCAGGATAAATTTATACCAGGAATGCAGGGCTGCTTCAAAATTGGGGAAATTATAAACAAAACTTTATTAATGAGAATAAAAATCATATGATTATGTCAATAGATTCAGAAAAGGCTTTTGATAAGACTTAATACCTATTTCTGTTTTAAAAAAAAAACACCAGAAAGCATAGAAATAAACAAATATTTCCTTAATCTAAGTAGTATCTATCTAAAAGCAAGAGTCAGCATTATCTGTAATGAAGATAAGCCAGAGGAGTCCTTTTCAATAATATTAGGGGTAAAGCAAAGATGTCCATTATCACCATTATTACTTTATATAGTATTGGAAATACTGGCTATAGCAACAAGAAAGAACATGAGGGACTATGTACTGGCAAGGAAGGAAAAAATTGATTTTTGCAGATGATGTGATGCTTTATTTAGGAAACCCCAAAGAATAAACTAAAAAGCGAATTGAAACCTCCCAAAGCTTCTCCTCTGGACATTTTCAAGTGAAAAGCGATTCTCATGTTGTACGGAAAAAGCGAGGCCATTTGCTGACCCCTCCCTCTTCTCCCCTCTGCCAAAAACTAGCCAAAGTGAGCTTTTCTTTTTCTTTCTGGCTGTGTTTGAGTTGTGGAGGCAAGGACTGATGGAAGCCTATGGTGGAGGTTTCTTTTTAGGTTTCAGGCATTTTTTTATCTTAATCCCAAGGCTGCTGACAAGTGACCTGTGAGTGTATGACTTTGCTGTTATTTCTGTCTCTGTTGTGTCTATTACTACTTTTAGTTAAAGGGGTTTTGGAGATAGCTATGACCTTGTAAGTAGCGGTCAACTTGTTAGGGTGACTTTTTTTAGTAAATACTTTAAGTGTGAGCCCATTCTTCCAGAAGACCAAAGTGACAATTGGGACTGTATGACCCCTTCTCCCATTTGGGGATAAATGCGTTATAATTTCTGTTCTTACTGTATCTTATGAGAAAATCTCCCTCCATAAAAGCTGATGTTAACTGATATTTTAAAAAGTGACCTTGGTTGGTTGGTTAAATTATACTAAGACAATAATCACTGGTAACTGATAGTGTTAGAAAACTCTAACTCCTAGCTTCTTCTCCCCACCCCAGGGTATCCTGAGAACTATGATGGGGAGATGCAGCCAGGCTTGCTCAGGAACATGACTTTTTTATGAGAGGGAAAACTTGGAATGAGACTCCTCAGAGCATCTAAATACTACACTACAGTCCTCTGAACTCCATGCCATAGTAACATGTTGAACTCCTACATATGGCTGATTCTCTCTAAAAATCTACTGTTGGTCAAAAGAGAGGCCAGTCAGAGAACAAAAATTGGTCAGCACAAATCTGTGTCCCGGCTTGGAAAAACACCCACAGTCCATGACTCTGGACCATTGATTTGCATCGGTATAGGAAGAGAAGCAAAGGCTATTTGGTAATCAATAATAATAGCTCACATTCCTATATAAGACCTTGGACAAGTTCCTTGGACTTTGAGAATGTTTGCTCATCAGTAAAAAGGGGGATAACATCTAACTCAAGAAGTGTGGTGAAGCTTAAAAGAGAAAAGGTGTGTAAAGCTCTGTATGAATGGTGTTGTTGATGATGGTGGTGGTGACGATGCTCTGAAATTTACAAATAACCATTAGGTTGATAATACAAGTTTTTGTTGTTGTTGCTAGTTTTTGTTCGTATTTTTTATTTCTTAGTCTAGCTGTGTGGTTTCATCAGGATGAACTCCCTGTTTGGAATCTCCCTCCATTCATTCAAATAAGCAACTTGTCTGTAACAAACATTTATTAAGTACTTACTATGTGCCATGTACCTTGGTGGGTACTGGGAATAGAAATGCAAGGAAAGTAACTGACTTGGGCAGCTAGGTGGCACAGTGGATAAAGCACTGTCCTGGATTCAGAAGGACCTGAGTTCAAATCCAGCCTCTGACACCTGACACTAGCTGTGTGACCCTGGGCAAGTCACTTAACCCTCATTGCCCCACAAAAAAAAACAAACAAACAAACAAACAAAAACAGTCTCTACTCTTGAAATCTTACATTCTATCCTTAGAGAGTTGCCTGAGGCCTTGGGATGGTAAGTGACTTGCCCATGGCCGCAGAGCTAGCCTATGCCAGAGATAGATCTCCATCTTAGATTTTCCTGAATGCAAGGTCAGCCACAATACTGTGATGACTTTTAGGTTTTATTATCCACCATTTTATGAATAATTATAACAATAGTAAAGTTAGTATTTATAGAGTACTTGAAAAAGCATCAGCAAACACAGCTACCTACTATGCTGCAGTCACTGTGACTACAAAAACAAAAGTGAAGTAGTCTCTTCCCTCAGGGATCTTACATTCCATCAGGGAAGACAACATGGGTCATAGATAAATATAGGATATACAAAAAATAATAATAGAGTTAGGGTGGGGCACTGGCAACTAGAGACATTAGGAAAATTAGGAACAGCTTCTTGAAGGGGATCATTCTTCAGCCATGCCTTGAAATTCTTATGAGTTCTAAGAAGTGGAAATGAGTAGAGAGTTCATATTTTTGCATATACCCTGCCTTATTCTGCATTTATTTGCCTGTGAACATTATTTTCATTTGATTCTACCACAGGTATTATTATCTCCATTTTACAGATGAGGAAAATAAAGTTGAGAGAGCTCATGATTTGTCTATACTTGTGATGGGTGAGAAATGGGTTGGGGGAGTATGGGACAGGATTCAAAACAATATACATGTCAGAAGAAGCATTCATCTCAGGCCCACTATCACCTAGAATGAAGATTCGGGGAACACATACATACACACACACACACACCACTTTAACCAGGTTACAAGGAATGTAAAGCTAAAATCTAAGCTAAGGCAGAGCTTTAAGTAGGAATTTTTGTATGAAGAGCAAGTGCCACAAGCCACACTCAGGGCAAGTGGCATGAGATATAATACCACTTGATAAAGGAAAATGGATATCCTGTCGCCCTAGGGTGAGACAACTTGTAGCCGAGATGGGGGAAGGACTCACCCTAATCCACCTTCTATATCTTTTTTAATTATTCTTCCTAACTCGGTGTGACCTCTGCTATTGCTGCTATTGCTGCTGAAGCACTACAAGTAATGCCAGCACCCTTTCAGTTTGGTCCCAGTCACCCTGTCAGAGTTAGAACTTGACTTTGAGAAAGAACAATGGGAACCTCACTCTCTGAACTTCTGTTTTCTCCTACTCAGGTTAGGCAGATCTATCTGTGCTTCAAAGTGCTAGTGTTTTGTATCTGTTTCAGTAACTTAGTCAAAATTCACTTTGTCAAAACTCACATGGATATTTTTTTCAAAAAACAAACAATTTTTTTTAAAAAACCTGCTTAGAAACAAAGTGACCTTTAGGTCTGATGAGAATCTGGAAATCTAAAGTTTATTTCAAGCTATTGTCATACATTGGGAACAATCACTGAAGATGATTCAGGTAAGACCTTGATAAAATTGTATATTAATTACAGACATCTTGATGAATCATATGTACCTTGTTCTTTCTGCTAAGCCTGTCTGGCTCTTTGGAAAATAGAATCCCAATCACTCACCCTGAGCTTAAGAGAGAATTGTTCTGAATAATTCATAGGTACAAAAAGATGGGAAAGATGTACAGCATGCAACTGATTATAAACACAGTACAGCCGAATGAAACTTCATCCCCAAAAAAGCCATTTAATTGCAGCTGTGGAAACGAGACTTTGAACAGTTTAGAGGAAAAAAAATAATCTTTAAGATGTAAATAAATACATTTCAGAATTATTTTAAGGCATTGCCAAGCGGTAAGTCCTTTGATGTAGCCGGTGATTATCGATTTTTTTCCCTTATAAAAATGAAAAAGTCAATCCAATTTAGCAAGATTGTGAGCAATGAAGAGTATAATGTAGTAAACTTCTGAAAATGTATGTGAACAAGATCCTGACATTCACCTGAATTTGGGGTGTAATATGAGATCTTAGAAACTGCTCATCTTTTTATGTGGATCATGCAAGGAACAAAGAGAAAGTTGGGAATTGTAAGCTAAGTCTTCTGCTGTTGCTATTGACTGCAAAGTATGGTAGGCTAGAGTCTCCAAAAACTTAGGATGGAGTCTCACTCAACTGATAATGGTGAGGTACACTGGGTACAAGCAGTTTGAAAGAAACATAGATTAGGACCTAGGAAAAAGAACCACAGCAAAGGATATTGCCAAAGAAATGTATGCTTAGAAAAGAAGATAGGCTGGTCATAGAACCTAGTGCAGGAAGCAATCTTAGAGATAACATAGTCCAACCTGGGAAGCCAGGTAATACAGTGGATAGAGCACCAGCCCTGGATTCAGGAGGACCTGAGTTCAAATCCAGCCTCTGACATTCGACACATACCAGCTATGTGACACTGGGCTAGTCACTTAATCCCAATTGCCTCAGCAAAAAATTTTTTTTTCAAATCCAGCTTTAGAAACTTCTTAGCTGTATGACCCTAGGCAAGTCACTCAACCTCTGTTTGTCTCAGTTTCATCAACTGTAAAATTGGGATAATAACAAAGCCCATTTTGCAGGGTAGTTGTGAAGAACAAACGAGATAATAATTGTAAAGCTCTTAGCACTGTGCCTTCCACATAGTAGGTGCTATGTAAATGCTTATTCTCTTCCCTTCTGATTGCCTTATTTTAGAAAGGAGGAGACTGAGGTACATAGAACATTCAGTCACTGGTGTGAACCATATCATGACAATACTTTCTATGGTGTTTTCTTGGCAAAGATATTGAAGTGGTTTGCCATTTCCTTCTACAATGGATTAAGGCAAACAGAGGTTAACTGACTTGCCCAGGGTCACACACCTAATAAGTGTCTGAGGCTGGCTTTGAGCTCTGGTCATCCTAATGCCAGGCCAGCACTCTATCTACTGAGCCACCTACTTGCCTGTAGGCATACAGGGTGTAAGTGGCAAAACCAGGATTTAAACTCAAGTCATGTGGCAAGAGTAAGACCTTAACCACTGAATAGTCCATCTGTTCCATTGATATCTTCAAGATGTCAAGAGAAATCAAGGAAGGTCTTCAGAATATTGGTTGGAACCTCTACAACAAAATTGTGGGATGTTGTGGAAGAGTTAAAAAGCATGGGCAGAAACAGAGGGGCTAGGATCTGTGTGATTGGAGGGAACATCCATATCAATGACATTGTAGATCTATTTTAATATTATTTATATAGATGTAGCCTGGATTATTGTGGGTATTCACTAAGAGTCTTCTGAATTGAGCTGAATTATTTGCTTGAAAGAGGAATACTGTAGTATTAAGGATAAAAAATACAAAGGTGAAAAGTCAATCGGTCAGCAAGCATTTATTAAGTATCTACTAGGGGCAAAGCACCCGTGCTAAGTGATGGGGATACAAGAAAGGCAGAAACACAATCTCTGTCCTCAAGGAGTTCAGTCTAATGGGGGAGACAGCACACAAATAAATCAATACACTCAAGTGTGCATATGCATACATAAAGTTGTATAGATACATAGTTGTATAAATATGTATATGTATATATAATTGAATATATAGTTATATATACATATGTGTATATATGGGTGTGTATAACTATAATTATATAGTTTTATATATAAATATATTCATATATGAAATATATTTGCTATATAAAAATCTATTTTACATAGATTATAAATATAAATTAGACATTTACACATATACAAATAAGATACCATATGTAGTATAAGCAGAAGTAAATCTCCAAAGGGGAACGTACTAGCGATGAGGGAGATCTACAAGGTCTCTAGAGCTACAAGATCTATAGAAAGTGGGATTTAAACTGGATCTTGAAGGAAGTCCATGAAAGTAGGAAGCTGAGTAAAGAGAGAGAAAGTATGTGACAGGCACAGGGGTCAGACAATACCAGGACATGGACCCATGAGATGGGATTCCATGGATAAGGAACGGTAAGATTAGTTTAGGTAGATCATAGAGTATATGGAGGGAAATAACGTATAAGACTGGAAAGGTAGGAAGGCATTGGATTATGAAGGTCTTTAAAAGCCAAATAGAGCATTACCCTATAGGTAACAGGGAGCTCTTAGAGTTTATCGGGTGGAAGGGTGAAATGATCAGAAATGCACTTTAGAAAGATTGCATCCCCTTTTAATAAAAGTTGAAGATTAAAAAGATATTTACATGTTTAGTGTTATATATATATACATATATATACATATACACACATACATACATATATATATGTATATATATATATAACCTAGATCAGATTACCTGCTGTCTAGGGGAGAGGGGGAGGGAGAGGAGGGAGGGAGAAAAAATTGAAATTGGAAATCTTATATAAACAAATGTTGAAAACTATCTCTATGTGTAACTGTAAAATAATAAAATACTTTTATTTTAAAATATATATATTTACCATATACATTGCCAACTAAAACAACTTGGAAGATAGAAAAAAATGAATGATAAATGAATAAAGCTAATAAAGTCTATTGTAGGTGACCAAATATATGTCAACCCCTCCCCTGGCCACTCATGGGATACGTTTCTATCTCAGAAATACTCTGGACCCATAAAACCTTTGCAGCTTCATTTATTTTTGAAGAACAAAGACTCAGGGTAACAATGTCTGTCTAACTAGGACAATGCTACTTTCTTTTCTCTCCTCACATATACTCCCATAAACACATAAATAGCGTTTTTAGTCTTTTGTCTCCCTTGTCAGAAGACCCACAGGTCAAATTCTGGACAGCATCATATTTGCTAATCACTGAAACATCTTCAAGAATAACCCATCTGAAGCTTTCTGTCAAAACATCATATTTTAAATAATTTCTGAATGCAGTCCTTTGCGCTACTGGTTCTGTGGAAAGAACACATGAAGCCAAGCATGCTCCCACCCCCTTTGTTTCTTGCATACAAAAATAGAACAAACTTTTGCATGCTGTGATATTTGGAAGGACTCAAACTTGGCCATGGGGTATTATTTCCTTCCTATTGAAAAGGATAAAAGACAAAGGCCTAATCAAATGCCCAGTCAGTTGGCCACTTCTTGCTTCCCAGCATCTAGGACTCCCTCCCATTCTGCTCAGTCTGCAGTCATTCCAAATGCAGTCAAAGGGAAAGGGGTGATCGATTGCTAACTCACATTTTCATTTAGTCCCTAAACCTTGCTCTACTAACTGCTGACATTCATTTCAATCAGGATTGATTCAGTTGGATACACTAGTATAATCACAGAGAAAACCCATATAGGATTTTAAATACCTATCCCTTTTGGCAAAAAGCTTTGTTTCAAAACTAAGTAACAGTGAAGGTTGAAAGGTTGCCTAGTCATAATAAGCAATGCTAATTAAAGGGTCACAGACTATAACACACCATTGACTAAGATGTTAGCATAAGCTTTGACTGGAATCTTAGGAAGATGGCAGAGAGAGGGGCTTATGAGGGACAGTTCTTTAGGATAAAAATCCCAAAGGCAGGAAACTCAGCAATGACAAGAAGAGAATAAGAGAACAAATCTGTAGTAAGGTGATTCTTGCTGAAAAACTACGCGGAAGACCTTATTCACCAGCACATGGCTACTTGGAGTTCCTACTATTTCTTACTGGCCTAGAGGCTCTTAAGTCTGTTGGTCTCAGACCACTGGAGTTAAACCAATAGCAACATCACAGATCCCAGCTACTATAGGAAGAACTGAAGAAGAAAAAGGGATGACTGTGGAGGAGAATGGAATCTGGGAGACAAAACATATTGGACAGTAGATAGTAGATACTCAATACTGATGAAAGGAAGACATTTGAAGTAATGAGAGAAAGGTAGAGAAAAGACCCAAGTGCCGTCTTTGAGGAATACTCATTCTCACACACACACACACACACACACACACACACACACACACACACACACACACACACACACGAGTATCATGAGAGATTCTCCATTGACCCTTTTGCATAACCAGTACTGGGAGCAAAAAGGGGCCTAGGAACTGAAGAAAGTGAGTGGCCAAGAGGACAGTAATGGCTACAAGAGTGAGACTGGTCAAGATAAAGATTAAGCTCCAGTTATAGTGGCCAAGAAGAGTTCTGCTATAGTAGTATCACGAAAGGTTATTATTACTTTTGAGGGGCAAAGCCCCTGTACAATAGTTGGGATTTAAGAAAGGAGAGAACAGGAAGAGATAGGCATGGTGGTGAATACCTGTAATCTCTGCTACCAGGAGGCTCTGGTGGGTGGATCACTGGAATTCAGCAATTCTGAGCTTCATTAGGTTTCATTGGGTATCCACATTAAATCTGGCACTAATGCTTTTAACTCATGGAAGCGGGAAGCTACCAGGCTACCTAAGGAAGAGTGGACTAGCCCAGGTTAAGAACAGATTAGGTGTCTAGACCCCTCTGCCTACCATGGAGTGGTACAATGAATCTCTCCCCAGGCTGTCATGTATCAAAGTCCAAAATCTCTTCCCCTACTCCCCAGGTAGATATAGCAAATGAACAATGAATATTTAAAAGTCTTCTCAATGGACAAGTGCAAAACAATAAAGGAAATTGATTCAAAATTGCCTGTGTAGATACCACAACAACTCCTTCCAGGCTTCCAGAATAAAACAATGTAATGACTCCCCAAACCCCCAGAATAGTCAAAAGAACTTTCAAAGAAATAAGCACAGAAATTAGTTCTCCTAAGGAAGAAACCAGCAAGTGTAACCAGAAAATAAAGATACTCTCTATAAGAACAGATTCTCTGGAAAAGAAAATAGAACTCAGATGCAAAAATTCTGAGTCAAAAGGAAAAAATGAGCAATTTTTATAAGATAGGAAGAACATGAAAGCTTTGCAAACAACATTGAACTTTAAGATAAGATCAAAGAAATAACCAAAGGATTATAGGTATGCCAGAAGGAATATATATGCATATATATACATATCTGTGTATATATGTGTATCTCTATCATCAAAAGAAAACCTGAATATCATACCCCAAGAAATCATACAGAAAAAAATTCTCAGAAATGTTGGAAGCAGATATTAAAGCTCCAATCAAGAGAATATGCAGAGCACCAACAGAAATAAACCCCAAGTTTAGCTCATCAAAGATAGTGTAGTCAGATTTTAGATCTATAATATCAAAGGACAAATTTAAGATACAAAAGGAAGAACCCTTCAAATTCCAAGAAGAATCAATAAGAATAGCAGAGGTCATTTCATGGTGAGAAGAAAGGAAAGGAAAGTTGGAACATAATATTCAAAATAGAAAGAGAAAAAAAGATGGTTTCCCAAAATAATATATACCAAAAAAACTGAGCCTGTCAAAGAAATTAATTTGATATTCAACAAAAGGAAAACAACAAAGTTATTCCTTAAAAAAAACCTCAACATAACCAGACAACAAAAAGATAAATACTTTCAAATAGCAATTATAGCCAAGAGATATTTTGTGATTTCAGTCATTCTTATAATTGATGGCTCGTTGGGTAGAGAAGGAAATATATTTAGAAATTAATGTGATATAAAAATATTCTATTAATAAAAATATCTTTAAAGGAAGACTAAGAAATTAAATGTTTACAAGTGACTAGGACTAGAAAAGGACATAAATGTGGAAGAAGCAATATTTCTGGTGCAGTTTTTTTTTCAATTTTTTTTTTAAATTCAGACATTAAGTAACTGTGAGCAGGCAAAGAGAACATTAAAGGTCTAAAAATTCTAAGGCATAAAGGGTATAATGGGGGAAAATAAGAAAAGAATGAGTGGAAAAAATAAATTAATATTTCAAGGTGAAAATGGAACCCCTTCATTAATAAATCCATATTTTCTGTGTAAGAATAACAAAGATGAAGACTTCTCAAATGGTAAGAGGAAAAGATGGGAGAGGGGAAGTGAGGGGAGAGATAATGACCACCATGACTCAAGAACAGGAGTTGAATAGGTAGAATAGGAGACTTTAATTTTCTGCCTCTGCCTTCTAAAGGTGGAACATTGACAACAGATCACTCTCTGGCAGATCATTGACCTGGTAGGAGATGGAGTTCAGATTAATGTAAGCAAAACAAATGACAGAGGTGACAAACTGACTTAAAATAGGTGGAAATCAATCGTGTATGTTCATTCATTCAGTTAATGAAAAAAAAACAAAATTAACAATTAATTTAAAAAATTCAAGGAAATACCAATGCATTAGATTCCACAATAAAAATTCAGAAGACTACAGAATTGATTTTTTAAATCATCAATTGGCTAAATAGGAGATAAATATTTAAGACCTACAAGCCCAATATGGGGCAAAAAATGTACAACCAATGTTGGAGCCAATATTGGGTTCAAATCTTCTATTTGATACATACTGGATGTGTGAACTTAGTCAAGTTCTTAACCTCTGAGAGCCCAAAAACTCTCTAAGGCTATAAATTGTAGAAGTTGTGGATCTACATTGGTAAAAAAAATGAGTTTCCTCATCAGCAATTTCCTATACCAATGAAATAGTACATCTCTTTTAAGAAAAAGAAAACATGTATATGTGTGTTAGTACATAAGCACTTATATTAGTCATCAAACATTTATTAAGGACCTACTCTGTTTCAGGCACTATATTGAGTGCTGAAATAAATGAAATATATGAGATACTGAGACACAGAGAGAGGGAAAAAGAGACAGATACAGAGTGAAAATGAATGGTTGAAATAAAATCTATTATGCTTCAAAGGAATCCAAAAAAGTAGGAACTTCGATTGTAATCTCAAATGAAATGAGAATAAAATTAATAAAAGCAAGAGACAAACATTATACTGATAGGCACATAGACAATAAAAGTGAATAATATTTAATGTATGTTTGTCAAAGAATATAGTGGCTAATTTCATAAAAGAAAAATTAGATAAATACAAAAAGACATTGATATAGATGCAATAGCATTCCTTTCTCAGAGCTGAATAAATCCAATAGAAAGATAAACAAAAATGTGGAGCCATATTAATTTTGCAAACTTTTAAAATGTTTAAATTTTATTATGAAAGATATGCATTTTTCCAAGCATCGCATGGTACATTTATAAAAAAAAAAGTGTTAGGGAGCAGCTAGATGGTACAGTAGATAAAGCACTGGCCCTGGATTCAGGAGGACCTGAGTTCAAATACGGCCTCAGACAAATGACACTTACTAGCTGTGTGACCCTGGGCAAGTCACTTAACCCTCATGGCCCCACAAAAATAAAAAATAAAAAATATTTTTTTAAAAAATGTGTGTGTTATATAAGCATTTGCTAGGATACAGAAGAATCACAATTATTTTTTACAGATATGTGTATTATCTACAGATCATAATGCAAAATAGTAATGAACAAAGGAAATAAGAGCTAAAGATGAAGACATTAATATGGACTAATAAATTCCTAAATAATGAATGTATCAAAGAACAAATCATAAAAACAATACATAATAATGTCAAATATAACAAATAGATCACTCTAAAATATGTAGAATAAAATAAAAATAGTTCTCAAAAGGAAATTTATATTTTTGAAAATTTATATTTACAAAATAGAAAAATAATCAGTGAAAGAAGAATAAAACCAAAATGATTAGAAAATTAACAATTTGGCAACCTTAGCAAGTACAAAAATATTGCTTCTTGAAAGCAAGAAATTAGATAAATTTTAAAATAAATAGCCCACATACCAAAACTAAGTTTTAAAAACTAATGAAATATTTTCCACAAAACAGTTTAGGGGTTTTTCTTACCTAAAGGCCATAGACAGCAGGAAAAGGAGAGAAAAAATAAAAAAAAATTTTAAAAAGGAAAAAAAGAATTTACAAAAGAGAGCAAATTAAAACAGAGGAATTACTATAAACAATTATATGCCATCAGAGCTGAAAATTCAATGGAAACTGATGAATATCTACAAAAAATATGGAGTGCCCAAACCAACAAAACAAGAACTAGAGATTTTAAACAGTCCAATCTCAGAAAAGAAATCAAGCAAGCCATAAATGAATTGTCAAGGAAAAAAACAGGACAAATGGATTTATAAGAGAATTCTAGCAAACATTTAATGAGCAATTAGTGATTATGCTACAGAAATTATCTTCAAAAATAGAGATAGAAGGCATTCTACCAAACTCCTTTTATTAAACAAATATAGTCCTGATGCCCAAGCCAAGGAGAGACAAAACAGACAAAGAGAACTACAGAATAGACAAGTTTCACTAATGAATATTGATACAAAATTTTTAAATAAAATCTTTGCATGGAGACTACAAAAATATATCCAGAAAACAATTCACTATGAAAAAGTTGGAATCATATCAAGGATGCAAGGATAGAGCCTATCATTAGAAAAACAATTATAATTAACCAGGATTTCAAAACCACATTATTTCAATACATGCAAAATAAACTTTTGACAAACTTCAGCACTCATTTATGTTTTAAAAAAAGACAAAGGCATGGAATGGCCCTTCATTAATATGATCAAAGGCATATACTCATCATTCACAGTAGTTTTGTTCTATAAAGTCACTCTGAACACTGAATTAGTGAATACTGAATCATTGTTCCTAGGGGAAATAAAGGGTTGGTTTCTGGCAAGCCTCTAATCACATTTTCATCAATTGGTCAATACATAAGCTTATTTTATGTGTTTCTGTTTAAAGACACCTCATTGACATTAACTTCACAGCTAATGGCACTTAACTCATGTTGCAATGAAACTTATTTAACATGTATTTTCTCCATAAGGCACATCACAGCCTTCTTGAGCTTAGAAAGACTAGTCAACCCTTCACCATTACACATGGGGGGGGGCAGCATTTTAAACAAGAGAAATCACAGAACACAAAATTTTTTTTTAATGTAGCACTAAATAGATGTTGACTGACAAAGTGAGAATTTGGGGGGGACTCAAATTTTTTCACAGCTTTGCACACGTCTACAAATGACCACAAAAGTATTGAAAGTATAGAGATTTGGGAGTTACAAATAAATTTTAGGGAGTAGTACAGTATTCACAAATAATTAAGATTGAGGTATTTAAAACAAAGAGCTAGGATTGTTTGCAATAGAAAAACATTAAATTCTTTCTCAGTACAAACACAGGCAAATCAAGGATGCCTCCTCTTCCCACTATCACTTACCTATAATAATTAGACAAGAGAACAAAAGAAATATATAAACATCAGAGAAGAGAAAATTATCTCTTTGCAGGTGATATGATGGTATACTTATAAAACCCCAAAGAATCAATGAAGACATTGAGGGGATGAATAGCTTCCACAAGGAATGACAAAATAAATCCACCAAAGCCATCAACTTCTCTCTATAGTACTACCAAACTCAGAAGAAACAATAAGAGAAATTACATTTAAGATAACAACAAAGTATCTGGGAGTTACCCTATTAAGATACACGTAATACTTACATCACTGCTATTACAAAAAACACTCTTTGTAGAGATAGAGAAAGAGAAATCACTGGAGAGATAGTCATTGCCAAAAGTTGGGCAATACCATATATAATGACAATTAACAACAATAACTAAATACTTATATAGCACTTTGGAAAGTGTTTATTATATATTAGATTTAGATTTAATGCCAAGCCAATCAAATTTTCAAGGAAATTTTTTAATAGTATTAGGCAAAATAGTTTTAAAATTCATTTGGAGGAACAAAGGGTCTAGAATCATAAGGGAAATAATGAGAAAAATAATAAACAAAGGCAGGGGACATATTGAGTGCTTGATAAATGTTTGCTGACTTGACTAGACCTCACACTATATGATACACCAATAGTCAAAGTAATATTGTGGCACCGTAGTAGTGAAAGGCACACAAATATCAAGGATAAAATGTGGCCTCACAGACAGGATAACCTGAGTTCAAATTTTACCTCTGAAACTTGGAAAATTTTTAGCCATTCTTTTCTTACAGGCAACTCTCTCAGGGCTTCTTAACCTGAGGTTTATGAACTTCTTTGTTTTTTTTAATAATTTGATAACAATATTATAATATAATTAGTTTCCTTTGTAATCTTTATTTTATTTTATGCACTTAATAATCTAATCTTGACTAGTATGGAAACATTTTACATAATTGCATTGTATAACCTGCATTTGATTGCTTACCACCTGGGGGGGGGGACGGGGAGAGGAAGGGATGGCTGCAAATTGGAATTCAAAACTTTAAATAAAAATTGTTTAAAATTCAAAAAATATGTATCATTCTAACAAGGGTTAACCTAGGTTTCACAAGACCACCAAAGGGGTCAATCAATATACAAGCATTTATTTAACACCTACTATGTGTTAGCCAAAGTAGATCCAAAGATAAGAGTGAAATAACCCCTGTTCTTGAGCTCCCTACAACCTTGGTTGCTGAGAAAATACATACACATAAAAGTTTATACAAACATAGCTCTTGGGGTTCAATCTCCTAAATGCCATATCCTCTAACCAGGCAATTGTACCACTTGTCATATACCCCAAAGAAATCACAGACAGAAACAAAGTTCCAATATGCACAGAAATCCTCATAACTGCACTCTTTATGGTAACAAAGAAATGGAAGCAAAGTTGGGGTCTTCTGAAGACTGGGGAAGAAAAAAATTTATAATAATGTAATGGATAATTACCCTGCCAGAAAAAAAAATGAATATGAGGAATTCAAATGCAGAGAGAAATAAACAGAACCAAAGGAGTAATGCAGACTTCTCAGGCAGGGACTGTCATTTTCCTTTCTCAGTATCCCCAATACTTAGCACAGTTCCTAGCACATAGTAAGCACTTAATAAATGTTTATTTGTGTTCATGCATGCTTGCGTGTGTGTGTGTGTGTGAGAGAGAGAGAGAGAGAGAGAGAGAGAGAGAGAGAGAGAGAGAGAGAGAGAGAGAGAGAGGTAATTGGGGTTAAGTAACTTGCCCAGGGTCACACAGCTAGTAAATGTCAAGTGTCTGAGGCCAGATTTGAACTCAGGTCCTCCTGACTCCAGGGCTGGTGCTCTATCCACTGTACCATCTAGCTGCCCAACAAATGTGTATTGATGGACTGACAATGACCACAATAATATCAATGAAAAAAATCACTCAAAAGGAAAAAATTAAAGTTTAAAAATTAAAAATTAAAATTAAAATTCCCAAGAACAGGTAATAAACCCCACCTCTTCCCTCATAGTAGCAAGGGGACAAGAACAAGTTATTAGCTATATCATCAGATACAGTCACTATATCTGATGATTTTTGTTGTTCTAAGGGAGGATTCATTCTGTGTAGGATGGGGGGTTACTGTGATAGTAAAACAAAGGGTATCAATCAAAAATTATCTTGGTTTTACTCTGTCATTGGATCACACATTTGGAAGTAAAAGGGATTTTGGAGGGAATTAAGTCCAACCCCAGAATATTACAGGTGAGAAAACTTAAGCCAGCCTAGAGAGGTGAGGGCACTTGGTCAAGGGGACACAGGGCGCAAATGGCAGATCAGAACATGTACAGATAAATAAAGCCAAAGTGATAAAAAGTAATTTTGGGCGGGACAGAGTGGGAAAGGGGGACTAATAAAATAAGGCCAGAAAGTAGGCAGAAATCATGGTTATAGAAGACTTTAATGTCCAACATGGGGAGCTCCCAAAAATTCTTGAGCGAGTAACATGGTCAGAGCTGTGTTTAAGGAATATTAATTTGTTAGCTTTATGAAAGATAGATTGCAGAGGGAAGAGATGAGATAAGAAGCACAATTAAGAGGTGATTGCCAAAAGCCAAGTGAGAGTTGAAAAGGAATAAATGCAAAGTGAGTGAAGAAGTGTCAGTTATGAGAGGTATGGTGGAGATAGACATGACAAGACTTGGCGGTTGACTGATAGGGATGAGTGGCAGGGTGAGGGAGTGGAAAGAGCCAAGAATGATTCTAAGGTGGCAAATCTTTTGCTTATACCTGTTGTGATAGGTGACCAGTAACCAGCAATAACCACAAAAGTCACCAGAAGTCACCAGAAGAGGGAGAGTATAAACATTTGTTTTTGGCAATAAAAAAGTTAAGAAAAAAAGTATTTCTCTAGCTTAAATACCTATGTATAGACGCAATTCCTCATTTGCATTTCCAGTTTCCCCCTCAATAATGACTCCTTCCTTTCTGCCCATAAACATACCGTATCATATTCTATCATATGCATGAGTTACAGTCAACTTATTTCTCTGGGACCTAATGCTTCCTTCCAATTTCTGCCAATGGCTTATAGGTAGCATTGGCTTTTTACAGGAACTCTGGTCAGGAGCCTCCACTGTTGTTGAATAAATGTTAGATGACTTACCTCCTGGCTCCTCAGGGAACTTAGTCTATCAGCCATTGCTTCTCTCTTACATTTTTTATTTTTCTCTACCAACTCCTTCCCTTCTATTCACAAATATATACAGGTATCCCTTATTCTTTAAATAAACACACACATATATGCATATATATAAATAAACACACACATATATATAAATAAACACACACATATGTATATAAATAAACACACATATGTATATATAAATAAATACACACATATATGTATATATGTAAATAAATACACATATGTATATATGTGTGTATATTTTTTTATAAATTTATAAAAGCATATATTTTATATGTGTATGTGTTATGCATATATGTATTCTCTTAACTCTAACATCTCTTAGGGGTACCTTCTTCTCTCCTTCTTTTCTTTCACTTAACAAAATTTGAAAATAGGACTCCCTTTCTTTCCTTCCCATATCCCCACATTTCAATCCCCTGCAGTATTACCTTTCGGCACTCTGGGGAAACTTTCTCTTAGCTCACCCAAGCAAAACAATGCTCATTCTTCTTATACATCTCAGATCATGAGCCTGTGAGTTCCTTGAGAGCAGGGATGGTCCGTTCTTTGTATCTCTAGAACTTAGCAAATGACTGGAAGATAATAGGTGCTTTATAAATGTTTATTGAGAGACTGTGGAAAGAAAGAAAGAAAGAAAGAAAGAAAGAAAGAAAGAAAGAAAGAAAGAAAGAAAGAAAGAAAGAAAGAAAGAAAGAAAGAAAGAAAGGGAAGGAAGGAAGGAAGGAAGGAAGGAAGGAAGGAAGGAAGGAAGGAAGAAAGAAAGAAAGAAAGAAAGAAAGAAAGAAAGAAAGAAAGAAAGAAAGAAAGAAAGAAAGAAAGAAAGAAAGAAAGGGAAGGAAGGAAGGAAGGAAGGAAGGAAGGAAGGAAGGAAGGAAGGAAGGAAGGAAGGAAGGAAGGAAGGAAGAAAGAAAGAAAGAAAGAAAGAAAGAAAGAAAGAAAGAAAGAAAGAAAGAAAGAAAGAAAGAAAGAAAGAAAGAAAGAAAGAAAGAAGAGAGAGAGAGAGAGAGAGAGAGAGAGAGACACTGTCTGAAATAGTCTGATATCCAAGACTGCCGTTGTCTTTGTCCTTTTAAAGCAGCTCATGATCCCCTGGAATTTCACTTCTGCCCTAACCAGACCATAACTCAGCATGTGTAGATGTGACCAGAGAAATGGGATCTCAGAGTTGGAAGGGACCTCACAGCACCATCTGCCTCTACACCGATCTGTATCTTCCCAAGAATCCCTCTACGTGGCCAACCAACTCAGCAATCACAGCTTCCACGTTATAGGATTATTGGCCCATAGAACTGAAAGGGACTTGGAGACCATCCAGTCCAACCCACTTGTTATACAGATGATGAAACTGGAGCCCAGGGCAGTTAAGTCACTTGCCCAAAGTCACACAAACGGAAGTGGCCGGATGGTGATCTGCCCAATCTACCATAACTGGTTTTGTGCTTGTTTGGTTTGGAAATGTATATGCTGGGATTTCCATAGTACTTTTATACCTTGCCAAGTTCTATAACATTTTCCACTTCCTAATTCTTGAGAAGTATCATCATATGCTACAGGGAAATTCAAATACTCAAAAGACAGAGGAAAAAGTTTTATACATAATTTAATAGGGCCAAAAAAACTATATTCCTAAAATAGCATACAGAATACAGATATAGGAAAACAAAAGTTAAGAAAGACTGCTCCCTCCCTCAGACCTACACCATGAAAAATTCTCCCAGGCAAGTCAGTCATTTTTACTACTCTCTCCCCCTCAAAAAAAAAAAAAAAAAAAAAAACACCCACTCATTCAAAATCTGATGTTCTCAAAACTGCTGTTCTATAGGATAGTTGCATAAAAGATGCCATAACACACTTCTCACAATAATCCATTTATGCACTCTCTGTACTGGAAAGGAAATGATTGCCTACTATGCATTATCAGAGACTTGGGATTTGATGACAACTATCTATCCCAGAGGCTCTTAACCTGAGGTCCCTGGACCCCCAAGCTATTTGGGGATCCATTTTAGGAGTTTTGTTAACTTGGATGAGGAAAAGCACAACTTTGTTTCAAAATAGTTGGGTTCTTTGTAATCCTGCATCGTATTTTATGCATTTAAAAACATTATTCTGGGGGCAGCTAGGTGGCACAGTGGATAGAGCACTGGGCCTGGATTCAGGAGGACCTGAGTTCAAATCCAGCCTCAGACACTTAACACTTACTAGCTGTGTGACCCTGGGCAAGTCAATTAACCCCAATTGCCTCACAAAACAAAACAAAACAAACAAACAAAAAAAAAAAAACGTTCCGAGAAGGGCTCTCTGTCTTTTAGGTAAATAGTTGTTTTCTGATCTCCCTCATTAGAATGAGAACATCTTGAGGACAGGAGCTATTTTTGCCTTTCTTTGTATTCCCATCGATTAAGATGGTGTTTAGGTCATAGTAAGCAAATGTTTGTTGAATGGACTGCCAAAGGGGTGCCTGATACAAGAGTTAAGAATTCCAGGGAGAGGCAGGGCCATAATTTCTGAAATCCCATATTACGTCACAGAATCCTGAGTCTTGAACCATGAGGATATTTGAGCAGATTCTAGAACAGTTTTTATTTTTACTTTTTTATTATTTATTGGATAATAGGGATGATTTTTTATGGGTTGGGAGGGATAAATTCATGGGCGGAAACTTAGTTTTCCAAATCAAGAATTCCCAATTGGAACGGTGGTCTCATAAGTAGATACTGTTAGTTTAAGCTTTGAAATTGCAATTCCTTGGGCAGTTTTGTAACTGCAGCCAAATTTGTCTAGGAAGGGAATTGGTTGGAAGGCATTTGGGGAAACTGTTCAGTGCTTTTAATGAACCCTATCTTTGCCCTGACATAAAAGTCCACTTTTTAAACCCCAGTGTCCTTCCCCTGATACTATTTGTTTGTAACAGATCATGGAATAGTACAGCTTCTGAAGAATTAAAGCTTTAGGCCAACCGAAGGGCAACAGAGATATTAATGATGAACTGCAAAGAAGAAGCAGCATGAGAGACATTATCAAAGAAACACAGAATCAGAAAAGCTCATGGGGCAGTCTTTAGCTAGAGTGAGGGATGGTCAGAGAACAGCTCCATTGGTACTCATTCTGTCAAGCATTCTAGAAAGCTCCACTACCCACAGGTCCCTGGATGGATCCCTTGTGGGGGGAGATTTACTAGAAGACATATCAAGAGCCACAAACCATAGGAATGAATAGCTGGACTGTGATCTGCCTTGGTGTCAAACTCAGATAGAATGGCTAGCTCTGGGCAGCATATTGATTTAGAAAACAACAAACTAATATTATCTATGTTGCATTATATTTTTGTTTATTTCCTTAAACATTTCCTAATCACGTTTTAATGTGGTTAGGCCCCCCCCACTCACTCCATGAGTTTGACACCCCTGATCTGTACCATTGGAGGGGGAACTCAGAGATACAAAATCATAGATCAATTGAAATATTAACAAAGGATGGTTAGTTGGGAAAACCAGATTGAAAGGTTTTTATAATTCTAATACATTTTCAATGTGGGAGAAAGCTTCCTTAATTTAAAATCCCTTTCTAGGTATCACACACATAGCTGCGCACATGCGCATGCACACACACACACACGTACACACACACACACACACAGACTTTGGGCCAGACCTGCAATTTCACTGGTAAATGGATCTCCTGGTGAGGACATTTCTTCTATCAATAGAGAACAGACCTTCCTTGAACCTTACACTCTTAGAAAGTTACCTAGGGGGGCAGCTAGATGGCGCAGTGGATAGAGCACCGGCCCTGGAATCAGGAGTACCTAAGTTCAAATCCGGCCTCAGACACTTAACACTTAACTAGCTGTGTGACCCTGGGCAAGTCACTTAACCCCAATTGCCTCACTAAAATTAAAAAAAAAAAAAAAAAAGAAAGTTACCTAGGGCACTGAGAGGGTCATAAATCCATCACGTGGTGGACTTGGAGTTGAACTCAGGTCTTCTTTAATCAAAGGCCTGCTGTGCCACACTACCTCTCCTCAAGGATATTATGTGTATGTAAGTACACACACACACACACACACACACACACACACACACTCAAATCTGTGAAACAAGTCTCATGGGAAAGGATAATAAAAAGATACCCATGGAGACTCCCCCGTGGGCTTCAGCCTTGCATAAAAGAACCTTTGTGAACCAGTTCCTAGATCTTCTCAGCTGCAAAAGATTACCCAGCAACAGCTGCTGGGTCAAGGGGTCAGCTTCACATCTTGAGAAGATTAATAGAACTACTCCTGTTGTGCCGTTGACTTCTCAAAGTTGTCTTCAAACTGGTCATGACCAGCCATATCAAGACCTCAATTTTTGAATAGGCAATAGCCTTTTCCATGGATCTACTGCTGTATAAGAAAATGTCAACAGTGACCAATTGGATTATGTCAGCTGGATATTTTTGTGAGAAAACACTCCTCTTCCTGTTTGGCTGGCACCAAGATCTGCTCTCCCGCCGGTATATTAACATAATTGTTCCATTTTTGGAAGATTATAACATTGTGGACAAGAAACTAAAAGACCTTTAGGGCACAGGTGGGGTTGTCATCATTGCTACCAATTGAAAGTAAAGATTCCATAAGAGAAAGACAGACTTAAAAAGTTAAAAATTCAATTCATTTCAAAGAAGATAGTGTCTGAGAACAGATGTCAAATTCCTGAACCATAGCTTAAGAGGTAAAAGTGATGGGCTCTTGATCAGAGTTGCTGTGTTCCTAATGGCAACCAGTAAAAATATATTTCTCTGAGGGGCAGCTAGTGGATTCAGGAGGACCTGAGTTCAAATTTGACCTCAGACACTTGACACTTATTAGCTGTGTGACCCTGGGCAAGTCACTTAACCCTCATTGCCCCACTGATAGATAGATAGATAGATAGATAGATAGATAGATAGATAGATAGATAGATAGATAGATAGATAGATAGATAGATATGTGTGTTTGTGTGTGTGTGTGTGTGTGTATATATATATATATATATATATATATATATATATATATATATATATATTTCCCTGGAAATGTGCAGATCCAATCGTAGGCACTTTAGACTGGAAATAATGAGGGAGTGAAATAGCTGCCCATATCATACACTAAGACATTCTACCAAGAGTGACAAATAGAATGTAAAAACAAAAATATTTTTGGAGAGGAGAAACAATTCACAAGAGACAATATCCAAGAGTGGCAGAAATATTACCCATGGCCTCAGATGTTTCCATACAAACATTCAAAATATAAGTAAGAGGATCTAGAGATCCTAAGCAAGGAAGCAAAATTGGCCTCACAGACAAACATCACTGAGACACTGCGGGATGGGATGGATGACTGGAATAGATCTCTGGAAGGGTATATAGATCAGAGAGGAGTGGAGTAGCATCGTATATTAAGAATACAAATTCATGTGTGAGAAAACCCAGAAAACCGAAGTGGAAGGCATGGTGGAAAGCATTTTGGTAGGATGCAATGGAGGATGAAATAGACATATTATAGCTGTCGAGGAATGCTTAGAGTTTTAAACTTTCTCAAGTTTTCAATCAATCCATGACACTTAGAGACATTAACAAATTCTATCCCACTTTTAAAAACCTAGAAAAATACAGATTATGGGGCACTTGTCTGGCTCTCTGCCTAGCTCCAAAGGGCAGATCTTGGAGGAATGGGTAGAAATTGTAAGACAGAATTCAGCTGAGTCTAAAACAAAACTTCTCTACACATACAACTGTCTAAAAGTGAAATGGAGTGCCTCAAGAGACAGTGAGCTCCTTATCACTAGAGATCCTTAAGGAGAGACTCAAGAACCACTTGTCAAGAATATCATAAGAGGGAACTCCTGTTCAGGTCCCACATGGACTAAATGACTTCTAGTTCTGAGACTTGGGGATTCTGGGGAAATTCACTTAAATACAAGCTTGCCTGCATGGTTTTCCAGCATAGAGTGTCCATGACTAGCTGGGAAGAAGTGGTAGTGCTGGAGCTCCAGGTTTGAGTGAATTCTAATACCCCAAATAACTTGATTCTGGTGTAGTTGACTGCGACCCTGCCTGTGAAGGGACTAGTAAATGAAACAAAGGTAGATAGACATCACTGTGCTGCTTTATTAGATCTAAATAATAAGAAGTACCAATGTTTATGATATGGATAATGGGATCTGGCGATTGTAGAAATAGTCATAGAAGTGAGGGACAACTCAATGGTGGGTTTTACGTTACAATATTTAACCCTGGGTTTGGGGGCAGTTTATCCTAAGGATGCTACCTTTATTAGGGACTAAGATGTATCTGACAGCTGGTATAGAAGACAGATACATGGGCGCGCACACATACACACACACACACACACACACACGCACACACTACTTATTGAGAGGGCTTTATTAGGCAATAATTAGGCAAGAAGGCTGTTCTGGTCTGTGCCTGTCAGCTGATGTGAACTATACTAGTAACAGAATGAATAAAGCATTGAATTTGGAGACAGGATGACATGACTTTAAATCCTGCCTGGGACACTTCAGTAAACAAGCAATTGTTAAGTGCTTACTGTGTTCTCGGCACTGTGCCGAGTACTGGTAATACAAAGAAAGACAAAAATACAGTCCCTGCTCTCAGGGAGCTCATAGTCTAATGTCAAAGATAACATGCAAGCAACTATATCCATGAAAGAAATATAGGAGACACAGTGAATAGAGTGCCAGGCCAGGAGTCAGGAAGACCTGAGTTCAAATCTGACTTCAGACATTTACTAGCCATGTGACCCTGGGCAAATCACTTGTTTGCCTCAGTTTCCTCATCTGTGAAATGAGCTGGAAAAGGAAATGGAAAACAATTCCAGTATCTTTGCCAAGAAAACCCCAAAATGGGGTCACGAAGAGTTGGACATGACTGAAATGACTTAATGACAACAAATAGTAAATAATCTCAGAGGAAAAACAATAGCTTTGAAGGGAGCTTAGAAAGGCCTCCCAAAAAGGGCTGAGACTTGAAGGAAGTAAGTAACCCTGGGCAAATCACTTAGTCACTTTCAGCCTCAGTTTCCTTATCTGTAAAGTAGGGATAATCATAATAATACCTCTCTCAGGGTTGTTGGGAGGATCAAATGAGATAAGAAATATGGTTATTTGCAAACCCTAAAAGTGCTTTATAAATGTGAGATATTGTTATCCTAAAATTCTAATATCAAGTTCTCTCAAAGAACACCTGAAAAGGGAAATCCTTTTGTAGGGTAGCCCAGCAGTCTAGCAAGTAAATTGAGAAAATAGCCTTAATGGAAAGGGAGCTCTGTCCCCCATTTTTTTCATGAGTAATTCTAACTATGTAAAAGAATGCTAAACATGTTTCCGTCCCTGGAAGGCAATATATCATGATCATCATTGCCATATAGTCCTCATTATCATACCATATCATAACATATCACTGAACCAGAGTTGGACAGGACATCAGAACCCATTGCCAGAATGGTAACACCCAATCAAGCATTCCCAACTAGAGGCTCTTTACCCTTCCCTTAAATACCTCCACTCCAGGGAGGGAAAACCCACAATATCTAGTAGAATATAAGATCTTGGAGCCCATGGATTACCTATCTTTTGTCTCTATAGCCTCAGGACCTAGCATCATGCCTGACATACATGAGGTGCTTAATAAATGCTTACTGGTTGATTGAAAACATTCTAATCTACTTCTGAATGGCTCTATTAAGAGGGATTGGGGTTGGGGTTGTTTTGTTTTTTTGTCTGACAGCAAAGCTATATCTGCCTCCCTAGAAATTCCCCCTATTCCTCCTAGTTTATTTTAATGTTTTCCTATTTAAGAATCATATTATGGTATTAACACTGATTATGATGAAAGTCACTTCATTGCTCAGGTGCAGATCACTACTTTTTGATTTCTTAAATGTTTCTATTTTTGTCCTCATGCAGTAGCAGAAGACGAGTTAAAGATGAAGGTGACTGATAATTCTCAAAAAGAAGGCTTTGCAAAGATTTAAAGTGTACTTTTATTTGCAGTAAAAAAAATCATACTTAACTATTAGAGCACATGGCAAATTCTGTTCACGGTTATAACATGGCATTTTATGATGAATGAAGTAAAATCTTGGCTTCCAAGATTTATAAGCTGTCATTTATTACACAAGCAGATCAAGATTCCAAAATCTACCTCTGCTGCTTAGGACCAATGTGACATTGGGCAAGTTACTTAATCTTTTTAGGCCTCCTATAAAATGAGGGGGGTTGGACTAACTGGATTTGAGGGGGTCCCTTCTAGCTCTGGATCTTAGATCCTATGATGATCTGTGTGGCTCCATCCCGTATTAGATCTCTAATGCTATGTAATATCAGTGATCCCAGGATCCTGTGAGTATGTCCAACTAAACATATCTCTTTGTTATTGTTAAATGAGGTCATTCTGTTCCCTAAAAATATTCTAGTGGCAAACTTGGTACCACCATAACAGTCCATCAGTGAAACCTTAGGACATTGAACAGTCAATCAACAGGCATTTCCTAAGCATCTACTATAGGTGAAGACCTATGCTAGATGCTAGGAATGACAAAATGACCAAAATGAAATAGGCCTTTCCCTCAGGGACCCTGCTTTATTGGACAAGATGATATAGAAATATCTCAAGATATATTAAATATATAAAACATCTAAAAATAAGTTGAAAGAAATCAGGAAAGATCATGAAAAACTCCTTGTGGAAGTTGGGTTTTGAAGAAAATAAGGGATTCTAAGAGATGTAGGTGGGGAGGAAGTATATTCCAGGGATGTGAAACAGTCAGGGCAAAGGCATGATGACAGGAAATGGCATGTCCTGTGTGAGGAACAGCAAGAAGGCCTATCTGACTGACTCATAGAATGCAGGAACTAATGTCGTCTATGACAAGAGTAGAAAGATGGGGGGGGGCAGCTAGATGGCGCAGTGGATAAAACACTGGCCCTGGATTCAGGAGGACCTGAGTTCAAATCCAGTCTCAGACACTTGACACTTGCTAGCTGTGTGACCCTGGGCAAGTCACTTAACCCCAATTGCCCTGCAAAAAAAAAAAAAAAAAAAAAAAAGAGTAGAAAGATGGGCTTCAAAACTAAACAAAAGATTTCATATTTTACCTTCAAGACACTAGGGAACCACTGGAGCTGATGAGTAGGGGAGTAATATATCATACCTGGGCTTTAGGGGAAATCACTTTAGTAGAGGGAGGATGGATTGGGATAGAGAGAAGCTTCAGACAGGAGACCAAACAGGAGGCTACAACAATAGTCTAGGCAAGAGCGAATGAGGCAGGATGTGGACTCGGTTTGGTGGTTATGTGAGTAGAGAGAAAGGGATGGGTGTGAGTGATGTAGTAGAGGTAGAAACAATATATACAGAAAGGGACCATACCAGCTCATCACAGGTACTGATGTCTTGGGGTCAATCCGGGCTTGCATGAATGTTAAGACTGCTTTTCATGTGGCTGTCTGAGAAGTAACTCTTGTGTTAGTTGCAGCTTTATTCTTTCATCTTCCCATGGATGACAGTCACACTGTACTTTGACTCCAGCTTTGGGGGTTTAACAGGAGATACTGTGCTGTCTGCCTTTTTTTCTCCCCATTAGCATTGACTTAATTCACAGGCTTCGGGTAACTCGGCATTAGCCTGGATGCCAGTGACTGTCATTAAAAAATCTCCTTGATCATTGATCGTTTTGGACAGAGCTGGGACATTGCTAAGTGATTATATGCTCTAGCAAGCATGACTTGGTACAAGGGCTGCCAACCAGGAAAGGGTGGAGGGAAAGAATGCAGGGTGGATGTCAGGGCTGAGCTGTGGAAATGAAGCAGCTGCCTTAATGAGAGCGTCAGGACCAAATCACCTCCACCTGTACATGCTCAAACTCTTCCCTGGTTTGATTAGCGACAAATGAGCACTAACCCATTGCTGAACTTGTTATATTAGCCCCACCTAGATCTCAGATCCTAGATTTAGAACTCTAAGGAACATTTGAAGCCATTAAGTTCAACCTCTCTCATTTCACAGATGAAGAAACTGAAGAGCAGGGAAATTGACTTGCCCAAGATCCCACAGAAGACCATAGCTTTAGAGGTAGAAGGATGCTCAGAGGCTATCTAGTCTAGCCCTTTCATTTTTAGAAGAGGAAACAGGCCCACAAAGGAGAAGTGACTGGCTCAAGGTCACCTTTGCCCCATAGCTTCCGTGTAAGTATATTCTTGTTTCCCAGCATGCAAGGAAGCCGTGTCCTAACTCAGAGGGAATGTGAAGAAGAAGCTGGCTGCCTCATGGGCCAGGCAGAGCTCTGGACACCCCACTCCACAGGCTTCATAAGGAATTCCAACATCATGTTCCTTTATGTGTATAGATAGAGTATGAATCTCTCCTAGTTTCTTGTTAAAAGAATTTGTAGAGGCTTCCTAGGAGCCCAAGGCTTTCTTTCCTGATTCCCCAGAGGACCTAGAGTCAAAGTGCAGGAAGACAGAAGGAAAAGAGCTGTCCTAAAGTTGTCTAGGGCTTCCTTTTCTCCTTATCACAATCAGCAGCTGCTCCAGCGAATTTTCTTTTGTAAAGCTTTTCCTAGTTCTTTACCAAAAAGACTAAAGAAATGATAAACAAAACTAAAAGCTGCTGCTTTGAAAAGTCTAACAAAACTGATAAACCTTTAGCCAATCTGATTCAAAAGAAGGTAGAAAATCAAATCAGCAAAATAACAAATGAACAAGGGGAAATCAAAACAGAACCAGAAGAAATAAAAAAGAATTATCAGAGCCTACTAGGCACTGTTAAATGATAACAAAACAGAGAACACAAAAGAAATAAAGGATTACCTAAAAATATATATATAAGATTTTCAAGCTAACAGAAGACCCCATAGAGAACTTAACCCAATCTCAGAAAAGGAAACAGAATTAGCCATTCCAAAGAAAAGTCCTGGTAAAGAAAGATTTACAATAGAATGCTATCAAGCATTTTAAAGAATAATAACAATACTGCACAAATGATTCTCAAAAACATAGGGGAAAAACTCTACTAAACCTCTTTTATAGGTCCTGATACCTAAGCCAGGGAAATATAAGGCAAAGAATGAGAATTATATGAAGGAGTATGAATTCAAAACTTTTAGTGAAAATCCTGTCAAAGAGACTACAGCAGCTTATCCTTTAAAAAAAAATCATTTGTTATTACCAAGTTGGATTTGTATCAGGGATGCAAAAATGCTTCAACATTAGAAAAACAATCAATAAAACTAATCACAGTGAAAGAAAAGCAGCCAAAACCACATGACTATCAAAATACATGCAGAAAAAAAAATTTACAAAGTACAATATTCATTTGTGCTAAAAAACCTTCTAAAATATAAGTATAATAGGATTTTTTAATATCATAAAATCAAAACCAAACATCATATGCAATGGGGATAGACTAGAAGTCTTCCCAATAAACACAGTAATAAAACAAGGATACCGAGCACTCTCTTCTATTATTTGATATAGTTCTATAAATGCTAACAATAGCAAGAAGAGAAAAGAAAGAAATTAAAGATGTAAAGATAGGCAAAGAGGAGATAAAACAATCCCTGATTGAAGATATCAAGATGGTTTACTTAGAAAATCCTGGGGAATCAGCAAAAAAGAAAAAAAAAAGTAATTGATACAATTACTAGCCTCAGAATTGCCATGGACTATACAAAATAAGCCCATAAAACCAATAGTACTAACATGTAATAAAGAGGAAATAATATAAAGGGATATCTGATTTAAAATATCTTCAAAAAGCATAAATTTTTTTGGAAATAATCTACCAAAGTCAATTCAATACACTTATAGATTGAATTACAAATAGTTCCTTAAAGAAATAAAGAACAATTCAAATAGGTGAAAGAATATTCAGTATTCATGGCTGAGCCATGCCAATATAAAGTAATGACAGTATGACCATATTAATTTATAATTTTAGTGTTATATCAAGCAAACTTTCAACCCAATTAAATAATAAAACTGATTTAGAGAATCTAACAATCTAGAACATCAAGGAAAATCTTTCTTTAGTTTTTTTTTTTGTTTTTTTTTTGCGGGGCAATGGGGGTTAAGTGACTTGCCCAGGGTCACACAGCTAGTAAGTGTTGAGTGTCTGAGGCTAGATTTGAACTCGGTCCTCCTGAATCCAGGGCCGGCACTATCCACTATGCCACCTAGCTGCCCCCAGGAAATCATTTTTTAAAAGGTAGAAATAAAAGTAGACTAGGACTTCCAGACTTCAAATTATATTATAAAGCTGTAGTCATCAAAACTACTTTGGCAACTATTAAAAATAAAGAAGTAGCTCAGTGGAACAGGCTTGGCATGGGAGAAAAAGAAGAACTCAATAAGTACATGTTTGATAAACTATAAAACATAAATTACTTAAACAAACTCCCTCTTTTATAATAAATTAGAAAACTAGAAATTAGTCGATCAGAAATTAAGCTTATATAATAAATTCAAAATGAATGTACAACATAAATGTTAAACATCATAACATAAAAAATAAGACAAGTGATCATGGACACAAAGCTGTTAGGTGGTGTTGGCGGTAGGTGCAATGCCTGAAGTCAGGAACACTCATCTTTCTGAGTTCAAATTTGGCCTTAGACACTTACTATCTGTGTGACCCTGGACAAGTCACTTAATCCTCTTTGCCTCGTGTTTCTCATCTGTAAAATGTGCTAGAAAAGAAAATGGCAACCCATTCTAGTATCTTTGCCAAGAAAACATCGAATGAGGTCACAAAGAGTGAGACATGATTGAAACAACTGAATAACACCAGATCATAGATACAGTGATGGGTAGGAGAGAGATTCTTAATCGAACAAGAGATAGAAGCCATTGCAAAAGACAAAAAAAATTAATTTTGATCATATGGAATAAAAAAACTTCACACAAATAAAATCAGTGGAGGCAGCTAGGTGGCATAGTGGATAGAGCACTGGTCCTGGATTCAGGAGGACCTGAGTTCAAATCAGGTCTCAGACACTTAACAATTACTAGCTGTGTGACCCTGGATAAGTCACTTAACCCCAATTGCCTCACCAAAATAAATAAATAAACAAACAAACAAACAAATAAATAAATGAAATCAGTGCATATAGGATAAGAGAAGTGACTAAATTAAGGAGGAATGTTTCAGATAAGGTCTTGTTATCTAAGATTTAGAGACAATCAATACAAATATATATGACCAAACGCCATTCCCCTATAGGGAAGTGGTAGAAACAGAGTTAAGAGACTGGGCCAAGGTCATACAGCTAATAAGTCTGAGGCCAAATTTTAACTCAGGTCCTTCTGACTCCAGGGCCGGTGTTCTATCCACTGTGCTGTCTGTCTTTGTCTCTGTGTGTCTCTCTGTCACTGTCTCTGTCTCTGTCTCTTTCTCCTTCCCTTTCTCTCTCAGCTGAGATATCTTACTCCCAATTTGGGGAGAGTTCATTCACTCTGTGTATTGTCTCCTATATTCTTATCTGTATAACTTCTCTGATTTCTGTTTGCTGTTCACTTGGATAAATGAATTTATTTGCTACTCATTATGTATGGTCTTTGTGCAACTGCCATTTGCTAGGAAGGAAGTCAGGTTTTGGATATATCATTTTCCTCATAAAAGATAGCAATCTTGAGTTCCACTTGAACCTAAAAAATATTTCTCCCGGACAAACAATATTTAGAGGAGTTAATAGATATAATTCTAGATTTTTATCCTTTTTTCTAAGGAGAGCAAAGTGGCCAATGTCATGGCACCAATTTCCTGCTTTCCCTCCTGACAGAAATCTAAGTCTCCCTTGGACAAGGTGGGCAGAGGAGACTCTAAAGATATCTTTTCCCACCTCCCTTTGAGTCACATCTAGACAGACTCATATGGACACACATAAGCTACATGGGTAACACACACACACACACACACACACACACCCTACATAGGAACAAAATCATATTTTAAGTAAAATTCCTTGTCTTACCTACAAGGTACTTGAGGCTTCGGGAGACATCTGAGTCTGCTTCTTTCATAACTCTTTGAACACAGCACTATGTCTAAGGTTGCCTTTCTCTCTGACCATGCCTGGGGCAAAGCAAAGTGTTGATCTTATCTGGCATCAGGTCACTGCCTCAGTCCCTTCTTTGGGTTCCACCTTATCTCTATTTCCCTTATACCATGTGCTGTCAATATTTCAATAGTATACGTTGATGTTCAATGCTATAGATAGATGGATGGATGGATAGATAGACAAATAAGTTTGTGACAGTAACTTCTATGAACAATATTTCAGTAGGAAAAAAAGTTGTCTTGTTCTTTAATTATTCTGGAATACAATTAAGTGGAGATAGGCCTGAATCTGGACTCAGAAGACCTCTAAGGCTCACAACCTGTCAAATTACTTAACCTCTCTGCCTCAGTTTCCTCATCTGTAAAATGAGGACGTTGGATAAGACGGTTCCCGAAGTACCTCTCTCTCTCTAGATCTCTACTCGCCTATGACCCTCTACAAGCCTGTCATGAGTGAAAAATTAGGAATCCTTAGTAAAGTGTTCTACTTTGGAGAGCTTTTAAATTGCTTTATAAAGCAACTTTATATATAAGAGGAATCGATGGAGGATGTAAAAGTTATTATTCTTTATGGAATTAAGGGTCTTTATTGCCCCAATGCCAACTGACATGGTTGTCACTTAATAAATGCTTTGTTGATTAAGAGGATAATTGGGATTATATCAGTCTAACATCAAGGAAGGGAATATGGTGAAGAGGAATGAGCACTCACTGGGAAGTCCGAGGACCAGGGTTCAAATCTGTGACCTGTGTGACTTTGGGGAAATGACTTCTTCAGGTTTCAGATTTCTCATCCATAAAGTGAGGGAATTGGGCCCCGTGGCCTTCGAGATTCCTGCCAGCTCTGGAGCTATTATAACTATGTGCTATCTCTAAGATATCAGCTCAGAAGAGCTGGCAAGCCATGGTCATAGGTTCTGTAATTGTAACATCTGTGAGACACTTGTCCCTGCACTGCTCCCAGTGTTCATGAAGAGACAAGATAAATAACTTCTTGACAAGGAGCTGTTTTACTGAAACCCAGATGGACATGACCAACCTGCTAAACTAGGAAAAGAAAGCCCAGGGAGATAGATCAACTCACCCACAATAAGGATAGGAAAGGGAAATCTAAACTCAATTTGAATGGAAGTAATTCCCCACCCTTATTTACTGTGTAAAGAATATACCTCTAGGAGAATATGGAGCCATATGAACAGATGCAAAGTGAAGCAAGTAGAACTAAGAGAATAATAACAATGTAAATGGCGTGAAAAACAGTAGCAAAATAATTGAAATTGAATGCTATGAAATAATAATGGCCCCAAGTCCAATGCTCTTCCCATTATGCTATCCTGCCTCTACTACCAAACATCCCCTCCACTGGTTCTTTTTGCTCCCACAGAAAATAGGGGCTTGGGGCTCGGACCTTCTGTCATAGCTTTTGTGCCTGGAGACCCCCATCCTCCACGCACCCCCTCTGTGGGGGTAGGGCTGTTTTTTCCACCATGCCTGTAAGTGTCTGTCCCATCACCATGCCAAATAGAGGAACTCTCAGGCTCTAAGACCCTCCTTGACTGCTTTGTCTTGACACAAAGAGAAGGTAGAAAAAGCAGAAATTTGAGCCAAACCCTGTAACACACGCTCAGCCTAACGCCTCAGGTGCAAATAATATCTGGATTATTTATAGTATATTAAAATTTTGAAGTCTAGAGCTGGTGTACTATTGTTTATAGCACTTTGAGATCCCTAAAGTGCTTAGCACAGTTCCTGGCACATAGGAGGGACCTAAGAAATATTTGAGTAAACAGAGTTCATGTATCTCCTTTGATCCTCTCCACAACCCTATGAAGTAGAAAACAGGCTAACAAAAGTCCAGTGACTTTGCCAGAATCCCACAGCTGGTCAGAGACAGGATTTCAACCCAGGCCTCCTAATGACAAACCTCATACTCTAACCACTAACTACACCTCCTACCCATTAAGAGTCAGGCCGTGACGGATTTCAGAGAAACCTGGAAGGACCTACATAGACTGATGCTGAGTGAGATGAGCAGAACCAGGAGAGCATTGTACACAGTATCAACAACATTGTGTGTTGATCAACTGTGATAGACTTGACTCTTCTCACCAATACAATGTCCCAGGATAGTCCCAAAGGACTCATGATGGAAAATGCTCTCCAAATCCAGGGGGAAAAAAACCACTGTGGCACCTAGATGCAGATTGAACCATACTATTTCTACTTTTTTTTCTTTTTTGAGGTTTTTCCCTTTTGCTCTGATTCTTCTTTCACAGCATGACTAATGGAGAAATATGTTTAATGTGATTGTACATATATAGCCTATATGGGAGGGAGGGAGAAAAATTTGAAACTAGAAATCTTATAAAAACAAATGTTGAAAACTATCTCTACATGTAACTGGAAAATAATAAAATAATTTTATGATTAAAAAACAACAGAGTCAGTCTGGGAGCCTAGTGTTCTCATGATATGGCAGACATGTCCAGGGGAAGCATCCACAGACAGGGGTGACAGACAACTCTCTAGGCAGCCTGTTCCTAAGTCCGTTGAAGGGTTCTGCCTTAGAGCTCAATCACCCCTTAATTGCAGGATTGATATGGATGAAGGCACAAAATGTCCATCGCTGATAAAACAGAACTTTGGCATGAGCTGCACTACTCTGAATGGGCATTCGCTCATCCAATTCAAGGTTAAAAAAGAGAGAGACAATAAATGAGTCTATACCAACACTTGTAAATCTCCCTTTATCATGAGCACAGTTAAGTGCTTGCGTTTAACACTAACCAAGCATAAAATGTAGTTCTTCACTGGTATCATCCCCTTGGAGTCCAAGTGCTTATGCATGCCAGGTGTAGGGTATTTACCATGATTGTCTCATTAGCTTAAAGTGGGCTTTATGGCAAGCCACTTTGTAGTTTTCCACCCCCTTAGGCCATTAATTTAAAGTTATAGTTAATTCATGCTATAGAGATAGACACCAAATGCAGGTCACATTACTTGTTTGCAAGCAGCTTTTCCATTTGTTTAGTTTGTAGTGAAAGCATGAGCTCTAAAACGCATATGTCAGGGGAGACTTTTTTTTTTTTGCTGAAATATATTAATCGCTTTAACAAAAGAATGCCAAATGTGCCCATGTCCATCAGGGATGATGGACATCTTCTTAATAGAGAGGGAATGCTCGGAAGGGGCCTGGGACCCAGAATTCTTCTTTTGCCTCATTAATGAAGCATTAAATCCCCTTGACAAGGCCAGGTCTTTATAAGGTACTAACTCTACTTGCCCCTGTAATACCACTTCAAAGATGACCTTCCTACAGAACACCTCTGATCATATCACACATAGCCCCACACAGAAATTCCAGTGGTTCCTAAGTTCCTTGAGGGTCTAATAATAATAATAACTAGCATGTATATAGCATTTAAACCTTACAATTTTATCCTCACGACAATCCTGATAGATGCTAATAGTGTTCCCCATTTTACAGATGAAGAAACTGAGGTTATGTGACTTGTCCAGGGTTACCCAGCTTCTGAGTGTCTGAGGCCATGTTTGAACTCAAGTCTTCCTGATTCCAAGTCCAGCATTCTATCTACTGTGGCACCTGCTCTACAGGCAGCAAATCTAAACCTTGGTATTCTGAACCTTCCTAAACTGTAGTGAGACAATATCCCAGGACTTAGGACTCCCCTGAGTGTCTGACATAGTAAGTGCTTATCAAAAGCTTGGCTTGGTTGGACTGATTTTCATACCTGTAAAAGGAGGGAATTGCACTAGGTGACCTCTAAAGTACTTCCAACCCCAAATCTATGACCCTGTGACCTCAAAGTAAGCATAGCCCCAGAGGAAGAAGAAACAAAATTTTGGTGCTAGAATCCAGGAGCTATGGGAACCCAAGTCAGTGACACTGATATTGATGGAGGATTTTCTGAACTATGGGCTTTAAATGGCAGAGATAGGACTCAATTAGTGATTTGCTGGTATAAGGGGACTCCCAAGTGAAGAACAACTGCTCAATACAGCAATCCTTCTTTTTCTTTCCCAATTAACTCATGATTATGAAGTTTATATAATATGTGGTCCAGAACTACTTATCTGGGTTTACATGGACTGAAGTTGTTTTTTGAAGCATCATAATTTGGCTTGTGCCACATCCACAATTTCCCCCTGGGAATATGATAATTTATCAATTATTATATAATTTAAATGTATAATTCCTTGTGTTTAAGTCTCCACCAAATACATATGATTATATAATATATTATGTTACATATATGCCATCTTTCTCTCTCTCTCTCTCTCTCTCTCTCTCTCTCTCACATACACACACACACACACACACACACACACACACACACAGAGTAAAATCCTCAACTCCTTTGCAAGCACTCAGTCTGACAATACATCTTATTTTCACAATATGGAACATTTGCATGAGAAAGGCAATTTCTGTTTTGTGAAACTTAATCCTAGGAAGAGGCAACCTGAAGAATCAGGAAAAGTATAGGACAGGCAGTATTTAACCCTAGAAAAATGTACATACTATGTGCTAGACACATAGTAGGTAATAGGGATATTATGAGAAAAATACACATATACACATATAAATACTAAAATCACTACTCAACTTTTGTGGGGATAACATTTCTAGAAAATGGTATGAAAGTAAAAAATGTGAATGTTCATTCATTAAATGTATGGGAAATAGGGGAGATGGATTTCTGAGGGTACCAAAAACTGTAATCTTTCACAGAAGATTGCTTAAAATACATTTTTCTGCATACAATTCTTTATAACAAAACATTAATTCTGATGACATGAACTTTTCCTAACACAGTAACCATGAAATAACCAATAAATTGCAGGATACAAAATAAAATTGGTAACATGAAAAACATTTTTTTATTGCTAGTAATTCCCTTGAATTCTGTGACCTTTTGTGCTAACACCAACAAGTGGCAAAAGAAGATCTGATCTCAGTTTATCCTGACTCCGAGGGTAGCTAGCTCACTATTCACTATGCCATAGCAGCCCCTCTTTCAAAATAAATATAAGATAATTTGGGGGTAATGAGAGTCTGTGCTGAGGTGTTATGTGTAAGGAGAAGGAAGAAGGCTAGATTGGAAAGAACACAGTGTATGTGAAAGGGAATAATGTATAACAAGGTTGGAAAGGTATGTTGGAGACAGGTGGCCCAACAAAGGAGTTTATATTTGTTACTATAGTGTATCACTCAAATATATTGATTCTTTACTAAGAATAAAGACTATAGGGGGCAGCTGGGTGATGCAGTGGATAAAGCACCAGCCCTGGATTCAGGAGGACCTGAGTTCAAATCCGGCCTCAGACACTTGACACTTACTAGCTGTGTGACCCTGGGCACGTCACTTAACCCTCATTGACCCAGAAAAAATAAAATAAAATAATAAAATGGTAGAGTAACTTTTCATAAGTAGCCATAATGTTTAATAATACAGTCAGATTATCTGGAAGAAGAACCTCATTTCTTGCTCATTTGAATAATTTCCATCCTACATTAATAAAAATCAATTAAGAATGAGTTTGACAAAATATTTATACAAGTTACTTCAGAATATAGTGTTTTTTTCATATTTTTTTTCTTGAATAGCTTTGAGACTTCTAGGCTTCCAAACACCCAATCAGAAGTGAAAACTTTAGACAAATATATGAACAATCTTTTTAAAATGTCAAAACAACATATCCTTACTAATACATATTCTAAATTTACATCCTGACTGAATAGATCCAGAATACTAAATAAGTATCAAGGATTATATTTTTGACAAAGGAAGTTGTGCTTTCAACCAAGTAATTGGTTGAAATAATAGGAATCTTTATTAAAACTACAAGTAACCAAGCATTCACAGTGCCCTGTGGGTTGGGGTAAAGGTGTTGAAACTCTAAGAGAGAATCCTGGAAGCTGTAGTTCTGAGAACGCAGCATTCTCTCTCAGACCTGGAAGAGACTGAACCATAGGTAGGTCTGAAACCTGGGGGGTAAATGACAGGGGTGAGGGGGTAGGGGAGTTGTACCAGACTGGGAGCTTTGGAGTGGCTGCGTGAGAGAGCAGTCTAAGTCAGAGAAGCAGGCTGACTATAGGAGAGAGACAAGGCTAAAGTGGGAGCTGGGACAGCAGCATGCTCTGGGTCCTATGCGAAAATTGTAGTGTGTTCTGAGCCTAGAAACGGAGCCTAGCCGGCCAGTTTCAAGGCCAGTTCTCTATCCATTACTCTATACTACCTCTTTAAATAGAAAATATTTAGAAAAGAATGTTGTTCTCAAGAGAAGAAAGAGAAGAACTTGATTTCTTGGCTTGAAAATCAGAGTTCTTTTGTGCAAGTTGACTTTGGCTCTTCCTTCCAGATAAAATAGGTTTTATACCCTTCAACTTCATTCATTCACAATCACTCACCCTAACTCTCCAAATGGATTTTATCTACAATGCCCCCGAGAGAGCTCTGCACTCTGGAAGTGTACTCCAGCCCTGGCCTTCATATGCTGAAAGCACTTCCCCCACTACCCCTCCCTCAGATTGGCTGGTTCCTCCCAGCACCTCATATTTCAGAAGGATGCCCAAGTCAACTATGTCTTCTTTCCTCTCTGGAATTTTCTCTAAAATGCCCCTGTGCCAGTTACCTCTATCTTCCCCAACTGTCAACTCTCCAGTTTCTATTTATGTGTTGTTTTCTCCCATTAGAATGTAAACTCCTTGAGGGCAGGGACTCTCTTTCTGCTTATATTTGTATTCCCAGCGCTTAGCAACATGACTGGCACACAGTCAGCCCACAAGAAATGCTTGTTGACTTGACTTAATTCTTCCCCTTCTTCTGCCCAGAGTGTATGTCCTCTTGCTTGCTTTTGGAGTAGACCTTTCAAGTACAGTGGCTACTGAGAAGGCAGAGAGGAGAAAAACATTCTCAAAGGTAATCACAGCACCAATAACATTTTAATTAGAAAATTGTCTATGGCTAGACTACAGGATGTAACTGTGCATGAATTCAGTGTAGCCCATTAGTATGTAACTTCCCTCAGGGCAATAATTGTTACCTTTATGTGAGAACACCTAACACAGTGACGTGCACATAGTAGGTGTTTTATAAAGGTTTAATTAAATTCACAGCATCATAAATCTAGAACTGGAAGGGGTTTGAGATCATCTTATCCAACTCCTTCATTTTACTGGTAAGGAAACTGAGGCTCAAAGAGATTGAGTGACTTACTTCAAGGCACACATCTTAAAATTAGGTTTGACACCCTATCGTTTGAATGTAACCTTCAAAAAGAGCCTACTGAAGATCATTATTTCAAGGCAAAATTTGTAAAAAAAAAAAATTATGGAGAAACTATTTTATTTGAAATTGAATTAACAATGTTCAAAAACAAAGAATGTCATTTGTTGTATTTTTCACAACATATTTGGCCTTAGGGAAACAAGCCAGCAGAATGAAAAGAGAAAGGTACGAACTACAAAGTTTCCCTTTTGCCTCTTTCTATGATTCTGATTATCTCTACCTAGTCAGTCCTGTAGATAATCAAAGAAAGATGATTTTAGCTTCAGGATACAACTCTTCAGCTGCTGTTGATCTAAAACATACAGATGTCCTGAGTTCAACAAATAAACATTTTTAATTAAATAGAAATTGTGAAATAGTAAATTTGACCTGTGGTAGCAATATTTTGTGAAATAAAAGAATACCAGCGTGCATAATGAAACCACCAAACCAACAGGCACATCTTTTGTTTCTAGAATTGGGAAAGCACACTTTGCTGATAGATATCAAGTATATATGTCATTGCTTTGTTGAATTATGATGATTATAATAGTCTCTCCACTGACAGTTGAGAGTTCCTTCCTAGGCAGCTAGGCAGCATAGTGTAGAGTAATCGGTAGGACATCGAATCTGGCCTCAAAAACTTACTAACTGTGTGGCTCAGCAAATCACTTAACTTCTGTCTATCAGTTTCCCCAACTGTAAAGTGAGGATGATAATAATAGCATCTACCTCCTTGGGGTGTGGTAAAGATCAAATGAGATCATTGCAAAACAGTACAGTGCTTGGCACATAATAGGCAATTAACAAATGCGTATCTTCCCCTTCTCCCTTTTAGAAGATCTCCATGTTTTGTTTTATACAACTTCCTGATTAGCATGAATTATTGGAGAACTTCCGTTCGTCTTCTAAGGAATAATGGGTAGCATTTTCTACACCTATGGCATTAGCCCATGGCTCAACTAGTCTAGCTTTCTCTAGTGCTCTGCCCATTGTAAAAGACATCCATTGGCTCTTTCTCCATTCTTTCAATTGTTGTGTTCTCCATATGGATCAGCTGTGGTTCCTTAGTCACAGAAGGTCACATTCTGAGCTGGGACTGAACTTGCCAGTGAGTCAATTTTTAATAGGAACAATGTAATGAATGTGAGCTGCTCTAGTACCTTTCTCAAGCCTGTATCTGTATGTCTTTTCTTTTCCCTTGCTAGTCCACAAAAGAAGAAATTCAGTGCTTTCCACCGAGGGATTAAATCTTTCCAAAAACACAGAAATTTCTGACAATCACTGATGTCCTTAGGAAGGGTGAGTGCCTTGTGTATTCATGAGGTGATTCCAATCTTTGCTTCCCAGATTAATTAATCCATCAGATGAAAGCATCCTAATTAAGCTGAGATTCTGCTTGTACCAAGTTGCCTAGGGGTCCTAATAGAAAGAAAGCAGGCCTTGGAAAGTGTTGAAAACAAGGATGTGTTGGTGATTAAAAAAAAAAAAAAACAATACAGGCTTGTTCTGATTGGCCCACAGAGGGCAGAACTGGAAGCAGTGGGTGAAAATTGTAAAGAAATTAATTTAGGCTTGCTGTGATAAAAATGATTCAAGCTATTCAGAAGTAATGTATTATGGTATGTGCGTAGAGTGCTGGACTTGGAGGCAGGAAGACTCCAGGGAGTTGGGTTCAAATCTACCTCAGATATTACAAACTAGGTATGTGATCCTGGTCAGGTTACTTAACATGAGCGTCAGTTTCTCCATCTGTAAAATGAAGATAGCTATAGTGCCAACCCCCCCAGACTTGTTGTGAGGATCAAATAAGATAGAAGTGTATTAAACAGCTGCTATAAAAGTAGAAGGGGCTGCCTCAGGGGTGGGATTTCCCCCTCAGTAGAGGGCATCGAGAAAAAGGCTGGATGACCATTTGTTCAGTATGTGGTTGTAAAGATTATTTTTCAGGAATGAATTGCCACTGGCGTCCCCAAGAACTCTCAAATTTTGTAATTTATTCCTGCGGTGCCTCATTTATCCCTTTTGTCCCTACTCCTTTTCCCAAGCTCTAAATGCTTGTTGACTTAATTCTTTTGTGCCCTGGAGTCTTTGAGATTCATGGGAAACTTATGGACCCCTTCTCAGAGTACATTTTAAATGTAAAAAATAACATAGGATTACAAAGAAAATCAATCCTATTCCAAGACAATTCCAAAAGACTCATGATGGAAAACTCTTTCTTTCCACATTCAGAAAAGAATTATGGAGTCTAAATGCAGATTGAAGCATACACTGTTTCCATTTCTTTTGCTTGTTTCTTCTTTCTTGTGGTTTTTGTTCTGATTCTTCTCTCACAACGTGACTAATGTGGAAATGTATTTAACATGATTGTAATGTATAACCTATATCATATCGCCTGCTAGCTTCAGGGGGTGAAACAGAAGTGAGGAAGGGAGAAAAATTCGGAACACAAAACCTTACAAAAATGAATATTGAAAATTATCTTTACATGTAATTAGGAAAAAATAAAATGAACTAATATTTTAAAAGGAAATTAATTCTATTGAAATATAGTTATTAAAGTCTTGGGGGCTTTTAAGTTCATGAACCATGGGTTAAGAACTCCTGTAGGGGCAGCTAGGTGGTGCAGTGGATAGATAAAGCACCGGTCCTAGATTCAGGGGTACCTGAGTTCAAATCTGAGCTCCTACACTTGACACTTACTAGCTGTGTGACCCTGGGCAAGTCACTTAACCCCCACTGCCCCGCAAAAAAAAAAAAAAAAGAACTCCTGTAAAGAAATTTGGGGAGAGGTATTAAGGCCAAAATGACTTCTATGTCATCCCTGGAACTGAACCTACATGTTTATAGTTATTTTTAAAAATATGTACTTAAACATAATCCTTTCCATACACAAAGCAGACAAGATTGTTTATGAAACTGACTTTCAATTATCTTCATATACCATAGTTATCTTTAGGCCTTTCCTCCACTGATAGGTACTTTGCTTCCATGTCTTTGCTGTAACAAAAAAAGTTTTGTACCTGAGGCTACTTTCTCCCTATCTTGGATCTCTTTGGGGTGTAAACCTAGGAGTGAGATCCCTGGAGGAACTTTGGGGTTAGCTTCTGTGGTGTTTTCTTTTGAAGAGTCCCATGAGATAGATAGGATAAAAGCTATTTTATGCCTAACAAGGTAATGGGACTTGCCCAATGCCACCCAGATACATGTCAAAGTCTGGGCAGGATCCCAGGGACTTGGCTGGTAGATTCAGTGTTCTTTCCCCTACCACCTGCAGCTTCTGGAAGACAACACCTATATAGTCTAATTTATAAACTGTCACAGATGCCCAACCCCCACATCCATGGTTGGATGCAAGATTCTGATTGAATAGAAATGGTCGTATTCTCTTCCTGAGAAAACAATGCCGTCTGCCACATGAAATGCCTGATAGAACTGTACCACATGGGTGGCAGAAGAGAGTTTCAATTGAGCAGGATACAACCAGAATCGTCTCTCTACATTGGTTATTCCACCACTAAAATTGAATCACAAAGGATCTGGACCTAGTCTAATTATTTCTTGGAGTAATTCATGATTGTAAATGAAATGAATAAGCACCTTCTGTGGCCCAGGGCATACGGAAAATTCAGCCAAGAATCTGAGTTATGTTTAACGGATATACTTATTTATTTCAGAGGAAACCATTAGGAAAAACCAGCTATAGCGGTTTGAGCATCTATTGTTAGTCGGAGGCTGGCTTTAGAATGAGCCTGTCAAGTCCCCATCTGCTCAGATGCTTCATCTTGGATAGCCAACCAAAGAGATTTCCCTTTTCCCTTTGCTATTTGTTAAATTCTGCTATGGCTGTCTGGGATTCAAGAAATGCCTTGATTCTCCCTCCCTTTCACCCCTACTTCTCAACCTCTGTGCTTTTGGACAAGTCGCAGCTTCTCCATTTAGGACATTAGGGTTCATTTACTCTCTTCTCATTCTACTTCTTTCTCTTCTACTCTCTTTTCCTTTCATCCTATTTTGCCTGGTGATCTCATCACCTCCTATGGATTCAATTATCTTCTCTATGAGGATGAGTCCCAGATCTACTTATCCAACCCTTACCTCTAGTCTCACATCTCCACCTGCCTGTTGGACATTCAAAATGGATAATCCATAGATATTTTACACTCAACATGTTTAAACTTGAACTCATTAACTCTTTGGGTGGGGGGGGCAATAAGTGACTTGCCCTGGGTCACACAGCTAGTAAGTGTCAAGTGTCTGAGGCCTGATTCGAACTCAGGTCCTCCTGAATCCAGGGCTGGTGCTTTATCCACTGTGCCACCTAGCTGCCCCAAACTCATTAACTCTTCACCCAAACCTTCCCTCCTTCCAACGTTCTCTATTATTATTGAGGGCACCACCTTCCTTCCTGTCCTCCAGGCTCATGACCTAGATATCACTCTGGACTCCTTTCTCTCACCCCCATCCCATATGCAATCTGTTATCAAGGTCTGTAACTTTCACCTGTGCCACACCTCTCAGAGAGGCTCCCTTCTCTCCTCTGACAATCCCACCCCACCTGGTGCAGGCACTCATCTCCTTATGCCTGGCTCCTACATCAAGTGCTCACTCCAATCTCTCCTCTGCTTAGCCACCAAAGTGAGGTCTTGGTATTTCCGACCCCTGTTCACTAAGCTCCGGTGACTCCCTATCACCTCCAGGATCACATAAAACCCCTCATCGCCCGGACCCTTCTACCTTTCTGGGCTTCTTATATCTTCTACCCCACATACTCTGTCATCTAGTGGCACCAGCTCCTCTGCTGTCCCTCACACCTGATAGTCCATCGGCTGAAGCCTTTCCTGCTCCCCCTTAAGGCTAGTTCCTTCCCTCTGTGATTATCTCAAATTTATTCTGTATCTGTCTTGTAAGCACATGGTTCTTTGAATGTTGTCTCTTTCATTAGACTACAAACTCCCTGAGGGTGGGGGCTTTTTCTGCCTTTCTTTGTATCCCCAGTGCATAGTCCAGTGCTTGGCCCATAGGAGGTATTTAATTAATGCTTGTTGACTAGCTAACGATATCTCAGGGATGCTGAGGGATGACTGCAAAGAAAAACTACTGGGGAAAATACCTGATGCTATATTTTTTACATCCTAACCCACCTATAACACATAGTCTTGGAGATCTCCCTCATGATCAGAGAAATTAAGTAACTTGCTCATGGTCACATCAGAGGAAAGATCGGAATTATCTTCCTGATTCCATCCCCAGACCATGCCATCTCTCTCCTTGAGAAATTACTTCCTGTATTTTTGTATGTCTGCCAATAGATCTTGCTTTTTTCAAGAGCTTGGAAGTTCCTTAAGAGCCCAGACAAATTCATTTTCTTTTTCTATCCCAAGTTCCTTGCAGTCACTCAATAAATGCTTGTTGATTAATATTTCTGTCATTACATTAAATAACCAAATATTCACTCTTCCTGCCCTATGTCCCAGAGCCTTTCTACCTTCTTAGCTAATAATAATTAACATTTATTTAGCCCTTTAAGATCTGTAAACATTATATACATATACATGTGTATATATGTCCATATTTTATATATTTATAGAGAGAAAGAGAAGGAAAGGAAGAGGGAGAGAGGGCGAGAAAGAATAGAGAGAAAGAGACAGGGAGGGAGAGGGAGAAGAGGAGAGAAAGAGAAACGAAGAGGGAGAGAGGAAAAGAGAAGAGAGAAGAAGATGGACAAAAGGAGAAAGGGAGAGTTGGAGAGAGGGAGGGAGAGAGAGAGAAAAAGAGAGAGAACTCTCATTTTGGGGGGGGTTGGGGGTTTTTGTGTGTGTGAGGCAATTGGGGTTAAGTGACTTGCCCAGGGTCACAAGGCTAGTAAGTGTTAAGTGTCTGAGGCCGGATTTGAACTCAGGTCCTCCTGACTCCAGGGCCGGTGCCCTATCCACTGCGCTACCTAGCTGCCCCAGAGAGCTCTCATTTGATCTTCAATGTTGGAAGGTAGATGAACTCTACTTTTCATACAAAATGTCCTCTTGTTTCCAGGCTGTGACTCTCTATCTCCTGACACGGTGCCTTGGACCGAGTTAGTATATAAGCCAGGAACACTGGGAATTTCTCACTTCAGTCAGGGCTTAGTGGAACTTCCCCCTCTTACCCAAGACCTTTCTTGGTCTTCCCACTTGGTAGGAGGACTTCCCCCAGATGCTTACAGTGACTTTGTATATTTTTTATTTGAGTTGTTTATATATTTTATATTGACTTATAAGATTATGAGTTTAGAGCAGGAACAGTCCTCAGAGGTCACTGGGCCCAACCCTTACTCTACTGAGTCCTAGAAGTCAAGTGACTTGCCCTGGGTCACACACAGCTCGACTTCTCTACATGTTTCTCCCCTGGCAGAACGTAAGCTCCTTAAGAGTTGTTGCAGTTTCATATTTTCTTTGTCTCCCCAGCACCTGGCACGGTACCGGGCACATCAAAGTTTCTTATAAATACTTGCTCAATTAAACGCAGAACTGCATGGAATATGTATGTGTTAAGTCTGGGCAGCGGCATTTTTGTATCCCTTGTCATTTACATCAGATTTTCCTATATTCCCCAATCAATGTTTCTCTTTCCTTAGCCCTATGAATTGTCTCCTGCTGAGTTATTCTAGGCAGAAGGGAATAGACTACACCGAGCATGTACAAGAATTGCCTTCCTTATACACTGTCAGTGTTCCCAAAATTTGGTAAATCAGTTACTTAGATCTAGGAATATATTTTCCTATAAGGAATAAAAAATTCTTACAAGGGAATCCAGCATCTCCCTCCACCTGATGTTTTAAATCAAGGGGTCCCAGGATCTTCTGATGGCAACTCCTTATGACAATTGCATTTGGGGGGGATAAAGGGCAAATTATTTTCCCAGAATCATCTCCATGATCAGAGCCTGACCAGTAGGTACCTCCGAGCCTTTATAAATCACCAGAGCCATGCCTAGTCCCTGACCACTCACTGTCTCTTTATATTAAGGGTTCTTAACCTGGAGGCCAAGAATGGACCACTCTGACCTCCCACAAAGAGATCTTACAAGTCTTTCTTGATCTTCCTCCTAACACACACATCATAGCACTATAACACTTAACACTTACTAGCTGTATGACCCTGGGCAAGTCACTTAACCCCAATTGCCTCACTAAAAAAAAAAAAAAAATGAAAAAATGTCATTAAGTTAAGCTATTCAAGGAGGGGAGGGAGAATCTGACTCCAAGTACCCCCACCACAAAGGATCAGATCTATCCCGGCAATTTATTAGATATTTGGAAAGAAATGATTCTTAAAAGTTAATGGGAAATATGCAATGCAAAGACTCTTGCAAATGCAAGGAACATTGATTGAACACTCAGCAAGGATATCGATTGTTTTGAGGTCCAAAGGAGATGATGTGTGTAAAGTGCTCTACAAACTATGGAGGTTAAGGTAGATACGGAGTTATGGGGAGAGTAGCGGGCAGAGTCAGAAAGACCTGTATTCAAATCCTGTCTCAAACACATACTGGTTACATCATGCCAAGCAGGTCATTTAATCTCACTGGACTTCTGTTTCCTCTTCTGTTGAAGTCAATGACATTGAAGGCCTTCTGGCTGTAAAGTAGGTAACCTACTTTTATTTATTTATTTATTTTTGGCAATCTGATGAAGTTCAAGGACTCCTTCTCAGAATTGTTACCCACACTTATAATAAAAGGAACTGTTAAATTTCAGTTTGAGGTTAATGAGAATAAAGAATTTTTTCCCTTCCATGTTTATAGGACCCCCTGAAATCTATCCATGGATTTCAATTTTAAAAGCCCTGCTCTAATTCTACAACCCTATCTAAAGTTCAATGATGGTCCCAAATTTTGAAACACACAGTTGCCATCCACTCTCTAATACTGTATTTTTTAACTCTTTCTTCCTGTATGCGCACTATAAACCACCAGTAGAATATGAAATCCTTGAGACAAGAACTATTTGGAGTTTTAAAAAAATTAGCTTGCTTTTATTTTGTATCCCCAGGACATCACACAACACTTGGCACATAGTAGGTGCTTATTACTTATGCATTGACTTTAATTTTTATTATATTTATATATAAATATTATTAATTATTTTAATTACTATGTATTATTATAAATACTTATTGCTGTGATTTTGACTGATTCCAAATTGCAAAGACAATAACGCTATTAAAAAAAAGAAAGAAAGAAAAGAAAAGAAAAGAGAAGTATGTTCATATGAGAGCTGCTGTGACTTTATTAGCTATAGCTAATTGAATGTGACCAAGAACAGGGTGTTTCTATTTCATGTAACAGGAAATACAGATCAATGACAAATGTCTGCTGTTTCTTAACAAACCCAAGAAAAGATTTAAGAAGGCTCTTCAGGCACACATTTGCTACTCTTTATCATTTAGTATTTATGAATGATAATGGTTTTTTAATGTACTGGGCATCATAAATTGATTATTTTACAATGAAGGATAAACTTCATGGAGTGGATCCACACAGAAGCAGCAAATGGGGCATGACTCCAAGACCATACATATACATGTCTTCCCTGTGCCTCTGCAGAAGCCAGTCAGTTATGCACATGTAACAAAAGAAAAACTGACCTGTTAACAGAGGTTGTTAATTGTGCTTCTGCCTTAAGAGTGCAAGGTACGTAAAATATATTTAATAATTTCTAAATTTTAATTTGTGGGGCACTTCGTAAACATCTTGTACATCCCTGATTTGACCTCCTTTAGGAAGACGGCCCTATTTTTTGCTTAATAAAAACTAGCTACAGTTCTAAGTCCCCTGTAAATTATATGGCTGTGGTTTCTTCCAAGAGCATGTTCCTCTTAAAAGTTTTAGTACTGGCCTCTAAGTGGTGTCTACTTGAAGACAGGCATATAACTAACTGAAGACAGGGATGCTCTTATTTGTATGCTAAGAGGAGAAAGCCTGCCAAAAAGAAAAACAAAAACAAAAAACAAAGGGGCAGCTAGATGGCGCAGTGGATAGAGCACTGGCCCTGGAGTCAGGAGTACCTGAGTTCAAATCTGGCCTCAGACACTTAACACTTACTAGCTGTTGACCCTGGGCAAGTCACTTAACCCCCATTGCCTCACCAAAAACAAACAACAAAACAAAACAAAACAAAAGTTTCATTGATGCCTTCTGCTTATGTGTGGCAGTTATTTCCTGACATAACCTCCCCTCCATTAAAACCTTCCTTGGTAACAAAGGAAAAGAGTTCAACAAAACCAGCAACACAGTTATGGTGGGTAAGAGTATGCACAACCAACTTTTCATGCCTACAGAAAAACCACTCCCCATTCTTCACCCCACCATCCACCATCATCACTACCTTTCCAAAAGCAGTGAAGTGAATTTCATCATGTTTTCTCTGAGACCAAGATTAAGCATTACATTTAGGTGGGGCAGTGGATAGAGTGCTGGACCTGGAGTCAGAGAGATCTGAGTTCAATTCCAGCCTCACACCCTCAGTATTTGGGAATGCCTGGAAAAGTTACTTAATCGTTGCCTTCCTCAATTTCCTAATCTATGAAATGAGAATAATAATAAACCATATCCCCTATTGTTAGGGGTAGGGAGAAATGAGATATTTGTAAAGCATTTAAAGTGCTACATAACCACTAGCTATTATTATTACGTTCAGTTTCTGAAAGTTCACCTTCCTTTTACTATTTTTGAAATTTGTATTATTGCATCTATGTTCAATCAATCAATCAATAAGCATTTATTTAAGCAACTATTATGTGTCAGGCACCATGATAGGCACTAGGGATAGAAAGACAAAAAATGAAACAATCCTATGTTCAGGTAGTTTACATTCAAACAAGGGAGACAAGTACATATATAAATACGTACAGAATAAATATGAATGAATAGTAAAGCATTTATTTGGTGCTTAGAATCTTTATTCCCAAGGATCTCACATTCTAATAAGAAACATAATCTATATAGGGTTCAGCTACAAATAGAAGGAAAGGTTCTATGATATATAAAGAGAATAAATGCAAATAAAAATAAAGTAGTTAACTTCAAGATAATTAGATTGTGTGTATTTTTCTTCTGGTTCTCTTTATATCAATTCATAAAAAGGCTTTCTAGGTTTTTTTGGTCTCTTATTCTTCAATTCTTATAGAACTATACTATTCTATTGCATTCTATAAAAACAATTTGTGCAGATATCCACCAAATGTTGGAGTTTCACTAGAATATATTAAGTACCTACTTAATTAAAAACCTACTTATAGTAAGTACCTACTTAACATATATTAAGTACCAACTAGCATATATTGTGCTAAGTTTGATGATTACAAAGAAAGGCAAAAGACCAACAGTCCTCCTTCTCAAGGAGTTCACAGTCTAATTTCCAGAATTTTGCTATCAGAAGTGTTGCAATGAATGTTTTCATTTATGTGAAACCTTTCTTTCTGTCTTTGGTATCTTTGGGGTATATGCTAAGTAATATAGTATGTATGTATATGTGTATATATGCATGTGTATATATGTGTGTACGCATGCATATATGTGTGTATGTATATAAGTATATTTATATACATATATAATCCACATATGGAATTAAATATTATGACATAACGTAATTAGATCATGTAGTCTATATCATTTTAAAGTTTCACTGATGCTTTTTGTCCTTTGCATACTTTCTCCCATCCCCCATTACCACTGAACCCTCAAAGAAAAAGTAAACAGAAGCCAAAACTTTTTAACCAGAGGAGGGTGTTGTGTTTTATCATCTATCCTCTAGAACCATTATGGTTGGTTGCTTTTTAAACAAATTCAGCTGCCTTTTAGGGTTGCTGTTTTCATTTATAATTATTGTATATTTCACTTTCCTGGTTCTGCTTTCTATGATCTTTGTCAGTTCACACAAGTCTTACTAGGTTTCTCTTAATTTCTCGCATTTGTCATTTTTCATGGCTTAGCAGTATTCCATTATATTCAAATGTCATTCTTTCCCCCCTAGTCAAAAGTCACCTACTTTATTTCTAATTGGGGCTATCCCAAAGGATGTTGCTATTCATGTTTTGGTATTTCTGGGGCTTTTCTTCCCTTCTTTGACCTCTATGGGGCATATGACCACTTGTAGATTCTCTAGGCTAAAGAATATGAACAGTTTTATTGCTTGTTTCAATTGAAATCTTAATTTTTCACCAAGTCTCTGGGTCTCTTCCAGGAAACCATGAAGATGTTAATCTGAGGTGGGGAGGTTCTATCTCCATTTGAAGTGGCATCTACACAGCTTTTTGATTTTTGTATCCATTTTTATGTCTTTTCATAAGTTTCATAAATGGAGACACCTTATGTGTCCAAGGAACTGAAAAGTTTGTTAACGGTTCTGTGATACTTTCACCAAGTTTTCATAGAATTGCAAAGTTTTCTATCATCCTCCTTTCTAAGATATTACAAATAAGTTGATATTCTGAACCAGTCTTGCACTTGATTCCAAATCTTTTTGGTGACAAGAAAATAAAATACTCACTTTTGTTCTTAAATCATTTTTCTGTTGTGTCTGACTCTCCATGACCCCATTTGGAGTTTTCTTCGCAAAGATACTAGAGTGGTTTGCTATTTCCTTCTCCAGCTCATTTTACAGATGAGGACCCGAGACAAACAGGGTTAAATGATTTGCCCAAGGTCACACAGCTAGTAAGTGTCTGAGACCAGATTTGAACTCACAGAAGTGAGTTTTCCTGAGTCCAGGCCCAACACTCTATCCACTGCATGACCTAGAGCCACCTAAAGGCAATTTCTAGACTCTTCCTCTGATGGCAAATTTATTTATCAATTAATGTCAGTAAAGGTGTTAGTCAATGTCTTTTCTTTTAATTATTTCCCAGTTTTTTACAGCGATAGTTTATTTTAAGAAGACTCATTGGAGTTGGCTCAAGTGCATACAATTTCTCATCTTTATCCTTTCTTTTAATGAGGCACTGATTTTGAACTTTGCTTGAACAAGCTGGTGGTCTAACTGACAGCTGTTTCAAAAATGACTCACATGAATAAGTCTTTAATTGCCTATAAGTATACACAATTTCATTCTTAGGGTTGTTATTTAATGCTTAACATTCACAGCACTTCCTGAATCTTTTCTTATAGAAAGTGTTTCCAATCTGTTTTACCATGCTGTTGTTTTTTTTCATAATTTCCCCAAATGCTTACTTTTGTATGGAAGGTCTCAAGATCCTTGTAGAGTCAATTCCATCCTCTTCAACACATCAATTACAATTATTTTCATGGTGACCTCTTTCCAAATGCTTATCATGAGTATTGCAATACAAGGCAGTCAAATGTCTCATGAAATGATGTCCTTTGTGTCCTTGGTAAACAATAAAAACAACTCAGCCGGTTCTTTTATCTGACTCTCCTAATGAACAGCAACTTCCTCTTGTCTTCTGTATTGTCTGTAATGATAATATAGTATTTCCACTCCTTGTTCACTGGAAAAGCATCTCACATTTAGAATACCAACGGCTAAATCAGAGTCTGTACGACAATAAAAACAAAACAAAAATCAGTGGGATTCTCTGTACCTCTACCCTCTTCTGCCACCATAATTGCAGAAACTAAAAGGGACCACACAGGACTAAGGGCCACTTTTTTCACTTCCCCTTCTTAGATTGTTATGGCCAAAGAAATCATTATCAGTTGTGCATCATCAGAACTGCCCTAGGACTCTTCTCCTCAACCCTATGCCTCAAGGGGTTCTCTATGCATTAGAGAACCCTACTCAATATAAACAAAAAATTATTAAGATAAAAAATGAAATATGCAGAATAATACAAAATAATTATGAATAACCTACACAACCAAGCAAATGTTACCAATTTGTATGGGGTAAGTATATTGGGTAGTATATGTGAATGTCCAAATACACCTAAATTAAGCTAGTCAATTGCCCTGTAATAGACAGAATTGTTCTGGATTCTTATAGGCCTGCATATAGGGCAAAGACACCTGAAAAGTGTTCCACATTTGCTCATCTTCTCTATGTTCCCTATTTTCAGTGAATCCCTTGATAGTTCATATATTTGTCAGCATTTTTAAATTTATGGAACAAAACAAGCATTTCTATAACATAGTATAATTTTAAAAAGATGATTGCACATCAAACTCCAGATCTACTATGTATAACTTGCTATTCTCTTTAAATATACATTTTAAAATGTATTTTATTTTTAATTTATGGAATAACACAAGCAATTTTAAAACTTGATTTTATTTTTAATACATGATAGTTATTTTTAACTACATGAGTCACTTGGAAATACAATGTACACTGTTGACTGAATATGCTGTTGCAGAGAATAAATGTAATAATAATAATATAAATGTATACTACTGTGTGCAAAAACAGTAGGCAAGAACCTTATCCATTATTACAAGATTCTTCTTTATTAGAGAAAAGTGATCTAATTGCCCATGTTAGGGGTCAGTCTGGGTGAAAAACTTGTAAAAAACTTGCATCATGGACAACATTGATAGTAATATTATCATTTTCTCACCTGAAGTACCAAAGCATCATTGCTTAATTTCAGGATTTTCTTTTGACATCTCACATGCATTTTAGGTTTAAATTAGAAAAATATTCTTGGCAATATTAATTTTTAAATATTAATATCAGTAGCATACTATCTATGTTGTGCACAGTTAATTGTTTTTGATGTCCTGTTTTGCTTCTTATAAATATCTAATATGTCCCACAGTGGCTGCTTAAAAATTCTTGGTTCCACTTAAATGCAAATGGTTATTTTTAATATTATTTGTTGTATTGGCAGTAGAAGTGATTTTGTACAAAATGACAAATATGGGAATGTTTTACATAATCATATATGTATAACCCATATCTAATTGCTTGCAGCTTCAGTGAGGGGCAGGGGAGGGAGGGAAGGAGGGATAAAAATTGGAACCCAAAACTAAATAAAAATGTTTATTACATTAAAAAATGGAATATTAACACTGTCTTTACATTTCATAGTGCCTTGGTTTTTAAAAATAAGATATTCTTTCTTGAATTCTTTCTTGAAATTAAAATAATCACTTTTTGATCTTAAAAATATTTTATTATTTTCTAGTTACATGTAGTTTTCAACATTTGTTTTATAAGATTTTGAGTTCTAAATTTTTTCTCCCTCCCTTCCCTCCCCCTTCCCAAAGACAGAAAGCAATATGATATAGGTTGTATATTTACAATCACATTAAACATATTTCTGCATTAGTCATGTGAAAGAAGAATCAGAGAAAAAGGGAAAAACCTCAAAGAAGAAAAAAAAGTAGAAACAGTGTGGTTCAATCTGCATTCAGATTATACAGTTCTTTTTTTCTGGATGTGAAGAGCATTTTTCATCATGAGTCCTTCAGAATTGTCTTGGATCATTCTATTGCTGAGAAGAGCCAAGTCTATCACAGTTGATCATCACACAATGTTGCTGTTACTGTGTACAAAGTTCTCCTGGTTTTGCTCACTTCACTCACCATCAGTCCACTTAAGTCTTTCCAGGTTTTTCTGAAATCTGCCTGCTCATTATTTCTTACAACACAATAGTATTCCATTACATTTATATACCATATGCGATGAAATAATGGGATTTAGCAGATACTCAAAGACCCACCTGGAGATTAATCTACACTGATTGAATCAAGTAAGAGTGATTGACTGCTGATTAAGCCTACTGGATTAAGTTACTTAAGTTAATTGGATTGTAATCACATCTGGCTATCCCTTAAGAAGGTATTGTTCTCAGAAACTAGACTGAACTCAACTTGAGAACACCTTCAAAGCCAATGGATTTGGATGACGCCAACCAATCATCTTGAAGCAGTGTGTAAGGACCGCCTCTGTTCCAGATCTATAAAAAGCTTCCACAAACAGCTTGCTAGTGTGTTCCTGATTAAAGCAGGCTCGTAGAGGAGGACTTGAGGAAGAACCCAACCAGGCTGGAACTCTAAGCTAGACTGGAGTTGAAGCTTCTGATTTAAGGTGACCACAATTTAGATTTTAAACATCACACATTCCCCAATTTGTGGGCACCCCCTTGATTTCCAATTATTTGACACAGTTTTTATTATATAAACAAAATCCATCAAAATTATAATTTAAGAAAGTGAAATAAAGTGGAATTTACATTTCAATTGTTACAAACAATATATTTTCATGTTAAAAATTATATTACACCTTCTTTTCTTCATCAATATTATGACAGTTTAAACACACAAACATAAGTACAAATTTAAAATATCAGCCCTGGATTCAGGAGGACCTGAGTTCTAATTTGGCCTCAGACATTTGACACGTACTAGCTGTGTGACCCTGTGTGACCCTGGGCAAGTCACTTAACCCCCATTGCCCTGCAAAATAAATAAATATAAATTTGAAGAAAGAATAGTTTCTTTTGTGAATTTTTAAAAACAAAACTTTTTTTAAAAAGATTATATATTTTATAAAACCAAGGGTTGAACTAAATCAATAGACTGAATATAGTCAAGGTTTGTCAGAAACAGAAGATAGCCCCTAACAAGGCCCGGTAAGCATACTAAAACTGAAGCACCCAAATGGGGATACCAAAGTCTGTGGTCATTATTACTTCCTTAATGGCTTCATTATACATTGGCAGCAGAAACATTCCTCCAGAGCTGGTTATTGGTAACGGATCTCTGAGCTTGTTCTTTGGCATGTGTGACTGTCTAGTTTACTGTTCTGAGTGTGGATTGCTTCACATATAACTACTGTAATCTTTCCTTGGCCAGTTTGGTTTCTGACCCCTTTTATATCTAGTATTTGAGTCTCTGTGACCTGCCTGGGCTTGAAGTGACAACTGAATTGGCTACTGCATCTGGGAAGGCTTATTCCCTCAGTATTTCCTAGGTATGTGGAATCCCATACCTATTCTCACCCTCACTCCCAAGAGTTCAATTTGGTCTTGGTACAAACCACCTAGCACAGGTAAGCCATAAAGGAACCAATACCTGAGACAACAGTTTCTAAACAATAGGAATAGAAGTTAATTTCATTGTAATTCAGGAAGGGATCCAGTTATGTGCATTGGTAGAGGGGTCAGCTTTAAACCAGAAGAGACCTTCTTCTTTTGGAACTGGAAAAAAAAAAAAGAGTGTGAGACTGGATAGAGAAATACACAACAAGGTCTGCTGACCACTCCTACTCAGTGTCCTTCATTGGACCCTCATGTAGACCATACTCATTAATCTTGGATATTCTCTAAGGCCATGTCACCCTCACTCCTCACTCTCTTTTATCCCGAACCATGTCCAGTTTGTTGTCAAGTCCTGTCAATTCTACCTTTGTGACATCTCTTATTTATTCTTCCTTCTCTCCTCTGACACTACCATCATCACCCTCATTCAGGTCCTTATCACTTCACCCCTGGATTACTGCAACAGCCTTCTGGTTATCCCCACCTGCCACAAGTGTCTTTGTTCTTGTTTGTCTTCAATTCAGCTGTTAAATTGATCTTCCTAAAACACAGGTCTTACCATTTCACACCCTGCCCCCCTGCATTCAGTAAACTTCAGGGGCTCCTTATTATCTCTAGGATCAAATATAAAATCTTCTGTTTGGCTTTTAAAACCTGTAATAATCTGGCCCCTGTCTACCCTTCCAGTCTTCTTACACCTCTTTTCCTCCTATATACTCTGATCTGGTGACACCTGTCTTCTAGCTGTTCCCCATTCATAACAATTCCATCTTCTTCACTGGCTGACTCCTGTACCTGGAATTCTCTCCCTCCTTATCTCTTCCTCTTGGCCTCACTGGCTTTCTTCAAGTCCCAGCTAAAATTTTAATTTCTACCAAAAAAATCTCTCTTGATCCATCTTAATGCTAGGGCTTCCCCTCTGTGATTATCTGCAATTTATCCTATAATTTATGTTTGTGCATAATTGTTTGCATAATATTTCCTCCATTAGACTTTGAACTCCACGAGCAGGAACCATCTTTTGCCTTTCTTTTGCATTCCTAGTACTTAGCATAAAACTTGGCACTTAGTAAGGGTTTAATAAATGCTTGTCAAATGGACTTGCTAAATTAATAAGGATTAAGGCAAAAACATAGTCCCTGCCTTCAACAATCTCATTGGGGGGGAGAAGGGGGGCAATGAAGGTTAAGTGACTTGCCCAGGGTCACACAGCTAGTAAGTGTTAAGTGTCTGAGGCTGGATTTGAACTCAGGTCCTCCTGACTCCAGGGCCAGTGCTTTATCCACTGCACCACTTAGCTGCCCCCAACAATCTCATATTCTAATGGGGGAGACAACATGTAAATAACAATGCAAGCAAAATAGGTAGAGTATATAGAAGGTAATCTCAAAGGAAAGGAGGTAGTGGGGAAAGGTTTCTTACAGAAGGTAGGATTTGAGCTAAATTGAAAAAGAAGTCAGTGTGTGAACTGACTGAAAGAACTGGAGATATTTAGCCTGAAGCTCTCTTCAAGTATTCAAAGGGCTGTCATGTAAAAAGGGTTCTATTTCTAGAGGGAATCATTTAAGCAGAGGGCAGAAATGGTTTAGTTTCAGGAAAAACTTCATAATAAGTATAGTTATCCTTAAGTGAAGCGGGTTCCCTGGGCAGGTTGTGTGTTCCCCTGTATTGTTGGTCTTCAAGCAACATCAAGATGACCTCTTTTGGGCAAGCTGTACAGGGAACTCTTTTTTGGGTATGGGCTGGACCAGATGACCACTGCGACTCCTCTGTTAGATCCCTGTGTCTTTCCACTATAGACATTACTTTAGTCCATCCATTTATCAACATCATCCAACCAATTCTTTTCCCACAAAATTATACCAGGGGTTGAGGTGGTATAAAAGAAAGAGTGTAAGTCTGGCCTCAGACACTTGACACTTACTAGCTGTGTGACCCTGGGCAAGTCACTTAACCCTTATTGCCCCACCAGAAAAATAAAATAACATTATAATGGGGGCAGTTAGGTGGCACAGTGGGTAAAGCACAGGCCCTGGATTCAGGAGGACCTGAGTTCAAATCTGGCCTCAGACACTTGACACTTACTAGCTATGTGACCCTGGGCAAGTCACTTAACCCTCCTTGACCCACCCCCAAAATAAATGAACAAATAAATAACCAAACAATTAAACAAATAAATGAATGAATGGATAAATAAATGGATGAATGAATAAATGAATAAATGAAAGAAGAGTTGTAACGATTGGAATGACGCCACCTGCTGGAGACTTACTGTAGAAGAGTTCTGCCCATGAAGTGAAGGTCGTTGAGGGCAAGACCAGGAGTCTTTTCTTTGGCATCAGGAAGTGACACGGGCTAGTGGGAGGAGGAAGGAAGAGACTGGCGCTCGGTCTGGCTCTTTCCTTTGGACTCTGGTGGAGAGCGGAGCTAGAAATGTGCTCTCCCTTTAATAGATAGGAATCTAGGCCTTTCTTTCTCTCTTTACCAAATTCTTATTCTCCTTAATAAATGCTTAAAAGTCTAACTCTTGCTAAAGCTTATAATTTATTGGCGACCACTCATTAGATATTTTAGACAGTTCAGCTAGAATTTTAGCCCTTAACAGAGTGTATCCCCAGTTGTTCAGGAAAATGGTTTGAACTATTGTTTACATCTTCTCCATAAATAGCTCTTTGTAAAAGCTAAGAATAAAGATGGTGATGGTGGTGGTGGTGATGCTATCCCCTGTACACTTTTATGATTTAATCAGGAGACTTGGCTTCATTTCACAACTCTGTTCATGTATTGCTCATGAAATACTGGAAAAGTTGCATCACTTTTCTGGGTTTTCATTTTCTTATCTATAAAGTGACAGGGTTGAATGAAATGGTCTCTAAGGTGTGACCTAGCTCAAAACCCTATGATTCTTCTCATTGGCAAGGATATTATGAAAGTCTCTGCCAAAGGCAGACAAAGCACCATGCTCAGGTTTACTGTGGGTGCTTAATAATTCCTTGTTGGCTGACTGGCCTCTACATTCAAATACACATGCCACACATAAGTACTGTCACAGGCCATGGGGCTGGCTAGTGCCCTGTAATGCTTTGCATTGGATTCCTTTAACAATACTTAGTCTGGTGTAAATTTCAGGGTTTTGCTGGCACAGGTGGGGGGCAGCTAGTTAGCTTGCCTCCATTCATGAGCCATCTTGGCCAGAAATACATATATACTGTCTTGGACCTTGAGGTTAATTATTACTGTCCTGGCTGGAGAGTGAGTGGAGCATTGAATCCCAAATCCAGGACCTTGTCAGAGCAAAAAAAAGACAGAAAAGGCACAGGATGAAGAAACTTTCACCAATGTCAGCTGTGGGGTGAGTAACCAAGAGGTCAGTCAGTAGGAGAGAGAGGAAGAGAAGAGGAAAGCAGAAGTACTGATAGAATAGCCAGGAAAGCATTAGGATAAATGGATGTGCTCACAGTATTTACAGTGAGCTATGGACATTGGAAGCTGACATCACCTTTGCTGAGCTGGTCTATCAGCCTATGTGCATACGAGACCAGACTCCAGTATTTTGGAGTTTAAAGACATGCCGCCTTTGCCCTCTTGGCTGAAATGGCTAGAGGTTTCCCAGGGAAGAAGGCCTACAGCCCTCCCTTCTCCTTGGGGGTCAATGGCTGTGGAAATACCATACCAAAGTGGGTTTAATTCCACCATGTTTTTCTCCTGACCCTCAAGTGGGCTGAGTATCATTTGTATTCTGCATTGCTATTGAAAAGTAACTATTCCAAGAAATCATCTTGGATAATAAATGTTTCATTTTCATAAGGCATGGACTTTAAGACATGCATCTTTTAGAGAAATGTATCTCTAGTAGTGATATTTTTATGCAAGCTCTCCTTCCCATATTTTATAAGCAGGAATTCATTATCACTGTTATTTATTAAGCAATGAGTTTTCCTGGTAATCCTGCAGTTTTATGACAATTGTAGTACTTGATATTTCTATCATGGAAAAAGAGATAATCTTTAGAGCTAAGTAACATTTAACATCTTAACTTGCACAGTGTCTTGAAAAAAATATTTGGTAATATGATGAAACTAGTTTACAAAGATTTAGGATGGTGCTTCTGTTCCATCATAAATCACTACTGGCTTTAGGCCCCTGGCGCTTAGCTATATATTTCATAAGCTCAGATGTAGCCAGGGGCGTGCCGACAAATGTTTAACAATTGGCTCTCGGGGTGGGGGGAAGGGAGACGTACATATAACATACTTTAAAGTTTAAATTGCATTATTAACATTTCCTCCATAACTTTTTAAAGTCTATACAATGAACAAAGCCATAAATCAAGCCCAAATCTGTAGCATTTGCTGATTTCCATGATGTAAATATTCATACTAAATATCTAATATTGGCTCTAATGAGCCAGTAAAAACTGACTCTAGCATACTCCTTTAGGCAGCACTGGGGCAGTTAGGTAGTACAGTGGATAGAGCTCTGGGTCTGGAGTCAGAAAGACTTATCTTTCAGTGTTCAAATCCAGCCTCAGACAATTACTAGCTGTATGACCCTGGGCAAGTCACTTAATCCTGTTTGCTTCAGCTACCTTGTCTGTAAAATGAATTGGAGAAGGAAATGGCAAACTACTCCATTATCTTTGCCAAGAAAACCCCAAGTGGGGTCATGAAAAGTTGGACACAACTGAAAAACAACTAAACAACAATATATCCAACACCACATTCTCTGCCAAAAGTAGGCCGTGTGTGCCATTTAAAAACACAAATTAGAATCAAGTCACTTAAGGTGGCTCTTTTAGAAGGCATCCTGGTGTAGTGGACAGAGAAATTTGGGTAGGTGACCCCAGCTGGATGAGCTTGGACAAGTCATTTAACTATGTAGAGCCTCAGCTCATCTTTTGTTAAAGAGTGATAATGCTTGCACCTACCCATCTCATCCAATGATTATGAGGATCAAAAGGAAATGCTGTCGGTAAAGCAAACACTTTGTAAGCTCAGGAGTACAGGATAAATGTAAACCCTGCCTTATCTTAAGCTAAAACATCCTGTTTGGAATGGGGATAAACCAACTACAAATATACATATATGTATACACACATGCGTACACATATAATATAGAAAGGGAGGGGCAGAGACACAGAGAAAGAGACAGAAAGACAGAGATAGACAGAGGCAGAGAGACAGAGATAGAGATGGACAGAGAGAAACACATACAGAGACAGACAGAGACAGAGACAGAGACAGAGACAGAGACAGAGAGAGCTTGCAGTGCTACTAGGGCCTGATAGCAATTTCTCTTCCGGACATAGAACATTATATTCATTAATTCAAACCCTTTGCTAGATTTTGAACAATATGACCAACATGAGCCATGCCTTACAGGTGTTGACTGTCCCCATGTTCTTAACAGTCCCCTTGAAATGATATCACATATTGAGATAGAATATCACACAAGGAACTGAACTAATTCTTCATAGATTTGTCAAACAAATTATAAATAGATAGAGATATAGATAGATATGTATGTATGTATGTATGTATGTATATAAAGATCAATATTTCCCAAACTAATTGACAGATTTAGCACAATGCCAGTCAAAATATAGACACTGAAACAGATATAATAATGACATTAATATAGAGAAGTTGTTGTTGGTCCTTTGTTCTCAAAGAGGACCATGACAGATGTCATGTCTTGCAATGAATTGCATTTAAGTGAGGGAGGGCTGTGCAAAGTCACCAACCTCACTCTCTCCTCCAGAGCCATTTGGGTCCAGTGGCAAGATATACATCAGGACAACTGAAGATGGCCCTGAATGTTTGAGGCAGTTGGGGTTAAGTGACCTGCCCAGGGTCACACAGCTAGTAAGTGAGGTAAGCTTTGAAATCAGGTCCTCCTGACTTCAAGACCAGTGCTTTATCCACTGTGCCACCTACTGTTGAGAAAATTTCTAAGTCATAGTGTTAAATGAAGAAAAAACCAAAGTCTCCAATCCAAAGAAAATAGGTTTATTGAGAGAGGATTGCATCTTTGCCATCTTGGACATAGCCTCCTGGGCCTATCTTTCTTTGAGTTGTTTCTCAGCTATCAAGATTTTTCACCATATTGGTTAAGCTTGGCTTTCCAACTTCTCTCCCACTCTGATTGGACTCTTATAGCTCAGAAGTTAGTATTTTAGGTATCTGACCTTTAAGTTGATTGGTGGCTATACCTAACCACAATTGGAAGTCAAATAGTTGAATCTTTGGTTAAGCTTGTAAAGTAGACAAGTTAGCATTTGCCTTTGCTCCTTTCAATATCTATCTTACTCTTAAGCTGGTAAAGAATATCTAAATATAATAACTCTTCATTTGTAGTTTATAAACTGATTAGTACTATAGTTAAATCACTTATATTCTAAGGGGTGGGGAAAATCTCACTCACACTGCCTGCCCCAATATGGGGAAGCAGATGAACAAAATAGGAAGAACTGTGAAAGAGAACCAGTGAAAGGGATTTGCCAGAATTCAAAATGTATTATAAAGCAATAATTTTTTTAAAAAACCACCTCATTGGTAGAAGAAAAATAAATAGATTAATGGAATAGTGTTGAGAACTCAGAAATAGAACTGAACCCTCATTAGAGGTTAGTGTTTTATAATGCATGTCTAAAATATAACAGGAAATGAAATTACTCTTCAATCAAACTGCTGGAAAATTGGATAGCAGTGTGGCATGCCCCCTCCCACTAAATGGATTCGGAGCCAGCCTCACACCATGAACTATAATAAAATTTAGCTGTTTCAATGATTCAATTTTTTTAATCTAGAAGAAAAGGAATAATATGTTTATCTTGATTATGGAAAACATTTTTAAATCAGTGGAAGAAATTATTGAAGATAGACAGCAATGGGTTTGACTATACACAAATTAAAAGATTTTGTACCACCAAACATTACATTTCCAAAATGAAAAGAAAAGGAAAATACTGGTGAAAAATGTTTGCATAAACTTGTCAGACTAAGGTCTGAAATCCTTATATGTAAAAGTAATACATCCATCTCAATGGAGCATTAAGTTAAAGAAAACGAACAAATAATAATTTTTGAAGAATGATAATGTTTATTAAACTAATAAAATGGCAAAACAAAAAGCAAACCAAACAGCAAAAAAGACAAAATTCAGTGATAATAGGACTAAAAGGAAATGTACATCACTGATTTGGTTGTAGATTGGGGTAAACATTTTGGAAAGCAGTATGGCCAAGTATATACATGTATACAAGTGTATACAAGTACAAGTGTTGTTGTTGTTTGTTCTTCCCAAAGAGGACCATGATGTCAGGGTGATATCATGACTCACACTGAATTGGATTTAAGTGAGGGAGGGCTGTGAAAAGTCACCAACCTCACTCTCTCTTTCAGAGCCATCTGGGTCCAGTGGCAAGATATACATCAGGACAATTGGAGATGGCTCTAGATGTTGGAGGCAATTGAGGTTATTAAGTAACTTGCCCAGTGTTACACAGGTAGTAAGTATCTGAGGTTTATTAAGTACAAGTATAATATTACAGTGAAGGAAGAGGAGGTGGAGGTGGAGGAAAATGTAAGAGGAAGAAGAGGTGGAAGAAGAAATTATAAGCTCCTTGAGGGCAGGAACATTTTCCCCTCTTTTTATATCCTCAGCACTTATCACAGTGTTTGAGGACACATGCTAAGTGCTTAATACATTTTGACTGATTGATTGATTCCTGGCTTTCTCTCAATTCATAATTCTATCACCCTAGTTCAGGTACTTATTACCTCTTGACTAGACTACTACTGAAGCCTTAATATTTCCTTATTATTTCTCCCATTAGATTGTAAGCTCCTTGAGAGTTGAAACTGTTTTTGCTTGGTTTTTGTTTTTGTTTTTGTTTTTGCAGGGCAATGAGGGTTAAGTGACTTGCCCAGGGTCGCACAGCTAGTAAGTGTCAAGTGTCTGAGTCTGGATTCGAACTCAGGTCCTCCTGAATCCAAGGCCAGTGCTTTATCCACTGTGTCACCTAGCTGCCCCTTTGCTTGTTTTTGTATCCCCAGTATTTAGCACATTTCCTGGCACATAGTAGGTTCATAATAAATGTTTATTGACTGACTAAATATTTGTTGAGGACAGTTAGGTAGTGCAACGGCTAGAGTCCCAGATCTGAAATCAGGAAAACTCATTTTCCTGAGTTTAAATTGGCCTCAGACACTTGCTAGCCATGTGACCCTGAACAAATCACAATCCTGGTTGCCTCAGTTCCTCATCTATAAAATGAGCTCTAGAAGGAAATCAGAAATCACTCTAGTACTTTGCCAAGAAACCCCAAAGGAGATCGTGAAGAGTCAGATTTGACTAAAAAACTATTGACCAACACAAATATTTGTTGACTGATACATAATATCCCCACCTTTCTTAAAGCTGGGGCACAATCTTCAACAAACACACAGGGTGTCTGGGGTACAAGAGCCTACTGAGAATGGACACAAAAGTAGGGTTTGATGGTCATGAGGCATATATGGAAAAAAATATGTGGTCAAGGCAGCTTATGCCTCTGGTACCACAGGTGTTTGTTGATGTCTCTCTTCCTTGAGTCCTCCCACTGTTCCCCCAAACCCTTGCAGTGTTTTTGCTGGGCTGATAGCTCACCTGAGTGCCTTAACTTGCTTCCTTTCCATGGCTTGATTGTATTACCAGGGTTACTTTCATCTTGAGTCCACAGTTGATTCTCTTTGCTTCCAAAGGTCTTGCTTTCTGAAGCATCTTTCTGTCTCAAATGCCTATTGAGTTGAGAGCTAGCTTTTTCTAAGACCACCAGGGCTAGGGTCAATGTTCATCCCAGAGACGGTGGTCATTCCTTCCAATTAAAAACAGTTCTCTCATACTTCCCAGAGGCATACAGGGCATTGAGGCATATATGAATCTACATTTTACACGTAGCTTAAAATCTCTTTATCTGCCTTTTACTTTCTTTGCTTACATTTTGGGCTGGAAAAAAAAGGAGAAAATAGATCAGGGGGTGCTTCCTTTGCCTCCACCCCTATTTCATATAATATTCATTTGTGCATAAAGAATTTGGAGCCAGAGGATACAGATTTGAATCCCAGCTGTTACTTATCTGTGTAACCTTAGACAAGTCAATCAACCACTCTGAGCATTAGTTACCTAATCTGTAAAATTAGCAGGTTGGGTTAGATAACCTCTGTCTCCTCTCCCTCTAAATCTTACCATCTCTGAACATCTTGGTTTCAGTTTTAGAACCTGCAGTTGCTCTGTGTTTTCATTATCTCTCTTTTGGTTTTCCTTGTCCTTGTCTGTCTGTTCCTTCTAAGTCTCCTTTACTGTTTCATCATCCATGTCACTCTGGGACTCCTTTTGTTCTCTATATTTTACCCCACTTAGTGACCTCAACAGCTATCATAGTTTTAATTACCCTCTCTATGCAGATTACTTCCAGATTTATATGTTAATATCATCTTTTTCCTGACATTCAGTACAGGATTATGAAATGAATGAACAGTTTGAATTGAATGTCTTATAGGCATCTTGAACTCAATAAGTCAAACAGAAATCATCTTTCTTTGAAAATTTCTCCTATTCTGAACTTTCCTATTTCGGTCTAGAACACCACCATTTTTTACCCACAACCTCAGTGTCTTCCTCAACTCTGCACTCTCCCTCACTACACACATGTATGTGTGTGTATGTATATGTATGCATATATATACACATATGTATGTACATATACATATATATATATATAATCAGTTGCCAAATATTATTGTTTTAATTGCCACGATTTTTCTCACATATATTCCCTCCTCTCCACTCACACAGCCATCACTCTTGGTCAGGCACTCATTAACTTTCCCCTGGAGTACTGCAATAGCCTTTGACTAAGGATCCCTACTAGAAGCCTCTCCCTAATTCCAATCCAGTCGTTTTCCTCAAGTGCATGTCTGATTGTGTTATTCCCCACCACCTGATAAATTGCCAATGACTTTTAGGATGAAACAATAAATGCCTCTGTTGACATCTAAATCTCTTCACAACCTGGTTCCAACCTACCTTTCTACCCTTAGTGCACATTCTGTTTCTGGCTCCCTTGCTTCTCCACATATGCCAATTTCTCCCCTGTCTCTATGACTTTTTTTGTGTGTGTGTGAGGCAATTGGGGTTAAGTGACTTGCCCAGGGTCGCACAGCTAGTAAGTGTCTGAGGCTGGATTTGAACTCAGGTATTCCTGAATCCAGGGCTGGTGTTTTATCCACTGCGTCACCTAGCTGCCCCTCTCTATGACTATTTAAAAAACATATTTAATTTTTTTCAAATTGCATGTAAAAATAATTTAACATTTCTTTTTAAAATTTTTGAGTTCCAAATTCTCTCCTGCACATATCATATCACCGACAAGTAAGTAATTTGATACAAACATATACAGTTTTGCAAAACTTATTTCCATATTAGTCATGTTGTGGAAGAAAACAGACCAAAAAAAAGAAAGAAAGAAAGAAAATGTTTTAAAAGTATGCTCCAATCTTCATTCAGACTCCATCAGTTCTTTTTCTGGAGATGGATAGTATTTTTCATCCTAAGTCCTTCAGAATTGTCCTGGATCATTGTATTGGGGAGAATACCTAAGTCCTTCACAGCTGATCATTGTACTATATTGCTGTCACTGTGTATACTGTTCTCCTGGTTCTGCTCACTTCACTTTGCATCACTTCATGCAAGTCTTTCCAGGTCTTTCTGAAAGCACCTGGCTTATCCTTTCTTATAGTACAACAGTATTGCATCTCAATCATATAGCACAACTTTTTCAGCCACTCCCCAATTGATGGGATTGTTTGCCACCACGAAAAGAGCTGTTACAAACATTTTTTGTACATATATATGCTTTCCCTTTTTCTTTTATCTCTTTGAGATGCAGACCTAGTAGTGGTGTTGCTGGATCAAAGGGTATGCACAGTTTTATAGCCCTTTGGGGATATTTCCATGTTGTACTCCAGATTGGTTAGATCGCCCCGCAGAAGTGGAGCCCCCTGCGGCGGTGGGAGGGAGCTGCAATAAAGCTCTCCGTCCCTTCTCTCTGCTCTTACGTTGTGCGTCATGCCAGCCCCAAGGCCTAGCTGTCCGCTCAGTCAAGTACTCTCGCTCGAAGCCTCACCCCCTCCGGCGCCTCCAGAGCGCTTTGCCCCGATACCCCGCCCCCTGAAGCCGTGCGCTCTTGCGTCATTGCGTCGCTCCCGCCCCGCCCCCTGGCTATCGGAGCCAAGCCTAACTCCTCTCAGGGCCCCTCCCCCGCCCCCCTCCTTGGTGCACAGCGCGGAACGGAGCCCGGCCCCTCCCAGTGTCCCTCCCCTTCCTGGCGCCCCGCCCCTGGCAGTTGGTCGGCGCGTCCCGCTCCCGCTTCATCCTGGCGGGCGGACCCGCGCGATGACATCATCGCCCGGCGCCCGCTCGCCCCGCCCCTCGGCGCCCCGGGGCCGGGCGTTGGCGGGGCGGGGTCGCGGTCGGCGTCGCTCGGAGGCGGGGTCGGTGGGGGCGCGTCTCCGCCCTGCCCTGCGCCGGCGGGCATGCGGTTGGTTTCCCCGGGCGCCCTGTTGTGAGAGAGTTCACAGCCGCCCCGGTAACGCGGCTTCCCTCCTGAGATCCCGGGGCGCGGCGGGCGGGCGGGCGGCCATGCGCCGGCGCGGAGGCCGGAGAGTAGCGCTCTGAGGCCCCGGCCCCGGCGGCGCTCCCTGCAGGGATGTTCAAAAATGAGTACCAGGTAACCGGGAGCCCCGGCGCCGCCCCCTGCCCTGCCCCGCGCACGTGGGGAAACTGAGGCCCGGACAGACCGAGCCCGGCCCAGCATCCCTGCCAAGAGCGGCGCTGCGATTTGAACCCAGCTCCCGTGAGCCCCGGCTTCCGCGGGCTCTGCATCCCGAGAGACAGACCCCCCCCCTTTACCAGTGAGGGAAGTGAGCTCCCCTTCTGGTGGTACAGAGAGCCCCCAGCCCAGCGCTGCCCCTGGTGATTAATGCACAGCACCTTCTGAGCCTCAGTTTCCCCGTCTTGACAGAGAGCACCAACGGGACCCCTCAACCTACTCTTGGGTGCCTGTAGACCTTGGATGAGTCACCCCCTCCCTGGGCTTTGGTTTCCTCTTCTGTAAGATGAGAGGGCTGCACTGGTTAATCAGATAATAGTTGGAGCAGACCCAGAAAGGTGCGGGAGGGTGGGATTCGGGGACCCTCCTAGCATCCTGCCCGCTCCTGGTGTCACCTTGGACAGGTCATCCCTCCCTCTTGGACAGGTCATCCCTCCCTCTGGACGTTTTCTCATCCGTAAAAGGAAGGGGTTGGAATAGACGACCTCGATTTCACGTCCGGCTCTTAAATCTGTGATCCCGAGGCGGGTCTGGCCTGGTCTAACCCCCAGCAATGGCTTTGTTCTGGGGTCCTGAGCTCATCTCCCCGCGACGCCCCTCCTTGGGCTTGCCATTACTGTGAACAGTTCACCCAGCTGCCCCATCTCTTTGTTGCATCTGCCTCTTCACCAATAGCACCTGTCTGCCTTTGGGAGCCTTCCACTTGTACTCTTGAGAATGGGCCCATGTGCTCATTCTTTTCTCTTGTGGGGGATTTTAAAAGCAATATAGAGGCTTTTATCCTGTCCAGGTGGGAAGTGGTGTTGGTGAAAATGCAAACTTTTAAAGCCTAGCCTGTTCTTTCAACTTGTAATTCCACCACAAATCCAGTACTATACACTCCATATACCACCATCAAAACGGGGAGAATTACATTTCCTAATTCCTTTTCCTCTCATAGTTGTTTCTACCTTTTATCTTAAAATGACCAGAAAAATTTCAGCTTTGGGGGGAAATAACTATTTGAAAGGACAAACAGGGCTTAAAAAATTGATTTCATTAGCAAGCCTTTATGAAGTGCTTACAATGTGCTGTTACATTCTTATAAAAGACAGTTCTCTTTCTCAAAGGTAATTACCATTCAACGTTTAAATCCTATGATTTATAATTAAAATTGTAGATAGTCAATCATGAGTTCAATTAATATTTATATTAAACATTTCTTTACTTTACCTCTTAGGTTTCCTATGGGAAATGTAGATTTTACAGAGCTCTGAAATGCTTCCCCCCCCCCCCCATATCTCTGTATATTTGAAAAAAGAAACAGGCATGTTCTTTGTTGGTTGGTCATCACTTTGGGGGATGATCTGTGTGTAATTTTAAAAATCACTTGTTTAAAACTTGGATAAAGAAATAAGCTAGATATGCCTACACTTCATGAAGAAGCGGGTTTGTAGAGGGGGTGGACTCAGCTACTAGACATATCAATGTCTTGATCAGGCCTTTCTGATTGATGATGGGCTCTTTTGCACTGAGCCTCTCAGAAAAGCCCTCTGCTGTCCTCAGAGCTTTGCCACTTTGGCAGGACCTGCCTGACATTGGGCTCTGTTGATGACTTCGGGTCACTTGATGCAGTGGTGAGACATTGGGCACATTCATGTAAACATGATCAACTCCCCCAGCTAGCTTTTGGATCTTGAACTCTAGCAAGTTTTATTAATTGGAATGAATGAGAAGTACATTTAAATGCTTGAGTAGGAATGTCTGAGTTCAGGATTGGCCCCTCTTCCTCATCTCCTTTCACTTAGATGTCTTCTGATGCTAACTCCTCCTTACCCCTATCTCATGATTAACCTTACTCCTTACCTACACCCACCCCACTTGCCCAAATGATCCTATTCCATCCTTTTTCCTCCAACTGATTACCCCCTTGTCATTCTTACTTTCACTGATTTTCAGTCTCTTTGCTGACTTATTCACTACTGCCTATAAAATGCCCCTGTCCCCCCCAATTCTCTAAAATCCTCACTTGATCCTTCTCTGCTGTCATCACATATCTCTTCTGCTCTTTGAAACTACCTCCTTGATAAGGTTATCTGCAGTTGGGGCCTCCACTTTCTCTCTTCTCACTCTCTTCTTAACCCCCTAGAATCTGGCTTCTGAACTCTTTACTGCACCTTCATTCCATTCTCTCCAGAGTTGCCAGTGGTCTCTTTGTTTTTTGTTTTTTGAGGGGCATTGAGGTTTAAGTGACTTGTCCAGGGTCACACAGCTAGTAAGCGTCAAGTGTCTGAAGCCAGATTTGAACTCAAGTCCTCCTGAATCCAGGACAGGTGCTTCATCTACTTTGCCACCTAGCTGCCCCCCACCCCTAGCCCAGTGGTCTCTTAATTGTCAAATCCAATGTCTTTTTCTCAATCCTTAGTCTTCTTGACCTCTCCTGGTTCTCCTCTGACTTCTGAGTACTCCTTCTCTGTCTCCTTTGCTGGATCCTCATCCAGTTCACACCTCTAGTTGTATCATAGAGATCTGTTCTGGGTCCTCTTCTCCCTCTTCACTATTTCACTTGTGGTTCCTCAGCTCCCATGGATTTAATTACCATCCCTATACTGATGATTCTTAGCTCTACCTGCCCTCACCTCTCTGCTGACCTCCTTGCAGTCTTGCATCTCTAGTTGCCTTTCAGAAATCTCGATGTTTTTTAGGACTCTGTGTCTCCAACTGGACGTTCAGTAGATATTTTATACGTGTCCAAACTCATTATCTTTCCCACTAAACCCCCTTCCCTGCACCCTGCCCCTTTTCCTATGAAATGGAGGGCTATCCCTTCATCCATTCCCTCAACCTAGGAGTCATCCTGGCTCCTCACTCACCAGCTCACACCTCCATATCCAAGCTGTTGTCAAGACCTGTTGATTTCATCTTTGCAACATCTCCCAAATACACCTCTCCTTTGACGTGGCTCCTGCCTGTTGGAGGCCTTCATCACATTATGCCTGGACTGTTGCAATGTCCTGCTCATGTGTCTGCGTGCCTCAAGTTCCTCCACACTCCATCCTCTATTAAGCTACTGAAGTGACTTTTTCCTAAAGCGCAGATCTGACCATTTTCTTCTCCCTTTGCCTCCCCCCACAGGAAACTCCCTGGCCTCATTTGTGGCCCCAGCATCTCTTTGGTGCTTAGAGCCCTCCACTCCAGCCCCTCCCACTCTTTGAGGAGGGAGCCAGGCTGGATCTTGATGATGGTGGCTTTCTCTCCTACCCATTCACTAGCCATTCCCTAAACATCACATTTTCAGATGTCTGTCCTTCCCTTCCTGCTTGACTTGGGCTGACTAATTAGATTGGCCGTTTTTTTCTGTCCTTGAGGTGACAAGCTCAGCAAGGATAGCCAAGTGCTTTTGTATTTCCTCTTCACTCTGGAATCTGCTCTCCTTTGGACATCTGTATTCTGTCCTCTCTGGTCCTTGCCAGAGGAGAAACAGACTAGAGCAGAGTAAGACTTGAGTGGCTCTCCTCTCTCTGGGCTCATCTATCATCTCTCATCCATGTTGTGATCCTAGCCTTTCTTTGGCCTTTTTGACAATATTCCTAAGAAACCTGTTTTTGGCCTTCCCTTTCTGTGCCAGTCTTCATGCATTCACAGCCTTAAATTCCTGACATTGTTGTTCCAGTTTCACTTCCGTACCCTGCCTTTCTTTCCTTCTTTAGGTGTCTTTTAAAAACCTTCTTTAGTTGATGAGTTGCCAGTCATCCTCAGCCTTTTTAAGCTTTCCTTTTTTTCAGACTCATTAGGATTGCTTCCCTCCTTCCAGGATTACTCCTCACATCCTCCCATTCCTTCTGGATTGACTTCAGCTGTAGAATCTGTAAAATTCTATTTATGTTTCCCTTAAGCCCTTTGATGTCATCTCTACATCTGTCTAGAGTGCGCATGACGTGCCCCACTATCACAAACTCTTAAGAGAGGAACTAGTTGCTTCCCTGCAAAGGTTGCCATAATTTCTACCCAAAAGCCAATTGTTCCTTGTAAATCAGAATCAGATATAGAATAGATTTTCCCCTTATTTGTTTTTCTACTTTTTTGAAAGATGAAGTGATCAATAACCAAGATAAGAAAGTATTAGCTGCTCATGTTTGACCAGCAGGTTGTCAGCAGTCTCTGACTGGTCTCCTGTCACTACTATATTATTTCTGTGGGCCAGGCTTGGGATGTTTCCTGCACTTACATATTCTCTTTTTCTTCTGTTCAGGTGGTCTATAAGTATATTTTCATGATCAAAATTGCTTCTGTTTTACCTATAATTGCTGTATATGTAAACAGTCTCCACCAGGCTTTCCCTTCTGCAGGTTCCCGAATTCCCTGACAGGAATATACCTTTTTTTTGGTGAGCCAATTGGGGTTAAGTGACTTGCATAGGGTCACACAGCTAGTAAGTGTTAAGTGTCTGAGGCCAGAATTGAACTCAGGTCCTCCTGACTCCAAGGCCGGTGCTGGGAATATACCTTTTTAAAGACCCTGTAATAGGTACATACAGTAAGCAAGACTCTGTAACAGTACGTGTAGCAAAACAAATTCACACATTGGCCACATCTGAGAACTTGTCTCATTCAGCACCACTTGTCTACCACCTCTCTTCCTTGTTTTAGTACCAGGGCCATATATATGTCATAGGAATTTGGTAGGATGCCTTTTTTTCAGTTTTTCAAACAGTCAATGTAATATTGGAGTTAATTGTTCTTTAAATGTTGGATAGAATCTGCTTATAAATACATCTAGTCCTATTTTTCCCCACTTTGGTAGTTCATTTGTGGTTTGTTTAAATTCTTTTTCTGCTTCCTCCTTAACAGACCCTCATGGGTCTGTCTCTGCCAACTATTATCCTATACCTTTCCTTCCTTTATTAGCCAGACTTTTAGGAAAAGATATTCTTTTATTGCTTTCATGTCCAGTCGTTTCACTCACTTCTCAGAAGTGACCTCATCACTCAATTGAAGCTGCTTTTTCCAAAGTCACTAATGCTTGCTTAATTGCCAAATTTGATTCTGTTGACTCCCTTCTCCAAATGGATACTGCCTCTGTTCTGAGGTTTTGGAACTCTGCTCTCTCTTGGTTCTCCCACCTTTCTGATTGCTTCTCTTCAGTCTCCTTTGTTGGAACATCATCCATATTACATCCCCCATTATGGATTTCCCGCAGGGTTCTGTCCTGGGCCCTTATCTCTCTTGGTGAAATCACTTCTCGTGGATTTCACTGTCCTGTCTGTGCTGAAGACTCATAGACCTAGAGCTCCAAGTCGTGTTCTGTGGAGACCCTGATTTTCCACTGGCTTCTCCAACTCAACGTTTGCAAAACTGAATTTCTCTTTCTCCTCAAGTCAATGCTTCCAGACTTTGCTGTTTATGTCAAGGCTACCACCATCCTTCCAGTCCCCTGGGTTGGTAGGTCAAGAGTGACACTGCCTTTCTTGACTCACACTCTCCTTCACATCCTCAGGCTAGAGTATAATCTGCTTTGGGATCTAGTAGGCTTGTGGGTGAATATACCATTGACTTTTACCTTTGTGTTGTAGGGGGGTGCATTTGTGGAAATCTTCAGCGCCCAGGGCAAAAATCCTGGAGCAAAATGGAAGATCTTTGGCAGTCCATCTGTAATTTGGAAAGTGAGTATTATAATTGTAATATCATTTCAGCCAGTTAAAAATATATAGGAATGTGAAGAGTGAAAGATAAGAGCTACGTATGACTTGGTTAAAGGATGACATTACTTGCAGTTCTAATTTCATAATAAGTGGCCAGTTAAATTAGAACTTTGAAATTAGATTCATCATACTTGTTGTACCTCAAATACTTTTATTGTAATAGGCCCATATTAATTTTGTTTGTGGTAACTTTACGGTGAACCAAAGGTATCATGGATCACCTTTTAAGATAATTATATTTCTCAATTTGATAGGTCAAGTAAAGTAATGAATTAAACTTGAGGACTTCTCAGTCCTAAATACGTCATATGTTTCTTGATCACACAACTAGTAGCAAAGAGTAACATTGTAGTCTTCTTTCATTACTTCAAGGATCTGTGGTTCTCTCAGTGTGGTTATACCTTCCACAGTGCAGATTGCAACTAAACTCTGCTTTAGCCTTTGTGAATTGCTGACCAAATTTCACTGAGCAGTGCACCCGTCTACAGAGTGGGTTATTTCCAGGCTTAACTCATCCAGTCTTTGTATGATAAGCACACAACCCATTGGCTACTCTGTAGCATCTAGCAGAGATTGGCAGAGCTCTTGAGTACCCAGTCACCTACATCAGTTGGAGATTGAAGTGGAACTTCCTTGGGCTTCCTTACTCCTGTTTTACTAGGTGTAGATAACCTAAAGTAAAGGAGAATTAGGATGAATTAAATTTCAAGAGCTTCATGTTAGGAATTAGGGGATTTCTAGCAATGGAAATGTTCTTGTGCTTATGGGAAAAAAGATTATGACCACAAGAGAGCTCATTCAGTCACACAAGCTTTGCATAACCCAGTAAGATGTAGTATATTTTTTGTACTTTTTTTAAAACCTAGCCTACTATAAAAACACAAACACACCCCTTCCTAACGTCAACTTCTTTTGTTGAGGGTTTTTTTTCTCTGGGATTGCATATTTGATTTTATAATGGAATTCAAATGGAAATATCCTGGACTGTTTACTTTTTCTTTTACATTTTCTAGGAGTTTGATAAAGAAGTTAAAAGTTTTGTCTTTGTCCTTGAAGGCAGTAGCCAGACCAACAAAATTCAGTTACCAAAGGAGAATAAGCAGATTCGTAAGTATTACATCAATATGCTAAATATTGCCTTCCATTTTTTATTTATTGTTCTGCTTTTTCCACTAAGAGACAAACACATTAATATGGAATTGAATTCATACTGTTGACTTCAAGGAGAATCATTTTTCAGGAAGTTTGCCATGACTAGTGGAACACTTTGTAATTATGGTAGACTTTGAAATATTTCTCAAACAAGAGATAAAAATCAAATGGGGCTTTCTTGTGTTGGGAAAAAAAAAACTGGAAAATAGTAAGTTAGGGATTATTTTGCACCAACTTTTAAAGAGAAAAAACTGCCAGGCATGAGGAATACAAAGGCAAAAATGAAATAATACCTGCCCTCAAGGAGCTTCCATTCTAACAGTGGAGGCAGCAGATTTTCTGGGATCATTTTTGACCAAATGATGACATTCTGCACCGTTTTATGTCAGGGATTCCTGACATTCCACCTGCACACAAGTCCCCTCCCCCCTTTAGGATATCATATGTTCAGCTTTTCTTCAGAGTTTCTGCAATTTTTTTCATGATGAGTTTTACCTCCAGCAATGCAGATTGCAACCCTAGCTCTCTTCAGAAATGGTTTTATGAGTTTCTATGGACAAAAAAAATCATCACCTAGTGGCCAACCTCTTGTGATGATCTTCAGCTGCTCCATGGATGACCGTCTGTCTGCTACTGGACATTTCCTGCTTGGTAGACCCTTGCCAGATGTTATGCTTTGTTGGTGTAGCCTTTGAGTAGCCAGGTTCACTTCCTCAATAACAACAACAATATTTAACATTTCTATAGCATTTACTATGTGCCTGGCACTGTGCTAAACCCTTTACCAATATTACCTCCTTTGATCCTGGGAGGGAGATGCTATTATTATCACCATTTTATAGATGAAGAAACTGAAGCAAATGGGATGAAGTGACTTGCCCAGGGTCATACAACCAGTAAGTACCTGAGGCAGGGTTTGAACTCGGGTCTTTCCGACCCCAGCCCTGGTACTGTATCTACTTTTCCACCTAGCTTTCACAGCCCCATGAAGCATCAGAGTAGGACTTGAGTACAGAGGATGAAATCACATATATATCAAAAATATTTATTACATATGGCAAACTTTTGATGTGAAAATAGGCTTCAGTTTAACTCCACAAGAATTTGTAAAGTAGTATTCCCATCAGTCAAAATGCATTTATTAAGCACCTACTGTGCTCGATGCTAGGGCTTACAATCAGGGAGAAGAACAAGCACATGAGTAAATCGAATGTATAGGAATTTGCAGTGGGAGTCCTGATACTCGCCTCACAGCAGGGGTGCAGAGTCAGGGAGGCTTCAGGGAGGAGCTGCCTTGTCTCTTTGTCAGCACTCATCATGACTTCTTCCCCAAGCCGTGGTCCTGTTCCTTTTGGACCTACTTGTAATTTACAGTAGAACAGAATAAAATAAACCTGTTTTTTCTGTGGCTCTTCCCAGCCCCAGCTCACTGGGAGCTCCAGCATTTTGGATGCTGCTGTCCTTGGAGCACACGCTGCTGCCTCCACCACAACCTGGTGTGCCTTTGTCACTCCCCCTGCCTTGGTAAACTTCCGCGGGTCCCTGCCACCCCCGGGATCAAAGAGAAGATCCTTCCTTTGTTGTTCAGAGCCCTTTAAAGCCTGGAACTTTCCACCTTCTCAGTCTTCTGACCCCTCACGCCCTTCCACAAGCTCTGACATCCAGTGACCCCGACTTCCTTGCTGTTCCTCAAACGAGACACTCCATCTTCAGACTAGGCATGCTCTCTATCTGTCTCGCAGGCTTGAAACTCTCCTTCCTCCTTGCTTCCTTGGCTTCCTTTGAGTGTCAGCCAAAATGCTGCCTTCTACAAGAACCCTTTCCCACTCTTCCTTGATCTTAGTGCCTTCCCTCTGAGATGATGGCCAACCTAACCCTCATATTTCCCGTCTGCTTGTGACTAGTACACAGGCTTCCTCCCCGTAGAGGCTATCGTTTTGTCTCTCTTTTTGTCCCCAGCGTCTAGCACACTGCCGGGCACCAGGCAAGGCACTTAATAAATGCTAGCTGACCAACTCAATGATGTAAAACTGCAGAATTTTTGCTTACAAGAACCATCTCAGAAGGTGCATATATGAGATCGTCCTATGACTGTGTACAGACCATTATTTCTTAGTTTTTAATATATCTTGTTTTCATATCACCTACAATTTTCTCTGTTCCTCCTTTCTCTCCCTCTCATTATTCTTGTAACAAAGAATAAAAAAAAGGGAAAAGACCCCAAGTGTAGTCAAACTAACCCAAGTCTACCAATATTGTCTTTGTTCCACCCCTGCAGGTGGAGTTCTGGAGGTTGGTGCCTTTCACTTGGCTTTATCTCGCAATTTTCAGTTACGACTCTTCTGTTATTATAGTTCCTTTCATTTACATAATAGTGATTGTGTATTCTGGTTTCTTAGTTCTTTTGCCCTGTACTTGTTTTCATTTATTCCAGTCTTCTATCTTCATGCTTATTGTTTCTCAGAGTATGATGACATTCCCTTGTATTCACTGCCCCCTACTTGTTTAGCTGCTCTTCAATCAATGGGTATCTGTTTTCTTTCCAGTTATTTGGTGTATGAGAAGCTGAATCTCTAGGTCAATGGATAGGGAAGTTTTTGTCACTTTCTTCAAATAATTCCAAAGTACTTTCCGGGATTCTTTGACCACTTCATAGCTCAACCCATTGTTTATGATTGTGCCTGTCTTTCATAATCCCTTCAACATTGTTTCCATCTTTTGTCAGTTCTGCCAATTTTCTGAGGACCTTGTGAAACCTTAGTCGTTTTGATTTATTTGAAGCATTCTTTTAAATGATTGTCAGTTGTGACTTTGAGAGCAGATTTTTCATACCCTTTTACTACTCACCTATTGGAAAATTGGCAGTCATTTATTTTTTCAAAGAACAGTGCCAATAGTATGATCACTACCAACAAAATTATTTTGGAATAGATGAGGGACCCTTGAAGCCTTTATTTCTTTGAATGCACCTTACTGCCTAATAACATGTCATACTGAGGTTATTCTACTTTGGAAGAGAATTACAGACAAGACCATTTCATCTCCTACCTAGCTCAGCTTTCTTGACCTCATAACAGATCTTGGCCTAAGAAGAAAGCCGTGTAGCTTGTGGACTGGTCTGAGATCTAAAGAAATAAAATTAACCTTACACTCATCAGAATTGACTCAAAGAGGGAATAACATACACACTCAAGTGGGTATAGCAATGTATCTTGCTCTGTAGGAAAGTAGGAGGGGAAAGGGAATGAGGGGGGAGGGGCAATCAGAAGCAAAACATTGTTGAGGAGAGATAGGGTACTATATAGATGTTGGCTATAATTGTTGTTGCAATAATCAACCTCATGGGTGTTTTGTAAGGAAATCTCCCTTTAAAGTACTATATAAATGCAGTCTACTATTTAAAAAAAAAAAGAAAAATAAGATGAGCTGGATGCTATCAGAAAAAACCTGGAAAGACTTACTTGAGCTGAAGCAAAGTGAAATTGTACTGTATACAAAATAACAGCAATATTATAGGATGATTTGCTGTGAATGACTTAGTGGTGCTGTGATCCAAGACAGCTCTGAAGGACTGATGAAAAAAATGTAATTCATCTACAGAAAAAGAACTGATGGTATCTGAATACAGATGGAAGTCTGTGTTGTTGTTAGTTCCTGTTTCTAAAGGGTTTTTTTTGGTTTGATATGTTTTGCACAACTGCACATGTATAGCTTATGTTGAATTGTTTGAGTTATTAAGGGGATTAGGGAGAGAGGAAGAGAATTTGGAACACAAAGTTATAAAAACTGATGCTTCAAGTTGTTTTTACATGTAAGGTGGGGAAAATTCTAAATAAATAAATTTAAAATAAAAATCATTTAAAAAAAAGAAACAAATTAATGCTTATGTACTAAGTAGTACCCTATTTAGCCAAATCACAAGACCAGTGTTTTGTGATTTATTTTCCTGATGAAATTAGAGGTGAGGAGTAATATTTAAAATTTAAAACTCTGATGTCACATAGGATTAGAATTCATTTGCCATGAGCACATTCATGGAAGCTGGCATTGTAAGTGAAAATGTAATTCCCCATTTCAGTTGACTTTGGAAAGTTGACCATATGAGCCAGATATGGCTCATCAAGCTTTGACTCGCACAGTTGTCCTAATTGTAATTCTTTTTGTGATTGATCGTTTTTTATTAAGTTGTTTAATAAAGTTAAAACTGTCAGAGAATGAAAATAATTTCCCCATGTTTTCATGGTAACTTTGATGGGATTCTGTAGTTGAGCTTTATGTGCTTATAGGGAATACAAGGCTTTGTGTTCATTCTCTTATAACCTAATAAAGATGGTAAATAAAAAATGAGGTTTTTTTATTTTCATGAAAATTTCACTAAGGCTACATATGAAATTTTAGGAAAGCAGGGTTTTGGTTGAAGTCTGTTTTTATTATTTTTTTAATTCTCATTTGCTTTCCCCGGGGGTCGTGAGGTGGCAGTGGCAGCAGCAGCAGCCACAGAAGCAGTGCTATTACAGTACTTAGTCTCTATGGCCAAAATGCTAAAAAGATTTCACCTGTTTATGGCAGATGATTGTATTAAAGTATGTGTCTGTACAGCTGTCCTAGTCCTTATGACATCGTCCATTTCTTTTCCTCTCTTATTCTAGTTGGCCTGATTCAGCGGTTTCTTGTACTTCAGATATACGTGCCCCTGGGACAAGACTTCTCTACTGAATTGCTGTAAGAAAGACCCCATTTTCCTGAATGTTTTCATGTGTAGTAGACACTTCATCAATTGAAGCTGGACCCATAGCCATTAATCGCAAGTGACAGTTTTTGCATTAAAGAACAGTGACTTATCAAGTCAACATGAAGTAATTAAGTTAATTTAATTGTATTTCTCAGATGCCCAGTATATTCTGGTATTTCCTTAGGGACAGAAAGAATTCTGTTTAAGGAAATAAAAAGAATTCTGATTGTGACAGTAAACAACATATAATTTTAGGAAAAATATTCAGAAAAATTGAGTTACTCATTAAACTGCAGGTAATCAAGAGTGACTTGTATTAAATATTCATTTCCTGTTGAGCATTTAGAAATATACATATTTAAAACAGGTAGAAATGCCACATTTTAAAATAATTTATTTCTGCTTAGAAATATTGTCATTGATCAAGGAGAATAAGATTAGAAAAATACTATTCTGACAAGGGAGACTGATTTTCTATTTTAAAGCTTACCATATTTAATATCTTTGGGATTATTCATAGTAGAATTGGAGCCAAGATAGAGATAAGCTATATCTCCCTGAGAAGTGTATCATGTGCCTAATAGGGCAAAAAAGCGCAAGTTTTCCTGATGTTTAACTTGAGACCTTTGGGAGCTAACCCTCTATAGCCTTGTCTGAGACTGTGCTGAGGTAGAAACTGACTCTGGAATATTTAGGCTTAGGTAGCATTGCGGCCTTACTGGGATCCCTTTTCAGGAAATGAACAGATGTAATGTAAATGAAGAATCACTACAGCTAATGGATGAGATTTAAAAGTTTTTCTTACTGTTTTCAGTTTCCCAAGATTTGCAGGTAGTCCTCTCTTTTACTTGCTTGAATGGTAGTTTTCACTCCTTTTCATTTTCCTTTTTGAATCGAAGGTTATGTTCTTGAAGGCTATCAGAAATAGGGATATTTCCCATTCAATGGAAAAGTGGAGAAATGGAAAAAATATCTTTAAGTATTGGCACAATTTGTGAAAATTTTTGAATAGCATATTATTACTATGTAATTGGTTTAAATTTTGGTCACTAATTCTCTGCTTTGTAAAGTTGAATGTTAAAGAATACATTAAACAATCTAGTCCCTGATTTTAATTAGCTTTAAAAGTTTCTGGTCTTTAAAACCAGTGCCAAATGCAGCAAAACCTTAGGTAGGCGTCATGCTAGTTCTATTTAACTTAAACCTATTTTGTTCCATTGTTATTGAAGGTTTTGTAAAATGGTTTAGTAAAAATGGACCCTACAGACATTAATCTTTTATTAAATGTCTTTCAGTTTCTCTTTGGGTTATTACTTTACATTTATTGTTATGGAGTACTCAATCTTATTGGCATTTGCATTGTCCCTCCAGGGTTGCAAAGCACATGGTATACATCATGTCTTCTCAGCCTCACCACTATAGGAAGCGGTTTTCACAGGTGTTATCATGCCCATATTAAAGATGAGTAGACTGATATTTAGAAGATTTAAGTAACCTGAATATGGTCACACAGTATGTGTTACAGGTAATATTTGAACCCCGGTCTTACCCAACTCCAAGTCTAGTACTCTTTCCATAGTACTGAGTCCAGGGCCCAACAGAGGAATTAGCATTTTTAAATAAGTCTGAGATTTCAGCTTGTTTTCTTATTCATTGGCCTCTTTCTCCTTTGGAAAACAGGGAAAAAAATCAGACGTAAATCAGGTTTCTGAATAAGCAGAATTACTTAATAATATTTGGAAAAATCAAACCTGCTGTTCTGTCATTAAGCAATTTTAAAATAGATAAATCTTAAAGGCCTGAAACTATAATAGAAGCTCATATTCTTGTATTCGCTCAATGCCTTGTAAAGTTCATAGAAGCTCTGTAGCCTCTTGGCCCATCAGACTGAAGACACCAGGTCCTGTCAGACAAGCTTGTGCTTTACTCCCTTTCACAAGTATGTCATGCTGGGGCTTATGGGGCTTTCAGTCAGGGAAGAGGTGAAGCATGCTTCTTTTCAAAATCCCCTAATTGTCATCATGATGTTTGATCTTCAGTACAAGGAAAAGTGAGTATCTGTCAAGCTTGTTTTGTTGATTTGCTTTTTGACTAGATCTGTGATAGGACCCAATGAAGAATCCCCTCGACACTGGCAGATGCCCCTTTTGATCTCATGGAATTTTCTGGGCATGGGGAAGTTCAACAACTTGCCCAGCTCTACCTAGCCAAAACGTGTCAGAGTAGAACTTGATCCAGGGCTTCCTGACTTTGAGACCAGCTATCTGTCTGCTGTCCCATACTGCCTCTAATCTGACAAGCAGAGGTGATAACTATTTTTAATCATCAGAGATATTACCGAGAAAAATACAAGGTCATAGAATTGAAGCATTTTAGAGTCAGAGGGACCTTGGAGATGGTCTAGTCAAATAAATCCATTAGCAGTCAAACAAACCTTGAGGTGTCCTTTTCAGTAGTAGTGATAAGATACAATCAGTTGCCTTATTTTGTTCTCCTTGTGCCAAGAAAGAAAGGCAAAATGGTTGAATCTCTTGGGACACAGTCTATTGTAAAATATTCCTCCTCTTGTCAAAGATTGGCCCAGGCTCCTCTTGCCTGAAGTCTTGTTCTATCACTGGTTTGTTTTTGTATTCTAGAACAACACAGTTGTATTTCTACTAGTAGGCACAGAGGATTTTGTAGTATGGATGAATGTTAAGAATAGCAAATAATAATAATAATTTTTAAAAGAATAGCAAATAATAACAAAACATTTTATTTTGGAAAAAAGTGTATGTAAGTAGTGAGACAGTTGGGAAACTATTCCTTCACCCAGTTACTGAACAGAAACCATGTACTTTGAGCACAGACCTCCTCCCTGCATGTGTATTTGGAGATGGGAAGACAGATCTCCTGTTAAGGCCTGATCACAGAAGGGTCAGCAATGTCAAATGAATTCCCTGTGTTGTCTGTGCTTTGAGAGCCGTGGACACATACCTGCTCTCATCCTTTTGGGAAGAGGTGCTACAACAAAGTTTAATCTTTAATTCTTGGCAGGCTGGACTGAAGAAGAATCATGTTAAACAAACTATTTCAAGTGAAACACCAACATTCTCCTGAAGTACATTGAGGAATGGATCACAGTAGAAAGACACTGCTTAGAAGGGAGTCTTTTCACTGTGGTGCAAATCTCATTTTTCATACAGACTCCAGTAATCTTCCTCAGAGCATTTAAGCTCAATCTGCCTTATTCCTTAGGCATTTGCATTTTTCACATTTTTATATTTATTACACATCTAGACTGTCAGCAGTTCTTGAATACAAAACATAAATAAATGAGATAACTACATTCTAAAAATGCAGATGTCTACAGCAGCTTGGTATAAAGAGGACAGGATCTTCAGAAAAGGAAGAAAGCGTACATTAAGGGGAGAAAATGTGGTTCAAGTCTTTGGATTAAAAAACCACCACCACGACCCCACCGCGCGCGCGCGCACACACACACATGCGCACACACACACACACACGTATGCGTGCACACACACGTTCCCCAACCCTTCCCCAGAGAGGTTAGTCTTGTGAAATTTCCCCCAAGTGCCCTCTTCCATCAAAGGGACCTTACGTTCGAACCCTATTCCAGATAGTTTAAAATTGACAGGTACAGGATACCATTGAGTGGCCTTCAAAAGTCAGGAGAGAAGGGATGAATGAATGAAGCTTTTTATTAAGCACCTACTATGTGAAAAGTGCTGTTCCGAAGCCCTGGAGATCTAAAGAGAGAAGCACAAACTACCTTTGCTTTCAAGGAGCTCACCTTCAAGTGTAGAAGACAGTACCCAGGGAAGGATTCAGGTACAAGTCAGACAGAAAGAGCCCATGGTTCTTAGGGGCCAGTGGCACAGCAGATGGTCGTGTTTTTTCTTTAATGCCATTTCTACTGATGACATCATTTGTTTATGGCCTTTGGTGACAAGAACTTTACTTTCTGGGTCTCCAGTGACCAGGCTACATCACCTTAGGGGTAGTCAACTTCCCAGGGTGGTGACTGAGGGCACTGGACTGGAGGCCTGGCTTCTCCCGAAGCTCCTGAGTTCAGGGTTCTGGGCTGTCTCCATCAGGGTCTGAGGATAGACAGAGATAAGATGATGGGAGTGGCAGTTCACCTTGCTGGCCCATGCTGCCTCCTGTCTCTTCCTCAGGGGACTTTGCTGCTTCAGGCAGGGTCCAGGTGTGGGTGACAGCTGGTTGGCAGATGGTGGGGATAGCTGCCCCCCCCCCCCGCCACAGGGGTGGCTTCCAGAATGATGACCGTGAGGGCTGGGCTGGATGCAGGACTCGTGGTCTGGAGGGTAGCACTGCTTCCAGTGCCCATCAGTCAGCCGTCGTTGCTGGTCCTGATGAAGATGATTTCTCATGCGTGCAGATACATCTTGCTGTACAAAGTCTTTGGCTGTTGGGTGATCAATACAATTCTCCAGAATGCTAGAAGTGCCACTTTGGAAACAAAGTAGATGTCCATCGATTGGATGAATGGCTTAACAAATGTACATGAACATAGTGGACTGTTAACTGTGTTAAAGGAAATGACAGGATGACCATAGAGAAGTGTGGAAAGACTTAATGTGAACTGATGCAAAATGAAGCAAAAGGAGTCAGGATATGTGAAAGGACATTTCCCTTCACTCTTTTGTAGAATTGGGCCGGGGAAGAGGGGTTGACAGCTTTCCTGGGTATGAAACATTGAATCATTTATCAGCTTTTTTCCTGATGATATTAATCATTTTTGTTGATTATTTTTCTTCCTGGTTTTTCTTTAAACAAATTTCTTTGGTTATAAGGAATGGCTCTCTCTCTGGAAGGGAAGAAGAAAACGATACAGAGTGAGATTTCGGTGATTTCAAAAAGATCTCCATAAAAATGTATTTTTCCCCAAATAGCTAAAACTGTCATTTCTGATATTGAACCTCTCTCATTTCCTCATTATAGATCTAGAACTACCACTGGAGGCAAGGGCTCCATGTTTGGTTTAGTGACTGGTCTATCTTATTTAACTTTTTTAAAATGATTACATATAAAGTTGAATTTAGCCATGGAATGCCATCATTCTCATCAACATAAGCAGAATTTGAGGCTTACCATAAGGCTTTTTATGGTAAATTTAACACAGTAGATCTTCTAAGAGTCAAGCTTGAAGTGCACAGTGGTGAAATAGAGTCCTGACTTTAGAGTCATCAGGGCATCTCAGTGGTCACATCAGCTTTGTCCCTTTTACTTCTTGTGTGTGACCTTGGACAAAGTACCTCACCTTGGTGTAGGTAGGAGGTGTCAAACTCAAATAGAAATGAATCAGGTAGCATGTTGATTTAGAAAACCACAGATTAACATGATGCATTTTTATTTAATTTTTTAAATATTTTCAAATTATACCTTAATCTGGTTTAGGTCTACACTAAGGAGCCTTGAGTCTTATGCGTCTGGTCTAGATGATCTCTCAGGTCTTTTCCACCTCTTAAATCCATGATCCCAAGTTATTAAGCACTGAATAGCTCAGGTTTTTTGTTGACATATTTGGCCCTGAAGTAGTGATGGTATCTATAACCAAACATAACAGGAGAATGATGTTTCTAATAGATACCAAAATCTTTCAAAGTCTTTTGAATTGTTCACAGAAACTATTATTACTCTGGTTTTTACAGGGTAGAAAATAGAATAATGTTGATTCATTCAATCTCTGGCTTTCCAGCCTCAGTCTTCTAAAAGCTTTTTCTTTAAATACATGTGATGTTATATCATGTTTTTTAAAGGATAGCTCAAGGCAATTTTAAATAACACATTTATCTAACAAGTTTGGAAAGATCTTTTGCTTCTTAAATTTCCTATTGTCAGGATATGAGAGGCATTTTATTTCATAAAGATGTATTTATACATTGGCCGACTTCTATTCTTAGATTCTCACTCCTTAGCCTATGGATTTGGGAATTAATTTCTCAAAGATTTACCTTGATTTCTTAATTTTAAAAAAATTGCAAAATTCTGGACTTGAAACACCAAAAAGAAGAGCATTTCCACATAGAGCAGAACACAAAAGGAGAATTCTATATGAGACCATGAATCTCCATCTTCTTACTTTAAAAAAATATATATGAAGTAAACTCTACATATTACTTTTAAAACTGACCTGTTTGTAAGTACTTCCTTTTTAACTTCCTTCTGTTATCTTCTGTGCCTTTTAGGAAATGTTCTTATGGCCCTCTTTTTTTGGGGGGGGGGCATCACTATTGCTACCCCTCCCCCAAGAAAAACAAAGAAGTAAAACATCTTATAACAAATAAACACAGTTGAGCAAAACACATCCTTTCAATGACCATGCCCAGAAATTAATGTCTCTACAACACCTCTGGGCGGGGGGGACCATCATGGTCTTTTGGAGACATGGTTGGTCAGTGCTCAGATCAGAGTTCTTCAGAGTTGTCTTTATATAAATTGTTCTTCTACTATGAAGATTCTCTGGAACTGACTTGGCATTTCATATAATGCAATAATATGCCATTATATTCATTACATTTTTTGGCCTTCCTCTGTTGTCTAAAACAAAGGTTGTTTTTTTTCTCCTGATTAGAACTTTATTTTCCAAAATATATGTAAAAACAAATTTTGACATCAATTTTTAAAAACTTTGTGTTTCAACTTCTCTTCCTCCCTCCCTTCCCACCCCTTACCCCCAAGAACTTAAGCAATTCAGTATAAGTTATACATGAGTAGTCATGGAAAACATCCCCACATTATAGCTAGGTTGTGAGAGAAAACAGTTAAAAAACGCTTCAAATTAAGGAATTGTCAAAGAAAAAAAATGTGTTTCAGTCTGTTTTCAGATAGCATCAGTTCTTTCTCTGTAGATGGATTACAATTTTCATAAATCCTTCAGGGTTATATTGGATCATTGCTTTGCTGAAAATAACCACGTGCTTCCAGCAGATCATCTTACATATACAGTACATTTCACTCTGCTTCAGTTCATGTAGGTCTTTCCAGGCTTTTCTGATAGCATCGTGTTCATCGTAACTTTTATATAGTACCTTAAACTCGACAAAGAGTTTTCTTCACAATAGTCCAGCAAAGTAGGTACCATACATTTTGCCATTATAGTCAATCATCATAACTATTTCCATCCATCCTATTCCCTTCCCGTGATATTTACTCTATTTTCTATCTTCTTTTAATCTATTCCTCTTCAAAAGTGTTTTACTTCTGACTGCCCCCTCCCCCTCTCTGCCCTCCCTTCTTTCACCCTTCCCTCCTGATCCTCTTCCCCTCCTACTTTCCTGTAGGGTAAAATAGATTACTCCTCCCAATTGGGTGTGAATGTTATTCCCTCCTTGAGCCCACTCTAATGAGATTAAGGTCTTTGAGCTAATTCTGTGTTCTAAATTTTTCTTCCTCCCTCCCTCCCTCCCTCCCTCCTCAACCCTCCCTATGAAATCAAGCAATTCAATGTCATACTTGTGCAGTTATACAGAACATCTTCACCTTCCTAGAAAGTGTTCTGCTTTTTACTGCTCTCTCCCACAATTTGCCCTTCCCTCTTTCCCTTCTTCACCCCCCCCCCACTTATCTCCCTCCCCTCCCACTTTCCCTCAGGGCAAAAATATATTAGTATACCCACTTGAGTATGTATGTTATTCCATCTTTGAGCCAGTTCTGATGATAGTAAAGTTCACTCACTCCTCCACTCCTTCCCCCTCTTCCCCTCCCCTCCATAAGTTTTTTTCTTGTTTCCTTCATGTGAACTACATCTCCCCAGTTCACTTTTCCCCTTCCCCCTCCCCCAGTCCATTCCTACTACCCCTCAACCCTATTTTAAAGATTTCATTATGGGTTAGCTAGGTGGCACAGTGGACAAAGCACCAGCCCTGGACCCAAGAGGCCCCGAACCCAAATATGGCCCCAGACATAAGATACCTCACCCTGTCTGCCCCTCAAAGAACAAGGATAAACAAAAAATAAATGCTTTACAGATATCATCCCTTCATATTCAGTTCAGACCTGTGTCCTCTGTGTATCCCTAGACTCAGCCTGGCCTAGTCTGAGCACCGTGGAACCATTCTGGTCTGTTTAGTACTATGCTGGTTGCTGCCTGCAGCTGCTCCCTGGACTTCCTGATCACCCTAGGCCTTACTCAAGGGTATCCTCTGCTCTTGTTGTCCCTGGACAGAGAGACTTAAAGAGTGCTTGTGTCCTTGGTTGTCTCTGGTCACTGGCACTGAATTTGCTGGGTGGGGTTGGCAGGAGGTGCAGGAGTAGACTGGTCTCTTTTTGTGCAATTCTGAGGTGGAAGAAAATACTTTTGAAGTTCTTATTGGATTTCTTGATTATTATTTGGTCTGCTGTGAACTTTAGGGTTTTGTTGAACTAAGTCTTTGGGAATTAGGTGGTCCTCTTGGTTATGTCTCCAGGTTCCTTTTATTTATGATAGCCCTTCCTGAATGAATAGATTGCTATGGATGTAACTGGCCATTTGAACCCAGGTCACCCTGCCTCTGAGGCTGATCCCCTCTCCCTTGTACCACACTGCCTCGTGTTTAATACTGGCATTAGAAATTTCATGAACATTAAATTCATATGCTAACTTCCAAGTTCTACTTTTATTTTTAAAATATTCAGTATTTAAACCTCATTATTTTAATTGTACTCAATTAAATGAATGTGCATAATCAGTATATTTCATTACATGCATTAGTTAAAAGTATATTTTAAAACCTTTGCATATTGACTTTCATAATATATCAAATTAACATACCTTAAAATAGGCTTTACGTAGGAGAATTTAGATAATGCTTCTACAAAGAATGTTCTACTTCAGGTGGTATGTATCTCCTGTATATAGGTTCTGTGGAAATATTTCCCTATTTATTTTTGCAAAACTTTTTAGTCTTAGTTTAAAACTCATTTCTTGAAGAGAGACAGGAGGAGGATTTGACTTTTGAATCCTACAGCTTTTAGTGTCCTGTAGGGCTCAGCATTTTCATCTGAGATGATGGAAGGAAGAAAGCAAGCGTTTATTAAATACCTAATGTATGTAAGCACTCTCTTAAAATTATGCCCTCGATCCTAACAACTGCCCTGGGAGGTAGATGCTTTTATTGTATTCTTTTTACAGTTGAGGAAATTGGGGAAGACAGAGGTTAAGTGACTTGCTCAGGGTCACATAGCTAGTGTCTGATGCCAGATTTGAACTCAGATCTTCCAGACTCCAGACCCAGGGCTTTATACATGGCATCACCTTGCTGCCCCTGAGATGGATTGCGCCTTCCCAGCTGTGGAAAAACTTTTGGTTCTGTTGTGTCTCTCTTTTTAGTAAGAAAAGATGGCCACGTTGGTTGATAATCTTTCATTCTAACTGGATATTAAACTAGAAGTGAGGGAATTAGTGAGGAAAGAGCTCATCTTTCCATTTTCCTCCTTCTGACGTTACTGTACTTTTAAATTCCTTGCTCACAGGCTCTGAGAATCCCTTTTGACCACCCCTGAGGGGAGACTTAAGTTACATCTGCTTCTCACCACTGAGAATGTCCTGTCTGTTGTCTGACCCTGCCCCAGTGTGATTTGCCATGTGCTTACCAAACCTATCCTCATGCAATAGCATGTTCTTCTAATTGGCCAACCATCAGCCATGAACTTCTGGGACCTCTGACTGCCTTTGAGTGTCAGGTCTCTGCTCATTAGGTCTGTTGTTGGGTCTGGGTGACCCAGTAGTATAGTATGTGCCCACAGTTATCCGTTATAGTCTCTGGTTGATGGACAGACCAAAGTTTAATCTTTTGTGGTCTGAATCTGGGATGTTTACAAATACATCTTCCATTTATAATGCTTTGTATCTAAATGCCTCCTGTAACATTTGTTCACTTAGAGCCCACACCAATTTTATGAGCTGGGGCATGCCTGCATATTTAGTGATGATTCAGTCTGTCACAAGGTAGAGGAAGTGGCAAGAGAATAACTAATTTTGATCTGATTTGGACCAAAAAGGAAGAAGGAATCTGTTGCTAAAGTTGTTGTCCCCTCTGAGACTCACACTTGCTAGTTTATCAGCTCCCTCAGTTGCTAATGATCCCCATCTTCACATCCCCTTAACCGCACACAGGAATGGGCAGAGGGTTGATGTGGCCACCATTTACGTGATGACATGCTCCACTGTTGATAACCTTGAAACTGTTCAATTTGAACACAGACAACAGCACCTGTAGCTCTCCCTGAGCCTTGCTCCTCTTGAAGCTGTTTCCTGTTCTCTCTGCAGCCTCCAGGAACTTCACCTGTCCTTGCTTTTCACACACCCTTTCTTACGTGTGCACCTCCTCCTTTCAAAATCTGAACTCTTTAGTCAGCCCATTTGCTTGACCCTGCACCCCTTCATCACCTTGTCCTTCTGCCTTTATCCCTTTCCAGACCCTAATCCTTGATTCTTCTCACTGTCCATCTGCTCCACTTTTGCTAACATCCGACTGGAAGAGGCCATGGCCACGGCCACACCGACTGAGCCCACGGGACACTTGTTATCCTTTCTGGACTCTCGTTGCTGCAGGCTGCAGCATTTCTCTAGAACATGCCCAGAGCCCCTGATCAGACCTTCCCTCTTAGCATTGGGAAGGTAGGCAAGAAGGAAAGGTTTTGATCTCGTGCTTAGGGGCATACACACTCTAGAGAAATGTTTGGGGAAGAGTGAGATGATGTTGTGTACCCAGTTAAACAAAATTGAGGCCATTTCCTTCCCACTCTGCCATTTTTTATTTCCTCAGGCTCCTTCACTCTGTTTGCTCCATTTTTAGAGAAAGAGGAAGTCTTCCTTACCACTGCCACATGCTTGTGCTCTTGATCCCATCCCTTTCTGTCTTCTTCAGCTGCTTCACCCTTTGAGTATCCCCTCGTCCTCCCGGATTTTCCACTTTTCCTTATCTACTCGGTCCTTTCCTGCTTCTTATAAACCTGCTCAGGTCTTCTCCATCTAGAAGAAAAACAACGAAACAGAAACCCAGTCTTTCATTTGACAGCGCTATCTCCTGAATCATTGGCCTATTTCCCTCTTTCCTTTCAAAATCCTATTGGTGAGAGTTTTCTCCTCTCATTGCCTCCCCTTTCTCACACCCCTTCCCCTTGTAGTCTGGTGTGTGTCTTCACAGTGTGACAGAAGCTGCTCTCATTAAGGTTGTCAATATCTTTTACTCCTAGGCCCGTGGCTTTTCCTTAGGCCTCGTCATTCTTGCTCTCTCTCTCTTTCTCTCTCTCTCTCTCTCTCTCTCTCTCTCTCTCTCTCTCTCTCTCTCTGTCTTTTTCTCTCTCTCTGTCTTTCTCTGTCTCTGTCTCTCTCTGTCTCTGTCTTTCTCTCTCTCTCTCTCTGTCTTTTTCTCTCTGTCTTTCTCTGTCTCTGTCTTTCTCTCTCTCTCTCTCTGTCTTTTTCTCTCTCTCTGTCTTTCTCTGTCTGTCTCTCTCTCTCTCTCTGTCTCTCTCTCTGTCTCTGTCTTTCTCTCTCTCTCTCTCTCTGTCTTTTTCTCTCTCTCTGTCTTTCTCTGTCTCTGTCTTTCTCTCTCTCTCTCTGTCTCTTTCTCTCTCTCTCTCTCTCTCTCTCTCTCTCTCTGTCTCTGTCTCTGTCTCTGTCTTTCTCTCTCTCTCTCTCTCTGTCTTTCTCTGTCTCTGTCTTTCTCTCTCTCTGTCTCTGTCTTTCTCTCTCTCTCTGGTGTTTTATACTGTTGGCCACACCCTCTTTATAGATACTTTATCCTTCCTGGATTTCTTACTTTCTTGGTCTCCTTTATAATATCATTATCCATATCCTGGCCTGCCCCCATGCACAGTTTTACTCCAGGCCTCGCTCTGCCTTGGACCCTCTCCTCATCTCTCTTTAAACTCTTTCAGAGATCTCATATGCTCAAATAGTTCAAATGATCATCTCTATGTAAATGATTCCCAGATCTATGTCTCTAACCCTTTATCTCTCTCCTGACCCACTTCTCCACCTGAGTGGCCCATAGACATCTCAAGTTCCACATGGCCAGAGAACTCAGCTCTCAACCTAGTCTTTCTGTTCCTCCTAACTTCCCCATTTCTGTCTAGGGTCCCACCCCCATTCTTACAGTCACCCAGGTTCGTGCTGTTCTTCACTTTAATTCGTCCTCCAGACCCTATTAGTTACCAACCCCTTTAGCATCTTTCCCATAAATTCTACCATCAAGTATCTTACATTTGAATGAGTCAGAAAGCATTTAAATAAATGGGGATTTACCAGACTCAGTTGGAAGTAGTGAAAGAAGAAAGAGCGTTTCAAGGATATATTTTCAGACTTTTCCTGAGGTGTCGATGGGATAAAGGATCACTTTGGGGAACATTGTAAGGATTCTTTTTCAAGTACAGGGTAGATAGCCTTGAGTTCCTTCCTTGGATTCTATTTCCTAAAGCAGGAAAGGAGTCGTGAATCCTGGAGCTGAAGGAGACCTTAGATGAGAGGTTACTTTATCTTAGGAGTAATGGGATGGTTTGTGCGGAAAGGTATCTTGGACATTTTCTCATTCAGCCAACTCATCTGTAAGATTAGGAAACTGATTTCTAAATACATTATGTGATTTGCCCCATTTTTTTGTGGCAGTTTATGGGAGAGTTGGGAATGAAATTGAGATCTTCTACATGCAATACCAATGTTCTTTCTTATATATATATATATATGTGTGTGTGTGTGTGTGTGTGTGTGTGTGTGTGTGTGTGTGTATATATATGTGTGTGTGTGTATGTGTGTGTGTATATATATATATATATATATATATATATATATATATATATATATATATACATATAGCATGTAGTTGAAGAATTTTCCAATTACAGTGGGAAGGACTGGGGGCGGGAATAATATGGAAGGAGAGATATATAAGTAATTATTTGCAAGGCTGGGCTAATGTTGAATACTTTTTATTCATGGATGAAAACTTTTGATTACAGGCTTCAAAATGAACTCTCCATCAAATAAAGCAATTAAAAACATGTAATCTGCCCCCTTTTATTGGTACACATTAGTGATCTCACATTTATATCTCTTCATACTTAAAAAGCTATTATAATAAACTGTAGTGATGACAATTATGTAAAAATTAGTTAAGTTCTACGTTCAGCACATTGAAGTTCTCTGTGAACAAAACCAGCTGCTCGGCCTTTTAATATCCATAGGTATTCTCTTTAATTATTAAATTTTCCCTAAGGTTCAATGCTACCAATTTGTAACTAGGGAATTAGAATATATTCCACATTACTCAAAATATTCTGTAATTATTTAAATACTGCAAAGCATAGTCATTTGAAAGATGTTTACAAGTTTACTCTTATTTTATAATTTGAGAGTAGCACAAATATGTTTTTAAAATTTAAGTGCCCTCAATGGTTTTTTGTTTTTGTTTTTTGTTTTTTGTTTTTTAGTGAGGCAATTGGGGTTAAGTGACTTGTCCAGGATCACACAGCTAGTAAGTGTTAAGTGTCTGAGGTCAGATTTGAACTCGGGTACTCCTGACTCCAGGGCCGGTGCTCTATCCACTGTGCCACCTAGCTGCCCCCCTCAATGGTTTTTTTGATGGATAGAGATTGTTAATAAGAATAAGAGGAAGATGATATCAATACCTAGTGGTTACATGTAGTAAAAACAAAAAACAAAAAACAACTTGAATGCCATATTGCTCAGCTAAAAGCAAAACAATTAGTCAAAAAAACTTTTTAAGGACTTATTCTATGCCTAGTACCATACTAATGGCTTGGCATAAAAGTAAAAACCACTTTACATGTAATTGGAAAAAAAAATAAAATACTATTTTAAAAAGTAAAAACCAAACCAATCCCTGTCCTGACGGACCTAATGGGGGAGACTATGACGTTACTAGGTACAAGTAAGATACATAGAAAAGAGAAACCTGTGGAAAGGAATCTAGAAAACAAAAGAATGTCAGCAATTTTCAGTTCCTTTAATTAGCCATTGAAAGTGAAAGTCAAAAAGTTAAAAACAATCTAAGGAGTCTAAGCAACGGGATAAACAGCAGGACAAAATGAACAGTTCTTCACTGGTCATAAACTTAACTGCAGAGCCTTAAGAAGTAAAACAGAGATGAGAGAAGGCAACCAAGAGGAGTAGAATGTGGGCAGTCTTTTCTCTGGATACTTACAAGAAGCCCAATATAATGCAAATGTGAGTCGGATTAAGTACGAAATGAAAAACTTGTTCACTTTTTATAAACAGGATAGTTATGTTAATGAGGAAACTGGAAACTTCTTTGTAAAACTGGACAGCACAAACGCCAGAGATGACTGATAATTATTGGCTAAAACACTTGGTGGTGGTACTTGGATTCCTAGTAGTAGACTTTGCCAGTCTCCTATTCTATAATATAAGGCTATAATCCCATTTTTCTTAAGAGAAGGTCTTTACCAAAAGATAAGAAACCCAGTGACAACTACGAACCAGACATTTATATATTTATGTACCTTATAAAAACATTCACAGTGGGTAGCATGAAAACAATCTACAAACTTTTAGAAGAAAAGAATTTACCAAAAGAAAAGAAAAAGTGTGCCAAAAAGTTCTAGGAGGTATAAAGAACAGCTTAATTTTTCATTTGATAATTGTTGAACAAGTAGTAGCCCTGAAGCACTGTAAAATTTATACTCCCTTTGTTGATTATAGTAAAATTCTTTGGCTCCTTTTATTTATTCATGTATGGGAAATTAGACCCAATTGTAGTGATGACACTAGAGTCTTTGTCCACATGGAAAATTATTGTATTTGAAACATCCCACCAACATCACAACATCAAGAACAATCAATCACCATGGAATTTTTCAACGATACAATCTAAATTTATCATCGTTTTTCCTAACCTTAAATCCATTATTATCTCTCCCAAATAGTTCTAAGTATGGTTTCCAAATTGAAAAGGGAGTTGAACCAAAGTATTTTGTTAATTGATACACATAGATGACATCAAACTTTATGGTTTCACTGAAAAACACAATATATAGCTCTTGCATCTCATGGAATCTTTCTCTAATGATATGAATTTGCCACTTTGACTCTATAAGTATAAAATTGTTTTAGAAATGCAAAGGAACGGTAGTAACTACAAGCTTTGATCTTAAATCTGGAGGTTACATCAAACCATTTGGTAAAAGTTATAGCTATATATACTTTTGGTCTCCTCTAGGAAAGGCACATTGAACATAAAGGTGCCTAGGAGAAGGCAGTGACTGAATATGGTAAGAGGTTTGGTGGAATCCTGAAGTCAAAATTGAATAGGAAGAAAACGTTTAAAGCAAGTTAACATCTGGGCTACTAGTATTAATGTACACTTTCAGAACTTTAGTATGTGCCATGACAGATTTGGAAAAGATTTTATGAAGAACCTATACGTTATTAACAAAACACAGGGCTAGTCACTCAACTGAACAGTAGCCAGAGCTGATTACAGGTAAATGCCATTGCATTTTTCAGATGTAACTATAAGTAATTGCCTTCCCTATAGAACTGATAAAATGGCTAAGGGCCCAAAATGGCATCAGAGGCCCCTCAGTGGGTGTCGGTCTTCGTGAACTCAACCAAGAGTGTGTCCATAAAGAAGTACTGAGCAGATGGTAGAGCCAGACAGATTTTTTTTTTTCTGGAAAAGGACAGGTTGATATTACCATTTCAGGGCCAGATCATTGTTGTTCGTCCTTCATTTTCTTTTTTCTTTCTTTCCTTGTGAGGCAATTGGGGTTAAGTGACTTGCCCAAGGTCAAACAACTAGTATCAAGTGTCTGACTCCAGGGCCGGTGCTCTACCCACTGTGCTACCTAGCTGCCCCTCGTCCTTCATTTTCAAAGAGGAGCAATGAGAACAAGAGGTTATGTCTTCACTTGTGCATGAATTGGATTTCAGTGAAACAGAGTTGCACAAAGTTATCAGCCTTACTGTCTCTTCCTGAGTCCTCAAAGTCCAGTAGCAAGACAATAGTGAGGAAGACAATAGCCCAGGATACCATGGATGACCTTGGCGTCTTTGGTGTCTGACCAAGCTGTGAGCACTCCACAGTACCAACTTCAGTCACCTTCATAGCCATTGGATCAATTTGTTCCTTTTTGCCCATTCTGCTGGGGGAAGTCTTCTCATGCTTTGTTGGACACCCTCCTTAGTTACTGATGGGTTTGAAGCCCATCAGTTATCCTCAACCAGGCTTAACCCATCTGCCAACGTGGTTTTTTTCCAAAATATGGCCGCTGCTCATGTTACTGCTTCTTGAAACCACAGGTGAGAGTTGGGTGGCAGCTGGACACCAAAGGTGGATAAGCAGCCCTGGAAAGGGCTCAGCAAGCCCTTAGAACAAGGGTGCCAGTCCTTCCTGAACACCCCATATACCCCAGGTATATTCCATGTCATTACCAAAGAAGGGTTAATCTTCAGTAGCCTGGTTTTTAATTGTATGGATGAGGCAAAGAAAGAGTAGAAACTGTGCAGCTATAAAAATATGCCAAGCTGATACCAGCTGCCAGATGCCTCAGAAGGCCTGACTTGCTAGCTACAATTATACTTCTGAAGGTTGGGATCCCTCATGGAAAGATGTGTGACCTCTCTGCACTACAAATACAGACTCCTCAGAGGCTGGAGAACCCATCCAGTGAACTGCTGCAACTAGACCGCTATCACAGACTGAACTGTTGCCTTTCTTCACACAAAATAATTAAGAATGCTTTTACCATATGTCACCAAAACAGATGCTCCTAATTTCCTGGCCACATAGAAAGATGTTTACACAATCTAGAAGCCCAGCAGAGGAGATGAAAATCACATGGGGACAGGATGAAGAATGTCACCGAAGTGGTCCTGCCCCCTGCTGGAGGTGTTGTACAGATGCTTGCCGCAGGCCAACAGAGAAGGAGCTTGTGCCCAAATTTATTCAGTGACAGAGTGGTTATTTTAATCACCCTTGCAGTAATCTATAGGACAGTCAATACAAAATAGCAATAATAGGATAATTTATCCCATTGGCCATTTTTGTGTAAACTCCATCAAGAAAGACAAGAAGTACAAGGTGAGAATAATAGCTGGTGTTTCTAATCTGTTTTAAAGTTTATGGAGGGCTTTAATCCACTGTTGGTTGTGCCAAATGTCATCCTGGTGAGGTAGGTACTGGGGTGTTGGCCCCCCCATTTTACAGTTGAGGAACCAAGGTTTAGAAAATAAGACTGACTTGTCCGTGGCCCAAATGGCTCGATTTGATCTCCTTATTTGAAGGCAACCCTGAGGAGATTGTCAGCATATAGCACTGGGCTCTTTTGTTTCTCCCTCTTTTCTGGGCTTCCTTCAGTTTTTCCTATACCCTTCTTATTCCTGATTTCTTACACTTTTCTTGTACTAGCTTTTTCATTAGGCCTTGTCCCTGACATCTGGGTATACCTGAAGATATTTCTAAAGGTCTCTGTTAGTGAAATTCAAGGTTAAAAATATGCCAAAATTATGCTTGTGTTAATTCTCAATACAGTGAAGCTATTGACTCTCCTTTGGACTAGACCTTTATGATTTCTTTTTCTTTTTTAAAAATTGTTTTATCCTGAGCTTTACAAATACCAACAGAGATGAACATTCCAATGAAGAAAGAATAGAAAAATAGGATTACTTGCTAAACTGAATTTCTACTATATCCAGTTGGTTCCTTTTTTAAAGTATTCAGTAAGTTCAACACATTTGTTTCAAAGCTCCTTTGTTTTTGTCTTCCTCTGAATAGCTTCCCCCTTCCATTTGTATACGTTCTCTTAAATGTTTAATTCACATTACTTTCTTTCTTTTCTTCTTTTGTGGTGATCACTATCATGAGCCCTCATGTTTCCCTTCTTTTCTCTTCAAATATTTCTCTCCACAACCTCCCTCGTAAGCAGTATAGACAAGTAAAACAAACTTCTACATTAACCATGCCCCTAAAATGTCAGTCTCAGTCTGCACCTTTAGTCATTCAACTTTTTATTGAGAAGCGGGGAGCATACTTCACCATCAGTCCTTTGGAGCTGTGGCTCATTACTGCAATAGTCTTTACAAGTTGTTTTTCTTTATCATTTGGCTGTCACTGATTACTTTGCTCTGTATCAGTCCATATAAACCTTCCTAAGTTTCTCTGAAACCATCCCTTTCTTCATTTCTTCCAGTATAACAGTATTTCTTCATATTAATGTAACATTTTTTTCAACCATTCAGAAAATTATGGGCAGCCAATATATTTCTAGATTTTTGCTATAACAAAAGGCATTGCTTTAAATATTTTTCTCTTATTTTTGCATATGGAGGTCCTTTCTTTTTTCTTTGAGATATAGGCCTAGTACTGGTAAGACTAGTTTAAAGGATATGTATAATTAGTGATTTTTTTAAGTATAGTTCCAAGTTACTTTTTAGAATTTACAGCTCCACCAACAATTCATTGATGAGGCTGCCTCTTACATCCATTCTAATAATTTTTATTTTACTTTTATGTCAACTTTGTCAATCTGTGTGTGAAGTAGAACCTCTGAGTTGTTTTAATGTATATTTACCTTTTTAGTGATCTGGAACATTTTTTTCAAACAGTTGCTGAAAGTTTGATTTTCTCCTTTTGAAAATTGCCTGTTCATATCCTTTGACCATTTATCTACTGAATAGTGACTTTTGTTCTTATATGTTTGAATTAATTTTCATATATATGTATGTGTATATATATATATGTATGTATACATATGTATGTGTGTATATGGGATACACACACATATACATATGTGTATATGTGTGTATATAGGATATATGTATGTATGTATGTATGTGTATGTGATAAAGTCCTATATATGTATGTATAGGATATGAGAGCTTTATCAGAGAAATTGCAAAGATTTTTTCCTCCAGGTAACTATTTCCCTTCCAATTTTAATTGCATTGATTTTGTTTATGCAAAGCTTTTCATTTTTATTGAATCAAAGTTGTCATTTTTATTTGCTATGATCCTCTCAGTGTTTTGTTTGGTAAAGAATGCTTTCCCTCAAGTCATCTTCTTCCCTGTTCTTCTAGTTGGTTATGATGAGATTTTCTATATCTAGCAGACTTGTAATTCATTGGCATAGGAATCTCTAATGAGGATGTTCCCTCTGCTTTTGCAGATTGATGTCTGCTTTCCATTTTGTATTGAACCGTGAGAGGTCTAATCACTTCCCTGAGGTCACATGACCTAGACAGGTCTTCTGATGTTGACACTGTATTCCTCAGAGGCAGAAATTGAACCGATTTTGCTGATGTTGACCCCAGCCCCCTCCTCTTAGGAGTCAGGAGACTCAGGTCCAAGTGCCAAATCTGATCCACTTCCATGAGCTAAAAATGATTGTACTAGTCATACTGTTAAAAACCGGTGGGAGGTCAGATTTGGCTTTCAGGATATAAGTTGTTTGCCAGCCTCTGCTCTATAATAGGCTGCCTTTCATTTAATCACCTCTGTTCAATAATTTGAGTAATACAATGTAAATTGATGACTGCATCACATGTTGACATTCTCTATGCAAGACTTCTAAATTAGTCGATCTTTATTCTCCTTAATCGGCTATGAAGAAAAGTCATATAAACAAAAACTAATTATTTTACCATTTTAATTTTAAGTGGTAAGCCAGGCAGACAAGAGCTTAGAAAGGGAGGTTGCTAGGCTTTAGCATTCTTGATTTTTCAATTTATTGCCCAGATAGATTGTGGGAACAAGGAGAAGTTAATGTGAATGATAAGAAGATAGATGACTTGTGTATATTAGGTACTTCCTAAGTACTTATTGATTGATATAGCTTTTTATTTTTCTCTAGAGCTGCTACCTTCTTCATTACTTTGAATTATTAGGATGAATTCTAGTTATTTCCATATTTACTTATTGGGACCAGAATGCATTGCAAAGACAACCAGAGATCAACTTCACTTTGTTCATATCTTTTGATTGTCTTTTTGTCTTCACATATTTTATAAATTATAGATATCATGCAATTTACATATCAGGATATCTTATAGACAGCAGTTTCAATTTGGGGACAAACATTTTGGTTTTCCAAAAAGCCATGCTTAAAAAACAATTTCGGGGCAGCTAGGTGGCGAAGTGGATAGAGCACCGGCCCTGGAGTCAGGAGTACCTGAGTTCAAATCCGGCCTCAGACACTTAACACTTACTAGCTGTGTGACCCAGGGCAAGTCACTTAACCCCAATTGCCTCGCTAAAAAAAAAATAAATAAAAAAATAAAAAAATTTCATAAGTCAAAAAATAACTGAAGTTAAAAGTCTGCTTAAGGGGCAGCTAGGTGGCACAGTGGATAAAGTACTGGCCCTGGATTCAGGAGGACCTGAGTTCAAATCCAGCCTCAGACACTTGACAATTACTAGCTGTGTGACCCTGGGCAAGTCACTTAACCCCAATTGCCTCACCAAAAAAAAAAAAAGTCCACCTAAGTCCAAGGGGAAAAAAGCTGAAAAAATCCCTGCAAATTAATATCTGTATCACTGATGCTTATCTAATGAGCACTTAATTAACAAGATAATAATGAAAGTAACCAATATAGGGAGATAAAGACATTATTTTGGATAATTCTTTTTTAAAATTTCATTAATATTATTTGTTTAAACATCATCCAAATTTCCCAATGTAGTCCTCCTCACATTTCCAGAAAACCATCCTTTTAACAAGATTTTTTAAAAAGGACAAAACAATTCAGCAACACCAAACAACGCATCAGAAAAATCTGATGTCGTTGACAGCAGTCTGGCCAAGTAGCCAGTCTGTGTTTGCTTGAAGACTTTTAGGGGGACCCCCTCCAGACAGGTAGCACTAATTGTTAGGAAGTCAGCCCTAAATTTTGCGATGTCTACCTTTTTCTCCTGATCAGCCAGCATTGTTGTTCTTGTTGTTGTTCAGTCATTTCTGACTTTTCATGACCCCATTTGAGGGTTTGTTTTGGTGTCTTTTGGGCAAAGATGCTGAAATGGTTTGCCATTTCCTTCTCCAGCTCATTTTACAGATGAGAAAACTAAAGCAAACAAGGTTAAATGACTTGGCCAGGCTCACAAAGCTAGTAAATGTCTGAGGTCAGCTTTGTGCTCAGGTCTTCCTGACTGCAGGCCTTCCCGCTATGTTTCTGGGGCTGTGTTCTGTGCTGGGGATGCTGAAACAACAGTAGCAGAGTTCTTGCCTTCAGGGAGCTTACTTTTCACATGACAACTCTTCAAAGAGTTGAAGACTGCTCGTATGCCCTTCCTCCTTCCTCATGTCTTCTCTTCTCCAGGCTAAACAAAGAGTTCTTTCAACTATTCTTCATATAGCTTCCAAACCCTTCACTATCATGGTTTCTTTTCTCTTGATGCTGTCCAGCTCGCCAGCATCCTTCATAAATGGTAATGACCAAACCCGAACATAATGCCCCAGGGGTGGTCTGTCCACGGCAGAGTACCTGGACTGCCACCATCCTTGTTCTGTATACTCTTCCTCGCTTAGTTATCTTTTCTGATGGTCATGTCATAGTTTTCCTGTAGAAAAGGGATTAGATTTATTGTGGTGGCTCCAGAAGGCAGAAATGGAGCAATGAGCACAAGAAAATTTCTGAATGTGTAGCACTACAGAGAAGTGAACCGGTGGACTGCCTCCCAAAGCTTCAGCTCCTTTCCCCTCCACCTGTGGACATTTCCATGACCTGAGAGTCTGGGTAATTATTCATCAGTCCTTTGGAGTGGCAGTTCTTTTTTTCCGATGATGTGAGCCTGGAAAGGCTGATTGACAGGGTCCAAAAGGATTTTTGAGGCAAAGCTGGCAAGATGAAAAGGAATCCTGGAGATAACTCTAAAGCCCTAAAGTTTTACTGGTCAGCTTGATAAGTAAGTACATGGTGAGGGAAACCTGGTTAACTGTGTCAGTGAACAAGGAGAAGCAAGCCAATCCTATCTTCCACATGGTGGCCCTTAAAATCCATTACAGCAGCTCTCATGTGGGCCCTGCCCTGTCCCCCATTCTCTGTGCCAAACCTCACTTCATTTGAGTGATCATCATATCCCGTGGTTTCTAGAACCTACAGCCACCCTGGTTTCTTTCCTCCGGCTTGTCCAGGATCTGCCCTTTCAGGGCATGGGTTGAATTTAATGGCTACTAAGGAACCTTCCAACTCTGTAATTCTATGATTCTCTGATTCTGTATCAAAATATTATCATACATAGTAGATGACAACGTATTTTAGAATTCATAAAATTAGTTTGGTAATATAGTGAATATCCAGGGGAAAAGTTGAAGTATGTTACCAGTCACTTTGTCTTTTCATTTGTCTTTTGTGATGGCTTAAAAAAAGTATCACATTATGTTTTCTGGTACATATTTTCACAACATATTGCTGCATACATATGAAAATATTAGGAATCCATTTTAAGGCTGGTCCTTGCATTCTGTTATGTGATTGATCTGATCAACAAACAAGAAATTCTTCAGGGCCATCCATCACTTTGGGCAGCAGTTGAGCTAAACCTTCTAACTCACTGCTTCAGGCCAGTCATGCAAGATTCCTGTCATAAATATTGAATGTGTAAACAACTGTTTAAATTAGTCATCCTATCTGTTGTATAACAATGTCAGTAGAAATGAAAGCTGATCTTTTGTTTGCTGGCGTGAAGTGGAAAGAGAGTGAATGAAGCATTATCCCATGATAAGTCAGTGTATTGGTCTTGCTGGAAAATATTTGAAATGGTCTGAATGAGCTAAATAATTTTCCCCAAAATTGAAGGAATAAGGTACCTGAGCATGAAATTTATGCCAATTTTGCTTTTACATGAAAACAGCAGCAACAAGACTGTAATTGTTGATACAGCTATCTGGTTGTAAATATAGCAGCCAGTTGTAAAATGCTTAATTCTTTGAACTTTGTTACCTCTTTGAAGTAGCAGAAATAACTTAATATTTGGAAGATATTTGTGCATGAAGTAAAACAGCAGTTGGCTGATGCTCGTGTTTCTGGTAAGCACTCCAGGGCATGGAGTATGTGCAGAAGTAGATGTTAGTACTTCTGGAACTTGGAGTTGTAAGACGTATGATATTCGCTCACTCTTGTTGGAATATGTAATAGAATACCAGCCATTTGTCTTGACATCAGAAAACCTTTGTTATGAATGTAGGTAAGCTTTAAAAATGGACAACTTTATTCTAAATTTTTTTCTGGAAAATAGTTTTATTTTCTGAAGTCTTTTTCCAGTAGAAAACATGCCTGGAAGCCTACATAAACAAGCAACTTCTTCTGTCTTCCAAAGAAAACAAGTATTTGCTATTGTAGATCCAGTGAGTACTTATTGTTCTCGGATACCAACTAAAATCCTGAAATAAATATTTGGACAAGGACTGACATCGTTATCAAAGTTTTCAGAAAATTGTGGATTTTGTTTTTTAAATGTAACCCACTTTGATAACTATTTAAAAAATCTTTTAGCACAACCCTCATTTTGAGAGGGATTGTACTAGCATAACCATTAGTAAATTCAATGTTTATAAGGGTAAGAAATCTAATTAATTATGAGTGTACAAGTCAGTACTATGCTCCTTTAGTCTCCTCCTCCCCGGGCCGAGCCACCCACTTCCTCCAACCAGTCCTCCTTTGACATGGACTGAAGGCCCTTCGCCATTCTGTTTTCCCTCTAGGTACTCTCCAACTTGTCACTGTTAGGAATTGGTAGCATTAGCACAGATGAGACTGGATGAGTGGAGTATGGTGGGACATCACATTGCTGACTCATATGGAGCCAGTAGAAAAGTAAATATTATATATTAAATATCCTCTATTACAGAGAGGATTTAGGTTACATATAAGAATGAACTTCCATGAAATGATGATTATTAAGAAAAATTATAAGAGATCTTTAAATATGGAAGAGAGACTCATCCCTTGTCAATTAGGTATATACTCTGATAGAGATTGAAATTTATGGTCCGGCAAAAGTTGCATTCAATGTTGCTCTGATTCTGTAGGTTTTGAAGTATGGAGAATATTTCTTCTGTCTAGTCATTATTTATATTAGAATGAAGTTGCCTTTTATTATGTTATAATTTCCCTTATGGATATTTATAATTATGGAATTTGTCATGGGTGTTATTTGTTACCTAGATGATAACGTAAGTACAGCAGAATAAACCTCTAATCATTAAAACTTTTAAAGGTGACTGGGTCATTTTTGTGTAAATGTAATTGTGAGAAAAGTACAGCTGATAGCATAGTGAAGGTATTATAGAAATGCTCACAGTGAATTTATATGCCAGCATTGGCTCTTTTTTCTTTCTGTCAAGTCGAAAACCCCTTTAACTCTGACTGCCTCAGTTTACTCAATTATAAAATAATAACTAATAGCTAACATTTATTTAGTGCTTACTATGTGCCAGGCACCGTGCTAAATGCTTTATAATTATTAACTTATTTGGTCCTCATAACAGCCCTGGGAGGTAGGTGCTATTGTTACCCCCATTTTACAAATGTAAAAGTTGAAGCAAATGGGTCAAGTGACTTGCCCAGGGTTGCACAGCCAATATGTGTGTGAGGTCAGAGTTGAACTCAGGTCTCCTTGATTCCAGACCTGGGACTTTATCATCTGAGCCACCTAATTACCTACATAGCTCCTAACTCACAGGGTTATGAGGATTAAACAAGAAAATAGAAATGCTTAGTATAGTGCCTAGCACATAGGTGATTAATAAATGTGTATTCCCCTTCCTTTGCCCATTATTCGAAATGAGATTCTAATGTATTGAGATAACTTGCCACTGAAAATATTTGCATTTGGGAGGTGCACAGAGTGCATGAAGTGAGATCGGAAAGGTTGGCCAGATCCAGATTGTGGACAGATTTGAAAACCAGGGAGGGGATTTGCATTTTTTTCAACAGGCATTGAGAGGTCCTGAAAGGTTTTTAGCACGTGTCCTTTTATAAGTTTACTTTGGCAGCTGTGTAAGGAAAAAGAAAAGAAAAGAAAAACCCTGGTAGCAGATGCTCATCATCATAATCCCTCTGTGACCATGTCCCATAAAAGTATGTCTCCTTCTGCACCTTTAGTCTACTCCCTCTCCTGCAGGTGCTTGGCAGGATTCATTATCAGTGCTCTGGAATCCTGGTTGATCATTGCATTGATCGGGATTCTGAAATCTTTCAGAGTTCATCACAGGGTTGCTAATGCAGCATTTTTCTCCCGCTTCTGTTCACTTCCTTCTGCATCGATTCATACAAGTGTGCCTAAGGAAACCGGTTATGAAGAGTTAGCATGTGATCAGGGCTAGAGCCCAGGGGGGGACAATAAAAAAGTCTGCTTTAGAGCAAGGCAAGCGCATTGGCTTTGGGTGTTTAGGGTGAGGATCACTAAGAGCAGAACAGGCAGTGCTGCTTAGTCGTGGCTTTGGTTCCCTTCTCTTTGCTAGGGAGCTTGGGTTTTTGTACCAGAAATGCCCGGTAGGGACTGGTTTCTCAAGTGTTCAAGAAAAAAATAAGAGAACCAAATTAGCTTTAATGAATTCAGATCCCTTGGTCCAGAGGAACTCCGTCCTTGGTCCTGAATCGACTTCTGAGCCATAGTCAGTAATATTTGAAAGACCAGGAAAAATGAGGTTTTCACAAGAACAGAGAAGGGCAAATGCTCTGAGGAGTTTTAATTGTTCACAACCTCAGAGAGAGTCAGTAGTATTGATGTGGCAACTAATAAAAGGTAACATGATCTTAGGCTGTATTCATAGACATCATAGGTGTTAATCGCTTGTATGACACTGTCTCTCTATCTCCTCCTCTGCTGCCCCCTTTTCCTTTTGCCTTCAGTCTTTCCCAATCTTTTCATTGTGTGGCCAAAGCATTTAAGCTTCAGTTTCAGTATTTGACCTTCCAGTAAATAGCTTGACTTAATCTCTTTAAGTATTGACTGATTTGGCCTCCTTGCTGGCCAAGAGGCTCTCAAAAGTCTTCTCTAGCACCCCAGTTCAGAAGTGTTGATTTTGCAGTGCTCAGCTCTTCTTCTAGTCCAACTCTCACAGCCATACATTGACAATGGAAAAACCATAGCTTTGGCTAGATAGACCTTTGTCAGCAAGGTGATGTCTCTGCTTTTTAGTATGCTGTCCCGATTTGCCAGAGCTTTCTTTCCAAGAAGCAAGCATCTTTTAATTTCATGGCTACAATTGCTGTCTAATCTTTGAGTCCAAGAATATAAAATCTGACACTGCTTCCGCTTTTTCTCCTGTTTGCCAGGAAGTGATGGGGCCAGTTGCCAAGATCTTAGCAGATCAGTGGTGTCAAATGAAAAAGAAATAGGGGCCCTTAATCCATGCATAAGGATTCTTGCAGGCTGCGTATTGACCTGGTTTTAAAATCTATATTGTAGTTTTACTTGTTTTGTTAAATATTTCCAAATTACATTTTCATCTGTTTTGGACTGCATGCAGGACTGTTCTGTGTTCGCAGCCTGTGCATTTGACACTTTTGTCACAGAGAATCAACAAGGTCATAATACCTTTGCTTTGCTTTGGTTATCCTGTGGCTGGAGTTTTGTGTTGTGGAGATTCCATGTGAGAATTCAAATTAATAAAAATTTATTAAGCACCTACTTTGTGCCAAGCCCTAGGAATGCAAAAAAAAAAAAAAAAAAGAGGCAGAAGACAGTACCTGTCCTCAAGAAACTTACATTCTAAAGGGAGGGGACAACAAACAAATAAATTTAAATAAGTTATCTAAGGATAAATAGAGGGGGCAGCTAGGTGGTGCAGTAGATAAAGTACTGGCCCTGCGTTCAGAAGGACCTGAGTTCAAATCCGGCCTCAGACACTTGACACTTACTAGCTGTGTGACCCTGGACAAGTCACTTAACCCCCATAGCCCTGCAATAGAATTGGCTACCCCAGGGAGTAATAATTTTCCCCATGACTAGATGTCTTCAGATAGAACCTTAATGACTGTTTGTTGGGGACACTGTGTAGAGGGGCTCTGAATAAGTAACTTGTTAGGTTGGATAGCCTCTCGGTGCCAAAAAAAAAATAAAGAAAAGAATAAATAGGAAATAATTAAGAAGGGTTGGAGAAGGCTTTCTGTAAAAGGTGGGTTTTTAGTTGGAGCAGAGATGGGAGAGCATTCCAGGCATGGAAGACAGCCAGAAAAAATGCTGAGCTGAGAGATGGAGGGTCTTTTGCATGGAACAACCTGGAGGCCAGTGTCACCAGATCAAAGAGTACATCAAGAAGTAATGTGTAAGATGATTGGAAAGGTGGAAGGGGATGGAGGGCTTTGAATGCCAAACACAGGAGAGAGAAAGCAGATGAGCATCTAGAAGGGACCCCCAAACTCCAATAGAAGGGTTTATTGCAGGAAGTAGGGTTGTTTAAATGAATATATGAAAGCCTTCTTCAGATAGCTAACATAGAGCTCACACATCTGTAGCTCTTAGTATATGCCAGGCACTGTGCGAAATAAAGTGCTTTGTGAGTATTATCTCATTGGATCCTCACAAGAACCCTGGGAGGTAGGTGCTATTATGATCTCCATGTTACAGATGAGGTAACTGAGGGTTACCTGTCTTGTCCAAGGTCACACAGCCAGGAAGTATTTGAGGCTGGACTTGAACTCAGGTCTTCCTGATTCCAGGCCCAGTGTTCTGTGCCCTGTGGTGCCCCCAGATTTTTGAAGGGCTCTTGTACAGAAGACAGAGTAGACTTGTTTCAGTCTAACTAGTCACAGGACATAGAAATCAAAGGCAGACTTCAAATCTATATAAGGAAATGCTTCTTAACAATTGGAGCTGTTAAAAAATAGAATTGGCTACTCCAGGGAGTAATAATTTCCCCCATGACTAGATGTCTTCAGACAGGGGCTCTGAATGAGTAACTTGTTAGGTTGGATAGCCTCTCGGTGCCAACCTGAGTCTAGGGAAATGGAAAACAAAACAGGGATCATATGGCTCATCCTGGAAACTAGAATTATGGGAGAAAGCCTGACATTGGTCTCCAGAATATGTTTGATATGGAGCAGACCTTTGGAATTTTATTAAGTCATTTACAGTAGAGTCATTAAGTCATTCGTCAGTAAAGTACAACTTAATGTCACTACATTTTTTAAAAATAGGCATCAAGGAGTACTTAGAGGGGAGAGAAGGAACATTAGGGTCTGACTGATGGAACCCTAGGGAAAGACTTGAAAGCTCTGCATCTTAGCCACAGTGTTCTCCCTCATTTTCTGGGGATGTCGAACAAGGTACTAACCCTCATTTTTGGTTTAGTTCTTTCATTTTGTAAATGGGGACTATAACATATACTTTTTGGTTGTTTTAGGGAGTTCTTAAGTAATAAACAGCAAATTACATACATATATCTAGAGATCTATAGAGATCTATAGACAGACACCTATTGATCTATAAATATAAATACATTATCTTTCTTTTTGAAACTGGACTTTTAAAAAACTAGTTTACTCACTATTGATTGAACACTATGGGTATGATCATTGTATTAGATCCTATCAAGAAAAGAAGCAATTATAGATGTAGTTCCTACCCTTGAAGTATCTTTTGATACTTATGTTAAGAATAAATAATTGCAATTCTTTGGGGAAAACAAATTGAGAGGTAGCAAATGTTGGAACAATCATAAGGAATTTTCAAGGGTATTATCAGAGCAGATGTAAAATACCGGTGCACACACAAACCAATTTCAGATCATTAATTTTCCTTAGATGTATAATTTTCAAATCAAATGCTCCCTTCTTTATCCCACATCATTCTTCTTTGCAGAGATTGATGTTGTCATGTGACATAAGATGCTATTTAAGTTATTTTCAAATTATCAGGCTCTCTTTAAGTCTTTTTAGGGTAATAAGTTCTCCAAACAATTCTACAATAGATTGTTACTCAGGCAAGGCTTGGAGTTTACAAACCACTGTGAAAGCATTGATTTTGTTGCATATTTTGCTAATTTTTTTACACATTATCATCTGTCAGCACACTACAGGTGCTTCTCATACATTTAATTCAATCTGATGTGATGATCTTGCAAGTTTCCCTCCTAAGAGATTGCTTTCATTTATGGTAGTTTTCTTATTATCCACTGAGATGACCAGTTTTGAAATTCACATCTGTCTCTGTGGTCACGTTTTTCTCAGTTCCTTTCATACTTCATGACTTGTCGCTTTGCTTCCTTCTGCTGAACCAAATATGAATGGTAAATGGTAATGGTTTTCATATCTATTATGGCTTTTGGAAAATGCCATGTAACATAAAGAAGAATGCTCATATTTCACTGAAAAACACTCATTACATATGCAATGTAATAAATGAAATGATACTCTGGTGTATCCAAATGGATTTGTGATCTTCTTCAATAATTCAATCCACAAGCTTTTTATTAAGGTGGGGACTGTGCTAAGCCCTGGAGTTAATAAGAAAGAGTAAAAACAATTCCTGTCTTCAAATACCATACATTTTAATGGATGAAACAAGATTCATGAATTAGCATATGCAATTTTTTGAAGGCAATCAGCTCTTTGCTTTCTGTGTTAGGGATTTCTAGGCAGTTTTCTTGTATTTTTTCTTGCATTATAATTATCAAGTTTTTGGTTTGTCATGTTCTTCTGGGAAGTTTGTAATCCTTATATCTTGTAATCCTGTCTTTGAGATCAATATATTTTGCTTGTATAGAGATCATGGTTGTTGGGTTTTTTTATTATTACTTTTTTCCTCGTCTTCCAGATTATCCTTAACTTCTTTGTACTTGTATTCCCAATTAGTTGTTTTATTTTTATTTCTTTGGATAGTGTTGCCAACGGGGATTCAAGTTTTCTTTTTTTCCAGTTATTTCTGCTTTGCAGGTTACTTTGCAGGTTACTTTCATGAGGTTTGTTCCTCTCTTGAACCATTCAAGAACATCATGGTATGATTCCATTCTCACAGGGCCCTCTCTCTACTTCATCAGCTGTTGATTCATTTCTCCTTGTCTTGCAGTATTCATTCATATATATTTGGATTTATTTAGATGTCCTGGAGTTTGTCTTCCCTTCTGTTTTGCTTTTGTTTTGTTTTGTTTTGGGGTTTTTTTGTGAGGCAATTGGGGTTAAGTGACTTGCCCAGGGTCACACAGCTAGTAAGTGTTAAGTGTCTGAGGCCGGATTTGAACTCAGGTCCTCCTGACTCCAGGGTCAGTGCTCCATCCACTGCGCCACCTAGCTGCCCCTTCCCGTCTGTTATTAATAGCTTTCCTGTTGACTGGTGTGCTTCTGCTCAGGAGTTTTCTTCTAATATCTTTGGCCATTTCAGTCTTTTTTCTTTATAGTCTCATTTCTTTTTGCTCATTTTCTGACTCCTTCCCCTTTAATGACAAATCCCCAAAAGACCGAACCTCAAAGCTGTCCTAGCCTCCTACAGTACTAGGGAATTAATTTTTCTCTGGCTTCATTTCCTGCTCCAGGTGACTTCTAGAGAGGACATAAATGAGTGCAGCTAGATCCTCATACAAACGGATTCAGGGCCCTTCACCATCCTGATCCCTCTGCTCTGAATGCTTTCCAGTTTGTCAATGTCCTCACTCACCTTCGGTGCACAAACCTAAACACAGTACCCCAGGATGGGCTGACTAGCACAGAGCTGAAAGGAATTTTAACTTTTGTGTGCCTAGAAGCTGAGTCTCTTTTCATGAATCCTTTCACTGCAATACCATTTTTTGGACTCTGAAGCCTTCGCTTCACCAAATCTTCTTGGATCTCTTCTCTCTAGGTTTTCATGACACTGATCTCTTCTAGTTCCTTTCCTACCTGTCTGACTGTTCTTTCTCACTCTCCTTTGCTAAGTTTTCAACTGGGTCATGAGGTATCCCTCAATGCTTTCTCCTGACTCCTCTTCTTTTCTCTTGCTTAGTGATCACAGCAGCTTCTATAGGTTTAATTAGCATCTCTCTGCAAACGATTCCTATGTCAATATATCCAGCATTAATTTCTTTCCTTAAGTTTCAGGCCCACATCACTTGTCTTTTGGGAATCTAAAACTGGATATCCCATAGGTATCTCAAAATTAGCATGTCCAAAACATTATTGACTGTCCCTTGTTCCCAATTTTTCTATTGCTGTTAAGGGTACCACCATCTTTCCAAGCTAGCAGCCTTGATTTCATCCTCAGCTCCTCACTTATTCACCCCACATATCCAATCTGTTGTCACATCTTGTCTTTCCACCTTCCCTACATCTCTTGCATATGCCACATTCTCTCCACTCACATGGCCACCATTGCTAGTACAGGTTCCTATAGCCTCCTGCCTAGACTGTTGAAATCCCTGCTTCAAAAGTCTCCCTCAAACCAATCCATTCTCCATTCAGCTGCCAAAGTAATTTTCCTAATTTTCCTAATGTCCAAATCTCACCATATTACTTCCCTCCCCCATTCATTTAATTCCAATAGTTTCTTGTAACCTCCAGAATCATATCTATTTTCCTCTGTTTAGCATCTAAAACTCTACATATCATCTTCTTCTTACCTTTCCAGTTTTCTTATGTTTTATTCCTTTCTACATACATCTTTCCTACAGTAACAGTTGAGAACCTGAAATGGGTCATCAAAACATACTTGGGATTCATGTTATTTTACAAATAAATTTCCTGCCTTTAAAAAATGTTTAATTTAATATAGGAGATACAAATATATAATCAATTGAAATATAAAAATACATAGTAAGAGATGAATAATAGCTAACATTTAGATAATGCTTATTAATTGCCAGGCACTATGCTAAGCACTTTATTCTCATTTGATCCTTAAATAAATGGAAATACAAAAAAAAAAAGAGAGAGAGAGAGATTGATGATGATGAGAACTGACATGTATATTATGCTTACCATGTGCCAGGCACTATGCTGAGTGCTTTAACAGTTATCTCATCTGCTCCTCTCATCCTATTATTATCATCCCTATTTTATTTTTATTTTTTCTAAAATAATAAACATTTTTATTTATAGTTTCCCATATCAAATTTTAACTCACCTTCCCTCCCTCTTCTCCCCACTCCTTGAGGCACTAAGAAATCAGATATTGGTTATACATATGCAATTATGTAAAACATTACCATATTAGTCATTTTGTACAATAAAATTTGAATAAAAAATAATGAAAGAGGGGCAGCTAGATGGTGCAGTGGGTAGAATACCGGCCCTGGAGTCAGGAGTACCTGAGTTCAAATCTGGCCTCAGACACTTAACACTTACTAGCTGTTGACCCTGGGCAAGTCACTTAACCCCAATTGCCTCACTAAAAAAATAAATAAATAATGAAAGTAAGTGAAAAATAGCATGCTTTAGTCTGTGTGCAATCAATATCATTTCTTTTTTTGAAGGTGGATAGTATGTTTCATCATTAGTCTTTCGGGATTGTCTTGGATCATTGTATTGCTGAGTCATTCACAGTTCTTCATCAAACAGTGTTGCTGTCTCTGCACAACATTCTCTTGGTGCTGTTTACTTCACTATATATCAGTTCATATAAGTCTTTCCAGGCCTTTCTGAAATCATCCTGCTTGTCATTTCTTATAGCTCAGTAATATTCCAACACCATCATATACTACAGCATGTTAAGCCATTTCCCAATCAATGGGCATTCCTTTCATTTCCATTTCTTACCTGCCACAAAAAGAGCTGCTAGAAATACTGTTTGTACAAATATATCTTTTTCTCTTTTTGGAAATGTCTTTGGGATATAAACCTAGCAGTTTGGGCATAGTTCCGAATTGTTCTCCAGAATGGTTAGATCCGTTCACAACTCCACCAATAGTGGATTACCATCCCAGTTTTCCCACATCCCCTCCAACATCCAGTATTCTTCTTTTTTGTTATATTTGCTACTCTGATAGGTGAGAGATGATACCTCAGAGTTGTTTTAATTTGCATTTCTGTGATCAATAGTGATCTAGGGCATTTTTTCATATGATTATAGATAGCTTTGATTTCTTTGTCTGAAAACTGCCTGTTCATATCCTTTGACCATTTATCAATTGGAGAATGACTTGTATTTTTATAAATTTGACTTGGTTCTCTATATAATTGAGAAATGAGGCCTTTATCAGAGATACCTGTTTCAAAAATTCTTTCCCAGTTTTCTGCTTCCCTTGTAATCTTGGTTATATTAGTTTTGTTTGTGCAGAAGCTTTTTCATTTTATATGATCAAAATTATCTATTTTACATTTTGTTTTTCTCTCCATGTCTTCTTTAGTCCTAAATTCTTACTCTGCCCATAAATTTGACAGATAAATGATTCCATGTTCTCTTAATTTGCTTATGGTACCATCCTTTTTTGTGTAAATCATGTACCCATTTTGACCTTATTTTAGTATATGGTGTGAGATGTTGGTCTATACCTAGTTTCTGCCATACTGATTTCCAGTTTTCCTTGCAGTTTTTGTCAAATAATGGGTTTTTGTTCCAAAAGCTTGGATCTCTGAGTTTATCATGTACTAGATTACTATAGTCATTTACTATCATGTAATTTGTACCTATTCTATTCCACTGATCCACCTCTCTATTTCTAGCCAGTAGCAGATTGTTTTGATAATTACCACTTTATAATACAGTTTGAGATCTTGTATTGTTAGACCACCTTCTTTTGTATTTTTTCATTGATTCTCATGATATCCTTGAGCTTTTCATTTTCCAGTTGAATTTTGTTATTTTTTCTAGATCTACAAAATATTTTTGGTAGTTTGATTGGTATAACACTGAATAAATAAATTAACTTAGGTAGGATTGTAATTTTTATTATATTGGCTTGGCCTACCCATGAGCAATTAATATTTTTCCAGTTGTTTAGATATGACTTTATTTGTGTGGAATGTATTCTGTAGTTCTGATTATATAGTTTTGGGGTTTATCTTGACATGTAGACTTCCAAGTATTTTATATTGTCCACAGTTATTTTCAATGGAATTTCTTTCTATCTGTTGTTGCTAGAGTTTATTAGTAATATATAGAAATGCTGAAGATTCATCCCTATTTAGAGATGTGACAATTTAGACAAAGAACAGTTAAGTGACTTTCCCCGGGTTACACAGCTAAGTAAGTATCTGAGGCAGGATTTGAACTCGGTCTTCCTGACTTTAGGCCTGCTCCTGAGTAGCTGCCCAGGATATATACCTGTAAAAGAAGCCCTAGTTGTACAAAAGTGTAAGACATCACCTATGCCCCTATTGTGTTTCATCTTTCCTTATTCAACATGATATTCTAGACACTTAGAATCTTTTTTTTTTTTTGGTGAGACTATTGGGGTTAAGTGACTTGCCCAGGGTCACACAGCTAGTAAGTGTCAAGTGTCTGAGGCCAGATTTGAACTCAGGTCTCCTGAATCCAGGGCTTTATCCACTACGCCACCTAACTCCCCCTAGAATCATTTTTTAAATGGTTAAAACCCTGTTTCTCTCATCCAAGGCCAAGGTGCTTGTAATCCTTCCTACTTTGTGTCTTCTGGCTTGTAGTGAAAGCTTTTCGCAGCCTTTAGAGATCACAGGCTTGGAGTATCTTCCGATTGGCCAGTCTCACCATGGAAGACTATTGAGCAGTATCAGTTCTGCTTCATCTAGTAGTTGTTAAAGTGGAATGGGAGATTCAGGAGCCTGCAGTTCTGATGTCATAAGAACTAAAGGTTAGCCAGACAGCACAAATCCCCTCAGAATTAGAGAAAGTCTTGGAAGTCTTTTCTTCTGCCCTTTGGCTGTTTTGACTTGTGCCATTCCACACATCCATGCTGCCTGAGGGAGCTGTAGCATCCACAGACCCACCAATTAGGAGGGTACTTTGGATGCTGTAGTTTCATTTTTATGAGGCCTTTTCAAGACAAATTTTCTTTTCATTATGAATTTAAACAATATGGACATTTCCACAAAGAATAGGGGGAAACACATTACGTAAGAAACCATAAATCTCTTGATGTACAGCTTGATTTTTTAAAAAAGGAAGTTAAATTTAACACAATAGTACTGACACTATCATGCCTCCTTTGGAACTTGTTTCTGCCCTCCTGTGTATAGTTTTTAAAGTTTAATTGACCTTCAGTTCTTTTTTGTTTTTTTTTTCACTATTGTTACTATCCACCCTCTCATCCTTCTAGCACCCCCTAAAAATAAATAAATAAAAACCCTCCTTTGTAACAAGTAAGTATCATAAAGCAAAACAAGTTCACTCATTGATCATATCTGGTCCATTTCCTCTTTGCCAACTGTGTTTCATCATCATTTTTCTGGAATTGTGATTGGTCATAGCTTATGAGTGTCCTAAAGGAGTTTTCACATTACATGATTGTCATTGTAGATAGGCTTAACAATGGAGTGTCTCCTGGCTTTGCTCCCATCTCTCTGCTCACCTCAGTTCAAATAAGTCTCTGAGGGTTTTTTGAGTTCTTTTCTTTCTCTTTGTCATTCAAAAAGCCCTTTTATTTTTTGACATATTTCATATCTCATAGCCAAATTGCAGTAATAGAATTTAACTTAATTCCTCAAACGTGCTGAAGATTAATGTTACCACATGAAAATGTTTAAAATAGAAAAATCCATAAAGAATACTTTATTATTATTATAAATAAATTTTAATGTGCATCGAGTGTTCTGCAGCACTTTGAATGAAAGTGAAAAAGGTAATAAAATTGTATTCACTAATTTAAAATTTTTCTAATTAATTAATTATTTATTTATTTTTTGTTTTCAACATTTGTTTCGATAAGATTTCCAGTTTCAAATTTTTCTCCCTCCTCCCTCCCCTAGACAGCAGGTAATCTGATATAGGAGATATATATATATATATGTATATATATATGTGTATATATATATATGAAATAACATTAAACATATTTCTGCATTAGTCATGTTATAAGAGAAGAATCAGAGCAAAAAGGAAAAACCTCAAAAAAGAAAAACAGCACCAAAAACAAAAGAAATAGTATGGTCTGATCAGCATCCATATTCCACAGTTCCTTTTTTTTTTTCTTTTTCTGGATTTGGAGAGCCTTTTCCATCATGAGTCCTTTGGAACTTTCTTGTACTGTTGAATTGGTGAGAAGAATCTAGCTGCTCTTTTTTTGGTGGCAAGGAATTGGAAATTGAGGGGATGCCCATCAATTGGGGAATGGCTGAACAAGTTGTGGTATGTGAATGTAATGGAATTCTATTGTGCTGTAAGAAACGATGAGCAGGAGGAGTTCAGAGAAACCTGGCAGGACTTGCATGAATTGATGATGAGTGAGATGAGCAGAACCATACACAGTATCATCAACATTATGTGTTGATCAGCTGTGATAGACTAATTTTAATTTACAAGCCAACCCGAGTAATGCTATCACCTACTCACTACAAACAATTAAACTTTTTCTTTTCTTGCCTTTTTATTGGTTGTAGGACTGGAGAATTATTGAGAGGCCACTGTAGAATATTGGAACTAAATGTCATTGCCTGTGTTCAAATACAATATGTGTCATTGAATTTGCAACTTTTAAAGTGCTATATAGATATCTGCCAGCTCTTATTAAAATTGTTTTCCCCTTGTTTTTATCCTGTGGCCTTTAGACATAATTTCTGGGTAATTTAATCATCTTATTAATAATACCAGCATTTTTGGTCATTTGGCTCTCTGTCTTAGAGCAAAGACAATCACGGCTGCACTCACGGCTTATATGCCCATTGGAAGAAGGGTGTTTCCAAGGGTGGCAATGAACTCTGATTAGTTATCAATTAATGAGAGAATGAATATTACAATTAGGGGCTGGATCTGAACTTTGGTCCTGTCCAGAAGTCATTTACTTCTTAAATTACCCTCAGCCTTGGACAATCTATTTAAAGAATTAACCCCACCCAAACCTTAGCAGAACACAATGGCTGGGGGTCTGGATAGAGGAGGTTAGCTCAGCCTTCAGGGACTGAGGTCTTAAAATGAGGATAAAAGAAAAAGGGGAAATCTGAATCTCACCAAATAATTATTATTAGTCATCATTTTTCTCAATCTACTGCTTAATTTGAGCATTGGCAAATAATTCAGTTTTGTAACTTTTTCATAAAGAAAACATGTAAAATATAGTTATACTTTCCAAGATCATGTATGTTATATATTTTGTGCATTCCAAGATGTGTTTTCTGAGTTAAATTGGAATAAAAATCATCTGTTGCACTCACAGGTCTTTTGTTTTATGATTTCTATAGAATTAAAGTGATAGGGGCAGCTAGGTGGCGCAGTGGATAAAGCACCGGCCTTGGATTCAGGAGTACCTGAGTTCAAATCCAGCCTCAGACACTTAACACTTACTAGCTGTGTGACCCTAGGCAAGTCACTTAACCCTAACTGCCTCACCAAAAAAAAAAAAATAATAAGAATTAAAGTGATAGGGACAATGGGATTAAAAGATATTTATGACTTGCAAAATTCCAAACAACTCCTTTAATAAAGGTAATTTAGTTTTGGGCTAGATCAGCCCACAAAGATGACCCAATCATGCCATCATTCACAGATTATCATTTAGAATACTATATGAAATATTAAATCACATTTGAATCTAGTACAATCTTAGACTGTTCGGACATCCTGTTGTCCTATTATTAATGTTTCTTATTTTTCAGAACTACTATTTTATTTCCTTTAGTTTCTAAAGCCTGCATTCCTTGTTTTGTTCTTTTAACCTTTTTTAAAAAAATTGTTCCTTTCTCTATTAGAAGTACAATTTATAAATAACTACTCAATTAGATCCCTGATAAATGGAGAGAGCAGTTTTTGTTGAGTATGAGCTGTGAGTTAGAAGAAAGCAAATGCAGGTAACTAGTGTCGATAGCTTTTTTCTGGGAGTCAGGTGAGAAGGAGAAAAACATGCTTGAGAGGGTGGTACACAAGAGGTATTGGGATCAAAGGTACCTACTTGTCAGGAAACAAGCATTTATTAGCTGCCTACTGTGTGGATGGCCATGGTGAAAAAAGCCATCTCCTCTTGGGGACACCATAACTAAGGAGACAGTTTGAGGGGGAGAGGGGTGTCAAGGAGATGAGAGGAAAGCTGTGCACCATAAATGGTCTGTGTTTTCAGTAAAGTAGAAGGGCAGATCCTCTGTTGAGAGGGTGGGAATGAAGAGAGCTGGGGAAAGATTGGGGACCGAAGAGAACGTTTTAAAGAGGTCTGTAAGGAGTGTGATAGAGAATGAATTAGAGAGGAGTAAAAATAACATCTTGCTGCAGTGAGGGCATCTATTTGTAGTGTAGCCAGTCACCATGATTTCTTCCTGAGCCTTGGGAGTTGGGAAAAGCCTGGTACAAATTTTGTCTCTGATAGTAGCCATGTGACGATGCATAAACCATCTAACCTTGGTGAGCCTTGGACAACTCAGCTGTTAGTATGTAAAATCCTAGGGGGCAGGACTTTTTTTTTTTTTGCCTTTCTCCATGTCCCCAAGCGCAGGGCACTGTGCTAAATAAATAGTAGGTGCTTAATAAATGTTTGTTGACTGAGGGTGAACTCAGAGGAGTTTTGAGCCCCAAACTTATCACTTCCCTCTCCACTTGAGTTTATATAACTACATCCCAATTCTAACTCCTAAAGAATTTCCATTAACTTCCCTCACCTGGCTCCTTTTTCTTCCACACAACATTTCAACTCACCCACTGCATACATAACTACTTGCTGTTCCTCCATCCCTGGAATTCTCTCCTCTCATCTCTCAGCATTTGGCTTCCTTTAAGTCTAGCTACAATCCCACTTTGTACAAGATTCTTTGCCCAGGGTTCCTCACCAGTAAGTGCATTCCCTCTGAGACCACTTCCAGTTTAGCCTGTCTCTATCTTGTTTTCATAGTTTTCATGTGGTTTCCCTCATGAGATTTTTTGTATCTTGAGAGTAGGGACTGTTTCTTACCTTTCTTTGTATCCCTAGAGTTTCCCACAGTTGATTGGACTCCACTTGTACTTGGAGTCAGTAGAGAGAACTGGGTTTGAATTCTGCCTAGGAATCTAATTCTAAGAACCTGAGCAAGTTACTTACTGTGGGCCTGTTGACTCATCTGTAAAAAGGGAGAAAGAATAATATCTCACAAGGTGGCTGGGAGAGTCAAATGGGGTGATGTATAGAAAAGACTTGGCAAATCTGAAGGCCTCATTAATGCCATTTATTCGTAGTGCTGAGAACTCTGCCTCCATCTCCCACCTACTAAGTTACGTTTTCTTACTCACCAACTGCCTTCATATCACCTTGTTGATTGAAGGCTGCCTTGGAGAAATTTGATTTAAAAAAATATGTGTGTGTGTGTGTGTGTGTGTGTGTGTGTGTATACGTATGCATGCATTAGGAATGTGTGTGTATACGTATGCATGCATTAGGAATGTGTGTGTATACGTATGCATGCATTAGGAATGTGTGTGTATACGTATGCATGCATTAGGAATGTGTGTGTATACGTATGCATGCATTAGGAATGTGTGTGTATATGTATGCATGCATTAGGAATGTGTGTGTGTATGTACACACATACATATAAACAACACACACACACACATATATATATAAACATACACATATATTTATACATACACACATGTATCTCCCCAAATTGCATTTTACAGTGAGTTTTAGCAAAAGCGATTAGGCCGTAATCATTTATATTGAAAGTTAAAATGGATCGCTATCTCTTGACTGTCTCCTCTTTCAGAAGATTAGAAAAACCACCTGGATATCCAGCTGTCCAGTCCTGAAATGTCTCTACCTGAGACTTCTGGGGGCCTAAACACGCACTTTGCCGATGACATTTGTAGGTGTTAGGGTGTTCTCTTGTGTCAAAGACTTCCAGAAGCAAAATGACTCCTATTCTTTTGTGTTTCTTTAACAAAAAATAACGCTCTGCAAATGGCTAATCCGCCTGTGTCAAGAGTGTCACAAACCAACTGCTGATTTTATGCTATTGCTATAGAAACAGCAGCAAAAGAAATGGGTGTAACCCTTTCTTTTAAATGATCCAATTATTTTATTTTAGTCCTCTGGTCCTCTAACAGATATTTTCACTTTTAAGGTAATAGGACATGGTGTGTTTTTTTTCTTCTCTACAAATAAAAATTATGCAGAAATATAAAATGACCAAATAATTGATTTTTATAACAATTATAAGAGTTTATCCACATCTTTCTGTATATACAACTCTGGGGGGTGGTAATTGAGCTAAAAAAGGGACCCTTAGAAATAAATGCAGGCTCCCTGGAATCACAATTTCAGCTTGTCCTTAATATGTTAGAGAAATAATTGCTAGAAATGTCCAGTAAAATGACAGTTGGAGACCTTTGAGAAATCATACCACAAAAATAAAAGGGTTTATAATTTTACACCACACACTAGAAAATCTAGTCAAAGTTATGTCGAGAGGAATAATAGTGAGTGCCATGTTTATACCTCCATAAATTTAGAGCTAGCAGGGATATCAGAGGCTATCTAGTCCAACCCCTTGGTTTTCCAGATAAGGGAGCAGAAGCTGAACACATACATGAGTGACTTGCTCAAGGTCACACAGAGAGTATGCCTTAGAGGCAGGTCCTGTCGTTTTATTGTTCTGCTGTCCTCTCTGCCCATGCTGTTGTCATGTATTTCCTTTCATGCTCATAACCATGTTATTTGATCGTTAACAATGGAAAATAGCTGTGAACAGGGAGAGAGCAATGTTTCAGTGACCTTATGGACTTAAGAATTAATATACCTTTCCAGAATAAGGAGATTTTTTTTCCTTCTAGAATTAGCCCCTTTCCTCAGCACTTTGCTTCCCAAATGCTGCTTAATTCAATTAGGAAATATATGTATATTAAGCAGAATTCATCTGATTATTAATGAAATGAAATTTTATACTTCTTATCGAGAATAGCATTTTACAAAATTAAAGCAAATTAAAGGATCTGTCAATCCATCCACTAGTAAAATGACAGTAATTTCATCTATGGTACTTTTTATTTCAAAACAAACACCAAATCTAAAATTAAATCTGTTTCTCTGTGCACATGCATGTAGAGGGTGTCTGTGTGCGTGTTTTCTACCTCACATTCACTGGTTACCTTTGTATTCCCAAGGACCTCCTGCTCTCCTTTTGTGGTTTTCTAGCCTTTGGGCGCTGTACTGTCATCTGTAGCATTACTGCCTAGGCCTCAGTTTCCTCTTGTGTATAATGATGGGGTTGGGGGCTGAAGGACTCTTCAGCTCTTGATCTCCGGTCCTGCTTCCACCATTTCCTGCTGGGAGCCTCAGGTGAGCTCACTGAGAGGATCATCACCAATAGGCCACGGTGGGCCTCACCGTGCCTTCTTCAGCACTTCTTGTGCAAAAGTCACCTGGTCTGTAGTTCACAAGTATTTATGAAGTACCATCTATATCCTTCCACGTCTGCTGTTGGTTCTGGGGTTACAGAAAACAGCTCAAGGGGCATTCTGCAGGAGGGGATGCACTGCATATCCATCAATAATTGGGAAGAGCAGCAGGGTGTAAGCACTGATCCTTGGGACATAAGCAGAGGCTTCTTTTTGGCAGGAGCGCTTGAGCTCAGTCTATGCAGAGGACAGAAATAGAAGATCATGTGTAGAAAACAGAAAGGAGAGTTTAATTAGAACAAAGTGTGAGGGAGTAGGTGAGAGGTGGGTGCCAGTTTGTGCCACACCAAGGAGTATGGATCTTAGAGGCAGTAGGGAGCTACAGTGAGATTGGAGAGGGAAGTGCCTATAGGGAATGAAAGCAAAGTAAGAGCTGCCCAGTTCTGCCCTTCTTTGGATTTCTCCATCTTTACCTGTGCACTTGGATATTCCAATAGAAGTCTGATCTCACTGATACTGACATTTCCCTCCACCCATCCCAGTCCACCCACGGCAGGTCATTTGCCTCTTTTAGCCTCAGTTTCCTCCTCTGTAAAATGGAGATGAGTAGCATCTACCTTCCATAGCGGCTGTGAGGATCAGGTGATTAGATCTGTGTCGACTACTTTGCAAACATTAAAGCCCTCTCTCTGTCTTTCTCCCCCTTTTTCTTCTTTCTCCCTCCCCCTCTTCCCCTTCCTTTTCCCCCACCCCGTTTCTGCCTCCCCCTGCGTGTATATGTTAGTTATTATTTATTAAATATAACAAGGTAGCAGCAAAATTCTTCTCTTTACTTGTATACCCTTCTACACTTCCTTCGTTTCTTCTGTGCATTTTTTTTTAATTTAGTGATGTTCTTTTTTTGGCATCCTCATCAATCAGTACCCACTAATTCACCCTCTCCTCTCCCTTCTCCTAGCAAATAGATGCCCTCCCTGGTAACAATACTAAAGCAAAACAAATCAACTCATTAGTCATGTCTGAAAATGCATGTGCTGCGCATCATTCTCTGCTCCATCATCTTTCTTCCAAAATCAGTGGTACCCACGCTTCCACAGAGCAGTCTCCTTCAATCATGGTCAGTCATTTTGATCTGATCGTTGAATTTTCTCATTGCTGTTTTCCTTTCTCTTATTGTGGGGATTTTATCCGTTCTCCTGGTTCTGCTCATTTCATTCCCCAGAAGTTCACGTGAGTTTTTCCTTTTTCTTTGAATCTGCCATTAGAAGTGGAATATGACCACTAAAGTGCACACAGCCAGGTGATCCAGACATGCAGGAGCTGCTTGTTCCCTGCTGGGGCTAGAGCAGTCACAGGTGATCCTCGGCTCCAACAGGAGGGACCTTGTAACAGTCAAGGAAGAACGTGCTTGTGAGATGTCAGACCTGATTGATGAGGGAGCTTAAACCCACTTCTCCACATAGATGTTTCCTTGCCGTTCACGGCGCCAATGTAAAGCCTTAAACATCCCCTGTGCACTTCAGATTTCATACTACATGCACTTGCTGTATCTGTGTGGGAGAGTATGAATGATGACATTTTCAATCCAGCATTATGTAGGGATTGGCTATTTGTTCGCATTACTGAAAGATGGGCTCGAACATCTGAGAAATCTATAGGTAAAGCCATCGAGAACTAAGAACAAGTCAGCCCTTCAGCCGTGTGGCATTAGCATTCCCCCCAAGTTAACTCTAAGCCTGAAGAGAACTGGTAAGTGATTGTACACACAGGAAGGAGCACAGTGAAGAGGTAATCGGAGCCGATGAGTTCGTTCTCTTGGGTAGTTACCCCCATTTATTCACATTCTCCCTCCACAAGCCATTGTGAGGGAAAAATAGTCAATCAAAGATGAAGATATAAAATAGAATTGAAAATTGAATTGAAAAGTAATTTTACTTTCAAATGTTTTGCAAATGTAGATGTTAAATGTGAAATGAATACAGTTAATGACCATAGCTGAGAGAGTTATGCACCTGCTGATCACTAGAATATTATTATAAATGAGGTTGATTTTCTTGTTGACTACCTCATTTTTTCTCAACACGATCTCATTGCTTTTTCTATCATATGTCTGACCCTTATATATGAATGCTCAAGTACAGAAATAAAAAGATATTAACTCTTGTGTGGCTTTAAAGATGCCTTCTTGTGTACAGAAGTAATGCCACTGCTGGTTTTCTTTCTGAATATATGAGGTCATGGTGGGGAGGGGTTTAGAAGGTAAAGAAAGACCCAGACTCACAATGTTAATGAGGAGTTGTTTTCCTCACAGCATTGCAGTCACCAACCGCACCCCAAGAAAGCTCTTGGTTCTTCATACATGTTAGTTGGCCTTTTATCTTCTATAAAGGTCTAACTTTAAAACCCCTAAAGCTGTCCTGAATTCTATTTTTTTTGTGTGAGGCAGTTGGGGTTAAGTGACTTGCCCAGGGTCATACAGCTAATAAGTGTCAAGTGTCTGAGGTCGGATTTGAACTCAGATCCTCCTGAATCCAGGGCCAGTGCTCTATCCACTGTGCCGCCTAGCTGCCCCAGATGTCCTGAATTCTAAATGATCAGTTCAGCTGTCTTTGAGAGTGATTTTTCTAGTACTTCCTATTTCTTGAGTACTTCAGTGACCTTACATTTTGTTGTCAGTAATCCTTCCACTGATGTAGATTGCAGCTCCTCTGTGACCACTCACAGGAAGTCTTGGACAGTTACTGTGGCCAACAATTCCTCACTTGAGAAGCATCACCAAATACAACAAGGCTGATCCTCATATTATAGATGCTCAGTTCATCATTGGACCCATAATTTTTTGTAACGTGTCTTTCTATCCAGAGATATTCAAGCATCTTGCTGTGTTGGTGAAATGCAAAGATTTTATGACTTTTTTATTCAGAGAAAGAATAATCCCTCATAACCATGTGGGGGATCCTCTACTACTACTGTATTTTGCCATATATGTCACAGCTTAGAAATTCTTCCACAGACGAGATTTTATTCATTTATATTAACGTGCAAATTTGGATCAATTTCCACAAGGGCCATGGCCCCAGAATTCAACATTTTGACCTCTTGGTTCACCTTTTCAAACCCCGTGACCCTCTGCCTCACCCTGGGAGAGCCACACTTGGGGCTCTGACAGTCATCCACAAGCCTTTGCCACCTTTATGATCCAGAACTTTGAGCTTTCTTTCTAAGGCTATAAGCCCATTAAATCTGAACCTCATCATCACCCTCCCCTTCCCCTTCCCCTCTGTAGTCACGCTCTCTCCCACTCTAGCATCCTTTCCCTCACTTCACAGTCTACACCGCGTGAGATGATGAAGAGAACTCTGAGTTCAAAAGCTGTCAGACCCTCATCTCTGAGTTTTCTTTTCTATAAGATGGGCTTCTACTCAAGGGGTCGTTTGAGGCTCAGGTGCAAGAATTCATGGAAAGCATTTTGCAGACCCTGTGGCACCGTACAGACAACAGCTGCTCGTATGGCTACCCTCTTCAACTCTGATTTATCAGCTGGTTTTGAATCCCAAGGTCTGCTGGTCCTTTTGCTCGTCCTGACTTAGTCCCAGTAGCCTCCTTGTTTTCTGCTGAACACCCCAAGATAAAGCCACTGGGTTTGCTATAGGTTGTGCACGATCTAACAACAGTTGTGCCTTCATTGCTACCCAGGGGTCCTTTGGTTCTTCCCGGATTGAGTCTGTCACAGTCTCTAGAATTTCCATCCCAAACTTACTCCTCTACCCTTTCCTTTTACTAGTCAGGATCTTCATTTCTAATGGTGGAAACTAGATGTAAAAATATATGGAGCATAAATATAACATTAATAAATACAATTATAGACTGAGCCATGTGGACAGGGCCCTGGCAAGGGAGGGAGTCAGAAAAGGCTTCGCTGCCTCTAAAAGGAAGAGAGCTGGTGGTGCCTGGTGAGTGTGCAAAGGCACCAGGGTCCTATGTGCTGTTAGGTCGGTTTGGCTGAATCACGAGCATTCAGGAAGGGAAGAGTGCCCTGTGAGGCCAGAAAGAGAGTTTGGGGCCAGCTTGTGTAGAGCTGTTAAAGCTGAACAAGGGAGCTTACAATTTATCTCTCCCCCTTGCAATTAGTGACAACCTCTCTGCTTCTCAAATAGCTCATGTGTAAAATTAAGGAACTGGATTAAATGCATAAAGGTTTCCCTTTGAATTCTACTTCCTGTCATTCTATGTGAAATACATACATCACTAGTTATTACACAAAGGGACCCACACTAAATGAGTGGATACTACCTCTTCTCTCAGTACTTGATCCACCCACCCAAATAGACATTCATACTTGATCCTCTTCAGCTGGAAGGGACCCAGCTGTAGCATTGTATCACTTTATATTGCTAACCTACTTTAATGTAGATGATCCTTACCTGTGAACCTGATTAATCCCTCTTACTAGATTGTAAGCTCTTTGAGGGCACTCGTGCATCCTGTTTGTATTTCTCCCTGTAACTTGCATAGTGCATGCACCTAGCAGATACTTCTTAGCTTCCTGATGATGGCATGATGGGAGAATTTATGGAGAGAAAGATCTGAGGTTGAGTGTGGTGATGGGGCTGTGAGGGAAAGGGGTCAACAAAGGTTACATGGGGGAGCTCATGTTTGAGCTGGTCCCTGAAGAATAGGTAAAGGTTGAGAAAAAAGCCATGCTAAACTTAGGGAATGGTGTGAGGAAAAGCACAGAGTGGAGAAAATTCCAACGTTCAGAAAACAACAATCAGATCAATATTTAGTATAGTATACTTGAAAGAGAAAATAATATGAGCTAAGATTTGACCAATAATTCATGATGATATTGTGGAAGGCCTTGTGTGCCAGGCTAAGGAGAGTTGGGGTTTCCTGAGTGAAGAGCAAAAAAGTGATGTCAGGGGTAGCTAGGTGGCACAGTGGATAAAGCACCGGCCCCGGATTCAGGAGGACCTGAGTTCAAATCCGGATTCAGACACTTGACACTTATTAGCTGTATGACCCTGGGCAAGTCACTTAACCCTCATTGCCCTGAAAAAAAAGAGAAAGTGATGTCGGCACTGCTTGAGAATTATTCACCTAGCAACAGAGAGGCAGTGTTGAATAATGCATAGAGAATAGTTGAATAGAGAGATGGCTTTGGAGTCTGTGAGACCTGGGTTCAAATTCCACCTCTGACACATACTGGTTCTGGGATGCTGAGAAGAAGGGTTTTACTGTTCCCAACGCAGATAAAAGCAGAGGTCTTTAAAAAAAATTAGCAATTCTCTGTAGACCACGTTTATCTTTGGTGTCTCCAGCCTTCCCTTTCTGTAGCCTTGCTTGTCTCTCCTTTACCTCTCCATTCCCTTTCTTCCCTCACCGCAGCCGCCTCAATGAAAAAATCTGATCCACTCTATGAGTTTGTCAATGGGGTGATTGCATTTTAAGTCCTCAGTTTGCAAAATGAAAGCATTAAAGAGTGCCAGGCATCATCAAGCAGGTGTGGGAGATCTTAAGGGGTCAACAGGTCTCTTAATTCATGCCAGCTGCTTGTTTGGCCAGTGGCTGGACTAGCCCTACACTTGGACACGAACAACTCCACGATCACAAGTAGAACAAATAGAAACATGTAAAGGGATTTACAAATTGTTGTATGGTGAGCAGGGTACTCGGTAAACTACAGGAAACAGGAAAGCCTCAGTAGTTTCAAATATATATGTGTGTGTGTGTGTGTGTGTGTGTGTACACATGTCCATATATGTCCATATGTGCATGTATATATTTATATATAATATTATAAAACCAATGGAGAAAAGTTCTCTTAATGAGCTTATTGCTAATTGTAGAAAATTAGCAGTGTGGTAGAAGTAGCTTTGCTAATAATAGAAGAATTAATCATTGCTGCCAGATTCAAAAAACAGCTTCTATGGAAGCATAATTTCTCTGGGATAATGATAGGAGCCAGGTAGGTTGATTGCCAATCTTTGGGTTTACCACAGGAAGTAAACCCCAATACCCTTGAAGCCAACTGACTCCTTGTGTTCATGGCTCTGCTCGGTGACAACTTGGAGTGAGCATTAAACAGATACATGTTCATTGAAGCTTAGAAAGAAGTTCACTTGCCCTGGAAGGGAAGTTGCCTAGCCTGGTTTTATGTCTGTGTTGGAGCAGGTCAAACAGCCTGTAGCAAACAACCAGTGTGTTTTCCTATGTCATCATTAACAGTACGTCCCAATGTAACACAAGTGTAAGGGGATGGAACAGGCACGATCATTAAAGGCCTAGTGAATTAAAGGTCTTTCTCTCCTTATGTGAATTGAATTCTTTCATAGGCTGTGCAAATCTCCTATGGAGTCCTGAAGTAAATTAGTGTGCTAAGTGAACTTAGAGCTACATCCTTGTTGGCAAGTTTGAATTGAATATGTAAATTTCATTATTAATGATATGAAAAGGCAACCCTGAAGTTCCACGTTAGCTCTCTATCCCTCCTATAACTGGTCACTGTATGAATTATACCATAGTTTATGGGGTTTGTAATGGGGTTTTCCAGTGTGATAGTTGATAAATACTTTTTTGTTCTTCCTTTTTTTCTTTCAGGATAACTGACTTAGGAAATATTAAACGAAGATTGTATTTATCAACGGTGCACAAGGAGCTTTCTGCAACGCCTCTCCATGCAAAAATCCCACTTTTTATGATCAAGCGCAAAATCGTACGTACCTTCCAATTGTTATGTAATTGGGGGAAAAAACATTTGTGTCTAGTGTGAGAAGTTCTTACATTTTAAAAGACAACAGTTTGAAGGAATAAGACCTTATAAATTGCTCTGATCCTCTTGGGTAGAAGAATTTTGGTTTTTTTTGTTTATTTAGGGATATCTAAGAATTAAATTGTATGTGTTACCATCATTAGAAAGGAAAGCATGTGATAGGCCCTTAATTTTTTAGGTTCATGTAGCCACCTTTGTTAGTTAACATATATAAATTTTGTTGAAATAAACATTGTTCCTTGTCTAAATTCAGCAGAGTATATATACCCCCTATCTAATGAGATCAGCATTGTTCTGTTTGTACCCATTCATATCTATCTTGTGCCCATATGTCCATTACATAAAGATCCATAAATATTACTTATGTTACTACAACATCCCGTAGGATTCAGGCAAATCTCTAGTTGGTTGCAGTAAACCTCACTGTTCATCTAAGAGATATTTTGGCAGTAACCATATGGGACTCCTTTGCTCCCCCTTTGAGCCTTGCTCAACATGGAGTAGTCTTGAGTAAATGCTCATTGAATTAGAACCAAAATTAATATTCTAGAAGGCTTCCACTGTAAGTAGGAAGATGACAGGAGCACTCTACCTGCTGTCCCTGAGGCTAGCAGAGGACTTCTTTTTGTGCCCTTAAAAGACAGGGAGGGGCAGCTAGGTGGCACAGTGGATAGAGCACTCAGGAGGACCTGAGTTCAAATCCGGCCTCAGACACTTAACACTTACTAGCTGTGTGACCCTGGGCAAGTCACTTAACCCCAATTGCCTCACCAAAAAAAAAAAGACAGGGAGATATTTTACCAGCAAGTCTCTGAATAAATCTAGACTTTAATTTCATTACAGTGTGGTGTCTTGGGGCAGCTAGGTGGCACAGTGGATAGAGCACCAGCCCTGGAGTCAGGAGTACCTGAGTTCAAATCCGGCCTCAGACATTTGACACTTACTAGCTGTGTGACCCTGGGCAAGTCACTTAACCCCAATTGCCTTACCAAAAACAACAACAAAAAAACCAATGTGGTGTCTTGTCTCGTGACATATTGAGAACACTGATCCATCAAATGGATAGTAGAGATGTCTGAGCCCCCTCTCTTTTTACTTTGTCCTGCTTTAATCTCATTCATTCTCACAATTTTAACTACTCTTCTATTCAAGTGATTCCCAGATCTCTTTCTCAAGCTCTGACCTTGTTTCTGAGTTCCATGCTTCCATGTTTACTTACCTGTGTGTATCTTTTGTACACGTAGTTACCTAAATTTTGTGCCAGCAATTCAAACCAAGCATGTTTAAAACCAAGCTTTTATTATCTTTGTCCTTAAACTTCTTGCTTCCTCTGATTTTATTCACTTGCTTTGGGGCAGTGCCCTTCACTTTCTCTTTGTTGTTCTTAAGTCCTTATCCTGAGCGATTCTTATCCCTACCCTCCAATAACTTCTCCATGGGGATAGTTTACAAATTCGAGACCTTCCTCTGGGGTCTTTTTCCACTCTGTTACCACCCGTGCTGAACTCAGGCTGTTCATTTCTTGCTTTTTGCATCTAGAACCATGGGTTTAGACCTGAAAGACGCCTTAACGTCTTTGATCCTAATGACCTTTGTCTGATCCAACATTTAATTTGCAAATGAGGAAACTGAAGCTCAGAGAGGTTGTGTCTTATCTGGTGTTATACAGATCATAAGTAGCAGTCAGGATTTGAACCCAGGTCTTTTGATGCAGCATAGTCCACTTCTCGATTAGATTTTCTCTGTTATCTTATGTACTTCGTGCATACAAATCATCATTGGTAACTGGCTGCTTCCGCCTTTTGTCTGGTTTCTCCCATATCCTTTGAGAAGCCTGTAGTTTTGATTCTTTGGAGACTGTGGTGTCTCACAGTTTACTATCATATGGTATCACTGGAAGACTTTTTGTTAAATATCTACATTGTGAGATGAGTTTTGTGTGAGCATTTGGGAATCACTAAAGTCACTGTATCGTTTTCCAAATGCAGTGTCTTCCTGCTATCTAATTCTGTGCTTTCTAAGGTCAGTGCCTGCCCCAAATTATCTGGACAATAGACCTTCTTAATCCATTCTGTTTTTCCTTTGTAACTAGTTGGGTTGATTTCTTTTGAATTTTGAGGGGGGGGGGGTCCTATTTTTTTCTGGGGATTGATGCAATCAACATAGTATCATGTGAAAACAGGAACATGTGGAAGGAAGACTGTATCACCTCGAGGGAATTTCTCCATGTCATAGGTGACCTTGTTTGGGGATTTCTCTGTGACATAGGTGATCATCTTTGCCTTAAGATATATTTAGTGCCTGTATTTGTGATATCAGGAGGTTCCCATGTTCAGCACATCTCAATTCTAAAATTCCCATTTGGAACTCTAGTCTCTCTTGTGAGCTCCACTCACACTTACGCAACTTGTACATAGGACAGCTAGCTGATGCAGTGGATAGAGTACCGGGCCTGGAGTCAGGAAGACCTGAATTTCGATCCAGCCTCAGACACTTACTGCTGTACGACCCTGGGAAGGTCACTTAGCCCTCTTTGCCTCCGTTTCCTCATCTGCAAAGTGGGCTGGAGAAAGGATTCCACTGTCTTTACTGACCCAATAAGGTCACCAAGAGTTGAATGTGACTGAAATCAGTGAACCACAACAAACACATTTACTGGCACCCATGGAAGAGGGACGCCCACAGACACCCCTCAAACTGAACTTGTCCGAAACAGGGCTCAGTGTGTTGTCCCCTAAACCCACTCTTTCTGATGTCCCTGGTTCTGTCAAGGGCATCACCATCAGCGGGATGTTCCTCACTTCCCCTCACAGTCGCCAGAACTTGGTGATTCTGCCCCTGTCATATCTCTTCCATCCAGCCATTCCACCCAGGCCACTACCCTAGCAGAGGCTTTCATTCCTTCTGGCTCCCTGTCTTTTCTCCCTGTCTTAAGTCTCTCCCTACACCCAGCTGCCAAAGCATTAGCCCTAAAATATGTCTGACCATGCTTCCTTTTTCATCTCTAAAATGGGAGTAATCACAAAAATAGTAAGAGCTGCAGCTACTTCACAGGATTATTGTAAGAAACGAAGGAGATGCCATTTTTCACAAAGGGCTTAGGAAGCCTTAAAGTGTTAAACAAATGTGCGTGTTGGGAACAGTAAGGACGGTCCCCTCCCTTCCCCCAAGAAGCTCCAGCTGTTAATGCAGTCTCTTTGGTTTGGTCTTTGAAACCCATGGCAGTTTGGCCCCAGCTCCCCTTTCTAGGCTCATTACACATTATTCCCCTTCATGTACACTGTGGTCTGTCCAAGCTGACTGACTCGCTGCTCCTCCCCCATGAAGCTCCACCTCCATGCAAAAGCTGTGCCTTTGCCCAGGCTGTTGCCCATGCCCGGCATGTGCTCTCTGTCCTACTCTGCTGTTTAGAATCCCCAGTTTCCTTTGAGGCTTAGCTCAGGTGCCCCCACCTGCATTAGGTCTTTCCTGATCCCTCAAGTGACTAATGCCTCCTGCCCCCATCACTTTATGGCTGTTTGTATATGTACATGTTGTTTCTCTGTAAGCTCTTTGAGACAAAGGCTCTTTTGTTTCCATTTTTATTTCCTAGGACCTGTACGATACTTGTCACATGGTAAAGGCTTAATAAATGCTTATTAATTGGGGGGATCGTCACAATATATGTGTATGGTAATATTAATAACTGATCATCGTCTCTTCCATCTGCCCTTGCATTCAAGTTACTGACTTGCTTTCGCAGTGTATGAGAGGCAGCATGGTAGTGTGGGGACCAATTTTTAATTGGGGAGTGGTAGCTAAGCAGCTCACCGCAATATTGGGACAAGGAGGGAGACCAGCAGCCTCCCCCAAAACAGAGCAGGATTTATTTTAACAAGAACGAACTTAAAAAAAAACACAACACAAACTGGATCAGTAGGATCAAGGGAAAGGAAATAAAATGGGGAAAGGGAAATTATACAACCTGAAAAAACACCACTACCCAGGAATCAGCTGAGAATACACAGCAGCACTCCTGTCGCCTTCCAGCTTCCAGCTAGAATGCCCAGGCTGGAGTACAGTGGCTGTTCACAGGCGCGATCCCACTACTGATCGGCACGGGAGTTTTGATCTGCTCCATTTCTGACCTGGGCCGGTTCACCCCTCCTTAGGCAACCTGGCGGTCCCCCGTTCCCAGGGGGTCACCATATTGATGCCGAACTTAGTGCGGACACCCAATCGGTATAGCACACGGCAGCCCAGAACTCCTGGGCTCAAGCGATCCTCCAGCCTCAGTAGTCAAGAGAGCTGACCTTGGAATCACAATGACCTGGCTTCTAGTCCTACCTTGACCCTGGGCAAGCCCCCAAGAAGCCCTTTAAACCTGTAAATTGGAGAGTTGAGGCTGGGAGAGGACATTGGTCCCCATGAGTTCCCTAGCCAGCTAAAAATCACTGGCTCAGTCTGAAACAAAAACAAAAACATGCTTTGTATATGCTTATGAATGTTATATTGTATACCCCAATGGAATATGACCTCCTTGAGGGCCTTTTTTGCATTTTTATAGACATTTATGATTGGACATGTACGTGTTGTAAATGTTATATCCCCAAATAGAACAGAAGTTGCTTGAATGCAGAGACTGTTTCATTTTTGTCTTTATAACCCCAGCATTTAAACAATTCCCAAAGTTTAGTAGGAGTTTAATAAATGTTTGTTGACTAGCTGATTGATTTGGTCTACTCAGATAATGGATTATCACATGCTCCAAACACAGGTCAATATTGTTCATCAAGGACTTATAGTCATGCCTAGAAGGGTGTCTGGGTATACCCACATACCCTGTGTCACACGCTTCCATTGGTCCTTCCTTTGCCATGGAAAATGGCACCCAAGGGTGGTTCCAGCATGCCGCTCTGGGTGAACCTACATCAGGATCTATATAACATTAAACACTGACCTCAAACAGTTGCAGATCAGTAAGTTTATTCAGTACTTACTGTGGGTCAGGCACACAGTAGGTACTCAGCGAGCCCTGCAACACACCAAGTAAACCATAGACACCAGGTAATCCTGGTCGGTGGGACCAGCAGGACTGACTTCCTACAGAAGGTGGCACTTGAGCCAATTCTGAAAGGAAACCAAGTACTCCCAAGTGGTGGGAAGGGAGGAGGGAGAACATTGTAGGCATGAGGGCCGGTAGGTGCCAAACCACAGAAGATGGGAGACAGTTTAAGAGTAGTAAGTCTTTATTCTGAGCGACTGGAGGGGGTAGAGTGTAAGGAGACTGAAGAGGAAGTAAGAGACTAGCCAGGTGAAGAGCTTCAGGTGCGAAATGGAATCTGTAAAGAGCCACTGGAGTTTACTGACCAGAGAGAGGGGATGTATTAAAACCTTCATTCAGGGAAATCCTTGGCGACTGAGTAAAAGAGGGCAAAGAGGTCCCAGGCAAAGGGGTCCATGAGGAAGCTGAGGCAGTCCTCCAGTGGAGAGCTGAGGAGGGCCTACCCCGGCTGGGGGCAGGGGGGCTCGCTGTGGGAGTGGAGAGGGGGGACACGGGCCAGAGATGTTTTGGAGCATTTGCAGCTGATAAGAGGTGAGTACGAGGACTCCAGGATAACACCAGGGATTCAAACCTGGATGAGTAGAAAGGAGATGTGTTTAAGATGTTTACATGCCATCTTAATACATGCCATCTAAATATTTTTTGAGTAGTTGATGATGATGCAGGAATGGAGCTCAGAGAGCAGGACTAGATAGCCATAGATATCTCTGTATATATAAAAGGGAGTCATCTGCATAGAGGTAATAATCGAACCCATGGTTGCTGATGAGGTCATCAAGTGATTGAGTGTAGAGAGAGAAGAGAATAGAAGAGGGCCCAGTGCAGAGCCCTGGATACACTCACAATTAATGAGCATGCCATGAAAGATGCCGTGTGATGATCCAGCAAAAGAAACTGAAAAGAAACCCTCCAACAGGTAGGAGAAGCAGCAGGAGAGCGGTGTCATGAAACCCAGAATAGGAGAGAACATTAAGAAGAGCGTGATTGATGGTGTCAGAGAGGCTGCTGAGAGGTCAAGGGTGAGAATGGAGAAAAAAGGTCATTAGAGTTGGCAATGAAGGCCTCACCTTGACAGAGCAATTTCAGTTGAGGAATGCCTTTGGAAGCCAGATTGCTGAGAACAGAAAGAGTGGGAGAAGAGAAAGTAGAGGCACCCGGTATGGATGACAAGGAGAGATGGAAGAATATTTTCATCCCCAGCCTTCTGCCCCATTCATTGCCTTTTGTCTGTTCTCCCTCCTTAGGCAAAGATCTAATGCATAATGTATTTCAGACGCCTTGAGTGCCTGTAACATAAGCTCCCGGCAAAGGTACATTCTAAGTGCTCGTCCATTGCCTTTGGTCCATTTAAACTCCACTGTGTGCCCCATAAGGCTCAGGGCCTACACTTGTCCCAACTCTGAAAACCGTCACCTGGAGCTTTAATCCTGTTCCATGGGTGCAGATATTTAGTATGACTGTTTTAAAGGTTAAGAAACGGAAGCTTAGGGAGGGTAAGGGCCTTGCCCAGGTAGACACTGAGTAACTAGGAGAGGCAGAACTTGAACCCAGAATTTCTGACTTCAGAACTCATACATTCCCACTACACCACATTACTCAGATAATCAGAAAATTAAGAATTGACTTATGTTTTCAGGGTAGCAACAGCCTCAACTTCTGTATGTAATGTTTATAAATAGAAACATTGCAATTTTGCTTTGTAGAATAATAGTTTTAAACTGTGATAAATTAGTATATTAATATAATTTGTGCTTTTGTCCCATTTTCATTTTTTAAAAAAGGTATTGACATGCAGTTAAAATCTTTAAATTTTAAATATACTTTTATATAGCCCACACCCAGACACTGGGCCTCCTAAGTCCTGAGGGTTCTTTTTTTTTTTTTTTTTTTAGTGAGGCAATTGGGGTTAAGTGACTTGCCTAGGGTCACACAGCTAGTAAGTGTTAAGTGTCTGAGGCCAGATTTGAACTCAGGTACTCCTGACTCCAGGGCCGGTGCTCTATCCTCTGTGCCATCTAGCTGCCCCAGTCCTGAGGGTTCTTAATGTTCTAGGTGAAGGATCATTTTCTCCTTTTCCTCCACACAGTCAGCCATTTGGAGACTTTGTTTAAGGAGCTATTTTTGTGATTATTGAATGTGGAGCATTTAGCTTTGAGACTTACCAGCTGGCCAATTCTAAGCGCCTTTACAAGGAATTAAAAAAAAAATCTATCCCTTGGTTATCTGATCACAAATATCCATTTTTGATCAGAATTAAAAGTCCAATTCTACTCTAGTACTTGTATTTTTATGTGGTTACTAATGAATAACTGCTCCAACTATGTCCTTGGCAAGATTATTTAACTATATACCCATCACTTTCAATATGCAAGTGGTCAAACGTGTCTGTAAATAGCTTCCCAGCAGCTCCATATCTCTGTATCCAACTTTATTTCCCAGCGTGTTGAGGCTAAGCATGACGAAGGCAGTGTGTTCACGGACGACCAGTTTGTAGTTGGGGTTTACGATTATCGAGGCTTCGTTTCCCACAGAAACATGAAGAGAATGGAGGGATTACTTAGGTCATCATCTTGGCCGCAATGATCTGGGGAGAAGGTGGGGGATTTTCGGTTGTTTGAAGTATCTCAGTAATTGCTTCTGTTCCATTTTCTTCACTCTCCATTTGTCATTGTCTCCAGTGCCTCTGTAACTAATAACATCTCTGTGTCTGGCCTCTGTTTCAGTGGTGCAATCTGTGCATTGACCTGGTCGCCTTCACCAGTGACATTTTCAAGGGAGCCGTATTCCAGTCCTTGGATGGAATCATTGTCTCTGCAAACTGCAAGCTCCGAAAGATCTTCACTCTGAAGTCCAAGCCTCGAGACACTGCGGACAGAGATGGTGTGTTTGGGTAGATGACCAGCCAGAAGGTTCCTCCTTAGGGGGTTGTTCTCTAGTTAGGGAGGGGCGGTGTTACTACAGGAAGGCTAAGGCACATCCCTGCCGGGGTCCCCTTGATTTCTTCCCATACATAACTAAAGCGTTTCATGGCAGGTGAGTGTGTGTGTGATAGATGAGGGATCTTTCTTTTTATTAGCAGCTGTTCTAATATTTTGAACGTCTTCATAAACATTTTTAGGAAATCGTTTGAGAGAGAACCTAGGAATTATTGTCTAATCATGCTAAAATAGGAGCGAATTAGGGGTCAGTTTTCCTCCAAAGTTGCTTCAGAGGAAAGTGCATGAAGACAATGCACTCATTCAGTTTGCCTTAGCATCTAGGACCCACACACTCTCACCTGTTCTGCTTCAGCGCCTTTAATCATGAGAAATGATACGGATTCTTAGTGGGCACTGCTCTCCACAAACTCCCGGGGAGGGGACTGTGGAGCCTCCAGAGGAAATAGGGGTCATAATAGCAGATAATAGCTGATGTCATAACAGGCCTGTCAGGTTTGCCAGACCCTTGATGGTCCTGCTCTCAGTTGATCCCCACAGCAGCTACCCAGGAAAGTACTACAAGTACTTGCCCAGGATTCTAGAGTTAGGATAGCGGTGACTCCGGGCATTCTTTCCCACATCCCAGGTTGCCTCCCCATCACTTTCCCTCTAGTGTCTCTAGGGTAAAACTGTATGGAATAATTGGTACTTAATAAACATTTCATAGACATGAGAAATGAAGAATTTATCACATAAATAAGAGTGACAATACTGATTCTAACTACTATTGGTCTTTAAATGATACAGTGCATTGGCGGGAACGTTGGGTTTAGAATCAAGGATCTGTATTCAAAGTCTGACTCTGTGATTTACTACTTGTGTGATCTTAGGCAAGTCATTTAAGGTCTGGGGGGACCTCAGATTCATCATCTCTCTCTCTTTTTTTTTTTTTTGGTGAGGCAATTGGGGTTAAGTGACTTGCCCAGGCCGGAATTGAACTCAGGTCCTCCTGACTCCAGGGCCGGTGCTCTGTCCACTGTACCACCGAGCTGCCCCTGATTCATCATCTCTAAAATGAGGAGTTAAACTAGATGCTTTCTAAGCTCTCAGAAGGCCTTTGACCCCATGATCATGATTTCATCAATTTTACTGATTCAGTTTTGACCCCTCCATAGCCTAGATTCTTTTTTTATTTGTTGCTGGGACCCAAAACATCATTCATTGGTGGCCAGCCTCTTGGCGATAGGCTATTCTATACTTACTTAAGTTGGTACTTGGCCATCAGCTGGACACTGGTGCCAGGCTGCTCCTCAAAGCCTTTCGTGCTTGGTAGAACCTGGTAGGACTCCTCCCTTTCTTTGGAGGATCCCTTTGTTCCCTAACTATCAGGATAAAGCATCAAAATAGGATATTAACAGAGAAAATGTTCTGATTGAATTTATTATGACTGATGAGATGTTTTAAAGCTATTTATGATCCTCTTCAAAGGCACTAAGAAATTGTGAAATGTCCCATTTGATTATGTATTTGGGGCAGAAGAAAGCAGCAAGTGTATATGAAATCATTCATGATCTAATGATAGGACTTCCTTCTTCTGATGGTAAAGGCCTTGAGGATCCTTTTTGTTTGCTACCTGATCCTTTGTGTACTGTTCTGCTGTTCTCTGTTCTAGCCTATGCTATCCCCTGGGGTTTCTAGCTAGCACAGTTCACATTTGGCTCTAGAAAGTATAGCCCATTGTCCAGATCATCTGAACAAATAATCCTTTTTCCTTCCAGGAGATGGTGTCTGCTTGACAGAACACACACTGCAGCCACATAGCATTCCTGCCTTGATTGGTTACTTGTGATTTAGGGAGAAAATTGTCATGGCTGAATTCTTTATGTAGTGTTTTCTAGATGATGACAGCTGAATGAAGGCCCCACCAGCTAATGAAAAAATCGAAGAATTGACAGTGACATTTAGTTTGGACTTCTCTCAAGTTATTCTATTTACATATAGGATTTCTGCCACCTCAGGATGAATTGCAACAGCTTTAATTGTTAGGATAGACAGTAAATAATCAAAAAAATGACTTAGTGGCCTTGAAGATTGTGCTCAAGATGAGAATGGAACCTGGTTCCCTTCCATTTAGTTAGGTAAATCATCCTGCTCACCAGTAGTCAGAAAAGTGACCAGTCAAGGAGTTTCAGGTTTTGGTTTTATATTCTATCACTTACAGAGCCCTTTTTTATTTCCTCTTTTTTTTTTTTTTTTTTTTTTTGCGAAGGAAGGAGGGGCAGCTAGGTGGCGCAGTGGATAGAGCACTGGCCCTGGAGTCAGGAGGACCTGAGTTCAAATCCAGCCTCAGACACTTAACACTTACTAGCTGTGTGACCCTGGGCAAGTCACTTGGCCCCAATTGCCTCACTAAAAAAAAAAGAGAGAGAGAAGGAAGGAAGGAGCCATTTAACCTCTGCCCCCCATTTTCCTCTGTAATTACACCTCTGTACAGTGAGGCAGCTAGGTAGCTCGGTGGATAGAGCACCAGCACTGGAGTCAGGAAGACCTGAGTTCAAATTTGCCTCCGAAACTTACCAGCTATGTGACCTTGGGCAAGTCACTTAACCCTGTTTCCTCAATTTCCTCATCTATAAAATGAGCCGGAAAAGAAAATGACAAACCACTCCAGTATCTTTGCCAAAAAAACCTCATAGACAGTAGTGCTGTGCGATGGCCCACAGGTTCCAGAAGAGTCCAACGCAACTGAACAATAACAAAAATGAGTTGGTTAAACTAAAGGCTCTCCATGAATTTTCTCAGATCTAAACCTGTCTCTCAGGTCATTCTAGTCCAAGGTTTACACAACCTTCAAATATACTCCTTAACTCTGGGAGAAATTTTGAGATTTTTAAGTTTTGGAAATATTGTCAGCTGGACTTTGTTGTCTTTGATTCTTCCTTTTATCTTTACTCTCCCCACTTAGCCCCAGCCAGATTGATCCTTCCATTCCATGAGACATCTCTGTGTACAAGAGAAACATTAAAGGTGGAAACAAAAAGGGATGCTAAAAAGAACACAGTTGGATCCTTTTGGTCTGACTTGGGATTTGTGCTGTTCACCAGGTTGTGGGTCTGAGACTTGGAGGCCTGAAATTTGCTCTACTTTGTGCCCGTGTCAGAAGCTGGTGGATATTTGTCAGCTCAGTGACAGTATTTCACAAGCTTGTTTGGGGTTTTTTGACAACATCTGGAATGGGGACATTTAAAATCTTAGGTGATTTGGGCTGTTCAGGTCTGTTCTTTTAGCATATACTATGAGAGCAGTCTTAAAGACACCTGAGTTTCCGTGATTCCTTTTTTAAGGAATAAAAAGAATTCATTCCTTTTTCTGTGATGCCCTTATATGTATAACCTCCAGAATATCATTCCTCTTCTAAAGTGAAATCTGAATTTGCTAGCTATGTAGGAATTGAGATGGAATATATTCTTCATCAAAGGGCATTTATAACTTCAGTAGGGAATTGGTTTAGTGTTTTTGCCAAATGTTTTCTACTTTGACAGAGTTCATTTGCCCACTGATTTGATGATGTTGATGCTTTGCCATTTTTTATGGCAAACTAAAGAGATAGAATGGTATGGCAGGAAGAGTCTTGGACTGGCTCACACAAGAGGCACAGACAGACAAACAGACAGACTTCCCTTCTGAAGTGCTCCCCTGGTGCTGGTGTGACTGCGTGACTCAGGACCCCTCTTCTGTGAAGTAGAAATAACATCCTTGCAAATTCTGCATGGAAAGCAGTTGGTAAAGCTCAGTCAGTGGATAAACAATAGCTTTTAGTCATAGTGAGGGTGCCATGCCACCTACAAGATGCTTAATGAATGTTGAAATGAGGTTAGTTAGAAACTCTTTGTCAGTCTATTGCATTGTCTTTATTTGGGAGCCTGTCAGTATATAGCCTAGACCCTAGCTTCTTAAACTGTGAATTGTGAACCCCATATGGGGTTGTATAACTGAATGTGGAGGTCATGAAAAATGTGGCAATAGTAAAAGGTTTTGCATACCTATTTTATATACTATATACTATATACCCTGGGTTGGATAAAGGTTTCTTGGGTGAAAGGGGGTCGCAAGTAGAAAAAAGTTTAAGAAGCCCTGGTCTGGACAGCTAGGAAGTTTGGCTGTTTTATACTAAAGTAATTAATTTTCCTATCTACAGACACTACACAGATGCCTCACTGGGGCATAGAGGTGACCTAGGAGTTCCTAAGGGTTATGCCAGTAGAGCAAATCTTTCAGCATCCGCAGCCAAGCCTGAGAAGCTTCATCCATGGCACCAATGTTGTCTAAGAGCCCAGATTGCTTAGTTGAGAAAGGTTCATAAACTGGTTGACTTGGGACTGATAATTTTTTTTTAACCACAAAAACTCTCTTACTAGCTGTGTGATCCTGGGAAAGTCATGTAACCACTGTCATGGTGCCTTGTTTTCCTCAAATGTAACATCAGGATAATAATAATAGCATCTACCTCCCAGGGTTGTTGTGATGATCAAATGAGATCATATTTGTAAAGCGCTTAGCGCAATGTCTGACATGTGATGCTTATTTTTCCTTCTCCTTCAAAGACAGTCTGCTAAAAAAAAAAAATTGTCTGCTAAGGAATATGGGACTAGAGATCTGTGTTGGTAGAGGGATGGCCCCCCCGCTACCATTAGAGATTTCATAATGTATTATTAAAGAAAAAACATTAATTGTCCTTACTGAGATTAGAAAATTTTATAAATAGAAAACCGCCATCATCTGGCTGCATTATGAAACTTGAAACATTAATTGACTTCTCATCACTTATTCCTCTTGGCAAGACCCTAAGCTTAGAACTGGAAGGGACGTCAGACACCATCCAGCGCAACCGCGGGGCACTGAGGGGTAAGTGACTTACCCGGGGTCACACAGCTAGTAAATTCTGAGACTGGATTTGAACTCAAAGATGAATTTTCCCAACTGTAAGCCTAGAATTTTATCCACTGCACCACCTAGCATAAGTAGGAAGTGATTAAGAGAGGGGAGGCACTAGAATTAAAAAGAATTGTGAAGTACTTCTTGAAGATCATGGGTTTTGTGTTTTTCTTTTTTTTGGGGGGGGGTGTTTGTTTTTTACGGGGCAATGAGGGTTAAGTGACTTGCCCAGGGTCACACAGCTAGTAAGTGTCAAGTGTCTGAGGCTGGATTTGAACTCAGGTCCTCCTGAATCCAGGGCTGGTGCTTTATCCACTGCGCCACCTAGCTGCCCAAGTTACATTGACTTTTGTTTTCCCTCAGTGTTCAGAACCCACTTGTGACTTTGTAGTACATAATAGGCAAGTCACTTTACCTTCTTGTAGTAACTATGCTAGAGAGAGGCAGACTCAGAGTCAGAGAGAAAGACAGAGATAAATATGCAAAGAGAGAGAGACAGAGATAGACATATTTATAGATCTAGAGATCTATACATCCATGTTTATCAGTGATTTCATCATTGTAAAATGAATTTTTTCTTTATTTCCAGATATATATGGTGCTCCCTTTACAGCAGATGAGCCTACAGATATCATTCCTCGAAGCTGCCAGTTAACTACAGATGTACCTCAAGTTACCCAGCTGCTAAATATGACAAAGCTTCGCCAAACAGAAATGAAATTTGGAGGTCAGCCTTTAACATCAACAGAACCAGGTATATTTTTAGGAACCCAGACTAGGGATGCAGTCACTTATTTAAAGTAAATGAAACACTTGGCTTTTAAATTTTGTTTTATAATTGAAGTGAAAAAATGAAATATTAAGTTGTTTGCTAACCAACTAATAAAAGTAGAGGAAATTAGATTTTGTGCTTCCTTTTCACTTAAGCAGGGTTAATAGATTTTTGCATTTATGAAGTTTTGAAATTGAGAAAATAATATAAGCTAAAAGCAAACCCTAAATAAAGCATTCAGTGTTTTTATGACAAGCCTGTTTACTGTCGGTCTATAAACCTGGTGTCATATCCTTATCGTTAGCTTTAAAACTCCTCACCAGAAGCTTCCAGGCTGCTTTTTCCCCCTTATGTTTTTTTTTCTGATTCTTGGCCTTTTCCCTTAGCTCTTTTGAGGAAGACAACTCAGCATCTCACTTATCTGGTGGCGCATCTGAGGCTTTTGTTAAATCCATGGATATTCATTAAATATCTGCTATGTTTTCAGTGCTATAATAGTTACTTTGGGGTAGAGGAAAAAACAGGACAGCTTCCTATTCTAGAATCTACATATTTGGAAAGAGAGATGAGAGATACCTGTGTGAAACCATGAAAGAACAATGCTAACATCAGGCAGAAGTGTGTACCATGTTACAAGTACATAAAGAAAAATAGAAAGGTAGAAGAAAGGGCTGTAGAGGACGGCAGTGGGAGAGGCATTGTACCAGAACAGTATCGTAAGCAGAAGACTAGCCAGAAGCATGGTTTGTACCAGTCATGCAGCTAGGAGAAGCCGCACGTCCTGGGCTAGAGGGTCTGCAATGAGGAGCCATTAGAAGCAGCCTATCTTGCCTGGCCCCACCTCCCAAGGCTAATTTTAGTTATAGACCGTCTGCTAGAATGTTGTGTTTGGGAAATTCTTGGGGGTGATCATTTGAACCCCTGTTCTTTATCTAGCTCCACATTTTATCTGTTATTTGACACTAGCCTACTATGAGGAGCTTTTGCCTCCTGCTACCTCCTGTCTTGGAACTTGTTAAATATGTTTGGCTTTGACCGTTTTTTTCCTTTTGCCTCTGGTACTGTGTCCCCACTATTATCCTTTTTCTCTCATTGACTTGTCTGTCCATTTCTTAATAGGGGCTTAGAGTGCTCCATTACTGGCTATCTGTGCTGGAACATCTCTTCTAATCTTTGGCCTGTTGCACAAGAAGGAGAGGGTTCAGTGTCCTCTCCACCTAGGTAGTCAAGGGGAGACTATTGGCTGGAGGGCCTTTAATGTCATTCTAGGTCCCAAAGTGATTCAGCAACATGCTGAAAGTTGAACAAGATCACTCGGGTAGCAGTGACCACATTGGATCAGAAGGGATTGGGCCTGGTGGTAAGGAACCTCGGGAGGCTGCCATAGTCATGTGAAGGTGGCTCTGAGAATAGGAGGGTTTGAATCTGAGACCAGTGAGAGCTGTATAAAGAAGCAGCATGACCAGGAGTCTCACTGGTAAGGATGGTAAGCAGAAGGCTGCTCAGATGGGCCTGGAGCAGTAGAGTGGGAAGATCAGTAATGGAAGGGGGGAAGCTGCTCGAACGTATCTGTGCGGTCAGTTCCCTACGGAGACAGCATGGCTTGGAGTGGAGAAGCCCAGGTGCAGTCAGCTGTGTACCTGGTTCCCTGTCGGGAGTGCCTGCCTTACAGGGCTGTTGTGAGATTTAACAGGGATGACTATTTGTAAAGTCCATTGCAGAGCTCAAAGGACACTCTCATGGCCTGTTATGACCATGTCTTAGCAGGTTTTTGACATCTTAGTCTTCATCTGCCTTAACCGTCTTAGACCGTAAGTTGGTGAGCAGTAGCCAGTAGTGGGCGTGGTTGCCAGCCTCCATTTAAAGCTTATTGGGTGTTTACATGACTTTGTGGGATTAGACAAGTCTTGGAAACCATCCTAGGAGCTGAGGATGACAAGGACTGTAGCAACGACTAACCTTAGAGGATTGTTTCTGGGACAACAAATGAGACAGTCTACGACAGATGATCCAGGTGAGGACTAACACAGAATAGGCCAATATAATATCCGAGATGAGTCCAAAAGGCTATATCCTAGTACTTGACATTCATAGAGAAGATGGAAGTTTGGAAAGCATGTTGCAGACATTCATAATCTCCTTTGAGTCTTACACCAGCCCTGGGGTGTTGCTCTAGGTGTTGTTCTTCCTGGGCCTCAGAGAGGTGAAGAGACGTGTCCAGCATTTCTATAACGAGTAAGTCTCAGCTGCAGGATTTTAACCCTCAGGCTCTCCTGACATCAAGCCTGGGCTTGGGCCTCCCATTGTAACTCCCTCTGGAGTCCCTAGGATAGACTCGAATGGAAACCATCGGGACTTAATAAACATTTTTGGTGTTTGTATCAGTCAGCCAATCAACAGGCATTTAAGTGCCTCCTAAAAATTGCCACAAACTGAAATTAAAAAGGCCTTCTTTTATAATCTATTTCTCTTTTTGTATCTAATGATGATTTCAGTAACAAATATTTGTTCAAATGCAGTTAGATAAAATTCAGATTTTTAGTGTTTTCAATTTCTAGTGCAATATTTTAACAACTCTTTATTTAAGTAAAAATGCTGCCCTACATTCAGTATTTCTTACTTTAAAGTTCAAGGACATATTATGCATTGATTAAGAGGACATCTGATTGATACCTGCCCCATTAATTCAATTTTCCATCTAAATGAAAACTTTCCCAGAATTTATCCTAGCCTTTCCTGGGTGGGCATTAGACTATCTGTGCAGGGTTGTGAACATGGTATCCCAATGAATAGTAACATCCTGTTTGGGTCATATATAGAGAGAAGAACGAAGAATGATGCAGACAGCATGTCACCTGTGTCTCAAGAAGCCTTCTTGTAGCTGTCCTCATTCCTATCCATGCAGCATGGTGATGGTTCCAAAGATTCCATCCCTTTGGTATGCGCGCTCAGGGCTGCGTGAGCATCTGCTCTAACTTCGAATGCCTTTTGCCACATACAGTGTTCTGACGTTTACACCTTTTTTCCCTCTTTACTTGATGAGTAATTGTCATGCAGTGAGTAATTGTTACACTGGTGGTAGGAAGATTTGATTTGAAAGACAGCGGCACATGATGCCAGAGAGGTCACAGGTTACCATCACTGCACAGGGAAGAGGCCCACCTTTCCACTTCCTTCCTTTGGGACCTTGGCTAAAGTACTTCCCAGCCTCACTTTCGTCCTCCAATGACCTAGGAGACCTCCTTCAGCCCCAGCCTGCCATCCTGAGGCCTAGTGCCATTGCACTAGCTGACTGTAGGGAGTCTCTTCAGTTCTCCTGGTCTCAGTTTAATCATGTATGAAATAGGGATGGAAGGAACATGGACTACCTCTTTCATTGGATGCTATAAGATACCTGCTCTATAGACCTCAAAGCTGTGGATAAATAGGAGTTACAATAACAGTAAGGTGTTTTAATCATGGAAAACCCAGGAAATATTTTTTCTTAATTTCAAACAATTTGTTTTTGCGTGTCCGAAAAGCTTGGCCCCCTACAATGATTGAACTTCATGATGGAATGAATGTCTCCTCTCATGACTGATGCCTAAGTGCGGGGAGGCAGTGGAGAGTGGTTGGCAGAAAGCTGGCCTTGAAGCCAAGAAGACCTGGGTTAAGTCCTGCCTCTGACAGAGCACGTCACAAAACCTTTAGGTGCTCTCTGCAGTCCGCCTGCACTGGGAGAGGGAGCTTCCTCCCCAGGGAGGTCTCTAGACCAATGAAATCCCACATCCAGACCCTCCCCTTCTCAGTCCATGCCTGTAGAAACCTCAGGGCAGCGGGCAACAGCACCTTGTTTTCAAAGAAAGCTGCTTGTGTTTTTTCAGTCTCCCACGGGCCTAGAGCTTTCCTGCATTTGCGTGAGTGCCGGATAACTTGATAGAGAACAAACAAATTCTAAACACGCTCCTTTCTATTTTAAAAGTCGTTTTATTTCTAGTGAGGCATGATGTATACAGTATTGTTAAAAGTGAAAACTCTTAAATGATAAAATGCTTTTATTTTTTAAAAAACTGAAAACTCTTTTCCTTCTGTCTCCCTACTTTGTGAGAGCTGAGTTCTCTTAGTAAGTAGAGAACTAGAAGAGAAGCTGATGATGACTATTTGCATTGAATAGTGGACTCACTGATGACAGGATGCACTGGTCCACTGAACACCAATAGTAATTTCGTGAAATGTTAGAAAGTAGTTTGAATGGGCATCTTTGTTCCTGGGCAGCAGCATGCGCGGTTTTTTGAGGGGGTTTCTTTTGCCTTCTCTCTCTGTGGTTCTGCTAAGATGATACAACCTTAAGGGGAAACATTGTTTCCCTCTAGAACCGGGATGTCCCCTTCCTTCTCTCTCTCTCACATTGACAAGATCCTCATTGGTCCCTTGTTTAGAGGAGGCCCAGAGAAAGAACAGCAACTCGGCCTGTGAAGTAGAATCGAAAAAAAGAGATGAGAGGAGTTTGGGTCCCTAACACTGCAACAAGCAGTAACTGATTTCAGATCCATTTCTAGCTATCATTCAGCCCTGTCATCGAGTCATGAATAAAATCAGCAACACACCTGTTGGGTGCCCCATTTCACAGCTATTGAAAGTGAGGACTTCTACTTCCCTTGCATTTTGAACAGTTTTCTCATTAACTTATATGAAATATAGCGGGTTCTCTTAGAATCCAGTCTAACGAGCATTTAGAAAACACCTAATCCATGATCCCCCTGGGCTTTTCTTCTCACATAAATGTGAAAATGGAGTTTAAGGCTAGCTCTAAATTAGAACTAAAAAAGTCTGTTATGGAAAAGGTGTCAGCAACTGTGGAAAGAATAGATTATGACAGACTTCTGGGTCACATGAGCAAACTGGACGTTTTCTCAGATCCCCACAACCTGCCATACTTCTCCAAAAGAGAAATTATGCATGAAAGACCAAACGATTCCATCTATTGCCATGGTCCAGGATACCTGAAATTCAAAAGAAGGTTAAAAAAAGGCAAAACTCAGGAACTCAGCACCCCCATCTGACTTCCCACAATGCTGGCAGCAAGGCTGCACCAGCAGATCCAAGGCCATGGTACAGCCTTACATCCAAACCCGCCTCTACCCTCTGGTCATTCCTCCTTCTTTCCAGTGCCATAGAGACTTGAGTCTGCAGGCTGTGGGAGTGTCCTCAGGCCTTGGCAGCCAGCTTGGCCAAAGCCTTTCAGGAACAAAAGCCTGCTGGTGTGTGAAGCCTGGAAGCACTGATGTTTCCAAGGTCTGACGTGCCAGTAGCCCCACGGAAAGCACGCTCTGAAATGTAGATGCCAGGCCAGAGGACGAAGGAACATGGGGACTGGGACAGGTCACCATCATGTACAGCACTCCCACAAGCCTGAGCATCCAGTGTGGGCCAGTTCTGATCACCTAAAAATCATTTGGGGCAGAGACCTAGGCTGGTAAACTGTGAGTCATCAAGTGTTAGGAAGATGCCAAGATGCTTTGAGATCCAGTCGTCAAGGAAACTATAATCAGAGGGGCGGTGTTCAGAGCTAAATAATAAGGAAAATAAAGGGGGGAAGACTGAAAGTACCAAAGATTCCAGGAAGAAGAAATCTTAAAGACCCTGAACATAAACAGATAAATCAATAGAAAATAATAACAGCCAAAAGAAATATGGCCTTCAGATCTGGTAAACAAATTTATCCATCTATGAATAAAACTACAAAATGAAAGAAAATGATCCAACAGTTGACAAGAGAGAAGATGCCGATGAAATTGAGAACATGAAACCACAATATACTGTTCTCAGGTGGTTTAAAAGAGAAATGTTAATTATATGATCAGAGTGTATGTCCTACAAAGCAAAAACAATGAGCAGAATAAAAAAACTTGAATCTGCAATGGCAAACCTCACCCAAGGAACAAAAGAGCAAATAATAGATTGGTAATGCAAACACACAAAAGTGAAAGACAACCTGGAAGAAGAGAAGCAAAAGACAGACAGAAGCAAAATATGTAGATCTCAAGGCAGGATATGTAGAGACAACCTAAGGATCTTAGAACTCCCAGAAGAACATGACAGGACAAAAACTCTTCCAGCCATAATGAAGGAGATAACAGAAGAGAACTCTCCAGAAGTTCTGGACATAAAAAATAAATTCCAATTCAAGGAATTCAGAGGTTACCTCCAGGGGGGAAAAAACATAAACAAAAATCCCCTGGTTAAAAAAACTCTAAGATACCAAGTGGTTAAATTTAACATTTCAATTCAGAAATAATTTCTGCAAGCCATCAGGAAAAAGAGCTTCAAAAAAAGAGATAGTTGAATAATGCACACCCACTAGAAAAAGGAGATGGGAGTGGAATGTGTTCCAAAGAGCAATAGCACTGCAATGTAGAATGCAGACCAGGGTGACCTATTGTACAAATCTGAGCCTAACTATAGGACAAACTATGGACATTCAATAATAAAAAGAATTTTGAAGCATTAATTAGAAAGCTAAACAGAACTAAAGAAATAATTTGCTTCTTAAACCCCTCAAGTGATAGAAATGAAGGCAGATTTTAATAAATGTAGCCAGGGATGGAAACAAAGTCATGAGTGTCATGATAGAAATATGCAATCAAGAGAAATTGAGATTTTAAAAAATCCAAGCAGGATCAATTAATTAGTAAGGCTAGCAGTTGCTAATACATGGGACCCAAGGCTCAATAGCCAAGCATGCTTTTGATAATTAAGGCATTTCTTTCGTAGCTGTATGGAGGAAAATGGAGAGTGACATCAATTTGATGCAACAGAGGAGTATCTCATTTTTTTATTGGTCAGTGGTAAGGTCACTTAACTGCAATTTATGTCAGTTTATCACCAGTTGGCCTAGCATTCTCTAGAAAGTCCCATGGTTGGCAATGTCTGAGGGAGAACAGGACGCTTGTGGTCTGCGTGTTAGCAAATTCTAATATTAAAATGTAGGTGAGGTAATTAAGTCTGGAAACTCCTGAGAAGGAGAACATAGTGCACAGAGTTTGGCTCCTGTTGTAAAATAGGGGATTAACAGCCTCAGATTTAAGGAGTTCAGAGAAAGTTCAAATTCACACACTAAGGGAAAGTAATACATAGCAACTTGACTATTAATACATAGTGATTAAGCCTTAATAAAATAATACAAAATAAAGTGGGGCATCAATTTTCAGTTCCATAACAGAAGACTAGTAAGAGATTTCTTTCCAATTGTACACAAGGAAACGGGTAAAAGCAGAAGTCTGGTAGAGGAAACAGTGAAAAAGTGGACCAGCAACATTGTAGACAGAATCTGGAATCCCCTTATCTTTTGTGGGGCTACATTACAATATGGGAGGGTGCATGGAAGGCAGAGAAGGGAGCAGGGGCTTAGAAAGGAGTGAGTGATGTTCTGGGGTCAACTCACAGTCCAACAGTGAGGGGGTGGTAACCTCTGTGGTCTCAGAAAGAAAGGTGCCTTAAGTGGAGTAGGTCAGAAGCAGGGGGAAGAGATTGGAAAGGGAGAAAAGGAAGGAGGCCTTACATGGGGAGAGGGGAGTTCTACTGGTGAATGCTCCTATGGGTGAAAGGAGACAGAGAACGTATGCTGGATAAGTCCTGAAAAGTAGACTTGTCCAGGGCAAGGAGAATTGGAACCCATTGGGGCAACTGGCACCTGGAGGAATGGGGAGCGTAGAGTGAGGGAGATTTCTAGACTGTAGAAAAAATCTACAAGAGTGGGTATAGATCAGTGGGGTGGGGAGAGGAGAAGGTACCTGCCAGGGGGCAGTGCCCTCTTTGACACCTGCAATAATAAGCATTGGTCTGCCAGTAAGGCACAATGGAAAAGGGGAATTCACAGGGTATACCCTACCAAGATAGTAGCAGAAAGCTCCTACAGGGCAAAACATCTAATTTATGCCTTGGAAACTTTGATTATATGAAAAATACAGAGAAAAGAGAGAGATCAGATAATTAATAGGAGCCATGAATCAAAGAATGAGAATTTAAACAGAAAGAGAAGATGGACAATGAAGAGGGTCAATGAATCTTTTTTGAAAGGGTTGTAAAAAAGTGAATTTTCAAAAAACCACTAATAAACAGGACTAGTAATAAGGGAGGAGAAAAAGAGGAAACTTGCCATACTCAGAAGAAAAGAGGGAGAAGAAATATATAACCAGATAAAAAGAAGAAGAATTCATTTTTTAAAAAACTAATGGGAAAAAGGTAAAAGAGGGGATCAAGAGTGAGTGGAAGAGAACTATTGGGATTAAGGCAACCTTTAAAAAAGATTAAAGTAACTGAAGGAACATAATATACTGTTTATAGCAGGAAAGGGGTGGAGGGATCATCACATGAAAAAAGGAAACAATTTTAGAGATGGAGGAAAAATACAAACCTAGTTCATAACATCAAATATGAATGGATTTTTTAAAATGAAAAAAATGGAAAAGAGTGACAGATTGGATAAGAAAAAACCTACAATCTATTGCTTATAAGAAACACATTTAAAAAACAAAGACAAAACAATAACAAACCCAAATTAAACCAAGGACATGGGGGAAAAATTATTGCACATCAATTGAATCCAGAAAAGCAGAAGTTACCATCATCCTATCAAAGCAAAAACAAAGATATTGTACTGAAAGGAACCATATAGAATAAACCAATATCAATAATAAACTTATATTCTCCAAATGCCTTACTATCCAAATTCATGAAGGAAACAGCTGAGCTTCACCAAGACAGTAACACAGTAGTGACAGGAGACTTTAATATCCCTCTCTTGGTTTTGGATAAATCGAACAGAAAGAGAAACTAAATGGAAAATATGTACCTGAACAAGATTCTGAAGGAACTAGAGTTAAAAAACTAAATGGACAGTAAAAAAATAAACATTTCTCATCACCACATGGAACTTTTACAAAAACAGACTAGGTACTAGGGCACAGAGGTATTGCAAACAAATATAAAAGGGCAGAAATAGTTAATATGCCCTTTATAGACCATAACACAATAAAAATAATAATTGTTTCAGGAACCACCGAAAAAATAAAGACCCAAATGGAGACTTAACAATGAATTTTTAACGAATGGGTCAAAGAACAAATCATAGAAAATTAATAATTATGTAAAAGAAAATTATAATAATAAAACTCCATACCAAAATGTCTAGGATGCAGCTAAAGCAGTTCTCTGGGTAAAAATCACAGCCTTATAATTATAACATTAACAAAATACAAAAAGAGAAGATTAATAAACTGAATATGCATTTAAAAATAGAAAATGAACAAATAAACCTAAAATAAGCACAAAAGAGGAAATATTAAAAATTAATGGGGAATAATCAGAACATGTACATCATTGTGTGCTTTAAAAAACAAAAACAAAAACAAAAAAACCTGAGAATACAAAAGAAATAGAGGAATACCTAAAAAAATACAAAATACTCAAAACTATCAGAAAATGAGATAGAGATGTTAAGTAACCCAATCTAAGAAAAGGAAATAAATCTAGATATAAAGGAACTACCAAAGAAAAATCTCCTGAGCCTGATGGATTCACAGGAGAATTCTGTCGAACTTTGAAAGAACTGTTACTAACTATATTTCAAAATTACTCTCAAAAATTCAGAAAGATAACACTCCACCAGAGCCCTTTTATGAGACAAATATAATCCTGATACGTAAAAGAGGGCAAGATAAAATGTGGAAAGAAAACATTAGGCCATTATGATTAACGAACATTGACTTTAAAATTTTAAGCGAAATCCTACCAAACATTATATCCTATCAAGATTACAGCCATTTATCCAAGAAATCATTCATTATAACTAAATGATATTTATACCAGTGATGCAAGAATGGTTCAACATTAGGAAGACAATCAATAAAATTCATCATATTAAAAACCAACACTTCCCAAACCACACAATCATCTCAATAAATGCAGAAAAAGCCTTTGGCAAGGCAGCTAGGTGGCACAGTGAACAGAGCACCACTATGTGGAGTTGTTAAGGGCTAAAATTCTAGCTAGTCTGTCTAAAATATCTAATGAGTGGTCGCCAATAAATTATAAGCTTTAGCAAGAGTTAGACTTTTAGGCATTTATTAAGGAGAATAAGAATTTGGTAAAGAGAGAAAGAAAGGCCTACATTCATCTATCTATTAAAGGGAGAGCACATTTCTAGCTCCGCTCTCCACCAGAGTCCCCAGGAAAGAGCCAGAATCAGAGCGCCAGCTCCCCCTTCCTCCTCCCACCAGCAAACGTCACTTCCTGATGCCAAAGAAAAGCTGCATGGCCTTGCCCTCAAAGACCTTCCTTTCATGGCAGAACTTTTCTACATTAAGTCTCCAGCAGGTGGCGTTATTCCAATCATTACAGAGTCAAGAGGACCTGAGTTCAAGTCTGACCACACTTAACTAGTTGTGTGACCCTGGACAAATCACTTAACCTTGATGGTCTCTCCCCAGAACCCCACAAAAAAGTCTTAGACCAAGTATGGCACCCTTTTATGCTAAAAGTCCTACATTGTATAGGCATAGAGGGACTTTTTTAATATTAAAAGCATCTGGGGGACAGCTAGGTGGCACAGTGGATAAAGCACTGGCCCTGGATTCAGGAGGACCCGAGTTCAAATCCTGCCTCAGACACATGACACTTACTAGCCGGGGGATCCGGGCAAGTCACTTAACCCCCATTGCACCCCCCCCCAAAAAAAAAACAAAAAGACAAAACAAAAACAAAAGCATCTTTCTAAAAGTGAAAGCAAACATTGTACATGGTCAATGAGGATATACTAATAACTATTGTAGTAATTGTGAAGCAAGGGTTTCTACTTTCCCCAGTATTATTTGATATAATTCTGGGAATGTTAGCGATAGCAGTGAACCAAAAGAAAGGAATTAAAGGAATAAATATAGGTAAAAAAGGAGATAAAACCTTTCCTATTCGCTGGTGATATGATGGTTTACTTAGAAAACATCAGGAAATAAGCAAACATACTAAATGAAATAATTAGTAGCTTCAACAAAGTTTTAAGTTACAAAATAAATTTTCCAAAATCAAGAGCATTTCTACATAAGAATAGTAGCAAAACACAAGAAGCCATAGTAGAAAGGGAAATCCAATTCCAAATAACTGAAATGCATTAAATATATGGAACTCAGTCTCCCAAAGCACACAAGAGACTTGTGTATACACAGTCACAAAATGTTCCTTAAAAAATTGAAGAACAACCTAGATAGATTGGTGAATATTCACCATTTTTGGCTAGGCTATGCCAATATAATAACAATGATCATACTACCAAAATTAATGTATACTTTTAATGGTACAGCAGTCAGATTACCAAAAGGATGTATTACTGAATTTGATGAACTAATGACAAAATTCAGTTGGAAAAATAAAGGGTCTAGAAAATCAAATCATAAAAAGAAGTAGGGATGAAGGGGGAATAGCATTTCCAGACCTCAGACTATATTGTGAAGCAGTAATCAGGAAAACCATATCAGTTAAAGAATAAAGGATAGATGAGTGCACAGACTAGATAAGGGAGATTCAGAAATGAGAAAGCTCTTGTTACATTGTGTTTGATAATATTCCTATTGGATAAAATCTTCAAGGAAAACTGAAAAGCAGTTTGGGAGAAATTAGCCTTAGACCAATTAGCGTACACCACATTACATTTTAAATATATATGTGACTTTATTATTAAAGCTCATGCTATAAAAAAATTAGAAGAAAAACAAATCAAATACTTCTCACAGGTATGGTTAGGAGATATATTCTTAACAAAATGAGATAAGATCAATTATAAAAGATAAAACAGATAAGTGATTACTTGAAACTAAAAAGCTTCTACACAGACATTTTATGCATCTAGAATAAGAAGGGAAGTTACCAAATGGGGAAAAATATTTATGTCAAATTTCTCTGATAAGAGTTTATGATCCAAGATATACATTTATATATGTGTGTGTGTATATATATATATATATATATAATATGATTAATAGCCATTTCTTAGTTGATAAATGATCAAAAGATATTAACAAATATTTATCAAAAGTAAAACTGAAAATAATTCCTAATCACATAAAAATGCTCCACACCACTAATAAGAAAAATTAAAATTAAAACAACCCTGAGGTTTCACCTTACTGCTTAAACATTGGCAGAAATAACCCCAAAATGACAAGAGTCAATGTTGTAAGAACACATTATTGATGGAGCTGTGGAATGGTATAACTATTTTGAAAATTAATCTGGAATTTTTCAAATAAGGTGTCTAAAATGTTCATACCCTTTGAATCAGAAATGCCATTGCAGGGCTTACATCCCAAGGAAGCCATCTATGAGGTCTATGAGAAATTAAATATATCAAAATATAGCAGCCTTTTTTTGGTCATAACTAAGAATTATAAGCAAAGCACATATACATCTCTTGGGGAATAGCTAAACCAATTGTGGTCCATGAATGTAATGGAATGTTACTGTAATGTAAGAAATGATGTATGTGATGAATGCTGAGAAACCTGGAAAGATCTCTATGAACTGATGCAGAGTGAAGCGAGCAGACCCAAGAAAAAAAATATCCACAGTAGCTACAACAATGTAAATGGAAAGAACAAAACTCCAAAAACAAAAAATCAAAAGTGAATGTAACAAAATTATAAAGATCAAGTGCAAATTGAATGAAAAGCTATAAAAGAACTCTCTTTGTGGAGGTCCACAAAGGACATTCTCAGTGTATCAGTCAGTTATGGTGACTCTTTTTCTCCCTTCTCTAAATGTATGCCATTTATCATATGGAATGGCTCTTGGGGAAGGATACTTGGGATGTTATGGTGATATAAGAAACAAAAAACATCAATAAAGCATATCTTTTTTTTTTAAAAAGGATGGATTTTAGTCTTAATTTTAAAAATAGGTGCATTCTAAAATACTTTTAAAAACTTTTTTTTGCTTTAGTTTATCAAATACCTAACTTTTAAAAATGACTTTAGAAATTTATTCATTGGTGGTTTTTTTCATAGTTACTAATTGATAGGATCATTTTATCTTTTATATTTACATATCAGTGTTCAAAAATATCATGGAAGGAAATCCCAAATTACATCAGGGAAATTCAAAGTTATAAAATGATACCTACAATATGAGCAGAATTGGTTGATAATCTCTACTCCTGATGATAAATAAGTTCTCTTTTTTGAAGAATTTCTGCACCATTACCTGAATTGATAAAGGGTTTCCTTATCAGAAAACTTTCTCTTCCTATTAACAGCAAAGTATATAAACCGGTCTAATTTTAGTCTCTTAATAAAGTAAAGTTTTGAGAGAGAAATAATATGTTTTGGTTTTTTGGTTTTTATCTTGTTGACATATGTTAACTGAGAATACAGATAATGTTTTTACATTGTCTTAGGAAAAAGTGATATAATTTCACTATTCAATATTAGTTTATGTTCTTTTTAAACAAATCCTAAATTGTTGTTGTTGTTTTTAATGAAAGGAACTAATTCTTCACACTCCAAAATTTTATAGTTTCATAAGCCTGGACATGATGGTCTTTAAGAATTACTGTGTCCCCCAAGAAATAATTACTGTAACCATCCTCAGGTATGCTCCTTAAATAATAACCTAGAAAGCTGGACAAATATTTAGTGCTGGTGATTATTCCCCCTTCATCCTTACTTCTTTTTATTTTTTTTAAAGTAATAAACATTTTTATTTATAGTTTTCGGTTCCAATTTTTATCTCTCCTTCCTTCCCTCCCCTCTCCACTCCCTGAGGCAGTAAGCAATCAGATATAGGTTAGACATGTGCAGTTATATAAAACATGACCATATTAGTCATTTTGTATATCTTACTTTTTATGATTTATTTTTCTAGATCTTTTATTTTGCTATTAGTTTATCTCTTTGCATGGCAGACATGGATTCTGTTCCTATGCTTCTCCTCAAAGCCCTTCTAACTTGTAAGGACTGACCAACACTGAAGTTCTGCAAGGAAAGCTTTGGAGAACCCTGGATTATCTTACCTTCCACCCTTTTCTAAATTTCCCTTCTCCTGTCAAAGATACCACTCCCAGTTACTCAGGCTCCCACCTTGGTGTCATCCCACATCTAGCCCACATGTTCTGTCCATTGCCAGGTCTTGTCACTTGTACCATCCCACCCTCTCTTGTACATGCTCCCTTCCCAAAGCAACCCCTTCTTTCCTTTCCAGTCTTACACCCAATCCCTGTCTTCTACTGTGCATCCAGTGACAGTGGCCTTCTTTCTGCTTCCTGCTCATGACCTTCCCTCTCAGTACACTTAACCTTTTCTTCTTTCCTAATCCCCTCCCCACACTGCTGGTGCCTTCCCTCTGAGATTATCTCACATCTGTTCTCTGTGTGTCTTATTTAGACATAGTGGTTTGCAGGCTATCTCCCCCTTGAGACCATGAACTCCTGGTGATCAGGGACCGTGTTTTTGTCCATCTTTGTATCCCCAGCACTTAGCACAGGGCCTGGCACCTAAGAGGTGCTCAATATGCTTGTTGATGATAATGATAGAGGCAAAGACGACTTAGAACATCAGCAGGAGGGGGCTGCTGTGCCGAGACAAGAGTGGAGTCCAACCCCATGGTCATGCTGACACAGATCCAGTCCCAGGCAGGCTGAGCCAGGGAAAGAGACCCCAGAACCTCTGAATCAGCTGCAGCGCCAGTGTCATCTGGAACTAAGCTCACAGTCTGGTGAGGGGCTGAGCAGTTGGCAGGGGGGAGATTATAGGGGTCTCTGCTGGCGCTAAGGCAAAACTTGGTTTTTTTACCCCTGCTGGGAACCAGAAAGCAGCCTTGAGTGGCAGTGGCCCAGGTGGGGGAAGGGCACAGGATCATTGGGGCTAACAACCACAGCACACAAAGTTTTGTTGTCTGGTTAATTAGCAAGTTGGCCTGGAGTTATCTATGGACCAGGGAACAGGCCAGGAGAGTGAAGAACCTGCCCCTCCTTAAATCATACCACCTGGGACCCCCTGAACCTTGGGACAGTGCAGCCTGGAAACAATGTCCCACTTTAAGGAGTCAAGTAAAAGATAGGCAAGATATGCAGACAGAGAAAGGTGCGGACCATAGAAAGTTTCATTAGTGACAAGGAAGATTGAGGTGCACCCTCAGAAGAGGATAGCAACATCAGGACTCCTACATCCAAAGCTTCCAAGAAAAATATGAATTGGTCTCAGGCCATAGAGGTTCACAAAAAAGACTTTGAAGATAAAGTAAGAGAAGTAGAGAATGATAATGATACTCTTCTCTCCAAAAAGCCTTTTCCAACCTTCAATCTTTATACTCTCTGGAAACTGTCAGTTTTATGTAATCTGCTATTATTTTCCCTGTTCCATCTGTTTTGTTCTTTAGATTTCTACCCCATTAATTCTCATGGAGACCATATGAATTATATTCATGGAATTCTGCTAATTATATGAAGAGGTCTTAACATATGCACTTTATAGATGATAGAATGAAAGTCTTGGTTAAGTAATTTTCCAAAGTTGTCTTGTAAGTAAGTATAAGAGATAGAAATAGATTCCCATTATCTAATGCCATTCATTTAGTCAAGCTTTCTGAGTTTCTTAAGGTGATACAATTCTTTATAAATTAACATATGAAAATAATCAAATTCAAAACCAAACATCTGCTGTCAAGTTTAATACTGACTTTATTGTCAGATAACACAAGGAAGCTGGAAGCATGACCCTCTCAGTGATTAAAGTTGAACATTCAGCAGATTTTTATAGGTTAAGCTTTGAAAACCCTAGAAACTTAAATGACTAAAATAATTAGAACATTGTATCTTGAGATAGAAATTAATGTTTATTTTTTCAAAAGACAATTAGAATAGAGACCCTTAGGTTTTCATTTAACTGTGAAGGCATGTACCCCTCCAAAAAGTAGTAAAATAATTAATGGTAACATCTTTGACCTACACTAAGTTCATTTTCAGCAAACTTGTGAAAATGAAATGCCTAAAGCAGTCATTTAATCCGATCTCTTTTTAAGCTTATTATTATGAATACTAATTTCCATTCTTAGGGCCATCCTTTTCAGAATCCAAAAAGTGAGAGACTTTGCACCTAAAAATTTCTGTTATTGTAAGTTTAATGACTTAGAAACTGACCATTAAACTTGTTGTTTTGACTTGAATTTTTTTAAGGGATCAAACAATTTTATTTCCATCTCTGACAGTCTTATGATGATAACAACTTAGCTCTATAGATGTTTACATACTTCTTAGGTACTCCATAGTTCTGGAATGTCTTCAATGTGTAAATGTCTTCCCCTGGTGCCAAATGCAAGCTATCTTCATCTTTTCATCTAGAGGAAATCATTTTTATGTTCTTCCATAGATTCTTCTCAGAATAGCAATCCAGTTTGCTGAGTCTTTTTCTACTTTGTGGGTCTTGTCTCAGTATTTCAGGCTATCATTGTTTTATGCATTGTCCTTGCTACATAACCAACTAACCCCCATTTCTAATTGGACATTTCTTCAATAATTTGTTCATGCCCCAGATGTCAGTGTGTGTCTACCCTGACCTTTGGGTCACATGTAACTTTGAGTCTTAGGAAGATTATGGTGTTCCAAAATTGGTAATCAGCATCCTAAAAAACCCTAAAGCCCATTTATGTGAAAGAGGTTGAAACACCATTCTCTGGCCTTCTCTTCTATTCGTGTTCCAACTCATCCACCCATCTGAAATGCTGGCCTAAGAGAGCAGAACTTCTGGACTGGCTTAGTGAACTGGCCTTCTAACCATGTGAGATAGCATGGAAAATAGGCATTGTTTATCCATTTGGGGGTTTGCTCTATGGGTCTTTGGGTTGATCTCTTGATTAGAGGCAGCTAGCTGGTGCAGTGTGTAAAGCACTGGACCTGACGTTGCAAAGACCTCATAGCTGTGTGACCCTGAGCAAGTCAGTTAACTTCTGTCTCGGTTTACACATCTGTAAAAAGGGGGGAATAATAATAATAAAACTTATCTGCAGCGTGGTCGTGAGGATCAAATGAGATCATAGTATGTAAAGAACTTTGCAACCTTCAAAGTGCTATAGTAAATCCTAGCTGTCGTTATCATTAATTAATTGTTAATTAATTAACCTGACCATAGGTAGCATGACATAGTGGGTAGAGAGCCAGCCAGGAAAAACTGGATTGAAGAACTGCCTCTAACACATATTGGCTGTGTGAGTGAGCCTTGTCAGTCTACAGGCCTGAATAGTGATGGCGATGACAATAACAGTCGTTGTGATCCTAATGAGAGTGATACAGCACCCTTCTAACAACCCGGTGAGAGAGTTGCCATTAGAAGCCTCATTTTACAGATGAGAAAACGGAGGTCCACAGCTGCTAAATGACTTACCGTGGGTCACATAGCTCGCATGTTTCTGAGGCAGGATTGGAGCTCATGGCTTCCTGACCAAGAGTCCAGGCATCAATGTACTGTGCCACCTAACTGCCTCTCTAAGACTGGAAGTTGTAGAAAAAGCTCCAACCTGCATTAGTAAAAGTAGGTTCTTCAGCTGGGACATCACAGTATGAATGAAATCACAGTCTGTTCTCATTTTTGTCTTTGAAACGTACTTTGTAATGTTCTAGGCTAGGCCTTGAACCACTCAGCACAATATCATACACAGAGGCATACGCACATATTTATATTAATATATGTGCTTAGAGATAACATATAATGTTATGGACAAATAATTGTGATTCACTTGGGAAAACAAATTCAGAGGTAGCAAATGTTAGAACAATCGTAAGGAATTTTCAAAAGTGACAGCCATTATTCTATGCCAAAGATACTTCCTAAAAATGTATATACATTGATTTTTTTAAAAAATAGCTTGAGTTCTATTTAATTGAACTGAGGAGACTTGATATATAAAGGAATGCCCAAGGAACTACATTCCCGAAATGGTCCATAGACCCCTGATGTTCCATGTAATGGGGTTAGGATTTCTGTGGGAACATTAGAGTGCTGGAAATATTTTCCCCCTAAAATATGAAATATCAAAGTGTGTATAAATAACAGTTCTGATTACCCATGACAGTATTCAGTATGGAAATACTTTATTATATTTTGCTTCAGAATATCCATGAATCTTTCCTTACACTTTGTCAAGCATTTGTAGGGTCTTTCAATAAAATTCCAAAGTATTCTGTGACCAATTAGTTTGGGAAACATTTCTTTTGTGAATCTTATTGAGCTCGAGGCAAAACAAAGCTTAACCAAGAAAACCTTTTCATACAGTTTTTTGTTGTTGTTGTTTTTTGTGGGGTTTTTTGGTGATCATAAATACTTCTGTGTCATTTTCACTTGGATCTATGTATGTATATAGATGAGCAAATCAGTCACTCAGTCAATTATTTACTACAGGACACTTATGTGCTAGTCACTGGATTACAAATACAAAGAGGAAAACTTACTTTCAAGGCATTTACATTCTAATGGAATGTAATAATACACGATGTCTAATGTCTAATAGACAAGTGCATATAAACTATATCTTGCCTAAATATAAAGCTAATATTTAGTAGGCTCCCACTCTCCAAGAAGAAGAATGTGCTTCTTAAGGTATTTTGGAAGATTTTATTTGTTATAATATTTTAGGCCATGGTCTTTGGGTTTAAACGTTGGTTTTTGCTTTGTTTTGTTTTATGTCTATTTTTAGAAGTCCTGAGGAATTTTCTTGTGTTATTACCCATAGTATTATCAGGTTTTTTGATTTGTCATGTTTTTCTTGGAGATCTGTGATCTTTGAGATATATAGAGATAGAGATGGGGGGGAGGGGGAGAGGGAGAGGGAGGAGAGAGCGTGCTATCTCTTGAAGGTCAATAGCTAATTTGGCTAATATGGAATTCATGGATTTTTAAAAGAACTTCGTTGCCTTTCCTATCGTGGTTTCCTTTTTTTCAATATGTTCATGGTTCGATTTTGAGGAGTTACTTTTTTGGAGAGGTTCTTTATCCAATATTCAATTTTTCATACTTCCTGGCAGCTAGGTGGTGCAGTAGATAGAGTGCTAAGCCTGGAATCAGGAAGACCTGAGTTAAAATCTAGCCTTAGACACTTATTAGGTATGTGACCCTGGACAAGTCATTTAACCCTATTTGCCTTAGTTTTCTCATCTGTAAAATGGGGATAATAATAGCACCGACCTCCCATGGTTGTTATGAAGATCAAATGAAATAATATTTGTAAAGTGTTTAACAGGGTTCCTGGCACATTCAATCTCCCTTTTGTTGTTATGATTTTCTCTACTGCTTTATCAAGTCGTGGGCTAGGTTTTTATTTAGACTTTTTCTCTTTTGAACTTTGGGTTTGTCAGCTTTTCTCTCATATTCACCATCACTATCTCTGGTTTCCCTCTTTTTCCTTTTTCTATTTATGTTTCTTTTTTATTTAGTATTTTATTTTCCCCAATTACATATCAAAATAATTTTTTAACATTCATTTTTAAAACTTTGTGTTCCAAATTCTTGCCCCATTAAGCCCCTTTAAGAAGACAAAGAATTCAATATAGGTTACACATTTGTAGTCGTGCAAAACATTTCCATATTAGTCATGTTGTGAAAGAAAACAGACAAAAAAACTCAAGAAAAATAAAGTTTAAAAAAGTATGCTTCAATCTGTATTTAGACACCATCACTTCTTTCTCTGGGCACGGATAGCATTTTTTATCATAAGTCCTTCTGATTTCTCTTGGGTCATTGTATTGCTGAGAAATAGCCATGTCATTCATAGCTGATCAACAATATTGATGTTACTTTGTACATAGTACATTTCACTTAGCATTGGGTCATGTAAGTCTTTCAAGGTTTTTCTGAGAGCATCCTCCTCTTCATTTCTTATAACAAAATCATAATCACATACCACAGTTTGTTGAGCCATTCCCTAATTGATGGGCATCTGTTCTATTTCCAATTCTTGACTACCAGAAAAGCTCTGCTATAAACATTTTTGTTTTTTCTCTCTTTTTGGATGCAGACCTGGTAGTTGCATTGCTAGGTCAAAGGGTTTTATAGCCCTTTGGGCATAGTTCCAAATTGTTCTCCTGAATGGTTTAATCAGTTCATAACTCCATTAACAGTGAATTAATGTCTCATTTTTCCCACATCTCCTATAATATTTGTCATTTTCTTCTCCTGTCCTGTTAGCCAATCTAATTGGTATGAGGTAGTACCTCAGAATTGTTTTGGTTTGCATATCTCTAGTAATAGTGAGCAAGAGCATTTTTTTCATATGGCTATAGAAAGCTTTGATTACTTCATTTGAAAACTGTTCATATCTTTTGATCATTTATCAGTTGGGAAATGGCTCTTATTATTATAAATTTGACTCAATTCTCTATTATGTTTGAGAAAGGAGACCTTTATCAGAGAAACTTGCTTCAAATTTTGTTTCACATACTGTTGCTAACTGTATTTCCTTCTACCCCATTCCCTCACCACCATTTATTTTATTCTTTCTCTCCTTTCACCCTGCCCTTCTCAAAAGTGTTTTGCTTCTGACTTCTCCTTCCCCTAATCTGCCCTTCCTTCTGTCATCCCCACCTCTTGTCTTATACTCCTCGTCTCTTACTTTCCTGCAGGGTAAGATAGACTTCTATACCCAATTGAATATGTATGTTATTCCCTCTCTGAGCCATTTTTGATGAGAGTAAGGTTTACACACTTCCTGTCACATCCACCATCTTCCCCTCCAGTGTAAAAGCTTTTTTTTTGTCTCTTTTATGTGAGATAATGTACCCCTTCTACCTCTTCCTTTGCCTTTCTTCTACTACATTCCTCTCTCACCCCTTAATTTTATTCTTTTACAAACCATCCCTTCATATTCAACTCACACCTGTGCTTTCCATCTATAATGCTCCTTCTAATTGCCCTAATAATGAAAAAGTTCTTAGGAGTTACAAGTATCAACTTCCCATGTAGGGATGTAAACAGTCTAACTTTATTAAATCTCACATGGTTTCCCTTTCCTGTTTAACCTTTTTATGCTTCTCTCGAATCAAATTTGTTTTAATAATAAACATTTTTATTTAAGGTTTTGAGTTCCAAATTTTATCCCTCCTTCCCTCCTTCCCTTCTTCTCCTCACCCCTCCCTGAGGCACTAAGAAATCAGATGTGGGTTATACACATGCAGTTATGTAAAACATTATCATATTAGTCATTTTCTTTAAGAAAACTTGAATAAAAGGGGAAAATGAAAGAAAGTGAAAAATAGCATGCTTCAGTCTGTGTTCAATCAATATCAGTCCTTTCTTTGGAGGCGGATAGTATGTTTCATCATTAGTCCTTTGGGATTGTCTTAGATCATTGTATTGCTGAGAATAGTTGTCATTCACAATCCATCAAACAATATTGCTGTCACTGTTTACAATATTCCTTTGGTTCTGCTCACTGCTCACTTCACTATGCATCAGTTCATGCAAGTCTTTCCAGGCCTTTCTGAAATCATCCTGCTTGTTATTTCTTATATAGCACAATAATATTCTATCACTATCATATACCACAGCTTGTTTAGCCATTTTCCAATTGATGGGCATTCCTTTGATTTCCAATTCTTAGCCTCTACAAAAAGAGCTGCTATAAATATTTTTGTATAAACATGTCTTTTTTTTTCTTTTGGGGGTTGTCTTTGGGATATAAACCAAGCAGTGGTATTGCTGGATCAAAGGGTTTGCACAGTTATAATCTTGAGTCAGATTTGAAAGTAAAATTTTCTATTCAGCTATGGTGTTTTCATCAAGAAAGCTTGCTTTCATTGAATGTCTATTTTCCCCTGAAGGATTATACTCAGTTTTGCTGGGTAGGTGATTCTTGGTTGTAATCCTAGCTCCATTGTGCTCCAGAATATCATATTCCAAGCCCTCTGATTCTTTAATGTAGAAGCTATTAAATCTTATGCAGTCCTGACTGTAGCTCCATGTAGTTCCATCTTTCTGAGTACTTGCAATAGTCTCTCACTGACCTGGGCACTCTGGAATTTGTTTATGATATTCCTGGGAGTTTTCATTTTGAAATCCATTTCATGAGGTAAATGGAGGATTCTTTCCATTTCTATTTTACTCTCTGATTCTAGAATATCTGGGCACTTTTCCTTAATAACTTATTGAAAAATTATGTTTAGGCTCTTTTTTTGATCATGACTTTAAGGTAGTCCAATAATTTTCAAATTATCTCTGCAGGCTCTATTTTCCAGGTTTTTCCAATGAAATATTTCATATTGTCTTCTAATTTTTCATTCTTTTGGTTTTATTTTATTGTTTCTTGATTTCTCATAAAGTCATTAGCTTCCATTTGCTCAATTCTAATTTTTAAGGAATTATTTTCTTCAGTGAGCTTTTGTACCTCCTTTTCCATTTGACCAATTCTACTTTTTAAAGGAGTTTTTTTTTTTCCTTCAGTGAATTTTTGTGCCTTTTTTTACATTTGTCCAATTCTGCTTTTCAAGGAATTCTTCTCATTGGCTTTTTGGATGTACTTCTTTTACCATTTGGCTTAGTCAGTTTTTAAGGTGTTATTTTCTTCAGTATTTTTTTTGTATCTTCTTTACCAAGTTGTTGACTCTTTTTTCATGGATCACTCTCATTTCTCTTCACAGTTTTTCTTCTACCTCTCTTACTTGATTTTCAAAATCCTTTTTGAGCTCTTCCATGTCCTGAGACCAATTCATGTTTTTCTTAGAGGCTTTGGATGTGTAGGGGCTTTGACTTCTTATGAGGGTGTGTTTTTATCTTTCTTGTCACCATAATTTTCTGTGGTCAGAATTTTTTTCTGTTGTTTGCTCATTTTCCCAGCCTATTTCTTGACTTTTGACTCTTTGTTAAAATAGGGCTCTGCTTCCAGGGTGGATGCTGCACTGTTCCAAGCTTCAGGGTTTTTGTGCAGCTGTTTTCAGAGGTAATTCTAGGGACCTGTAAATTTTCAGTTCTTCCATAATGTTATAAGATCTACAGAGAGAGGTGTGTTTATTTTTCTCCTAGCCTGTGCTCTGGTCCTTGAACAACACAGGCCCTCTGTTCTGCCCTAAGACTGGCAAGGACTTGGCTCCACTGTGGCCACAAGCTCTGGTGTGCTAGTGCTTTTCCTCACCCTGGGACTGCCACCCAGGACTGAGACTGGGATCTGAGTATGAGTAAAGCAACAGAGTCCTGCCTCAGTGTCAGCAAAGAGACCCCTGTAATCTCCTGGCCATTTGTTCAACCCCCTTACCATCTGTGGGCTGAGAGTTCCAGAAGTAATCACTGGTGCGACTGTTGATTCAGTGGCTTCCAAGGCCTGCTCCTAGTTTGCTGGGGCCTGGTCTATGCTGGCACAGCCTGTGCTGGACTGTACTTCACTCTTACCCAGCTGTGATAAACCTTGTCTGCCAACCTTCTACATTGTCTTTGGCTGGAAAATTATTTCACCCTGACATCTTGTGTGTTCTGCTGCTTCAGAGAGTGTCTTATGGCATTCTTTAAAGGGATTTGGAGGGGTTTGGGGGACAGCTTAGGTGAGTCACTACCTTTCTTCCGCCATCTTGGCTCCCCGCCTTCCTTCTTCATTCTTTGGCCTCTCCCTCTTCCACTGCTGCACAAATGACCAAGGATGTGCAGCCTGACATCCTCAGTCTCCTCTTTGGGCTGCCTTTCCTGAATGAATTCTCCAGGAGAAGAACTAGTATTAGCTGGGTTTCTCATCCTCTTTCTTCTCTGAACACAGCTCTTCTTTTCTACACTACTCATATCTCTACTCCCTTCCCTTCCCCTTCCCACATACCCCAATGACTCTCCTTTTTGTTCATGTGGCTGAGCAGAATCAGTGTTTGCTGACTCAACACCCAATGTCATTTGTTTAAAAATGTTAATGGTACTTAAAAGGATGGCTTCAGAAGGAAGGCTTGATCAAATATATTCAGGAAGTGACAAGTTTTAAAGGGTCCTCAGTGTTAGATATTCAAAGTACCTGAAAAATAGGGAAGATTCTAAACTACTAGCAGTGAGTATGGATGTTGATTTTTGTTTCCTCATCAGTGTGATCAGCCTAGAACTTAACCTGTCCACTCCACATCCTTTGTAATTCCTTCCTGCTTGCTCCCCAGCAGTGATTTTTTCTAGAGGATTGCTCCTATGCATTAAAGGGCTCCCTCTGTCTTTTACATATTTTGGATACTAGTGTATAGTCTTTGGGCTGCCCACTCTTGTTTCATAACGAGCCTCTTCCTTTTCCTGGTCATGCCTTTCAATCATAAAAAAATTTTAAATTAAATTGAAAGAAATATGCTACAACTTACTTACACCTACCATACGTCTGTCCCTTGGCCTTTGGGTCATCTGCAATGTATTCCATGAATCAAAAGCTTGTAGTATCTATCATAGGGAGATTATTAGTATTAATGAAAAAAATGTGTATGTGTCAGGGAACGGTGTGAGATTATTGAAAATGATGCACATTTTTAATGCAAAGTATGATGCAACTTAGGATGATTTTAGCACTTAACAAAAGAACCAACTGAAAAGGTGTCAGCAATTATCAGCCCCATATGCCTACTTTCTCTCTTGTACATCTTTATGAGAATGCCTGTGCCCTGTTTCAAAGGGTATCTTCATTAAAAAACTAAAAAAAGAATAAGCAGACTGCCAACTGCTTCTTTATGTTAATACACTGAACTGCTTGAAGCAAGCGGGTCACATCCTGCTGAAGTCTGCAGAATCAGGCTTGGGATAGAGCTCCAGTTTGAACCACCTAGCTTCCTGACCTTCCTGATGCAGACATCTTTATCTTCCCCTTCTGTTACTTGTTTCCTGACATGTAAACCCTTTATCTTCTCTTCCTTCATTCTGTACAATTCCATTGTACCCATCTTGCTTATGTATTCACATTCTATAGAAAGTTGCTGAAACTGATGCTCTGGTCTCACTGACTGATTGGTAAATGTTCTGTGTAGCCTGTGCTTTGAGGGTAATAAAACTGCACTTTCTGTCTCTGTTACTGATTTGGTGATTGACAGCAATACCTATATTATGCCCTCATATAATTTCTATCTCAATTACTGACAACCCAGAGGGGACAGACTAAGTCGGATCAAGACTGAGTTTTCTTACCTAGTTGCCCTCCACCATGCACAAGGTAGATCTTACCTAGGGAGATTTATGAGCAGGAAAAAATGACTGACTGGAAAATTTCAGTCCTAGTTAAAAAATTGCAGACAAATCTGTGTTCTTGCCTGTATTGTCTGTCTAACTGTTTCTTATGCCTGAATGATCTATAAGACATAAACCCTTGGACTCTGGGGACTCTGGGGTGACCAGCCAAGTAGCTTCACTGATGCTTTGTAGAACAGAATGATTAGGATTTGCAAGCAAGGACTCTGGCTAAAAACTTTGTATCTTAATGGGAGTGCCCTTTCACCCTGTTTCCTGAAGGCAAATAAGCAAGAGACCCGTCTATCTGTAGTAATTTATAATTATTGATCTGTCTTGCCTACCCTCCCTGTCCAAATTCCTGGGAGATCCTATTCTGTTCTGATCTAAATCTCAAGTGGTCAGTCAGATACCTACTACTATTGTTATAAATCTGACATATCATTCTGTCTTCAATAATCAGTGCTTTATTATGGATTAACTCAAATTCTGGTCATTCCGGTCTAATTCTAGTAACTCTGGTTTGTGGAAATTGCCTGTAGATTTGAAAGCCAAATTATTCCTTGTCAAATCTACTCCTAATGTAGGAATTCTGGTCTGGTTAAACTCCATTTTAAAAACAACAAAAAACCACCTGTGGACTGTATTAAAAGTCAAAATATAACATTCTTGACCCCATAGTGGATCTTTCGATTTTGAAATACTTCATATGCTTAGGTTCAACTTGAAACTTCATACTCAAGCCAGTTCTCCATAATATCTGTAATTACTACAATTGTGCTAAACTAACCTTCCAAATAAATAGTGATCTCTGCTGACTCTTTAAGTGACTTTTTAGAATGGGTAGGAACTGTTTTCTACAAATGTTTTAAAACTTTCAAAAAGATAGAATCTCGGGGCAGCTAGGTGGCGCAGTGGCTAAAGCACTGGCCCTGGATTCAGTAATACCTGAGTTGAAATCCAGCCTCAGACACTTGACATTTACTAGCTATGTGACCCTGGGCAAGAAACTTAACCCCCATTGCCCCGGCCAAAAGAATAGAATCTCTTCTTTTTGTTCCTAATTCTGGTCGATTTGGGAATACTGGGGGGGGGGGGGAAGGGAAGGGAAGGGAAGGGAAGGGAAGGGAAGGGAAGGGAAAAGGAGATCCTTCCCTCTTTGCAGCAATTTATAGCATTGAAAACTAATTAGAGATTTCAATTTTGAACTGATTAGAAATCTGTTTATGATACATTTCCAAAAATCATGGTGGAAATGTGGTTTGAATGTTTTTTTAAATAAATATCCTGGTGGATTTGGGGTGTTGCATCCCCTAGGACTTTTTTCACGCAAACAGCACACTTCTCTATCACCCTCTCTCTCTTCCCTGGAGAGTGACAGGTTTATTGTTTTAGGGCAAGGGAAAAGGGTGATTCCACTGATCAGAGAATAAACAGAACTGAAACTTATTTAAAAGTTTTACCCAGTGAAGTACAAAAGTAGAAGAAACACACAAACAACCAGTTTTACAGTCTTCAGTTTATAAATTTATCTGATGCTTAAGAACCACCTATTATTAAATCTTCCCTCCACCTTGGAAAGAAAGAGGCTTATTTAAATTAGGAATCAAATAATTTGAGAATAAGCAAATTTAATTTTAGATGAATGTTTTACCTTACCACTGTGTTTCTTGTGTGAATAATTTAAGAGAACTTAATTGTCTAGGCAAATTAGAACCAAAGTCCCTAAGTGGAATTGGAATAGGCTATATATCCAAAAGCTTTTAAAAACCCCACTGGGAAAAGTTTTGCCTACACTTTGGTATATCAGGAATTGGGTAAGTCATGTTTGTCTGGTAAGGCTGGAGATCTCTTGAGATACTGAAGGGGCCCTTCAAGATAGAATCAGTGGACTCATCCAGTTCTTGAGTAAAATACAGACTGAGGACAACAGTCTATTTACACAACTGTTATTTTGACCTAGGATTGCTTTTTCTGGGGAAATGATATTATTTCCCAAACTCACAGAAGTTTCACTTTTGAACAAGGAATAGTAAGTTTTGCAATTAACTGGTATTTTATAAGAAATGTGTGCTGATTTGCAAAGGGATTCAGTGGAATGAAGAAAAACAGTTTTGTAAATGGATTGGGAGAGGACTAGGAAATAGAAAGATGTGAGGGATAGTGGAAGTTGTGAAGATCAGTAAAATATGGAATCAGGGTGTGGAAAAGGACCTGTAATTTTGAACTTTGCAAGGCTTTAATCAAAGTCCACAGGAAGAAAAAGAAGTTTGAGGAGGTTTTGTATCTCCTTGACGTGAAAGGATAATGGGGAAAATTCTGTGCCTGGGAATTTATGAATAATATTTGGAGAAATGCTTGTTGGAATTCATTTTAAGATTTCTCATCCTCGCTGAATTTTATTTCACTGATTTAGATATTCCTATTGACATGGAAAACTAGCTAGAATTATGAGCAAAATCTAAAGTTCACAGGATTCTATCTAGTTCCATTTACCAAGTGAACTTTTTTATTTATAGAAATATATTGAAAAATATTTGAAATATATACAGAGAGAGAAATATTTGGAATTATTTGAGTATAGCCATCTAAATTCTAAAATTGTGTCCTAGTGAAGGACCAATAAAAGGGTTTATTCAAACTTTTATGTGGGGAATGTACATTCATGATTTCAACATAAAAAAGGTTATATTTGCAATAGCCATTTTTCAGTGTAGTTGAACTTGCACCTTGAAATGGAGATTTGAAAATACAAAATTGCCATGTTAATCTTTGGCAGTACACTTAGTGCAAGTCGTGAGGTCCATGATTTGAAGTGGGGGTAGTGAATGGCTCTTGGAAAACTTGAGATTTTACATAGTACCATTTATAACTGTAAATCCAAACTTGATTTGATTTGATTGTTTGTCCCAAATAAAATTGTAGTTCAGCCTCATTGAAAGTGATATGTGTTTTTCTTCTTAGGATAATTTTGATATTTGACCCCCTAGAAGTAAAACAGACCTTGATGGAGAATACATTTGAATTTGGCATTAAGATAAAATATTTATAGACTGGAAAAATAAGAATTATAAGTGTAATCTTTCTTTCAATATTAAGCCACATTGATATTTCTGGAGATATCTGCCATAGTAAATATCTTAAGCTCAAAAAATGTTTAATTTATTTTAATGAATTAATTGGGAAAAATATTATTCACAGTATAGTTAATATGTGCCCTGAATGATAATGCTTTCAGACACCTTTATAATGATAAGTGTAACTGGGTCATAATTACTCTATATTTGTCTCTGAATGCAACTATTATATATAGAATGTCAAAATTGATAGGCAGATGAAAAGTTTTTTGATTGTAAGATAATTCATAATTGCATTCAATTGAATTATTGACTGCAAAAACTTGTGTGTATATTTAAAATTTATATGTATGTTTAAAAGTTATAGTCTCTGGGGCAGCTAGGTGGCGCAGTGGATAGAGCACCAGCCCTGGAGTCAGGAGTACCTGAGTTCAAATCCGGCCTCAGACACTTAATACTTACTAGCTGTGTGACCCTGGGCAAGTCACATAACCCCAATTGCCTCACTAAAAAAAAACAGTTATAGTCTCTGCCAGTGGCATGAGTTCTCAAACCAGACAAAAACTGTTGTGTATATGTTTAAAATCCATGATATTGTTTTATATTAATATTATGCTTATAATTTCTTGCATTATGATTTTGGTGATTCATGGTAGAAGAAATACTTAGGTTCTGTTCCTTTGAAAAATGATACCTATCATGGGATATAACTATCAGAAAATTAACTTCGTTTTTAGTCTGAATGCTTGAAAATATGAATTTACATTATCATTAATAGATTCTTTTGTTGTAACGGTTTTTATTTTATTTTTTTAAGCAGGCATAGTTCAGTTTATTCATTGATTATTTAAAAAATCTTATGTGGTTGCCACAGCAGCTGCCTGGGTCCTCTGGACAGACACCCGAGTATGAGTCTTCACAGGATGGTCAGTGAATTCCTGATAGGGAGACTTAGTAAACACAGTCTTCTTCCACAGGTCTGGCGTTAGGTAGCTGTATGTTTTGGAGATGGCATCGAAGGTAGCTTTAGTTGCCCAGAGTGGCAGTACAGCCTCTTGCAGAAGTGTAGCAGTCATCAATTCCAGCCATCATCAGGAGCTTCTTAGGCACAGGAGCTGAGACAATGCCAGTACCTCAAGGGGCAGAGATCAGGTGCACCAAAACCGATCCATAGAGCCCAGTGTAATGGTTTTTAAATGTCTTAAGTATTTGCTTAGATTTGCTTTGCTTTAAAATTAAAACAATAATAATAATAATGGATTTTTTGCAAAAAGTTCTAAAGAACTTATAAATTCTCATCCATAAACTTATTTGGGGACTTACCAGGTCCTCTGGATCTTCAGCCCTGGCAAGGTTATAAAATCTTGTCAGCTTTTCGAAGAATGTAAGCAACAAAGAATATCCTCGTAAAACGTAAAATAGTCACTTGGTTTACTGAGAACCTGGGATCCCCTCCCCCAGCACAAACACAGCCAAAGTGGGGGGTGACTTAAGTTTGCTTACAATATAGAAGTGATTTATATGATGAATTTTCTGACTACTGATTATGAAAACTGAAATTGCACCTGGAATAGCATATATTAAAGTTATGTCTTTACAGCAATTTAGGATTGTTGACTCTAGTTTTAAGGATGTTTCCTTTTTACTCTAGAGGTTATTATCTAGAGGTTTATTTTGTGGGTTATGAGTGAATTATCATGTTTTCACTTTATGTGTAAAACTCTAGAATGTGATTATTTTATTTTTAATGATTGATTTTTATATCAAAATGTCTTTAAACTAGAATGCATTTGGAAAGGGATTATATGTACTTAATATGCACTGAAGATAAATGTTTTTAGTGTTAAGAAACTGTTATTGGGGACACCTAGGTGGCGCAGTGGATAAAGCACTGGCCCTGGATTCAGGAGGACCTGAGTTCAAATCCAGCCTCAGACACTTGACTCTTACTAGTTGTGTGACCCTAGGCAAGTCACTTAACACTCATTGCCCCACCAAAAAAAAAAAAAGAAAGAAAGAAACTGTTATCCCAAGTTGAGAAACAACTGTACCTTGGTCTAAACTGTTAGCAGTTGAACTTGCTGGTGTGAGTTAAGGGTATTTTGTCCGGGTGTGAAAACTGAATATTGCCTAACTTGTGACATGCAGTTAAATGGGAAACCTATTGAATCAGTCCATCAGTACATAGCTCTTGGCCTCAGAATGAAACATTAGGACAATTGTAGTCTAGATCACACTTAGGATATTTCCCAGGGCTTTTAAGGATCACAAGCACCTTGCTTCTGCCAAAGTCTATCTTTTTAATGTTAATATTTTTCGGGGCAGCTAGGTGGCACAGTGGATAAAGCACCGGCCCTGGATTCAGGAGGACCTGAGTTCAAATCCAGCCTCAGACACTTGACACTTACTAGCCGTGTGACCCTGGGCAAGTCACTTGACCCCCATTGCCCCCACACACACACACACACAAAATTAAATTAAAAAAATATTAATATTTTTCCAATGATGTTTTGTGATTGTGAGCCGTGAGATACTACAATCTCATAAAAATCAAAATGATTTTTAATTTTTTAATGAAAAATTGTCATTAAAAATATATGTGGTATTCACAGGCTTCAGCACGTTACCAACACTGACTTGTGAGGAATCTAATAAGACATGTTGGACTGGAGAAGGATCCAAGATCATCATGTTTTAGAGAATGGTTAGGGAGAATGAGAAATAATGGATAGTTATCCCAAGTACATGGACATTCCTGAGATAATGAAGGATAGATGAAAGAGGGAAGAAAACAGGGAAGGAGAAGAAGGAAGGGAAAGGGAGGGGACAGAATGGGAGAAGGCTGAAAGGTTTTCAAGTGCTCACTATGTTCCAGGCTTTGTGCTGTGAAGAGGATTCAAAAAAGTGGGCTTCTGCCTTGAAGAAGCTTATATTCTAATGGGGGAAGATAGCATATTAAAGGGAGCTGAAAATGAGTGGAGGGGAAAGTGAGGAAGATATGAAGAGGTATGAAGAAGTGAGTATGGTTTTGAAGTTCAAAAAGTCAGAGAAAAGGCCAGAAGAAAAGTAAAAGCTGGCCAAGCAGGGCCCTTCCACAAAACGGAAGCATCGGGAGGAACTCACCAATAGGAAAAGGGGGCAGGTCTTGTTGAGGAATATTCCAGAGTGAGCAGGCCACAGAAAGTGCTGAGGAAGGGTCCAGGAGGAGCAGCAGTCGGGAAAGCCAGATATAGGACAAGGAGCAGAATGAAAGGAACAGTCGCTTCCTTTGTTTGCCCCAATCCGCTGGTCAAGATTCATGGAAAGACTAGGTAAGAATAGCAGAGGATGAGAGATGCGCAAAGTCATCTGTGTCAGTGGCATGAATTCTCACACCAGTAAAATAAGGGATCCATCAAAGTATGTTTTCTCTTTTGTTATGCCTGTCTCTACCCCAAATGCATTCAAACAACTTTTCTTTCTATACAAACTTTTTATAGCATTAAATCCCAACTCTTAGCTCTGTGACAAAGCTTTTGCAGAACATGTTTTCCTAGCTTATATCTCATTCCCCTCTGATTTCATAAGATTATCTGTAGTACTATTTTAGTAATGTAGCTTCATAATGTCTCATCATTATTGTCATTTATTTTTCTTAAGTGTCTTGTAATTTTGGTGAGTATAATTTATTTTCACTGTCCGCTCTCTGAGACTCAAAAGATTTTGGGCAGTTCCAAACTAGGATTTATATTAAGTGACTTAAGGGAATTGAGAATTTGGCTTCTTGTGAAAAGACAATTATAGAGAAACTACACACCAGCCTGATGGGAAATAGTCTTAATATAAATCATTCTCACCATATACAATTTAAGTTATTACATACATTAAAATATAGAGTAATGTGGAATGGATCATTATTTAGATTAATATCTTCTTTTTTAAAAAAAAAAAACCCACCAGATCAGTTTATCAACAGAGGATCAGGCAGTGCACGAAACAGTAAGAATCAAGATGTCTGTCACATTGCATTTGGATCCAAGGTGCTTGGACCACCTCCACCTTCTGGTAGAAGACATAGCATAAGAACATCTGGAGAGGTACGGAAACAGCTCAGAGAACTGTCTAAGCATGGGTGGCATGGGAGGGTGATGAGAAAAATCCAAATAGAAAAGGCATCCATTCCCCCACATTCACTATTCATTTACTGGCCCCTCATTTGTTACAGTGGGCCAGAGTTCCTCTGCTGTTGCCCTTTTCCTAAAGGGCTTCCCCCTCTAATATAACACTGCATTTTTTTTTTGCAACTCTTTAATGCTCTTACAATGCACAACTGCATAATGTCAGGATCTCTCTTTGCCCTCTGGGTCAAGAATCATGTGTTTTCTTAAGTTTTCTTTTCCTCACCATCTATGGAGGAGCTCTGCACATAGGAGGAGCTTACTAAATACCATGTGAATAAATCCATGAATTCAGTACACATCAAGAGCTCAAAATAAACTTTTAGACAATGTTTTTAATGCATATACAGAAAATAGGCAGAAATTCAAAGGTAAGACTCCACCTGCTGACATGTTCTTCCTTTTACTTTAAAACTGGGTTTAGACCGAACCATCTAGTAAACGAGCAAATGTTTTGTGTTAGGATTTAGATTTCTCCTGAAAGTCATTATATACCTAGGTGATTTTTGAAGTTTCTACCTTTTAAAGGGAAATAAGTCCACTTTCATTTTTGTCTCCACTTTTTTTTTTCTTCCTACTTATATACAATTATTTACCTTTGCTTAACTTTGTGGCCTTCCTTAACTCTGCCAGAAGTAGGGGAAAAAACCCTTGTCCTCTTCTTCTTTCTACTACTGAGTATAATTTGTGCTTTCCTAAATGAAATGTAAGTAGTAGGTAAATAATGCAGACTGAAAATTCCCATAAACCCTTCTTAAACACACCTACAAATTCACCCATCCTTGGAAAGTCCAAATCTTAATAAACGAGTTTTGAGTAAGATGATTTTCTATCTTCTTCATTGAAGAAATCTGGAGATGTGGGAAGAGTGCTGATTCTTTCATCAAAGGACTTGTATTCAGATCCTTGCCCTTCTGCATACTGTGTGACCTTGGGAAATTCATTTACCTCTCAGAGGCTTCATTTTCTCATTTGTAAAATATGGGAGATAGGACAGGGTGATTTCAGGTCTCTTCCATCTCTACATGAATGATCTTGTTATCCTAAGTATTTTTGTTTTTCTCTCCATCTAAATTCTGTTAAAAGCAGATATGCTCTAAAATATATTCTGTAAAGTTAAAATAGGTTTAATAAGTTATTTCATTTGACAGTCTCTGATGATTTATCTTATAGACTATAAAATCCAGAAGTAGCAGAACTTGCCAGCAGCCTACTACAGAAAAATGTCCTAACAGGTCAGAAATGTCAAGCCTACAGTTATATGAGTCAGAAGAGCAAGGAGACAAAGAAAATATTCATCTGGAAAAGCAAATTACACCCATTAATGGTAAGAAAGAATTTATAAAGATTAATTCATAACTTCAATAGTAAACTTGTTCCTTTGTTAGGAAATAAATCAAGAGAAGTATTATTTTAACATTGAAAAGAGTAGGGAACTATTATTGAAACGTGTTTAGAATTCTTAATGATGTACAGTGTGAGTGGTCCAGTTTTCATGTTTTGTTTTCAGTTTGCCTATTCGAAGAATCTTGTCTTTGGAATAAGAATTCTAAATGAAAACAAACTGTGCTTTTTAAAAAATCACCAAAAATTGATGATTGATGCTAAAAAAACGCACACACAAATAACAATATATCATTCCATACTACTGGATTAGGAAGCATACTCAAAGTTAAGGAAGTTTTATTTGTTGTTTTAAGATTCTTAAAAATACGATTTTAAGTCTATTCTTTTTGAAGGGGCCACAGACCAACTTTTGAAATTGCTTCCTTAAAACATTATCTTAGGTGAAACCTACATTTTGCTTGCATTTTATTTTGCAGCATTTGGATCTAATCAGTAACCATTATTATTACAAATTATATTCTATGTAAAACAAATATAATATATTGTAGGAAAACAAATATAAAATTTTGATTGCTTTAAGATTCTGTCCCCTAATCATATGTATGAAAGTCCTTCCAAATTCCTTCTAATCCCAACTTTAACTTCCAATCAAATAAACAAATGAGTATTTTATTTTCAGTAGTTTATAATGGAGCATAAATTAGGATTCGGAAGGAATTTGGAAGACCTCTTTATACATATTAATTGTTGGAGGTAGTAAGGGGATGCAGTAGATAGTATTGAGCTTGAAGTCAGGAAGACTTGAATTCGTATCCAGCTCAAATATTTAATAGCTATGTAGCCCTGAACAAATCACTTCTGTTTGCTTCACTTTTCTCATCTATGAAATGGAGGTAACAATAGCATCTACTTCCCAGGTTGCTAGGAAAACCAAATGAGATAATATCTGTACTTTGCAAGCCATAAGGCTCCAGATAAATATTAGCTGTTGTTATTATCATTATTATTAATAGGTTTTTCCATATCATCCCAGAGTATAATACAGGTGAATGAAAATAGCATCATTTAATCTTATGGTTTTTTCATTACAGTCAAATATTAGGAATGTTATGGTTCACAGGTGAATCTTTAGAGCCTCAGTTGAAAAATCCTTTTGGAACTTTTGGAATCTATAGCATCACCTTTACGTATAAGGGAGTCATCTCAGAATCATCTTCTTTTGTGCGGTTAAAGCATCAGCTGGTCAGGACAGAAGTAAACATCAGCTTCAGTGTAGAAGAAAGGTTAACGATGAGAAGGTAGCATAGTGAAAATTGCAGCAATTTTAATCTGACCTATTCATATGATCCTTGAATGCAGACAATTTAGAAATGGAACGATGGAGCTTTTACCCTCAATTATCACCATTCACTTGGGAGGTTTTGCTAATGTGAAACTGTTGCTGTAGGAGGAAGGCTAAAAGAACGCAGAAACCCCTTTGCCAGACAACCCTTGGTCTCTTTGCAAAGCCTAGAGAAATGGCAGCCAGAAACAAGAGTCATTCAGAACACAGACTCCTCTGTCCAACCCTCCAGAGGAGGTTGGGCAGTATTAGCTCAGAGCGTGGTGATAAGCAGCGGTCTAGGAACATGCCCAGAGAGAGCTCAGCATGTCACAAAAAGAGCCCCCTCCGCCCAGGAGCATTCATCTGTGAATGCGGAGGCAGGAGGACAAGAAGAAAGAATTTGTCAGTGTTTCTCTAACAATCTGTTATCACTGTCAAGGATGGAGAAGCCACCATTTTTGTACTCATAACACATCAATCCAAAGAGGTAGAAATGTCACTGAAGAAGACAGAATTGAGAAGTGTGTATGGGTTAAACAAGTGCATGCGGAGGAAATCCATGCAGGAGAAGACAATCTTGAGAGCATTAGTTTTACAAGATGCCTCAAGAATGGGGAAAACTCAGCTGACAGTAACATTTTAAAAGAATTAGAGATGACATCCATCCTTATCAGCCATGCGCCTCCTTTCTCCTTTTTGCAAAAATTTAATGAGAATGATCAGCGTGTGTCCTCAATGGAAACATGAAATAGAACCTCTTGCGAATAGTGCTCTCTATAGCTTTATAGTTACACAGTTAACAAAAGATTCAGAATGCAGTATCCTCTTCTGTTGATTGTTGATTACAAAAAAAAGAGAAAAAGGAGGAAGGAAGAGAAGGAGTCAGTAAAGCAAAATACCAATGAACATTTTTCTTGCATATTTTAGGAATATACAAAATTTCTTGACAAATATAACCACTGATATGACTCTGTTCAGTGACACAGTGATTATTTATGTCAAGCAAGGCATGAAGTAGAAGAATGTTTGCCTGTGGATAAAATTGTGCTAGAAACCTCAGACCCCAGAATATTATGGCGCCTTCCCAGTGAAATGCACAATTATTTTAAAGCATGTGACTCAAGAATCAATTAAGTGCCAGACACTGTGCAATCCACATGGCAAAAACAAAATGGATGAAAATTTTCCATTGTCACTCATATATATAAAAACATTTTAGTAGCCCTTTTGTGGTAGCAAAGAAATTAGAAACAGAAAGTGCTTATCAACTAGGAAATAATAAACTCTGGTATATGAATGTAATGGACTATTAATACGTCATAAGAAATTTTGAGAATTACAAATTCAAAGAAACTAGGGAAAACTTTATATGAACTGATACAGAGTGAAATGAACAGAATCAAGGGGACAGTGCTTGATGACCAGTATTATATTTTCTTTTTTTTCTAATAAATTTAATATTTTATTTTCCCCAATTACATGTAAAATTTTTAACATTCCTTTAAAAATGTTTTTGATTTCTAAATTCTTTCCTTTCCTCCTTATTTTCTTCTGCTCACATTGAAAAGGCAAATAATTTTATATACGTTATACATAGGCAGTCATGCAAAACATATTTCCACATTAGCATGACCACTATCATGAAGGAAAATGATAGACTAAAGAATTAAGATCAATAAGTTACCAGTCAGGACTTCATAAGACCAATGATGGGGCATCTGCTTTCAAACGTGGTCAGTTTGTTGAATGGTTTTAGTTGACTATAGTTACTTGTTATGGGGGAGAATTTCTATCAGGAAAGAGCATGTTAGTAAGTGGTGATAGAAATGCAAAAGTAGAGAGATAAAAACTTCAATATATACATGAACAGAAGAAAGCAGAAGGAAGTTTGGAAGGGTATACTCACAGCAACTTTGTTACTACCATGTTCAATTTAGTATACGCTCAGAAAACTACATGATAAAAGCTCAAAGTTTCATATCAAAACCGCTTTTCTGTTCTTTATATGCCAAAACATTCAGGTTTCTTAGTGATTGCTAAATTCATTACATTTGGGATTACGCAGTGCTTTTTAACAATCCTCTCCATGGTGCAAAAGCTCATTTTTCAACACCAGTGTTCTCCTCTTTCCATTGTTTACATCCCCGCTGTCTATGCAACGGAGGGACATATGCTAGATTCGGGTTCTAGCATATTTCCAGTATGACCTGTGCTTAAGAAATGACATAGGCAATATTGCAGTGATATATGATCAGAAAATTAGTAGACTCGATGCCATGACATAAATAAAGGATGATAGATGGACTACCCAAGAACTCCATCCATATACTCCTGATATACAAAGGCCTACAATGCCTTGTTCTCTATAAGGACATAGATGAATTACGCAGGGTTCAAAGGTATAGATGGGTTTCACCTATGGAAGAGAGGCACCACTGGTGAGACCACAGATCCATTGAAATGTATTGATTTACATATTCTGTCACTAGGGATTATCTAATTATGCATATGGTACATACATATGGTAATAATTCTTTTATGGAAATGTGATTCCAGAATATAGGAATAAAAGCCTGTTTCCCATCTAAGACTAAGATATGCTGCTTCTAACACATCTTACCTGCAAGTATTTCAAAAGTAATACTGTTAGGTACCTTTCTTCCTTTTGTAACATATAATTGTGTCCTTTACTAGATTATATTAAATTCTCATAGTATCCTGTCTTTTTGCTTTGTGTTTATTGATATGGTAACGGTACAGCTGATCTCCATGTTATGCATCCACATCCCCCTCAAGAACCATCCGCAGATAAGAATAATAGTAGACGAAGATTACGCTTAAAAAGCACCAGCAAAGACAGAACGGAGACGCTCAGTGGTATGGCACAAACTTGATACTATTTTACAGCTGTGGTTTATTCAGAGCAGCAGACTCTCTCTGCTTGTTGTAAAATCCAAAGGATTAGGAGTCAATTCACTTCTAATATAAATGTCTGAGCTACAGGGATTATGGAAATCAAACTTCTGTACGAGAATTGCTTTGTAGGACTAAGGGAGATTGGCAGGATTCGAGCGTGCCAGGAGTGATACAGAAACACAGAACTTTCCTCTTTCCAGAGAGAAGCCGAGAAAATTTCACCCATTCCTTTTCATTGTTACATAGGGGACTTCAGAAGATGCTGCCAGTAAGCTTTGATGAAACCTTTGTGGGTCACCGTCATTTTTCTTTTTTTAATTTTTCTCTCCTTTTCCAAAGAAGAGCGAATGCTTTATTCTCTGATTGTTGGCATATATTGCCATTTAGGTAGGTAGCTCCAACCCTGGAGTCAAAAAGACCTGAGTTCAAATCCTGCCTGAGACACTTACTAGTGCTTTGACCATGGGCAAGTCACTGAACCACTGTTTGCCTTTATTTCCCCACTTCCCAGGGTTGATCCTTAAATCATTTCAGGTAATATTTCTAAAGTGCTTTGCAAACCTTAAAACACTATATAAATGCTAGCTATCCTTATTATCATTAAAAGGAGGGGGGAGGAATAAGCATTTAATAAGTTACTACAATGTGCCAGGCATTGTGCTGAGCACATTTGTTATTATTAATTGTTATTATTTCCCTTGTGTTCATTCCCAAGCTAAAATACTTCTTAAAGCAAAAATCAGCACACACACACACACACATTCTTGTACTACAGTTGCTTGAATAATTGAGAATTGGTAGCCAAAAGTTTTAACTCTACCATGTTATTTCATCAGACTTTTAAAGGCCGTGAACAAAAATGTCAATCCTAAAATCCTTTCTGTAACCATCTTTATAGACTCCGAGATAGAATTTGCTCAGAAACCATTGCTTAGAAACAGCTGTAATTTAAAAATAACAAATTTATTCTACTTTCATGGTACCAAAGGAAAAAAATTTAAGACCTTTTTGAAACACTTCTTGGGCATTATAAATGATAAATGTTTGGGCTTTTTGTGAATGTTTACTGAAGAGTTAGAAAAAGGAATCTGTTTGCAGTGGTTCATTTGATTGTAAAGTGGCCAATGGAAAAAAAAAAGGGAGTGAGAATCCATAAAATTACTCACAAGTTAACTATAAGAGTTGTATAGTTACCCATTCTAATATAAGTTTAGACTATGATTAAGCACCCTTTAGCTTTTACAAATTTCAAGGGAAATATGCCTTTCATGTTGTAGGGACTTAGTAAATGTTTGTTGAGTTGAGTTGAAGCTTCTGGAAAATGTTTATTCCCATCAAGGGAGCTCCTCGGGAAACAGCCGTAATGAAGATACCACACCGGCCAAGCTCACCACTGTGTCCCATCAAAGAATGAACAGTGCAGTGACGTTAAAGGTCACCAGTCATCAGCAACTCTCTCCTCATCAAACAGGTTCGAGCCTCCATTATGTCCCACCTAGTAACTAACAGTCAGCATGATATTTTTGTCATCCTCTGGGGGAAAAAAATAGATTCCCTCTAGCACTGTATTTTTTATAAATTCCATTTTCTAAGACAGAAACAACTTTCTGCAATAGACACATTCCTGCCCATTTCTGTGATAGACAAAATAAGCTGTACAGTATCTTGTTGACCTATTCAAAATAAATAGTAAAATTGTAGAGTTTCTGACATTTTTAATTTAATCCTATCACTCTTTCAAAAGATTATCTGTTATTCTGTTTCAGCCATTCTGTTGTGTAACGAGCATGGCTGAGATCTGTGGAAGGGCACATCCACATATCTTGCCTAGCAGGTGTGCAATACTTTTAGAAAGGCAAATTGTTTTTGAGCAAAGGAAAAAAGAAAACGAATGAATATTGTTTGTAGTTTGTCAGTCTTATTTATGCAATGTTGAAACCTTCATTAAAATGTTAGGCGCAATTAGAGTCTCTAGCATAAATCTGACTGTGTAGGGAAAACTAATTAGATGTTTAGGTGATCATTCTTGCATTTATCTTGTTTGCTGCAATATTGTGATTACATAGTAATTTACATATTTTCCTAAGAAAACACACCAAATTATTCATTACAATTGATATGGAAATAATTGGGGTAAAAATAAAATTCCAAATTAACATGTGGTACTCAGATAATAGAACTTGGGAAATAACTTTTTTTTAATTTTTAATTTTTTTTTTGGTCAATTCTAACGTTGGCACCAGGTCCCCAGAATCATTTAACTTTATAACTAATGTTCTCATCTTATCTCTCTTTAAGTTTTGCCAGTGATTTTGGCAGCATGGTATAGTTGATAGAGAGCTAGCCTCAGAGCCAGGAAGACATCTACAACAATTATTACCTGTACTACACTGAAGGGTTATAATGGAAAGAACACTTCTGGATACAGCTGGGTGGTGCAGTGGATAAAGCACCAGTCCTGGATTCAAGAGGACCTGAGTTCAAATCCAGCCTCAGACACTTGCCATTTACTAGCTGTGTGACCCTGGGCAAGTCACTTAACCCTCATTTTCCTGGAAGAGAGAGAGAAAGAATGAGAATATTTCCATTTGCAATCAAGCCCTGCCCTTTACACATACTCTCCTTCTGACCCCAGGCAAGTTCTTACCCTCTCAGTGCCTGGTGCTCAAGGCCTTTGGCAGAGAAGGTACCAACTTTCATTGATAGAAAACTCTCTATGCCAGTGAACCTTCTGATCCCTTTCCCTATTCTGTGATTTTCCAGTTTATAGTATCCATTTTAGTTATCAACTTCATATTACACCAGCTTTGTGAGATTTATTTTTGTATGTCAGCCAAGAAGTATTTTTGAGCACCCTCAAGGTGCCCAAAAGTATACAAAGAGACTTTGAAATAGGGAAGGTCCCCCTTTCCTTTGAAAAATGCTTTTTCTCATGAATCTCTGTGTCATAGATAAACAGGCACCCAGTCTGGGCAGCTTCTCCCTTGCCTTGTCTCAAATTTGTTCTCAGACTCCCAGTTGGTTCTGTCTTTGCCAAACTGAATTGACTTCTCCTGATTACAAGGGGAGGCACAAAACCCTGGAGAATGTCCCACCTCCATTGCAATCAGCAGGGAGCCTGAGAAGAGGGGACTTCTGCCTGTCTTTGTTGTCATTTGTGGTATTCCATTATGTCAGCCAAAGAAAGGCAGAGTTTATTTTCTAAGTGACTGTGACTGTTCACTTAATTCTTCTTAACTTCAGTTTCCTCATTTGTAAAGTTGACCCTCCTCACTCTATGGGGGTTGTAGTGAAGGGAGCATCTGGCAATCCCGAAAGTCCTATAGAAATAGAAGCACTGGGATAAGCATTGGGATTGGGGTAAGACCTGGGATTCCCCTGGTGTAGAGAACCAGGTACACTCATTTTGTTGGGGCAGAAATGAGTGCAGTGTGGCATCTTCTCTGCCACTTACCATCTTAGAGAATGGCCTGGAGCCCTTCCCTGGGAGCTGAGCATTAGGGGTGGTGGGGTGTGGGGGTCGAGGAGCTCATGGATTTAAAAGTGATGAAGTGGTACTGGAAGTAATACCTATAGCTAGCATCCCAGTTGGTGGTAGAGCCCGAGTCCTCTGATTTCTGAAAGTGTTCTTTCTACTACAACACTTCAGTGTAGTACAGGTAATAATGATCATAGACATCTGAATTTCTTAATCACTTTTTCTTCTCTTAAGTAAACAAGAATGATGAATTAGTTGCCTATCACTATGGTCATTGACTTTTGTTGGTTAAATATTTGGTACCATTTGAGATGGTCGACAATATTTATTGCACATTTATTTTTCCAGTTGAGAATGCAATAAACTGTTGTCACTTCAGTTCATCAGTAGTTCAGTAATACAGGATATTAGCCTCAGACCTCTTACCTAAAGTAACATCCTCTAATTATTATCTTCATTTATCTTCCTAGTGTCAGATGAGTGGGTTTTTCCTGAAAATTACAGAGATCATTTTCATTTGGATTCCAGCGAACAATCCATAACCCTGGAAGATGATTCCTGCAATAATTCACACCAGTTGCCAGAAAAGAGCAAAGAAACTGAAAAGAGCAATCAAGGAGAGGAAAGCCAGAGTGTTCCAAATGAGATTTTTACGTTTTCATCAAGGCCAAGGTCCTTGCCTCATGGGAGGTGTCAGACTGTGTTTGCAGAAGGGAGCTCCCTTCTTTTGGACCTAAAGGGGAATGGCGTTGGGAAGAGGAGAGGAGCCCAACCAGAAGATGACTTTTGTGGAGGTGACAGCAGTGAAGAGGTACACACACAACTCTGTGAATGACTTGGAGGTAGAGTGGGCACCACTGTTTCTTTAGTTTAGCACCCAGATCAGTGGGATGAGGGGGAAACTGGCCTGCTATTTATAAAAATGCAGCTGATTGGAATGTCCATCAATGGTTACATCTTGTTGTTATGGTAACTGATTATTGCTAATTTTTTATTAGCATTCAGCATATTTAGTTTTCAGTTACAGAAGTGGTTTTTACATTTTAAGCTTCATCTTTCAGAATTAAAAATAAAATTCAGCTGATTTATTTGGTAAGAAGACTGATAAACTGCTCAAAAGTATTTTTTTTCCTCTGAGGGTGTTACATTGCAGTTGTTAAGTATACTGTACTCTGAGAGCTTCTTACTCTCTTGTCCTTGTTTCACCTTAGACCTGTTCAGGCTCATTATTGTCTATATGATCCCAGTGTCCATGAGATAACCCACTTAATGTTTAGGTAATGAATCATGGATTAGTATAGTATGGTATCTATTTTAGAATTATTAAGAATACAAATTTTTATATGTCAATTATGTTCATGGAAAGATTTTTTTTAAACTCATTAAAATCAAATGAATGGGGCAGCTAGGTGGCACAGTGGATAAAGCACCTGCCCTGGAGTCAGGAGTACCTGAGTTCAAATCCAGCCTCCGACACTTAACATTTAAAAGTTGTGTGACCCTGGGCAAGTCACTTAACCCCAATTGCCTCACTAAAAAAAAAAAATTAAAAAAATCAAATGAATACATTTGAAAACATGTTTTTTCAAGAGCTTATTACCTTACAGTAATCTTTTTTTTCCTATTTTGAAATGAATTTACCTTTAAAACTGCTTCATAATATTTAATGATGGAGATTTATTTTCCTACAAAAATGAGTTGTTAAAAATAACTAGACAGTTCTTGCTTTACATAAATGGATTGTTCCACAGACCCCTATGTGAAGTGGGTCTTATGTAATGCTAATTTCCCTGTGGACATGGTGAAGGGAGGGATGGAAGGAGTCAAGAAGGGGCTGTTGGCACAGGGAGGGAAGGGGCTGACACATGGTACAAGCACATATGGGGACCAGGGACAGAGAAGCAAGAGCAGGGGGAGGAGCAACCTAACTGTCCACCCAGTGCCAGTTATGTTGGGGCCTAGCGGAAACCGAGGGGAAGACCTTGTTGGGGCAGACAGGTGGGCAGGTGGATGGAGCAGGGCAGGGGCCTCTTCTCTTGGTTCAAGACGTCTCAAGCCAAAACCCTGATGCAGCAGCACTGCCTGCTTTCACTTGGAAGGCGGTGGCTGTTGTTGTTGTTTGTGTCAGGGGTGGGATGGGGTGGGAGGCTGCAGAGTGCCAAGCTGAAGGACAGAGAGAGAGACAGACAGACAAAGTTAGAGACGGAGGGAGAGAGAGACAGAGAGAATGAATGCACAGTACAGTCAATTTAACATAGGTGGTTTTTGGAATGCAGATTTTTTTCAGAAGTCTTTACAATAAAGCCAAATTTGCATAATGTAAATTTACATAGTGAGAAATATCTGCATATAAAAATCAATCCTAGGGTCAGAGTTAGAGTGGGAAGGTCCTTGGCCTTCATGGAATGTCAGCTGAGAACTGCACCTCAGGATCCCAGGACCCACAGAGATGGAGGGGCCTAGGCCTGTCTTGAAAGCTCACAAAGCTGCTGTTTGAACCCAGAGCCTTTGACCAAATCCAGCATGCTTTCTTATATGTCTCATTGCTGCCGGGGTGGAGCAAAACTAGAGAAATTATAGAAACAATTAACAGACTGTGCAAAGAAATGGCTGTAAGTGAATGGTTTCCTGCTTCCTTACTCCTCTGTGGACGGCAGAAGATAAGCAATTGCAGTCCCACTTATTCCTGCTGCCCCACACCTGCCGTATTCCCAGGCAGTAGAAGATCCAGTTAATCTGCAGAAAAACGCCCTGAAAATTATAATTACCAGGAAATGTCTGTCCTTTGTGGAGGCTGTTTCTAAAGCCGAGTGTATGGAAGCTTCCTTCATACACAGCCTTAATGTATTCATCAGCCTTTCTCTGGTCCAGGCCAAGGACACAGAGAGTGGCACAGCCCCCACCTCCACAGAACCTGCGAGCTGACGGGAGCACAACAAAGACATCTGTGAGTCTATACCAGATGTTGGGGAGCCAAGGGAAGGATTCATGTAGAAGAGTCCTTCCAAGAGCCAGAGCGAGGAGATGCCCACCAGCATGGTGGGCAGCTAGAGCAAGGGCTTGGACATGGAAGATGAGGGTAGACAGGTTGTGAGAGGCTTTGAAGCTCAGCAGAGGAGCAGATACTTGATCCTAGAGACCATAGAGAGCCATAGAGGATTACCGAACAAAGAGTAGCGTGGTCAGATCTGTGCTTTAGGAAAACCCCTTTGACAGCAGGAAGGCTAGAATGGAGTGGGGAGAGACAAGTCGGGGAGAACATTTGGCAGACCAAAAGGCAGGCCGTGGGGCAGCTAGGTGGCACAGTGGATAAAGCACTGGAGTCAGGAGGACCTGAGTTCAAATCCAGCCTCAGACACTTGACGCTTACTAGCTGTGTGACCCTGGACAAGTCATTTAACCCCAATTGCCTCACCAAAAAAAAAAAAAAAAAAAAAGGCAGGCCATGATGAGGGCCTGTACCAAGGTGGTAGCTGGGTGCGGAGGGAGAGGAGATCTAGGGAGCGTACAGACTTGGGAACCTGGAAGATTGTTGGAGCCCTAGACAGAACCAAGAAGATTTGGACAAGTGTGGGTTTCAGGGGAAAGATCTCAAGCTCTGCTTTGGCCAGCTTGTGTCTGAGATGTCTTTCAGAACATCCCATTTGAAATGCCCACTAGGCCACTCATGACCCCAGATGGACATTCAGGGGAGGGACTGGGGACAGAGGCATAGGTCTCTGAGCCCTCTGCAGAGAGAGGATGACCTGACCCATCAAGAGACATTCATCACCGTCACTGCTATGAATTGTCATTTGTTCCACATCTTCTGACTGTCGCCAATGCCACACTTTCTGTGGCTCTGGGGTCTGGCAAGTGTGATTGCAGATTCTAGCCACAGTTCCAGCAGATGCTGTGAGTGTGGTGGGAGGAAGCCCCCGCTGCAAAGCAGGCACTGTTGCATAGCCTTAGAAGGTAAAATAACGAGACCTCCCATATCTGCAGAACAACAACTGACAAGAGTTCAGGTCCTGGGATGTTGGGACTTCCTTCGGCACTGCCCTCCTCCTGCCCCCTCTCCCATCCCAGGGCTAAATACTTAGACCTTTTCCAGTCTCTCCTGGGCCGCCCATCACAACCTGCCTGGCCTGGGTCTCTTTCTCCATTGTGGCTTGCTCCTAATTTTCCAAAAAGAAGGTCAGCTCATTTGATAACAATAAGAATAATGGCATTTATACAGCACTTTAAAGTTTGTAAACTACTTTTCAAATATGATCTTATGTTATCCTCACAACCACCCTTGGAGGGTAGGTACTTTTATTATCCTCTTTGCACAGATGAGGAAATAGGTTTAAAGAGGTCAAATGACTTCCCCAGGGTCACACAGCTACAAAGTATCTAAGTCAGAATTCAAACTCAGGATTTCGGACTCCCAAGTACAACGCTATCCATAGAACTACTTTGTGATAATGTATTCTTTCTTCTTCTTCTTCTTTTTTTTTTTTTAGTGAGGCAATTGGGGTTAAGTGACTTGCCCAGGGTCACACAGCTAGTAAGTGTTAAGTGTCTGAGGCCGGATTTGAACTCAGGTCCTCCTGACTCCAGGGCCGGTGCTCTGTCCACTGCGCCATCTAGCTGCCCCAGTGATAATGTATTAATGAAAGGGCAGCAAGGTGGCGCAGTAGATAAAGCACCAGCCCTGGATTCAGGAGGACCTGAGTTCAAATCCAATCTCAGACACTTGACACTTACTAGCTCTCTGACCCTGGGCATGTCACTTAACCCTCATTGCCCCGCCTCCCCCCCAAAAAAATTGTATTAATGAGCTGAGTTTAATTCCTCCTTCTTGATACCCTCTAACAATTTGTGTGCATTCTGTTACCTTACTCTTCGTGTACTAATGAGAGTGCCTCTGCCTTGGTGGTGCTATTGCCCCAGCTTTGTGCTTTATGCATTATTCTTCTGGTTTATGGCGTTAAATCTGTTTTCCATTTGATTACTGACTTAGAGTGCTTGGGTTTAAATGAATATCAAATGTTTAATTGTTCTTTCATTGCGGCTTTTTAAGGGGCAGGACTGTGTTGTTTTGTCTTTGTGTCCTTGGAAGCTGGTATGGTGCCTGACACATAGTAAGAACTTAGTAAATGCTTGTTGACTGACTGCTTGGTCCCAATTGTTGTTGTGCATTTTATTCAGTCATGTCTGACTCTGTTATCTCATATGGAGTTTTCTTGGCAAAGATTCTAGAGTGTTTTGCCATTCCCTTCTCCAGTGGATTAGGGCAACTAGGGTTAAGTGACTTGCCCAGCATCACACAGCTAGTTAAGTGTCTGAGGCTGGATTTGAACTCAGGTCTTCCTGACTCCTGGCCCAATGCTCTCTCCCTTAAGCCATCTAGCTGCCTCTTTGTCCCATTTGTTGATCTATAAAAACACTGGTATTTTGTGTGTCTTAAAATGTATGCATGCAGCACAAAAAAAGTGGTTATTTCCAGTTAACTCTCAAATTAGATCTATATAAAACCCACTTTAGAGAATTAAAACCAAAAATATCTACTCAGGCTGTTATTTAGATTAGCCTTTAAGTTACACAGTTGCCAAATCTTCAATTCATTTGAGTCATTAGGCAAGCCTTATTGGGGAAATTTTAAGAATATTTACTGAAAGAACTAGTCAGTATTTCCCAACTATCTTTTTGTTTTAAAAATATTTCTTCATTTGTATCAACTCCGTGCCCAGTAGTTATTATACCTGTCATATTCGATATGGGTTTTATGATTGTTATTATTTCTGCATTGTATGACCAGATAGATGCCTCTATATGTTTGACCTCTGTGTTTTGCCCTAACATGCATATGGTTGAATGACAATTTTAATATTACAAATGTGCATATTTCTGTCTAGTGAAAGGGAAATAACAAGCAAAATTTTTAATATTTTTGTTTTAAAAAATGGAAGGGCTCACTTTTGAATTGATCGCATTAGATTTTTCATCAAACTGCTGAATTTACTGGTCTGGATGAGTAACCCCTTGCAATTGTGAAAATATCCACGTATGTTAATACTGTTTGTTGAAGTAAATGAAGTCAGCTGGAAGTGTCTGAGCCCTCTCAAAAGGGAGAATTTGGAAGGAGTTCTTGGCTGCCTTCCAGGCCTCCAGTCAGAGGGGAGAGAGAACTGGGGGTGCTGAGGACATGTAGAGTGCCATTGCGATGAGATTACACTTTGATATATGTGGGACAGTGTGGCAGAAAGATGACCAGAAGTTAGTTTGAAGGGTCTAGGCCCCTCCCCAGCTAAACTCCCCTCCATTCATGGTCTCCCCCTGTTAGATGTTTTGTTTGCCTGTGTTAATATCCCTAGCCCTTAGTACAGTGTTTGGCACATATCACCTAGAACCTAGTCATTTATTTGTTCATTCTTTCATTTATTGCCAGGAAGTACCATTGTTGGTATGGAAATGTTGAGACCAACCAGGGTCCTAAGACAGGTATTTGAGTTCCAGAATATAGGGGAACCCAACACACAGGACTGTGCGGTAGCTCTAAGTGAGTGAATGAATGAATGAATGATTGAGACTTAGCTATCAGGACGTGTATTCCAGTTGGTGAAAGGGTGAAAGCTTGGACAGAAGAGCTCATGCTGCCTTACCCACGAATCTCACCTGCCAAATTAAAATTATCTTCAAAAATCTATAGCGTGTTTCAGGTTCTCTTTGTCACACAGCTCTTAAATAAATCAAAACTTTTTTCATAGTTGACAAAATTAAAAGAGCTGTGTTAATAAAAATAAGCAATATCATCTACTTTTTACAAAGATTAAAAAGCAGCTTCTGATTACAGAGTATTTAAGTTGTTGGCTATACAAAAGGAAGGATGTCCCATCTGTTTAAAGGAGGTAGTCCTCAAGAATCATTAGAATGCTCTTTTAAAAAATTACAACCCAGCAAGAGCAATCAGTTTTATGTTTTCCAAAATTATTGTCCAAATGGCCATCTGCATGTCCTTTTAAGGAATATAGTTTAACTGTAGAAGTGCTAATTCCTTGGGGAAATCATTCTCATTTTCAGCATACATATGCTGAGCTACGATTAATCAGGCAAACTATATTGATGTTCCTGGCACAGTTACACGATTGAATATTTAACAAACAAATGTTCCTTAGCCTAAAAGAAAAATAAGCCAAGAGATTTGGAACTTTAAGAAAATGTATTATGTTAAATCAAAATATTTTAAATTTCTAATTTAGAGAATCAATTTGTATTTGCTAGATAAACAGCATGACGACTTCTTTAATACTCTGAAAAATTACACTAACTTGTTTTAATAGGATGAGATTAGAGCGTGTGTTTTTAAGTAGCACATAATGAGCAAAAAGAAGGATGCCTTTTTCTCTGAAATTCATACCAAAACAGAATTTATGACTTCTGTGCATTTACCTTCTAATAACAATGAACAAATAAATTTTTAAGTATATTAGGTGTTTAAAATTTATTACATTACACTTATAGTTTTCTTATTGCATCTATCAAAGTAGCATAAACATCAACAATAAAGAAATATGTGTTTTTAGAGACATAATTCAGTTTTATAACTTTCTTGTTGTATCAGAGTATTGCCAGATTATTTTTATTTCTCTTATTTTTACTCCCCCTACCCAGAAGGAAATCAGGCTAAACTAAAATATTACCCAGTATTAATTTTAGCCTAATTTTTTGACTTGGCACTTCTTTACCTTTATTTTTCCTATTTGACTATAGGGCATACAAGATTTGTCTTGGAGTTTATATGTGAGAAAACCCCTGGCACCCTTCTTAAATTCCCATGCAATTGATAGCTTCTTTTGTCCTCATTGAGTCCCGGTAGTGGATTTCTGACCTCACTCTTGTGGTGACTCTTTCCAAGGCACAGATCATACCTGAGTTACACCTTTTTATTTGCATGTTTTTTTGTTTTTTTTCTTTTTTGCGGGGGAGGGGACAGAGCAATGAGAGCTAAGTGACTTGCCCAGGGTCACACAGCTAATTAGTGTCAAGTGTCTGAGACCGGATTTGAACTCAGGTCCTCCTGAATCCAGGGCCGATGCTTTATCCATATTTGCATGATTCTTAACCGTTGTCTTCCCACAAATCCTCCATAGATCTGCCATTGGACTAGAGGTCTTCCTTGACCCTAGCTCTTTATGACATCTTCATGGGTCCCTTTATCATCCTTTCCACCCCTCTATAAGCTCACCTTCTTTTCCAGTCCTGTAGTTCCTAAATAACGTCTTTGAAACCACTTCTTACTCAAGTCATCACTGAAATGCACTAAGAACCCCTAGTGCCCAACATCTGTCTCTCCGTTGTTATTTGGAGTATCCCATCTTGATTTTTGGAATATTGTAGTAGCCAGTTTTGCCATTTGGCATCAGCAGATTAATATTGATATTAAAAAGATGATGTTTTGTGTCAGGGGTCATTGAAAGCCCTGCTCATTTTTACACCTGCAAGCTCGCTCACTCACTGATGGACTAACCCGGTGATCTGCCCATGCCAGGTAGCTTGGCACATTCTTCATCCTTATAGAGTCTTTTGGTACCATTTTTACAGCTAGCCTAGAGCAGTGTCTGAGTGATGGTATGGCACTGCACAATCAGTAGAATCAGTCGTGCATGTGGTGAAATCAAACATGACTCCGCTTAGGCCCAGACGAGCAGAAAGGCTTGTGTGCGTGTGTGTGTGCATGTGTGCGTGTGTGTGCGTGTGTGTGCGCTGCACGCATGCATGTGTGTGTAAAACCATCTTGCTTATCTAGCGCTTATCTATTACAGAGGAGGAGAATTCATTCTTCTCTTTCCCACTCTTGCAGAGACCATTGTGTTGGGCACCATGTTAGCTCCGTGTTGACATCCACAGGCTGGAAGGAGAACAGCTATGGGACTAGAGCCACAGTTCCAGGGAGGGCCAGAGTGGCAGATGGGGTTGGATCAGGTCTGGAATGAACAATAGTGACATAGCTAAAGAGGAGAGATTTAAGAACATCCAGGCAAGCCATGGTATCAAACCAGCAATTTTGTCACCCACTTATACTGGCCAGAGAGTGCTTGTTAGCCATATCCAACCTCTCTTATCTTTTTATTTTCATCATTATGGAAGTAAAGAAAGCTAATGAGCCTTTGCAAAAACTACAGAGGCCTGTTACCCACGTGGCTGAATAAAAAGACTGTGGCAAAGTCCACATCCAGTAGCACTGGGTAGAGCACTGAGCTTGGAGTCAGGAAGACCTGAGTTCATATCCCACTTCAGACACTTACTAGCTGTGAGGCCCTGGGCAAGTCCCTTAAATATTTTTGCCAGTTTCCTCATCTGTAAAATGGGGAGGTAGGCCCTATTATGAGCCTCATTTTACAAATGAGGAAATTGAGGATGAAAGGTTAAGTTTCTTACCCAGGCTCACATGGCTTGTAAGTCTGAGGCAGGATTTGAACTCAGGCCTTCCTCCCTCCAAGTTTAGCCCTCTACCCACTGTACTACTGCAGCTAAAGTACTGGATTGACTTTTGGATATTTTAGAAAGGACTTTGAAAAAACAGGTAGGTGGGGAGTCCAGGAATCACACAAAGCTTGGGCATCGGGGTGAGGGGTGGGGTGGGGGAGGTCAGGCTAGGCTGTTGGGAAGGAGTGAGGTCTTTCCATTGATGGCCCTATTTTGTTTCCAAATCTTTGAACCTTAGCCAAAGTAAGTAGCCCTTATCAGCATCCAGTACAGTCTACCCAGGTAACCTCCAACATGGTTGGCCATTTTCCCAACTGTGTTAGGTACAAAGTGTAGAAAGAAGTGAAACCGAAATCAACAATTTGAGAAAAGTTCCACTTTCCAGGTGGGAGTGCACCCCATTATTAATAATCAGCAACAAAATGCCTGTTATCTAATAATCTTCAATGTTCTAGCATGCAGTTGATCATGTCTAGGAATGGCATTCTGTAGAAAAATGTCTCTCATTTTGCAACGAAAATGACTCTTTAAGGGTGTGAAAGGAGCCATGACCCCGCACTGGAAATGAAGTGAGTGAGTAGAATATTACCTTCCCAGTACTATGAGAACAAGTACAAGGGAGGAAGCCAGCTGTACTGATGTGTCTAGACCTCTTGCTTTATCAAACACAGGGCTTCTTAAACCTTTGCCACTCATGACTCCTTTTCACCTGAGAAATTGTTACACAGCCCTGGGTATATAGGTATATCAGATAGGTGTATGTAAACTTTTGCTGTTGTATGACCCCACATTCAGTTACGTGACCCCAAAAGGGGTCATGACCCACAGTTTAAGAAGCTGGGCTCTGATAACACACCATCATGCTTGTGTCTTATTGTGCCTTTACTAGGATGTAGTTCAGATAATTTAAAAAATACTTACTGAGGCTCAGGTGTGTGGAGAGCGCTATGCTAGGTGTACAGAGATGAACACCAACAATTCCTGTCCTCAGGGTACATTTAGTCTAATAGAAATGAGATACGTATTCAGGTAACTATGAAACGGTTTAAAATAGAATGAGTATATCAGACAGGTCAGAGTAGCATGAGAGTTTCAAGAAGGGAGGCGGAGAGGAGGGATTAGTTCTAACTTCAGGGAGGAGTTTCAGAGTGTGTCCTGAAATATGTAGTACCTGAACTCAGCCTTAGAAGGGAGCAAATGAGTAGCGAGGACAATGTATGGTGTGAGATATTAATCTATACCTAGTTTCTGCCAAAGTGCTTTCCAATTTTCCAAGCAATTTTTGTGAAAACAATGAGTTTTTGTCCCAAAAGCTTAGAACTTTGGGTATATCAAACACAAGCTTACTATGGTCATTTATTACCGGGTATTCCATACCTAATCTCTTCCACTAATCCACCCCTCTCTTTCTTATCTAGTACCAAATTGTTTTGATGATTACCGCTTTGTAAGATTTGGTACTGCTAAGGCCACCTTCTGTCACAATTTTTTTCATTGATTCTCTTGATATTCTTGAACTTTTGTTCTTCCAGATGAATTGTGTTATTATTTTTCCTAGCTCTATAAAATAATTTTGGTAGTTTGATATGGCCCTAAATAGATAAATTAATTTAGGTAGAATAGTCATTTTTATTTTATTGGATCAGCCTACCCATAAGCAATTAATATTTCTCCATTTTTTTTTTGGCTGGGCAATTTTGGTTAAGTGACGTGCCCAGGGTCACACAGCTAATAAGTGTTAAGTGTCTGAGGCTGGATTTGAACTCAGGTCCTCCTGACTCCAGGACCAGTGCTCTATCCACTGCGCCACCTAGCTGCCCCATCTTGTCATTTCTTATAGCACAATAGTATTCCATCACAGTCATATACTACCACTTATTCAGCCATTTCCCAATTAATGGACATCCTCTCATTTTCCAAATCTTCCTCACTAGAAAAAGAGCTGCTATAAATAGTTTTGTACATAAAAGTCCTTCTCCCATTTTTCTTTTAATCTCTTTGGAATACAGACTTACTAGTAGTATTGCTGAGTCAAAGGGAATGCATAGTTTTATTGCACTTTGGGCATCTTTGCCTATTTTTCCAAATAATTGATATAATATTGGGATTAATTATCTGGAATTAATTATATAATATTGGAATTAGTTAAATGTATGGTCCCAGGAATTTTTTCTTAAACAGCTCATTGATGGCTTATTCAATTCCTTTTCTAAGATATGATTAAGTATTCTATTTCCTTTTCTTTTAATTTGGATAATTTATATTTTTTGTAAATATTCATTCATTTCACTTAGACTGTTATATTTATTGGCATATAATTGGGCAAAATAGCTCCAAACAGTTGCTCTAATTTCATCTTCATTGGTGGTGAATTCACTCCTTTCACTTTTTGTACTGGTAATTTGGTTTTCTTTCTTTTTTTAATCACGTTAACCAGTGGTTTATCTATTATTTTTTTTTTCATTAAACCAATTTCTAATTTTATTATTAGTTCAATGGTTTTCTTACTTTCAGTTTTATTCATCACTCCTTAGATTATCAAGATTTCCAATTTAGTGTTTAATTAGGGATTTTTAATTTGTTCTTTTTTTTTTATTTGTTTTAAGCTACATGCCCAATTCATTTATCTGTTCTTTCTTTTATCGATGTAAACATTTAGAGATATAAAATTTCCCCTAAGTACTACTTTGGCTGCATCCCATAAATTTTTGTATGCTGTCTCATTTTTGTCATTCTCTTTAATGAAATTATTGATTGTTTCTATGATTTATTTCTTGAGCCACGAATTCTTTAGGATTAGATTATTTTTGTTCTGTCTTTCCATGGTTCTTTATTGAATGTATTTTTTTTTGCAATAGGATCTGAAAAGGTTGCATTTCATATTTCTGCTTTTCTGCATTTGGTTATGAGGTTTCTAGTGCATGGTCAATTTTTGTAATATTGCCATGTACACCTGGAAAAAAGTATACTTCCTATTCCCATCCATTTTCTCCAGAGGTCAATCATATCTAACATTTCTAAAAACCGTTTTCATTTCTTTATTTTCTTTCTTGTTTATTTTTAGTTAGCTTTATCCCAAGAGGGTAAAGTTGAGGTCCCCCAATGGTATGATTTTATTGTATATTTCCTTCTGTAATTCATTTGACTTTTCTATTAAGAATTTGGATGCTCTGCCATTTGGTGCATAGAAGGTTTAGTACTGAGATTATTTCATTGTTACCTTTTATCATAATGTAGTTTCCCACTTATCTCTTTAATTAGATCTACTTTTGTTTCTCTTGTGTGTGAAATCATGATTGTAACCCCTGCTTTGTTTACTTAAGCTGAATCATCATAGATTCTGCTCCAGCTCCTTACCTTTGCTTTGTGTATATCTCTCTATTTTGGGAGTGTTTCTTATAAACATGTGGTCAGAGTCTGGTTTTTAATCCATTCTGCTATCTGCTTTTGTTTTATGGGTGAATTCATCCCATTCATATTGGGGTCTTTTAATTTACGGAATAAAACAAACATTTTCTTAACAACAAAAAAGATACTGCAGATCTACTATGTACAACTTGCCATTCCTTTCAGATATATAAAAATAATTATATATGTATATATTTTCCTCCCCCCAAAAAAGACGGCTACCATTAGACACAAACAGGTATGTTGTATGTGAGAGAGAGTGTATGTATATGTATATTGTGAGGTGGATATGTGTATATATAGATACATATATGCATATATATACCTATATTTATAGATATATACATATATAAGTAAAATTATTCTCTATATATTTCTGTTTACCAGTTCTTTCTCTGGATGCAGATAGTGTCTGTCTTCATATGTCCTTTGTAGTTAATTTGGGTATTTATAATGGACAAAATAACTTATTTGCTCAGTCATTCTTAAAATAATATGCAGTTACTGTATACATTGTTCTCTTGGTTCTTCTCATTTCAATGTTTATTATTTCATGCAAATCTTTCCATGTTTTTCTAAAATTGTTGAGTTTGTCATTTCTTATAGCATTGTGGTATTCCATCACAATCATATACCACAACTTCTATAGCAATTCCCCAGTTAATGGGCGTCTCTGAAATTTTCAGTTCTCTTTGACCACAAAGAGGGCTCCTATGAACATTTTAGAACATATATGCTCTTTTCTTTTTTCCCTAAAGATCTTTGGAAATAGACCAAGTAGTGGTACTGCTGAATCAAAGAATAGAGATAGTTTAATAACTCTTTGGGTATAGATACTTTAATAACTCTTTGGGCATAATTCCAGGTTGCTCCCCAAAGTGGTTGAATCATTTTGCAATTCCATAATGAATTAGTGTCCAAATTTTTCCACATCCTCTCCAACATTTGTCATTTTCCTCTTCTGTTATTTTAGCCAATCTGGTAGGTGTAAAATTATATTTCAAGGTTGTTTTCATCTGCATTCCTTTTATCAGTAAAAATTTAGAGCATTTTATATGACTATAATTGCTTTTATTTATTCATTGGAAAACTGCCTATTCATATCCTTTGACCACATAACAATTAAGGAATGACTCATATTCTTATAGATTGACAAAGTTCTAATTACTATTAATTAATTACTAATTAAATAATTATTAATTAATTAATAGTAATTAATTAATCTAATTTACTGTGTATTTCCCTCCGACCTATTTTCCTTCACTTATCCTTTTCTCTCTCTCTCTCTCTCTTTTTAGCCTGTTCCTCCTCAAAAGTTTTTGTTTCTGACTACTGCCTCTCTTAAACAACCTTCCCCCTTCTATCAGCTTCCCCCACAACCCCACCCACCATCTCTTATCCACTTTCTCCTCCTACTTCCCAGTGGGGGAAAATAGAGTTCCATACCCAACTGAATGTGTATGTTATTTCCTCTTTGAACCAGTTCCAATGAGAGTAAGGTTCAAGCATTGTCTGCCACCACCACCCATCTTCCCCTCCACTGTAAAAGATCTTACTTTCATGCTTCTTGTGTGTGAGATAATTTTTCCTATTCTACCTTTCTTTTCCCCCTTTTCTCATGGGATCCCTCTTTCTCACCCCTTAATTTTATTTTTTAAAACCATCCCATAATTATCAACTCATACCTGTGTCTTCTGTCTATGTAGACTCTTAACTGCCCTAATAATGAGAAAGTTCTTAGGAGTTACAAATATCATCTTCCCATATATGAATGTAAATATTTTAACCTTATTGAATATCTTATGATTTCTCTTATATGTTTACTTCTTTATGCTTCTTATGAGTCTTCTATTTAAAAGTCAGGTTTTTTAATTCATTTCTGATCTTTTCATCAGGAGTGCTTGAAAATCTCCTATTTCATTAAATGTCAAATTTTTTTCCTCTGAAGGATTATATTCTGTTTTACTGAGTATGTGATCCTTAGTTGTAATCCTAGCTCTTTTGCCCTTTAAGAATATCGTATTCCGGGGCAGCTAGGTGGCACAGTGGATAGAGCACCAGCCCTGGAGTCAGGAGGACCTTGTTCAAATCTGGCCTCAGACACTTAACACTTACTAGCTGTGTGACCCTGGGCAAGTTACCTAACCCCAATTGCCTCACCAAAAAAAAAAAAAAAAAAAAAAAAAAAGAATATCATATTCCAAGCCCTTTGATCCTTTAAAGTTAAATCTTGTGTGATCCTGACTGTGACTCCACAGTATTTGAATCGTTTCTTTCTGACTGCTTGGAATATTTTTGCCTGACCTGAGATCTCTGGAACTAGGCTATAATGTTCCAAAATTTCATTTTGGGATGTCTTTCAGGAAGTGATTGGTGGATTCTTTCCATTTCTATTTTACCCTCTGGTTCTAGTCTATCAGTGCAGAATTCCTTGATAGTTTCTTTGTTTTTTGTTTTGTTTTATTTTTTGTTTTTTGTTTTTTTAGTGAGGCAATTGGGGTTAAGTGACTTGCCCAGGGTCACACAGCTAGTAAGTGTTAAGTGTCTGAGGCCGGATTTGAACTCAGGTACTCCAGACTCCAGGGCCGGTGCTCTATCCACTGCACCACCTAGCTGCCCCTCCTTGATAGTTTCTTGAAAGATGATGTTTAAACTCTTTTTGATCATGGCACTCAGGCAGTCCAATAATTCTTAAATTCTCTCCTCAGTCTATTTTCCAAGTCATTGTTTTTCCTAGGAGATATTTCACATTTTCCTTCTTTTTTGTTCTTTTGATTTTGCTTTATTTTTTCTTGAAGCCTCATGAAGTCATTAGCTTCCCTAATTTTTAAGGAATTGTTTTCTTCAGTGAGCTTTTGTACCCCTTTTTCCATTTAGCCAATTCTACTTTTAAGGAGTTCTTTTCTTCAGTGAATTTTTGTACCTCTTTTTCCATGTGGAAAATTCTGCTTTTTAAGGACTTCTCTTCAGTGTATTCTTATGCCGCTTGTTCCATATGGTCAAAATAAGGTGTTATTTTCTTCAGCATTTTTGGTGCCTCTTTTACCAAGCTATTGACTCTTTTTTCATAGTTTTCTTGCATCGCTCTCATTTCTTTCCCTATTTTATTCTACCTCTTTTATTTGATTTTTTAAATACTTGTTGCACTCTTTCAGGAATTCTTTTGGGGCTTTGGGTCCAATTCACATTTTTTAAAAGCTTCTGCATGTAGCTGTTTTGACTTTGTTATTTCCTTCTGAGTTTGTGTCTTGATCTTCCCTGTCACCATAGTAACCTTTTATGGTCAGGTTCTTTTTTTGTTGTTTGCTCATTTTTCCAGCCTGTTTCCTGTTTTTTACCTTTATGTTAAAGTTCAGTTCTGCTCCCAAGGTGGAAGAGACATTGTCCCAAGGATCAGGTTTTTTATGCTACTGCTTTCAGAGCTAGTTCTGTGGGGTCTCTTAAGTTGTCAGTGCTTCCAAGGTGGTGTGACCTCAGGAGATGTGTTGTTGCTTCTCCTCTGGCCTGTGCTCTGGTTTGTAAGTAACGAGCACTCTTTTCCTCTCTGAACTGCAACCAGGGTCCCCACTACCCTGCAGCCTCAAGAGCTGGAGAGCTCTTCACCCTGGGACTATGGCCTGGAACTTGGTGTGGACAGTGCAACAGGGTCCTGAACTAGTGCTTTCATAGGTTCCTATGTAATCTTTTTTTTTGGGGGGGGGGCAGGGGGGACAATGAGGGTTAAGTGGCTTGCCCAGAGTTCACACAGCTAGTAAGTGTCAAATATCTGAGACCAGATTTGAACTCAAGTCCTCTTGAATCCAGGGCGGGTGGAGCTGCCCCCCCCCCATGTAATCTCCTGATCAGTTGTCTGACCCCTCGCTTTTGTGGTCTGAGAGTTCACAATGTCACCATCAATGCAGTTGCTTTTAAAGCCCGTTCCTGTATTGTCAAAGTGACCTGCACTGCAACTACCACCCCAGTGAGACAGGCCCTTCCTGCCAACTGCCTATGTTGTCTTGTGCTGGAAAACTGCTTCAGCCTAGCCTTTTATAGGCTCTGCCCCGCCAGAGGAAGTTGTGAATTCAGATGAGTTCCTGCCTTTATTCCACCTCCTTGGCTCTGCTTGAGAAGTAGAGTTTTAAATAATAGTTAGCCATTAGCTTACCAACAGACACTTAATTTGGTTTATGGTTTGAGCTCATACTTCTTGCTATAATTGAAAAGAAATATGAAATATAATTATTCAATTCTATATATCTGTAGAACTGTCTTGGGATCATTGAGGGGGGAAGTACTAACATGGACCTCTCAGTCTGTCTTGTGGAATTTTCATGCCTGTGTCAGTGAATGCTGGTTATTTCATTTTCCTTGTATGTTCAAATCACAAAACTAAAGGTGAAAAGCACAGGTATTTTTAGTAACAAGGATGATTCTCAGGGGCAGCTAGGTGGCACAGTGGATAAAGCACCAGCCGTGTATTCAGGAGGACCTGAGTTCAAATCTGGCCTCAGACACTTGATACTTACTAGCTGTGTGACCCTAGGCGAGTCACTTAACCCTCATTGCCCCGGGAAAAAAAAGAAAAGAAACAAGGATGATTCTCAGTTCTAATTGGAATTAATATACTCACGGATTGCTATTTGTTAGGTGTTTCTAGCATTACTCAAGAGGTGGTCAATATGGGATGCACTGAAAGGCTCTGTACAGAGAGCATATGTCCAATGGTCATGTCCCAGGGTCCTTATTTTCCCTCTTGTTCTTAGCTATTCAGTTATTTCCTATTACTGATAGTTATTAAAAAAAACTTATTTCTAAAGCTCCCATGTTATTGTAAAAATCAAATGATTTATAAAAATCACAAATTGCAAACTGGCTTAAGGGCTTTTATGTGATAACTTGTCCACCACGGGTTTCTGTTCAAAATTGTTTTCACTTTGTTCCCCATATTTTAGGATGACCAGAGTCTATTCATCCACGATACATCAGGCCCTACAGCTAGCCTCAGCACATCAGGGTTATGTGAATTCACAGTTTCGTCAGAGCTGCTGCTAGAAAGGATTCTGGGAAAGGCTGGAAGCAGGACACATAAAGGCTATGTAAAAAGTGCCTGCGTGGAAACAGCAGCATCTGAGCCCCAAAAGAGTGTGGGGCCTACACCATGCCTCTCTCCCATTCTAAGAAGGCCTGACTTGTCTAAAGAAACTCCAGGCACCATCAGAAACTCAAAGGAAATCCCAGTTCACCACCAAGTAACAGCATCAATAAACAACACTTCCCTAAAAGAATGCCCAGTGGAAAATGCAGGAGTGATCCCTGACACACTTGTAAGTGATTTCCCTTTGTTTTACCTGTGTTAGTGTTTCCCTCCCCACACTTTTCATAAGACTCTTGTCCATCACTAGGAAAATCAGCATCTGTGGTCTTTTCTGTTTGTTCGCATTCTAAGGCAGGAACAGCAACAATTTTAACAGTTAAAAATAAAGGTAGATTGAGTCACAGAACTCCAGGAACAATCAATTTATTAGTAAAGTATAGATTTACCAATAAATAGAATTTCAGCTTCCCCCAGCTGAGCTAAAACCATGAGGTAGGGAATGACTCCCCTTTTTCTAGTTTCAGGAAAGTGCAGAACAAAGAACATGACTTCATAGCAAGGAACAAGTTATGATTGGTTAGCAATTGGGAACAAGGGGCTAGCAACAACCTCCTCCTTCCTGTGACTAGGAAATGTTCATCGTTTGAGACTCCCTGTGAGGTTAGAAATAGTGGACTAGACTTCTTTGGCTAACAAACCAGACACCCTTCAAGGATGACAGATTTCCTTGACGCAAGAATATAACAGTAATTAACAAGAAAACTGAATTTCTAAACTTAACTCCTAATAGACCAGCCAAATTTCTGAGCTAAGTTCAGAGACAAAGAAAGGATCATGACTTAGGCAGTTACAAGACAAAATCGGTTAACTATAAATAGGATCAATTCAAAAAGACATAATCAGTCTGATTATTTCAGCATTAAAACATGGATTTCATATCCCAAAGTTAATATAAATCTTTGTATTTTATTAAGCGAGTTAATTTTATCATGTAAGATTCCTCACATTGGCACTACTTGTTGCCTCCAAATTATAAATGCAGACCTTCTTTTTGTGTGTGTGTGAGAGGCAATTGGGGTTAAGTGACTTGCCCAGGGTCACACAGCTAGTAAGTGTCAAGTGTCTGAGGCTGGATTTGAACTCAGGTCCTCCTGAATCCAGGGCCAGTGCTCTGTCCACTGCGCCACCTAGCTGCCCGAAATGCAGACCTTCTTGAAAGCTGGAAGCCTACAAAGTGAAGATGATAGACTTTCAATGACAATCTGCATATAAGCCATAAAAACATCATTAGTCAGGGCATTTGATGGTCTCTTTACAGCATTCCAGAAAAAGAAAGGAACCCCATGATTGAAGTTGCGTCACAGCCTGAATTCTAAGGTTAGCTGGGCAGCTGGGTGCATGCCCGTCACATTGGTTTTGTTCTCCTGTCTTGTTTGGTTTTTTCTTTTATTCCCCCTGTAGCTCTGCATTGTAAAGTACAAACAAATGGGGCTGTTTTCAAACGTGACATCCAGCTCTTTTTTTCAGTTAAAGATTTTCTTTACAAGTCATAACCTATGTATCCTGAGTTGAGTCACAGTGTACAATTATATCCCAAAACATCCTAGGCAGCCTATCAGAGTCTACTGCGCTCAGCCCAAAGGATGCTGAGTACTAGCGAGGAAAATATAATGCCGTCCCCTGGTGGACTATCAAGGAGGTCATTGGAATCAGTGCAGAGCACAGCTCTCTGCTGGGGGTTCTCTCTCTCTCTCTCTCTCTCTCTCTCTCTCTCTCTCTCTCTCTCTCTCTCTCTCTCTCTCTCTCCCCCCTCTCTCCCCCCCCCCTCTCTCTCTCTCTCTCTCTCTGTCTCTCTCTCTCTCTCTCTTCCCCTCTCTCCCCCTCCCTCTCTCCCTCTCCTCTCTGTCTCCCCCCCTGTCTCCTCTGGCTCTTTTCTCTGGTTTTCCAAGAGGTAGGCATGGGAGTCCTGGCTTTGACACAAGCCTTGTGACACCTGACATGTTACTTAGCCTCTGTAAATCTCAGTTTCCTCATTCGTAAAATGGGAAGGGTAACATTCGCCCTCCCTCTGTGACGCCTCATCTAAGGAGAGATGGATGATTCTGTTTGCCCGGTGCCCCGGTGGGGCAGGACCTCAGAAGCTGTCTCACTGTGTCTGTGTCTGGCCAGAAGGCTTTCAGCCCCAGAGCCTCTCTGCTCACCCTGCTGCCTTCTGACCCCTCAGTCCCAGGAAGAGCTACCGTGTCTCTGGCATGTTCTGTGCTCCAGACGTGTGCCAAGTACTTTTTATGAATAGCATCTCACTTGATCCTCACGACTACCTTGGGAGGTAGAGACCATTCGCATCCCCCCCACCCCCCTACCCCCGTTGGACAGGTGAAGATACTGAGGCACACAAAGGTGAAGGGCCTGCTTGCCTCCAGCTAGTATGTGTCTGAGACTGGATTTGAACTCAGGTCCTCCTGCCCCAGGCCCCTGTGGTACCCTCTTGCCACCCCTTAGCTTCCACCTCTTGATGGCAGCTCACCTCAAAATCATAGTTACATAGAAAAAAGAATGAAAACTAAGACTGCCCTGAGCTTCCCTCATGTCTGTAGATTTTCCCTTGGCTTCCTTTCCTAATGGAGCGCCAGGCAAGGGTGATATTTGCAGACATGGCAGGGCAGACTGCACTGAGGGATGGGGCTCACATGGAGTCGGAGGTCACCTGCCCGCCTCACAGGATGTGTGCTCATACTCTCCTCCTGATGACTGGGGGCACAGGGAGGGGAATGTGGCGCCGAAGTAGGTTTGTACCTAGAAACCTCCCAGCAAGCAGGCCTTGGTTGGAATGCCACCTTCAGCATTTACTTACCAGCAGTGAGACCACAGGCAAGTTTCCTTAACTTGTGAATGGTTAGCGGGAAATTTCCTGTCAAAAGGGTTCTCATAACATTCATTGAGTAGAAGACTTGCCTCTCCTGATGGCTTGATAAAAGCACAAGTAATCCTAAAGCAACCCTTAATGAAAGGGCTTTGATGACCACAAAGTAAACTTCTCATTTAGAATATTTAATTCGTATCTTAACAGAGCGCTCTATTATTAACTTCAAATAGTTTTAATTAAGAAAGAAGTGGAACCCTCTAGGTAATATTGCCTCCATGCAGATAGCTGGTAATTAAACTTTTCTGCACGTGTAACTATATTCAAACAATTTTGAAGGAATCATTTGGATGTTGTAAAATACAAATGTCATAATGTGCATCTTGAAGACTTAAAGAAAAGATTTCCGAAGCTGCATTAGTCATTTCAACAAGGTTGAGCTTAATTTGTGATTATGAGAGGATATTCAGATAGGAAAAAAAAATAAGCTACAAAGTCCAGCTCAGCCAGGTGGCTCACTTAGAGAAGATAGTCATTTGGGGGGGAATTTGTTTCACGAAACATTACTTATATTTTACTCCATTTTAAGATTTCTGTTTGTGGGAATCCCACTTGAATTCTGATAGTGTTTAGTGATGTTGGCTCGTATGCCATTTTTTGGCATAACCACCTCCTTTAAACCATGGGTCATGAAAATGTTGGAGTGGACAGACCAGTTACCTCTACCTGCTTATTAGACTCAGTATCAGTTCAGCAAATTTTTTTTGTCTTAAAGTGTTTATCAATCTGTTTTGGATTTTTATCACTTTAATTTCCAATTATATCCTTTCCACCTCCATGCCCCATCCAAGAGAACCATCATCCCTCGTAACAAACATTTTGCAAATTGTCAATGGTGGGTGCTGTGTAGAATAGTGAATTCTCATAGTTGAAGACAAAAACAATTCAGTGTTTCCCATATCTGTAAAATATATGCCCCCGGAGGACAGGCAGTGAGCTCCCAAACTCATGACAGGATCACTCCAAAAAACATCCAAATAAGGTCATAGGAAAATGCATAGAGCAGCAAAACTCACAGAAGAATGTGATGAAATCATCCTCTAACCAAGAACAGCTTGGAAGGTCAGAAGGAGGGAGCTGCTGTGCTAATACAGGAGCCGAACCCAACCCCACAGTCACCCTGACACAGATCCAGTCTCAGGAAGTCCTCACCAGAGAAAGAGACCCCCAGAGCCTCTGAATCAGCTGAAGCACCAGTGTTGTCTGGAACTAAGCTCACAGTCTGGTGAGTGGGCTGAGCCCTGGGCAGGGAGGAGACTACAGGGGGTCTATGCCGGTGCTAAGGCAGAACTTGGGTTTTTCACCCCTGCTGGGAACCAGGTGGTAGGCTCGAGTAGCAGTGGCCCAGGTAGGGGAGAGGCACAGGCTCATTGGAGCTAACAACCACAACACACAAAGCTGGTTGATTAGCAAGTTGGTCTGGGGTCATCTAGGACCAGGAAACAGGCTGGGCAAGGGAAGAACCTGATTCTTCTTAAATCATACCACCTGGGACTTCTTAAGCTTGGGATACTACAGCCTGGAAACGGTGCCCCACTTTAAGGAGCTAAAAGTCTAGTAAAAGAAAGGCAAGATGAGCCAACAGAGAAAGGTGAGGACCACAGAAAGTTTCTTCAGTAACAAGGAAGACCAAGGGGCACCCTCAGAGGAAGATGTCAACGTCAGGGTCCCTATATCTAAAGCTTCCAAGAAAAATAAGAATTGGTCTCAGGCCATAGAGGTGCTCAAAAAGGACTTTGAAGATAAAATTAGAGAGGTAGAGGAAATAATGGAAAGAGAAATGAGGGTGTGGCAGGAAAGACATGAGAAAAAAGTGAACAGCTTGAAAAGTCAAGTGGAAAAGGAGGTACAAAAGCTCTCTGATGAAAATAATTGCCTAAGAATTAGGATTGAACAAATGGAAGCCAGTGACTTTATGAGAAACCAAGGCACAATAAAGCAAATCCAAATGAATAAAAAAATAGAGGCCAATGTGAAATATCTTCTGGGAAAAACTGCCGACCTGGAAAATAGGTCCAGGAGAGATAATTTGAAAATTATTGGTCTACCTGAAAACCATGATCAAGGAAAGAGCTTAGACACCATCTTCCAAGATATTCTCAGGGAAAATTGCCCTGAAATTCTAGAAGAAGAAGCTAAAATAGAAATTGAAAGAATCTACCGATCACCTCCAGAAAGAGATCCCAAAAGGAAAACTCCTAGGAATATTATAGCCAAATTCCAGAGCTCTCAAGTCAAGGAGAAAATATTGCAAGCTGCCAAAAAGAAAGAATTCAAGTACTGTGGAGCCCCAGTCAGGGTAGCACAAGATCTAGCAGCTTCTACATTAAAGGACCGGAGGGCATGGAATATGATATTCCAAAGGGCAAAGGAAATGGGATTACAACCAAGAATCACCTACCCAGCAAAACTCAGCATTATCTTTCAGCGGAAAAAAATGGGTCTTTAATGAAAAAGAAGACTTTCAGATATTTGTGATGAAAAGACCTGAACAGAATGGCAAATTTGACTTTCAAATACAAGACCCTAGAGAACCATAAAAAAAAAATTGGAGCTGGGGGCCATACCTGGGGTCATACAGTGGGCGACTTGTCTTGTGTCTGAGGCCAGGTTTTGGCTGGGATCCCCCTGGGTCCAGGGGTGATGATTTGACCACTGTGTCACTTAGCTAGATGATAACATCTTTAGGGTCAAATTGAGGGGTAAAGGGAATTCATTGGGGGAGGGGGAAGGGCAGAAGCGAAATCCTACATGAAAGTAACAGGAAAAGGCTTATGGAGTGGGAGATGGGAGAGGAGCAGGGCAGTAAATGAATTTTACACTTATCAGAAAATGCTCAAAGATCTTAAACTCATCAGAGCTGCCTCAAGGAGGGACTAACTGACCAGACAACTGGGTGGAGTAATCTGTTTAATCTGGGCAGTAAATGAGCCTAACACTCATCAAAATTGACTCAAAGACCTCAATTTAACTAGAATTGGCTCAAGGAGGGAATAATGTATACACTGAATTGGATGGAGTAATCTCTCTAACCCTGCAGGAAAATAGGAGGGGAAAGGGATAAAGAGAGAGGGGCAAAAGAAGGAAGGGCAGAGTTGGGGAGGGGACAGACAGAAGCAAATCCCTTTTGAAGAGTGATAGGATGAAAGAAGATGGATAATAGAATATCTTGGGGAAGGGAATAGGATGGAAGGGAAACAGTTAACAATAGTAATCATGAAAATATGTGCCCCCAAAAAAGTGCTTGAGAGGAAATAAAATAGGTTCATAAAATAGGTTTGGAGATTTTTTTTTATTATATATTTTTCTAAAGGTAATTGTGGGAAAGGAATTGGGGTCTCATATGATTGTGGGTCTCTGAATTTTTTCTCTTTTTCTTGCACTGAAAGATCTCATCATTATCAAGTGACCATGTAGAGAAAAAAATGTTGGCAAAATTAGTGAAGATGCTTCAAAGTTTATTTAGCTGTAATAAATGGAAAGGAAAAACCTGATTTTTAGCAGTATAAATAAATGGCACATGTAAACACAGCTTGAGATTAGAAAAAAAGACTGTTTTTAATACGAAGATTTTGTTAGGTTTTATTTGTGTCTTAGACCTTTAGCTCATCATCTTTCCCACTTGAGCATTTGACTAACCTTTCTTTGAGTGAGTTGTGGTTGGGTTGCAGGGTCTTGAGCTATTCTTTTCTAAGATCATCCTTTGTGATATCTGAGCAGAAAGGGGCCTTAGAGTGTGTAGTCCAATTGCAAAAAGGTTAAGTAACTTTTCCATTGTTACCCAACTGGTAAGTGGGATTCCTAGGATTTGAACCCAGATCCCAGCACATTTCTTTCCTTCCCTTCTCCCTCCCTACCTCCCTCCTTTTCTCCTTTCTTCCTTCCTTTCATCCATTCCCCTCTCTCTCCCTTCCTTCCTCCTCTCCCTCTCTCCCATCTATATTTCATATCTCCTATATTGCATATTCCTTCCTTCTATATTGCATATCTCCTTTGCCTGGAGTGAACCTATTTGTGATGCCTTCCTCTTTGTCTGGCCTACAGACTGCAACGATTTTCCAGTAGTGCTGGGATGTTTGAGATTGACCTCACTTGTAGCAATTTCATTTTGCGACTAATGAAAAGTCTAAGAGACAGAGTTTCTGGGTAATTAACGATTGATTTATTAGGGTAGCAAATAATCAATAAATTGATGGTGAGTGGTCTCTCTCGATAACCAAAGACAAGGACGTGAAGCTCTCCAGATGAATAAATACCTTTAGAAAAGGGGGTGCCCCAATAGTTAAAAATCAACCCTGATCAACACTTGGTGAGGGTGTAGATTTTCAGATGAGGAGCTCAGCTAAAAGTCTTCAGCTCCTCCGGCTGAGAAGACGCCTTGATCATGAGATTCAGCCAGGCTCAGCGAAGCGGGAAAGGGAAATCATCTGAACCTAGACCGCTCTGGTTGGTTTTCTCCTTCATAAGCTGGGTCGCCCTAATAACATCTGCTCCCAAGGAGCTTATATTCAAATGAGGAGACAAGTATACAGCATAAATATAAAGTTAGTAAGTACAAATATGGACAAAGTGGTTAAATGTGAAGAGAATATGAGGCCAAGGGTTGGGGAGGAGGGATTAGCAACTCAAGAAAGGGCTTCATACAAAAGATGGTGCTGGAAGTGGACCATTGGTCTACCCAGCCCTTCCCTATTTATATCTTACATCCCCCCAGTAGAATGTAAACAGCGAGAAGGCAAGGATTATTGGGTGTTGCATCTTTGTAGTGCCCTCTCTGCTGATTATTTCCAGGATAGCCTGTCTAAATCTTGTTTGTGTATAGTTGTTGGCCTATTGTCTCACCCATTAGACTATGAAGACCTTGAGGGCAGGGATGATTTGTTGCCTTTCTTTGTGTCTCCAGTGCATAACACAGTGCCTGGCCCATAATAAAATCTTAACAAATGCTTACCAGACTGGACTGGACTGGACTGGATTTGGAGATAAACTTTGGTCACTATTCATCATCAGTGAAGATATTTGCTTTTGCTTTACAATGAGTCCATATGCTGAATAGGAAAGAAACTCCCAGTATTCTGTCTTCCTGTGAGTGATGTTTGAATCTGTAATGCTCTGCTGACTCTGCCCAGTGGCTCTGCTCCCTCATTTGCATGTAGATGCAAAACAAAAGACTAAGTTTTCCCAGTAGAAACTGTACAAAGACAGGATTGTGTCTAAGGCCCTTTTTCCTGCTGAGAAAAAAATTCAGAAGAGATTTTGGAGGGTCAGATGGCTATAATATATTTAGAATCAGTGAAGGGATTTTGTGTTTGTGGAGCCCACTGTCTACTGGGTGATGTGATGTCACATCCTGTAAAGCTTTAGACATGACACAAGTAAGGAAAAGGCATGTGCATTCACAGGTGTTCCCAAATACATGTGCGTGTGCTGGGCCCCTGCCCCTCACACACACACACACACACACACACACACACACACACACACACACACACACACACTCTCATACTATTTTCTAAGAAGGTAGTAAAACCTTGAAGCAGTTAGGTGGCTCAGTGGATAAAGCACTGGGATGCTACAGGCTACAACACTGTATATATTTAGCAAAAGTCTTAGCGCAACACTGTGGTTTCATCTTCCATTGGTTCTGCAGTTTTTAATCACCTATTTTATACACTTAGAACTTGGGCTAAAAGATGCAAGATATTTTCAATTGAATTGTGATTGCTTATTTGTTATTACCCTCCAATCTCTATATGTAGCTACTGTTTTACTTTTAATTCTGATCATTAGTAGATTTTATTCTCCAATGAGCCAATCAGTAAATTACTTTGTAGGAGTAAATTGCTTATCTGTGTGAATGAAGTGAACTTTTTCAGAGCCCCATTTGGCAAATGAAAAGTATTTTGCTGAAAATAGTGTAGTACCCTGACGAGACCAATTTTGTATTTTTATTATTATTATGAACCAAATTTGGGGGCTAAGCAAGTTTAGTTGGCATTAAGAAGAATAGTATATAAGGCCTAAAATTTTAAATGGCAAAGGAAATCTGAAAGATTCTGGGCAAATGGATAGCTGTATCTTTTTCTACCTATTATATTTGTGTTTTAAAAACTTGACAGATCACTCTAAGTACACTTTAAAAAAATTACTAGAAGGGAACTTCTAGATCATGTGAGCAACAAGATGGAGGACTAAACTCTGATTCCCACCACCTCTTAAACATTATCAAAGCAGAAATTATGCACTCAAGATAAAGCAACTTAAGTTATTTCCATGGCCTGGGACCCCCAGAACCCAAAAGAATATTTAAAAAAAAAAAACAGCAACCAAAACCCACAAACCGATGCTCACCAACCCTGAGCACCCCTTCCCTACCTCCCACACTACCAGCAGCAAAGCTACAGTAACAAACCCAAGGACCAGACAGACTTAGAGCAAAGCTGACCCCCTACCACGTTTTCCCCCCGCCTCTTCCCAGTACTGCGGAGACCCCCGTGTGAGGTGTACAGCACTTTGCCCTAGCTAACAACAGGCAGTAAACACAAGAGCAAAAGCCTGCCAGCGGCCACAGCCCCATAACACAAATACTGTAATGCTCTGAACTGCTAGTGCTAAGCCAAAGAACTTAGAAATGGAAGAAGTCGGGTGGGTTACCAGGACAGGACACTGTAAGTGTGGGGAGCTGTGTGCAGCGCTCCACCAAGCCTGAGGGAAGAGCACAGCATGCAGCTGGGGCAGAAACCTAGGCTGATGAGCTTTAAATTGCCCAGCATGGAAGTAAGCCGGGATACTTTGAGATCCAGCCCCCAAGGAAACCACAGAAGGAAGAAATAAAGTAAGCAAGAGATGGAAATAAGGGAGAGAAAAGGACTTAAGTTACCAAAGGTCTCAGGAAGAAGAAAATTCAAAGACTTTGAATATAAGCAGATAAATCAACAGGGGAAATATTATCAACAGAAGGAAATGTGGCCTTTAAATCTAGTAAATGAGTTCAAATATCTATGAATAAATACTACAAAACAAATTAAAATGATCCAGCTTTTGATGAGACAGAGCATTCTGTGGAATGTGAGAACACGGAACTATTGAATGTCATTCCTGAGTGGTTGAAAAGAGAAATTAGAATCATGAGAACAGAATTTATGTCCAGCACAGCAAAAATTATAGGCAGAATAGAAAAACTGAAGTTTGCAATGACAAGCCATACCAAAGAAACAAAAGAGAAAACAATAGATTGGGATACACACACACAGAAGTGAAGAACAATTTAGAAGAGAAGCAAAAAACATTAACATTAAAACAAATATGCTAACTACGCAAACAGAACATTCTGATCTCTAAAATAGGATGTATAGAGACAGCCTGAAGATCGTAGGTCTCTTGGAAGAAACAATAGAAAAGAATTGACCAGAACTTCTAAAAACAGGAAAAGAAATATCCTGTGAAAGAATTTACAGAGAGCAGAAAACAAACAAAAGCAGGGTTGCAAACTCCGACATCTCCTGGTTAAATTTAACAACTCAGTTTTAGTAACAAGTTCTGCAAGTGAAGGAGAAAGACCTTCAAATACAAATGAAAGAAAATTCAAATAAGGTAAGACCATTCTGCTCCCACCATAAGACCTGGGAGGGAATGGAATAATCTATTCCAAAGAGCAATGGAGTTCTGGATGCTGTCCTTGGTGACCTATCCTGCAAAAGTTAACAATACATGGGGAAAAAAGATAGACATTCATATTAAAGAGGCATTTGAAACATTTTTAGAAAGAAACCCAGAACCAAAGAGATTATTTGCTTCTCAAAATACCCCAAAGAGCAGAAAGACAGGAAGGATAGCAGGAGCAACAGGGTCACTGCAGAGAGATGTCTTTATACAGGTAGACAAAGAGGCAGGTAAAGGCAGAAATTTAGTGGACATAGTGAAGTAGGCAGGGAGGCTTTATGGCCAGAAACTGGTGACACCATGACTACAAATCCATTTTTTTGTTTTGTTTTTAATGGGAGAGTACATGAAAGGGATTGGTGGGGAGGGCGGGGGAGGGGGAAGGACTGTGCTGAGATCAAATCAAAAGCTAGTAACAAGGAAAAGGTGTCTCCTACGTCTCAGAGAGAGAATTCTGCAGGGGAAAGGGGGGGGGGATTGAAAAGGGGAGAAAAGGAAAAAGGCCTTACTTTGTTGGTGGGAAGGTGGGAAGGAAGCATTCACTCATGAATGCTTCAGTGGATAAAGACAGATGGTCTGTGAAGGGTGATGTGACCTTACTCAGGTTGTATCTTAGGAAACTTTGTTTTTGACAAGTCTATTCATCTCATATTGGGGAGGGGACTTGTTGGAAACCCTGGGAGCAACTGGACCCAGAAAGGAGAAATTTTGAGGCATATGGGAAAAGTGACTGGTGGTATGGGGGGTACAGATCAATGGCAGGCTGCAGATTGGGGGTGGGGTAGCACGGGGTTGTATCCTCTCTGACACTTGGAATAATTGTTATGAGAGTGAGGCACAACGGGTCAAGTTCTACAAGGCAGTGGCAGAAACTGCGTAGCATGGAGATCCTAGGACGGATATCTTGGAACCTTTCATTGGATGAGGAATACAGAGAAAAAAGAGATAAGGCAGTTATCACAGTTATGAATCAGAGAATGAGGGTCTAGAGCCAACAGAATGGATAATGAAAAGAGTAAGCAAAATCTTTTGGAAAGGGGTACAAAAAATGAAATTTAAAAAACTAATATATTTGTCTAAGAGGAGAAAGTGGGGAGGGAACTATTAAAATAGATAAAAACATGATAGAAAGAGGAAGTAATAAGCTAAAACCCAAAGGGAAAAGGTAACAAAGGAGAGGAGTGGAGGGATGAGGGGGGAGAGAACCAGGGGGAACAGAGCCACCTAAAAAAAAAAAGCTAAGGTGAAGTAACTGAAGGAGTATAGTCCTGTGTTTACAGCAGAAGAAAAGAACTTTATACATGCATACACACACACACATATATATGTATATACATATATATATATATACACACACAAATATATATGTATACACTTACATATGAATTAAACATCTTGGTAAAACCAATATTTATAAATAGGTGGAGGAAAATATAAACCTAACTTTCATAACTTTTTAAACAATACAATAAGATGTAAAAGCGGCAGATTGTATAATAAAACAAAACCCTCCAATCTATTGCTTACCAGAAACACATTTTAAAAAACAAGGACATGCAAAATAAAACTGAGGGTATGGGGGAGAAATCTATTATATTCATCATATTAATCCAAAAAAGTAGGATTTGTAGTCATGCTTCCTGACAAACCAGAAACATTCACAATTTTCTGAGATAAAAAAGAAAATTGTATTATGCTGAAATGAACCATAGGGAATGAGACCTTCATGATACTAATAATGATGACTTGTTATAAACAGTATGAAAATCTATATAGTAGAAAGATGGCAGAATTAGGAATCAGAAGATTTGGATTCCAGGTGCCATCTCTGTCCCTTTACAACCTGTGTAGCCTTAGACAAGTCGCATGACCTCTCTGAGCCTCATTAGTAAAATGATAAAGTAGGACAATTAGCCTCCTGATCCTGTGGGACTTGTAAGCCTTTTCTGGAATGTTATCCTTTCCCATCCCCCCACCCCCATTTCAGTGATTCAGGTAAGAGGCAAACCAGACTTATCTATCTCAGAGCATACTTCTAGCAAGCAAACACCCCTCACCCTGCAGAGGTTAAAGCAGTATCCTTTACCCTAAACCATTCCCAGCCATACAAGCAAAATTTTGGAGGTTCTTTAAAATTGAGTTTCATGTGAATCATTTTTGCCTCTAATACTGTGCAATATAAACTACTAAAAAGAGCAACAGAAAAATCGAGCTTTTTGCTGCCGGATATAATTTGAACAGAAGAAAAAGGCAAGATGTGCAGACACGTTATATTTAAGTTAAAAGCCTGCATCTGTTCCTTATGTTAAGAACTATTTACTTTATCTCTTGAAGATGAGTTACAATAGCATCCTTGAAAATACTATAGTACTATGGCGTAGTAACGTACAGTAGAGTATGGTGTCGTATGAAAGTATAGAATAATGTAGTATAATAAAGTATAGCAAAGCATAGTACCGTGTAGTATTCAAGTATAGGTATAGTATAGTGTAGCAAAATGTGGTATCATGTAGTTGTATAGTATAGTAAATTATAATGTAGTGTAGTATAATATAGTGTAGTGTATTAAAGTATAGTATATATAGTATAGAATAGTATAATAGTACAGCATGTTGTAATATTAAAGTCTAGGTATAGTGTAGTAAAGTATGGTATAATGTATTAAAGTATAGTGTGTATACTGTAGAATAGTATAATATAGTAAAGTATAGCATGCTGTAGTATTAAAGTATAAGTATAGTATAATGTAGTAAAGTATTGTATAATGTATGTAGTATATAGTATAGTATAGTAATGTGTAGTGTACTATAGTAAGATATAATAAAGTGTAGTATAATATAGTTTTGTCAGGTGTAGTGTAGTAAAGTATGGCATAGGATTGCATGGCATGGGTCTTTGTTGCCACAGATCTTTCTGGAGTTCAGGTCTTGCAAATTCATACCATTGTCTCCCACCCTTTTAATGGCACAGCCCCAGGGACTGTCCATAAGAGTAGCTTAGACCTAAGAGGTAAAAAGTGTGGGCTAGCTCTAATCACCATTCTGTACAGCAGATATAGGAAGGCTGTCAGCTTGCCACAGCACCATCTCAACTTGCGCCCCACCAGGCAGGTCTCCTTTTAGCTCCTTCACCTTTCATCTCAAGATCTCACTTTCATTCTAGCCAATATCTATGCCATTGGTATAACATGTCATGGCAAAACAAGGCAGTCCCCCCTCCCCCAATCACATACTATCATACCTTAATGCCAAATGCTTTCTGACTGCCTCTCAGTATTATTCATGCTCTGTCTTGGCCTGGTATGATTTGATTGCCCTTGCTCCAGCCTTCTTTTTGCCAGGTACAACTACATTTTCACACATCCCTCATTCAGACTGCCCCTTTAACAGTTTTTATGTTTCTGTGTGTGTGAAACTTCTGAGATGGACTTGTATTTATTCTCCACAGAAAAAGAAAAGACAAATGGTATTCAGAAGAAAGGATGATAATAATTTGTTTTTATTGAATGCTTTAAAGACGTACGAAACACTTTATGTACATTGATTCATATGTTCTGATTTGAATCATTTGTTTATTAGCCATTAATTGAAATGAAGCCACATTTTCTATTTTCTTAATTTCTTCTCTCTCTCTCTCTCTCTCTCTCTCGTAAGGAATATGACTGGACAAACTACCAGCCAAGCCAAATGAGTGAATCTGAGCTGCAGATGCTGGCCAGCATGAGAAGACAACAAATTGAAGAACTGGAAGATGTTGGGGCCTCTCATGGTCTGAGTGCGTCTCAGGTTGACAATTGTAATGTCAGCATCAGTAGCAGCAGTGACGATACCACCACCTGGAACTCCTGCCTGCCACCAGTGAGTCACAGTGTTCCTTCTTCATCTTGGTTTCAGACAGTGCCCCCACCCAGAAAGTCAGAGCCAAAAGAGAGGCTCTTTTCCAGTCAGGTCCGTGTTTTCGTTCTCTTGTTCACCATCATTTCTTAACTGCTCAAAGGTATAGGGTGTACTCAAGTCAGCAAGTTTGTATTAAGTGCTGACCAGAGACAGAATACAAGAAGGAACAACACCTGCTGACTGTCAGAGTGCTGACTTCCTATTGCAGGGAAACAGTGGAAAGAGATTTCTTCCACATGGGAGGCATCAGGAAAGGCCTCCTATAGGAAGTGTCATTTGAGCTGAGCTTTGAAAGGGCAGGACATGATTTCAAGAGGTGGAGGTGAGAAGGGAGAGCCGGTAGGGGAAGAGCCAGAGCACAGTGAATGGGGAGCAGGAGGTAGGCCAGGCTGGTGGGTCCACCAAAGGGTATGTGAGAGCATATAACTTGAAATCGTCCTGGAAAGGTAAGCTGACTTCACATGTGAAATCGGTATCAAAGCGCTTGCTTTCTTAAGGAGGAAGGTGGGACAGGAAGGTGAGAATTTGGAGCTCAGAATTAATGTTAAAAATTGTTTTGCATGTAATTGGGAAATATTTAATAATGAAATAAATAAAAAAATTTTAAAAGCTAAGCTGGAGACAGTTGTGGAGAGCTTTAATATTATATATAGTTTTAGAACTGTGTACAGGGGACTTACGGGATTAAAAATTCAAGAGATGAACCTGCCCTCAAGGAACTTGCAGTCTGGTTGGAGAGGCAAGCAGTAGACACAGGACATTAAATAATCATTCAGAAAATCACTCTCTGTTCCCCACAGCAGTCTGAGAGCTGACCCAGGCCAGCATGTGATTGATTGCCAAATGGCTAGAGTAGGCAGGGAGGGCTCTTGGCTTTCAGAGGAGGGAGAGAGGGCTGGAATAGGTTGAGATCTCCAGAGTGGGAGGATTGGAGGAGTGGAGGTGAAGTGAAGATCCTACTCCTCCATTGGGTTTTCTGGCGTTCCCCTTATATTAGTTATGCTGTCATTATAGGAGAAAGATTTGGACTCTTGCTGCCTCAAGCACTCAGTGGTCACGCACTGAAGCAGGCTATGGAAACTGGGGCTGGAGCAATGAAGAACAAAGGCAGCTACTGAGAGTTGCAGATATAATTTGCAACAGAATTAAAGTTTTGCCTCATAAAAACGTTGCACACAAGTGATTTAAGCACAAAAAAGAAAACTGTGGACGCGTGATAAATTCTCTATGTGGAGCAACTCTGAGAATGACAAACTAAAGGAGAAGCAAAAGGCAGGATCATTTATGCCCTGAAAGCCAGACCGCTTGTTGCCTAGGATACTGTGTTCCCCTCGTCACAGTTCTGTTCTCTAGTGGGCTGAGAGCAGAGGAAGGGCGAGTTGTATGAGTGCCTTCTTCTCCCTGGTGCTGCTGGTGTTGTTTCTAATCACGTAAATGTCTTTTGGACAGAATGAGAAGATTGAAAATAGTTCATAGTTATACAAAGAAAAAATTTAAGGCCTTACCTTTGATCTCAGAAGGGACATTTGTCATTGCATCAGATTCAGGGTCTTCAGAAATCGGATCTTTGTGGTCTGGAATGCAAAAATAGAGAAGCAAACTCTGCATCTTGTCCTTTATATAAGGCCCAAATATAGTGATACATAACTACCCTCTAGATTTCACCAAGAGATCTACAGTTACAATGGAGGAGCTTTGAAAGGGAGCTCATCTCTAGCCTCAAGGCAGAGGATTAATGAGAGTGTCTGTAATGGCTTTGAGTAATGAAGGAAATCAACCCAATAATAATATTTGTAATATCAAGTCCTCTAGAGAAAAGAAAAGCTAGTCACTGTAGGCATTCATGTCATCTACTCATGGGCATGTCTGAGTGGTTTTTCCCGCTTAGTCAGGCCCTATGATTCCATCGGTATACGGACCTTCCAGAGCATGAGTTCCCTTTGCTAAGGCAACAGGGCCACTCCTCTACAACTTGTAGTCTTTGGGAGTTGTCCGAGCCCCTGCTCAGAGGCAGTACTTGAATCCAGGGCCTCCTGACTCCTGGGTCTGTGTCTTCCATCCATACTTTTCCACATGGCTTCTATTAATACTATCCATACATAGTATTTAAAAATCAGGCAATGGGTATTTATCGGGCTGTCTGAGTATTCACTTGTGTTGGTGGTGGTGTTTTCCCCACACTGCTCAAATTCCAAAAAGTTTATGTACTCTCCCAGAATAAAGATCTAACTCTTTAGATGGTTCAGTGATCAGCAAAGAAGCAGTGACTCGGGGAGGTCAAGCTTGGTTCAGTATATTTTCTATAGTAATTTCACACACATTCCAATCTGAAAATGACACAAGATAAAAGGCTTGCCTCTCTTCTAGTCTACTGCCTCTGCAGAACTTTGGCTTCCCAGCATCCCACGATACAATTAAATGTTTACCAAACAATTGCTCTGTGCAAAGCACTATATTAGCCCTTGTTCATTCAAAGATTGAAGTGACATCGTCCCTGTTTTCAGGAAGTTTACAAACTCTTGGGGAGAGGACATGCACACAGAGGTCCAGGAAAGGTCTATGAACCACTTGAGTAGAGCGAGATTCCTGGGGGATTCTGGGCAGGATTCCTGGAGAAGGGAGGCACCCCCAACGTTGGGCATCAAATGGGGAACTTTGGCAGAAATTGGAAGGAATAAATCCATTTCGAAGACAGAGAATGACTCATAACAAAGAAAGTCCCAGAAGGAGATGGAGAAATGCCCTGTTTTCATTATTAGCAGTATAATTCAGAGTAATATGTATAAATTAAAATGTGTTTAGATACACTTATAAATTTCTAAATTAATATAATTAATGTAGTCATTATTCTTGTCGCAAATTGTCTTTTGTGGGCATCTCTAAGTACATCAAGCCCCCTGGGAAAACTGTTAGACTTTGATAGACAAATTTTTCAGCATTTCTAACTTGTAAGGAAATTCAATTAAAATATTACTTTGCGACTTCTGTGAAAGCCAGGTTTTGTTCAGTTTCTGTTCAGAGTGCCATTCATGACAGCCTGGGGAAAGGACTAGTGAGAGAGTTCTAATGGATTTTTAAATGAATTTAGCATTTTGAGCAATTTTTGATCGACATCAGTAGAAAAATCAAACCTTGTTAGCTCATGAAGTTTTGTTTTGTTTTTTTTTAAAGAACAATTAAAGGACACGATTTCTTATGATAGTCTACTTATCAGGAAGAAATATAGCTGAGTTTCCTTCTCCCCTTCCAAACTCACAATACCTTCAAAAAGATTTAGAAAATGTGCCAGACTGAGTCCTTATTGGGAAATCCAAGAAAAAAATCAGTCATTTTTCCAGCCCAAATCCACATAGGGAGATAGGCAGAGAAGTTTATGGACACTAGAGATGGGGGTCCAGCCAGGCACACCCATGCGGAATATTCCAGCCTAAGAAGAAGCTGTGTACCAGAGAAAAAAGGTATCACAAAGCCATCCAACCTTATACAGGGTATAGGAATAGATGCCAAAGAGCAGGTCTGGATCACAGACCTAAGACTGACTGAGGAAAATGTGCTTATAAGTGGCAGTCTAGGGTTAGCCGTGATCATGAGCCCTAGGCTGTATACCAAGCAAGGAGCAAGTTCAGAAGTTTTATGGTCCTGCCCACAGGAGTAGAGCATGATCTCTGTTCAGTCTCCAGCCTAGTATGAAGCCTATGATAGAATTATAAGGGCAGGAATCCCAGATCACAGGGAACCTGTAGTTCTGTCATTCTGAGCCCCTGCTAATACTTTACAGCAACTCCTTTGCAATTTGTAGTCTTTGAGAACTTCCTGTGCCATTGAGAGTCTCAATGACTTGCCCAGGGTCTCACACACACACAATATTTATTGAAGGCAGGACTTGAATCCAAGTCTCAAGTCAAAAATGCTGCCTGATAGTGCCTAAGTCCTTCAACAGTCCACTGGAACTCCAGCCAGGGGAAGCACAAGGTGTGTTTCTGAGACCAAAATCCAACTCATGAATGTAGAGAGCTCAGATGGGGATGAGGGTTGGAGGCCTGTGGAGAGGATGGAGAAGAAGGGTGCATGGTGATCAGACGTGGCCCTAAATCAGACCATTTTGAGAGCACTGAAAACCTGCAGGTCCCCAGACTAAGCTGTCCTTGAGATCCTAGATTTGCACAGTACTCCAATAAAATAGCAGTAGGACCCTCCCAAAAAGTTCCCTCTAGAAGTACATAGAGCCTAAACCTGACATAAAGTCTAAAGCCAGAAAGTAGACTAGAAAAATGAGCAGACTAAAAAAAAAATCTCATGATAAAATGTTATTACAGCAACAGAGACTATCAAAATGCAAATCCAGAAGCATGACTCCAAAACAGCTACAAGCAAAGCCTCAAAGAAAAACACAGCTTGGGCACAGATTCAAACAGAATTCTTGTAAAAGGGAAACGAGTTTAAAATGTTTTATGTAAATGAAGTGATAGCATGAGAAAAAAAAAAGAAAAGAACTGAAATTCATGTAAGAAAGAAGGGAATTAAGAGCTTGGTTCAAAAGGTACAAAACCTTACCAAAGCAAAAAGTACTTGAAAATTAGAACAAATCAAATAAAGATGCAGTGACTCCACAACACAGCAAGAAATATTAAAACAAAATCAAAGAGTTAAAAAAAAAAAAAAAGAAGAAAATGTAAAGCATCTAATAGCAAAAACAACTGACCTGGATGTCCTGAAGGCCATGACCAAAAAGAAAGAAATTGTAAAATAAAACTGCCCAGATCTCTTAGAACCAGGGGGCAATATGGAAATAGAAAGAATCCACTGGTCACCTCCTGAAAAATACTCCAAAGTGAAACCCCCAGGAACAAGAGAGCCAAAATCCAGAGATTCTAGGTCAAATAAAAAAATGCTACAAAGCAACCAGGAAAAAAAAAAAGAATTCAAGTTCTGAGGGGTCAGAATCACACACAGGTTCCATTGGATAGAAGTGGAAAGCTTAGAATATAATATTCCAGAAGACAAAGGATATAGACTTAGAACCAAGAATAAAGCCAGGAAAACGAAATACAGTCTGAGAGGGGGGAATTCAACCTCATTTGAAATATAGGATTTCTAAGCATTGATGAAAAGGCCAGAGTTGCAGAGATAGAGACTTTGAAGCTGAAACACAGGAGGTGAGAGAAGGCAAACATGAACAACCATAAGGCACTCAACAAGGATAAACTGTTTACATTCTAACTTGGGAAGGTCATCCATCCATGGGCCCCTCAGAACCTTATCATCATTGGTTGGTGATAAAGGAAATCAAATAAGAGGCTGGGAGTGGTTCTCTTCTATTCTGATGATCTTAAAAGAAGAATGGAAAAGGAAGGGAAGAGGAATATACTAAGAAAGGGTAGGGAAAACCTCTCCCTCACTGAACTGCCCTCAGTAGTCAGGGAATATTCCTTCTCTACTGTGAGGGGTACTGTGGGTGTTAGGATCTGTCATTCCTTCTCTGCTTTGCTGCTCACCCTGGGACCAGGAAGCCTTTCATCTGACTCATAACTCAGACCTCACGCGCTCTTTCCCTTCAAGAGCAGGAACCTGCTTTTCTCTTTGTATCTCGGTGCTTTTGCTTTCATTCATTCCTAGATTTAGAACGTTATTCCACGACAGATAAGCCAGGAGACAAAACCTCGTTGCTTGAAGATATTCATTGTTTCAAGACAAGTTATGGGAAAGAGTGCTTGATGTATGGGCTGCATAAGCAGAGAGTCTCAAAGCTTATCAGTCATTCAGTCAGTCATCCAATGTAAACAATTCCACAACCTAATGAAGAAGTCCTTTGTGTCTTCTAGAAGGAAGCGACCTGGCGCTTTCATGCACGCATCCTATTGAATCACTCCCGTGAATGGAACTTGGGAGAAAAATAAGGCCAATTTCACAGATGAATTTTGTCAGTTGATGAGCATATGGGGAAGGTCTTTGAAAAATTAGTTACGCTCCTGACTAATAACCTTGGGACATTATTGCCATTTTTTTTTTTAAAGTGAGGCAATTGGGGTTAAGCGACTTGCCCAGAGTCACACAGCTAGTAAGTGTTAAGTGTCTGAGGCCGGATTTGAACTCAGGTACTCCTGACTCCAGGGCCGGTGCTCTATCCACTGTGCCAGCTAGCTGCCCCATTATTGTCATTTTTAATGAATAATTAACAGCACGTGCGTGCGTGCACGCACACACACACACACACATTCCCTTTGCCTTGTAACATTAGTAGCATTTTTGGTCACGTTCTTTGGAACCCTTTCTTAAGGTCCCTCCCGCCCTTTTCCAAAAGCCAAGCTCTCTAGTCTCAGTGGGTATTCCTTGGCCTGAATACTGGTTCCTTGAGACTAGTGCATAGCAACAGCGCCACCCAGAGGATGCTTTTGTTGAGCTTCTCATGTTTGCTGTACCATTTGTTGAGTGTCTATCAGCTAAGCATAGAGTACTGGCATTTTCTATGGTGACCTTCTAGCAACATGTATGTTACCTGCTAGTACTTGGTCTTTGGCTCTTTATGGCTAATTTAGGATTGCATTTCCCCCTTTATATTCGGGTTCATTAACTGCTCACTACTTTTGAGCTTTAATGAGGTTTAAAAAATTGTCCAGTACTGAAAAGAGAGTTGATTTTGCTAAGCTATGGATAAATCAGATGAACAGATGTTCTTATGCAACTATAAAAATGATAGACTAAAAACTGTATTTTATAGTTAGTATAATATCTGTGCTCTCAGAGAAATTGTCGAAGTATGCAAGTTACTTAGCGGTTGGTTTAAATTCAGTCGACACCTCAAACAGAAAACTGTTTCTTTTTCAGCCTGTTACTTAATTCTATTTCTGCCATCTCTGGTTAAATGGCAAAACTTGATTAACTTAAATATAAATATCTGGATATGTCAACGAAAAGATTTAAGTTGAAAATCAATGTGCTTCCCAAATGCATGTCTGCCATTTATTGTTTATACTTTTGTGCCTTGAATGGAGATGGATGTGTTAGTTACTCTTTGAGAGCTGAAGCAATGATCATGTTATTCCTGTGGCAGATTCCTTCCAGGATGATAGGCTACAGGGGTTCTGAGCAGCAGGGCAGTGGAGTGGATGAAATATTCTGCTTGGAACCAGGAGCACTCATTTAACCTCTCAGTGCCTCAGTTTCTTCAGCTGCAAGAGAGGGTGTCATTAGAGTTTCAAATGAAAAATTATTTATATGGTGTTTTATGTAGCACTCTAAAATACTACATAAATAATATCAGCTGTTATTGCTCTTATTAATATAATAATTCTAAGGCCATACCCCCTTGTTCCTATCATCTAAATAACTACAAAACCAAGATTTTTTAAAAAATATATTTTGCTTATTACTTGACCTATTTCTCTTTATTGTGGTTCCTGCCCAAGCACCAAATGAAAGGGAGTCTTCGGCATGTGTGTATGTATATATTCCTATTTCCTGGGGCTATCTACATATGCATGGAGAGAAAAGGATAGGGAGAGACAGATTTTTTTTAAAAGCATACATAATGGTGAGGTTATCAGAATAGATCACAGATTAAATGACTTTTCTGTTTGCATGGAACCTCAGAACACTATCATCTCCTTAGTGAAGGGAATGCTAATGGAAAAGAGATTGTTCTGACCATCCATGTTGGAAAAAACAAAGTGGATGAACAAAACATACTGCTCTGATTATGACATGGGGGCAGGGGGGTAGTGCACCACCATAGTTTTATCAATACTTATCACTTGGACAACCTTTGCAGATGAACAATAAACCAGGCCAAGAACTGAATGGGAGAATAAACTCGAGCTAGATTGAATTGGAGCAGCTGAAATACTTCAAGATATATATGTTGAATCGGGGGAAGGGGAGAGATCCCAGAGTGCCCAAGGGTATCAGATACTTTCCCAATGGTGCTTTAAGGCTGCAAGTTATAGCACATCACAATTTCAGAAGAATTAAAATGGCAAATAGCTCCAAGGGATATGAGAAGATGATGTATGGTGGGTATGAGCAAGCATGTTGCCAATGACATGTGAAACATTATCAAGGAAATGGGTGACCAGAAAATGGAGGTGAGTAATTTTCATAGCCTGAAAGACATATGAGAGAGAGACAGAACTGATGGCTGAACCCATTGTTGTTCTTGAGATACTAAACAAAACAAGAGGGAGGCCTTCAGTATGTAGGACTATGGCACCACTCAAGGACTGTGATGAACATCCATGGAAGAAGCACCCACACAAATGGCCTCACCAAATATCAGTTTCTAGTTTCTGCATGTTCTCTAAAGCATGGTCACAGAAAACTGTCCATTGACAGATCGGCCAGAGCTCCTGACACGATCCCTCTGAAACACTCCAAATAATGCCATAGGACAATTCCTGGAGCAGCAGAACCCACAAAAGGACAAAGACAGCTTAGAAGTTCAGCAGGAGGGGTCTACTGTACTGGGGTGGGAGTGGAGCCCAGCCCACGGCTGTGTTAACACACATCCAGCCCCAGGCCGTACCAAAGAAAGAGACTTCTGGAGCCTCTGGATCAGCTGCAGCTGCAGCTAACTCACCTCACAGTCTGGCCAGAGGGTCCAGCGGTTGGCCAGAGGGAGATTATAGGGGTCTCTGCTGGCATCAAGGTGGAACTCTGATGTTTTGCCCAGGCTCATATAAAGGACATGGTCTTGGATGGCGGCCCCAGATCGGGGAGGGACACAGGCACGCCCATGCTTGCAACCAAAATGAACCAGATTTGTTTCCAGGTTAAAGAGCAAGCAGCCTCTGGTTATTTACAGACCAGAACACAGGCCAGGTGAGCTGAGAACGTGCCTCTCCTTAAATCTTACTAACTGGGACCCTCTGAAGCTTGGAATAGTGCGTCCTGGAGGCAGTGCCCCACTTCAAGAAGGAATCAAAAGTCAAGAAATAGGCTGGCAAGATGAGCAGGCAGAAAAAGGTGCAAACCATAGACAGTTTCTTTGGTGACAAGGAAGATTGAAGTACACCCTCAGAAGAGGATAGCAATGTCAGGGCTCCTACATCCAAAGCTTCCGAGAAAAATATGAATTGGTCTCAAGCCATAGAAGTGCTCAGAAAAGACTTTGAAGATAAAGTAAGAGAGGTAGAGGAAAAAATGAGAGTGATGCAAGAAAGTCATGAAAAAAAATCAACAACTTGAAAAGCCAAATGGAAAAGCTCTCTGAAGAAAATAATTGACAGATGGGAATACTATTCAACATGATTAGATGGGCCCCTGGTAACCAGGTTCAATAAACCATTTAAAACCATTAGGATCCTTTAAAACTAACAAGCTGAAGACAATAATTTTCTGTCTTCAGTAGAAATTCATTCAGTGGACACTCTTTGCCTTTCTAAACCAAGTTCCTACAGCTTAAGTTTCTCAGAATTTTGTTACATCAGTTTGATTATGATATTAAGGTTAAAGAGACTTTACATTAGAAAGGAAGCTGCCATCCATGAAATTAACCAGTCTGTCTATCTGCGTGTGTGTGTGTGTGTGTGTGTGTGTGTGTGTGTGTGTGTGTAAAAAGGAAGGAATTATTTATTAAGCACCTACTATGAGCCAGGCACTGTTCTGAACACTTCATAAATATTATCTCATTTGGTTTCACAACAACTCTGGTAGATAAGTGCTTTTATTGTCTCCATGTTACAGTTGAAGAAAGTGAGGCAAACAGTTTGCTGATAGAAAAGTTTACTCATATAAATCAGTGTTTAAGACTCCCAGTAAAAATCTCTTTTAGGCCAAATTTGAGTTCTTCCATGTCTTTCTCAGCTGTGTTACTTAACTTAGCAGTGTTGACTAGGCTGCGTGCCTACTTATTGGGTAAGCTCCAGAACAGCTGACCATTCCAGCTCTGAAATTCTGTGATTTTATTTTGTTTTAATACAAAGTTTGTTGTTCAGTCATTTGCAGTTGTGTTCTATTCTTCATGACCCCATTTGGGTCATGAAGAGTGGTTTGCCATTTCTTTCTCCCACTCATTTTACAGATGAGGAAACTGAGGCAAACAAGGTTAAGTGATTTGCCCAGGGTCACATAGATAGTAAATGACTGAGGCCAGATTTGAACTCAGAAAGATGAGTCTTCCTGACTCCAGGACCAGCACTCTATTCACTATGCTACCTAGCTGAACTTAATACAAAGTATTAGTTATACATTTTTTTATAGCTTCTACAACTTTATAAAGCTTTTTAAAAAATAATACAAAGTATTAGTTATAAAGATTCAGATATCAGATCAGAAGGATCAGTCACACAATCCACAAGACTCCCTAGTGCAGCCTGAGCAGGTAAAAGATAATCAGGAAATATTTAGCCAAATAAATAAAAATAGGATATAAATAACATTAATATGTAGTTTTTTAAGTCTGTAGGCATCCATATATAAAAATTACTGTTTGAATTTGACAATTTGAAATATGAATAAGGATTTAAATATTTATGGTAGTCTTAGCCTTGTCATTTTTATTATGTTATTGTCCCATTTTATTTTTCAAACAACAATTACTAGAAGGAAGAAAATTCACAAAACAAAAAGTTAAGAGAAAACATTCTTGGTAACATCACCAAATGACCATTCTGCAGAAGGCAAGATAGAAGTCTGCAAATTCTTGCATGACTGACAGAAGGAAAAGAATTCTTTGGTCTTATACAAGGGTGTGTAAATACAATTAATGGGATAAAATTAAGAAAATGGAAATTTTGGCTGAATATCAAGAAGTCTTCCTGACACTGAGCCAAAATGAATTATGGGCATGTCTAAAGTAAGTAGGTGAATGCTCCATCACATAAAGTGTACATGTGTAGCCAAGGACTGAGCAGTAAACCCCAACATGTTCATCTGTCATGGAAAGTAACACTGAACTGGGCCTTTCCACATGAGATAATAAGTGATGCCCTTTGCTTGACCTAATTTCACTTTTTTTCCCTGAGAAATAATAGAACTTTAATCATACAACTACTTAATATCTTAATCAGTGCAACCATAAAACCAAATTTGAGCTTTGTTTTCTCCTCCACTATTCTCACACCTTTTGTGTTCATTTTGTTGTCATTGCTTTGTGATGCCTGGATCCTGGTTGCCCGTGTACATTTCAGTTCACTCATGGTATATATTACCTCCTCAGATTAAGTGAATGAGATGCTGAAATTGGATATTCAGTTTCATTTAAAGGAAGGATTCTTAACCTTTTTTGTGTCATGGACTGCTTTTCAGAGTCTGGTGAATTCTGTGAACTCCTTTTAATAGACCTGTCTTTAAATGAATAAAATAAAATACTTAGGATTACAACAGAAACCAATTCTATTGAAATATGGTTATCAGACTATCAAAAAACTAAGTTCATGGACCCCAGGTTAAGAGCCCCGGAATTAAATAGCAATATTCAAAGAAATAATACAGAGAAAGGATTTACTATAAGGAACTTGCATCATCTGTGTCCTTAATACTTCTAAGGCCGATTAAAATCTATTCATAATGTGAATGGCATGCCATTATATACAAGCTCCTGTGTTGTGATGTAAAGGACCAAGCATAGGACTCTTTAAGGTCAAGAGCACATTTAGATCCTGGTCCTGACCCTGAGTGCAAATCATTTCCACTCTCCAGGCATCTCTTCCTTCATGTGTAATGGGGAGGAGTGGATTAAATGAACTCCCAGGGCTCTTCCAGGTATAAAGGGAGGGCTCTTATTAGGTGCTCCAGTCACCCAGTAATGTATTTAGTTTTAAAGCCCTTTTGGATGGAGTCTAAGACACACCCACCTGAGTCCAGTCTCTAGTAATGTACAGAAGTAAGACTATCATGACTGGATTTTTATTTGGGGGATGATTGACAACGACAGTAATAATGGTAAACAAGTACACTGGAGTCTTATTACATTGTTCTTAGAGTAAGGATGTTGTGAGAGGCAACATTTTATCAATGTTGAGGCATTTTCCCCTTTTATTAGCCTCAAGAGAGGAGGGTCAAATGACGGATTGTGGCTTGAGGTGATATTGTCTTCCAGCTACTTGTAAAAAACAGACCAAAGCATCAAAGTTCGCCCATGTGATCAGACTCTTCAGTACCAAAGTTGTGTTGTGTTTTGTTTTTAATGAAATAACTGATCAGTGTTAAATGCTTTGTCATCTACATGGGGCTAATGCCAGCTCTGTAGAGAGCAGACACCATAAACCCCACTAGCTCACAGAGGACTTATCCTAGAGAAATTGTTCAAACTGAGGTACAAATGTTTATCTGTCTTTAAGTCTACAGTGTCTGAAGGTGCTTTCAAATACTTTGCCACACCTAGAATTTTGATATAAACATCATAGAACTCTCTAATATTATATATTGAGGATCCATTATTTCATCAGGGAGAGCCCTCCACCAACTCAGTTTCCACTCTTATATACCTTAAATGATTGTCATGGATGATTAAAAATATGGTCATGTGGCCAACTGTGATGATAAACCTCCAAACATAGCCGAGTTGGGTCAGCAGTGAATGACCTCAGTGGAGCACCAGAATGATGTTGCAGCATTAAAATCTAAACTTACCAACACTGCTCCTGATGTATGTTTTTTAAAAAACTAAAAGTATTTTATTATTTTCCAGTTACATGTAGAAATAGCTTTCAGCATTTGTTTATATAAGATTTCTAATTTCAGATTTTTCTCCCTCCCCCAGACAGCAGGCAATCCAATATAGGTTTTATATATATATGTGTGTGTGTGTGTGTGTGTGTGTGTGTGTGTGTATTATATATGTGTATATATATATAATACACACACACACATATATATACACACACACCTATACACACACACACACACACACATATATATATATATATACACACATACATAACAACATTAAACATATTTCTGCATCAGTCATTCTATAAGAGAAGAATCAGAGCAATAAGGAAAAACCTCAAAATAGGAAAACAACAGCACAAAAACCAAAAGAAATGGCACGGTTCGGTCAGTATCCATATTCCATAGTTCTTCTTTCCGGACTGGGAGAGCCTTTTCCATCATGAGTCCCCTGGAATTCTCTTGTTCCACTGTATTGGTGAGAAGAACCCAGTCCATCACAGTGGATCAACACGCAATGTAGGTGACACTGTGTACGATGTCTGATGTACTTTTTGAAAACTAGTCCCTCCAACCAGTTATATTTGGTAACCGACATGTTTGCCTTTGGACGTGCTCTTTGTAGTCCGTGTTTCTATATAAACATTGCTATAGATAACCCTGGTGGTTGTGGGTGTTGCTTTGGAGGGCGCAGCTGGTCACTGATCTCATAGCCACCCCCTTTGTCCCCAGAGAGTTCATCAGTGGGTTTCAGTTATTAGCTCTGGGACAATATAATGACCATCAAGTCCACATGGCCCCCTTCTCTGCTGCTTTATGAGATTCATATTAAATGGAAAGTTAGAAGTCAAATCAGAATAGTGCAGAGCCGCCCACTCGGGAAACCTCCTAACATTTGGATAGTTTAGGCAGAGGTTTGGCTCTGTCCTAACTTGGGCTGATGTCTATGTAGAACTAACTCTTGGCCTCCGTACTAGAAATGTGGCGTACGTAAATGAGCAGATCATGCTATGGCCTCTGTTAGTATAGAAATACCAAGAGAGCTACTTAAGAGAAAAGCAGGCCTTTTCATAGAAATCCCTCAGTCCTTGAAGAGAAGATGAGCACCAGTTGTGGCTTAACCCTGAGGCCTCGCTCCTTAGACGGCAATGGCCCTCCTTAAGCTGACTCTTTTCTGCTGCTGCTCAGCCCTAAATTGTCTTTCTCATTTTGCTTTTATTCTCTTCTTTCCCACTTAGCTCATTAAGGCCTGGGTAATGGTGGAAAGTTGGCTCTGTTGTTCATTGCCACGGCTACTTAGCTATTGAGGTCCCCCTGCCTCTGCCCAGTCTGTATTTCACAAGACTGTATGTCTCTAAAATACCAGGGCGTGGGCCAGCTCAAAAATTGTGACAGTCTCAAATCACTCTCAGTTTTGAAGAGCTCATGCTTGTCCCCCTGAACCACCAGTCCCAACATGTAAGTCACAGTTTCTAAACTCAAAATAAGGGTATAGTTTTCAAGCTCTTTGGTTCCAGAGGACCTTTTTATACTCTTAAAATTATTGAGGACCCTCCCAAAGAGCTTTTATTTATTTTGAAAGTAGTTTTAACCTCATAGAGGGTCTCAAGAACCACCAAGGGTTTTAGGGCAGAGGTATCAAACTCTTGGGAATCCCTGTAAAATTCCCTAGTGTTGCTGAATCAGATTAAAATGTAAGTTTGGTAGGGAGATAAAACACATGTACACAAGAAAAGTTAAACAATGAATAAAAGGAAGAAGTGGAGTGTTCTGGGATGTCAAGAAGAAAGGGCACTTCCACCTGGGGGGAGTCAGGAAAGATTTCACAGATGAGTTGGAATATGCATATGTACATATAAGATCTCCATCATCTCTCACCCAGACTATTGCAATCACCTAATTGGTCTCCCTGCCTCAAGACTCTCCTGATTTTAGGTTATCCTAAAGATAATTTAAGAATGATTAGACTACCTTAAAGCCATGATCAAAAAAGAGCCTAGACATCATCCTAGAAGTTATCAAGGAAAACTGACCCGATTATCCTAGAGCTGGAGGGTAAAATGGAAAGAATCTACCAATCACCTCCTGAAAAAGATCCCAAAATGAAAGCACTGAGGACTATTATAAACAAATTCAGAGCTTCCGAGTCAAGGAGAAAATATTCCAAGCAGCTAGGAAAAAAAATTCAAGTATTATGGAGCCACAGTCAGGAAAACACAAGATTTAGCAGCTTCTACATTAAAGGATCAAAGGGCTTGGGAAATGATACTCTGGAGGGCAAAGGAACTCGGACTACAACCAAGAATCATCTACCCAGCAAAACTGTGTGTAATCCTTCAGGGGGAAAATGGGCATTCATTGAAATGGAGGACTTCCATATACTTCTGATGGCAAAAACCAAAGCTGAGTAGAAAACCTGACTTTCAAATATAAGACTCAAAGAGAAGCATAAATGGTAAACAGGAAGGAGAAATCATACAAGATTTAATAAGGTTAGACTGTTTACATCCCTAAATGGGAAAATGATACTTGTAACTCCTAAGAACTTTGTCATTGTAGGGCAGTTAGAAGGAATATACAGACAGAGGGTATGGATAAGAGTTGAATATGATGGGACGGTGATCTAAAAGAATTAAGGAGTGAGAAGAAGGAATGCACTGGGAGAAAGGCAAAAGGAGAGATAGAATCAGCTAAATTATCTAATGTAAAAGAGGTGCAAAGAAAGCTTTTACAATGGAGGGGGAAATGGGGAACGTGGTGGGGTGGGGTACTTAAACCTTACTCTCATCAGAATTGCCTTAAAGGGGGAAAAACATACATACTCACTTGGGTGTCGAAACCCATCTTACCCTACAGGATAGTAAGAGGGCAAAGGAATAAGAGAAGACTTGGAGAGTGGGGAGAGATAGAAGGGAGGGCAAATTGGAGGAGGCAGTAATCAGAAGTAAAACACCTTTAAGGATAGACAGGGTGAAAGGAGAGGGAGAGGATAGATGGGTGGCAATAGGATGGAGGGAAATATACAATTGGTAATCATAGCTGTGAAAAAAAAAATTTATAGTAGCATCTCTGATAGAGACCTCATTTCTTAAATATATAGAGGACTGAGTCAAGTTTATGAGAATAGGAGTCATCCTTCAATTGATAAGTGGTCAAAGGATATGAATAGGTAGTTTTCAGGCAAAGTGATCAAAGCTATCTATAGGCATATGAAAACATGCTCTAAATCACTATTGATTAGAGAAATGAAAATTAAAACAAGTCTGAAGTGCCACCCCACACCTATCAGATTGTTTAATATGACAGAAAAGGAAAATGACAAATGTGGGAGGGAATGTGGAAAAACTGGGGCACTAATACATTGGTGAAGTTGTGAACTAATCCAACCATTCTGGAGAACAATTTGAAACTATGCCCAAAGGGCTATAAAAATATAATCCAGCAATACCACTCCTAGCTCTGTGTCCCAAAGAAATTAAAAAGAAAAAGGGAAAGGACCCACATGTACAAAAATATTTATAGTATCCCTTTTGTGGTGGCAGAGAATTGGAAATTGAGGGGATGCCCATCAATTAGGGAATGACTGAACAAGTTGTGGTAGATAATTGTGATGGAATATTGTTGTGCTGTAAGAAATAATAAGCAGACCAAAAAAGAAAGAAAGAAACAATGAGCAGAATGGTCTCCAAAAAACCTGGAAAGAATGCAAAGTGAAATGAGCAGAACCAGAAGAACATTGTACAGAGTAACTGCATTATTGTATGATGACCAACTATGAGTAAGTTAGCTGTTCTCAGCAATACAGGGACCCAAGACAATGCCAACAGACTTTTTTGTTGTTGTTGTTTTTGTTTGGGGTTTTTTTGGTGAGGCAATTGGGGTTAAGTGACTTGCTCAGGGTCACACAGCTAATAAGTTGTCAAGTGTCTAAGGCCAGATTTCAACTCAGGTCCCCCTGACTCCTGGGCCAGTACTCTATTCACTGTGCCACCTAGCTGCCCCACCAACGGACTTATGAAAAATTATATACATCTCCAGATAAAGGACTGATGGAATACAAATGCAGATTGAAGCATACTTTTTTCAAACTTTTTTCTTTTTCTTTTTCTTTGTTTGTGGGCTGTTTTTTGGTCTGTGTTTTCTTTCACAACATGACATATAGAAATATGTTTTGCATGATGGCACATGTATAACCTATATCAAATTGCTTGCCTTCTCAATGTGGGAAGAGGAAGGAGGAAAAGAATTTGGAACTCAGTTTTTTAAAAAGAATGTCAAAATTGTTTTTACATCTATTTGGGGCTGGAAATAAAATATTTTTAAAAGATTAATGTAGACTATATGTGGAGAGAAAGCAGGGAGAGAGAGAGAGAACATAGACAAGGAGAACAGCTCTAGGGTTATACCAGTCACCCAAGCAAAAGGCTATTATGACACGTGCTAGATAGAAGCAGTGGTGGCTGAGAGATTTCTAACGTAGGTATAAGAAGGGCCTAGTCGAGGACTGGCCATGAAGAGAGAGGGAGAGTATAAAGCCAAAAAGCACACCAAGTTGTTCAAACTAGGCAACTGGAAGGGTTTTCAGAAGACACTTAGAGGAGACAGCCCCATCTCCAGAGGAATCTGCTAAGCTGAGGGAGCAGTGACCTTCTCTCTTTAGGGTTCTAGCAGTCAGCCTGAGAAGTTGGGACCAGTTTTTAACCCAATCACCAATGACCCAAAGTCAACCAACTAACTGATAAACTGAAACAGGTATGAGGAGCTTGGTGATGAATTCCAAGGTGGAATATGCGCTTAAGAACAGTCCTTTTTCAAATAAAATCTTTGCAGTCGTATTTTCTAAGTACTCTTTTCATCATTTGTTTGCAGCCTGTCAATCAAGGACACCACTATCAGAAAGAAATGGATCCTCCTTCTCCTTCTAACCCTCGGTAAGCAATCATCCGCTCTCCCGATGATGAGTGTAAACTGCTTAGAAGACTGACTTGGCCTTTGTTCGGTCTGTTTTTCTTAATAAATGCTAATCATGACTTTTCTTTCTAATTGGCAAGGGACAATTCTTTATATGTTCAAAGTATTTTCTATAACTTTAAAGTAAAGTCTACTTCTGTGGATCTAAATAAGCATTTCATGTTTCAGAATTTCTCGGCTCCAAATACCACTATTTTTAAAACCTTCTGAGGTTTATAAAGGAACGTTGGATAATGCAATCAAAGCTCACCATTATTACTCATGACTTACGTGGACATGCTGTTTTCAAGTTTACAAAGTGCTTTTTCATGGCGATGCAAGTATTATTGTGCCCGTATTCCATAAGGGAAGCCTGACTACTTGGGGAAAGCAAAGTCTAAATGAGATACCTTGTAAATGAATTAGCTTGAATTACTTTCCGTTACACAAGTTACTCAGCAACACTTGTTGTCTTACCAAGAGCCATAAACTGTTATCAGATATAATCACTAGGTAAGAAGGATATGGAATTTGTGTGTGCTAACGTTGCCCTTTCCTTTATAAATAACTGTTTCTGAAGCACTTAGAGGCAACTTAATGTCTTTAGAATAAATGTGTTGCCTGCCCGTTTGTCTGCATCTTTCATTTCCTAGAGGTCGAGCATCACTTTTGGAATCAGGACTTGAATGCACATCTCACCTCTTTACTAACCCAGGGAAAGCCTCAGCACTTCCAGACAACTCCCTGAGATTCCATGTTTTGTAGGAATTGGCAGCTTCCTTCAGTGGAGGGAGTTCCCAGACCAAGAGTTCCTCCATGCAAGTTCAAAGCAGAAAAAAATTAATTTTATGAGCAACACCTTATTTTTCTACATGATGCAAGAGTAAATCACCCTTCCTCCCAAACAGCATAGATCCTAAATTAATGACATTGCGGTACAGGAGGGTGGCAATATGATGTGGTGGAAGGAACCCAGCTTTGGCCTCAAAGTGGGATGGAGCCCAGCTTCTGGGCTTCCCTGAATCACCTGGCCAGCAGGGAGACTTTTAGCCAATAAGCACTGTCTTTGGACATCCATCTCTTTTTATGTAAACAGAAGGATTTAACGATGCTCTCAAAGGCCCCTCCCAGTCTCAGCTGCTGTCTGCTTAGAGCTGCTGAGCTACTTGGGGCATCACAAGAGACCAATAAGACTGAGCATCCAAATAAGACACAAAAGAAGTCTCATTACTTCATAATCAGGCTTCATATTTTCACTTGCAGGTGTGATCTGTTTACAGAAGATGAGGGATTTTCTGACTTAAATTCTATAAGTTTAAATTGAAAACACTTTCTGCATAGAAATGTAATATAAGATAGTATACTTGAGTTCCAGAAAGTGGCTCTGCAGGTACAAGATTGGGCGGGGGTGATCAGAAGGTGTTTCAGTGGACAACCAGCTCCCTCCGAGATGGCAGGGTGACTTGACCCCTAACTATGCTCATGTGCTCCGAAAGTGGCTGAAGAGAGGCCCACCTTCCGGGAGTAGGGAGCTTCTGTTTTCCTAAGGTCCTCTGCCCTGGTCAGTCTTGGACACCGCCTTTTGGAAAAGGCCCAGGGGGAGGTAACCGGGATGGCTCAGTGCCTCCTCAGCTCAATAGAGCGTGTGTGTTATGTCACTCAGTAAATGTTTAATCACTCAGCAAAGGTCATTTACATTTTCATTTATTGAAATTAAAAGCCAAATTTCTTCAGGAAAAAAAATGTAGTCAACTTAATTTGCCAGTATGTTCTCCACCAGTTTTCCTAGAAAATTGTTTTACAGTCAATCAGAGAATCAGTAAATTACCTATCAGGCCGTTGTGTCATAAATTCAGCAGCCTTTGTGATTTGCCAAGAAGGCATTATTGGGCTATAAATATAAAAGGTGATAAAATTATGAGGTCAGCATGTATCATCATATAAAAATTGGAGAAATCGTATCTTGTTAAAAAAAATTTATAACGTATAATTGAAAGCCATGCCTCATCTCGTGACATTTATTTATTTTATAGCTTAGCAACTATGTCCCAGGCTATTATACCCCAGAGTAAAGAACATACTTTAAAGGATACAGATAATTAAAATGGAAAAATAAAAGAATTCTGAAGGAGCCATAGAAGTAGGAGCCTATCATTCTACCCACTTAGCTCAGTTGCCTTTCCAGCACAACTTCTGGATTTGACCCTGAAAGGTCAGCATGTTAGGCCTCAGGAGGAAGAAACATGAGTCTCTGCATGAGACTGGTGCCCTTTTTACTTCCTAGATGCTGATATTTGGTTAGAATGGAAGAAGTCGAGATGATTAGAAGACACAACCACTAAGGAAACAAGGGCTCGACTAAGTGGTGACGGGATGTCACCCATGCCTTAAGTTGTTGGTGTTTGTTGGGTTGTGTGTTTTTTTTCAGATAATCCACAGAGTTGGTAACCTGAAGGAGTTTTCTCCATATCTGATTTCTGAGATGAAAACAATTCAAATGTCATAAACACATTCAGTGAAATGTTTTCTCTTATCAAAGTAAAAGATATCAACGGGAATATGAATGATGGGAAGAGAAGACAGGTTTACTCACATGTTGTCTCCCCTTAGACTGTAAGGCATTCAGGGCTACCATTGAGTACAGTGTTAGCAGACGCTAATTGCGTAGCCTCCTTATCTATTCTGTTAGGAAACTAGCCTTGTTGAGTAACTTGTAACTGACAGTAATGAAAATTCATTAATTTAAGAGGTGTCTAAATCAGACCTTGGCTTTTGCCCTTCTTACACAAGGGCCTGGCATGTAGGAAGCACCTAATAAATAAATGCTTGTTGATTGATTGGTCATATGGAAAGAGCTGGCAACAGATGGACAACATAGGGTTGAACTAGCATCCTTGACGTTAGGTATGGGGAAACTGAGGAAGGCCTCCAGAACATTGGATCCACTCTGTTCTCCTCCTGCACTTATGAGTGGACATGGACATCAGAAATCTCTGAGCTGCAGTCTGCACTGTTGGAGGGAGCTCCCAAATCAGTGAGATCCCACGTCCGCTTGAGTATTGGAGAACATTAAAGGAATCTGTCATACAGGCAGCTAAGTAGGGGCTACAATGCATAGAGCACTGGGCCTGGAGTCAGAAGAACCTGAGTTCAAATCTAGCCTCAGACACTAGCAGCATGCCCCTTGGCAAATCACTCAACCTCTGTCTGCCTCGGTTTTCTCATTTGTAAAATTGGGATAATAATAGCACCAACCTCACAAGGTTGTTGTGAGAATCAAACGAGATTCTTATAAAGCATTTAGCACAGTGCCTGGCACATAGTAAGTGCTGTATTTATTTATTCATTCATTCAGTTATTTATTTGTTTCTCACTTATTACTGTACACGATTAGGATTATTAAGGCCAGGGCAGGAATCAGATGATACAGGCAAGAAGAGAATACAGGGAAATAGAAGGAATGGAGAGGTCTGACGTAGATGGATTTAACTTTAAGAATTACTCTAGGGGCGGCTAGGTGGCACAGTGGATAGAGCACCAGCCCTGGAGTCAGGAGGACCTGAGTTCAAATGTGGCCTCAGACGCTTGACACTTACTAGCTGTGTGACCCTGGGCAAGTCACTTCACCCCAATTGACACACACACAGACTTACTCTGTAACTCACATTTATTTAGCACTTTTCCTACAAATGTAGGTCTTAGAGCAGAGGAGTTAGACACAGTCTTGTTAGGGCTGGGTGTAACTCTTCTAACAGTGTGACCTGGGGAGTAAAGCAGCATCCCAAGCCCTGAGTTTCCCACACTGCCTCTTAGGAGAACAGTGGCCTTGAGGAGGTCCAGAAGTGCCCGTTGTGACCCCAGACATTTCAAGGGGGTGGGTCAGGAAAGCAATGCCGCCATCCACCATGCAGAGAAAGGCTGCCTCTTCTAGACTCAGACATCCTTTCAAAGCAAGCAAAGTGGATGTCATTTTCGGGTTAACACAGTTTATTTTCAAATGCCTTCTGGTATTCTAGGTTTTGCTCTGTTCTCAGAGCAGGCACATTTATTTATATGTTTGTTTAGAGTCCTCCAAACAGTTGAGGATATTTTTGCTTAGTCCTTGATTTTATAAAATAAGCCATGATTACCTTCTGGGTAGCAGCATCTAGAGATGGAGCCCATAATCAGGGCCTTCTTTCAGAGTATGATGACACTTGCTATTCTTGCTTCAGCTTAGATAAATCGAGAGTAAGAGTAGTGAGAGGCTTGCGAAGACTTGGGGGGAAATATCAAAATAGTTTAACAGAAATAAAAAATTTGTAAAATAACTCTAAAATAGCCAAGCAGAAGTAGATAGCACAGCCTTTTAAAAAATGCATCTCTTATCTCTGTGCTAAAAATGTCACTGTTGGTTGTGTTGGGGCTGGAATTCTTGGTGGCTCTGGCCCATGTTTATGCGCTGTAAACTTCTCTCTATCTATAATTGGCCGATAAAGTCCTCCAGTCTTTGACAGATGATTAATACGCACTGACCTCGCTTCACCCTAGCTCAGCAGAGGCTGACTGAAGCAAGCTCTCTTTTCCTTGTCCCCTACATGTATTACATTGGACTGAGTCTATTGTCACCATTTGTCTCTTTTCTGCAGGCTTGAGGATTTCCAAATAGAGTAAATTGTATGTGTTTCTTTCTATTGGTTAATAATTTTTCCAAACACAAAGAAAATTTATCAGTTTTAAAACCATTATTAAGTTTTATATGCATCTCATGTTTTTATGGTTTTGTCTTCTTCTATGACTATCTTCAAAATTAGCACTATTAACAATGAAGTGATTTTAATTCATCTTAATCTATCAATATTTTGTTACTAACAGTAGCTAACATTTATATAGCAATTTATGGTTTACAATGCGCTTTGTAAGATTATCTCATTTGTTCCCTACAACATCCCTGGGAAGTAGGTGCTATTATTGGCCATATTTTACAAATGAGGCTATTGAGACTGAGAAAGGTGAAGTGAATTGACCAGGATAGCACATCTAATAAAAGCCCAAAATAGGATTCAAACTCAGGTCTTCCTGACCCCAAGTCTCCCCCTCTATCTACCATGCCACCTACCTTGCCTTTTAAGAGCATATTTTATATGTAATTCTTTCAGACCATAATACAGTATGAAGTTTTCATTAAATCATCAGGACAGGTACTTTAAAAATATATTACATAGGTTCTCTATTTTCTGAATCTGATTTATAGGAAGTAAAATGCCCAGTGTTTGAGGGCAGGGCCTTAGTTCGGTTTCTTCTTTGCTTTCTCAAGACCCAGCTTAGTGGTTTGGCCCACAGTGGGTCTTTAATAATTGCTGATCAAATTGGATGGGATGAGATGGAATTGGATGGGATGGGATGGGAACTGATTGGTTGGAATGAGATTGGATTGGACTAGATTGGATCAAATTTGATCGAATCAGACTGGATTGGATCGGATGGTTTGAACAGGTGCCAAATCTGAAGTGAAAAATATTCACCCCTAGCCAGAGCTTGGATCCCTGCAGCAGTCAAATGGAATTCAACCTTTTGGGACTTTTTGAGGAAGATTTTTACCTAATTTTCTGTACAGATGCAACTAATGCTGTAGTTTTGATTATAGTGAGCATAAATTTTGATTTAAGTGATTCTTATTTGGGATGGCTTTTTTTTTTCTTCTTTGCGGCCACAACAATAGCTAAAATGTGATTGAGCCAAACTCATCAACAGTGCCTCATTAGTCTTTTTGTGTGTGTGTGTGGGGGGGGGGGTTGGGGGTTTTTTGCAGGGCAATAGGGGTTAAGTGACTTGTCCAGGGTCACACAGCTGGTAAGTGTCAAGTGTCTGAGGCCAGATTTGAACTCAGGTCCTCCTGACTCCAGGGCTGGTGCTCTACCCACTGCGCCACCTAGCTGCCCCTAAGGTAAACAACTTTTAACAGATTTAAGTGTGTTCATAATTATGTTATTGCTCTAGTGACTCTTCCCCATCCATTCATTTAAAATTTTAAAAAGAAATTCTTATCCTCCTAGCCATTCATTAAGACAAACCTGCTAGAATCTGCAGCTCAAGCCAACAGAAGGTTGTTGGGCACTGCATGTGTAAAGAAAATAGATGGTGCTGAGACAAGACTAGTTAGAAGTTAGCTTCAGGTATTTTGTCACAGCTTTGTTCACAAAATAAATGGCCTCATTGCATTTGACAAGCTGATCGACGTTTTACTAAGTACAAGAGCATTTGGACCAGAAGAAGAGTAAAGCCCAATGATAGTTTATAACTGATAAGCTTCATTATCCTTTATTGGACGGAGATTAAATGTGAACTAGCTGGAATTTTGCAGAAGAGCATACTGTCTTTCTCAAAATCCTTAATGCTATTTATTTGCCAAGCTAATAGACTTATAAACAGATGAATCAAAGCAATTAAGGTAAAGAAGAGCTTAATATTTTCTGTTAAATTAGGTAATAAAACACTTTCAAGCTTTTTTTTCAATTGACTCCATTTGTATCATCTCAATAGTGAGCCACAAAAACCTACAATCTGGGCCTCTCGTCAGCCCATGATAAAAGGAAGGTAGAGCCTAAAAGAAAATTACCATGTAGCTATCATTAGAAAAGAATTGTCTGCCAGCTAAAATCTTTTAGTGCAATTCATCTTTATACAGCTTAATGAAATGATATCTTCTTCTTCACTGCTAGAGGCTGAGAAAAATCTATTCATTAGCCACTAACGTTGGCAGAAAATTCTATTATGTTTAGTGTTTGGACTCCAGGACCAGTGAATTCTCTCCATATTTTATCATTGCCCTTTTTTTGACCTCTTTAATGAGACTTGCTAAAACCTGAAATTGCCTTACTTTGCAAAGTACAATTAATTTACATTAGAAGTCCGAAGGGAAAAAAAAAGTTTTTATTTTTATTGCTGGAATAATGAAAGGAATGGGAACAAGTAAGAACCCAAGTGACGTTCTGTAAATTTGCTTGTGATTTTCCAAATCTCAATTCTAGCAAAAAGAAAGTTGCACCAAGGCATACAGTAAATGAAGATATTATGTATTAGGGATGGAATGAATCTGTCACTTTGACGGATTGCGTGGCAAAGAACAGATTAACAGATTACTCATAGTCAGAATGCAGCTCGGTGTGAAAAATGTGCAGGAAATGATAAGTGTTGGTTTGTGCTGATTTAATGATATTTTTAAACTACAATAACACTCTCAGAGTATAATGTAATAAAGCACTTGCCTTGCATTTTTTAATAATCAACATATTGCCAGTTTGACCTTAAAATAGTTTTGATATCCTTCTTAAAATACTTAGCTTTCGAATCAGTAAACAGCACTGTCTGAAATACCAGAAACAGTGACCTTACAGAAATCTTTAGAAAGGTTTGTAGTCAGAATCTTTTCTGAAGCTTGCATTGAAAATACAGATTTTAATTCACGTATTTTGCATAATAATGTCACATCTATTTCTTGAGACGATTAAATTTTTTCAACAGAAATTGTGACCTTCCATTTAGGATTTACATAAAACCAAAACCGTTTTCTCAGTGAAAATCCTCTGTAAATGCTGTTGAATTATCTTCATATTTCCAGAATACTTTTTTATATTTGGAAACATTGTTGTATATATAAGAAGGGTTCATATGCTTGGATTGGTGTCATTAGAAACCATGGACCATTTGAGAGTAAAATGACTGCATTATATAATAGGAAGAATGTCAGGTTACATCATTCTAGATTCCCATTGGAATTCAACACCCTGAACTTAGAATTGTATAGAAAACCTTGGTTTTGTAATGTGTGCATTGCTGTTGGTTTTTTTACTGATGGACACCAGAGCAAAGCCTGATATATTTTTCATATAAATTAAAAATTGTAATTGGTGTAAAATAGCTTCAATTACATAAAGCGACACTGTCACGGCATTGCCAAGTATCCAAATAAAATCTCTGTTGCCTATAAACTATCTAATTATGCTACCAAGTTCATATAAAGATTTTAATATGAGGGTTAGGTCATTTTGTATTGACTTATCCTCTCACTCAACCTCTGGTAGTTTTACATAATAAGATACAATGAACCTTATATGCAAATTAAAGATCACTTTGCCTTTCTAAGCACTTTGATGGACTCCAAACACAAGTGAGTAAGTGCAATCCACAGGAACTCATCTGGTTTCAGGCAGTCATGTTTTACATCCAAGTGAAATTTAGCCCAAGAGCTCAGCAGGTTTTAGTTGTTCCTGTCTCCTTCAGTACATTCATTTGCAGGTCTTTGGGTAAAGAAAAAGACTTCAAGATGAAGATATAAAAAAGATCACAAAGTAGCACACTTAGAAGGGACTAATGGTACCATCTGATCCAATCAAAACCTGATCAAATATCTCTCTAATTCCACAAGTAGTCATCTGTATTGAAGTCCTCCCTTGAAGGGGAGCCCACTACTTGCCAAGGCAGCCTGTTGCGCTTTTAGACAGTTCTCCTTTTCCCCCCTAAACTCTCCCTTCTTTCTAACTTTCCTGTTACTCTCCTTTGTTCAGGGCATCAACATCCCTCCCAATCCCCCAGGCTCCAAACCCACTACTCCTCACACTCATTCCCCCATCCCATCTGTTGCCGAAGCCTGTGGACTCTATCTAGGCAACACCTCTTGTAAATGGCCCTCCTCTCTTCTGACACTGCCTCAGCCGTGTTGCAGAACCTCATCCCCAAGGCCTAGACCATCACAGTGGCCTTAGTGCCTTTGCACTCCAGTCTGACCTCTCCTCAGCTGTCACACTGTTCTTCTTAAAGCCTAGGTCTGACCTCATGGTCCTCTTCAATAAACTCCCTATCCCTTCTAGGTTCAAATATAAAATACTGTTTGACTTTTAATGCCTCTTCCTACCTTTCCAAACTTCTTGTGACTTACTGCTCCCCTCCACATATGTCACTACCCAGTGACACTGACCTCCTTGCTGTTTCTCCAAGGATTTTCACTGGCTGTCCCCATACCTAGAGCATTCTCCCTCCTCATCTTCACCTCCTTTCTTCCTTCAAGGCTCAGCCAAAGTTCCACTTTCTACAGGAAGTCTTTGCTGATGCCTTGCCCATGTGGATCACCCCCAAGTTGCCCTGTGCTCATATACGTACAGTTGTTGGCATGCTATTTCCCTCGTGAGGTTGTAAGCTTCTTGAAGACAGGGAATGTCTCGTCTTTTTGGTATCCCTGGCATTCGAGATAATACCTGGTAGATAGTGTGCACATAATACTTATTGGCTTGACTTGAGTCTAATCATTAGAAAGGTTTCCCCCTTACGTATAAGCTTAAATTGGCCTCTATGACTTTTACCCATTTGTTGCTAGGTTTTCCCTTTATGATCAAGCAGGATCAATTTAGTTCTTCAACTGGGTGGCCCTTCAGATACTAAATATGTAGACACAGCTGTCTTATCCCCCTAAGCTTCCTCCTCTCCGTTATAAGTAATGCTAGTTCCTTCAATCACTTCTAATGTGGCATGGCTCTCCCCTCACTGACCTCACTCTGGTTTGTCAGTGTTTATCCCAAAGGGGGCATTTATAACTAAACAATACTGCAGAAATCGCCGGACTAAAGCAAAACCAGCAACCCCCTTTTTCTGACTGTACAATTCCCTCAAGCAGCCCTTCCTAGGGTTTCCTAATACTATGCACCCAGAAATTTATTCATGTCTTTATTATCCTCTCAGTAGAGAAGTGAGATTTTCGTTGGCTGCAATATTCTTCATGTGCAGTTTGGGGGGGGGGGCAAGGCAATGAGGGTTAAGTGACTTGCCCAGGGTCACACAGCTAGTAAGTGTCAGGTGTCTGAGGCTGGATTTGAACTCAGGTATTCCTGAATCATGGGCCATTGCTTTATCCACTGCACCACTTAGCTGCCCCACAGCTACAATATTCTTTACATTGTCAGATAGGGACATGGATGGCTTTGTGTTTCTCAGGGAACCTCTATGATATGAAGACAAAGGGTGTTAGTCAAAAAGTTGTCTCGAAGAGGACCATGGACAGCTCTCCATGCTTCTCTACCAAATCCCCCTACTTAGGATGCCATGTACCCCTTAAAGGCAAACGTTACCTTTGTCCTCCTCTCCGTAAGCCTAGCACTTTGCATAATACTTTTCAGGTAGCAAGTACTTAATAAGGAAAGCTATGTTGAATTTGAAGTAGGAATCAAATTACCATCAGGGTGCTATACAATTAAAATCTAATTACCCACCTTGTTTCTTTCTGCTGAATCTCACATACCAACATGTGCTTCTCCGGCTAATTTGCTCTCAGTCTTGTCAGACTTATGGTCAGAAATTTTGAAACAAGCAATAAAATTTTTGATGAATTTTCTTTCTTTGTTTTCAGCTGATGAGTTACCATTAGTGATTTTGTTATAGTTTGTTTTCTTTCACAGGATCCTGGGTCTAAATTTAGAAGGAGCCTCAGTTGTGTTCTAAAGGAGGCTGAGGGATTCTGTGAGGTGGAGGCAAGGAGGCCAGCCAGGCCGAGGGGGCAGACAGCTTGTACAGAGTCAGGGAGACGGGACCGAGGCTGCACCATGTATGGGAGCCTAAGAGTCTGGGAGGATGAGTTCTGTGACATGGGTCCAGAAAGAGAATTGGAACCAGAGTAGTAGGAAGGACTTCAGATCCTCGTGGTGTCAGGGAGCCCAGAGAGCTTCTTGAGGAGGCCAGGGATTTGGTCAGACCTGACCTTGAAGAATATCCGTTTGGCAGCTGTGATTCAGCCAGTTATGTGAGTGGACATGTGGTCTGAGTCCAAGCCGGACTCAGATAATTACTAGCTGTGTGACCCCGGGCAAGTGATTTCATATCTTCTGATTCGGTTTCTTCAGCTATAAAGTGGGGATAATAATGGCACCTACCTCCCAGAGCTGTTGCAAAAATAAAGTGATATATCTTCAAAGTGCTTTTCAAACCTTAAAGCATTGTATAAATGCTAGTTATTATTCTGGTTGTTAGGACAAAAGCTTGCCTCTCCCCTTCTCATATTATGTCACAATTACTCTCTCTTTCTCTCCTCCAGTCAACTGAAGATGGAAACTGCAGAAACTGAAACTGCAGATCCCCTCTTCACATCAGGATGTCTTTCCCACCATTGCCATTCTCAGCAGTGAGAATGGAGTGGTTTGCCATTTCCTTCTCCAGCTCATTTTACAAATGAAGAAACTGAGGCAAACTAGATTAAGTGTCTTGCCCAGGGTCACACAGCTAGTAAGTGTCTGAGGCTAGATTTGAACTCAGGAACCTGAGTCTTCCTGACTCCAGGCCCAGTGCTGTATCCACTACGCCATCTAGCTGCCCTTGTGACGCCCTCACACTAACGTTTTAATTAGAACTTGAGGTTTGATTTTTTTCTGCAAATTAATCCATGTTTAATATTTGGCCCATCTTACGGCTAGTAAATGCTTGGCTCCTCACCCTCCAGCGTGGCACTTTGTGCGTTCAACAAGTACTTTGGTCAAGTGTAGACCTTGCTTACTGAGTAAGGTAAATGCTTCCTGCTTGCTCACTGTGTTTTGTAGCAAATCTGTTTTAAGTACTTGGAAGTGGCTTGTGTATATAAACTTGCTTCCATTGTCTTGGGAAGATACCGTCAGCCTTCCTTCAGTCCAGGAAACCTTGGAATAGCTGGAAGAGGGGAAAGAAACCCCCTGCTCCGCAAACCCGTAAAGTCTGGTTTCCAGCCCTACTCGCCAGCGTCTCCACGGTGCCCTCTTGGGAAGCCTGTGTCTCCGCATGGCCTGGAGGAGAAAGTAAGCGCTCCTCAGCACAGCATTTCAGGCCCTTCCCAGGCTGGCTCCAGCTTGCTCACCTCTCCAGCCTTTTTCCTTCTCCTCCGCTCCATCAGAGACATCTGCTCTTCCGGACTCTCCTCCGGCCCTTCCAGGCCATCCCGCAGGCCTGGATGCACGTCGCCCCTCAGAGCCGGGCCAGAGTGGGTGTGTAATAGACGCCTGTTCCATGGCGCGATCCCAGTGACACCCCACCACCACGCCCGCCGCCCTGGTGTTTCTTACAGTGAACTAGCAGAAAGTGGCTTCTGGGCTCTTCGTTGTGACCATTTGGGTCGATTCTTCATCTGCTCCGGCTTCCTCATTTGTTAAGCAGAGCTCTGCCTTCCTCCTTCATGGGGCTGTGATGAGGTCACGTGATAGGAGACGTGCTAAAACACTTGTAAAATCAAAAAGTTCATTTAAAAGCAGCAGCAGTAAAAGTATCACCATTATCGGTACACTTTAGAATTTCAACTTCCTGGGGAACATACTCCACAGGCAAGTTATGCAGCAGCCAGGGAAGAAGAGGAGGGAGAGGTCCCTGGCAGTGGTGGCTCTGGTTATCTGGGACTTGGCAGAGTCAGTGTCCTTCCCAGCTAACCAGAACAGCGATTCTGAACCTTCTTTATGTCATGGACCCCTTTGAAAGTCTGCAGACTCCATTCTCCAGATCACGGTTTTTAAATGTATAAAATAAAATAGAAAGGATTACAAAGCAAATCAGTCATGTTATCAAAATATTTGTTTAAACCAAATTCATAGATACCAGGTCAAGACTGCCTACAGACTTGATCCATAATGAAATTCTGAAAACTTTATGCTACCAGTATGTTCAAGGAATATTTTACTCTCATATCTAGTTTTTTTAATGCCCAACATTCAATATCATCAATATGTCACAATATTTTTCATTAATTGAAACATTACAATTAGTATCACATCATGCAACAGCTGAGAAATAACATCAGCCCAACTCAGGATCTTGTCAACTTTTTCCAGGGCTTTGTTTTCTTTTGCATACAAGCCAATACTGGGTAAAATTAAATTGTCATTCAGATAGCAGCACCTTTCTTTTCTCATAACACTTTTATTTTACTATTGAATTTGTGGGGGGAGGAGGTACATGTAGAAAACAAAATCAAATCAGTCCAAAATTTTGGGTTTTTTTATGGTTTGTCAGAGTTGATGGTGAAATTGCTATCTTTGATTCTTTCTCTAAACCCATACGTTTAAATCAAAGCATTCAGTTAAGCCCAGCCTGCCCTTTCTTTTCCGTGTAACTACCTCAGAGTCACATTGCTCTTTAAAAAATAAAAAGTTTGGATGTCATTTTCTTTTTATTCTAGCTCTAAGGTAATGAGCTATATTTAAAGTTAGAAAAATCATTGACGCTTCCAGTTCCTGATGTGACATGGCTTACATCGGGTGGCTTGCCAAAAATTAACATCAGTGCTGTGATCCTTAAAATATACAACTGTAGAATTACTTCAGATTGGATCTTTTTTCTGTCATTTACCAAGTTACTCCTACCCATTTAATCATCAAAATGATTACCATTCAGTTTTATAATTATGCCTCAGTCTTTTGGTTTATTTGAATGCTCAGGGAGAAGACAGGCAGCATGCAGGGCAAGGTGGAAAAAATCTTGGGAGCGAGGAAGTCCTGGAGCAAAGACCCAGCTGTTCCAGTCACTCCCCAGGGTGACCTTAAGCAAATCACTTCCCCTCTGCGGCCTCATATTCCTCATCTGGGAAAGGCCAGTGGGGAGGGTTGTACTATATAACCTCTGAGGCCCTTCACAGCTCTAGATTTATAAAATTCCAAATATTCTGGGAACGTTGTTTTTCATGGGTGGCCATTCTTGCTGGATCTTGGGAAATTTCTCATAGAAACCAAAAATCCAAACTGACAGCAGTCCCTGATGAGGAACAATTTTACCTCTGTGTTTTTAGAGCACAGAATTTCAGAGTTGAGAAGGCGCTCAATAGCTTTCTAATCCAAGCCATAGCTTAAACAAGAAACCCCCCCAACACCATACCCAGTGAGTGGTCATCTAGTCTTCCCTGGAAGACCTACAGTCAGGGGGAGCCCTCCAACCTAATCTAAGCCAACCATTTATTTAGGTGAGGAATACAAAGATAAAACAAAAAGCAGTGCCTGCCCTCGAGAATATGACAGTTGGTTAAAGAGATAGAATGTGGAAACAGCTATGTCCATGTTAATGGAGAGAGAGAGAGAGAGAGAGAGAGAGAGAGAGAGAGAGAGAGAGAGAGGAGAGGCAGCACCCTCCTGATCAGATTCAGCGGTGTCAGTAGCTGCAGGATAGAAAGCTCAATCAAAAGCATTTCTGCCTCCCAGAAGGAGACTAGACATCCCACTACAGATGACACACATCAGCAGCTTTATACATATGCGTGTGTGCTCACATAGATACATATATAAAATCATATGTATACATTTAATTATAATGTGCATGTATGTGTGTATATAGTCATTTGAGGGAGAGGGAGTGAGCACCAAGGGCCACTTTGGAAAGGATTCCTGTTGAACTGAGGACATAAGCTCTGAAGAAAGGATGGGATTCCAAAAAGTAGAGGTGAAACAGGAGTGTGCAGTCCAGGCTTGGGAGAGGGGGGAGGACGAGGGAAGACGACACAAAGCCGGGGAATAGGAGCCCAAGTGCTGAATTCAAAAACTAGCTAGGACACAGAGTGGAATGATGTGGAATGATGCCAAGTTGGCTTAACCAAAGCTATGTCAATATTAGAATTTTAATCACATTAATGTCATCTTTCTGAAGGATTCTAGAGCCTTGTACTCTTTGACACTAAGTTCAAAAGAACTAAATCCTACTGGAAATCCAGGGATTTTTCAATGATTTTATGGAACTTGAGACATGGTCAGGCCCCCCCAGGTGAAAGTCGGCCAACCTCTGAGGCAAAGGGCCTGTGATGAAAAGGATGACTTCATTCATTGCTTCTGGCTAAGCCCCAGTGAGTGATCCAAAGACAAAGATGGGGCAGGTAGGTGGTGCAGTGTATAAAGCACAGGCCCTGGATTCAGGAGGACCTAAGTTCAAATCCAGCCTCAGACACTTGACACTTACTAGCTGTGTGACCTTGGGCAAGTCACTTAACTCCCATCACCCCACAAAAAAACAAAGACAAAGATGAAAAGTCCCTGCCCTCAAGAAGCTGACATCCTGGCAAGGGAGGAAGGATACATTTTGAAGCTAAGTCTATATGAAATCTGTCAAGATAAATCATAAGGAATGTGGTCAGGAAGAGGCACCTCGCAAGTGTGGGCATCACCACAGCTTAGTGGCTAACCTGGGACGAGCACCAGTAAGAAGCCTGCCTGGCATGACCTCTTTGGCTTTCTGTACTACCTTTGGGTAAGCAGCCCGAGCTTTCACATGAACCACAGTGTAAATACTTTGTGGGTCACATTCACCTCAATCACTTCCTAAGGCTAGCAGAAACAAATGGAATCTCTCTCATTTTGTATGTGGCTTTAGTTGTTTTGTTGTTTCAGAAGAATTCTGGAGCCAACTGTCTGCTACTGAATGGAAATGGGTAGCCAGGGGCATTTCTGGACTGGCTTTTACCTGCAAATCTTTCTGGGATGCTGCTGTCAGTGCCCCTCCTTGAACGTGGTCTAAAGCTACTTCCCATGTATTTTAACAGAAAGTCTTTTATCCTGATGAAAATGCTAGGGGAAAGAATGAGAAGATGGAAGCGTGCTCTCTTTGTAATCCACCAAAAGAAATGGTTATGAAAGAGAGCAGTAACATTAAATTAACCTACCTTGGAATAATCAGGGAAAATAGCTACTTTCCATTTGCTTTCGATAGTGGGCAGTACAATGTCAGTCGGCTGTTTAACATTCAACTCTGTTAATGTAGAAGGCCATAGATTGTCTCTTTGCATGTTGATTGAATTGATTAGAGCCCCAGGCCTTGATAGCAAAAAAAAAAAAAAGTGTCTCTAATTAATCAGACAATGCTTGATTAGTTTTTCTGTTTTGAGGAGATAAACTGACTGCTTCTTCAAGAAATTTCACCCCATATAATTCTCCTTCAGGGGAAAATAAAGTGGAAAGGAGACTTACTTTGAATACCCCATGGGGTTCTCTTATGTTCCAGCAAGTTTAAAAAATATTTCAAAAAACAGCTTTTAGTTTAAATTTCCTCCTCTTTATACACATGATTCTATTCCTTCTGTGGCACTCCTCAGTAAGCATGGCACCCCAGAGTGTGAGGTTTGGGTTCAAATCCCAAGCTCTACCATTTATGCCCATGAGACCTTGGGCAAGACACTTAATCTCTGTAAAATAAAGGGTTAGACTAGATACCTCTAAGATGGCTCCCAGCCCTAAGTCTGATGATTCCATGTCTCACGTATGCTTATCTTCCATCTCATTCTTTTGTAAAATGTGCCACTTGTCCCATTTCAGCCACCTTCTTCAGCTTGGACCATTAAACTGTCAGGGCTTGGCATGGTAGATTTCAGCCCAGGTACCATTTTGTTTTCAGAGCCAGGCTAGGGAATATAGAAATCCTATGGAAGGACAGCCACCATGCTATGCCATTGCCTCCAGAGAGTACTCTGAGTTTCATGGGTTTTCCAGTGGAGCGTTGCCAAGCACACTTGCATTTAATTTCTTTAATATATATATATATATTTCCAATTACAAGTAAAAATAATTTTTAACATTTTTTAAATTTTGTGTTCCAAATTATCTTTCATCTCCCCTGTCATTAAGAAAAGAAGCAATTTAATATTGATAATATGTGGGCAGTCATGCAGAACAATTCCGTATTAGTCATGTTGTGAAAAAACACAGACCAGAAACACACACACACACACAAGTGTTGATCTGAATTGAGAGTCCATTTCCTTCTCTGAAGGTGGATAACATTTTTCATCATAAGTTCTTAGGGATTTTCTTGGATCTCTGTATTACTGAGAATAGCTAAGTGATTCACAGTTGATATACAGTATCACTGTTACTATGGACAATGCTCTGCTGGTTCTGCTTACTTCACACTGTAAGTCTTTCAGGTTTTTCTGAAGCCATCCTGCTCATTATTTTTATAGCACAATGGTGTTCTATGACAATCATATACCACAACATTTTTAGCCATTCCCCAATTGATGGGCATCCCCTCAATTTCCAATTCTTTGTTACAACAAAAAGCTGCTATAAATATTTTATACATATAGGTCCTTTTTGTTTTTTAAAATCTCTTTGGGTTGCAGATCTAGGAATGGTTTTGCAGGATCAAAGGATATGCACAGTTTTATTGCCTTTGAGCAATAAAGACTAGCTGGGACACAGAGTTGTTGGAACAGTTCATAACTTCACCAACAGTGCGTTAGAGTTTCAGTTTTTCCATATCCCCTCTTTTTTTGTCATATTAGCAAATCTGATAGGTGCATGGTAGTAGCTCAGAGTTGTTTTAATTTGCATTTCTCTAATCAGCAGTGATTTCAAGTACTTTTTCATATGACCATACATAGCTTTGATTACATTGTCTGAAAACTGCCTGTTCATCATGATTCATGTTCTTATAAATTTGATTCAGTTCTCTATATATTTGAGAAATGAGGCTTTTATCAGAGAAACTTGTAAAAAAAATTTCCCAGTTTTCTGCTTTCCTTCTAATCTTGGCTGCATTTGTTTTGTTTCTACAAAACTTTTTTTTTAATTTAATATAATCAAAATTGTCCATTTTACATACCGTAATCTCTCTATCTCTTGGTTGGTCATAAATTCTTCCCTTATCCATAGGCCTTCCATATAAAGTATTCCATTCTCCCCTAATTCGCTAATGCTATCATCTTTTACGTCTAAACCATATGCCAAATTTGACCTCATTTTGGTATACTGTGTGAAATGGTCTATAGCTAGTTTCTGCCAAACTGCTTTCCAGTTTTCTCAGCAGTTTTTGTTGTATAGCGAGTTCTGGGATCTTTAGGTTCCTCTGATCATTGCCTGCTGTGTATTGTCTACCTAATCTATTCTACTGATCTCCCACTCCATCCCTTAGCCAGTGCCACATTGTTTTGAGAATGAGTGCTTTACCATACAGTTTGAGATCTGGTACAGCTAGGCCAACTTCCTTCATATTTTTTCCATTAATGCCCTTGATATCCTTGACCTTTTGTTCTCCCAGATGAGTTTTGTTATTTTTCCTAGCCCTGGTAGTGTTGTCATTATTATCCAAGGCTTTTTATTCCCGTAGCTTAACATAGTAAGAGTTTAGTAAACATTCGCTGCCTTGAACTGAATCCCTGGATGACTGGATGACTGCAGGAGCCTCCTCTTAGAGCCCAGCCTCTACTCTTTGCCCTACTCCAATCCATTCCGCACAACACAACTCGCTCAATGTACCTAAAATGCCGCTTTTGTCACACCATACTGCTCCTTAAGACCCTACAGTGGCTCTGCTTTGTCATTTCTATAAAGTCAAAACACTTCATCTTTGCACTTACATATGGTGCTGTCTTCTCTCCCCCACTTCCATGACGTGGACCTTCTACCCCAGTTAGTTTGGTCTCCTCACCACCCCACACAGCTCCTGCTCCTCCCCCCATTGCCCCCATTGTTTCCCTATCAATTATACACCTCTCCTGTCTTATCCTCTCCTTCGGGTATTACCTGTCCTTCAAATGCCAACTTCCAGATGGCCTTCCCCATATATGCCTACCAAGCCTGAACTTTCCTTGACATCCCAGAACACCTTAAAATGGGGATACATATTTTGATGCTTGATTACATTTTTTAATGCTCTCTATGAAACTTGACACTCAGCCCCACACCGGATCTCCCTGCCAGACTGAAAAACCTTGGTGAAAGGCAATACTCGTTTACAGTATAAGCCCATTTTCAAACAGCAGAAAGCTTTGCATGTGCCCCAACAAAATCAGTCCCGATGTATTTATGAATGAGACTGAAAAGAGAAAAGCAAACAAATGCAAACCTTTACAGATTCCTTAGGGATTTCATGTCATCGTTGATGATGGTAGAGTCTGCATTTGAGCTCGACACAGCTCCTAATGAGAAAATGGGAATGAATGGGTACTTAAGAATATGAAATTGGGAAGAACAGCCAACCCTGGCCAAGTTACACAGACGGAATCCTTGTTAGAGGAGACACAGTGTCCTTAAAACACTGAGACATTTGCCAAGGTGTTTGATGCTGTCATGGAGAATAACCGCTAGAATTAAACTCTGTAATTGCTCTACTCTGTGGGTGTCATAGTTTTGATTGTATCAGTCAACTAAGATTGGCAAGACCTTTTCAGTGGCCTTTCCAGTCTGGATTGGTTTAATAATCTACAAAGGAAAAATTAAGTGGATAAAGGCACTTATTATTCCGGGGATAACATGGGAACCCCATTGTATCAGTACATATATGCTGGGCAGGCCCAGAATCGAGTATAATAAAGAGAGGACGCTCAACTGTATTGGGGGATTCTGCATCACAAGCCACGCAAGGGCACAGAAACCTCTTTTTGGCCTTGCTATCTCCTCGTGATGCTCAAGGGAGCAAGCCATGGAAATACCATCATCTCCAAAGAATCAGAATTACAGATGACCCAAAGGACAGCATAGAGACACAAGCAGACCACACCAAGAAGTACCCTAAGGGACAGCATCTGGTAAATGTGCAGACAGGGCACGGGGCAGCCTGGTCACTGTTGTTTTTATATCCCCAGCTCCTAGCCTGACCTATTGGAAGCTGCATATTGGCTGACCGAGTGAGTGAGAGAGAACCAATGGGCTTCCCACATGCTGTACCAGGTTGAACCAATGAAATGTTAAAAGACCAAGAGGAACCCCACTGGGTTGATCCTCTGAGGAGCATTTATGGGAAGAACTAGAGAGACTAACACAGGATGAGGAGGTGTGAATGAATAGTCATCTAAGGCTCAACTTGTGCCCACACACTGGCTCCATAATCAATACATCAAAGTAGTATTCTCTGTATCATTAACACAGTCCCACTTCCTTCCTGCCCCCTTGAAGACCAGAGTTAGCCCAGCGTAGGGGGAAGAGTGTGAACCTTCAGGGGCTTGGTGGGTGTGACCTGGGACTGACAGCTCTGGTGCTCATACCTACCAGCTGTGTGCCCCATGTTATTCTTGTATGAAATGACTACCACGTATTAGATAGAGGAAAGGGCTTTGTAAACCTTAAAGCTTTATATATCTGTTAGTTGATCTCATATGCCCTGGAAAGAGTCAGGTCTGTGTGAGTACAGGCAATTGCTTTAAGCCTCAGTTTCCTCCCCTATTAAATGGAAGGAATACTTGTACTTACTATTTCATAATGTGGTTGGGGGGGTGGAATTGCAAGCCCTAATAAGTTATATTCAGATAAAATATTATTACAATAGAGTCTACCTCTGAATTGAAGCCACCTGCCTCAAACAGCTCCCCAGTCTTCCTGGCCCAACTTATTATCCACTAAGCCATACTGCCTCTCTGTATACATATCCACATAAGCATATAATTTAAAATCATAACTTAGTTAACTTAAAGAAACTCTGAGCTTTCAGAGTTTTGGTTCTGAGTAAAGGGGAATACATTAGTAGAGTTGTCAGATTAAGGAGGAGAGGTTTTCCTATGACCTTCCTTGGTTTTCACATTAATAATTCATAACTACCTGTGGTGAATCGTTTGAATTTTCTGTTGGAATCATGCATATGTTCATACAGCAAATGTCACCAATGACTGGGCTTCCTAATTTGTCATTGGGGATTCCTTTGTAGGATTATATAACTTGCTCTTTTTTGTCTGTGAATCCTTGCCCACCCTCATTTTTAGTGACTAATGAGGTCACTGTGTTAGCAATTTGTATGTAACCTTGGTAAATTTTCTGTAAAGTAGAAATTTCCGGGTCTGCTCTAATTAAATGGGCTAAATCAAAGGTGCTTATCAGAAAATGCCCTGTTAGCAGCAAAGTCCAGGACAAATCCTTTCTGATTTCCTTAATGGGTTATCATGAAATTCCGTTACACAGCGTGCTCACCGCACTTGTTTTACTGTCTATAATCTATTGACAGCTGGGGCTAGAAGGAAGAGAAAGGTATCCTGAAATTATGATACAGCAGAAGGGGGTCATTTTCCCATTACATTCATTCCACATTGGCAGGGTGAGTGATGATATGTTAGGGAAAGACTTAGGACCACACTGCCATCCATAATTTAATTCGTTGATTCAAAACTGCAAATGAATTTAGAGACACTTTTGGGGGAAATGGCTAGGAAGGAAGGAGTAGAGACAGTTTACCACCACTCTGGAAACTGTATGATACATTTAATGATAATTATAATCAGAGGTTATAAGAAATAGAGAAATTTAGAATGGTTCATCTATGTGAAAAAAAACATGCAGAGATCCAACCGAATTCCTTTTTTCTCCTAGCTCAGTCCCTTCCCACAGCTAAATATGATACACATTTCATACCCCAACACCTTCATTGGTAGAGGTAGACAGAAGACCTGTGACCATTGCCTTTTACTATTCTGTTTCCTTCATCTGTATGCAGTCAGTTCAATAAGCATTCATTAAGAATCCACTATACACCAGACACTGCTGGGTGCTAGGGATATAAAAGATGAATGGAAATGGTTGTCAGCTCCTCGATTTAGAGTTAGAAAGGACATTAGTGGTCATCTAGTCCTACCTCATCATTTTAAAGAAACTGAGGCTCAGACAGGCTAAGAGACCTTCTCCAAATAACAGTGTCCACCTAGCACAGTAGGAATTTGAACCCACATCCCTGCTTTGGGATCATTGTAGAGATGGGAACAAAAATAAGGAGGGAATAAAAGAGATGGAAGGAAGAGAACCCTTGTGCTGTGGCCAGAGCCTGGTTCTCCCTTGTTTCCACCACGCTGCGGGTCTTCACACAAGGATGGACTTCACTGGACTCCAGTCATTGATTTATATTTGCTAAACTCTGACTGAAGTGCCTTACTCAAGAATCTGGATTCTGGAATACTTCAACTGTTCTGATGACTTGGGGAGTGACTCTCCTCCCTCAGTAATTTCACTTGGGTTAGAGATCTCAAAAATAAAGGCACACACCCCTCCATGCTTTCTCTCCTACTAGAGTTCTTGTCTTTGTCTTCCTATCCATCCTTCATAAAAGGATCAGCCCATATGGCTGTGAAGATGAGCTCTGCTGTAGGCAATCATTGGCATCTACCTATCCCCCTATTTTTTTTTTCATTCTCATAAAGGTTTTACATAAATACCAAAGTAAGTTCGTGAATCAGGAGTTGCCAGTGTCCTCTAGATCGAAGCTTTTTAAACTGTGGGTCATGACCCCATCTGGGGTTACGTAACAGAATGTGGGGGGTCACAAAAATTGACAATAAAAGGTTATGTTTACCTATTTTACATACCTGTCTACCCAGGGTCATGTAAAAATGTCTTGGGTGAAAAGGGTCGCAAGTAGAAAAAGTTTAGGTAGCTCTGCTCTGCATCATTTTTTAAAGGCCACGTCATTCTTTTTCAGTCATTTAATGTCTTCCCCTTCAGATAGCTTAAGAATGTTTTCAGAACCATATTCCTTTTGATGTGGCTCCTTCTATGTGTCCTTGGTTTGGTCCCAATGCTCTTCCCATCATCTTTCTTCTTGAATGCCATTTTCCACTTACTGAAAGAGAATAGTAAATGTCAAGTCTACATGGGGATTGTCATCAGTGATGGAAAGGGATCCTTATAAACCAGATGCTATATCTCTACCATTTCTTGTCTGTCATCTTCCACAAAAGTCGTACTCACGGACTAATCTGGATATGCAGGTGGCCCTGGATTCTTGCAGGCTGTGCCAAAAAGACAGAAGCAGTGACAGAGAGCTAGAATAGAGTCCTTAGCGACAGTCCTGGTGACAGTGGCTGCTATCTAAGGACCAGCCTACCCAGGTACAAAGTTGTTCATCACCAGCAGCCTCTAGGTGATGAATTCTTTGGATATGACAGTCCCTGAAACAAAACTCCCATGTGGGAACTTACGACCGGTACTGCTATGTAGTAAGTGAAACAAAAAATTTACCATCTTGTCCAAACTTGCTCATCTGAAGGTTATAGCAAAGTTTCTACTTTATTTTTCTCCAATGTAGACATCTTATTCTTACTATTAAGGAAACATTCCATCTTTTGCCTGGACAGAACAAAATGTTATATAATTTAGCTTGGTAGAGCAAAATTCATCCCTGAGGGCTTTCCTACAACAACATGTCTCCCATGCATGTGTTGAAAGCATACAAGATCCTTTCATGGCTACAGCTACAGAGATAACTTTGATTATCCTTATCTAAGAATAGCCAGTGCTGACTTAGAAGAGGTCTCTAGCAGAGTGCCCCAGGGATCTCTGCTTGGCCTCGTGCTGTTTAATATTTTTTTCATGGTCCTTGATAACAATAAAGAGGCATGCTTCTCACATTTGCAAGTAATATGAATTGTATCCTTGAGGTCAAGGGTCTAGAACAGACGGAACGCAGTGAGTTACAGACCCTTTGAGAATGTCCCCATTTAGGATCCTAGCATTATGAGATTATAGATTTAGAAATGGAAGAGACCTGCGAGGCTACATAGTCCAACGCCTTTGTACTAAAGATAAGGAAACTGAGGCCCAGAACAGTGAGGTAACGGGTGCTAGACCACCCCAACATTAAAAGGCAGAGGCAGAATTTGAAGTTAGGTCCTCCACTCCACACGCACTGCATTTTCTCTAGTAACAACAGAGCCCTGGATCCAGAGTCAGTAGAGAGTGACTTGACTTCTCTGATCCTCAGTTTTGTCATCTGTAAAAAGGGGGTAATAATGCTCGGAGGCCCTGGCTCCCAGGCTTTTGACTAGGAAAGCACTTTTTAAACATTAAATGCTATAGAACTGGGAATTATCATCATTATTATTCATCATTCTGTCCTGGGCAATTTATTGAATGTTTTCATATGGAATTGGACAGTTTTTTATTTTTTTGTTAATGCATTGGCATTCATGTTTCTAGAGTTTAAAATTGTCTCTTTGATTTCTTCTTTTTCAGAGACTGGTTAAATGTGTTCAGTCCACCTATTGTCCCCCCTAGCCAGCAGCCTACAGAGCTCCTGGATTCCTCAGGAAGTTTGAGTGTTCAAGGTAGGAATTTAAATGGTAATGTTTGCTGAAAAGGAAAGTAAATGAATTTATAAATGTTCAAAAATAAGATCAAGAGCTGGAGGGTGCTTCTAAGGCCACCTTGTCTACCTACACCCCCCACCACCCCCCTCCCTCTCTCTCTCTCTCTCTCTCTCTCTCTCACACACACACACACACACACACACACACACACACACTAAGGATGAGGAAATCCTGCCATTTTTCAGCCATTAAATACAGATCACACTGGTCCACTTCTCTACTGATGATGATGACAACTCCTATAATCGAATACATGCATAGCTGAAACACAGCAAAACCATGGCCCCAACTTTCTAATTATTGCTTCTAGGAAAGTAGCTCTAATACTTTAATATCACTTCCTGAGCATTGCAAAGTCAACACATTTTAAATGGGAGAAAGTGCTCCATCCAGCTCTGACGGTCCCTCTTGAAAATTTGAAAAGAATGAAGGACAATCCCTGAGTCAGTGGCCCCTTTGTCGTTGATTTCTGGCTCTGGGGTGGAAATACCACCATTAGGGACTCAGGGATAAAACATCAACAGAGTAATTTTGCTGAAAATTGAGAAATGTGAATGGTGGGAAAGGGAAATAAACACTCCCCAGCCCTGCCACATGTGCCTAGCCTTAATGTCATGGCAGTCCAAGAGCATTCTCTGCATCAAGGCTTGAACAAGAGAGCACAAGAGCCAAAGTCTGGAAGACAAAAAACACAGTTGAGACCCACGAAGGGGCCGCTTTTCTGCTGATTGCCCAAGGGAGAGAGCAATGATGCATCCACATTTGTCTTCAGGTCTGAGAGCTCATAAATCTGACTTGTATGTTTTGGCTGCCTGGGGGATGGAGCTGTTTCTGTGATTTACTGTCTGGAATAGATTCTGCCCCTCAAATTGGGCATCTTTTCAGAGGTGTGCATTTATAATTACTGATGACAGAAAAATGGGGCCTTGCTGTCAAGAAGGGACCTTGCTGGGAGGAAACCCGTGATCTGTTATGTTAAATGTCCTCAATAAGCCAAAGAGAATGAGGCTGGGATCCTTGAGCAGAGGCACACAAGAGATTTCTGAGAAGTGCCTGAAAAGGCATCTTGAAGTCCCTGTCACAAAGGCCAGCACTGACAGCAGCAACTCAGTTGGGTGAAACGTCAACCCGGCTTCTGCCAGAGGGGAAATGCCAGGACTGCATTCTAATGAGCCATTCTGAAATGGGCTTCCACTCGGTGCCTCGGGGCATTGGCATGCTGGCATGGGCATGGGAAGAGGGACTGCAGTCTTCAGCTTTACCTTTTCACGTTACCAACCCATGAGGTAGTGTAAGAACAGTCTGCACTGTTCAGGAGCTGAGGCCGTGTTTCAGTTTGTTTTCATGAAACGTTGTCGTGTGCGTGTGCACGCACGCACACACACACTCTGCAGAGTTGGGATAGGAAAGAATGAGGAAGAAAAGAAGGGTGCTGACCACATACACTCTCTTAATCACAAGGAAATGAGCCTGTGCCACGACACCTACACGACTCCCAAGAATTTAACCCAACTTAGAAGGTTGAGGAAGAAGAAAGTTTTTCTATGTGTGTTGGTTGTTTTTATCCTTCTTAACATTCTTTTCTTTTAAATTTTGAGTTCCAAATTCTCTCCTTTCTACCCCTCCAACACCCAGGGAGGGGGCAAGACAAATATTATCAGTTGTGCCTGTGAAATCGTGCAAAACAGATTTGCATATTAACTGTATCACAAAAAAGCAAGAAAAAAATTGAAAGAGAGAACATTATACTTCAGTTTGTACTCAGAAGGTCATCAGTTCTCTCTCTGGAGGTGAATAGCGTGTTTTCATCATGACTCCTTTGGAACTGTCTTGGATCATTGTATTAATCAGAGTAACCAAGTGTTTCACAGTTGAGCATCATTGCAACATCAGTATTATGGTGCACAATGATCTGCTAGTTCTTCTCACTTACTTTGCACCAGTTCATATAGATCTTGCCATGCATTTTTCTGAAACCACCCCCTCATCATCTCTTATAACACAATAGTATTCCATTACAGTCCTATGCTATAGCTTGCTTAGCCGTTCTCCAGTTAATGAACATCTCCTCAATTTCCAGTTCTTTGCCAGCTATAAATATTTTGTACACATGGGTCAGGTTCTTTTCCTTTTTCTTTTTGGGGTACAGACACAGTGATGGGACAAAGAGCATACACAGTTGTATAGCCCTTTGGGCCTAGTTCCAAATTGTTCTGCAGAAATATTCAACCAGTTTACAATTCTACCCACAGTTTATTAGAGTATCTGTTTTCCTTCATCCCCTCTAGCATTTGTCATTTCTAATGAGTGTGAGGATTTTTAATGTACATTTCTCTAATCAACAGTGATTTAGAGTGTTTTCATATAACCATAGATAGCTTTGATTTCTTCTGAAAACTGTCTGTTCATACCCTTTGACCATTTATCAATTAGGGAATGGCTCTTGTTTTTGTAAATTTGATTCAGTTCCCCATTTATTTGAGAAATGAGGTCTTTATCAGAGAAATTTGCCTTTAAAAATGTTTGCTACTGCTTCATTGCCTGTGGTACCTTTTAGTGAAATGTTGTTTCCCTGCTTATCTCTTTTAATTAAGTCTGTTTCTCTTTTGCTTTGTCTGAGATCATGATTGTTCCCCCTGCCTTTTTTTTTTTTAACTTTAGCTGAAGCATAATAGATTCTGCTCCAGGCCCTTAGCCACAAACAACTTAGGTGATTTTGGAGAGTTAGGTAAGAAGAAACAAAAGAATATCATTCAAATAACTGTTTTAAATTAAGAGCAGGGAACATGCCTGCACTCACACACATGTAGGTGCACATGCAAACACACGCCTATGTGCACACAAAACCCTAGCACAGATTCCCTTGTATCAGGTAAACACCTTCCAAGATGTAGGCTTAGTGCCCTTGGGGAATATGTGCTTCATTTTGTCATGGAAACATGGGTATCAAGTTTGTTAGATGTCATTGAGACGGTGTGGCGAGTGTTGTATTTGAGAGGCATCGTGGTTTCACTCGGAAGTTCTTCTTATCCACACATGTCCTGCTCTCCTATCTCATTGGAGTGTGGAAGTGAGCCTGGGTTCACAGAAGTCATGTCAGGGGTGTGAACCTCTGACACACCAAGCTTAGGCTAGAAAGGCTTCATGGACAGGCCCAGAGATAGACAAGGCTTGGCGCTTGCTACCTGAGGACCAGCCACGGTATCACATTGACCTGGCTAAAGTTCTTGGATATCTGCCTGTGGGTAGGATCCACCTGCCCTGATGAAGCATGCCTGTGTTCTCCAAGCTTTGAGGCTCTTGGAGCATTTAGGTCTTCATGCTTTAAATGTGCTTGGCATACACGGACACAGAGACAGCTCATTGGATCCTCGTAGGGCCCCATAAGGAAGGCCCTGCATGGCATGCTCGTGTGTTCCTTGAGACAAAGAGAGCTTTAGGAGTGAGGGGCACAGCCCTATCTCGAGCTCATGACACCAGGCTTTGGTTGATGAGCCTGAAAACCTAGCAGTGGGGAGTGGGCCTGTGATTTCACTGGCATTGAGAATTCCCAGATGAAGAAAGACCCTCCTTTAGTGCAGGTCTACACCTCTGCTGCATTGTAGCATCTTGATGAGCTGCTTGGAGCTCAGAGAGCTGATGTGACTTGGCCAGGGTCACACAGACCTCTAGTGTCAGATTTGGGACTTTCTGGCTCCCTCCATTGTGTCACTCACTGTCTCTCCTCTCATCAGGGGACAGCAGGAGGAGCTCATCATTGAGTTGTATGTGAAAATCTGTTCCAAGGTCTGGACTTTGGGAACACAGCGATCCTTTTAGAAGTCGCACTGCTTTATGAAAAATTGTTTATACTGTGAAGTATGGATACTTCCAGATGAAGCAGACCTGCAGAATTCTCTTTTAAGTGGCATTTCACCAGAATAGAAAATCGCTTCTGGCTTCCACAGCGTCTGATGTACGCGCTTTCCAGCTGACGCCCAAACAACAATCAATACTCCCTGCCTGTCGCTCACTTGCTTTCTGAGCAGCAATAAGATTCTAATTCAGTATTGTCAGAGAAATCATATCTGAGCCTTTCATTTATCTTATTCTCCCCCAGGCTCACGTCTGCTGAGAACACAGCACAGCTTATGGGGAACTTCCCTTAAGGTGATGCTGCCTTGCTAGAGGGGTGCCCCAGGACACTTGGGAAGCCCTGCACTCAGTGAAACAGCATTCAGTGGGATCTTTTCTCAAAATGCCATCCATATTGATGGTGGGTCAAGCCACCCCAGTGGATCTCCTTCCCCTTGGTGTGGTTTCAACAAGCATGAGGGAATAGACATACAAAAATAGTCGTGCCTTCTGAAGCTCTGTGTGGGCAGTGGGGAGGCAACTGTTCCCAATTCTCCTACACAACAGAGTCAGAAAATCAAAGGATAAGTAAAGTCATTCAGAGGTGTTCAGAGTATCTGACCTCACACACCAATGACATTCTAGATTGAAAGTCAGCCTGATTTTTTTCATAGGCTGGCCTTTTTTACTGTCATAAATGCATTAAATGTCAATAATTTTTTTTTTTTTTTTAGTGAGGCAATTGGGATTAAGTGACTTGCCCAGGGTCACACAGCTAGTAAGTATTAAGTGTCTGAGGCCGGATTTGAACTCAGGTACTCCTGACTCCAGGGCCGGTGCTCTATCCACTGCGCCATCTAGCTGCCCCAATAATTATTTATTTACAACAATTGGCTCTCAGTAAGAGTAGGTGAACTGGAGAAGTGACTCTACCCAGTAACTTATTTTATTTTATTTTATTTTTATTTTATTTTTTTAGTGAGGCAATTGGGGTTAAGTGACTTGCCCAGGGTCACACAGCTAGTAAGTGTTAAGTGTCTGAGGCCAGATTTGAACTCAGGTCCTCCTGACTCCAGGGCCGGTGCTCTACCCACTGCGCCCCCTAGCTGCCCCTCGCCCAGTAACTCTTAACAGACAGATGATTGGACAGCCAATGTCGCAGCACTAGCGAGCGATGGCTGAGTTGGCTTTTCTTGTGTTATTGGCATTGACCAGTTTCAAAGTGGATGGGGCTAAAACTTGAGAATTGATTATTAAATGAAAGGCAATTCTATTTAACCAGAAATTATTTTATTCCGGGGAAAAGTCAAAAGCCAGATTTGGACCCAGGTGTAGATGGTCTCCAAGTGGTAACAGGAAATAGCGGTTGTCATTGTAGCCTTGTCGAGGTTCCGTCTCTCAGCTTTAAAGCAGAGCGCTTTGCCGTTTTGAGGGGAACAAACCCCGTGTGATCCAAGAATGTCATGGAAAGTTTTGTAGTCCCCGTGCATGGTAATTACTTTTCATAACATTTCCCATTGCTTCGACATCATAATGGTAATTGCTTAATGATATTATAATTTCATTACATAGTGATTACAATGGTAAGATGATGTTAGTTGAAGTCTGTGAAAACTACATTAGATCCAAAACAAAACCCTTTGACAGTTAGAACATTTCCATGTCAAAGGTAGATCATTTCACCCAGTTTTGCTCTGAGGATCCCATCCTTGTTGCCATTTTTAGGTCACTGAGGTTCAACTTAGATGATAATAGTCATATCGTAAAATAATTAAAATAACCAAAAATATATTCAGAACAACTCGGCACAGTGCCTTGCACAGGACAAATGCTGATGAATTGATTAATAATGATAATTTACATTTCTAAAGTCCCTTGAACTCTACAAAGCACTTTCCTCTTAGTAATCCTCTGAGGAAGGTAGAAGCCCTCTTATGGGGGAGGGGGGGATAGAAGGGGAAAGGAAATAAGGTTTTACATAAGTGACTCCAGGCCTGGTGCTTTCTCTACTGCATCACCTGTCCACCTCTGATCACCCCAGGATTGACAAAGAAGAAACAGACATGACACACTGTTGGCCACCAAGCTATTACAGGTCAGAGGAGAGATCCAGACCTGGGCTTCTTCGATCCAAGTCCAGCTATCTTTCCACTGGCTCAGGTGCCTTCCACATACTAGATAAAGAAGTCTGTGTGTGTGTGTGTGTGTGTGTGTGTGTCTGTCTGTCTGTCTGTCTGTGTACGTCTATAATATATGTGTAGGCATATATACATATATATATATATATAATATATGAAACGTTATAAATTCAACAAAAATTCAGCTTAACATACATTCAGCACCTACTATGTGTAAGGCACTCTACTCATCATTACCGAAGTTTTCCTGTAACAAAACATCTAGGAATGAATTGTTTCCCTATTGATTTTCCTGCCCAGTTGGGTATGGTGTTTGCCTTGTACCCCCACACTCCCAGCTGCTATTCTCATCCTTGGCAGATTCCTGGCTAGCTCTATAATATGCCAGTATCTTTCATTTTGGAATATGCCAACCTGTAAATCTATCTGTCTGTAAAATGCAGGTAGAAAGTCACATCAGCACTTACATACAGTATAACTCCTTCACCCCATAGGTCAGAGTTTTCCCAAAAACATTATTCAGTCATGACAAAAATAGACTGAGATCTCCAAGGTACTGATGACTCAAAATAATTCACTTCCACAAATATATAACTTTAAAATTATATCTAAAAATTTTTTTTTAATTTTAATTATGTCTATTCGGAAAATTAGTTTTACTCTTTGAGAAAATGGGTTTTAGCTCATAGTACAAGAAAGGAAGATATGCAGGGAAGGCTAGGAATGAGAAGGGCATGCTATAAACGCTAGACCGGGGTCCTGGGCAAAGGCATTTTTCTTGTAGTAAAAGTAATTCAGACAAAGGATAAACAGATCCTACCTAATATGGTTCATTGGATCCATAAAAACAGGACATTAGGTGGGGAAATGTTGCAGGGGAAATTATCAATGTAAAATATACTTGTGGGCTACCAATCTTAGGCCACATGCAAAGGCCTAGACCATCTGTGATTTCCTCAGGAGAAGAATACTAGATCACAAGATGCTTGCTCTGGAGCTGGGAGGACCTCAGGCTCCAGCTAGTCCAACCCCCTCATTTTACAAATGAGGAAACTGAGGCCCAGAGAAGTTAAGACACTTGCCCAGGCTCTCACAGCTAGTGGCTGAGGCAAGATTTGAATCCAGGTCTTTATGACTTAGCCTAGCACTCTAATTTCAGACTACAAAACCTTAAATTAGGTCTTACAAATAAACACTTTTGTGGTGGTTAAATAATTACGATAGACACAAGTTTTGGATAAGCGTATTATCAATTTATCAATCTCCACTGGTAAGGGATTAGCCAAGTGTTTCCTTAATTTCTCCTGGTCCCCAGAGCAAGCATGTAGCCCCAAGAGCACATGCGGTCCCCAGAGAGACAGCATGTGGTCCCAAGGAGACAGAGAGAGAGAGAGAGAGAGAGAGAGAGATGGAGAGACAGAGAGACAATGAGACCTAGATCATGTGGTTCCCCGAGAGACAGACAACATGGCTACTTGTCCAGGTTTTTTATACCTTTTCAATAAGAGGTGGGTCTTTATGCATCAAACAAATCTAATTGGTTAGCATTATTTAAACCAAATTGGCTGACATGGCTTGAAGGTGGATTATATTAAAATGAAGTCCAAGGTTGTCTTCAGAGAAAGGAATGCAAGATCCCCACCCAAGCTGATCAGAGCAGAATCCTTTCATCTCGGGGTGGTCTAATCTCATTGGTAAGCCCTTGGGCGATCTAGACAAAAGAATCTGTCTCCACTTACAGCTCCTTTTGTGATCTTAGGGTCTGGGTAGGTCTGACCTAAATGAGATTTGATGAAATCTCTCAAGGAGAGAGCTTCTTTCAGTAGAGGGGGAAGGAGAACTAAGAGAGATCTCTGGGTGTCCCAGAGAAATGAAGTTTCCCAATCAGAATCAGATGAAGGGTTGTGAGAAGTATTTTTTAATAATCAGTATCTTGGGGGACCCAGAGATGTCTCCTTCTTAGTTCTCCCTCCACCTCCACTCAAAAATGAGGTCTCCTTGAGAGATTTCATCAAATCTCATCTAGGTCAAACCCAACCCAAACCCAAGCTAACAAAAGAAGCCTTAGGTGGAGACAGATTCTTTTGTCCAGCTAAACTGAAGGACTTTACTGATGAGATTTGGCCTGCATGAGCCAGTTCTAGATGGGAGTCATTGTGTCAGCTTGGATGGAGGTTTCTCCCTGACTTCATCTTTACTTGAATCCTGACTTCATCTTATTTTTTTTATTTATTTACTTATTTTGTGGGGCAATGAGAGTTAAATGACTTGCCCAGAGTCACACAGCTAGTAAGTGTCAAGTGTCTGAGGCTGGATTTGAACTCAGGTCCTCCTGAATTGATTAGGAGATGTCTTGAGAGAAGGAGATCTCTCAAAATACAGGTTAATTCTGAGAGTCCCATAGCCAGGGTTGGGGAAGAGCTGGAGACAATAAGACCATAAACAGGATAAGTTCATAGTCTCATAACTTGCAGTCAGGTAAGAAAGAAATGTCTCTTGAAGACCCATAAACCACCATCACCAAATAGTTCAGGATCTGCTTCATTGCTGGTATGAGCTTAATTGGCATCAGTTACTCATTTTCCAGCTGGGTTGACTTTGGTCACTGCAAAGGATTGTTGCTGTGTTAGCCAATGGAGTCAGCCCTCATGGGTGGTTCTGATAAGTAGACTCAAGCAAATCAAGGTATCCAATCTCACACCATGTCTCCCCTATTTTTAATCATCACACTTTGGACTAGATAATCTTCCTAATGGCAGTATAGACTCTTTCTCTGGCAATCTCATTTGAGGAGCTGAGCCAAAACCCAGCCTGGCCACTGGACATCCAGTGGGTCTCCACCAGGCCTTGCTTCATCCTAGCAGAGCAAGCTGTGAAATCTCAGCGTCCTCTTCTGCAAAATGGGCTCCAGCTGAGATCTCCTGCAGCTCCAGGCTTGTTTCTTTTTATCCCAATGATAAAGATGAGTATTGCAGCAAAATGTAAGCCCCTTGAAGGCAAAGACTGTCCCCTTCATATAGAAGTCCCCCAGCCCCAAAAAGGGGCCTGGCAGCCTGCCCACAAGAGGCACCTAATGCTTGTTTCCCTAGGAGACACCAATCTTTCCACCACTTAAATAATTAGAAATTACTTAATCGTTTACTGTCTACATAGCCGCTTCTCTCCTCTATGTAGCTAGAACCCTTGGACTAGGCTAGGGGGCTTTTACGATTCATTTTTATTATTTGCCCAGTTCTGAGGGTTGGTAAGAGATCAAAGCCAGGCTGATCCAGCTTCATTTGCATTGCTCCCTCCCCACAAGGACTAGAATAACTGAAGCATGTAGTTCTTGAATATATACTATGTTAACAAGGTGCCTGGTTCCTAGTTCTTTGATCTGTCTTTGCTTTTCTTCCCATCTGTCCAGTTCTTCTCTTCCAACACTGCCCCCCTCCAACAACAACAACCTAGAGGGGGTTTCTGGGTCACTGAAGCCATCTGGAGCCTTGATTCTCCCTTTGTGTAATAGAATAGCTAGTATCAGAATCTCAGTGTGGATCCTTAGAGCTCAGTCACTAAAGTTCTGTTATTTTTTTATCACTTCCTTGCATTCTACTTTAAATATTGTTCGAGTCCACCCTTGGATGTGAATTTTTTGCCTCGTCTGTCCAATGGTTTCAAAACCTGTGTGACCCTCGGGAAGTCACATGACTTCTGAGTAGCCCAGGCCCCTTCTTAGTCTTTAGCCAAAGCTGACTCATGATAGTCACTGCTAAGAGGAGCTTTTCACCATGGGACCTCCACACAGCCATAGAGCCATAGAGCCATAGAGCTTGTCCGTCTTTCTGTAAATAATAATCCCCAGAATGCAGAGGAAGGCGGGCTGGCCATACCAAATCTGAAGCTACACTATAAAGCAACAGTCATCAAAATTATGTGATACTGGCTAAGAAATAGAGTGGTGCATCAATGGAACAGGCCAGGCACAGGAGACACAGTAGTAAATGACTATAGTAATCTGTTTGATAAACCCAAAGACTCCAGCTTCTGGGATAGGAACTCAGTATTTGACAAAAACTGCTGGGAAAACTGGAAGACAGTATGGCAGAAACTAGGCATAGACCAACATCTGACACCTTATACAAAAATAAGGTCAAAATGGGTTCAAGATTTAGACATAAAGGGTGATACCATAGATAAATTAAGAGAGGAAGGAATAGTTTACCTCTCAGATCTATGGAGAGGAAAACAATTTATGTCCAAACAAGAGATAGAGCATATTATGAAATGCAAGGTGGAAGACTTTGATTATATTAAATTAAAAAGGTTTTATACAAATAGAAGCAATGCAGCCAAAATTAGAAGGGAGGCAGAAAACTGGGAAACAATTTTTACAGCCATCATTTCTGATAAAGGGTTCATTTCTAAAATATATAGGAAACTAAATCAAATTTATAAGAATCTAAGTCATTCCCCAATTGAGAAATGGTCAGAGGATATGAACAGGCAGTTTTTTGATGAAAAAGTCAAAGCTATCTATTGCCATATGAAAAAATGCTCTAAATCACTATTGATCAGAGAAATGCAAATTAAAACAACTCTGAGATACCACCTCACCCCTATCAGATCGGTTAATATGACAAAAAAGGAAAATAATAAATGTTGGAGAAATTGGAACACTAATGCATTGTTGGTGGAGCTGTGAACTGATTCAACCATTCTGGAGAGCAAGTTGGAACTATGCCCAAAGGGCTATGGGACTGTGCATACCCTTTGACTCAGTGGTACCACTGCTAGGTCTGTATCCCAAAGAGACCATAGAAAAGGGAAAAGGACCCACCATGTACAAAAATATTTATAGCAGCTCTCTTTGTGGTGGCAAAGACTTGGCAATTGAAGGAATACTCATCAATAGGAGGATGGCTAAACAAGTTGTGGTTTATGAATGTAATGGAATGCTATTGTGCTGTAAGAAACGATGAGCAGGAGGAGTTCAGAGAAACCTGGAAAGGACTTACATGAACTGATGCTGACTGAGAGAAGCAGAACCAAGAGAACATTGTACACAGTAACAGCAACATTGTGTGATGAACAATGGGGATAGACTTGGCTCTTCTCAGCAGTGCAACGATCCAAAACCGTTTCAAAGAACTCATGATAGAAAATGTTCTCAACATCCAGAAAAAAGAACTGTGGATTCTAAATGCAGATTGAACCACACTGTTTCTACTTCGGGGCTGCTCTTTTTTTCCTTGTTTTTTGTGGGTTTTCCCTTGTGCTCTGATTCTTCTTTCACAAGATGACTAATGCAGAAATGTTTAATGTGATTGTACGTATACAGCCTCTATCAGACTGCTTTCCGTCTTGGGGAGGAGGAAGGGAAGGGAGGGTGGGAGAAAAAAATTTGGAACTAAAAATCCTGTGAAAACCAGTGTTGAAAACTATCCTTATATGTAACTGGAAAATAATAAAATACTTTTTAAAAAAGATCACATAGAGGAAAAAAAGAAATGATAAATAAATTTATATAGCACTGAGTTAAAAAATTAATAATAATAATAATAATCCCCAGGAAAACAGCATTTTATCAGACTACAAACACCTTGAAGGCAGGGTTTTTTTTTCTGTTTTAGCCCCTGTGTTTAGCTCACTGGCTGACATACAGCAAGCACTTAATAAATGATTGATTCCCCCTCCATTATTCAGCTTTGTGAATGCTTGGGATGGTTAGTGGTCATGTCTTGTTCTTTCACACAGGTGAAGACGACTTAAGTGCCGAAGAGGATGAGGAAGTGCTGACTCTTTTGTATGATCCATGTCTAAACTGCTACTTTGATCCCCAGACCGGGAAATACTACGAACTGGCTTAACCTGTTATCCAAGACTCAGGATGTGGCCTCCTTCAGCAGGACAGTATCTCACACTTTAGCGCTTTGTCAAGTATTCCTCCAAATGTGTGTGTGCATTGTGTGGTCACGCTTTAAATCAGAATAGTTTGGCAGAGAATCAAACATGTTTGTAAGTACCACTGAACATTCAGAAATAGCTGCATCATTTTTACAAATTTCTATACGTTTAAAACCTTGCAAAGAACTAATATAATGACAGAATCTTAGGACATTGGGGGCTTTTTCTTATTTGTTCTGTATTAAATAGATGATTTTGTTATTTCCTATTATAATTCTTATGTAAGCCAATTAAGAGTTATTAATTCATATGTTTTGCAGTGTTAATTTGTAAATGATGGCTTGATATCCAGAATCTGTATTCTTTTCTTACCTGTTAAAAATCCATTTGGGTACCTTCTATTTTATTATATATTTGTATTACCAGAAAGAAAATAAAGTATGATAGTCAAAAGAAAGTCTTTCAAGTTGCTTTGGAGTTCTGGATGTGTATATCTTTGTACTTTTATTCCCCCTACGTTTTTACTAGAATATTACTGGAGGTGTTTGCCTTTCTTTAGTCACAAAGAAAAGGAAGCACAACCTTAATTAGTTCAGGCTTTATAATATGGCCTTAGAGTTCCCTTTTCATTATGATTCTTGCAAGGTCTGCCAAACACCACATTGCAGGTGCTGCTTATCAATTCGGGCCACTTGGCTACTTAGCTCTGTTTTTAGAGACGGACATAAGTGTATCTTATTGAATTTTCCCACCAATTATCTTGGAATTCTAATTGTAATGGTATAGTTCAAAGCCAAGGCTGTGAATCCCTTCTTTATCAAGTAATGTCCTAATTTGAGAACTCCACAAACCTGATAGATTCCCTACCTCTGGCTCAGGAGAGGTCAGAGTGTCTTTCTTTTGTCTGCCAACGGTGCAGTTGTGTGACAAGGAAGCCAGTCATGTGCTTCAAGCCCTGGGGAAGATAGCCCTCAAATATATGCCAAGTGTGTGTTCATCTTCAGCCCCAGGAAATACTTACATTAGCTGCTCTATTTTTTTTTAATTTAATAAGGCAATTTTTTTAATAAAGTAAGGTGCCTTTTGAAATGAAAAATGATGGGTGTATGGTGTCAGGCTCTTAATAGTAGTCACTTAGTGTTAACAGCTCAATGTAGAAAATGTGTTCTTAATTTAAATGGCAGATTGCGCCCACTATTCAAGGGATGATCAATTATTTAGAGCCATATCCCTGATCATAAAATTTTAATCCTCTTGATCATAAAGAATAACTCTGGGATGAATAGCCAGCCAGGATTTTCCTGTTTACAGTAAGACAATGAATACCTGTTACCAAATTTCAAACCTGGAAAGACCTTCAACAGCCACAGAGTCCAACTCATCCCGGAATAGGAATCCCTTCCGCAACGTGCCTGACAAGGGGCCGTCTGCCCTTTGCTTGAATACCTCCAGTCAAGGGAAACTCACTCCCTCTCAAGGCAGCCCATTCTATTTTGTGATAGCACCCGATGTTAAGAGGGCTTGTTGTTGTTGTCATATGTCGTCATGAAACCTAAATCCGTGTCCCTCATCTTCTACCCGTGGCTGGTGGCTCTGCCCTCTGGGGCCAAGCAGAACAGTCCTTATGGGATAACTTAAACTACTTGATGACATCTGTCGATTCTCCCCTAAGTCTCCCTCCTCCGAGGTCAGTACCCCCAGTCTCCATCGGAGCTGACTCCGAGGCCCTTTGCCCTCTGCGTGCTTTCCAGCCATTCACCGTCAGGGGCCTACTAGGATTTCCTAACGGTGGTCCTGCCTCCACCTTGTGCAGTCCCCATCGTGCAGCAAAGCTCGTAGCAAGCAGCCCCAGGATGGCCTACAGAAACGGTGCGATCCCTGCCTGGTCTCAGGACCACAGATAGGACATTCAGGAATACGAAATCCTCATTAACTTCTCTCATATGTCTCTTGTAGTTTATAAGGAATCACCCAAAAAATTCTTATGGAACATTCCGACAAAAACAATGAAGGAATTGGCCAGTGCCTTAAAGCATCTTCAGAGAGCCGAATGGGTGGCCAAAAGGTCAGGTGATGGACGATAGCCAGGGATGCAGAAGCGGGAGAGGCGTGACCGTAGCCTGTACATCGCCAGCAGGGGTACATCACATACCTCAGTGTCATGTTCACTTAGCATCCCCAAGATCTTGCTTTCTGCCTCTACAGTTAATTGAAGATTAAGATGTCCCACCTAGAAGTGCCCAGACTTTTCCAAGTGGTTGGGGGGGGGGGGAGGCACTAGAATGAATTTGAGGCAAAATGGGAATAAATCTCATGACCATCATCTTTCCAATTGTCAGGTTCACAACCTCAGAATCATCCTTGGCTCTTCACTCTCCCTCAACCCTCATATCTCATCAGTTATCAAGCTGTGTCTCTCTGAGAGAGAAAAGAGGTGACGTGGACAAGGGAGTCAAAGTGCCAGCACCACCTCCCCTCAGGGCCTGATGGAGCTAGCCCGGGCCTTGGGAAAAGCAGCGTACTCACGACCACTGGGCCTGCCTCCAGCCTAGCTGTCATCAAGAGGAGTGATCCCTGGGATGAAGGAGCCCACCTTCCTTGTTGTCACCAGCACCCACCACCGACCAATTACCAACAATGGGCCACTAAGCCCAAGCGCTCTGGGAGTCCTGCTTTCGGCCCAGCCCCCAGAGCCATCATCCCAGGAAGCCATGCCCACGGAGATGCTGCTGCTTGGGAACACAGCCACAGCTGCTGCAGATGTGGGTAAGAGAGCATCCACCATCAGAGTCTGTGGCCCCCACAAGTGGTTCAGCAGGAGGAACTGATGACTTTATCGGGGAAATGACATTGGAGAAGAGGCATTTCCATAACCATCAGCTTTGCTGCTACCATTGAAAAGAGGAACACGCAGGGCCTCTTTCCTTCCCTGCCTCCCTCCCTGCAGGGACTGTTAGCTTCATTTTTAAATCTGTATCCCCAATTTCTAGCACACAGTAGGCAATTAATAAATGTTGAAGTGAATTAAATGAAGGTAGCACACAGTAGGTAATTAATGTTGAAGTGAGTTAAATGCAGGTCACAATAGACAATGTTGAATTAAATGGAGGTGGCACACAATAGGTAATTAATAAATGTTGAAGTGAATTAAATGTGGGTACCAATAGGCAATTAGTAAATATTGAGCAAATTAAATGTAGGTAACACACAGTAGGTAATTAATATATGCAGGTTGAATCACATATAGGTACAGAATAAAACAGTCTCAATTAATAATTCATTAAGTGATTTGAAATTAGCTGCCTCTGAATTATTAGTCATGGCAAATCCTAACCAATGGATAACCTGGAATCAGTGGAGAAAACAAGTGTTGTTGAGTACTTGGCCTTAAATAAGTCACCCAGCCTCACCAGCAATCAGCACTGAGCACAGGATCCCAATTAATTGAAATGGAAACTCATAAAGGAAGGTGCAACAAGACTGAGTTTTCTAATACATGCAGAAATTATGCCAGATAAATCTGCCCAGGTGTAGCTTCTCCCAGATTTTTACTTTTTCTTTTAGTTGAATCAGTCATTTCAAGCATATCTTGATTTTTCTCCCTCAAGTATAATGGTATTTCCTAACCAGGAGTAGATATAAATAGGACACTAGCTTAGAAGTACTAATTATAGAGGGATCCAATTGGCTACAATTAAAGCAAAGGTCAGAGTATTGAAATAATATGGGCTGAACAAAAATGTACAAATCCAGCGTTCAGTCTCAAATCTAAATACTAGCACAGCCTGGGTTGTGTATACAGATGGATGAAAAAGCATGGCTGTGGTGTGCCAAGCACTAGGGATACAAAAAGGGGGAAAATGGACCAAAAAGAAAGCCACAATTCCTGCTCTCCAGGAACTCAAACTATAATTGAGGGAGAAACAAGTGAGAGTTCATCGGTAGAGTTCATCTAAGGGTGTATCAGCAGATCAGATGGCAGTATGAAGGTATAGCCTTCAGGGCCCCTAATTAGGCCCGGGGGTCCTCTATCTCCCCAGAAGGATCAGCACTGGTGACACTCCCTCCCCCACTTCAACCAAGCAGTATGAGCAATCATCGTTCTTCCCACCTGAATGAGCAGTTAGGGGAAGGGTAAAGGGAGGATGCCCCTGGTGGTGGGTCTTCCCTCTCACCCACCTGCCCCAGTGGGGTCAGGGAAAATTGGGGAAGTGGAAAAGAGAAGGCATTGATGAATAGCCTAAATATTCTTCATTTTGCGTTAATAAAGTTGGTGATTAAGGAACCGTCTATAAATTGAATGACATTTTCTCAGTTTCTTCTATTTTGTAAATCATAGGTAAAATCAAAGGCATCAGGTTAGGATCCCTTAAATTTATAGGTGAGAGGACTAATCCTGAAAACAGTTAATTCACTTACTCATGGCTCCCATATTGGTAGAGCTGGGACTAGAATTCAGTAGGCTCTTAATAAGTGTTGTTGTTCTCATGACCACTGTCACACTAGGGTTGTCCATCTACCTTCTCTGTGTAAGGAAAGGAAATCTGTAACCAAGCAGAAAACTGTAACCTGAGGAAGAGACTCAGATGTAGGCACTGATGTGAGTGTCATGACTGCTTGACTAGCTGTGAGGAGTTGTCCAGTGTGGGGGAAAGCCCCCCAGTCAATCAAGATATAATGTAAGCACGGGTCAGAAAGCAGCTTTATTCCTTTTAAAGCCATGACCAAAAGAGACTAGGAACCTCTCTTAGCCAAGAGAGCTTTTATTTAAAGTCTCTTCCTACAAATGTATTAACCATTGCTAACATTTATTTAGCGCTTTGATATTATCTCATTCAATCCTCCCAGTAGTCCTGGGAGCCAGGATGCTGCTATTACCCCCTTTTGACAATTGGGGAAACTAAGGCAGATGCAGATTAAGTGATTTGCTCAAGGTCACACAGCCAGTAAGAGTTGGAGATGGGATCTGAGTAGAGCTCTAGCTGTTCCCTGCAGATCCATGCCAATATAAATTCCTCTTGAGCAGAGGCTCATTTCTGTCTTAATGTTCCCGGAGTCTAATGCAGCATCTGTACTACAGTAAACAGGTGCTCACTAAGGATCTGCTGGCTGATTTTTCCAGAGGGGGCAAGGGGCAGGGCATTCAGGGCTTGCTTTGACATTTAGAAGATGCTAACAGCTCTTGTACTACTTGGGCAGGTAGAAATACCTGAGCTTAGCATACAGTTAGCAAGACGCTTCTCCCTTCCTTGACATCAGCCTCCATGGCAGCAAAATCACAGAGATTTACATCCCTCCATGGGGAGGGCGGGAAGAGAGGAGCCTTGTGTCCGGAGGTCCGAGACTTCTTCCACACACATCCCTTGCACCAATGCACCATAATTGCTAGTTATAGCTCTGCATTGATAAATCATTAAACATATATTAAGCACCTACTGTGTGCCGGGAGCTGTACTAAACACCAGCAATACAAAGAAAGGCCCAGTGTCGAAGCCTAAGAATGCTTCCTAACTGAGTATTTGAGTTATGTAAAATAAATTAGTTCTAGTTTTTAAAAATGCTAAAGTTCTCGCTTTATCAGTTCTCTAACTTAGAACTATCTTAGATGTAAAGATAAGGAAATTGTAAGCGTTCCTTAGAACAACACATTCACATGAAAAGAGCAGGGAGATGAATGGTCACTATCTGGGTTCTGTATCTCCATGAACACTTTATTTCTGATTTACTTAGTTTTAATATAATCAGGCCTGCATTAAGCCATGATGATGCGTACTCTAAGAATTAAATTGTCAATACACTTGGACCACAGATAACATTATTTCTCCTGCTGACATATTTTTCCTATAGTAAATCATTTATGATCCTGCAAACTATTACAAAAGGAAAGTCTGGTCCATGATATTGATTCTTTTCATCAGTCCAACTTATCAATGTCAGGATTTATGCTGAATCTGGCAAGATTTTACCATCTGAACTTACTCTCCTAATGGTCGCTAGTAGAGCCGATATACTGGGCACAGTGCCTGGCACATACTGAGGCACTTAATAAGAGCCAGTTGATTGATTGATTGATTGATTATCAAAAAAAGAGTATGTCTGAGGAGGCTCAATGATTTACTTCCCAATGGGGGAAGGGGAGGGGTCCCACATTAAATGTAGCCATTCAGGAAAGTACAGCCATTTAAAAGTAATAATTTTCAGAAAGTTCAGAGTGGTAAATTATTCCTAAAAAGGTCATCACTCTGAAACATAATCTCCATTAATGAGAAAGTTTCATTGCTCAGTCAATCAATCTAAAAAATGTATTGGGCACTTACTATGTTGCCAGGTGCGGTGCTAGGCCCTGGAAATACAGACAAGCAAAAAACAATCCCTGCCCACAAGGAGCTTCCATTCTAATGGGAGAGACAAGAAGTACACATACGAGTATAGAATATATGCAAAATGAGTGTGGGGTGGGGGTGGGGATTGGGGAGAACATGTGCTAGTGACTGGGGAGAATTCTGAGACTTCTGGAAAAGGAAGCATTTGAGGTGAGTCCTAAGGAAAACATGGATCCCAAGGGTGAGAGGTGAGGAGGTGGAGGGGACCACTAGTACAACAGAGAGGAGACAGGAGATGAAATATGGGGTAGAGAAATAGCCAACAGGCGAATCTGGCCGAATCAGAGAACACACCCTAAGGAGCCTTCAACCTTCCCATATTCCTTGCAACTGAACTTTTTGATGGCTTGTCCCCTCCAACCCAAGTATGATGAGTTCCTTGAGAGCAGGCACTGTCTCAAGTTTTCTGTTTCTATCCCCAGCATTTAGCATGGTGTTTGATACATGGTGCTCAATAAATGCTTTTTTATTCATTCATTCTTCTTCCCACATAACCCATATTGCACTACTATTTTCAGATTGAAAACCAAAGGCCTAGACTCAAGCCGCTATGTTTTCTGTTGTTCAACCAATAACAGTTCAATATTTCGACTAATGTTAACTAAGAATAATATTTCAGAGCTCTCACTGAACTCAAGAAAGGGACAGACTGCAAATGGATATATAGATCTGTGAACAACTGCGTGGAGATGACAAATCCATAAGAGCTATTGACATCACTAAAGGGAGAGAGTGTGGAGAGAAAGAAGGGCCCAGGACAGACTCTTGGGGGAAACCCCATGTGAAGAGGAAAGGTCTGATACAGCTGCTGAGCCAGGAAAGACACTAGAACCAGGATGGAGAAGTATCACAAATACCCAAAGGAAAATGGATATCCAGAACAGAAGGTGGGCAGCGGGATTGAATGCCACAGGTAGGTCCGAGAATAATGAGAACTGAGAAAAGACGATCCGATTTGGCAATTTAGGGGGTCTTGGCAAATCTGGAGAGCAGCTTCAGTCAAGTGATGCTCTTGGAAGCCAGACTGCAAAGGGTTGATGGAGGAGGGAAGCTGAGGCAACATGCGGAGATGGCTTTTTTCCTAGGAGTGTGAGAAAGGGAGGAAAGCTGACCCAGGAGCCTGAGTAAGATCTAATGGAATGCTTTTTAAAGGTGGGAGGAGACTTGGGCATGTTTGAAGGCAGTCGATGGGGAGAGGCTGAAGGTGCATGAGAGAGAAAGGACGATTTAGGGAGCGATCTGCCAGAGAAGAGGAGAGGGAAGCAGATCGAGGGCCCACGTGGAGGGGCTGGCCTTGGGACCATCTCATGATCAGAGACTGAGAGTGAGGAGTGTCAGGGTGGTCTGAGAGGAAGTGCAGAGTAAATGGTCCCAGATTTCTTAGTAAAGAAGTAAGGCCTCCACTGAAGAGGGGAGTGGGAGTCTTGAGGAGAGGACAGAGCATTTAGCATATCTCTAAAAGCACATGCGAAGTTAGGATCATGTGGAAGGTAGGTGTATGACGTGCATGTACAATGTGGCCAGCAAGCACGGTTATTTGATTCTCTGTTCAGAGCCTGTGAGTAAAAACAAAAGAGATGTAGGGTTGAGGAGCAGGGTAACCCGGAGCTGGCGTTTGTCAAGGAGCAAGCAACAATACGACAAAGAAGTAAAGTTTTTGAGAGCAGAGGGCAGTGTCCACTTGGGTTGTAGAGTTGAGACTGGAAACCAAAGAAAGTGAAGTCACGGCAGGGAGAATAACCTGAGAAAATTCTGAGGGAGAAGGGATCAAAGGTCACAAGGGGACAGAGAATAGCTTTAGGAAGGACAAGGGACAGACAGAGATAGAGCGATGGGGGTGATGGTCAGAGACCACCTTATGCAGCATGACTAAGGATAAGTCACTGCCACTTCCTGCTCCATAAAATGAGGTCAGACTACATGAGGTCAGAGAAGTTCCCTTCTGGTTACACAGCTGTGTTCCTAGGGACATGCTTGTATAGCCCCAAGATTATTAGTGTAGACTGCACCATTAAGTAAGCAGTTACTGGTGTAGACTGTGCCAATAAAGTGGTTTACCCTGGTATAGTGTACTGGTGTACACTGCACCAATAAATAAGTGGTTACATTACTAGTATGGACAACACCGATAAATAAGTGGTTACTTTACTAGTGTAGATAACACCAATAAGTAAATGGTTACATTACTAATGTAGACTATAGCAATAAGTGGTTACTACTGCAGACTGCACCAATAAGTAAATGGTTACTGGTATAGACTGCACCAATAAAGTGGTCACACTACTGATATAGTGTACTGGTGTATACTGCACCAATAAGTAAGTGGTTACATTACTAGTGTAGACTGCACCAATAAGTAAGTGGTTACATTACTAGTGTAGACTGCACCAATAAGTAAGTGGTTACACTGCTGGTGTAAACTGCACCAGTAAGTAAATGGTTATCAGTTACCCCGCAAGCTTGGCTTATTGGAAACACAATAACTGTTGAAAATGTAATCCTATTTCTATAGCTCCAACAATTAAGGTTTGGAAAATGGTTTCTTCACAATAACTATACAAGGTATATAGTTCAAGGATTATAGTAGGCACTTGATAAATGTTTATGAATCAGTGTTTATTAATAGGCATTGAGAGGCAAGAGGCAGCTAGGAAGATAAAGAGTTGGACCTAAAGTAAAATCCAGCTTCAGACACTTACTACTGTATGACCTTGGGCAAGTCACTTAACTTCTGTCTTACCTCAGTTTCTTCACCAGTAAAATGGGGTTGATACTAGCACCTACCTCCCAGGGTTGTTGTGACAATAAAATGAGATAAAATCTATAAATCACTCTGCAAACCTTACGGAGCTATATAAATGTTAGCTATTATAAAGTTATATTCTGTATTAATGAACACATCTAATAATGATATGACATTATAGTGCTTTACAATTTACGGAATGCTTTCCTATAAGTTAGCTCATCTCATTAGCACAATAGCCTCATGAAGCAGTAAGGAAGACATTAATCATTAAATTGTGAGCTCCTTGAGCAGAAGGGACTGTTTTTGCCAGATTTTTACTGGGTTTTTTTGCTTGGCACAATGTATGGCACACAATAAGCAATTAATAAATACTTGTTGACTGGCTGCTCAATTCTCAGCCCAACTCATCTGTTTGCATGTCTAAGATACATAGACTGCTGGACATGCTCCATGGGCTGTCCATTCAATTTCATGTCATAATCATGATTTCCTTAACCATGCCTGCTATGAGCACTCAAATTCTTGTTGACTGTGTCTTCATGGAAGTAGACAAATGCCCTGAACAAGGACAGAGCCCTTGGCCCTCCAGCAGAAGACATTCCTACAGGTTAACATTCATCCATTAATTCTCACTCTCTAAGGCCCAGTGATTCAATCAATTCTAAATCTACTAATTATATACCAGAGCAGCTAGGTGGTGCAGTGGATAGAGTTCTGGCCTGGAGTTAGGAAGACCTCTTTACGAGTTCAAATCTGACCTCGGACACTTACTAGCTGTGTGACACCAGGCAAGTCACTTCACCTTGTTTGCCTCAGTTTCTTCATCTGTAAAATGAGCTGGAGAAAGAAATGGCAAACCACTCCATTATCCAAAATGGAGTCACAAAAGGTCAGACAATGACTAAAACAACTGAACAACCACAACAACTATACCATCATTCAGTTCACACCTTTCTACCTTCAAGGTGGGAAGAGAGATACTTTGTCAAACGCCATTCTGAAATCCCAGCATGATATTTTCACAATCTAGCAAGTCCAAAAGAGGCATGACTTCTTCTTCATGAGCCCTCTTATGTTCATGGGAATCACCGCTTCTTCTAACCCTTCTTTTAACAGGCTGTTCATTGTAGAATTTTGTTTGAAGGCTCTCTTTGTTCCTCTTTCTGAAAATCAGGTTTTTCCCTATTTCCAGTCCCATTCCATCACTTCCTCTCACCTTATTTATTCAAAGATCACCAGCAAGGGTCAGCAATTCTGTTCACAAGTTCTTCTTGGAGTGTATATAACAAACACATCAGGCCCAGGTGACTTGAAACTCAAGAGAAATGAAGGGAAGGGAAGAGAGCACACTTCTGCTATGTCTGTACCCCAAAAAAGGTCAAAGAAAGAGGCAAAGGTTTGATAGCAGCTCTTTTTGTAGTAGCAAAGACCAGGAATCTGAAGGAAAGCCCATCAAGTGGAGAATGGATGAAGACTGTGGTACGTGAATGTAATTAAATACCACAAGAAATAATGGAAGAGATGGTTGTGGGGAAAGCCAAAAAGATACATGTTAACTGATGCAGAATGAAGTGAGCAGAACCAAATCAATTCATACAAGAATGACACCATAAAGACAACTTAGAAGGAAATGGAAAGCCACTCCAATAGCTTTGCCAAGAACACCCCAAATAGGGTCATGAAGAGTTGGACATGATTGCAATGAATGAATGACAAAAAGACAACTTTGAAAGACTTAAGAATGTTGATAAATGCAATGACCAACCATGATTCCAGAGGACCAGTGATAAAACAAGCTACCTACCTCCTGACAGGTGGTAGACTTAGTGTGCAGAATGAGACATATATACATATTTGTTTGTTCATTCATTCATCCAATCATACATTCATCCGTTTATCTGTTTGTTTGTTTGTTTATTTTTAGTCCTGGCCAATAAGGGAGTTTGTTTTGCTTAACCCTGCATAATTGTTACAAGAATTATATTTTTTTCTTCTATGTGCCATGGGTGGGAGGATTTTTTAACTGAAAAAAATACATTAAAAAGATTTTTTTTTTAGTGAGGCAATTGGGGTTAAGTGACTTGCCCAGGGTCACACAGCTAGTAAGTGTTAAGTGTCTGAGGCTGGATTTGAACTCAGGTACTCCTGAATCCAGGGCCGGTGCTTTATCCACTGCGCTACCTAGCCGCCCCTATTAAAAAGATTTTAAAGAGAAAACATTGGACTTCCTTCAGTGAGTTCAGTTTCCCATGAACCATTTTGGTTTTCCTCCTTTTTCTGCATCCCTCTTGGTTGAAAAAAAAGTAGAAATAACTCTCTGGCCACTTGCTCTTATACGTCAGCCTCTCTGAGTCCCTGCATCCTTTCAATAACATGATTTGATTAGAGCAGATGATCTCTAAATCCCATAATGTTCCCAGTCTTCCATAATTCTAAACTGCCTTCATGACCCTGTGATCCATCTGTGATGATCTAATTGGTTATCATGTAAATCATGGTTATAAACAAAGCCGAGAGGAAGAGTAAGTGCCACAGGGATGAACTGGTCCACTCCCAGAGCTGGCGGGTCAAGAAAGCAGGAAACGTAATATAGCTCAGTCTTCAGGTCATTCCTACAGTTCAGAAGAGCAGGTGCTTTCTTCTCAGCATGTCTTTGCAGCTACAATTCAAAGCCTGTGATAGGATTCATGAAAACATGCGTGAATTTGGACTTAGGATTTCCTATTTTTGCTACCCGGAGAGACAGGAAGAAGAATGCCTCCTGTGTACACCATGATATGCAATTGCAGAGACAACCTATACAGCATGTCCATTAATATCTGTATTTTAGTCTCTGCAAATGGACAACAAGTTAGGCCCAGAAGGGAGCAGTCAGTCAACAAGTCTTTATTATGCATTTACTATGTGATACAGGGTGCAAGAGAGGTAAAAACATGTTCGCTGCCTTCAAGGCGTTCCCATTCTAATGGTAGAAACAACATATAGATGCAGACATACGAGACATACCTGGCATGAACTGAAGGTAAATTTAGAGGGGAACACGCTAGCAGTGGACGGGATCAGGAAAGGCCTCCTGCAGAAATTGAAATCTAAACGGAGTCTTCAAGGAAGGCAGAAGTAAGAAGAATGAGCATTACAGATTTGGGAGATGGCCAATGAAAAGTCACGGAGATGAGAGGTGGAGACCAGTGTGGCTCGATCATAGAGTGGAAGGGACGGAAGGGCCCAGGTGACAAAGGCCTTTAAAGGCCAAGCATTTGGTCTCGGAGGTCATCGTTATCATCATTGTTGTCCTTCGTGCTCAAAGAGGACCAAAATGATGCACCATTGAAAAGGACCTCCCCCATGTCAGGGCCCAAGCACAGTGTGTCCAACGGGCTGATCAGGCCAGTGTGAGCTCGGAAGGTTCTACCACAGGGCAGACACAGGTAATGGGCAAAGTCAATGGAGTTTGGGGGTTTTTTGTTTTGTTTTGTTTTTTCAGGGCAATGAGGGCTAGTAAGTGTCAAGTGTTTGAGGCTGGATTTGAACTCAGGTCTTCCTGAATCCAGGGACAGTGCTTTATCCACTCCACCACCTAGCTGGCCCCAAGAATTGATGGAGTTTACTGAGAAATGGGCTGGCACAGTCGGACCTGCACTTTAGGAAGGTCCCTTTGGCAGCTCCTGTAAGGATGGACTGGAGTGGGCAGAGACATGAAGCAGGAAGACCCCCCCCCCACCCCGCAGCAGGCGATTGCAATAGTCCAGGAGTGAGGTGATGAGCCCCCATGAGAGTGGAGAGGGCTGGTCTGTCTTTGGAAAATTGCAAAGTTCATAGATCATAGGATTATGGAGCTTGAGCTGGAAAGAACAACAGGAGTCATCTAGTAGAACCCCATTTTGCAGATGTGCAAAGTGAGGTTGGAGAAACAGAATTAGCATTAGAAGAAGTTAACCCTCAGGGGCAGCTAGGTGGTGCAGTGGATAAAGCACCGGCCCTGGATTCAGGAGGACCTGAGTTCAAATCTGACCTCAGACACTTGACACTTACTAGCTGTGTGACCCTGGGCAAGTCACTTAACCCTCATTGCCCCGCCAAAAAAAAAAAAATACTTAAAGCTCATGTTAGCAGCATGCAGACTCTTTCTGGTTCTGGGGCCAGTGTTTTGAGGTGGGTTCTGATCATGGCTCTGATTCCTTGAGCTACAGATGGTGAAACCCCTAAGGCCGGAGGAGTGGCCAGGTCCAGCTGCAGGTCCCCCAACATCAGTGATCCCCAAGACCTGGCCTTAGTGAGTATAGAGAGCACTGAGAGAGTCAAGAGGTGGAGACCATCTCTTGGGCTGTGACTTTCCGGGGCCTTATTTCTGACTACAGAGCCGCCGTCCCACCTCCACACCATTTTTCACACTGAGGGTTCAGAAAATTATGTCTCCTTCAATGTCTCCTGAACATTCCGGGACCAGTGATTAATTCTCCCGTGTCAAGGACTTTTATGCCCCTGATACTTCATTATGTGATATAGGCCTACTGTGAATTGCTTTTTCATTAACTTACCTCATTTTTTATTAATAACCATTCGCATCTTCATTTGTAATGTGTACTGTATCGGAATGTGTTTAAATTGCATTTTTAGATTGGATTTACAAAAAGTCCAAACTGGAGAATCTAAGTGTTCTTCCCATCCCCCATACTTCCAGTACCCCAATTTAGGGAGGTTTTAGGTTAGAGAAAAGAAGGACTAAAAAAAGGTGAGATACGGTACAGAGAGGGCTCACCTGAGAAGCAGAAAGGCCTGGGTTCCAATCCTGCCTCTAACATGGCTTACTACATGACCCTGGACAAGTCACCTGACCTCTTAATGTCTTGAACAATGAAGTCTCTAAGTTATAGATGCTTTATTCCTAGTAAGTATTTAGCAAGTATTTAATGAATTTTTTTTTTATTTAGTCCTTCATGGAAAAAGTGTAATTGTTGATGCACATCCATGGAGGGTGATGCACACTGAGGGTTTCTCGCATCAATAAAATCACAGATTTAGAACACACACACACACACACACACACTCACAGGAACCCACAGCTAAGTATTTACAGAAAACTACAACTCCTTCCAGTCCTCCCCAGATTGCTACCTTAAACCATTTTCCATTTTCTAATCTTGAGTCCTTTTCTTTTCGAAGGTCAGTCAGCCTCAAAGGTTTCTCATCGTGCCAAGGAATCCTAGATTTAGGACCCTAGAAGCCCAACCCCCTCTTTTTGAAGATAAAGAAACTAAAGGCCAGAAAGAAGTGACTTTCCCCGGGGTCACTGACTACAAAGGGCAGAGCCAGGGATTGAAAGTAGTCCCTTGACTTAAACCCTAAGCAACCTTTCCTCACACCATACTGCCTGTGCTATAAGAATCAATCACAGGGGGCAGCTAGGTGGCGCAGTGGATAAAGCACCGGCCCTGGATTCAGGAGGACCTGAGTTCAAATCCGACCTCAGACACTTGACACTTACTAGCTGTGTGACCCTGGGCAAGTCACTTAACCCCCATTGCCCTGAAAAGAAAAAGAAAAAAAAAAACCACACCAAAAAAAAAAAAAACCACACCAAAAAAAAAACAGCATTCTCCAAGACCCCAGGTTGTACTTAGCCCTTTTCAGGAGTTTGGCTGCTCCTTAGGAAGCCCCAAGAGTCAGCTCTCCCCTGTCCCCATCAGTAGCTGCCTTGGGGATGGATAATATACTGGATCTCAATTTAATAAATATTTATTAAGTGCTATCAGGCATCATGCTAAGCACTGGCGATACAAAAAGAAGCAAAAGACAGTCCCTGGGGTCAGCTAGGTGGCACAGGGGATAAAGCACTGGCCCTGGATTCAGGAAGACCTGAGTTCAAATCTGGCCTCAGACACTTGACACTTACTAGCTGTGTGACCCTGGGCAAGTCACTTAACCCCAATTGCTTCACCAAAAAAAAAAAAAAAAAACAGTCCCTGCCCACAAGTAGCTTAGAATCTAATGTTACTGGATATTAATAAACCCTCCCAGGGGAGAAGTAGGTTTGCTGGGATGAGTCTACCCCTCATTGGCAGGTGCCCATTAATTCCATCTCCATCTGATTTCATTTCTATTTCCAAGATGAAGTCACATAAAACTTGGGAAATTGCCATCCTATTGAATAACTTGTTTCAACTGCTAAGGCAGTTACTTTTCCTCAGTGTAATTGTTAGAGAAAATGTCTCCAAAATATCTGTTGTTTGTCTTGGGAGTTTTGAGATCGGACATAATGAAGGGATATTGTCTCACCCCAAAATTCTCTCCTATTCTTTAAGCCACATCTTCCTCCGGCTCACAATAACGGCTCACGTTCCTGGAGGGCAGTTAAGGATTCCAAAGCACTTTCCTTGCTCTCCACAAGCAGAATAAGAATTCTTGTCCCCATTTTTCAGAGGAGAAAACAAACTCTTTGGGGGGGGGGCGGGACAATGAGAGTTAAGTGACTTGCCCAAGGTCACACAGCTAGTAAGTGTAAAGTGTCCGAGGTCAGATTTGAACTCAGATCCTCCTGAATCCAGGGCTGGTGCTTTATCCACTGCACCACTTAGCTGCCCCAAAACTGAAACTCTTAATAGACGAGGGACTTGCCTATGATCCTACAGATAGCTAGTGTCTGAGGTGGGATTCAGATCTAGGTCAGCAGATTTTGAATTCAGTGTTCTTTCCACTGTGCCACAGCAAATTAATTTATGGCGTAGGTGCCTTAAGGCCATGGATAGAGGTCAAAGAGGAACTCAAATGCTAGCTTCATTTTACAGATAAGGAAACTGAGACCTGGGAAGATAAAGCGACCTGATCTGCCCCAGGTCATACATAGGATCATAGACCTAAATCTGGAAAGGACCCCAGCAGCCCTTTTTGAGATGAGGGAACTGAGGTTCAAGGGAAGTTAAGTCACTTTCTCCAGGTCACACAGGGGGGCAAATGTCACAGCTGGAATTCAAACCCAGGTCCTCTGGCTCCAAAGCCAGTTCTTTTCCTGTGGTACCATGTTGAAGACCCTCAAGGCAATCTTGTCCATTCCCCCTCATTTTACAATGGAAGAAACTGAGGCCCACAAAGGAGGATCTCTGAGGTCACAGAACTGGGAAGTGGCAGAGCTCATATCTGAACCCAGTCCATCCGACTTTAAAGTCAGAACTCTTTCCAATACACCAAGAACAATCCTATGGATTCTTGTCACATCAGTTATTATATAGGCATGTCAGGTTTATCAGTCATTTCTTTCTGTTGCCATTGATTCCATGTATGAAAAAAATTCATGAAAGATTTCTACGACACCCCATCAAGAACATTCTTTAAAAGGAACATTCAGAAAAGTGGCTCAAGAGCTGCCTACGAGTATTTGAAGGGTTATTGCATGGAAGAGGGATTGAACTGGTCTGCATTTCCCTGGATGGCAAAAGTAGGAAGCTGCAGAGGGAGATCTGGGCTCACTTTTGGAAGGATTCCCAACAGAGCTGTCCCCAAATGGCACGACTGCCTGGGAAGGTACTGAGCTCCCCGTCACTGGAGGTCTACAAGCAGGATTTCTTTTGTCAGGTAGAGTTGAACCAGATGGCCTCTGAGGTCCTCTTTGTGACTTTCCCAAAACTGTGACTTCATCAGATGGTTTGTTTATAAGCTCTAGAATCTACCTTTGCTAAATTTGAATATTCTTTTTCCACCCTTGAAGTTCTACCATGGGTTTTCAAGCTAAAGTAATGCCCTGAACCCTCTTCAGGAGTGAGTAAAATAAGCACTTTTTCTTTTCTTTTTCTCCTTCTTCCTCTTCCTCTTCCTCTCTTCCTCCGCCTCCTCCTTCTCCTCCTCCTCCTCCTCCTCTTTCTTCTTCTCCTTCTTCCTCTTCCTCTTCCTCTCTTCCTCCGCCTCCTCCTTCTCCTCCTCCTCCTCTTTCTTCTTCTTCTTCTTCTTCTTCTTCTTCTTCTTCTTCTTCTTCTTCTTCTCCTTCTTCTCCTTCTTCTCCTTCTTCTCCTTCTTCTTCTTCTTCTTCTTCTTCTTCTCCTTCTTCTCCTTCTTCTCCTTCTTCTTCTTCTTCTTCTTCTTCTTCTTCTTCTTCTTCTTCTTCTTCACATTTTTATTTAACAGAAGTATGCATTGTACTTGATACCATAAAAAATGTATCTTGACTCCCAGGCATATGATGCTTCTATGGTTACCACTTTGAAAAATACTTTTCCCCATTTCAGGGGACCAGGGCTAGGATCTCCTTGGTCCAGAGCTCCCATTTGAGGACATTCTCTCTCCTGATGTGGATTCTCTACCTTTTCTGCAGGATAGAACCTCAGAAAGTTGCCTGAAACATTGACGGGTGAAGTGATTGCCCAGAGTCAAATAGCCAGTATACATCAGAGGCAGGACTTGAACCCAGGTCTTTCAGGCTCCAAGGTCAGCCCTATCCATTACACCACCCTGTCTCCCCATTTATCCTTCATATTAAGTACTATTCTAAGCTAAATGTTCCATAAGAGTACTGATACCTGTCTTTATATGCATTTTGGTAAATCACTCTGTATATGCTTAATAGACTCATTATTTTCCATCACTGTGAATTATATAGGGAAAGATTTAGATGCAACATGCAACGTACCATTTCAAACAAATTCGCTGCTTCTCTGCTCCGCAGCCTTCCCACTTTTTGCTTTCCCTGGTGTTTCTATAGTAACCTGGTATTATGCATAGCCACTACCTTTTTTTTTGTGTATGTGCTAAAAGAACATCTCTAATCAGCCCTCCACTTGTTCTGCAATGTGCCCTTCGATACACAGCGCAACAGAAGAGAGGGTGTCAGTTTAAGGGACAAACGGCTAACCCAGTCTTGGGCAGGGCTCTCATACTAAAAGTAACAGAAACAGTGAGATCAGTCATGCTGCAAATTGTGGTTCTTAGCCTTAAAGGTGAGCAAGAGATCCAAAAAGGAGGGTTCTGAAGGGAGGAAGTGAAAGGAGGGTTTTTTAAATCAAAGCAAGCCCCTCTGAGCCAATTTTTTGTCTGGAGTCAAAAGACCTGGGTTCCAATCTTACCCCTGACACTTAACTGTCTGCTTATCTCCCCCATTAGACTGAGTTCCTTCAAGACAGGGACTGTCTTTTGCCTCTTTTTTATCCCCTGTACTTAGCATAGTGTCTGGTATACAGTCGGTGCTTAATAAATGTTTGCTGATTGATTAACTACTTCTGTGATCTTGGGCATATCCATTAACCTTTTTGGTTCTCAGCTTCCTCGTTTGTAAAATGAGAGGATGGGGTGGCCTTCCAGCCCAACAGCTACAATCTTGTGATCTTCCCAGTATGAACTAGGGCAAGTGGCTTAATTTCTGGGGGCCTCAGTTTCTTCATCTGTAAAATGAGAGAGTTAAACTGGTTGGCCTTCAGGGTCCTTTCCTGCTTGAGATCTATTGTCCTGTGATCTCCCCCTGAGTTGTTTACACAACAGAAGAAATTTCTCACTGAATCAGAAAAGTTACAAAAACTTTTTTCAGGGATCAGTGGTCTCTCAAAAGAATGTTGAGATTATTTTGCTTTTTGGGGAGAAGACAAAGACTCTTCTTAGTCAGAAATTACATAAGGTCTGCCTTGATTGTTTCTTCCCCAAAGATCACAGCTACTTATTGGGATATAGGATAGCAGGAGAAAAAAAGACAGTCTATAAAAAGAAAGTGAGGGGTGTCAAGGAAGCTAGCTATCTCTATTATCAAAGGCAGACACTAAGTAACTTGTTCTGTCTGCAGTGCCGTAACAAGGATAGGCTAGCCTGGGCTTTGTCCCAGGGGTCCAAAATTTAGAGGATACTACATCTAATACTCCTCTGGCAAGTAGACACAATTGAGCACAGCACCTGTTTGGCAAGAAAAATTAGCTAAACTGGAAGTTTTAAACCTAATCCCTTGTTGTACGTACGTGGCTGATTTCAGTTTAAGCAAGTTCATCTTTTTCCCCCTTTATTAGAGTTCATTTTTATCTTTAAAAATGAGAGATTTGGGCAGCTAGATGGCACAGTGAATAGAGCACCAGCCCTGAATTCAGGAAGACCTGAGTTCAAATCTGGCCTCAGACACTTAACAATTACTAGCTGTGTGACCCTGGGCAAGTCACTTAACCCCAATTGCCTCATAAATAAATAAACAAATAAATAAATAAATAAATAATTTGGTGTATATTCATCAAAGATTAACTGATGACCAAGGATTCATTTAAAGATGGAGGATAGAAAGGAATAGATCTCAATATTTATTCTATCCCAATAAATTAGTAATAGTAACACTACTACTACTACTACTACTACTACTAACAATAACAATAATTTAATACTGCTTTACAATTTGCAAACTACTTTATAAATATCTCATTTGATCCTCACAACAACTTTGTGAGGTAGCTACTATTATTACCCCCATTTTACAGATAAAGGAAACTAAGGCTGGAAGAGATTAAGTGACTTGCCCAGGTTCACACAGCTAGTAAGTATCTGCGACAAAACTTGAACTCAGGTCTTCCTGACTCCTGCACTTTGCTCAGCATTGAAGGCCCCAGGGATGTGATTTTAAAGCTCCCTCTCAACTCTCAATCCTGACAGTAATTCCCATCTTTCTCACGCACCCCCTCCTGATGCTTAACTAAGAGGCAGCTTAGTTACCTCCCATAAGGACCTCTGTGTTTTAGGAATGTAGAAAGTACACACTCGGGAACGACAAAGAGAGTTTCCTTCTGGCTCCTAAGAGGATTTAGCACCTGGAAGATTCTCCAACCACCCACAGATGATGAAAAGAATCAGGAGGTATCCCATCCCTGAGCCACTGGTGTCCCAACCACTTTTACTCCTGATATCTCATTGTATTGTTAGACTTGGAATGAATGTCATCTTTACTTGAGTCCCATATCCCGTAACTTCATTTTAATAGAACCCACCTCTGAGTGATGCTAACCAACTAGATTTGATTGTTTTGTAATGGACCTCTACCTGGGGAAAGGTGTATAAACCAGACCTGACCATAGGGAAGAGGTCCTTGGTCTGAGAGAGAGCGCATAGACCTCATTTTATTAATAACCCACCAGGCATATTAATAAAATGATTCGATTAGCCAGATTCCGTGTCTCTCATGTTTTTAACCATCACAGTATTTATATTCAAGCATATGTGTGTATAGACATATATACACGTGTGTGTATGTTTGAATATAGACCAAGTGAAGATATTATGGATGGAAATCTCTCTTTAGGTCCTTTGATCTGGAAGCAAAGTCAATTTTCTTCTTCATTGGGCCAATAACTCACCATGGTGTTTGTACTTTGAAAGATGCCAGTAACCCTCCAACCCTCATGCAGAGCTTCCCCTGATAGTAAATCTTTACCAATTGATAGAACACTTGGCTATCAAGAGCATTGCCAGAGTTCCCACTAAATTTCCAAGGCAAAAAAGGGTTCCTGAAATAGATGAAATGCACACCCATTTGAACACTCAGTCACAGCATTGCCAGAATGAAGCCAACCACTTTTTCTTTAAATGTATGATGTTCTTACACGATGACTTAGGATGTTTTCCCTCATTAAAAAGTATGATATGAGGTGATTGTTCCTTTTGTTTGTGTAAAAGAGGGGGAAGGGACCTGAACCCTCTGAAACTGCAAATGTGTTTTCTGAGATGCTGCATATTTATTAGCCCATCTGCTACTGCTGCATTAAAAGAGAGAAGAACCTTACTACAAGCAATTTATTCACAGCTACAGTTTTACCACCTGATGTGCAAAGGAACTGCCACTTGCTAAGCATTTATTATTGTGCTGAGTAATTTTCAATTGAATATGTAAACCTTAGGAAGGATTGCCAGTTAAATGCAATGTTGCTGGTCAGATCTGGCCTTGTTTTAATTTAGGGTGATGGGTTTTGCCTTTGGGATGATTCATTGGGCAAATTGCTGACAGTGTCTTCAGAGAGTTATTTTGATCAATCAGTTTTTTGTTGTATCATTGTTCGGTTTTGTCCAAATCTCTGAGACCCCATTTGGGATTTTCTTGGCAGAGACACTAGAGTGGTTTGCTCATTTCCTTCTCCAGCTCATTTTACAGATGAGGAAACTGAGGTAAACAGGATGAAGTGACTTGCCTAGGAGTCACAAAGCCAGATTTGGACTCATGAAGATGATTCTTCCCGATTTCAAGCCCATCACTCTATCTGCTGGGTCACCTAGCTGCCCCCAACAAACATTTATTCAGCATCTATTGTGTGCTAGTCATTGTGATAGCTGCCGATTTGACTCTTTAGAAGTCGGATGATGAGAGTAGGTAGCCAGACAAATGCTCTTAAAACTGAAAGTCTAGGGGCAGCTAGGTGGTGCAGTGGATAGAGCACCAGCCCTGGATTCAGGAGGACCTGAGTTCAAATCCAGCCTCAGACACTTTACACACTTACTAGCTGTGTGACCCTGGGCAAGTCACTTAACCCCAATTGCCTCAACAACAATTAAAAAAAACTGAAAGTCTAAATATTTGAAAGGTGAATTGGAATCAGGTTCTTTTGGGTGGTGACGCTAGCTATATTGTGTTAACTCTGAACTCCAGCGTGCCACAAGCTGAGATTGTTTCACTCTTGGCAAAACACCACTCGTGTGTATCAACAGACCCTAAAATACAGGCTACTTTTGATTCTGTGTCCCTGGGATTGATAGATACCTATGTGTGCAGATGTCATCTAGCCTAATAGAGTGTAAGCTCTTTGAGGACAGGGACTGTATGTATGTGTGCGTGTGTTTATGTACGTAAATGTCCTCTACCCTAATCGAAAGTAATTTCCCCGAGTATGACGGCTGTTTCCTTCTTGTCTCTGCGTCTCCAGTGCCCAGAGCAGTGCCTGGCATAGACCGATAGTTTATTGAGTGCTTTCTGCTTGACTCTTCACTTTCCCACTTAATTAAAGGGAAGAAAACCATAGCCTCTCATGCATCCATTTCTAGTGGCAAAGAGGATGCCTGTGTCATCCCCCACCCCTGCCCATTGACTGAAAGGTTATACTACAGTTGTGGGCCCCCAATGAAGCCCTCAAACCACTCCCTAATCAATCTCTTCACCTATTCTATCCCTTTCAGAGTTACAATTACTTAAGCAAAAACAATCATTATAGGGGCAGCTAGGTGGCACAATGGATAAAGCACCGGTCCTGGATTCAGGAGGAACTGAGTTCAAATCCAGCCTCAGACACTTGACACTTACTAGCTGTGTGACCCTGGGCAATTCACTTAACCCCAATTGCCTCACAAAAAAAACAAAAGCAAAAACAAAAAAACCAATCATTATAATCAAGGGCAGCCTGAGTTCAATCAATGGTTGGAGATGTTAGGACATGAAAAATGTTGCATAGGATTAAGGTGGCATGAACTCCATATGAGTAACCTTGTAAGCCCCCCTTGTGACTCTGGAATTTGTCATTTCACTTCCACTGATAAGGCATGACCCATATGGGATCCAATAAAGGTGGTCAAAATTGTACTCAGAACCATAGAAATAGAGCAGGAAGAGATATTTGAGGGCCATTTTACAGAAGAAGACACTGAAGTCCAAGCAGGTTCGATGTCTTGCCAAGGTCACAGAGAAAGTCAGTTGTGAGGGGCGAGATTTGAACCCAGGCCTCTGTCTCTAAAGCCAATCTTCTCTCCACACTTTTTTTATTCTCTAAAAGTAAAGTTCTCTAAAATGAACCAGGCTTTTCCAGGAAGAATCTAGAAGAGAATATACAAGATCTACTTAAGGAAAACTAACCCTCCACCCGGCACCTATGAAAAACAGGGGAAATCCTGAGATATTGTTGGGTATAGAACCAGAACAGTAGTGAGGACCACTCCAAGGAAGGAGAGAGGCAGCCGGGCAGCAGAGATCATAGGCTCAGAGCTAGAAGCAACCTCAGAGGCCATATTGTCCAGATAAGGAAACTGAGGCTCAGAGGTAGACGAGATCTTGCCTGATGTGTCTCCCTGATGCTACATTCGACGAGAACACGGGGTTAATGCTGCATAGTACCAGTGCCGCCGTGGAGCCCGGCAGGGGAGATAGATGGCAGCCATTTGGAAATGAATGCCAGGACAGTTTAATATCCGATTCACTGTGATTGCTAATGATTCTGTTTCATGTGATGTCTTTGCTTTGAATTCGTGACCATCAGGCTTGACTTAGTCAAAGAAACTCCAAGGAGGGCCCATGAGCAGTATATTCAGAGAGAGAGAGTGAGGTAACCCAACAATACCAGGTATAAACGGGGATGAGGGGGAAGGGACACCACTGACAGTGGGTCCCGGCCAGCTACATTCAAAAGCTAAAAATTAAAATCACATTTTGCAGAGTCAATCTAAATGATGCAGAAACAGGTAGAAAAGCTGTGTTCTCCACCTTGAAGCAATGAAGTCCTAAGTCATGCATTCTCCCAAGCATAACCACAAGGTCATAGATTAGGACTGGAAAGGACCTTCAGGTCCAGGAAGGGTAACCCCCTCATTTTATGGATGAGGAAACTGAGGCACTGTAATGATTGGAATGATGCCACCTGCTGGATACTTACTGTAGAAGAGTTCTGCCCATGAAGTGAAGGTCTTTGAGGGCAAGACCAGGAGTCTTTTCTTTGGCGGGAGGAAGTGACGCGGACTAGTGGGAGGAGGAAGGAAGAGACTGGCGCTGACTCTGGGGCTCTTTCCTGAGGACGCTGGCGGAGAAGGGAGCTAGAAATGTGCTCTCCCTTTAATAGATAGGAATCTAGGCCTTTCTCTCTCTCTTTACCAAATTCTTATTCTCCTTAATAAATGCTTAAAAGTCTAACTCTTGCTAAAGCTTGTAATTGATTGGCGACCACTCATTAGATATTTTAGACAGTTTAGCTAGAATTTTAGCCCTTAACAGCACAGAGAGATTAATTGAATTACCCAGAGTCACACAGCTAGTAAGGGACTGAGGTAGGATTTAAACTCACATCTTTCTTTTTTTTTTTTTTTGTGAGGCAATTGGGGTTAAGTGACTTGCCCAGGGTCACACAGCTAGTAAGTGTTAAGTGTCTGAGGCCGGATTTGAACTCAGGTCCTCCTGAATCCAGGGCTGGTGCTCTATCCACTGCGCCACCTAGCTGCCCCTAAACTCATATCTTTCTGACTCCAAGACCAGCCTTCAGCTCATTGCACTATCTTGCTGACTCTTGAGGAAGAAATAGTCCTTCCTTGGTTCCCATCTTATAGGCTCTCTAGGGGCAGCTAGGTGGCACAGTAGATAAAGCACTGATCCTGGAGTCAGGAAGATCTGAGTTCAAATCTCACCTCAGACATTTACTAGCTATGTGACCCTGGGCAAGTCACTTATCACTGATTGCCTTAAACATCTGAGGCCATCTCCAGTTGTCCTGATGTGTATCTTGCCATTGGACCCAGATGGCTCTGGAAAAGACAGTGGGGCTGATGACCTTACACAGCCCTCCCTCATTTCAATCCAATTCAGTGCAACTCATAATATCACCCCAATCTTCAAGAACAAAGGAGAAACAACAACAATAATTTCTATAATAGAGACACTAAAGTCAGTGTCCGATTTCTGGAAAACAAATAAGCTTTGAAAGACTAGCCAGTCTCAGAGGCTGCTCTGGCCATTTCTAGCCCCATCTATTCCTATGAGTGAGCTACACGGGGCTCTGCCCATAACAAGTATTCGTTGTTGAATACTAGACATATCAATTGTCTGCATCTTTATCACAGGTGGCGCTTCCTCGTTATCCTTTTATAGTGTGTCCTAGGCTACGTTAGTATAAAAAAAAACTCTAAATATATATTTCAATGTGAAGTATGCTGCCTAATATTACCATGTGCACTAATTAAGTCGAACGTAAGAGGTAGAACACTGACAGTGTTAAACTTAATGACCCATCGCTTAAATAGGGAAGACATTTATAGTGAAATTGATCGTTCAAGTCGTAATGTGGAGTGCTAGGAACACTACCAAGTAGATTGTTCCGGAATGCCCTGAAGCACCATCTTTGAAATTATAATAATGGGTAAATGGTAACACCATCCTTTATGTAATTAATAGTTTGCAAGAAAATTTCTTCCACTCATAGACCATACAAGTGTCACAGGGCCAGGCTGAAAATGATGGTGTCTAAAAGGCTCCAAAAGCTATGTTAGTTACCTTCAGAGTCCAGAAATTATTGGGCTACCAAGGTCTTTGTGGTCAAAAGAAACCATATACACATATATATACATATACATATACATATACATATACATATACATATACATACACATACACATACACATACACATGTACATGTACATATATATGCACACACACACGCACACATGCATATGCACATACACACATGTATGTATATAAGCTGTGCGTGTGTGCGCATGGGTTGCACGTGTGTTGTATGTGTATTGCATTAATGTGTAAGTGTGTATATATTGGGTGTGTGTATGTGTATGTGCATGTGCGTTTAAATGTATATAGATGTATAGATATGTGTGTATGTCTATATGTGTGGGCATATGTGTGTACATGTGTGACAGTATGTATATGCATGCAGATAGACTATTTTTTTAAAAAACAGATGATGAAACAGTTACTTTCTCTCTGTAGAGAGGTAGGGGACTTTGGGTGTAGAATGTTGTATACTCTGTCAGATGAAATCACTTGATTGGTTGGTTTTGATTAGTGGCTGTTCTTTGTTATAAGTGAGGACTTAATTGGATAGAATATATCAATAAGTGATTATGGCATATTTTTTAAAACATGAAAAAGTTTCTTAGCTGGTTCCCAGCACATGACAAACCCTTTGAAAACAAGGAGCAGGTACCCCCAAACCCCCAAAAGTAACCCTAGAAAGAACATTTGAAAGACAAAATCTGCCAAGTTATTTGGCTGCTATGCGTTCTATAAGATAAACCTATTTCTCCAGTAGAATTGTTGAAGAATCCTAGTGTGGGGGCAGCTAGGTGGCGCAGTAGATAGAGCCCTGGAGTCAGAAGGACCTGAGTTCAAATCCGGTCTCAGATACTTGACACTTACTAGCTGTGTGACCTTGGGCAAGTCACTTAACCCCAAATGCCTCACTAAAAACAAAAACAAAAACAAACAAACAAAAGAATCCTGGTGCAAAATTCCATGGAGAATATAACCTCAAAGATCTTTGACCTCATCACCATGGCCACTCCCTCATACAATTGCAGTCTCTCAGGTCCCACCCAACGTGCTTGTCTTTCTCTGTGTCCTCCCCTACCTTTGCCATGGGGATCCACCCAAAGTGTTGGAAGCCTTCCTCCATTTCTCTTGACATATCAAAAACACCAGTGGAATGCATGTGCAGCTGTCATCTCTCCCTCTTCTTCTCCCCCTTCCGATCATACTTTTTTATGAGAGCCATGACAGAGACAACTAGTGGTGGTGCGAAGACAGAGTATTTGGCTCAGTGAGGGAGACCTGCATCCAAAGCCACCTCAGACACTTACTAGCTTTGCGACTCTGGGCAGGTGATTTCACTTGGACCTGCCTCCGTCTTTTCATCTGTTGTTATTGTTGTTCAGTCATTTCAGTTGTGTCTGATTCTTTGTGACCCCATTTGGGTTGTTCTTGGCAAAGACACTAGAGTGGTTTGCCGCTTTTCATCTGTGAAATGGGGATAATACTAACACCGATTTCATTGGGCTATTATGAGAGTCCACTGAGATGAGATAGCCTGTGTGACATGCTTGCAAACCTCTAAGCACTCTAAAAATGTGAGCTGTCATGATTAGTATTACCCCTCTTCTTAGCGATTCCTTCCTGATGAGGCTGGCGCTTGCTCATACCTACCCTGGGGCTTCTCGATTACCCTGTGGGTGATTCTCAGCATCCAGGCTTCAGGTCTTTAGTGTTCCCACTACGCACAGACATAAACCAACAGCAGACAAATACTGAATATGCTTTTTAAAAAGATAGGCCTCCGGTTCAGGGAGAAGCTTGAGATAATTAAAGGGACTTGGCAGTTTCCGGAAGGCAATCCCGACTGCTCTCCTTTTCCTGTTCAATTCAGGGCCCCGTTGAACAATCAGAGCAGCTAGGGGAGCAGCTAGGTGGCGCAGTGGATAAAGCACCAGCCCTGGATTCAGGAGGACCTGAGTTCAAACCTGGCCTCAGACACTTGACACTTACTAGCTGTGTGACCCTGGGCAAGTCACTGAACCCTCATTCTCCCACCAAAAAAAAAGACTATCCATAGTAGGGGACATCTGAGATAAAACTTAAAAGAAGCTCATGAATCAGGGAGCCCAGTATTTGCCAGGTTCAGTTTACCCTACATGGTGGTCACTCACTAGAGACACAGCAGGAAGTTTTGGGTTTTGGTTTTTTTCTTCACAAGTAAGGGTGCAGAAGACTTCAGGAGAGAGAATGTCTCCAATGAAGAGGAGGTCACCCCCCCCCCACCATAGGCTTCATCCACAAAGCTCTCCCAGCTCCTTTCCCATTACCCTCCTCTCCAGGACCTCTCTCTCACTTTGCTTTATGACTGTTGACGTTGTATCTCCCTGGAGCCATGATTTCTGAGCTGCCAGTTCTCTGACTTGGTTCTGCTGACCTCCGGGCCACTAGCTGTTGATCACATCAGCTCATTTGTTCCTGGATGTTTATCCATATCCCAACCCCCGTGGCCGTGAATTCCACAAGTGGCCTGGGGTTGCCAAAAGAAATAATCTGTCAAGTCCAAGGGGTGAACACGGGGCGTCTCTTCTCTGAGGCAATAGATAATCCATCACCGAGCTACAAATGGGATGAACATTTGTTCACTTAGAAAGCCATGAGCCAATTAATTTTCCTTTCATGCTTGGATTGTGGACATAAGCCTAAGCCAAAGCAATATTCTGTGTGTATATGTGTCTATGTATGTTCTGAGAGGATGAAAAACTAGGGAGGCTGAAATTCAGGGAATAAATGTGTCATTTGCGACAGCATGAAAGTTCATAGAAAATGATAGAAATCCAATTCAACGGGCATTCATGAAACACCTACTATGTGCCAGGTTCTGGGTATTTAAAGGCAAAAATGACTGTTCCTGCCCTTGAGGATCTTACATATTATCAGGGTAGAAAATACAGAAATGAGTATGTACAAAGTACACAAAAATTATAATTATGCAGGGGGGGGGTGTAAGCTGATTCAGTCTCCCTGTGGAAGAGTGTGGGCCGCCTGCTCCACAAGAGGCATGATGACTGAATTTTTTCATATTTGAACTTTGTGCAATAGAACCAATTTCTTTTGCTTCATCTGCCTTCAAGTCACATTCTCATCTTCTGTCCATGGTGGTACATTCTGTTCCTAGTGACATCTAGTGACACCCTAACAAAGAAAATAGTGCAAGTGTTGCCACTGAGAAATAATAATCATTTCTCCCATTTATAGAGCAATTTAGGGTTTGCAAAGCATTTTTTTAGTGAGGTAATTGGGGTTAAGTGACTTGCCCAGGGTCACACAGCTAGTAAGTGTTAAGTGTCTGAGGCCGGATTTGAACTCAGGTCCTCCTGACTCCAGGGCCGGTGCTTTATCCACTGTGCCACCTAGCTGCCCCTGCAAAGCATTTTATATGCTCCATCTAATGGGGTCCTCACAACAATCCTCTGCACCTCAGTTTCCTCTTCTATATGTGGAGAGAGGAGCAGTTTTGTCCCTGTCAGGAATGGAGAATAAAAAGTGACTACCTCACACTCAGCATCCCTAGTCTTGCTAAGTGAAACTCCCAAGGGATGTTAAATGGGCCTTGTTATAGTGGTAATTGAAAGAAATTTTCTTACTACAATCTGAAAAGCAGAGAGACAGAGAGAGAGAGACAGATAGACAGAAAGACAGACACAGACAGAGAGGCATACAGACAGAGACAGACAGACAGAGAGATGCAGAGAGAGACAGGAGAGTTGTAGGAGCAGCAGCCGAAGGTAGAAACGAAGGAATTTTAAAAACAGGTTTAATCTGGGCCCCAGTGCTTGTCTTGATTTTGGCTGGCTGGCTGGTTCAATGCACATGTGGATCTGGCTCTTGAAAAGAGCTAAAATAACCCTTAGGCCAGAGCTAAAAGAGAAGCAAACCCTATAGGGGAAAGACTAGGTGAAATCTACAATATGGTTAAAGACCAGCAGGTGGCAGCAGAAAACCAATGAGTCGATGCATATTGATTAAGTACCTACTATGTGCCAGACACTGCGCTAAACCCTGGACTTAAAAAAAAAAAAGAGGGATTTATTAAGCAAATTTGAGAGATGCTGCAAAGGTAAAATCAAAAGGCCTTTTTAGATTGCAAGAGAGAGAGTGGGGAGTCCAGGATGACACCTAGGTTGTTGGCTTGGGGGATGGGGGGATAGTGGTTCCAATAATAGAGAAGTTTGGAGTGAGGAAGGGTTTCAGGAGAAAGGCGGGGCAGCTAGGTGGCACAGTGGATAAGAGCACCGGCCCTGGAGTCAGGAGGACCTGAGTTCAAATCCAGCCTCAGACACTTAACACTTACTAGCTGTGTGACCCTGGGCAAGTCACTTAACCCCAATTGCCTCACTAAAAAAAAAAAAAAAATGGAGAAAGGTGATGAGTTCTGTTTCAGACATCCTGAGTTCGAGCTCCGTTCTGCAGAAACCCTAACCTATAATAGCACCTACATTAGCCCCATGCTGGGGAATAAATGTCTCAATATTCTGTTCACAACCCCCTTGTTGCATGGAAGTTCACAAGCCAACAACGTCACCAGATCGACAGATAACAGCAGCATTCCAGAGGTGATGCACAAGTGGAGAGACCAGCCGCTGGCTCTGCTGATAATGGAAGGTGTTCCAGCTAGGGTGCAGCCCTAGGAGAATGAGGTTATCTATGTTTGCTTCTCATGTAGCCTCTCCTATTCCTGTTCTCTGAATGGGTCCTCTTCCATATGTGCCCACATAAGTTTCCCAGGAATGGGGGGATCTGTAAAAGAAAGTATGCCTCTGTGAGTATGAAGAGAGTTTCCCTTGTCGTTTATTTGTTTACGCTGTTGAATTAATTTTTTTTTTGAGGCAATTGGGGTTAAGTGACTTGCCCAGGGGCACACAGCTAGTAAGTGTTAAGTGTCTGAGGCCAGATTTGAACTCAGGTCCTCCTGACTCCAGGGCTGGTGCTCTATCCACTGCACCACCTAGCTGCCCCCGCTGTTGAATTAATTGGTTTTATACGATTATACAAAGGTCCTTAGTTTTGTACAAGTGTGTCTTCTGATAGGTCTGGTCAAAGAAACACTACTGGGGGCTTTTAGATTTGCATAGATGCTGAATAAATGAAAGCAAACCTTGAACGAGGGCAAACAATAGCGGGGAAGAGAATAGGCTTCATAGAAAATTAGAATGATAGGACCACTATGCCTGGTTTGTGTGAGTTGCACACTTTGAAAACTTCAGAGGACTATTTAAATGCAGATTATCGTGATGAAACCAAAGGGTAATCTCCCAGTTTTGCCCACAACAATGAATAAACCCTTTCTCTTTCCATACCACCAAAATGGACGGGACCTGATTAATACACTAACTGGCCGCCTGTTTTTCCGAAGCTGGTCCAGCTGGCACAAAAGCAGAGCCAGACCAGCCATTTTGTATTCCACTGCCGTTAGAGCCAATTTCTTAATTCGAGCAGGTTCCTGCCTGGAAAAGGCAATATGAGCCTCCGGCCACTGCTCTGGAACACCAAGAACAAATTGCTCTCTCTGTTCCTCACCCACAGATCTCCAAGAACTCCACGGGAGCGAGGTGGTAACCCCAGAAGGCTGAATTTTAGGCCCAGATAATGAACAAACAATCAAAGCAGCCTTTCCCTGAAATCTTGCCCTGCGAGTGATGTTCACACATACTTGGTATCTCTGTTGCCAGCCTCACTTTGTAAGCTGAAAGAATGATGACCCAGACTGAACAGAGACCATTTTATTTCCCTGTTATCACTGTCCTCTTACACCTCACAGCCTGCAAACCCCATGCTTGTCCCTTCTGCGCCCCCAGCACTAAAAACTCTTCTCTGTGAGATTTAAATGTCTGCTATGCAATGCCTTATAAAGCATAAAATATATGAGCTGACAAGGTCCTTTTGCAAGGCGCTATTCGGCAGGAAATCTTCAGACAGTAATTCAATCCCAGGTCCCTTCTCCTATTAAAACAGGCAAAATGACGCCACCCGGAACCCTGGGCTAAATTATAACCTTGTATTTATCGCAGGGCATTTTTGTCTATGGGTAATGGATTTTATTTCGCCCAAAATGAGCATGATAGCTTCTGAGGAGACACCATCATGCTTAATGATGGTTTTGTTTGCCTTGGAAAATATGAGACATCACAGTGCAGTGACGATCACCATTAACTCTAGGTTTATTCCAGGGTTAATGGATTATTATTACACCATGGAAAATTATTTTCCAATAAATGTGGAATTTCTTTTTTTCTCCCCAAATGCGCCCCCTTCCTTGGCCACACGTTCATTTTTTTTCTACTCCCACACAAAGGACATTAAGATCCCCGATAAACGAGCTGACAAAGACTTTGGAGTTTTCTTCACTGTTTCTGAATTTTGTGTGTGTTGTCTCCCTGCGTAAATCATTAAGAGATGCAGAGAAAAGGAACTGTATGGAGTCATTTGGAAACACATCAGGGTAGCTTTTCCTCAGAGAAGCTTCTTCAAAACTATTGTGAGCAGCTGTGGGCTTCATATGTTACAGAAATTGGCAGCTCCCAAAAAAAAAAAATTCTCAGGTCCAGCCTGATGGACCAGAACTGCTCTGCCGCATCCCTGAGCTCTGATGGAAATCCTTTTTAATTCATGGATTATTTACCATAATGGCCTGGAATAATTCTGCCAGGACTAATCTGACTGCCCTGGAAGGGCACAAAACCACCTGCCCAAGAGTTCTGGTAAACTTGGGAGGCACGGGAAATTTCTAAAAGGGTTCAAGAAAGGCTACTCCCTCTTCTTCCAATACCACGACAGGCCAGTGATCTTCAGAGAGCTCCCAAGGGCTCTCTGATATGCCTCTGGGAAATATGCCTTCTCAATGTCCCCCCTATTTAGTGTCTGAGGCCATTTAGCCTTGAAGGGCATCCTCCCAGATGGAAAAAAGAAGACCCAAGCCAATCCAGCATGTCTGGTCTACACAACCTGCTTCCTAATGATCTCAATGGATATCAAAATGATGGATCATGGGGTTGAAGCTTTAGAACTAGAAGGGGTGGGGCAGCTAGATGGCGCAGTGGATAGAGCACCAGCCCTGGATTCAGGAGGACCTGAGTTCAAACCCAGCCTCAGACCCTTGACAATTACTAGCTGTGTGATCCTGGGCAAGTCACTTAACCCCAAATGCCTCACCAAAAACAAAACAAAAAAAAAAAAAAAACTAGACGGGATTTAGAGGTTATCCAGTCCCACTCTTTCCTTTTACAGAGGAAGAAACTCAGGCCCGGAGGAGAGAGGCAATTTGCCCAAGACGACAAGATGCAAGAGTAAGGTTCTCTGACCCAAATATGACATCATTTCCAGTTCTTAAACAGGAGTCTCCAGATCCCCAAAGGAAGCCTATATTTCAGGGGCTCTGTGAACTTGGGTGTGAAAAAAATGACATTTTTTTTCACTAATCATTGGTTTCCTTTGTAATCTAACATATTTTATTTTATTCACTGAAAAACTATAATTTTGAGAAAGGGCTGCCCAAGGTATCCCTGTCACAAAAAAGATAAAGAACCCCTGCATAAAACAACCATTTGGCTGTGGAGAAAGTATCTCTGGTCTCTTTCCTATCTCAGGCAGCCAATTTGGGGTGTTTCTCCCTTAAAAATGCAGTAGCAAATTCAATACAGCAAATATTTGCAAAGTCCCTGCTTCATACAGTGCACAATGTTAGGCACTGAGGGCACAGTGACAAAAATGTAACCATCCTTCCCCTCAGGGACAAGCATGTGGACAAATTAGTTTAGTATGAAGAAAATTGAGAAGGGAGAGAGCCTTCTCCAACTACTTGGAGGTTTGAGGAAAAGAAAATCATGCTGAAGGGAGCCAGCTCATTATATGGGGTCATCCCTGGCTTTGAATCGCCCAATTTCAGTCATTTCTTGGCTGTAGAAGCTTGGGCTGGTCATTTAGACCTATCCAAGCTTCCATTTTCTCTTCTGAATGGTCAGGAGATAAATTACTAATATAAATAGGACCACTGGAAATAAAACACTTGGTAAACCGTAAAGCAATAGGATGGGCCATTCATCTCCAGACAATGTCAATATCTTGGTTTTCTTTATGCTTAGAGAGTTGGTGGGTAGTGGTGGTGAGGTAGGGAGGAAAAAGAAGGAAGAAGAGAACCCTAATGAATCATTTTTTTAAAAAATGGGCATAATGTGCATACCCTTTGACCCAGCAATTCCACTTTTGGGTCTTTTCCCCAAAGAGATCATGGAAAGGGGAAAAGGACCCACATGTACAAAAATATTTATAGCTGCTCTTTATGTGGTGGCAAGGAATTGGAAGTTGAGGGGATGCCCATCAATTGGGCAATGGCTGGACAAGTTGTGGTATATGAATGGAATGGAATACTATTGTGCTATAAGAAACAATGAGCAGGAGGAGTTCAGAGAAACCTGGAGGCTCTTGCATGGGCTGATGATGAGTGAGATGAGCAGAATCAGGAGAACATTGTGCACAATATCATCAACATTGTGTGTTGATCAACTGTGATAGACTAGATTCTTCTCACCAATCCAATGGTACAAGAAAGTTCCAAAGGACTCATGATGGAAAAGGCTCTCCAAATCCAGAAAAAAAAAGAAGAAAGAAACTGTGGAATATGGACGCTGATTGAACCATACTATCTCTTTTGTTTTTGGTGCTGTTGTTTTTCTTTTTCGAGGTTTTTCCTTCTTGCTCTGATTCTTCTTGTATAACATGACTAATGCAGAAATGTGTTTAATGTTATATATCAGATTGCATGCTGTCTAGGGGAGAGGGGAGGGAGGGAGGGAGAAAAAATTGAAATTGGAAATCTTATCTAAACAAAGGTTGAAAACTTTAATTAATTAATTAATTTTTAAAAAGTGAGCATAAGAGAGAAGAAAGTTCAAAAGAAGGCAGATAAACAGGGCAGTCTTGCCAAAGATGTGGCAAAAGCAAGACAGTCTTGTTAGGGAAGTGGCAATACCGCCTTTCCTGATGTCTGGGACACAACATATTTAGGGGCTGTGAGGAGAACTCAAGAGCCAGCCAAGAGCTTCTCTCATCCACTAATACTGTTTGTGGACTCATTCCCCAGTGGTTGGCATGCTCCCATACTCTTTGGTCTCCGGATCCCTGGGATATGGAATCCCCGCTTACCAAAGAACATACCCTAACACCAAGCAACGACTCCCTGCCTCATCAATCTGTCACACACAAACACATTGCATATCTGCCCATCTCACTGTGCTCCCTGGATCTCTTGTTTTATAATGAATAAACTTCCTTTCATCTTAAACTTCTTCCTCTCTTGTTTCTCTCTTCTCCTGATACTAATTGAGACCACCTCCTATCGGATTACACTGTAGCTCAGGCTTTCCATTCGAGCACTGACCTTGGTACCTTCTCTCTTACCACCCAACTCACTAGTTGGAGGAGATGGATCACAATACCCATTCCTCCCCACTGACACTTCCAGCCTCTTCCTCTACAACCATCACTCACCAATCTCTCCTCCTTTAAGGCTCACTCTGCCCAAGTTAATCACCTAACTGAAATCCTGGTGGCTGTTATCTACCAACCCCGGGACATTGTCCCTTCTTTCTCAGAGTTCAGTGTCTTTGGCTTATAATCTATCTCTCTCTCCACTTCAATTCCTGCCCTCATACCTTGGAATTTCAACACAGATGTTGAGGTTCACTCAGATATCCAAACTCTTGAGCTTCTCAATCTATTCAACTTCCATGATCCACTCCTCGACTCTATCTTAGTCACATGTAAAGATGGACATATCCCTTGATCACCCAGAAGGGTTCCATGCCCATATATGATCTCCCAAATGCTTTCTTCTAATCATAATCTTTTATCATTCCTCCTTTCCTTATTCCTTACTACTCCAACCTACCCTTTGACTTCACTGTAGCTTCTAGTCTCTCTACCCCTCACATTTTCTCAGGCTATCACCCCTACTTTGGTTATGTTCTCACCCCTTTCTGATTCCAACCCCTTGGTGCAACATATCAGCTTTACACTATCCTTCATTCTGGGATCATTAACTCCCTTCTACTCTCACTGTCTCAGCAAACCCAACCCTGGCCTATACCTACTATATAATGGTTTTTAAATTATTTTTATTTATTTCATTAAACATTTTCCAATTATATGTAAAAATATTTGAACAATTATTTATTTTTAAATGTTAAGTTCCAAATTTTCTCTCCCCCCCCCACTCCTCCTTGAGAAGGAAAGCAATTTGATTATTGATTATATGTGTGAGGTCATGAACAACATAATTTCACATTAGCCAAGTCACGCAAATAAAACACACACAAAAAGAAACAATAAAAATAAAGTTTTAAAAGTAGGCTTCAATTTGTGTTCAGTTCCTCATATATTATTATTATTTTTTTTTTTTGGCGAGGCAATTGGGGTTAAGTGACTTACCCAGGGTCACACAGCTAGTAAGTGTCAAGCGTCTGAGGTCGGATTTGAACTCAGGTCCTCCTGACTCCAGGGCCGGTGCTCTATCCACTGCACCACCTAGCTGCCCCCCTCATATATTATTAAATGAAGCTGGAGGATGTCATATCACCACACTGACTGGGTCCACACAAATTTATGTTAACTAATCAAAGCAATCCTTCTACTCTTCCCTAATTATTTTTCTGTCCAACTCACCCCGGGCACCGCTCCAAATCTTCTCTCTTCATACCTCCACAATAGTCTTTCCCCTGCCCCTACTCTGATCTGAGAATATCAATTCTTAATTCAGAATTTTTTAAAAATGCAAACTCCCGAGGCCATTCACCTTGAGTTTCCTCGCCCTAACTTTTCCCCTCAGCTCATATATTTCTAGTACTGTTCCCACTATCTCATCATTCACTCCAATCTGATGTAGAGATGACCTTTCTCCTTGTCAAGGCCAAGCCTTCTCTACACGTACCCTTGGTCTTCATCTCTTCTCCTTGCCGGTAGATTGACCCCACTACCAACCTCCTCTCTGTCTAATCTCCAATCTTTTATCTATTGATTCCTTCCCTGTTGACAAAACACATGTCGTGTCTCCCCTACCCTTAAAAACTATCACTAGTTTCTGCCATCCCTGCTGACAATTGTCTTCTATTTCTCCATCCCTCTTCAGTTAAAATCTTGGGGAAAAAAAGAAGAAGAACCATGCCCTTGGTGCCTCCATTTCCTCTCATCTCACTCTCTACTTAACCTTCTGTATTCTGGCTCTTGACCTCATTCAACTAAAGCAGCTCCCTCCAATGTTACCAATGATCTCCTAACTGTCTGACCTAATGGCTTCTTTTAAGTGCTTTGTCCTTCTCAACTTCTCTTACAGCATCTGACACTATTAATCACCTCTTCCTGGATACTTTCTCCTCCCTGGGTTTTCAGGGCACCCTCTATCTTGTTTCTCCTACCTGTCTAACCATTCCTTAGTCCCCTTTGCTGGATCTTCATCCATGTCACACCCACTAAGTGTGAGTGTGCCCCAAAGTTCTGGCTTCCACTCTTTCCTTTCTCTCTCTATACTCTCTCATCTAGTGGCCTCATCAGTTCCATTGGGTCTAATTATAGTGTCTATGCTGACAGAACTCCCAGATCTCTAGTCTCTCTATTGAGCACTAGTTCTATATTATTTATTGGATATTTAGAACTGAATATTCTCTAAGTATCTCAAACTCAAAATGTCTAAGATGAAACTTATTATCCTCCCCTCCCCAGAAAATTACTTCTCTTCAGGATTTCCTTATTATTTGTAATACCAGGCCCCCATCCCTCTAATCACCCATGTTTGTACCCTAGGTGTCTTCTGAAACTCCTCACTCACTCACTCTATACATCTGATCAGCTGCCAAATCTCTCTATTCCCTTCACAACATTTCCCATCTAGGTCCCTTACTCTCCACTTCCAGGGCCCTATCACTTCTCACCTGGATTGCTGCAATAGCTTTGAATTGGGTGTCCCTACATAAAGTCTCTCTTCTGACCTCTGTCCTGGTTTCTTAGGCTTCCAGTGGTGGGAAATCAGAGGTCCCTCTGGACCTTGACACCTATTCTCTTTGGCACAAGGATTCTTTCAGTGTTTCCTTTACTTGTTCTTTTCCTCCCTCTCCACCCCTAAATTCAATGCAATCTAATCCAGTTCAATTCAATAAGCATTTATTAAGTGCTGAATATGCAAGGCACTGCACTAGGTGTTGGGGTTAAGACAAAAGGTGAGCTAAAACAAAAAGAGACCCTGCCTTCAAGGAGCATGAACACAAATAACTAAATGTCAAGTAATTCCAATTTCAAGAGAGACAAAGAAATGCCAAGTGGAGATATTTAGATAATCCTTTTATATTAATACATTAAAAAACATTTAATAAGCAGTTACAAGGAAGGAAGGAAGGAGGGAGGGAGGGAGGGAAAGAAGGAAGGAAGGAAGGAAGGAAGGAAGGAAGGAAGGAAGGAAGGAAGGAAGGAAGGAAGGAAGGAAGGAAGGAAGGAAGGAAGGAAGGAAGGAAGGAAGGGAGGGAGGGAGGGAGGGAGGAAAGAAGGAAGGGAGGGAGGGAAGGAGGGAAGGAGGAAAGAAGAAGAAGAAGGAGGGACGGAATGAAGGAAGGGAGGGAGGGAGGTAGAAGGGAGGAAGGGAGGATTAAGCACTACTATGCACAGTTCCCATGCTAGGTGCTTTACACATATTCTCTCATTTGTTTGTCACAAAAATGTTGAGACAGGTGTTGTTACTATTCCCATTTTACAGTTCAGGAAACCAAAGCAAACATAGGTTAAGTGACTTGCCCAGGTTCACATAGACAATAAGTCTCTGAGGCCAGATTTGCACTCCTGATGCCAGTTCCAGTTCTCTATTTGCTATGCCACCTAGCATACAATGTGCTACTCACTGTACTAAACACTGGAATTATATATAGAAAAAATAAGATAGCCCCTGTTCTTAAGGAGCTAATTGAGGACAATATTTCTAGGAAGCATCAGCTGCAAGTCAAATGGAAAGGCTCTGGAGACCTAAGAGTACGGAAAGCTTGCAGACTGCAAGAGCCAAGAATTCTTCGGGGGCTGGAAGTGGCATCTCAACTATGTCTTGATGGAAGCTAAGAAGTATAAGTATTATTCTTGCTAATCACAGTGTATGGGAGCAAAGTCACAGTTACCCTACCTTATTTACTTCTCTGAAAAGAAATACTGAGTCAGAACCCAATCAATGAGTTTTGAAGAACAGGAACCAGGAACGAGGATGGAGGAAATTCAAATATTGGGGAGTCAATAACAGAACAAAGCAAGATAACTGATGATGACCATAATTCTGCCATCAGAGCATGGGAATTATAAGGAATAAGGTAAAAGATGAGAGACACAACAGCAAGCAGGAGGCTGTGTTCTGAATCTTCAGGTGCCATCCCCTTCGCAGAAGTCTTTGTTCCTTCCTCACTGGTCTGCTGTTCAACTGAACAAGGTAACAGTGGGGCACAGCTTGTCCATACCCCCTGGGGGGCACATCCAGCACAGTCCAACCCAGAAAAATGGTAGGAAGCTGGTCAGTGATAATCTAAAGCCCCAGGTACAGCTGTGTGACATGCCCGAGCCAATGTCCCTGAGATTATTTCTTTTACCTCCCAGTGTGCACTTAGCAGAGTTCAGGAATCCTGCTAACAAAGCTCTGACTATGTCACACTACTGCTCAAAAGTCTTCTGTGGCTCCCCATTGCCTACTAAATTAAATCCAAATTCCTTCGACCTCCAAGGTTGTCAACAGCTAAAGAGAGAGAGAGAGAGAGAGAGAGAGAGAGAGAGAGAGAGAGAGAGAGAGAGAGAGAGAGAGAGAGAGAGAGAATCTCATTTGATCCTCATAGTAATTTTGTGAGTCAAGTGCTATTTATTATTTTTTTGTTTTGTTTTTGTTTTTGTTTTAGTGCTATTTATTATTAACCTCATTTTACATATGAAGAAATTGATGCTTACACAGCTAAAAAGTATCTCTGGGAGGATTTGAACCCAATTCCTCTTGATTCCAAGTCTAGCACTCTATTATACTCTAATAGGCATTATTGCTTTCTAGAGAGACCATGCAGAATAACAGAAAGAACATTGTACATTTCCCCAGAAGGGTCATATCTCTTAGCTCTGTCACTTTCTAGGTGTGTGGCCTTAGACCAGTCACTTAACCTCTCAGCCTCAGTTTCTTCATCTGTACAATGAAGAGAATAATGCTTGTGTTCTCTTCCTCGCATGGTTATTGGGAGGGAAGAACTTTGGAAAGTCCTCTAGACATAGGAATTCTTATTACAACATGCAGAAAATGTGGAGAAAGGCTTTTAAACAAATAAAGCATCATTCTCAAAAGTTGCTGATGAGAGCAAAGGAATGATAATCCACAGAACCGCAGCAGGACTGGTCTAATTAATGAAATGGAGGATTTGCTCATAAATCACCCAATCACATGAGGAATTCAGGGGAATCTAATCAATATTTGTCAGCTCACATTAAATTCATCTAATTTTCTCTAACAAATGACATCAAAACTTGGTTATTAAAACACCAAAGACATCCATGTGAAGCCCTTCTGAAACTGATTTGCCTATTTGAGGGATTCATTGGTAGATGAGACACCATTTCCATAGATCACCAGGGCTGTGAATGAATTGATTCCTGATTGGGCATGGGAAACATTGCACCTTGTTAGAGAACTGGAGGGACCACAATGGTAATGCATTGGGATAGGAACCATTTTATAACTTACTAGCCTTAGGGAAAAGGAAAATCAGGAACCACAGTCAATCTTGTGTGTGAGTCAATCTTGACCCACACTAGAGGCTGGGACAAGCTACAGAAGCTACAGAAGGAGCTGGATCCGAAGAAAATAGGCTAGAGGCAACAGGAGGAGACTTAACTTTGATAAATGCTGGACGTGTACTTCAGGGGGCAGCCATCTCTGACGGGAATAGAAGCAGAGAGAAATATGACCGGACAGGAACAAGGGAGGGAGTCGTCAGGCTTAAGCAGAGCATGCAAAATGAGGCTGCTCGCCAACTCACAAACAAAAAATAGAAAGGTAGCTATTCAGGGCATGTGTGGCCGATGCCATTACCAAGAACCCAAAAGCCTACTTAAGAGAATTATTAAGACTAATGGTAAATATGGATGTGACTGGTTATGAATCTAAGGGGCAGATTTTCATGCACATATCCATCTCCTTCTCACCCTAGCTCCTGGTGTATAACTATTAAGCTGGCACCCAGCTGGCCAGTTTTACCCCTTGTTTACCACAAAATCTCCCTATAAAAACCCCCAGCCAGCCCAATTCACTCCCAGTTATGTGTGACGATCATAACGATGGCTTATATGCACGCAGTGACCAATAACTAGGAAAGTTATAGCATATTTGGAAGGAAGTTCTCAGGCATCACAGCCATTGTGGGGTGGGGGAGAGGGAAGAGGCATGTACAAAGTGCCTGGGAGTCCGGATTCTGGTGGTGATTCCGGACACTCTGGGTGAACCTGGGAGAGTTGACAAGCCTGAGTTCCGTTTGTTCCAAAATTGAGCTGACTTCCTTTCTTCCAGGGAGTAAATCCTTGTGGGTTCCTCCTTCTTCAGTGTCCAATTTGCAGGCATGCTCCATAAAAGATAAGCTTCTCCATTTTGAGTACAAACAGGACAACTATCCTTCATCCATTCCCCACTTTTCAACTCCCTTTTAAAAAATGTATTTTTATGGGGCAGCTAGGTGGCACAGTGGATAGAGCACCAGCCCTGGATTCAGGAGGACCTGAGTTCAAGTCTGGCCTCAGACACTTATTAGCTGTGTAAATCACTCTAGACAAACCACTTAACCCTGTTTTCTCAGTTTCCTCATCTGTAAAATGAGCTGGAGAAGGAAATGGCAAACCACTTCAGTGTCTCTACCAAGGAAACCACAAAATGGGGTCACAGAGTTGGACACGACTGAAAATGATTGAACAACATTCCTCAGTACTCAGCTTGGTAGCTGGCACAAATTCACTGAAGTGTTAGAAATACTAGTATCCATCTACTTCTACAAACACTGTAGACTGGCATGGCACCAAACCTGTAAATTAATTTAGATTTCATCATAGTTTTTATTATACTGGCATGCCCCACCTGTGAATAATTAATGCATTTCTAATTATTTGTCTTCTTTTATTTCTGTGAGAGCATTTCATGGTTGAATTCCTATTAGTAGCCAGGGTTTCTTGGTAAATTGACTTGCAGCTATTGTATCCATTTTGCATTTATTTTGAATGGATTTTTCCCACTCTCTCTCGCTGAGTTTTGTCAGTAACATACTTGGGGGGGGCGGGGTTGTAGATTATTTTTACACTGCTACTTTACTGAAGTTAATCGTTTCAGTTAGATTTTCGTTAAATCTCAAAGATTCACAAAGTACACCATCTGTAAATGAGGTAATTGTTTCCTCTTTGCCAATGCTAATTCCTTCCACTTTTTTTCTTGTCTTTTTGCTAAAGCTGGTACTTCTTGAACTCTACCAAATAACAATGGTGGCAATGGATGGATAGATGGATGGATGGATGGATGGATAGATGGATGGATGGATGGATGGATGGATGGATGGATGGATGGATGGATGGATGGATGGATGGATGGATGGATGGATGGGTGGGTGGGTGGGTGGATGGATGGATGGATGGATGGATGGATGGATGGATGGATGGATGGATGGATGGATGGATAAAGCATTTATTAAGTACTTACCAAGTGACTGAAACTCAGGGGATACAAAAACAGGCAAAAAAGACTAACCCTACCCTCATGGAGTTTATGTCATACCAAAGGAAGACAATACATAAAGAGAAGCCAGAAAGGGGAGAAGGGAAAAGGAAGAAGTAAAGTGAGCATGGGCACCCAGGTACCTCATGAATTGGTGATCCATGTCAACCAGAAGAGAGGGCAAGACAGAGGCATCTCCTAGGTGAGGAGGCTCCCAACTAGGAGGGGGAGAAGTAGCTGCATTTAAATAGTACTTCGAGTTTTTCAAAGTACTTTACAGATAACCTCATTTGACCCTCAAAACAACCCTGTGAGGTAGGTGCAATTGTTATGCCCATTTTGCAGATGCAGAAACTGAGGCTGAGAGAAGTTAATTGAATTGCCCTATGTTACACAGCTACTAAAGGTCTGAGGCCAGATTAAGCAATGGCTTAACATTGTGCTTTACCCAGAAAGCTCACTGAGACAAGTTAAATTGGTTTAGAATGGAGGAAAAAGGTGACTGAGAGATGGATGAGCAGAAAATACAGCACTGGTGACCTGGCCCATGTCCTGATGGTTCTGGCCTGGTTAAACATCAGGCCCAGCAGTATTTCTGCTGTAGCCACAGTATCTGTTTAGCCTGACCTTAGGTTCTGGTTGGATTCTATCCTTAAGGAAAAGACTACGGGAAAATAATGATGAACAATAAAAGACATGTGTGTTCCTCCAGGGTAAAGGAGGAGGGAAGGGAGAATTTCTCTGCGAGTTTAAGGGAATGGATTAAAATGAAACTCAAATAAAAGTTTTCACTTAGGCATTAAGAGAACAATATTTCAAACCAAGGAGACCAACCAAGAAATACATCAGTCTCCCTGGGGAAACTCATTATATCTTTGGTTCACCAGCCAAACCAGCACCTTAGAGAAGGACTGAGCAGGTAGAACAGATTTTTGATTGTGTCAAAGAAAAGTTTAATCCATCTCTGTTAGATCACGGAATGACCAGCATCAGAACGACTTGTTGTCCAGCAGCAATATTATTGACTTTATAAATAATCACCAGCATGGGTTGAGAACTTTAAAGTCTGTGAAATACTTTACAGCCACCATTTGTGCCTTATCTGTGCCTCACAGCAGTCCAGGGAGGTAGAGTCTATGGGTATTATTACCATATTTTTTTGGTTACTGGACCTATGATTTCATTGTTATATGGACCTCCTGTTTATGAAGCTCCCTCCACAAACATAGATATCAGTACCTTCTGGGCAACCTATAATCCTAGAAAATTGCCCTTGGGGCACCGAGAGTTCAAGAGATTTACCAACAGCCAGAATATGTCAAAGGCAAGACTGAAAACCCCAAATCAGGTGTTCTTTTGTGCCATGAACCCATTTGGCAATCTGGCAAATCCTATGGACCTCTTCTCAGAGTACTTGTTGCCTAAACTCATAATTGAGAGATGAGCTAAATTTCAGTTAAGAGTTAGTGAAAATTTAAATGGAATTGTTTTCCCATCCAAGTTTATGAATTCCCTGAAATCCATCTCCAAGTACTCCTGGGTGGTCTATCATCTGCAAGTTATGAACCCCTGCCCTAGATCTATCTATGGGTAGGAAGCCAGGTATTCTGTTTCCCCCATCACTATCCCTATACATAAGCCCAAAGGAATCACAACTGTGCCTAAATCTCCCAAGAAGGTGACTGACCAAACTTGGCAACTGAACTGTGCCCAACATTTAAGTGTCAGTCAATTCATATGCACTCTTCACTACAAGAATGTTGTGACTAATGCACTCATAAAAATTCTGCTGTCTTACCAGAGACACACTGAAAGCTCTGATTGCAAAAGTCCCTGATATGTTCTGTTAAAGGATATGATGTAAGATTTAATTAATGTCTTTGATTGGGAGGGGGAGTGTCTCATTCAGGTCCTGTGATGATGCCACATGGGTTTATAACAAAGCAGTGGCACAAAGCAAGAACAAATCTCTCAGTCTGGAGCAGCTAAGGATTGAAGAGGAAATAGTGCTATTTTATTAAAAGAAATCAGACAACACCTGAGCAAAACAGGTCACTAAAGGAGAAGGCAAGAATTTCTAGGGTCATAAAGCATGTCGATGATGCAAAACTCACTGGAGTCTTAAGTGACTTTGTTTATCAAGGATGCTGCCAGATGAAGTCAAACTTACTGAGTGACCAGAACTCTAACAGAAATGTGTCACATCAAACTGAGCATCGTAGTTACCAAATTCTTTTTGTTGTTGTTGTTTTTGTGAGGCAATTGGGGTTAAGTGACTTGCCCAGGGTCACACAGCTAGCAAGTGATAAGTGTCTGAGGCCGGATTTGAACTCCAGGGCTGGTGCTCTATCCACTGCACCACCTAGCTGCCCCAGTTACCAAATTCTTAATGAATTCTGCAGAAATTATTTTGGAGAAAGGCCTCAGGGTGTTTACCTCTGCCACTGAAAACAATGTGTTGTATTTCATCTTTTCTCTACCTCATAAAAAGAAAAGGCCCCCAGTGGATGAAATCCTGAATGAAGACAAAGTTGCAATAGTCAGGAAGGCAAAGCAACTAAGGTTTATGGACAGAAAGACAGCATCTGCTACCAGTTATCCAAACATGGGACATGAACAGTTTTCCCAATCCATCTATCTGCAGACAGAAGCTGAAAATTAGGGTGTGAGGAGGGACAGAGTCTCTGGGTTGGTGTTCCAAGACTGGTCACTGTCTTTGGGGGTTAGAAGTGATTGTCCTTGAAGCAAGGAGCAAAAGAGAGCCAGGGATAGCTCTATAATGCAAAGCAGTACAGCTTCTGGGGGAGAGAGAAGGGCTGGTGTTTGGTTCTGAGTGATTTTACCTATGATGTTGTATGGGAAGTCACGTTCTGGGCTACACTGCAAGTTGCCTGAAATCTTGGCCATAGAGAACAACAAAGGATTTTGTAGAATCTCAGGATCAGAAAAGCCATCTAGTCCAATCAATAATTGAACAAAGACCCCACTGCCACCTAAGGTAAACTATTCCAATTTAGGACAGCTTTAATTTTTAACTTGCTGACCACACAACTGCTGCATCTTTGACAGTATCGTCTGAACCCTTCCCTATTTCTTCTGGATGTGCCTTTCTTAGAGGTCCCAAAACCTGGAAGAAAGCCTACAAGCCATGGCTGCTCCATTGGAAAGGGACTTATTAAAAAAAAATTTTCCAGGGTAGTAAGAATGTTTGTTCTGAGTTCAAATCCGGCCTCAGACACTTATCACTTACTAGCTGTGTGACCCTGGGCAAGTCACTTAACCCCAACTGCCCTGCAAAAAAAAAAAAAAAAAAAAAAGCCAAGCATAGGATTTGGGACATCTAGGTGGCACAGTGGATAGAGCACTGGCCCTGGAGTCAGGAGTACCTGAGTTCAAATCCGGCTTCAGACACTTAACACTTACTAGCTGTGTGACCCTGAGCAAGTCACTTAACCCCGATTGCCTCACTTAAAAAAAAAAAAGAATGTTTGTTGCCATAACATAACAAACTCCATTTTACATCAGGCCACCATTTTGTGTTGAAGTATTTTGATTTTTCTTGTTCATAACTTGTTTTTCCATATTAAAATAAGCATGTATATGGTATAGATTGACAAACTATATGTTTGTAAATAACTAGCCAACATATGGGACCCTCAGATACAGTAGACTACCAATGGGAAAAATTTGGTAAACAACCTTGTCATTAGTTTATGTGATCAGGTGTCAGTCAAATTAATTGGCAAATAAATTAAGACATTGACTATCAATCACAATTGGGATGTAATCAGCCAATACCCATAGATAGAACTACCAAAATATGACAGGGAACCCTGGCCTCCTGTCTGACTTTGGGTAGTGAGCAAAGCACATGCACAGCCACGTTCACTTGAGAACAATGTTGATTGGCTGGCTGAGGTTTTCAAGACTTGCCAACCTGGGAGAGAGACAAACAACCTTTAAATAGGTGGAGAGGGAAGCTTGTTGCTGAATACCAGGATGAGACATGATTACTGGGAAGCCTTAGGAAATCAGGCTATGGTTTGTTCCTAGTGAGATTAATGTTTATATTGATAAATAGAAAATGTGACCAGCTTGTGGATAGAACACTGGGCTTGAAATCAGGAAGATTCATCTTCATGAGTTCAAATTTGGCCTCAGATACTTACTAGTTGTGTGACCCTGGGCAAGTCACTTAACCCTGTTTGCCTCCATTTACTCATCTGTTAAATGAGCCGGAGAAGGAAATGGCAAACCATTCTAGTATCTTTGCCAAGAAAACTCCAAAATGGGGTCACAAAGAGTTGGACACTACTGAAATGACTCAACAACAAAATGGAGAATAGCAACTAATGTTTTATGTTCATATGATTAATAAAAATTAATAAAATATGATATTGATAAAATTAATAAATTGTTAGTATTATGATGTTTAAGTCTAATTAATGATTCCACTGTACAAGTTAATATAAGTACTGATCAATCAGTTTTGTACATGCAATGTACATGACCATCCAAGCATAGAACCGTGGAGATTAATGTGTTTAAATCTTATACACGTATGCTGATGTAGCAACCATAGGTCAAAACTTCAGTGTTTGTGTGACTGATCTCATCACTGTGGCTAATCCCTCCATAAACAGAGTATAACCCTTCAACATCTGTTTCTATGGGATTCTCATCATAAGTCCTCCATCAAAGATTTGTCCAATGTGCTGAAGAAAAGCCTGCCTCTGATTCCTTTAATATTTTGTGAATCCTAATAGACAACTAGGGCCGTCCACTCTCTTACCCTTCATTCTTTCTAGCTGATCAGCCCACCTCTGTTTCTGGACACATTTACACTTCTCCATCCTAGGTAATGAACTACAAACTATTTCCACTCACTACGCATCTTTCCATTGCCCTGTGGGTCTCCCATGGTTTGCCTACATCACCTGGAGCAGCACAGGGGCTCCTACCCCAAGAGCAGCAGAGACCAGACAGTCAAGAGTTGATAGGGTAGTTCTGATTTCAAAAAAAAGAATGTACTTTGACCAACGGTTTGTGAAAGTAATATTCATTGTCAGACCATATATTCTGATTTATGGTTAATAAGATAGGGTCACCCTTAGTATTAGGAGCAGGGGGAGGGGGAGGGAAGTCTGCTTCCTGCTGAGTCTTTGATGAGGTCAGAAGATTCTAGATTTTAGAGCTGAAAGAGATCTTGGAGCTCATTTAATCGGACTCCCTCATTTTTACAGATGATGAAATCGCGGCCTAGAGAAATTAAATAACTCGTCCAAAGCCACACAGAAAAGTAAAAGTCCTCTGTGCTGGCAGGTAGATTTCATTTTATTTTATTTTTATAAATTTTTATCACAGACCTGATGAGCATCAACACATATGAACGTTTCCATGTACAAAGGATAGAAAAAAAAGATTACATGTGGAACTATGAATCTCCACTATATTTAGGTTTTCTTAAATATGTATATGCTAAATTTGTCACGGTAGTCCAGACATTGGCAGGCTTATCTTGCCCATTTCTGAACCATTCCCAGGTATCGAGGGCTACTGATTCCTGTTCTAGCTTCTCTCATTACCAACAACCAATAAACAGGCACTGAATGTTCACTATTCTAGGAATCATGGTGAATATGACAAGTGATACAGCACTAGCCTCTAAGGAATTCCTCACCTACCACATCTCATCTCTATGTCTTTGAACAAACTTCCATACGTTCTTGGCATTCATTTCCGGCTTATCTCTGCCTCCTGGAACCCCTCACTTCCTTCAAAGCTTTTCTAAAAGGTCAAATCCTGGATGAAGCCTTTCTGGATCCTCCCTGCTACCCAGGCCTCCCTCCATTCAGTTAGTTTGTATTTCCTTTATATATGTGAGATGCACAGTTGATCTATACCCCACCCCCAACACACACACACACACAAAGTCACAAAAGTATGGATCAGAACATGAGATATTAAAATAACTATAAAAATATGCCCAGGTCATACCTGGTCATCCTGTTTCAAAGTGTGAACAAATCTGAATGGGAATAAACAATGCCCTTGGTGGAGTGATAACTGACTATGGCCCCCATACTTTCTTAAAACACTCAAGGCCTGGGGGGCAGCTAGGTGGCACAGTGGATAAAGCACTGGCCTTGGATTCAGGAGGACCTGAGATCAAATCCAGCCTCCGACACTTGACACTTACTAGCTGTGTGACCTTGGGCAAGTCACTTAACCCTCATTGCCTTGCCAAAAAAAAAAAACACTCAAGGTCACCAACTCTGGATGAATCCTGGTGGGAGCAACTGTGTGGAATGTGACCCCTGAGCCAATACTAGAAGAAATTAAGGATGGGAGAACTCTTCTCTTCCCATGCCCTCTTACTGTCCATGGCATGGAGTGATGGAGTTATCCACCCGATAGGAAAAAATCTTATCCAGAAGTTTGAGTCATTCAATTTGAGAGAGTTTGAGACAAGGTTGAAAGAGCAGAGATACATACTCTCCAGATAGGCACAGACACAAAGAGGCATTGACCTCAGGAAAGAAGCACAATCCCTAGCAGTGGAGAAGAAAGCCAACTGTAGATTAAATGGAGGGATAGGTTTTGTATTGCAGAATGAAGATGCAGAGAAGACTCCATGAAGAGAGAGTGGACCTCAAAGTTCTGTCATATCAGAGGTGTGATTTCCCTTGGTCACAAAGATTCTCTACATATATAACTCATTACCACTGTACTCTAGGTTTGTGCCCACTCTTCCCACAATCACTATTTGGAAAAGTCCATCTCAGATTTACCGGGAGAATGTTTTGTAGTTACTGTTATTACTATGCTATCTCAGTAAATGCTTTTGCTAGCAGCCAATTTCTTCTACTGGCTGACTAACAATGGAAAGCCCATCAGTAGGGGCTCATGAAATGTAGTTTTAGGAGAGTCAACCCACCAGCACCCTAGAACTTGAGTACAGCCGCTGCCCTCTGTGCACCCAACCTGTGAGTATTGGTACTAAGTTGAAGAAGTCACCCAGAGACAGTGCTACACATATCTTTTGCATATGAGTACATTCGTTGCTGTTCAGAACAATCTAAGTTCATTGAAGGCAAGAAGGAAATGCTCCTTTCTTTTTCCCCTCTTGTATCCCCAACACCTGGTAGGTTGCCAGACATGTTTTGTATAATGATGTTTAATAATGTTTAATCACTTGATTATGATGTTTAGTCTGTTTTAAGATATTTAATAAATTATTTTTAATTGTTTGATGCATCTTAGTTATATTGTTAAACAGTGGAGACTAACTGTGGCAGACCATTGACAACACACAACACTAATATAAAGTCTGTAGCGTCAGATCTAGAGCTGAAATGTGTCTCTGCGGCTGTCTGGTCTCATTTTGAAGATGAAGACATTGAAAACCCACATGGTTCTCATACAGGGCCTCATACATAGTATGAGTGTGTGGTAGATTCAAACTCAAGTCAGCCTATGACTCCCAGTTTGCCATTCTTTCCCCTGGCCTCTACAATTAGCATGTTTTGCTAAGGTGGCAGCAGTCCGGGTGCTTGATTGTATTATGTATGAGCAGGAGAATGGGTTACTGGAAACTGGGTGCAGACGGGAGATGAGAGAGCAGGAAGGAGTGGGAGTGGCATGAGGCACAGTGGTTCTCAGGAATGAGGCAGCATCTCATCACTTTTTCCATATGGAGCCAGCCTTCTGCTAAGAGATCAGATTTCTTATATCCATCCCATTCTAAGAAATGGACTTAGAATACTAACAAACCTATGCCATTGGGAACTCAGATCTGTTGTTTTTCCAAGTCAAGCTGGCTCTTAGACTCTGATCTCCCCTCTCTTCCAGGATTTCACAGAAGCGGAGAGTTAAAAGGGACTTTGGCAGCCTTCTGGCCCAACCCATACACAAAAGGAGTCCCCATTATAACCTATGTGACAAGCGACCACCCACCCTCTGTTTGAAGACCCAAGGAGGTGGAAATCTTTCCCACTTCTCTCTCATCTGTTGCCCTCACAGTTTACCAGACGCCCTTGCCCCATTCACTTCTTTTTTTTTTTTTTTTTTTTTTTTTTAGGCAATGGGGGTTAAGTGACTTGCCCAGAGTCACACAGCTAGTAAGTGTCAAGTGTCTGAGGCCGGATTTGAACTCAGGTATTCCTGAATCCAGGGCCGGTGCTTTAACCACTGCGCCATCTAGCTGCCCCACCCCATTCACTTCTTCAGGCCACCCACAGACTCCAAGGTTTCCTTCCTTTACTCTACAATTCAACCATCCCCTTGTCTAAAATCCTCAGAGCCCTCTGTTCTGGAACCCTTCTTTTCCCCTACAACCTCCCCAACTCCATCTCTCAGAGTCATCTTCCTTCAAGGCTCAGCTCATTGTCCACTTCTTCCTGCCTCCCTGAGCCCTTCCCTGATCCCTTTCCATTGTTAATACTTACTTCATACTTAATACTTGCCTCACGTTATCTTGTACTATATTTCTCTGTACATTCACATCCATGGTGGTGGAAGTTAAGCTCCTTGAAGGCAAGCAATGTTTTCCTTTGGTCTTTGTCTCCCAAAGTCTAGCAAAAGGCTTGCTGAATTCAAATGATGACTAAGGTTTTCTCAAACACCATTAAGGTTTGTTTTGTTTTTCCCATCTGGGGACATTTCTACTTTCTATAACAGCAACAGTAGTGATAGCAGCTCACAATTATATTGCACATGGGGGCAGCTAGGTGGTGCTGCAGTGGATAAAGCACTGGTCCTGGATTCAGAAGGACCTGAGTTCAAATCTGACCTCAGACACTTGACATTTACTAGCTGTGTGAACCTAGGCAAGTCACTTAACCCTCATTGCCCCACCAAAAAAAGTTATCAAGATACTAAAATCCAATAACACACAAGTATATTGCATGCTAAGGTTTACAGTTTGCATCATATACATTATATTTATACCCCATAACAAATCTGCAAGGCAAGAGTCATGGTTTTCCTCATTGTACAGTTAAGGAAACTGAGGCTGCAAGATACAAGTGGGAAAAGCATCTCTTCTGGAGTCAGAGAAGCTGGCTTATATGCTATCTCTGCCATTTAATATTCATGTACTCTTGGGCCAACCTGTTAAACTTCTTGGGCCTCAGTTTCCTCATCTGTAAAGTGAGAGAGCTGAATAATGCCTTGGAGTCTTCCGGCTATGATAGTAACCTAAGGGGTTTAGAGAAGTTATTTTAAAATGTAAGATCAGAGGGTCGTAGATTTAACCTTGGGACCTTAGAAGTCATTGAGTTCAACCCCATCATTTGACAGACAGGAGACTGAGAGAAACTTTACCAGGTTACACAGGTAGTGTATGTTCAAGACTGTATTTGAACCAGGTCTTCTGGACTCCAAGGACAGCAGTCTCTGTAGGCGCAGATTGTGACAGCCCCCGTGACAGATAGACCCATCCAAATGAAGTCCTACATCACAAAGAAGACGGCCGCCATCCAGTATTTGTTTGGTGCGTGTCAGCCAAGGACAGAAATGTGATTTGGCCACAACCATTTCCAATAATTCTAGAGCCGAGTCGGTATATATGAGAGAGCATCTTTCTCAAAAATCTGTTGTCCATGTTTTAAGCTTTATGGGGCCAGGTAGAAGAGCAAAGGAATCACCAGGGAAGAAGGCAAATGTTCAGCCTGCTGTGTTATAGAGAGAATCCATCATTGAGCCCTTTGCCTGGGACAAGGGGAATGAGTGAGGGTGATAAAGATCTGATTGCTGAGAAATAGCTGAGCCAGACAAAAGCCCTGCACTCTCCATTCTATTTCATCTCAGAAAAAGGGAGAATCCAGGGGAGGCGTATGGACCAGAAGAAAGAGCCCTGGCCTGGGAGCCAGGAGACCCCCCCCCCACCAGATCGATGGATGGCCTTGGGTGGTAGGCTCTACTCTGAGCCTCAGTTTCCTCTTCTGTCAAAGACATAACAACACCTGAATTACCTTCCTCATGGGAGTGTAGTAAGGCAAGTGCTCTGTGAGCTGGAAAGCTGTTTTTAAACTGAAATCAATTATTTATTAAGCGCACTGTTTTAAGTCCTGGGAATACCAAGACGAATATAGTCACAGATCATAATCGGTCATTTAGTCAGTTAATAAGCATGTATTAAGTGTGCTAGATGTGGTGCTACACACTAGGGATACAAAAAAGTCCCTACCCTCAAAGAGTCTACATTCAAATGGGGGAGATCACAAGCAAATCATTTAACCTACTGTATGCATACATATAGTATAAGTGAAGATATATATATGTATATAGTATAAATGCATATACTGTGTGTGAATGTGTGTGTAGCATAAATGAAGGTAATCCCAGATAGAGGCCTTATAGAGATGTAAGGCACCTGAGAGGCCCTGGACCTCAGGGTATCTAGCCATCCCAAAGCAAACATTTGGAAGGACAAGGGCATTACGAAAAGAGCAAAAAGAGAGCTGAATTTGGAATGAGATGATAAATCTAAATCCAGGAAGAACCTTGGAGGTCATAAGTTTGACACCCTCCTTTCATAGCCAAAGAAACTGAGGCCTAGAAAAGTGAAATGACTTGCCCAAGGTCACATAGCTAGGAAGTATCAGAATTGGGATTTAAAATCAATTCCTCTGTCTCTAGAGGCAGGGCTAGTTCTACTATACCAACCACACTGCTTCCTTTAGGACTCTTCTCAAGGAATAAAGGAACTAATGGGGGGTAGATAAGTGTACAAATAATTATGACATAAATGCAGCACTCCAAGTCACATTCAGGATCTTAGAAGCTGCTTGGATTCCTATTCTTTAAAAACAATTTAACAGGGGCAGCTAGATGGCACAGTGGCTAAAGCACCAGCCCTGAAGTCAGGAGCATCTGAGTTCAAATCCAGCCTCAGACACTTGATACTTACTAGCTGTGTGACCCTGGAAAAGTCACTTAACCCCAATTGCCTCAAAAAAAAATTAACATCTTTTGTTTTTATTTATTCTTCATTTCCAAATATATCCCTCTCTTGCCCAGCCAGGCTTCCTTTGTAACAAAGAGTGAAAAAGAAAGAGAAAAAGGAAGAATTCAGAAAAATGAATCGACATATCAACCAGGTTGGCCAGCAAATGTAGGGGTTCATGCCTCTGATCCCCCAATCTCTCAAGAAGGAAGAGAGGTACATTTTGTCCTTTAGGGTTCCTATTCTATTGTTCACAAGCCCACATTTTCCCTCTGAATTGCTTTCCCATGACCAGATAGAATTAATTTCATTATTTCAAAATACTAGAAAAAAGGCATTAGTGTGTTCAGGGGAACCCCTTGATCTGCTGTCACACAGTAGGCATTTAATAAATGCTTGTTGTTCTTAGCCCTATTATGAGCAAAAAAGGAAGGCATTGCTATTTGGAGGCTTTAGAGCAGTTGGGATATTCTGGTAATTTGGGTGGTCCCACAAGAAGCACTGGTTGGGGTTATTGACCCAACCCATCCAAAGATGAGAAGGAGACAGAATGAGTTTGGATTCCTGGTTCCTCAGAGAACGTTTGTTTGGTCCGAGGCCATAAGAAAGCAGAGCACTGGGGAGAAGCTTCAGAGTGGAGCCACTGGGGTTTGGAACTGTTAGATCTAAATGAGGAGGGAGCCTGACACAGGCTCGTTCATCTGGGAAGATCTGAAGTGCTCTTCTCTCATTAGATTGTAAGCTCCTTGACAGCAGGGACTGTGTTGTTGTTGTTGTTTTTCAGAAATGTCTGTCTCCATAGCCCCAGGTCCAGTGCTCTGCACATAGGAATTGCCTAATAAATACTGAGTGAGTTGAATTAAATTGGTTGGGATTTTATTACAGAAATGGGCCTGCAAACACAGGCAGCTTTTGCTCCATAAAAAGAGCTAGCAGTACCATCTGTTGGGACCTGGGGAGAACTGCAAAGGGAATAATGAAAAGGATAGCAGAGAATGCAGGAATCAGGGGAATCCACCTGCTGAGAGCTTGTCATGATTTCTTGGCAGCCAGGTGGTCCTGTGAGAGAGGGTGCTGCGCTTGGAGTCAAGAAGACATGAATGCAGATCCTGCCTCAGACGCTTACTGGGTGTGTGACCTGGAGGAATTGACCTCACCTCCCTCTGCCTCAGTTTCCCCACCTGAAGATGGGGATGATATTAGCACTAACCTCCCAGGATTGTAACAATGATAAAATTAGATATTTAAAAAGCACTTTGTAAAGTGTTATATGGGGGGCAGCTAGGTGGCGCAGTGGATAGAGCACCGGCCCTGGATTCAGGAGGACCTGAGTTCAAATCTGACCTCAGACACTTGACACTTACTAGCTGTGTGACCCTGGGCAAGTCACTTAACCTTCATTGCCCTGCCCCCCTCCCAAAAAAGTGTTATAAGGTTATCAAGTTATTGTGGTTGTTATTTATTTTTTTATTTTCCTCAGCTCTATAAATTCAATGCAATTCAAGCAGCATTTATTAAGCACCTTTTATGTTTTGGGAGCAGGAGATGCAAAAATAAGAAAAGACTAGTCCCTGTCCTCAGGGAGTTTACATTCTATGGGGGAGAATTGCACATTTCCCCACATTTATTCCTTTCTGGGGCCCAGCTGCCCCAGACAACATCTCCCAGTCCTGAGGAGAGTTCTACTCATTTTCTTGGACATCCATAAACGTCTTCCTTGAGCTTGTGACTATTGTACTTGTGAGGGAGGTTGGCAACAACCCTAAGACTGGCGTCCCATGGTAGAATCTTCAGATTGTCTGGGTGGTGGCAATGGGTCAGAGGTCAGAAAGCTCCCTACCCCCGCCCCATGCATCCAGACCCTTCCTGTCACCCAACTCCTGTTAGTTCTTAGCTCACATAGCTGCATCTGGAAGGGACCCCAGAGCCATCTGGGCCTACCCTCTCATTTTATAGCTGAGGAAAGTGAGACCCCAGTAGGGTTAGAGGGGGTGGTGCTGAGTCAGGGTGGGATTTGCAATTCAATTCAACTGAAGAAACATTTATGTCATGTAAGAATTTCTGACACAAGGGGTACAAAAATAATATCTTTTTTTATCCAGACTAATGATTTCATCTGTGTGAGGAATTTCTGGCATGAAAACTCCCTCCACCGCTATAGATCTATTATTGTTAATAATTATATTTGTCATCAATTATTACATTTGTTATTAATAATAATTAATAATGGCTAGTGATTATGCAATGCTTCACATACATTATGTTGTTTGATTCTTACAACAGACTTCTGAAATAGGTGCTCTTATTATCTTCATTTTACCGATGAAGAAACTGAGACTGAGAGTAATTAAGTGATTAGCCCAAGGTCATGCTGCTAGTAAGTTCCTGAGGAAGATTTGAATTCACATCTTCCTGATTCCAAGTCCAACATTCTCTCCAATATCAACAAGTTGTAACTTAGAGTCTCAAAGAACTGCCTAGGGTACTTGGGAGTTGTCTGACTTACTTTAGATCATACAGAAACAGGATTTAACCCAGGTCTGCCTGACTCTGTAATTAGTCCTCTTAAAATGGGAAGATTTGGGATCAAATCTTGACTCTGACGCATACCTGCTGTGTGCCCCTGAGCAAGTCCCTTATCCACTCACTGCTCTGGGTTGAGATCTAGAATTTGGATCTTAACTGGAAGGCGTTTCCTCATTGGAAATTCTCCAAACTAGTGAAATCACATGTCTAGACACCCCCCCCCAAATATTATATTAATAACAATAACAAAATTATCTTCATTTCCCCCATGGTTTGTGAGTCCTCCTTGCTTTTTATAATCCATAGTGATTCCCATCTGAAGTGGTTTTCAAGCAGGGTCCTTAGTGAAGATCTAAATTTATCTTTAAACTTAATAAAGACCAATTAACTGCACTAATTTATCTATTAACTTTCCCAGGATGTGCTTCCCAGTTCTAATTAGAGCATTGTGATTAAACCAAGGAAACAAAGCCCCCCAACTAGTCCCCTCCAAGCACGCAAACCTCCTTTGTGGGCTGCTCTCCTGGAAGATGATGGAACACAGAGAAATGCACAGAGACTGCGAGGTGATTCTGGGGAGGATTTCTCTTCTCATCTCCTTGGGCTCTAAAACAGAAAAAGAGGGTATTTATTGACAAGGAAACCTCAAAGGGATGAGGAGGTATGGGGCAAAAGCTTGGGGAGTCTGAGGACCCGAGTTCAAATCCTACCACTGCCACTTACTAACTGGGTGACTTTGGGCAAGACCTATTGCTTTTCTGGCTCTCAGTTTCCTCTTTTGTAAAGTGAGGGCATTGGATAGACCAGGGTTTCTTAAAATTCTTCCATTCATGACCTCTTTTCACCCATGAAATTTGTATATGATCCTGAGTTTATGAGAAAATAAAATAGGCATATGTAAGCATTTACTGAAGCCAAATTTTTCACATTCAGTTACACGACCTCATGGGAAGTCTCAGCTCACAGTTTAAAAAGCTTTGGACTGACTAGGCGACCTCTGAGGTCCCTTCCATATTCAGTCAAACTGCCACAGATAAACCCTCTCTTCCTCTCTCAGCATCCATACAGGTTCCCTGCTGGGAGATGATGGTGCACTCTGTCCCCTTCTCACTTTCGCTGAACTCGAACTCCCACCCTGCCCCACCTGCCACTCACACACATAGGAGGAGTATGTCAGGGGCTCTCTTTGTTCCTCCCGACTCTGCGGCTGTTCAGTCTCCCTCCTGTGCTGGGGATATCTCCCCAGACCTGTCCTCCCCCATCCTTCTCCCATTTTGTTCTTGCAAAGTCTCTTTTTGATTAGAAAGCTGAGCTTTCGGCTAATGCTGCTTCTGCTGGCCCGGAGAGCTGCCCAGGGAAAGACTCGGCACCACCCTGACCAGCCTCCACTACCGTCCTCTGTGCCCGCCTATCCGATCCCCTTCTCTCGAGGGCCATGCTCAGGATCAGAGCCTTCTTCTGCCCTTCGGTCGGTCTTTGTGGCACCCCTCCAATTAGTGTTGGAAGGGGCCTGAGAGGTCGTTTAGTCAAATAGCCTCATTGTTGAGTGACTTATCCAGGGTCATAGTAAATGTCAGAGGCAGGATTTGAACTCATGAAGATGAATCTTCCCGATTCCAAGCTCAGGGCTCTATCGACTACACCACCTGCCTGCCTCCCAAGCATTTATTAGTCTACACCGTATTGGGAGTACAACAAACACATGGATCCTTTGCTTCCTGGATGTCTTGGAGGTTCAGGCTTAGTAAACGACAGACCCTTGAAAGCAAAGGAGATGAGTGGGCAAGTCCAGCCTGTCCATTTTGATTTTATTTTTAAGGCAACACGAGACACCGCCACTTGTCTGAATACAATCTGCCTAAAGATGCTTATTGGTTACAAGGATTTTGTTTATTCTCTTTCTGTCTGGTTTTAATGAGACTGTAGAGGAGGGGGAAACTTAGCAAAGCAATGATCCCCAAAGAGGGCTGTTGTAATTTTTTTTTTTAATGCAAGAATAAAACAGAAGGAAGTTCAGAAAGAAAGTCAGAAGAACAGTTTTGAAAGTCATGTGTAGAATTCATTGCATACTAAAAAAATAAAAAGCAAAGAGTGTGAAATGGAGCCTAGAACTCAGTTAGCAGGAATCATTAGTTAAAATTGGGAGCTGGGAGGGAACTTAGAAGTCTAATGTGCATTTTTTTAAATACTTCATTGACTTTCTCTTTTTTCTTCCTTTTCTTCCTTCTTTCCTTCTTCCTTCCTTCTTTCCTTCTTCCTTCCTTCTTTCCTTCTTCCTTCCTTCCTCCCTTCTTCCTTCCTTACTCCTTCCCTTCCTTCCTTCCTTCCTTCCTTCTTTTCTGTGACAACTCTAACCCCAAGCTCCTGTTTCCCTCCCAACATTCCCCTTCAACTCAAAATTACCAGGTGGTCCTTCCTCTTTTCCTGCACCTCACTACAGGCTGACATATCCTAGGTAGGTTTTCCTCTGTTCTGGCCCAACTTCACCATCCTTCCCCAACCTGACAAGCTGTGGATTCCCCAGCTGTGGCCTTGTGGTGTCCTGGGCCTCTCCCCCTCCCTCGACTGAATTTATCTTGAAACATTGACATGAATGTACATTTCAGGTATCTGAGAAGAAAGACAATCCAAGTGTGAATCGTTGTGAAAATATTTTCAGTTTGGTTCAGATTTCCAGAAGCACATTGACTTTCAAGCCACTGGGATGTTTCCACAGCTGAGGGTGTGGTTTATAAATGAATGACCTTCCCCCAATCAGCAGGAGTGTTTAAGTTTGTTGTCAACATCCTGTAATCACAGAATTTAGAACTGAAAGATCACTAAATCCGGTGCCTTGCTTTTGCAGATAAGACACACAGATAAGAGATCAAGGCACTGGCCCAAAGTTGAGCAGTTAGCCAGTGGTGTCAGGTTCCTCATGATTAAATTATTGACTGCTTTCAGAATCTCGTTTATTTTGGAATTTATCCAATCAAGCTGCCAGACTCAGCTTTGTGAAGGATTTCTTTTCAGAATACAGAGGGAAGATTACCTACTCTAGAGTAAGAGAAATCTCATTTCTGAGCCAGTGAAAAGATAGAGGAAAGGGAACACTAAGAGCCTATTGTGCGCCGGCACTGCCGCCCAAGCCTGCCACACTCTCCCTTCCCCATCTCCACATGGTACAATGCCTGGCTTCCTCCCAAGTATAGTTCACAGGACACCTCCTCCAAGTAGCCCCCTCCAAAAACTGCTTTGTATTTACTTTGCTTAAATTGTATTTTTACTCTTCTGTGTACAAGATGTTTTCAAGAGGGGGCAGCTAGGTGGAGCTGCACCGGCCCTGGATTCAGGAAGACCTGAGTTCAAATCCGGCCTCAGACACTTGACACTTGCTAGCTATGTGACCCTGGAGAAGTCACTTAACCCTCTTTGCCCCGTGCCCCCCCCCCAAAAAAAAGTTTCCAACAGTAGAGTATAAGCTCTTTGAGGGCAGCCACTGGTGTTCCTTTTGTTATCATATCTCCAGGCCTTGGCCTATAGCAGACCCTTAAGAGGGGTTTATTAAATGAAAGCAAGAGGTGATCCACTGCATTGACTTCTTTGTGTTGTTTTCCACTGAGACACATTTAGATACTTTCACAACTCTGTGGTCTTACCACAGGGCCATGGGAGCATGGATTAAGGCCATCTCTTCCAACCCCCCTCATTTTACAAACAGGCCCAGAGAGACAGAGTGATTTGTCAAGGTAGGCAACTGAGGCAGGATTTGAATCCAGGTCCTCTGACTCCAAATATAGACCACTTTCCATTATGCCACACTGCTTCATCGATGGGGTGCTATTCTCTGCACTGCTACATATGTTGGACCCTTCTTCCCATAAATCCCTCGGGGGCCGGCTAAACCCCTGAAGGTTTTCCCTCTTGTTCTCATCATTTCTTGAGGATAACAAGGTACTTCATTAATGATTTTTCATTATTGACACATGACCTCCGTTTATTATGATAATAACTACAAAAGCAACAGTAATTATCTTAATGACCAGCATTTAATATAGCTCTTTAAGGTTTGTAAAGCACTTTACACATGTAATCTCATTTGATTCCAACAGACCTGTGGGGTAAGTGCTATTGTCATCCTCATCTTACGGATAGGGAAACTGAGGCACAGAGATATTAAGTGACTTGCCCAGGGTCACACAGCTAGTAAGTATCTGAGACAGGACTCAGTTAGGTGGCACCATGGTGTACAGAGAGCTGGACCTGGATTCAGGGAAAAAAGAGTTAAAATCTGACCTCAGACTGGCTGTGGACCTTGGGAAAGTCATTTCACCTCTGCCTGCCTCATTTTCTCCCTCTGCAAAATAAGGATAATAGTAGCATCTACCTCCCAGGGTGGTCATGAGGATCAAATTGGACAATGTATGTAAATTGCTTAGCCCAGTGTCTGGCATATAGTAGGCACTTAATAAATGCTTATTCTCCACCCCTCCCTCTCCTGACTCCAGTCCCAGACTCTAACCACTGCACCTTTTCTAGTCCTGTACATGTTTGACAATGTTAAATTGGATCCCACAATTGTAGATGACTTTACAAGCCTGTTTACAGAGAAACTTGTTCTTAAGCCCAGCTGTATTGCGTTGTTTTGGTTTGATTTTTCACTTTTGAACTTGGAAACCCATACCACACTTTTTTTAAATTAAGAAGCATTTGTTTTCCCTTCTTCCCACACTCACCAGCTGTATTTGTGGCCAAAGAAATCTGGCCACTGAGTTGGGCACCTAGTTATGGGTAGATAGTGGATGGAGCAAAGGAGGAAGAGATACCTGTTGTTATTCCCTGTTCTAGAGGTCCCTGAAAGGATACAGGATTGAGTTGTGTTTGGGGGTGCTCACTGAGCTCTTGGTGGATCCCACACCAAGCAGCAAATAAATATGTCCTGAATTCAGAAGTTTTTAACTTGTTCTGAGTGGCCGGGAGACTCACAGCTAAAGGAGTCGGGCAGAGAGGGTTCATTTTTCACACCCACATCATCGTCAGTGATAGGAAGTAGCCTAATTACCCACACCTGTGGCCATTGTGACTTCTTGGTGCCCACCATGTTGAATATTCCCAGATCATAGTGTTTTCCTTGATTGGTGGCCATATTGTCTACCTGAGAGAAGATTGGGGTTAAGTAGGGGGTCTAACATGGGGACTGAATGAGATAATGAAAGTATAAACCTCTGGAAAATAGAAGATGCTCTGCAAGACATTCTGATGCTTAGAAAAGTTCTTTATAAAGTTACTGACAAAATCAGGATGTTAAACTTTGTAAATCTCTTTGACTTTCTGATCCCTTTGAGGGGAGAAGTCTCAGTGGGTCTTGTTGTACCAAGCGTGGATTCTCATTTCGATGCAGGCTGGTTGATGTGCGCCGCTCCCCGTGTGTCCAATTGGAGGCAGAAACCTAAATGCATCTCTTTATTTCACAAGCAGATGGCAAGCCGTGATTTCTGAAACGGATGGAAAATAGCTGAACCCTCTCTGACTTTGTCTTGCTGTGCCTCGTTGGCATGAGTCAGATGCTTTGTGGGTAGGTTGCCCAGGTCAGGTCACCTGAGATAGGGCTGCTCTCACTGGAACTTTGAGGATGAGGTCAATGGATCCAACCTCCTCTTTTCTGGGAAAACTCTTTGGAATTTACTCATTTATATTTTCCAGGCTTGGCTGGTTTCTGTCATTACCTTTATTAGTATAGTTACTCCATTTTCTGGGGGGATTTCCATTAACAGTGGCTTTCAATTGTCTGTTTGCAAATGCATTTGACTGTGGTGTGTAAAATTAAAATCCAGGAAGCTAAAGGCTCTAATGTCATCTTTCCACCCAGGGAATGTTGCACAGACTTGTAAATTACCAAGGCAAGACCCTGAGGAGCCACATGGCCAACAGAACCAGGAAAGGCTGTAGATTTACAAGCCAACTGTTTAGGGCCATGTCATTCAAGAGACGGGCTTCTAGGATTTGGCTTCCGGGCTGGTGAACACGTCTCCCTTGCCTTATGGTGCCAAGTTCCAGGCCCATTCTTTCTCAGGGCAGCACTCCGGGCAGAGCCAGGTCTTGGGGGGTTGACTTTGTTGAAGCCACCAACTGTTTAGACATCCCTTCCAACTTCACAGGCAAGCCTCTGTTTCCTAAAGAAAGGCCCGACTTCTGAAGGGAATACTCAGGCATCTCTTTCGAGAGTTGGTATTCTCAGACACTAGGACCTGAATCTAACTTCTGCTTCCACACTCCCCTCATTGGCCTTGGCAGAAGGAAAGAGGAAAAGAAGGAGAAGGAAGAGAAGAAGGAAAAGCCAGTCAAGAGGTATTTATTAAATACTATAGGTACTAAGCACTGAGATGATAAAGAAAGACAAAAACAGTCTCTTCTCTCAAAGGACTTGCATTCTAATCAGGGAAATAATGTGGGTTTGAGCTTAGTCTTGAAGGAGGCCAGAGACAAGGAGTAAGGACATGAAGTACCATCAACATGGAACAGCTAGATGGCTGGTATAACTAGATCATAGAGAAGAGGACATGGGCAAGGAGTAAAGTGGAAGAAGACTGGAAAGGTAGGAAGCAACCAGGTGGTGAAGACCTTTAAACGTCAGAGAACTCTGCATTTGACTCTAGAACTAATGACTAGGGAAGTGATCTGGGTCAACCCTGATACAGACGACCAGAGAACCACGGCAGCTCTGCAATGGCTTTTAACTCTAAGAAATCCAGAGAGCTCACACAGGTTAGCAAAACCACAGGTAACTCTAAAAGAAAAAATAAAATAAAACCAAAGCAATAACAGTGGTTATAAGCAAAGAGCTTTCTTTAGTCCACTGGAGTAGGGAAACTAGACACATGTGCTGGGGCCCCCTCTAGTAGGAGACCCGCTTTAGTGTGGGCGAATGGCTACGCAGTGATCTATAGTCCTGACAGTGAGGGGTAATAACAACAATGAGACAAGTTTGACTCATAGCAGGACTTCATGACCAGGACATGGGTACTTACAGGTGCTTGTCCAAGCTCGGAAACCAGCTGGTGCTGGGTGAAACAATTCTGGGATTTTACTCCAGCTGAGATCATCCGGAGGGTGAGTGCAGAAGATTTCTGTTGTCAAACTCAAGGCATAGCTTGCTTGCTGGGTCTTAACTCTGGAAAAGAAGATGTCTTCTAATAATAAAAAGAGGACTAAAAAGCAAGGGGTGCTCTTGGCATGGGGATCCTGACATATGGAAAGACATGTTTTAGGAAGATCACTTTGGCAGCTATGCACTGGAATGGGGAGAAATTTGAGGCAGGGAGACTACTTAGAAGGCTATTGGGATAATCCAGGTGAGAGGTGATTAGGTCCTGCACAAGGGTAGTGATTGTGTGAATGGTGGATAAGGGAACTTGTGGAAGAGAAGAAAAAGGCAGAAAAAAGGGAAGGGGGAAAGAGGAGGGTGGAAAGGAGGAGACCACTTTTAGAGCAATCAACGCCTTCACAATGCCTTGTCTTGATGTAGACCTTCATAACAGAACAGCAGCAATGGATCTAGAAAGGACTCAAAGACTTGTCCGACCAATGAAAGGTCTACCACCCCTAGTAGAAATACAAAGTAGCTACAGAAAAATGAACACTTTCTCATCAAAAGGAGGAAGAGGACAGTTATTCTCAGACTATATGGCCAACAGATTACACATTACCAGAAATAATTTCTAAACAAACAGACACCACTCCATAGAACAATAGGAAAGGCTGGCAATAGGGCTATTGGATACATCTGGCAGCTGTTCATCACCAAACAGAATCAGGGTAATGGTTATGGTGCAAGAATGGAACCAAAAGGTTAGCTGTGATAGGTGACTCCCATGTGGACTCAACCAGCAGTGTGTCAACAAGTATTAAGCAAAAAAATAACTGAGTACAGAAGATTCATTTACAGAAATGCAGGATTTCACAATAATTACAGAGAATCAGGTCCTTGTTTTCAGAAACTAAAGACATTGGCACAGCGGATAGAGTGCTGGACCTGGAGTTTGGAGGGCCCGAATTCAAATCTGTCCTCAGACACTTAGTAGCTGTGAGACCTTGGGCAAGTCACAATTCCAATTGCCTCCAAAAAGAAAAAAAAAAAAGAAAAGAAACTGCAGACATCACACATTCCTAAAGATCCTGGACTTGGTTCTTAATGCAGACTTGCCAAGGAAATTGTAGAAAACTGTGTGATATCATTGTAGGTGACACATATATGGCACCTGCCAAATACCTCAAAAGACATGATCAAGTGACCAGAAATATCTCACCCTTCTTCATAAATGAACAGATGACAAATCCTAGCATTGCAGATCTGAACTTCAAAATATGCTTAATAATTCAACAAATAAACTGTATTAGAATAAGTACATTTTCACAGCTGAAGCTGCTGCCCATAATTGCTGAGACATAAAAATGTAAGAAAATGGTGTTTTTGATAGATGTTACCACACCAAACACTCATGACCCCCAAACTCCATGGAAAGAAAAGCTCTCAAAACAAAGACTGAGGGGAAGAAATGAATGCCATATGGAAATGGAAAGAAGTACAAGTCATCACCATCCTCCAATCTGTTGCTAGAGTTGACCCAAGATGCTTTCAGCAATTCTCCAAATGAGCTTATATTCCAATATAAAAACAAACAAATAAACCCAATCATTGTGTCCATCTGCACAATAGTTTAACATACACTAATTGTAAAGATAATACCATGACAGCAAGAGCCCCAGACCACTTCTGAGTTCTATTGAGGATCAAGATGAGAAGGAAAGAATAAAAACTAAGACTTGTATAGAGCTTTAAGGTGCCTCGCGGGCTGCCTTACAAGATCTCATTTGATCTCAGGTCGTACAAGGACACACACAAGGGGCCCTATCAACACAGACATGGAACCTTGGATCAGTTCCTCCTGGTCTTAGCTGCCAATTCCCTGCTCTCCTCCCAGGCTCTCTCCTTTTTTCTTGATGACTGTTGCAAAAGCCTTCTGGTTGGTTTCACTGCTTCCACATTCTCTCCACTGTACCCCATCCTCCACTTAGCTGCCCAACTGATCTTTTGCCAATGCTGTTGATACTGCTCCTCACGGCCCCAAGCCCCCTCCTCTCCACCCTAAAGCTGGGACTTGGAGGTGGGGATGGGCAATGGAGTTGCCAAATAGCACCCAGTGTTAGCACAAAGGTCTCCTACAATCTCTTTCTGATCCCCTTATTGTCTCTGGCTCGAGAGCTTCTGAAGCTGCTGCTGGTGCCCTATTGCCACTTCCAAGGCCCACAGGTGGCTCTAGGCTGGCATTCATCCTGGTGTCACAGACCCCTCCTTCCAACCTCCTAAGTTATCTTAGTCTGGGGAAAAAAACTCTCACTCTGACCTTTTGTTGGCTCTGCTGCTCCAGAAGTCAATTGGATGTGTTATTTTAAAGTTGTTTGGAGGGGAATGTTGAGAGAGTTAGGCTGCTTCCCCTACTTTGCCATATTGGCTCTGCCCCTAAAAATCCCCCCATGCATTTTAGCTGGTGCCCCCCACAACTAGAGTGTTCTCCCTCCTCACCTCTGCCATCTGTCTTTCTTCAAGTCACACCCATAACCCCAGCTCCTTCAAAAGCCTTTCCTGCTCCTCTGAACCGTCAATGGCTTCCTTCAATTTCCAGTTTATCCTGTATGTATCTTCTTTGTAATGGCTGTTTTTGTGTTGTCTCCCCCCATTAGAATTCAAGCTCTTTGAGGACAGGGACTGGGTTTCTTTGTTTGTTTTGACTTTTTTCCTACCCCTCGCACTTAGCACAGTGACTAGCATTAGTAAGAATTTAATAAATGCCAGGTGATTTGACTTGACTTGATAATGACTCTCATGGGACAGAGTTTTCTTCATTAGTAAACCCATTCACTCTTTTGTTAGACTGATGCCAAGAAGACCTGCTTCACATCCCACCTCTGACACCGACAGCTCTATTACCCTAAGCAAGTCTCTTTTTGGAGCCTCCGGCAATTCTCTGGGATTATAAACTATAGATAGCTTGCAGCCTACCTCAGGAGAATGAGTTTCCACATCAGAACTGAAAAGCATAGGTGCTTGATGAATGTTTGTTCATTGTGTTTGTTTATGATGTCAAGGCTTTACTTAGCCCACCTTCTGCAAGAGATCCTTCCTAGTCTTTCACTCCCCTCAACTATCTTTCCTCTAAGACTGCCTTTTTTTTGTGGGGCAGTGAGGGTTAAGTGACTTGCCCAGGGTCACACAGCTAGTAAGTGTCAGGTGTCTGAGGCGGGGTTTGAACTCAGGTCCTCCTGAATCCAGGGCCAGTGCTTTATCCACTGCGCCACCTAGCTTCCCTTAAGACTACCTCTTATTAATCCTTTGTATTGTTGAATATTAAAAATAGTTTTCATACCCGTCCTCCTATAAGATAATAAATGTGTTAGAGACATCAGTAACATCTCCTACAATGTGTTCACCCAGATCAGAGAAGGCTATTTCTGCCTCTTTTACCAGAAGTAGGTACCTCACAGAAACCAGATCAGAGAATGGATAGGAAAAACATAATATCAATTTAATATTTTGTCCCAAGAAGAAATAGATAACACATGATCATGTGGAGACTTCTCTTCTAAGAAGAGAGCTCAGAGACTCCCCATTTTCTGACGGTATATATGGTTTTTGTCCACTGATTACAGGGTGTTGTCAGTTTCAATAGCATGATACAGAAATCAACCATGAAAGGAAGACTCTAGTAGAGAATCTGTCTCTGTCTCCTTTATTGTTCAACAATGAGAATTTACCCAGTCTGTTTTCCACAAGTTAGCTTGATGATGGAATCTCCTTGAACCACCCAATAGAAGGCCCTGTGTGGAAACCTAAGAGCAAATCTAGAGAAAGGTACTCCTGTAACTTAGTCCAGGTTCAACCATTTCTCCCACCAAGAGACGACTTGAAGACACAGAGATAAAAGTAGTTTTTTATTAATTTTTATTAATACCTCTTGTTTTTACATCAACTACATTCCCCAATGTATATCTTTATCCTTCCTCATACTCCCAGAAGCTATCCCTTATAATAAAAAAAAAAGAAAAGAGAAAATAAAAACAGTTCAGAATAATTAACACATTGAAAAAAATCTGAGATGAGATGCAGAGTTCCATTTCCATACTCCCTGCCTATACAATTAAGCAAGGGTGGTATTTTTTCATATGTGTTCTTTGGGGCCAACTTGGTCATTGTATTTCACATTTAGTTCTTGTTGCTTTGTGGTAGATGTTCTTTCCATTTACATTGTTGTAGTCATTGTGTAGCTTGTTTTCCTTCTCTGAATTCATCATATTCATTGGTTTTTTTCCCACTTAATAGTATTTTATTTTCCCCCAATTACATGGGGTTTTTTTTGTTTTTGGTGAGGCAACTGGGGTTAAGTGACTTGCCTAGGGCCACACAACTAGTAAGTGTCAAAGGTCTGAGGCCGGATTTGAACTCAGGTCCTCCTGAATCCAGGGCCAGTGCTCTATCCACTGTGCCACCTAGCTTCCCTCCCCAATTACATGTAAAGATAGTTTTTGACATTTCTTTTTTTTTTTTTTAAAGATTTTGAGTTCCAAATTTTTTTCCTCCCTCCTCTCCCCCCTCCCCAAGACAGCAAGCAATCTGATATAGGTTATACTGTACAATGTTAAACATATTTCCACATTAGTCATATTATGAAAGAAGAATCAGAACAAAGGGGGAAAAAACACAAAAAGGGGGGGGTGAGTATATCTCCATATGTATTCAGACTCCATAGTTCTTTCTCTTGATGTGGATAGCATTTTCCATTATGAGTCTTTTGGAATTGTCTTGGATCATTTTAATGTATTGCTTAAAGAGCTAAGTCTATCAACATTGATCATTGCGCAGTGTTGCTAATACTCTGTATAATATTCTCTTGGTTCTGCTCACTTCACTCAGCATCAGTTCATCCAAGTCTTTCCATGTTTTTCTGAAATTTTCCTGCTCATCATTTCTTTATAGTACACTAATATCCCATTGGATTCATATACCACAACTTGTTCAGCCATTCCCCAGTTAATGGACATCCCCTTAATTTCCAATTCTTTGCCAATATTCATTATTTTTAAATCCCAGTAATCTTCCATTAATTCATGAACCAACCACATTTTATTTAGCTATTTCCCATCTACAAATATCAATTTGCTTCTCCTTCTTTTCTATTACAAAAGATAATGCCATGGTTTTTTTGGTGAGGCAATTGGGGTTAAGTGACTTGCCCAGGGTCACACAGCTAGTAAGTGTTAAGTATCTGAGGTTGGATTTGAACTCAGGTACTCCTGAATCCAAGGCTGGTGCTCTATCTACTGCGCCATCTAGCTGCCCCAAGATAATGCCATTTTTTAAAAAAGTTATTCTAGTTGTAAAACTCTGGCCATAAGTCTGAGACAGGGAATACTTAAGTATTGACTCAACCCAACCAGGGACATTGGGAAGTGGGCAACTGGAAGAGAAAAGAAACTGAAGAATCTAAGAAAATATGGTAATCAGGAGGCAATGCAGTATAGTGAAAAGAGGAACTCTTTCATTTTTGTTTCTGTGTCCCCAGTGCAAATTGTACAGAGCTTTTAAAAAGGTGAATTGTTATTACCTGGGATTCCTTTAGGAATGGGAACCAGCTCAACAGTTGCTCAGGCGTGACACCCTATCGCCAGGAGAAACTGTCCCCTTGGATGCTGCTCTAGGGAGGTGAGGAACGTGTCAGTTCCAAGCCCCAGGAGTTAACACACTCGCTGTGACCTTGGGGAAATTGCATAGCATCTTTGGGCTTTGGTTTTCTCATCTGTGAAATGAAGGGGTTGGATTAGTTGATCTCTCAGGCCCCCTTCAGTTCTAGCATTCTGTGATTCTCTGACTCCTCTATTTGTTCTCTAATCTCCAGCCCTTGTACCATCCAGAGCATAGTAATTAAGTCCCCTTGCAGCTGTAATTAATTTCCAGATGTTAAATGCACAGTGGTCCTGCCCGACTGCTCTTAAAGACCCAGAAGAAATTAGACAGAGGTTTTTGTTTGGGGGACCATGGGGCAAAAGTGCAAATACAGGATATTTCAGCAGGTGGGGCTCAGCCAGGAGTGAATCCATTTAACCTCATTCCTCATAGTGAGGAAGATGTAATAAAAGGGAAATAATGCCGACTTTCTCTTTCTTCCTTCTATTCTCTTCCTTCCTTCTATTCTCTTCTTTCCTTCTTTTTTTTTACTATCTTTTTTCCTTCTTTCTTTTTCCTTTTCTTTCTTCCCTCCTTCCTTTCTTTGCTTCTTCTATACATTCCTTCCTTCCTCCCTCCCTTCCTTTCTCCTTCCCTTCCTTCCCCTCTTCCTTTTTTCTTCCTTCCTTCTTTGCTTTCTTCCTCCTTCCCTTCCTCTTTCTCTTTCCTTCCTGCCTTCCTCCCTTCTCCCTCCTTTCCTTTCCTTCCTTTCTTTCTTTCCTTCTTCTTCCCTCCTCCTTCCTTCCTCTTTCCTCCCTTCACTTACTCCTTCCTTCTTCCCTCTCCCCTTCCTCCCTCTTCCTACCTCCCTCTCTTCCTCCCTCCCTCCCTTTCCTTCCTCCTGCCCTCCTCTCTCCTCTCTCCCCCTTACTTCTTCCTTTCTTTCCTTTCTTCTTCCCTCCTCCTTCCTTCCTCTTTCCTTCCTTTTTCTCTTCCTTCTTTCCTTCACTCCTTGCTTCTTCCTTCTTCCCTCTTCCCTTCCTCCCTCTTCCCTCCTCCCTCTCTTTCCTCCACTCCTCCCTCCCTTCCTTTTTCCCTGACCTTCCTCCCTTTCTTCCTGCAGCACTCCTCTCTCCTCCCTCCTCCCTCCCTTCCTTCTTTCCTTCCCTTCCTCCCTTATAGCATGGCTCTTCTCTCTTAGATTAAAGGTTAGCACCTGTCAAGTTCCTGCAGTCAGAACACTAATAAAACAGCAGTAAGCCAGCTGTGAAAACAAAGAATATTGCCTTTTCTACTTCCTACAAACCAAAAAGAGAGAGAGACTAGATTACAGATCAATGGAAGTAAACAGGAGGAAGCCCCTTCATCTAGCTGTTTGAGCTTTGAGGATTTATCTCCGTATCTACATTATTTATTCTACAACCTCTAGTTGTGGGGCAAATCTTCAGCCAAGAAGGGGGAGAGGAAAGGCAGGCTTGTTTAATGCAGTGTAGCAGGTTGGCCCCCAGGAAAGCCACAGGAAATGGGGGTGCTGAATGGATAATAATACTCCCAGCATTGCCTCCCTTTGACTCATCTGCTTTCATCTCATTCAAAAGTCCCCATTTGCTCCTCAGTTCCCCTCCATGTTGTTCACCAGCTTCCTCAGCCTCGAGTTCATAGCTAAGCAAACAGTAAAATTTGATCAGATGAAAGCTAACGTCAAAAGCATTCCATGTGTACCAGGGCATGCCACATTGGGCTCCCAGCTCAGACCCTCCAACCCCCTTCAGGTTCGAGTCTGTTTCCTCTCTTCTCAGTCTCCAGTGACTGAAGGGTGTTGGGCAAAGACGTCCTTTGACTTGATAAAAACCTCCCTTCTCCATCCACTGCAGGGACAGGAGATTACGAGTGTCCTTCAGAGCAGTTCACTTGAGGTCTTCCTTTTTGCTCTTGCTGGGCAGGAGCATGCCAGGCTGGCCCCAGGACAGGCTACGTAAATGCTGCTTGATTCCCTTGTCAACCAGTCTTCACGAACAGAGTCCCCAAAGATGCTTTCTTCTCCACTGGCCCACGTCTCCCCATCATCATTCAGGCCAACTGGCTCACTGTCTGTCACCGAAAGAAAGACCACAGCCTGCCTCTGCAGCCACTCCCCAGCCTGGTGTCACAGGTCTTCTCCCTCCCTGGTAGAGATGCCTACAAAATGTGCCCAAGCAGGAAGTGGGAACAGCTAGGTGGAACAGTGAAAAGAACAATGACCTTGCAGCTAAAAGACTTGGGTTTGGATCCCGGCTTTCCCATTTACTCAGCTATGTGACCACGGCACTGAGCCTCAGTTTTCTCAACTCTAAAATGGGAATAATACAACTTGCCTTGCTTAGTTTGTCACGAGGCTATTGAGAGGAGAACGTTTGTTTTTAAATCACAGTGCACAACACAAATGTGAGTGATTCATTAATTCAGAGTTTGAGGGAACTTTTAGGAAAAGGGACTAGTTGGTCATGATATCTCACATACTTCCTGCTCCGGGGTAGCTGTCTTCTGAGGGACCAGCGTCCTGTCTAGATGAGTGGAAGAAGGCAGCCACTCTCCCTATCGGGCAATCCTGAAAAATGTCCTCTAAATCAGGGATATTTTAGTTGCTGTTTTCTTCTCTCAACCCCCACATTCCTAATGGCCATTACCAAATATAAGCTGGAGTGTTTTACCCTTTCACCTCTGAGCCTTCTGGCCTCGGTGCTCTGTCATCCTGATTGTTGACAGCCCCCCCCCCATTCCCCCCCACGCCCTCCCCCTGCCTGCTTTCTCAGGAAGACCACACCCTTTCTTCACTTCATCCAGACTCTCCAGCCATCTCCTCAACATTCTGACCAAATGCATCGTTATGGTGGGTGGATCCTTTCTACCCGACGCCACTCCAGTATTCCAGTTGGAGAGTCATCATCAAATTAACTCTGCCATTGTTCCTGAGAGGTGTGTATCAATCTACTCCCCTACATCCCTACACACCATCCCAGTAACTTTCACGACAAAAGTTGTCCTCCATGGACACTGGTGGGTTGTCTGCCCTTATTAGACTATAGGCTCATTGAAGGCAGGAGTTGGCTTTGTTTTTCTATTTGTAGCCAATCATTTAGCACAGAGCTTGTCAAACAATAAGGCCAAAAATAACTAAAACCTATTCTTTAATTTATTTATTGGTCAGAAGACTCTTTGCCACATCCTACCTAGGAAGTTAGGCCTCCAGATCTTAGATTGGGGTGGACTAGGATTTATCCAGTTTGCACGAGCATCTCAAAATGCCCTCCCTCTCCTCTTCCCCCTCAGTAAACAGCAAGGAAGATATGTTCAAATTTAAGACCAATTTCAGAGGGCAGGGAGAGGTGTTAGGGAATAATATGCCTTGTAGGTCTAGGACACACCAAGGCTATGCCTGGGGAGGCCATCACTGAGAGGGAGGATAGCATTAGCATTAATTAACCCTAATTAATTAGCATTAATGCTATCCCTAACCCTAACTCTAACAACCAGGCCAGGGAGGAGTTCATCTCATGTGGCCATTGGGGTCGTGTGAAGCATTTGAAAGCAGGCCTCCTGGTTAACTAACTAGTCTTGCTAACCAGATGTTAAGCTCGGTCATTTCTACCTACAGAATTACAAGGAGTTTCAATGCCCTCTAAATTTCAGCACCCTGGGGCCATGACCCAACTAGCTTGCCCTAGTTACATCTCCATCCCTGCCCTAAATATTCTAGTTTGGCATCTAAACTAGAAGAGATTTTTACAGAGTGCACAGACTTCAGCAATAAATGGAAACATTAGCTATAAAGCAAATGGAAAAGTCACCAAAGCATTACCATTCCAAGCAGTGCCATAATAAACCACCAACAACTTACAGTTTCCCTGCATCCTCGTTAATTGACTAAATGCAGTGTTACAGTGTTCGCATTCTGCCCCATTCCGATTTGCAATAAAATCACCACCTTGGCATAAGAAACACATTTAACGACATGACACTAATAGGGTTAGAAATTTCCTTGGTGAGTATTAATAATTTATCCTACCATTCATTCTTATAAATGCTGTTTGTGTTCCCCAAATAACAACCGAGTCGCCGAGATGTGAGTCCATCAATCCTTGTTCTGTTTGCAATGGGGAACCCAGCATCTGATCTGGCCTACAGAGAAACTGCAGGGAAACTTGGGGACTTGGGAGCAGGGAGAGTATATCATTCATCCAATGTGCAATCATTAAGCACCTGCTATATGCCAAGCATTGTGATAGGAGCTGAGAATGGGCCATGCCTTTGGGGTTTTCTAGGGTAAGGGAACAACCTGAGCACAGGTTATCATAATTAATAATAATGATAATTATTATTATTGTTGAGTCATTTCAAATCACATCCAACTCTTTGTGACCCCAGTTGGGGTTTTCTTGGCAGAGACACTGGAATGGTTTGCCATTTCCTTCTCTGGCTCATTTTACAGATGAGGAAACTGAGGCAAACAGGGTTAAGTGGCTTGGCCAGGGACACACAGCTGGTAAATGTCTGAGGCCAGATTCGAACTCAGGTCTTCCTAATTCGAGGTCCAGCACTCTACCCTCTGTGCCACCTCACTACCCCTGATAATACTGATAGCCACTTCGTATATGTGATGTCATTTGAACATCACATCAACCCTGTGAGGTAGGCGCTATTATGATGCCTATTTTATAGATGAGGACTTGGACACAGAGGTCAGGATCACTCAACTGTAGTAACTGTCTGAGGGAGGATTCAAACTCAGAACCTCCCCATTCTAGGTGCAGGCCTCTGGCCACAGTGCCACCTAGCTGTCAACATACAGAACATACACAAAGTAACATGAGAGAGAAGGAGACCTTGGAAAGGACATGGCACCTGAGCTTTTATTACTCTTTTTTTTTCAGGGCAATGAGGCTTAAGTGACTTGCCCAAGGTCACACAGCTAGTAAGTATCAAGTGTCTAAGGTCAGATTTGAACTCAGGTCCTCCTGAATCCAAGGCTGGTGCTCTGTGCACTGTGCCACCTAGCTGGCCCCAGCACCTAAGCTTTTAAAAGAAGACAGAGATAAATGAAAGGACAACCAGGTAGCAATATAGTGCATTGAACTGTGGGCCTGGAGTCAGGAAGACATATCTCCCTGGCCTCAGACACTTGACCAGCTGCATGACCCTGGGCAAGTCATTTCACTACATGTGCCTCCGTTTCTTCATTTGTAAGATGAACTGGAGAAGGAAATGATAAACCATCCCAGTATCTCTGACAAGAAAACCCCAGACAGGGTCATGAAGAGTCAGGCCCAGCTGAACAAGAGATAAAGGAGATGCATGATGGGTTGACTGATCGCACTGGAACAACCTTCAAAAAAGGCAAGGTCACCATCATGCCATGATGGAACCTTGTGGTCAGTCAGTCATGAACTTGTTTGGTGGGAGGACGGATGTTGGGGCTCCGGCTCCTGAACTCTTCTGAGCGAGGGTGCCAGAAACCCCCCATAAGCCACGAATATTGGACGTCATGATGACTGTGCTCCCTGACTGGATGCTCCCCCCTCCTCATCTCCCCTTCATGGCTTCCCTGGGTTCCCTCAGAACCCAACAAAAATCCCACTTTCTGCAAGATCCCCCTTATTGATAGGCTCTGCCTCGGGGCGGCTAGGTGGCGCAGTGGATAAAGCACTGGCCCTGGATTCAGGAGTACCTCAGTTCAAATCCGGCCTCAGACACTTGACACTTACTAGCTGTGTGACCCTGGGCAAGTCACTTAACCCCCATTGCCCCGCCAAAAAAAACAAAAAAAAGATATTGGGATAGGCTCTGCCCTCTGACTATCTACAATCCAGCCTCTCCATGTACGATCGTAGGTAGTTGTTTACATAGCTTTTGCACGTCTCCACCATTGGACTCCCTGAGAGCGTGGTTTGGCGTATGCCCTTCTCTGTATTCCCGGCACTTGGCACAGTATCTAGCACATAGCGAGTACTTAACAAATGTTTGTTGACTTGACTTTAATCAAGCATCAGCAGGCTGATATCCCAGGCTCTCAGCAGCCCCCCAAGAAGTAGCTGGGATGCTCAGACCATCTCTCCATCTCAGCTTTTCAAAGTCTGCTCTGAAAAAGACAGGGAGGGAGGTGACAGAAACCCCCTCACCCATTCAGCTCTAAAAGGAAAGGAGGTGGGATAATGACCGCACACAAAACAAGGCTAAGAAAGACTGGGTTATGCACAACACCTTTACCATCACAGCAGATCTCTTGTAAATCAGTCTATTTCTAAGGCTGACTTCTTCCTCCTTGGAAATTGCCAACCCTCTCCCTTCCATGAATGCTTTCTGTAAGCTGACCCCAGCTGAGCCTGTCTCAGTTGTGTCATCACTCAGAGCTCATAGATCTAAAGATGGAGGAGACCTCAGAAGCCATTGAGTTCAATCCCTTCATTTTACAGATGAGGAAACTGAGGCTCAGAGAGGTTATAAGTGACTCGTTTAATGTCACACAAGTAGAAAGCATGAAAGGTGGGGCTGGAAACCAAATCATCTGACTCCAGAGTTGCTGGTCTTTCCTCTGGGCCACCTACCTTCCCTTAGTCTTTAATTCTGCACGGCGGACACTCCTTCCCTCCAGAGTGTAATCCAACAATGCCCTCTCTCATCCTGACAACCATTATCCATTGTCACCCAACATGCTGAGGGCTTTCTTCTAGTTCTGTTGCTATTGCATGGATTCATGTAGCATGTGAGTTGTCCATTGGCCAAATCTCACTCTGACCCATCTTCTTTTCTGGTCTTGCACCTCTTTGATAGCATCTTTAATTCACTTCTCTTGCCCAATTTTAGCTAATAATAACAACAATAGCCAGTAGTCAGTCACTAAACATTTATATAGCACCTACTATGTGCCAAGCACTGTGCTAAGCACTTTACAAATATTATCTCACTTGATCCTTACAACAACCCTGTGCGGAGGTGCAAGGTTAAGCAACTTGCCCAGGGTCACACAGTGAGCAAATGTCCAAGGCTAGAGTTGAACTCAGGTCTTTCTGACTCCAGGCTCTGTGCTCTATCCACTGTGCTACCCAGCAGCTAATAATGTGTTGCAATTGACCACATGTGGCTCTATTTTCCTTTAGATGATGTTCAACTGTAATTGTCCATAGACCATGTTTTCCCACAACTTACAGATGCAGAACATTACTTTTTTTTTTTTTTTGGTGGGGCAATGAGGGTTAAGTGACTTGCCCAGGGTCACACAGCTAGTAAGTGTCAAGTTTCTGATGTCAGATTTGAACTCAGGTCTTCCTGAATCCAAGACTGGTGCTTTATCCACTGTGCCACCTAGCTGTCCCCAGAGCATTACTTTTTCTTTTTTTTCTTTTTTTTAGTGAGGCAATTGGGGTTAAGTGACTTGCCCAGGGTCACACAGCTAGTTAAGTGTTAAGTGTCTGAGGCTGGATTTGAACTCAGGTCCTCCTGAATCCAGGGCTGGTGCTCTATCCACTGCGCCACCTAGCTGCCCAGAACATTACTTTTTAACTGAAGAAGAACAATCTCCACAATGAGAAGAGCCTAGAAACCATCTTAGCCAGCAAACACTAGGTCTCCTTGCCAAATAGAGATATGGAAGCCAAATACAACACGGGTTTAGATTATGGGCGATACTAGCTCATTAACTTGTGAGAAACAGAGGGGGGAAAACGAGCTTAAAGAAAGCGTGTCTCAAGACTGAGCTAAGAAGTCATTCCAAAGGTATTTAAAAATGAAGCTGGAAGGGAGAACAACAAACAAATAAAAGATAGAAAAGATCTGTAAAGATTTTTATATCCCACTCTTTTCACCATCAGTAAAAGTCCCCCACCACATCTGGACTCCAGCACCTCACACTCTGAGATGGTGAATGAGGAAATAAAAAATACCACTGGGAATAAACAAGAAATGGAAAGAGCAACATCACTCAAAACCGACAACCGTGAGGATGCTGAGGAACTGGTCTTAATGGCATGAAAAGGAGGGAGGATACCAAATGTTTGGCTAAAATTCTAATGCTTAGTACATAGTAGGGATTTAATAAATGTTGACTTACTGACAGCTTGCCTTCCCAAAGCTGAGAACTGATGGGCGTGCATCCTATATTTCCCCCTGCTAGTCCATCCTCATGGGATGCAGTGTCCCACTCACAGTGGATGCTCAATAAATAGTAGTTGTGGGGCAGCTAGGTGGCACAGTGGATAGATCACTGGCCCTGGAGTCAGGAGGACCTGAGTTCAAATCCGGCCTCAGACACTTAACACTTATTAGCTATGTAACCCTGGGCAAGTCACTTAACCCCAATTGCCTCACCAAAAAAAAAAAAAAATTTTAGTTGCTTAGGTTGTTGCAGTAAAGAACACCATACTTTCAGCCAAAAAAAAAAAATGTTTCCTTGTTCTTCAACAATGGGTCTGAAAGAGAAGGGAGCAGGAAGACAGTTGGGGTTGATGTCTGCAAGAAGGAACATGACTTTGACTCATACTAAAAGGCAAGAATGCCCAAGAATGTCCATTCCATGGAATGCTCAAGAAGTCAATGGCCATGTAAAGTTTTGCCCTTCTAGGGCCAGAGTTAGGGCTAGGGCTAGGTGAGGGGTTTTGACTGCGTTAGAATTGGGGTTAGATTTTAAATTAGGACCAATGTTAGATCTAAGACTAGGACTGTGGTTTGAATTAGGAATAAGGGGGCAGCTAGGTGGCACAGTGGATAGAGCACCGGCCCTGGATTCAGGAGTACCTGAGTTCAAATGTGGCCTCAGACACTTAACACTTACTAGCTGTGTGACCCTAGGCAAGTCACTTAACCCCATTGCCTCACAAAAAAAAAAAAAAAGAATTAGGGATAAGACTAGAATTAGGGTTTTGGCTAGAGTTAAGACTAGGCCTAGAAATAGAAATCCACGCTTTCAAATTTTGCCTCTTCTACTTACTATCTGTGTTGATTTGGGCAAGGCACTTAACTAACTTCTCTGGGTCTCAGTTTTCTTAATGCATATATTGGGTAGATTGGACTAGATCACGTCTCTGTTCCCTTTCAGCTCTAAATTTATTCTCCTATGATCCATGCAGTGAAATAATAAGGATATTTTTCCTCTTTCTTTTCATACTAGTGGGAATGTTCGTGTTAGCCTTTAATTCAGGGGGGTTTACCCCTTCTTTGTACGTCCTGAATCTCTTTGGTAATCTAGTGAAGCCTATGGTCCTCTCTCAGAATAATGTTCTTAAATATTTGAAGGAAACGCTAAATTTCAGTTAAAGGTTAGTTAAAGTAAGGATTTTTTCCCATCCAAGTCCACGAACCCCTGAAATTTACCCAGGATCCCAGGTTAAGAACTCCTGCCTTCATTAAACCTGTCAGTCAGTGGTCTGACAGTCTTGGGAATGAGCAAGCCTTTGATGGAATTGCAGACTCTGGGACTGTGAATCCAGCCGTGCTCCGAGTTTTGAAAGTACAAAATTGCTAGTATTTGAGGGACTTTTCCATTGCTGTCTATATTCTGAGATTTCTGCTAACGTGATGTAATTACATTTCCTAAGTGTTATCTTTCAAATGAAAAGCTCACATATAAAACAATAAACCAGCTTGGGCATAGACTTGCCCGGATAGTAAACTCTGTGAATATTTTTATAGAGATTAATTTTCCCTTTAATGCTTAAACTGTTATTATGCTATTTTATTCCAGACTGAACACAGGTCTTGTCAGCACAGGCCTGGGCAGTCCTGGAGTGGTCCTGGCCTAATCCAACAGCACCACCAGCAGACACTGCCAGGTTAGACGGCTAATGCTTGTCTCCTGCCACTGGACCAAGGCTCCCAGCTATCTCCATGCCTTCTCTGAGACTCCTATGTCTCATGTGGGCGGTGGAATGATTTTATACCTTAATTGTCTAATATCAAATTTCATGGTGAGTCTCTCCTCTCCTCTCCTCTCCTCTCCTCTCCTCTCCTCTCCTCTCCTCTCCTCTCCTCTCCTCTCCTCTCCTCTCCTCTCCTCTCCTCTCCTCTCCTCTCCTCTCCTCTCTTCTCTCTCTTTCTCTTCTCTGTCTCTTTGTTCTCTCCCTTTTCTTTTCTTCTCTCTTCTCTCTGTCTCTCTCTCCTTTTCTTGATTTGTCCTGGGAAGGGGGCCGAAGTCCCTGCTCTCTCACTCTAGTGCGACCCTTCAGAGGGTGGAAATTACTGTAAGGTGACAGGTAGTCTTGCCTCTGCCTTGTAAAATGCAATCTGCTGGTGCAGGGACATTCCTTCTGCTGGCTCATCAATAATTGAGCTCTGCTGGGCCCTGATTGGAAGCAGAGAGACCCCAGTGTTTAGCAGCCGAGTGCAGCGCTGCAAGAAGGCATGAGGGCGCTTAGGGACGACTCGGTCCTGGCACAGTCTGTCCCCTCACCTAGAGCTCCCTCCCTTCTCCCCCTCTCCCCCACCCCAGGTTTCTCTGCTTCCTTCAAAGCTCAGCACAAGCATCTCTCTCCAGAGGCTTTTCCTGGCCATTGCCCAACAGCTAGTGTCCCCCTCCCTCAACTCCTGCGGAGTTATTTGGCTATAATTTATATATATATTTATATATTATGTGTATATGTGTATATATAATTTATATATGTATGTATAGATCTGGATCTGGATATAGATCTGGAAATAGATATAGATATAGATAGTCTATAAGCACTTGTTTATCTGGGCTCATATTGTTTCCTTCATAGGATATTAGCTCCTTTGAGCATTTGCTTCGCTTCTGTCTTTGTCTCTCCAGAGCCCTGCACATGGTAGAGACTTAATAAATGCTCGTTGATTGATTTTATATTCATATTATATAGTGTGTTGTTTAAAATCTAAATGTGGGTTCTAATCTGTCCCCCCCCCCCAGTTTTAGGGGTAAACTGGCTAAAATCACTGACAAATTCACCAAGAGTTTAGGCTTTTAAGGGTTTATTAAAAGATATAAAATAGTGAATAGAGAGAACGATTGAGAACAGATTCCTTATAGCATGGAAATCCTAGCTTTTCTAACAGCCCACATGAAGTCCTGCCACCAAGACGTTGTCTCGAACCAAAAAAGCCGGCTCCAGTGCTCCAGCCTCCGCTTCCCACTTCCTGTCCTCTTCCCTGAAATGGGAGGTTCTTCAAGTTGATTGGTCGAGAGTGGTCTCCTGTTCATGTCGCAGTCCATGGCCTTTGAGAAGAGTCTACTCAAGGTTGGCCACATGTGATCTCAGTTTAATCAACCTTAACTAGGTTCAACTTCTGAGAACAACACCCTACTCAGGGCCAGCCAGGTAGATTTAACCATCCCAAGTAGGTACTTTGTCTCTCAGTCTCACCCAATTCACTCAATTCCAAATCAAACTTCAGGTGGGGGCTCCTGGGTGTCTGCCAAGTCCCATTATTTTATCACAATAGTGAGATATTAAAAAATATAAATATAAAATATATATTAGAGTTATAGAACATATAAATATATGTTACTGTATTTACACATGATAGATAGGTTTAATACACGTTTGTCTATAGTAGTATATGTGTATATATGTATATAATTGATATTTTATACAATAAATTCATTATACATTATATACACATGAAATCCATACAATTATAATGTTACATATTATATAAATGTATATTTACAGCACTGTATAATATATGTATGTATTGTGTATATACGTGAAGCTACTAGGTGGCGTAGCGGATAGAACTCTAGGCATGGAATCCAGAAGACCTGAGTACAAATCCAGAAATACCTGAGTTAAAATCCATCCTCAGAGACTTCTTAGCTGTGTGACTTTGGGCAAATCACTTAACCTCTGTTTGCCACTGGAGAAGGAAATGGGGAACCACTCCTGTATCTTTGCCAAGAAAACCCCATGGACAGAGTTCCACAGAGTCACAAAGACTCAGACACAACTGAAATGACTGAACAACAATGTATATGTATATATACACATGTGCATGTGAACATATATACACATATATGTATATACACATGCACACATTTATTGTATATGTATGTTTATACACATATATACCTATAATATACCTATACCTATACCTATACCTATAATATACCTATACCTATACCTATACCTATACATGTCTCCTCCAATAGAATGGCAGCTTCTTGAACACAGGGGCTGCTTTATTTATGTTTTTGTATCCCAGCACACTGCTTGGCACACAGTAAGCATTTAATACGTGCTCTTGTTTGATCGATTATTGGTTGTCCATCTCCTCCGCCATAAAGTAGGAAGAGTATGACATCACAAATGGATCTCAGAGTGGGGTCAGGGGACCGGGATGCCCAGAGTCAAGGTAGAAGGCACTGCTCCTAGGAAGCCTGGGACAGTAAGAGAACGGAGGATGCTGGGCAGAGATCAAGGCAGTTAGATTCTAATCCCGCTCTTGTCAATGACTTCCCCAGTGGCCTCAAACAAGTCATTTCCCTTCTGCCCCCTGTTTTCTCACCTATAAGAGGAGAGACTGGTTTCCTTTGAGCTCTAGGGTCGCTTCCAGCTCCAGAGTCACAGTGTCTGATTCCTGACCTTCCCAGCTCAGAGGGCTGCTGTGAGAATTAAATGACAGCATATGCCAAAGTGTTTTGAAAGCTATTAAAAAAAAATGCTTCACCCAGGGGAGGTGTGAGGAGTGTCAGTGTTCCATTGGAAATAAAGAGGAAGCTTAGCTGCTCCAGATGGAGATGCCTGGGGCCCTGGGCTCCGCTGACCTGGCCTGGCCTGGGCTGGTGACTTGCTTAGTTAAGAAGTATCCTGGCTCCTTGGCCACAGCAAAGGACAATTTCTGCCTGGAGAAAAGCCCAGTGTGCAGAATATGCTTTTCCCAGACCCTGGAGGTAGCTGAAGCTACCCCATTCCCCTTCACTTGGAATAGAGGTCCTTCCCTCAGGACATGCGGGCTTGGCCCCTCCCACCTTTCTGGGGCGCTTCCTGCAAGCAGCCCTGGGGTTATTTGCATAACCCTGCCCAGATGCTCTGCAAGGTGGAGGGGAGGGAGGAATAAAGAGAACACTAAGGCTCTATAATCTTCCTGGCCAGGCGACTCACCCAGGTGCATGTTTCTGCTGAGAACCTGACAATAAAACAGCCACCCTCCTTCATGCTACACCTACTATAGGAAACCTTTCCTGTTCCTTGCCCTCCATTATTAAATATTTCCCAGTTATATTTAATCTGGCCTGGGCCTCCCTCAGGAGTGTTGTGGGCCACATGCCTTTTAAGGCTCTGAGTTTGATGTCTCTGCATTAAGCACTTCTCTAAAACTATAAATTGTAAAGAAAGTGTGAACCTGAGGAAGGGTAGAGTTTTGCCTTTATATCCCTGGTTGTGGGCACCCAGTTGGTGCTTAATAAATGTTTGTTCATTGATTGGGAAAGGGGCACCCAGTTGGTATATAATAAATGCTTGTTCATTGATTGGGAAAGGGGCACCCAGTTGGTATATAATAAATGCTTGTTCATTGATTGGGAAAGGGGCACCCAGTTGGTATATAATAAATGTTTGTTCATTGATTGGGAAGGGCACCCAGTTGGTATATAATAAATGTTTGTTCATTGATTGGGAAGGGCACCCAGTTGGTATAGAATAAATGTTTGTTCATTGATTGGGAAGGGCACCCAGTTGGTATAGAATAAATGTTTGTTCATTGATTGGGAAGGGCACCCAGTTGGTATAGAATAAATGTTTGTTCATTGATTGGGAAGGGCACCCAGTTGGTATAGAATAAATGTTTGTTCATTGATTGGGAAGGGCACCCAGTTGGTATAGAATAAATGTTTGTTCATTGATTGGGAAGGGCACCCAGTTGGTATAGAATAAATGTTTGTTCATTGATTGGGAAGGGCACCCAGTTGGTATATAATAAATGCTTGTTCATTGATTGGGAAGGGCACCCAGTTGGTATATAATAAATGCTTGTTCATTGATTGGGAAAGGGGCACCCAGTTGGTATATAATAAATGCTTGTTCATTGATTGGGAAGGGCACCCAGTTGGTATATAATAAATGCTTGTTCATTGATTGGGAAAGGGGCACCCAGTTGGTATATAATAAATGTTTGTTCATTGATTGGGAAAGGGGCACCCAGTTGGTATATAATAAATGTTTGTTCATTGATTGGGAAGGGCACCCAGTTGGTATATAATAAATGTTTGTTCATTGATTGGGAAGGGCACCCAGTTGGTATATAATAAATGCTTGTTCATTGATTGGGAAGGGCACCCAGTTGGTATATAATAAATGCTTGTTCATTGATTGGGAAGGGCACCCAGTTGGTATATAATAAATGTTTGTTCATTGATTGGGAAGGGCACCCAGTTGGTATATAATAAATGCTTGTTCATTGATTGGGAAAGGGGCACCCAGTTGGTATATAATAAATGTTTGTTCATTGATTGGGAAGGGCACCCAGTTGGTATATAATAAATGCTTGTTCATTGATTGGGAAGGGCACCCAGTTGGTATATAATAAATGCTTGTTCATTGATTGGGAAGGGCACCCAGTTGGTATATAATAAATGCTTGTTCATTGATTGGGAAGGGCACCCAGTTGACGCTTAATCACCATGGGACTTCAGAACCAAGTCAGTATGTCTAATCTTCACTGTACCAACAAAGCTGACTCTGGGCTCCCAGTCCTGGGGAGGAGCCACATTGGACACTTAACCACTATGATTCTGTGATGACTTGACCTCTTTAGATTGGGTTTGCTAGGCTTTTATTTGGTAAAATCAAAAGTGCTCTGCCTTCCTTCCCCAAACTCGCTCCACCATTTTGCTTTCTTTCTTTCTTTTTTTTTTGTTTTATTTTGTTTTGGTGAGGTAATTGGGGTTAAGTGACTTGCCCAGGGTCACACAGCCAATAAGTGTTAAGAGTCTGAGGCTGGATTTCAACTCAGGTCCTCCTGACTCCAGTTTTCTTTCATTTTTAAACAAAAACACCCTTTTCAGAAACTGAACAAGTATTGGCAAGTGTTCTTGGAAATTTACTTTTAAACAACCTTACAATTTGTCAAACAGTACGAGTCTGGGAGGCAGAAGACCTGACTTCTTTTTTTTTTTTTTTTTAGTGAGGCAACTGGGGTTAAGTGACTTGCCCAGGGTCACATAGCTAGTAAGTGTTAAGTGTCTGAGGCCAGATTTGAACTCAGGTACTCCTGACTCCAGGGCCGGTGCTCTATCCACCTCGACACCTAGCTGACCCAAGACCTGACTTCTAAGGCCAGCTCAGGCACTAAACCAGCTACTTAACCTTGGGCAAGTGACTTCCCCTCCATGAGTTGCAGTTTCCTCATTTGCCTGATGAGGGAGTTAAACTCAGTCTTTAAATTCCCTCCAAGTTCTAATATCTTGGGACTTTAAGACTTTGCTACTCTGTGCTGTGGAAAATAAGAAATGTCTGAGAAATCAGCCCTGCCCTCAAAGAGCTTCCAATCCTTCTGTCCCACCCTACACCCACCACTGTATCCTAGTGCTATCTCCCTTTTTAAGATTCCCCTGACAAACTTATGTTGGGGTTTTTGATACATTTTTAATTGAATTTTTATTTTTAAATATATCACTATAAATGATCAAAGGATATATCAATAGTCATATGAAAAAATGCTCTAAATCACTAATAATGAGAGAAATGCAAATTCAAACTACTTTGAGGTACCACCTCACACCTATCAGATAAGCTTACATGACAGAAAAAAAAAAATGACACATACTGGAAGGGATATGAGAAAATAGAAACACTAATGCATTGTTGTTGGTGGTGTAAACTGGTCCAACCATTCTGGGGAACAATTTGAAACTATGCCCAAAAGGCTATAAAACTGTACATACCCTTGGACCTAGCAATAACACTACTAGTTCTGTATCCCAAAGAAATCAAAGAATAGAGAAAGGTACCTATTTGTACAAAAATATTTATAGCAGCTCTTTTTATGGTGGCAAAGAATTGGAAACCAAGGGGATGTCCATCAACTGGGGAATGGCTGAACAAGTTGTGGTATATGGTTGTGATGGGGTACTATTGTGCTATAAGAAATGATGAGCAGGATGTTTCAGAAAAACCTGGGAAGATTTATATGAACTGATGTAAGGTGAAGTCAGCAGAGCCAGGAGAACATGGTACACAGTAGCAACAATACAATGATCAATTGTGAATGATTTAGCTATTCTCAGGAATACAATGATCCAAGCCAATTCTAAAGAACTCATGATGGGAAATGTTACCCACCTCCAGAGAGAGAACTGATAAACTCTGAGTGCAAAACAAAACATATTTTTTTAAACTTAATTTTTCTTGCTTTTTTTTGGCAACATGGCTAATGTAGAAATGTTTTGCATGATTCTGTATAACTCCACATGTATAAACGTATTTCATTTATTGCCTCAATGAATGAGGAAGGGGCTACAGGGAGGGAGAGAATTGGGAACTCAAAATCTTTAAAAATGAATGTTACAAAATAAAAGACACTTTCACGAATAAGCTTTATGGCCTTATTCAACTTACATACGTTTCACAAAAACTAATTTCTCATCTATTAATTTATAAGGTGAGTGAAAAACAGCATGGCAAATCTGGAGCCAGAGGATAGGATTTGAATTCTCCTTCATGATTCACTACCTATGTGACCTCAGGCAAGTTATCTAACCTCCCTGGGCCTCAATTTCATCGAGGGGATTGGATTAAATCAGTAGTTCTCAAAGTGGGATCCACAGAACGCTGGGGGTCTTCAATCCCCTCCTAGGGTCCTCAAGGTCAAAACTATTCTCATAATATCCTTAGAAAGTTATTTGCCCATTTAGATACTGCTCCCTTTTCCAGTTACATATCTTGTATGAGTCTGGGTTTTCTTCACATACTTCAACCAAAATAACAGCACAACAGATTGAATCCAGCTGTCTTCTATTAAGCAAGATATGAAAGAGATTTTTTTTTTAATGTGTAAAACGATGCCACCAATTTTTTTGTTAGTTTTGGAAAATATAGGGTTTTCTAAATTTTAAAGGGTTTATATATGTTTATATACATGAATGAATGAACATTTTAATATATAAAATTATGTTATGTATATTATGTTATATATTATATGTATATATGTACATACATATGAATATATATAATGAATTTGTTATTATTTTCTTTTTTTTTTGCTGGACAACGAGGGTTAAGTGACTTGCCCAGGGTCACACAGCTAGTAAGTGTCAAGTGTCTGAGGCCATATTTGAACTCAGGTACTCCTGAATCCAAGGCTGGTGCTCTGTGTACTGCGCCACCTAGCTGCCCCTGTTATTATTTTAAATGAATAAATATCTTACGTTTTTATCAGTTTTAATTTTTAACAGGGTAAAAACCCATAGATATAAACCACAAAAACAAAAATTTTTTAAGTGTCAAGGGATCCTTAGACCAAAAGATTTGAAAACCATCCAATTAGATGATCTCTAAGGTACTTTCCAGGTCTGAAACCCAGTGAGTCTATTATTCCTCCTTCCTGTTTCTCTGCTGGTTGATTCTTTCTCCTTTATCAAAATCAACAGAAATCCCAGGGAAATTCCATCAGGGAAATAAGCCCTCCCTACTCCCCCTCCTCCCTCCTCACTAGCCTCAACGGCTCAGTCTCTGACTCTGTGACTTTGTTGCCCTTTACCCATCCAGACAGTGGATAAAGGTGAGATGCTTTCCACATGTGGCATCCTGGTGCTGTGGCCTGGAAGGCCAAGGAGAGAAAGGATGACTGGGGTGGACAGCATTACTTAAAGCTTGAGCAAGAGGAAAAGAGAATACACAAACCCAAATAAATACACACCCACATACAAATATACCTCAATTTACAAGTTCAGAAACAAGCCATACACAGAAATATACAAACACACACATACACAAACATAAACATTATAAACATTCACAGAAACACACCAACACAAACTCACACATTCACAAACACAGGCATACATGCAAATAACCCCCCCCCCCCACACACACACACACACCTTGCTATGGCCAGCCTCAGGTGTTTGTAATTAGGACTCCCGAATCCGGCAGCCCCAGCCCCCACCCCCACCCCACCACAGAGCGCCCAGGGGCCCCCACGCGGAGGCGCTCCTTTATTGAACAGAGCCTCTTATTACCGGCAGCTAAACAAACTAATAGGAAGATTATTTCCCCAGAGTGGGACTGTTTCTGATTTAGAAAGTCTCATTCCAAGTGAAATTCACAGAGCAGCTGAAATTGACTTCTTCCATACCTGATTTTTTTTTTAAGCCCCAGGAGCGGCGGCTGCGCATAGGTGCCCTCCGACATCTCTGCCTGGGCTCCCGTGCATTCGCATGTGATGGGCCCTTGTGGGCACGGACATTGGCTCCCATCTGTGCCTTCCTTATTTCACTCTTCCGGGTCCTTCTAGAGACCAAAGGCTGGGCCCAATCCATGAACATGATGTCAGTGAGATGGGACAGTCCCACCTGTAAATCAAGAGCAGTGGGATGCAATCATCGGCTGCCTTGAGGCCCACAGAGTGCCCAGCATAGAGAGGGCATGGCCCCAGTGTACTCCAGCCTCGGAGAGGCCACATCCGGTCTTCTCCAAGGACCACAGTTTAGAAAAGAGAAGACTGTGGGGAAGGGGGGCTGGGAAGTATCAAAGCTATCTTCAGGGCTGGAAAATGGAAACTGAAATTATTATAATAGATGACATTTCGGGACAGCTAGGAGGCGCTGTGGTAGAGCACAGGCCCTGGATTCAGGAGGACCTGAGTTCAAATCCAGCCTCAGACCCTTGACACTAGCTGTGTGACCCTGGGCAAGTCACTTAACCCCAATTGCCTCGCCCCCCCCAAAAAAAATAATAGCTAACATTTATATGTGCCAGACACTGTTAAATGCTTTACTAATATGATTTTATCCCCACAGCCACATGGGGAGGTGGGTGTTGTTATTACCCCCATTTCACAGATGAAAAAACTAAGCCAGAGCTTAAGTGACTTAATACTAATAGTACTCACAGCTAACACTCATGTGGTGGTTACTATATGCCAGGTTTTGTGCTGAGTGCTTTACAATTATCATCTCCGTTTTATTGATGAAGAAACTGAGGCAAAATAACTTGCCTCAGGTCACGTGTCCAAGGCTGGGTTTGATTCCTGGCCCAGTGCTCTTTCCACCTAGCAAGCTCAATAGCAATCACTGGCATTTTTTCCTTCTTGACTTTGGAAAACAGAGCTGGGAAAAGAGGAGTTAAATACGGAAAAGGACGTTGGATAGGTGACTCACAGGCTTTTGGGCCAGTGAAGGAGGCTCCAGTTTGAATTTGTGGAGGAGACATCCGGCAAAAGTGGACCGCTAGCTCTGTAGAGCCAGTGCCTGCATAGAGTTGGCACTTACGAGCTCATTGACTGGTAAGGCAGATGAGTGGCACAGAGGGTTGTCTCATAAAGAGATGGACAGGATTGGCAGGTGTGGCCGATCGTAAACAAGTTTTAACTTTTGAAATGTTATAATTGGCTGTAAAAAGAGATTTAACTGGGTCCTTAGGGTGGAGGCTGGAACAACCACAAGTAGTTTCAAGAAACTACACTGAAAACCTCAACCTTTAAGCAGAGGAGGGGGAGTGATTCAGCACCTAGCCCCCCAACAGGGCTGATCTCCCTCCAGGAGGAGGGAACAGGAATCAAAGAGCACCCCCATCCCCACTTCGCATGGTTAAGGACAATGAGAGGAGGGGTCCTAAATAAAGCAGAAGCTGAGGTGGAAGAAGGGAAGGTAACCTTTGTTAGGATGATGTAAATGTGAAACACCATATCAATTCTAGATTTTCAACTGGAAGAGACCTTTGTTTTATAGATGAGGTCTAGGGAAATGACCCATCATCCAAAGCCACGGAGGGGGTGGGATTTGAACCTGTCAGCGGAAGGCCCAGTGCTCTTCTGTGCACAGTGAAAATGTTATGGGGAAATAGGAGGGGATTTGGGATAGCGGTCCTTAGGAATTCCTCTTTATTTATTTATTTTTGTACAGGGCAATGAGGCTTAAGTGACTTGCCCAGGGTCACCCAGCTAATGCGTCTGAGGTCATATTTGAACTCAGGTCCTCTTGAATCCAGGACTGGTGTGTTACCCACTGCCCCACCTAGCTGCCCCCTAAGGAATTCCTCTTTAAAGAATGACACCCTCTTGCACATAAATCCATTAGAATAAGATAATAGTTTATTTAGGGTGCTAGGAAAAGGAAACCAAGAGAGGAATCCTTGGACTTCTCCTGGGGAGAAGGCATAGCACAGAGGCGTGGCTCTGAGATACCAATCTCCTCGAGCAGGAGACAGGTAGATACTTTAATAGAGGATTGGTGGGGGGTGATCATCTGACTGTGGAAAGTTCCCTTATTGGGGGAGGCCCATCCCCCACTGGTGGTGGCTGGGGGAGTTGGGTGAGGGGTGGCTTTGGATCTCTCGAGCCATCTCTCTCCTCCTCCCGCCACAAAGGCAGCAGCCACACCTAATCTTATCTCTTGAGGGGTGGGGGAGAATGGAATGAAGGGGGGCGGGGGTCCTGGAGCTAGCTCAAACCTGATCCGATGTCACTTATCTCTTTAGGTGTGTCTGTCCTTCGGTTTAGTTTCTCAAGGAGAAAGTTCTTTGATGTACCCCAGAGAACTTCTGGGGTATGCTAGGCCCATAACAGAAAAGAACACTTGATTCAGAGGGAGAGGACTCGGGTTCAAATTCTGCCTCTGCTAATAATAGCAAGCATTTCTATCACTTTAGAAACATCTCATTTTAATCTCTAGGACTTTGTGATCCCCATTTTGCTGAAATTTACTACTTTTTTAGACCTGTGTCATCTTGGGCAAGTCATCTGACCAACTTCTTTGGGGTTTGGTGTTTTCATCCATGAAATGAGGTGGGGGGTGGGGTTGGAAAGGAGTTGGGCAAGGCGGCCTCTGCTTTCCTCTAGCTTCAAATCTACCCCTCATTCTCCTGTCCTCTGCCCCATGGATTGGGAAGGGGAGTGCATTGGTACCGTGGTTAGAGAGGCAAGCTTTGAAGACCCGGGTTCGAGTTCCGCCTTTGGAGCATACTGTCCACGTGACCTGCAGCATCTCAACCTGCCGGGGCTCTCCCAGATGATCACTTGCAGGGAAGATGCCAATCTGCGCTGATAGAAGGAATCCCCCCTTCTTCCTTTCCCTACTAATTACTTACTTAATTGGGGTTTTAGGCGGGGGAGTCAAGGCTCGACAGGGGGCGCTGTGGGGCGGTGTGAATTTCCTCGTCCTCGTGAATTCCTCTCGGGGTTTCCCCGAGGGTCCCGGAGGTGCCGCCGCCGCCGCCCAGGACCGTCTGGGGGGGGGGGGGGGGGGGCGAGACTGTTTGCGGACACCCACACCCAGGTGAAGGCGCGCACGGATGGACACAGCGATTCAGCGGGAGAAGGGGGGGCGGAGGGGGGCGGAGGACTGGGGGGCCGAGGGGGGACGGGGGGGGGGGGGGGGGGGGGGCGAACGTGTACCACCGTGCCAGCTCCTTCCGCGACTCTGACCCCTCCTGCTACCAGGCTGGGCTTCCCCTGGAAAGAGGGGGTGCTGGCCCAGGCGGGGGGGCGTCCCCAAGGGAGGGGGAGGGGGAAATGGACTTCAAACACCGCTCAGCAGGACCGCCCTGTGTGCCAGGCTCTGTGTGCGGCTGGGAGCCCGGAGGCTGGCAGAGAAACCAGCGGCCGCCCTGCCCTCGGGGGGCTTACAGTCCAGCTGCCTCGGAGCGTTTCCCCCGGCTTTGGGCAGCCCGCGCTGGAGCTCAGCGTGCCCTCTGAGCCCTCCCAGGGGTTTGCAGGTGCCAGGCACTCCCTTGCCCCACCTCCATGAGGACTTGTGGCTGCTTGGCAGAGGCTTTCCTTGGGAGGCGCCCAGATCAAACTTCCTTGTTCCTTGTGCCTGCCTCTCGGCTGGTGTGCGTCTGTGTCAGCAGTGGGAGGGGATGGTCCGGCCAGCTGCGGGAATGTCTTTAAACCTCCCCGGGCTCTTGTCTCCTCCACCTGCTGCTGATCGGGCCGGCCGGGGCATGCAGGGAGCCCCCGAGGAGGCCAGTCTGCAAGGTATGTTGGGCACCCCCGGGCCTTGCCTCCGGCTCCCAGACCCAAACCGCCTTCTCAGGAGGGGCTTTCCTACCTGGGCTGGAGATGTGTTGGGGAGGAAAGGAGGGGCAGACTCAGACTCAGAGAGACACTGAGAGGAAACCACCGGGACGCTGAGACTCCCAGATGAAGGGTGCTTGGGGGTGGCACCCCTTCTTCCCTCCCCCCATGTATTTTTTTTTTTTTTGGTGAGGCAATTGGGGTTAAGTGACTTGCCCAGGGTCACACAGCTAGTAAGTGTTAAGTGTCTGAGGCCGCATTTGAACTCAGGTCCTCCTGACTCCACGACCGGTGCTTTATTCACTGCGCCACCTAGCTGCCCCCATGTAATTTTAAGACAAGAGGCATCTAAGCAACCCAAGCTTATTGACCCCCGATGTCACACAGCTGGTAACGTCTCAGAGGCAGCCTGGAGTCGGAGACTAACAGTGTCCATGCCATTGAGGTCGTGCTGCTTCCTATGGACAGGCCAGGGGATGCAGTGGGGCCTCTATCGCAGCACCTCGAATACAAGAAGGGCCTAATTCATGCTCGGTTGGATGGAATCAGCCAAACTTTGGCTCCTGTCCATTGCTCTTCCCAGGCCCAGATGGCCCTAATTACTGGCACAAGTTCCATAGAGTATTGGCCTAATTACTGCCATTTATTGGCTTGGATCCATGTCAAGAGGTTCATTGATCCCTCTAGGATCAGTGGTCCCCAGACTGTCACGTGGGACGGTCAGGATTTGAACCCAGGTCTTCTTGGCTTCCTAGCCCGCTTTTGAACCATTATACCACACTTCCCTTATATCCCTTATAGTCAGTCAACCTGGTGTCCAGCCCAGTGCCTGTCCATCGTATTTTCATCTTGAAGTTCCAGTGTATTCGTGTTACAAACAGGTGGTATCAACTCCTGCCCTCCAGATAGTTCTCTAAAAGTAAACAAGCTCATTATAGACTTGGACAGAGTGCTGGGCCGGCAGTGGGGAAGATCTGAATTCAAATCCAGCTTCAGACACTCACTAGCTGTGTGACCTTGGGTGAGACTCCATTAACTCACTGGCTGCCTCAGTTTACCCAACTGTAAAATGGAGAGAATGAAAGCCCCTACCTGTTGTTGTAAGGTAAGGGTCAAGTGAAGTATTATTTGTAAAGTGCTTCACAAATCATGGATGGATGGATGGATGGATGGGTGGATGGATGGATGGATGGATGGATGGAAGATAGACATGATAGACAGACAGACAGACAGACAGACAGACAGACAGACAGACAGACAGACAGACAGACAGACAGACAGACAGACAGACAGACAGATAGATAGATAGATAGATAGATAGATAGATAGATAGATAGATAGATAGATAGATAGATGATTGATAGATGATTGATAGATGATTGATAGATTAGGTAGGTAGATTAATTAGGTAGGTAGGTTGAATGAATGAATGAATATAGACATTTTTGGAGGGGAAAGCACTGGAAGCTGGGGCTGGGGTAGAATAAGGATGGCAGAGGTTGGGGTGGGGAGTGCACTGCTGGTGTGGGGGACAGTTGGTGTAACGACTTTGTCTTATGCTGCGTCTTGGTGCATCTCCTGCTTGACCAAAGAATGCTTCCCCGTCATCTGTAAGCTTAGCAGCCCCCTCTCTGTCCAGCAGACGGGACCCAGCAGTTCTCCCAACACCACTGCTGACTCCACAGAGATCCCCTAGCCCGCTCCCCTCATTTTACAGGAGAGGAAACGAAGACCTAGATCAATTCATGGGATCCTAGAGCTGGAGCCAGAAGGGACCGTGGTGGTCGCTGACTCCAACTCTCTTCTTTTACAATGGAGGAAACGGAGGCAAAGAGCAGTTAAACAACCTTCTATAGACACCCAGTTAGTGGGAGGATCAGACCATGAGCCCCAGATGCTCTGACTCAGCAGGCAGCCCTGTTTGCACCGTTCCCCCACCCTCCCTCCTTTGTAACCTGGCTGAGCTGACCAGCTTCTTCCTGGTCAGATCCTGGTTTATCAAAATAAATTACAGGAGGAAGCCATTGTGCCGCACTGCCATGAATTCATTCCAAGCCCATCCCACCCTGCAGTTCCTTGACAAATAGCAACTTTACACTTGAGCAAAAAAGCTAAGCCTTGAGGCAGAAAGTCTTGGGCAAGTAGGGTCGTGATTTCAGCAACTACTTACTAACCTGTAGTTGAGTAGGGAAAGTCAGTCCTAGGGAGGGGGGTTGGAGGCCCGAGCAGCCCAGTGACTTTCCCTAGAATGAAGAGCACAATTAGCAACATTTAGAGTCAGGCTTTGACCCCTTGGCTTCCTGACTCCAAGTTCATCTGTCTCTCCATTGAATCAGAGTCAATAAACATTTATTAAGCACCGACTGTGTGCCGGTCACAGTGTCCAGAGCTGAGCTTCCTTAGCATCGGCCTTTGTGCCTTCTCGGGCAGCTGGCATTTCACCGGAGTGGGTGGGTCACTGACCTGGATCCCGAGCCCCAGGGGCCTCGGACACATTCTTGGGGAGTTGCTGGGGCCAAACAAGGAGGCTGAAGTCAGCCCTTTGGTGTGAGCGGCCAGCCTCTTGGCAGTTTCTTATCACAGGAACCTCCCTGAAGGGGACCTTAAAAGCCATGCAGTCTACGGCCTCATTTTACAGATGGGGAAACTGAGGGAGGCCCAGAGAGGCTGTGATGTGGCCAGGGTTATTTCAACAGCAGATGAGCTGGTGGATCCAGTCAATCTTCCAATCAGGTGGAGGGATGAGTCTTGAGCTCCAGACTTAGTGAATGGGCTTTCTCCTAAGGCAGCTGAGACATGTCTCTGGACCCTGGGGCTGAGCTTGGATGTCCTTCCAGGGATGATTTGGAGGCCGTCCCGCCCGGAGCCCTAACACCAGGGCCTGTCGGCACTGGCTGAACTGGCCGGACTGGCCGATAAGCTATTAATGACAGCCCTGTCCAATGGGCCCTTCTGGTCATTTATCTGGGTCAAGCTGATGAAGAGAGGCAATGTGACTGTGAGAGGCAGAAAAACTTGAATTCAAGTCCTGATTCGGATACTGTATATGTACTATATATATATATATATATATGTATGTATGTATGTATATATGTGTGTATGTATATATGCGTGTGTGTATACACATATATATACTATATGTGATACTATGTTATATATGTGTGTATGTATGTATAGTATATATCTATATATATACTATACATGCTATGATGGCATGCCCTGGTCACTCACTCAACCACCGAATGCCCTCCACAACTCCCTAAAGTTCTGTCGTAAAGGAGGTGTGGACCTAAGTCCTGAGAAGGGAGTTCCCCATGCCAATGAAATCTCAGGTCCAGTCCCAGACTCGGGAAGCTGTTATTCCCTGGGCTGTTCAGGACCTTGTGGCCCACTTCCATCTTCCCCAACCCAAGGGACTGGCCAGGGATCATGATTATAATAGTGATAATAACAGCCAACATTTATGTAAAATCTCATCACATTTGATCTTCACAACTACCCAGGGAAGCAGGTGCTTTTATTATCCCCATCTTATATTTGAGGAAACGGAGGCAAGCAGAGGTGAAGTGACTGCTCACAAGTTAAGTGGCAGCTCCTAAGGGCTCCCTCCAGATCCTTTGCATTTCTCTTTAAGTCTAGCCTTCTGATGAACCCCAAGACAGTGCTGACTTCCTTACGGACACCCCCATCTTTGTTCTTCAGAGGGGCCTAAAACTCGGCTCTTTCCGGTGGAGAGAAATAACCCTCCTGCTTGAGCTGGAATGCATTTCTTCCTCACTCAGCCTGGCACACAGGGAGTGGTTTACACGGGGAGCTCAGCTGCTCCAATCTCTTAGGAGCTGATGGGTGCAGACGATGCAGATGGAGGACTGGTGTGAGGGCTCTGGGTAGCCTCACTAATCAGTTTAGACTCGACCCTTCTCCAGCATAAAAACTATCGATCCCTAATTATGTACGACTAATTCCAGGTTGGACAGAAATGATTTGGGTCCTGAAGCATCTTTTTGATCTAATCCACTGGTTGCAACAGACCCCAAGGATGGACCAAAGGAAATACAAGTTGGGAAGGGGAAGGAGGGAGGGAGAGAAGGAGGAGGTGGTTTCTGAAAAGCTGTTTCTGAGTGTTTAGATTTCTGCTCCTGGCTGGCTGCTTCAGGGTTAGTGTGACCTGCTCCTTTGCCCAAGGTGTCCTGCCTATGAAGGAGCAAGGGGAAGGAGAGTTGGGACATTAAGGCACACGTTCTGAGGTCTTCCCAGAGAGGTAGAGATTATAAAACTGCCCGCTGACCACAGAAGATACAGGTCGGGGTGCTGACCTGGGCAAAGCAGCTAAGATCAGTCTAGAAAATCCTACGAGTTACCCCAAAGTGAATGTGAGGTTGTTTCCCAAACTCCCGCACACCTGAGCAGTGGGGTCTCCCGTGAAGCCAGTACATGAAGACAAGTAATAGGAGGCATAAGGTGGGAGCTAGAAGGGACCGTGAGGTTACCAGGGCCAACCTCTTCTCTTTGTAGATGAGGAAAGCCCGACCCCCTCACTTTACAGATGAGGAAACTGAGACCCAGAGAGGTTAAAAGTGACCTGCAGTGGATAGAGCACCGGCCCTGGATTCAGAAAGACCTGAGTTCAAATCCGGCCTCAGACACTTGACACTTACTAGCTGTGTGACCCTGAGCAAGTCACTTAACCCCCATTGCCCTGAAAAGGCGGGGGTAGGGGGGAAGTGACCTGCCTCTAGCCCAACCAGTTTTCAGACCCAGTCCTCTGACTTCAGAGGCAGCCTGTTCTTTCACTTACTTTCCCCCTGCTTGCCCAAACTTACACAGGCAGTAAATAGCAGGGGCAGGATTTGAACCCGTGTCCTCCCACTCCCAGTCCCAAGCTCATTCCATGGCACAATGATATATTAGAGAGCATGTGCTGAAATTAGAAGTTACTTGAAAAAAGAAAAATGAGATAAATTCCTAAGTGGCCACACCATAATGAGTTACTAATGGAAACTAGAATGTTTGGGGGATGCATTGCTAAGCTGTAACGCTAATGTGGGAGTGAGGAAGGAGCAGCTTCAGTGGGCCAACGTCATGTCCCTCAACAAGCAGGTAATCCTTGCAATTCTCCTGGTTTTCTTCATTGTTAGGACTCAGACCCCCAGACCTTACAGGTTCCCACTGACACCAAAGGTCACTAACTGTGTGGTCTGGGGCCAATCGTCTGACCTCTCAAATGGGATAACATGTTTTTGGAAACTTTAAAGTATATATGTGTGTTATGTGTGTGTGTGTGTATATATATATATGTGGGGGTGGGGGGGTGGGGTGGGGTGTGCATACACACACACACACATATACACACATATGTGTATGTTCACATGTGTGTATTTACATACACATGTATGTGCATAATTGTATATGTATATATGATTGATATAATGTACACATATCTGAGTGTATATAATATGCACTTATATGCAATATACATATATAGTGAATATAATTCTATTGTACATAATATATTTGTATTATACCTACAATGTATTTATGTTATGTATTCAATATAATTGTATTGCAGATAATAACGTATGTATGTGTGTGTATGCACATGTGTGTTTTATAACAATCGTGTATAATTACACAAACAAAAAGTTCTATAATTATAACGATCATGTATATATATACACACACATACACATGCACACACACACATATTGATTCTCTGGTCACTTGATTGCATAAAGTTCTCAGCTTTTCTGTACTATCTCCCCAGGCAAAAACAAGTGCTAATGTCTTCCCTCCTTTCTCTTGGGCACCACCCCCAATCCCCCCACCCCACCCCCAGGTTTTTCCCCTCTGTTTTATCAATTGATAATCATTTATTGAGGCCAGCTATGAGCCAGGCCCTGGGGGGTTATTTCTCCCTGGCTACCAGCCCCATGCACCCATCCCCATAACCAACTCTTGGATCTGGCCTTTTACTGTACCCCCTTACTGAAATGGATTCTGTGGCTTTGTGATCTAGGAAGGGCTTCCTTGGGGCGGCCGCCCTCAGCTTCCTGTATTTCCCCTGAGCCGAGCCAGACTTCCCCCATTCGTGGCCCTGCAGCACGCCCCAGTAATCGCCCAGTGCCCCAGTCTAGAAAGCACATAAAGTCCAAGAAATAAAATTAAAGCCAAGCATCAGCCAAATAATGGATTTTATTTGGGGCTAATTCAGAAATAAATGCCTACTCAACCCATCATTAGAGGCCCAGCCTTATTGACGATTGGTTTATTGGTGGTTTTATCTCTCTGTGTATATTGGGTAACACCATCAATTGAGGCCTATAAATATCCAGAGTCTACAAGGGAGCATGTTTAGGGCCCTGGTTCCTTTGATTACCTCACAATGGCTGCTGAGTGAGTCCCTTGGGATTTGGGGGCAGCCGGTGGGAAATGACTCTTTGCCCATTTACCAGGGTCTCTGCCAAAGTCCTATCCTGCCTAGTCTTCAATCTCTTGCGCTAAGAAACTCTGGAGTAAGGTCCAGCCAAGAGCTGGAGCCTTAATCGGAATGGACCAGTTTGGGCTTGGTCTCTGGGAACCCAGGAATCTGTGCCCAACCTGGATTGAAAAGCAGGCTGGCCCAAAGGACCACGTATGTGTGGGAGGAGGAGGGTATCCTTCTTCTATGTAGAATTGGGTTGTGGGACACTTTGGAAGGGGGGCACGCCCCCGGGGGCTCTTTAGTGAAAGGAAGGAGCCACCTGCAAAACTGCTCTTCTCCCCTTTCTCCTCAGAGCAAACTGACCCTTTTTCAGGAGCCACTGAGGTTTATGACTCGAACCCAAGCCATGTTGTAAATGGAGATACTGTGCGTACCGTAATTTAAAAATAATAAGTCATAAGAGGCCTTTCGTTAACATGAAAGCCTGTTCCTATGGAAGAAGTAAGGGCTGGCCAGTAGCCCACGGACAGACGGGAGGATGTCTATCCCAGACTTGGTTCTTCTTCGCCAGCCCATGGGCCACTTTCTATTTTGGGATGACCAGAAGGAGTAGGGAGAAGCATCAGAACTGGAATCAAGCAGATTATCTGATTCACACCTCACAAGAGCCCTGGCAGGGCGGTGCTGTTATTATCAAGAGTTTACAGATGAGGAAACTGAGGCAGGCAGCCCTTAGGTCACTTGCTAGTGTCCGAGGTGGGATTTGAATTCAAGTCTTCCTGACTCCAAGTCCAGCACTCTACACATTGCGCTATCTACTTGCCTCCAGCCAATATCATCATCACATAACAAATAACTTATGATAACTTTATAATACAATAAAATGTAATAAATTAGAATGATGACGGTCATCAATAATAACACTGAGCTGAGGTGCATTGAGATAGGAATGAGACATGGATTTTTTCCCACTGCATCCCTCTGATCCTCCCCGTCGATTCAAACAGAGTCCAAAAGGGTCAGGACTCAGGTTCTACATAATTTCAAGCTAAAAAGGGACCCGGAGGTTGTCAGACTCAAGTAGAAGCAAATCCCTGTGGGCAGCATATTGACTTAGATGACCACAAATTCACATCATCTATGCTGTATTGTAATTTCATTTAGTTTGTTCAACATTTCCCAATTACATTTTAATCACACTCAGGAATAAGTAAGGAGACAATTGTTCTGTTTTCCTCTATCAAAGTCAGCTCACATCTGGAGTCCTGTGTCCATTTCTGGGTGTCGTGAGGAGAATGACCAGGAAGGGACAGGGCCTTCAAGGCTTGTTCTATAATGAAATGGTTGAAGGAGATGTTTAGCTTGGAGAAGAGCACATGGGACATGGGGAGGGGGGAGGATTGGTGGCTATCCCAAAGCATTTGGAAGACTGTCCCATGGAAGAAGGGTTAGACTTCTTCTCCAGGGCCCCACAGGAGGAGCCACAAAGACTCCAATTTAGGCTCTCATCAATTAGCAGTATCCCCAAATGGGATCAGCTACAGGGAGAGGTAGGGAAGGGGCTTTCCCTCATTGGAGACTTTCCAGGCAAAGGCTGAAAATTCATATTTTTATTGGATACCTGTCAGAGAGAATTCTTGGTCAGTGGTGGGATAGACAGGTTAATCACTGAGGTTCTGTCCAGCTCTGACATTCAGTGCCCCCAGGTCACAGATACCTTGGTCATCAAGGTCTTGGCATCAAGATGAGGGGCAGGGTTCAAAATGAAAGCATCCATAGCAGGTATGTCATCAAGGCAGGGCAGGAGAAGGGTCTCTCTGTCAGAGAACTCTATTTATTTGTAGCCTTTACTGCTGGGATGGGGGCATAGTCCAGCTGCATATATCTAATTACCCAAGGGCACCTAGGTGGCACAATGGAGAGACTGCTGGCCCTAGGGTCAGGAGGACCTAAGTTCAAATCTCACCTCAGATACTTACTAGCTGTGTCACCCTGAGCAAGTCACTTAACCCCAATTGCCTCAAACATTCAGGCCATCTCCAGTCATACTGATCTATATCTTGCCTCTCTGCTCAGGTGTCTCTGAAGGAGAGAGTGAGGTTGGTGACCTTGAGCAGCCCTCCCTCACTTAAATCCAGTTCGGTGCAAAGTCATGACATCACCCCAATGTCATGGTCCTCTTCGAAGAATGAAGAACAAACAACAAACAATCTAATCGCCCTCCCAGGCCACCAGTATAGGTGACCCTAGTCCTTGAGGTCCTGACAATTGACAGTCCGTCTCCAATATTTCTGGGTAATTTTCTTACCCGACTTCATGAAATAGAGTGGTTATATTATTTCCATCCTCTCTGTTATGAAGAACTCCAATAATACTCCAAACAAACTCTCTTCTGGTTCTGGAGGGTATCATTGTTCCAGGCCTATATTTAAAATCTTTTTCAAGATGGGTAATTATGTGGGCTTTTCCCTCATTTCCTTTATCATCCGTGGGTTTGTTTTTTTCTTTTTAAGTCTATTTCTTTGTCTATGTTCTCCAACTATATTCCTGAACTGTTGAGTCCTACTACCATCTTGTTCTGCTATTTCTCAAGTCCCCCTTCATTCCTCCATTATTTCCCCACATTTTGGGGGGAGGCAGGGCAATGAGGGTTAAGTGACTTTCCCAGGGTCACACAGCTAGTAAGTATCAAATGTTTGAGGCTGGATTTGAACTCAGGTCCTCCTGTATCCAGGGTCGGTGCTTTATCCACTATGCCATCTAGCTGACCTCACAAAGTATTTTTAATATTTTATTTTTTCCTCGCATAATTGCATTGTGGTTATTATCTATTTTGTTGAGTCTTGTGGTTCTGCTGCTTCTGCTTTTCTGACCTGTTTTCTTTTAGCTTTTAACAGGTGTTTTTTTTCTTTTATTGTTCTGTGACTCATTTCTCTTGAGTGTCTATTTCCTCTTGAAAGCCAATTCCGCCTTGAGGATTTCCTGAAGCTTTGCTCCCGCCCTGGTGTTGTTCTCACTGTATTTGAGGTGGATGTGGAGAATTAGATTCTCTTGCCACCTCTCATTCTGCCCTCCACCCAGAAGTTATCTCCTGACACCCGGCTGACACCTCTCTTGTTCTTATATTCATCATTCTCCCTCTTATCAGTGATTTGTGTACTTAAGCTTTGCCCCGTTGAGATTGCTGGCTCCTGGGGATCAAAGGCGTGGCCCGTGCATCTTTATCTGACCCGGTTTTTAGCATAATCTTAAATAATGATATTCCTATCAATATCACATTCATGTTGCATGTTTCCCCATGAGGTTTTCCATATACCTAGGTCTTCTCCCACCAACTGGTACAAGTGCCCTGATTTTATAGAGAAGGAAACTAAGACTCAGAAAGGGGCAAGGAGTGGGTGGGTGGGAGGTGGAGAAGGATGACTTACACAGGGTCACACACTGAGCCCAGAGCTGACCAGGGACTGGCGAGGCCTCCTTCCATTGACCCACGGTCTGGCCCCCTCCTTCCAGCCACGCTTTGCTTTGGAAAATGCAATCATATTGGAAGTGAAAAAGATTGTGAGCAAGTATTTGGTCTCTGTGAGGGATCTAAGGCTATTCTGTCCAAAACATAACAAGCATTTATGGAGTGCCCAGTGTTTGTTCAGCAAACATTTATAGAGCACCTTCTGCATGCAAAGGCACCTTCTCTGCTAAGCACAGAGATCAACACAAAGTTGAGTAAGTCATGGTCCCTGCTCTCAAAGAGGTTATAGTGTGATGAAGGCATTCACATGTAAATGAGAATGGGACTTTAGGAGAATAGATAACATGCTGGCCTTGGAGTCAGGAAAATCTGGTTCAAATCCTGCCTCGGATATTTACTAGCTGTGTGACCTTGGACAAGTCACTTTATCTCTGCCTAAGAGACAGCCAGGGAACTCAGTGGATAGAATACTGGACCTGGAGACAGAAAAATCTGAGTTCAAATGTGGCCTCAGATATGAGCTGTGAGACCCTGGGTGAGTCATTTAACCTCTGCCTGCCTCAGTTTCCTCACTTGGAAAATGGGGATAATAATAGCACCGACCTGCCAGGGTTGTTGTGAGGATCAAAGGAGATAATAATTGTGAAGTGCTTAGCCTGGTTAGGTGCTTAATAAATGCATGTTCCCTTCCTCTTGGCCACGCCCACCGCACCTCTGAACTGTCCCGACCCCCAGCCTGCCTCCAGCTATCATCTTCTGATGCAGATCTGAGCCCAGGCTGACAAAGCCCAGCTCGTCCCTCTGTCCCCACCCAAAGGAAGTATGACAGTACTCCCAAATGGTCACTCAACTTGAATAACAGGTTGCAGTAACCAACTGGGGAGAGAAGTTAGAGGGGGGGAAAAACGTAGCAGGTTTGGGGGAGCAGCTCGGAGGATGTCTGAGCCCCTCCCCCACCTGCCACAGGCCTCCCCCCGAGCCCAGAGCCACGTTGATGGAAGCGGGGAGGGGCAGGGGTGTCATGCTTCTGGTCAAGACTCCCGGGGCTGGATGGCTGACCTCCCTCCCTGAGGACTTGATGTGCAGGGAGTTGTTTAGACTGGCTGAGGAGGGAGGGAGGGGCCAAGCTGCAGGACGGTCTTTCTGGCCTGTTCCGTGGCTGGATCCCCCTCCAGTCCAGGTTGGAGATCTCTCTAAACCCACGGCGTCAGCGGGTACTAAAGGTGAGGCACCAGCAAATGTGCTCCTTCGTCTCTCTCTGTCTCTGGCCCTCCCAGATCCATCCGGCCCCTTCTCCCTCACCCCCACCCCCTTGTTGGACGGACGTTTGATGTTGGGCAGGGTCCCCAAGGGCCGCCTTTCCCTCTGCCTCAGAGAGGTCTCTACTTTCTTTAAAGCACAACTCAGGTGTGCCCCCTCTCCTGACCGCTCCCCTCCGCCATCTCCCTATTCCTTTTCCTCCTTAAATTACTTTATAGTCATCTGACCCTCACTACCTGGGGGATGTTGGGCAAGTGACCTCTTCATCTGAGAAAAACTGAGGCCCAGGAAGATGGGCAATCACTTGCCCAACATCCTCCAGGTAGGAAGGTGACCTCAGAGAGTCCTTCCACCTCTAGAACTCCGGAGTCCTGATTTGTGTTTGCTTTGTATTCACTTCCTGGTCTGCGTGCGGTGCCTCTGCCCCGCACTGCGCCCCAAGGAACCCCCTTGGGGGCAGGGGCAGTGTGTGTCCCTAGAGCCTAGCTCAGACATTAAGAAGAAAAGATACGGTGGATGATCCCACAGAGTTGTCAGGAGGATCAAAGGAGATAACCCGTAGTTGGGTCAGACAACAAGTAATTATTAAGTTCCTACTATGCGCCTGGCATTTGGATAAGTCCTGAGACCGCCCTTGCCTTCAAGGCCCTTTGCAAACCTTCAAATGTTTTATGCATGCTAGACATGCAGAACATGTGCAAAGCAAACACAAGTCAAAGCTGAGGTGCCTGAGAGAGAAGATGAGGGTTCTTTGGTGTGCCGGCTGCGAGAACGATTAACCAGGAGGCCCGCCGTAAAGCCGTGGAGAGGACACCAGCTTTGGGGTAAGAATCTCGGTTCTGCGCCTTGTTAGCTGTGTGATCTTGGCCAAGTTCCTTAACTTCTCCAGGACGGATCGGATGATTTCTAAGCTTCCTCTAAGGCCTCAGTCGAAGACCCTCTGAATCTCGCCTTGGTTCCTTCATCTGTGAAATGGGCATCATGACTCTTTCACTCCCCACCCCATCCTTTCACAAACCTTGGAAGTTATGATGACATCTGAAAGAAGAGACTTTAGAACGTGCTTCTCCTTTTCCAGCTCAGCTCTGGGTCTTTCTTAATTAGCCCAGTGGGAACAAAGGAGCCTTCAGTCTCGCTGTCTAACACAAATTTGCGGGAAAAGATCTTCGGGGCCCTTTGGAGGTACCTGTATCTCGGGGGGGGGGGGGGGGCGGGTGGCTGCTCAAGCCCTCGTGAGGTTGCTGGAGCTTGTCACCTTAATACAAAACCCATCTAAAAGGCAGGTGGAGAGATGACATCACTGAATTTTCCTATCTCTGGAAGGCTAGACTCAGGTCTCCCGTTTTCTCCTTTTGTCTAGCCTGGCCTCGGCCACTCCCCGCCCTTGGGGTCCTGGATTATTTTAGAATTCCTGTGACTTGGGAGTGGCACTATCAAAGCATGGAGGGCTCTAGGGCCCTTTTGGAGAGAGACTTTAATGAGCTGGTCAGGCTTCGCTGGAGTTCAGAACACAGCTTGGCAGGTGGCCCCAACCCGGCTGAGACAAAGGCGGGGAGAACAGGGCAGAACCGTGGATGTTCCTTGGTTCCAGCTGGCTGAGTCCGTGTCGTGCCTGTGTGTTTGACCCTCGGGGGTTCGTTCCTCAGCATCGTTTTTTTCCAGCTTTCTCTGCTTTGTGTCCTCCAAGGATGTTTAAGAGCGGCTGTGGGCCAGGGGAATGGGCTGACTCAGAACATCGACTCCGCTGAGCTAGGCGGAGGTGGAGTCAAGTCAATAAGCATTTATTTATTAATCCTACTATGCGCACACTGGGGAAGTAAAGACACTCCCTGCCCTCAGTGAGCACCCCATCTAATCGGGGAGACCACAAGCAGACCAGTCTGTAGCACAGGGTGTGTGTACAGGGCAAATTGGAGATCAGCTCCAATTCACCCTGACATTTCTGAGTCACTGACCTGGGGGCCACGCCCGGGAAGGATTGGGGGGTATAGAGCTAAAAGAGGAAGGAGAGTTCATTTGGCCCAACCGTCCCCCCACTCCTATCACCAGCGTGGAGACCCAGGCTCAGAGAGCTCAAGGGATGCGTCCCAACTAACTTGCCTTCTCTGGGCCTCAGTTAGTTTCCTCATCAGGATGATGAAAGTAATCTCTTCATGGCCTACCTGGAGATTTATTGTTCCAAGGCCCAAATAAATAATAACAACTACAAATGCAAATAGTATTGATCCAGAGCCTTGAAGTTTGCAAAGTGCATCACTTTGGGAGGGAGAAGTGAGCTGTGTAGGGGGGGGGGGGCAGATTCTCCCTCTCCTTTCTCTCTAAACTCGGCTGATCCAACGGCTGTTTTCCAAAGTCTTGGGGGTTGTGTTTTTTGTCATGAGCTCAAATGAGATGCTGCACCGTGATGCACTTTTCAAATTTCAAGGTGCTGGATCAATACAATTTGCTTTTGTGGCTGTTATTATTTATTTGAGCCTCAGAACAATAAATATTCAGGTAGGCTATGAAGAAATTACCTTCATATTTCTGACAAGGAAACTTTGTGGGTAGAAATGCTTGTATTATTTGGTATTTGCTAAGTTCAGGTTAAAAGGAAAAACAACCCGGGAGGTCAGTGCTATAGGCATTATTGTTCCCACTTTACAGAGGAGGAAACTGAGGCTGAGAGGCCAGGTGACTTGCCCAGGGTCACTTGGCTAATAAGTGTGGCAGACCATGGCCAGCATTTCATCCACTATATCATGCAAAGCACTGAGTAATTCAGGGGTTCTTAACTGGGGTCCATGAATACGCCCCCTTGCTCCTGAGGGGGTTCGTGGACAGATTTTAGGGGATCTTGAATAAACTTGAAAGGGAAAAAACTACATCTTTGTTTTCACTCACCTCTAACTGAAATTTAGCATTTCCTTCTGTTACAAATTAAAAACAAAAACCTTATTCTACAAAGGGCTCCTTAGGTTTCATCAGATTGCCAAACGGGTCCGTCATACAAAAGTGGTTAAGAACTCCTAGGGCAGGGGCAGTGAGGTAGCTCATTCAATAGGATACTGACCCAGGAGTCAGGAGGATCTGAGCTCAAATGAGACCTCAGACACTTACTGTATGACCTTGGACAAGTCACTTAACCCCGTTTGCCTTGGTTTCCTCATTTGTAAAGTGAGATGGAAATGGCAAACCACTCCATTATCTCTGCCAAGAAGTCCCCAAATGGGGTCACCAAGGGTTGGACTGACTAATGGAGTAAACAACAGAAATAAATAAACCCATAATATTCTTTGTGAAAATTGCCTTGCAGTTCAGCCTTGGAGAACATCATCTTCCTCCTCCCTCGCCTTTCATCTTATCCTGTCTCCCCCCCCCCCACTTCCTCCTCCTTTTAAAATCTCTTAAAGAAATGACTTGGGCGCAGCTAGGTGGTGAAGTGGTTAAAGCACCGGCCCTGAATTCAGGAGTACCTGAGTTCAAATCCGGCCTCAGACACTTGACACTTACTAGCTGTGTGACCCTGGGCAAGTCACTTAACCCCCATTGCCTGCAAAAAAAAAACCCAAAAAACAAAGGAAATGACTTATCAGAAGACATTGAGTCCTTTGAACTCGGTGATACAAATTCAGTGAGTGTTTCATCTTTTTCTTTCTTTCTCCCCAGAAATCCTGCAGGTCTCATTTGCATCCTGCTTTTCCTCACTTCCATGCCTATTCAGACATATGCCGGTCTATTTTCTTATCTGTTCCTTGTGTAAAAGTCTTGCCTGTTTGACCAGATTATAGTCAGGGGCTAGGCTATCCCAGGGCTAAATTGCAAGGTGCCTGGGTGCCTTGTAAATAATTGTTAAATCTAGATAGGCACAGGAGAGGAAGATGGTGGAGGAAGTACAAGAAAGGAGGAAGAGGCTCTAGAGAAAAATGTATTACTGAGATATTTGAGGGATTAAGTGAAATCCGAACTCAGAACCTCAGACAGTAGCTGTGTGTCTCCAGCAGACAAGTCACTTCACCTCCCTTTGCCTCAGTATGCTCACAGTAAAGTGAGGAGGTTGGACTTACCTTCTAAAGTCCCTCTAGTTCTAAATCTATGACTATAGCCTTATGACTAGGATCTTGTGACTCGGAGTGGACTCTTTCAGTTTAGACGATAACCATAATTCAATCTCCCGGTTTGGGGTTTTGTGGTGGTTTTCAGGGACAGATTTCAAGTTCTCATTTTGCCTTTGTTTCCACAGGCCAGCACTGATCCCAGTCAGCCCAAAGAGTCCCTTGTCTGGACAGGATGAGGCTGTCAGGTAAGTCCAGGCTCTTACTAATTAAATAAGCTGAAGTTGTGCAATTGCTGCTAGGGGGTGTGCTGATAAATGTTTAACAACCAGCTTGGGGGGAGGGGGGTGATGAACACATGACACACTTTTTAAGTTTTAACCTGCCTTATTCACTCCCTTTCCATAATTTTCTTCAGTCTAAAAAATCCAGAGCAGTAACCCAAGCCCTGACCTGCAGCATTTGCCCTTTTGCCAAGATGTCAATATTAAAATTTAACAATCAGCTCTCAAAAGCCATCGCAAGCAGGCTCCAGCCCTTCTAATGGTTGTTATTGGAGCCAAAGGCGCTTGGGACCTGTCCTTAGCAGCAACTTCTTTCCCTAATCTGATCAGTGAAGCCCCTGCTCCTTTAAACTGCCCAGACCCAAGAAAATAAGATCCTCATGCAAGGTCCTAGAAAAATGTAGAGGCTTGACAGTTTTCTTGGGATACGAGGCCAAACGGCAAGGTTCTGGGGGAGATCCCAAGATACATCTGAACGGGCAGGACTGGGAGGCCACCAGGAGCGCAAGGCAGTCAGTTGTCTGGAGGAGTCCCCAAGACTCACACATTATAACTTGTCTGGTGATACAGGAGTGAGCAACTAGGTCAGATCACCAGCCCCGACCCTCAGCTCTGGCTGTCCTTGGGGGCCTGATTAGGGCTCACTTCAGCCCAAACTGCCAGCACCAACCCTTGGCTTTTTTTTTTTTTTTTTGCAGGGCAATGAGGGTTAAGTGACTTGCCCAGGGTCACACAGCTAGTAAGTGTCAAGTGTCTGAGACTGGATTTGAACTCAGGTACTCCTGAATCCAGGGCCAGTGCTTTACCACTGCGCTATCTAGCTGCCCCCAACCCTTGGCTTTTGAAGCAACACACCCCAAGGAAAGGAAGCAAGAGGGGGAAAAGAAAGCATTTAGTAAGTTCCTACTATGTGTCAGACACTGTTCTAAGGTCTTTACAAATCTTATCTCATTTCAGGTTCACAGTAGGAGGTGGGTACTATTATTATTATCCCCATTTTATGGAGGAGGAAACTGAGGCTGACTAAGGTTTTTGCCACTTGTCCAGCATCTTTCACAGTGTCTAGTGTCTGAGGCCAGATTTGAACTCAGGTCTTTCTGGCCCTGTGATCTAGCCACTGAGAAGGTGGTGTCAAGAATGCAGTCTCGGGACAGCTAGGTGGCACAGTGGATAGAGCACCAGCCCTGGATTTAGGAGGACCCAAGTTCAAATCCAACCTCAGATACTTGACACTTACTAGCTGTGTGACCTTGGGCAAGTCACTTAACCCTCATTGCTTCACAAAAACAAAAACAAAAGAATGCAGTCTCTGCTGGACTGGTGACTTCTATGAGGTCTTGATGCCCAAGACCTTGGGGAGCTCATCAGCCCCTCCCTCTCCTCTCCCTCCCCCACAGACACAATGGGAATAATGTTGGGGGTCAGCCACCCCTGTGGACCTGCTCTGGGGTCCCGGCTCTCCCCTGCTCCCCGTTTCCTCTAAGAACTATGTAAGTTCTGCACAAGCTTCACCATCACAGGAAGCTTCCAGGCATCAGCTGGAGAGGCCCGACTTTCCCCTGCTCTCTGTAGGCAGCCAAACACAGGAGACAATTGGGGTGCGGCTCAGAGCTACCAACAGAGCCATAAACCCCTCTATCTGGCAACCAAAGCCCTTCCCAGGATGGCAGGCCCCTTGCACATCCCCCTCCCCAACTCGTGTTCTGCACACGGGCTCCATCTCCCATCTCCAGGCCTTTGCATGGGTTGTCTCCATGCCTGGCGGGCCTTCCCTCTTCACCTCTGCCTCTCAGAACCCCCGGATTTCTTCAAGACTCAGCCCAAGTAGAAGGCCTTGCCATGGGCTTGCCAACTGCTGGGATGCCCTCACCCACATGAGTCCCCTATGGAGTACTCCTTTGAGCAGCTTACCACGTACTTCTATGTCACCCCAGACAAAGGCGCGCTCCCCAGAGCATCCTCCCTCTCTCCCCCTCCCCACACTCTCTCTCTCTCCCTACTCCTTAGGACGGTACCTTGCACACAGTAAATCCTACTGTGTATCTTGCTGCTGCCCCTAGATGCCTCTGGAGAAGAGAGTAAGGTTCATGACCTTGCACAACCCGCCCTCACTTCAGCCTAATTCACTGCAAGTCACAACGTCACCCCAATGTCACGGTCCTCTTTGAGAATGAAGGACAAATAATAACCACCACAAACAAGCTTAATACCTAGTTGTCATTTGGCCCAAGGACTGGCAGCAGCTTCTGCCCGCCTGCCCCTTTGTGCCTTGCTGGGCTTACACAATCTGGGTACTGCTCTCCCTCCCTGCCCCGTGGGTTGGTATTCCTCCTTTCTTGTTGGTTCAGTTTCTGACACTTCTCCATGGGGTGGGAAGGGCCTCTGGCTTCCCAGCTATAGCCCTGGTTTTATTTCCCACCTGTTCTCCCAGCCCCACCCCTCCCACCCCCGATGCCCTTGTGGCTGGGTCAGGGAGAGTGACAGCTGTTCAGGGCCCTTCCTCCATGACCAGTGACTTCCTGGAGTATCATATTCTGTAAGTGTCCTCCCCACCCATTCCACAATAGGACCCGTTTGGCCAAATCCACCAGACATTTACTCTCGACAGCTTCCGGCAGAGCCAGCCTCTGTCCCCTTGAGACATAGCCTGGTTGCTCTTGGCAGATCAACTCTTCCCAACACCAGTTTAAATTAAACTGTTATTTGCCTTTCCACCCTGTCACAAGGTAGCCTACCTTTCCAGCCTATTATATAGTATCAATGAATCAATCAGCAAAACATTTTGAAGCACCTACTGTGTACCAGATACAATTACTCTCCTTCATGTATTCTCTATTCCAGCCAAACTCACCCACCTACTGTTTCCCTCCTCATACATGAGGTTCCATCTCCCACCTCTCTGCCTTTGCAAAGGCTCCCAAGCAATTAATCAATCAGTATTTACTAAGAGCCTACTATGTGTCAGGCTCTGGGGATCAAAGGTACAGAGATTACTTTGTCTCAGTGTCACCCCACCCTAGCCTTGTACCTGGCATATACTGGAGTAGGAATTTAATCAGTGCTTGAGGCATGAATGAAAAAAGCCTCCAACTGGACTCCTGATTATACCCATCCCATTTCCCAATCAAAAGCCATTGCTGCAGGACAGGCAAGTTAAAGGGTCCAAGACCACAGTGACTGTTACCCAGTCAGCACCCAGAGTGGCTAGAAATTCAAAGATGCATGTTCATAAAAGAGTCCACGTCGGCTTCCATACTTAGAGGTACTCTGCTTGGAAGAGCTGGGTTCAGTGACCTATGGAGCACTGAATCTTGCCAAGATGAATATTCTTACGATAGAGAAGGCTGTCTTCCACCCAGATTCTCCTTGGTGAGGCAGATGTGAGAGGGGAGGGATGGTTTCCATTCTGTGCCCGGAGGCAACAAGAGACATCACTTCGCGATGGCCCTTGGGCTGTATCTGAGGAGCAAAACCCCAAAGACCAAGATATCCCCAGTGCATGAAGTCCGGGAATGCACTTGACACCATCCTCTGAGCTACAGTAACAGGCCCCCTCCTCCTGCCCCTGGTTTTATCTCCTCTCATCTCCACTAAAGGTTTACCTCTTTAATCATTAACTCTCCCTAATTTTCAATCTTTCCTTATTCACCTCTGATGCCTACAGACATGCCCAATATTCTGATTTTCCCCCCTAATCGGTGAGTTTGGGGCACAAGGGCAATCTGTGCTGAAACAGGTGACCCAAGGAAGCCAGAACTCAGTGAGAGCCAGAAGATGAACAGCGTAGAAAAGTAAGAAAATTAAGATAAAAACAAGACTTAATCATGAAGCGGGCATTCCAGAGATCATAGAAGAAGCAACTGATAGATATGGAGAGGGACATTTGGCAGGAAAGGGTGGGTTGCTATGGGTGTGAGTTAAGGAACTAGGCAATGGGGAATGGGCTCTAGAGTCATTGGGATGGGAAGACTATGAGAAGGCACAAGTATGCTCACAGCTGGAGAGAAAACTATTGAGGGAGCCCCGTGATTAGACGTTTGGAGGCCCTCACTCCAAGCCCATGGCTGATGCCGATGTTGTGTCCTGTGGAGCCCAGGAATAGCATTAGATAAACCCAGAGGGGACGGTATCCAGGAGCAAGGCCAGCGGCACTCAGCAGTGACAAATACAACAGACAGATCAAGAGGCATGAGTACTGAGAGAAGAGCATCAGATTTGGCACTTAAGAGAGTCACACCATTGACTGAAGAGTGGGGACAGTACAAGATGCATCTGTGTTTACTGTCTGACGATTACAAAAAGCAATTGACTGACAGCCCCGCCCCGGCCCCCTTCTCCAACACAGAGCTGCTTCTTCTTCCTGCGTGAAGATCCTACCAGATTCTTTGATCAGTGTAAGCGCAGAGATAGAACTGTTCTGTGATCCTCTGATTTTTGTCAAGAGGGACCCAGAGCCAATACACTCCACTGTCAGAGGATGTCCTGTCCAAGGTCCAGATGGAAGAAGGATTCCCTAAAAATTGATGATGCGGTCCTCCATAGACTCAGGTTGGTGGGTGACTTGGAACATCACAGGGCTTCCTCAAAGAGCTCCATGATCACTCACAGTAGATCAGCCCGACAATCCATATGTGGAAAGTCAAGTGGATGAAGAAATGCCGATCACCCAGCTTATGTCCAGCCCATGGAGGATATGTATATTTGTATGTGTGAATGTATGTGTGTGTGTATATATATGTGTGTGTGAGAGTGTGTGTTTGTATATGTATATGTATATTTGTATGTGTGAATGTATGTGTGTGTATATATGTGTGTGAGAGAGTGTGTGTTTGTATGTGTATGTATATGTATATATGTATGCGTGTGTACATGTATATACATGTGTATGTGTGTATATATGTGTGTGAGAGTGTGTGTTTGTGTATGTATATATGTATGTGTGTACATGTATATACGTGTATATATGTGTGTGAGAGAGTGTGTGTTTGTATGTGTATGTGTATGTATATATGTGTGTGCATGTATATGCATGTGTATGTGTGTGTATGCATGTATGCATGTATATATGTAATAGACCAAGGATTGACTGTGGTATATCATTAGTTTGTTTTTCCACTTCTATTTTTATTCTGAACTTCACAAGCGTCAACCAAAACAAGCACTTCTACATACACACTAGAACAGAGAGGGTTATACTTGACACTACTCATCTCTGTTACATAGAACTTGCTTTTCTTAACTATGTAATAAATCTAGTGTGTAATTTTCAAAGCTTTCTTCCTCGTCTATGATTCCTTCTGGACTTCTTTCTCTTTCCTTTTATGCATTTCAAAAATGTGTTTCAATAACCTCTTTCTTTTCTTTTAAAAAACTTTTGGCATTCCTATCCCTCATTCCTCTCTCTTTTCCCAGTCCCCCAACCACCAACTGAGAAAAAAAGAAAAACAAAAGCTTTGTAACAAATATACACAGCCAAGCTGAACAAACACTGGCACTGGCTGTCTCTGAAAATGTGTATCTTGGGGGCAGCTAGGCGTCGAAGTGGATAAAGCACCAGCCCTGGATTCAGGAGGACCTGAGTTCAAATCCAACCTCAGACATTTGATACTTACTAGTTGCGTGACCCTGGGCAAGTCACTTAACCCTTATTGCCCACTCAAAAAAAAAAAAAAAAAGAAAGAAAATGTGCATCTTTTTCTGCCCCTTGAGTAGAGCTGCTCTCTGTCAGTTATCTCATTGGAACTTCTCTGTTAGGGGGTAGGTAGCGTGTTTCATCCATCCTCAGGAATCATGGCTGGTTATCATGTCATTCAGAGTTCTTAAGTCTTTCTGAGCTGTCTTTGCAATGCGTGATTATTGTAGAAATGGTTCTTCTGCTTCTGCTGTCTTCAATCTGCATCTGTTCATCCGAGTTCACAGGTCTCTCTGAACCGCACATTGCATTATTTCTTACAGCACAATAGTAACCACATTCCCCATTCATTAGGTCTAAAATGCTCATCTAGTCTGAGGCTTCTTCAGAGAGGCCCTGTAGTCCGGCAAACAAGAGTCCTGCATTTGGAGCCGGAACTACAAGGGTTCAAATCCCACATCTGACATTCACTGGCTGTGTGACAATAGGCAAGTCACCCAAACTCTGATGTGGAAAATGCGGATGATGGCATCTGTAATACCTGCCTACCTGCCAAGGTTGCTACAAGGCAAAAGCGAGGTGATCTCCGTGAGGGACTCTTCCACACTCATGCTATAGAAACCTCTGCAGTTCCTAGGTCATAGAGTGTGTGACTAGCTACCCTATTCTAGCCAAAGTACTCTGAAGCCACTAAAGCGGGCTCAGCCTCAATTTCCTCATCTGGAAAATGGGGATAATAGTAGCACCTACCCCCCAGGGTTGTGAAGGTCAAAGGAGATACCGTGTGTATATGTGTATACATGTAGTGCTTTTTTAAAATAGAAAATTGCCATGTAAAATGCTAGCCATTATCATCATGGATATTATTGCTCTGATCAAGTTCAACCACAGCTGGGATATATTTTAGGAAGGTTGTTAATAAAATGGAGGACATCCATGGGGGGCGAGCAGGATAGTGAGAGGCCTCAAGGTCATGAGAGAGGAGGGTGTGTTGAAGGAACTGAAGAGAAGACTGAGGGGGGACATATTAGTCATCTTCACAGAAGTGAGAGAGGGATCGGATCTCCCCCCACTCACCTGCTGCTCCCATAGGGAAAAGTTGAGGAGAAGTTCACCCCCAAGCCACCCCTCCCTCCCCATCACCCCAAACTTATGGCTTTGTCTCATGGGTGGCAGCCATTTTTAGGGCCAGCCCCATTTAGCGTCTGATGGAGAGGGGGGGAGTCACTCTTCAAAAACTTCTCCCCTCCCCACATGCCTAAAAGGCATGAAACTTCTCCCTAAAAGTCCCATGTTTCTGACTCCTTGAGATTAAGGCATTAATCAATGACCAACCACAGTTCCGGAGAACTGGCGATGAAGAACATCACCCGCCTCCTGACAGAGAGGTGATGGACTAAATCTTTAGATTGAGGCACTTAACTAGCTGTGTGACCTTGGGCAAGTCACTTAACCCTCATTGCCCTCAAAAATAAACAAAACAAAACAAAAAAAGAACCAATTCAGAGGGGGAAAGAGATGTAGGGAGGGACTGCAGGCTTGGCCAATATGGAAATTTGTTTGTCTGCATCTTTGCTACAAAGGTTTTTGTTACCCTAGCCCACCCCCAACTTGGAGGAGAGAGAGGAAATAAATTCTTGCTAATAAGAATTTTTCATTGTCATTAAAGTCTTAATAAATGTAGGTATGAAGTAAGCCATCAGCATCATAGCATAAATTAGTTTCTCCATTCATCCAGTGAGCTATCAAGACCCTTAGAGAATAAGGCTCAGAATAAGTCAGTTTTGATGATGCTAATGGCTTGGAAGGGCAAATTCTGGCTTATGGGATAGGGCTGGAAATGAGAGAGGAAGGTCTACTTTGGGGAGCCCTGGGAGCCTACGGGAAGCACTGTGGGAGCAGTGAGCATCTAGAGTAGTAGGACAGCAAAAGTCAAAGGAGCCTGCAGTGAAGTCCACTTCACAGGGGGGCTGACCACAGGCTCACAGGGCCAGAGCTCTAGAGCAAGACAGGCCTTTGCGGGTCATGAAGTCCAAGCTGGCCATTTTGAGAAAGCTGAGGCCCCGGGAAGAGGCGTGACTTGCCCAAAGTCTCTCCCCCTGATCTAACGTGCCCTGTTCTCTGTCCCTCTCCTCAGCCGTACTACGCATAGTGGCCATTGTTTTTACCCTTCTGGCCACGTGGCTCTTTGCCCACACCTATTTCAAGGGAACTGGTAAGACCATCAGCTTGCGAGGCTTCCTGGGTAAGTAACGTCCGTCACCACCGTTTTATTAGCGCAGAAACCTCAGGGTCGGGGCTGAAAATCTTAAAGGATTGTCATTTGATGAAGTGGCTGCTGCTGCCCAGTCGGGGCTCTACTCCATCACCAGAGTGTCCGAGCCAGCCCCCAGATAGATTTCCTGGGCTGCTGCTGTCCCAGGGCCAAGCCTGCGGTCCCTCCTTCCCTTCTTAATGAGCCCGACTCTTTTCTTCGTCCCGAAGGAGGAAAGGTAGCTAAGAGGAAATGGAGAAAGATTTGGAGAGGTGCCACAGATGTAGGGGGTGTTTATCTTTCAGTAAGGGAAAGGGAGAGAAGGAAAAAATGAGTGAGAAAGAAAATGGAAGAAGGGAGGACGCCAGTCGAAGCCAGAGTTGTAAGGAACCTTTGGTACTTTGCTGGAGGGTGTCTCCCTTTCTCAGCATTCCTCCCAAGGTCCCATCTCCATGGACCTCCCCCTATGGAGACCACATGAATCTCTCTAGGGGACCAACAATCTCTCCCTGTGCAGCTAGCCCTCTCACTGTATTCTACCATAACTCCCTCCTTCACACCGTGTCTGATACCCTGCCAGTGACCCACCAAACCCCATATACCACCCCCATCTGCCCCAGATGAATGTCAGCTCGATTCCAGGACCTTAAACCCATCCCTTTAACAACCCCTAAATGTGTTAGCCCATTTCTTTGCTGTTTTACATGGTGAGAAAAAAAATTGGACCACCTTCCCAAACACCACCCAACGGGAAGTTATTTAATTCATCTTTTCCTTGCCATGTGTGGCCAGTGACATTGTTTAGATGATGCGCAAAGGTCCTATGGGCCCTACTTCTCTACCGAATGTTGCAGGTTGGTATTGGGGCTGAGGCAGAGTTCTTGGCCACTGATGAGGCCCAAGTAGAGGAAAATGGCTCCAGGGAGCCCCTTCTGGTCCTGGGAATGATAGGATGAGTCAACAAAAAGGAAGGAAACATGGGATGATGCTTCAAGACCCCTCTGAAGACCCCTGACTTCTCAGACTGTAGATTAAGCTTATTTCCTCCTTGAGGAGAGAGCTACATCATAGCCCCCTGTTCTCCCGCCGCCCTCCCCCCCCCCCCCATCACTTCACTACTGAGAAATTTAGATCTTGGTCTATGGGACTTTGGGCACCTTGGCTCAGGTCATCAGTTCTTTGGTTTTTTAATACATTTTTATTGACATCTCTCCTTTTCCCCATCTTCGAAACCACTCCCTACATCTCTTTCCCCCTCTGAATTGGTTCTTTTTTGGTTTGGTTTGGTTTGGTTTGGTTTTGAGGGCAATGAGGGTTAAGTGACTTGCCCAGGGTCACACAGCTAGTTAAGTGTCAAGTGTCTGAGGCCAGATTTGAACTCAGGTCCTCCTGAATCCAGGGCCAGTACTTCATCCATTGCACCACCTAGCTGCCCCTGAATTGGTTCTTTAAAAATCCATTCCAGAGGCAGCTAGGTGGCGCAGTGGATAGAGCACCGGCCCTGGATTCAAAAGGACCTGAGTTCAAATCCGGCCTCAGACACTTAACACTTACTAGCTAGTAACTTAACTTAACATTTACAAGCTGTGACCCTGGGCAAGTCACTTAACCCAAATTGCCTCACCAAAAAAAAAAAAATTTAAATCCATTCCAACCCTCGGCCAATGAGGAGTGGCCACCACCCAGTTGGTACCCATCCTCACTCAGTCACAACCCCCTCCTTCAAGCAAATGTGAAACAAATCTCATGGAACCATCACCGATCTGAGATTGCTCTCATCACTATGATATCAGTTCAATTCAACATCAATCTTTCCCTCTGAATTTATCTGGAACCCCATTTTGTCACAGAACTTCAAGTTAAAGGGAGAGAGTGAAGGGGCTTTTGTTTGAGCTAGGACCCCCAGAAACTGTATCTGGTGTTCTGACCTCAGGGAAATTAGAATATGGTACATGAACATGAGGCGGGGAGGCGTATCACAATTAGAGAACAGTTCAGGACCAACCACCACAGAGATCCCAAACATAGCAGCTAATGTGAAGCCCCCTTGGGGGCTCATGAGAAGAGTTCGAGGTTGGCTGAGCTGGCTAGGGTGGGCTTCATGGAGGAGCAACACTTGGATTTTTTAGTCACCTTTTGTGAAATCCTGTGTTTAGACTGCCTGGGCGGGGAGCGGGGGGGAGGGGGCGCTACAAAATAGTGTGGTTTCCCTCAGAACTTCTTTCCTTCCTCCCCTCAGCTATAGGGCTTTCTTTTCTGTGAGGTAAATTCTAATCACGTCTTCTTTCTCCCTCCATGCAGGTTCTTCCTCAAAGACAACCGAGAGTAAGTAGAACGTTATTTTTCTGTATCAATCGGCCAACCAACAAGCACTTATTAATCACCTACTGCATTCAGAAATCCTATACTAAGTACAGAGAAGACAGAAATTGAACTATTGCTTCTCTCAGGAAGCTTCTGTTCTACAGGAGGAGATAGCACACATATAAATATAGATAGAGGGACGTGAGTGTGCATATACACACATTTAGTGAGGGGTGCCGTAGATAAGAGGGCCGGGCCTCGAGGCAGAAAGGCCCACGTTCACATCCAGCCTCGGACACCCTGGGCAAGTTACTACAGCACCGTCTACCCTGGTGTCCTCGCCTATAAAATGAGGACCCAAAGAGACATTGATTGTAAAGTGCTTTAGCACAGTGCCGGCTCACAGTGAGTAATGTATAAATGTTAGGGCGCGGTAGTAGCGGTAGTAGCGGTAGTAGCGGTAGTAGCGGTGGCAGCGGTGGCAGCGGTGGCAACGGTGGCAGCGGTGGTAGCGGTGGCAGCGGTGGCAGCGGTGGCAGCGGTAGCAGCGGTAGTAGCAATGGCGGTGGTAGTAGTAGTCTATAGGACAATGTCTTTAGGGAACAATAAGGCGGCATTCAAGCTGAGTCTCGAAGGCCACCAGACACTTCAAGAGATGACTGAAGAGAGAGAGAGAGAGTCCTCTAGGCAGAGGAGAAGGAAAGTTCAGAGGTTTCCTATGTACAAAATAAGTGCACGCGCACACACACACACACACACACACACACAAAGTGAACATGAGGTCACTGCAGGGAGGGGGCACTGGTAGTTGGGCCGTGAGGAGATGCCTTATCCGGGAAGCCTTTGGGCTGAGCTTTGGAGGAAAGGGACATTCTGGGAGGCAGAGATGAGAAGGGAGGGGGTTCCAGGCATGGGGCAGCCTGTGCCCAAGCACAGGACGGGGAGGCAGTGGCTCTTGTGGCAAACAAGAAAGGCCTTTAGGCTGGGGAGTGGAGCGCATCCAGGGGAACGATGTGCTACTTACTGAGGCAACAAAAGGTGTTCCGGAGCCAGGTGGCAGAGAGCTCTGAATGTCTCTGAGAGGTAATAGGGAGCCACGGGAGTTTCTTGAACAGGGGAGATCCAGAGGTGTTATCTCAGGCTCAGCTGAGCTGGCATAGGCTGCTCATGATGCGGGGTCTTCCTTTGTGTTCCTTTGGGGTGTAGGAATAGAGGGAATGGAAGGAGGAAGAATCCCCTCCCCACTCATTGGTCCACCTAGAGAGAAAATCCAGAGAAAGCAGGTGAATAGAAAAATAACAAAAAGATATGAAAGGGGGCAGCTAGGTGGCCCAGTGGATAGAGCACCGGCCCTGGAGTCAGGAGGACCTGAGTTCAAATCCGGCCTCAGACACTTAACACTTACTAGCTGTGTGACCCTGGGCAAGTCACTTAACCCCAATTGCCTCACTAAAAAAAAAAAAAAAAGATAGGAAGGGCTTTAAATGCCAGGCTGAGGATGTTGCACTTTATCCTGGCAGCAATAGGGAGTGACTGAAGAAGTTTGAGCACGGGAGGGACACGGTCAGATATGTTTTAGGACCCACAATTTGGGAGCCAGATAGAAGGTGGACTGAAGAGGCTTGAGGCAGGGAGACCAATTAGGAGGCTGCTTCCTCCGGCCAGAGGTGGGGGAGAGGCTGAATTAGCAGCCAAAGGGAGACACACCTGGGCCAACCACCCAGCCTCAGGCAGGACCCTCTCCAGCTACTGCTTACAGAATGGAGTCTAGCGTGGTGCTCCCTGAAGGGATGCTGGCCCGGGGCTCCCCAGGCAGGGGATGCCCAGGGGTGCAAGGACGCTGCTTGATGCAAGCAGGGCCGAGAGAAATGCAGGCTTGGAGTCCCACCAGGCCAGATCCTGGACGTCCCTGCCCACCCTCGTGGGAAGGGCCCAGCCTCACCAGCCCTGGCTCTTTCCATCTGCATGGGCAGAGCCAGCGCCGGCAGCTTCTGAGCACAAAGGTCAGAAAATCAATTCTGGCAAAGACTGTTTAAGCCGGCACGTTGACACAGGATTTATAAGGCCCAGCTTGCCGCTGATTAGACTCTGGGCAAACTTCACGTTCTCCCCGAGGCCCCGGAGTAATCCCTTTTCCGGCATCGATGTGATGTTCTTCCCATAATCGGATGAAAGCCGACACGTTGGGGAGCGTGCGCAGCTACGCTGGGTCACTGGAAACAGAAGCCATCAGAAAAGCAGATTCGTGCTGGGCAGAGAAGAGGGGTCTCTGCAGCTTGACCCCCGTCCCAGGACTAATCCTGAAATGGGCTCTTTTGGCTACTTCAGTTTCCACCCCTGTCAGACATGGGAAGAAAGGGAGGGCAGGACCGCTTGGCCAAAAATGGTAGGCAGGGCTGGAACCCGATTTCTGTCCCAGAAACCGTCAGTGCTGGGGGATCCCAGATTGAGAGCTGGGATGGACCCAAGGGGTCACTGAGTCCAGCCCCCTCATTTTACAGGTGAGGAAATGGAAGCCTGAAGAAGCTAGAAATGACTTGCCCAAGGCCATACGGCTAATAAACATCTTCCTGAGTCTGGATTTGAACCTAGATCGTCCTGACTCCAAGGCTAGTGCTCTGTCAGATGCTGGGGCCCAGAGATTAGAAATGAGAAGGAACTCAGGCCTTCCCAGCAGCCCATTGCAGCCTTTGGACAGTTCTCAATACTTAAGCACTTCTTCCTGATATCAAATGAGACACCTTCCCTCCCTCCTTCCCTTCCTTCTTCCTTCCTTCGTAACTTCCTTTCTTCCTTCCCTCCCTCCCTTCCTCCCTTCCTTCCCTCCTTCCTTCCTTGTTTCCTCCCTTCCTTCCTTCCTTCTTTCCTTCCTTCCTTCTTTCCTTCTTTCCTTCCTTCCTTCCTTTCTTCCTTCCCTCACTCCTTCCTTCCTCCCTCTCTTCCTCCCTCCCTTGCTCCTTCCTTCCCTCCTCCCTTCCTTCCTCCCTCCCTTCCTTCCTTCCCCCCTCCTTCCCTCCCTTCCTTCCTTCCTTCCTTCCTTCCTTCCTTCCTTCCTTCCTTCCTTCCTTCGTTCCTTCCTTCCTTCCTTCCTTCCTTTCTCTGTCCCTTCCTCCCTCCCTCTTTCCTTCCCTCCCTTCCTTCCCTCCTCTCTTCCTCCCTCCTTCCTTCCTTCCCTCCCTCCTTGCTTCCTTCCCTCCCTTCTTCCTTCCTTCCTCCCTTCCTTCCTCCCTTCCTTCCTTCCTTCCTTCCTTCCTTCCTTCCTTCCTTCCTTCCTTCCTTCCCTCCTCCTTCCCTCCCTCCCTTCCTTCCTTCCTTCCTTCCTCCCTCCTTCCCTTCCTCCCTCCCTCTTTCCTTCCCTCCTCCCTTCCCTCCCTCCTCCCCTCCCTCCCTTCTTCCTTCCTTTCCTTTGTAAAGCCAGGCCAGGCAAGTTGGAAACAAGCCCCTGCGTGTCCTGCTAGATAGACCTGGTGGCCTGACCTTTTTCCATGGCCAAGGACTGCTTGGGCGAGACTGCTCGGACAGAGGCCTTCTGGGCCTGTCACCAGGCCAGGGCGGCCAAGGCATTTCTGTCTGTGCAGCCACGGTCGCTGAGACAGGCAAAGCCAGGGGAGCTTCAAGGAAATGTTACCGATTAGGGGACGGCAGCTGAGGTTAATTAGTCTTGACATTGTACTTGGCAAAGGGCCTTCTAGTCACTTTGCTCAGCGGGACTCAGAGCAGGGACCAGGGATGGTTTAGTAAATACCATTTTTCAGGGAGGGGAGGAGAGAAGGCCAAGCCAGCCCTGCTGCAGGTTAGATGACGAAGCCCCTCAGGGTCCCCCAACAAACGTCCTCTCCCCACCCCCACCCCACCATGTTCCAGCTCTCATTTCTGCCCTGAGGCTGAACCTGAGTCAAGAAGGATCAGGATTGGAGAGTCTGGGAAGGGGAGGTTTCTAGAATCTACCCCAACGAGCATCATTGAGAGGTGGTCAGAGTTGTTCCAGACATTGTGCTCAGCCCGGAGACAAAAACAACAGCCCCTGACCTCAGGGAGCTTACGTTCCACTGGGGTTTGGAACAGAGATAAATACATGCAGGATGGTTTGAGGGAAGAGTCAGCATAAGCACCCGGTCGGGGCTTCTTCTCCTTGGCTGTGTCACAGACCCCTAGGGCAGTCTGAGGAAGCCTGTGGAGTCCTCAGAATCCTGTCTTTAAGAACGTAAAATGCAATACACAGGATTACAGACAAAAATAATTCTACAGATAGAAAGATGCACAGACCCTCTGAAATCTACCCACCAGTCCTTTGGGGGTTCATGGACCCAGGTGAAGGGCCCTTGAGCCAGCAGGATCAAGCAGGGTATGTAAAAATGGCATGTGAGCCGAGCCTTGAAGAAAGTCTGGGATCATAAGAGGGCAGGAGGAGGGGAGGGTGCATTTCAAGCAGGGGTCGGCCTGCAAAGGCACGGAAGTGGGAGATGAAGGCCAAATCTAGGGAAGAGAAAATGGGCTGGTTGGCATATGGAAGCAGCACATCCATGGCTGGAAGCTGGAACTGACTGGGAAGGGCTTTCACTGACAAGCCAAGCAGTGTGTATTTTATCCTAGGGAGCCCTTGATGGTTTTTGAGCTGGAGAGGGATGTGATCAAACTTGGGCTTTAGGAAGCTCTGTGGGGAATGTTTGGGGAGGGGAGAGAAGAGAAGCTAGGAGCCCAATTAGGAGGCTCTTCTAGTGTCCAGCAGAGAGGTGATCGGAGCCTGATCTGGGGCAGGGGCCGTGTGAATGGAGAGAAGGGGATGGATGTGAGAGAGGTCTACTTCTTTGGGGAGAATCAGTGACTCAGTAACTGACTGGCTACTTGATGTGAGGGACACCTCATCTACTTCATGCCAGACTCCCCTCTCCTTTTCAGCATCCCTTTGTCGGGAACCAAGAGCTCACTAACACAGCGGCCCACTTACTATACTAATGGGGATACCTTGTATCTGTGTTGTGTTGTGCCTTCAAGTCTTCCAGTTTCCACATACCACATGATACCAGGGAAAGAACCCTGGTTTCAAAGTCGGGAGACCCAGGTTCTAATCCTGCCCTCGTCACTCTGTGTGACCTTGGACGAGTCACTTGAACCTCAGTAAAAGGAGAGAGTTGAGCCAGATGATCTTCAAGACCTTTTTTTAGCACTAAGAGCCCATTGCTTTATTCATACTTGGGTCTTAAAATGAAAAATAAATAGGATAGAGGTTATTATCCCCAATTTATGGATGAGAAAGTTGAGGGTCAGAAATGTGGTAGCCTGGCCAAGGTCACTCAGTCACAGAGGGAGAGAGCTGGGACTGGAACCCAGGGTTTCTGATGTCGAGTCTAATGTGCTTCTCCTTGTTCTGCTGTTGGGAGGTGGAGGAGAGACTGAAGGGAAGTCCAGGACAAAGGACAGTAGACAGGTCATTTTAGGTCTCTGACACCTCTTCCTGATGCCCTCCCCCCCCCCTCGTCCATTCCCAGCCCCCCCAACCTGGAATTACTTCCTATTTATTTTGTATTGACTCATCCATGTCTGTGTAAGCTCCCTGAAGGCAGGCCTTATTTTCATTCTTGTCTATGTATGCAGAAGCCAGCATGGTGCCTCTAGATGAGGAGAATCCCTCTACCAAAGCAGGTGGCACCTCATCTGTGACCTTGAGTCTTAGGGAGCTGCCTAGGGCACCAAGAGATTAGGAGTACCCAGGGTCACACAGCCAGGATGGATCCAGGATAGGAAAACTTGAACCCAGATCTTCCTGGCACTAGCCACTGGACCATGAAACAAGTCATTCTCATCACCATTGACTCTCCTCTTGTGCTTTTCCCATTGTTGAATACCCAGCAGGTGTTAAATAAATGTTTGTTGGGTGGAGGCTGATTGGAATGTTAGCTTTTCAGCCCAATTTTAACCCAGAAAAGTCTGTCAGCAAATGTGACAGAGTCAGGTGGTGATGCTGAGAGGGCCAGGGACAAGGCAGGGCCGTCCCCTGGGCGTTCTAGCCAGTTGGGGAAGAGGAGATGGGCAGAGGAGGCAGGAGGGTCTGAGCAAGGGTGAAGGCAGAGGGAGCCGGGAGCCAAGGGGCAGGACCTTCACTTGACTCGAGTTTACTGTAGAGAGACGTTTTCCATTTTAATTTTTCTCAAGGGGGAAACTGGGAGGAGTTGTCCTTCTTGCCCCATCCCGTGCCCCAGAGCAGCTTGGGGGCTTCCCAGCTCCTTTTCCCCTTCTCTTCTGACCGTGGAAAAAAAGCCACATCACCAGTAACTGGGAACCAGTTAAAGGCGGGCCCTGTTAACAATTAACCGTAAACAACCAACATTTGGGTATTCTGGGCACCCTGATGGGGGCGGGGCGGGAATCCTGCTGGGCTTGTCTTGCTCAGGCTCAGCCTTTGGTGGAAACCGGGTCAGAAAGGCTGAGGTTCAGAAGGTTTGCTTTGCCTTGGGGAGTCAATAAGCCCTTTTCATATGCATTTATATATCTAGACATATGTATAATATCATTCTACATAACATTACATGTGGGAGTATGTGCATATATACATGTAGGTGGATAGAGGTATCCATACAAATCATATATACGCAATTCATGCTGGCTCTCTCCCTCTGACTCACTGCATCTGTCTCTGTTCTCTGCTGTTCTTTCCTGTCTCTGTGTCTCTGTATGTGCCTCTCTCCCCGCTCTGGTTCTTTCTTCTCTCTGCGTCTTCCTCTCTGTCATTACCGTCTGTGTCTCCTTTCCCTACGTGTATGTGTATATGATTTATATAGATATATAGACGCTCCGTCAATTCAAAATTAATTTCTCCTTTAGGTGGTTAATAGCATCATTTTTCCTCCTTTCCCTACTTCTTTCCCCTTCTCTTCCTCTTCCTCTTCCTCCTCTCCTTTTTCCTCCCCCACCTTCTCCTTCTCCTCCTTCCTCCTATTTCTCCTTCCCCTTTTCCTCCTCCTCCTCTTCCTCCTCCCATGATTACCGAAAGACCAGCTTCCCTCCCCTCTCCCCCGACCCTAGGAGGAGAAAAGAGTCCAGTTGGCCACCCCTCATGGAGGCTGCTTCCCCAGGGTTATCACAGAGCCCCGTGCCAAGGGTCCCTCCCTCCAGACGGCATGGCGGAGAGCCCCCTGCAGAGCTCTCTGGAGGGGGCAGCATCTCCCCAGAGGCCATGCTGAGGACCTCTCAGGCACAGCATGGGACTCTTAATCAGCGCCCCCCCACCCCCACCCCACGGCTGGCAATGCTGCCGTCTCTACCAGTGAAAACCCCAGACTCGCTCTCCTCTGTTCTGGTGGCTATTTTGACTGTTTAATGCTGCCTTTCCCCTACAGCCCCAAATTCTCTAATTCTGCGTTTATCCACTTCTTCCTAATGGTGCCTTCTGAACTGTCAGGTAGTGTTAAAAACACACATTAATATAAATTATAACCTGTCAGGCAGAAAGCCACGGGTTTCATCCCCTGCATGCAAACAGCCCTGGGGGACAACTGTTCAAAGAGCTATTTTTCTTTATATGCTCTCATTAAACAGGGGGTGGATCTGGCACCAGAGTGTGACATTTGCTGGGGTGAGGTTTTAGGGTAATCTTAACAATTAAAAAATGCAAGAGGTCTCCTAGGGTCAACAAGCCAGGCTGGTGTTTTCTCCTAAGGGCTCTCGAGGTGGGCAAGATCCTTATTAAGAAGAGGAATTCTGTCATTTCCACCTCACTGGGTTGAAGTATTTAGGTAGCCCAGGGAATAGACTGCTGGACCTGGAGTCAAGAAAACCTGAGTTCAAATCCAGCTTTCGACGCTTATTGGCTATGTGACCTTGAAAAGTCACTTAAAAAAAAAAACCAAAAACCTCCATTTGCTTCAATTTCCCCATATGTAAAATAGGAATAATAACAGCACTTACCCCCCAGGGATGTTGTAAGGATAAATGGGATGACATTTGGCACCATATAAGGGCTAACTGTTATTAGCCATCATGGGTGCAAGGCTTGAAGGTAGGAAAAAGCATTTATTAAGCAGGAGCAGGGCAGGTGGCAAGAGGTCCGGAGTGGGTGGATGGGTGGTTCTTCACATGGGCTCAGAGTCAATGGCTCAGGGGCCAGCCTTGTCCCTAGATCAAGATCCCAGGCCAGCCCTCACTGCCAGCCAGTGCAGACGCTTCCACTAAACAAGAGAATTCAGTGAGAAAAACTAGGCCTCTCGATACAGTTATTTAACATTATATAGACCAGAGGTGTCCAGATGGGGCCTGAGGGCTGCCCACAACATTCCCAAGTGCTTTTTATACAACTGGCAAATATTTAACAAAATAACTAAAAATACAATAAAACATGAATAATATGATTACTTTTTAAATGGAGTCAGCATGCAGCCTGTGGGGATCTTTATGTACAGGTTGGTGGCCCCCATCTTCAGCTTGGGCTCTGCACACCACTAACAGATATCATAAATCAAGATAAATAGCCCCACTGAGTCATACTCCAGGAGAGCCTCTTGATGCTTCCAACCTGGGGCCAGCAGTTCAACTCCTCTGGGCTTTGGTTACTTCATCTGTAAAATGGGGTGATGGTTTGTGTACTCCTACCCTACAGGGGTGTCCACTGTGAGGAAAGCCCTCTTTCCTCTGGAGAGTGTCATTGGGAGGCCGTGTGGCACATGTCCTACTGTCCCCCATGATTCAGAAGGAGTCCTGACCCCACAGGAGACCCAGGGGGTCACAGGGTAGGGGTCAGGATCTGAGGGGTAGGGAGGGTCACAAGATGGGAACCGGACCTGAGATTTCACTAGTATAGGAAATGCCCAAGCGAGGAAGCTCCCTCGACCAATGCAGGCTGGCACCTTCTCGGGCACACAGGATCTTACAGAGTTGTCAGGGGCCATGGAGTGACCTGAGTCCAGTGATTTGTCCAGGATCACACAGCCAGGACACATCAGAGGTAGACCTCCGGCCCGGGTCTCCCCAGTTCACAAGACCTGTTCTCCATCCGCCACACCAAGATGCATCTCATAAAATAGGTTATTAGACCTAAAGTTTTTGTTTCTCAACTTGTTCACTCAATAGACATTTGCTGAGCACAGGCTGGGTCTGGTGCTTGGAAAGACCCCAGCTAGTCCCTGTCTTCTCCGTCTGCGTGGGGCTTCCTCCCTGAGGTGTCACTAACAGGGCTCTGTTCTCCCTGCAGAGCATCCAAGAAATAAATGTGACAACAGTAAGAAATGCCCCAAGGATTTCTTCGCCTTTCAGATCTCCAGTGGAGCTGCCAATGTCGTGGGGCCCTCCATATGTTTTGAAGACAAGGTGTAAGTCTTTGATCAGCCCCTTCCCATCCCCAACACTGCAGCTGCCTCTTGAGCCAGGGGCCTGGTCTCACCTCTCTCTCCAGGTCTAGAACCACAGGCCTCCTGGGGCCGTCCGAGCACCACGGTCTCATGGCTATTTCAATGGGTCCGTTGGAGAATTCAGATTTCCAGTTACCAAATAAAGCCAGAAGACTGGTGAGGGAGTGGGGGAGGGTGAGCGGGTAGGAGTTATAAGAATGGTCTGGATTTTCCCACCAAGGGAGATCACCTGAGAGGGTGGCCCAGAATGAGAGCCAGATTATGGGTGGTGAGTAGTGTCTGTTGTACTTACAAGGGGTCACTTGTTTTGGGGTGTTGGCCAGTCAGTTAACAATACATAGGATGAAGACTTAGAAGAGACTTCAAAGGCCATGGAATCCAAACTCCTTATTGTACTGAGGCATAAAATGTTCAGTGACTTAACCAGGTTCCTACAGCCAGTGAATGCCTCAGGCAGGATTCGAACCCTGGTCTTCCTGACTCCAAGCCTTCATTCACTGTGCCACTGGTTACCTAACAGTGATTAAGTTGAACAAATAGTTCCTGGGTTAAATGCCCAGAACTGGAAAAGGGACTATGTCGGAAACCCCTCAGAAAACCTCCCCCCATATACTCCCCAAACGCCACATGCACTAAAGAACTAAATACAAGAACTAAAACTAATAAAACCTTGGCTTAAACTTAACTTGGGAGGGGGGGGCAGCTAGGTGGTGCAGTGGATAGAGCACCGGCCCTGGAGTCAGGAGGACCTGAGTTCAAATCTGGCCTCAGACACTTAACACTTACTAGCTGTGTGACCCTGGGCAAGTCACTTAACCTCCAATTGCCTCACTAAAAAAAAACAAAAAAAAACCCTAACTTAAGTGAAACACAAGTTTTCATTTCAGAACATATTGTCCTGACCAGAAGGAACTTTCTCTTATAAATGAAGGCAAAGATCAGAGAAGATGCTGGCAAGGGATAGCTTTGTGACACATTCCACCAGAGGAGTTAACTACCCTCTTGTTTTCAGTCTTTGGCCCCTGAAACCCTGGGCCTTGGTGAGATAGAGCCAGGGCCTGGAACTGTGGTTTCTCTGCTATTGGGAACTCCCAGGTGAGGGCGCTCCGTTTTACCAGTGCAGGTTGGCATGGTCAGTCTTAGAGAGTTGCCATGAGCGCAGAGAAGGTAGGGGACTAGCGTCAGAAGTGAAACCTGAATCTAGCTCTGGCTGGCTCCAAAGTCAGTTCTCTTGTGCGAGATGGAGAGAGAGCTGATTGTCCCCACCACTGATTATGTCTGGGCAGGGTGTCCTTTTGTCTTGCTGTCTAATGAGCTGGCCTGGAGGCTTCTAGGAGGACACACCCATGGCCAGGCTCCGTCTGCACAGGTGTCTGCCATTTTGTCCTCGCTGGCATCTCCAGGGCTGCTCCCAGTGCTGGTTTAGGTCCACGCTAAGGTTGCTGGCTCTGTTTTTTTCTTCCTTTCCCCAGGCTCATGAGTGGTGTGAAAAATAACATTGGGAGAGGACTCAACATTGCATTGGTGGACGGTGAGTAACTGATCAGCAAGTGTTGATTAAGCGCCTACTGTGTACTCAAGGCTGGGGGGGGGGGGCAGGTTGGGAGGGAAGACATGGTCCCTACCCTCAAGCAGATTTTAACCTAGACCCATAGATATCATTTATAGAACTCTTAGAAGTTTGCCAAGTGCTTTACAAATTACCTCTTGTTTGGTCCTCACAACAGCCCCGGAAGTAGGTGCCTTTTAATGATGAGGAACCTGAGGGTCAGAGAGCTTTCGTGATTTCTCTGGAGTTGAACCGTCCTAAGTGCCAGTGGCTGAATTTGAATCTATGTCTTGACGACTCCAAGCGTGGGCTTGTTCCGGGAGGCAGTCGGTGTTATTTTACAAATGAGGAAACCGAGTCTCAGAGAGGTGTATTATGACGACCCCCAACTCTTTAAACTGCTGTGGGGGAGGGAGAATCATACAATCATAGCATTTGAGTCACAAGGGGCCCTTAGTGGTCATCACACCCACCTCCCTCATTTTACAGATGAGGGAACTGAGGGCCAGAGCTCTCTTCATTCTTCCACCAGACCTCCCCCGGAACAGATCTTTGTTTCACGGCCGCTTCCCCTGCCAGATAAACACCGCCCCCCCCCCCCCCCCCCGCCAGGTGTCTGCAGATGGGGGAGGGCACGGGTTCAAGGAGGAGGCTTTGACCCAGCTCTCCTCGCCCCGCCAAGGAAGCTCCGGTTCCCAGCTTCCCTCCCAGACCCAAGGCAAGTTCGGGCTCAGTTCAGAGATAGCCCGCGTTCTAAGAGACGCGGGGGCCGCCCTCATTCCAAATCGGAGCTCGGGGCGGCAACAAAGCCCAGGGAGGATGACCGAGTGGGTCTGGAGTCTGTGCAGAGGCAGAGCGTCGGCTGCAGGGGAGGCAGGGGAACCCAGGCCCAGCCCAGGCTGAGAGAATGGACGGGCGAGGACCTAGAGCCGCACCCCATGGTCCCAGAGTTGTTCGTTGGTGTCCAGCGGAGATCCCCAAGCTTCCCCTCTGACCGCTGGGGCAGGGGTCAAAAGATGGCATATGGCAGAACATCTTTTCCTCTTCAATCATTTCCCTCCCTTCTGTTACTTACTCCCTGTGGGATCATGGGCAATTACTTGTACCTGCTGAGCCTCAGTCTCCCCATCTGTACCATGAGCAGATTGGCCTCTGGGGGTCTCTTCCAGCTCTAGGTGTGAGGTCCGGTGACTAGGGTGAGTGGCTAGAAGATGTCACCGGCTAATTGGTGTTCAGGGGGAAGGGAGCATTGGCCCGGTGCTTCTCAGGGGAAGTCAGTGTAACCCCATTCCTTTAGAGTGGCTGCGGGATGACGAAAAGCCATCCCGGCCTCCCCTCCTGCTCAGAGGCAGCAGGACCCAAGGAGAGCGCCTGGGATGTCATGCCTGGCCTAAGGAGGGGAGACAGGAGGAGAGAGAGGGAGGGAAGGAGAAAAGAAATCGCTTTTATTACCTAAGAAGACTCTGCAGAGAAAGACCAACATTTCTCTAAAAGATTCAGTGAAGCGTGTTCCGAGGACTTGTAGCCCATTAACTCTGAGGGGGATTATGATGGATCGATATAGGGGGAGAGGAGGCTGGAGAGAATTATGGGAGGCAGCCTGTTGTTGAAGAAAGAGCCCAGGAATGGAGCTGGGAGCACAGGCCCTTTGACGTCAGAGGCCAGCTCCAGTACTTACTGACTATGTGACCCTGGGTCACCTGAACCTCTGTGAGCCTCAGTTTTCTCATCTGTAAAATGAGTTTATATTACATAGAGAGATTTCTCCACTCACACACACATACACACACACACACACATACACACACACACATACACACACATTATATAACATACACACATGTGATATACTTTAAAATATATGTCATGTCATTTAAAATATATCACATATATTTTAAAATGTATTATGTAATTAAAAACCTATATCATAGGTTTTAAAATATGTAATGTGCATATATAATTATAGTTTTACATGTTATATATTTTAAATATATAATATGCATGTATAACACATTTTAAAATATATTAAATACAGTATTTATATATTTAAAATATTATATAGATATAGATAGTTAAACTGGGCCTGGAATTTCCTTGTATGAGGAGCTCCCAGTGAAGAATTTCCTTTATCTATTTGAATGATCAACAACTTCTCTGCAAAGGGAGTGTTAGACAACTCACAATTCCATCGGACCAAAGATGAACTATGCCACCCCTTGCCAACAGAGTCACTCCCATTTTCTCTGTCCTTCTGGCTGGGCAAGCTTCCACTCTCATCCCTCCAAGCCCAGTTTTGTCTCCTTGGGAGTTAGGGACTCGCTGCCACCTATAACCCACAGCTGCAGCCGCACAGGTGCCCTTGGAAACACCTGCTCCCTCCCTCACCCCAGCTCCCCACCCCGCCTCCCTGATCACCTCATGGTTGATCCGCGAGATGACATTTGTTAGATTAGATAGCCAGACAGGTGGATGAGTAGATGGATGGATAGATGATAGATAAATAGACATGACAGACAATAGATAGATAGGTGAATGAATAAATAGATAGATAGGTAGATAATAGACAGGTAGATGAATAAATAGATGGATAGGTAGATGATAGACAGACAGGTGAATGAATAAATAGATGGATAGGTAGATGATAGACAGACAGACAGGTGAATGAATAAATAGATGGATAGGTAAATGATAGACAGACAGGTGAATGAATAAATAGATGGATAGGTAGATGATAGACAGACAGACAGGTGAATGAATAAATAGATAGGTAGATGATAGGCGAATGAATAAATAGATAGGTAGATGATAGACAGGTGAATGAATAAATAGATGGATAGGTAGATGATAGACAGGTGAATGAATAAATAGATGGATAGGTAGATGATAGGTGGATGAATAAATAGATGGATAGGTAGATAGGTAATGGATGGATGGGTGGGTGGCTCCTTTAGCAGGTGACCCATCTTTCCCCCTAGCCTTCCCCCTTGGCCTTCTGATACTTGCTGGATTTTCCAAGGCCACAAGACAGGTCTGGGAATCTGTTCCCTATGATGTGAGACGTTCTCCTCCTCAACAAGCAGTCATGGTGCACACTGGGTAGGGTGCACTTCCTTGACCAGAAGCCAGCCCAGCCCCATACAGTTAAGGGAAATGTGGCTGAGTCGTATTTCCTCACAGAAGCACTGTGTGCAGTGTACAGAGTCCCACAGTCCTGTGAAAGGCTTGAAGATGTCAGGTCAGATGAATAATAACAGCTCACATTTATATAGCACCTACTGTGTGCCAGGCACTGTGCTAAGCACTTTATCATTATCTCATTTGATCCTGAGAAATAGGTCTTCTTTATCCCCATTTTACAGATGAGGAAACTGAGGCAAACAGAGGGTGACTTGCCCAGGGTCACACAGCTAGTGTTTGAGGCCAGATTTCAGCTCAGGTCTTCCTGACTCTAGGCCCAGCACTCTGTGCACTGTCACCTCCTAGCTGCCCACCATCAACTCCTTGAGGGCTGGGATTGTTTTATTGTCATTATATTCTGTATCAGAAACTGTTGATGCAGTGGATAGAGGTTGTGCCTAGCATCAGGAAGACCCGAATTCAAATGCCCCTCAGACATTTAGTAGCTGTATGACCCTGGTCAATTCACCTAACCTCTGTTTGCTTCAGTTTCATCAATTGTAAAATGGCTATAGTAAGAGCACCCGCCTCCCAGGGGTGTGAAATGAGTAAAGAGTTTAGCATAGTACCTGACACACAGTAGGTGCTATATAAATGCTTAACTCTTTGTATCCTGGTACACAGTAAGTGTTTAATAAATGCCCATGGGTTTGGTTATCATTGTATCTGCTGAAGCGATAGTCTGCCGAAAATCAAACATGAAGAGTAGGATAGGCCTTATCCCTGGACCTCGCTAAAGTCCTTCAGATGAGTTGCAGGAGGATACAAATAAGCAATAACTCATGCAGACTCTCGGTGAGAGGAAGGGCTATAACCACTGTAAGCATTCGCATAACATGACATAGAATGAACTCCCTGGGAAAAACTGGCCCGGAGCCGCCGGCCAGAATGGGTGGCCCTGGGACGGGACGGGTTCCAGGCTGCACGGAGGAGGAAATGTCTGCTGTGAAAGCCGAGATCCACCAGAGTTTATGAGTATTTGAGATTTGCAAAGAGTTCTCCTCATTGCCGAGACCCCGTGAGCCCTCGACTGCCCATGCCTTGGGGCTGGGGGATTCTCTTTGCCAATCATCACAGGCACAAAGAATTCCATGCCCTCGGCTTCCATCCCCCACCTAAAAGTTCCTGCAAAGTAATTGGAAACTTCCCAGTGCGTTGGGGATCACCCCATCCCCTCGACAACACCCCCATCTAGTGGAGGCCTGGAAGACCAGCAGTCTAGTCTATTGTGCCCTGAGGAGGATCTGGTTAGCGCCTCGTTCAGGGCTCCATTTCCTAGGACTTTGTAGGTTTAGAGCAGGAAGCAGGAAGAGATCGTTCCACCTCCCCTGGTCTTACAGATGAGGAGAGTGAGGCACGGAGACGGGGAAGGGCTGGTGGTAAGGAGGAGAGTCCAAAGTAAACCTTTGGCTCCAGGTTTGGTGCCTTTTCCCACTTAGTCAGAAAGTCCCTACTGTGCTGAGCACTGGAGACACAAAATCAAAAATGAAAGGAATCCTGGCCTCAAGGAACTTCCGCTCTATCAGACGCCCTGCCCCGATTGTCCTCTATTCCAAACCCAGCCACCGGAGGTCCTTGGATAAGGACAGACTGAACGGGGGCTCTTTCTACACCATATTTATTTGTCTTTTTAGGGGCTTTTGCAGATGGCTTGCTATAAAATTAGGAGTTATCCATCTGGAGCTAGAAATAACCTCACTGACCATCCACCCATTTTATAGATGAGGAAACAGCCAAGGGAGCTTCATAGAAAATGCTTGCTGATTGGGTCATCACCTTTTTATCCACGTAAGCAAGCGTCTGCCCGAAAATCAAACATGGAAGAACAATAAATGGCAGGAGAGGACCTTGCCCAACCTTACAAAGTTAATAAGCATGAGAGGTGACATATAAACCCATACCAAGATGCCTCCCTCCACTCTCTGACTCCCTCACAGGAGCTGTGTATAGGGATAATGATAACTGACATTTGCATGGGTCATTAAGGTTGGCAAAGGCTCATTTGGTCTTCCTAACAATCTTGTTAGCTATTATCATTATTATCCCCATTTTCCATATTGGGAAACTGAGGCTCAAAGAGGTTAACAGGCTTGGTCAGGTGAATAGGCAGGTATTATTATTATTATCTCCTTTTTCTGTATGGGGAAACTGAGGCTCAAAGAGGTTAACAGGCTTGGTCAAGTGAATAGGGAGGTATTATTATTATTATCTCCATTTTCCATATGGGGAAACGGAAGCTCAAAGAGGTTAACAGACTTGGTCAGGTGAATAGGCAGGTATTATTATTATTATCTCCATTTTCCATATGGGGAAACTGAGGCTCAAAGAGGTTAACAGGCTTGGTCAGGTGAATAGGGAGGTATTATTATTATTATTATCTCCATTTTCCATATGGGGAAACGGAGGCTCAAAGAGGTTAACAGACTTGGTCAGGTGAATAGGCAGGTTTTCCTGATCCTGTTGCCAGCACTCTATCCATTATGAGCCTAGGTTCAAAGCCCACTTCCAGTGTGTACTACCTCTATGACCTTTGGCAAGTGACTTGACCTTGGTCTCTGAGGCCCCTGCTAATTTCAGATCTATGGCTCCCAATACTATTACAAGCCTACATTCACATCTGCAAAAGTCTTTGAAAGGAGAAGGATGTAGTTGCAGGAGAGACCCCATTTGTCTTACCCCAGATCAAGAACCAGATAGTCCCTTAGTTTGGAATGAAGAGTATAAGCCGACCCACCTCCCGACTCAAGGAGCACGAAACACCCTCTTCTGGACTTGGCTGATGTGGAAGTTTGTGTTGCTTGACTATGTAGATTAGTTTCAAAGGTTTTGATATTTTTTTTCTCCTCCCATTGAGGGATGGGGCAGAGAAAATAAATGCTCATTAGTTGCACAAAATTGTAAAGAAAAGCATACGCAGGGGGCGTAGTATCTGAACATAAACTCATTGAGGTCAGGATCTGGATCGTTTTTTGGTTTTGTCTTTACATCTCAAAAGATGTCCCTTTCCAGCCAGATCTCCCCTTCCCTTCCAGATCTCAAAGCAAAAGACAGATGGAGTGTGTAATAGGCTGTCTGGTTCTGAGTCTCCCTCAGGTAAAACTTTCTAGGGGAGTCTTAATGAGCACTGGCAAATACCAGAGACTCCCAGGGAAATTCTGATCTCAACAGACACAAGTGAATCCATCAAAAATGGCACCTACAACTTGAGAATCTACAGACCCACAAAGAAAGCATCCCCCCCACCCCCAGCCCCCCACAAAGAAGACAGTTAGGCTGTAAATTAGTCTATGTCTCCCAGGGTCCCGTGGGCTACTTTGACACGAGATTAAGCCAACGACCAGCTTAATCCTTAAACTCAAGTCAGAGAAATGAGAAGGGAAAGAGAAATGAAGATCAGACCAGGCCCCTGGCTTGAGAGAAAGGGAGAGAATCAAGAGAGAGGGAGGAAGAGGAAAAAGAGGCAGCTGCCCTGATTGAGAACCAGACACTCTGTGTAGCTGGGAGCCAGAGAGAAAAAAGGGGGAAAGTGTTTCAGGGGCATGGGGAGGGGGAAACAGAGAAGAGGAATAGAAAGAGACAGAGAGATAGGGAGAGACAATAAATAGTAGGATAGGGCCTTGCCCAGGCTTACGCAGATAATATGCATAGGTGGCAAAGGAGCCGGGGAAAGACAGACAGACAGACAGAGATGGGGAGGGAGCCAACTTTGCTCCTGCTGTTTCCAGTCAGGCTTTGGGGTCCTGGCTCTTCCACTCACTATATGTGAGTCTCTGGACAGGTCACCTCCTCTCTCCAGGCTTCGGTTCCCCCATCTACAAAATGAGGGGGTGGCACTGGATAACCTTTGACACCCCTTCCAGCCCTAGATCTGGGATCCTACTAGCTCTTGGCTTTCCCTCTGGCTCAGCTGCCTCGGAGCGTGGGAGACAGCATCATACCTTCTGTATGACAGGTTCTTAGCTAGAGTTAAGGGTCATTTTGGAGGTGGGAGGGGTGCTTTGGAAGGACAAGCCAGTCCCTTAAAATTGAGAAGGCCAACAACAAGAGGCCATCCCCCCATCTAGTCACAAGGACCTTTGTTGTCTCTTCTACAAGACTGTTCTGGATGGGCCAGGGGTGCAGGTGGGGATATATGGGATGGATGGGTGGGTGGAGGGAGGGAGGGAGGGAGAGATGGATGGACAGACAGATGGATGGAAGGATGGATGGGCAAATAACTCCATTCAAGGTAGCCAGAAGGCCCCACCTAATGAGCAAGGCCAGTTACATTTCCTATCAGCTCTGCCTGGCATGTCACCCGACGCTGTTTTCACTGATGTCGCAGTTTAAGCCTGGGTTATAGGGAGGTAATCATGACTGTGTTTTCATTCCTACCCTTAGGAGTAACAGGAATTCTCAAGAAATACCAGTACTTTGATATGTTCTCCGGAGGTAAGTATTCACTTTCATATTTAAATTAATATTCTCCAAAAGGTTGTCTGGTGGACTATGCTGGTGATGGGGGAATACATTGGAGCAGTGATAACGGGTGTTTCTATGGCACTTTCAAGTTTGCAAAACACTTCTTAAATGGCATACCCTGTGAGGCAGGTGCTACGGGTATTATCACCTTCTACAGATGAAGAAACCAAGGGTTAAATGACTTAAGCTCAGAGTCTTTCATCTCAGCTAATACATTTGAGATTTGGCAGGATTTGAACATGGGTCTTCCTGACTCCAAGCCCAACACTAACCGATGTGTCCCATTGCCACTTCGTGGAGCAGAAATTATTTTTAATTTGTAAGAAAAGCCTTTCCCCTCTCCCTAAATGCTAGCGCCTTCCCCCTGACATTATCTCCAATTTCTCTTATCTATAGCTTGTCCATAATTGTCGACTTGTTGTCTCCCCAGCACTTAGCACAGTACCCAGCGTGTAGTAGGTGCTTGATAAATGCTCATTTATTGATTGACTGCTCACTGAGTTAGGAAGCTAAGACATCCATTGAGAGGCATCCACTGCCTAATAGAGAGCTGGTCTTGGGAGCTAGGAAGACCTCACTTCAAAATCTTGCCTCACACACTATTACAAGCTGTGTGCTACTGACAACCCATCAGTTGGGCAATAGACAATTATTAAGTGCCTACTGTTAGCCAGGCACTGTGGTATTATTGTAATTAACATAGAAATTAGCATATGATATGAAGGGAATGGAATGGGAGAGAGACCTTCCATAGGTTGGAGGGGGGTGGGCCTGAAATGGGCTGGGGCCTGTGTAAATATGGAGAAGGGGGTAGATAGGAGAGATGAACCCAGAGGACTCAGGAGTTGACTGGTTCACAAGGAAGAGGGAGGCGTCCGGGATGATTCTGACATTTGGAGACTAGAGAAGTATGCTGAGGAGAAGAGGCAGGAAGAAGGTGCATTCCATCAGAGTCAGTCAGCAAGCACTCACTAATCACCTCCCATGGACCAGGCTGGGCACTAAACATCGGGGATACAGAGAAAGACCGGAAGATAGTGCCTGCCCTCAAGAAGCTCACAGTCTAATGGGGGAGGTGACACACAAATAAATAAGCAGGTCCATAGGAGATGAAGATGGATTAAATAGAAGGAAATCTCAGAGGAACCTGGAAGGGATTTGTGAGGCCGTCGACTCTAACTTGAGCTTAAAGAACTCCCAACATTCCCTCAAACGATTTCCAGAAAGCAGGTGGTTCAAGGATCCCCATTTTCCAGGAAATGGAACTAAGGTTCTTAAAGGAACTGTGGTTCTGAAAAATTAAGTGACATCACTAAACCAAGTAGAATTTGAACCCGGGTGTCGGACTCCAACTCCAGCTCACTCTCCACGGCCACACCCTCTTAGATGAAGAGTGAGCGTGGCCTTAGCGGATGGGAATAAAGCTTTTTGAGCTGGCCCCTACGTGTGACTTCATCCAAACTCCCAGTGTGTAAACTCCATCCCCCGGAGCACATCGGCACTCTTGTCCCACCTTGTCTCAGACAGTTTCCCTGGAGGCGGTGAGCGGTTAAACAGTTTGCCCGAAATGCCATAGGTACTCAGGTCTTCTGGACTGCCTGGCTGTCCCCCCTCCACTGTGATGCACAGTAACATAGAGTAATGCCCATGTACTCCAGAGCATTATTCTCTTTGAAAGAGTGAATGAAGAAGGATTTATTAAGCACTCGCTGTATGTGAAGCACTGGGCTGCAAATGGGAAAAGCCAGAGAGACCCTGCTCTCACAGGAGCTCATATTCTAATTGGGGGAAACAACACCTAAAAGACAGATAAGCTGCAGGGCAGATGGAAGGTTCCCCCGATAGCTATCCACAGCTTGCTTTGCATATAGTTGTTTGCACTTTCTCTCCCCCGTTAGACTGGAAGCTCCTTGAGAGCAGGGACTGTCTTTTCCCTCTTTCCAGATCCCCAGGGCTTAGCACAGTGCCTGACACATAGTAGGTGCTTAATAAATGTTTATTGATTAAAAGTTCCAGAAACCAGGGGCAGCTAGGTGGTGCAGTGGATAGAGCACTGGCCCTGGAGTCAGGAGGACCTGAGTTCAAATCCGGCCCCAGACACTTAACACTTACTAGCTGTGTGACTCTGGGCAAGTCACTTAACCCCAATTGCTTCACTTAAAAAAAGAAAAGTTCCAGAGACCTCAGGGCAAAGAGACAGTAGAGTTCGTGGCAGGGTGGATGGTAAGAGCAGGCATTTCTCTCTCATTGAGAAGAAATGAGGTTGTTGGCTTGAACCAGGCTATCTTCACAGTACTATCCTTGGTTCTTTCTACCAGAACATAACAGTAAGGTCACACTAGAACATTTGAAACTTACCCCTCCCCTGCATTGTAACAAAAGCCCTTCTTTTTTTCTTTTTTCCTTTTTTTCCCCCCAAGGCAATGAGGGTTAAGTGACTTGCCCAGGGTCACACAGCTAGTAAGTGTTATGTGTCTGAGGTCGGATTTGAACTCAGGTCTTCCTGACTTCAGGACCAGTGCTCTATCCACTGCGCCATCTAGCTGCCCCCAAAGCCCTTCTCCTTAATGATGATTCTCCCAAAGAGGGAGAAATATAGAGCACCCCAAGCCCATCTGTGGGTCCATGGCCCATTCCTGGTCTTCAGAAAGATCCCAAGGTTGGCTCAACCCTTCCATTGGTTAGATCAAAGACACCAACCATTCTCCTCCAGGTACCTCAGCTTCCCCATTTGTATCTGATATAATCCAACCTAATATTTATTAAGCACCTTCTGCCTGACAGAGATAGAAAGATTGTTTAAAAACCTGGTCATTTCCTCAAGAAACTTACATTCCAACCCATTAAAAATGAGTGCCTACATGATCATTGAATCAGGGATTGAACATAACAACAAAGGAAGGGAGAGGCAGGTGTTTGGAGTGGCTAGAGAGCAACCTCAGAATGGAGAGGACATGGTTCAAGGCCCACTGACACGTACTGGTTTAGTGACTCCTGGCAAGACATCTAACCTCACAGCATCCTGGCCAGCTGCAGAATAATTGCAATTTTCACTGGTAAAGGAGGAAGGTTTTGTTTTGTTTTGTTTTGTTTTAACTGATAGTTGCCTATGCCAATAAAATCAGATTTAATTTTTTTAGAAAACAAAGAGTAACCATGGGGGAAATTGTTTTCAGAAATGGAAGGGGCAGCTAGGTGGCACAGTGGATAAAGCATCAGTCCTGAATTCAGGAGGACCTGAGTTCAAATCCGGCCTCAGACACTTGACACGTACTAGCTGTGTGACCCTGGTCAAGTCACTTAACCCTCACTGCCCTGCAAGAAACAACAACAGCACACACACAAAAACAAAACAAAAACAGAGAGATAATTATAAAAAAATAAAAAACTAAGGGCCAAGAAAGCACATCAGCCATATCCCTAGAATGCCTTGGGGACAAAGGGCATAATAAACCATTGGCCATCTAAACGACTTCTCCCTCCACCCAGCAGATGGATTTTCTAGGTAGATGGAAATCCGCTTCCTCCTTTGCCTCTTTTTTGTATCTCCAGTGCTTGGCCCAGGGCCTGGCACATAGTAGGTGCTTAATAAATACTGATTGATCGATTATTTAAATGGAGAGAGAAGCCCAGGGCTAAGGCTTGGGGTAAGCAGGGCTGGTGGCCGTGACTGTCATGGTACATCGGTAAGACAGGCTGCCAGAAACAAGGAAGTGTGCCCCAGCCGAGGGGAAATGCTTGGCACACAGAAAGCACTTGGCCTTCCATCTGTTCATGCAGAAAGATTCCCTTTCCTCAGAGCTGCTGAACTTGGCGCTGACTCTCAGCATCCTTCACATTCTACCTTCCCAGGTTGACCACCAGTCGAGGAGAGGAGGTGGGAGGGAACATGGTGCCGCTCCCAGGGGCTGTAGAGCAACATTCATTAACCTTAGCCGGCCGCCTTCATAGGCTGCACTCGGGTTTGCAGAACAAATACAGTCCATTGATCCTGGGGAATGGTTCCCTGCGGAGAGGAACAAAACAACCCTGACTGCAGAGCTTTCTTTTCCTTGCTCGTCTCTTACAAAAATTGGCCCCACTTTTGCTCCCTGTAGGAGGGCCTGGACACCCCCAGGAAGGGCCTGTCTTATCCTTTGGACTCAGCATTTCCATCGCAACCACCTCTGACCGTTTGCAGGGAAAGGTTCCCCTTGAGAGAGAGAACAAACAAGCATCACTGTGCAGAGTCTGTGGACCCAAAAGGATGAAGCTTTTAATGTGATAAGGAAGCTACTGCTGACCGGCTTGCTTTAAAGATAAAAAATAATAACTAACGTGTACACAGCTCCTTCATATTGGCGCAGTGCCTCACATGGGACCTCATTTGGCCAGTGGGAGATAGACGTGTTCCTCAATGGACCATTTGGGGAAAACATCCACAACATCTGGACTTAACCTGGCTCTGCTTCCGCTACCTGTGTGACCTTGGGGGACGTCCCTTCACCTCTCTGGGACTGTTTCCTCATCTGTAAAATAAAGAGGCTGGACTCCAAAACCTGGCATCCTAAGATCCCGGGGCAGCTGTCTACAGATAAAAGTCCATTGGTATTCTCGAGGTCCTTCTTGGCTGCCAGCCCCTTTCTAAACTGTGGCCAAGCCTTCCAGATACCCCCCAGCTGTCCTCTGTGAAGGTGCGGGCTGTGAGGGAGGAAATATTGTCACTCCAAAAAGTTGGCTTGAGTTCAAATCCTGACTCTTACACTCACCACCTGGGCGTGCCTCAGTTTCCTCAGCTGTAAAATGAAAGGGTTGGATAAGATGGCTTCTGGGGTCTCTTTCAGATCTAGAGATTTGACTCTTCTCTTTTTAGATGATTCACCAGCAAGGAGGTACTGGTCAGGTGGGGGGAGGAGGGGGTGGAGAGTTTGAAAATAGGAACTTTTGAAAAAAGTAAAAAAAGAAAAAGAAAATAGGAACTTTTGAGTTAATAGTACCCAATAGTAGAGCTAAAGGGGGTTGTGATTGTTTTAATTTTTTAAAGCACTTCCTTCCCATGGAGACAAAGAGGGAAATGGTTTTCAGGGTAGAGCAGTATTTACTTACTTGTATAAATGTCACATCCCCAGGAGAATGTAAGCCTCTTGAGAGCAGGACCTGTTAACTGAAGTGAACAAAAAACCTTCAGTTTTCAGAAAGCCATTTGCTGGGCCAAGAAAGACCCAGACTTCATCATCCAGTGAGTAACTTGATGAAATGGGTGATGCTTACTCAGTTCAATTAGACAGTTGGCACTTTATTAAGCACCAACTATATGCCGTGGTATCCGTGGCCTGGAAAGTCATTTAAATTTTCGATGTCCAGCCAACTCTACTATGACAGATATCTTTAACCTGGGGTCTCTGAACTTTTTTTTTAAGATTTGGATAACTGTAGTTTACTATAATTGGTTTCCCTTGTAATCCTCTGTATTTTAGTTTGTGAATGGCATTCAAACCCTAGCTCTGACATTTACCACAAGCATGACACTTAGTCAATCACTTAAACTCTCTGAGCCTCAGTTTCCTCATCTGTAAAGAGTATTCTGAAAAGATCCATAGGCTTTACCAGTCAGTAGCATTTATTAAGTGCCTACTGTGTGCCAAGCATTGGGTTCAGTGCTGGATTACCAAGGGGGTCTATGATCCAAAAGAGGCCAGTAAGCTGCAAATCGGGCACCAGTCAAGAGAGATTCCTCCCTGGAAATTCTTATGCCAATTAAAATTCAGGTCCAGACCCCTCCTTCTCCAAATAAAATAAATGTGCCTAGCCCTGTGCTGCGCCTTGAGAAGACAAAGCAACACAGTCCCCTCTCTCGCGGTGTTTAAAATCCAATGGAGAGAAGCAGGGGGAAGCAACGATGTACGCAAATAATTCCATTCAGGACCTACTAGGTACCAAGCACTGTCTCAAGTGCTGGGCATGGAGAGATTTTAAAAACATCACTGTCAGAGTTAGGACCTGAATCCACGTCCATCACTCCAGGTCCATCCTTTTTGCATTCTCTCCCTTAGATTTTGAACAAAATTTGAAAAATAAATAGAATTTTGAATTCCTGCCCTCAAAGGGCAGTTGGGAGACAGAGGGTGACTATACAACATTTATTCAAGTAAGTCAATGCCAGTACAAAGTGATTTCAAGAATCGAGAGTGAGAGAAGGCTGAATGGGATCTGGAGTGAAGGGAAGGTCCCAGGGGCTCCCAAGAAATCAGGAGAGGGAGGCAGTTCTGAGCAGAGGGCATCGAGGAATGCTGCATGGAGGAGAGAACACCTGCACTGGGACAGATTTTTTTGTACAAATAGGTCTTTTTCTCTTCTGGGGGATGTCTTTGGGATATAAACCAAGTCATGGTATTGCTGGATCAAAGGGTATACACAATTCTATAGCCCTTTGGGCACGTTTCCAAATGGCTCTGCAGAATGGTTGGATCTCTTTCACAACTCTACCAACAGTGGATTAGCATCCGAGCTTTCCCACTGGGGCCTGAAGGAAGGAAGAGGAGGTGGTCAGCACATGCGGAGAAAAAGGGTGGGCTTCATGCCCAGCATCTGATAAATGCAAAATTGCTTCATTTTTTTTTTTGGTCGGGCAGTGAGGGTTAAGTAATTTGCCCAGGGTCACACAGCTAAGTGTCAAGTGTCTGAGACTGAATTTGAACACAGGTCCTCCTGAATCCAGGACCAGTGCTTTATCCACTGTGCCACCTAGCTGCCCCCTTCTTCACTTATTTTTTTTTAATGGCTGCTGACATGGTGCGGGGAAGGAACCTTCTAAGGGATGAGCAGTTCTTGTCACAAAGGGATAGGGATTGGGGGAGCAATGGGAAAGACCTCAAAACTCCCCTCCCTAGGGAAGGTTTCCTACAAGAATCATCAGTTTCATAGCATCTCAAGTGGGAAGGAGCCCTAGAGCTTATCTAGTCCAACCCGCCCCCCTTTTACAGATGGAGAAACCGAGGCCCAGGTTCACCCTGACAAGTAGGTTGCAGAGTCAGGATTTGAATCTGGGTCTTCTGACACCAAACCCAGTTCCCTTTGCACTATACCCACCCTGTTTGGTTTGGTTGCTAAACGTAGGGAGGCATTTGAAGAAACTAAGAAACTAAATTGTCTTGGAAACTTGTATTTCTAGTGAGACCCTAGAGTGGAAAGCGGGAGTTTTTTCTGTCTGTAAGAGTAGAGAGAGTGCCCAGAGATGGGAAAGAGAGCAAGTGCTTAAGTAGCTAGAATGTGTGCCTAACCTCTGCCTTCTTCTTGTTGGGTTTTCCCCCCTCCGACAGATATTAACACTTTACTGAAATTCCTAAAAGAAATTCCAAAGAGCACCCTCGTGCTGGTGGCTTCATTCGATGACCCGGGCACAAAGTAAGTACGAAATCACTCAGCATCCCGCCAGATGATCCATTCTGCAAGGCAGCTTTTGGGTCCTCCTTGGTCCCCCTTTGAGGTCATCCCTATAAATAGACTGCCTGGCTGCCTCCCCCTTTGAACAGAACCCCAAGTCGGAGGTCCCTCCCCTCCCTTCCCCTCCCCTCCCCCTCCCCTCTCTTCTCTTCCCTCTCCTCCTCTTCCCTCCCCTTCCTCCCCCCTCCTTTCTCCTTCACCTTCCTTGAGCCTCAGACAACACCTCAGGACCTCTTTCTTATAGCACAGGGCAGGTGGCAATTATAATTCGTTGTAGGGATTGGCACGGGGTTCTCAATGCCGTCCTTAGCGCAGTTGTGTCCTGTCTGGAGACATGTAATCACCTGTGCTGGGCAGTGACAGGGTTCTGTTATCTTCTCTTTTGACTTTTCAGATTGAACCCAGAGGCCCGAAAGTTGCTCACAGAATTAGGAAGCACACACGCACAAAACATCGGCTTCCGGGACAGCTGGGTCTTCTTAGGTGCCAAAGACATCAAGGACAAAAGCCCCTTTGAAGAGGTACACTCCCATATTGTTTGTCTGAGGCTTCCTGGGAGGGAGTTGCTGCTAGAACAGAGAAGCAGGATGGGACAGTGGGAAGAGCCCTGGTGTTAGAAGACCCGGATTCAAATCCTGCCTCTGATGCTTACAATTTGTGTGACCTTGGGCAAGTCACTTAACCATTCTGGCCCTTCTGGCCTCATTTTTGTGGTTCTGTGAACCTTTAAAAAGAAATAGCCAAATAACAAAGGAACCTGGAGATGACCTTTACATTGGATTCCCAAGAATTGTGTCAAACTCATACAGAAACAGGATATGTGATGGTTAAAAAAACCACAAATTGACATCATCTCTGTCGCATCATATTTCATCCTTTTGTTAAACACTTCTCAAAGTACATCCTAATCTGGTTCAGGAAGGACCTGAGTTTGATGCCTCTGCCCAAGGGATAGGTTGTAGGTCAGGAGAGGGGAGAGTGCTTAGATAATGTCTGGGGCCAGAAAGGACAGCTGGGAAACTCACTGTAGGCCTGCCTCCAGAGCTATAGTGAGGGATAAGTACTTGTTCATTTAACCAACACCAGGATCCTTATTCATAGGCAAGCACAGGAAGGTCAATCAGTCAGTCAACAAGCATTTAAGAGACACTCACTGTGTGTCAGACCTTGTGTTAAGTGTCAGACTGTACAAAGGCCTCATAAAATTGAATCCAAACCTATCTGTAAGTTATGAAGTTATGTTATTCAGTGACAGATCTAGGATTTGCCAATTAAATCAGACAGATGGCAGCCCAGTGCATTGGTGGGGGTACTGCAGATGGAAGAGACTGACTGTTAAAGAAATGAATAACACTGATAGTGAATCTCTTCCTTGATTTTCTCTTCATGTTTGCCCCCCCCCAGTCCCTCCACCAGGACTGAGGACTGGACATTGTTATTGCCCTCTGGGGCCTAAGTTTGTGCCAATCACAATGCATTTCTGAGTGAAATGTTAGAGACTTTCTGGGTCAGATCTCCAAGTGCTGACCTCCCTCAATACAAATCTTGTCTGTGGGCAGTTCAGTCATTTCCATGAAATTGTTCCTCTGACTGTGGCTGACCTTGCTTGGAGATATGGACAATGCCTCTTCCCCGCAGTTTGAAGGGGCCCTTGGGCCCTAGAATCTTTCCCACCTTCGTCCAGCCTAAATGTATTCATTTTTCACGTGGGTCTTTCCTTTGACTGATGGCTGAAGACCCCAGTCATGATGGAAATCTGCTATCCGGAAGGGATGACTCACTAAGACATTAGCACCAAAGTGAATTAGTTTGTGGCTCAGCCACAATCACTTAGCAAGGCCCCAAAGAGAGCAGATCAGAAGATGAGTCAGTTTTAATGGAGGGGCCTGAGGACAATAAAGGGGGTTGGCATTGGGAATTCAGGGTTTGACAACAAGGGTACTGGAAGAATGAGGTGATGGAAAATAAGAATAACTAGAATTTACATAGCACACTGCAGGCCAGGAAGTGTTTTCCATATGTCGTCTCATTGATCCCCATCATAACCCTGGAAGGAAGGTGTGTAAGATTATTTTGATTTTCTAGATGGGGAAACTGAGGCACAGAGAGTTAAAGGGAACTTGTCCCGAGTCACAAAGTTAGTGAATGTCTCACTACTCCGGGTCCTGTGCCCCATCCACTGTACCCCAATACTACCTACCAAGGAAATGCACACAAATGTGTTTTCAAAAATAAAATATCACTTTCTACCTGGGTGGCCTCAGACAAGACCTTGGCTCTCTATGCCTGCATTTTCTCATCTATAAAATAAAAGGATCAGACTCAGTGGCATTGGGGGGCCCTCCCAGCCCTCAGTCTATGATCCTAGGGTGAAGGATGCTATGACATGGTTCTTCATAAGCAGAATGGGCAGTGAGTGGTACAGCAGGTAGCAAGCTGGGCCCCAAATCAGGAAGATCTGACTTCAGATCCAGCCTCAGAGATGTACTAGATGGATGTCCCTGGGTAAGTCGCTTAATCCTCAGTTTCCTCATCTATAAAATTCGGGTGATAACAGCACCAAGGTTGTTATGAGAATCGAATGAGATAATATTTGTGAAGTGCTTAGCGCAGTGCCCGACACACAGTAGGTGCTATTTCAGTGCCAGCTGTTACCGTTCTTACTTCCCTCGGACAGGCTCCTTGTCACGGTTGCTGATCAGCTTCTCTGTTCCTTCTTCACAGTACTTAAAGAATAAGCCCGATCAGAACAAGTATGACGGCTGGCCGGAAGCCTTGAAGATAGAGGGTTGCGTCCCCCGCAAGGTGGCATAGGGCCGCCGAGACAGCTCGGGCTCTCCAGACAAAGCCTCCTGCCTCGGGAACCATGCGCAGCCTCCTAGAAGAAGCTGAGATCGGAGCAGATAACGCCAGCCCCCAGGGCGGGGAGGGCCAGGGGGGAATAAAAGCAGCCAGGTTGACAAGTTGTTTGCAGTTGGTAACCAGAAGCGTCCCAGATGCTTTGCCCTTCTCTCAGGGACACCAGCCGCTGTGCAGGGTCCCAAGCCTCAGCCCTCTGGGAGATGAATTCGAAGCAATGCCTGCTCATGATCCCGATGCCTGCTGAAGTTCCCATTGGGCAGGGGCCTCGTTGTCTCCAAATCAAAGAGGACTGGGGAATGCAGCAGCAAAATTAAATTCTATTTTGTTTAATGTCGACGTGGCCGCCTACCAGTTATATAATCCTGTGTCGTATCTTCTTGGGAGGAAGGGTGAGAAAACTATTAGACGGATGTCTTTTGTCTTCATTTTTCCAGGACTAGACTCTGCTCTGTCAAAGTGACCCACAAATCTTGGCCCTAATCATTCTTTTTTACAGAACTGTCACTATCTGGCATTAGCCCATTTAGGGATGGAAAAGGAGCTAAATCTATGGTTTTCTGCTTTGTTTTGTGTCAGGGTGTTTTTGTTTGAGAACCAGTGTCCTCATCTTGCCCAGTTGGAAGAGCAGTGTCCACTCACTGACCCAATCCCATTATCGATCAAGGGGCAGAAGCGTTGATCTGCCCCAGTCCACTCCTCCCTGTGTTGGTTCCAGACCTAGTTTGGACACCCAATCAGCCTTATCAGACCTCAGAACTCCTGAGGTCAAGCAGTCTGCCCACCTCAGCCTTCCCCAGTGGCAGGACCCACACAGGTGCATTAGCTACCACCATGTACATCCCAGCTGGATTCACACACCTGTCCACACCAACCAAAAGTCAGTGGAGATTTTCACATTCCTCTATCTTCTATCCCTTCTCTTCTCTCGTCACTCTTTAAGTTGAAACAAATTCACACTGGAAAGAAGTCAAGACCTTTTCCCACTCTAGGGAAGCCCGGTGACCAGATATATGGGATAAATCTTGGAGAGCTGGCTCCCATAGAAGGAAGGAATGAGTGAATGGAATGAAAAGCTCTATTCATGATCTACTAGGTGCTAAGCACAGGAAATACTAATACAAAAACTGAGGCTAAAGAGTTAGAAGGGCCCTTTGGGATCATTTAATCCAACCTCATTTTACAAATAAGAAAGCTGAGGCCCAAGGAGCGAAGTCACTCCCCCAAGGTCCTATAAGAGTAGGTGGCTCAAAGGTGAGATTTGAATCCAACCTGACCCCAAAGAGACGAATGTGTCACCATGGGCACAAACGATTTGCAACGTTGAGCTTAGGTTCCTCCTTTTCATTCAAGTGGCAATAATTGGATGCAATTTTATTTACTTCATTAAGCATTTATTAAATGCCTACTGTATACAGAGAGAGGGAGCGTGGTGGTGTGGGTAGAAAGGCATCTAGGAAGACCTGGGTTCAAGATCTGCCTCTGACCCATCCTGGCTGTGTGACCATAGGCAAGTAACTTCTTAGACAACTAAGACTTTTTTTTTTGGTGAGGCAATTGGGGTTAAGTGACTTGCCCAGGGTCACACAACTAGTAAGTGTTAAGTGTCTGATGTCAGACTGTGCCACCTAGCTGCCCCGCAACTAAGACTTTTAAGTTGAAGAGAAGGTTCCAACCAGCACCAAGAGAAGGAGTTGCTTTTCTCACCCAGCAGTAGATCCAGTTCCCTTTTCCTATTCCTATTTGCAAGACTCTGCTTCCTGGGTAAAGGACACAGTTTCCACTAGGTAGATCACAGATTGATCCTTCCGGAGTGAAAGCCACTAATGAGCACTTCAGCAAACTTAAATCCTATATTCGCACTATACTAGGCACTTCCCCTACCCTCAAGGAGTTTACACTCCACGGGGAGGAAATATCACATCGAGTATGTTGTGTTCAGAAGCACGTCGACAGATGGGCACGCTTAGAAAGGGAAGGGAGTGAGATGCCGAAGGGACTGGAGTCCATGCAGTTCTTGGCTTCTCTGGTCTCAGGGACTCACAGCACCCTGCCTGCGGTCATCTCTCTTCTCTCCCTGGCATGGACTCCCATCTTCCCTTGAGCGTTTACTCTGGTTGGTCTTGCCAATTTGGGGTTGCAGGTGTGGTTACTGCAAGGATTCAGGGACAGGGACTGACCGAGCAATCTACCATACTCAGTAGTCTGCCTCTTCTATGAACATGCCAGAACTAAATAGCCACCCACCTTTAGGGAAATGGCTGTAGCAGAGGCCCCCAGCCCCATCCATAGCAGAGCCTCTATTGGAGACAGGATTCTACATTGCAGGCATTGCCGCAAACAGTGGACAAACAGCTAAAAAGGACCCCATAGTGCAGTGTGTCTGCCCAGTGGGCTCAGGCCAGACTGCCTTCAGGCTGTAACAGAAAAAGGACCAAAGGATGAAAAAGATTCACACTGGGAGCAGGCATTTCCTGGTGAACCCAGATAGAACAGGAGGGATAAGCGACTCCAATTCCTTGTTTGGTTGTGGGTAGGTTTGTATCTGTGTATATGGTGTGTGTGTGTGTGTGTGTGTGTGTGTGTGTGTTTGAGACTCAAATTCTTGAAACTTGGACCCTCTCTCAGCAATGAGTCCGAGAGGATGCTCTCAGGGAGGGCTCTATTACCTGGTTTGATGGGGAAAGAACCATGAAGAGAGGGATGATTTACAGCCTCTGATTTTTATTTCCCAAATGTGAAAGAGAAATGTGTGTTTTCAAGAACTCTACCTGGGAGCAAGAGATTATGTTCTGACAGAAACACAATTTTCTTCCTTTCATCTTCCCAATTCTGAACTGGACACCACAGTCCAGGCTATCTGTGTTTATATACACGCTTATTTGAGGGAGTGGGTGGCATCAACTGGAGGAATCTGTGTGACAACCTCTCTGAGCCTCAGTTTCCTCAAGTGTAAAATGAGGATCTCAGCAGCACGTACCTCAAACGGTTGTTCTGAGGACCACGTGAGATAATAACCATAAAAGCATAGCACTGGGTGCATGGTTGTGGTTCGGTCATGACTGACATGACAAAAGCAGAGAGTGTCCCTGCTTTCAAGGAGATCTCCATTAATAGGGGGAGACAGTGGTATCCAAGAGTGGCCACAAACGGGTACATTGGAGAGCTCCCTGGATGACAATTGGATCCATGGAGGAGTGGACTGACACATTCCCAATAGGAACAGCACAATTCATTTGTTCAAGCTTCCAGAAATGGAAATTTGGAAAACAGAGGAATCAAGTGGGGTGGAAGAGAACAAAGGGACACATGGCTGGCATGCCCCCTACAATACTGAACCAGGGGAGATCCTCACCAATCCAGCGCTAGCATATAGTTGGCATTTAATAATAAGAAGTTGTAATAACATATTTACAGTTTTGTGTGTAAACATCCTTTTTCTGTTCTAGCATGTTATGGAAATGTGTGTTTTGCTTCTTAAGTTTGGAACAAAATAAATTTTTAAAAGGAAAAATAAATGTTTATTGATTGATGGACGGATCTATCAGCATGCTCAGGCTAGGAATTTGGGATCTGAAAAGGTTAAGTCCTCAGGGCATAGTCTTGGGTCTTTTGGGCAAGCCTGGGTCCAAGGATGAGAAGATGACCAGGACACCTGTGCAATGAAAGTACTTGACACCGTAAGGGGGTGTGGAAGGAAGACCAGCTAGAGCTACTAGACTACCAACCCAAGTCTATCTGGCTTGGCCCAGGCAGCTGAGGGGGCATGGCTCCTCAGCCTAGTCAACCAGTGAGTCCACCTGATTTCCATTCCCTGGGAAGAAAGAGATGGAGAAAGTGAAGAAAAATCTTCCAAGAAGTTGTCATTTGAGTTCCTACCAGCAGGTGGTACCCTAGATCAATTGGGAAAAGATTAGACAGTGATGGGGCTGGATGGCTCTACCTAGTTGAATATTCTGGTTAATTGAGAGCAAAACCTCTGATATGATGCACTACCATTAGTGCTCAAACCATGTTCAGTGTAACAGTGTTTCTTTGATGATTCCTGAGCCTGCAGGGCCTTGAAGGAATAATGCTGACCACCCAAGATCCCCACTAAGCAGAGACAGCCTGAAGTGGTGTGCAGAACACTGGACTGAGAGCCAGAATAACTGGGTCCCTTGCCCCAGCTTTCCCACTAAATAGCTGTAGGTCTCTGGGTAAGCCAGGATGCTTCTCTGGATCTGAACCTTTATCTCTGTCTGAACTGGGTTCAGGGATGGTCCCCAGCAACACCACATGGTTTCCCACATCAATGTGTCCAGGACAGGACTCACGCACTCTCTTGCCCCTCAAACCCACTCCTCTTCCAAAAGAAGCCAGGTGGGAATTTGGGGTCCCAAAAGGTTAAAAGCAGAGCCTGTAAACCCATCAAACCAGGTAGCAGAGTCCTCCCTCTGAGCATCCCCTCAGACTCATTACTGAGAGAGAATCCAAGTTTCAAGAATTTGAGTCTCTCAAACAGAGACAGAGACAGAGAGACAGAGAAAGAGACAGAGAGACAGAGACAGAGACAGAGGGAGAGAGACAGAGACAGAGGGGGAGAGAGAGAGAGAGAGATCCAAACAAACCAACCCATAACCAAACAGGGAAATGGAGTCACTGAGGCTTTCTGTTCTATCTGGGTCCGCTGGGAAATGCACACCCCCAGTGTGGATCCATTTCATCCTTTTGTCCTTTATCTGCTACAGCCTGAAGGCAGTGTGACCTGAACCCACTGGGCAACCACACTGGGCTGTAGAGCCCTTCACAACCTGGCTTCAAACTCCCTTTCTGGCCAAAGTGGCCTTTTCTTTGTTCCATCCCTCATTTCTGTGCCTTTGCCTTCCCCCATTTTCACCACCTTCCCCCAACTGCTAGTGCCACCTCCTCAAACTCCCTGGTGTTTATTCTGTCTACACTGTGGTTTCTGCATATGCGTACATACAGACTTCCCAAGCTAAAAGCAGGAGTCTCCATGGAAGCCCCTTCTCCTTACTAATAGCCATCCCATTTCCTCCCTGGCCTTCCTCCAGCTGGTTTCTCTTCTCCTCCCATCCCATCCCTCAGTCCCTTAGGACCAGGACATTTCAAAGTGAGTTAGTTAGCTTGTCAATAAACTCAATATTAACAGAGAGAAGGGGGCTGCAGGAGATCCTATGGGGCCTTCCCAGAGACCCTGGGCCATACCCATGCATTATGAAAAGAGCCTCTGGAAAACCAAACTGCTTCATTACTGGAGACTCCAAAACTTCAATTATAAAATAAGGGGGTTGGACAAGTCAGACTCTAAGGTTCCTTCCCCCCTAATGTTCTGTGGCTCTATACATTCCATTCCATTCCATTAACATATAAGCCAGGGCAGCTAAAGCTGTGTAAAATCTCTCTGGCATCATTTAAAGCATAAATTTGATTTAAATGGAAGAAGAGGCTGATAGAGACACAGAGATATAGAGAAACAGAGAGGGGGAGAGACACATAAATAGATAAATAGACACACAGAGAAAAAGAAACAGAGAGAGAGGGAGAGGGGAAAGAAAGAGAGGAAAGAGAGAAAAGAGAAAGAAAGGAGAAAAAGAAAGAAGGGAAAGAAAGAGGAAGGATAAAGAAAGAAAGGAGAGAAAGAGAAAAGAGAGGAAAGAGAAAGAGGAGAGCAATGAAGAGAGGAGATAACAAAAGAGGAAAGAGAGAGGAGATAGAGAGAAGGGAGAGAAAAAGAGGAGAGAGAGAGAGAGAGAGAGAGAGAGAGAGAGGAGCATCATCATAATTCTTTTTATGCCAGCGAAGAACAAAGATTTGTTCAAGGTCACATCGCAAGTTGGGGGAAAGCCATAGCTCAAGCCTGAACTCCACATCCTGTGCTCTTTCTGGTGCTTGCTACTTCTTCATTCCTTTCGCTTCCCATTCAGCCATCCAACAGGATGCTGTCTTCCCTGCTGCCTATGCCATAGCCCCTCCCCATCCTTTCTAACTCTTGTTCTTGCTCTGAGAACAACACTCAAGTCAACACAGAAAGGGTGTAACAATAGGCCACCCTAGGCTCGCCATCCCTAGGATGATGGCACACCCACCATCCCTAGGACTTCCCAGACCCAAGCTCCCTTCCTGGCCGCCATTTCCCTACAGGTTATTACCTCATTAGAAGGCAAATTCCTGACTCTCTTGAAACCGTTTGTCTCTGCATGCCAAGCACATTGCATCAGACCCCAAAGACCAGTCATGTTGTAGGGAATTTCTGATACAGAAAGTCCATCCACCATGCAGATGACCTCTGCAATTTAGAAACTTAGAATCTAAGACCTCTAAGACCTAGAGCTGCTGGGGGCATTGTTAAGCAATGTTCCCAAGATCACACAGCCAATAAGGGTCAACGGTGTGACTTGAATCCGGGTCTCCCTGAAATCAGGAAGTGATTAATAAATGTTTATTGATCTGTTGATTCATTAACAAATCGTTGTGATTGCTTACCACCTCAGGGAAGGGGGGAGGGGAGGGAGGGAAGGAGGGATAAAATTTGGAACTCAAAACTATAAATTAAGATGTTCATTATTTTTTAAAATCATTGCCTGTTTAACTACTAAGAGAAATGACTTGTGAAAAGTCCAATAGGCACTCACTATTTGCTAGGTACTGCCCTAGACCTCTGATGGAGAAAAATGAGGCCAAGAGAAAGAACAAAGCATGTGCACAGAAGAAAGATTATACTTGATCTGTCTGGCCCAAGGAGGGCAGAAGAATAGGAGCAGTGGGTGGAAGTTGGAGCTGTCCAAAAGCAAGCACCCCTGTCATGTAGGTCTTCAGGCAAAGGCTGAATTAGCATTTCTTTACCACTCTCTCATCCAGCTGAGAGAGAACGAGGTGGCCACTGGGTCCCTTCTGACCCTGGGGTCTATGGTTTTTCTGTGCAAAGCATCATGTGAGTTCCTTGAGTACTTCCAAAGAAAGATAGGGCATGCCCCCTGCTCGCATCTGCTCCTGTCACAGAAAGTACCCTGGAAGCTGAGTTTTACACTGGTGTCACCTTATCAGCTAGTGGTATTTGCCCCTTTTTCCTATAAAGGAACTACAGGAACAACTATGTAGTTGAGGGACCCAGTCAATCGAGGTTGGAACCTGGTAGAAAGAGTACTAGATATGGAGACAACAGACATGGGTTTCAATGTTACCTTGGCCGCTTATTGCCCATGTGACCTTGAAAAGTTGTTTCATTTTGGAGGCATTTGGGGTGGCACAGTGGCTAGAGCGCTGGACCTGGAGTCAGGAAGATGCGAGTTCAAGTCCATCCTGCATCACTTACTAGCTGTGGGATTCTTGGGCAAGTCACTGAGCCTCTGTCTGCCTCTGTTTCTTCATCTGTAAAAGGCAGACAATCACAGCACCTCCCTCCCAGGGTAGTTGTGAGGATAAAATGAGACAATATGTGTAGAGCCCTATCTAAATGCTCACTTTATTATTATTATTATTATTATTATTATTATTATTATTATTATTATTATTATTATTATTATTATTATTATTATTATTATTATTATTTCTGAGCTTTAGCTTCCTTAGCTATAAAATGGTGGGGCTGGACTATGTGTCCTCTAAAATCCCAGTCAGTTCTTAATCTATGGTACTTGGCATTATAGGTTAGATTCCAGGCTTCTCTTAGACTCAGAGTCTGAGCTATTTATAAATACAAAATTTCCTAAGTCCCTCTTCCTACACCCCTCCCCCCAGTTTAGGCCAAGGCCACAATTAGAGGAGATCTGCCATGGGCTTTGATCTTCCCCATCAACATATGGCATTTTTATGGCTACTGCTGAGACATCATCATAGCCATCACCATTCTCATTATCATTATCATTCAAGGAAAACAGAAGCTTGTGCCCCAAATGAATTACCAGAAACTGAAGGGAGGGAGGGGTTTTCTGTAACCAGGAGTTTTACTCCAGTGTTCCCTCCAAGTGCCCTGTCTTCTGCTATCCCTTTTCATCCTCTACATAGGAAACCCCTTGCAACTTGGAGTCAAGAAGTTCAGGATTCAAATCTTGCCTAATGCTTAGCACACTTCCTGACACATAGCAGGTGTTTAAGAAATGCTAGGTTACTGACTCACTGCCTCAGACACTTACTAATTGTGTGACCTTGAACACTTAAATCACTTCAACTCTCTGTGCCTCAGTTTCTTCATCTGTGAGATGAAGGAGTTGGACTCCATGACCTCTAAGACCCCTTCTAGCTATAAATCTATGAGCCTGTGAGGAGAGTCTAGAGTTCCCTAACATCTGGTAGCACAAAAAATAGGAAAAAGAAGACATCTTTAGAATGTGTCCTTGGGACCCCAAGACATACTCTTCTTCCATAGACTTTGCAAGTCCTTCAAAGCATAATTTTTGTTGTGTTATTTTTCAGTCATGTCCGACTCTTCATGACCCCATTTGGTGTTTTCTTGGCAAAGTTACTGGGGGTAGTTTGCCATTTCCTTCTCCAGTTCGTTTTACAGATGAAACTGAGGCGAACATGGTTAAGGGACTTGCACAGGGTCACACAGCTGGTAAGTGTCTGAGAACAGATTTGAATTCACAGAAAGGAGTCTTCCTGATTTCAGGGCTGGTGCTCTATCCACTGTAACACCTAGCTATCCAGAACATAAAACCAATTCTTAGAAGATAAAATTCTCTTTTCTATAGAGAAATTTAGGGGTACACATGATGTCCAAGAAGATAAAATACTGATACCCAGCTTAATCATACCCAAGCTTAGAATTCAGTTTGGCATGACTGAACACCTAAATCTGATTGTTTTCATTTCAGTCTATTCCATGAGCTATCTCTCTCAGTCTCAGCCTTTGGGAATGTCAGATCCTTTCTCTGCCGATGCCAGGTTCAAGCCCTGTGAATGGGATGACATGTGACCTCTGAGATTCCTTTCAGCTCTAAAATTCTGTCATTCTGAGAAATTTTTATTTCATTAGACTGTGAGTTAGTTGAGAGCCAAGAATGGTTTTTTAGCTTTCTTTGAATCCCTGTGTGCTTATAAAGTTCCTGGTCTGTATGTTTGTTGACTGAATATCTGATAAGTAACAGAAGGTTCCACTCTCCATTGATAGAAGGCATTTCCTCATACAAGAGCTCCCTATACCAGTGAAACTTCATGTCTAGCACCCATCCCTACCCAGTTCCCCATTGGTACATAGTGGGCACTTAATGAATGCTTGTTGACTGACTGAAATCAAGTCAAACTTGTACCTGGTATTACCAAATGCATGTTAAAAGTTCCCTCGATTCCAGGAACTGAAGGGAATTAAATGCAGTGTCTCCTCAAGGGCAGTGTGTTAAGGTGGAAAGACTCGGGGCTCTGAAGCCAAAGGACCGAGGTTCTGATCTTGCCTCAGATGCTTACTGCCCATGTGACCACCTAACCTCCCTGGGCTTCACTTTCCTCATTTGTAAAATAGTGACATTGGAATGGTCTGATCACCTTGGAGATTCTATCCAGCTCTAGAACTATCATGTTCTATGACTATCTTGTTCCTGACTTTACATCCCCAGTGTCTAGAACAATGTCTGACACATAGAGAGTGCTTACTGTTTGCTGTCATGTATTCTACTGATCCAGGGGGGAGGAGCAGTTTAACATCATGGCTGGTGGGTCAGCCTGGGAATCAGGAACACCCGGGGTCAAATCCTGCCTCTGACTATATCCTAGCTGCGTCTCCCTGGGCAACCTCCCAGGACCCTCATCAACTCTGCCAGCCTTCATGTAACAAACAGCTGGTTTGCAATGGTAGAAGGGATTTCCCTACCAGAAGTCCTTACAACAAGGCAATCCAAGGCCCAGAAATTCTTCTGAACACCTCAATTTCCCAAGGTACAGAAGCCATGTCAGAGTCCCCAAACTTTTCCTGCCTCCCCAGTGCAGCGATCCCTTCTTCCCTCAGCTCTTCAAATCTGTGAAAGAGCAGACTTTGTCCTAATGCCCGAGAGCATCCCAGAATCCTAGACTGGATGAACCTTGGAAAGCCTCTAACCCAAACCCTCTATTTTATAGGGAGAGAAAAGTGAGTCTTAGAAAAGCCAGCGGCAGCGCCAGAACTAAAATCTCCATGTTCATAATCCCAGCTCAGCGATCATCTCAGGAGAGAGAGGTCCTGTAGAGGAAGCATCCTGGCTCAGGGCTCAGGGAACTTTGGTTCAAATCTCCTCTCGGCCACATACTCCCCATGTGACCTCAAGTTAGATCCTTCCCACCCCTGGGTCTCATCTGTAAAAGAAAGGATTGGATTAGGTGGTCCCTGAGGTGCCTCCTATCCTAAATCTATGCAGAATCCGGTTCTCTGTTTCAATGAATTAGTCATGGGGGGGGGGAGGGATTGCAGAGCAATTTGGAAAGAATGGGTCCAAAGTGAGACCAGAGACATGTAGGGTTAAGAAAATCGGGGAAAGCTTTCCAGGAGAGAGGAGGGCCCTACATGAATCAGAGGAGAGGAGATTCAGAGCGCCCCAAGGTCAGTGCAAAGACAGCCCCAGGAGCAAGTGAGCCCCATTCAGAAAATGGCCAGCAGGTTTCCTAGGGCTGGAGCGGTCAGGGAGGGCTAGGCAGTGCTCAGAGGGCGTGATCAGGGCAGGCTGCTTGAGGAAGGCTGGGCAGAGGACTGAGCACTTGGCAGGACTGAACAGAAGGGATTTATAAAGAATGAATCTTGTCCTTTCTGGTCTCCAGTGCCCCACCCCCATTGCCCTTTGAATTAATGATTAGAGATGCATTAGGTTTCTACACTCTGAGAAGTCCAGGCCCTGGACGGTCTTAAAGGATCCATTATTAATGAGGCCTTCTTGACTGGGTCTTGCATTCCTGAGCGGCCAATGCTGCCCAGGCCGCCTTAAAGGGTCCCTCCTCCTCCTCCTCCTCTTCTCCTCCTCCCAAGTGAGCTGGTTCCCTGTGGGAGCCCCCCCCCAAGCAGCATGTTATGTAACCTCATTGTTCAGGATGATGTCTGTTGGGCAGTGACAAGGCTGCCCATAAGTCTGTCGGCCGGCCAGCCTCTGAGGTCACCGGCCAAGAGCCTCGGCTGGCTCCCAGCTGAGTTGTCTCCCTCAGGTGCTCATTCCTGGACTTTTCCAGGACCAGAGAGACAAGCTCAAGAGTCCAAGGCTAACACTGCCCCTTCCACCACCACCCCTCCAGGAATGCTGTGTTGGGCCTGAGCCAAAACATTCCGGAGGCCAGAAATCGGCTCAGGGTCCGAGGCCACTTGTGGGATTTCTTCTCCGACTGGCCCAGCCACCTCGGGCCTCCCGCTTTGTCAAGGGCAATTACTGTAAGTCCCTTTGCAGAGCAGGAGATGGGCTTAAGGTTGGAGCATCTCTGAAAGCTGTCTCTGTGCTGAACGGAGGCTGAGCCCCACCGGGGGAGGAAGATGAGCCTGCGTTCGGTGGTCACCTCGATTGAAGGAAAAGCTCCTGCTCGGCTCCTGTAAGGGTCCGGCTCCGTGGGCTCGGGGCTAGCAGCCAGCCTGCCTGGACCGAGTTCTGGCTGTGCATGCAGCCTCCACCTCCCCCGGGCTCCAGTGGACCCAAGCTTCCCCAAGCAAGAGGCCTTGTCCTGGGCCCCCTCCCTCCCGCAAGGCCAGAAGGAAAAGCCAGGGGGGAGCACCAGCCCCCATGCCATGGGAGCAACTCATGGGAAAAAGGTAGGCAGCCTGCTCCCTCTTATCTCCCTGCTCCCCTCCACCCCGACGGTAACTGAAACCATCAATGAGCTGGAATCTGTGACTCAGACGTTGACCAGCTTTCTCCTTTGTAAAGTGTGAGGTGGGACCAGAGCATCTCTGAATCCTAGGGATGCCTGTATTTTGTTGAATACAAAGGATTCCTTTGGTCTCAGGACGACTGATCCCTCCAAATCTGGCAGGTTTTGATGGGGGAGGGGTTCAGGGACATGTTGGAAGAGACCGTAGGGGCTAGTGGGTGGGAGGGACGATGGCTCTGAGAACTCAGAGTCAGGGAGACCTCAGTTCCAATCTCCCCTCCGACGTTTACCAGCCTGCAGTCCCGAACAGGCCATTTAAAAAGTCTCTGAGCCTCAGTTGTCACATCTGCAAAAACGTGGATCTAATAGGAGGATGCAATGAGATATAAGCTACATAAGACACTTCTGCAAACCTTCAAGTCCTATATAAACTTTAACTATTCTAATTATTGTGTTAGAGATCCAGGCCTTTTTATTTTCCTCTTAGCTAGACGGCATAGTAAAGAGTGTTGGACTTAGAATCAAGAAGACCTGAGTTCTAATGCTGTTTTAGATGGTCCCTAGTTGTATCGCTCGGGGCAAATCACTTGGCCTCTTTCTGCCTCAGTTTCCTCCTCTGTAAAATGGGGATAATAGTAGTGCCCACCTCCCAGGGTTTTGTGAGGATCAAATGAGATATAGTTTTAAAGTGTTTGGACAGTACCTGGCACATAGTTGGTGCTATAGAAATGTTAGCTACTAATATTAAGATGAGAGGGAGGTAGCTGCCTTTTCCCCCTCAGCATCCAAGCAGATACCGGGCAGCTTCTCTTGATAAGGTAGAGTGAGCCAACATGGTGTGTTGTCTGGAGGGCTATGCTGAGACACAGAAAGACACGGATTCAAATGTGGCCTCAGGCAGTTACTAGCAGCGTGACCCTGGCAAGTCTCTTAACCTCTGTTTGCCTCAGTTTCCTTAACTGTAAAATGGGATATTAACAGCACTTAACTCCCAGGGTTGTTGTGAGGACCAAACGAGATAATATTTGTGAAAAGCACTTAGCATAGTGCCTGGTCCTTACTAGGCACCATATAAATGCTTATTCCCTCCTCTCCCTCCCCTCCCTCTGTGTGCCTCAGTTTCCCCACCTGTGAAATGGGATAAGACTAAGCACCAGCATTCCAGGGTTGCTGTGAGGATCAAAAGAGATAATGCATATAAGTGGTTTAAAAACCTTTAAACAAGAATTAATTAAACACTTATTATGTACCAGGCACCATGCTAGGAATTGAGGATACCCAAAATGGGCAAAAACATGGTGACTGTCTTCAAGGAGCTCACATTCTCATGGAAGAAACAAAATACAAAAAATTCTGTACATAGAAGTTGGATGGATGGATGAATGGATGGATGGATGGATAGATAGATGATGGACAGATAGATAGATAGATAGATAGATAGATAGATAGATAGATAAATGGATGGATAGATGGATGGATGGATAGATGATAGGTAGACAGACAGACACATGTGTGTATATATATATATCCAGTGTTTTTTCCATTGTGAATGCCTTCCCTCTGAGGTTACCCCCATTTACCATAAATCTGATTTATCATCATTATTAGGGATGTTGCTGATGATGGCCAGGCCATCATGATGACGACAGCTAGCACATATACAGTCTTTAAGGATTACAGAGTTCTTTAGTCTGTCTCATTAGTTCCTCATGAGAACCCTATGAAGTAGGTGCTTTTATTATCCCCACTTTACAGATGATTAAACCAGGGCTGCGAGAGAGTGAGCCATTTGCCCAGGATGACAAAGCTAGTAAGTGTCTGAGGTACCCAGGTCCAGCACACTCTCTCTCCGTCCAGCTTCCTCTGGTCCTGGCTTTGACACGATTTGCTGTCACTCGCCCTTCTCTGGTACATCCTTTCCTCTTCTGTAAAACAGAAGCCCACAGTCTAGCCCACAGTCTCCCTGGGCTTGCTCAAAGGGGGCAGATTCTCACCTTGAAAGCAGGTCAAGGGCAGAGGGAACTTTAAGGCATCACTTGCTGGTTGTCCCCTGAGGTCCCCGAGGCTGAAGGATCCAAGCAGAGAGCCGGTCCTTGGGCTAAAGAGGCAGGGGGAGGGGACAGGGCTAACTGCAGACACTTGGGATTACTTCTGAAATCCTTAAACCCCGATCACCAGCTTACAGGCTCCAGGGGCTGCTGGCGCTGTCCCTTCTGTTTCATGCTGAGAATGAGAGGAGCCAGCCAAGCTGCTCCAGAGAATGGAATTCCTAGGACCCCGGCTGGTATGCTGTCCCATCCTCCAGCTTCCTTTTCAGCTCCAGGGTGAAAAGACCTCCTGTGGGTAGGGGAAACTTCCCCCTCCCACATAGAGAGCACTTTCTTTCAGCCTGTCCAGTCAAAATGTCTGGATTCTGTCTCTCTGGAGGATTCAGCCTTGTTGAGAATAAATGAGAGCACCCAGGAGAGCCTGGTCAGATTCTCAAGTGAAGGAATGAGAGATGTGATTAATCTCCCCTCAGTTTCTTCCGTAGACACAGTTGCTGTGTGTCCCTGGGCCAGTCCCCTAACTTCTCTATGCCTCAGTGGCCTTATCTGTAAAAAATCATTGAAATCCACTAGGTGATCTCCAAGTTTCCTTCCAACTCTAAGTCTAGGATCTTAGATCTTTCATGGTTCCCCCCACTGAGCCCAAGTCTCCTTGTTTACCACCAGCACCATCTGTACCCCTGTATTGCATCCCTGCCCATGTAGGAGCCATGAGAAGCCACTAGACCATCCCCTCCCTACCCCTGCCTTTCAACTGCAGACATTTCAACTCAATCAAATTCAGGAAATATCAATTAAGGGGAAATGGGAAACTGAGACAAAAGCGAGACAGTCTTTGCCCTCAAAGAGCTTACATTCTGATGGGCAGGACAATGTGTACTCATTATAGTGTATGCATAATATGTACATTGAATACAAGGAAGTTTGGGGTAGATGCCCACTAGCCCATGCGGGGATGGAGAATGACTTTCTGCCCTCAAGGAGCTTGCTTGTGATAGCATGGGCAAGAGAAGTGAAGGGCAGGCCGTCTGAGGAGAGAGAAATCAGGAGAAACCGGCAAAGCTTCCCACAGAAGCCACCTGAGCTGAGCCCTAAAGAAGAGAAGGAGTGCCCGCCAGGCCCAAGGGACAGCCCCTAGGAAGCTCCAGAGATGGGCACTGAGTTCAGGAAACTGCTTGTAACCCAGCGTGGGGAGGAAACCTCTATGGAAGGGAGCAATGGCGAATGAGGCTAGGGAGGAGGGTCACAGACATAGCCTGGAGGGGCTGGTGCACCAGGCAGTAAGGAGCAATGGAGACCAGAGAGAGGGAACCAGAACCCCAGGCTCCAAGTCAGAACAGCTCATCCTGGGCTGCTCCTTACAAGGAATCACATCTCCTCTTTGAAGAGAGCTTGGAACTTTCCAAAGTACTTTCATCTCACAGCATCCCTTGGAGGAGAATTCCTCCCCCTTGGCAAATAAGAGAGTCTTAAGTGACTTGAGGCTCAGAGAGTTAGGGGACTTCCCAAGACCACAATGGCCCAAGGCTGAATGGCAGAGCCAGGGTGGGAGCTCAGGGCTCTTTTCTGCCACCCTGATTCCTGAACTGTCCCAATGGGTGGGATTAGATTCTCGGTCCAAGGGCTCCTTTGATCCAATCAGAAATAGCTCAAGACCGAAGATGTTGGCTCCAAGGGAGGTCAGGATGTTGACTGAGAGAAGTAAGGATGCTGGGATATTTGGCTCTGAGAGAAGTTGCTAGATTAAAGGGAAGAATGAATGTTGCTACTAGGCTGGGTGAGTTGGAAATAAAGTCTCTGTAGCAAAAAGAGAAAGCTTTGATTTCCCTCAAAGTTTGTGATTCATTTCTTTTCTTTCTGAGCCAAGAAGCCAATAGTCTTCCCTTCCCCTCCTCTTGCCCTCTCATGGAAGCATCCCAAGGGACAGTTTGCCCCTGTCCTTTCCTTGGAATAATGCTGGGATCCTCTGGGGGAAATCCCTCAGTCTCTGGGGGCCTCCCTTGGTGACCTGCCAGAGGATCTTAAAGGAGAAAGGATCTGGCTTGATCAGACTGGAGGAACAACAGAATTTCTTTGAGGGCAATTAAAACAGCTGGGAGGAAGCTTAGAACTGTGCGATTGGGGAGCTCAACAAGACAGTAAAAGTGAATGTGCAAAGCATTGACATCTACTTAGAATCATGATACTTTACAGGGCATGATGATCAATCAAGGTAGCTGACTGGATAGAGTACTGTATCTACAATCAGAAAGACCTGGGTTTGAATCCTGCCTCAGATTCTCAGATACTATAATCATAGATCTAGAGTGAAAAGGGCCCTTAGAGGACATCCAGACCATAGCTTCTTAAACTGTGGTTCGGGGCCCCATACAGGGGTCACATAACTGAATGTGGGGGGCACAAATTTGTCAACAGTGAAAGGTTATGTATATCTATTTTATATACCTATATATCCAAGGTCACGAATGAAAAAAGTTTAAGAAGCCCTGATCTAGATCAACCCTTTCAGGAAACTGAGGCATGAAGAGGTTAAGTGACTTGACCAGGGTCACATAGCTGCCAAGTACCAGAGGCAAGATTGGAACTCAGATCTTCCTCCAAGGATTGGAATCCAAGTCCATTGTCCCATCCCCAACAGCACAGCTGATTCTCATTTATTAGGAATGAGGCTCAGTCATTAATCCCTCTCAGCCTCAGTTTCTTCATCTGTAAAATGGAGAAGAGTTGTTCTGAGGATCAAATGAGATAAAGTACTTTGCTGACCTTAGCTAAGTACATGTGTTAGAAGAAAATAAAACAAGCCCATGGAGGTGGTTAGTACAAGTTGCCATGCCCACTTTACACATAAGGAAAGTAAAAGGTTAAAGAATTTACCTGCTGCAACAGAGCAAAGATTCAAACCCAGGTCTTCTGACACCAAAGCACAATCTCCATCTAGCACGTGATTTCTCTAAATAGGACCCAGTGGGGTTGGGTCAGCCAATCAGAAATAGGGGGCAACTAACCACCCAAGCATGCCCTGCAGAGCTGGAGGCTTTCTGGATGCAGGAGGGATTTACCTCTGGTAAACCACTTAACTCCGATGTGCTGTAATTTCCTCATCTGTATAGTACAAGCAAGAGTAACCCTTTGGTATAATGAGTAACACTTCGGTATAAAGAGTAACTCATCTGCATAACGGAGGCAAGAGCAACCCCAGAGGGTTACCTTGAGGAAAGACTTTGTAAAGGGAAGTGAGGTGGAAAGGGATGCTTCCTGGTACAGGTGGGAAGAGCTCTGAATTTGGAGTCAGACTTAGGTGCATATCCTAGCTCTGTTGATGATGCTTCTTTGGTCCTCAGTTTCCTCATCTGTGAATGAAGAAGGTTGAACAGATAACCCCTAAGGTTCCTTCTAGCTCCGGCTTCATCTATAATCCTAGACTCTAAAGAGCTTATAGAAATAAGAGCTGTTGCAGCAGCTGAGATAAAAAACACCATGGACTTTTTCTCCCCCTTAAGCTGAATGCGCCGCTTCTCCCTCATTCTCCCGTCACGTCCCTGTCACCAAGACAGGCGTCTCTACAGCTATTTCCCATTTCCCCTAATGTGGCCCATTCTCAGCCCAGCAAAGAAAAATGGCTAAACTGAGAGAGGGGGGAAAAAAAAACAGGGGAAAAGAGAGAGGAGGGAAGAGGGTGAGCAGCTGGGGAGGTGGAGGCTGGGATGGGGGGTGGTGATGACTAACTAAGGGGACCCAGAACAAGTTACTGGCAACAAGCTTTTTGCTGGGAAATGTGGCCAGGAAGGGGCAGCCTCCCCCTGCCAGACTCCATGTGCCTTTGTTCTCTCTGATCAATTAACAATCCAGAAACCACTTATCCTTCCCAAATCCCTGGGCTCACAAGACACACTTCAGCCCAGACACGGAGCTGGGAACAATGGACCACTGGCTGCCCATTGGTGGAATGCTGGGATATGTGCAGAGCTCATGATTCTTGCAGACTGTAGGCAGGGACGCCCTCCACCATTTTCTAAAGGGCAGATTTTAAATAGATTTGTAACTTCTTAGAAAGGCAGAGGAAGCCACTCTAGCTTTGGAACTGCTGAACAGTTTGCTTACCTCTGATTAACTGGTTTATGCTTTCCAAAGCACATCCCTGGAAGATACATGAGTATAGTGGACAGAGCCCTGGACCTGGAGGCAGGAATCCAGCCTTGAACACTTACTAACTGTGTGACCCTGGACAAGTCACTTAATCTCCCTCAGCCTCAGTGACCTGATAGTGTTGTTGTGAGGAGCAAATGAAAACTTTGGGAACCTTAAGGTACTGTGTAGACATTAGCTAATTTCACAATTTTAACAATTTCACACATTTTAACAATTTTGCGTATTTTACCAAGTTCACATATTTTGCCAAGCTCACAATTTTTTTTGGTGGGGCAATGAGGGTTAAGTGACTTACCCAGGGTCAACAGCTAGTAAGTGTCAAGTGTCTGAGGCCTGATTTGAACTCAGGTCCACTTGAATCCAGGACTGGTGCTTTATCCACTTTGCCACCTAGCTGCCCCTCAAGTTCACAATTTTACCAAGCTCATAATTATACTAATTTCACCTATTTCAAATATATTGGCATTATCCCAACTTGGAGGCAGTGTTATGTAATGGCAGCAGTGGATAGAGAGCATGAAGCCAGGAAGACCTGGATTCAAATCTTCTCTCCAACACACAATGGCTGATTGATCCTGGACAAGCTAATCAGTCTCTTTAAATCCCAGACTACTCCTTAAGACATGTCAGGGCTTCTTAAACTTCCATTCACAACCCCTTTTTGCCTGAGAAATCTTTTCACAACCCCAGCTACATAGGTACACACAATAGGTATATATAACTTTTCACTGTTGCCAAATTTTTCACGACCCCCACATTCAGTTAAGACCCCATATTGGGGGGCAGCTAGGTGGTGCAGTGGATAAAGCACCAGCCCTGGATTCAGGAGGACCTGAGTTCAAATCCAGATTTAGACACTTGTCACTTACTAGCTGTGTGACCCTGGGCAAGTCACTTAACCCCCATGGCCCCGCCCAAAAAAAAATATGGGACCCACAGTTTAAGAAGATTTGTCCTAAATCACAGTTTTAGACTGGAAACTCCCACACACAGAGCTCCTTCCCCACACTGATGAAATCCCCTGGTGGATTTGTATGCTGCAACCAAGAAAGTAGAGGCTGTGATGAGATAGCACAAGCGCCTACTGTGTGTGAGGCACCAAGGCAGATGCTGGGGGTACCATGACAAAAAGGAAACACCTGCCCTTTGAACTTTCATTCCATTTGGGGGAAGCAACACGTACAGCTAAAAGTAGACATGAACCACATACAGGGGAATTGGAGCTGGGGTGGACACGCCGGCAGCTCAGGGTCATGGGGCAGGGACAAAACTGTGGAATGCGGGGCTTGGGCTGAGTTTGGAAGGACTCTAGAGATTGTCCGAGGTGGGTGTGGAGGATCAGATGTGTCACAGTCATGGGGGACAGCCTGGAGATAGGAGATGGCTGAACAAGTAAGAAAAAGAGAGAAGGTGAGTTTGGCTGGGATCGCCAGAGCTTCCCAAAGGTCTTAGCCAAGTTTTAAGCTTTAAGCACTAAGACTCTTGGGATGTCCTGTACAGGATGTGAAAGGGAGGCTGAGACCAGACAGGGGAGGCTCTAAATGTGGAAGAGAGAACTTTATAGTTGATTCTAGAGACGCCAGGGAGCCACTGCAGCTTCTTGAGTAGGGGAGTGACATAATCAGTCCTGTGCTTTAGGAATACTAGCTTTGGAGTTGGGGGGCTTGCATTCTAAATTCCAAGTCTGCCACTTGATACCTGCGGGACCTTGAGCAAGTCACTGAAACTCTGGGCTCTACTTCCCTTCTTGGTAAAATGAGAAGGTTAGATGAGGCAATCTCTAAGGGTCTTTCTGGCTCAGACCCAGTGATCCTAAATGAGGACCCCCCCCCCAGTCAGAGGTTATGTGACTTTACTAGAGTCACTCAACGAATCAGTGGCAAAAATAGAAGCCAGCAGCTAGGCTGGGGCCAAGGTCAGGAAGACTCATCTTCCTAAGTTCAAATATGGCCTTAGACAGTTACTAGCTGTGTGACCCTGGGCAAGTCACTTCCCCCTGTTTGCCTCCATTTCCTCATCTGTAAAATAAGCTGGAAAAGAAAACAAACCACTCCAGAATCTCTGCCAAGAAAACACCAACCGGGGTCACAAAGAGTCAAACACAGCTGAAACAACAATGAGGAGAGAAGCCAGGCCTGCTGACTCCAAGCTTCCTAAGGATTTATCCATCCTAGAAGAACATTATCTTTCTCAGTTTCAAGGGGGGGAAAGGTCACTTGTGTCCTTGACTTTCATATCCTTTCTCCTTGGGACGTATTTTCTTTGCAGAATCAGCAACATAAACTGATTTCTTTGTGATGTCTGGGGACAAACAGCTGAGTGACTGGCCCGGCTCCATCCAGGCATAACGCTGATTTGATCTTAATGACTCGAATGGATCCATCCATTTATTTCTTCTATAATAAGTTCTATTGATGCCGCCAGTTTTCACGACATCATCATCTTCAGACATGGCAGTGACGCCTCATCTCCAGGGCCTTGGAATTGAACCCTACCCCATAACAAAGAAAAACAAACAAGCTAAAAACAAACCACCGATGACCTGATCTGGCATTATGTAAACACTCTGTCCCATCCTCCCTCTCTACTCAGAACTGGGAGAGACACTTCATTATGTGACCTCCAGAACCAAGGTTGGTCATTACAATTTATAGGCTCAGAGACTTAGAGCTAGAAGGGGTCTAGTCTAACCCTTCCATTCTACAAATGAGGAAACTGAGGCCCTTTGGGGTTAAATCATTTGCTCAAAGTCACACAGGTGGGTTTTGGATCCAGGGCCTTTGGCTCCGGAGCCGGCTTTCTTCCCACCATACCATGATGATTATCAGAAGTTAATTTACCTCTTGTGTTCTTTGCATTTATATTGTCATGGCACTTGTGTATATTGTCTCCTGGTTCTACTAGCTCCATTCTGCATTGGTTCATACAGGTCTTCCTAAGTTTCTCTGATCTTCTCATGCCGGTCATTTCTTCTTTTTTTTGTGAGGCAATTGGGATTAAGTGACTTTCCCAGGGTCACACAGCTAGTCAGTGTCAATTATCTGAGGCAGGATTTGAACTCAGGTACTCCTGAATCCAGGGCTGGTGCTCTATCCACTGCACCACCTAGCTGCCCCCAGTCATTTCTTCTTACATAATATTTTGTTGCATTCATGTGCCATAGTTTGTCCAGCCACTCTCCAATGGATGGAGTCCATCCATTCATTGATTCACAAGCATTCAATAGAATTCATTATCCTGAGGTCTTCCTAAGGGCTGAGGCCAAGATTCCCCTCTCCATCTACTCTGGGCACCTCTAAAATTCCCAGGCACAGAAAGATAGCAGATTTTTGCTGTCATATCCAAGGCTCCTGAGAACACAGAAGTAGGCCTGATGTCTAGGACCCAAATGATCTCTTCCACTTACTAGGACTAATTTCTATAAGGTTTCATTCCCTGTACAGCACTGGGCTGGTCACAGGGGACACAGCATTGTAAACAGATGCGGTTCATGTCCTCAAGAAGCTTACAGTCCATTGAGGGACAGAACGTATACACAGATAGGCCAGTTACAAACTAGGGTGTGAGGGGGCAAAGGAGAGGTACAGCAGAGAATGCTTTTATCCAGAAGTCAGGGAAGGCCTCCTGGAAGAAGGGGCACCTGAATTGAGAGGTGAAGCAAGCTAAGGAATCTAGTGGGGAGAGAGGAGGACAGACATAGTGCATTCTAGGCTGGGGGACCAGCCAGTGTGAAGACAGGAAGGGAGGAGATGGGGTATTGAGTGGAAGGAGTAGCTTAACATTACAGAGGAACCATTTGCCAGGCAAATGAGACTCTAATGTCTTTTGGTTTTATGTCACCTGCATTTCCCACTACATCCTGCTCTTTCTCCTCCCCAGGCAGCCATCCCTTATGATGAATAATAAAAAACATTTTTTTTAAATTCAGAAGATCTAGCCAGAACACCAGTGAAATCAGACAGTATATGCCGTGTTCTGCCTTTAGAGTTCCCTATCTCTACAAAGAAAATAAGGGGGTACATTCTCATCCCTCTTCTTCAAGAAGCAAACTTGAGGGGGGGGCTTGGTGACACAGTGGATAGAGCACTGGCCTTGGATTCAGAAGGACCTGAGTTCAAATCCAGCCTCAGACACTTGACACTTACTAGCTGTGTGACCCTGGGCTAGTCACTTAACCTTCATTGCCCTGAAAAAAAAGCAGCAAACTTGAGGGGGCAGCTAGGTGGTGCCATGAATAGAGTAATGGACCTGGAATCAGGAATACCTGAGTTCAAAATCTGCACCAGACACTTTCTAGCTGTGTGACCCTGGATGAGTCACTAAACCTCTCTCTGCTTCACCTAACTCATCTGTAATTCCCAGGATCGCTATAAGAACAAAATGAGATAAAATACAGAAATCGCTTTATGTAAACCTTAAAATGCCATATAAAGGGTAACTACTATTATCGTCATAATGGCATAGCATCCAGTTCAGATTTTTGGTGCCGTTCATTCCATTTTCACAGTTGTAATTCCTGGTCCTGCTTCCTTCACTTTGTATCAATTGGCATAATTCTATATTTCTGGATTTTATTCTGTGGGCTCTAGGGAGCCCTTGAAGTATTTTGATGAGGGAAAAGACTTGCTCGTGTTTGGGCATGAGGAAGGCTATTTTGGCAGCTGTGTGAAGGATGGGTCACAGAGGGGAGACAGAGGAGTCAGGGGTCTCAGTAAGGAGGAGGCTTTTGTCACGATGGACATGTGAGCAATGATGACTTGGAGCAGTTGGTGGCACTGTCTATCTGGATGATATCACTGGGTTTGGAAGAAATGAGAACAGATGAGAGATGTGGACGACAGTAGATGGATCGAGTCTTTGGTCCTAAAACCGGTCATTTCCAAATGTCTGATAAATACAGCCCATAGCATCTCAGCACGGAGGGAGTCCATGCTCTGAGGGAAGCACTCAGCCCCTGGCCACCTCCTGAGAATGATCATGCTTCAAACATTTCTGAGGTTATTCTTGGTTATTTGTGAAAGTGAGGTGTTCATCGATCACACTGCCCCTCAGTGATCTCATCCCTATGGAGTTTATTGGAAAAGTTGGTTAAGACAGGAGAGCAGAAGGGAAATGAAAAGCAGGGTCTGAGCACAGACTGAATCCCTTGGTGCCCTTGGGAGGTTACCGAGAAGAAGGACTAGCCTTCGAAGATCCCATTAGCATCCCCCCCACACACTTATTGGTGTTGGCTTTGGCTGATCCCAATAAGCCCTTTGTCTTATATGTCAATGCCAGCCTAGATGGGTTGAAAATCATCTGAACTAACAGAAGCCTATTGAATCCTATTGAATTTGGTAGCCAGAGACTCACTGACAATGAGACACATAAAGCAGTTCACAAATTGTTATTTGGGGCCTTGAGGTTTTGCTTCTGAAAAGCTCCCAGACTATACAAAGCATAGTTTCAGCTCTGGATGGACACCAACCCAATGACCTATATTCTCACAAGTGCCAAGCTGGGGGCTGCCAGCCAGGGATGGTCAACTCTGTCCACTATAGACCAAACAGCCAGGTCCACAAATGTCGACGGCCTCTCTTATAGGCTCCGTGCATGAGAGGCCATGATGATGTCCACTAATATGAAAAAAAAGTCTTGGATTTGACTTGTTTGAGGGTTAAGACCATAGGAAAGTCAATTAATCCTTTTGAGCCTTACTTCCTCGTCTGTAAAGTGGGGGTCGCTATATCCTACTGTACAGGGAAGGTGGGGGATCAAGGAAGATAACACCTGTCAAATATTTTATATAGTTGTGGGAATTCCCCTTGACAATACAAATCACAAGTCACCAATGCCTGCTCATCCCATGTGCCCCTTGCCCATGCCCTCCTACACAACCTCCCACTGGGTTTCTGGAATTTTTCTGGATCCTGATGGAACACAGCACACAGACTGCCCACAAACCATCCTTCACTTTTAATACATGACAATCAACAGGCCAGCACTGATTAAGCACCACCGTGCCACCTGGCTGCCCCTGCTGTTAGCCAGGCTCAAAGCAGAGGCTGCTCTCCCTCCTAAGAGAGACATTGAAGGGGCCAGAAGCCCTTAGAGGAAGGCAAAGAAGATGCTGACAGAACTGAAGACAGGGCTGTATGAGGATCACTTAAAAGAATTGGGAGTGTTTAGTCTGGAGAAGAGAAGCCTGACAGTGGGAGGGGAGGCAGGAGAATCGTCTTCTCCTGTTTGAAAGGTTGTCAAATGGAAGCTCCATCCAACTAGTTTTCCTTGCCCCAAGAAGACAGAACTGGGAGCGAGGGGGTGGGAATTCTAAAGATGCAATTTCAGGCTTAATCAGTAAAAAGTTCCTATTCATTATGGCTACCCTCAAGCAGAATGGTCTGCCAGATGGTTCCCCATTTCCTTGAGGCTGTCACGCTAGAGACATATGCTTTCTCCTTGAGGTGGCTCTGTGGCAAAGTGAATGGAGTACCAGACTTGGAGAAAGAAGACCCTAGTTCCTAGCTTGCCTCAGACATGTGCTAGCTGTGTGACCCTGAGCAAGTCACTTAACTTGTCTCAGCCTCAGTTTCCTTATCTGTAAAATGGAGGTACTAAGAGCATGGAGTCCACGGGGTTGTCTTGAGGATCAATTGAAATGATAGGTAAGTGCTTTAAAAAACCCCAAAGAGCTATGTGAAAGTCAGGAATGATTACTATTGGTGACACTATTGGTGTCATGATCGCTGCTCAGGTATGTGTTGAACAAGTTGGCCTTGGGGCCCCTTCCCACTCTCCAATGCTGGGATGGTGGAAGCCTTTTATCACTAAGCAAATCTGTTTAATCTTTAGAACCAGACTTCAGCAGAATCAAAGAGCATCCTTCAGCTAAGGGGGATTTGCTGCTTCCCACAGATCTTGAACACTAACAGAAGTTTTCAAGCAGGTCCCTCGTTGCTGAAGATGCCATAAACAGCCTTCCTAAACTTCAGACAGTCCCCAGGCAATTGTTCACTGAATTTTTGATGTCCCGCTCAAATGGAGAACAAGATTACAAGTTTTTGCTGTTCGTTCTGGGAACGTGGCTTCCATCCAAGTGAGGGCACAACACACAGATTCAGGATAATCTTTGTAGGCTTGAAGTTCATCCTCTTGCCTTCAATCAGAACCCGATTTTAGATAGCTCAGACAAATGTTAACTACAGGACTCCTTAAGATGTGATGGCTTAAAAAATGGAAGAAATGTGAGAAGGAGGAAGGAAGGAAGGAACAAATGAACGAACAAATTACCAAAGGAGTAAAGGAAGGAGGGAGGGAGGAAGAAAAAAGAAAGGAAAGGAAAAAGAGGAGGAGGAGACAGAGAGAAAAGTAAGAAGGAAGGAACAAAGGAAGGAAGGAAGGAAGGAAGGAAGGAAGGAAGGAAGGAAGGAAGGAAGGAAGGAAGGAAGGAAGGAAGGAAGGAAGGAAGGAAGGAAGGAAGGAAGATAGGAAACTAAGCCCTTCAAGTACTTGAGATTTTTAGTTAGGCTCTACTAGGACACATTTACTCACGGAAAAGCTCTCCAGAAACCATCTAGTCCCGTCTCTTATTTTACAGTTAGGGAAATAAGGGCCTAGAGAAGTGAAATGATTTGCTCAAACAGGGAGCAGAGGGCAGCAGTGACATTTGAACCCAGATCCTCTGATTCCAAACCTAGTGTTCTTCCCACTAGCACATGTAGTTTCTTACGACTCAAATTCCCAATGTTTTTAGCCCATGCCCATAAATTCTATTTTCTGACCATTTTAAAATATGAACGGGAAGAGGATTTGTGATTTTGACAAATAGGGAAACTCCTCATGTGTGAATTCCCTCCACCAATGCAAATCACAACCTTTTGTTTGGTAAATGAAGCAGCATCACAGATTTAGAGCCAGAAGGGACTTAGCAGCCAGCTAAGCTGATATCACTTTACAGAGTAGGAAACTGAGGCACATAGAGATTAAGTAACTTAACCCTTAATCACACAGTCAGGGTAGGAGGTCTGGTCTTCCTTACTCCAAACCCAGCACTCTACCTGCTTTACCAAACGGCCTGATTCTTTTATATGTCATCAAAATGCTCATTCTTCTTATTTAATTCCAAGAAAAAACAGATTGTCTGATAAGGAAGCCAGGGGGAAAAAGCAGGCCATTTTACTGGAGAAGTCTCTAAATTTGGTAAATGACTTTAAACTCCTGATAAATTCTTGAAGACCCTAAGCTCTATACAGCTGGCTGGGCCACCCTTGATCCCCAAACAATTATCTTTTCTGATGATGAATGAGCTTGCTTGGAAAATTCTAATCCTGCCTAGTTCTGCACCTTTTCCATTTCAGCAAGCTCCAAGTTAAATGGTGCATATGGAAATGAATTGGAAATATTACTCTGCTCTCCCTCAACCAACCTGCCATCCAGTCAGGGACAGACACCCTTCTACCTACCCATTAAGTCTGAAATTGTTTTAGGGCTAAAGGAGGTCAGCTGCCCCTAGCCAGAGATCAACACTCTCTCTCTTCTTAGAGAAGATGTTGGGATTCCTGTTGGTGTAGACAAGGAATGTTTCTAGAGCAGATGTTCTTAACTTTTTTCTAGCCAAGTAAAACCAGCCAATAGAGCAACATGTAGATGCAGCTCTCCAAACTCATAGTCCCCTAACCCCCTCCTATGAGAATAGAAGTGTATTTCATTAAGACTGGGCATTGTGTTTTGATTTGAGAATTTTAGCGAGGAAAATGCAGCCGACAAAATGATCTATTCTTTTTTTAATCTTATCATTTTATTTTCCATATAAATATTTTATTTTCCAGTTACATGTAGAGATAGTTTTCAACATTTGTTTTTATAAGATTTCCTGTTTCAAATTTTTCTCCCCCCTCCCCAAGACAGCAAGTAATCTGATTTGTGTTATATATGTACAAGCACATTAAACATATTTCTGCATTATTCATGTAATGAGAGAAGAATCAGAGCAAAAAGGAAACACCTCAAAAAAGAAAAACAACAACAAAACCAATAGAAATAGCATGGTTCAATCTGCATCCAGATTCAACAGTTCTTTTTTTCTGGATTTAGAGAGCATTTTCCAAAAATGATCTATTCTTGATAAACAGATTATCCTGCTAATTAGCAGATAGGAAAGGGCAGAACAATGAAGTAAGGAGACAACTCCAATTTGATGGAAGCATGGACTATGTGACTCTCTTTCACATCTGATCCCTTCTCACTCTCTTAAAAGGCTACTGCCCTTCACCACCTTCTTGCCTGGACCATTATAATTTCTTCCTGATGGATCTCCTTAATTCCAGTCTTTCCTCTCCATAATCCATCATCTATTCCACTGTTGAAATGTTCTTCATAAAGCCCAAGTTTGGCCACCATTTTCCTGCTCAAGAACCTTCCATGGCTCCAGACTGTTTTTAGGATAAAATACAAACTCTGCTTGGTATCTAAATCCCATAATGCTCTGTCTCTGGACTGCTTTCTCATACTTATATAATACTCTTACCCTTCATATACTACCCAACCAAACTGGTTGCTATTCCCTAAACTCCACATTCTATCTCTCACCTCCAGATCTTTGTATTATGACCTCTTAGATGCCTTAGCATCCTTCAAGACTCAAAAGTTTTCCCATATTCTCCATGAAGTCTCCAGATCCCCTTTAATTATTAATTATATTTTCCTCCTCAGATTATCTTAAATTGTTCAGGATAAACCAGAGGAATTGGGCCTGTGATTTCATAAAATAAGGAACTCCCAAGTGGAGAAACTCCCTCTACTCATGCAGATCAGCACCTTCTCTTCTACTTGTGTTCTTAGAAAAATCCTGGGGCCGCTAGGTGGCGCAGTAGATAAAACACCGGCCCTGGATTCAGGAGTAGCTGAGTTCAAATCCGGCCTCAGACACTTGACATTTACTAGCTGTGTGATCCTGGGCAAGTTATTTAACCCCCATTGCCCCGCCAAAAAAAAAAAAAAAGAAAAGAAAAGAAAAGAAAATCCTCTGGAATTTGTCCAGTCACATAGCTAATATGTATCTGAAGAGGGACTTGAACCCTGGGCTTCCTGTTCATGAGACCAGCTCTCCACACTGCTCATAAATTTATATGTATAAATGTTGTATCTCTCAAATTCAATATAAACTCCTGAAGGCAATGACTTTCATTTTAAATTAGTGTCGCTAGCACCTTATACAGTTCCTCACCCATAATAGATGCTTAATAAATGTTTTACATTGAATTGAAGGGAAGGTATATGTGAGAAGGCTGGAAAAGTAGACTGGAGTCAGATGATGGAAGGCATTGAATGCCAAGGTCATATTTTATTCAATAGGCAATGGAGAGTAACTGAAGGTTTTCCAGTAGAACAATTCCATTAACAAGTATTTATTTTTTCTTCTTCCCTACCTCCAGTTCACAATGAAAAAAATAAAAATAAAAACAAACCCTTGTAACAAATGTGAATGGTCAGGCAAAAAACCACTCCCAAATTGGCCATATCCCAAAAACATAATCCTGTATCTTGAGTCCATCATTTCTATATCAAGAGCAGGTAGTGTTCTTCATCCCTGTGGGACCATAATTGGTCATTGTATTGGTCAGAGTTCTTATGTTTTTCAAAGTTTTTGTCTTTCCAGTGTTGTTACTATATAAATTGTTCTCCTGGTTCTACTCATTTCACTCTGCATCAGTTCATACAAGTCTCTATGTCATTTCTTATGGCACAATATTATCCCATTACCTTCATATACCATAATTTTTCCATCACTTCCTATTTGATAGACACCCCCTTAGAGCAACAAATAGAGTTGCTCTAAATAGTTTTGTATTTGAGTCCTTTTCCATTTTCTTTGATGGCTTTGGGAAAAGGCCTAGTAGTGGTATTGCTGGATCAAAAGGCACTCACAGCTTAGTAGCTTTGAGGGTGTGGTTCTAAATTGCTTTTGAGAATGCCTGGACCAATTCACAACTCCATCAAGAGTTCATTAATGAGGAGCAGCTAGGTGGTGCAGTGGATAAAGCACCAGCCCTGGATTCAGGAGTTCCTGAGTTCAAATCTGGCCTCAGACACTTGATGCTTACTAGCTGTGTGACCTTGGCCAAGTCACTTAAGCCCCATTGCCCTGCCAAAACAAAGAAAAAGAAAAAAAGAGTTCATTAATGTACAGTACTTGCTTCCCATAGTCCCTCCAGCATTTGTCATTTCCCTCTTTTGTCAGTTTTGCCAATCTGATGGGTATGATGTAGAACCTCAGAGTTAGGTTAATTTGCATTTCTCTAATTACCAGTGATTTACATCATTTTTTATATATATATTGATAGCTTTGTCCATTTATCAATTGAAGAATATTTCTTAATCTTATCTCTTTGAATCAGCTTCTTATATGTCTTGGAAAAGAGGCATTTATCAGAGAAACTTACTACAAAAACAATTTTTCCCCAGTTAATAGTTTCCCTTTTAATCATAGCTACATTGATTTTGTTTGTGTAAAACCTTTTCAATTTTATGCAATGAAATTGTCCATTCTATTTTCTGCAATTCTCTTTGTCCCTTATTGTCTTTCCCTTTCCATAGATCTGAAATAATTCCTTCCTTCCTCCTTTAGTTTTGTTTATGATATAAGCTTCTGTATAAGTCATTTATCCATTTGGAACATATTCAAGAACCCATATGGATGTATAGTGTGAGTTGTTGGTCAAAACCTAAATTCTGCCATAGTGTTTTCCCAGCAGTTTTTGCTGAATCAAATGAGTAATTATTCCAGCAGCTGGGGTTTCAGGATTATTGAACACCAGGCTAACAAGTTTCATTTACTTCTATGCATTGTATAGCTAATCTGTTCCCCTGATTGCAGTACAGTTTGAGATCTTGCACTCTGAGGCCCCCTCCTATCCATTTTTTCTATTATCCCCTTGAGATTCTTGACACTTTATTCCTCCAGATAAATTTTGTCATTAATTTTTCCAGCTCTATAACGTAATACTTCAGTTGTTTGATTGGTACGGAACTGAATAACTAAATTAACTTAGGTAGGTAGCATTGTCACTCTTATTACAAGGTCTTGACCTATCCATGAGCAAATAATATTTCTCCAAATATTTAGGTCTATTTTTCCATAAAGAGTATTTTGTGCTTATATTCATACAGTTTCTGCGTGTCTCTCTCAAGCATTCTAGAGTCATTTAAAATGAAACGATTCTTTCATATGAGAGCCTTGTCTTCTCCCACTTTAGATGTCTCTTTTCCAGACTAAATACCTCCTGTTCCTTCTCTCTTGTGACATGGTTTTGAGTGTCCTCAATGACCTTGTCAGTGTCCTATGGAGTATTCAGTTGTTCTGTTGGGATTTTTTTTGTATAAATGTTTTCTACAGTTCCAGAATGATAGACTGTCGCAGGTCTTCTATTCTAACCCCCAGAGGTTTCTCTGTGTTCCTATACCCCATTTTCATTACAGAACCAAAAGATAATTCTTTTTTCCATTCCAAATCCATGGAAGGTGAGAACAAAACTGTAACTAGGCTGGGACAGCTCAGATTTGGTACCAAAGAACTGAGTTTGGGTGGTGCCCATTTTAGTGGACTTGGACATCACTTACAGTGTTTCATCGGTGTAGAAACACCAGAACCTAGAACCTAGTGTTGAATAATAAACATTGCTGATGATGCACAGTGATGAGCTCTTCCAACATGCTTCCCCCCTCCACCCCAACTGACGATGTGTTTTGTGCTATGTGCCCCTGGTGTGTCGAGGTCAATAGGGAAGCAAATATTAATAGTTATGGCTCTGGGTGATAAAAGCTCTTCAAAGGAAGAGATTCTGGAATATATAAAAAATCAAACCAATTTGGATTTGGAAGACATCATGCTTTATTCTCCCCTCCATCTTCCTCTGCACCACCTTCTCTGCACCCCTTCCTCTGCACCCCTTCTCTGCACCACCATGATGAAAGGTTTCATTTCCCCATTTTCTGAATGGGTCGTACCTTCAATTTATACCAGCTTATGAAGAGTCCTGCCACCCCCTCTATACATGGACATATTTCTCCTCTCATCCATACCACGATCCCCTTGGCTCTCGGTGGCATATTTCCATTAACAAAACATGAGCATCCAGGAAAATGAGCGTGCAATGCAAGTAGGACTATTAGTATACTTCTATCATCATCCATTTGCTATATACAGCCCATCATTAAAGCACTTTTGGAGGCACAACAAAGCAGGCCCCTTGGAAACCTTCAATGAAGTTACTTCCTAACATACCAAATGGCACTTCAGTGTTCTGGAGGACTGAGTCCTAAAGGCACCTAAGTTCATCCCAGAGATTAATTGTCCAGAACTAGATCATCACATAGGAAGTCTCCCAGGAGAGAGAAAGAAGGAAAGAAAGAAAGAAAGAAAGAAAGAAAGAAAGAAAGAAAGAAAGAAAGAAAGAAAGAAAGAAAGAAAGAAGGAAGGAAGGAAGGAAGGAAGGAAGGAAGGAAGGAAGGAAGGAAGGAAGGAAGGAAGGAAGGAAGGAAGGAAGGAAGGAAGGAAGAAAGGGAAGGGGGGAGGGAGGGAGGGAGGGAGGGAGGAAGGAAGGAAGGAAGGAAGGAAGGAAGGAAGGAAGGAAGGAAGGAAAGAAGGAAGGAAGGGAAAAGAAAGAAATAAAGGAAGGAAGGAGAAGAGGGAAGGAGAGAGGAAAGGAGGAAGGAAGAGAAAAAGAAAAGGAAGGAAAAGAAAAGGAAATAGGAAACATTTGTATTACCAGTTAAAGGTAAGGAGAGCTAATGATAATAATTATTAACATTGCCTAGTATTTTAAAGTATACAAGGTACTTTTTATACATTATATATATATATATATATATATATATATATATTTGAGTCTTCATAAAACCTGGGGCAGCTAGGTGGCACCATAGTGCATAAAGTGCAAAGCCTAGAGTCAGGGTGACTCCTCTTCCTGAGTTCAAATCCGACTTCAGACACTTCCTAGCTGTGTGACCCTGGACAAGTAATTTCATCCCATTTGCCTCAGTTTCCTCATCTGTAAAATAAGCAGAAGGGATAGCAACCCCTCCAGTGTCTCTGCCAAGAAAACCTCAAGTAGAGTCACAAAGAGTCAGACAAGACTGAAAAACAACTCAACAACAACAACAACAACCAGGCAATGTGGATATAACAACTAGCATTTGATAGTATTTTTATGGTTTTCAAAGTTCTTTAGAAATGTCTCCTTTTTATCTTCACAACAATCCCAGGGATTAGGTGCTGTTATTATCCCTATTTTTACAGATGAAAAAAATGGAGATAGACAGAGGTTAAGTGACTTGCCCAAGGTCACATAGCTAGTCAGTTTCTGAGGCTGCATTTGAAGTCAAGGCCTTCAGACTTCGAGTCCAGTGTTCTATCCACAGTGCCACTTAACTATAAATATTATGGGTAACTCTTTTTATGGGAGAGAAAACAGAGGCTCAGAGAGGTCATAGTCACAGAGCTGGTCAGAGTCAGAGATGGGATTTGAAGCTGGGTCTCCCTGACTCCAAAGTCAGACCATATCTCCTCTCTACTCAACTGCAAATGTCAGTTAAAAACAAGCTCGAAAATAGTTGCAATAAAGCCCAAGCAAGCACTAGCTCACTGCCCCAGATATTGGGATTCTTTCACTCCCCTCACTATGTCACATTCAAGCACAGGTCAAGTTTCACCCTCTAAGAGAGACCCTTCCTGATCCCCACCCCACCCCTGCCTCCCTTGGGGATCATGCCCTGCCCCTCCTGAAATCACTTGTCTTTTCCTTATATTTGCTTATCTGTTTACATGGATCCCCCTAGTATAATATAAACACCATGAAGACAGCTGCTCAGGGGGGTCAGGGTGTGAGTGATCCCAACTTCGGAGGGCACATCCGTCACACACATCCCTCACGTGCACATCTGTGACCCTCATGCATTGGTGGGACAATGAGCTCATGGTCTGTGGGGCTACTGTTCTGATATTTGTATCACTTTGTTAATTCATTAAATCTTGTTTTGAACCAAGATAGTGGTCTCAAAGACAGGAAGTCCATCTTCTGTGTGTTCTTTACCCCTCTCTTTCCCTCACCCCCATAGAACTAGGCACATAGGATATGCTCAGCACAGGAGTCTTAACTTTGTTCCATTGGACCACAGGATGAACAGGAGAGACGGAAGAACCTGAGACCTACCCCTGTTGATCTTGTTTCTCATTAGTCTCTCTCATAAACCATATGGTGCAGCAGGGGACCTATGAACTTCACTAAAATTGTTCCCCTCGGTCCTCTTGTCCTTAACCTCTCTGGGCCCATCCCCTGCTCTATCTACAACTTGTGATTTTGTCTTCAAGCGATTGCCTTTACCCTGCATTGTGGGGCAAAGCACAGATGATTTGCAAACTCCACAGGAGATTTCTTTCCACATCGACATCAAACCATTGATGACTATTTGTTGGGTCCAACTATTCAATCAGTTCCATAGCCAGCCCGTATCTCTCCATCTGTTCCACATGAATAGGACGAGAAACTTTAAGAAAATCTTTGCCAAATTTAGTGAATATCTGCATTATTGCTCTGATTTATCAGGTTAGTGACCTTATCTAGAAGGTAAAATAAGGTGGCAGTGGTACCGTGATGGCTCTCTGAGATCATGACTCCCTCTTCTAGCCACTCACTAGTCGGCTCTTCAATAGTACATCCTGGAATTTTGCCAGGAATCAAAGTTGAACTCACTGGACCATAGTTTGAAGATTCTCTTCTCTTCCCTTTTTTTGAAAATCAGGATGAGATTAGGCATCCTCCAGCCCCATCTCTCCCACTTCCCCCCAGTCCTTTAAGAATCACTGACAGTCGGGGCAGCTAGGTGGCGCAGTGGATAGAGCACTGGCCCTGGATTCAGGAGGACCTGAGTTCAAATCCGACCTCAGACACTTAACACTTACTAGCTGTGTGACCCTGGGCAAATCACTTAACCCCAATTGCCCTGCAAAAAAAAAAAAAAAAAAGAATCACTGACAGTTGCTCAGCAGTCACATTCCCCAGTTTGCTCACTTGCCTAAGATGTAGTTAGTTCATCTGAGCCAAGTGAATGAATACATCTGGGGAAGCCAGGGCTCTCTTACTGTCTCCCTTACATATCCTGGGTATCAACTCTCCATTTGCTGCTTTGTTCTGTCCTTTCCAAGCCATAGATCATTCTCCTTGGCAGGAAAGACAAAAGCAAACTAAAAACTGAGCAGCTCTGTCTTCTTCCTGCAGTCAGCCATTCTCTTCCTATCTGCCCCCAAGCAAGAGTCCTTTTCCTCCTCTGATTTTTCCTCTTCTCCCCAATAAAGCTTAATGGAACAGCTAGAGCAGGGCTGTGCTGAGGATCCCATGGGGGGAAGGAGCTTCAACCCTTACAAAGAAAGCTGGGGGTTTGTAGTTATGGCTCATTTCACCATCCAAGAAGTAAATGGTGTGAGGAAATAATATGGTCTCCTAGCAAGAGTTGGGGACTGCAGTGCCCCAAGACTGGTGTCTCTTCTCAGGCTACTTGTAAAAGCAGGCAGAATGAAGGGTGCTAGAGAGACACAGGTCCTCTGATTTATGACGGCCAGTCACATGTGAACCCTTCTCATCCCTTTCCCCTTTGTCTGGGTGCTACTAGTGCCAATTTCTTTTTCTTTCTTTTCCTTTCTTTCTTCCTTCCTTCTTTTCTTCCTTTCTTTCTCTGCTTCCTTATTTCTTTCTTTCCTTCTTTCCTTCCTTCCCTTCCTTCCTTTCTTCTCCTTTCCTTTCCTTCCCTTCCCTTCCTTCCTTCATTTCTTCCTTCCTTCCTTTCCTTCCTTTCCTTTCCTTCCTTCCTTTCTTCCTTTTTTCCTTCCTTTCCTTTCCTTTCCTTTCTTCCTTCCTTTCTTTCCTTTCCTTCCTTCCTTCCCTCCTTTCTTCCTTTCCTTTCCTTTCCTCCTTCCTTTCTTTCCTTTCCTTCCTTCCTTCCCTCCTTTCTTCCTTTCCTTTCCTTTCCTTTCCTTTCCTTTCCTTTCCTTTCCTTTCCTTTCCTTTCCTTTCCTTTCCTTTCCTTTCCTTTCCTTTCCTTTCCTTTCCTTTCCTTTCCTTTCCTTTCCTTTCCTTTCCTTTCCTTTCCTTTCCTTTCCTTTCCTTTCCTTTCCTTTCCTTTCCTTTCCCTTCCTTCCTTCCTTCCTTCCTTCCTTCCTTCCTTCCTTCCTTCCTTCCTTCCTTCCTTCCTTCCTTCCTTCCTTCCTTCCTTCCTTCCTTCCTTCCACTGGACCTTCTTATCTCACCCAGGCTGGAAAGACAGCAGCCACTCATAGGCCCAACCTTACTGCTGATAGACCCAGAAGCTTTGAACTACTCCATTTCTATTCAGGAGGCTGATGCCCATCTTAGCAGAGACATTTGATTGGCTTTAGCCCTACTGTAGCTCAGAACTCTTGAACTCAAGCAATTCACCAGCCTCAGCCGCCCCTAGTAGCAGGAATTGCTATGGGGGAGGAGGGAATACACTACCATACTCAGCTGGTGCTAATATCTAAACATTTTCCTTTATTCTGTTATATATTGTATGTTGCAAGCTAAATTTAAATATCATAAACATCCATGGTCAATCCAGACGTGTATTTCTTCATGTCTTTAGGCAATTGTATCTTCAAAGTTTTTATATTTATCTTATATCCAGGCTGTCAGCAGTTACGAAATATAGAAAAAGGAGAAGAGGGAAGGACTGGGGAGGGGAGGAGAAGAGAAAGGAAGGGAAAAATAGAAAAGGAAAGTAGAAGAGAAGAGAAAAGAAAGGAAAGGAAAAGAAAAGAAAAAAGACAGATGTTAATTATCTTTAAAAAATGTAGATGCCGGAGCAGCTAGGTGGTGCAGTGGATAGAGCACTGGCCCTGGATTCAGGAGGACCTGAGTCCAAATCTGGCCTCAGACACTTAACACTTACTATCTGTGTGACCCTGGACAAGTCACTTAACCCCAATTACCTCACCGAAATAAAAACAGAAACAAAAAAAAATGTAGGTGCCTACTGCAACCACTGTTGGGGCTCAAGGCAGATGGGGATCTTGGGAAAAGGAAAAAAAAAGTCATTTGTCCTTCAAGTTTGGGGATTTATAAATACACACATATGCATGTACTTCTCTAGAGAAGTTGGTCATTAATGGGAATTTCAGGAAAACTGAGTTCAAATACACAAAAGAGCTCTATGGTACCCATTTTCCAGTCTAACACTGCAGGACACCATTCAGTAGAGATAGGTTTGCAGAGAAAAGGATCCGTGTGTCTTGCAGCACAGCATCTTTACTTGCAGCATCTTCGTCAGTAATTTTTGAGTAATAACTGACATTTCAATAGTACTTAATGCCTTGAGAAATGCTTTATAGCCATTAGCTCATGTGAGATTCCCCCAAACACCATGAGATGTATAGTGCAACTAGATACCCACTTAGTCCGAATAACAAATTCCATTAAGTGGTCACATTGTTCAAATTTGCACCATCCAAAGTTATAATTATATGTGAAATATGATCATTGGAAATATGCAATGAATAATAAATTTTCATCTGTTTATTAATGTAATGTAACAGAAAAGAGTAAGAAAATGTCTTTCTGATTTTTTTATAAAGTAATAGAGTAGTTTATAGGAAGCTAGATGATTCAGTGGATAGGAAACTAACTGGGCCTGGAGTCAGAAAAACCTGAGTTTAAATTCAGCCTCAGACACTTACTATCTATGTGACCCGGGGCAAGTCACTTCACCCTGTTTGCCTCAGTTTCCTCATCTTTCAAATGAGCTGGAAAAAGAAATGGCAAACCACTCCAGTATCTCTGCCAAGAAAACCCCCAAATGGAGTCACAGAGAATTGGATACAGCTGAACAGCAAATGTAATAACGTATGCAATATTAGCCTCTTCTTTTTTCTGCACTAGCAGTGTTTCCATCTGAATTATTCTCCTTTTGTCCATTTTGCTAAAGACTTTTTAAAAATAATATGGCACCCAACAGAAAATCACATCCACACTCAACCATAGGCAAGTGAGGATTGGCAAAAAGATGTGGTTCAGTTGTGCCTGTTTCTTTGTGACCCTATGGATTGTAGCATGCCAACACGCCCATGGGGTTTTCTTGGCAAAGATACCAGAGTGGTTTAGCATTTCCTTCTCCAGTGGATTAAGGCAAACAGAGGTTAAGTGACTTGCCCAGGGTCACACAGCTAGGAAATATCTGAGGCTGGATTTGAACTCAGGTCTTCCTGACTCCAGGCCTGCCATTCTATCTACCTGGTTGCCTCTGACCACCCTCAACAAACTCACACAATTCACATTCATTGAAATTTTGGCTTACATTGAATATGCCTGGTGTCCTTTTATAATTCACACTAAATATTTCACATTATTTGAACTCACATTGTGACATAGGTCTATAGGTGTTATTTTCCTCCTTTTCTTTGAGGCAGGTAGTTAGGTATTGTCACTTGAAAGTTTAAGAGACTCCTCAGAGGAAGAGTTGAATGACTTGTCCATGGTCTTACAGCCAAGACACATCTGAGGCAGGATTAAAACCTTGGTCCTGACTCCAAACCCAGCACTCCATCCACTTTGCCATGGTGCCTTGCCAAAAACTTACTGGAGTACCAGAAATGTGCTGCTAAGGGCAGAGCTGGGAAAGTCTCAAAACATGAGGAAGTTTACTAACCAGTACAATAATGTCCGGATGGATTCATCTCTCTTTCTGTCTCTGTCTCTCTAACTCTGTCTCTGTCTCTCTTTTTCTTCCTTTCTCTTTCATTTTCTCCTTCCTTTTCTTCTTTCTCTTTCAGTCTTTCCTTCTTTCTTTTTCCTTACTTTCTGTCTCCATCTTTCTCTCCTTATTTTTTCTCCCTTCCCTCCCTATCTTCCTTTCTCTCTCTCCCAGTAACAACCGAAATACCCCCTAAGTCTTTCACAGCCCAGCTTGGCTGCGTATTTTGTTCCAGACCATGCTGCTGTGAGTGCCAGGCCTGAGACAGAGGGTCTGACATTGTCCAAAGGTTTTCATTAATCATGGTCTGATAGTCATTTAGGGGTAGTCTTTGATCTTAATGAGTTCCTCGGCATTTTGGACATAGCCATTATTGAAGCCGGCATATCTTGGTGACTACCTGACTAAGCCCATCATCCTGACAGCAGTGAGCCTGAATCTGGACACTGGTGATTGTGAGCCCCCACTCTGATCTCTGGCAGCCATGGAGACATTTTTAGGCTGAAACTGGGGGCTTTTGATTTGGGGATAATTTGCCTCTGCTCGTTTATGATTTTAGTATAAATAGTACAATTACATTCACAGTTCCATGGGCATCAAAGCCCAAAGCACCTCTGAGATGAAGGAACAGAGTTCTGATCCCAGAATCCCATGTATCAGAGGAAGGACATGGAGAAACTAATGCCTTTCTAATGTTCCTGTAGTCATATTACATAATGACTTGTTCTGCCTTTGATTAAAACTGGCCCTGCTGGGAACATCTGGAAAGCTAGACATTTTTGTGGACTGAGGACTCTTAGAAATCAATTAGCTCTAGAGGAGGGTGTCAGATACCCTCACATGGGGTGTTATAAGGAAAGAGCTTACTGTTATATAAAATTGTGAGCTATTGCTGGTGTTATTCAAGGGCCCGCAGAGTTGTCGCCACATAGGCATGGTGGGGAAATGTGTGGTTACTCAAACTCTCCTTAAGTGTTTGGGGAAGCAACTCCAGGTCATTTGAATAACCAGGGCACTCAGATGCCCTGGAGGAAACAGAATGGACAGAAACAGCTAGGAAGAGACTGGGGCACACACCCTTTTCCAAAGTACAGTCCAAGTTCATTCTTGAAGATTCTCATTTGTTTGATCCCTGTCCTAGCCAGGGTCCCTCCGTGAGAAATCTGAATTTGACTCATTCAGAGCCTCCTCCAAGGGCTATTTGGTTCACCTGCAAACATCAAGCTAACAAGGCATGTCAGATAAAATAGGCTTATTAAATTGCAACTAGCCATGTCCTCAAAGGGGCATACCAAATTCCTACTTAATACATGGTCTGTTTTCTTACAATGAAAAGGAGAGGAAAATATCATCTTACTAATGAATTCTAACTGGGAGAGGCCGACATCCATTCCCCTCCTGCAGAAAGTAGATTTGAGTGAACATGCTGGTTCCCATGTTAATTGGGCCCCGGGAAGGCCATTCTTGTCCTCTGAAAACCACTAACCTCTCCTCGTCCCCCCAGATTTTCAGCAGTGGTTGTCAATTGCATTTCCCCATGGTAATCAACAACATTCCCATCTCTAAAGCACCAAGCAGGGCAGAATCAGTTAACATATTGGGGGCTGTAGGGGGTGGGGCAGGGGACAGGGTTACTTAAAGCCAGAGCTTCAGACAGATTTCTAACCAGCCGTGTACCCTTGGCTGAGACTTTTCTTCCTTTCTGGGCCTCAGTTTCTGTACCAGTAAAATGAAGGGTTGTATTTCAGTGGCTTCCCTCCTAATTCTCAGTCTAAGATCCTGAACCCCAAAGGCTCATCATAGAAATGTCAGCTGTCGTCACTGCTGTTCTAAAACATCTCTCAGATCCCGGACTTGGAGAGAAGGGGGTTCTATATGTCCTTGGGTGAGCCATTGGCAAATCCCCTTGGAGCCCTGAACCCATGATTGGGGGGTGTTATATGCCTATGCCCCAGGCGATGAATTTCTCCACCAAGGATCTAAGGAGATCAGGGATCATAGGAGTTCTCTCCCCTTCTTTCGGAAGGGGGAATAATTTTATGTGGAATTATGGAGTTTGGGGTGGGGAGAAGTGAGTATTTTACAAAGTCCCATGCCTGGAAATCCATAGGGTGTTTGTTCCAGAGGCAGTGAGTGGTATAACAGTAGGGCAGTGGGCTTGGAGTCGGCATAAGCCTTGCTTCAAATCTTTCCTCCGCTCCTTACAAGCTGTGTGCCTGCTGGCAAGTCTCTGATACTGTTTTCTCATCTGTAAGACGATAATAATAGCACCTTCCTCACATGATTATTATGAGAATCAAATGAGACAATATGTGTAAAGTGTTTGGCAACCCTTAAATCACTGTGTAAATTCGAGCTATTGTTATCATTATTTCTTACCACCACCATCTTCCTCCTCCTCCTCCTCCTCCTCATCGTCTTCTTCTTCGTCATCTTCATCATTGCCATTGACCCTGGTATCAATTCTCTAGCTATAAGATGGGAACAGGGATTAGACTGGATAAGAACTGGGGGACCACAGCCAGACAATTCTCCCAATTAGCTTTCATGTTTCTGTTTCCTGGCTGGCCCTCTTGAACCCACCCATTTGGCAATCCCTGCAACTCAAAACAGTCATGCAACATGGTCAGAAGCTGCTTGGGAGGGTGCCCGTGGGTCTGAACTTTGCCTTTGCCTCCAAGAACCACGTGTAGGGTTAGGTTCCCAGGGTTTTGCCAAAGGACACTGACGTTGAGAGGATGCCAACCACACCTTCCACAAGTATGCTTTCTCCCCACCCAAGTGAACTTTTTCCCACCTGGCCTCACCATCTCAGATGGAGATAATAGCTAACATTTATGTGGCATTTTAAGGTTTCCAAAGTGCTTTACATGTTGTCTCAACAACCTGGGGAAGTAGGTGCTATTGTTATCTCCATTTTGTAGATAGGGAAACTGAGGCAGGGATTCAGTGACATGCCCAGATCATATGGCTAGTCAATAGCAATCTGGGTCCTAAATTCAGAGAGGACGTGATAGCTATCTTCGAGGACTTGAAATACTGTTACAGCAAAGAAGGATTAGACCAGATCAGATTTTTCCCAGAGGTCAGGACCAAAAGCAGTGGTTAGAGGGTTAAAGAAAGAAAATTTAGTCTTGATAATCGGGAAAAACTTCCCAATAATCAGAGCTCCGCAAAAGTGAAATGGAGGTAGTGAGTTACTGTACATGTTCAAGAAAAGATCAGATGACCCTTGTTGGATACATTGGAGAGATTTTTTCCCCCACACATGGGTCAGAGTTAACAGCTGCCGAGGCTCCTTCTAGCCCTGGGAAGCGGTGAGCCTGTGAGACCAACCAAGCCATTCCTTTCTTGAGCTAGTGAAGATTCTTTCCAAACAGAGAGGGAACTGTTTGAGACCTCTCAGCTTCGGTTCAGCTCCGTGGAGCTGATGGGGAGTTCTGCCAGACACAGGGTGCCCCTTGAAAGAAAGGCAGGGGATGGTGAGTCACATCTAAGCCCAGGAGCTGGGCTATTGAATAACAGCCGTGCTGAATGCTGTTGACGCAGCGCTGGGAAGAGGCGAGAGCAGAATAGGCAGTCACAGTTTAATTTCCTGTTTTTCTACCCCCTGCAAGAACCCATATTCTATAATCGCAATTTGAGGGCCTTGGCAACCTCAGGGAACAAAGCTCATCATTAATGCCATGCTGTGGTTTTCCTGTGAACAATACTGCCCTTGTCTCCTAATTCAATTCGACAAATATTTTATTAAGTGCATACCCTGGGCAACGCACCGAACAAAGCAAGAGACTTGGAGTCGGAGAGACCCGAGTTCAAACTTGCTAGCTGTAGAACCCTTTGTAGGTCATTTAGACTCAACAAGCCTCAGTTTCTTCATCTGTAAAACGGAGATTTTAACAGCACCTACTTCACAGGGTGGTTGTAAGGATCAAATGAGATCATTCAGATTGGTGCTTCTTGATGATTGGTGAGAGCCCCTTATTTCCATCAGCAATCAATCAGCATGTATTTGTTAAGTGCCTACTATGGACCAGACACAGTGTTAAATCCCAGAAATACAAAGAAAAAGTGAAAACAATCCCTGCTTTCAAAGATCTTACATTCTAATTGAGAAGAAACATGTAAACATATATAGGTGTATGAAACAAATACAAAACAGACCCAAAGTCACTTTAGAGAGGAACACATATATCCTAAGGGTCACAGGGAACCAATTGAGTTTATTGAGGTCGCATGGTCAGACCTGAGTTTTAGGAAAATCATGTTGGCAGTATTGGAAAGATGGATGGGAGTGGGAAGACATAAGGGAGAGAAAAAAATTAGGAAGTTATTATAATAGTCTGGGAAGAAGTCAAGGGCTTGAGCTAGGTTGTCGCAAGGGAGTAGAGAGAATAGAAAGGATCTGAGAGATGTTATGGAGATAGAAAAAACAAAGTTTGCAACTGATTAGATGTAAGATCCCTTCCATATCTCTATCTATAATCTTATTACATTGTAAACCTGAGTTCGAATTCTGGTTATTAGAGAGGCAGCCTGGCATAACAAACAAGGTGCTGATGGGGTTAAATTCTGCATTATATATTTATTATTTGTGTGACCCTGGATTGCTTAACCTCGGTGGGTCTGTTTTCTCATCTGTACAATGGAAATAATAACACAGTTATTGTAGAGAACAAATTTTAAAATATGTGCAAGTGCTTTGGAAACCTTAAAATACTTTTCTTTCTTTCTTTCTTTCTTTCTTTCTTTCTTTCTTTCTTTCTTTCTTTCTTTCTTTCTTTCTTTCTTTCTTTCTTTCTTTCTTTCTTTCTTCCTTCCTTCCTTCCTTCCTTCCATGTTTTTAATCTTGATTTAGCAGTGAGTTCTCTGGGTAGGTAGCCACACCAAGCTCTTTAAGCACTTCCTCTGATTCTTTCTCACTAGAATAATGTATAATTTCTTGTCAGAACTTCATTCTTAAGAACTTTCCCCCTCCCCGTGAGCCAACCTCCTTTTTAGAGTCTGAAGTACAAGGGAAGAGATGGGGATTGCATTCCTCTGCCCAGCTAGCCACCTCTGCTTCCTAGAGGAACCCAGTACACAGTAGGTATTTAATAAATGATGGTTGAATGAAAATATATGTTTAAAAGGTTCCCCCACCCCCCAAAAAACACACATTAAATCTAACTATTTTATTTTAGTGAGGAAATTGGGGTTAAGTGACTTGTCCAGGGTCACACAGCTACTAAGTGTTAAGTGTCTGAGCCGGATTTGAACTCAGGTCCTCCTGACTCCAGGGCCGGTGCTCTATCCACTGCGCCACCTAGCTGCCCCAAAAAATACACATTAAAAGCACTAGGGCTGTAACAAGTAATTTGGTTACCTGAGGCAAGAATAAAAAATGGTGACATCAAATCAATTTTTTACACAAATTCAATCAAGGGGGAAGGGAAAAGACCTTGGAAGAAAAATCAAGGAGCCCAAGAAGTAAAGCTTTGTGCAATGAAAGATCCAGGGAGGGTACTTTGTGGGGCAGAGACAAAGACTCTTAGACACTGAGCTCCATGACTTAAGATGTTTCTGGGTCATCACTCCTAGGGAAGGGATCAGGATAGGAAGATTCCAGGGAGAATTTCTTCTGGGAAAGAAGAACACCAACTGATAGCGTCCTCTTTTAACTAATTATTCTTGTTAACTAGGCTCAAGCTCCATTACTTTGACCTACTGAAGGAGTAAAAGCACTACCAATGCCCTCTAAATATAAATCACCTGGCCTAGGACAGAGCCCTGATTGCCCTACCTTAGTTACATGCCTAAAAAGTAGAATACAGAGACCCCCCCAAAAAAAGGGGTGTTAACAGGGGCAGCTAGGTGGCACAGTGGATAAAGCACTATCTCTGGATTCAGGAGGACCTAAGTTCAAATCTGGCCTCAGACACTTAACACTTACTATCTGTGTGACCCTGGGCAAGTCACTTAACCTTCATTGCCCTGAAAAAAAAAAAGCAGTTGTTAACCAATCACCTTACCAGCCAATTGAGATGCTTCCTGATAGAAAACATTAAAAGAGAGTCACCTTCTTGACTGGGAAGGCCCAAAAAATAGGCTTTTAGAGTTAATGCTTGTTTATCTGTATGGTCCCTCTGGAGAAAAAGAAATAGTTTAAATAAGACTCCCTACAGGGCCTGGGCAAAGAAAAGACAGCCTGTGTGTGACACTCTGAAGGTTGTTGCTGCACAATTTGTCCTAGTACAAAGTTCTCCAAACTTCCTCCCAACTCTGGAATGTGCTGGAGTCAGTGTTCAGCTGGGGAAATCCACTGGGAAGCTCCGTCCCCACACTCAGCACTGGAGGCTCAGTGGGCTAGCCTGAGGCTTTCGTTGCCTGATGTTTGTGGTTGGAAGCCATCCATCCATGATTCTGAATGTCACTGTGCCATTAACTCCTCCTCAGCCTCAGGCTCCCAGGACATTTTAAACAAGTGACCAAAAGGACGCTGTGTTAGCCTGAATCCCAATCAATCAACAGTCAACTTTGCTTAAGAAAGTAATTTAATGTCAGCCAATAAACACTAATTAAGCCCCTATTATGTGCTGGCTACTGAGCTAAGCTCTGGGGTTACAAAGAAAAGCAAAGAACAGTCTCTGTGCAAGCACATGTGCTCAGTGAAAAGAATTCTGGATGTAAGGAACTGGGTTCAAATCCAAACTCTGCTGCCTACTTCCTGTGTGACCTTGGGTAAGTCTCTTAACCTTTATGGGCCTCAGTTTCTTCCTCTGTAAAAGGAGGGGTCTGGGGCAGCTAGGTGGCACAGTGGATAGAGCATCGGCCCTGGATTCAGGAGGACCTAAGTTCAAATCCAACCTCAGACACTTGACATTTACTAGCTGTGTGACCCTGGGCAAGTCACTTAACCCCCATTGCCCCACAAAAAAAAGGAGGGGTTAACCAATACGGCTTCTGAGATCCTTTCCAGCTCTGTCTATGATTCTATATATGCCCCTTTCTTCATGTGCAAAAAGAGGGAGTTTGACTTGATGGCTTTCAGGGTCCCTTCCAAATCTAGGCCTAACATCATCAGTTCCTATCCCTATAAGAAAAATTCCTGGATCAATTCAAATATGCTGCTGCTGCTGTTCAGTCATATCCTACTCTGTGTGACCCCATTTGGGGTTTTCTCAGCAAAGATTCTGGAGGGGTTTGCCATTTCCTTCTCCAGCTCATTTTACAGATGAGGAAACTGAGGCACACAGGGTTAAGTGACTTGCCCAGGGTCACACAACTACTAAGTGTCTGAAGCTAGATTTGAATTCATGAAAATGAGTCTTCCTGATTCCAAGACCAGGGCTCCATCCACTGCAGCGCCACCTAGCCACTCTATTATGCACTTCCACCTAAAATGAGCCCAATAAATTGAGAATATAATGCTTAACGATGACTTTTAAAACAGAGCTACACAAGCACCCGATTTGGCAGTAACACATTTATCAACATGGTCTTGTCTCCATCTTCCACCAAACTGGTTAGGAACAAACATGGAGGCAAAAGCATTCCTGCACAGAGAATTACATTTAATTATAAAGCAATGCCCCTAATTGGCTCTGTTGAACATGCCATGAGATGAGGCCACCCCTCCTCCTGTAGGTGAACATCAGGAAAGGGGAACTGAGCCTCAGTGGTCCTCTGCTCGCTAGAGAGGAGAACCAAACTTTTTTCCTGAAATACACCCAAGAGAGAAGACAAAATGTTTGGAGAGAAGAGAGACGAGCTAAAGGTAGCTGATCAGAAGTTCTGTATGTTGTTCTACATTTGGAGTCAGAGGACCTGGGTTCAAATTCTGACACTACCTACGTGAAAGACATTTCACCCATCCTAGTCTCAATTTCTTCATCTATAAAATGAGGGCATTGGAGGGAGGGGCTTGAATGTCCCTTTCAGCTCTGGAATTCTGGTTGTGTCCATCGCGTGTCCACCTCTTCTCCTGTGTTAGCTACCAACTCCTTGGGATCAGGGCTAGAGGTAAAATTCTGCTTTCTGCATTCCAAGTTCACACTAGACCTGAGAGTCAGGGGGATGCCACCTTTTTGTTTTATCTGTTAGGGAAAGGGTAGTTTTGAACTGAGCTGTTCCAATCCCCTTAACAGCACTTCCACCTAAAATGTTCTGGCTGCAGCTGAGATGGGGAGGGTCTTGTTATTATGTCCTCACACACAAAGAAATGAGGAGTTGGTCACTAAATTCCCATGCATCTGTCCTATGACTGATTGGAAGCTCTACCCCCTGATGTTACCCCAATATCATACATTTCCCCATGACATCCTTTACTTTTGTTCTTTTCCAAAATTCCAGCGTTTCCATCAGTAATTAATAATTACAATTGGCAAAGGGAGTATGCAACACCTAAGACAGTCAAACACAAAGCACGCCCTATAAGTAGGGGCCAACCCTCACCATGATATGAAATAAGGGGTGCCAAGATTCTCGGCCTGCCCTAGCCCTCCATGACGCCTGAAATTCCCACCAAGAGTCAGTCTTAAGGCACTCTGTCTCCTGAAAGCTCCTACTAAAATGTGACTGTTAGCTCAGAAGGGTAACTTCTCACTCTGCATCACTTTCTGTATCTAAGTTTTGCTTCTCTCCCCAGACAGAGTCTGATTATTTCTTAGCTACTTTGCACGACATGAGGCCAAGCTGCCTTTAGGTGGCAGTGCCCTGGTTGTGTCATCCATGGGACAAAGAAGGGAGGCATGTGACTGAATCCAAGATCCAAATCAAACCCAGAAATTTTCCACTCAGCATGGTTTGCTGCTGGGATGGCAAATGGGGAAGAGCTTTTTGAAGAGCAATTTAGCAGCACATCGCAATTAGGAAAATGATCATCTCATTCTTCCGAGTACTCCCTGAGAGCGCTCTCAGAAAGAGAAGAAAAAAGGTTTCGTGTTCAAAAATATTTATAGCCACACCATGTGTCATTGGAAGAAAAAAATAAAAAACAGAAACAAATGTTCTGAGTAACAATTGAGGAACAGATGAATAACGTGATGTCTGTGAGTGAGATTTGAAATGGATAAGTATGGGGGGCATCAAGAGAGCTGGAAGGACTTGTAGGAAAATGTGCAAATGAAAGCAGAACCGTAATCACAGAGGCCACACTGATGAACTGTGTGACCACAAGCAACTCATTTTCACCTCTCAGGGCCTCAGTTTCCTGAACTGTAAAATGAAGGAGCTGGACTTGAAGATTTCTTAAGTTTCTTCCTGCTCTATACCCTACTTTCCTGTAAGGAGGGGGCATAGCACAATGGAGAGAAGGCTAGAATTTGGAGTCGGAGGACTGGATTCGAATTCTGGCTCTCAGCAATGAGTCTCTCCTGCTGGACCAAGAAAATGGAAACCATGAATCATGAGCCCTTCTCTAGACATTTTAACATTTCAAATAACCCTTTGTACCATCCTCTACTTCTTCCTCTTTGGCTCCAGTCTCTGAGGAAGGAGTGACCCTTCTTCTCTTCCTGAGCCAGTTGGACACCACCACACTAACTCCTTTGGCTTTTTATCAGCTCATATTTTAATAGATGCTATATAGATTTAATAGAAGTGATGAGGAAGAGAAGTATCTGAGGCTTGGGTTATTTTGCCAGTCTTGTAAAAAGTCAAATATCAGTATCTCTGCTTTTCCTTAACTTCCAACTTTAGCTCCAGGTCAAGCCCTTTTCATCATTTCAACCCCCCCCCAAAAAAAAAAACTCCCTAAAGAAGCAAAGAGTGTTTCTTCTTCCTCCTTCCTTCTATATACATAGGCAATAAGCAAGCTAAAACAAACGGTTTGGGTTTATGTTGGCCAATCTCTTTATTGCATGTTAGAAGACCAGAAACTAGAGCAAATATTTAAGGAAAAGGAACAACACCCTCAGAATCTCAGCTCCTCCCAAGCAGCCTGGGAATAGACAATGGAGACAGGAAGTTAAAGTGAGTAAATAACCTGAAAAGACATTGGACCCTCTTCCCGAAAAAAAGGGACGGAAAGCAAGGAACCATGTGTGGCCAGCTTGCCCCCCTGCCCATGCTCCAGAGGCCTCACAAGCATTTACAGTAGCCAGATCTTCACTGTCTGGTCTCCTCTTTGTGAGAGCTCCTGATTCTTTGACCTAACCCCTCTTTCTCAACGATGGATCGAGGAGACCAAGCTTGGCAATCTAGGTACTTTTCATGTAAGTGCCAGGCCCCTCCTCCCAAGTCGCTCTGCCTCTTTCAGCTATGGCCAAAGGCAGGTTACAAGAATGAAGGCTAATTCTCTGTTGGCATAAAAGAACCTTTTTTTCTTTAACTTATAAACTTTCCTTTTTATTTGTTATTAGTTCTTCATCTGATTTAAGCTGTTTACATCCTTGTAACATAGACCTTTGTTTGAGATTTTGATTATTATTCCCAGCCCAGATCTAGCTCTGGCTAAATAAAACCATCCCCCAAAAGTCAAGTCATCAAGCATTTATTAAGCACCTACTATGTGTCAAGCACTGTGTTAAACATTAGAGATACAAAGAAAGGCCAAAAAGACAAATTTAAGGTCATAATGAATGAGACAATATGCAAACAAGTGTACAAACTAGATATAGACTGAAAAAACTAAAAAGGGAAAGGGTCCTGAGATTAAGGAGAACCCAGAAAGGGTTCTTAAAGAAGGGGGACTTTAGGTGATCCTCGAAGGAGGCCAGGAAAGTCAGATGAGGAGGGAGAGGAGAAAGCTCCAGGCATTGAGGGTCACTCAATCATCCTCTGGATATATATGAGTCAACAAAAACTCCCCACCCCCAACCCAAATAAAGTTTTCATCCTTTAACTTTATTACGTTGCCTTAACTTTTTCCTGGACACACCCTCCACATTTAAGATACATAAATAAATAAAGGCCTTGTGCCTTTTCCAAGAACAGAGTTATGGGATAAAAAGAAAAGCAGTCCATATTCTCTTCCATGGCATAATCAGAATCCAGAAAGAAGGGGCAGCTAGGTGGTGCCATGGATAAAGCACCAGCCCTGGATTCAGGAGGACCTGAGTTCAAATCCAGCCTCAGACACTTGACACTTACTAGTTGCATGACCCTGGGCAAGTCACTTAACTCTCATTACCCTGCAAAAAAAAAAAAAAAGAATCCAGAAAGGAAAGGTGATGGCAGCAAAAGAAAATTTTAAATCAACAGGAAGCACAAATGAGTCAAGCCTTGGACTTGTTTAAGGGAGAATAGACAGGTGTAGTGCAAACTTTGGGGGGAAGGTGCTATGGACTCTGTATCATCAGAGATAGAGGTATGACCTTGGAGAGTTATGTTCTCCTTCTAAAATGGCCAAAATAGAGCCTCGGGATCATCTCACCCACAGTAATGGGTTGGCATATGTTGCCTGTTTGTGGTAGATTCCAAACAGTGGAGGATGATCTAAGGCTAGCTCATGTAGGCAGATGTTCAGTCAAATAATCATGTTCTGGCCAAAGGAAAAACACTGATGGGGACTCTCTACTGTGGCAGGGAAGCTAAGCATCAATTCAATTAAATGCAATTCAAGGAAAATGCCTGTTTTGTTCAGGGAACTGAACTAGTTGTTAGGGAATTGGTCCTGTGATCCTTCAAGGTCAGGAGCTCCCAGGAAAGAACTTTCTCTACCAGTTCAGATCAGCCCCTTCTTGGCAACTTATAGTCTTAAAGAGTCTCCTACAATACTGAGGTTGAGTGACCTGCCCAGGATCATCCATTTGAGATTTGTCAGAGGCAGGAGATGAATCTTGGGCTTTCTGGAGGCCAACTCTCCATCCACTAGACCAGTGGCATCAATTCAAATTGAAACTAAGGTCCACAAAGATCCTGGCTAGTGACTACTGACTTAGAAAACTACAAATTAACATTACCTATGCTCTGTCGTATTTCTATTCATTTTATTGTTTTCCAATTTTAATCTGCTTACTCCATAATCCAGAGTGTTGAAGTTTGACCCCTTCTTGCCTTTCAGGCCCCAAGGATACAAAGCCAAAAATAAAAACCTTTTCCTCCAGAAGTTTACATTCTGTACATAAATAAAGCCAAACTAACAGGAAGACAGCAAGATTCAGTGGAGAGAGCACTGAATCTGGAATCAGAGGAATAGAGTTCAAATCTTGGCTCTGCCTTATCCTATCGGTGTGACTTTGGGCAAGTCATGCAATCTCCTTTGGTTTCAATTCATCTGTAAGATAAGGGAAGTGCACTAGGTGGACTCTAATAAGGTCCCTTCCATCTCTCAATCTACGATCTTATGCTTCTATGATAATACAACATAATTTAAATAAGAATAGTTAACAGTTATATAATACCTACTATGTGCCAGGTACTGTGATAAGTGCTTTATGTTATTATCTCATTTGGTACTCACAACAGTGCTGGGAAATAGGTGCTATTATTACCCATTTTACAGACAAGGAAAGTGAGGCAGACAGTGGTTAAGTGACTTGTCCAGGGTCATACAGCTAGTAAATGCCAAATTTGAACTCAGGTCTTCCTGAATCCAAGCCTAATACTTTATCTGTTGTACCTCCCAACTGTGAGAAAGTATAAGCCCTCATGTGAGAGTGGGTGACTGAGCTGTGCCTTGAAGGGAGTTAGGGATTCTGAGAAGCAGAGATGTGATGAGAATGCATTCCAGGCATGGAAAAATCACCTGGCTAAATGGAAGGAGGCAGCATGGGTTAACCATGGGTAAATAGAAAACTAGTCAACAGGGCTGAGGTTGGAACCAGTGAACCAAAAAAGGCAGGCAAAAGAAGGTACTACTAGAATCAGAGGAAATTTTGGTCAGGTTTTCCAGCTTGTCAATGCTTAAGCCTGAATGAATGAATGAGCATTTGTTAAGCACTTACTGTATGCAAAGCATTGTAGCTACACAAAGAAAAACAAGCCAGCCTCCTCCCTCAAGGAATTCATATCCCAATAGGGGGAAGATTCTGCTGCAAATCAGATGGAAAGACGCCAATGGTCCTTAGGGTTCAGCAGCAATGCAGATGGTAATGTATCATCTTTTATCCACTGATAAAAACCATTTCCATTTCTAATGTTGAACCATTGGATGGTGCCAAGGGCTTTGTTCTTCTCTGGATTTCTAGCAGCTTCTGGCTGCCAGTCTGTAGCACCTGCAGAGAAAGTTGCCAGGTTGCATCTACAGAGGACTTTCTACCCTAGATGGAGGCCGGAAGCAGGATATGATTAGGCAGAGCTGACTTTCGTGTATTGGATGGGAAGGTTGATCATCACTATCGCTATGAAGTGGGCACCATCTCCCAACCCCCGCTACAAGTAACCCATTTGGTTTCCTAGCAGCCAGTGGGAGAACAGGATTTTTCTATTCACCTAGAATGGAATTCAAGTCTGTAACTTAGTAAGACACCAGCCATCCACTAGATGGCCAAGCTGCACAGGAAAAAAGGAATAGTGAGCCTTGAACTGCCCAGGGAGTGAGAGATGCTAGAGGAAACAGTGGTGCTGACTTCTGAGAATGAGTCAAGGGGCTGCTACCTAGCCTGGAAAGAGTTTCTGCATATAAACAAGCTGTCAGAGGATCCCCAGCCCCAACACCATTTCAGTCCCTGCAAATACAATAATTCCCACGTAACTTTCACACAATCAGATCTAATCCAAAAAGGACTAGCAGGGCAAGGGTGAGCAAGTGTCTACAATCCTGTACCCAAGATGCCCATGCTGAAGCCACCCCCATGTAGGATGGCTGCTGTGCCCCTGCAAGAAAAGGGAAGAAGTGGAAAGAGAGACAACTGTGAAATCAGGACAAGAGCCATCACAGAATTTGAGAGTTGGAAGGGGCCTCCAAGGTCATGAATCCCCTCTATGACAAAACCTGATAAGTGGCCCTTCTTTGTTGTTGTTCAGTCATTCAGTTGTGTCTAATTCTTGGTGACTCCAAGCACACCAGGCCCTTCTGTCCTCTACTATCTCTCAAAGTCTGTCCAAATTCATGTCCCTTGCTTCCATGACACTATCTATCCATTTCATCCTGTCATCCCCTTCTTCTTCTTCTTCTGCCTTCAATCTTTCCCAGCCTCAGCCCCTGCTTAAGGATTCCAGGAATGGGAAACTCCCTGCTTCATAATGCAGCTCATCCTACCTTGGGACAGCAAGCATTGTCTCAATTCCCATTTATTACTCCTGGTTGTGCTCTCTGAGGCCAAACAGAACAAGTCTAACCCTATCTCTGTATAACAGCCTATCACATATCCTGCTGTGCCAACTTACCTGACCCCAAGTCTTCTTTTTTCCAAGCTAATCACCCCATTTCCTTCAAATGATCCATATATGCCATGTTTTGGATTCAGTTCTATATACACGAAGTGGTCCCTATATGAAGGACAGCACTGTGCTAGGTACTGTATGCAAATTAATCAAACCTCAATTACCATTGGTGTAGAGAGAGGATAGTCACTCCCCTGAAGGAGCTTACAGTTCCATGGGGCATGGGTGGAAATGGAAATTGCTCGTCTTAAGATCTTTTCATTAAGCCATGGCAAGCTGCCCTTCACCTGCTACACATCCCTCTTTTCTCTACACTCCATGCGCCCACCATCCTTCTGTTTGCCTTTCTCGTGATGTTATTCCAATGTTCATTTTCTCAACATGTAACAGTTACCAGACTGTAATGTGCAGTTGAAACGTAGCCCATAGAACCAGCCAATTGGTACCTTGGGCAGACTGTGCAGATGGGCCAGAATCAAAAAAGGGAATTAGAGAAGGGGAGGGGGCTAGATGGCTTTGGGAGCTGGTGTGATGCTGTCGATGACCTCCAGCTTCTCCCTAAAGCAAGAGCTTGACTGTTTAAGTACCAGTGCAATTTCTGTGATGCTAAATGACTAAGAATCATAGAATACCACAGTCCCCGGGGACAATTTAAACTGTGGGTCATGCAAATCTCAATGGAGGGCAGCACTGGCTCAATATGGGCTACAATGTACCATGAGTGAGGAACTGCATCCATGACATGGGGTAAAACATGTGTCCAGAAAGGGGGGGTGGGGAGAAGTCAGTAGTGTAGTAAGAGTGAAAATCGACAGCTGGACTCTGTACTTGGTATGCTCCCTTATCTGTAATTTAAGAGGATTAGATTAGGGGACCTCAGGGGTCCCTTCCAGCTCCAGAGCTATGATCTCTGTCCACAGCCAAGGGTTCTACTAGATAGAGCTAGACTTGGGAGTCAGGAAGACTTGAATTCAAATCTTGCCTCAAACACTAGGTGGCACAGTGGATAAAGTGCTGGACTTCAAGTCAGGAAGTCAAGACAACAAGCATTTATTAAGCACCCACTGTGTGCCAGGTACTATGCCAAGCCCTGGGTAAATGAGGAAAGGTACAAACAGTCCCTGACCTCAGATACTTACTAGCTTATGTGACCTCTCTGAGACTCAGTTTCCACATCTATAAATTGGGGCTAATGATAGTTCCTGCCTTGCAGAGTTGTTGGGAGAATCAAAAGCACTACATAGTCTATGTGCTATCATGCATATAGCATATGTGTGCTATGTGTTATATCATATAGACTATATATTATAATATATGCCATGTTACCCCACATATATATTGTGTTTTACAGACATATGCGATGTTCTAGCACTTCTGTCTTATTACATGTGATAGCATGTGTACCGTGAATACTAGCTTTTATTACTATTATTATTATATGATCCCACAATCCCTTCTAGCTCTCAACCTCTGTATCTGGGTGGGGTGGATTTCCATCTGCCCTTCTCCACTGCTGTTGAGCCCATGACTCAGTTTAAACCACCTACATCTTCCATCATTATTGACTACTTGGAGGTCCCTGGATCACTGAATATCCATCCTTGATGACTATAGTTGGGATGTTAGAGGGTGGAACCTTCTTGATATGAATGTCTTTTCCAGACATCCCCTAGATGTTGGGATCATGGTAGCTTCCGGATGTTAGGGAATGATAAGTGGTTTCACCCTAGAGGTGACAGAGAAATCCCAAAGGATGTCAAGGGCTAAAAAGGGTAGGGGAAAGAAGCATTGAAGGGGGAAACCAGAAGGAGCAGAGGACAGATATATAATACTAAGCAAGAAGATGGCTCTCCCCAGACAGCAAAGCCAAGCCTGGATCAGTTGTTTACAAGAAGAGCCTGGTTCCCAGCCATACTCACTTCCTACTCATTTTCCTCATGTGGGCTGCACTTAGGGCCCTGAGCCATTCTCCCCTGTTTTCTTTCTACTAGGCATGTTGGGCCAGCCCTGAAAGAAGCTACTGTCAACATCTGTGCTTCAGGTGGCTCCCAAGCCTTGCGGTCCCAACCCCTGGATAACCCCCCGTCCATGCTGTCCTCTCTTGGGCTCTTGGATGCTTCAGGGGCAGATTCTTCTAGGATATAGCTCTTCTGTCCAACCCATGGCCTTTAATCTCCAAACCATAATCACTGTCAGGCTAGGGGCTGTGTAACTGACATAAAAGATGAGTGATAGAGAGAAGATGGAGCTGGTTGTTTCTTATTTTCCTTCAGTTTTCTCTGCCATTGACAATGATCTTTGGTCTGAAAAGTCAGAACAAAAATAGCTGGGAGATAGTAGAGAGATAGGAAGTGAGTGCCTGACTGCCCTTGATAAGTTCAAGTCGCCAGATCCAGATGAATGACATTCTAGGTGACTGAGAGAACTAGCAGGTGTGATTGTCAAGCTCATCACTCATTTTTGAAAGGTCAAGGGGTGGGTGACTATGGGTATAGAATAGAACATACCAACTTGGTGTATATGTTGGTTCATTTTGCTGAACTGTTCTTTCCCCTCTCTTTCCTCATTATTTATTATAAGGGATGGCTTTCTATAGGTAGAGAAGGGAGAAAGGATATGCTGGGAAATAAAACAAAAACTAGGGATAAGGCTTGGACCTGCTGTGGCCTAGGAAACAAGAGGCCTAAATTAGCATCAGCAAGCTGGTCAACATGTACTAGGTTCTTGCTGTGTACCACAGGGATTACAAATAAAAGCAAAAAGAGTTCTCCCAAGGAGCTCACATTCCAACAGGCAAAGAACTGGGTACAAAGAGAATATGAATAGTTAAAGTGGGAGGGAATTTTAGAGGGAAGGCCCTAGCATTGAGAAGGACTAGGGAAGACTTTATTGCATTATCCCAGATTAGGAAGTGAAGGCAAGAAGGGGTTTAGAATTGAAAGATGGGGGTGGCTAGGTGGCACAGTGGATAAAGCACTGGCCCTGGATTCAGGAGGACCTGAGTTCAAATCCAGCCTTAGACACTTGACACTTACTAGCTGTGTGACCCTGGACAAGTCACTTAACCCCCATTGCCCCGCAAAAAAAAAAAAAAAGAATTGAAAGATAACTCTAAACAGAGCTCAACCTGAGTGTGGAGATGTAACAAAATAGGAATATGGATGCTAGGATGGAGGAGATTTCTAATGGAGAGGTAATTATGGGAAGGGACTTTGGAGTTCTGGAAAGTGGCTACTGTTAGAAGTTTCATTCATTCAACCAATCAATTGAGCAACCAGGCAACAAATATTACTTAAGCCCTCACTGCTTTTCACTGTACTCTGTTAGAGTGAGATACTAATAGGGAGAGATACACGTTTTAGAAGATATATTATAACATTTTCATTGAGAAATGGTTTAATAGGAAGATATGACACAAGGAAGGATCTTCCTAATATATAACAGTTCAAAAGGAATAACTAGGTGAGGGACAACTTGGCAAAATGGATGAATAGGGTGTTTAATATGGAACCTAAAATCTGGATTTTTTAATCCCACTTTAGTACATCATGTAACCCCTCAAAGCTTTAATTTCATAATCTGTAACATAGAGATAATGATATTTTTACTATCTGCTAAATAGAACTGTTCTGTCTTGTAAGGCTTAAAGTGGTCTGTACATTCAAGTTATTATTAATATCCAATTATTAATACATTATTGGCCTGGTTAATTAGGAGGGAGCATGGCACACTGAGTCTGCAGTCAGAAAGGACTCAAGTTCAAATGCACCTCTGAGGCTAACTACCTGGGTGACCTTGGGCAAGTCACTACATTTTACTGGGCCTCAGTTTCCTCATCCATAAAATGAGGGATGGGTGGGAAGCTAGGTAGCACAGTGGATAAAGCAATGGCTCTGGGTTCAGGAGGACCTGAGTTCAAATCCAGCCTCAGACACTTGACACTTACTAGCTGTGTGACCCTGGGCAAGTCACTTAACCCTCATTGCCCTGAAAAAAAAAAAACCTCCTTCATTTAGGGGGCAGCTAGGTGACACTTACTAGTTGTGTGACCTTGGGCAAGTCACTTAACCCTCATTGCCCTACAAACAAATAAAATAAAATGAGGGATGGGGGAACTAGATGGTACAGTTCTGGACCTATGATTCTACTTGTCTCTTTTCTACTCTACTCTACCCACTTCCCAGCATCCCTCCATCTCCAAGGTCCAAACTGGCCCCACTCTATCTGTCCAAGGCAAGCACAGAGACAAGGCTCCTGGACAGGTAATATCTCCTTTGTCTGGGACCTCACAATGATACAGCTTAATTCCACACGTGCCTTACCTAATTGCTGAATGCAAGGCAGAGAACAGCAGGCATCTTCTGTCTCACTGCCGGAAGAGGAAAGCCTGTTTACCAAATTCTCCATCTGCCCATCTGCTGGTCCCTTAGACGTCATGTGTTGATCCTCAGCAAATGTCAGGGTCTGTTGCTTGAGGGTAGGTGGGTGGGAGGGATGGTGGCTGTGGTAAATGTAGTTAGAGCATTTCCTGGCTCCAGGTCCCCAGGGCTGCTTCACTTATCCTCACTTGATCTGTACCTTTGAGCTTCTGAACTTATTCTCTTTCACGCAACCCTCTGGGGGAGTCTGAGAAGTCTCAGAGAGTCCCACAAAGTCCTACTTGGACTCCTGGATGGGATCAACATTAATTGAACACACACCATGTATAGGGGTAGTTACTAGACATGGTGGAGAAATGTGCCAAGGGAAAATATACGTACTCCCTGCCCTTAAAGCTTACAATGCAAACAGAAGCAACACACAGGAAAATATATAAGCACGATTATGTCACTCTCTTCCTCCAAAAGCTCCAGTAACTTCCCATTGGTTTTAGGATAAAATGCAAACTTTTCAATCCTGCATTTATGACCCCTTACGATCTGGCTCCAGCCTATTATTCCTCATTGTGGACTCTTTCAGCCAAATTGGCCTGCTCCCTGTCAGGTATATGATCTTCATCTACCATCTCTATACCTTTGCACAGGCTGTGTCCACCGCCTAGAATACTCTTCCTCCTTACCCAAACTTCCTGCAGTCCCTGCCCCCCTTCAAGATTTAGTTCAAGTCCTACCTCCTGGACAAGACCTCTACAATATCCGCGGTTCTCGGTGTTCTCCCCAAAATTCCTTTTTATTACATATAACATATACATATGGACATATATAATGTATACAGCTCCCTGAAGGCAGGAACTGATTCATTTTATCTCTTTTTTTCTATTCTACCTATTCTATATTTACGTATTCTTCAGAGCCTAACACGGTGCCTCAAATATAGTAGGTACTTAACAAATGTTTCTTGATTGGTTGATTGATTGATTGATTGATATATTGGAATAGAACTCAAACACAAGTACTGGTATACTAGAAATGGCAAAACTGGAAATGAATGAGTGGATGAAAGAAATGATGAAAAAGTATTTGTTAGATGTTTACTATGGCTATGTCTTCAGGATAAAAATAGAGTAGGGAAACAGTCCCTGCCTTCGAGGACCTTAGACTATAATTGGAAAAGATAGCACACATAGGAGGGTTCAATGGGAGGGCAGATGACAGGACCCAAAGGTTCTTTTTTTTTTTTTGTGAGGCAATTGGGGTTAAGTGACTTGCCCAGGGTCACACAGCTAGTAAGTGTTAAGTGTCTGAGGCCAGATTTGAACTCAGGTCCTCCTGAATCCAGGGCCGGCGCTCTATCCACTGTGCCACCTAGCTGCCCCAGGACCCAAAGGTTCTTAGGGGCAACCATGAGTGGGTCTGGAGGGCACAGTGGCAGAAAATGGCAAGGCTCAGAGAAAATCTGCCTTACCAAAAGGACTGACATCGATCATTCCTGGCTCATTCAAGCAGTGTGAATAGTCATGTCCACTTAGTAGGGGAGGGGGCCTGCAGGGGTTTAACCACCCCCATTGAGAAGGGGGAAGTTGATCTGAGGGTACAAGTGGCACAAGTACCCAGGCTTCCCTCCTGCAGGAATAGAAATGGGAGAAGGGCAGTGTCCATCTAGGAGTGGACAGTAGCAAGAAGATTGACAGAGAAAGAGACCCCATACACAAGTTTGTTCTCCTTGGTTCTCTATTACCTAGATGGGTTATGAGTGGCCTAGGATGGGGGCCACCCCCTCCCCTACTTTCTCCCTCCCACCACCCACACATATAGGTTCTGGTTTACCTGAAGTGAGGGTGAGGTGGGGCAGGATGAGGAAAGAACCCCAAGGACAAGGAATGAAGAGAGCCAGGTTTGGGTACCGAATCTGTCACTGTGTGACCTTGATAAAGCCTTTCATCTATCTGATCTTTTTTTTTGGTGAGGCAATTGGGGTTAAGTGACTTGCCCAGGGTCACACAGCTAGTAAGTGTTAAGTGTCTGATGCCGAATTTGAACTCAGGTCCTCCTGAATCCAGGGCCAGTGCTCTATCCACTGTGCCGCCTAGCTGCCCCTCATCTATTTGGTCTTAAAGCAAGCTGTGAATCCTGAAGTGAAGATCCAGGTATAATTAATTCCTAAAGAGTGAGTAGAGTGAAAAGAGCTGAGTCAGATTACCCCCAGGAAGCCTTCCTGGAGGAAGTGTGTGAAGAGCCCACTTATTGAGAGGGACTGGAAGGGAGGCTTCTTCAAGTAAAAGACGTCCAAGGAATGGGTGAGTGTTCCAGACTAGGGGATGCTTTCATGTGGCTGTTGAGACTTGCTGGTTCATCCTTGGCCAATAGATGGCAGTGTGGCCCAAGTTCTTCCAGCATCTGCTCAGACGATGCCAAGGGGCAGTTGGAGCCAGACTCTGCTCCTTGCTTGACTTTTCCATGGCCCTTTGTCTACGGATGGCAAGGATGGACACACTAGTTGGCCAAGGCCGCCATCTTCCTGCCCTTCCTGCCTCCAAGGTGATCCTGGTAATCTGGTTGGCTACTTGCCTGCTATTCCTGGAGCAAATGAATTAGAGCAGCAGCAGAAGGAGCCTGGAGGTCCTGCTTGAGGCTCCTGGGCATCCGAGGAAAGATGTCTCCTATTCCATCAGATGCAGGGCGCTCTCTCCCAAGGGCTCCTGGGATGGCAATACCGACCCATTGTCCTGCTTTACCCTTAGCCAGTCCAGCCCTGCACGTAGAAGGTAGTTCATAAATACCTTGAATTGAATTGAATTCAGTTGGATTTCAAGAGATCCTGATTGCATCCAGTGTCTGTCCCAAACTGTCCTAGCCTTCTCCTTTTGAGCTTGTCCCAATCCTGACTGCAATGGGTGAGTCAGAGCTATTTGCCATGAGGTAACCTACATGCTTCCTCTTTGTGTCCCTTATCTTTCTAATGTCCCCCTAAAGGGTAAGATCTCTTTCCTCAAAAGAATAGGTCCTTACACATGGGAGATAAGGTGATTCAGTGGAAAGAGCCTGGATTAGGGTCCCAAGACCCAAGTTCAACCAAGTCTTCCACTTACTTCCTGTGCAACTGTGAACAAATATTTTACCCTCTTTGAGCCTTCCTCATATGAAAGATAAAGAGGTAGGACTAGATGTTGTCTACAGTGGTTCCAATTAAATTAAATTCAACAAGAATTTTAAGCTCCTACTATGTGCAAGACAGAGGCTGCACAGAGTAGTAGATGAGAAACAGCTTTAAAATCAGGAGGACACAGGGTCTGGTGCCCTCCTCGGACACATCCTGGCTATGTGGAATTGGACAGCCACTTAAATTTTCAGCACGGCAGGCAGCTCTCTAAGGCAAAGCGTTACAGAATACAGTTCATCTGTAGCAACAGAGGCAGTTTTCACATCAGAAATTCCCTAAACAGAGGAAATAACAGAGATGGAAGGCATGGAGTAAGTGCTAGAGATACAAAAACAAAATGGGAAATAGTCCCTGCTCTATTTACAGTCTGCTGGGGAGATACAACATGGACACAGATAAGCATGTGCAAAATAATTGGAGGAAGAGGGAGTGAGTCTTCTTACATTGTATACTCCACTCCTCCCCCACCACTCTGCGATCCAGTGACACCGGCCTCCTGCCTGCTCCTTGAACAAGACACTCCATCTCTAAGCTCTGCGTATTTTCTTTGTTTGTGCCACTATGCCAAGAATTCCCATCCTCCTTGTCCCTGCCTCCTGACTTCCTTCAAGTCCAAGCTAAAAAGCCCACCTTCTACAGGAAGCCTTTCCTGGTCCCTCTTTATTCTAGTGTCTTCTTTTTTTTTTTTTTTTTTTTTTTGAGATATTTTATTTTTTCCGTTACATGTAAAGATAGTTCTCAACTTTTGTTTATACATGCTTTACACTTTCAGATTTTTCTCCCTCCCTCCCTCCCCTCCCTCCCCCCTCCCCTAGACAGCAGGTAATCTGATATAGGTTATATCTATATATATCTATACATATACATATAGATATATATACACACAATTATATATACACATAATAACATTAATCCTATTTCTGCATTAATCCTGTTACAAGAGAAAGAATCAGAGCCTTGTTGCAAAAACCTCAAAATAGAAAAAAAAAAACAACAGCACCCAAAACAAAAGAAATAATATGGTTCAATCAGCATCTATACTCCACAGTTCTTTCTTTCTTTTTTTTTCTTGGATTTGGAGATCCTCTTCTATCATGAGTTCCCTGGAACTCTTCTGTACCATTGCATTGGTGAGAAGAATATAGTCCATCACAGTAGGTCAACACTCAATGTTGATGATACTGTGTACAATGTTCTTCTGGTTCTGCTCATCTCACTCATCATCAGCTCACGTAAGACCCTCCAGGTTTCTCTGAACTCTTCCTGCTCATCATTTCTTACAGCACAATAGTATTCCATTGTATTCATATCCACAACTTGTCCAGCCATTCCCCCAATTGATGGGCACCCCCTCAACTTCCAATTCCTTGCTACCACGTAAAGAGCAGCTATAAATATTTTTGTACATGTGGGTCCCTTTCCCCCCTTCATGATTTCTTTGGGCAAAAGACCTAAAAGTGGGATTGCTGGGTCAAAGGGTATGCACAGCTTTATCGCCCTTTGGGCATAATTCCAAATTGCTCTCCAGAATGGCTGGATCAGCTCACAGCTCCACCAACAATGCATTAGTGTTCCAATTTTCCCACAGCCTCTCCAACATTTATTATCTTCCTTTTTGTCATTTTAGCCAATCTGATAGGTGTCAGGTGGTACCTCAGAGTTGTTTTAATTTGCATCTCTCTAATCATTAGAGATTTAGAGCATTTTTTCATATGGGAATAGATAGCTTTGGTTTCTTCATCAGAAAACTGCCTGTTCATATCCTTTGACCATTTCTCAATTGGGGAATGACTTGGATTCTTATAAATTTGATTTAATTCCCTATATATTTTAGAGATGAGGCCTTTATCAGAAGCACTGGCCTCAAAAATTGTTTCCCAGCTTTCTGCCTCCCTTCTAATTTTGGATGCATTGCTTCTGTTTGTACAAAAATTTTTTAATTTAATATAATCAAAATCATCCACTTTGCATTTTATAATATACTCTATCTCATGTTTGGTCAAAAACTGTTCTCCTTTCCAAAGATCTGATAGGTACACTATTCCTTTCTCTCCTAATTTACCTATGGTATCACCTCTTATGTCTAAATCATGTATCCATTTTGACCTTATTTTAGTATAAGGTGTAAGATGTTGGTCTAAGCCTAATTTCTGCATACTATCTTCCAGTTTTCCAGCAGTTTTTGTCAAATACTGAGTTCCTATCCCAGAAGCTGGAGTCTTTGGGTTTATCAAACACTACATTACTAGTGTCATTTACTACTGCATTTCCTGAGCCTAGCCTATTCCATTGATCTACCACTCTATTTTTTAGCCAGTACCAGATAGTTTTGATGACTGCCGCTTTATAGTAAAGCTCAGGTTTGGTACCGCTAACCCACCTTCCTGTGAATTTTTTTTCATTATTTCCCTGGATATTCTTGATTTTTTGTTTTTCCAGATGAATTTTGTTATTATTTTTTCTAGCTGTATAAAATAATTTTTAGGTAGCCTGATTGGTATGGCACTGAAAAGTAAATTAATTTAGGCAGTATTGTCATTTTTACTATATTAGCTCTGCCTATCCATGAGCAATTGATATCTTTCCAATTATTTAGATCTGATTTGATTTGTGTGAAGAGTGTTTGGTAGTTGTGTTCATAGAGTTCCTGGGTTTGTCTTGGCAAGTAGACTCCAAGTATTTTATATTACCTACCGTTACTTTAAATGGAATTTCTCTTTCTATCTCTTGCTGCGGACTTTGTTGGTCATGTATAGAAATGCTGATGATTTATGTGGATTTATTTTATATCCTGCTACTTTGCTAAAGTTGTTAATTGTTTCAAGTAATTTTTGACTTGATTCTCGAGGATTCCTTAAGTATACCATCATATCATCTGCAAAGAGTGATAGTTTTGTTTCCTCCTTGCCTATTCTAATTCTTTAATTCCTTTCTCTTCTCTGATTGCTAAAGCTAACATTTCTAGGACAATATTAAATAATAGGGGTGATAATGGACATCCCTGTTTCACCCCTGATCTTATTGGGAAGGCCTCTAATTATCTCCATTGCATATAATACTTGCTGATGGCTTTAGGTAGATACTGTTTATTATTCTAAGGAAAGCTCCCCCTATTCCTAAACTCTCTAGTGTTTTTATTAGGAATGGGTGCTGTACTTTGTCAAAAGCTTTCTCTGCATCTATTGAGATAATCATATGATTTTGGTTGGTTTTCTATTGATGTGGTTGATTATGTTAATAGTTTTCCTAATGTTGAACCAGCCCTGCATTCCTGGTATAAATCCCACCTGGTCATAGTGTATTATCCTGGTGATCACTTGCTGTAATCTCCTTGCTAATATCTTATTAAGATTTTAGCATCAATATTCATTAGGGAGATTGGTCTATAATTTTCTTTCTCTGTTTTTGCTTTGCCTGGTTTTGGTATCACCACCATATTTGTGTCATAAAACGAATTTGGTAGAACTCCTTCTTCACCTATTTTTCCAAATAATTTGTATAATATTGGAATTAATGTTCTTTAAATGTTAGGTAAAATTCACCCGTAAACCCATCTGGCCCTGGGGATTTTTTCTTAGGGAGTTCATTAATAGCTGTTCAATTTCTTTTTCTAATATGGGTTTATTTAAGATTTTATTTCCTCTTCAGTTAACCTGGGCAGTTTGTATTTTTGTAAATATTCATCCATTTCATTTAGATTGTCAAATTTATTGGCATACAGTTGGGCAAAATATTTCCTATTATTGCTTTAATTTCCACTTCGTGGTGGTAACATCACCCTTTTCATTTTTGATACTGGTCATTTGGTTTTCTTCTTTCTTTTTTTTAATCAAATTAACCAGTATTTTTATCTATTTATGGTTTTTTCATGAAAACCAGCTCTTAGTTTTATTGATTAGTTCTATAGTTTTTTTGCTTTCAATCTTATTGATTTCTCCTTTAATTTTCAGGATCTCTAATTTAGTGTCTAATTGGGATTTCTATTTGTTCTTTTTCTAGCTTTTTAAGTTGCATGCCAATTCATTAATCTCCTCTTTCTCTTTTTATTCATGTAAGCATTTAGAGCTATAAATTTTCCCCTAAGGCACTGCTTTGGCTGCATCCCATAGATTTTGGTATGGTGTCTCATTATTGTCATCTCTTGGATAAAGTTATTGATTGTTTCTATGATTTCTTGTTTGGCCCTTCATTCTATAGAATGAAATTATTTAGTTTCCAATTGATTTTCATTTCTACTTTTCCCTGGCTCCTTTCTTACATGTAATTTGTATTGCATCATGATCTGAGAAGGATGCATTTACTATTTCTGCCTTTCTACATTTGGACTATGATGTTTTTGTGCCCTATTACATGGTCAATTTTTGAAAATGTGCCATGTACTGCTGAGAAAAAGGTATATTCCTTTCTATCCCCATTCAATTTTCTCCAGACATCTATCATGTCTAACTTTTCTAGTAATCTATTCACCTCTTTCACTTCTTTCTTATTTATTTTTTGGCTAGATTTATCTAATTCTGAGAGGGGGAGATCAGATCCCCCACTAGTATAGTATTACTATCTAATTCCTCTTGTAACTCATTTAACTTCTCTCTAAGAACTGGATGCTATACCACTTGGCGCATACATATTCAATATTGATATTACTTCATTATCTATAGTACCTTTAAGTAAGATGTAATTTCCTTCCTTATCTCTTTTAATGAGATCTCTTTTTGCCTGCACTTTGTCTGAGATAAGGATTGCTAACCCTGCCCTTTTTTCACTTTATCTGAGGCATAATATATTCTGCTCAAGCCTTTTACCTTTACTCTGTGTTTATCTCTCTGCTTCAAATGTGTTTCTTGTAAACAGCATATTGTAGGGTTCTGGTTTTAATCCACTCTGCAATTCGCTTACGTTTTATAGCACGAGTTCATACCCATTCACATTCACAGTTATTAATACTGACTGTCTATTCCCCCTCCATTCTATTTTACCCCCTTTGTACTTTTCCCCCCTTCTTTCACCCTATTCCTCCTCACCGACGTTTTACTTCTTACCCCTGCCTCCCCCAATCTGCCCTCCCTTTTTATCACCCCCCTCTCTTTTCTTTACCCTTTTCTCCCTGCTTTTGTCTCCCTTCTCAGTCCCCCCCTTTCCCTTCCCCTTTTGTTTCCCTAAAGAGTGAGTTAAGTTTCTTTATCCAATGAACGTATATGTTATTCCCTCTTGAGTCAATCTAATGAGAATAGGGTTGAAACCATGTTCCCCCCCTCCTTTCTTTCCTCTATTATAATAGGTTTTTTTTTCCACCTCTTCATATGATATAATTCATCCCATTCACCTCCCCTTTCCTCTCCTCCCCATAGACTCCCTTTTTATCCCCTTAATTCTTTTGTATCATCACATCAAAGACAATTTAGATTTATCCCTCTATATAAAGTCCTTCTCTCTGCCCAATACATTTACAGTTTCTTAAGAGATATGAGTATATCTCCTTGTAGGGATATAAACAGTTTAACCTAATAGGGTAACTTTTTTTTTTTTCCCCCTCTGTTTACCTTTTTTAAACTTCTCTTGAGTCATGTATGTTGAGATCAAATTTTCTATTCAGTTCTGGTCTTTTTCACCAGGAAAGATTGAAAGTCCCCCAATGTCATTAAATGTCATCTTTTCCCTGAAAGAAAATGCACATTTTTGCTGGGTAATAGATTCTCGGCTGCAATCCAATCTCCTTTGCCCTTCCGGAATATCATATTCCAAGCCTTGCGGTCCTTTAATGTTGAAGCTGCCAGGTCCTGAGCAATCCTGACTGTGGCTCCATGATATTTAAATTGCTTCTTTCTGGCTGCTTGGAGTATTTTCTCCTTCACCTGATAATTCTGGAATTTGGCTACAATATTCCTTGGAGTTTTCCTTTTGGGGTCTCTTTCAGGAGGTGATCGATGGATTCTTTCAATGATGATTTTATCCTCTGATTCTATGATATCAGGGCAGTTCTCCTTAATAATTTCCTGGAATATGGTATCTAGATTCTTTTTCTGGTCATGGCTTTCAGGCAGTCCAATGATTCTCAAATTGTCTCTCCTCGATCTGTTTTCCAGATCAGTTGTCTTTCCAATGAGGTATTTCACATTTTCTTCTATTTTTTCATTTTTTTTATTCTGCTTGACCGATTCTTGGTGTCTCATGGATTCCTTTTCTTCCAACTGTCCCACTTTAATTTTTAAGGCATTGTTTTCTTCAGTGAGATTATGCACCTTTTTTTCCATTTGGCTAAGTGAATTTTTTAAGGTATTGTTTTCTTCAGTGAGATTATGTACCTTTTTTTCCGTTTGGCTAAGTGAATTTTTTAAGGTATTGTTTTCTTCAGTGAGATTATGCAGCTTTTTTTCCATTTGGCCAAATGAATTTTTTAAGGCTTTGTTTTCTTCAGCTTCCTTTTCTAAGCTGCTGATTCTTTTTTCATAGTTTTTTTGTGTTGCTTTCATTTCTCTCCCCATTTTTTCTTCTACCTCTTGCAATTGATTTTTAAAATCCTTTTTGAGCTCTTCCAGGAAGGCTTTTTGTTCTTGCGACCAATTCACCTTCCCTTGTGAGGCTTCAGATGTAGACAATTTGAGGCTATTGTCCTCATCTGAGTTTGTGTTGGCTTCTTCCCTATTGATACAGAAGCTCTCAATGGAGAGGGCTCTTTTTTGCTTCTTACTCATTATTGCAGCTTATTTATTTATTCTTTAAGTTGAGGTCTGCTCTGGGGGCACCAGGGTCCCTGTTTTGGGCTTCTTGTGCAGGTGTATAGGTGCTGTGTGACCGGGCTTTTACTCTGAGGCCTTTATGGTGTGTGGAGATCCCCTGTCCTGCACTTCCTGTCTGATTGTGCTCGGCCAGCCAGGCGCCAGACCCCGGCGTCTGATCCCGCCGTTCGTGGCCCTCTCGGCCGGTACAGGTAAGTTTTTCCACTGTCCTTCTTGGCCACCAGATTTTTGAACCAGGTTCCGGGAGCCTCAGTTGTTCGGCTGTGACCCGCAGCTCCTGCTGATTTGCCCTGACCCCCTCGGCGCTGGGTTGCTGCCCTGCGCTGGGCCTCCCTTTTGCCCGAGTCAGACCGACCTTTTCCTGAAGTCTTCTAAATTATCTCTGGTTGGAGGACTGTGTCTCTCTGTCTCTTTGCAGGTTCTGTAGTTTCAGAATCCGTCCAGAGGCTTGATTTAATGTTCGTTTTGAGGGAACAGAAGGAGAGCTCAGGCAGCTTGCTGCTTCCTCTCCGCCATCTACTAGTGTCTTCTTTCTGAGATCATTTCCAATTGATCATAGATAGATAGATAGATAGATAGATAGATAGATAGATAGATAGATAGATAGATAGATAGATGACAGATAGATGACAGATATCATTTATACGTAATTGTTGTATGTGTCTACCCCATTTGACTGTGAATTCTTTGAGAGTAGGGGATGTCTTTTGCCTTTCTTTGTATCCCCATAGTTTGGCACAGTGCCTGGCCCAAAGTAGGTGCCTAATAAATGCTTGTTCACTGACTAAATGATTGAGTACCAACAACTAAGAGATCAGAAAAAAGATTCACATTGTAGATGAGCTATTAACTGCGTTTTGAAGAATAGTAGGGGTTCTAAGAGTCAACAATGAGGAAAGAATTCATTTCAGGTACTTGAAATAACCCGCAAAGGTGTGGAGGGAGGAAATAGCAGGCCAAGTTTGGGAAACACTGGAATGTTGAGTATGCAAAGATAGATAAATAGGTAGGCAAGTAGATAGATAGATAGGTAGATAGATAACAGAAAGATGATTAGATAGGAAGATAGATAGATAGATAGACAGACACACAGACAGATAGACAGATAGATGATAGGGTTTGTTATGCCCTTATTATGTGCCAGGTACAGTGCTATGCACTGAAGATACAAGCAAGCAAACAAGACAGTCCCTACCCTCAGGAAGCTTACATTCTAATGAGGAAAGACAATGGGGGATAGGGGAGTAGAAAAGAAGAGAGAAAACCTTTATAAGGGCAATGTGACAGGTGAAAAGGAGGAGGATTCCAGAAAGAGCCCAGGAGTGAGGAAAGAAAGTAACTTGTAATAAACCTGGAAATAAAATATCTAGTCTCTGGAGAGCTTTTAAATGTCAAACTGAGAGACTTCTTGTTTTTGTTTTAATTTGATACAAAAGGAAGCCACTGATGGTTCTTGAGAAGGGGAGAGGCATGGATAAATGTGTTGAAGTTTATTTTAGCAGTTGTGTAAAAGGATGAGTTTGAGAGGGAGAGAATCTGGAAGTTGGGGTGGGGGGAGCAATTAATTAGGAAACTGTTTCAGTAACCAAGACAGGAAGCAAAGAAAGCAGTTTGTGTAATTTCCTTCTCTGACCTGAGAATCCAAATGAAGCAGAAGAGCATCATGCTACTCCTTCGTGCCTCCCATTAAGCCCTGAAAAGAGGCATTTGGAAGAGTTTGTCTGGTGCCTGGTACCACTGTGAAAAGTCATTCTGATCCCCCACTGGGTCCTTGCTTGCCTGGCTCCTCAAGCAAAAGTAGTCACCTAAAAGAAGAAATCCCTAGTTCTGGATGCTGTGGGGACAGATAGCTCATCTGGCTGTCAGGAAGCCTCTGTGAGGAGCACAACCTGGCAGAGAGGGGAGAGCCCTGGAAGGGAGAGCCAAAGGCAGGAGTGCCACAACCAGCACTACCACTAGTGATCTGCAGGACCTTGGACAAGACCTTTCCCCTCTCAGGACCTTCTCCCCTCAGTTGTCAGATGGGGTCAGTCTCCAAGTTCTATCTGTTCCCTTGCTGAGCGAAATCTACTGGTTTCGTGACAACTCATTTCTGTGTCCTCTCAAAAACTGAAACAAGAGCCCCAAGGAAAATTGCCTCACACGGGCAATGTGGCGTGGTGGGTTCAAATCCCACCCTGCCACTTCCTGAAAATGTATGCAACTCACTGGGTCTCTCAGCTTTCCTCATCTGTAGAATGAGGTAGCTGAACTAAATGGTCTCAAAGGCCACTTTTCCCCGGCTCTAAATTCTATAGGATTTATAGGTCTTTAAGCACTTATGTGCCAGACACTGTGTTAAGCACTAGGGATACAAAGAGGCAAAAATACAGTCCCTCTTCTCAAGGGGATCATGTTCTAGTAGGGAAAACTACATGCAAACAGCTATACCTATACAAGATATGTGTAGCATAAATGTGAAATAAACTCCTAAAGATACTGAAAAAATGGATGAAGACTGAAAGCACAAGAGACCTCCTCTTCCTTCTCCCCTGAGTTTTTCCTCTTTGGACTGGGAATCAGGTTCTTCTCAAGGATATATTTCAACACAAATCTCTCGTCCCCCAGAAGACTAAGCAATGTTATAGCAAACAAGGTAAGACAAAGACAGTCTGTTACCTAATTGGAGAGGAAGGGAGGAAGAAGGAAGCAAATTTGGGCACTAAAAGTGAGAAACTTGAGCTTGTCTTAAAGAGGCTTGCAGAAGAAAGAATGCTCGATTTGGACGTTTAAAATCCCAGCTTTGTCACTGTGTGACCTTGGTTGAGCAATTCACTTAATCTCTCTGGGCCCCAAGTTCTCCATCAGGGACTAAACTGGGCAATCTTTCAGATCTAAGTCCATGACCTTATAGATTTCCCTGATATTTATAGTATAAGATCTTTGTTATCAAGGGTATTCATTCATATAAAGAAGTCTTTTATTCCAGGTCAAACATCAACAAAGCTTTATCTTTCATTATCCATATGACATTAATATCTCATTCCTATGACAAATAAAACTTGAAACAGTCTCTTTCCAAGAGCCCATAATCTGGGATGATTTTTCAGTTAGTCCAGCTATTATTTATCTCTTTTATATAAACTGTGTATACTTCCACAGCCTAGCACTCCCATGTTTTTCTACTGTGTCCTCAGAGAGGCATCTACGACCTCAGATTCAAAGGTACTCTGTGGGTCTACACTTCTAAAACCATACATCATGAGCCCCCACCGGTAGGTTTTCCTTTAATAGTCAGGCAGTAGGGGCAGCTAGATGGCACAGTGGATAGAGCACTGGCCCTGGATTCAGGAGTACCTGAGTTCAAATCTGGCCTCAGACACTTAACACTTACTAGCTGTGTGACCCTGGGCAAGTCACTTAACCCCAATTGCCTCACCAAAAAAAAAAATAGTCAGGCAGTAAACACAGCTCAAAATAAGAGCATTTACTAAAGTTCATTGTAAGGACATTCCTCTCATAAACTGAGTGGTCTCTCTAGAATAAATACACACAATATCAGTGGGGAAGAGTTGGAGCAAACAGAGTATACTAGTAGTAAAACATATGTTGAGACATATAAAGCCAGGCAAACTCATGCTTCTGGTACTGCAGGGCCTTGCTTATTCTTTCATTTCTCAAGGCATCTTCATGCTTCTTCTCCCTATGAATAGCATCTCTGCTGGGGCAGTTCATTCAACAGAGCTCTTCAAGCCTACTCCTCTCTGAAGCACAGCTCCCAACTGCCAGTGCTTATAATCCTTTGAATCTATGGTAGGGTCTCTTTCCTGCTGCCAGGACTTCTTGAAGCTACTTCCTACCTGAATTATCTTTCTCTCTTTCTCTCCTCTCTCTCTCTTTTTTTTGCTAATGTCTCCTGCTGAATATGTCTGCTGCAAGATGCTTTGACCAATGGAGTGTAAAGGGTTAAGGGAATTCCTTGAGACAGAAGTGCAGGAATCACATCCCCTCAAAGATACTTCCTTTCTTGACTGCTTAACTGCCTCTCAGGTCTATAAAGTTTGTTTTCTAAAGTCCTCCAATGGTTTGGCCCATCTTTGGTCAGTCAGAATTTTTAAATTCTTCTAATTACATCAGCATACCTTCTTCATATTTTGTCAAAGGTGAATAGATCTTTGCATATCACTGAACACATTGTTCCCTTTTTACCTCTATTATCTGCTAGTTACTTTCTGTAATTATGCCAACTACCCTGGAGGGGGTGGAAAGAATCAAGCCCTACAATATATTCATATGTTATCTCCTCCAATAGGATGTTAGCTCCATGAGACAAGGACTATTTTACTTTTGGTTTCGTATACTCAGTGACTGCCATTTAGTAGGTGTTTAATACTTAATTGGTTGGGGGCAGGCAGCTAGGTGGCGCAGTGGATAGAGCACTGGCCCTGGATTCAGGAGGACCTGAGTTCAAGTCCGACCTCAGACACTTAACACTTACTAGCTGTGTGACCCTAGGCAAGTCACTTGACCCCAATTGCCTCACCAAAAAAAAAAAAAGTTAAAAAAGAAATAAATAAAAATTAAAAATTAAAAAAAATACTTGGTTGGTTGGTTGGTTGGTTGATAATATAGTTGTTGGTTTTTTTGGTGAGGCAATTGGGGTTAAGTGACTTGCCCAGGGTCACACAGCTAGTAAGTGTCAAGTGTCTGAGGCTGGATTTGAACTCAGGTCCTCCTGAATCCAGGGCCAGTACTCTATCCATTGCACCACCTAGCTGCCCCTGATAATATAGTTTTGAGAGCTACATTTTCTAGATCCCATAAGACAAATGTATGTTGGCCTCAGTTTCCTTGTCTGTATAATTAGGAGTTAGACCAAGTTCCTTCCAGCACTTAATCTATGACCCTATGAGCTTTCCCACCAGGTGAGTAATGAGTGAGGCAGTGTAGAAAGGATGTTGGATTAAGATTCAAAAGAACTGGGTCTGAATTCCAATTTGCCACTTACTACCAATCTAAACCTTGGACAAAGTCACTTAATTTCTATAGGTCTTGATTTTACAAATGAGGATGCTGGACAAAATGAGATCTAAGATCCTTTCTAGCTCTAAGTCTGTGATTCCATGACCTAAAAATGTCTGGATCCTCACTTTTTAATTCAGCCTAACCTTTCCACCAGCCAACAAGGGACACTTCCCCCAAACCCCGAGGAAGTCACTCATTTAGCAAATCAGCTCTTTCACTCAGTCAAGAGCACTAGTTAATTATGCCTAGGAACAAAGTCAACCTATGAACTGAGGTCATAGGAGGTGAGTTCAAGCAGAGTACTGTCCAACAGAACATGGTCATTGACCTGAGGCAAGAAGTTCCATTCCACTAGCTTTTATTAAATGCCTACTATCTGCAAGTGGGCCTAGGGTACTGGGGAACTGGCTCTATCCACAATACCACCTCTTACCTCTTAAGGTCCTCCCCTTAAGATAGACTCCATAGTGCCTAGGTCATTCACAAACTACAGTCCAAGCCTCCCATTTCCCTAATAAAGAACAGAATAATAGCAGACTTTTGTGTAGCACTTTCAAGTTTGCAAAACACTTTAGGTACATTCTCTTATTTGAGTCTTACAACATCCTGGAAAGGTTTGATGCTATAGGTTTCATTGTCCCCATTTTACAAATGGGAAAAGTAAGGCTGGGGGGGGGCGGGGCAGGGTATAGAATGACTTGCCCCAAATCAAAGAGCAAGTAAGAACCAGAGGCAAATTTTGAATCAATCAATCAAAAGTACTGATCCAGACCCACTACAGCAGCTAGGTGCTGGAGATACAAAGACAGAAATAAAATGGTCCCTGGCCTCGTGACACTTAAACTTCCATAAGGGGAAAACATCATGTACCAAAGAGAGAGAGAGAGAGAGAGAGAGAGAGAGAGAGAGATGATAGATTAGATAGATAGAGAGATAGGGTAGATAGATAGAAAGAAAGAAAGAAAGAAAGAAAGAAAGAAAGAAAGAAAGAAAGAAAGAAAGAAAGAAAGAAAGAAAGAAAGAAAGAAAGAAAGATAGAAATAGACTTAGAGCTAGAAAGGACCTTAGATCTCATTTTGTCCAGCTTCCTCATAGAATCTATGGATTCCAAGAGGTTAATATGAAAAGGTGAAGTGGGCTGGTATTCACAGGCTCATAGAGAAAGGAGGAAGGGACAATTACAGCCATGAATACAATACCTTTATTTCACAGATAAGAAAACTGAGGACCAGAGGAGATGAGTGATTTGCCCAAGGTCACACTAGCTAATAAGTGTCTGAGGAGGGATTCAAACACAAGTCTTGATTCTATGTCCAGGCAGGGGCCGGGGGTGGGGGGAAGCAGGGAGGGGCACAGCTTGGGCAAAGGCCCAGAGATGACTTTCCTGCCTCCCAGCCCTTCACTCTCCCTACTACTCCAGGCTGTCCCTGGTTTTGCCCCCTCTCACATTCATCTCTCATTATGGTCCCAACCACTTGGCTCTAGAGAGTTAAATGCAGCTAGGTAGCCATATTTCTTCCTGACAGCTTTTTGAAAGATCTGTCCTTTGCTCCCTTGTTCCCTAGGGAGGGAGGAAACCAAGCCCTAATCTCCAAACTCACTAAGAGTGAGAGGTTTGCTTTTGCCTTTTGTTCTGAGTGCTTCAGATCTCCAGGACCTGCCTGTCGGCGGATGTGTGGGATTGATGCTGTAAGGGGCCAAAAGGAAAGAAAAGACCCATGCGTCACGAGCCTGCTCCAACAAATTGTCGCTTATTCATAAATAAAAGAATGCACAGAGGCTATTTTGAGTATTTTGTAATTTTCTTTTTAAATAGCAAGGAAAAATGGCCACATCCTGTTGATAGCCTTCTCTTGATTCCCTACAACAGAAGCATGAGAAGTCCAAGGTATAAGGAAATCTGGGGGTTGAGCCCTGGCATATCTCCTCCCTCTTAGGTGCACCCCCTGCAAAGAGAGGGTTCAGGGCTTACTACTGCGTTTGGACCACATCATCATCATTGAGCTGCCCAGAGGCACTAAGGTGGGGTGCCAGAGGGGTCCCTAAGCACAGTGCAAAAAAGATGGGAAGACCAGAGTGCAGAGGGTCATATGCCCTAGAGCACTGAAATTCCTCTGTCCAGGTACTAAGCAATCATCTCCCCAAAGAAAGTGTGAGCACAGCATGATATAATTGAAACAGTGTTGGACTTGGGTTCGAATCCTAGCACTGCCCTTTGTTAACCTCTGCAGTCTTTGGCAAGCCAGTTAATTTCTCTTGGCTTCATTTTCCTCATCTGTTAAAAAAAGGGGATTGGACTAAAGGTTCCATCCAATTCTAAATCTATGTTCCTATGGTCTTCTGAATAATACAGTGTTTTGCACAGTGCCTAACGCATAGTAGATGCTTAATAAAAGTTCATTGACTGACTGACACCCCTCTTTACCTTCACCTCTTAGAATCTCTAGCTTCCTTCCAAGTTCAATTCAAAGCTTTTCCTGATCCCTCCCCCAGCTATTAATCTCCTTCCTTTTTCATTAAGAACCCGCGGTTCTAAATCTACAATCCTAGGAAATCAACAAAGGAATCAGACCTTGTCTCACCCTGTTCTGGGGATCACACCAAGTTATAGGCTATCCCCCAGGAAAAGTGTCCTAACCAAAAATGTCCCTTTAACTATTGTCAGAACATAAAGAGATCTTTCTAATTTCTTCTATAGGACCCAGGGCTTCCCTCTCACTATGTGCAGGTCATCCTATAGCCTATTCCAAGTCAAGGCACTTTGTGGTCATCATCTGCTCAAAAGCCAGAGCTCATGAGCCCCCACTGATGTGTTTCCTTTTTATTAGACTAAACAGAGCAAACAATTTCTTCAAAATAAGAAACATAATCCTAGTAGTTGCAAAAAAAGTGACAACAAATATTCCCTTCTTCATACACACAAGGCACCAAGAGTAAAAGACAAACACATACAGGGAATACTTGAGATCTGGGAACACATGTCAAAGGAGGCAAACACACGACTTAGGGGCAACTCACAGCTCCATCACTAGAGATTTACACATGACCTCTGATGATGACATTATTACCCTTTCTCTGCCTGGTTCCAGAATCTGCTTCCAATGGATTTCTTTCAGCTATACCTCTCTTCTGAGCCTGCTTTCTGCTTCCATCTGCTGATCTTCAGCTATAGTGAAGCTTCTTTGCTGAGATGGCAGTTACTAAGATCCAAATCCTAAAAATTCAGAACTTCAGAATATTTTATATTCTTTTGATTCGAGCGCCCAGCCAACCATACTCCAGGCAACGAGCTACAAAAACCTTTAAGCATTTTGACTTGACAAATAAGAAAGACATTATGTATAGTTTTGTATATATGTTGGTATTGACTTATCTGTGTACATATTATGGGGATGGGTTTTCCTCCTAGTAGAACATATTCTCATCAAGAGCTGGGACTGTTTTTATGTTTGCCTTTGTCTTTGTTATTTCCAGAATTTCATTTCATCTGCTGATGTTTAGACTTCATTCATCTAACTCTTATCTAAATGTTAGTGAGGTGATTCCTTTTAATTCTTATCACATTCCTGACCCTAGGGGGAAAAAATCCTCCCAATATTTCACTGCAGCAAAACTGCAGAAGAGATAAATTAAGCTATAATTGGAGACTTCTCTACCCCAGGCTTCCCATCATGCTCCTCATGTTCCATGAGAATCACAGGAGCTAAACTAGGTGAAGATCAGGAGGACAATGGCCTTTGCCCCCATGTCCTCTAGCATCCAAAATGCTTCCTTTCTACACTTCTATTTTTCTTCCCTATTGACCTTACTTTTCCCATCCCCATGTCCCAGAAAATGATGATTCTAGATTTGGAAGTAATTTCAGCTCTTATGTAGTCTAACACCTAGCTGAAGAGGCACCTCCACACACCCTACATGTGGTCATCCAAGGTCTTCAATGAGAGGGAGTCCATGACCTCTCAGTGTGGTCCATTCTACTTCTGCAAAGCTCCAGTTGGTAGAAGATCCTTTATTTCAATGTCAAACCTAAATTCGCGTCTTTGCCACTTCCACTCTTGGCTCTTGGCTCTGCCCCTTGGCATCAAATAGACCATTTTGTATGAGAACCAGTCAAAAAACAACTTTCATCTCCCATTGATTCTTCTCTAGGCCAAACATTCCCAATTCCTTCAACTGATCATCATAGCCTTTGGCTCCACTGTCCCCAAGAGGTAGAATGCATTCTTCCCTGGTCTCCACCACCTACAATCCCTAACTTCTCTCAAAACTCAGCTCTCACATGAGGGTCTACATGGAGCCTTCCCAGATCTCTCTCTCTCACACACACAGACACCAGCTGTTAGTACCTTCTCCTTTCAAATTATCTTCTTTTTATAACTATATCTTATATGAACTTCACATGTGTACATGTCTCCTCTGATAGAATAGAAACTTCTTGAGGGCAAGCAACATTTCTTTTTTTTCTCTCTTTGTATCTCCGAGCTCCTAGAATAATGCCTGGCATGTAAGCAGGCACTTAATTGATTTATTGATTAAATAGGCATGGACTCAAGGCCTATCCCCATCCTGGTTACCCTTCTCTGTAGGCTAGGGACTCAGTGTGATTAACCAACTTGTCCCCACCATCTCTTATGCCAGTCCCTGAGGAGGAATAAATCATAGCAGCTGCAGAGCTCAGTCTCCCTGTCACTCATGGAAGGGATAGCCTTGGCTGCCAATATTTCAAGTGCCTGAATTATAAAGGACAGGACAGATGCCAGAGAACTGGAGATGGGTAAATGTCATCCTAATTTTCAAAAAGAGGGGGGGAAAGAGAGATCCTGGAAACTCTTGACCAATGAGCTTGAGGTATGTGCCTGGCAACATTCTAGAACAGATTATTAAACAGATGGTCTGTGAGCACTTAGAAAGGAAAATGGGACTGCAATGAGCTGTGCATAGGGTTACTAAGGAAAAAGTGAGTCAAATTAACCTAATATTCTTTTTTTCATAAAGGTTACTAGGAAAAAAATTAAAAATAAAGGTTACTAGATCTGTGAAATGCATTAGGCCTGCTTCAATATATTCCAATACCCAAAGTGTCTCTGGATCTTACTACCTCTGTGACTTGGAGCAACATAATCTCCTGGGCCTCACTTTCCTCAACTATAAAATAAGGAATTTTGGATTAGATGGCCTCCCACGCTCCCTTCCAGCTCTAGAGTTATGATCTTCTGATTTTCTGATGCAAATTAATTTGGGAAACAATGGTATCCATCCGTGCCAGGAATTCAACAAGGGACAAAATCTCTTATGATATTCCTTTGGACAAAATAGAGAAATGTGGATGAGTCACTCAAAAATTCTAAATGTAAGCCCACAAATGTAGTAGGTATGAGAAGATGAGTACATACATAATCATTAACAGCATCTTAGGTGGTTTGCAAGTAAGTTTTACAAATATTATCTCATTTGATCTTCAGAACAACATTTTGAGGCTGGTGCTATTATTATTCCTATTTTTACAGATAAGGAAACTGAGGGAGCCAGTTTAAGTGACTTAGGCAGGATCACACAACTAAAAATAACCTAAGGCTCAATTTGGACTCAGGTCCTCCTGACTGACCCCAGGTTCAGCACTCTACCCATTGCACACCAGCAGCCTCTGTGATGAAGCAGTTCATTGGATGGATTTTGTTGGGCTGTCTCAGGCATGCCCCACTCTTTGTGACTCCATTTGGGGTTTTCTTGGCAAAGATACTGGAGTGGTTTGCCATTTCTCATTTTACAGATGAGGAAACTGAGGCAAACAGGATTAAGTGACTTACCCAGGGTCACACAGGTAGTAAGTGTCTGAGGCTGGATTTGAATTCACAAAGATTGTCTTCCTGGATTCCAAGCTTAGTGCTCTATGTACTTTGTGAGACACCTAGCTGCCCTAATTGGCTTGACAGTCAAGTCAATGATAAAGGATGACTGTACATGTCTAGGCAGATCTCTATCGGAAGTGACCCAGAATACAGCCCTCATTTCCTCACCATCCTTATTACTGACTTGGATGAAGACTGAAGCCAAAGTTTTTAAAAAATATGGATTACTCTGAGTTTGGAAGGGATGACAGAATCAGGATACAAAAAGATCGACAGGATGGCACAATAGACAAACATGAAATGTAATAGAGGTGGCTGTAAAGTCTACCTTGGGGTCCAAAAATCACCTGAAGCCATGCAAGGAGAAGAAAAAGCTAGGCTTACTGACAGCCTCTGGTTGGAAAGACCTAAGGATGTTGATGGACAAGCTCAGTCTGAGATTCAGCCCTCCTACTTGACTCTGGATCTGTATAAATCAATTCGACAAGCATTTATTAAGTACCTACTATGTGCTAGCCATTAGGCTAACATGAGGATGCAAAGAAAGACAAAAAAAAAACCACACAGTACCTGTCCCTCAAACTGCTTATATTCTAATGGAGAGGACAACACACAACTTCCTCTGTACAAAATATATACCCAATAAACTGAGATAATAAAATACAGAAGGAGACACAAAAATGAAGGGAGAAAGGTTCCCAGAAAATGGTGGAATTTTAGCTAGGAACTCGAAGGGATTATAAGGCTAGTCTTTACCCAAGCAACCTTTCAATACCACAAACAAATTAACTGATTTTAGAGGGTTTCCCCCCACCTTTTCAGCCTCTCAGTAATAGATAAACCTACTCCATTTTCTTAACAGATTTTCCCCAATTCCCTAACAGTACTTTATCTTGGTACTATTTCTGGGATCACTAAGGAGATAAAGAGAGACACGATGGACAGACAGACAGATGCAGAGCCATAATTAGACCTTCCAGAACCTTAGGGAAATTATTGGGGGTGAGAAGAGTCATGGGAATATCACAGACATTAGATCAACCCAAAGGCAGCCATGCTGGAGAAGGGACAACCTGTCACCTTTTTTTTTTAGGGCAATGAGGGTTAAGTGACTTGCCAGGGTCACACAGCTAGTGTCAAGTGTCTAAGTCCAGATTTGAACTCAGGTCCTTGTGAATCCTGGGGCTGGTGCTTTATCCACTGAGCCACCTAGCTGCCCCCCTTCCTTATACTTCTAAGGGTTGGGGAGTATCTGAGTCCCTGAGGGAGGAGCCCCTTGGCGGATTGGCCCAGACGGGGCTGTGCCACTGTCTGTGCCAAAGGAGCAGGAGCCAGGTACAAAGGTCATCATTAATCTCCATGGGAGTAGGTATGTATCCCTAGTATCTGGCACAGTGCTTGGCACCTAGTAGATATAGTCGACTTAGATAAGGGTTTGTTGATTGATCAAAGGGAGAAAGCACGCCTTCCCCACAGGGGTTGGCAGTCCCATTTGATTTCTACTAATTATGGCTCTAGGTGGATACATGCATGTGTGCATGTACATAATACACACACATACAAACGCAAATAATTGGCCTGCTTCTTTGATTAGATAAAACTGAAACAAACCCAACCCTCTTTACCCACGCACCTTTTAGGGAAAAGAAAATATTTTATTCATGGTAATGTTCTAGGCTTTAAGTGATCACCCATACCCCTACCTGAAGAAAGTCATTTATCAATGGGGGGGGGGCGCAATGGCGGTTAAGTGACTTGCCCAGGGTCACACAGCTAGTAAGTGCCAAGTGTCTGAGGCTGGATTTGAACTTAGGTTCTCCTGAATCCAGGGCCGGTGCTTTATTCACTGAGCCACCTAGCTACCCCTTGTCATTTATCAATTTTGATGGATGAGCTATAGCATATAATCATTCACAAAGCCATAACCAGAGTGCAACAATCAGGTTGCCCTAGGTTTCTAAATACTTCTGCAGCATAGAAACAACAGAGCTCAGCAGATGGTTAGTCAGAGTAAGGAGTTCAAATCTGGAGCTCCCAGATTCACTGAAATCAAAGCGAGCCCCTTCCCTGCCCCATCCTGCTCTGCTATTCTCCTATGCCGACCCTCTCGACCCTCTCGGTCAAGAGCTTTCGGCTATTTGCCCAGATGCAAAAATTCCTAAGGACAGCTCTACTTTCTTGCCCCGGGAGGGATTTCTAGAAAGGAGTCCCAGAAACAATTGTACTTTCTCCTACTTTGTTGCTGGGGGCGGGGGGAGGGGGGGAGGGTGTGCAAAGGGAGCCGGAGGCACGTGCCCTGCCCTAGGGGGGCTTACAGTCCTGGGCTTGCTGGGCTTGCTAGGCTTCACCGCGGAGGATAACAAACCGGAGAGGAAAGAGTGTCCACTCAGTATCCTATTACCTGGGGCTAACGAGTACAGGAATTTGAGTTTCCGAAGAAGGGAGGAGGAGGGAAGAAGGCGGAGGGAGTTGGAGAAGCAGTTCAAGCCCTCCGTGCATTGTCCAAAGGAACCATTCCAGATAAATATCACCTAGCAACCAGCTCCAGGGCCTAATAACCTTCAGGGGACCGTGGAGAAACACAAAGACGTTTTGTTGGTGGCTGACTTTAAGATCACACGTAGAAATTGTTTACTAATTTAGATGCCAACTTGAATCTGAGCTCAGGTGACTCCCAGAAAAACAGCTATAGGGGGGAGGGGGCGGGGGGGGGGAGAGAGGGCGGGGGGGGGCGGGGGTCGGCGGGGGCGGGGAAGTAGCGAGCTATAGGAAAACTCAGCTGCCTGCCCTTCTATGGACAGGTAGAGAAACCTGCCCCGGACAAAGGCCACTCCCTGTCCCTCTCCTTGTGGGCTTTATGAGAAGCAGGGAATGCAGAGTACAACCTTAGCCTAGAGGAAGATGTTGGGCTTGGGGCTTACCCCAAATGTGAGTTGGAAAAGGAGTTGTGACTAGAGTGAGATCACTGAGGCTGTGCCCCCGAAGCACCAGAATTTGGGGATCTCAGAGCTGGAAGGGACTTTAGAGGCAGCTCATCAAGCCCAACGGATGCCCTCATTTTGCAAATGAGGAAACTGAGGCCAAGAGAGGTTATGTGACTTGCCCAGGGTCACAGGGCTCGTAAGCATCTGAGGCAGAATTCAAATTCAGGCCATCCTCACTCCAAGCCTCATAACCTATCCACTGCACCATCTAGCGACACTTTTAGTCCACAATAAAGGAACAGCTGAGGTCAATATCTAGGGGCAGGTGTTCTTTGTAGGGTCTGGGTTTGGGGTCTCAGACTTCATTAGAAGGAGGGTAACAGAAACTCGGAGAGGGTACATCATTTGCCTTGAGTCACACAGCCTACATGTATCTAAGGCAGGACCTGAACCCAGGTCTTCCTGACTCAGAGGCTGGTTCTCTACCGTCTGGGCCACATTGCTCCCCACTGCACCTCCTCCCTGCTTGAGGCATCCCCAGCAAAGACCTAGCCAGTAATCCATGGGGGCAGCATTCTCAGGTCTCTGTCTAGCCCATCCCAAGAGCAGTATTTGGGGTCCTGGTACCCCAAACACAAAAGCTCTTCTTTATGGATGTTTTGGGGGGACAGAGAATGGATGCGATTGTCCTTTGGTGGTACCTTCAAAGCAGGGGTCCTTCTGGCTATATTCCTGCCACCTTCTAAACTCAGCTGTTCAGTAGCTTCTTTTTTTTTTTGTGAGGCAATTGAGGTTAAGTGACTTGCCCAAGGTCACACAGCTAGTAAGTGTCAAGTGTCTGAGGCTGGATTTGAACTCGGGTCCTCCTGAATCCAGGGCCAGTGTTCTATCCACTGTGCCACCTAGCTGCCCCAGTAGATTCTTTTTAATAAAATTAATTTTTAACTAACAAAAATGTCTTTTCTTCTCTCTCCATCCGTGCCCCACAATGGGGGGGGGGAGAGGAAAAGAGAGTCCTTGTACAAACATGCCTAGGCAGATTGAACAAATTCCTACATCAGTCATGTCCAAAGAAATGCATGTCTCATTCTGCTCTCGTGAGGTCCATCCCTGCTCCCCCAGGACGTGGGTAGCGCGTCTAATGATCATTTCTCTGGAATTACGGGTGGCCATGGTATAGATGAAAATTCTCTAATCTCTGCAAGCTGTTTCCTTTACAATGCTTCATTATGTAAATTGTTTTGGTTCTGCTCACTTCACTCCCTTTCGGTTCAGATAAATGTTGCAGGTTTTTCTAAAGCCATTCCCTTCATCACTGCTTATGGCCCAATGGTACCCCATCGCTTTCATACACTAGAGTCTGTCCAGCCGTTCCCCATTTGATGGGCATCCCCCTGACTTCCAAGCCTTTCCTTTCTTTGGCGTGTCTCTCTACACCGTGAATGCCCTGCTTCCAGACAAGCATCTTGCTCTTCGATATCTTGGGGTAAGACAAATCATTTTTCACAGTCCAGTAAGAGCTGTCCCAGAAAAAAAAAATGGATTTAGAGTCCATTTTCTGGAATGCTTCTCCTTCTCCTCCTTCTCTTCCCCCTTCCCCACTGCCAGTGGAACAAGGATGACCTTACATAAAAGGTGTCTAGCTTTGGTAAATGATCTGTTTCCCCAGCTGGGATCAGTGCACCAGGCAGAACAGTGGATTGGCATTGCTAGAGGAGGCTTGACCAAAGGGGTCAAGGTAACATTTTAGATGCCTACTACGTGCCAGGAACGAAGCTAAATACTTTACAAAATATCATCTCATTTGATCCTCAAAATAAACCTGAGAGGTGGGTGCTTTTGTGAGCCCCATTTTATATGTGAAGAAATCGAGGCAGACAGGTGAAATTACTTGCCCAGGGTCACACAGCTTGTGGCTGAGGCCAAAAAGGAGCTCCGTTCTTCCTGCCTCTGTGTCCCTCGGTCTATCCACTGTGCTAGCTGCCCATAGAATTGGCTTCCTTTGTAGGAGATGGGGAGAATAAGCACTGATTATGTGCCAAGCACTGCGCTAAGCACTTTATGGTATTGTTTCATTTGATCCTTATAACAACACTGGGAGGTAAATGCTGTTATTAACCTTATTTTACAGATAATGAAACTGAGGCAAACAAAGGTTAAATGACTTGCCTATAGGGTCACATAGCTAGTGTCTGTCTGAGGTTGAACTCAGGGCTTCCTGACTCTAGGCCCAGGGTTCCTTAAATGTGCCATCTAGCTGCCATAGTTATTGGCACAGGACCTGGGCTTTAATCTGGGCTCTGCTATTTACCATCAGTGTTGCTTTGGCCAAGTTAATTAACCATTCTGGGTCTTGGGCTTCTCATCCGCAAAATATGAGGTGGTAGAGTATAGAGTAAAAGACTTGAAAGGCCCCGTCCAGCTATAAATATATGATCCTCCTCCCTAACCACTACCCTGCCTAACCTCACCCCACAACCTCATTCTATCATATTAAAGTGATTTTTCTCTTCTTCCTTGACACCTGCCTTCACAGGGAGGCAGTATGGTGCAGCTAAGTGCCCTGTAGTGGATAGAGCACTGGGCTGGAAATCAGGAAGACTCAACTTCCTGAGTTCAAATCCTGACTTAGATTCTGGCTGTGTGACCCTGAGCAAATTGTTTAACCCTGTTTGCCTCAGTTTCCTCATATAAAATAAGCTGGAGAAGGAAATCGCAAACCACTCCAGTATCTTTGCCAAGAAAACCCCAAATGGGGTCACAAAGAGTTGGAAATGACTCAACAACAACGATAAAGTAGAAAGAACACAGGGGACTCCGTTCAGAAGACCTGCATTCAAATTTTACCTCTGAAACTTCCTTCCTGTGCAACATTAGACAAGTCATTTGGCCTCTATGGGACCTCACTCTCCTCACCTCTAAGGTTGGATTGGATTCCATGGACCTGAAGTCCCTTCTAGCTCTGGATTCATGAGCTATCTCCAATCCAATTCTAAAGCTACATCTCACCTTGCCTATGCCCAGGGGTCATCTCTGCCCAGATGTCCCACCTGAACTCCAAATTCAGCTCATCAGAAATGGAGCATCTTTCTCCAACCCTCCACCTGAGGCACCACCATTCACTCAGGCCACCATGTTTAGAATTTTGAAGTTCCTTAGAGGCTGTCCTTTCCATTCTCTTTCTTTTATCCAAGCAGTTTCCAGATCCATTCGATACGACCTCCCTAACCTGGATTGACTGGATTCGGAGCTGGAAAGGAGCTGTTGATATCTTTGAGTCCATCCCCATCACTTTATATGTGAGGAAGCTTAAAGAAATAATTTGTCCAAGATCTACAATGAATAATTAGCAGAAATGAGACTGTCACCAGGGATTCCTGACTCCAAATCTCAGTGTTCTTTCAACCACATAGTGCCAACTTCTTGGGTTTCACATCACTGCCAACGCTCTAGTGCTAGCCTTCATTACCACCCACCTGGACACTTTCAATAGCTTCCTTAGGGAAGCTTTCTCCTCCCCTCCCTTCTGAAAATCCCACCATTTTGTGATGTGGCCCATGTAATCCTGCATGTATCCCTTGGTTTAACTTCTCTGCTGAAAAGTCTTCAGGGGCCCCTTATTGTAAACTGAATGAAGTCCAAACTCCTCTGCCTGTCATTCAAAACCCTCTGGAGTCTGCCACCACCCTCTCTTCCCAGCCTTGCTTCATTGTCTTCTGGACCACACACTCTCCACTCTGGCCATGGAGAATCCTGTGCCCTAACACATCCAACCTGTGCTCTTTGACCTCCTGCCTTTGCTGCTACAATTTCCCACTTTGGAATGTTCTTCTGCTCTCCACGTCATCTGTCGAATCCCTATCTATCCTTTAAAGCCCAGTTCAAACATCACCTCCTCCAAGAAGCCTTCACTGATCCCTCTTGTTGATAAACCATCTTCTCTCTCAGACCTCATACAGCTGTCTTAAAATTCTCAATTGAACTGACTTTGTGTATTAAAATCTACCTGTGTTTGGCATCAGCTGGGTGGCACTATGGAGAGAGCACTGGACCTAGAGTCAGAAAGACCTGAGTTATCCAACCTCAGGTACTTACCAGCTGGGTGACTCTGGGCAAGTCATACTGCCTCAGTCTCCTCATCTCTAAAATTAGCATAATAATAGCATCTACCCCACAGGTTGTTGTAAGCATCAAATAAGATAACATTTGTTATTGGTAAACCTTAAAGTACTTTACAAATCTCAGTCCTAGATAGCAAACCCCTTGAAGGCAGGAGCTATGTCTTACCTAAATTTTGTAACCTCCTTGATTCTAACCCCTTGTACTTAATATGGCACCACCCCTATTGTGCGCACGATGCAGGCATTTTTAAAAATTGTCACTGCTGCCTGTGCCCGATGAATTTTTGTTTTCATTTATTAGACTGTTAGCTCCTTGAGGGGTGAGACTGAGACTGTTCTTAGTTTTGTCTTTCTACACTCATCACCTGGCACAGTGCCTGGCACACAGTTGGCATTTCACAAATACTTGTGATTAACTTCTTTTGATGCCTTCTTATATTGGTGAGCTCTCGGGCATCTTTGCCCTAAAAATAAGAGTTGCCTTTTGATATAGCAATAACAAAATCCAAGAGGGAATAATAGGAAGGAAAATTCCATTCAGAGTCAGTACAAAATGCATACGATATCTAAGAGTCACAAAGGAATGTCCCCTTCTAAGACCCAGACCATAGAGGTGCAAAGGATGCTGGATGCTTTCACTGCCCGGCAGAGTGAGTGGCACCTTTCCCACTGCAGTGAGAGTAGAAGCTGCCCTGGCTGGAGAAGGACTCCCAGAGGGGCATTTTCTGGGGCACGGGAACCTGAGAGGGAGCCTGACGGGAAAGGGACAGTGAGAGGACCCTGGAGACGGAAATTTGGGAGGCTTTCCTTACTCGAAGATGGTGACCTCATTACCACATTTCAGCTGAAGGAATTTGATCCAAGCCAGATGTAACTGTAGCCCTGAACCCAAACAATTCTCTGGCTTTGGGCTTTTTCTCCAAAGAACCTTCAAGAGGATCAGCTGATGGTCTCAAGAGGAGGAAGTGGAGGAGGAGGAGTTACAGAAAGAAAAGTCTCTCGATTTTTGAGCTCAAGAGGCTGAATACTAAAGCAAATTATTCAGGGTTTCTATTGTTTGTGTCCCAAAAGCTACAGAGGGCATCAGCCCAGGCCCCCGCATTTGGAAAATCTGACACCCCACTCTCTCCTTAGACATAGAACAGCCTGGGGAGGCTACCTCCCTCATGCCCAATTGATAAAATGGATGGATCAGGAAAGGGTGTATCAGATTATTTTCCCCACTCCCCAGATACAAAACCTTGGCTGATAAATGTCTCTCAGGGAAATCAATGGTACCCAATGTTCTCTGATAAAATGACATAGCAAAAGAGGCCAGACCCCTGAAGTGACGACGCATTAGCTGCTGGCTCCGGAGCCCTTGGAAGTTTTCCCTCAGAACAGTGGGGTTCTCTCTTCCACAGTCTTTCTCTTTTCTTCTCTCTTCTCCTCCACAATACTCTGGCAACTGTAAAAGCTGAACACTGTAAGCATCCCAAATCATGTTCCCAACTAGGTTTGGCATTTTTATGTAAGTTCAGGGGCTTATGAAACCCAGCCCACAACATTATTACCTCCAGGAGAGGCAGTAAATGTGTTCCTGGAATATGTCAAGGGAATCATAGAGCCTCAGAATTGCAAGGGACTTCAGAGGCCATTGGGGACAAACTGACCCTGAGCAACACCCCTTCAAAAGCCCCCTCACCAAGTGGCCGCTGGGGAATCACACAACCTCCAAGACAGCCCATTCTACTTGGGGATAGCTCTAAGAATTAGGAAGTTTGTTGTAGTTGTTTTTAATCCTGGTATCAAAGCCAATTTTGCCTCTTTTCAGCTTCCTTGTTCCTTGCTCTGCCCTCTTGGGGCTGGGCAGTACAAGATATCTCTCTTTCACATAACAACCCTTTAACTACAGGAAGACTCCTCCCAGTGCCCTAAGACTTTTTCTTCTCCAAGTTAACCATCCCTGGTCCCTTTACCTGATCCCATAAGATGTGTTCCCCAGAGCTGTTGTCATCCTGATCACCCTCTTCAGGATGCTGTCCAGCATGTTAATATCCTTCCCAAAATGCGGTGCCCCAAATTGAGCCCAGTTGCCCACCTGCAATCTGATCAGGGCAGGAAATGACAAGGGCCTCCCTTTTCTCCTTCTGGACACTGTATCTCTCTTTAGGTGGATCAAGGTAGCATTCCCTTTGGGGCTAGCGCAGGACCCTCAACACACACTGACTATGTGGAGTCCTTCAAAACCCCAAATCAACAGCAACCCTTGTTCTCTAGCCATTCATAGAGTTGGTGTAGTCAACCCCAGAGAGGTGCTTGACCTTTCTCTCCATTCAATTTTGATGTAGGGGCCAAAAAACGGGTTAACAGAAAAACCTAAGACCCAAGCTCTAATTTAGATCTGAGCTCTAAGAGGGATTCAGACCCCAGTTAATGGATAACTTAAGACTTGAGTCTTCATTGATACAAGTCAGGGGGGGCAGCTAGGTGGCACAGTGGATAAAGCACTGGCCTTGGATTCAGGAGAACCTGAGTTCAAATCCAGCCTCAGACGCTTGACACTTACTAGCTGTGTGACCCTGGGCAAGTCACTTAACCCTCATTGCCCCACCAAAAAAAAAAAATTTCGATTTTTTTTTTAATTTAAAAAACTTTTTAAAAATACAAGTCAGGGCCTAGGTTCTTGTTGCCCAGATTAATCAGCACTCATAACAAGAACATAAAGAGGCAGGTCATAGAGACCTTAACTATAACAATGATTCACAGACAGGGTATAGAAATTCTAACTGATAAATGAAAATATTTTGAAACTAGGCATGGAAATGAAAAGGTGACATGCACAGAAAAGGCCAAATTTGTCCCCAGATTCACCTTATGAAGTGTAAACTCTAAAAATACACCTTCACAGAAAAAGGTACCCTCCTCAGGGGTTGGCCTAGGACCCCAGGAACTCCAAATTAGGATAAGCCCTCCCCTGTACCTCCCTAAGGAGAAAATTATTATAATGAGACTGCTAATCAATTTAGCCATACTATAAATATAACTGTCTTTCCTTTCCCTATTCGAGAGATACCTTTCCACTTTTCTGGTTCTCTCCCTGTGTTCACTCAGAGTATTGCAATAAAACTTGGGAAACTGAGTCACTGAGTTCTTTTGGGATGACTCACGATCAATTTGACCCTAAATCCATCCCACATCATTTTCAGCTCCCTAGATGCTACAGTCTGTCAAGATCTTTTATTTTAATGCAGTCTATTATCCCATATGCTGGCTAACCCTCTGAGATTCGTGTCATCTGCCAAGCATGATGTCTATGCTTTCACCCAAATCATTGATAAAAGTGAGGAAGAACACAGGGCTTTGGAGATAACCCACTAGGGACCTGCCTCCAAGCAGATATCAGCCCATTAATGACTAATCTTTACGGGGTAGCTAGGTGGTACAGTAGATAGAACACTGCCCTGGAGTCAGGAGTACCTGAGTTCAAATGCGGCCTCAGACACTTAACACTTACTAGCTGTGTGACCCTGGGCAAGTCACTTAACCCCAATTGCCTCACTAAAAAACACACACACACACACACACACACACACACACACACACACAAAATGACTAATCTTTGGGTCTGGTCATTCAGTTACATCTACATAGACCCAACTGTATGGTCATCTAGCCCACATCTCTCCATCGTGTACATAAGGATAGTGGGAGAGATTTTGTCCAATACTTTGCTTAAATAAATTATGGCGTTTCTGTAATCATGAGAGGCAGCGTTGGATAGTGGAGAAAGTGCTGCACCTTTAGATCTTCCAACTTGTCCTAGGCCAACTTCTCCAGAAAGATTGTTGGATCCTCCCCATGCTTTCTGTGAACCACTTAAAATCCACATTCTCCAAGTCTAGTGGCCTAGGGCCACTTCTCCTTCCTCTCAATTTCATGAACTCTGTGATGGAGCAGCAGCGTACTCCCAAGGTTCCTGGCTTTGCTGCTTCAACAGCCAATTTATCTTTGCTAGTCAGTTTCTGACTCAAAATACCAGACCCCTGGTCACTTCCTCCACCTTCTGAGGAAAAAAAAAATTATCAGTAAATCAAGTTACAGATTTATCAATGATTCTTCTTTTACAGAAGAGAAGGGAGGAGGAAGAGATAGAAAGAGGAGAGAGAGAGAGGAGAGAGAGAAAGAGAAAGAAATAGGAGAAAAAGAGGGGAGAGACAGAGAGAGGAGGGAGACAGAGAGAAAAAGTGTAGAAAGAAGAGAGAAAGAAAGAGGGGAGTCAGAAAGAGGGGAGAGAAGAGAGAGAGGAGAGAGAAAGAGAAAGAAATAGGAGAAAAGGAGGGGAGAGACAGAGAGAGAGGAGAGAGACAGAAAGAAAAAGTGTAGAAAGAAGAGAGAAAGAAAGAGGGGAGTCAGAAAGAGGGGAGAGAAGAGAGAGAGGAGAGAGACAGAAAGAAAAAGTGTAGAAAGAAAGAGGGGAGTCAGAAAGAGGGGAGAGACAAAGAGAAAGGAGAGAGACAGAGAGAAAAGTGTAGAAAGAAGAGAGAAAGAAAGAGGGGAGCCAGAAAGAGGGGAGAGAAGAGAGAGAGGAGAGAGACAGAGAGAAAAAGTATAGAAAGAAGAGAGAAAGAAAGAGGGGAGTCAGAAAGAGGGGAGAGAAGAGAGAGGGGAGTAAGGAAAGAAAAAGGAGAGGAGAGAGAGGAGAGGTGGGAGAGAGGACAGAGACAGAGACAGAGAGACAAAGAGGGAGTTGAAGATGACACATGGGTTGTGAGCCTGGGTGACCGGGAGGATGGTGGCACCCTTGATAGTGATAGGACAATTAGGAAGAAGGTTTGGGAAGTTCAATTTTGGATTTGTAAAATTTAATATGTCTACGGGACATCCAGTTTGAGATGTCAAATAGTCAGTTGTAATTATGGAAATGGAGGTGAGGAGAGGTTAAGGTGGAATAAATAGATATGAGAATCATTTGCTTAGAGGCTGTAATTAGCCCATTGGTGCTAATGAGATCATGAGTAAAATATGACAGGGAGAGAAGAGGTCCCAGGATAGAGCCTTTTATTGTTTATGTCAGTTGAAGGTAGAACATTCAGAAGAGTCAGGCAGATTTGGGGAGTAAACAGATGTCTAAGAATAGGATTTGGATTTCTGAACTGTAGCCTCAATTATAGGCTCTTAGCTCAGGATGAGGTATTTATAAAGAGGGCTGTTTAAAATCTTCATCTAGAGACCAGAGAATATGATCAAGATGGCTTTAAACTGAGAAGGAACAGGAGGGGGGAAATGGGAAGTAGATATAACATTGGACAAAGAGTAGAAAATAGAAGACTTTGTTTACAGAACACAGCGTCTTTACAGGATATAATATCCAAGAGAGAACGAGATTCTTGGTGGTTCTTGGATGTCTACATACAAATGAATAAAGTATGGAAAAAGAACTAGAAACTGGAGTGGCGACCATCAATCAGGGAATGGCTGGTGGTATATGAATGTGACGGAACACCATGAGAACCATGAGAACTTTTTTAGGGATGATTTCAGAGAAAATTGTAAAGATGTATATGAATGGATGAAGTTAGCAGGAGATGGAGAACAATTTATACAATAATGAAAACATCATAAAGATAAATAAGATTGGGGCAGCTAGGTGGCGCAGTGGATAAAGCACCGGCCCTGGATTCAGGAGTACCTGAGTTCAAATCTGGCCTCAGACATTTGACACTTACTAGCTGTGTGACCCTGGACAAGTCACTTAACCCCCACTGCCCTGCAAAAAACAAACAAGATAAATAAGATTGAAATACTTAAGGATTCTGATCAATACAATGTCCAACCTCAATTCTAGAGGACTGACAATGAAATCTGCTACTCACCTCCAGCATCACTTAGCATAATGCTTGGAACATAGCAGGCATTTAAAAAAACATTTGTTGACTCAGTAGAGAAGTGATGGACTCAAGAAGCAGACTAAGACACGGGTTTTTGGACATGGCCACTGGGGGAATTTGTATTGCTTGATTATGTGTACTTTTCAAAGGGGGGTTGTTTTTCTTTTCTTTTTCCTATTGATTGGGGGTGTGATGATAGGAGAGAAAATAAATGCATATTAACTGAAAAAAAAACAAAATGAAATTTAGAAAAATGAAGCATGGGTAAAGGGTAAATTTAAAGATCTTGAATAAAGCAGGAAAATTTGACATCAGAACAATCACTGAGTCTTGGTGGGAATGGAGTGAGAGCTTGAATATGGCTGAGGAAAAGGAATTCCTTCAACAGAGCAATAGATAAGGTATGTAGAGTAGAATTTTATATTTAGAAGATACATTCATATGAAGAAATCTGGGAACACAAAAGGGACATATTGGAGAAGATTTGAGAGTGAGTATCGACTAAAGGAGAAACCAAACTTACATGGTTAGGGAGGTATACTGCAGACCACCTGGACAGGAAATAAGATTTGTCTGGAAAACATCTCAAAATTGGCATACCTGCCAACTAATTAGACATTTGCTATAGCGCTTGCGCTCTCTCTCTCTCTCTCTCTCTCTCTCTCTCTCTCTCTCTCTCTCTCTCTCTCTCTCTCTCTCTCTCTCTCTCTCTCTCTCCCTCCCTCCCTCCGCGCCCCCCCTCCCATCTCCAATCAGTTTCCAACACATACCTACCATCCTGGTGTGAGCCCCATCACCTCACATCTAGCCAATCCCCCTCCCATAAGTCTGACCACCATAAGCCTCTCCTTGTTACAGTCCTCCCCTCAAATGTCAAATTGATCTTCCTAAAGTTCAAGTTGGACCATGTCACCTGTCCTCTTCATTAAATACCATTGGCAGGAGGCAGCTAGGTGGTGCAGTGGATAAAGCATCAGTCCTGGATTCAGGAAGACCTGAGTTCAAATCCGGCCTCAGACACTTGACCCTTACTAGCTGTGTGACCATGGACAAGTCATTTAACCCTCATTGCCCCACCAAAAAAACCAACAACAAAACCCACCATTGGTTCCCTATTGCCTACAGCCTCAACTATAAAATCCTCTCTTTGACTTCTAAAGAGCTTTATAAAGGGCTATCCCTCTGCTCTTTCTAGTCTTCTTACACCTTGCTTTCTTCCACATACCCTATGATCTAGTGACACCACTGGCCACCATACACGGTTCTTCATATAAAACACTTCATCTGGGGGCAGCTAGGTGGCGCAGTGGATAAAGCATCGGCCTTGGATTCAGGAGGACCTGAGTTCTAATATGATCTCAGACACTTGACACTTACTAGCTGTGTGACCCTGGGCAAGTCACTTAACCCTCATTGCCCCGCAAAAAAAACAAAAACAAACAAAACACTTCATCTCCCAACTCCAGGCATCCTTTTCTCCATACCTGGAATTCACTCCCTCCTCATCTTCACCTCCCAGTTTCCCTGACTACATTTAGATAAAACCCCACCTTCTTCAGGAAGCCTTCTTCATCCCCCTTAATTCTAGTGCCTTCCTTCTGTTGATTATCTCCAATTTATTCTCTCTATAGCTCGTTTGGACATTGTTATTTTCATGCTGTCCCGCCCCATGAGACTGAGCTTCTTGAGGTCAGACTATCTTTCAACTTTTCTTGTATCTCCAGGGCTTAGCACAGTGCCTAGTACATAGTAGGTGCTTTATAAATACTTCTTAACTTACCTGTGAACCAGAGAGCTCCAGTGTTTTGGCCAGATGAGGGCTTTCTCATCGGACATAGTGATACTTTCTATTTCCCTTTTGGTACTAACATTTGTCCCTTCCTGAGTCATCTATTTTGCCTCCTCACTGAGGGTTCTAATCACACACACACACACACACACACACACACACACACACACACACACACACGCACGTAATCTCTTCTAATTCTGCAATATCATCATGAATTTATTTTGCATTGATTCTGCATATATTTTGTACTGATTTTCCTTTGTATTTTTTGGCAACTCTCTTGGCTGATCCTTGTGGCTAAAGGCTTAGGAAAAAATGTCTCTGCCCATCTCCAAATGCTTCCCCTAACTCCCTGGGATGATGATATCATAGAATCTTTGAGTTAAAGGGACTTCAGGGATCATCTACTCCAACATAAACCCGAAAATGAATTCCCTCTACAGCACACACAACACTTGTGTTCTCCAGCCTCCAATGAATGGGAACTCTCTCATTACCTCCTAAGGCCACCTATTTCACTTTGATATCGCCAAAGGGCCCTTAAAGTCCTTTCTCCCTAATAATAATCACTCACATTTATAGAATGTTTTAGTTTGCAAAGCACTTCATAATATTATCTCGTTTGATCCTTATAACAACTTTGATTTTTAGGTGCTGTTGTTATCCTTACTTTACAGATAAGGAAACTGAGACAGACAGATATTAAATGATTTGCACAGGGTCACACAGGAAGGATCTGTGGCAAGATTTGTATTCAGGTCTTCCCAACTCCCAGTCTAATGCTGTATCCACTGCGCCACCTAGCTGCCTTTAGTTAGAAAATTTTTCCTGGGGCAGCTAGGTGGCGCAGTGGATAAAGCACTGTCCCTGGATTCAGGAGGACCTAAGTTCAAATCCAGCATCAGACACTTGACACTTACTAACTATGTGACCCTGGGCAAGTCACTTAACCCTAATTGCCTCACCAAAAAAAGAAAGAAAGAAAGAAAGAAAGAAAGAAAGAAAGAAAGAAAGGAAGGAAGGAAGGAAGGAAGGAAGGAAGGAAGGAAGGAAGGAAGGAAGGAAGGAAGGAAAGAAAGAAAGAAAGAAAGAAAGAAAGAAAGAAAGAAAGAAAGAAAGAAAGAAAGAAAGAAAGAAAGAAAGAAAGAAAGAAAGAAAGAAAGAAAGAAAGAAAGAAAGAAAACTTCCATCCAGTGCTCGAAGTCCTGTTCTCTGGGGCCGAACAGAGCCCGAATAATCCCTCTTCCACGAAACAGCCTTCCAAGTACTAGAAGGCATCAATCTGTCTGCTGTATGTCTCCCAAGTATTCTTTCCTCCATATGAAATATGCCTCCCCAGGGTCTTTACTTGATTCTCATATGGCATGAACACAAGGCCCGTCACCAGCATAGGATAAGAAATTTTGAACTAGAAGCCACCTTAGATGTCCTATAGACAAACCCCTTCATTTTCATAATGAGGAAACAACCCCAGAGAGATTAAGTAGGCTTGCCCAAGCTCACATGGGCAATAAATGGCCAAGCCAAGACCCAAGCCCTCTGTCTAAACAGACTGCTGCTGTTTCTATTTTCACCAAGCTTCCTGCTAATATCTACTTGAATGAACAGCCATGAAACTGGTCCATCAGTACATAGATCGTAGACACACCAGAGCCGTGAATGGGGCCAGAATCAAATAGAAGGAAGAGTGGGATGGGTTTTTCTTCAGACTGGATTGATTATTTCATTGGGTTTAGGGAACATTCAGTGAATGAACTCTTTGTCAGTGCAGATGAGTACTTGCTCTGAAGCTCATAATATGAGAGTTGCATGGGCACTGAAAAGTTAAGTGACTTGTCCAGAGTCACGAAGATAGTACCAGTGATGGGACTGAAACAAGGTCTTCCTGACCTAAGGCCAGTGCTCTTTCCCCTCTACCAGGAGGCCATTGGGATTGTACATCACCTTTAATGGTCCTAAACTTCTCCTTTAAACCAAGACCTGTCTTTGTAACAACAGCTTTCTTCTGTTGTTACTACTGGGCTAAGTCAAGGAATACCAAAGATTGTGAAGTTGAAGGTCACCTAAAAGGGGAGGGAGGGGCACATGGCAGCCTGGGAAACGCTACTACATACCAGCAATGAGTAATTGTGAAGGAGAACAGGCCTCAGAGAGATGTCTGACCAGAAAAGGAGGTTGGTCACTCATATTTCAAGAGAGAGAGAGAGAGAGAGAGAGGTGATGGACAGTTGGTGTGCTAGACTGGTGTCCACCAAATGTCAAGAGATCTAGGGAAATGCCCCATGGATGCTAGAGAGTGGATACCTAGGGGGACCTTGGAATGTAAGCTCCTTGGAGCCTAGGTTGTCTCTTTGTCTTTCGTTCTATCCCTAGCACATAGTTTAAACATTTAATAAAATGCCTGTTGACTTGACTCAAAGACATGGATAGAAGCAGTACAGGATGAACTGGGTTGCATATCACTGGCACGAATATCCCCACTGAAGATGCCATGGATCGATGCAAAGATTTGAATAAACAGATTCTTTCATTTTGTCTTCTGGAAGGACTCAGCCACCATGGGGGACGTGTGCCTTGTGTACCTATTCTCCTGCCAGAAAGAAGTCCTCTTGATAAGCTAATGTTCTTGTTTACACATCAGTCTCCTATGCTTTGGGTCAGTGGGAATCAATACCCTGGAGTTTGATCTCCTCAGGGTAGACTGAGAAATCTGAGCCTTGCCTGTTGTTATTCAGTCATTTTTCATTTTCAGACTCTTCACGACCCCATTTGGAGCTTTCTTGGCAGAGATATTGGAGTGGTTTTCCATTTTCTTTTCCAGATCATTTTACAGAGGAGGAAACTGAGGCAAAGAGGGTGAAGTGACTTTCTCAGGGTCACCCAGCTAGGATGTGTCTGAGGTCCTATTTGAACTTATAATCTTTCTGACTTCAAGCCCAGAACTCTATCCACTTCACCACCTAGCTGCCCATGCCTTGGCTAGACCCTTTCAATAGCTGCTAGTGGGTCTCCCAGCCTCTAGTCTCTCCCTTCTCCATTCCAAACTCAACTGCCAAAGGGATCTTCCCAAAAGCACAGCTCGGACCCTCTCACTCCCCCTACTCAATAAACTCCAGAGGCTCCTTATGACCTGCAGGACCAAATGTAGTCGTTTGTTCAGCTTTTAAAATCTTTTGCAACCTGATTCCTTCCTACTTTTCTAGTCTTCCTACTCTTTACCCCCCTCCACCAACTCTATGATCCAGAGATGCTGGCCCCTGCTGTTGCCTGCACACAACACTCAATGTTGCAGCTCCATACTTTTCACTGGTGGACTCCTCCTGTTTTCCTGGGAATGCTCTCCCTCCTCACTTCTACCCACTCTCAGTCTGGCGCCTCCCTTCCACACCACTGCCTTCTCTCTGAGATTGCCTCCCATTTAGACTGTGTATATCATGGATGTGCCTAGTTATTAACAAGTTGTCTCTCCCATTAGAAAGTAAGCTCCTGGAGGGGGCAGGGACTGCATTTTTGTTTTGGTTTTTTGCCTGTATATCCTTGGTGCTTAGCATAGTGCCTAACACATAGTAGGTGCTTAATAAACTTAACTTAGCTTCCCAAGCTGGTGACTTCCAAGGTGCTACCCCTCCATGCAGCCCAGAACAACCAAATCAAGCATGGCCCTTGGCTGCTAACAAGCAAAACCTCCATATCGTTTAACCAGTCCATCTTCCCTCCAGGCTTCAGGGACGTTGCCTTTTCTCTCCTCTAAGTGCCTTGTTTTTATGGGGAAATGAATCCCTTTGGTTTCTGGAGTTTTTCCAAATATAGAGCTTGTCTTCTTTTTTCATGAATTCTCTTGTGCATGGAAGAGTTGGCAGGAAGGCACAAGCCATTTCTTTGCACGCCAAGCTCTGGTAGTCGCCGGTTATGAATTGTTGAGTTATAATTCTAATGTAGTCAGAGGCCGGTGATGTCTCCCTTCTCTGTCTCTTAGAACAGCAACAGTTAACGGGACTCTGGAAAGGGAGTAAGTGACTGACTGCTTGGCATACAGTGTATCATGGGTTTAGACCCTTGTTGTTGTTTCTGTTATTTTTTTTTTGAGGCAATTGGGGTTAAGTGACTTGCCCAGGGTCACACAGCTAGTAAGTGTTAAGTGTCTGAGGCCGGATTTGAACTCAGGTACTCCCAGCTCCAGGGCCGGTGCTCTATCCACTGCGCCATCTAGTTGCCCCTTGCTGTTATTTTTGACTCATTGGACTTAAGTGAGGCAGAGCTGTACAAAGCCATCTGCCTCACACCCTCTTCCAGAGTCATCAAAGACACTTATGGTCTAATATATGGTATAATGGAAGAATTGCTAGCTTTGGAGTCAGGGGCTGTTGTTCAATTGTTTCAGTCATGTCTGATTCTCTGTCATCCCATTTGTAGTTTTCTTGGCAAAGACACTGGAGTGGTTTGCCATTTCCTTCTCCAGTTTATTTTCCAGATGAGGAAATTGAGACAAACAGGGTTAAGTGACTTGCCCAGGATCGTACAGCTAGTAAGTATCTGAGGCCAGATTTGAACTCAAGAAGATGAGTCTTGCTGATTCCCAGCCCAGCACTCTACCCACACTGTACCACCTTGCTGCCCTCTGGAGTCAGAGGACCTGGTTTCAAATCCTGACTCCACCATTTTATTCAGTGTGTGAGTTTCAGCCTCAATTTACCTAATCTACAAAATGAGGGAGTTGAGATAGATGACTTCTAACTGAGGTAGCTTCCAGCTCTGTATCTACAAGACCATGCTCCCTCTTGAGCAAATATCTCTTCTGCTTTTTGGATATAATTCTTCCATACACAATCCTGCCTATCAAAGCCAGGAATTCTTGACGGCATCCAAGGTTTTTTGTTTTGTTTTTGAAAGGGCTTCTCACCGATTGTTTAGTTACTCTGAGTGGGAAGAAGTCTCAGAGGCCATTGAGTCCCATCCATAACTGAGTAAGAAGACCCTTCCAAAATAAGTTTGGGAGGGGGGCGGCTAGGTGGCACAGTGGATAGAGCACCGGCCCTGGATTCAGGAGGACTTGAGTTCAAATCCAGCCTCAGACACTTGACGCTTACTAGCTGTGTGACCCTGGGCAAGTCACTTAACTCTCACTGCCCTGCAAAACAAAAAACAAAAAAAAAGTTTTGGGGGCGAGAGGAGGCCCTACTTAGGCACCATCATTACTAGGGAAAAGAAAAACATAAGCAAGGTGGCAGAGGTCTATCTTTCTAGTTTCTGTTTCTATCATGTTTTCTACTGTGTCTTTTAATTCAACAAGCATTTATAAAGTGCCTATTGTATGCTAGGCATGATGTTGGGCTCTGATGATAAAGACCAGACAGAGGAAGGGAGGGAGGGGAGAGAGAAAGGCAGACATAAACATAGACATAGACATAAACATAGACATAGACATGGATATGAAGCAGTTCCTGCCCCGATGGACTTTACATTCTTTTTTTTTGGGGGGGGGGCGGGGCAATGTGGGTTAAGTGACTTGCCCAGGGTCACACAGCTAGTAAGTGTCAAGTGTCTGAGGCTGGATTTGAACTCAGGTTCTCCTGAATTCAAGGCCAGTGCTTTATCCACTGCGCCACCTAGCTGTCCCAGGACTTTACATTCTTAAAAACAAAAACAAAATAAAACTTTCACTGATTCCTTTTGTTTTTATATTATGCTTATTTTCATATTATTCACCACTTTCCCCCACCTTTAGCCCCAGTGATCCTTCTCTTGTTACAAAGGAAAACAATTAAGCAAAAACAGCCAATATAGTGACTATATCTAAGTGTCTATGCCACACTCCATACCCATTGCCCCCCCATCTCTTGCCACTGGACCTACGAGGACAATGCATTCTTCATCTCTTCTAGGGGATCAAGATAAATCATTACAGTTACATATCCTTTTGTCTTGGGGAGGGGGCAGGGAGGGGAGGGAGGGAGAAAAATTTGAAACTAGAAATCTTATAAAAACAAATGTTGAAAACTATCTTTACATGTAACTGAAAAATAATAAAATACTTTTATGGGGAAAAACAATGCAAATTAAACTTTAAAAAATTACATAGCCTTTGGTTTGGTCTTATTTACATTTACATTTACATTATTATACTTAATTTGTATATTGTTTTCCTAGGTCTGTTTACATCAGGCTGCAAAAGTTCAGAAAGTCTTCCCATATTTCTCATTTTTGTTGCTCTTTACAGGAAAAATAATAGTCTATCATTGATTTACTATCATTCGTTCCACTGTTCCTTGATCCACTGACACCCACTTGGTTTCCAGTTTTGTCATGAATATCCTGGCATATATGAGAACTTTATTCCAATTTTGACCAAGGAACTTAGATGCTGCTAGGCTGTGGGAACCAGCATTTTAAGTAGAACCCTCAAGTAGGGTTCTAGATCTTTTACCAAATGGTCATTGTCTGGATTTGAAAGGTTTAGCTGAAGTGAACTCTCCAGGGAAGTGCAGTGCGCTGAAAACAACAGTCAATCTAATATTCCTGGCTAGAGTCAACTTGCTCCTGTTTAGACCTTTCAACTTCTGGACCCTCAAGTCCCATCAGAGTGCTTGAGCACCAGGTGGCTCTCATCAATGACCTATTCAAATGAAGCCATGTGTGAAGTCTACTGTCATGGGGCAGCAGCATCCAAGGGGCCCAGAGAGGGGGAAAGAACTTCAACACAGGATTCCCTGGTTCTAAAGGCCACAGGACAATTATTGCATGACCTTGGCCAAGTAACTTGCACTGGCTTCCCTGGCTTCAGTTTCCTTGACTGTAACATGAGTGGGTTGTTCTACATATGTTCTGAGATCCCTTCTGACTTGGGATCTATGGCCCTATGATTCTCTGGGGACTACCTTATATATTTCTTTTTTTAGGCAATTAGGGTTAAGTGACTTGCCCGGGGTCACGCAGCTAGTAAGTGTCAAGTGTCTGAGGCTGGATTTGAACTCAGGTCCTCCTCAATCCAGGGCCAGTGCTCCATCCACTGCACCACCTAGCTTCCCCTACCTTATATCTTTAAAAAAATAATTTGTATTACTGTCTTTTGTCTTTGCATCACCTTCATTTCCCAAAGTAGCCCTCCTTCCTCTTCTCCCCCAAGAGTGGTCTCTGGATGCAATTTTGAAGAATGGCCAGATTAGTCAGGGCTTAAAAGATTCAAGAAGACCCTGCATCTCTCCCCTCGGATGTCCCTGCCCCATCCTCCTTCTCCCTCAGACTGAAGCACACACACACACACACACACACACACACACACACACACACAACATCTCATCTATCTTACTTTTCTTTTTCTATTTTTGCAGAAAGAATATTCTCCTCAGTCCAGGTTTCACAATGAAAATGGAAAACATAGTATGAATGGTTCAGGTAAGTCAGAAACAAAAGCATCTAGAGTTACCCAGGGCAGAGAGCCTAGAAGAGTGACCTTGTTCTTCCCAGCTCAGAGGTTTAACCCTTTGGAAGGTACCCCTAGAAGAGCGTGTGACCTTTCCAAATGAACCTTACTTGAGGTCCTCCTTGGCTCCCCACTTTATCGAAGGCCTAATTTTTTTCAATTTAAGAACCTGAGATGGGTAAGTGCAGTCTGAAATTTTATTCAATCCTTGTAACTATGATGATATAATGTGATTTAACAAAAGCAAAGAACACTTTCCCCTTTTCTATTGGGATAGCTACTGGATTTCATTGGTATAAGAATCTCCCAGTCTTTCTACCAATGGAGGTCAGTACTTTCTTGACAAGTTATGGTCTTCGATTGTTGTTGTTTATCCTTAATTCTTGAAAAGGACCATGACATCAGGGTGATGTGATGACTTGTAATGAATTGGATTTAAGTGAGGGAGGGCTGTGCAAAATCACCAACCTCACTCTTTCCTCCAGAGCCATCAGAGTCCAGTGGCAAGATATGCATCAGGATGCCCAAAGATGGCCCTGGATGTTTGTGGGAACTGGGGTTAAGTGACTTGCACAGGCTCACACAGCTAGTAAGTATCTGAGGTGAGATTTTAACTCAGGTCCTCTTGACTCCAAGGCCAGAGAGTGCTCTAACCACTGCACCACCTAGATGCCCTGGTCTTAGATAGTTGCTTAGAGCACTGAGGGATTAAGTGATTTGCCCTGGGGTCACATAGCCAATATCAGTCTGAGGCAGAACTTGAATCCAGGACTCCTTAGCTTCAATGGCAGCTCTATATCCTCTATACCAGGCTGCCTCTCTCTCTCTATCTGTGTCTCTGTCTTCTCTCTATGTGTGTCTCTGTGTGTCTCTCTGCCTCCATTTCTCTCTCTTTCTCAGATTTTCTTCTTATAAAAATATTTGGGAGCAAAAATATTTGGGAGCAGCTAGGTGGTGCAGTGGATAAAGCTCCAGCACTGGATTCAGGAGGACCTGAGTTCAAATCCGGCCTCAGACACTTGACACTTCACTAGCTGTGTGACCCTGGGCAAGTCACATAACCTTCATTGCTCTGCAAAAAAAATAAAAATTTTAAAATAAAATTTAAAAAATATATTGGCATTTAGAGCCAAATTAAGATGAGCACTGATCTGGGGGCAGCTAGGTGGCACGGTGGATAAAGCTCCATCCCTGGATTCAGGAGGACCTGGGTTCAAATTCGGCCTCAGACACTTGACACTTACTAGCTGTGTGACCCTGGGCAAGTCACTTAACCTTCATTGCCCCCCCCCAAAAAAAGATGAGCACTCATCTATATAGCTAATCCAGATTTTTCCTCTGGTCTCTCTCCTGCTGGTCTTCCATCCTTCTCTTACTGCTGCTGCTGCTGCTACTATCCTCTATTTCATGGTAAAATTCAGTGTTTTTCTTGCTGCTCCTCCCATGGCTACCACTAAGGTCTTGACAGCCTTCCCTCTAATACCCACTTCCCAGCCACCTACAGTAATGATCTGATTCACTGTCCACAAGGGGGTCAGTAGGACAAGATATTTCCTCCTCCTCCTGGTTCTTAAGCCCTGTGCTTGCCCCATTGTTCTCATGAATATTTGTGGTTAAGTAAAAAGAAAACTGGCTTTGGAGTCAGGGCACCTGGATTCAAATCCCTGCTCTTCCCTTTATTACCCGTGTGCCCCTGGGCAAGTCTCTTCCCCTCTGTGGACCTCAGTTTGCTCCTCTGTAAAATGAGAGGGTTGTACTAGAGGTCTGTGCTTCCTGCTTTCAGCCGATGGCCCCATGATCCTGTTCTGCTCCTCATAGCACAGAGTCTTTTCTTTTAACTTTCCGACCTCTCTTCTCATCAGAAAATTTTCAGTATTGGGTCATGTAGCCAGCTGACTGTCTAGACTCCATACATTGCTCCTCAAAAAAGATTTAATGACATGGGCACAGTTTGCATATTTGACTGTTACATGTAGGGGGATGCTGGTAAATGTTTAACATCCAGATCTCTAGAGGGGAAGAGAATGTACACTTGGTATATTTATAAATTAAATCTGCATGGGTGACACTTTCCCCATCACTTTCTTAAGTCTAAACAATTAACAAATGAATAAACCAAGCCCTGGTGTGTGGCATTGACTGATCCAACTCGTATATAAATACTCATGCTGAAAATTTAACAATCAGTTCTCCAGAGCCAGTATAATCCGGTGCCAGCCCTGTTGTGTGCCATTGAAGGACAGAGAAAGACCTTGACAGTTGGCCCATTTCCTCCTTGGGCCTCAACAATCAAGCTCGTGGGTTATCTCTGTAAGGGGCACATTCTTTGTCTCTTCTCTTTCCACTTGCTAAGACATTGATGACATCTCCAAGATCCAGGAATGCTTGACTAAGGTTCACATGGTCCCTGAAATAGCTTTTGTTGCTCCTTTCCCAAGGTCATAGAATATCTTGAAGGAAACCTGAATTTCTCTAAGTCCTTCACTTGCCACATGGCTCGGGCTGAACGCTATGTGAAGGGAGCTTGTTGTGCTCTCATAATCCAAGGCCCTTCCCAGGGAAACAGAGAGGGCTTCATTTCAGAAAGGCAACATTGCCCTCCTCCCATCTACCTCCCAGCCATTTGTCCCCTCCTCCACTCCCACCCTGCCTGTGATTCTCTATCTCGGGTCTAGAACGGCTCTGGGCTATTGGGGTGGGGGTGGGGGGTCTCTAGAAGGGGAGGGGGAGAGGAAAGGGAAATGGGGAAATGTAGACAAAGTCAGAACGAAAGATACCGATACAATTAGCCCAACAAACAAAAGTCTCTTCCTTTCAGAAGTAACCCTTTTTGGGGGCGGCTAGGTGGCACAGTGGATAAAGCACCGGCCCTGGATTCAGGAGTACCTGAGTTCAAATCCGGCCTCAGACACTTGACACTTACTAGCTGTGTGACCCTGGGCAAGTCACTTAACCCCCATTGCCCCGCCAAAAAAAAAAAAAAAAAGAAGTAACCCTGTTTGACCCAGTCTCCATTCCCCACTCTGGCTCACCTAGAATGAAGAATTACAAATTCTATTCCCTCATCCAGAACCTGGCTGGGGGTGCTGTGCTCCCATTGAGCACTTCCCAGTGAGTCCTTTGGGAGTTCCCAAAGGCACTCCTATTTTTCTTTTTATTTATCCACTCATCTTTTTATTCTCATTTTTTCATCATTTTTCTTTCTATTTATCCACTCATGTCCCACCTTCTTCCTGGGAAGATGGGACAGACTAGGCAGCTTATCTCCCATGATGCTTCTTGAAAGGATATTAAGAGCCCCAGAACTGTAGAAATGTCAGCCCCTGTCATTCTTTTGTTGTTGCCTGAATCCTGCCACATTATTCTTTTGGCTTTCTTTTTCTTCTCTGGGTGAAAAGCGCATCCCCCAGATGAGTTTCCCTGTATTTCTTTGAATTCTTGGGAACATGAGATCATAGACTGAGATCTGTAGGGGACATTTAGGGGACGATCATTTCTGACTTAAGTGGTGGGAAAGAGAAGGAAGCACAAAAGTGCTGCTGTTCACATTAGAGCATCCTCTCTCCTAGACTGATAACTGGAAAGGTCACAGGTCATAGATCTAGAGCTGGGAAGGGCCTTAGAGGTCATTGAGTCTAACCCCCTTCATTTTACAGAGGAGGAGACTGAGGACCCTAGAGGTGAATTGACTTGCCCAAGGTCACACAGCTAGTAAGTGTCTAAGGCAGGATTCAAACTCAGGTGTTCATATTCATCATTCCTTAAGGAGGAATTCATTCATTCTCCTCTATTCAGTTCAATTCAGTAATCACTTATTAAGTGGCTGTCCTCTATTAGGGCCCCGTGGCCAGATGTTAAAGATGCAAAAGCAGACATTAAACAGCCCCTTCTCTCAAGGAGCATTGTCGTTGTTGTTTGTCCTTCATTCTCAAAGAGTGCCATGACATCCGGGTGATATTATGAATTGGATTTAAGTGAGGCAGGGCTGTGCAAGGTCACCAACCTCACTGTCTCCTCCAGAGCCATCTGGGTCCAACGGCAAGATATAGATCAGGACAACTGGAGATGGCCCCGGATGTTTAAGGCAACTGAGGTTAAGTGACTTGCCCAGGGTCACACAGCTAGTAAGTGTCTGAGGTGAGTTTTGAACTCAGATCCTCTTTATTTCAGGGCCAGTGCTCTATCTACCGTGTCACCTAGCTGCCCCTCAAGGACCATATATTCTACTGAAAAAATTTATTTAGAGAAAAATAGGAAATACATAAAGCAATTACAAAGTCATTTGGTAATCATGATGAAGGATCGGGGTGAGGTGGGCATTTGGGGAAGGAGGTACCTGCACCAAGTCATGGTGAAGATGAAAAATAGGGTTAGAGGGATGCATCAAAGGGAAAGGAAGAAAGAGAGGCCCTTGTCATCAGAGACATTTCAGAGTGCAGGCTTGTGGAGGGGGAGCAATTGTGGGGGATGGTGAGGCTGAGGATGTGACCCTAGAAATGAAGATTATAATCCAGGTTTTACATAGCATCTACCTCCTAGAGTTGTGGTAAGGTACAAATAACACGTAAAGTGCTATGAAAGCCTTAAAATGAGCTACATAAGTATATAGCATAGATACACACATATATACATAGCTATATAAGTTATATAAATGCTAGCTATTATTACTGAGAAATGAGAGATTACTACCTAAAGGATAGAGGGAGGAGGAGAAGGAGGAGGAAGAAGAGAAGAAGGAGGAGAAGAAGGAGGAGGAGGAGGAAGAGGAGAAGGAGGAGAAGGAGGAGGAGGAAGAGGAGGAGAAGGAGAAGGAGGAGACAAAGGAGGAGAAGGAGAAGGAGGAGACAGAGAAGAAGGAGGAAGAGAAGTACTAAGTGTTTTACAATTATTATCTCATTTGATCCTCACAACAACCCTGGGAGGTGGTGTCATTATTATCTTCATTTTACAGATGAAGAAACTGAGGCAGGCAGAATTTAAGTGACTTGCCCAGGGTCACACAGCTAGTAAGTATCTGGGACCAGATTCGAGCTCTTGTCCTGACTCTGCCAAGTCACCATGGCGGCAGCAGCAGCATCTATGATTACAATATAATAACAAGGAACATTTTAAAAGCACTTTAATGGTTGACACACAGCTTTACATATATTATCTCAATCCCCTCCTCCCCAGCTAATAACTCTGGGAGGCAGGGGCTACTTCATGCCTGTTTTACAGCTGAGGAACCTGAGGCTGAGAAAGTATAAGCAGCTTGCTGGGGACCATACAGCTAGTAACTGTCTGAGGCAGGATTAGAACTCAGATCTTCTGGTCTCCCAGTCCAGTACTCTATTCACTGTGACACAATAAAGATTTGGAGTGGTGGTGAAGATGGATGGATTGAACCCCCAGAGCACAGAGGTCCTTGGGTGATGGAGGCAGGAAGGGGTTTGGAAGAGGCTGTAAGGAACAAGGAGAATGCCTTGGGCTCCTCCTGGCTCAGTGTTCTGGGGAGGGCAGCAAGGAGCACAGCCTGTCCTGGGGAGCCAGGTTTCCAAGAGCCCAGGAAGATAGAAAGAGGGTAAAGTGAGGAGCTGCAGGATAAAGGGGAGCTTCTTATTCGAGCCTGGTTTTCTCTTATCTCTTCTTTGGGGCCAAGTATGTTCTTTGTAATTTTGTACAGTTCATTGAAGACTCACCCCCACTGCACAAAGGTGGAAGGAAGGAGGGCAGGGTCTGTGGGGGCAGAGCCTTGAATACATTGTCAGATTTGGGGAATGTATTGATGTTCTTCACAGAGGTGTTTTTTGTTTTGGTGTGGGGTTTTTTTACTCTTCTTTTTCTTTTAAAAGATTCTTTGTTGTAAGAAATGGTCTTCTGGGAGAGGCAAATGAAAGGCAAATGGGGAAATGTAGGCAATGTCAAAACAAAAGCTTTCAAAAATAATAGAGAGGGGTCCATCAGGGCTTGACAGAGTGATGAATAGTTGTCCTTGGGAAGGGGGGTTGCACAGCCATCCTCACTTCTTGGAGCAGTTTGCCTGGCTAATTCCAAATAAATGGATCTCTGCAATGTTAATGTAACCCCCAAATTCCTGACTCCCCTATTTGTCAGTGTTCTTCGACTCTCACCAAAATTACTTTGCCCTCATTTTGTGTGTATATATGTATGTGTGTATATGTGTGTATGTATGTACATGTGTATATTAATATATGTGCATATGTATACATGAATATACACATATATGTATATTCATATATACATACACACATGTATGTATATATATAATTCATTGTCTCCCCCAAAAGTAGACTCTTTGAAGGCAGGAAGTTGGGACAGTGGACAGAGGGCTCAAGTTGGAGTCAAAGCACCAAATATCAAGACCCGCCTCTGCCACTTACCTACCAGCTTGACCTCAGGCAAGTCACATGTCTCTCTGGGTCTCAGTTTCCTCACCTGTCAGATGAAGGGATTAGGTGGCATGGCTTCTGAGGTCAGTCAACAAGCATTTATTAAGTGCTTAATATGTGCTTAGCACTATGCTAACTGTTGGAAATACAAATTCAAGAAGAAAGATAGTCCCAGCCCTCAGAGAGCTCACATCCTAACGGGCATACCATAAGGGCTTAATAAATGTTGAATTGTTATTTGATATATGGACCCTGTTCTTGAGAGGGAGCCTCCCCAGGGACATGACCCTGACGAGTTGGGAAGAAGGCTTCCTGTCTCTACCTAGCACCTATGACAGTCAGTTTCTTGAATGCCCTACAATCCCCTCTAAAGGGCTGAAATTGAGGGGGGAGGAGACAACCTGGATTCAGGAAGAAGCCCCTCCTTCACCGTTGAGGCATCTACAATTCAATTCACCTAAATGCATTAACTGCCTCCTACAAGCCAAGCACTACTAGGTTCCGGGGATAGGGAAACAGAGATGAAGCCATCCCTACCCTCAATGAGCTTACATTGTGCTTACATTGTACTGAATTGTGACTTTTTCTTGCCTGCCCTGCCCCCAATCAATCAATCAACAAGCTTTATTAATTGCCTACTATGTGCCAGGCATTGTGCTAAACAATAGGGCTACAAAGTGAGGGGGGAGAGAGGAAGGAAGGAAGGGAGGGAAGGAGGGAGGAAGGGGTGAAGAAGGAAGGAAGGAAGGAAGGAAGGAAGGAAGGAAGGAAGGAAGGAAGGAAGGAAGGAAGGGAGGGAGGGAGGGAAGGAGGGAGGAAGGAAGGAAGGAAGGAAGGGAGGAAGGAAGGAAGGGAGGAAGGAAGGAAGGAAGGAAGGAAGGAAGGAAGGAAGGAAGGAAGGAAGGAAGGAAGGAAGGAAGGAAGGGAGGGAGGGAGGGAGGGAAGGAGGGAGGAAGGAAGGAAGGAAGGAAGGGAGGAAGGAAGGAAGGGAGAAAGGAAGGAAGGAAGGAAGGAAGGAAGGAAGGAAGGAAGGAAGGAAGGAAGGAAGGAAGGAAGGAAGGAAGGAAGGAAGGAAGGAAGGAAGGAAGGAAGGAGGGAAGGAAGGGAAGGAGGGAAGGAAGGGAAGGAGGGAGGGAGGGAGGGAGGGAGGGAGGGAGGAAGGGAGGGAGGGAGGGAGGGAGGGAGGGAGGGAGGGAGGGAGGAAGGAAGGAAGGAAGGAAGGAAGGAAGGAAGGAAGGAAGGAAGGAAGGAAGGAAGGAAGGAAGGAAGGAAGGAAGGAAGGAAGGAAGGAAGGAAGGAAGGAAGGCCCTGCTCTCAAGAAACTTTCATTCTATCAGGGGAGACAATAACAGCTAGAACGTATATAGCACTTTAAGGTTTGCAAAGTTATGTGTGTCATCTGTTTGATCCTTACAGGAGACCCATGATGCAAGAACCATTATTATCCCCATTTCACAGATGAGGAAACTGAGGCTGGGAAGTTAAGTCACCTGTCCATGTCACAAAACATGTACACATATAAGTACCTATTTTAAAATATGAGGTGCTTGTCTCTATTGACATCAGCAGCAAACCCCACCCAGCAGGCAGACCAGAGCAGAGATGGCTGGGCAGTGTGCCCACTCAGGTTAGACAGCTATGGTGGGCGGGAGACAAAGTTCCAGGCAGACAAAGGCTACACACAGGTCAGGGGGCTGACAGAAGAACCAGGTCCACTGGACCATGGAGAGCTCCAGGCAGCAGCTGTTCGGGTGCTTGACTAACTTTGAATACTTAGCCAGAGAAAGTTGCCCTCCCACATAGTAAACACTTAGTAAATGCTTATTGACTGACTGACTGATTTGGACTTACCATTCCTTGAATAACAACTGCTGGCATTTCTTATTGCCCCTTAATGATAACAAAGCACTTTCTACACAGTATCTCAGCGGAATCTCCCAATAGCTCACTGAGACTCATCCTCCAGACACTGGGTGATTCAAAACAGCTTGGACTCTTTCCGAAATGTATTGATCAGGGAGCAGCTAGGTGGCGCAGTGGATAAAGCACCAGCCCTGGATTCAGGAGGACCTGAGTTCAAATGTGGCCTCAGACACTTGACACTTACTAGCTGGGTGACCCTGGGCAAGTCACTTAACCCCCATTGCCCACCCCCACACACACACACAAAAGAAATGTATTGATCCCCTGTATAACCTCTATCTGATTGCTTACTGCCTTAGGGAGGTGGGAGGAGAGGGAGAAAAAGAGGGAGAGAATTTGGAACTCAAAACTTTAAATAAAAATGTTTATTTTTTAAAAATGTATTGCTCAGTAATTAGTCTGGATATGAACATGTTATGGGCACTAAATTCTATCATTTCACCCTTACATTTCTCTAAACTACAAGAATTCCTTTACAAATTGGATTTGACTTCATAGTCCTACAGACCCTGGCTAATGAGTGATAAATGATTGAAAGTATTCAATTCTTTGTGAATCACCCTGTATGTTTAACTCCCATTTACAGTCGAGGAAACTGAGGCTGAGGGAGGTGGAACCTGGAGAGCTAAGTGGGCTGGCTATGGTCACTCAGCTAGTTAGTGGCAGGACCTTGCTGTCCAGGAGGCAGGCTCAGCACTCCGTCCCATGCTCCATTCTGCTCTCCAATGGCTTCTGCACTTTTCCTTCCTGTAAACCATTGCTCACCTTGAGGGAGGACTTTCAATTCTGCCATGTACTTTCCTCCTCACCTCCATCTTGCAAGGCAGGTAGGCAAGAATATGATAATCCCCATTCTCTAGATGAAGAAACTGAGGGTCAGAGAAGGTCCTTCCCTATGCCTGAACTCTCTTGCCTGATGGAATCCTCACCAACCTTCAAGGTCTGGCTGGTTTCAATGCCATTTCCTCCCCCCAGGGATCTTTCCTTACCCTCACACCTACCTCTACCCCCAGGCACCAGCCAGCTGCGTCTCTCTTCCTCCTCTGAGATCTCTCAGACCTTTGGTCAGCCCGTCTTGCCTTGTGCAGCCCTCTGTGTCTGTCATGTCTCTAATTATAAACAACTTGGGGGAGGGGGCGAGTTGGCAGCTAGGTGGCACAGTGGATAGAGCACCAGCCCTGGATTCAGGAGGACCTGAGTTCAAATCCAGCCTCAGATACTTACTAACTGTGTGACCCTGGGCAAGTCACTTAACCTTCACTGCCCTATAAAACAAACAAACAAAAAACCCTCAGAGGAAGAGGTCTGGGCTTATTAATTCCTCCCCTCTCTGAACTAGGTAATTGGGGCTCTTTATAAGTGTCTGAACTAAGGCCCAAGGTGTATTCCAAATGTGCCCCTCATCTGTTCGGGCTGTCAAGAAGCCCCACGCCTTGTAAGCTGATATCTGTAACTCACAGGTTTAGCACTGGAAGGGACCTTAGATACCATTGAGTCCAGCCCTCCCCCCCATTTTGCAGAGGAGGAAACTGAGGTCCAAAGAGATAAAAGATGAAAGGAACATTAGAGGTTATGACACCAGCCCCTTCATTTTACAAAGAATAAAACAGAGGCCTAAAGAGCTGTGACTTACCCAAGGACACGCCAGGAGCCAGTGAAGATAGCAGTGAGATTCTGTACCCAGATCAGGGCTTCTTAAACTTTTTCCACTGAAGACCCCATTTTGCCCAAGAAATTTTCACTCGGCCTGGTTATACAGGTATATAAAATAGATCTCTATAGCCTTTTACTGGGGCCAAATTTTTCACGACCCCCACATTCAGTTACAGTACCCCATATGAGGTTTAAGTTTAAGAAGCTTTGCCGGGCAGCTAGGTGGCGCAGTGGATAGAGCACCGGCCCTGGATTCAGGAGGACCTGAGTTCAAATCCAGCCTCAGACACTTAACACTTACTAGCTGTGTGACCCTGGGCAAGTCACTTAACCCCCAATTGCCTCACTTTAAAAAAAAAAAGAAGCAGCTTTGCTCTAGAGGTCTCTAGAAACTGAGGCGATAAGAAGTTGAATGAGTTGTCCAGGCATAGGATCATAGGTTTAAAGCTCCGAGTAGCCTTTATAAACCATTTCTTGATTGCTTACAATGAGGAAACAGGCCTGACGTAACCAGAAGTCCCCCTGAGTCCTCCACAGGGTAAACAGGTTGATGGAGGGGAGGGACGACGGTGCGGGGGGGGGGGGGGGAGGGAGCAAGGGGGGAGGGGCGGGGGTGTTGGAAGAGGGGGCAGAGCCCATCCTCTGGGAGCCCCGCCTCTCTCCGGAGGGCAGCCTCCCTGCGCAAACTCTCCCCCACCCCCCACTCCCAGTCTGTTTCAGAATGCATTTTAGCTCCTGGATTTGGCAGCAGATTTCTCCCCGTTGGGCTTTGCTTAAGCCAATGATTGAAATGAGCCGGCCTTCCTGGAATGGAGGGAGGGGGCCCAGGAGGGTGCCAGACTCCCAGGAAGCTTCCTCTAGTAGCGGCAGAGAATTAGATGACCCCTCATCTGTGCCTCATCTGTGCTTAAGCTCTGCGGCGTTCTCTTACATAGTTTGTTTCTTCTTTTAAAGTTGAGAAGGAAAATGAAACAGTTTAGGACTTCACGCAATTCACAGTCCAGCCAAACTAGGCTCCTCGCTATTCTTTACATCTCCCATCTCCCAGCTTTTGCCCTCATCTCCAAGCCCAGAAAGTCCTCCCTTTCCAGCTCCATCTCTTGGGATCTCTGGTTTCCCTCCATCCTCAGCTTAAGAAGTACCTTCTGCATGAAGCTTTTTCTCATTTCTGCCACCATCATCTCCCCATTACCTACTGAATAAAGGATAAGGTCTTTTGCAAGGCCCTCTCTAATATGGCCTCAAGCTCTCTTTTTTAAAAAGTTTAATGTTGCCTTTTCTTTTTATATTAGCCATATCCCTTACATCCACCTCGAAACTGTCCCTTGAAGAAAAAGGTTTAAGCAGTTTAATAATTATTTTAGGGGCAGCTAAGTGGAACAGTGGATAGAGCACCGGTCTTGAAGTCAGGAGGACCTGAGTTCAAATATGACCTCAGACACTTAATACTTACTAGCTGTGAGATCCTGGGCAAGTCACTTAACCCCAATTGCCTCACTAAAAAAAAAAAATAAAATAAAATTTAATAATTATTTTAGAGGATTTAAACAATTTGATAATATGTTTAGAGTCGATGTTTTTTTAAATGTAAACAATTTGATAATTTTAAATTTTGAAAATTGTTTTTAAAAGATCTAAATTTGATCCTTTTTAATGTGATAATTGTTTATGAAAGATCTAAACATTTTGATCATTTTAATTGGATAGTTGTTTTTAAAAAGATTTAAACAATTTGATAATTTTTAAATTGTATGAGTGTTTAAAAAAGATTTAAACAATTTGACAAATTTGATACAGATTTAAACTGCCACAGTGTCCATGTTTTATATGATGTTCCAGATTATTTGATCCGTGCCTCTCTATATCAGTCCTCTGAGACTGAGGTTACAATTCATTTAGAATTCAGCTGCTTTACTGGTGTTTTCCATCATTTCTGTACTCCTTGTGTTATGATATATAATCATAGCTTTAGAAATGGAAGAGATTGGGCAGCTAGGTGGCCCAGTGGATAAAGCACCTGCCCTGGAGTCAGGAGTACCTGAGTTCAAATCTGGCCTCAGACACTTAACACTTACTAGCTGTGTGACCCTGGGCAAGTCATTTAACCCCAATTGCCTCGCTGAAAGAAAGAAAGAAAGAAAGAAAGAAAGAAAGAAAGAAAGAAAGAAAGAAAGAAAGAAAGAAAGAAAGAAAGAAAGAAAGAAAGAAAGACAGAAAGACAGAAAGAAAGAAATGGAAGGGACCATAAAGGTCAGTTAACCTAACACCCTAATTTTACAGATGTGAAAACTAAGGTCAAGAAAGAAAGGTTAAGTGACCTACCCAAAGTCACACAGATAATGACAAAGATAGGATTTGAATCCATGCCCTCTGACTACATCTTGTGCCACAGAGGACATGAGTTCAAATTCTACCCCTGGCGCATATGTAACCTTGGGTAAGCAAGTCACTTCATTTGCCTAAGCCTCAGCTTCCTTGGCTGTGAAATGAGTGTGTTGGATTCAATTACCTCCAAGGGCCTTTTCTTACTCTAGTCTGTGATCCTATCATCTGAACATACACAGTGACTGGCTACAACACTGGAAGGCGACCAGACTCTGGCTAAACTGTTAACACCTGCTTCTGTCCTCCTGGTTCCACATTATTCCACTATGCATCAGTTCATACATGTCTTCCCCAGACTCTCTGAACTCCTCGTAGTCTTTGTTATTCCTTCTTCTTCATCCATCACCATCAGTTCAGCCACTCCCCATAATGACAGACACCCACCGGATTTCCAGCTCGTTGCTACCTAAGAGTTACTATAATTATTTTTATATACATGAGCCCAGCCTTTCCAACCTGGTCCATCACCCTACATGCATCTTATGAGCTAGTGACACTGGAGTCCTTGCTGTTCCTTGAACACACACACACACACACACACACACACACACTCACTCACTTTACCACCTCTGTATCTTTGCTCCTGATATCCTGGATGCCTAGAGTTCCCTTTGCCACTATATTCCCAAGCAATCAATCAGTAAGTATTTATTAATTTATTTATTAACAACAACAACAAAAAACCACTATGAGAAGCAGTTTGGCGTGATGGAGAGACAGCCTTGAAGCCGGGAAAACCTGGGTTCAGGAGCTGCCTCTGACATATACTGCCCATGTGACCCTGAGCTTAACCTCTCAGGCTTTGTTTGGGTAATTTTCTAAGACCAAAACATGAAACTGTCCTACATTCCATCAGTATTTCCATCATCATTGTTCAGTCTGCCTGACTTTTCTTGACCCCATTTGGAATCTTCTTGGCAAAGACACTGGAGTGGTTTGCCATTTCCTTTTCCAGTTCATTTTTACAAATGGGGAAACTGAGGAAAACAAGGTTAAGTGACTTGCTTAGGGTCATACAACTAGTAAGTTTCAAAGGCCAGATTTGAACTCGGAAGATGAGTTTTCCTGACTCTGGGGCTGGTGCTCTATCCATTGCACCACCAGGCTGTTGATTTATAGGCACCCAAAATTATAGGTTTAGCGCTGGAAGGAACTTTGGAGGTCATCTATCTAGCCCCATCTCTTCATTTTACAAGTGAGGAAACTGAGGCCCAGAAAGTCTCAATGATGCTCCAGTGACTTACATAGATTGTAAGTAACAAAGTCAGGATTTGAGCCTTGGTCCTTCTGTGACTCGGTTTCCTCATCTGTGATGCTACCTGTCCTATCTTCCTTCCAGGAAGACTTTGAATGAAGATAAGTGGTTGTTATCCATGCTGGCCCTGCGATCCCAGCAGCCCAGCCCTCTAACAGTAACATAATCCCCCGAAATCACCCAGGAAAGGTTTCGTGAGAGGAGTCGATCAAAATGTACCGCCTGGCAGGGGAGGGCAGGGGCTGTGCTGAGCCTGCCCATCTCACATGACTGCTTTCTGTCTCTGAAAAGATCTCACTGAAGTGAGAGAGAGAAAGAGAGAGAGAGAACGCTCGCTCAGTAGCAGAGATCCTGCCAAAAAGCTCTGCATGCTTGCCAGCATGTGCAGCCTCCGAGATTCAACTAGCTTCCCCCGTGCCCGGCCGGCACTCATGGCCCAGAGAGATGTGGGGATCAGAGTGCCCCCCGAGGCAACAGGGCTCTACCGAGCCATGCTGGTCAAATCAGGTAAGAGCAAGCTTGGCATGGGGTCCTCTCCCCTGCTCCCCAGCTGGGCAAAGAATGCGCTTGCCTGCTTTCCCGTGCAGGCATCCACCTGGGCACCTGTCCTGGCCCCACATTTTCCTGGGCATCTGCATAGTGCCGGAGAGCACTATGACGGGATCCCAGCCCCACTATGGACATGTGATTCCTTAGTATGTCAGATTTGAAAAGATTGCTGGCTTTATACTTCTCCAACTCTGTGTACTATGATTAGCAAGGGGGCATTTCTTTGGTTTCTTTCCTTTTTTTTTTTTAAACAAGTCCTGTAGTCCAGGTAAGGAACTACTTTTAATGGGAAAATAGCTTGCCTTTTGGAAAGGGGAAAGGGGAAAGAATGGTGCCTGTTTCTCTTACGTTTTGAAGATTTTATTTTGAGTCAAATGCTTTCAATAGTCCTCATAATCCTGCAGGCTCAACCTTCTTTCTAAATCAAAAACCTGATTCATGAGAAATCAGCCAGCGTGCCTTGGTCAAGGGCAGAGAGGCAGACCCAGCTTTGTAACCAAGCGAGGCGCCCTGAGCTCCCGACTGGGGCCCTGCCAGTTGTGGGCACTGGAGCCCAGGGCTAGCTCAGGCTTTTTTGTGTTGGCTTCTGGAACCTTGGGAAACATCAAACCAAACAAAATTGGAGGGAATCGGTCTGATTCAGGGGCTCCTGGAGTCAATCATTCCAGGACATGCTGAGAATAGCTAAAGAGAGACTCCAGAGCCTTTGCTGGGACCCAAAATGCTGCTTTCCCAAAGAGCCCAAAGCAGCCTTTCAAGGTTGGTTAATCAATTAGCCAGTACTGATTGAGTGTTCACTGTCTGTAGAGCTCCGGGCTGGGTGCAGGGAATGAAAAAAACAAAACATTGAAATCCTGGAATGTTTGAACTGGAAGAGAATTCAGAGTTTCTCTAGCTGTCCCACCCCCTGCCTATTTATATTCCTGTGGCACCTGAAATTCAGAGAAGTAAAGGGACTTATCCAGGATCACACAGCTTGTTAGTGGAACAGTTGGGACTAGAACACCAAGCCCCTGGTTGGCAATTCAGCATTCATTCAGGTATATCCTCTAAAACTCAGTTCAAATGCTACTTCCTCCATGAAGCCTGCCTTGATCTCCTCCCACCACACACACACACACACACACACACACACACACACACACACACACAGAGAAAGAGAGAGAGAGAGAGAGAGAGATAACCTTATCTAACAGTAGAATCAATTGCCTGAGGAGGTAGGGGGTCCCCCCCCATACTTTTATGACCATTCATCAGATATGTTGTAAAGGGAATTCTTGTTCAAGTATGGCTTGGATTAAGTATCCCCTGAGGTACCTTCCCATGGTGGGGCCCTTTAATTCTCTTTGATGCTTTAATCAGGTACATACCTTTCTAAAGTTATATTCTAGACATAAGTCCCATCCCTCCAAGTCTCCATCCTGTGGATGAAGACAAAGTGCCTCCTTCCCTTGGGACCTCTCATTCATCTTGCTTATTACCCATAATTTGTGCTCTTGTGCATGGATCTCCGTGATCACGGATTCTGTTGCTACCTTCTTTCCTGTATTTTTGGCTCCTGAGAATTACTGGGCATCTCTAACTCCTTATTGTAACCATGCTCTGTGATACTGAGCTTGGGAATATGTGACGGTTGTTTTCTCCTTCTACTCTTGCCCTTGTCCAGTTTTAAGCCCCTTTCTTTTACTAAAATTGCAAATCTCTGAGCAAACATATTTTTCTAGCCCTTATTAGGTACAATCCATCCCTGGTCAAGAGTGTATCATTCCTACATCTTAAGCCCTGATCCAAAAATTCAGTTGGCTTTTTGTTTGTTTCCAGATAAATCTTGAGTAGCTGTTCACTCAAATCTGTCTTTCTCTTCCAAAACTCCTGTTTTAATGGATAAATATGGTGAAAAGACCCCTCGGGCTCCTACGGCCTTCACTTTCTTGCCCAGGACTTCAAGGTCTCTACCTTGCTTGATAACTTTTTAGTAGTAGCATAATGTGTCCCCAGATGAATCTCCGGAAGTGGGGAGCGAGTCTGCCAAGTCCCATCCTGGCTATGTGCCCCTGGATGCCAGCAGAAACCCCTTGAGGGCAAACACTGATCCATTTCTGTCTCAGTGTCCTTAGAGCCTAGGACTGTGCCTGACGCATCCTCGAGGCTTGCTGATTGACGGACAGTTTGACAAACAGCTGCCTTCGGTTTCCTTAGCTGAGAGTCACCAACCACGGCTCTCTTTCCTCTGGACCTTCCTGAGGAAGCTCTCACCTGTTGGGGCCTTAGAGAATTGCCTTTTCTCAGGATGGCTCAGCTCTGCCCTCTGCAGGGAGAGGCCGGCACCTCATCCTCTGCTCCCCACCTTTGGGGCTCCTCTCCCTTTCTTATAGTTGTCACTTTCTCCCACCCTCTCCTCCCCTGAGGCACATCAGAGCACCTGGCTCCCCCTTCTGCTCCTTCTTTTGTTGTTGTTGGTTTTGGTTTGGTTTTTGTTTTTAATTTGAAGTCCTTCTATTTTTTTTTTTAAAAAGGTCATATTTCTTCATCCCTTAGCAGGAGATTCCTTTCATTTTTGATTGTAGGAGACCAGTCTGAACTCGGTACATTCAGACTCATTCCTTTGTTGTGAAACAAGGACCAAAAGCCCCCACCCTCTCTGCAGGACAATACACAGTGCTCTTTCCCCTCCTGCCCTCTGAGCATAGGAGGAGGGTGCTCCAAAGAGAGCCTCTTTCTGCTACAGGGTGGTCTAGGTGACCTCTGAAGAGAGCCTGCGCTCTCTGGTACTGTAATAATTAGTGTGTGAGAGTTTAAGGATACTAGCCTTTAATCTGGGGTTGGAAGCCCAGTGATTTAAAGAATGTAGTCCTAGGGGCAGCTAGATGGCACAGTGGATAGAGCACTGGCCCTGGATTCAGGAGGACCTGAGTTCAAATCCAGTCTTAGACACTTAACACTTACTAGCTGTGTGACCCTGGACAAGTCACCTAACCCTCGTTGCCCTGCCCCCCCCCAAATGTATTCCTGAAACAATGCTGCATAATCTGGACAGTTATAAGGACCAAGCTTGGTTTTAAGTGGCCAGAGATGGAGGGAGGGGGTAATGGAAGATTGCATATATAGCTCATCTCACTTGATACATTGGTTAGGTTGTAACTGTTCTGGCCTCAAATCAATATAAAGCGAAGAAATGATCCTCCTCCCCAGAGGGAGCTGTCAGAACTTTAAGACGGGTGCTAGGTCTGAAAAAGACCTGGGGGGTTTCAGTGGACCACAAGCTCAGTCTGAGTCAACAGTATGACATGGCATCTAAGAAAACTAATCCTGTATTAGACTGCCTGAAGGGAGGGGCTGGGGTGTCCAGGACTAGGTGGGTGATCATGCTGTTGTGATCAGACTGTGCAAAGGTTCCTATTTGGTGCTGGGGGCTTCAGGATGAGTGTTAGCCCCTGTGCTAAGTGCTTCACAAATATCACCTCATTTGAGACTCACAACAACCATGGGAGGTGGGGAGTATTCTCATCTCCATTTTACTGACAAGGAAACTGAGACCAAGAGAGGTTAAGTGACTTACCCAGGGTCACACAGCTACTGTATCTGAGCTCAGATTTGAACTGTTTTTCCTGACTCCAGGCTCAGCACTCTAGCTGTATGTGCCTTAGCCAGAACAAGGTGTAATGGGTAGAGGTTATAAAGTGCCACATTTTGGCCTGATGTAAGACCAAAAAAAAAAAAAATCCCAACATTGAGAGTTTTGAGTGAAAGTAGATGGGCTGCTTCAGAGGGGTATGAGTTTCCCCTCATTGGAGCTTCCCAGCTGGGTGCCCGCCTGTTGTAGAGGGATTTTTGTCCAAGTGTAGGTTGCACTAAATGACCAACAAGGTCTCTGCCAATTCTGAGCTCCCCTGAGTCTCCTCTCCTAGGTCCTGCTACAAGTACCCTGATAAAATCACACCACTCAGTCTGGCAGCTCCCTCTCGTTTGTGCCTTCCATGTTCTCCCTATCCTCACATAGTATGGAAAAGCCTGTTAACTCTTTTTTTTAAGGCTGTTAACTCTTAACCCATTTCTATCTACGGAATCTGGAGAGCTACCTTGTCCTCTGGAGGGACTTGGATTCAGTATCTGAGGTTCCTTTTAGCTCTAGATCCTTATTTGTGACCTTGGGCAAGTCAAATAATCTGCATTGCCTCAGTTTTCTCCTCTGAAATGAGGTGGTTGGTAGATTTATGTAGCAGCTACTTTCCATTTTAAAGACTTCTGTTATCCGTGATCCTATGATACTCCCTACCTCCATACATCTTCAGTTTCTCCTTCAGTGGTCTCCTTGATCAAGTCTCATTTCTCTTAAAAGCAACAAACACCAACCCTACTTCCTTAAACCTTTCTCTGCCTTTCTCTCCACCTCCTACCCTCAAGTCACCCCCCTTGTCTCACTGTCAGACTTTTCCAAAGAGTAGCCTCCACCTCACCATACAATGTGAGTTCTGTCCACAACACTGGACTAAAAAACTCTCAAAGGTCAGCAATAGGGGACATCTAGGTGGCGCAGTGGATAAAGCACCGGCCCTGGATTCAGGAGGACCTGAGTTCAAATTCGGCCCCAGACACTTGACACTTACTAGCTGTGTGACCCTGGGCAAGTCACTTAACCCTCATTGCCCTGCCCCCCCCAAAAGAAAGTCAGCAATGGCCTAGTGACTGATTCAAGTGGCCTCTTCTTCCCTTGTTTGATGCATCAGCAACATCTAGGGCATTGACACTCCTTGCTATTCTCCTCCCTTTCATTTTTATACAACAGTGTCCTGACGGTTCTGTCTCTGCCACTGATCATTCTCTGCCCCTTTCTGTATTTCTCTTCTTGCTGGTCCTGTAACCCAGGCTGGTTCTGTCCATCTGTCCTCCATTGGCCCTTCTCTACACTCTCCTTTTTGAATGCCTCTCCTCCCAGTTTCAACTACTGCTCCATTCAGAAACCTCTAAATTTACATCTATAGCCCCAACCTTTCTTCCAAGTTACAGACCCACATTGCTTATGTGTGAGTTATTCATTAATTTGTTTAAAAAGATTTATTACAGGGCAGCTAGGTGGCGCAGTGGATGGAGCACTGGCCCTGGATTCAGGAGTACCTGAGTTCAAATCCGACCTCAGACACTTAACCCTTACTAGCTGTGTGACCCTGGGCAAGTCACTTAACCCTGACTGCCTCACTAAAAAAAAGAGAGAGAGAGAGAGAGAGAGATTTATTACATTAGAGTAATTTCTAGATACATCTCCTACCCAACACCCCCCCCCCAATTGAAGCTCTCCCTTACAAGCAAAGGAAAATTCTTCATCTGTCTTCTGGGGCCAAGATTAGTTGTTACATTATTTCCTTTCAGTATCCTTTTCATAGGCATTGTTAGAGATTTCCTCTAGTTCTGCTTACTTTACTGTGTTTCAGTACATGCAAATCTTCCAGGGCTTCTCTGAATTCCTCATATTCATCATTTCTTACTACACAATAACAGACCATGGCATTCATATACCACAGAGCACTCAGTCACACCCCGACTGAAGGGGAATTGTACTGCTTTCAATTTTTTGCCACCACTAGGGAATGCAGCTGTCAGTATTTTACTATAATTCAGAACTTTACTTCTGACTTTGACCTCTTTTAGGTATATGCTTGGTACAGAGATCACCAGTTGCTCCTTCTTTCCTCATGTGTTTCCTCCAGAGGAGCCAAACCACTTCCCAGTTCCATCAAGAGCCCATCCATTTTCCTGTTTTCCCACAGCCCCACCAACACTGATTTTTGTCATCTTTGCTAATTTGCCTCTGAGTTGCTTTGTTTGCTTTTCTCATTACAAGTGATATGAAGCATGATTTCATATGGTATCTGATAGCTTGTCATTCTTCTTTTGACAATGGTTTATTTATCTCCTCTGAACACTTAGCTAGCAAGGAATGCTTTTGTCCAGATACATGTTTCCAAATGCCTGTTAGATATCTCGGACAATTCAAATTCAACATGTCTAGAAGTGAAATTCTCTCTTGCCCAGACGTGGTCTCACCCTTCTCACTCTGTTTTGGCAAAACCATTCACTGAGTCAATCCCTCCATTTTGAAATCTTGATGCCCTTTTTTGATTCTTCCTTACCCCTCATTTCCTTTCCTGTTTCCTTCAGCTGATCAGTCTTTTCATTTCCAATCCATGTGCTCCATTTTATTTCCACTGATAACAGCACCCTGGTCCAGGTACTCGACTACCTCTTGCCTGGACTATAGCAAAATTCTCCTGGGTTTCTTATCTCTCCCCTACTCCTGCTTGTCAAACTACTGACAGATTAATTTTACTAGTTCAGAGATCTGATTATGTCACTGCACTGTTCAGACTGGGGCAGCTAGGTGGTACTGTAGTGGACAGAGTGCTGGACCTGGAGTCAGGATGATTCATCTTTGTGAGTTCTGGCTTCAGACATTTACCAGCTATGTGACCCTGGACAAATTGCTGACGCTTTCTGAGCCTCAGTTTCCTCATCTAACAAAAGGAAGGGTTTGGATTTTGTGGCCTCTAAGATTCCTTGAAATCCTATAATCCTTCCAGATAATCAGTCTTTGTCATAGAATATATTGGCATACGTCGATATATCCTAACTCCAATGTCACCTCTTTTGTGGAACCTTCTCTTCCCCACCCTCTAAATCAGAAATTATCTTCCCTCCTTGGGACACCTCTCGAGCAATCAATCAACAAGCATTACTAGGCACCTACTGTGTCCCAGGCACTGAGTTAGTCACTTAGTACACAAGAATATAAGTGAAATAATTCTAGCCCAAAGGAGTTTATAGGAAAAAAAAAATTTGCACATAGATACATCTCAAATAAATACAAGATCATTTGGAGTTGGCAGATCAGAAAAGACCTCCTGTAAGAAGTGGGAAACTAGAGATTCTAGGGGGCAGAACAGTCAATGCAAGGCATAGTGTGAGGAGCAGAAAATTCAGTCTGGGTGGACCATAGACCGTATGAAGGGAAGTAACAAGGCATAAGACTAGGAAGGGAGGGAGGAAATACTAGACTGTATGTCAATCCGCTGCTAAACCTTAAAGCCCTGTGGTGACGTAGTAATGACCCTGTCATCTGATCTCTTGGGTAGAACTTTGCCCGTAGTTGGCATGAGATAGAGGTTTGTTGAATGACTGGTGTGGGAAGACCCCAAAGGCTAGTAAGGAATTTTCCCTGGGGCTTGGGCGATCAGGTAGCAGGCTTTAGCTTTCTGAAAGGTCAGGGAAGGATCAACAGCAGCCTGGAATCCTGGGGATTTGCCTAGTTTGACCAAGATGGAATTTGTTGTGTTCTGAAGTTTCCACCGGTTCGTTCTCCTTTCATGCCGTCTCTTCTCAGAAGCTTGATTCATTTTCTGCCTCTTTGTCTTCCTGCCACCATAAGAGAGCTCGCTGGGACAGAATGAAAATGTGTGAGGTAGAAACCAAAGGCTTCCCGTCCTTGGGATAAAGGACCAAACCAATCATCCCTAATGGCAACTGAGGGGAAGGTGCTTCTCAGAAGCAAGAATCTTAATTCTTCTCCTCTCTTTCACACACACACACACACACACACACACACACACACACACACACACTTTCTTTCTCGCCTTTCACAGCTCTCCAGTGGGTAAATTCTTTATGGTCCAAGCTTGTTAATAAAGGCTTAAGCTGCTTTTCTTTGCAGTCTCACCCCCTCCCCCATACTGTATCCCATGACAAGTTATTATTATACCCACATGCCCCCACCTCCTTCCATTCTTTTAACCAAGAGCCACTTCAGAGGACCCTGGGTTGTTTTTGTTTGTGGTGATGGTTTTGTAGAAATGCCTTTGAGAACCTAAAAGGGGGCTTTTGAAATTTTAGGTTGAGTATAGGACCCAGGGAGGAAGTTTGAGTTGTCATGGAGACTTGGCTGAGGTCTCTAGGCTGGAGATACACTGATTACACGCTCATGGAAGCTCCTCGGAAATGGATACAATGAAGAAACATCAGAAAACCCTTAGGGTTATGGATAGACTTTAGAGGAGCAGACATTATGGACCCAAAAGACAGTTTAGTTCTCTTGCTTCAAGCCTCATAGATTCCATCCTGCTGTTCCCCATTTGCTCCCATCTGGAGTAGGGTACTCCTTCTTAGAAGCCCCATTATCAATAAACTGGATGGTGGCTAGAGGTCATGCAGGATAATAAGAACATCCAAATATGGGTCCCTTATCAGAACTGGGGTCATGGGATCATAGATCTAAGTATGGAAGGGGCCTCTATAGTCACACGGTCCAACAATCTCATTTTATAAATGAGAAAACTGAGGCTCCAGATGGTGTAAGTGCCTTGTTCAAGGTCACATGGGTAAGCACACAGAAATGGCCACCACGCAACAGGCCTGATCCCACTACTGAATGGCCCAAAGCTTTGGCCTGCTCATTTCTTACCTGGGCTGCTTTGCCCCTCACTTCTGGCACTCACCAAATTTGTGCCAGACTTATCAAGGACACTCAATCTGCTTTAGCCCAGCCGCAGCTCAGAACTCCTGAACTCAAGCGATCCACTATCTTCAGTGTCCCTCAGTGGCAGGGACAACAGGTGTGCTTCCCCGCACCAGGTTCTACTGGAGCTCCCTAAGCAGAGACTGAAAGAAAGCTGGATCAGATAGCCATCAATCAGGTGGGAAATCCAAAATCTAGTGGACAACAGAAATATCAGATTCATAGCCCACTAGCTTCAGGAGGCCTGCAAAACCCCCAGTGCAACCTAAAGCAGATTAACATGTACTTGGAAAAGATTTAATGAAATAAATTAAAAATACGATACAATATAAATAATGCTAATTTGTGGTTTTCTAAGTTGATAAGCCAAGGAGTCATCTGTTTCTATCTGAGTGTGACACCATTGGACTAAATGAACACTCAAGCTGCCTTCTGATTGGGAGAGTGATCTCACTGAACTAAATATCTGCTTCCCACCGACACCCTTAACTCCCTCCTCCAAATGTCTCTTTGAACCTGCTTCCTGATGTTCTCCAACCAGAAGGAACTGGTGACTGAGGTAAAAATGTTAGCAACCCTGAATGGAGGTGATAACTTCATCTTAGAGTTTGTGATAGGAGGAAAGCCAGGCAAGATAGATCCTGTGGGCCTGGGTACGATCTTGGCTCTGATACTACCTGCATGGCCTCAGGCGAGACACTTACCCCTTTGTGCCTCAGTATCCCTAATTCTAAAATGAAGGAATTGCATCAAATGATCTAGGTTAAGTGACTTGACCAGGGTCACACAGCTGATAAGTATCAAGTGTCTGAGGCTAGATTTGAACTCAGGTTCTCCTGAATCCAGGGCTGGTGCTTTCTCCACTGTGCCACCTAGCTCCCTATGTAAGCCTTGTAAGAGACTTTCAAGCCCTAACTCTATGGTCCTCTAATCTAACCTCCATCAGCACCAGGAGCAATGACATTCTGAAGGTTCGGCCTTGAATATAAGCATAGCCTCAAGTGCCCAGTCACTCTCCAGGGACATCCAGCCAGTGTATTAATTGGCTACACATTCCTGCTTGCCAAAGGGAAAACAGAATGTGGGGCAGTCTGGAGAAATGAACAATTAAATTAAATGAAGAGGTATCATCCTGGCCCCAAAGCTACTTCCATTCAATGGGCCTCAATTTCTCCATTTGCAGAATGGGTAGCTATAGCTGATTCTCCCTCCTTCTTAAGGCATGGACTATTGTGATAACAAGATGCCTTGGTACCTTGAAGGGAAAGGTGACAAAAGGTTCAAGCAGCTGTTGTCTGATTATTTAACACTGTAGAATTCTGGGGCAGCTAGTTGGCGCTGTGGATAGAGCACCAGCCCTGGAGTCAGAAGGACCTGAGTTCAAATCCGGCCTCAGACACTTGACACTTACTAGCTGTGTGACCCTGGGCAAGTCACTTAACCCTCATTGACCCACAAAAACAAACAAACAAAAAACCATTGTGAAATTATATGACTATTTTTTTACTTGGGAACTTGGGAACAAGTTAAACATGCAAGAATCATTGGTTACAGGAGCTCTAGGGGTGGTGTGTTCCTCCACAAGGATGTTGGCTAGGCTAAGCTAGTTCACTGAATCCACTCATCTGTAGGATTTTCCCATGCCCAGAACAACATAGTGATTAAATTTGGTGAGAAGTAACTCCTTGCAATAGAAAGTTAAATATACAAACAAGAGAAGACAGAAATCTCCATACTTCCCTGCTCTATATGTTTCTTCTCATTTCTATCACTGTCATGGAATATAGGGATTGACTCTAATGAATAGCCTTGGGACAGGTAGGAAATTCTGAAAACTTCCTTCCTTTTCATTCATTCTTTCTTCCTTCATTCTTCCTTTCTCCTTCCTTTCTTCCTTCTTTCCTTTCCTCCTCCTTCCCTTTCTTCTTTCATTTTGTCTTTTCTTTCCTTCCTTTTTCATTCATCCTTCCTTCCTCTGTCTTTTCCTTCCTTTTTCTTACTTCTGTCCTTTCATTATTTATTAATCTTAATTTTGTGTTTACTTTCAGCTTTTAAAACCACAGAGATTTCCCTTTAAATCTCACCACACATTGACCCTTCTCTATTGAAAAAAAAAAAACCATTTAAGTGATATCATGAGAACATGATACTGTACAGAACAGTTGTATCCATCCAACCCCCACCTCTCAAACAAAGAGAAAGGTGGGTTTGGTTCAAAGTTCTTCAGAACCAATGTTGTTCATTCTAACTCATCAGAGTTTGACCCATGTTCATATTATACTTTACGTTATGTAGTCATTGGGTGGTTTTCTTCTTCCTTCAAGCCTTACCATATTTCTCTTGAATTCCCTATGTTTACTATCTTCTTTCACAGCAATGATATTCCATTTCACATAGATACTACAGTTTGTTCTCCCTGTCCCCAAACCATTTTAACCAAAACAAAACCCATGACTAGAAAACTGGAGGTGGCTACAATGTGGCGTCCTAGAAACCCCTACCAAAGGGCCTATAGGAATCAAGTTACAATTATAACCAAAATGGTAGAAGATGAAAGGAAGAGAAACTTGTGAAAGGAGAACTAAGCCAATAGCGTTCTCCTTAATGTCATTTCTTTGGGTATTTCTCTTAAAGAGACTTCTCTGACCCTGAGGGCCTATTTGATCAAACTGAACCCCAGTTCCTCCAACTTGTACCCTCTTCACAGATCAATAATCTGGTTTCTTCTCTTGACTTGTGAGGTCCTAAATGTAGAGTTGGATGGGATTTTAGCATCTATTTCCTCCAACTTCTTTATTTTGTAGATCAGGAAACTGAGACCCAGAAAGGTTAAGCAACTTGCCCAGGGTCACACAGATAGTAAGAGAATGAAATGGAACTTGAACCCACATCTTCCTGACCCCAAGTTTAATAGCAGGCTGCTTCTAAGATTATCAAGGTACATCTCCTAGAAGATTAGCAGGGTTGTTCCCGAGAAAGAAAAAAATAACTAGCAAATAAGACAAATGGGTCTTTTGACTGGTATCAGTACAGAAGAGATGGGTGTGGGCTCAGCCAAACATAGCATTGCAGGGCTATAGGGGAGGGTGTGTGAAGGGGGATGGTTAGAGGAAAAGGGAATAGGAAAGAAGAGAAGAGGAAAAGAGAAGAGATGGGGAGGGAAGAGGAGAGGAAAAATGATAAAAGAGAGAAAAAGAAGAAGAAAGGAGACGAGAGAAAAGGAAAGGAGAGGAAAAAAGGAGATTGGAGAGATGGAGAGGAAAGGGAGAGAATGAGAAGGCAGAGAAGGGAAAAAGGATGAAGAAGAGAATATGGAGAAAAGGAGAACAGGAGCAAGACTATGGACTCTAGTAACCTAAAATTCTTTGGGAACAGTCTGCCCAAGGGGGATGGAAAACTCTCAAAAATAAAATTCGGAAGACACAAAGACTATTACAGTGAGGAGGAAAAGAAGCTGCCTAAAAAGAATGCTGTGTTTACACAAGGAGTTTGCCAAAACCTCAGAATTTAATTGTTTTTCAATTTTGTTGATGCTTTTAGTTTTTACATAACAGTCCTAGATCCATCCCTCCCCCTCTCCTGCCCCAGAACTGACTTGTAAAACAGCCAAGACAACTGATCCAATGAAAATGTCTGGCACACTAAATGCAGCCTTGTGCCCCAAGGTTCTCCTGACTCTCTGCTTCTAAGGAGGAAATATGTTTCACTTCACCTTGGAGAGCAAGACTGTAATTACCATTCCTCAGCATTCATCTTCCTTCCCACGATCTGTCCATGTAGGCTGCTATCATCATTATGTATGCTGGCTGGGTCTGAGCCATTTCTCTGTGCATCAGTTCATACAAATCTTCCTGTGTTTCCCCGAATTCTTCATATGTATCATTTTCTTTTTCTTGCTTCTGCCCCTATGTGTGTAGGGGGCGTGTGTCTGTGTGTGTGAGAGAGAGAGAGAGAGAGAGAGAGAGAGCGAGAGAGAGAGAGGGAGAGAGAGAGAAAGAGAAAGGGAGAGAGAGAGAGAGGGAGGGAGAGAGAGAGAGAGAGAGAGAGAGAGAGAGAGAGAGAGAGAGAGAGAAAGGGAGAGAGAGAGAGAGAGAGAGAGAGAGAGAGAGAGAGAGAGAGAGAGAGAGAGAGAGAGACTGAGAGACAGAGAGAGACAGAGACAGAGACAGAGAGAGAACTGTGATTTCATCAGTATAGGATAAAAACTCACCCAGGCAGATTAATACAAAAGAGTATCCTGGTCTGTATGAACAACTTCAGGATGAGTAGAGGCAGCTCATGAACATTCATGATGACAAGGACTTCTTGGCTGTGTGTAGGACAACAGGAAGATCATAGAAGGGGCAGGACTGAGCAGCCCTTACTCCATGTCTGTTTCTCTTTTAAGATTCTTTTAAGAATCATCTTTGACCTAGGAAGGACAGAATTAAATGGTTAGTGGAATATAGAAGTCCAAGATGAGAGGTAAGTGAATACCTAGGTATCTTCTGTTACCAGGTTCAGGGTAACTAGATTCCAGGGTATTGGGGGGGTGGAAAAAGGTGATTGCTGAACCACTTTCACTGTCCTTTGAAAGACTGTAGAGAATGGGGACAGCTAGGTGGTGCGGTGGATGGAGCGCTGCACCTGGACTTAGGAAGACCTGAGTTCAAATCCAGCCTCAGGCACTTACTAGCTGTGTGGCCTTGGGCAAGTCACTTCACCCTGTTTGCCTCAGTTTCTTCATCTGTCAAATGAGCTGGAGAAGGAAATGGCAAACTACTCCAGTCTCTTTGCCAAGAAAACCCTACAAAAGGAGGGGGGGGTCATGAAGAATGAGACACAACTGAAAATGACTAAACAACAGCAGGCTAGGTGGGCTACCACAGGATTGGGGGAAAAGGAAAATGAGTGGATGAGACCAGTAAACATGACTTCTATTCCTGGCAAAGTCCTGCACTCAAGTATTCATGAAGAAAGAAAAAAAGCCCTTGGCATTTATATTGGCTTCTGTGCAAGGCTCTTTAACTGTCCTCAAGACTAAGCTTTCTCAGCTAGCTCTAGGGCCCACAGTCTGGGTCTTGGAGCCAGGGCAGCTGGTGGTAGAGTGGACAGAACGAAGTCAGAAAGACCTGAGTTCAAATCTCACCTCAGATACCTCCTAGGCAGGTTAATCCCTGCCTGCCTCAGTTTCCTCAGCTGTAAAATGGGGATAATAACAGCACTTCCCTCTCAGGTTGTTATGAGGATCAAATGAGATAAGAAGTGTGAAGCATTTAGCACAGTGCCTGAGGAGAAACAAGTGCCTTGTAAATATTAGCTATTTATCATTGTCGTTGTGGTGATGGTGGTTATGGGAAAGATTGCTCTAAAGTGCTCAGCACAGTGCCCGGCACAGAGTGACTCCTTAATGAATGTTGGTTCCCTTCCCTTACAGAGCCCAAGTCCATTACAGATGAGAAAACTGATAGGGGCAGCTAGGTGGCGCAGTGGATAGAGCGCCAGCCCTGGAGTCAGGAGCACCTGAGTTCAAATCTGGCCTCAGACACTTAACACTTACTGGCTGTGTGACCCTGGGCAAGTCACTTAACCCCAATTGCCTCACACCAAAAAAAAAAAAAAAGAAAAAGAAAAAAGAGAAAACTGAGGCACAAAGAGGCCACAAAGTGATTGGCCCTGGATCATACAGGTAGGAAATGGCAGAGCTGGGATAAGAACACCCAGCTGGAAACATGTTGCAGTCAGTCAGTTACAGGTATTGACTGAGGATATAAGTTTAGCACCGTGGTAAGTGCTGTGAGGAATAAAAAATAGACGAGAAATAGAACCTGCCCTCAAGGGGTTTACAATCCAGTGGGAGAGAGAAAGCCCTAAAACAGCAGAAGATGCAGAGCAGCAAGTGGCAGGGGAGGGGTGAGCGGAGGAGACCAGGAGAAGCACAAGAACTTGGAGAGGACCTCTAGACTTAAGGGAGGAAGTGGGGGGGGGGCAGGGAGAGGTGGCCAAGAGGGGAGGGCACGAGGGGAGGGGCCAGGCAACATGCATTATGGAAGAGGAGGAGCTGAGCTTGGTCCTCGAGGTTTACTTGGCAATTCCCTAGTTTGGCTCAGGGCCTCTTATCTAATACCCTGGTCTAAGACTCCAGGATTTCTGCTCTGGCTCCTGGGATGGATTCAGCATTCCACAGCGGGGGGGGGGGGGGGGGGGGGGGGGGGGAGGCGGGGCGGGGCGGGCCGAAGAGTTCCAAGGAGCATCGATTTAGAACTGGAGGAGAATTAGAGGTAGGTGAGCCAAGCCCTCATTTTACAAATGAGCAAAGTGATCCTGGGGCAGCTAGGTGACACAGTGGATAGAGCACTGGCCCTGGAGTCAGGAGTACCTGAGTTCAAATCCAGCCTCAGAGAGCTGTGTGACCCTAGGCAAGTCACTTAACCCCAATTGCCTCACACACACAAAAAAAGTGATCCTCAGAGAGGCTAAGTGGAGTCACACAGCTAGTAAATGTCTGAGGCAGAACTCGAACCCAGCCCTATCTACTACACCCTCCAGCCAAGCCCCCATGTCTAAAGTCACATGACAAGTTAAAGGCTGAGCCGAGACCAGAACTTGGGTCTCCAGACTCCTGGTATCCCAGGCCCCTCCTCCTTGCAAATCTAAATTCCTTAGCAGTGGGGTGCTACCACCCCGAGGCCAACCCAGCACTCCTGTCCACTGGGCAATTCTTTTTCTTTGAAGGCAGGGGCAGCAGAGACAGACTCCTGCCCTGGCATCATTGGGAACCTGCCCAAGCTGCTTTGGCAGGACCATCTAACCTGAAAGGGAACCTCTTAGGCTAGAATAGGCATGAGTGTATCCCAGCTGGTCTCTGTGCAGTCCTATCCAGCTGCTGGGCACTCATCAGCAGAGCCTAATGTAGTGGATTAGGAATCAGGAAGATCGGGTTCAAATTCTGAATTATAGTGCTGGAATTGACATCAGAAAGACCTGGGTTCAAATTCTTCCAGCCTTGTGACTCTGGGCATGTCACTTAATTCTCTGTGCCTCAGTTTCCTCCACTTTCAAATGAGGAAGGTGGGGGCAGCTAGGTGGCTCAGTGGATAAAGCACCGGCCCTGGATTCAAGAGGATCTGAGTTCAAATCCGGCCTCAGACACTTGATACTTACTAGTTGTGTGACCCTGGGCAAGTCACTTAACCCTCATTGCCCTGCAAAACCAAAACAAAAAACAAAAACAGGGGGCAGCTAGATGGCGCACTGGATAAAGCACCAGCCCTGGATTCAGGAGGACCTGAGTTCAAATCTGGTCTCAGACACTTGACACTTAACTAGCTGTGTGACCCTGGGCAAGTCACTTAACCCTCATTGCCACACACACACAAAAAAAAACAAAAAAATGAGGAAGGTGAATTCAGTGGCCCTAAAGGCTCCTTCCAGTTGCTTTATCCATGATCTTCTGAACTTTTCCCTTGGGATTTACGCAAGGCAGAGGGTACTGAAACCTTGCAAAATCTCCTCTTGTGAGATCCAGGCCTCATCCCTTGGCAAGCCCTTCTCCTCTCCCAGGGACGCAGGACAAATCTACTCATTTTTACGCAGAATGGCTCTTTGCTCCGTGCCTACACCCTTCCTAGTCCCTCCAAAGGCCAAGGACGCATGTCAAAGTTGTGCCTCTGCTTTGCCATCTGGTGGCCACTCTGGGAAACCCTCTACGTAACCGAGAGAAAAGAAAACTCAAATTAGAAAAGAGTTGGTGAATTAAGTGCCTTGGAGTCACAAGGCATGGCCGTGAGCACCTGGAGGGGAGAATGAGAGTTCCAGCCTTCAGAGCTTACTAACTGATAGAGAGGTGACCTGTACACACAGTTCTAACCTCAATTATAAAGGGGCGGAGCTGGGAGTCAGGGGTGAGGAAAGAGCTGGGAGGAGGGATTGTGTTTGTTCAACAGTGGGTGGAAGGGGCAACGAGAGATGATTGCAGAAGAAACTGCCTTTGAGGGAAAGTGGCAATGACATTCCCAAGGTCACTCAACTATAGGAAGCCAAAATGGTACAGTGAATGCCTTGCTAGACCCGGAGTCAAACCCTGTTTCTGGCACGAATTAGCTGTGTGACCCTGGGTTAGTCTCTTACACTAGCCCCTCCTTCAGACAGTTGTCATGAGCATCAAAAAAGAGGCAAAGCACATTGCAAACATTAAAGCGCTTTATCAATGTCAGGTTTCTTTCCTTTCACTGAGGTTCTTCAAGAAAAGGCTAAATGATTCCGTACTTGCTGGACATGAGCATGGTAATGTTCAAAGAAAGACCCTAAGTTGAAAGCCCATCTCTTACACCGCCTGTGACCTTGGGCAAATCCCTTAACCTCCCAGTTGTCTTCTCTGTAAAATGAAAGTTTTAGATTAGATCAGTAAGTCAGTCAACAAACATTTATTGAGTGCCAACTATGTACCAGGCACTGTGCTAAGTACTTTATAAATATTAACTCGTTTGATCCTCATAACAACCCTGGGAGGTTATTAATCTCCATTCCACAGTTGAGGAAACTGAGGCAAATGGATGCTAAATGACTTTTCCAAGGTCACACAGCTAGCCACATTTGAACTCAGCCAGTGTCAGGGCTCTATCCAATTCTGATGACAGATGGAGAAGAATTAGGACAGAGTCCCTCAGAACCTTGACAGATGAAATGTGCCCTTGATCTGTGGTCCCAGACACTGAGTGAGTCTCTGTCCTTAGCACCGTAATTGTCAAGGAAATGATAGTCCCCTTCCTTACCAAATCCTCCCTTCTATTCTCCAACCAGCCCCCTACTCTCCTAGGCACACCTGGGAGTGGACATTGCCTGCCAGCTCTAGGTCACTTGGACGTGCTTCAGACTTCTAGCTATGGTCACCCACATCCGGCCTCAATCCGGGCTCAGAGCTCCAAAGGCCTCCCAGAGGGAAGAGGGGAGGGAGGGAACCAACAGCCCAGGGGTGTCCTTGCCTATAGATCTTTGCATCTTGATTAGGAGTTGGCACAATGGTTGGCACAGAGTGGATGAGAGATAGTGATCAGCCTGAAGGCTTCACGTTCCCTCTTCTGTGGGAGGTATCAGCACCCTGCTCCCCAGGAGCAGAGCAGCAGGTCTGCCTATTTCATCACCCCCTCTATCAATGTTCCCTGAACCCTGGAATCTCTGAGTCAAAGGCCAGAGCTGGAAGAAGGGAGCCCGTAGTTCTGGATCTGAAAGGACCCCAGGGGCCATCCCACAATCCCCATTAGACTGAGCTCCTGCCTTGAGCAGAGGGATGATCCTTTGCCTTTCTTCAGAGCCTCAGCATAAGTACTCAGCCACCCTCTAGGTACAGAAAGGCGTTAGAGAAATAGCGCAGGAGGGAGGTGCTACACATGGTGGGTTAATAGATCTAGAGCAGGAAGAGACCCCAGAAGCCATAGTTTTACAGATGAAGAAATGAAGGCTCATGGAGATGTGCCCAAGGTCACACTGGGTATAAGGATAAGGGGTAGGGTCATGAATTTGTCAACAACAGCCACTCTCCTGCTTCTCCCAACCTCCTGCTACTCACAGAGCAGCTTTGATGGAAAGGGGAACTGAAATGTGAAAGTCGAGCAGTCAGAAGGGGTTGTCAGTGAATGTGCCTGTGTGCGTCTATGTGCCTTTGGTGATCTTGCTCTGAAAAGGACCTAGGACCAAATGTCTAGAGGTAAAAGGGACCCCAGAAATCACTGAGTGCCACTTCCTCATTTTACAGATGAGGAAACTGAGGCTCAGATTTGAGGCTAGGATTTGCCCCGGGTCATGTTTTACTGGCTGTGTGTCCCTGGGCAGTTACTTACCCCTGTCTGCCTCAGTTCTCATCTGTGAAATGAGCTGGAGAAGGAAATGGCAAACTGCTCCAGGAGCTTTGCCAAGAAAACCCCAGATGAGGTTACGAAGAGTTTGACACAACTGAAAAAAAAGTGATTGAACAATGTAACATCCCAACATAGTAATATACCGTAATTAATACAGTCATTCATCTATTTATTCAACAAACGTTAATTTAAGTGCTCACTTTGTGCCAAGAGCCGGGCTAGGCACTGGGGAGGCAAAGATAAAAGAGGAGAACGACACGTACAGCCATTATGTATTTTTACTTTGAGGGGAAACAAATCAAAGGTGTCCTCCCACCTTTTCTCTACAAGAGGATCCAACCCAAGGCTTACGTACTCAGAAGACCCCATAATCTGGACTCCAGCTTACAATTCGTCCTTCCATCTTCACCTGAGTACTTCCTGTCCATGCCTTTCTGGAAATTCTCTCAAGGGGATCTATCCTTTCTCTGGTTCTTTGATTAGCTCATGGGGGTAGTGCAGGCCTCAGGTGATCCCTGCTACCATCCACTCTAAACCAGGGCTGGGTCCAAACCCTCTCCCAGGAGGCCAGGGGCCCTCAGGGATTCCTGAGACTCCCCTTTACAAAGTCACCATTGAGGGTGGAGGTTACTCAACCTCATTAGCCCAGTCAGCTACTTGTGTCACCTTACAGATGTGACCTTTGTGTATTAACTGTCCAAAGTCCTGCTTGATCCAGAGGGCAAGCAGAAAGAAAGGGTTGGAATCCCCAGGAACATAAAAAGAAAAGGTATGCACAAAACTTCTCAGCAAGTAGCCAAGGAAGCCATCCCCTGTTCTCTCTCTAGCTGTAGCTGACCCCAAACACAGCTGGACAAACTAGGAAAAACTTGTTCAAGAGCAACTTATCTTCGGGTTAACGCATACACTTCCCAAGAGGATAGGGGTTGGGCCAGGGGAAAACCTGCTTTAATAAGTGACCTTTAGATAGTGAGAGTTGGTTTGGTGTAGTAGATCCCCAGCCAGGGAGGAAGCCTGCCTCAGACACATCCTGGCTGTGTACCCCTAGCCAAGTCGAATAACCCCACTGTTTCTCCAGGGGCCAGGGAAGTGTCCCTCTGGGCCAACTCTATCTCAGGGACTCAGGGCTAGCCCTGTGAGACCTCTGGGGAAGGGGCCAGATGGGCTCAGAGTAGGAACATCCATCCCTGTTCCCTCTACAAGGGGACTCTCTCCTACAACCCAGAGCCACCTCTGTCAAGGAAGACACTGAAATTAAACAAGGAAGTCCTGTGACTTCCTTTAAAAAATAAATTATGATAAGTCGGATTAATGTCATTTTTTTATATCACAGTCATTTCCAGATAAAGTCTTTCCTTCAGCACCTCCCACCCCCCCCAACCTACCTTGTAACAAAAGAACAAAACTCTTTCTCTTCCCCCCACCCCCAGCCTACCTCTCCTCCAGCATAGGCTCAGTCAGAAGATCTGGCCCCAAATCCAGGCCCTGACACGACCTGCGTGTGTGGCCAATCACTTAAACTTCCTGGGCCTCAGTTTCCTCATGTGTAAAGTGAGGGAGTCAGACCAGATGGTCCCTAGGCCTGGCAGCTTTGGATTGTCCTTCTGGTCTGAAGGCCCTGAGTCATCCCAGAATTCCCCCAAGTGCAATATCCCATCATTTTCCAGGTCGCATTTCTTTGACATCTCTTGTGCCCATCTCCTCTACTCCTCCTGCTACAAGCTCCATTGCTCAGGATCTTCTTGCCTCTCACCTGAACTGTTACTGAACAGTCTGACTGCTTTCCTCCTCCAGCCTCTCCCTGCTCCGATCTATCTTCAACACCCGTGCCAACCTGCTATGCCTCAAGCACAGGTGTGTTCATATCACTCCCCTGCCTCTGATGCTGCTACCACTCTGTGCAGTGCCGCTTTACCTCATTTCTGGACTATTGCAACAGCCTGCTGGTAGGTCTCTCTGCCCCTGCCCAGTCCTGTTCATCCCCCACTTGGCTGGCAAAGCAATCTTCCTAAGTGCAGGTCTGACCATGGCACCCTTCAATATACTCCTGGGGCTCCCTATCACCTCCAAGATCAAATATAAAATCCTCAGCTTGGCATTCAAAGCCCTTCAAAACCTTCCCCAACAATCTTTTCCCCCGCAATCTCTGATCTAATGACACTGACCTTTTTAATGCTCCTCAGACCAGATTCTCCATCTCCTGACTCCAGGCATTTTCCCTGGCAGTGCCCCTGCCTGGAACACTTTCTCTCAAAACCTTGAGCTTACTTCAAGGGTAAGCTTAAATGTCACCACTCAGTACACTTGCCCACCCATACACACACACACACACACACACACACACACACACACACAAGTAATTTGCATTTATCTGCTATTTATTTTGCACTTGCTTATCCACATAAACATTGTTCTCCTTCCCACTCTGCTTCCCACCAAGTACAATATAAGCTACTTAAGTCTAAGAACTATTTTTGCTACTGTATCCCTAGCATCCACCAGTGGCCAGTGCACAGCAGGCATTTAGTAAGTGCTTGTTGAATTGAATTAAACCAACCAATCCATGAACCATTCTGACAAGCGTATGTCGCGTTATGCTGCTGTAGGCTGCCACCTCTCCAACAAAGGGAGGGACATATATTTCCTTATGTGTTCTCCAGGACCAAGATTACTGTTCTTGCAGTCTTTTGTGTGTATCATTTTCCTGGTTCTGCTCATTTCACTTTGTATCAGTTCATACATGTCTTCCCATTCTAATCAAGGCAACAACAAACCAGAACAATTTGTAAATAACAACACCGTAAAGACAAAGAATTCCTATCAACACAATGACCAATCGTGATTCTGGAGGACCAAAGATGAAGCCACCCACTTCTTGTCAAAAAGTGATGGACTTAAAACACAGAAGATGAAATACATTCTTTGGACATGACCAGTGTGTGATTCTATTTTCTTCGGACATGAAAAAAAAATGAAAATCTTCCCATGACTGTCTAAATTCCCATTCTCCATCATTTCACATAATTCGGTAATATTCTATAACTTTCATGGACCAGCTGTTCCTGTAGAGCTGGTGGGGACATTTTGTCTTTGGCATTTGTAGATTAAATGCATTTTGGAGAATTTTTATCCTAGAGAAAAGAGGGAGCAAGGGTCATTGGGGGATGCAGTACATATACATTCATACATGGTGTACCCAGCATATTTTAATTGGAAGAAATATTAGAAATAAATATTAGAAATCAACTTTCTCAGTCCAAGGCAGGGGCAATTAATCTGGAAAAGATCTCAGTGTGTAAGCCTCAGTCCGAGCCTTTAGCATGCTAGAGCAACCAAAACGATAATGTCATCCTGAGATGAATTAAGAGAGGAATAGGAAGGAATAGCGTGTAGGACAATGGAAACTGGAGATAATAATAGTACTTTCAGGTTTGTCGTGAGGAGCAAAGAAGATGATATTTGTAAAGCACTTAGGGCAATGTCTGGCACATAGTAGGTACTTAATAAATGTTCCTTTCCTTTCCTTTCATTAGAGTCATAAACCCTGGATTCACGTTCCACTCATGACACTTGCGGGTTCATAGGTTGTTTTCTTCCTATGAAATGTAATACCCTCAAAGGCAGGGACTGTTTCGTTTTTGTCTTTGTATTCTCAGCACCTGGTATGGTGACACACAGCAGGTGTCTAATACATGCTTATTGATTGATTTGTGACCCTAGTGAAGTCACCTAACCTGAAACAGCCTGAGTTTCCCCATCCATCAAATGGGGGTGAGGCAGTGTGGCATGATGGATAGAGAGCTAATATCAGAGTCAGGAAGACCTGGATTCAGGTCCTGCCTCTTATATATAGACAGACTGTCTGCCCCTGAGCAAGGTTAAATGTAACCTCTCACTGCCCACAAGAAGCTCCCAAGATTCTAACCTGCACAGTGGGCTCTGCATTGGTAGAAAGAAGCCCCAGGACCAATGAAGTCCTAAGTGCAGCTTTAAGGAATGGGAATGGATGGAGTCTTTCTTTTTCCTGCCTCCCTCATAGGGTTACTCTGAGAAGGAGGCTTTATAACCTCTGAAGCTCTCAGGAGCCCCATGATGAGGTCAGGCATCCTGGCTCCACCTCTACTCCTGGCTGACCTCTCTGGGTCTCACTTTCCCCATCTGCATAATGAGGGGACTAGATGGGGGTTGCTTTCAGCTCCAAAACCTCAAGAATGGGGGATGCCAACAAGGTAAGTGTGGGCCGTGCCATCTTCCCTGAGGAAGCGCCCCAGTTCTAATGTGAGCACCCTCTCTTCACAGCTTCCCTGTACTCTGAAATGCAGAGGGATAGAACAGAGAGACCTGGGGGAGTCATGGCCCATCCGGACTACAAAGACTGGAACTCAGAGCTTATCAAACCCAAGAAGCTGACGAATCCTGTAAAAGCCTCTAGAAGTCACCAGGAGTTGCACAGGGAGCTCCTCATGAACCACAGAAGGTGAGGGGGGTGGGGAGGCAGAAAATCTCCACCCATTTCTTAGACCAAGTGATGCCTGGAGCATGCTCAGCCGGAACCTGTGGGTTGTCATGGAGACAAGGTACCCAAGCAATCTAGATTTAGAGGGTTACATTCTCACCTCTGACGTATACAAGCTATCTCAGTGGTCTCCAGATGTTTTTTTTGTTTGGGTTTTTTTTAGTGAGGCAATTGGGGTTAAGTGACTTGCCCAGGGTCACACAGCTAGTAAGTGTTAAGTGTCTGAAGCCGGATTTGAACTCAGGTACTCCTGACTCCAGGGCCGGTGCTCTGTCCACTGCGCCACCTAGCTGCCCCGGTCTCCAGATTTTAATTATGTACCCCTTTCAGTTATGCATGGTTCCAATAGCTTTATATTTACTTATTTATAAATTATGTAGAGATTATATGCTTATAATTCCTTGTAATTATTATAGTTAATTAAAATATGCAACATAAGAAATATGATTATGATTGCTAACAATTACATTCATTATAAATCTTATGCAAAAATCAAAATTTAAAAAGGGGAGATAAAGATGAAATATTTGGAAAATGTTTACTTACTAGTGGCACAAAAATATTTTCACTCTGACTAAAATTATTGGCACTAATATTTTTGTGAAAGCAATGAAATGGAATATACTTCATTATTTTTTGAAATCTTAGTTAAATGCCTTGTGATATAGCAATTTCCATCCTCAGCTACTTACTAGCTGTATGACTCTGGGCAAATCACTTAACCCTGTTTGCCTCAGTTTCCTCATCTGTAAAGAAATGGCAAACCACTCCATGATCTTTGCCAAGATCAGGAAAAGTTAGACATGACTGGAAATGACTGACCTACAACAACAATGACATAGTAATTTCAAGCTTTAGTCCTAAATCCTTTATTTCAATACTTGGTTTCAATGGCCATTGTGGCTTTTTTTAATGCCACACAAAGCCCTCTAGGACTCCGTAGAAGAAGTAGATCACTAGCTACACTTACTAAAACAGAATCTTCATTTTTCAATGCCATCCACCAATCATACAAAGGCTTTTGATGGAATCCAGCTGGGAAATTTTCATCTTCCCTGATGTCAATCAGTTATTCTTTACAAGCCACTCAAAAGGTGTTGCAATTTTATATTTTCTGACAAATGGGTTTAAAACCCACTGAAACTCTGGAAGATTGTTAAACACCTTACAACATCCCGTTTCTAAATTTTCAACTTTTAACTGTATGAATATGCAAATTTTTGTAAGTGACCCATCATTTTCAGCAACCCAGAGAGAAGAGAGAAAGTACCCAGGAGAGGAGGGGGGGGGGTCCACAATGTAGAAGGCTGCAGAGCCATCAAGAAGGGCCGAAGACTGAGAAAAGACTCTTATAATTTGGCAAGTAAGAGATCATTGGAAATAGAGCAGTTCTCGGTGGAGAGAGGAGTCAAGTGGGATGAGAGAAATAATGAACCTGGGAGCCTAGAGGGATGCTGGTGCCCTTGATTGAAAGAGAGAAGTTTGGTAGGAGGGAAAGATGATGTGATGAGGTAGGCAATGGATCCCATCCACAATCTCTTCATTCTGTTTCCAATGAAGAATGAAAAGTAGTGCTGCCTCTCTCACCAGCTACTGACAGACCTGGATCAAGGTTAGCTTAACCAATGTGAGGGTGCAACAACAGTACACCAAGGGACACACCAGCAGTAGGAAGGGATAAGAGTATTGGGCACTAATGGGTGGTGGTGTAGCCATGTTGGGGACAAGTCCATGATTGACTTTGGGGGGGGGTGGTGAATGTAATCTACCTGCCCTATTGGTTGGCACCAGACCAACCCCAAAACTAAGTAACCATGTCCGTCTCAGAACCTCAGTTTCCTCATCTGTAAAATGAGAATGATAATAGTCTCCCTAGAAAAAAACATGATAGTTGTGACTTGAAGAGCTTTCCTCTAGAAGAGGGATTAGATTGATTCTGTTTGGCCCCCCCGAGGCAAAACTTGGAGAAAATGGGTAAAAGAGATAGGGTACCACTGGACTTGGAGACCAGGGAGCTGGGTTCAAATCCCACCACTGTGGCATACTAACTGTGTGACTGTGGTCAAGTCACTTAACCTCTCAGGGTCCCCAGACTACTCTCTAAGACATGTTCAAACCCTATCCCTTGCCTAGCAGTTGTGTTATTCTGGACAAGGCACTTTAATGAGTTCGCAAAACACAGTTTCCACACCGAGAGTTCCCCATGCCAGTGAGACCACAGATCCATACCAAATACTGGAAATAAAGGCCACGTGTAAAAAACAGCTTCCCACTCCCTTTTCCTTCCTGAGGACTGTCATAGTTCAGGTAACAATGCCACTTTCCTCAGTGAAATAATCAAACTGATTCTGCATCGTTTTTTCTTTAATTGACCCTATTTACAATCCATCAGTTTTGTCCTATAGCCTCCCAAGTCATGGTTCTTTGTCTCCGAACTTAGTTCAGAAATTCAGCTGGCTTGTAAGGAGCCATGTTTAGAAATCCGGTTCTACTGCTAATCTCTGCTCTACTCTTGCCTCAAGGAAAAAAACTATTTCCTCTGAGGGATGCAGATGGACACTGGGGAGTCTGGCCTAGTCTGGTATCTTTGCACCACCGAGCTGTCCTTCAATAATGTCTGGTTTGCCATCCAAAGGAAGTCTACCAGGTGGATTCAAGCAGTGAACATCTTTCCATCACAGGAGGGAAGGAGGGGGTTGTTGCTAGCGCCTCATTCCCAATTTCCAACCGATCAGATTATTCCCCATGCCTCAGCTCTGTCGCCAATCATATTGATTGGTCATTCGTGATGTCGAGTTCTTTTAACCAATCATAACTTGTTCCCTGCCCACAAAGTCCTGTTTTTTGTTTTGTCTCCCCAAAACTATAAAAGGGAGAGAGCCAGTACCCCTCATTCACAGTCTTAGCTAAGGTGAGGAAGCTGAGACCCTACTTATTGGTAGGATGTGCTTTACTAATAAATTGATCATGCCTCGGTCTACCTTAATTTTAACTGTTACACTGGGTCAGAAGTACAGAAGGGGTGAAGTCACCTAGAGAGTGGTTCTTGGGTACATAAATGTAATTCTCCATCACAGACACACACGCACTCACAAACACACACAAATTTGGCTTTGTTTCATGCAAAGTTCAGGGAGTTTGCCATAAGCCAGCTGAGGTCACGAGCCCCGAATGTTTCCAAAGAAAGCATTGTGCTACATGCCACACCTTCAGGGGCTTTTTTAAGGCATGTAAAGACAAGATGTTCTGCTTGGCCCTGGGGGGGGGCGGGGCAGAACAGGGAGTACAGGAAGGGGCAGGAAAGTTCATTTTTGTTTGATGCAGTAGGAAAAACTTCTGATCATGAGAACCTTCCCAAAGCAGAATGGACGTCAGCGAGTTCTTGTTCCCTGGTGATCCTCAAGCAGAGTCAGGATGGGATCAATCAATGAATATTTATTAAGTGCCGACTATGTGACAAGCTAAACTACTGACCAAGTGCCTACTATGTGGTCATCTAAACTACTGATTAAGTGCCTACTCTGTGGCGGGCACTGTGCTAAACTACTGATTAAGCGCCTACTCTGTGGCGGGCACTGTGCTAAGTGCTGGGATGTTGTAGAGGGAGCTCTCCTTCTGGTGCTGTTTGGACTAATGCTCATTGAGGTCCCATCTGCCACTGAAAACCTGTGAGATGGCACAAGTCTGTTATTCCTTGGCCACATTCCTCACAGTTTTTTCCACTAAGACTCTTTCCTTGTTCTCTCCCTCCCCTGCCTCACCCCTGCCCCATCCTGACACCTGCAGAGGTCTGGGAGTGGACAGCAAGCCAGAGCTGCAGCGGGTCCTGGAGCATCGGAGGCGGAATCAACTGCTTAGGCTGAAGAAAGAAGAAGAAGAAGCCAAGAAACTCAAGTCTCCATTTGAACAGGAGCTCCTGAAGAGGCAGCAGCGACTGGATGAGGTAGGAAAGCCCCCAGACAGATTCAGGATGTGTTCAATCTAGAGGCTGCCCTAGTGCAGGGGAGAGATGGGGGAGAAGGGGGCCTAGCAGGGGATGCAGGACCGGCCACAAGGAGGAGGCTGGGCCTGGAAGGTGGCCCAGGCCTTTCAGCCAGCAGCCAACTGGGACATTAGGGGCAAGGCAGCCCCTGGGGTCCATAAAACTAAGAGAAGATGCCCTGAGTCCTTTCTAGACAGAACGTTCTGTGCCCCTAAGGATGCAGCATGTGATGTCATCACCAAGTGGAACAAAAACATCCTTTGTGAGTCCATGAAGCCAGCAAAGACTAGGGACCCAGGCATGAGGCCAGCAAAGCTAGAGACCCAGCAAAACCAGACAGAAGTAAACCTGCATGGTGCAGCTAGGTGGCGCAGTGGATAAAGCAACAGCCTTGGATTCAGAAGGACCTGAGTTCAAATCTGAGCTTAGACACTTACTGGTTCTGTGACCCTGGGCAAGTCACTTAACCCTCATTGCCCCACAAAAAACCAAAACAAAGACAAGAAGTAAACCTGTGCAGGCCTTGAGGGCCTTTCAGAGAATAAGAATTCTGAAATAATGGCTTAAGTTTAACTAGGGACTTTCCCTGCAACATGGGTACTGCAAGTACCATAAACCCAACTTTACTGATGGAGAAACTCAGTCTCAAAGAACCTGAGTGGTGTGAGATAGGAGGAGAGAACTGGATTTGGAGTTGGGAGGCTTAGATCCAAATCCTTCCTGTTCTGCTTAACTTCTATAGTCCTTGATTTCCTCCTCTATAAAATGTGGGGTCTAGACTGGATCTCTAAGGTTCCTTCCAGATGTTGCACTGGTTCTGTAAATCCAGTCTGAGATTAGGGGTCTTACTCCATACTCAGCAAAACATCCTCTGGAATTGGGCAGCATTATATGGGCAGCCAGATGGTGTAGTGAATTGAAGGGGAGGTTGGGCTTAGAGTCAGGAAGACTTATCTTCATAAGTTCAAATCCAGCTTCAGACGCTCAGTAGCTACATGACCCTGGGCAAATTACCTAATCCTGTTTGCTTCAGTTTCCTCATCTGTCACATTAACTGAAGAAGGAAATGGCAATCCAACCATTCTGGAGAGCAATCTGGAATTATGCCCAAAGGGCGACAAAGCTGTGCGTGCCCTTTGACCCAGCAATACCCCTTTTGGGGTCTTTTTCCCAAAGAGATCATGGAAAGGGGAAAGGGACCCACATATACAAAAATATTTATAGCTGCTCTTTATGTGGTGGCAAGGAATTGGAAATTGAGGGGATGCCCATCCATTGGGGAATGGCTGGACAAGTTGTGGTATATGAATGTAATGGAATACTATTGTGCTGTAAGAAACAATGAGCAGGAGGAGTTCAGAGAAACCTGGAAGGACTTGTGTGGACTGATGATGAGTGAGATGAGCAGAACCAGAAGAACATTGTACACAGTATCATCAACATTGAGCGTTGATCTACTGTGATGGATTATATTCTTCTCACCAATGCAATGGTACAAAAGAGTTCCAGGGAACTCATGATAGAAGAGGATCTCCAAATCCAGGGGGGAAAAAAAGAACTGTGGAGTATAGATGCTGAATGAACCATACTATTTCTTTTGTTTTTGGTGCTGATGTTTTTCTATTTTGAGGTTTTTCATCATTTCCCTGATTTTTCTCTTATAACATGACTAATGCAGAAATAGGATTAATGTTATTATGTGTATATATATAACCTATATCAGATTACCTGATATAGGGAGGGAGAAAAATCTGAAATTGGAAAGCTTGTATAAACAAAAGTTGAGAACTATCTTTACATGTAATGGGAAAAAAATAAAATACTTTATTAATTAAAAAAAAGAAGGAAATGGCAAACCACTCCAGTATTTTTGCCAAGAAAATCCCAAATGAGGTTATGGCAGGGTAAAAAGAAATCCAAGTAATAATGACAAGAAGATACTTCCATAGTGCTGTAATTAAAGGTCAGTCTTTTCTTCACAATCACCTTGTGAGATAGATAATAAAAACCACATAGAAAAATGAGTTAGTATGTCATGTAAAATGTTCCACAAACCCTAAAGAGAGAGATAAACGTTGAGTGATATTACTAGTGCTGTGATTCCCATTTTTTTTTTGCGGGCAATGGGGGTTAAGTGACTTGCCCAGGGTCACACAGCCAGTAAGTGTCAAGTGTCTGAGGCCGGATTTGAACCCAGGTACTCCTGAATCCAGGGCCGGTGCTTTATCCACTGCGCCACCTAGCCGCTGTGATCCCCATTTTTAAGTGGAGAAACAGAGCCAGTGGTTTAAGGGACTTGGTATGGTGGAAAGACCACTGGATTTGGAGTCAGAAGACCCAGCTTGAAAATTTTGCTCGGCTCCTCTGTATTTGAATAACCCTGTGTGAGTCATTGAACATGGAGGGGTCTAAGTTTTATAGGGTCCTGGCTCAAGAGTTGGAAGGGATCTCATGGAACCCCTTCATTTTATGGGCCTAGAAAGAAGTGGCTTGACCAAAGTCACACAGGTAACTGTAGTCTCAGAGGTGGGATCGGAACCCAAGGCTCCTCTCACTGGACCACAGTGTTTCCTAATCTACGGGAGAGGGATGTATGAGACGACCAGAGAGCTGCTATCCAGCTCCAAACTCTGTACCTACGTGACTTACCCAGGTTAGCTTTAATCCCAGGTCTCCCAAATCAAGGTCCACTAACACAGTGTCCTACTGGACACAGAATAAGTGATTAATAAAGGCTTGTCGATCAACTGGCTAAGATCAAGAAATAGCCCGGCATTCCCCCTTGACTTACCGACTTCTCTCTTCTTCAGATGGAAAAAGAAACCAGAAAGGAAGAAGATCCAGCACCTGAGTTTATTAAAGTTAAAGAAAACCTGCGACGTATTGCCACAATAGCGGGGGAGGAGCAAGTCTAGCAGGTGAGGATGGAGCTTCGCAGCATTCACCAGGACTCCGGAAGCCTCGACCCCAGCAGCATCCACACCCGCCTGTATCCCGGCATCTCTGTGTACCACATGGACATTGAGACTCGTTCCCGACACTACCGCTTGTTCCAAAATGCCTCCAGGTGGTTCTGGGTCCAGAACTGGGTTATTTTCATGGTCAAGGTACCTGTAGCACTTACTAGTAGGAATCTTCCCACGAGGATGGGCGTGGCGCCCCTCCCTAAGGGCACACTAAGGTCTAGGGCACTTCTTTGTCAGTGACAACCTCCAGGTGTATTCGGCCTGCCCACATTGGACACCTGCTGGGGGAAAGGGAGGGTGCCCACACACCTGTTTTGGTCTGAAGGGAAAGCTTGAGACTTGGTGAACCAGATGTCATTGACGTTATCCACTTCAGAGTCACAGGAGCCACTTAGTGGCAGCCTCTCTGTGGTCTGCCACACAAATGCCTCGAATCTATCCAGGGACTGTAAGCTAGGATGCCCTGATCAGAGCCTGGCCCATCCGGCCAAAGAAAAAAAAGCTGCCAAGTGTTTGGAAGCCCGAGTTCCTAGTCCCCCCCTCCCAGATTTGCCAGCATAGAACTTGAGGGCGGCAGCATAGAGATGATCATTCTTGGGGTCAGGATCAGTCATTCCTGCTCTGGGGGTGGCCTATCATGACAAGAGATCACCCAGGTGCCCTCCTCACCCCGCCCAGGAACAGCCGACCTATCTGGATCCAGTGTTCAGACCTTACTAGGCTCCTTCTTATTACCCACTCCATTTACTTTTCTGCCTCCTGGGGCATCATTTGTCCCTTACCCCCCACCTATGCCCCCAACCCTGAGGTCCCTTCACTCCCAGGAGTTCTGTGCCATTTTGTGATGCCTTATGTTTCTGAGAAAACTGGAGAATGTTTATCCCCCAACTCTCCCACCCCTCTTGCTCAAACTGGAACCCCTCTTTCAAACAGCATTCTGCCCAGGAAGGGAAGAGCTGAGCACAGGGTGGCAGAGAGAGAGCAGCCACAGTTGGGGCCACTGTTTTCTGCTCCCAATCCCTCATCGGGATCAGTCCAATCTGGAAAAGTAGCACAAAGCCAGTGTTTGCTCATTCATGCCAGCCACCCCAGTGCCAGTCCTCAGCAGCCTCCACTGAGAGCTAAACCATACCCAACAACCTCCCTAATCAAATTGCAAAGCAGAGGCAGACCAAAAGAAGCTTGGAGACTACAAAATAGACGAAAAAAAAACTGTGAGAAGCCCTGTGTAGTGGAGAGCAAGCCTGCCTCTGAGTTGAAAAGAACCAGGCCTATGCTGGCTTCCTGGTCCCCCAAAGATCACCAGGACCTCTGTGTACCAAGCATTGAGACTAGGAGTTTCAGGGAAGGTGCTGACCTGCCTTCATTTGAATCACAAATCAGATAAACAACATAAAATAAATCAAAACATGGATGGACAGACGGACGGGCAGACAAACGAATGAATGATGAATGAAAGAATGAATGAATGAAACTGTGCTGAAGTAGATCAAATATCTTTAAGCTGTATAAAAATTCTAGTTGCTGGTAGAGCCTTCATGGATGAAATAAGGATGAATGAGTGAAGTGCAGAACCGGAAACCAAGGTTGCTCCCAGACAAGTGCATCTCCCTATAGGAACACGATCTTGTTTTGCACCCATCCACCCACCCCCACCCTATTTGAACCACACCAGCCTGCTGGGAAAAAGGGGCTTTCGCTAATAAGGATTCTTCATGCCCTTTGTACTGATGTGTTTGTGGAATAATTCCCAGTGAGAGAAACCTCTTTGAAGAAAAGGAAAATCAAAATGGGAGCGGGTGGGGAGGTTGGAAGAAGGAGGGAATTAGAAAAAGTGAACTTGAGAGTTCCGGTGTTCAGGACTTGTCCATCTGACTTCCTCCAATCACATGCATGCTTAGATACATTCTCCCATGGAAATCGGGGGCCTTCCAAACATAAAGAACCTGAGGCCTGGACACCAGGAGGCTTGGGTTCTGCTCCCGGGTCTGCTACTAAAGAGCTATGTGTAAATCATTTGATGTACGGACCTCAGTTTCCTCCTCTGTGAAATTAGTAGGTTGGACTAGTCCTTCCAGCTCTTAATCTATGATTCAATTCAGCTCAATAAGCATTTTTAACCCCTTCCTGTGTTTAAGGGGCATTGTACTAGACAATGGAGATATGAACGTGTAGTCCCTGCTCACGAAGAGCTTACAGTCAGGAGGAGGTGAGGGATATGCAAGGTTTTTGTTGGTGGGAGTTGGTTTTTGGTAGTTAATCTCATGGTAAATATTACCCAATGTTATTTGTATAAATCCATTTGTAGAGCCGAGCCTGCTAGCGTGACATACATCTGATGGCAGTCATTAACCTAGGAACGGTGGCGGGCAGTTCAATCCCCACCTCAGCCTACTAGTTCTTATGTGCTAGCTTACTAAAACAAAATGTTTTTTGCTAAAAATCTCAGGTGGCACCACCCTGAGGTCAAGAGAGCCACGTGGTCCATTTTGGAGTCTCATTTTGGAAACTAGAGAAGTAAACAAACCCTAAGATCTCCTCCAGTTCTCAAATTCTGATTCCCAGCTAATCACTGGATCATAGAATTTGGGAGATGGAAGGGAATTCAGTGACCATCCAGTCCAGTCCAATCCCCAAAAAGTATCCCCATCCAACATACCCAACAAGTGATCATCTAGCCTGGGCATGAAGGTTTCCAATGAGGAGAACTCCACTGCCTCCTAGGGCAGCCCTCTCCCGTCTCCCTCTGAAGCAGCTGGGATTTGGGCCATCTGGCATCATCTTGTCTCTTTGCATTCTGTACCCATGGTTCCTGGTTCTGCCCCCAGGGGTCAGATAGAGTAGGAACCCCTCTTCTACATTAACACCCTTCAGACATCTGGAGGTGGTCATCATACCTCTCATGAGTCTTCTCCTCTTCAGGCTCTTCAACCAATCCTCAGAGGGTATGAATTCCATGCCATCCTAGTCAGCTTCTTCTGCATGTTTTCCAGTTTATTAGCCCATCTAAGATGTGGCACTTGAAATTCAACACAATACTCCAGAAGCAGCCTGGTTGTGCCAGGGAGTACCTACCTGGTTGGCACCTCCTTACTTCTGGAGGCTATGCCTCTCAATGCAGCCTAAGATTGCCTTGGGTCTCTTTTGACAGGCACAGCTCATGTTAACTCATATGGAGCTCGTCTCCTACACTGATTTTTTTCAAAGAAAAAAGGTTGAAGAAACAAAATGAGCTGATCTTCCCTCTTTAAAATGACATTCTCCAGGCTTCCCTAAAAAGCAACAAAGGCAGAACTAGAAATGAGAGCCTTCTCTCCAGCCTCTACAACTTCAACTAAAAAAAAAAAAAAAGCCTGTCAATTCCTATTTCTTTGATGATCAAGAAAGTCAACCACAAAAAAGCTATCAGACTGGTTTTCCTTTCCCTAACTGACTAATTCCAGGTACAAATGTTGGTTGAGTTGAACTGAACTGCACTAAATCATGTCAGTCCCTGGCAGTGCTGGAAGGGACTTTGGAAACCAAGTCCATTGTGAAAGATACACGGGGAAACTGAGACTCAGATCAGTCACATGGCTGGTAAGTGACCAAATTGGGACTTGAACTCAGATCTCTTCATGTCAAGCCCTTTACCTGAGATAGTGATGACTTCTTGGAAGACGGTCCTGTCCAATGCACCTGTGCTCTCCAGGGAGTAGGCAGGTGTGATTGGTATTATGGAGTCTGCCTTCTAAAAGGGCAACTGAATGTGACCCCAATGAGACAATGTTGACATTCTCCAGAACCCACCAAAAATGATTCACGGCTCCAAAATAAAGTTGATGAGTTCTCCCGTCTCCTAAATAAGCTCTCTCAAAGTGTCTCTTTATTGTTCTGAGTTGAGAAGGACATGGGCCAGTTGAGCAGGGCAGGAAAAGCAGACCCAGAAAAGGGGCAGAGAGCTCTAGCAAGTAGGCACTTGGAATGTTAAAGGGGAGAGGGGAGACGAAGCAGTTTATAGAGACAGGGGAAGGAAACCAAATGATGGCTGGTGTTCATGACCCTATCTGACCAGTCCCTCCACCCCTGACATCCATAGATCCTCAAAGACCAAGAAGCAGGCAGACAAAGGATCTTTCATTTGTCTGAGACACTGTGGTGTGGTAGAAAGTCCATTGGCCCTGAGTTCACATCCTGGCTAAGGCACTTACTACCTGTGTGCCCTTGGGCAAATCACTTAATATCCTTGAGCCTCAGTTTCCTCATCTGTAAAATGAGGGGGTTGAACTAGATGGTTCCCAAGATGTATCTTAGTTTTAGATCCATGATTCTGTTATTCTGCTTTGAGAAGCTTTAGATTTGAGGATCCCAAGGTCTCCTCTCAGAGGATTCCAATGGCCTGGCTACAGATGGTATCCAGAAGAGTTGAGAAATGGGGAGGTAGGTCCTCCTACTTAACATCTATACCACGCTATGCCTCAGTGTGACCATAGAGAATACAGGGATTTAAATACATAAACAGAATTCACAAATTCTGACCAGGGAAGTCTAGAAGTTTGGATAAAAGGGAATGGGGTACAAAATGAAAGGGATGGAGGACACAGTGCGAAGGAAGGTGATGTATGCCTCAGACACAAGACATAAGGAGGAGGGGGCAGCGTAAGTGTTGGGAATAGTGGGGAAGGACTGTGGAAGAGATGAGACATGTGACATAACAATCAGCTGTGGGATATGTGTTAGGCACCAGGTGTGAGCCAGAACTCAGGTGGGGCAATTGGGGCATTACACCAGGGAACCAGATTTAGAGGGTGTGCCTGCAGTCCTTCAGCATCATAGAAACAACAAACCTCAGCACCTCCTTTGCAGGGAAAGGGAATTGTTAGAGAGCTCCTGGTGAGGAAGTCCCTTCACCAATTAAGCTTCAAAGTAAAATGTTACAGTCTTAGAGTTACCAGAAAGCAAGCAGTCAGCAAGAAGAACTTGCTAGAACATGGAACATCGAAAGCTACCAAATGGTAACTGAAGTGAGATCCTCCTCTACCCTACCTGGGAACCCCTCCTCCCCCCCCAAAAAAGAAGATGGTATATGAATGTTTTTGGTTTTGGCAGGGCAATGAGGGTTAAGTGACTTGCCCAGGGTCACACAGCTAGTAAGTGTCAAGTGTCTGAGGCCAGATTTGAACTCAGGTCCTCCTGAATCCAGGGTTAGTGCTTTATCCACTGTACCACCTAACTGCCCCCGATGGTATATGAATGTAATAGAATATTTCTGAGTCTTTAGTAATGGCAAGTATGAAGAATACAAAGCAAATATGGGAAGACTTATAGGAAGTGATGTAAGGTGAAGAAATCAGGACCAATGATGTATCTCTGAGTTATAACTATGTAAACAGAGTCTGAGAAATGTTCATCTGGTCCAACCTCATCTGTACAAGGAGGGAACTGAGGTTCAGAGACTTGTCAAAGGCCACACAGTGACTTGGTAGCAAAGTCAGGGCTAAGACCCAACTTTAGGATGCCCAGTCCAGGGACACTCCACCTGCAGTCACAGATCACATCAGCTAATCCGGATTACCCAACAGCCCCAAGGGCATGTGCCTGGTGGACCCCACAAAGGTGGCAGGTGGTAGAGCCGTGAGCAGCAGATACATGTCACAACCTATCTACACACTATGTATTAACAGAAGCCATAGGGTATGAGCTGGGTGCATGCTGAAGCCCCTGGGTCAAGGTAATTCCATTCAACAAGGATTTATTTCAATTTCTATTTTAGCTTCTGCTTCTAGAATATCAGGGCAATTTTCCCTGATAATCTCTTGGAGGATGGTGTCTAAGTTCTTATTTTGGTCATGGTTTTCAGGTAGTCCAGTGATTTTCAAATTATCTCTCCTAGATTTATTTTCCAGGTCAGCTGTTTTTCCAAGGAGATATTTCACATTGCCCTCTATTTTTTCATTCAATTGGATTTGCTTTACCATGTCTTGATTTCTCATAAGGTCACTAGCTTCCATTTGTTCAATCCTAATTCTTAGACAATTATTTTCATCAGACAGCTTTTTTATCTCCTTTTCCATTTGACTTTTCACACTGTTGACTTTTTCTCATGACTCTCCTGCATTGCTCTCATTTCTCTTTCCATTCTTTCCTCCCTCTCTCTACATCTTCCTTCTGTCTCTCCTACTTTCTCTTCAAACTCCCTTTTGAGAGCTTCCATGGCCTGAGACCAGTTCATATTTTTCTTGGAAGCTTTGAATGTAAGTGTCCTGAGGTTGATTTCCTCTTCTGAGGGTGCCCCTTGATCTTCCTCGTTGCTGAAGAAACTTTCTATAGTTCTGAACTTTCTTTGCTTGCTCATCTTTTACTTGACTTTTAGTTCCCCACTGTGGGGCCCTGCTTCTTGGCTACACTACTGTCCCCAGCTTCAGAGGGTCCCAGGTGTTTGGTTTGAAGGAGGGCAGGTTTTTCTCTCACCTGGCCTGTTCTCTGGTCCAAAGATAACCTCAAGCCAACTTGCTAGTTAAGCAGCCAGCAGAGCACTGTGGTGGTTTTTAGCTTCGATGAGCCTGTGCCCCTCCCCCACCTGGGCCTCCTGCCACTCAGGATTTCTTCCTGGTTCCCCACTAGGGTGGGACAGCCAAATTCCTCCCTAGGTCCTGCTGATACCCCTGCATTCCCCCCCCACCCCCCACCCCTGCCAGCCCTCTCACCCGACCACAAGCTCTGTTCCAGAAAACACTGGTGCTGCCGCTGATTCAGAGGCTCATGGGTTAAGTTTTTCTGGTATGGCGTGCTCAAGGTCTCTGTCAGCGCAATCGCAGGGTTGGACTTTACTCGCAGCCCAGCACAGCCCCCTTTAATTTATCTATAGCTGGAAAATAATCTCAGCCCATATTTTTGTTGAGTTTTTCTGCTCCAGGGGTTCTTTTATTGCTGTTTTGGGGGTAATTGTATCAGGAGCTCTGTGCGTTTAATGCCTTTCCTCTGCCCCTCAACAAGGATTTATTAATCACCTACTCTAGAAAGAGGATACAACATGTGGATAGATAAGCACAAAACAGATACTAAGTACAAAGTAACTGACCACTATTGGGAATCAGGGGGAAGAGCAGAAGCCCAGTGAACTGACCTTTGGGGTGATAATACTGGCCACTAAGTCATCATGAGCTGAGACTCCCCTGATCTGAAATGAATGTTCTCCATTCTTGGCCTTTCACTGCTGACCTTTGAACAGACAGAGAGTGGCTTTGTATATAGTTGCTCATTGATGTTCCAGTTCCTTGACCTAAATTCTGGCTCAATGCCTAAGGACCTTGACACAGGCCAAATATCCCTCCCTCAAAAAAACAGAAAACTACTGCAGCCTCAGACAATTCAAGGCGATTAAAAGAAGAAAATCTTTTCAAGTTTTTCTACATAAGCAGAAAGCATAAACAGTATATCTACACTTTGCTAGGATATCTCATCAGCATGGAGAGTCCTTCCCCAAATACAGATTGCAACCCCTCCATACACACTCATTCCCAACATTTCTTTTTCATGTCTTTCCATTCAGCTTCCAGAGAGGATTCATACAAACGTGTTAAGAAAGGCCCTAGGGGCAGCTAGGTGGCCCAGTGGATAGAGCACCAGCCCCGGAGTCAGGAGGACCTGAATTCAAATCTGGCCTCAGACATTTAACACTTACTAGCTGTGTGACCCTAGGCAAGTCACTTAACCCCAATTGCCTCACCCCCCCCCCCCAAAAAAAAGACCCTTCTCCTAATTTAACATGTGGTGGTTGAGGAAAGCCTCAGACTATCCATCCTTGGTCATTCATTCTAAAAACTCACCTTCTCTGCCTCCTAGTCATATACACAATTGGGAGGGACCTCAGGTGTCATTGGGTCCCACCACCCAGACCTGACCCAGCCACCCCTGAAAAATATCCTCAACAACCGGTCATCCAGCCTCTGCTTAGGGACCTCCATGGAGGGAGAGCCCACGACTCCCACGACAGTGAGATAGTTCTAATTGTTAGGAAGTTATTTGTGTGCCTCAAGTCTACACCTCCCTCTCTTCTCCCACCCCCTGTTCTGTCCTATGAGGCCAGACAACAATATGAAACCCTCCCCAGACAACCTAGAGTGACAAATACATTGGACCAAAGGTTTAACAAAGGTATAGGATACCTGAGTCTACTGTGACCTAATGATTATTTTGTAAAAATAATTACACTGTCTTCTCACTCTTGTCTCCTTTTTATACATTAGAGGCACCTAGGTGACACAGGAGACTGAAGTTAGGGAGACAAGTTCAAATCTCCCCTCATATACTTATTAGTGTGATGCTGAGCAAATCACTTAACTTCTATCTGCCTCAGTCTCCTCTTCTGTAAAGTAGGGATAATAACAGCCCCTACTTCCCAGAGTTGTGAAGACAAAATAAGAGACTATAAACCTTTAAAACACAGGCAGCTCATGCTCAAAACAATTCCACCACTTCCACCAACATTATTCTCGTCCAGTCCTTTAGGATTCTTTGTGACCCCATTTGGGGTTTTCTTGGCAAAGATACTGGAATGGTTTGCTATTTCCTTCTCCAGCTCATTTATGGATGAGAAAACCAAGGCAGACAGGGCTAAGTGACTTGCCCAAGATCACAATGACAGTAAGTGTCTGAGGCTAGAACTGAACTAAGGAAGATGAGCCTTCCTGACTTCAAGCCCAGCACTCTGTCTGCTATGCCACCTCACTGCCTTAAGCTAATAATTTAGCAAGAAAGTCCTAGAGAGGTTCCCAAGGCATCTTACCCAGGGCTCTAAAGCCAGGAAGGATCTGAGGCAAGATTGAAACCCTGAATCTTTCAGACTTCAAGTACAGCACTGTGTCCCCTCCACAGCCATGTTTGAGACTCCTAGCCATTTGTTATTTGGAAAGAAATCCATTTTTTCAAGGTTCTTTTCTTTCATTTAATCCAGGACTTCTTAAACATTTGGGGGTCCTGAACCCCTTCAGCAATTACTCTGGTGACACTTCAGGATCCCTTTTCAGAATCATGTTTTTAATTAATTGAAGGAAATATAAAATGTCCATTATAGATGAATGAAAATAAATATCCAAGTTCTCGGACCTCCTGAAATCTATTCCAAAACCCCTCTGGGTCCCCCAGATTAAGAACCCCTGATTTGAATGAGTGTTAACTGTTCTCAGATTCCTTTTCTTTTATTCTTTTCACTTATATTCAGTAAAATCTTTGTGTTTTCTGAATCTGCTCTTAGACTCAACAAGTCCTTATGATATTCTAATGGTAAAATAAAACCATGCAATGGCTCATTTTTATATTTTAATATTGAAATATACATTTTTTAAATGTCAAACCCTTTGGAAATAAAGGAATATAACCATAATTCTGTTTTCCCTTGGGAGTGGGGCAAGGAGAAATGGGAATTGTAATTAAAAAAAAACAAACACCTTCAAACTTTTTAAAAAAGGGATTGTGTGTTGGGGGGGGGGGTGTTCAGACATTGCAAACTAAGAGGGAAAGCTCCTTTGTATCTTGCTCCTCAGAGATCCCAGGAGATTTTAATCCACCTCTGATCTGTGGCTGTGTCCAGGGTTGCCCACTCTCTGTGGCAGGCCAGCCTTGTGCCTAGAGATTGGTCTACACGGCATGATTTTGAGGATCCCTCAAAGACCCCCTATTACCCAAACATATTTCCTTCACTAGCTGCCTTACTGGTATAAAAGGGGCACCCAGAATGCGGTCCTGATGCTCCCACTAGCTGGTGTGTAACCTGGGTTTAATCATGGCCTTGTTCAGTTGTTGGATCACCTGGTTGAGGAGTGGATCAGGGAAACACATGCAAAGAGTTTTTGAAAGTTTAAGGCTGGAAAGGGCCATTATTGACCAACCAAATGACTAGGGATTGGACATCAGGAAAGGCTTCCCAGAAGAGGTGGCAATTGAGTCTAAGAATTCAATAGGGAAGAGAGGGAGGGAAGTCTTTCAGGGCCTAAAGAACAGATTCAGCAGAGGTCCTGAAGGTGAGAAGGTATAAAAACTCCACAGAGTAATATAAAGTGTAGGGAAGTCCTTCAATGCCTGGCTAAAGCATTGAACTTCACTCAGTAGCCACTAGGACCTCAGGATCATAGATTTAGCTAAAGGGACCTTTAAGGTCCAACCCCTCATTTAACAGATACATTTTACATATGAAGAAACTGAGAAGCTCAGTGACTTTTCTTGATTGGTGATAATGTATCCCACTATATCTAGGAGACCCCAACCATGCTTCATTTTACTCCCAGCCATGTTGTCCCCAATCCCCAGCTCTGAGACCATAATCAAGTCAAGTCTGCTATTGATCCTGGAGAGAATGTGTCAGTCTACTCTTCAATGGCTCCCCTATGGCTATCCAAGCAAAACTGCTTCTCCCTGTTCATCACACCCTTAGATGTGTTGTCTCCTCCTGTTGAGAATGCAAGGTCCTTGAGAGAAAACATTATATTTGCTTTTCTAGTTGTAGCCCTTGTGCTTGGTACACAGTAAATGCTTAATAAATGCTTTTTCATTCAATCATTTCTCAAGGTCACACAGATAGATAGTACTAAGTTGCAAAGCCAGGATTTGAACTTTGGTCTTGTGATTGAAAATTGAATGCCCTTCTCACCTGCTTCCCACTAATGAGTCTCAGCTGGTGGCAATATTAAGCCTAAATTCATTTGTATTGGGAGGTCTTTGGGTAGCTGCTTGAAGTGGAATGGAGAAAAGGAGAAAGGGTTTTCCTAAAGCACAAATCTGACCATATCACTTCCTTCAAGAATTTTCTGTGGTTCCCTATTGCCTCCAGGAAAGCAGGATCAAAAGAATATACATGAGGGGGCAGCCAGGTGGTGCAGTAGATAAAGCACCAGCCCTGGATTCAGGAGGACCTGAGTTCAAATCCAGTCTCAGACACTTGACACTTCACTAGCTGTGTGACCCTGGGCAAGTCACTTAACCCTCATAGCCCTGAAAAAAAAAAAAAGAGACATGATATCCCTCTTTCCCTGTTGCCACTGAATCGAGTGGGAGGTGGAGGCTCCCGGGTGTTTTCAAGATTTAGCTTCATCCGTGAACTGCTGCCGTGGCAGAGGAAGGCATTGCTGCTGGAGGTGTAATGGACGTTCACACCACTCTACAAGAAGTGCTGAAGACTGCACTCATCCACCATGGCACAGTTCGTGGAATTTGTGAAGCCGCCAGAGCCTTGGACAAACGCCAAGCCCATCTTTGTGTTCTTGCTTCCAACCAAATTAACTTGCTCAAGGTTGATGACATTGTGAGAACCAGGGCAATGCCCCCACCCCCACCCCCCAGGAGAAAGCATGTGACTAGCATCCAGAAGTTACATCTATTCATAGAACCACCTATAAGTCATGTCAATCAATGCTACCAGCCAATTAGCTTGGAGCTGTGTGTGGGGACCTCGCCAGAGAAGGCCCTCAGGAAGCTAAGACAGAGTCTGCTTCAACCACCTTCATGGCTGTTGGAACAAACTGTTCCCAAGTAGAGAACAGTAAGAAAGACAATTTTTTCCAAGTGGAAGGAAGAGAGAGGGGAGGAGCCAAGATGTTGGAGGAAAGACATTAAATGCACAGAGCTCCTGATACAATTACCCCAAAAACAGCAATAAAAGAACCCCTGGAGCAGAAAAACCCCCCAAAATATGGGCTGAGATTATTTTCCAGCCATAGACAGATTAGAGGGGGCCATGCTGAGCTACCAGTAAAGTCCAACACTGCCATCCGCCAACAGAGACCCCAGGCACAACCGCACCAGAGGAACTTAACCCCCAAGCCTCCGAGTCAGCTGTAGCACCAGCATCTTCTGGAACAGAGCTTGCAGTCGGGTGAAAGGGCTGGAGGGGGGGAAGTGCAGGGGTGTCAGCAGGACCTAGGGAGGAATTCGGCTGTCCCACCCCAGTGAGAAACCAGGAAGAAATCCTGAGCAGCAGGAGGCCCAGGTAGGGGAGGGGTGCAGGCTCGTTGAAGCTAAAAACCACCACAGTGCTCTGCTGGCTAGTTAAATAGCAAGCCAACTTGAATGTAAAAAAATTGTTTTACATGTAATTGGGAAATATTTCATAAAATGAATAAAAAATATATTTTTAAAGTAAAACCAAGCAAGAAGAGAAAGATAAATTCTAATTATGATAATTGAAATATACAAAAACTTGGGCTACCTACTAAGACATACATATGAATTATATTAATATAATGACAAAACTTTCTTTTGTGATTGAAATAATTTACTGAAGAAATAAAAATAGATCTAAATAATTGGAGAAATATTAATTACGCATGGGTAGGCAGAGCCAACATAATAAAAATAATTCTCCTTAAATTAATTTACTTATTCATCGCCATACCAATGAAGCTACTAAAAGATTACTTCATAGAACATAGAAGTTCTAGATGGGGGGCAGGGAGGGAAGTTGAAAGGAAGAGGGTCTATCTGTACCAGATCTCAAACTATACTTCACAGTAATAAACATAGAGGTTAAAACATATAAAGTTCAAAAAACAACAAAAAAATAGAGTTCAATTAGTAAATAACAGATTGGGAATGCAAGGAACAGAAGCAAATGAACCTAGTAGTTTAGCGTTTGATAAACACAATGACCCCAGCAACTGAAGTAAAAAACTTCCTATTTAATAAAAACTGTTGGGAAAACTAGACAGTTGCCTGTCAGAAATCAGGTTTATGTTTAGAACATACCTCACAACATATTCCAAGGTTATCTCCAAATGGATACATGACTTAAAGATAAAAGATCACATCATGAACAAATTAAAAGAACATGAAAGAGACTTCCCTTGAGATTTATGAGAAAAAGTTCAGGACCAAATAAGGCATAGAAATCATAGAATATAAAACAATTTTTAAAAATCAGAATGATCTATTTTACATTTTGTTTTGCTCTCTATATCTTCTTTGGTAGTAAATTCTTCCTCTGTCCATAAATCTAACAGATAGACTATTCCATGTTCTCTTAATTTGCTTACGGTATCACCCTTTATGTGTAAATCATGTACCCATTTTTACCTTATTTTAGTATATGGTGTGAGATATTGGTCTATATCTAGTTTTCCATATATATATATATATATATATATACACAAACATACATATATAACTGTTTCCATATATAACTGTTTTCCAAATAATTTTTGTCAAATAATGAGTTTTTGTTCCAAAAACTTGGATCTTTGGGTTTATCATATACTAGATTACTATAGTCATTTAATATAATTTGTACCTATTCTATTCCACTGATCCACCTCTCTATTTCTTAGCCAGTACCAGAATGGATAAAACAATTTTGATTACATAAAATTGAAAAGTTTTTACGCAAACAAAATTAATGCAGCTAAAATTAGATGGGAAACAGTTAACTAGAAAAAAAATGTTTGCAGTAAGTTAGTCTAATAAAGGTCTCATTTCCAAAATATTTAAGAAACTGATTCAAGTTTTTAAGAACAAGAGCAATTCCCCAATTGATAAACGGTCCAAGGATATGACCAGGCCATTTTCAAAGGAAGAAATCCAAGGACTAACAGCCATATTTTAAAAAATTATCCAAATCACTGATAACTAGGAAAAATGCAAATTAAAGCAATGATGAAGTTCTGCTTCCTACCAATTAGATTGGCAAATCAGGATACAAGATTAGGTAATCTGATTTCTAATTGAAGGAAAGATTAGGGATTTTCCAAGTTGGGAAGGGGGAAATTGAGTTTCAGTCCAGTTGGGAGTGGGTGAGTAGGTTTTGAGGCCTTTCCTTTCCCAGAATTCGGAGATTTTGATTAATTGTACCCAACTGCATTTACAAAACAATAGCTGTCTTACACCACCTAATTTCTCATGGATGATTTTCAGAAAAACAAGATGGAGAATAATACATGTCGCAGCACGAGATGTAGTCAGTGTTCATGAGATAGAGTCGGGTTTGATTCTCTTTATTCCCACAGCAAACCAACTCCATTTTGTAAATGGCCTTCACTCTATCTTGTCATGGTTTATACACATACATCTATGTGCACACACATATAAACACACACAGTGTTGGAACAAATATGCATGTTTGTGCATATATATGTATATGTGTATTTGTATATACGTATATATACATATGTATACATGTGTATATATCTAGCCCTTTCACCATCTTAGAAATAGGAGAGATTGCCCAGCCTTGACAGTCTTGGATCCTGCCTGCCCCTCTCCAGCTAAGCTACTGACTGTGCCCCTCTCCTACTTTCTGCTAAAGTGGTCTAGAATGATCCCAGACAATATCTATCAATAACACTCACAAGCCACATACCATATTCGTGTGTGTGTTTGGACAGCCTATAGTAAAATAATGTTTTTTAAAGATAGTGTCATTTCTAAATTATTTACACTCAGAGTTAAGTCCAGTGTATCCTTCAGTAAGGAGGAAACAACTGAGCTACCTTAGCACCTACTTAAGAGAAGTAACTGATTCAAACAGGGAGCTACCTAATAGCCCCTACTTATAAGCCACTCTGCTAATTCTCCCTTCTATTCAACTGAATCTGTTTTAATTAATCTTGGCATTATTTTCACCGCCATACATTATAACATTGATATGGAGTATAGCAATGCTTCTCAGGGGCAGGTTTTTCTTCAGCTTTATCCCTGACTATGCTGCCATACCCAATGGCCAAAATTGGCAATGGCAGCTCTGGAGATATGGATAGGTAAGGAGATGTGTAGGGTGCTAGGTGGTGCAGTGGATAGAGTACCAGGCCTGGAATCAGAAAGACCTGAGTTAAAATGTGACCTCAGACACTTACTAGCTGTGTGACCCTAAGCAAGTCACCACTCTGTTTGCCTCAGTTTCCTCATCTGTCAAATGAGCTGGAGAAAGAAAGGGCAAATCACTCCAGTATTTTTGCCAAGAAAACTCCAAAGTGGGGCAGCTAGGTGGCACAGTGGATAGAGCACCGACCCTGGAGTCAGGAGTACCTGAGTTCAAATCCGGCCTCAGACACTTAACACTTACTAGCTGTGTGACCCTGGGCAAGTCACCCCCAATTGCCTCACTAAAAAAAAAGAAAAAGAAAAAGAAAACTCCAAAGTGTTGGATACAACAGCTGGATGACAACAATGAAGATGTCTGCAGGGGGGAGGGAACGGAAGCCTCAAGCTAGAAGTGGGAAGAGCAGGGATGGTTTCAGGAAAAAAAAAAGTGGGAAGATTTGTATGAACTGATGCAAAGTGAAGTGAGCAGAACCAGGGGAACATTGTACACAGTTACAGCAATATTGTAACAACGATCAACTGTGAAAGACTTAGCCACTTTGTTCAGGACAGTGATCCACAATTCCAAAAGATTCCTGATGAAAAATGTTATCTCCCTCCAGAGAGACAAATGATGAACTCTGAATGCAGATTAAAGACCTTTTTTTAACTTTATTTTTATGACCTCCCTTTTTTTTGCAACATGAAAAGGGAGCTCATTGCATCCCAAAACAAGCTTCTGAACAGCCGAGAGGATGTGCTCCCCACTATCAAGCTTCACTTGGCCACTCATTGCCCCCAGGTCTGCCCCTTCAGGACAAACAAAATCCAGCAAACCCTCTCCTAATGACAGCCCCTCAAAAACTTGAAGATATCTCTTAAGCCCTTTTCCCCCACCACAATAGGGGAAGCTAGGTGGTAGAGTGGATAGAGCACTGACCCTGGAGTCAAGAGGACCTGAATTCAATTCTAGCCTCAGACACTTAACTAGCTGTGTGACCTTGGGCAAGTCACTTAAACATCCTGAACCATCTCTAGTTGTCCTGATCTATATCTTGCCACTGGACCCAGATGACTCTGGAGAAAAGAATGAGGTTGGTGACCCTGAACAATCCTCCCTCGTTTAAATCCAATTCAGTGCAAGTCATGACATCACCTCAATGTCATGGTGCTCTTCAAGAATAAAGGACGGGGGATGGGGCAGCTAGATGGTGCAGTGGATAGAGCACTGGCCCTGGAGTCAGGAGTACCTGAGTTCAAATCTGGCCTCAGACACTTAACACTTACTAGCTGTGTGACCCTGGGCAAGTCACTTAACTCCAAATGCCTCACTAAAAAAAAAAAAGAAGAATAAAGGATGGGGGCAGCTAGGTGGCACAGTGGATAAAGCACTGGCCTTGGATTCAGAAGTACCTGAGTTCAAATCCGGCCTCAGACACTTGACACTAGCTGTGTGTCCCTGGGCAAGTCACTTAACCCTCATTGCCCTGTTAAAAAAAAAAGTTTAAAAAAAAAAGAATTAAGGACAAACAACTCACCACTACCACCACACACCCCAGTCTTCTCTCCAAGCTCAGCAGCCCCCATTCCTTCAACAGAGCCACATGAAGCATGAACTCAAGGCCCTTCATTCACCCTCCTGTTTGTTCAGAAGAATGCTGTTTGTGGTAGCAAAAAAACTGGAAACATGGATCCCAAGAGATGCCCCAGATGGCATCTGAACCAACAGCGGCATGTGAATGCAATGGAACCATACTGTCAAGTCAGACGCTGCTCAAGTTAACTTAAGACTGGTATGAAAGGAAAGCAGGGAAAATAAGGGGACCCATCTACATCCTTTCCCAGCAGGAACCAACAGCACGATAAAAGCCATTGAGATCACACACAAGGCTTAAGTGCAGTCCTGAGAACTGGCTGAAGAGGAAGAGGGGATCTCTATTCTCAAGAGAGATTGCGGGACGGGGGGCAGCTAGATGGCACAGTGGATAGAACACTGGCCCTGGATTCAGGAGGGCCTGAGTTCAAATCCGGCCTCAGACACTTGACACTTACTAGCTGTGTGACCCTGAGTAAATCACTTTACCCTCATTGCTCTCTGAGAGAGAGAGAGAGAGAGAGAGAGAGAGAGAGAGAGAGAGAGAGAGAGAGAGAGAGAGAGAGAGAGAGAGAGAGAGAGAGAGATGGGGCACAACTACAGGAGGGCAGGCACACACAGGCTAAACCGTTACTGTTGCTGTTGCTCTTGTTAAAGCGTTCTGTTTATAGAAGGAGAGAGGATGCTGGGAAGTGACTGGTGAAAAAATCCATCAGTAAACTTTTTATAAAACAACTCAGTCCATTTACTCCATGTACATTAATGTTGATAACGTACACCCAGACTGCAGTGGGAAAGCACACCACATCTGGAGTCCCTGAGCATGTGTCAAGAACCTTTTTTTTTTTTAAGACCCTCTGAGTTTTGGGCAAGACACATTCCTGTCTCTGTGTTTCAGTTTCCCCATCCACAAAATGAAGAAGTTGAACTAAATCAGTAACAGGAATAGCTGCCCTTCTCGTGGCATTTTAAGGCTTACATCGTGCTTAAGAAACTTTTTGATTCTCACAACCACCCTGGGAGTTGTGAGGCAGTTGCTATTATTAAACCTATCTTCCAAATGGAGAAACTGAGGATCAGAGAAGTCTCCCTGCCCTGGGGCCCCTGGAAAGTGTCCCTTTCAGGTCCATATCTCTACGACCCTTGATCATCCGGAATGAGAGTCAGAAAGACAGACAGAGACAGAGAAAGAGACAGAGAGACAGACAGAGACAGAAAGAGACAGAGAAAGAGAGAGACAGGGAAGCAGAGATAGACAGAGAAACAGAAACGAGAGAGGGGGGCATCTGCACCCCAAGTTAATGCCCCGGTCGCCGGGTCGGGGTGCTGAGCTTGCCTCCTGCCGCCTCGCCTCGCCCTGCCGTGCCCGGCGAGGGGCCGCTGCTGCCCTCTGCCTCTGACTGGCTCACAGGGCGGTGAGTCATCACCCCTCGCGGAGCCAGCCCGGGCTCAGCTGTTCCAGTTCAGGGAGAATGGAATCTGTGGTCTCCTATTGCGCCTGGCGAGGCGCTGGGGAGGAGGAGACTCCGATGCCCGCCCCTCTGGCTCCCCCGGGATAAGGGAGCGCTTCGCTCTCGGAGGCCGAGAAGGCCGGCAGCAGGGCTGGAAGCTGGCATCCCGCTGCGGAGACCCGGATCAGGTCTGTGGGCTCCCCGACACCCCGTCCCCCGGGGACCCCCAGCTGTAGCTGCACTAGATGGGGGTGGAGGGAGCAGAAGAGGAATTGGGGACACCGAGGGGAAGCCAAGCACCGCCAAGGTCGGGAATCCCATTCCGGGAGTCAGGCAGGGTGTTCACGTAGCAGAGACCACGTGGTCCTGGCTCCCAGGGATCCCCAGAATCTGTTTTATCTGAATAACTTTCCGAGCGGTGTCGGGGAGGGGAGATAAATAAAGGACAGGGCAGGATTCCTGTCGACCCTGCGGGAAATTGACTGGAAGGAGGGCGAAATTTGGACTCGAGCAAGCCGGGTTCAAATCTTGTCTCTGCCTCTTCCTCCCTGGGTGACGTGGGCCTGCCCGTCTCTCCTCTCTGGGCCCGTTTATTCTTCTCTAAATGAAGATGTTGAATGATGTGGCTCAGAGTCCATCTCTTGTTACCCTTTGGTCTGCATTTCCTTCTTAGTAAAATGAGGGGTCTTTGGCAGGGATGGGGTGCCTTGGGGTCTAAATCTCTGATTCTGTGATCGCCCAGGGGAGGGTTCCTGTCTATGGCCCCTCCAAAGAGCAAAGGTGTTTGGCCTCCTGGGAACCACAATAAACAATTTAACTTCCTGGAGATCAGTGTTTGGATCCAGCACCTACCCCATTCCCACAGCGGCCCTTTAGCAATCCCTCACTTGGAAAGCTAAGAGTTACTTTTGTGGGTGGGTTCTGTTCAATTCATGGAATGTTTACCTTTCTTAAGCACTGTGCCTGAAGCTGGGGATGCCCAGAAAAAAATGAACCAGTCCCTGCTCCTGGGGAGTTGGCATTGTCCTGGGGAGAGAGGAAAGGGGCACTCAGGATGGGGGCAATCAGGAAACCCCTTTCCCCCAGTCGGAGGGGACACCAAACCTGAGCTCCGAAGGAGGGAGGAGTTCCAAGAGGTGGACCTGGCATTCCAGGCTCAGCAAAGGCATGGAGTTCGGAGACAGAATATTGTGCACAGCAAATAACCCATAGGCCAGCGGGACTGGAACATAGAAGGTGGGAGGGGAAAGAACAAACCAGCCTGCCTAGATAAGCCAGGGTCAGATTGTGAAGGACTCCGACAGCTCCCTCCCCCAAGGTGTGCCTATTCCACTCCAGGTGCAGTTAGGAGCTTGGTGTAGAATGTTGTTAAAGGGAGAGACTCAAAGGGGCGATGCTCTTGTTCTACCTATTAGAATCCCAAGCTTCATTCAGGTACCAGAATCACTGCAGGATAACACTAATCTATATACATTTAGGGGCAGCTAGGTGGCGCAGTGGATAGCGCACCAGCCTAGATTCAGGAGGACCTGAGTTCAAATCCAGCCTCAGACACATAACACTAGCTGTGTGACCCTGGGCAAGTTGCTTAACCCCAATTGCCTCACCAAAAAAAAAAAAAAAATCTATGTACACTTACACACTGCACCCAGATTACGAATGAGAGAGCCTTGAGGGACCAGCATCTAGCACTCAATCAATACTTCACTGAATTAGCCTAGCCCATTGCAGGACTCCAGATGCTTGCTTGTTGGGGGTTCCCCCCTTTTCAAGCACCTTATCAAGGAGCACTGCACATTGTAGGTGCTTAATTAGCATTTATTGAATTCATGGGTTTTGTTTTGTTTTGTTTTTACTGGACAAGGTGATTTCCTGGACATAAATAATTCTGGGTGAGAGAAGTCCCTCCAGCAATGGAAACTGACTTGCCTGTTCTGCTACTTGTAGTCTTAAGAGAGATGGTCAGGGGGCAGCTAGGTGGTGCCGTGGATAAAGCACTGGCCCTAGATTCAGGAGGGCCTGAGTTCAAATGTAACCTCAAACCCTTGACACTAGCTGTGTGACCCTGGGCAAGTCACTTAACCTTCATTTCCCTGCCAAAAAAAAAAAAAGAAAGAAAAGAAAAGAAAGAAGGAAAAAAAAGAGAGAGAGATAGTCAAGGGAGGGTAAGCCACTTGCCAAGCGTGTCAGAGCAAGGATGTGTCAGAGATAGAGCATTCCGGACGGTCCTCATCTTTATCACCTGGGTTGTGGTGGGGAACCTCATAGCAGCACAGAGACTTTGGGTTCCCCATATGGGGTCCTGTAACTGAATGTGGGGGTTGCAAAACATTTGACAACAGTAAAAGGTTCTGTAGACCTATTTTCTATACCTATATACCCCGGCTCCTGTAAAAATTTCTCAGGCAAAAAGGGGTCACAAGTGGAAAAAGTTGAAGAAGCCCTGCTGTAGGGAACCAAAGGCCTTCTGGGAGATGACTCCTGTTATGGGCCCAGGGCACCCCAGAAGTTCTCTGGGGCACATCAAAGAACCTTCTCCTTGAGAAACTAAACCAGAAGACAGACCCGCCTAGAGAAATAAGTGGAACCAGATTGGACTGAGCTAGCTCCCTGACCCCCACCCTTCATTCTAGTCTCCCTCAGCCCTGGGGCGATAAGATTAGGTGTGACTGCTTCCTTTGTGTCCTGAGGAGATGGCTTGAGAGATCTGCAGCCACTCCTTACCCAACACCTCCAGCCACCACCAGTGGGGGAGGGTCCTCCCTCACTCAGGGAACTTTCCACAGTCAGATGGTCACCCCATCAGTCCTCTATAAAAGTACCTGCCTGTCTCCTGCTCAATGAAATTGGTATCTCAGAGCCATACTCTCTGTGCCATGCCTTTCTCCCCATGAGAAGTCTAAGGACTTCTTTCATGGTTTCCCTTCCCTTCCCTTGACCCGAAATAAACTACCATCTTATTCTAACTGCTTTTGTGTGCAAGAGGGTGTAATTCTTTAAAGAGGAATTCCTAAGGACCCCAAACCCCTAACCCTTACCCCATTTTCCCCATGACAACTCCCCTTCACCCACTCCCTTGTCTGGTGCAGGAATTCTCCCACTTTGGTCTTAGGATTTCCTCAAAGTGAAGACACTCCTTCCATCCCCCAAGAGTTTGGCTTATGTGGGTTCTATCTGTCCATATTGAATGTATTATAAAGTGAAAATGTCTTAGAATTATTATGAAAATAGTTACTCATCTCCTAGATCCCCTGCAGGGTCATAATTGAGAAGCGTGGTTCTAGTCCGTTCTGGCCTTACAGTTCCTGATGTATATCATCAACTCCATTTCCTTTCTCCAGGCCTTTGCACAGACTATGCCTCATGCCTAGAACTTACTCCCACCTTACCCCTGAGACCTTTTAGAATTCCTAATACTACCAGCTTCCAATATTTTCAGTATCACCGTATATCTATTTTGCATATTTTGTTGTCATTCAGCCGTTTCAGTTGTATCTGACTCTTTGTGAGCCCATTGGGGGTTTTCTTGGCAAAGATACTGGCATGGTTGGTCATTTCCTTCTCCAGCTCATTTGACAAATAAGGAAAGTGAGGCAAACAGGGTGAAGTGACTTGCCCAGGGTCACACATCTAGTACGTATCTGAGGCCAGATTTAAGTTCAGGAAGATGAGTCTTCCTGACTCCAGGCCTAGCGCTCTATCCACTAAGCCACCCAGCTGCCTTTTTATAAATATGTGTTGTCTCCCCTGGTAAAATGTATTTTGTTTTTGTTTTTGTTTTTATTTTAGTGAGGCAATTGGGGTTAAGTGACTTGCCCAGGGTCACACAGCTAGTAAGTGTTAAGTGTCTGAGGCTGGATTTGAACTCAGATCCTCCCAAATCCAGGGCCAGTGTTCTATCCACTGCGCCACTCAGCTGCCCCCTAAAATGTATTTTTTTTAAGTTGTGGAAACTCCCTCTGCCAATTCAGGTTGGCCCGTTCTCTGCAGCTTAGAACCTCAGAGTCACCTAAAGTCCCAAGGAGCAACATGCCTTACTTAAGGTCACACAGCCAGTCTGTGCATTTGGGAAACATTGTTAGTTCTTACTAATATTGTCATCAAGAGTGATTCACATGCAGATAACTCTTTTTTTTGGGGGGGGGGTGAGGCAATGAGGATTAAGTGACTTGCCAGGGTCATACAGCTAGTAAGTGTCAAGTGTTTGAGGCTGAATTTGAACTCAGGTCATCCTGACTCCAAAGCCAGTACTGTACTCAGTGTATACACTGAGCCACCTAGCTGCCCCCTGCAGATGACTCTTAAAAGTTTGTGTAGAGATGGCAGAGTAACCATAGAGGCTCATTGTTATTGATCTTCTCTGTGTCACCTTTTTCAGTATAAGTAAGGTCTGAGATCTGTGCTTTTGGCATCTCTCCCTCTTTTGTATATCTTGGATGTGGGGTGTTCATGGAGCACTAGCATCTCTAGTGTGAGGGCTTGCCTCAAGCTCTTTTCAGGGCTGCTCATCCACCTTTGGAGTCTACCTCACACTCAACTGTCCCTTGTGGCTCCAAGAAGCTGTAGCATGCACAGTGGCCACGTCCTGGTAAACTGTCTTGGCAAATGGACTAAACCAGGTGGAGAGTAACCAACTGGCAGTAAGTTAGAGGAATGTCAACACCAAGCATGGGAAGACTTTTCCCAGCATATTGGGAGGATGAGAACAATGTGTTCCAATGGCCATGAAGGCAGCTGAAACAGGGGCTGTGGAGCACTTAGAGCTTAGTCAGGCATCCAAGATACCGAGGTCATTCACTGCATCCTGGCCCACCCCAGCTGTCCTGACCTTTGTCATGCCACTGGACTTTGATGACCCTGAAAGAGAGAGTGAGGCTGATAACTTTGTGCAGCTCTACCTCACTTAAATCCAATTCAGGCACAAGTCAAGACATCATCCAGTGATGTCATTGCCCCTCTTTGAAAACAAAGGACAAACAATAAGCTCCTTGAGAGGAGGACCAGTCTTTTGACCCTTTTTGTACCTCCAATGCTTACTTAGCACAGTGCCTGACACATAGTAGGTGCTTAATAAATGCTTCTTGATTTGACTAACAGTCCCAACTCTATAGATGAGGAAACTGAATCTCAGACAGGCTGAGTTGCCCATAGTCAACAGCTAGTGTCAAAGGTCAGGTCTAGACTCCAAGTCCAGCATACAGATCTCTACACTATGCTGCCTTTCAAGGGACTTCATGCGGACTTAGAATCAGGAGGATCTGGGTTCAAATCTTGCCTCAGTGACTTGCCAACCCCATGGTCCTGGACAAATAACTGAGCTTCTTTGGACCCCCAGCTCCTCATCTGTAAGGTCTTCAAGGCATCCTCCAGCTTCAAATTGACAATCCTGTGATGAGATCATCCCTGTCATTTTTAGTACTGCTTTCATTGCCTTTCTTTGTGGTTGATTTGTCTTAGAAACCAAATATAAATTGTATACCAGCTGTACAAATCAGTGTCCCTACGTGGGCAGGGAATGATTGGAGAGATGCTGGGTGGAGCTTTGGCCCCAGGCAGTGGCTTTTCCCCAGGTTCCATCAGTGACCAGGTTATCCTTGGGTCAGTCCTGCTCTGACACTTCTCCAGATGTCAAAAGGCACCAGCTACTCTTTACTATCCCCTCTTGCCTTACCACTAGGCTTACTCCTCCTCTGTAGGGGTAGAGCAGCTGTGGAGGGTAAGCTTAGGGCACGGAGGCAAGCCAGAGCTGACTAGGTACATTAGGCCCTTTCTTTTGCAGAAGGCTGGGACCAAAAACCTCTCAAAATGGCCAACCAGATCTACAGCACGACACCTAGGAGTACCTGGAACAAAAGGGTGAATCCTGACCTGGACATTGAGAGGCAGAACAAATCATTCAATGTTGAGAGACTGACAAACATCCTAGATGGCGGTGCAGAATTTACCCAGAAACGGAGACAAGTTGGTGAGACTACCTTTTTATCTTCTCCTTTCACTTCTCCTTTGCCCAAAAATACCCTACGCCAAATTTCCTAACTGAAGATTAATGCTGTCCAGGCAGTCCATGATTCAAAAGAACCTCTATTAAAATACAGACATTTCTAGGAATGCAATGTTATAGAAGGCAATGTGATGTGATCACAACAATAATAATTCAGAAATGGTGCTTTGAGGTTTAAAAAAGCCCTTTTACATACCTCACCCCTTTTGATCTTCACAATAAGCCTGTAATCCTCATACTTTCCATTTTACATGTGGGGAAACTAAAGTTCAAGAAAGGTGAAGCAATTTGCCAATAATCACAAAGGTAGCAAGTGTCAGTCAAAATTTGAAGACAGGACCTTTGACTCCAAATCCGGCCTTCTTTCCCACAGGCATGCAGAGCATGGGATGCATGGACCCTTAAGGGAAAAAGCCACATCTATTCACTTTCCAGTCTGTCATGTGAATACCACCTCCTAGCAGAGAGCAGAATGAGAGAACCTGGCTCCTCTCAAATATATCAAGTAGAGACACCCCCCAAAAAAAGTTTATTCTATTTCAAATGAACCTCCAGTTCCCCTGTAAAAAAAGCAGGTTTAATTATGATTTTGGATAAGGTGACAGTTTTTAAAAAATACTGTCAAGTGAGACACAATCAGGGAAACTATAATATAAAAGTACCATACATAATGAAACAATATATACAAATTTATATATACATATATACATATGTATATATATATATACACCAAATAATATAATATTCAGATACTTAAAGAAAAAGCTAAATGAAAAGCAAAAGACCTATATAGTAAGATAGGTGATTTGAACCTAATACTTTCAGATTTTGACAAATCAAAAATTAAGATAACTAAGCAGAATGTTGGAAATCAGATTTGATAAATTTGTGGTAATTACTGATAGGAATTTTAAAGAATAGATTTTGTTTTTCTTCATTGCTTGATACTTTTATGAAAACTAACCATGTGATGTTCTGGGGTGTAAATAATTCATAAGTCCTTTACAGAACATAATGTATTAAAAATTGGGATTAATGAGGGAAATGAACAAAAGATACATATCTAAATAAAGATTATACTAAACAGTGAGTGGTGGGGCAGATAGGTGGCACAGTGGACAAAGCATTGACCCTGGATTCAGGAGGACCTGAGTTCAAATCTGGCCTCAGACACTTGACACTAGCTGTGTGACCCCGGGCAAGTCACTTAATCCTCATTGCCCTGCAAAAAACAAACAAACAAAAACCAGTGAGTGGTTCAAGGAAAAATAATAAAAATAAGAAATAACTAAAGAGAATGAATGAAATGGTGAAATGATATCACAAAATATATGGTATACAACTAAGCATGGAAAGAAGCCAGAAATAGAAAGGTCATAATGACTAGTAAATACTATGCAGGGTGCCTTCCCCATGCACTCATAATCCAATACCCTGTTTTTGCCACAAGGATTCAAAGCTTTATGGTGGAACAATTTTAACCTTTATCTAGAGTCTACTTTTGACTTAATTTTTGGATTTTCTCCTTTTTCTCCAACAAAACAAACACTTCCCAACAAACAACCAAATAAACCCCACTCCAAAGTACATTCCCTGAAAATTTAAGCAAAACCACCAAAAGCATAATTGTAATGAAATTATATACTATTTTCTACTTCCGTAGTTGACCAATTTTAGCAGAAAAGATAGATGTTTTAACTTTGATACTATGGCACCAATATAAATTTGAGTTTTCTTTTCCCTTGGTGTTGACTTTATTTAGATTGACGTAGACATTGTGTATAGTGTTCTCTTGGTTCTGCTTTCTTCACTCTGTATCACTTCATGTAAGTATTCCCATGTTTCTCTAATTTCTTCATGTTCATCATTCCTTTCAGCTCAATGATATTCCATTGTATTAATATTCAAAGTCTACATCTCTAATCATCACAAGAGTGTAACAAAATAACAGTAATACTGCTTTAATTAAGAACTGAAAGACCTAAAGGGCTTGGGGTGGGAAGTTAAAAAGGAGATAAGTAATAATTTTATTATGAATATTACAGATAAAGAACACAAGGGGGAAAAAGGGCAAAGAGGGTAAAGTGGAAAGGAGGGTGGATCCCAAAGAGATACTCATATCTCAAATGCGAGGAAGGGCGGGGAAGTTAGGTTTGTGTAAGACTTAGTTAATAGCATAAAATTTAGGAACTATGATGAGTATAGTGTGTGGATGGGAGAGTGTTAAAGTTATGACAAGATAAAAAGTAGTAGTAAAATGAAGACAATTGCATTCCCTTCTGACAAAATGAATAATTTAGCAAATTATAGTAAGAGTTAGATAAAAGATCTTTGCTATAACCATCTCTAACTGACATCTGATATTGAGGCAGAATGGATACAAGTTTATAAGAATAAAAATCATTAGTGGTCAAAGGATATATAAACAGGCATTCTCCAAACACAGAAACATAGATTTTCAGTAACCATCTAAAAAACTATTCAAACAAACAATCATAAAAATGCACATTAAAAGAATTCTAGGGGTGGCTAAGTGGCGCAGTGGATAAAGCACCGGCCCTGGATTCAGGAGGACCTGAGTTCAAATCCGGCCTCAGACACTTGACACTTACTAGCTGTGTGACCCTGGGCAAGTCACTTAATCCTCATTGCCCCGCCAAAAAAAAAAAAAAAGGACTCTAGATACTACCTTACATTAAGCTGACAAATAATTTAAGTATTATAAAGTTGAAGGCTGATAAAGCTAAAAAAAAAAAAATAGGTACATTGTGACTCTCCTACTGTGGCTGTGAATTGATGCAATCTTTTCTGAAAACAACATATGATAAGGGTTGCAAAAGTGTTAAAGCTCTTTGACCTCATAAGACTACTCCTAGATGTTATTGGTAAGATTATTATACAAAGTTAATAAGATAATTATACAAAAACTGTTCCTAGCAATAATGCTTGTAATAGCAAAAAAAGAAAATAAGAAAGAAAGAAAAGGAAATGACCCAAATGTCCAGTGATTGATTACAGATCATAAGAGACTACGATTTGCCATCTAGTCCAACCTCCCTCATTTTAGAGATGAGAACAGAGAAGCTTTGGTTACACAAATGGTCAATGGCAAAGCTGTGATCTGAAGTCAGGTGCCTTAGCTTCTACTAATCCTGACTGCTATCTTTATATTTCACCACATGCCTGGAAAATGGCCAAACAGATTGTGGCATGTGAATCTAATAGGATATTTCCGTCTTTGGACATATGTATAAAGTATACAAAGTATACAAAAAGTATACAAAGTATACAAAAAATAGGGGAAACTACTACGAAGTGACATATGATGAAAAAACTAGATGCAGAGCAATAATGTATTCATAAATTACAACTCTGTTAGCCACAATAATAAATTTTAAAACCACAATTGGGGCAGCTAAGTGGCACTATAGTGTACAGAGCACAGAGCCTAGAGTCAGAAAGACTGAGCTTCTAAAGCCAAATTTGAACTCGGGTCCTCCTAAGGTTCAGGGGCTATTGCTCTATGCACTGTGCCACCTAGCTGTTCCTAATATGTACATTTTAAAGCTACAAATGACAAAGAGTTCTGCCTGCAAGTGAGAAGCAACAGGGTACAGCAATTAGAGGGCCAGCCTTAGCATCAAAAAACCTGGGCTTCAAGAACTTCTATGGTTTCATTACAATCTTAAAAAAAATTCTATATGCCTCTGAACATGTTTGTTAATGGTTACTAAGTTTATGATCAATGAAATGCTTTCAATGAATAAATATTTAAAGTACATAGGTGCAGTGGAAAGAACAGTGAATTGGAAGTCTGATGAATCAGTAACCAATCCACAATTATTTATTAAGTGCTTGCTTGGTGGCAGGAGCTGTGCTAGGTGCTGGGCACACAAAGTTAAAAAAAAAAAAAAGGACATGTATACAAGGAACAGGAAAAAGGGTGAGCTTGGTTGGATAGTAGAGGGTGGGAAAGGCCGTAATATATCACAGGACTGGAAGCAATACAAGGTTTTTAATGCCAGATGGTATCATTTGCATTTGACTCTAGCAACAATTAGGAGCCACTTGAATCAATTAATCACTGAACATTTATTCAGTACCTACTATGTGCCAGGCACTATGCTAAGCACTTGGGTTTATTGAGTAGCAGAGCACACCTGTGCTCTAAGAAAACTGCTATTGCAGGATGAATTGGAGCAAATAGAAAACCTGGGTGTGAACCCCAAAGCTGCTCTTGGCCTTGGGACATACAGTTCTGGGCAAGTGACTACCTTTGTGAGCCTTGGGTTCCTTATTAAAATGAGGGATTAGGATGCCTACCCTCATGTGTACCTTCCAGGGCACGTGATGAGGATACAATGAGAGAAGAGCATCCTTTTGGAACAAGCGATTCAGGAGATGCACGGGAAATCACTGCAAGGTATAGAGGAGTCATTTGCTGACTGATCTCTTGTCTCTGTTTGGCAGAGAGCATCATTTACAGCGATCCCATATTCATCCTGAAGAACATTTATTTCATGAGCCAGAACCAGCGCTATGAAGCTGCCGTTCAGAAGAGTGTTCATTGCAAGAAGCTGATGAAGCAAAGAGGCTGGAAGGAAGATGGTGTTGAAAAAAAGTATATATACAGGTGATGGTCGTGGGGCAGCCTCTGAAGCTGGCTGTCTTGTGAAGCCACCTGCTTCACAAGACCCCCAAACCCAGCAGCCCAAAGCTAAGATTTTGGCAAGAGCATCAGTGGAGTGTGATGAAATCAGATGATATTGATAAAGGGCTTGGCTCAGCCCCTGACACAAGTAAGGGCTTCAATGCTCATTCCCTTGATCCTGAGACAGTTAGTGAGTGCTGAGTGCCTCTGAGCCTGTCTGCACCCACCCCCACCCCCACCGTGGTTTCACATGCCCACCTTGTGCCCAACCCCTGATGTGCATGTTTGTATCTTCCAGGGCCCTTGCAGGAGACATGACTTTTGTCATACACTCAGTCTTCCAAGAAGCCCTCAAGAGCCTGGGTTCAGATGAACAAATCAAGAAGTGGGGCCCCCTGACAGAGGACTTCCAGATCATTGCAACCTACGCTCAGACAGAAATGGGACATGGTAAGACCCAGAAGGTGGTCGGCTGTGTAATTTGGAGGATACAAACCACAGCCTTGGCCCAGAGCTGTTGCCAGGTACCAACTTTGGGGGAGTCCTGAGAAGCAACCCAGAAGTCAGAGATGAGGCCATCTCACTTCCAAGGTTGCCTGATCCAAACAGGGCTACTTATAGACCATTAATAGAGACAGCTAAGGAGCTGTAAATATTACATTCACATTGACTCTCCCCTTCTTAAACTCATTTGCTAAGGACCAAGAGAGGGTCTATTCTCCTTGGAGATTCAGTCTGCATGGTGACAAATGGGAAGGGCAAAGGAGAGCACACCCAGTCCCTAGCTGGAACTCTGAGGAGCAGTGGGCTTGCCCAACAATAACCCCTTTAATACAAGTAGAGTAACTTTACTCATTGATGGTTCGGTTTCCTTGGCTCCAAGGGACATACCTTCAAGGTCTTGAGACAACAGCCACCTATGATGCTTCCACCCAAGAGTTTGTGCTAAACACTCCAACGTTATCAGCAACCAAGTGGTGGCCCGGAGATTGTGAGTATTCAGCCCTTCACCCCTACCCCTTGTGCCCCAGATCCTTCTTCCCTTTTCCAGGCCTCACCTTGCCCATCTCTCAAGCTCATTAACTGGCCTCTCAAGTCCCTTCCAGCCCTATCATGATGCTCTGCCCAAGGTTATACAGGGTTAGCCACTGAGATGGCCCCAGAACCCAGGTGTCCTGGCTCCTGGCTCCCTGCACTCCCTATTCTGGCATGAAGCCTCCACACCTTAGGTAATTTTCTTTCTTTCTTTCTTTCTTTCTTTCTTTCTTTCTTTCTTTCTTTCTTTCTTTCTTTCTTTCTTTCTTTCTTTCTTTCTTTCTTTCTTTCTTTCTTCCTTCCTTCCTTCCTTCCTTCCTTCCTTCCTTTCTTTCTTTTAACGGGGCAGTGAGGGTTAAGTGACTTGCCCAGGGTCACACAGCTAGTAAGTGTCAAGTGTCTGAGATCATATTAGAACTCAGGTCCTCCTGAATCCAGGGCCGGTGCTCTATCCACTGCGCCACCTAGCTGCCTCCACCTTAGGCAATTTTTAAAAAACATTCTTATCATAAGCCAAACTATCACTTCTGTGCTATTATAGTAAAGAACCATCCGGGAGTCAGAGCAAGAGTGAGCTTATCACCCACTGGTGTAGAGGATATCGAGGCCCCACAGAGGATAGAAGAACGGAAGAAGATGATTCCCCTATCCAGATGTGAGGACGCAGGCTCTACTCTCAAACAGAGGGCCTTGGAGTGTTGCCAACTCACTTGATCGAGCAGTAATTAAGTGGCCCTGTCCTTGAAGACCTTCCATTCTATCAAGGGACATTTATAAGTGCCACCCCATGAACATGGATGTCACTGAGATCTGCTGCTGACCAGGAATCCCTGCTGTCCTTTCCTCTCTACCCTCTTTCTCTCTGGATATTTTATCAGCCACATAATCAGCTAATATTACAACAAGCCCCCCCCCTTTTTTAAAGCCCAGCAGTGAAATAATCTCTTTAGGTTTCCTTCTCTGCAGTTTATATCAAACAAAAAGTTAGGAGACCAATTAAAATGACTGAGGCCCCAGTTAGGAAAATTCCCAACATTTAGGCAGAGATTTGGCTCTCAGACTTAATTTAAATTCGTGTTTATCTCTAGTTATCCTCTAGCCTCTTTATGGTTGAAACAAAAATTCAGGTGACTGACAATGTTTGGGGAAAGCAGCAAGCTGAGTGTGTGACAGGCAGTGTCTGTTAAAATGCAGGCGGTGGCAGGAGAAGCTGGGGGGACGCCGCCTTTTCCAGGAGCTCTGCTCGGTCCTCGAGAGGCTGGTCCAGCCGGCCACTTCAGCTCCAAGAAGCCTGTGGGCTCGGCGGTCCTCAGTCTCCTTCCTCTGCCACAGCCCAGCCCATGTTTTCTTCCTGTTCTTTCTATTTTTGTCTGTTGTCCCTGGGCTTTGGATTCTTTGCAGTTCAGATCTCGGGGCCCTTTCTCTCCGCTGACAGACCCTCAACACCCCAATTCCAATCTAGCTCCTGGGCTTTATACAGGTGCCCCAGGGGGTAACCAAGTCTCTTTTACTGATCTGAACACATTTCTCCTGTGGCTCAGACCCAGCAGTCCTCACTCCTGTTGAACCGATCATGGATTTTTCATATTTTGCCTAAAGCCTCTGACAACTGATTGATGCAGACAGGTGTTTAGGCCCTTTCACACCAAGTTTGCACCTCGATGAGCTCCTTGAGAAGTCTGAACTCTTGGTAATAGTCAAGGGCAGGGAATGGAACAGTCTCCTCCAAGACTTACTCCCCCAAAATACATAAGTACAAGGTTTATCATTCCAAACAGGTCATCAGCAATCATAGACATGCTACCAAGGTAGAATGGAAGTTCTTACCTGTGGACACTAGGTGGCAGACTTCCCCATGCTTTCCAAGGGGACCAGAAGTTGGCCACGGTAAAGGGTCTTAAATAGAATACTTACCTCTTTTTTCCTTTTTTCTTTTCTTTTCTTTCTTTTTTCTTTTTTCTTTTTTTTGATGAGGTAATTGGGTTTAAGGGACTTGCCCAGGGTCACACAGCTAGTAAGTGTCCGAGGCCAGATTTGAACTCAGGTCTGCCTGACTCCAGGGCCAGTGCTCTATCCACTGTGATCCCATCAATGGAAGAACTTCCCCATCCATGCAGAATGCAACTCATCTGCCCTTCCCATCCCCACCATCTCCTGTGGCGGATTTACAGACCCCACCTTCAAGGCGTTTTGTATTTCGTGGTACTTTTGCCCTTCCTGTGTTAATTATGCCTTGACCAAATCACCAATTTAAAGCCAGATGGGAACTCAGCCCCCTCCCACACACCCCCTTTTAACTTCCCCACTTGGGTGGGCAGCCCCTCCATCCCTCCAATCACCCAGTTTCCCAATCCCACACACCCAAAAAGTTGCCAAATCTTAATCAATGTTTGCAGAGCACTTTACAAATATTTCATTGAACCCTCCCGATCCTACCCTGGATGGTAGGGACTATTATTATTCTACAGTTGAGAGGCTGTGACTTGCCCAGGGTCACCCAGTGAGAGAGCATCTGAGGAGGATTCGAACACAGGCCTGACTCGAGTCTGGAGTAGAATCTTCCCCACTCCCAAGGCCGCCACCCTCGTTCAGAAGTAAAGGGACTGGGGCAGCGAGATGGCGCAGTGGATAGAGCACCGGCCCCGGATTCAGGAGGACCTGAGTTCAAATCCGACCTCAGACATTTGACACTTACTAGCTGTGTGACCCTGGACAAGTCACTTAACCCCAATTGCCTCACCAAAAAAAGAAAAAGAAGAAGTAAAGGGACTTTATGAGGTCACCCAGACAAAACATAGCTGGGGATTCAAGCCCAAGGCATCCAACTCCCAAACCAGCTTTTCCCAAGATACCCTAAGTGTTTGTGGGCTAATCCCTGAAAGGTGTTAAACATTCCAAGGGTGTGAGATGACGGGACAAATGTTTAGAAGTGGGAAATCAAAACCCAAGTTTGGGCTACACACTTCGTAAGACGAGACCATGAAGGGGAAGTACTATGAAGAAGCAGCATATGAATTCAGCTTAGGAAGAATTTTAAATGCCAGGCTTCAAGTCTGCATGTTAGCCTCCTGGCAATAGGGAGCCACTGATGATTCTCAAGGAGGGGAGTGGTGAGTTCTGACCTGTACCTTAAGAAAATAATGTTGGCATGTAAAAAAGAAAAAAAGAAAACAATGTTGGCAGCTATGCAGAGGATGGCTTGAAGATGGAAGAGACAAATGGGAACCCTTAGGCCAATAGCGGCTATTCTTCCTTATAGAAAACAACTTCTGGGGGCAGCTAGGTGGTGCAGTGGATAAAGTATCAGCCCTGGATTCAGGAGGACCTGAGTTCAAATCCGGCCTCAGACACTGGACAGTTGCTAGCTGTGTTGCCCTGGGCAAGTCACTTAACCCCAATTGCCTCACAAAAAAAGGAGGAACAGCTATGGTGCACTTTTAAAATGTGTATTACCAGCCTTTTTAAAAGCCTTCAGGTACTCCCCGTTGTATTTTGGATTAGAATCAGAGAGTGAGTATGATAATAGCACTTTACTCATGCATATTTCACCAGAAGAAGATGGCAAATCTGAACTTTTGATATAGCAACATTCCACAGATAATAGGTTTGTAGCTGGGCGTGGCCCCACTTCCCTTCTTCATTCTCCTAACTCAGGCTTCTGACCTCATTATGCAGCTGAAACTGTTCTTTCCAAAATTACCAACAGTCTCTTCATTTACAGCCTCTTGGCTTTTCTCAGTCGTCCTCCTCCTCCTCCTTGAACTTTGCGAGTCCTTTGACACTGCAGATCACCCCTCTTCTCCTGGAACTCTCTTCTCTCTAGGTTTTAATTTCTGCCGGATTTCCTCCTGCCTGTGTGACCAGGACTCATCACCTTTGCTGGATCTTCCCCCTGTGGCACGCCTACAAAGGCTCTGTCCTGGGCCTCTTCTCTCCTTGCTCCATGAGGTGTTGCCTCTTCCCCTTCATCAGCCCCCAGGGCTTTGATGATCCGTGTCTGTAATCTACCTGGCCAGCCCCCAGCCTCGCCTTCTCACCTGCCTGTTAGACATCTTGAACTAGATGTCCTACAGACAGCCTATGATCCACAGGTCCAAAGTGAACCTCTTATCTTTTTTGCAACAAACAGACCAACAACCCTCCCTCTCCTTAACTTCCCTTTTGTTTTCAAAGGCACCAGCATCCTCCATCCTCTGTGCAGTCTCCCAACCTAGGAGTCACCCTGGGCTCCTCCTTATTTCCCCCCCTCCACATCCAAAGGGTCACCAAAGCCTGTGGATTCTGTCTTCGTATCTCTGGAATACGCCCCCCTCTCTCTCCTGACATAGCCCCCACCCAGCTGCAGACCCTCACCATCTCACCCTGGGCTATGGCAACAGCAGCTGGGGTGGGAGGCTCTCCCCGCTCCAGTCCATCTTCCACTCAGTTGTCAAGCTGATCTTCTGAAAATTCAGGTCTGCGTCCATCATCTCCCAATTTGATCATTGCAGTGGTCCTCTCTGACCCCCAGATTCCAATATAAAATCTTCAGACCCAATCTTCCCTCCCCTTCCAGTCTCCTCACACCTGACTCCCCGACACAGCCTCATGATCCAGGGTGTCGGCCTCCAGGCTGCTCTCAGATCACACACATTTTCACTGTCCATCCCACGTGGCTAGACTGTGTCCTTCCTCGTCAGTCCCTCCTGACTTCCCTGGCTTCCCTGGGGTCCCACCTCTAGCCAGACATCCCTCTCTAACTATTTTGCCTTCTTTCTGAGACCACCCTTCCGTCGGCACGTAGCTGTTGGCGTGTTGTCTCCCCATTAGACCGTGAGCACCCTAGGGGCAGGACTAGACTCTGGGACTCATTTTTTCCCCATCCTACAGTGGGCAGAACAGCTACCCATGCCCTGGTACTGGCCCAGCTGCACTGCTCAGGAAGGCGGCATGGTATGCATGGCTTCCTCGTGCCCATCCGGAGCCTTCGAGACCACTCCCCTCTGCCAGGTAATGCCCAGGGGTCTGAGCCGCTGCCCTGTCTTTTTCTGAGGTCATCCAGGCCAGGGGAGCCAGCGACATTGGCCAGTCACCCAGTGACGAGGCTCCCTCAGGTGGAGTGGGGAGGAAAGTGGGGGACATGGGTAGAAGCCCTCATGCCAAGGGCTGTTCATGTCTTCTATCCTCTCTTGCTCTTTTTCAGGAATAACCGTAGGGGATATTGGGCCCAAAATGGATTTTAACCAAATAGACAATGGCTTCCTCCAGTTAGATCACGTGCGGATTCCCAGGGAAAACATGCTGAGCCGTTTCGCCCAGGTAAAAAGTTGTGAGGCCTAAAGGCCAGGCTGCTTGCAATCTTCACCTTTCCACACTGATTTTGAGCAGACACATTAGAGCATTGGGAGGAAACACCTTCAAATCCGAGGTTTGAAGGAAAGTCTTTAATGGACTGGCATTTATTAAGCCCCTACTGTATGCTGGGCACTGGCCTAGGTGCTGGGGATACAAAGTAAAAAATGAAAAGGTCCAGGGGCAGCTAGGTGGTGCAGTGGATAAAGCACCGGCCCTGGATTCAGGAGGACCTGAGTTCAAATCCGGCCTCAGACACTTGACACTTACTAGCTGTGTGACCCTGGGCAAGTCACTTAACCCCATTGCCCTACAAAACAAAACAAAACAAAACAAAAAAACAAAAACAAAAATGAAAAGGTCCTTGCACTCTATTAGGAATGAAGTGCTCCGTGCAATATTTCTACTAGCCTCAAACCTCCATCCCTCTCATGGCTATTTCCAAAAATCAAGTCACCCTTCTGAGGGATGGAGAGCTCAACAGAGTAGGTGCTCAAGAGGGACCTCTTGAGGTGGCCTTGTCTCTAGCATCTAGCACTGTGCTGGGCACACAGTAGGCCCATTATGAATGCTTGTTGACTTTCTTTCAGAGCCTGTAGGATGGTCGCATTACTGAGGGATAGCAATCACTTGTAAGCATAAGTGGGATGTGTTTGCTTATTCAAAAAAAATAAGCTTTCTGCTCTATATCCACAAAACCAAGAGCCCTGCATCCAAATTCTGGCTCTGCTCCCTACGGCCTGTGTGACTTTGGGCAAGTCCCTGGACATCCCTGAGCCTCCATGTAATCCATAAAATACAGACACTGGGCTGGTTGTTCTTTGCGATCCTAACCCTGTAACCCTAGAAAAGAAGAAATATGAGGCAAAGGGGGGTGAGCACTTTGGTGTCACCACTGACCTCAGGCTCATTACCATTCTAATATCCCCAGATTCTGCAGGGATGAGGAAGGGGGCCAGCCCTCCCCCCATTCTTCCTCTCTCTCAACCAAACTCTCCAATACTGCCCAGCTCCGAAGCACTGGGGGCTTCCTGGCGTGAGCACCCTGGGCCACTCGTCCCCTCTGTCTCACACCCAGGTTTTACCCGATGGCACCTACGTGAAGCAGGGCACACCCCAAAGCAATTACCTCGCCATGATCGTGACCAGGATCCATCTGCTGTCCAGCGAGTTCATCCCTGCCCTGATGAAGGCGTGCACCATTGCCACCCGCTACTCAGTCGTCCGGCACCAGTCCAAGATCAAGCCCAGGTATGTGGGGGGCCGGTGCCCGTCCTCTCTCCAGTCCTGTAGCACATCTTCATTTTCCCTGCCTCCAGGAGCTGGCTGTAAACAGGACGGTCACAGAATTCTAGATCTCAACTGGTCAGAGGCTTTCTAGTCCACTTTACAATTGAGGAAACTGAGGAGGCAGAGGGTGGATAAGTGACTTGCTCAGTTCACACAGGATGTTAAAGGTTGAGGCAGGATTTGAACTCAGGTCCTCTGACTCCAAACAAGTGTTCTTTATTTCCATTGTTACACAATAACTCCCTTATCAGAATCTGCTCAGACTGGGCCATATAGGGAATTACTACACATCTAGACCTCCCCTCACCTGTCACATAGATTCTGTTGGTAGAACTGAGCTCTCCTATAGAATAGGACAGGGGGCCAGGAAGGGGTGTCTGCCTATGCCAGACTGCCAAACAGATCATCATTCTGTTTTTCAGTCAGTCACCCCTGCCTCTTCTCACCTTCCATGGGAACATGTGAATGATCATGCAATCAACAAGCATTTATTAGGCACCTGCTATGTGCCAGGCACCTTGTTAGTGGCTGGGAATAAGCCCCTGCAAGAATTAAACAGGTTGGGGGCAGCTAGGTGGTACAGTGGATAAAGCACTGGCCCTGGATTCAGGAGGACCTGAGTTCAAATCCAGCCTCAGACACTTGACACTTACTAGCTGTGTGACCCTGGGCAAGTCACTTAACCCCCATTGCTCTGGAAAAAAAAAAAGACACTATACAAGAATTAAACAGGTTTATGAGCCAGATGGAGTAGAGCCATGCCCCTTATCCTAAAGCAGTGAATTTAGGGAGCTGGAGGGAAAGAGGGAAAAGGTGTAGCTGGGGGTTGGAAGATTAAGTGGTGGTCAACCCCTTGCAGCTTCCCACCTACCCACCCCCAAGTGTCCCAAGGGCATCTCCAAGCCTGGGTTCAGTCCCTGAGCAAATTGGACTCACCCTTCCCTGCTTTCTTCTTCTCTGGTTCATGGAAGCCTCTTCCTCTGGTCTTACCTTTTAGAGCAAAGAGTGAGGGCAGAATAAGAGAAGAGAAGGAAAAATCTCCTTCCCCAAAGCTGGGGGACAGGGGAGGGTACGATAATGTCCTGAGGTTTAGTGGACGCTCCACATTCCAGGCCCTTTCACACAGCTAGGTGGTGGGTCCCCTCCTGAGAAACAATCTTCTCCCACTGTGAGTGGAGGGGATGCCAAGCTGTTCTGTGGTGCACTAACTAGCCAGCCCACTAACTGCTGAATTTTGTTTAAGGGCCTGAGCATCCCTTAAATGGGTTTCACATGAAGAACATGCTCTGGGATGGGTGGGGGAGGGAGGGAACATCAACGCCTTTAAGATTTAAATGCCGTTTCTCATCTAATTGATCTGAATCTGTGTTCCTCCAGCTGTACTAACTGGCAGGAAGGAAGAAGCATGCCACAAACAAATGGTGCCCAAGAGACTGATGGAGCCACCATTTTGGCCAGGCAACCCAGATGCTTCTTCCCCTCATAATCTGCTGCTTCCTCTGAGCAGTTCTGCTCAGGTCAGCAGTTTTTAGGCAGTAGGGGAGGATGAGAAAGGATGGGAGAAGCAGCCGGCCCCTAGAAGCCCGTGGTTAACATGGGAAGATGGGGCAGAGACGGAGTGCCATGCACTAAAGGGAAGAGCAGGACTAGGAGTCAGCATCGGCTCTGTAAACTGGACAGAGGGGCTCCCTAGCCCTGTAGACGAACAGGAAGCAGGAGAGTGGCACCCCTAAAAGGAGATCTCTGGGAAAGGAAAAACAATGCCCATGGCATGGATGCCATTTTACAAACCAAATTTCAACAGTGTGGGTTGGAGAAAGGTTGGCCTTAGCCCGCCCATACTCGGACTAGTGTTTGGGGGGTTTTTCTTTGTAAAGGGGAATGACCATCAGAAGCTGGAATTACCTGCAGATGTTAGTCGATATTTTACCCTTTCCTGCCAAGAAATGTATCTATCACCCTAAAGAGCATTTCCAAAATTAGTGTAGTAGCAGCAACTTCTCATCTGTGCCCTACTACATGAACCTCACCAGGGAGGCAAGTGTTTGATGTAGAAACTCTCCCTTCAGATGAAGAGGTATCAGCCTTTAAGTCAGAGGCCTTGGGTGCAAGTCCTCCCCCTGATATTTCTTATCAGTGTGACCTTCAGCTTCATGTAACTCCCCCTAGGCTCTTCCTCTGTAAAAGAAGGGCATTTAACAAGATGTCTTCTTGGGGCCTCCCAGTTGACAATCCCATGTACCCATTTGACATGAGTAAAGCTGTAAAGTTACAGGTTTGGGGTTGAATTCCAGTCTTTCTGGGACAAATTATAATACTCCAGCAAGCACAGTGGCCTTAGTGCTGAGGACCAAGGTTCAGAGCCAAACTCTGCTACTTATTTCGTGTGTGACCTTGACCTTGGACATGTTATTTCCTCTCTGGCCCCAATCTCCTCATCTGTGTAATGGAGCTGTTTGAATGGCTTCCAAGACCCTTCCCACTCTAACCCTATGTATGATCTGTGGCCAATATAGAATAAATACTCATTACCAAATGCCTCAAGTCTTCTGCAGTACAAGTTATAGTTAGTGACACTGAACGCCCACCGGTCTTGAGAAAGGTGGGCCTGCACCTGTTTACAAAGCAGTTGACTAAAACTAGGGGAGCTGGGGCAGCTAGGTGGTGCAGTGGATAGAGCAATGGCCCTGAGATTCAGGAGGACCTGAGTTCAAATGTGGCCTCAGACACTTAACACTTACTAGCTGTGTGACCCTGGGCAAGTCACTTAACCCCAATTGCCTCACCAAGAAAACAAACAAACAAAACAAAACTAGGGGAGCTATAAGGGACATGCAGGTGCCTCTGCCCCATCCCCAGTTGTGGAACTGGAAGGTAGGGACCCTCTCATTTCACAGATGAAGAAGCTGGGGTCCAGAGAGGTGGGGACATGTTATAAATGGCAGAGCCAAAGTCTGAACTCAAGAAAGGATGTCCTAGCCAGGTGTGGTGGCACACCCCTGGAATCCCTGTGGCCAGGGGAAGCTGAGGCTGATGGATCACTTGAGTTTGGGGGCTCTGAGCTACAGTGGGGCTAGAATAGATCCAATGTCTGTATTAAATATAGCCCAGAGGCAGGAAGGCACCATGTTGTGAAGAGAATTCTCATTTCTGCCATACCACTGACTCGCTGAGTAAAGTGGGTCACGTTTTTTCTCATCTCTGGGTCCCAGCTTGCTTATAGAAGGGCCATGGGCTCCAAGAAGCCCAAGGCCCCTTCTGGCTCATTATCCTGAGCTTGGCCTCATTTCCTCCCTTCTGATTTCCTTCCACCTTATCTGGGGTCCAACGAGGCAAAACGCACATGTTCATGGAACACTCACGCTCCATGATAGCAGAAGGATGTGGCAAGGGGAACAGAGTGAGTTCCATTTTACAGAGAGATAAACTGAGGCCCAGGGAGCTCCAGCCCCGGCTTGAGGTTACAAAACATATTAGTGAATTGCTTTTTTAACTAGACAACTGTGGCATAAAGGAAAAACGACTCCACTGAGAGTTAAAAGATGTGGATTTGCAATCCTGGCTCTACCTCTTACTTGCAATCTTGGGCAAACGCTTGTCCTCTCTGAGCTTCAATATCTTCAAAGACTTGGGGGGACTGACCCAGATGGGCTCCAAGCCCTCCCAGATCTTAGGTCTTTCTGTTCCTTGCTACAGTTAGAGAGCCAGGCGGCCAGATTCCCCAAGCACCAAAAAAGAGATTTGTGTTATGCAGCCAGAGGGAGATTTCATCATCCCACAAAATCCCAAGTCCTACATTGGGCGTTCCAGGACCTGTCACCCAGGGGAGCGACTCTAGGTTCTAAGCGTCAATCACAAGGGCCCCGGCTTCATTAGCAGTTATATAATCTGTGTGTACGTGTCTGTGTCTGTATGTCTGTCTCTCTCTCTCTCTTCCCTTTCCCCTCCTCCTCCCATCCTCTCAGTGAGCCAGAGGTGAAAATCCTCGACTATCAAACTCAACAACAGAAGCTGTTTCCCCAGGTGGCCATGGCCTACGCCTTCCATTTTACAGAGAGAAGCAACACTGAATTCTTCCAAAAATCCTACCAAGAGATAATCAATGGGAATGTCACCAGCCTGCCGGAGGTAATGGGGTGGGGGTGGACCCTGACTTGGGGACTATTCCTATAGGCCATTTCCCTCTTCAGAGGCTCTCCTCTCTGCTTCTGCCTCACACCATCTCCCTGCAAAAGCGAGGCCTGGCCTCTCGAAGGCCGCATGCTTCCCACACATGACTCTAGGACCCTCCAGCTCTCTCCCCATCATTCCCTGTTCTGGGGGTCTCCAGCCCCACTTCCTCTCTTTCTTTCACCGAAGTCACAAAGGAAGACAAAACACCATCCCTGCCTGCCCTCAGGGAGCCCATGGCTTTAGAACAACATGGTCAGTGGCCAGACCCGTTAGGAGGTTCCTACAGCTGTACAGACGAGGGACCATGAGAGCTTGGACTTGAGTGGTCATCCTGTGTGCAGAGAAGGAAAGAAAGAAGGGCAGGAAATTACAGTGGAGGCAAGCAGATCTTATAGCATCATAGTTCCAGACATAGAAAAGACTTGGGAAGTGAAGGGATGTTAGTAAGAAGCATCAGGAGCAGGATTTGAACCCAGTGCTATCTCCACCTGGACATCCAGCTCCTCGGTGGAGGGGAGCAGGGACCAAATCCCTGAATCAGACATCACCTGGTCCCTTGGCCTCTCCAGGTAGCAGCTCCACCCACTCATTTATTCATTCAACAAGCATTTAAGTTCATACTCTGTGCCAGGCATACTACTAGGCATTGGAGGTATGCAGTGAGAGGGAGAATGAAGATGGGGAAAACTCTTAAATTCAACTTTTTCTGTCCAAAGATGCAAAACAGTCACAGCCTCAGCCTTCCCCAGTATCAGGGACTGCAGGCGTGTACCTGTCTGATACCAGCTGTTTTGACTGAGTGACCTGAGTTCAAATCCCACCTCTGCCATTTACAACATGTTTGACCTCTGGCAAACAGCTTCCTGTCTAGACTGAAGGGCTTTAAATGCCCAACACAGAAAGTTGTACTTTATCCAAGAAGCAACAAGGATTCACTGAAATTTTTGGACCAGAGGAGTAATTAATAAGTGTCAGACCTATGCTTTGGAAATGTATATTTGGGGGAGTGTGGGAGATGGCCCAGAGATGGGGAGAGAGCACAGGCAAGGAGACCGATTCAGAGGCTATCGCAATAGTGCAGACAAGAAATGCTAACAACCTGATCCCAAGTGCTTGTCCTATTGATGGAAAGAAGGGAACAGAAAATAGAACCATTGCAGAGGTTGAGTCGACAAGACTTGGAGGTGTTGGTCCTTCCCTTACCACAAAGGATGCAAAGGAAGAGGAAGCGATTGGTACATCTGTGAGTTGGGCAGCCCACAGGTGCCTAAGGAATCCCAGAGTCATGATCTGAGTTCAGCTTCCTTTTGAATCCCACAAGATGGTGCCCAGTGTCTCAGTGATGGCCACCGCCACTTGGAGAAGCAGGGAGCCATCATCAGAGGGCACAACAGCGGCAATATTCCCCAGTTGGCTTGGTTAGGGAGCCCCCATCTTCCTTGTCTTTGCCAAGAATGAAGAAGTTACTGACTATAGTGGGCTTCATCCAGTGCAGGGTTGCTCCCTCTTTTCCTTCCAGATATACCCACTTTGGGGTTTGGCCATAATTATCAAGAGTGATTGCATTCTGTATTCCCCAAAACAGTCTTTAGACAGAAAATGTTCAATTTAAGAGTCTTCCCTGGTCCTCCTCTTCCCTCTCACTGCACCTCTGCCCAACACCCGAGGCCATGAGTAATCGGGGCTCACTCCTCCCCTACTAAGTCCTATCTGTTTATCTTCACAGCTTCATGTACTCAGTGCGGGAATGAAGGCCATGGTGTCAGACTACTGCATCCAGGGAGCTGAGGTCTGTCGGAGGGCCTGCGGTGGACACGGCTACTCCCTGCTGAGTGGACTGCCCTCCCTGGTCACCAAAGTCACAGCCTCCTGTACCTACGAAGGAGAGAACACCGTGCTATACCTGCAGACAGCCAGGTGTGTCTGAAATCTCTTCACAGACCCATTGCCTGCAGGGCTGGCCACATCTGGCCACCTTTCCAAGAATGTCACTGGGCTTCTTTGAAGTCTCTCCAGAACGCCTTCTAGGGAAGAACTATGACTGGAACTCCCTAGAACCACAAATCTCAGAGCTAGAAGGGGCCCTGGAGCGAATCCACTCCAATCTTTGCATTTTACTGAGGAAAAAACCAGGGCCCCAAAGAGGATGAATGAGTGACTTTCTGAAGCTTTCACAGAGCTCAGGGATTTAGAGCAGGAAGAAATCCTAGTCATCTTATCTCATTTTACATACAGGGAAACTGAGGCCCCAAGAGGGGAAGCACCTTGCCCATGGTCACCCAGATAGACAGTGGCCAGAGCCTAGATTTGAACTCAGGTCTTTCCAGGGCACCATATTGATGGATGATGCCCAGATGGCACAAAATTCCTCCATTCTCATTGTTCTAATGCCAGCTGGGTGGCAACAGCATGTGCACCTATTGACACTGGATGCCATGTTGTTTCCCACCTGTGGTGGTCACTGAGGGACCCAGAGACAGGTTTTAGTAACAGTAACTAGAGAGTAGGAAGCAGACTCAGCTTCCCCCTTCGCTGCAGGGAATGTACAATTCGAGCTTACAAATTCACACTAATTAGGGAGGCCTGATCCCAATTTTACAAGTTTTAACAAATGCGATTTTATTCTTTCCTAAGACAAGATGGAGGCAGCATAGATCTTGGGTGTTTACAGCTGGAAGATCTCATCCGGGTGGTCTTAGACTACTCTAATGGAAGCCCAGTGGACAGAAGCAAACAAGGGTTGATCTCAGTGGGCTTTGCTCGGGTCAGAGCACATCTGGAACATCGTGTTCTGTTCTGGGCACAAAGCTTTAGGAAAGATGTTGACAGAATGAGTCCCATGCAGACAAAGATGACCAGGACTGCTGAAGCAGCTGGAAACCCAGCCACATTATGAGAGATAACATTTGTACAGCACTTCAGAGTTTACAAATGTTATCTCATTTAATCCTCCATAACCCTGAAGGGTAGAATCATTGCCCCCATTTTTCAGATAAGGAAACTGAGACTGACAGAGGTTTTTAACTTGGAGGAGAAAGGCTCAAGGCCTGTCACACAGCAGGGGAATTCGGCTTTATGTGCTCGGCAGGATGGGCTAGAACTAGAAACAATGAACAGAAGTTGGAGAGGCAGATTTCAGTTCAACGTAACGAAAATATTCCTAAACCAATGAAGGAGACCCATAGTAGAACAGTGTGTCAAGATGCAGAGTGCCTGGTCCCCTGCAGATCTTTAAGCAGAGAGGCTCAGAATCAGGGGCCTCACATTGTATTTAACGTCGAGGGATGAGCAATGGCAACTGGGAAACTGGAAGGAGATCCAAGGTTGCTCTTGGGCTCTTGGCCTCCACTTGTATTTCTAGAGAGTCTCCAGAGGGATGCTTCTAAACATGAGCCAGATGGTTGCTGAGTGACTAACAGGGACCCAGGCCACCTACTCCCTTATTATTTCCTGCAGATATCTGGTAAAGAGCTACCTACAGCTTCAGTCTTCCCAAGGTTCTCTGCTGCAGACGACCCTTCCTCAGTCCATCCAGTATCTCACTTTACCTCAGACAGACAGGTGTCCAGCACAGAAGACAGAAGACTTTCTCAGCCCCACCCTCTACACTGAAGCCTACGCTCATGTAGCAGCCAGGTCAGTGAAATACAGGAGAGTCTCACCACATGGAAGGGGACACATGACATTTCCTTCTCCTTCCATCATGTAAATCCTTTGCTTCAAAATGACCAAGGCTCCCTTTGGGTTGGACTGAACTGGAGAAGTACATCCATAAAGTAAGAAAGGAGAGAGAGAGAAAGGTGGAGAGGGAGAGGGAGAGAGACAGAGAAAAAGGGGGGAGATGGAGGGAGGGAAAGATGGAAAGAGGAAGAAAGCAAAGGGAGAAAGAAAGAGAGAAACAGAAGAGAAAGGGAGGCAGAAAGAAGAAGCAAGATGGAGGAGAGAGATGAAAAGAGAGAGGGGGAAGAGAGAGACAGAGATAGACAGGTGGGAATAGGGAGAGAAGAGAAAAAGAAAGAGAAAAAGAGAGGGGGAGAGAAACAGACAGAGAGTCAGAGAGAGACAGACAGACAAAGACAAAGAATTGCTATACAAAAAGCAAAGAGCCTAAAGTAATCAGGGGTTGGGTCTCATATCCTGGCTGAGGCTAGGCCAGAACTTGTTAGTGATCAGACAAATACTAGGTGGGAAAGGTCAAAGCCTGCCTGGGAGAAGGGAGATTCTAAGTTTGGAAGAGAGCAAACGGAAACCCGGCAGCCAGGCCGGCTTGGTACCCAGGTCTCTGCAAAGTGCTGAGCCCCCGGGCTGAGAGGAGCGAGAGAAGCGGCCAGCAGAGAGGATGAGAGAAGTGGGGGCAGGCTCCAAAGCAGGTCAAGAAGCCCACTGCTGGCGGCAGGATCTTCAGGGTGGTAACCACTGGCTGAACTGTCTCCCCAAAGGCTCAGTCATTTCTGGAAGCCGCCAGCATTGGCTGACCCCATGCTCTGCTGTCGTGGGTTAGTGGTGTCGCCCTTCCCTCAGCTGGGCTAGTCAGGTGGGCTTGTTCACCGAGTGAAAGGCAGAGGCTTAACATCCTCCTGACAGTCGGCAGGGTGGACAGTACAGTCAGGATTGAACAATTCCTGCTTATCGTGTTGATTTTCATTCAGTAAGTCAATCAAGTCAACAAGCATTTATTAAGTGCCTGCTGTGTGCATGGCATTCTGCTAAACACTGTGAATATTAAAATATTAAAAAAGGCAAAAACAGGCCCTGCTCTCAAGGAGCTTACAATCTAACAGGGGAGACAACATGCAAACAACTCTGAACATATCATGTACAGGATAAATTAACAATACTTTGTAAGGATAAAAGAGGGTCAAACTAACAGTGCACGGTTTTAGGGAGTTGGCTTTTTTGTTTCCTTAGCTCTCACCAGGGTCAGGTGTGTGTCCTGGAACCAAACCTGAGCAGATTAGTCTGTCCATGTTTAGCCAATGCTAAGCTTACCAATGAAGAAATAATGGGGATCCAGTTCTGAAAAATGGGTGCATTGAAAAAAGTTCTAAGAAATGTTATTGTGCACAGATTTTAGAAGCTACGGAAGTTACTGCTCTGTTATCTGTTTTCAAAAATAAAAAAAGGTGTTACAGATGCCCCTGGTAGTCCCTTCCACAGGCTGTCTATGTGCAAGCAGATACTCAGGATGTTTCTCTTCCCCCCTTTTCAATAAACTGTTATTTCCAGGATTGTCTCTGCATAGGTTCATTTGAACCTAACAGCTTTCAGAGGGGAGGCACTAAGGAGGACTAAGAAATACTTCTTGCTGAAGGAGAGATTTTAGCTGGGATGAGGAAGGAGAGAATCTGGGGCTTGGGAGAGAGCCAGGAAAAGGTGCAGAGTCTGGAAATGGAGGATCTTATTCAAGGAACAGCAAGGAGGCCAGTGCCCCTGGACTACAGAGGACATAGGGGGGAACCTGGAGAGGGAGCCCTTGCTCAGGAGATGAAGGGCTTTAGAAGTCAAGCAGAGGATTTTATATCCCATCCTGGAGGTAGCAGATAATGGAGCAGAAGGTCAGGTCCTTGAGGCAGAGCCTGTCTTGGTTTTGATTCTTGCAAACCCCGTACTTGGTACATGCTAAGTGTTTCACAAGCGCCCATTGAATTCAATAGTGTGGAACCTGTGTCCTCCAAAGTGGGATGGCCCTGGATAAAATCAACCTAACCCAGAAAGAAACCCAGGATAAAGCTGGACTTGGAGAGCTGGAGCAAATACCAGATAACAGGGCTCTGTCCCAGGCAAGATACCCATATGGCCCAACAGAAAAAGCACCAAAAATGGACACTGCCATACACTTTCTTTGTTTTGACCTTCAGGCTTATACGGAGCTCAGCTCATAAACTACGTGATCTGACCAGCTCTGGGACTGACCAGCATGTGGCATGGAACCAGACCGCCATCCTGCATGTCCAGGCAGCCAAGGTAAGGCCTTTACTGGCTAATGAATGACTATACAACAGACCGATCTCTCTCTCTCTCTCTCTCTCTCTCTCTCTCTCTCTCTCTCTCTCTCTCTCTCTCTCTCTCTCTCTCCCTCTCTCTCTTTCTCTCTCTCTCTCTCTCTCTCTCTCTCTCTCTGTGTATCTGTCTCTCTCTTTCCCTCCTTTCTATGTGTCCCTCCTTTCTCTTTCTGTCTGTCTCTCTCCCTCCTTTCTGTCTGTCTCTCTCTTTCTTTCTGTCTCTCTGTCCCTCCTCTCTCTTTCTGTCTCTGTCTCTCTCCTTTCTCTGTCTCTCTCTTTCCCTCCTTTCTGTCTCTGTCTCTCCTTTCTCTCTCTTTTTCCCTCCTTTCTGTCTCTCTGTCCCTCCTCTCTCTTTCTGTCTCTGTCTCTCTCCTTTCTCTATCTCTCTTTCCCTCCTTTCTGTCTCTGTCATTTTCTTTCTCTGTCTCTCTTTCTCACCCATAGCTACATTGATGGGAGAGAAAAAATGCCATCCCCTCTCTGCTCTCATTCCCTCCTCCTCCTCATTCAACCACTGCCCTCATTTTAGTGCCAAGGCTTCAGTATTTTAATTACAGACCTTAGGCCCCAGCAGTGAGATTGCTTTGGTGTTAGGGGGCCACCTAATAACACGGCTTTCTTAGGTTGGGGCTGTTTAAAGACTTCACTTCAAAGGGAACAGCAGAGCCAGGATATGGGGTCCAGATTCCTTTCCCTTCCTGCCTCCTCCCGTATCCTGCTGGCGTTTCATTAATTTCATGGCTAGACTCCTTTGGCCTTCTGTGTTTTTAGAAAAGAGTCTCCCCCAACCGCCTTGCCAAGGCCTGAAGGAAGGTGTGTTCACTCAGTGGGTTAATGAGCATTAATTAAGTACCTACTATGTGCCAGGCACTAAGCACTGCCTTCATGAAGCCTGTGATCTAGCAGGGGAGAGACAGGTACACAGCTATGCACAAGTAAAACGTGGCCAGTACTCTCTGAGGGAAGGCACTCACACTGGGACCCGGGCAGGCTTCCTGCAGAAGGTGGGACTTTATCTGAGATCCAAAGGAAGCCAGCAAAGCCAAGGGGCAGAGGTGAGGACACGGGAGGGCCGGCCCAGGAGAATGCCCACAGCTGGAAGAGGAAGTGCCCCGTGTGAAGGCGGTGCGGCTGGATCGCAGAGGATGAGGGAAGGCAGTGAGGTGGAAGAAGACTGGAGTGTAGGAAGGGACTGGGCCATGGAGGACTTCGAAAGCCAGACCAAGGCAGGGTTTTCTGTTTGATTCTGGGAGCGATAGGTGGACGCTGAGCAGGGAGGGGACGTCACTGGGACATCGGAGTGGAGGCTGGTCTGGATTGCAGAGGCTATAGGCAGGAGCCCAGGCAGCCCACGGTGAAGGTCTACACCAGGGTGCTAGCGATGTCAGCGGACAGACTGGATATGGGGAAGGGCTGGTGAGGGAGGCAGGGAGGAGTTGAGGGTGCTCAGGAGCTGGTGAAGCTTTAACAACCTAAAAACCTGAGAATCTTACACAGGGAGCAGAGACTGGAATCCTGATGCCGGCAGGCTTGTTCAAGGAACTAGGGTGAGGCTGCCTTGGAAGGCTTGGAACTTCCCGGGACAGGTTGAGACAGGGCAGACTTGGGTAGACAGTGCCATCTGGTGGCACATCGGCACCATTTCCTTCCATAGGCAGCATGAGTACCATGGTTCTTTGGTAGGCGGGAGAAAGGACAAAGCAGGACCCAGAAGAATAAACCCTTAGCCCCACAGACAGACAGGTGGTTATCCCAAGGTGACCTGGGTCACAGGAGATCATAAACACCAAAGGGTCTTGAAAAGTTGAAGCGTAAATCACCATTCAAATATAAGAAGTTTATTAGGTGGGGCAGCTAGGTGGCACAGTGAAGAAAGCACCAGCCCTGGATTCAGGAGGACCTGAATTCAAATCTGGCCTCAGACACTTGACACTAGCTGTGTGACCCTGGGCAAGTCACTTAACCCTCGTTGTCCCACAAAAAACAAACAAACAAACAAAAACAAAGTTTATTAGGAATATGAGAAACAGGGTGGAGGGAGAGAGAGACAGACAGAGAGAGGCGGACAGAGACACATACAGAGAGACAGAGAGAAACTAAGTGGAGGAACTGATGAGCCTCCGTTCCCAACAAAATGCTTTCTTAAGCCTGGTACCCACTGAGTAAAGAACGATGACTTGGGTCTCTCAGAAATGAAGATCTACTTGATCATGACCCTCTCCTGAGAGGTTTCTTCTCAGAACCATTCCTTTCCCAGAGCAGCACATTCGGTGACCCCACCCACATTTTGGCCATAACTTGATGGTACCAGATTGTTCACCTGCAGAATCATCCGCCCCTCCTCTTCCACCCCAGCACATGCAGCATGGTTTCAGGAATTCGCCCTCAAGTTAAAATAATGGGAGGGGGGGAATAAATTAAAAGACTTTGAAGGAGATTTGGGGGTGTGATTTGAAAAGTCACGAAGTCAGTGCCAGAAAGTTGTCGAATAGAAGCCTGCCAGATCGAAGAATTCTTGCTTCCTTCACAAATCTGGATGGGATACAGCTGACTTTGTCCAAGTTTTCTTGCCCCCCCCCATAATGTTGGGGGCGGGGCTACAAGAGGAAAAGCACAAAGTGGTAGCACCTGCTCATCTACTGTCCTTACACACACACACACACACACACACACACACCACCCTCCTCCCTGTGATGAAGACAGAAGGTGTTGTGTGTAGCACCTTGGTTTTGTAGTCAGGGAGACCTGGGCTCAGAGCTTAGCCGTGTGACCCTGGTCACTTACCCTCGGTAGACCTCAGTTTCCTCCTCTATAAAACGGGAGATTAGAGGGCAGCTAGATGGCGCAGTGGTAAAACACCAGCCTTGGATTCAGGAGTACCTGAGTTCAAATCTGGCCTCAGACACTTGACACTTACTAGCTGTGTGACCCTGGGCAAGTCACTTAACCCCCATTGCCCTGCAAAAAAAAAAAAAAATTTTAAAACACCATGGAACTCAAAACTTTAAGTAAAAAAAAAAAGAACACTGGATTTGTAGAGAGAAAACCTGGACCACATGACCAATGAAATCACAGAGCTGTGATGGACCCCACTCCCACTCCACCCCAATACCAAAGAGCATCTGAAACAGAAGTAAAGCAGATTAAAAAAAAACAGCAGCAAAGACAAAGTCTTACATGACCTATTTAAAGGAATCAGGCAAAAATTAACACTGGTTTAAAAAGCACACACCAGACTAGGGTGGGAAAAACATCAGCAGGCCCCAAAGAGACAAGGGACAGGGGGCAGCTAGGTGGTGCAGTGGATAAAGCACTGGCCCTGGATTCAGGAGGCCCTGAGTTCAAATCCGACCTCAGACACTTGACACTTACTAGCTGTGTGACCCTGGGCAAGTCACTTAACCCCCACTGCCTTGTAAAAAAAAAAAGAGAGAGAGAGAACGGGACACATTAATCAGCACACTTAGGAGCATCTGACCAATCCCATCCAATTCAATCAACATTTAATCAGTGCCTACTATGTGCCAAGCACTATGTTGGACACAGAAGATACAAAGACAGAAATGTAACAGAACTTACCCTCAAAGAGCTTACATTCTATTAGGGGGATACAATATGAAAAAGAAGGAGTAATATGGTGGGGGCAAGAGCACTAACAACCGGGGGGATCGGAAAAGGCCTTGGGCAGGAAGCAGCACCTGAACCGGGCCTAGAGGCAAGGGATATACAGGAGTAAAGGAAGACAGACTGTATGTACCAAGGCCTGGAGATAGGATGTCAGGTGGGGGAAGAGCAACTTGGCAGAACAGATCATTTGGCTGGAATATAAAGTGTGGGAATGTGAGAAATGTGAACGAAGTCTAGAAACCTTGTCTGGAGCCAAATTGTGAAAGATTTTAAATAACAAGCTGAGGAGTTTGTATTTTATACTAAGGGGAGAAGGGGCCACTAAAGACATATAAGCAGGTGCTTACAACATGACTTGGGCAGCTGTGTGGAAGATGACAGGAGGGAGAGGCTGGAAGCAGAGGGGATGAAGGCCCGCTAAGGGCGGTGCCCATGGCTGGAGACAAAGCTTGTGGAGGCAGAAGGAGCAAGACTTGGCAACTGATTGGACAAAAGAAATGAGGCAGAAGTAAGAGTCACAGATGCTGCTGAAGTCACAGATCTGGGTGAGTGGAAAGAGGGGTAGTGTCCTTAGGAGAAATGGGGAAAATTAGGAGCAAGAGCAGGTATAGGAGGAGAAAATATGTAATCTTGGGCATGTTGAGATTAAGATGCTGATTGGGGGGGGGGGCCAGCTAGGTGGCACAGTGGATAAAGCACCGGCCCTGGATTCAGGAGGACCTGAGTTCAAATCCAGCCTCAGACACTTGACACTTACTAGCTATGTGACCCTGGGCAAGTCACTTAACCCCCATTGCTCCACAAAAAAAAAAAAAAAAAGATACTGATGGGACATCCAGGAGAGATGTCTCGTAAGCAATTATTGAAATAGGCCTGGAATTTGAGAGAGATGAAATCTAGATCTCATCCCTCTAGAGATCATTGAGTCCTTGGCAACTGATGAGATTACTGAGAGGGTTGGGGGTGGGGGTGGGGGTGGGGGGTTAGATGCTGTATCATACTGTTGACTCATAGTGAACTTGCAATCCTCTAAGACCTCCAGATCTTTTTCCTATGAAGTAGCATTTAGCCACACCCTCCCCCATCTCGTACTTGTCATTTCTTAAACTCAAGTATAGAACTTTACATGGATCCCTATCAAGTATAGCATTACTAGATTTAGTCCACTCTTCAAGATCCTTGGAAATCCTGAATCTGTCACACAACATGTCAGCTACCCCTTCCAGTTTTGTGTCATCTGCAAATTTGGTTAGCCAAGGCATTGATAAAAAATGTTAAATGGTACAGAATCAAGGATGGATCCCATGAACACTCATGGACCTCCCTTCCAACTGACATTGATCAATTAAAGCAACTCTGTGGCTCTGCCCCACACCCATCAGAAAGGCAAAGATGACCAAAAAAGGAAAATAACAGATTTTGGAAAAGCTGTGGGAAAACAGGCGTATTAATGTACTGTTGGTGGAGCTCTGAATTGGGTTGGCCATTCTGGAAGGTAATTGGAACCATACCTCAAAATCACTCAACCATGTATGCCCTTTGACCTACTAAGCTTATATCCAAAAGAGATAAAAAAAAAAAAGAGGCAAAGGGAACATACCTACAAAAATATCTATAGCAGCTCTTTTGTAGTAGCGAAGAACCAGAAACTAGTGGCGTGCCCATCAATCAGGAAACAACTGAACAAATTATGGTATTGGCATATATGGAATACTACTGTACCCAAAGAAATAACAAAAGGGATAGGTTCAGAGAAACATAGTGTAACAATTGGAATGACGCCACCTGCTGGAGACTTACTGTAGAAAAGCTCCGCCATGAAAGGAAGGTCTTTGAGAGCAAGACCATGCATCTTTTCTTTGGCGTCAGGAAGTGACATTTGCTGGTGGGAGGAGGAAGGGGGACCTGGGCACTCTGTCTCTCTCTCTTTCCTTTGGACTCTGGTGGAGAGCGGAGCTAGAAATGTGCTCTCCCTTTAATAGATAGATGAATGTAGGCCTTTCTCTCTCTCTTTACCAAATTCTTATTCTCCTTAATAAATGCTTAAAAGCCTAACTCTTGCTAAAGCTTATAATTTATTGGCGACCACTCATTACAGATTTCAGACAGACTAGCTAGAATTTTAGCCCTTAACAACAGGAAGACTTGAATGAACTAACAATGAGTAAAGTGAGCAGGACCAGAAACAATTTTAGACACTAACAACATTTTAAAGACAAACAACTTTGAATGACTTAGTAAATCTCATCAGCACAATGGCCAGTCAAGACTCCAGAGATGATGCTACTCACTTCCCCATGGAGATGTGATGGGTTCAAGGCGAAGAATAAGACATCCATTTTTTGGACAGCATCAATTCAGGGATGCGCTTTGCTTGACTGTGCATATTTACTACCAGGCTTTTCTTTTTCTTTTTGTTGTTGTTCATTTGGTGTGAAGGAAATTATGGGGTGGGGGGAGGTAAAGAAAACAGATCCTTATTAATTAAAAAGAAAAAGAAAAGACAATGGCATTGATCAACCAATGTAATTCTGGGTTGCACGAAGAGAAGTAGTGTCCAGAAATGAGAGGTTGATAAATTGATATGCCGGAGGAGGACAGTTAGGATGGTAAAGGGTCGAGCCCACAGCCTAAGAGGTTCAGTTTAAGGAGCTGGGGGTGAGGGGCAGCTAGGTGGTGCAGTGGATAGAGCACCGGCCCTGGAGTCAGGAGGACCTGAGTTCAAATCCGGCCTCAGACACTTACTAGTTGTGTGACCCTGAGCAAGTCACTTAACCCCAATTGCCTCATCAAAAAAAAAAAAAAAGGAGCTGGGGGTGTTTGGCCTGAAGAAGAAAAGGGGACATGATACCTGTGTTCAGATATCTGAAGGGTGTCCTGCAGAAAAGAGATTATTCTTTTTTTTTTTCCCTTAGTGCCAAGAGGACAGAGCCAGGGAGAGTGAGTAGAAACTGCAAAGAGGCAAATTCAAACTTGAATTCCCTAATAATTCAAGCTGTCCAAATGCAAGATGCACTGCCTTGGGAAGTGGAGGGTTCCTACTCTCGGGAGCCTTTGGGCAAATGAGAGATGACCATTTGTCAGGCATGTTGTAGTGGCCTGGCCATCGAGTTGGACCAAATGGGCCAGAGGTCTCTGCCAACACTAAGATTCTTTGGTTCTGTGATAAGCCCATTATATTCTGCCACATCTGGGGTATTTTGTTTGGTGTGGGACGCCATATTTTAGAAAGGACATTGGGAAGCTGGGATGTGTCCAGTAAAGTGTGAGCAGGATGGTGAAGGGACTACAGACCATTCCACATTGGCACCAGTTGACAGGACCAGCAATGTCTATATTAAGTGGTGACAGAACCATTGCCTTCAAGTATTGAAAAGATTATCATGGGGAAGATGGATTAGACTTGTTCAGTTCAGCCCTAGGGGGAGAAATAAGAACAGTAGGTGGAGGGTTACAAGGATACAACTTTCTCCTTATGTTTACAAAAAACAAAATAAAGCAAAAACCTGCGCAGTAATTGGAGCTTGTCTGAAAGGGCATGGCCGCCACAGGAAGTAGTGAGCTCCCCCTCACTCAAAGTCTCCAAGCGAAGGCCACGCAACCACTTGTTGTAGACCTTACAGAGAGAATTCCTGCTCAGGCTTGTGTTGGCCTAGGTTGGCGTGTCTTCATCATCTTTTTGTCATGAGCTCTTGGGTAGTTGAGTCCTATAGACCTTTTCTGAGAATATGCTTTTACATGCAGGGAATAAAATGCATATGATTATGAAAGAAACTGGTTATAGGGAAATACTTGTTTAAAAAAAAACAACAAGTTCAGAGATGGCAGCTTCTAACCCTGCTGGCCCACATGGTCCCTAAGTCCCCTTCCACCCTTGACCATTATGCAATTCTGAGCAGAAAACACTTATTTCCCCCAGTTCTTTGCTGTGGTCAGAGGGCAGCCTTGGATTGAAAAGCAAACATTTACACAACTGCATCTTTTCTAGGCTCACTGTTACTATTTTACTGTGAAAACTTTTGTGGACTCTCTAAGAAAACTTGAAAATGAACCAGAGATCTATCAAGTGCTTAAACGACTCTGTGACCTCCATGCCTTACACGGCCTTCTGTCTAATTTGGGTGACTTCCTCTATGATGGCTACATGTCTGGGGCCCAAGCAGACCTGGCAAGAGCGGCCTACTTTGAACTCCTTTCTCTGATCCGGTAAGTGATTAACCATGAGAACATCCCCTGGAGTGTGAGGTGAAAAACAGAGGTTAGATGTCGGTACCTATTCCTTTATGACATTTTATTCATTATCATTACTACCAATAATAACAGCCAACATTTAGATAGCACTTGGTGGTTTGCAAAGAATTTTAACATATTATCCCGTTGCGTATCACCGTCAAATTCCAACTTGCTTCCAAAACAGGATTAGTAAGTGGATATTTTAATTTGGTTTGGATTTTGCCAGATTTGAGAGGAAGGGAAAAAGAAGAGATGAATCAGTATAAACATGTTAGCTAGGGGGAGGAGAAAAGGCGGGGAGGGAGATGTGGTACATAGCACCGGGAGCTGGTTCCAGGAAACAAAATTTCATTAAGGTAGCAAGTAGAATGGGGGGGTGGGGGGAGGAATGTTAAAGACCCTAGACTCAATTTTAAAGAGCTATTTTACACTGTATAATGGGAGGACAGCATTGCCCTAAAACCCTGAAGTCCTGCGTATTCTGTGAACGGGCAAATCACATAACCTTTTAGTGGTCTGGGCAGCTGAGACTAGAAGCTGCAGAGACCCTGCCCTTCTGCATTAGAAGAAGGATTCCCCCATACCAATGACATCAGCAAGCTCTTGTAAGGACAGAGCAGCATCAGAAATTGGCAAAGGACTGTACTAAAATAAAAATATTTCTTAAAAAGCCGTGGGGTGTGTGTGTGTGTGTGTGTGTGAGAGAGAGAGAGAGAGAGCGAGAGAGAGAGAGCGAGAGAGAGAGCGCACACATCTGTAGCCAGGGAGAGGATGGATTATGGAGGAATAGGGATTACACTCCATTTGGGTCCATGGACGTATTATTTACTGTTTTCCTGTCCCTTAGTCATGGTCCCAATGTACTTACAAACAAATCCCAGTTCTACTATGTGCATATCTGTGTGACCTTGGACAGATCACTTCCTCTTTCTGGACCTCAGTCTCCCTCTCTATAGAATGAGTGAGCTGGACCCCACAGCAGGGTCACTTCGAGCTCTAAATCTAGGATCTATACAAAGCAAGTGAGATGTAAAACCTCCTCCGGAAAAGTCCTGCTTCTATTCCAATAGCCCCATGCTCTAGTGGGGTGCTCAGGATGGGTCCGGGCCACCGACTCAAGTAGCTACTCAAGGGTCATTACCAGGGCGGCTGTGGCTCTTTTATTGATGTGATGAATTGTTCAACCACTGTTACTCTCGAAGATTTCTCTCCAAGTCATAGTCGAATTATGAGCTACATGATGAAATCACTGGTAACCGAAGTAATTGGAAATAATGGCTATTCCACCAAATTCTAGGATGTGTCTGAAAAAGCTTAAACTATTTTCAGTGTCTGCTGCCTAATGTGCAGTTTTGGTCAGATTATTCTCAAAGCATGATTTCCGATAGACATTAAGCATATTATTGGGGCGAGGGGGCCTCAGGGGCGGTAGGAGACAGAAGAAAGAGAGGACCTGGATCAGCTCTGCCTCTTCCCAGCTATGACAAGAGCCAAATGATGTTGGGAGGTCCCCATCGGCTCTAAAGCCAGGGTCCTTCAATCTAGGCCCGAAGTGCTTCATGGCCATGGTGCAGAGAATCAGGATGGCATGTTGAACAGACTGCCTGATGAACTTTATCCAAACTCCACAGAATCAGGGTGCACTAGCAGGCATTTGGGGCCATCTACATGCTATTCTCTTTTTTTTTTGGTGAGGCAATTGGAGTTAAGTGACTTGCCTAGGGTCACACAGCTAGTAAGTGTCAAATGTCTGAGGTCCGATTTGAACTCAGGTACTCCTGACTCCAGGGTCGGTGCTCTGTCCACTGCACCACCTAGCTGCCCCTACATGCTATTCTCTTAATCCTCTGTTGACAGAGGCTGTATGCTGTCACCGGACTTTAAAATTTTCCACAAGCCTTTCCAATAAGAACAGTTAAAAGATAAGATGGAAATAAGAATAGTTCATGTTTGCTCTCAGCTCCATCAATGATGTTTACTCCTGTTACAGCAGGTTACCTATGCACACGGGTACTTCAAAACATTTAATTAGTAAGCAAACACATCTGCTTTACTTTGGAGGGCAGGGGCTGGGGGTGGAGAGGGAAGGCAAGGCCTATGATGTAATCTGGAATTCCTGGCAAGAAAACTCCCTCCACTGATACCATCAGCAGCTCCTCTGTAAATGATCACCAGAGGTACCTGGAGCACCAAGAGGTGACCTGCCCAGGTTCACACAGCCAGGCTATATCAGAGGCAGACCTTGACCCCAGCTTTTCCTGACTCAAAAGCCACTAATGTTTACCTCTACATACCATACTGCTATTAGGCGATACAGTTTTTTGGTTTTTTGGTGAGGTAATTGGGGTTAAGTGACTTGTCCAGGGTCACATAGCTAGTAAGTGTTACGTGTCTGAGGCCGGATTTGAACTCAGGTCTTCCTGAATCCAGGGCTGGTGCTCTATCCACAGCGCCACCTAGCTGCCCCAAGAGATACAGTTTTAAAGTGAACATATAAGTAGACTTGAATATGTAAGTTATTGTATTGTCACCATATTGATTTCATAATACATGATATTTGTAATACACAATATAATGCTGTGATAATAACAATTGCTATTGATGTTCACATATTAATAATGAACCGAGCTCATTATTAATAACCCCCATTTCCATCCTTCTCTAACATTTAACAAAGCTCCTTCCTCACAACAACCCTGTGAAGTTGGCAGTAAAAGTATTTTCCCCAATGTACAAATGAAACACCTGGGGCTGCAGAAGGTGAAGTGGTTTTCTCAAAGTCACACAACTGAAAGAATGAGGTCTAGGACTTGAACCCAGGCCTCTGGACTCTGAGACCAATGCTTTTTCCACTAAACAACAGAGATTGAAAAAAATATATACAAAGTGCCACATGTAACATATGTGGAATAATTTTCTTACATTTATATTTGCATCAAGCAGGTAGCGTTGAAGTTTTCCTAAACTTCATTCATTGCTACGGTCCCCTCCTGGGATTGTTTCCTCAGCTGTACAGTGTGGAAGCCGACCTACATGGGCCTTTGAGGTCCCTTTCAGTTCCCAATTCCATGATCACCCTGAACACCACCATTTCCCCAATTATAACCCAGCCCAATCCAAAACAAGTCACCCCTTTTGACCTGTCAGTCCCTGAATATTCAAATGAAACGGGACTCCAGCCAGTGACCTCTGGGCCTTCCACATTATGGTCCTTAACATGAGTGGCTTTTAATTAGGAAAGATCCCAGCTGTTGTTTGGGCCTCAGCAGTGTGGACTCCCCTGAGATTGCTCTGTTTATGGGTAAAACCTGGTTCCCACAGAATCACAGGACGCCTCCTTCAGGACATGGAGCCAGTTCTCTGCATTCCTCACCCCAAGGGCTCAAAGGCCATCGTTCCTAGGCTGTAAAATGCTGGGGTTGGGCGGGATGACTTCTAGTTTCTGTCTAAGTCTAGAGCAATGACCTCGAGTGCTACCAAGTGAGAAGGGATTTGAACGTGGGCTGGAAAGGGGCCCCGTGCATCTGCTGTCCCAAGAACCAAACTAGCTCCACTTGGACCATCTAGTCATCAGAAGGCCCGGCCACCGGAGGATGCACTTCCTTTGTGGCAGCTGGAGAATCTCCGAAGGCTGCTGGAGGTTAGGTCAGCAGAGGGAGTGTCTACATCAGTGAAATCCCAGGTCTTATGGCAAAATGTCTAAAACTAGAGCAGGCAGTGCCAGTGTAGGGGCAGCTATGATGATCGGCAATAATACAACTGTCTGAGGAAGCCTAGAAATAATAATTTGTGTAACCGCTTCTTCTATGTTATTTCATTTGACCCTCCCAACAGCCCTTGAGATAGGTGCAATTATTATCCCCATTTCACAGATAAGGAAACTGAAGCTGAGATATTTGAGTGATTTGCCCAGGGTCACACAGGTACTAAATGAATGAGGCAGGATTTGCATTCTGGTCTTCTTGGCTCCAAGTTCAGAGATGCAGCTGCTCCAAGGCACCCAGAAAGACACTTGAATTGTGTGAAAAGGAGCCATATGCCAGATTCATGTCTGACATTGTAGAGTGCATCATAGAGAAACCTGACAATCAGTCATGATCTGTGAGCACTCAGCCATTGGCCATGGGAACTTACCACCCAAGATGGGCTGCCCTGGGGCAAAATCAGAGAAGCCCACACGACTTATTCTCTGGGTACCAAGATGCTTTGGTTGCAATGGATGCAACCCCACCCGCATCTTTATCCCCAGCAGGAAATCACCGCGTGTACATAATCTGAAAGATGCTCATCAACTCTTATTTATGATCTCTCTCTTAGGAAAGATGCAGTTTTATTAACTGATGCCTTTGACTTCTCCGACGAGTCCTTAAATTCCGCACTTGGCTGTTACGATGGAAATGCCTATGAACGGCTGTTTGAGTGGGCCCAACAATCACCGACCAATACTGAGGTAGGGAGTGCAATGTGCTATCAATTATGCAAGAGAACAAGCTCAGAATCTATCTCCTTGTTGTCTGGTTTTAGAGAATGCAGAAGAGACAAGCCACACCATGTGATTTTAAGCCTAATGGAAATCAATTAAAAGTATTTTAAGCACACAGGCGAGGGGGAGGGGGCTGGGCCTGTGAGTATCTCTGAGCCAGGAAGGCACCACTCCGAATGAGGCACGGGGAGCTGGAACAACATACCCAGGCCCTAAATCTGGGCTCAAACATGTGCTCATACAGCACATGGCTGTTGAGTAACAAATTCAGGTGACATTTATTGCTACACAGATTAAGACAATGATGGAGGTGGGATGGTGACAGAAAGACACCAGACTTTCTGCCCAAAGGAGCCCCTTCTTAGGACAACCACAAGAGTTATGATGACCACCCTTAGATAAGCAGCTCTTCCTCAAAGGAACACAAGGGCTCTATGTAATTAGCAGTTGAGGTAGCCAGGAAACTCACCAGAAAGCTGTGGGCTTTGGTCCCAATGACAGCTTCTCTCTCCAGTCCCAGGCATGTTCATTAACACCCCCATTCATTTTTTTTTCATGGTATTTAATGGAAAGATTTTGATTTGAACCTCAGCTCTGTCCCTTACTACCTCTCTGACATCCAGCTTCCTCACCCATAAAATAAGTGGCTCCCAGGGCCCTTCTAGCTCACCCCCCAGATGACTGGCCACACACCTACTCCACCCCAGCTCCCAAAAATAACTTTTTTAAGAACAGGAGGAAATAATCTAATGCAATGTATAGCTATTCTTTGGAGATTATGAAAAGAAAGAATCATACAGGTTAAGATGTGGTGGGGGTACCATCTGAGTCACTGGAAGCAGTGCCCCTAGCAATTACATCATGGATCTTTCGAGTTAAAAAATCCATAACCTACACTGACAGCTCTGTAACCAATAATCCAATTAATCTAACAGCAGATTTAACTGAGATAGGTTCTTTACCTTCTTGGCCTCATGGACCCTCTTGGGCAATCTAGTGAAGCCTTTAGACCCCTTCTCAAGACAATTTTCAAATGTTTTCAAATGTGTGTTTTTAATGTTTTTAAATGCATAAAAGAGGGGCAGCTAGGTGGCGCAGTGGATAGAGCACCAGCCCTGGAGTCAGGAGGACATAAGTTCAAATCTGGCCTCAGACACTTAACACTTACTAGCTGTGTGACCCTGGGCAAGTCACTTAACCCCAATTGCCTCACTAAAAAAAAAAAATGCATAAAAGAAATCACAGGAATTGAAAGGAAACCATTCATATTTTAATACAACTATCAAAAATACGTGCACATGTATATATACACATATGTATTTTTCTTAAGTTCACAGGCCATAGGCCACTGATTTAGAACAAAGCCTCATATTTGTGGCCTATAGGTACTTACTTAAACATGTTTCACCACATTCTTTAGCATAAATGTGTCACTGGGATAATGAAAGCAAATACACGTGACTTTTCTTTTTCCTCTGGAAAGTTCAAAAAGGTGTCTTGCCACATCATCATATTGACAGCTCTGGGACTTTAATTCACACTTAATTTGCATTTTGTCATGTCAGTATCGAGTCTCATTTTAGACCACCATTACAAATGAAGTCACACCCCTCCCTCTCCTCCCCCTTTCCCTCTCCCAAGGTAACCAGTGGAAAGAGCGAGTCCAGAGTGGATTTTTCACCCCACAAAGTTTCTATTCTGTACCGAGAGTGTGGTATCAGCACTGTTTCACTTATAAGTAACTTCCCAGTGCCGAGGACGGTGCCATTTCTCCTTGGCAGGTTATGAGTTGGACGCATCTTGGCTGTCCGGTAATGGTCAGACCCCACAGCTTGGAGGCCTGGCCCAGGCACCATTGGTGCATGTCCCTTCCCGGGTATGAGGAGAGGAGGGGGCAGCAAGGTTTTAGGTGAAGGAGGAATGGTAAGGGGGATAGACAGAGAGGGCTCTGGAACCATGACAGAGGCCAGCAATGAGCTTTGGGGAAGGGGAAATTGGAAGGGGAAGGGGGAGCAGAAAAGACAAGGGCGTCCTCTGAAAAGAAGTGACTGGAGGGGCAGCTAGGTGGCGCAGTGTATAGAGCACTGGTCCTGGAGTCAGGAGGACCTGAGTTCAAATCCGGCCTCAGACACTTAACACTTACTAGCTGTGTGACCCTGGGCAAGTCACTTAACCCCAATTGCCTCACCAAAAAAACAAACAAACAAAAAGAAGTGACTGAAAATGAAAGAAGGGAATGAGCTGAGCTGAGAAGGGAATCAGGCTAAAGGGGGATTCCAGAAGGAGGAGGAGGAGGAAGACTCAGGAGAAGGTCCTGAAGATGAGGAGAAATTTGAGGGGGTCAAAGACCCAAAAAAGACCCTGACTGCAGAGCCAGGACCCCTTCCACTGTGCTACAAAATACTTCACATGAAAGCTCTCCTCTGAGCCTCCCAACACCCCTGGGACTAATTACTAAAGGCATTATCTCCGTTTCACAGATGAGCAAACTGAGGTTCACTATGTAAGTAACACAGCTAAGTGTCAGAGGCAGGATTTGAACCCACATCTTTGCTTCTATACACTAGAGCACACTGTCTCTCAAGAGTAAAGTTCTCCTGTCTTTCCCAGAGCACGTATCCAAGATGCAGCCCAGAACTTCTGGTCAAACCAGATGACTACACGTATATGGCACTTCCCTTGGATATAAATGACACTACCTAATGGAACCCTGAAAACTATGCTAGGGAACAAAAGGGCTGTAGACCTCAGGTGCACAGGGGCATTTCCATCAAAGGCAAGGGCTTCAGAAAGGCAGATAATATCAGAGAATTGCATATGAATTTCTGGTCTGCACCTTAAAATATATCGATGACATGTGTGTCTGTATGCACACATACATGTACATGCATGTGTGTTCAAAAGCAACAGAAGAGGGAGACAAGGGGAGGAAGGGAATAGCACTGTATAGTAAGAAGGCAAATTCACATGCAGAAATGAGGAGGAAGCATTCCATTTTATATACTTCAACAAATATTTAAGTACCAGGCACTATGAAAAGTACAAACACAAAACTGTCCCTGCCCTCGAGGAACTGACGCCAAAACAACGTGTGGACAGATAAAGTAAATACAAAACATGTGCAGAATAAATACAAAGCTAATTGGGAAGTAGAGGAACGCTGACAACTGAGGAAATCAGAAGAGGCTGAGCTGGAAAGGAGATCTCAAAAGGCAGAGGAGAGTGGGGACAGTAGTCCAGGCTTGGGGGACAACCTGCCTCAAGGAAGAAAGGTGGAGATGGAATGTGAAACTGGCGAGCGTCCTGAGGAAAGAGCAAATAGACAAGTGCAGGAAGCAGAAGGTACAGCGGACACAAGGAAATGATATATCAGCGAAGGGCGATTTCGATGATTTGGGCGTCGGCTGGAGCTGCCTCAGACTACCAAAAGTAGGGCAGCTAACAATTTCATGACTTGCATTAGTGATAACATTATTTTTGAAATGGAGGAATGGTGGGGGAAATTCTACTGAGGATCTGATTCTCACCAACAGAAAGGACCTGGTTTCTCGGGTGAAAATGATGGGAAACTTGAAGTGGAACAAAGAGCATTCTGTCTTTGCAGTAAAGGAGAGGAATACCAGGAATAGTCTGACATATACCCTAGATCTAGAGGACAAGAAAATGCAAAAGGTTTAAAGGAAGAATGGGATCCCATGGACTAAAATACTAAAGAGGAAATCTACCCACAAGGGATGGGATGTTCTCAAGAATAAAATTCTGAATTTGCCTATGATACAATCCAACCCAATATAATGGATAAGGAAAATGAGCTGTCTAAAGAGACTAATATGGATGTACGAGGAATTCACCACCCAATTTAGATTTTTTAAAACCATACAGAAAATAAAGGCAAGGGAACAGAGGATGAATACATACGCATGGCTCAGTCCTCTAAGATTAGTGTCAGAAATGCTATAAAGCTCAGAACAAGCTGAGGCTGGTGGAGAAAGCTGAGGACAACAAGAAGCCTTTGGGTGGGATGTTTAGCCCAAGGAAGGATGAAAGAAGAAATAAGGCCACTGCTTGGGGTGGATGAGATTAGAGTAATTGGCAGAAGGGAGATGCCACAGCTTCTAATGCCTATACTTGCTTCTGTTTTAGCCAAGAATGATCTTTAAACAAAAAAGGAAAGAAATAAAAATAATAAACACATAACACCCCAAATAATTAAGCACCAAGCTACCTTTGATGAGTTCAAGTCATCAAACCCAAGTGAACTACAGCCCAAGGTGCTGAAAAAATTATCAGGAATGATTGCCAAGACACTGTCAATGAGACTGGAGAATACAAGAGATACCTGTAGGGCTAAGAGAGAGAAAATGTTTTTTTGATTTTCGAAAAAGGGGAGAGAATGGAATCTGAGCTATGGGCCAATAAGCTTGATTTTGATTCTTGGCAAAATTCTAGAATATATTTTTAAATCAAATTTTCTCCTTGTCAACTTATTCATCAACAATACAAACATTTCAGTGTACAAATGAGAATAGGAAAGCACCTTGTATGAGAAACTGTGAATTTTTTAAAGATGGCAAGAGATTATCCAGAAAACAAAATCATGATTCTAGAGAACAGCTTGAGTCCATCAAGAACAGGTTGTGCCAGGCTAATTTCATTTCCGTTTTTGACAGAGATACTAGATTAGTAAAACGGAATAACGCCATAGATATGGTTTATCTAGATTTTAGCAAAGCAAGTAATAAGATTTCTCCTGCTATTCTTGTAGAAGAGATGGAAAGATGTGGGCTAGACAGAAGTAAGATAAGTGCATTCACAACTGATTGAAAGGCCAGACCCAGTAAGTTCAATGTCAGCTCTAAAGGAGGTTTTCAATGAAGGGGTCCAGGGTTATATCCCTGACCCCGTGCTTTCAACATTTTTATCAGCAATCTGGCTAGAAACAGAGAAAGCATGCTTGGCAAAACTGTAAATGACTCAAAGCTGGGAAGAAGAGCTAACATAGGAAGACAAGATTAAACAATATCTTAATGGCTAGAATATTAAGCCATATCCAATAAGATGAAATTTAATAGGGTAAATGTAAAGTGTTATACTTGGGATCAAAAAATCAACTGCATAAGGGCAAGATGGGAGCTAAACAGCCATTCACCTGAAAATGTAGCTGGGGCTTTCCAAGTTCAGTATGAGTCAATATGAGAAAGCTCATGTAACTTGGGGCTACCTTAGGAAAAGGGGAGCATGCAGGCTCTCCACATCCATTCAGCTTGAGGTGCCACATTTTAATAAGAAGGATCAAAGGAAAAACTTAATGGGGATATGATTGTTGTCCTCAGGTACTGGAAAGGCTACCACTAAAAAGTGGACGAGGTTTGCTCTGCTTGTCCCTAGAGGACAGAACTAGGAGTAGTGGATTGAAGTCACAAAGACGTCAGTGTAGGCTTGAGGGAAGGAAAAATTTCTTAGCAATTAGAGCCGCCCAGAAGTGGAATGGGGCATCTGAGGAGAACAGCAGACACTAGAATGGAAGATTCTTGGCTTTGGTTGGAGGAGCACTGAGTGGGGAGAGGTGTTGTCAAGGAGATTTTGTGCACAGTCAGGTGGAAGATCAACGAATCCCTGTAGATATCTTGGAGGGGATTCCTTTATATCTATGGGTTACACAGCCTCCTTCCAACTAGGAGTTCCGTGGTTATGTGTCAGAGGACCTAGGCTCTGCTTGCTAACTAGTTGAGGTAAATCACCAGCTCTAGGAGGCCACCTAATCCTCTTTGTTTTCCAGAGAAGGAAACCAAGGTACCTTCCACCTCTAACATACTGTGATATTGTGGTACAGATCCTAAAAGAGAAATAAAAAGATATTCCCACTCAGACACGGGGATCACATCTAAAAAGTAAACTCATGGGGCAGCGAGGTGGCGCAGTGGATAGAGCACCAGCCCTGGATTCAGGAGGACCTGAGTTCAAATCTGCCCTCAGACACTTAACACTTACTAGCTGTGTGACCTTGGGCAAGTCACTTAACCCCAATTGCCTCACCAAAAAATAAAAGTAAACACAACATATATGTGTGTGTATATATATATACATATATATATATATATACACAAATACATGCATATATAATGTATAAAATGTGTGATTTCCACCTGGCTTAATGGTAATACATATTTTCCTCCCTTTGGTATGCAGCAGAGGAAAACTCAAACCACTCTTCTATATTCAAAATAACTAAAATGTTATGGGTAAAACCAGGTTAACTGGCAGCAAAGGGAATCAGACCCTTCTTCTCCAAGTTACCACAAAAATAATATTGCTTTTTATAGTTTTATATCCCAAAAGCACTTGAGTCTTTAATTAGATGATTTCTGTATTATGGCCACAAGGATGTCAGCCTACAGAACACCATTGTAGTAAAAGCATCATATATCACTCTGAAAGGAGATCTATAAAGTGGCTTTTAAATCTACCTATTTCTATATAAACAGAGAACCGAAATGGTGAGTTTATGAATTTTGAAGCTGATGGGGCACCACCCTATTTCACAACGGTGCAACATACAAAGTGTGGCTTTAGAACATGTGGTCTGTTACTCTAGCAATGGCCAACTCTACACATAATCGACTACATTATTATATGGATTTTCAGAATATAGTGACTCTGATTAGAAGAATGTGTAATTTTAGATGGCTTGAGGGCCCAAAAAGTTTCAGTGGTCAAAAGTTCAAATTGAACCTGGCTGACTTCCAGAATTTTCAGAAACCATTAGATTGTCATAATTTTAACCTAATTACATGGGCAAAAAAATGCATAGCATATAAATGTTTTAAACACCTACAAATGGAAAAGCCCTGTGATTAGGTATAAGTTCAAGTTGCTATACCAGCCTCTACACTGCAATTTTTTTTTTAATTTTTTTTTGCTGGGGTAGGGAGAAGAGAGAGAAAATTTCACACAGTGTTAAACACAGTTATGCTTTTGGGTATGGTAGTCACTCTGAGTTGGAAGGTACTGCAGAAGTTGTTTATTTTGACCCATAACTGGTCAAGAATCTCTACCACAATATCCCCAGTTATTCATCCAACCTCCACCATAAGACCCCCAGGGACAAGGAACCCACACTTTCCCAAAGCAGTCCATTCCATTTTTTTTTTAATTTCTTCTTTTTCTTTTTTTTTTTTGGTGAGGCAATTGGGGTTAAGTGACTTGTCCAGGGTCACACAGCTAGGAAGTGTAGAGTGTCTACGGTCAGATTTGAACTCAGGTCCTCCTGACTCCAGGGCCGGTGTTCTATCCACTGCGCCACCTAGCTGCCCCAGTTCATTCCATTTTGAGGCAGCTCTAGTTACCAGGAAAATTTTTCATCTCATGGATCCCAAATCTGCCTTTCTTTGATTCACTACTCCCAGTTCTGCCATTCTGAAAATATTTTTTTTTTAATGGGGAGAACCCAAACTACCTTGGGTCATTTATTTGTTTGTTTGTTTGTTTTAAGTGAGGTAATTGAGGTTAAGTGACTTGCCCAGGGTCACACAGCTAGTAAGTGTGAAGTGTCTGAGGCCGGATTTGAACTCAGGTACTCCTGACTCCAGGGCCGGTGCTCTATCCACTGCGCCACCTAGCTACCCCCCTTGGGTCATTTAAATATAGCCTTTGACCAAAGGCTATCTATCTAACTTGTTGGATCTAACCTTCTAGCCAGATGGACTCACTGAATGATCTTGGTCTATTTCTGCACTCACTGTGGAACGGGACTTAAAAAGGCCTACCAATATTTTTTCATGCCGCCTTATTTTTCAAATGTCTTATTCTGATCAATTTGAGGCCTAGGTCAGACTAAGAGAGCCATAATGAATGGCTCCTTCCACATATTCCATTCTTCTGCACTGGGAAGAAGAGGAAGGGGGTGAAATGGGGCAAAGCAAAGATTTGGGTTCTGAAATTAAGAGCAGGTCTTTCCCACTCCCCCTAACACATCTGACACCTTTACCCTCTGCTGCTGCAAAAGAAAGCAGCTCAGTGGAATAGATCAACTTTCTATTCTCTGAGGACAGAGAATATTTTTTTCCTGTTTCAAAGAACTTTATGCAGAAAGACATACCTATTCATGATGCCCAAGAATGTGTACATTTTCAAGTAGATACTTGATAAATGTTTATTGACTTGAAGCTTCAAGACCAAAAGCTGAGCTGTATTTTGCAATTTGCCTTGTACACCCACACAATGAAATCTGCCCTGAAAAAAAAAAAAAGGAGGCTGACCTTTGAAAAATGGTTCTTCATGAGTTTGCACAGCCCGGATTCTTTAAAAAAAAAAAAATTAGGAACCTCATGTGATCTTTCCAATGTTGAATTAGCTGTGAACAAGAAATTGACATAAATCCTGTTTGAAATGGTCCTTTTAATATCTCTTTCTTTCTCCAAACAGGGGAATCCTGTCTATGAGAAATACCTGAAGTCATTCTTTAAAAGCAACCGATCCAAATTATAAGATCTGCCAACTACAGACTGTCTTTTACATTCAAGAAGTAGAACAAAATCACCCTCTAAATTTATACTGTGATAAAGAGAAATTTGGGGTACTTAAGTTGAGGAAAAGCCAGGCAAATCATCAGCCAGTAGATGAGTGCCTTCAGCACTGTTCTATATACGCTGTGAAAAATAAACCTTTCCTCATCAAGTGACCGGGACTTAACAAACTTCTTAAATTCACAAAAAAGAAACTTATGGATACAACTAAGAGCTAATAATCAAATCAGCCTAATCATACGAAGGATGGCAGTTATGCCTGGTTTTTTTATACAGATTTAAAACCATATTTTCACAATTAAAATACTAGAGCATCTCTATTTTTAACATTTCGTTATGGAATATCCTACCACAAATCAAATGAATATATTATCAACTAAAATTTGCAGATAATCCATTTAAACATTTAGCTTTTGTGCAATTAAATGGGACAACGTACTAATCATTCGAAAATCTGAAGGAAACTGACTTTGTTCCAAGGTTTTAGACTCGACCATGTGACAGTGAACAAAGAAAAAGAAGTTACCAGGGGGGCAGCTAGGTGGCGCAGTGGATAAAGCACTGGCCCTGGATTCAGGAGGACCTGAGTTCAAATTCAGCTTCAGACACTTGACACCTACTAGCTGTGTGACCTCGGGCAAGTCACTTGACTCTTATTGCCCTGCCAAAAAAAAAAAAAAAAAGTTGCTGAGAATACACTTCACTGTGAGTTTAATATATTTCTTAAACTGGATTCAATCGGTCTTCTGCCTCTTTCCATACTCTAAAAGCCTCTCTCACACAGTGAGAAACCCCCCTCAACTGGTGGGTTTTCCATAATTTAACAAGGCGACAAGAATTTTACAGAAAGGAAACAGGAGCTGAATTTACAACTCTGTTGTGCCCAATTCACAGCCCCCCAAATCAGAGTAATTGTTGCTACAGTTTCATTAAAGTTCTATTTATAAGGCAGGAACTTGGCCATTAACAAAACTGTATAAAGAACTTTGAGGGGGAAATGGTACCATTTTGTCCTGGCTGGTTGAGGTTACAGGCTTCCCTCCCAGGGTCCTTTCCTGCTCTGATTTGTTAGCCCTGGAATGGGCATTTGTCTTATCATCCTGGATGACTCTGAGAGCCAGAGGTAAAATGACCTAACCTTAGTGCTGTGACCCAGAGTGTGCGGCTTGGAAGCAATCTTTCTGAACGAGAAATGTCAGCAGCCTGATATGGTAGCAATGTAGCTATCCTAGCAAATCCTTTTGCTGCCGGAAACTAACCAAATGCAAGTTCTATAAAATAAAAAATGGCGATGAAAGAGAAACAGTGGTACTTTTTTCACTGTGGCGAGGTGATCTCTATTCCCATCAGGAGAATTAATTTTTTAACAATCTCAAGCACCACAGAGGCTTTGGTTTAGCTAAGTTTGGTGCAGTTCTTAAGCAGAGTCCTCTGTCAAGCACACAGACAGCAAAAACAGACTAGTGAGCTAAAACCTGGACATTAGGAATATATTCAGTGCTGGGACAAGTGGGGACTCTGCTAGAGTCCAAGCTTGAGTTAAACAGGACTGAATATTTATTAAATGAAACTGTTCAAACATATTCATCTTAGACATCCAGAAAGATGCCATGCCTTCCAACTGTCACTGTTTTAACACTGTGATCATCACACTGCAATCAGGAGTGCCACTAGGGGCAGCTAGGTGGCGCAGTGGATAGAGCACCGGCCCTGGAGTCAGGAGTACCTGAGTTCAAATCTGGCCTCAGACACTTAACACTTACTAGCTGTGTGACCCTGGGCAAGTCACTTAACCCCAATTGCCTCACTTAAAAAATTAAAAAAATAAATAAAAAAAAAAAAGGAGTGCCACTGATAACCTCTCCAAAATATTGTACTGAAATGATTTTAAGGAAAAAAGCGTATACTCTCACATAGGCACATTACCAAGAAAAATCAATGAATCCGATTTTAATTTCCATATCTCACTTTTTTTATTAGCTTCTTTTGGGCAGGCGGTACACTTGGGAATAATATTGCACCAGGCATAAAAAGTAAGATTTCTACCATGGGGACATTTTGTATTCAAAATCCAATATAAATATTTCTAGTCCGACATTTCCATGGCTACAGATATTTGGTTGCTTGATTTATATGCATAGAAAGAAACGTTGTCCTCACTAGAAAAAGCAGGACTTAACAAGTACTTTAAACCAATTGGAGCAGGGCTTTCTTTCATCTCACAACACTGTTTATTGGCCTGGAAACTAGGTCCCTCATCAAGTTTTGATTTTCTCAAAGACGTCAGAAGTACCCTGCTAATTCTTCCATTTCCAGTGTTTTTAGCCTTGTAGTTGCATTAGGAACCATTTAAACAGTAATAATTTTAGCACTGTAATAGAAAAAGTTCTGTTAACAGGTAGATTATAGACCATAATGATTTTTAGAATTCTTTTTATAAAAAAGGTATCTTGAGAATTTGAACAGGCACATGCATACTCAGTGTGAATGGGACAAAAGGGGGGGGGGATAGGAAGGGAGTTTTGATAAGCACAAATTTCATTTCCAGTCCTCACATCCTTTAAATAAATACAGATTATTTTAAGCCCATAGAGGTGATTTTTTTTTAACCTTTCACCTGCGAGCCAGTGTCCAACAGGTTCTCCTGGGGTTATGGGTCAGTCATCTGTCTTGCGGGCCAAGCGACAGAAAGTCCAGTTGTGCTCCACTGTGTTTTCGTTGGCCCGCTCACTCATATGATGCACCCGTGTGTTGCGGATCGTAAAGCCTTGCTTTGTAATGTACTCCATGAGATGGACGCGGAGAGAGACTTCTTGGTGGTAATCACAGGGACCAAAAGTGAAGGACACTTGGCAGTCTCTGGTGTCCATCATGTGCTTGTTCCACTTGGTGAAATAGTTGGAAATGCCCTCCAGCAGAGGGTGGACCTTGGTGGTGATGGTCAGCTGCGTGATGATCACGGCCACTGGGTTGGAATACTTGGAGAGCTTCCGAGTGCTGGACAGCTCCACCACTTCTTCAAAAGTATCCATGGGATACAGGGGCTTCGGGTCATTGAGACACTGAATCAGGGGCTCGATCTGGTAGAAGTCAGCTTCTTTCCGAAGCAGATCAAACTCCTTAAAGTCCAGAGGCAAAGTCAGTTCTGAAGTCCTTAAGAAGTTGAGGACATATCGGAAAAGGGGTCCGTCCCGATCAATGAAGTAATTGCCCTGAGAGTCTCTGGCTGTGGGGAAGTCCCCCCCAAACATGGCTCCCAGCATGGAGTCAGGATACCTTGTCAGAGTGGTGAGGGAGGTCGTATACAAGTGGCCCCCGACATTTAATGTGACTGGATCAGTCATCTGAAAACAAAACAGACAGTGTGACTCAGGCTGGGAAGAAGCATCTGTGTTTTATTAGTCAAACACCAGTATCACACATCAAATTAAGTTTACCCCATTAATTTCAATGACAAATAATGGCCTCAAGGGATCAAATGCCATGGGTCTAATATTACTGCTAAATTTAAGGACCTCCTTCAATAGAATAAAAAAGAAATCCCCCAAATTAGAAAGTACTTTTTTTCCAAAGCCTTACTCTGAAAATAAGGAATTACTACATTGCTTCCAGATTTGTGCAATTTTTGTCCTAACCAAAGGGAACAGTTTTCCAAATAGAGTATGCTACAAAGGAAGGTTAATGTGGTTTAAAAGAGAGTATATTTGAAATTAAATCTTATAAATGACTATTTTATCAAAAGCAACAAAAAATAAAACAATATAACTAACATTTATGTATAGCATTTTCGATGTGCTAAATGCTTTACAAATATTATCCCATTTGATCCTCACAACAACCCTGAGAGGGAGGTGTTGTGATTATCCCCATTTTACAGTTGAGGAAACTGAGATAAACAGAAATTGTGACTTGCCCAAGGTCATACAGCTAATACGTGTCTGTGACCAAATTTGAATTTTGATCTTCCTAAGTCCAGACCTATTGCTTTATCCACTGCACCACTAGCTGCCTAGGGAATGCCAAATTTAGAAAAATACAAACTGAACACCAGAAAGACAGGTATTTGCTGCAATTATATTCTCAATTAAAAAAAAAAAAACGACAAAAAAAGTTGCTAAAAATCAAAGCTTCACCTCTTCAGAATTAGACACTCTAAAAACAAATACTCCGCATTTAAAATAACTATGTGGGAACACTATTTGATCCTGCATCTAGGGCCATAGACAACACCAGGGCTAAAGGCAAAGGTATTGGCACCTGTCTTCCAGATTGGTCAATGGGCCACCAGACTTCCTGTGTCTCCAGGTACATGACGTGACCAAACCTCTATCTACTATAGGCTCTACTCAGTGATGGAGCAGTAGGAGAAGCTATGACTGACGCCAAGTTAACCTCTGCGGCAGAGGAACCGAAAAAGAACTACCCCAAATCAATGGAATCATTTTATTGGACAAAAAGAAAAGTGAACTGATGACCAAAACAGCTCTTCTTGATACTTCCTCTGTTTACTTTACCCCAAAAGGAAAAAAAAAGAACTAAAAGTTGTTGTGTTAAGATCAAAATATGGGCAAAATTTAACCTTGTACATTTTCTGTGGAACAAATCATTTGTATTACTCAGCAAGCTAAATGCTATCACCTAATCTCTACATCCTAACCACAAAACCATGATGTATGTAAGACAGACAATGCTATTTTTAAGTTTCCATATCCTGACAGTTTGCTTATATTTGTAACATTAATGTCGTAATCTTGCCTTTAATTTTGAAAAGAAACATCTTCTCCAAATTATCATGAACCTTCAGTCTTACTAACCCATACCACCAATAAAAAGACCAGGCTTTAATGAGAAAAGTACTTCCCAACCAAAGGTAGAAAAAAATACAAAAATAAGGGGGCAGCTAAGTGGCGCAGTGGATAAAGGCCCTGGATTCAGGAGGACCTGAGTTCAAATCCGGCCTCAGTCACTTGACACTTACTAGCTGTGTGACCCTGGGCAAGTCACTTAACCCTCATTGCCCTGTCAAAAAAAAAAATAATAATAATCTCACATTTGCTGTGATTCTTTTTGGGGAAAAGGATAACATTAATGGTGGTGGCACTCATCCACCAAATGACATAAATAAATCTCACTAAATTCCATAACCGCAAAATAAATGGATAGATGTTTTCCATCAGCATCACTTCAATGCAGTTAGAACTTGATGAAGAAAACAAAATTTTAAGAGCAAAACTTGGGGATAGCTAGATGGTGTAGTGGATAAAGCACTGGCCTTGGATTCAGGAGGACCTGAGTTCAAATCTGTCCTCAGACACTTGACACTTACCAGCTGTGTGACCCTGGGCAAGTCATTTAACTCTCATTGCCCCACAAAAAAATTAAATAAATAAAAATTTCAAAGAGCGGAACTTTACGTTTCATAATATGATTTTAAAAAACTCATTGCCCAATATTAAACTATAGTTTTTAAAAGAGACACCTATGTTGTATGTAAATACATAAATGCGCTATTAAATGTATTACAATACCTCAAACATGATAGAATGTAATAAATGTCATAGTCATAATAAATGTCATAAATCATTCTGATTTACAGTAAGTTACATCTAGGAATTTATAGCTATTTATGTTTTTAAAATTCATGATAAAGGGCGTGTGTGGATATGTAAGAAAGATCAAGGTTGTCCAGCTACAGCTGGCAGTGACATTGCACTCACCATATAGGCCCAGTCTCCATTATCCATCTGCTCGGACGCTTGGTCTCCGCACTCCCAAGTTTCACTGAAGGTTCAGTAATAATATCACCTAGCCCCACAAGGGGAGAAAACAGAATGTTAAGGACTCACAGAAAAACACTTGTCATGCCCTTCTCACAGAAGACCAAACATCGCCACTCCTGGTTTGTATTCATCTCCCACCCTGCCCCCAAACAAAGGTCTGAACCGTATCCTATTTTCAAAGACCTTCCAGTGCCCTCTCTCCTTACCTCAAGGACCACAGTCTCTGGGGACAACAAATTATTAATTCTTGAGCCGTCCTATGCATTCCACTTGGGCTAAATAATGAGGGCTTTATCTGCATGGCTGACATGTCCACAAAGAAAAAGAATTATTTCAGTTAGGAAAGAAGGAAAACCTTAATAAGGAAAACCGGGCCCTCAAATGCTGTGCCCTAATCAATAATCAGCTGTCTACTTTCTGTGAAATACAGTTTTCAGAATTTTTACAATGAATTTATTTATCGTGCAACTTCATCCTGATTAGAATCTATGATGACCCTGTATCAGGAAGGTCATTTATGAAAAGGGAAAAATAAAATCCTCCTTCCCCATCAACGTAAATAGTAAAAACCAACAAAAACAATGGCAATTATAAATCTCTTCCTTATCAACTTTTCAAGTAATTCTACTTTGAAAACCTATTCATTAAAAAAATGAAAGCAAATGTTGAAGTTTCTAAAATAAAATATTTTTCTATGAACTTTAATGCTGCAGAAAAAGATGTTAACCAGCTTACTACTATATAATAGACACAGAGCATCTCAGAAGCGTAAGCTGAAAATCAGACCACCAACTTTGAGCCCGTCCTGTGCCACGGAGCCTATGCCACCCTACACATCTGGGCTTACACTGAGGTCACTTCCTCGTGTCAGCTATCCTAAAGCACCCAAGCAGACATGATCCCGGCTCCCAGTTCATGAAGCTCACACTTCATTCCATGATCAACCCATAGAGAAAACTGCCAAGCAAAGGGCCGTGCTTCAGCCGGTGCAAGGAGGAGGAAGCTGGCCGTATGTCCCCTCGTCCTTCACCAGCCCACTTCCCCCACTTTAGCGGGATCTGGCCCACAATTCCCCAAACGGGCCCTGGCTACAGGAGATCACAAAGGCTCTTTTTCAAAAGGTCACTCAGGCATGTAGAGAACATTTGCATAGCCCAGCAGGGACTGAAACCAGAGCCTAAAACATCTACTTCCCCACCTTGCAATTTCTTCAAAGCAAACAGACAAATGAACCATGGACCAGTCAGAAGGGGAGTCCTTCGTGGCTGCACTCTGCCCTCAGCAGTCAGATCCAGAGAGGGTCAGCGCAGGCTCTCTCTAAGGGGAAAACAGGAACAAGCATCCCGCTCCAGGGCTGCTGTGGGCCTGTCATTCCTCTGCTGTGTGGTATCTGCACTTCCAAGGTTCACTGAGGGGTTACTAATAATATCACCTAGCCCCACCCTGACTCCAAAGGAGAAATCACAATGGGAAAAAGTCTTCATGCCCCTCTAACGGAAGACTAAACATCAGAGCCCGGGGTCTGTGTCATCACAGCATTTCTACAAACAGTGAGCTGAAGCAAACAGACCCAATTTTCCAATTTTCAGCCATTTTTCCATAGAAAAACAACAACAATCCCTTCAGTCCCTATCAGGAAACAGATTATTAAGATGAATCAAAGTCATGCAAAAATGATCACTAGGCAACTGGTACCTTTGTGCATTCTCCTAGCACCCAAAGGAACCCTTCATGGCCTCTGAGAGCCAACCTGGGGCAGTCCATAGTGACACTCCGTATCTGTGGAGGTACTTTTGAATAGTTTTATCTTATCGCTACTATAACTCTGGGAGACAGACATCGTCTCTGATGCTTTCTGTTAAAAAGGAGAAAACGGCAGGAGGCCCAAGGCTAGAAAGTCACCCTTACCCTAGAGCCTGGTCTATGGACTGTGCTCTGGGCTCCATCACACCCTGCACGTCGAGAACAGTCCTCAAGGAATACAAGCTGAGGGGTCCATATGCAGACATCATAGCCACACTGTCCAAACAAGAGTCAGGACTTAGAAAATCCTGGCAGTTTGGTCACTCAAACCATAAAGTCCTTCCACCATTCACTACCCCCCTTCCCTGGCAAGGGCTCATAGCTTCAATTCTTTATCATTCGTGATGTGAAGAACTCCAGCCCATGATTATCAAATCCACAAAGTGAAACGGGGATAAAAGTAAAGAAGGGGCAGAAACCATCAATGTTCCATCTGATATGGCAAGTCTGTGCTCTTAGGAACCATTTATTGCTAAATCAAAGCGAGATAAACTCTTGGATGGTCATAAAAGAAAACCAGACAATATCTCCCATCTGCATCATGGCAAATACCAACGTTCAGTTACAGAGCAGCTATGAAACACCAAAGTCCAAGATCGATGAGAGCAAGTAGTTGACAAAAAGCACCTCTAAGTCCCCCCAAACTTCTGCCAAAGAGACATGTCCAAAACCCAACAGGGCAAGGTAAATGTTAGTGCTGTGCCGCGCTGCTTCTAAGTGAAATATCACCGTAACTTGTTAAAGGCATCTGCTTCCCTAGGAACAATATTCATCATGTACCTGGAAATTCAGACCTTTATATTCATTCAGGAGGCCTAGATGAAAACAATTTTTCTTTCTGGCAAGTATTAGAAACTCTAAAATAGCATAACCCACTTCAACTCTAACTTCTGCTCTTTGTGGAGAACAAAATCCCCTTCAGCACCTGGAATCCAGATCTCTTTAACCGTTTTATTTCTAAATATCCAAATTATATGCTAATGAAATACGAGCACCCGAGTATCAGGGCTCAAAGTGATGGGGGGAGGGGAAGAAAGACTCTGCCTTTCCAGGGATTAAAAGGCTGGAAATGCTTCCTCCACATACCAGCTGGCCCCTGGAGTGAGTTCAGTGTCATCCACCACAGTCTCATGCCCAAGATCCTAAGCCTGGGAAGCTGAAGACCTTTGAATCCTCTGCCAAAGGGGTTCACACACACACACACACACCCATCCACCCATCCATCCATCCATCCATCCACCCATCCACCCATCCACCCATCCACCCATCCACCCATCCACCCACCCATCCACCCATCCACCCATCCACCCACCCACCCACCCATCCACCCATCCATCCTTCCATCCTTCCATCAGGTACCTTAAGCCTCAGGACACTCTGAGGAATAAAAGTGAATAATAAGAACAAATAGTGACTTGAGAGAAGTTTAGGCTTTGCCCCTTTAAGATCCTTATCTCATCTGAGTCTTCTAATTTGGGAAATTTGATACAATTGTTCCCTATTTTACAGATGAGGAAAAAAAAATAGAGACCCTCAAGCCCAAAGAGGTTAAGTACAAAACAATACAATAAACATTTATTAAAGACCAACTAAGTGCCAGGCACTGTGCTAAATGCTAGGGCTACAAAGAAGAAAAAGACAGTCCCTGGCCTCAAGACAACTACCACCTAACAGGGGAAACAATATTAAAAAGGAAGCTGAAAAGGAGGACACGAGATGGCTGGCATCTTAGAAAGCCCTCTCTAAAGGGAAGACAGAGGAGGAATTTTTTGCTCTGCCGCATAGGTCTCCATCAAGACAGGCAGAAGCACCCAAGGCTACCGAGGGGCAAACCTGAAGCAATGTTCATGATGATGAGTTGATCCGGGGATGGCCATGGTGAAGGTGATGATGGAGCTGAAATCCAGCAGAGCAGCTGGCAGTAAATGAATGTTAAGTGAGGTACCCAGGATCACACTACCTTACAGTAAGCATCTAGAACAAAAGCTGACCCGAGCGGTCTCAACTCCATGTCTGGGGCCCTAGCCACTAGGGCACACTGCTCGGCTCCTCTGCGATGACTCAGAGCCCAGGAGTGACACACTTCCTCCATTTACAGTTGGGGAGGGGGGAGATCTTCAAGCTGTGCTTAATCTTCCACCACCTTGGGACAAGGCTGAAGGGCTGATGACAAGTCTGAGTTCAGTCTGACCAAAGGGACTCACTCACTCCAAATATTTACTGACCTTCCAACTACACACATCTACCCACTCCCCAATGTTTGGTGATGACTAAAGAAGTCTGGCAACAACTTCACACACATGGACAGACATAAGTCATCAGAGGACACTGGAAAGGGGTCCTGGGAGAATTTTCAGGATAATAATATTGTAAAGACGAGTAACATTTAAAGACTTAACTCTGATCAATACAATTATCAACCATGATTCCAAGGGACCAATAGCAGAACATGCAGCATGCTGTCTATCGATACTCTGACAGAGAGGTGATGGATTCAAAACACAGAATAAGACACAGTTTTGGACAGTGTCAATGTGGCAACAATGCCTGTTTGTTACAAGGCTTTGGGTTTTCCTCCTGTTTCAAAGGGGAGGCAGGTCCAGTCAATTGATTTTTCTCCCACGGTACAGTTGGCAACCTCCTACAAGGAGGTTCCTTTCCCCCAGAGACCGCTCCCCATCTTCTCCTTCCTACCCCCTCCAGGTCTTTACCCTCTGCTCTGCCCTTTCATTCCGCAGAGCCCTTTGGGATCCCGACCTTAGGGTCCACACACTCTTCCTCCTAGGTCTCTTCCATCATCTGGGCTCATGAAAACCCAGCTTCTGTCTCCCTGAATTTGGGGGAGTTTCTTTTCTCCCAAGTCCTCACAGACTTTGAGAGGAGGAGGAAGAAGCGGCAGACGTCCTTCCACTGAGGCACTGAATCCTTCCATCCACGTCATCCGGTCCAGGCCCTTCTTTCAGGAGTTCAGGACCGGGCTTCCTCTGTGCCTCTGCCCCAGCCCTTCGACTCAGGTTTTCAGTATCCATAGCAATGTCCCTCAGGTCACCTTCCTTCTTAACGCACATCACCTCATACCCACCCCCTCTTCTGCTGCATCCCTGCTTTACCTCTTCTTCACCCACCCTCGATATGACGTCTAGACCCCCACCTTTCCCAGTTCTCCCAATCCGTCATCACCTGTCCTCTGCCCTTCCTTTCCTCCCTCCACAATTCTGACCCTATAGTTGACCAGTTCAACCTCTGAATCTCTTGTTTTATCTTGACAAACTCCAACTCTGGATTTACCCATAGGCACCATCTTCTTTGCTCTTACCTAACTCCTGCTGAGCACTGCAGGATGAAATTAAAGCCACTGTGCTGAATGGATTCGCTACAAAGCTATTTTAGCTAAGTGCACGTGGGCCCTCATTGCAGCACAAGGACTCTTGGATTCTTCCCCAATTGCCTCTATTGTGATCCCTGCAGCGGATGTTCTAAACCTTCTCTTCTCCCTCAAGTCCCCTACGCTACCCCTCAAGTACCCAAATGAAATGACTATACTAAAAACGGAGGCCACCTATCACAATCTCCCTCTTTTCCACTGCTCCACACCTCCAAACTCCTCTCCATCATCCCCCATTCTCTCCTCTTGTGCTCCAGTCTCTCAGTAAGGGATGGTCATTCCTGCCAAAAGTCAACCCCTCTGCTTGAACCCTTGAGCCCATCCCTTCTGCAGTATCCTCTGCCAGCTAGTCCCAGTCAGACATTCTGTCTTCACTCTTCCCTAATCCACTGGCTTCTTCCCAGGTCCCTCTTTAAAAAACAAAACAAAGGAAAACCAAAAAAACCCACCTTGATTTATGAACTTAACCCTATTCACAGACAATATGATAGCTTATTTAGAAATTTTCACATAATCAGCAAATGAAGACAACAGTTCTAGTAAAGTGGCAACATAAAATTAGGTCCAAAAATCCATCAACGTTTATATTAGCAATAACAAAAACCAGGAAAAAACAATAGGAAAAATAGCATTCAAAACACTGAATCTATCTGAGTCAATATATCAAAAAAATACAGATAACATTATATAAATAAAACTGCAAAACACTTTTTTAAAAGAGAGAAAATAACTCAAATAAATGAGGGGATATTCATTTTTTTGTGGTTGGGCTATACTAAAATAATAAAATGATTATACTACCTAAATTAATTCATAGGTTTAATGCCATATTAAACTGTCAAGGTATTACATTATAAAGCTAGACAAAACAATAGCTTAAAATCTATTAAGAGAAACAAGAGGTCTAGAATTTCGAAGAATATAATGATAAAAAGAATTATCTCAAACTGTATGATAAATCTGTAATTATCAAAACTATTTAGTAATGATTTAGAAATAGAAAAGTTAGAGTCAAAACAACTGAACTCTGTAGCCCAGTGTACAATAACCCTAAGAACTAAACTTAACCCTGAGAACATAAACACAAAATCATGGAGTTGCTGGAAAAATGAGAAAGCAGTTTGGCAAAAAATAAATAAATAAGCTTAGGCCAGTATCTTAGACAAAATAATACAGTAAGTCCCAAATGGATATTCAACCTACACATAAAAGGTCACATCATTTAAGAAAAAAGAAAGGAAGAAACCCAAAGACAGTGTCTTTTACAACTATAGTTACAGAGAGAATGTTAACTCAGACAAGGAATAGAAGTAATCACAAACAATAAACTGGATTGTTTCAATTCTATAAACTGAAAAGCTTTTGCACAAGAATCTAAGACATGAAAGGAGACTGCCAATTGTTTGAAATATTTACATCTAGTATTTCTGAAAAAGAAGTGGTACCAAGTTGACAAAAAAGGGAAATGACAAATATTAGAGGCGCCACAAGAAATCAGGAATATCTATACACTGAAGGTGAAGTTGTATATTGGTCCAGCCATTCCGGACTGTGTTCCAAATGATGGTAAACTACACAGTTCTCTTAGACCCAGCTTATAACTCTGTTAGGCCGATACCCCCAAAGAAATCAAAGGTAGAAGAAAAGGATCTGTATGTACAAAAATACTCATAGCAACTTTTTTGTGGTGGCAGAGAACTGAAAACTAAAGGGGCGCCCATCAAATGGGGAGTGGCTAGACATTATGGTATATGAATAGAATGGAATGCTGTGGTATTACAAGAAATAACAAAGGGGACTGTTTCAAAGAAAACTGAGAAGGCTTAAATCAACTGATGCAGAATAAAGTGAGTAAAACCAGGAGAACTGCTTATACAATAACATCATTGTAAATAAAAACTTGAAAAGACTTAAGAACTCTATTCAATGCATTGACCAACCATGATTCCAAATGATCAATGATAAAAAGAGATACCCACTGGACAGAGAAGTAATGAATTAAAGATGCAAAATGAGACACATATGGTTAAACATGATCATTACAGGAATTTGTTTGGTGTGATCTTGCATTTTTGTTTCAAGGGGTTGATTCTTTTTTTCCCCAGTGGGGTGGAGAAGTGGTAGAGAGAGGAGAAAATAATGTTAATTTTTAAAAAATTAAGTTTCATAAAAAAGAAGTTTAAAAGAAAGGTAGAGCTCTAGCAGGCAGAATGTTATATACAATGCCAAAGTTTTTGTAGCAGATGTTTTGCGTTAGTGTTTTTCTTTGTTATTGTGATATAAAAATAAGACAATTTTTCATGTAAACTATGAATCTATTTCTTTGCTTTTATTTATATATTTCTTTTTTTTTTCTATAAAGAAACTAGGGCCTGAACTTGTGGTTTTACTGGTGTAAGGAACTCCCAGGTGAGCACTTTCTCTGCAATGTATAATCTTAGAGCTGCCTAGATCACTAAGAGGACAGTGATGTGCCCACAGTCATGAAGCCAGTACGTGTCAGAAGCAGAACTTGAACCCAAGTCTCCCAAACTCTGAGGCCAGCTTTTTCTATACCATGACAAACAGCCTTAGAAATAAGAGCTAATAAATATAAGGGGAGTTGAACTGAAGATACTTAATAGGAAACTGGCCTCTTTAGCAGTCATTTCCCCATTAACAATTTCAGGATATCCTTAAGGATGTCAGTTTCCCCATTGAGCAATTATTTAAATGACTCTTGAATTCACAAAATAATTACAGACAATGCTACATTACTCATCATGATAGAAAACAAGAATACAGTTATAATCCACAGACAATCCCAAAACTTGATTTTAGTCACTTTTGACCCCACCCACCCAAATCAAGTGATGCTACATAGCTTCTTTAAAAAAAAAAAAAAAAGGCAATTCTGCCTGGCACCAGATAGAGACACAAAGGAGGAAAAGGAGGAGGGGGCCTCCTAAGAGAAATAACACCACAACCTCCAGGGAGATCCCCTTGAAGAGAAAGACACTGAAAACCCCAAAGAAGTCCAGTTCCCCTGAGAGACTCTACAAAGAGAAAAGAGATACACAGACACAGAGATGCAGGAAGACAGAAAAAGCCCTGTCCAAATGTTGATGCCAAGTGTTTACTATGAGTTATTAGTTATATCAGTCCAAAATAAAGGTTGCACCTACCAGGAGAGACAGTGGCTGGACTCTCTAATTACACAAAGGCAAGGGAAGTCTTCCCAGGTTAGTACTATAGTTTTGGAAAACAATACACATCCCTGGGGAAGGCAGAGGCCCATGGAAAAGTGAAGCTGGGCTCCCTTGCCTGTTTAATGAACTCAAAGATGAGTCCTTTGCATTATTTATTAAGTTAGAGAAAACCTGTCCAGTATTCAATGCTTTGTTAGTCTGAGTACTTGCATAGGAAGTCCTTTTAGACCAGAGCCAAACTGTGATGTTATCAGGGTAGAAGCACAAGCCCAAGACTCATGTTACCAGGGGAGACCCTTTGTAGGAACAAATAAAATGCCATATAGAGTATTAAGTATTGATAGGCCTTCAAAATTTAAACTAAGGTTGTGAGAGACCATCATTGTGATCATGGGCTACAGGTTATAGATCAATTGGATAAACAGTCTCTGAATTATCTTTATAAAGTTAATCAATTAATTCTGGGAAGGCAGGAAAACAGGGAAATCATGTCATGTCAACAAGCATTTATTAAGTGTCTACTGTGTGCCAAGCACTAGGCTAAGTATCAGAGAGTCAAAGAAAGTTCCTGCTCTCAAGGAGCTCACATGCTAACAGGGAAGACAACAATTGTGTACAAACAAGATACAAGATCAATTGGAGATAATCGATAGGGAATTAAGAATTAGTTAACTAGCTCGAGGGGAAACCAGGAAAGGATTCCTGTAGATGGTGAAATTTTAGCTGGGACCTGAAGCCAGGGAAAGCAGGAGACACAAAGGAGGGAAAGAATGACACAAGTGGGGGACAGCCAAATGAAATGCTTGGATGAATGGAATGGACAGCAAGGGGGCTCAGTTGTCAGGAGCTCTGTGCCTGGAGTCAGGAAGACTCATCTTCCTGAGTTCAAATATGACCTCAGAAACTTCCTAGCTGTGTGACCCTGGGCAAGTCACGTCACCCTGTCTGCCTCAGTTCCTCATTGGTAAACTGAGCTGAAGAAGGAAAAGGCAAACCACTCCAGTATCTCTGCCAAGAAAACCCCTATGAGGTCAAACGACTGAAACGACTAAGCATTAAGGACAACAATTAATCCAAAAGAATCTCATTTCACCCATAGTTTGATCTTCTCCTTCTACTAAACCACTGAGGAAGATCTTTAAAAGAGAGGATAGAGCTGTTAACAATTAGCAAATCGATGGTTCTCCTCCCATCTTCTCTCTACTTGGTCTCTAGGAGAGGGCCTGATGCAAAATAAAATGACCACAGGACAGGCAGCATTCTCCTGAAATGTGAATTACATGAGTCTGTTTTACTAAGATAATGACAAAAAAAAATCGAATTGTTCAGAGAAATTGCTTATAATGGGGAATAAAAGCTTCATGATAAAAAAGCAAATAACGTTTCCATTAAAGTCATCTTTCCTAATAAAAAAAACGAACTATGAATGCTCCAAAAGCCAGAGGTGGCCTTGTGCTAAGACACACAGACAGAATGACTGTTCACATCCTACTGAATGAGTTCACCTAAAAAGATCTTTGTTCTGAAGTCAGACTGAGAACTCACTCCTCATTTCTGCAGAAAGAACTAGTTAATCCATCCTGAAGAAATAGTGAAAACACATCCACTTCTGGGCTTCGAAGTTTAATTAAGACTAAGGTATTAATTCTGACAAGGTAAGTTTACTAGGTAATTAATTCAGAGACAACTCAGTTAATTTATGGGAGCTTTATAAGCAAACTGTTAAAAAAAAAATCTAGAGTGTGTCTGGCGTGCTCACAACTGCACGCCTCGACATCTTGATAGCGTTTAAACAACTCGAGAACCAGTCTGAAAGCAAATCTTACTGCTGCAAAAACCATTCCAGTCTCTAATTTAAAGAACTGATTTAACTTTTTTTTTCCCTGGTTTATTGTCTCTGCCATGACCTCAGACCAAAAATTCCCTGGGGCAAAAAGCCCTGTTACTTTATAACGATCTATAAATTTCTATAGACACTTCAGAACTTGAAGAAATAATACTAAAGACCTATAACTACTGCCTTCATGGGGTTTCCAGACAGACACTTAAAATGCCATTCTCCTTAAGTCCCTGCTTCTGGCATTTAGAAACAAGGCAAGAATAAATTTCCAACATCTGCACATACCTTCAAAATTACCTTTGTACTCAGTTTCTCTGTTACCCGAACCATGTGGGAGTTTAAAAGTAGAATACTTTTTATAGCAACTAGTTCAGAGAAATCTGAAGAGTCCTTCGGGTTAACTAACATACAAGCTAGCACTGGCAGCCACTGCATCTTGGGGAAAAAATGTTGTGTTTTTTATTTATAGCAATAGGGACTGGCTTGTGATTTCACTGGTCTAAGGAACTCCGAGGTGGGGAAACTCCCTCACCCGCTGCAGTTCAGGACCTTCTCTGCACCTTGGTGTCAGAGAGTTATCCGGGCACGAGGTGAAGGACCTCCCCACGTATCAGAGGCAGCTCTTGAACACAGGTCATCCTGGCTGTGAGACCGGCTCTCCATCCACTCACTACAGCTATGCTGCCTCACAGATATCTCCGCTGTGCTTCAAAGTTTACAAAGCACTTTACAAACATGAACTCCTCACGGTCTCAGCCACAGCCCTGAAAGGCAGGCAGGCAGGTACTCCTGGCATCACCATCTCCAGTGCTGCTGAGGCTCAGAGAGCTGCTGTGACCCTAAGTCACACACTAGTAGTGCCCGAAACAGGTCCAGAGCCCTTGCAATCTCTCCTGGTTCCAAGCCATGGGTGCTCCCCTCCTTAGAGCTGTGAGCCAACACGGCAGAGATGGAATTATTCTTAAAATAATCTTTTTTCTTTAGCTGTTCATCACCACAGTGCAGTCTAGCAGAACAAGCATTTGTGAGAGGAAGGAGCATCAAGTTCTAGTGTCACTAACTCACTGGGTGAGCGTAAATTAATGCCACCTCACCAGCATCGGGGCACCTCAATTTCTCTAATGATAAAATGGGGCTACAACCTTCCCTCCCTGCTGCAGATGGATACTGGGGGAATAAAGTCTGTCAAGAGGACTATTTCAGCTCTGATATTATATGAAAATGGTGATTAAATGGTTTTGAAAGTCCTGGGTTTGGGCGGGGGGGGGGGGTCTGTTTTTGTTTTTAATTATCACACCATCCTTCCCATCTTTCCATGTAGTGCATAACTTCACTACATGAAATTTCTGTCACACACAGAAGGCCTGAGTCAATAGGAGCAGAGAGCCCTCCAGGTTAACAGTGCCAGGACAAGGAGCTGCAGAGTTGGCCCCACTTTCCCCACCCAAGTTCTCCTAAGGGGCTTCAATGGATGGGACAGAAGGCTGTTGAATGGACTGGCAAAGCCAGAGGGACCTCCAGATCGGAGCTTTATCAGCACTGGGGTCCCCCACTAGCCCAAAGTATGGTGCAGGAGGATCCCTAAGGCAAAAGCACTGTCACAAAACAAGACACATTCTAAGTAAGCCCTAAGCATGAAAAATCCAGATAAATCGAGGTGATGATTCTCTTTGCAAAAGCATTTGTCACCAGATTCCTTTAAATTGCAAGTTCTCCTCATGCAATTAAAACATGATTCTATTTACACAAAACTTCACAGAAGCAGCAACTAGCATTTTTTTTCTAGGAACAAATAAGGTGCCCGATTCTTGATGCATAATATAAAGAATACCTATATGAATGATTAGCTATGCTAAAAGGATCAGGCCTTCTTCCTACATTCATTCACTTAAAACATCCAACCTTTACTTCCTGATAAGCTACTGTTCATTGTAATTTTTTTTTCTATCTTGGACATCTGTGATAGAAAATTAATATCTCTGGAAAAGGGAAGGTAGGTAAGAGCAGCCACAAGGATCGCTTCATAGGAGGTGCTTAATAAATGTTTATTGACTGACTGAGAGTATCAGGACACCAACAAGCCTCACTTGCAATAGATGGTCCAAACCTATTTGCTTCACTAGTGGCTATACAAAATGCAGAGGGTTAACATTCTAATGCCCAGCAATTAAATCCAGCTCTGCTCTACCGAGCATGCCGCCCAAACCTCAAGAAAAACAACACCTTTAGCTAAAGTGCAATCTTTTAAACTACTGCTTATTACTTCAAAACTTCTATTGGTGAACTCACCTATGTGGTCATTCCCTCTATGGCCAAGCTGACAACCCCCCCCCCAAATCAGCAGAGACTGTAACCCAAGAGGGTGTGTCTTTTCATCCTGTGAGATTCTTGGCCCACATTCACCCACAGAGGCTCCACCCAGGATCTACCCACCATGCTGAAAGGCCTTCCTCTGGGCTTCTGCACCTGGTGGGCACCAATGCTGCACTGGACCACCCACATGTGATGCCCCACTCTCGTCATACAAAGTTCTCACGCCCTACATAAATGTCAGCTACCACTGATACCAACCATTATCTTGTGATGACCTGGAGATGCAATGAGAGCAAGGCCAAACCCTGGTGGCGTACAGCAAGCTGGGCACGCTTTCTTAGCCTGGTAAGAGACCTGGTGGGCTGTTTGCCTGAAGGACTGGCCCAGCTAAGCGCAGAACAGCCCATTAACACTACTTGAGCCCAAACACTGAGATTTCAGTCAAAAAGGAGAACATGGTTATCTGAAGCTTTCCTTTTTTTCTCTACTCCTCAATATTTGTTCAGGCTTCACAGACTTCCCCGTTTAGTCTCAATTTTTCATAATCCGGTATCCAGAATTTTTAAATAACACACACAGAAAAGTCCTGGATAAAAAGCCGACATCCCGTACATCTTGTAAATCTTTTCAGGATATAAAATTTCCTAAGGAAAAGATCAATATCTCACCCATGTTATGAACAGGGGCTCCCAGCGAGTGTTTAATAACTGCAAAAACAGCACCGGGAATAAATAACTCAGAGGCCAAACGCTGTTAGGTCACTGTCCAAGACCCCAACCGCTAAACCCCCTCCCACAGGACCTGGGCTCCCAGCGAGGGGCTGGAGTTTAAGCTACTGGGGGGCAGCGCTCTCTGCCCTCTTTCTCCCCAGAATCTGGAGCCGACCTAAGCTCCCCGGGGGTGGGGACTGGAGGAGGGGGGAGAGGGGAGGCGGCTGGGCCTTCATTAAGATGGGAGGGCGAGCAAAGGGTAGCACCAGCACGGAGGGCGATCAGCACTAGAGCACGGTCCACTCCGAGTCACATTGAGGAGTGACCCATGCCGCCCAGCTCACGGCCCAGGCTCAGATGCTGGGGACGCTCAAGTGCCCTCCACTCCCGGCTCTGCTCATCACCCCGATCTCCCCCGACCCCAGCCCCTGGTCCTGCCGGGGTCCCTGGAAGCCCCCGCCCCTCCCCAGCCCGGTCCTCTTTACAGTTTGGCTCCCCATGGCACTCCGTGAGCCCGATCTTTGGGGAGCCCTCCAGAGAGTCTCCTTCCCTCACTGGGGGTCTCCCTCCTCTACATGCCCCCCTCCTTTGGGGAGCCCCCCAGAGAGTCTCCTTCCCTCACTGGGGGCCCCCTTCTCTACAAGCCCCGTCCTTTGGGGAGCCCCCCAGAGAGTCTCCTTCCCTCACTGGGGGCCCCCTTCTCTACAAGCCCCGTCCTTTGGGGAGCCCCCCAGGGAGTCTCCTTTACTCACTGGGGGTCTCCCTCCTCTACAAGCCCCCCTCCTTTGGAGAGCCCCCCAGAGAGTCTCCTTCCCTCACTGGGGGCCCCCTCCTCTACAAGCCCCCCTCCTTTGGAGAGCCCCCCAGAGAGTCTCCTTCCCTCACTGGGGGTCTCCCTCCTCTACAAGCGCCTTACCTTCAGGGAGCTCCCCCCGCAGCGGGTCTCCTTCCCCCCCATTGGGGATCTCTTTCCCCCCACCCCTCTACAAACCCCCCTCCTTGGGGAGCGCTCCCCTCTCTAAGGGTCTCCTCCGCACGTCTCTCCATCCCTCCTGGGCAGGGGGCGCCATCCTCACCGCCCCCCTCCAGATACCCGCTCCCTCCTCGCCGAGGGGCCCCTCCCCTTCACACCAGGCCCTCCTCCAACTTTTCTGGGGAGAGGGCGAGGGGGTCCCAGGAGCCCCCACCCCCCGCACGCTCCCTTCCCAGGTCACTCCCCCTTCGCTGCTTCTCCCCCTGCCTCGGTGTGGGGGGATCCCCAGCCCCCAGCCTCACTCACCGCCGCAGTCGGGGCCGGGCCGGGCCAGGGCGGGAGGCGAGCCGGGGCCGGGCCGGGCCGGGCCGGGGACACAGCGCCGCCGCCGCCGCCGCTCACCGCTGCTCCCGCCGCCGCCGCCTCCAGCCTTCAGGAGCAGCCGCCGAGCGAGCGCGGGCGCGGGAGCGCGGGGGCGCGCGGGGCACGGGCACGGGCACGGGCACGGGCGGGCGCGCTACCCGCGGCGGCGGCCGGGCCTCGGCCGGGCGAGCGAGGGGGCGAAAGAAGAGGGAGGAGGAGAGCGAGCAGGAGGCGGGTGAGGCGGCGGCCGCCTGCGCTCGGGCGCCCCCGCGTGGGGCCTGGCGGCGCCGCAGCCCGCCCCGCCCCCTGCGCTCCGCCCCCGCCGCCCCGCCCCCGCCAGAAACCCAGACCGGGAGCTCCGAGTCGTCAAGCCCTGGAGGGAGCTGGCGGGGGGCGGGCCTGGGGCAGCCGGTGTGGCGTCGTGTGTGTGCAACGCGTGTGGCCTGGGAACGGGAGCATCGTGTTAGTGCCACGCGTGCATGCGCCTCCTCCCCCCACGCCCGCCCCCTTCACCTCCTGGACTGCCCCCCTCCCCCGACCCCTTCCAACACACACACCCCCAATCATGCGGGGAGGAAGGAAGGACAAGAGGCTCCCGACGCCCCGCGGATCCGGACAGGCCTGGGCCTTGCTGTCCAGTGGTCAGCGTCGTGGCTCCGGCCACACGGTGCTAACAGACGGGCAAACACCCACTTGAGCCCTACTACGTGCAGGGCAGGGCAGCGTGTGAGAAGACACGGACACCGAGGCCACCAGCCTACCCTCCGACTCTCATTGGCATCTCCCTGTAATGACCTTGGCCAAGTCACTGCCGCCCCCAATGAAAATCTAGGACACCGTACTGTCTGCCGGGCCTCTACAGCCCCAGCCACCACGACCCCTGGCAGAGGGGGGACCCCAGCCCACAAAATAGAACCTGAGCCCTGGTCCAGCCCTCAGTCCCCGCTGGTCCCATTGACTTGCAGTCATGGGACCTCCGTGGTCTAGGCCCAAGACCGATGTGACAGATGGGGACCCTGCCCTCGGAGCCCCAGATCCACTTATGTGGACCAGGGCTGCTGCCCCCTGCCCCAAAGAGGTGTCAGGTGTTCCAGGTGGCTCAGGGCTGCAAGCCCTTCCAGTTACACCAATGAGGCATCTAGAGCCCTGAGCCCTGTGTCAGGAAGACCTGAGAGCAAATCCTGCCCAGATAACAGCCTGGCCAGAAACCTCAGGTTTCCTCATCTATAAAATGGGGTTAATAGTTGAGGATCATTATAAGAATAAGCGCTTTGAGAATCTCGCCAAGCCGAAACATGTTGCTTAGTTATGCAAGCAAGGCCACCGGGAAGCTTTATTTTTTCCTTTTCCTCAGAAGAGGCCCACATGCAGACTGCTAGATCTTCCCTAATAACTACCCAGAATATGGGAGAAAATCTGTGCCCTGCCCCCTCGGTAAGTCAGAAATGTTTAAAAGATTCTATGCCACTCATCTCAATTCAGTCATCCCTCTTGATAGGATCACATCCCCCAGGACTTAACCCTCTCCACTCTGGAATTGGGCCATTCTTGGGTTGAAGAAATGAGGAGAAATGATTCATCGGATAGAAGGGAGGGTATGTGCACACCCTGCTACATCTAGCCTGACCCCAGCATGCTTCCCAGCCCACCCTGCCAACCCCCAACTCCACCCACTTTTCAGCTCCAAAAATCAGTCCGTTTGTCCGAATTCCTGGAAAGGACCCATCAGTCAACTGCCCTGAGACTCCTATCATCATGCCTGTGGCTGCCCAGAGTCCTCCCTGATCACCACTCCTGTGGATGCCTCCTCTCTACTGGAAGAAAGCTGAACTTTGCTATTTGTAGTCTCAGCCCTGGGCCCAAGGCCTAGCAGGCCATGGAGAGAGATGGGGAATGGATGTGTGATGTCACTGATGGAGAACTCCCGGATGAGGAGGTTCCCACTACCATGACAGGTGAAGGGAAGTCAGCAAGCATGTCTAAATCACCCACTATGTGCCAGGCACTGTGCTAAGCACTGGCCATACAAGCAAGGCCCAAAGGCAGTCCCTGCCCTCAGGAAGCTCACAGTCTAACAGGGGAGACAACATGTAAATAAAATGTATACAAACTATATAAAGATATATGTGTGCACATACATACAAAAATACATATATCTGTGTGTGCATCACACACATGCATACACAGGTATGTATACCTGCATACAAATATATGTGGGTGTGTATGTATGCCCACTGTAACAATTGGAATGACGCCACCTGCTGGAGACTTACTGTAGGAAAGCTCCGCTATGAGGTAAAGGTCTCTGAGGGCAAGATGATGTGTCTTTTCGTTCGTGTCAGGAAGTGACATTTACTTGTGAGAAGAAGAAGGAGGAGCCTGGCGCTCTGACTCTCTCTTTTTCCTGAGGACTCTGGGGCGGAGAAGGGAGCTAGAAATGCGCTCTCCCTTTAATAGATAGATGAATGTAGGCCTTTCTCTCTCTCTTTACCAAATTCTTATTCTCCTTAATAAATGCTTAAAAGTCTAACTCTTGCTAAAGCTTATAATTTATTGGTGACCACTCAATAGATATTTTAGACAATATAGCTAGAATTTTAGCCTTAACACCACAAATGTATATGTAGGTATGTGTATGCATGCACACAAATACACATATGTGTATACATATTCACACAAATATATATAGGTGTATAGGCATGCACACAAAAATACATAGGTATGTATGTGTGCATGCACGCAAATATGCATAGGTACACACATATGCACAAATATACATTGTAGACGTGTATATACATATTCACACACACTTATGTACGGCAGTACAGAACAGTAGGTGCAGAACCACTCCCCCTAAAAGCTGTGACACTCTCTCCCACCGGTACATGCAGAGTCCATGGGAAGGTGGGCTCAAATTCGAGAAAAAATGGGGCAAAAAGGAAACTGGAAGCTCTTGGTCTCAAGAGGTTCCCCTTAGACTTGGTATAGTTTCTTTCCCATATTGCTTATGGGGCCATGAATCCATATCTGGCCTGCTCTTGGCTCCCAATGCAGACATTGCCATCAGCTGATCCAGGGTCACCACTAAGATTCTAATGAGAAGATGGGAAGTCCAAGATGCTCCAGACTGGTGGTGTCTGACTCAATTAGAAACAGGCACCTCTAAACCACACTTAAGTATGTGGGCCACATACAGACTTGGAAAACCACGTATTCTTCTCATCTATGTATTTTTATTTCTTTTGTCAAATATTTCCCTCGGGAGGGTTAGCTAGAACACTCTTCCCCTTGTCCATGGGATCCAAACTTCACCAGATGCTCAAATAACTTCAGTTCTAATTAGCTTTATGTTTTACAGGCAATCCCTAAAGGTGTGGCCAAGTTTCCTCAGTCAATCCAAATAATTGCAAGGACTTTTCCCACTTAGTTTTAAATCTACGAATGAGACTGGGTGGTTGAGACTGGTTCTCATCCCCATTAAGGTATACAGGGTACATATGTATACATGGAGAGGTGCAGACATAGTTCTCTGTGAAGTAGGGATGGGGAGAAGGGAGAAAAGGAGGATGAGGAGAAGAAATCAGGGCACTGCTTATCAGCGGACAGTATCAGGACAGGCTTCACAGAGGCATCCTGTACAAAACCATTTCCCCCTAAAAGACTGTGATGTGCTCTCCTACCAGCACATATGGGGAAAGTGAGTGTGTATGCAAAGGGGTGTCCCACAGCTCCTGGTAGAAGGCAAGTGCTTTTCTCCCTTTCTCCTTCCTTAAAGGCTCTTGGCACAGAAGAACCAGGTAATAATTCAAGTCAATTCAACATGAATTCCGACGTTAGGAAAACAAGACAAAAACCTAACAGCTGCTGCCTTCACGTAGCTTCCATTTTGCCACCTATATGAGGGTTCTACTCTCCCAACCTGAAGAATAGGGAAAAGGTGACTCAGCAGAACTCAGGTCTATTGACAGAAATGAGCATCCTTCCTAAACTGTCACTGCTGACAACATGGAATAGGACACCAGTGGGGGCTCAAGCCAATAACATTAGGGAAGAGATAGGGCTAAAATCTTTAAGGTTACCCCTAGCTCCCTGATAGGATAATGGGGCAAACCTCACTCTGAGTGAACCCAGAGGTTACACACCACTTATACAAGGTCTGCAAAGTCCTTTACCTGTGTCATCTCCTTTAGTCCTCCCAACATCCCCGTGAGGCAGGTGTCACTGTCGTCCCTATCTTACAATTCACAGACAGGTTAAGTGAGGTGGCCATCCTCACAAAGCTGGTAAGTGTCTGAGGCAGGGTTTTTGAATCTGGTCTTCTAAACTTTAATGTCTGTATTCACAGTTCTATTTCCCACGTCCCCTGTCTTAAGGAAAGGATTGACCTGGCTGCATCTCGACATCCACATTTCATGGGCTAGAAGATGAGAAGGAACCCTTTATTCTTAGTGGATAGATCTTTTCAGTCTTTCAGCAGGGTTATTGTAGGGAGAAGGGAGAAACCAGTTATTGAGAATACTTCAAGTTCTTGGGAGTGGAGGTGGCGGGGAGGGAGACATGATTAATCCCAGGAATTCCTAGCCTCAGAAGAGAGCATGCAACAGTGCTAACAATTTGCCCTGAAGTGGTGATCGCAGACAAACTCAAGGTCTGGGCAAGTCTCTCCCCCTCACCTCTGGCTCCTACTAATTAAGTCAGGGTTTAACCAGTCCCAACCACAACTTGGCACTTATAAAGTCAAGCCAACTTGCCCCCAGGGGCCCTCACTGGCTTCAGATTTCTCACTTGTGTACCTTGCCCTCCATATTTCTCAGACTACTTTAGGGAGTATTGTCTTGGACTAATGGACCTTATTTCCTCATGATTGACCCTCCATATCTGACCACTGCCCAGTCAGTCTGGCAGACAGAGTTGCAGGATCCTTGAGGACTGCGATTTTTGTTTACATTGTTCTAGCTTTCTTTTATATGAAGTCTCTAATTACCTGTTGTTGGTGTTTTTTTTTTTCTGAAGGTCATCCTTTAATGAGCTTCCAGAAATAAGATGGCCAATTAGATTAAGGTCTCTGGTACTGGGGAAAAGAAGCTGTTTTTACACGACTGCTTGGGGCTTCTGGAGGAAGAAAAAGGCAGCATATAAATCCAAGGGTTTATTATCATCATCAAAATGATTCGTCCCATAATTATATATAATGGGCACCACACTGGGCCAGGAGCAGCTCTCTTTGTTGTCTCCAAAAAGTGTACTTGAGTTTTCTCACTTGTACCGTAAAAAGGTTACCCATGCAAGGAGATTGTTTCTGTAAGGGTTCCCGTGTGGTAAATGCATTTCATCCAGAGCACATGTGGGGCTAGTGAACCCACTGGATGACAGGCAGGATCCCCAGAGATTCTGACAGTCCAGAACACTGGGCTGCACTGAATAAAATGAACGTGAACAGGGATAACCGTCAAGTTTTAAACAACTGGGTTGGAGAAATGGCCATACAAGAAATACAAGATGGGGGAGAGGTGGTGAGGTAGCACATTGTCTGACAAAGATCTCAGGGCTTTATTGGCACGGGGTAGGGCAGTACCAATATAGGGAGAGGCAAGGGTACTGAGAAAACAAGCATTTATGAAAGCAACTTCCATCTGCTAGACACTGTGCTAATGCTTTATAAATTATGATCTCATTAGATCCTCACAACAACCCTTGGAAGTAGCTTCTATTTCTATTACTGTTTTACAGTTTGGGAAATTGAGGTGAAACAGGAGGTTAAGGAGACTTTGTCCAGGAGTCCAGTAACTGTCTAAGGCTAGATTTGAACTCAGTTCTTCTTGACTCTAGGTCCAACACCTTATATGTTGACTCACCTAGCAAGCTCAATAGTAGTCAACAATGTAATTTGGCAGCCAAAAAAACAGGAACTCAATTGTTGGCTGTGTTAAAAGAGGCATAACATGCTGTTCTAGAGGGGTGATGGTCTAAGTGCAGGTGGAGTTTTCTTCTCCATTCTAGGCACCACGTTTTAGGAAGGACGTTGATCAGGACAGAGGAGTGTAGCCAGAAGGAATGCGGAGAGTTTTGAATCCATGCCCTATGAGGAAGGAAGGAATTGGGGATCCTTAAGCTGGAAAAAAAGAAGGTTCCTGGGAAACATGAGAGCTGCCATCGAGTATCTCAGGTGGTGCCAGACAGACTAGACTCGTCTTGGTTGGTCCTAGAACGAATAGTTAAGAGGTGGAAATCTCAAAGATGCCCCTTTAGACTTGACGTCAGGGAAAACTTCCTTAGCACTGGAGCTCCCCCAAAGCAGAACGAGGTGCTTTGGGAAGCAGTGAGATCCCCGCTGCGGGAAGTCTTCAGGTAAATTCTGGGTGTCCCCCTGATGGATGTGTTGTAGAGGAAATCCTTTTCCAGTCAGGATTGGACCAGAGGGCAACAAAGGCACCTCCCACATCTGAGACTCTGTGGCCCAGCATGGCATCAAGTACAGAGGGTGGTGCTTGTCCCATCCTTAGATTCGTGGGTCCTTCTTTGTGGCCATAGGCACCCCCCTCCATTGAGCCGAGTCGCCAAACAGAGAAACGGGAAAGGCATTCTTGGTGAAATTGGGTATTATATTGAGAGCGCGATGGATAATGGTGCCATTTGGGAGCAAATTGAGTTAGCCATCCCGGGGGCCATCCTTATGGAAGTAACGTGCTGGTTTTGTCCTTTGTTCTTGAAGAGGACCATGACAGATGTCATGACTTGTACTGAATTTGATTTAAGTGAGGAAGGGCTGGCTGCTGAGTGATCGGGTTTCAGACCTTGACCGTCCATGAAAGGGAGAAAAGATGTCACTTGTTCTCAATCTGGGATCAGTAAAGGAATAGAGAGGAAGAGAGGACGCTAAGAATCCCCCCTTTTCTAGACTCTATTAATGTTTTGTTTATCCTGGAAACATGATGGGTGTGTGTATTCAAGCATATAAAGGGTATCTTATGAAAGAAAGATTGGCCTTGTCCTCTTGGACCCCAGGGGGCAGGACCTGAAAGAGACCAATTTGGGAAAAACTTCCCACAATTTGAGCTGTCCCAGGAGGTATCTTTGTACAAATTGTTCGAGAGAAAATTGGTTCCACCTCCTTGGAGCACTTGTCAGATCTGTCACAGAGAGAACTCTGACTTACGTATTAGGCACGGTCCCTGAGGTGCTTCCACATGTGAAATTCTGATTCTGAAATATGATGTCTTTGTCCAAAGACCAACAAAGAAGCAGCTCACTAGTGCAAGGGGGCAGTCAGGCAAATTTGAGGTTCAAATCCTACACGCCCTATGAACCCTGGGGGCAATGTACAGCTTAGGGGTTCAGTGGATGGAACACTGGGCCTGGAGTCAGGAAGACTCATCTTCACATGTTCAAATCTAGCTTCAGACACTTAAAGGGCAAGCCACTAATCCTGCTTAGCCTCAGTTTCCTTATCTGTAAAATGAGCAGGAGAAGAAATAATAAACCAGTATAGTATCTCTGCCAAGAAAAACCCAAATGGGGTCAAGACCAGTTGGACAGGGGGGCGGCTGGGTGGTGCAGTGGATAGAGCACCGGCCCTGGAGTCAGGAGGACCTGAGTTCAAATCCGGCCTCAAACACTTGACACTCACTAGCTGTGTGACCCTGGGCAAGTCACTTAACCGCCATTGCCCTGGGGGGGAAAAAAAAAAGAAGCAGGACTAGAGGTCTGGGGATTCTTGCTACTTCCAAATCTCTCTGTCTCTCTGTCTCTCTCCTCTCTCTTTCCCTCCTCCCTCCCTCCTTCCCTCTCTTGGTCTCTCTCTGTCTTTCTCCCTCCTCCCTCTCCCCTTCTCTGCTTCTCACTTACACACACACACACACACACACACACACACACACACACACACCTCTCAGGGTAGTAGAAAGATGGATGCAAGGAGGCTGGTGAAAAATATCATTGAGAAAATGCATGACAAGGAGAGAAGTGGGCCAATCATTCTCTTATTAACATGGAGATCTTTTCCCGTAGAAAATAGAACTAATAGAACCACAAAAGATTTGCACAATACGCCAAGATATATTAAGTGCCAGGCACATAGTAGGCACTTAATAAATGCTAGTTTGCTGACAGAGGCAGCAAATATTGTACTTGAAGCTAAAAAGACTCCGGTTTAAAGGTCATTCAAACAATTTTTGGAAATTCTTATTTTATTTTTCCAATGAACAAAAATTTATTTTCTCTCCCTCCTATCTCATCCACTGGGGGGCGAGGGGGGTGGAGATAAGAAAAACCCTTGTAACAAATATGCATAGTCAAGCAAAATTAAATTCCTACACTGTTGTTCTTTCAGTCATTTTCAGTCATGTCCGACTCTTCATGACCCCATTTGGGGTTTTCTTGGCAAAGACACTGGAGGTTTGCCATTTCTTTCTCCAGCTCATGTTACAGATGAGGAAACTAAGGCAAACAGAGTCAAGTGACTTGCTCAGAGTCACACAGCTAGTAAGTGAGGCTGGATTTGAACTCAGGTTTTCCAGACTCTGGGCCTGGCATTCTATCCACTCTGCCACCTAGCGGCCACTAATTTCTACACTGGCCATGTCCAAAAGTAAATGTCTCATTCTGCACATTGAGTCAGGAGGTAGGAAGCCCACTTCATCCTCAGGCCTTGGAAATCATAGCGCAAAGTTGCATTGATCAGATTTTCTAAGTCTTTCAAAACTGTTTGTTTTGACAGTGTTGTTCCTGTAGAACCCATTCTGGTTTAGCTCATTTCACTCTGCATCAGTTCACATAAACCTTTCAAACTGTCCCTTTCATCATTTCTTATGGCACAAGACTATTCCATGATATTCCTATAATTTACTTGGTCATCCCTTAGTTCCATGAACACTTTAGACAACGATCAGTCGTGTGTCTGTGGACAAGTCACATAATCTCTCCGAACCTCCGTTTCTCTGTCTATAGAATGAGTACAGCAAGAACACCAACCTCACAGGGTTAGAGTAAGGATCAAGTGAGATGATAGAGGTAAAGTACTTTGCAAACCTTAAAACACCATTTCAATGGCAGCTACTATTATTATCAGTCTACTATTTGACTGGAACTGTAATGTTTGGGTTCTGCTAATGCTAATATCAAAAGACAGGCGGAAAAAAAAAATACAGGCGGCTATAGCCAGAGAATTCATTGCCTAGTGCAAAGGCTCCCAACCTTTCTCAATCCCCGTAGCCTTTGCTGTACAGTAAATCTTCTTATGTATTCATTATGAAAAAGAAATCATTTCTACCATTTACCATGCATGGGCACAAAAGATAAAATAAAGAGGTGAATTAATTTTTCAGAAAAAAAGCAATTTGGGGTGGGGGGGCAGCTAGGTGGTGCAGTGGATAAAGCACTAGCCCTGGATTCAGTAGGACCTGAGTTCAAATCTAGCCTCAGACACTTGACACTTACTAGCTGTGTGACCCTGGGCAAGTCACTTAACCCTCATTGCCCCGCAAAAAAAAGGGGGGGGCTGCTACAAAAAAGCAATTGGTGGATAGCAACTTTTTTGCACTGATACATCTATTTTTGGAATATTTAAATAGAATACAATAGTTATTTGTTATATATTCCCCATCTCTATTTGACATACTCCTCATAGTTTTGGGGGGACACATATCTCTGCTTGAGAATCCTTGGTTTGGTGGCCAACCTACTGGTGATGAGGTTTTTTTGGTTTGGTTTAGTTTGGTTTTTTTGTGCTTAATTAGTTTAATCATCAGGAAGCCAACTGCATCAGTCACTAGTCCTTGAACGAAGCACCTATACTCTGCTGGTACGGCCTTTGAGAGCCCCTAAAGTCACCTCTACTCCATCCAAAAGCATTGGAGTAGGATTGTATATATTAGAGATAAGGGGAAACAGATGGCCAACTATGTGTGCAGCAGTGGGACCCACAAAATGTGAGAAGAGGTAGCAGAGGGTCTCTGGGCTATTGGGTGGATCCTCTGGGGAGGTGTTGTGGGTGAGAGTGTTTGAGAATCATGGAGTAGGTGAAGGTAGGTATGGGTGGACCACAATATTCACCATTGGAGGCAATGCCTAGAGAAATGAGAATGGAGATGCACTGAGGCAGGGCAATATCATAAACCAGTTGCACAAACATTCTCCATTCTTCTCTGGACTTTCTCTACCAGGTCACTGTGACCCCCTCACCCTGGAAGTTCACTCAACTCCTGCAGCCCTTTCTGCTCAACAGTCAAGTATTTCCTTTTCTAGGCCACCAGCCATTGTGACTCTCTGGACTTTCTCCATTAGATAGGTATCTTCTCCCTTCCCTCTGCCCCAGATTTGTGGCTTCCTTGAAGGCAGGAACTGTTTAATATTTGCTTGTATTTGTCTTCCCAGAATTTAGTAGGTCTGGGGAGTTGGGGAGAGAGAATGAGCTTAGTTTTGACAGGTCAGACAAACAGATCAAGATTTCTAAGGGTAGGTTTCAATGAATCAACAAGCATTTATTAATAAACCACTAAGTGTCAGGTCCTTGCTAAGGATTGGGTTTTGTTTGTTTGTTTGTTTGTTTTTGTGAGGCAATGAGGGTTAAGTGACTTGCCCAGGGTCACACGACTAGTAAGTGTCAAGTGTCTGAGGTCAGATTTGAATTCAGGTCCTCCCGAATCCAGGGCCGGTGCTTTATCCACTGTGCCACCTAGCTGCCCCCAATTGTTATTGGTGTTTGTCCAGGGTACAGTGAATTGGATTTAAGTGAGGGAGGGCTGTGCAAGATCACCAGCCTCATTCTCCCCTCCAGAGCCATCTGGGTCCAGTGGCAAGATATACCTCAGGATGACTGGAAATGGCCCAGGATGTTTAAGGCAATTGGGGTTGTGACGTGCCCAGGGTCACACAGTGTCTAAGTGAGATCTGAATTCAGGTCAGTGCTCTATCCACTGTGCCACCTAGGTGCCCTGGGAACAGAGCAGATGGAAGAGGGCAATACTTCTAGCTGGAGGAGTAGGTGAGACTAAGAAGGGTTTCCACCCTCAAGTGATATTTGAGCTGAGTCATGAAGGAAGTGAAGGATTCTGAGAGGGGGAAGGGAGGAGGGAGAACATCAATCAATCAACATTTCTCAAGCACCTGCAATGTGTGGGTCACTGTGCTAAATGGCGGCAGTCTAGGCATAGGGACAAGGGGGGGGGGGGGTGAAGATACAACCAGTGTAAAGGCAAAGAGATGGGGGATGGAGTGTCTGTTCTATTTGCAGATTGACAAAGAGGCCAGTGTGGCTGGATTGAAGAGTGTGCGCATGGGAGGAAAGGCTAAAGAGATTTAAAAAGTAGGAAGGGTCAAACCATTTGATCCCAGAGGCAACAGGAAGCTACAGAAGAAAGGTCAAGAGGAGGGATAGAGATTAAGTGTCATTTGCATAGAGCAAATGTCCCGGGAGTGGCTGAGATCACCGGGAGAGTGAGTTCAGAGAGGGGAGGGGCAAAGACAAACCATTAAGGAATATTCTCTTTACCGAGTGGGTAAGAGGTTGAGGTTTGGGAAGCCCTGTGGGATGGAACTCTGGCTCTGCAGACAGAGGACCTGGCTTCACATCTTGCCTCTAATGCCTGTTATCTATGTGTACTCCAACAAGACACATAACCTCCTGGGTTTCAGTTTCATCATTTGTAAAATGAGAGCGAGAGAGAACATTAACAAAAATGGGGTGATCAACAAACAATGTCAACAGCTGCAGAAAGGTCAAGGATGAAGACTTAGAAAAGACCATTGGATGTGCCAGTCAGGTGGGCATGGATGACCTTTGAGAGGTCATCTTCAGAAGAGTGAATATGACTGGAGCTCAGTCCCAAGGCATACCCAACCTTTTCAAAAAGTTTAGCAAAGCGGGGGCGGGGGGGGGGGGGGGGGGGGGGGGGGGGGTGTTAGGGGGGGGGGCAGCTAGGTGGCGCAGTGGATAAAGCACTGGCCCTGGATTCAGGAGGACCTGAGTTCAAATGTGACCTCAGACACTTAACACTTACTAGCTGTGTGACCCTGGGCAAGTCACTTAACCCTCATTGCCCCACCAAGCAAACAAAAAACAAACAACAAAAAAAAAAAGTTTAAGGCAATTGGGGGGGGGGGGGGGGAGCTAGGTGGCCCAGTGGATAGAGCACTGGCCCTAGATTCAGGAGGACCTGAATTCAAATCCGACCTTAGACACTTGACATTTACTAGCTGTGTGACCCTGGGCAAGTCACTTAACCCTCATTGCCCAGAAAAAACAAACAAACAAACAAAAGTTGAGCAATGAAAGGAAGAGAGATAGGACAGTGGTTGGATGTGATAGATGGGTCAAGGGAAGGTTTGAAGAGGGTAAGAATGGGGATAGTTCAACATGTTTACCAGTAGATGAGAATGAGCAATGGAGAAAATGAAGATCTATAAGGAAGTGGTGGGAGAAAGGGTAGTGTCTACTACTAGTGGAGGCAAAAGGGAATTGGGTAAAAACACATGGTGAATGGTATCTCTTTTGCTGTGATGCCAAGGGAAAGGAACCCAAAATTCTATGAGAAATAGAGAAAAAGGAGCTGAAGGAATTCACAAAGGGTAGCCTTGATCTTCTCTGAGAAGTGGGAGGTTAGGACCATCTGTTCAATGCAAGGGGGCTGGGGTGCAGCTGGTGGCAAGGAGGAGAGAAGAACAGGTTTGGGAACCCTTCGATATGGGGAATGAGATAAGAACTCTGTTAAGTGCTGAGTAGTGGGGTTGTCCAGATGCCTCAGTGACTCAGCTGACATTATTTATCATGTTATCCATTCCTTGCCAACAATGATCAGCTGCTCTGAAATCTGATGGTGGGAGTTACCCAGGGATGAGGATCGTAGGTCAATAATTGAGAAAAGCTGGGGCAACTACATGGTGCAGTGGATAAAGCACCAGCCCTGGATTCAGGAGGACCTGAGTTCAAATCTGACCTCAGACACTTGACACTTACTAGCTGTGTGACTTTGGGCAAGTTTTGCCCCACAAAAACAAAAAAACAAAAAATGAGAAAAGCCAAAGATGTGAGAGACTTTGGGGTGGTAGCTACTGAACTTTTTAAGCGGCATGACTGATAATGGAGGTGAGCTCAGCTCAGGTTCCTAGGCCCTCCTCACATTTCCATGCTAAAACATAGCCCTAAGATTCTTAAATATTTGTACATTACATATGTATTTTTCATCTGATGCTGTCTGCTTCTCCTGACTGGTCCTCCCTTCTCTAACTGTCTATTACCTCCCTGGTTCCAACCTCATCTTTCATAATGTGGACTCTAATGTCCCTACCACCCTGAGGAACCCCAGGTGGGAGACCCTCCCTCTTTTAGGAAATCAATAGGAGCAGCTAGGTGGCACAGTGGATAAAACACTGGCCCTGGACTCAGGAAGACCTGAGTTCAAATCCGGCCTCAGACACTTGATGACTTACTAGCTGTGTGACCCTGGGCAAGTCCCCCCAAATGATGGGGGTGTACAAAAAAAAAAAGGTAAATTTTTTAAAAGGTAAACAAACAATAATGTTAAAAAACTGGCCCTGTTCTCAAGAAGCTTATAGTCTAATGAAAGAGACAACATGCAAACAGCTATGTACAAACAAGACAAGCTAAATTAAGGATTGATAATTCACCTTTAGAGGGAAGGCACTTGCATTAAGGTGGATCAGAGAGGGGTTCATTCAATTATTTACTTATTTATTTTTAGCATTTAAAATTTTTGCATTCCAAATTCTCTCCCTCCTTCCTGCCCTTCCCCTACCCATTAAGAAGGCAAAAAATAATATCAATCAATTATATATGTGAAATCATGCAAAACATTTCCATATTAGTCATGTTGAAAAAGGGGGGGGCAAAAAATTTTGAAAATTTAAAAAAATATGCTTCAATATGCACTTAGACTCCATTAGTTCTTTATTTGGAGATGGATAGCATTTTTCAGTTCCAATTCCAAAGGACTTGTCTTGGATCATCATATTGATCAGAAGAGAGCTAAGTCATTCACAGTTGATCGTCATACAATACTTCTGTTACTGTGTACAATGTTCTCCCAGTTCTGCTCATTTCACTTTGCATCAGTTCATATAGGTCTTCCAAGGTCAAAAAAAGCTTCTTGTGAAGAAGCTGGGGTTTTAGCTTAGATGGAAGCCAGGTAGGTCAGGAGTCAGATGACAAGGGAGAGAATTCCAGGCATAGAAGACAACCAGATGGATTGTGTTGGGCTAGAAACAGCAAAGAGGACAGTGTCACTGGATCACAGAGAAGGGGAGGAAATTGTAAGAAGACTGGAATGAAGGATGGGGCCATGTGATGAAGGGCTTTCTAGGTTCTAGGTTTGAGCAATTTGCTCTCTGCCAATGAGTTTCCTCAGTCCACAGGCCTCTTAATTGTCTTTCCCAGACTTCCCGTCTACGAATATAAATAACTGTGATAACTCATCAATCTACCATGGCTCAGCCCCCATCCCACTGAGATTCTGAGTCTCCTCAACTTTAAGTAACCCAGAAAGATTACTCATTCACAGGTAGATTAAATGGACTCTTTATTACAGTGAAAACAAAAACAGGAATGTTTTTGTTCAAACTCTTGAGCTATGACTCTCCTCAAGGTCTGTAATGTGAATTTCCCACCCTTTTTTTTTTGTTCTTTCACAGGGAAAGGAGAAAGATTGATACCCCTTCCCCCAAGCCTTTGTACCAAGCATGCCTAGTTTAAAAATCACCAGGGCTGAGGAGGAGGGGAGCAGGGTCACCGACCCTTCATTCTCCAGTTCATCCCACCTCACTGCAGGGCTGGTGATGGTCATCCACTCCTAGACCTGTAGGCAGGGTATTCCCTCCCCGTTCAATCACCAGGCAAATCCTGTGGCCTAATGCTTTAGCAAGCTTGATCCTTGAGGTTCTGAGGTCTGAGGTGGAGGGCTGCCACCACACTCATCCTTCCCAGGAGTCTCCATCCCCAGACCAGTGCGATCCATCATGCTACCTACCCTTCTTATCTCACAAGCCTCCTGCATCATTGACACATTCTAGTTTTATGGCTGGACCCCAAGGGCTGGTGGGTTGGGGAAGTTATTTGAAAGAGGGATTGTTAGACTGAAAGAAGAGCCATCTCCTGAGCTCAAACCTCCTGGTGTTTGTTCCCTTTTTCATCTTTGGCATCTTTTCCATAAAGTATCCTGACTCTCTTTTAAATGTCCCACTAATGCTGTGTGACATTAGGATGATTGTGCCCTGAAGCTCTTCCAGCCTGCATGTCCTGTTCTTTCTGGCAGGGAAACAATCTAGAAAATTGCAGAATAGAAACCCAAGCTGTTCCAGGCATGGGTCACAATTTAGAGACAAGAACAAGAAGTCTAACTTTGGGTACTTCAGCCTGTGTAGGGGAAAGAAGCCCTTTTACATCAGCTCCCTTCTGGGAGCAACAGAGATGGATGAAGGGAAGGGATAAGGGAGGAAAAGGGGAGAGAGAGGAAGGAGTAGGAAGAGGTGGAGAGAGAGAGGAAGAAAGAGACAGAGAGAGACAGAGAGATAGATATTATTTCAGCCCCCAAAGGTTCTGTGCATTAGGGAAAGGCTGGACCTGAACATCAAGTAAAATGTATGATTTTTTTTTACTATGTTACATGTTGAATAATGCCTCCACTTTTGTTTTACTGTTTCATCTGATTAAAGTGTCTTTATATGACATGTCCTTGAATTAGAGGTGAATCCATGGAATGCGCAGCCAATGGTGAAAGAGAGAGGAGTCACCCTAAAGTAGGCTGGGGGCTGCACATTAAGATCTGATTGGGCACCAATCATAGGCTAACATAAGAATCTGTGCTGCTACCTACAAAGGGGTGGATCTAAGGGGAGACTAGCATCAAGCTCTAAGTGAAGATGAGAAAAGGACCAGGACCTGGCCTGATAGACAAAAGCGTGCTCTGGCATTGGGAGGTGCACATGATACATGGGGCGAGCACTTGAATGGCAACACATACACCCCCATAACAATAACGATAACATTTTTTAAATTGTTAGATTAGTATTAATTTCCTTGAGTCTCTGAGATAAAAGATATAATTAGAAGGCAAAATGGCACCTTAACCTATTAAAATATGCCTTTGAGAACTCATGATGGAAAATGTTCTCCACATCCAGAAAAAAGAACTGTGGATTCTGAATGCCGATTGAACCAGACTGTTTCTACTTTTTGGTTGTTGTTTCTTTTCTTTTTTGAGGTTTGCCCCTTGTGTTCTGATTCTTCTTTCACAACATGACTAATGCAGAAATATGTTCAATGTGATTGTACATATATAACCTATATTAGATTGTTTTCTATCTTGAGGGGGGAAGGAATGAGGGGGAGGGAAAATATTGGAACTCAAAATCTTATGAAAACAAATGTTTGAAAACTATCTTCACATGTAACTGGAAAATAATAAAATACTTTTATGATAAAAAATATGCCTTTGATAATTTGTGATTTGTTTGCCTTATTAATAAGCTAACACCATTTTTAGTGATGCAGTTCTTAAACTAGCTGTAACTATAGCCCTACACTTGAGTGACTAGAGGTCCAATGAACATCCATGTTTTGCAGTCCTGACTATGTTCTCCAAGCCATTTGTTTCTCATCATTTAAATCACTCCATTCAAGTTTCATGGCTAATTGCTCTAGTACTGATTGGGTAGGATACTTTGGATGACTAACTCCTCCATTTGGGGAAGGGGCACAGGAGAACGGGGGCTGAGAAAAAGAAGGGTTTTTGAGAGAAGCTAATGACTTGATAGTTCTGACATCACCCCATTTATTTTTTTTGCATCTGACTTTTGTCCACAATGATCATTGCTATGAATGATTTATGAAGGGTGGTTTCCACTGACTTTCTTCTTCTAGTGCATTTGTGCCAAGTATAAATGTAAATCTCGGTCTTGGACAAACTCATCAGCATTTGCAGCGCTCCACAATCTGGCTCCAACCTACCTTTCCAGGGTTTTTGTTTTGTTTTGTTTTGTTGTCCCATTCCTTTCTTCCACTCATTCTACATTCCAGACCCTGTTTGCTAATCACCATCTACATTGTGCTATCATCTATTTCCCTGCCTTTGCCTGTGCCTAAATGTACAACCTCCTCACGTCAGCCTTAGGGACCATTGTGACTTACCCTTCTCATTTTACAAAAGAGTCTCAGAGAGGTTGTGATTTGCCCAGGATCACAGGGGTCCCTTCTAAGAATTCCAAGCTTTTCTTGCAAGGCTCTGCTGAGGTGCCAAATCCTAAATTCACTTATATATGTACTTACTGTTGCCTATGTAAGCTCCTTAAAAAAAAAAAAAAAAAGAATGTAAGCTCCTTAAGAGGAGAGATTGTATTATTTGTTTGTCTTTGCACAGTGCCTAACACATAAGGGGTATTTAATAAAGGCTTTTTAATTGATTATATGAAGAATTCCTGTTTCCCTTATTTGTAAATGCCCTCTTGCTGAAATATTTTGTATTTAATTATCCATGTATATATTGTATCCCTCCAGTGGGATGTCAGTGGGATGTAAACTCCATGAGGACAAAGGACTATTCCATTTATACCTGTTATTCCATTATTTCTGTTTTCCAAAAGTAGGCACTCAATAACTATTGAATTATTGAAATGAATATTTTGGTATTCTGTTTTAGATAGCATTTCAGTGCTGACATTTACATGCTATATTCCTAAATTGATCAAACTGAGTTATTGTTAGCTTTCTTGATGTGTTAAATATGAAGAAGGAAAAAAAAAGAGGAAATCTCTTCGTACCTGGTAAGTCACAGCAACCCTTTACCTCACTAAAAGATGTCATAAGGCAGTAAATGATTCATTGTCAAATAAATCCTACGAACAATCAGAACTCATACTGGGGGCAGATGAGGCGGGCAGCCTACCACGGTGCAACAAGCAAAAGAGGACCCAAAAAGGAACACAGTAAAAACTCCTTTTTAGAAATGCATATATTTTTATTGTCCCAAAATTCCACTTCCCATGGCTCAGGGGTGTTCATTTGTGATAAATGAACCATATCATATTGAGATACAAAGATTCCAGTGGACAATAGCCCTGAAGGATACAATTTTCTTACTTTGCCTACCAGAAACAGACGCTAAGCATTTATGATGATAATTACTACAAGATTTTTGAGGAGGGAGAGATCACTTATTTGGTGCCGTCAGGGGTGATTTTGTGAAGGAAATGGAATTTGGGCTAGGTTTTGAAAGATGGGTAGTATTTGAGCAGGCAGAGATGAGAGAGGAGAGCATGAACCAAGATTGGAATGGCCTGGAAAAAAAATCCAATGTGGTAGGAAGCACAAGGTATAATTTAGATGACAGTAAATATGCTGGAGGTAGTATGTAAGCCCCTTGAAAGTAGAGACTGTCTCAGTTTTATATTTGGAGCCCAGCATCTAACACCATGCCTGGTACATATTAGTTGTCTAACAAATTTTTATTAGCTGATTGATTGATTTACTGATGGCAGAAAAGCAATAGCGAGAGCTTAGACTTGAAGGGTAAACTCATTTATTGATCACCAGAAACAATGAACTAAGTTTTGACTAGAATTGAAGAAGAAAAGATCATACTTCTGAAATGCATTAGTGCACTAGATTTGAAATCAAAAACCCGGGTTCAATTCATTCTATTTAATAAAAATTAAGTGCTAATTACATGCTAGACATTGTACTAAGCCCTGGGGATACAAATAGGAAAAAGACAGTCCCTGACCTCAAGGAGTTTACAGTCTAATGAGGAAAATGACCCACAAAAGGAAGCAGAAAAACCAATGTGGAGGGAAGGTAACTGATGGGTGGAGCCATCCAGGTACCTGATGGATGGAGAATTCAGCCAGAGAAGTCCCAAGGTAATGCAGCCAGGTAAGAAATGAGATAAGAAACAAGGAGCTGTCTTAGCTGAGCTCTCTCTTTAAATGGAGGTTTCAAGCTCATGTCCCCACCCTCCAGTCAGACAGACAGTAGTGATGAGATAGTCTCAAGGCTGATGTGATCTTATAGGACCATAAGATTATCCCAATAATGAGCTTCCTGGGGCATGGTGGACAAATCAGTCAGTACGGCCCGGTGAGAGATGAGGAGGATTCAAAAACCTATCTGTGTCCCATATCCTCTATATGACCTTTGGAGTGTATGGGGTGTTCAGGAACTAGCACCTCGGGTGTGAGAGCTGCTGAGCCCTTTACAGGGCTATTCATTCACCTTTCATGTCAACTGGCACTCAATTCTCACCTAGGACTCCAAGAAGTTGCAGCCTGCACAGCAGCCATACCCAGACTGGCTAAATTGGTTTGAGGGTAACCAAGGGTCCTCAGATCTATAGGTGAGTTGGGTGGGACGCCCCACTCATGTGAAAACTTTCCCTGGTGGAATGGACAGATGAGAATAATTTGTTTCAATGGCCATGAAGGTAGCTGAAGCAGGTACAATGAAGTGAATAGAGCTTGGCACTGAAGACACCAGTCTCCTGCTGTACTATGGGTCATTGCCAGTGGTCTTAATTTTTGTCCTGCCAATGGATATAGATGTCTTTTTTTTTTTCCCAGTAAGGCAATTGGGGTTAAGTGACTTGCCCAGGGTCACACAGCTAGTAAGTGTTAAGTGTCTGAGGCCGGATTTGAACTCAGGTACTCCTGACTCCAGGGCTGGTGCTTTATCCACTGCGCCACCTAGCTGCCCCGGATATAGATGTCTTGAGGAGAGGGTGAGTCTGACAACTTTGTGCAACTCTGCCTCCCTTAAATCCAATTCACATGCAAGTCAAGATATCACCCCATGGTGTCTTCGGTCCTCTTTCAACCAAGGACAAAGGACATATGACCTTCAGGAAGACACTGAATGTCTCTGGGTCTTAGTTTCCTCATCTCTATGTAGCACAGATAGACTCTGCAGCTGCTCTCCCAACCCCTATTAGCACAGACAGAAGGGTCCCCCTAGTAAATTTGGCAACAATGTAACCTCACAGGGTAATCAGGGTGGTCTGGAGGGGTTAGGACTATTTTTCTAATGCTTAATTTTATTAATTTTTTCAATTAACAAAAAGAAATCTTCATAGCAAATATAGATAGTCAAACAAAACAAATGTCCACATTGGTCATGTCCAAAAAATATACATCTGCCTCTGCACCCTGAGTCCATCACCCCCATGTCCAGAGGTGGGGAACTGCATGAATGTTCATCATATCAGCAAAGAATTGAACAAGATCACTGCATCTGCAAGTATTTCTTCAGTACTTCTCATGTGCTCAATTTGTGCCTGCCTACCTGTGCTTTATACCCATCCATACAAGGTGGATATATTATGCAAACTCAGGAGCATAATATAAACAAGAAGAAAAATAACACAAATAAGTCTTGAGCCATGTCCTTGAGTGGGACCTTGGGCTAAGCAAGAAGTGTGTCACTCGAATTTGGTAACATAATTGCTGAAGAGGTGGTGGAGTTGTCTGCTAGAAAAATGAGAGAACACCTTCCTGGAAGACTGCTACACGTGAGGAGAGGAACAGACAAGGGGAGAATCAGAACTTCAAGAAACCTCTCTGGCTCCTGTCTACATTTCCAAGTCGTGTTTCCAATTCCTCTCCATTCCAGTCAGACCTGCCTGCTAGTCATACCCCTTTCACAATATCCTATTTCCCACCACCATACCTTTGCCAGCAGACTTTGTAAGAAAGATCAGAAGAGATTCTGTAACTGGAGCTGTTAATAGTGTCTTCTGGTCGTTTCAGTTTTGTTGTTGTTCAGTTGTGTCCTATTCTTTGTGACCCCATGACCCTTCTGTCCTCCATTATCTCTCAAGGTCTGTCCAAGCTCAAGGTCATTGTTTCCATGATGCTCATCCTCTGCCATCTCCTTTTGCCTTCAATCTTTCCCAACATCATGCTCTTTTCCAGTGAGTCCCATCTTCTCATTATGTATTTGTCCTTTCAATGAGTAGTCTGAATTAACTTCTTTAAGTGTTGACTGATTTGATCTCCTTACTATCCAAGGGACTCTCAAGCCTTCTCCAGCACCATGATTTGAAAGTGTTGATTCTGCAGTGCTCAGCTTTTCTTACAATCCAACTCTCACAGTTATACATTGCTACTGGAAAAACCATAGCTTTGACTATATGGACTTTAATTGGCAAGATGATGTCTCTGCTTTTTAGTATGCTCTCCAGATTTGCCAGAGCTTTCCTTCCAAGGAGCAAGTGTCTTCTACAGTGATCTTTGAACCCAAGGATATAACATCGGACATTGCCTCCATTTCTTTATTTGTCAGAAGTGATGGAACTAGTTTCCAAGATCTTAGGTTGTTGTTGTTTTTTTTAGCTCCTACAAGCCTGTGCCCTTCCCTTTCCCCACCTGGGCCACTGCTACTCAAGTCTACCACCTGGTTCGACCTCAACACCAGCAGAGATCCCTGTAATTTCCCCTCTGCCAAGGGCTCAGACCTCTCACCAGACCGTGAGCTTAGTTCCAGATGACACTGGCACAGCAGCTGATTCAGAGAGTCGGGGCCGGGGGGGGGGGGGGGTCTCTTTCTCTGGCAAGGCCTTCCTGGAACTGGATATGTGTGACTGTGGGGTTGGGCTCTACTCCTGTCTCGGCACAGCAGCCCCCTCCTTCCAACCTTCTAAGCCGTCTTTGGTTGGAAAATTATCTCAACATGTTCTTATGTGGATTTTGCTGCTCCAGGAATTGTCCTATGGCATTTTGGGGAGGTTTTTTGCAGTGATCTTGTCATGAGTTTGAGAGCTTACTGCCTTTCCTCTGCTATCTTGGCTTTACTCCGGAAGTCTCGTTTTTTTTTTTGTTGTTTTTTTTTTTTAATGTTAAGCTTTTTCACCCTTATCAAGAGGCTTCTTAATTCTTCTTCACTTTCTACCATCAGAGTGATATCATCTGCATATCTGAGATTGTTGATATTTCTCCCAGCAACCTTAATTCCAGCTTTTGATTCATACAGCCTGGCATTTTACATAAAATGAATATAAGTTAAATAAATAAGGTGACAACATAACAGCCTTGTAGTACTCCTTTTCCAGTCTTAACCAATCAGTCATTGCATGTTTGGTTCTGACTTGCTTCTTGGTCTCCTTACAGAATCCTCAGTAGACAAGTAAGATGATATGGTGCTGCCATCTCTTTGAAGACTTGCCACATTTTGTTGTGATCCACCCAGTCAAAGGCTTTAGTGTAACCAATGAAGCAGAAGTAGATGTTTTTCTGGAACGCCCTCATTTTCTCCACAATCCAGCAAATGTTGACAATTTCGTCTCTAGTTCCTCTCCCTTTTTGAAAACCAGCCTGCTCGTCTGGTAATTCTCAGTGCTGAACCCAAGCTAGAAGAGTCTTAAATATAACCTTGCCGGTGTATGAAATGAATGCGGTTGTTTGTAGTTTGAACATTCTTTGGCATTGTTCTTCTTTAGGATTGGGATATAAACTAATCTTTCCCAATCCAGTTGCCACTGTTGAGTTTTCTAAATTTGCTGACATATTGATCACAGCACTTAATAGCATCATCTTTTAGGAATTTAAATAGCTCAGCTGGAATTCCATCACCTCCATTAGTCTTATGGCTAGCAATGCTTCCTAAGGCCTTCTTGACTTCATTCTCCAAGATGTCTGGCTCAAAATCAGTAACTCCACCATCTTGGTTGTCAGAGATGTTAAGATCTTTCTAGTACAGTTCTTCTGTATATGTTTGCCACCTCTTCTTTATCTCTTCTACTTCTATTAAGTCCATACCATTTTTGTTTTTTATTATGTCCATTTTAATATGAAAACTTCCCTTGATGTTTCTAATTTTCTTGAAGAGATCTTGTCTTTCTCACAGTCGTGTTTTTGCCTATTTCTTTGTATTGCTCATTTAGTCTTATGGTTTTTCCTACTTTATTCAATTTAAACCTGAATTTTGCAATAGGAAGCTCATGCTCTGAGTCACAGCTCCAGGTCTTGTTTTAAATGACTGTCTAGAGCTTCTCCATCTTTGTACCTTTCAGTAGCAAAGTTCAATGAGGAGTAAACTGTTTGATCCAGTCCAGCAAGAAGCCATCTCAGCTGAGTAAGGGAATGACCCATCCATTGATGATGTCATACTAAAAAGTGAACTTGGTGGGGACCCTGAGAATGGAGGAAAGGACTCTCAGGGCCAAGAAGTAACTCCTCAGATTGCTGGGGACTGTTTTATGTCAACCACTTGAAACTGGAACCCATTTCTCCACAGGGGCAGAGTATGGCTAAGAGGGAAAATATGACCCTAAGTTGGGGGATGTGTTTATGCTTCTTTTCTTTTTTTTTTTTTTTTAAGTGAGGCAATTGGGGTTAAGGGACTTGCCCAGGGTCACGCAGCTGGTAAGTGTTAAGTGTCTGAGGCCAGATTTGAACTCAGGTACTCCTGACTCCAGGGCCAGTGCTCTATCCACTGCGCCACCTAGCTGCCCCTGCTTCTTTTCTTATATCACATTCTCAGTCAATATTCGTTTATAAAAGCTAATTGATTTCAACTGGTTAACTGATATTGGGGAGATATCGACTGATTTATCAATGTTGTTCAGTTGTCTGACTCTTTGTGACCCCATTTTGGGTTTTCTTGGCAAAGATACTAGAGTGGTTTGCTATTTTCTTGTCCAGATCATTTTACAGATGAAGAACTGAAGCAAACAGGGCTAAGTGACTTGCCCAGTGTCACACAGCTAGTAAGTGTCTGAGGCCAGATTTGAACTCAGGTCTTCCTGACTCCAGACCCAGCATTCTCTCCACTGCGCCATCTAGATGCCTCTAATTAATCAACACTAGGGAAGAACACTCCAGGTAGGGTCTTACAAGTAATACTGTAAGAAGCCACAACCCTTTAGGATTATCCCTAGAATCCTGAAGTGAGGTGTGGTCAGCTACCAAATCCTAGCTTCAAAAATTATTTATATCAAATGCCTCATATCTATTCATACTGTCACTTCCTTAGTTTGAGCCCATATGTCATACCTTGGTTACTGTGGTGGCCTCTTAATTGGTCCTCCTGACTCCAGTCTATAACATGCACTCATGCCAAGGTGATCTTTTTTTTGGGGGGGGGGCAGGGCAATGGAGGGGTTAAGTGACTTGCCCAGGGTCACACAGCCAGTATCAAGATCTGAGGCCAGATTTGAACTCAGGTCCTCCGAATCCAGGGGCCGGTGCTTTATCTACTGCACCGCCCAGTCTGCCCCCAAAGTGATCTTTCATGAATCTGGCCCACTTCTTCCCCTATTCAGTCAGCTCCAGGAGATAACTATTGCCTCAAGGATGATGATGATGATAAAGAACAACTAATGTTTATTTGGCTTTCCCCACGTGCCAGGCATCCCACTGAGTAGTTTACAAATATTATCTCATTTGATCCTCACAACAGCCATAGGAGGTAAGTGCTATCATTATGCTCATTTTACAGATGAGGTAACTGAGGCAGTGGTTAAGTGAGTTGCGCAGGGTCACACTCCTCTGCCTAGCTTTTAAAGTCGGGCACAATCTGACTCCAACCTATCTTTCCAGATTTCTTGGCTGTTGCTTCCCTTACTACATTCTGTAATCCAGGAGACTGGCCTATTCTCCATCCCTCGCACACGACACTCCATCTCCTGTATTAGAGCCTCCGTATTGACCATCCCCCATACCTGGAATAAGCCTCTTCCTAGAATCCCTCACTTCCTTTGAGATAAAATTCAAGCACCATCTTGTGCATGAAACCTGTGCTGACTCCCACCTCTACACATCCTTCCTTTGCAAGTGCCTAGTATTTACCTAATTTATAATTCCTTATATTTATCTCCTTCTATTTATTCTGCAGGGCATTTAGGTGGTGCCGTAGTGCATAGAACTCTGGGCTTGGAATCAGGAAGACACTTACTTATAGCCTCAGACACTTACTAACTAACAGTGTGACCCTGGGCAAGTCACTTCACCCTGTTTGCCTCAGTTTCCTCATCTGTAAAGTGAGCTGGAGAAGGAAATGGCAAACCACCCCAGTATCTTTGCCAAGAAAAGGTCACAAAGAGTCGAATCCAACTGAAAAAGACTGAACGACAACAAAACAACATTTATTCTGTACTTATACATACATCTATGTACAAGCTTCTCCCTCACTTGAATATGTTTGAAGGAATATAGAAATGATTTCACTCATTGTATTTGTATCCCCTGTGCCTAGCACAGCGCTTGGCACATAGTAGGCACTTCACATTGCTTGGTTATCCAGCACTATGCTGAATGCTAGGAACACAAAAGGGAGAGGGCTCCTTCCCTGAAGGGACTTAACATGCTAATGGGAAGAGGAGACTACTTACAAAGCATTTTGTAAGCCTGAGATCTGTTCCTTATACCTGCCAACTACTGTGATTATTAACAAAGTATTATTGTTGTTATTTATTATTAAGACCAAAAAGAGCACGTAGAGAACTGATTCTCCGAAACAGACTAAATAAACACAACTGATAGAAAATTGCTAAAGAAAAAAAAATCATCCTTTGGCAGCCAATTGTCACTGAACTCAAAATTTCAAGGGAAGCTTTGGTTTCTAGGCAATTAAGGGTGTTGACTTGCAACCCCCTTTCCCAACTGTCTTATCAGGTTTAATGTGGCACACACAGAAGATGCATGAATTTGTGGATTTAGCACTGCTGACTTCTGTTAAAACATCTGACCCACTTTGCTACCCTCCAGGGATAAAAAGAACCCAGATCAGGTTTCACAAATACTGAAAAGAAGAAGGAAAAAAAAAACCAACCCTGTAAGCAGGTGTTTGGATTTTTTTTTTTTTGCAAAAGCAAACTGTGCTGTAAAATTTCTTTATATCAATATCGAAAGCCTAAATCCAATTTATGAAGGCAGAGCAAGACCTGTCATTCGTATAGTTATCCCGGTGATGGTTAAGAGCTCAGATGTGAATGAGCCCTGGTCTGAGCTGGTGCCTAGGTCCTCATTTTGTGCTGAGTGCTTGGCACACCTTAATCTTGCATCCGGAAGCCCCTGGGGATGGTCCATTTTCATGTAACAATAAAAATTAGCCCTTGCAACAGGCACATTGCTGAATCGTTCCTTTTTCTCAAGGAAAACGTTATTGCTGAATCTCCATTTTATCCCCAGGCTCTGAATATATCTGATATGACAGAGCAGGATCTGAGAAGAGGTTAAAACAATGCAAATTCTACCCTGTGATGCAGGCGGACATCTTTGAAGTTTAAACAAATATTATGAGCTCTTCTTCAGTAGATGATAAAATCAGCATTGCCACATTAATAATAATAATAATAATAATAATAGCTTATATAGCACATGGGCTAGTTCCCTGTTCTCACAGTGAGTTCCCCAGTTAAGACTACACCCAGGAGGGGCAGCTAGGTGGCACAGTGGATAGAGCACCAGCCCTGGAGTCAGGAGTACCTGAGTTCAAATCCGGCCTCAGACACTTAACACTTACTAGCTGTGTGACCCTGGGCAAGTCACTTAACCCCAATTGCCTCACTTAAAAAAAAAAAAAAGACTACACCCAGGAGCAGGTAGGTGGCACTTTAGATAGAACACCAGGCCTGGAGTCAGGAGGACCTGAGTTCAAATCCTGCCTTAGACACACGTGACTCTGGGCAAGTCACTTAACCCTGAGTGCCTCCAAAAAAAAAAAAAAAAGACTACCTCAGATTTAGGGCAGCAAAATAACATAGTAGAAAGACAGCCAGACTTGGAATCAGAAAGACCTGAGTTCCAGTACTGCCTCAGTCATTTATTAGCTGTGTGACCCTGGGCAAGTCACTTCACCTCTGCCTCAGTTTCCTCATCTATAAAATGAGGATGATAAGAGCACCTACCACCCAAGGTTGTTGTGAGGATCAAATAACCATATTTGTAAAGCACTATGCCAGGTTCTTTTCCACAGACTCTGTGATCAGTTGACACTGGCCTACACTCCCTCTCCTGACTCTGACCCCCATGCATGGAGCTCTCTCCCTCCTCATCTCTGTCTCCTGGCATCCTTCAAGTCTAGCTAAAATTCCACCTTACACAAGAAGCCTTTTCCAGTTCCCCTTAATGCCAATGCCTTCTCTTTATTGATTATCTACGATGTATCCTGTATTTATAGAGAGAGTTGCTTGTATGTGGCCTCCCCATTAGACCTGAAGGCCCTGGAGGACAGGGACTGACTTTTGTCTTTCTTAGCCTCCTCAGGACTTAACAGAGAAACTGGAACTTAGTAGGTGCCTAATAAATGCTCGTTGACTATGGACACAATTAGCTACAAGTTATTTAATGAAATAGTATAGGAATTGAAGTTGATATAGAACTTTCCCACCTGAAATCTAAGCATATTCTCCAACAAAATATGAAAATCATCAGAGGAAAAAATTAGGGAACATGCATGGTGTGAGAGACAGAGACAGAAGTTAAGTGACTTGCCCAGGGTCATACCATTAAGTGAATCTGGTCTTCCTGACTCCAAGTCCAGTGCTCTATCCACTGTACCCCCTAGCTGCCTTGATAAAAATGCACAAGATATAAAAACAAATATGACACTTTTGTTACCATCTTGTTAAAGAAAATAAATATATATACATGTATGTGTGTATATATATACTTGTTATATAGATATACTTACTTTAACAAGATAAGTGTCTCATTTGTTCTATGTATTGTGTTATATGTCTATGTCAACTGTAAAAAAACAAAAGTTTTATGGTTTCGTTGTACAAATGTACATCTTCTAGTTTGAAAATATGAATATTTGTTTTGGTTGGTGATTAAAAATAAGCTTTATAATAAAATCCTACTATTTCAGAGCCTGTGCTGATCCAAATCCCAAATTAGATGAGTGTGGATGTTTGCCCTCATGGATTCACAGCAGAAGGGGGGAGGAGGACCCCCTACCACTTCCTTGCTAACTGACCAGTCAGCCTTCCTTTTGTTTTTGTTTTTTATTTTTTATTTTTTTTGGTTTTTTGTTTGTAGGGTAGTGAGGGTTAAGTGACTTGCCCAGGGTCACATCAGCTAGTAAGAGTCAAGTGTCTGAGGCTGGATTTTGAACTCAGGTCCTCCTGAATCCAAGCCGGCGCTTTATCCACTGCGCCACCTACGTGCCCCCCAGCCGTCCTTTGAAGACCCCCAGTGACCAGAAATCTGCCCTCTCCTGGGGGTGCCCATTCCTCTTTGAGTATCTTCATTGTTTGGAAGTTTTTTTTTCCGGCATCAACCTTAATCTTCCTCTTCCTGACTTGGACGTGTTGTCCCTCATTCGGCCCTCCGGAGCCATGCAGAACAAGCCTAATCGGTCTTCTGTGGGATATCTCTTTCAATATCTGGAGCCAGATATCACATCTGCCCTGAGGTTCCGTCCTCTCCAGATCAACATTCCCAGGTCTTTCATGGGATCCTGAACTTGAGGTTTGCAAGAAATGAACACAAGATTATTGATGTGGTCTGGCTGGGGGCAAATGATACCAGGAACATCACCTGATTTCCTGGACATGACTTTTCTTCTCTTAATGCCACTATTCATCACTTCTGGGAACGTCTCTCTGATACAACATGCCCCATCCCTGGGGTGGTCCTGTTTTGGCCACATTCTGCCTTGTATCTTTCGGGCAGGGGCCCCTTGATCTAAGACGCACACAACCTGAGCTTCAGACTGGCCTCCATTTGCTGCCTCCCCACCCCCTTGATCAGGACAGGAGAGAGTTTGACTTAAAAATGACTGACAATGACCACCAAGATCTGCCCACTGCAGGGGGCACCTCCTGATGCTACTCACCTCAGCTTCTCAACAACTCCAGACCAAGAGGAAGCTTCCTCATGGGCATGGTGAAATATGAATCTCAGCATCGCTGTCAGTGACCTGTGCTCAGAGATAGAAGCACAAATCAGAAGAGACGATCTGAGTCAGGGGATAGAGTCCCAGTCTCACCTAGAGTGTAGCCATGTCCTAGCGGCTGCTGGAAAGATGGGAGAGAGATGTTGCCCTACAGGAATTTCTATCCCCCTCATGGAAATTCCAAAGGAAAGATATCCAAGCCCTGAGCCAAGAGAGCCAGAGAGAATTTGAGTCTGTGATATGTCATTCTAACCCATCATGTGTATGATTTTGTAAACAACTGGAAAAAGATGGTGTGGAAACCTGGGCATTTTAAATGCTCAAATCAAAGTGGGAAAGGAAAACAATTCTGTAAGGTTGAGCCAGGGGATTTTCTGACTGGGAAAATCGCCTAACGTATCAATAGAAGGGGAAATGGCTATTGGAATAATATGTTAGTGTTTATATGGTGCGTATACGGTTTGTAAAGAACTTTACATGTATTGTCTCATTGGATCCTCATAAGAACCTGGTGAAGTAAGTGTTATTATCTTTACTTTACTAAGAAGGAAACTGATCTTGAGAAAAGTTACATGACCTGCCTAGAGTCATATACTTATAAAGTGTTCTGAGGCAGGATTTGAACTCTGGTCTTCTTGAATCCAAGTCTAATAGTCTCTCCACTGCACCACTAGAAAAAAAAAAAAAAGAACTTGGAGTTGGGGAAAGTATTTTTAAGATATTGAAAGTACTTAAGGGCAGCTTAGATGGTACAGTAAATACAGTGCCCTGGAGTCAAGAGGGCCTGAGTTCAAATCCTGCCTCAGACACTAGCTGTATGACCCTGGGCAAGTCACTTAACCCCAATTGCCTCCCCCCCCCAAAAAAAAAAGTACTTCAGGAGGAAAATGAACTTCTAGGAAAAGCATAACCTGCTGGCGTACTGTAATTGTCCACATGCCATAGAGCTGATTAGTGTTATGACTCCTTACTCATTTTTGGTATGGATAGAGTTCAGGATAAGGACTTTTTCCCATGAGAATCTCTCACCGATTATATAATGAACGTCAATGGGAAAAGAGCCTGGCATGTACTTTCTCATTCATACACATATGTCTACACTAAATTATAAACTTTTGTGGGCAGGGTCTGTGTCTTATGCTATAGACAGTACTTGAAGACACCGTTGGGGCTCAGAGCATACATGCTGATTTATTTTTATGGATATGAGCATTATAACCAACTTTGCTGAAAGGATGCATTCATTTATTTGTTAAGAAAAAATAAATGTATCAAGCACCCGCTATAGACCAGGCACTGGAGATGCAAAGACAAAAACAAAACCTTTCCTGTCCTCAAAGAGCTTCCCTTTTATTGCAAAAAGAAATAGAAAATAGTCGTGCTATGCAAGAGAAGTCAGTTAATTCCAGCTTGGGGTATATTTTATGTATTTTTTTCCAGATGCAATGCAAATAGCATTCCACTACTAAAACCGATACCCTCCATGATTTGTTAGTGAAGCTAAAGACCTAATATATACCATCATTATGTTAGCATCTTTGCATTTATTTCCATTAGGGCTCAAGCTTAGCCTGTGTTCAGAGTACAAGACCGGGCTGGCCATGATTGATTTGTGCCCTATGAGATGTTTGCTGGCTTTCTAATAAACAGCTAATCTGATTACAGGAAAGCAAGATCTCCTGTGAACTGGAAAGCATCCATAAGACACTGACATCATCCTCAACCCCCAATATCTTTTCCATGTAAAGTATGTCCAATTCCTTCTTTCTCCAGTAAGGAGAGTCTCGAAATTCCTCAGTTACCTTCGATCAGGCTGCAATCCTGTAGGCCAATCCTTTTTTGACATGCTTCACACAAACAGAAAATTGGGGTTTAAATTGTTTTATAATTTCCAATTTTTTTTTCCAAAAAAACCTTTCCTAATTTTTTGTTTGTTTGTTTTTTGTTTTTTTTGGTGGGGCAATGAGGGTTAAGTGACTTGCCCAGGGTCACACAGCTAGTAAGTGTCAAGTGTCTGAGGCCAGACCCGAACTCAGGTACTCCTGAATCCAGGGCCGGTGCTTTACCACTGTGCCATCTAGCTGCCCCCAAGCCTTTCCTAATTTTAAAACAATTTACTCAGACCCGAACAGGACACACTCCATAGTGACACCTAGAGGTTGCCTATATTGTCTTACCTTTCCTAATGAGGTGAAACTGGAGGATGGTGTAATGCAAACAATGTGAGATTTGGAGTCCAAGAACTTGAGTTCAAATCTCACCTTTTGGTATGAGACTGTGGACAAGTTACTTCATCTCTCTGAAATTCAGCGTCTCCATGTGTAAGGGAAAGGGTTGGGCTAGATAATCCTTCAAGTCCTTTCTGGTACTAAATCTCAGCATAATGGTCTGTCTAACCCAGCCAACTAATGATCCATGTGCTCTTATCCTGGCCTTGAAAGTGGGCCCATAGGCTCACATGGTATTAGATATACTCCTAGAAGGGACCTTGGAGATCACTCCAACCATCATCCACTTTATAGATGAGGAAACTAAAGCCCAGGGATGTTAAGTGACCTATTCAAAGTCACTTCTTGGGGCAGGTAAGTGGCACAGCTAGGAATCCCCCTGGAGTCAGGAGTACCTGAGTTCAAATCCAGCCTCAGCCACTTGACACTTACTAGCTGTGTGACCCTGAGCAAGTCACTTAACCCCAATTGCCTCACAAAAACAAAAAGAAAACAACAAAAAAAACCTACAGTCACTTCTGTCCATACATAAAAATAAACAGAAAAAAATAGAGAGAGAGGGAGAAAAATAAAAGGTCATATATATGTGCATATGTATGTAACCTTTTATTTCTCTTCTTTTTTCTCTTTGGACAGCTCTATCCCCAGCTTACCCTCTCCCTTTATCTACCCTTCCCCACCAGGTGAAAAGGAAAAAAACCAACCCCAAACCTTTGTAACACCTATGCACAGTCAAGCAAAATGAATTCCCACACAAGCCATGTCCAAAAATCAAAGGACTCTGCCTGCCCCCTCTCTGTCGGGAGGTGGGCAGCCTTCTTGTGAGTTTTCAAGCCCTTCACTACTTGGTCCTCACCTATCTCTCTCTCTCTCTCTCTCTTTGTGAGGCTATTGGGGTTAAGTGAGTTGCCCAGGGTCACACAGCTAGTAAGTGTTTAAGTTGTCCTGAGACCAGATTTGAACTCAAGTCCTCCTGACTCCAGGGCCGGTTCTCTATCCACAGCGCCATCTAGCTGCCCCGGTGGGCAGCCTTCTTAATGATCAGTTTTTCTGAAATCATGGTTGGTCATTGTATTTATCAGAGTTCTTAAGTCTTTCCAAATTATTCATCTTTATAATGTCATTGTTATCACATATCTTGTTCTCCAGGATGTGTTCACTTAACTGTATCAGTTCAAGCAAGTCTTCTCCGTTTTCTCTGAAATTATTCCTTTCAGGGGGCAGCTCAGTGGCACAGTGGATAAACCATCGGCCTTGGATTCAGGAGGACCCAAGTTAAAATTGCAGCCTCAGACACTTGACACTTACTAGTTGTGTGTCCCTGGGCATGTCTCTTAACCCTCATTGCCCCACAAAAAATTTTTAAATTAGTCCCCTTATGTTGCAATAATATTCCATTCCATTCAAAGACCATGATTTTTCTTATCCATTCCCAAATGATGTACACCCCCTTGGCTTCCAGTTCTTTTTTTTTTTTTTTGTAGGCAATGGGGGTTAAGTGACTTGCCCAGGGTCACACAGCTAGTAAGTGTCGAATGTCTGAGGCCGGATTTGAACTCAGGTCCTCCTGAATCCAGGGCCAGTGCTTTAACCACCGCGCCATCTAGCTGCCCCTTCCAGTTCTTTGTTATAATAAAGAGCTGCTACAAATATTTTTGCACTTATGGTTGATGCTAAAATAAATATGGCACCAGAGGAAGTTTGATAGACATAGTTCGATGGTTACCTTGGATGTCATAGAAGATACTGGGTCCCATGGATGTCCCAAGGGTGAGAAACAAGCCCCAGTAATCCTAATGTTGGGGTGCAGAGGAGGTGACCAGTAACTATATTATGTATGATAAATGGTGGGCACAGAACCACAATTGGTGGTTCGGGTTCCCAGTCTCTACTAATGGGTTGCTTTCCAATCATAACTAGAGATGTAGTTGTGTTTCCACAAGGGACCTCCTCTTAAGGGAAGACTAGCCCCAAAGTTTGGGGAGAGGGAAATGTTTGAGTAATAATTCTGTTTGTAGATATCTTCTGACCAGTCAGTCATCCAATTTGTCTTTGACTCTATATATCTTAAGGTTGTGTGGCCCAATCAGAAAGGGGATTCTTACTGGTATTTTCAAGCCAGAAGGCAAAGACTTACTGACCTTGCATCAGTTGACTGTGCTCTGCCACCTCCATAAGGTGGCTTCTTAAATGTATCCTTCTCTCTGAACATCATCACCTGCTTACATGTAGATACCATACAACAGTTCTTCCAGCCAATGGCAGAACTGAGCATGGATCCCAAGGAGATGGATGGTAACGATTGGACTAGACAACAGCCTTGAACTCATGTTGCTGGTAGGAATGTTTCCCAGGACATACCAAAGATAATGGTTCTCCTAACATCTTTTCTGGTAGATCTTCTCTTGCCCGTGTTCTAGATTTGGTCAAGAATTACGTACACATTGGTCGTACGTTAGGGTGATTGTTTGCCTGTATGTGGGAGAGGCTAGTGTGTGTAAAAACCAATGCCATGGGGCAGCTAGGTGGCACAGTGGATAGAGCACTGGCCTTGGAGTCGGGAGTACCTGAGTTCAGATCCAGCCTCAGACACTTAACAGTTACTAGCTGTGTGACCCTGGGCAAGTCACTTAACCCCAATTGCCTCACTAAAAAAACAAAAACAAAAACAAAAACAAAAAACAAAAAAACAATGCCAGGTACCTGAAAAGAGACTCAGTCACCACATCCGGTGATAACAGTCAAAGAGTCAAATGAAGCAATCTGACCTAATTGAACCCTTTCCCCAGAGTGAAGAGGGGGAAAGGACAACAGAAATATCTAGAATGACTGATGAAACTGTGAATGCAGGCCTGACACCAAAGGCTGTCTATGCCGTTATGGAGCCTGGGCATAATTGGTGCATTGGAAAGGGTTCTGGGGTCTGTTTGCCCCAAGAAGGTGCATTTGTAAAGGGCCACCTCTCTTTGTCCTCTATATAAAACTGTGCTTCTAACTGAGGGGAAACAGGGTTATCAAGGTGGAGAATGTATAGTTTTTAGTTCTGGGAAAGGCTACTTTTCTTAGAACTACTGTCCACTTCTAAGCCTCTTTGGGACCAGAACTGACCACTGAGAAATAGAGCTGATTGGTACCTGTTTCCTTGTAGCCCTTTTGTACATAGGTACCACCACAGACTTGTATGTCATCAAAAAAGTCAAGTCCTAACAAGCATTTGAGTGCCTACTATGTGCCAGGCTTTTGGCTAAATGTTAGAGCTAAAAAGACAGTTCTCATCCTCAAGCAGCTCACAGTCTAAGTGAAAACAACTCTGTACAAAGAAGCTATTGATGGGATAAATCCTAGACTAAGCTGAAAAAAATAAAGGCCCTTGATGGCATATACTTGGGCTTGACCATATAATACAACAAAGATATATACAAAATGAACCTGTCACTACAATATAATGGGTCTGAAAAGTCAACAGTCAGTCCATCTTCTGGTACTTCTAGCCACCTGTGATACCATTAATGTAAGAACTTCCACAGAGGTGAGCTAGGTAGCACAGTGGATAAAGCACCAGACTGGATTCAGGAGGACCTGAGTTCAAATCCAGCCTCAGACCACTTGACACTTACTAGCTGTGTGACCCTGGCAAGTCACTTAACCTTCATTGCCCCACAAAAAAAAAAAAGAACTTCCACAAACAGTGCAGATTGCCATTGATCTGTCCTTTCTAATCATACAACTCTTGTCCACATCCTCCTGGAAATCCCCCATGATAATAATAATTATTATTATTAATATTATTAATAAAATGTTGTATTCCAATTATATGTAAAAATAATTTTAACTTTATTTTTCCAAATTTTGTGTCCCAAATTCTCTCCCTCCTCCCCACCCCATTGAGAAAGCAAGCAATTAGACAAATGTTTTATAACATTTTAAAGAAGTCAAAGGACCACAGTTTAAATCCTGCCTCTGACAATTACTAATTATATGACCTTGAGCAAGTTCCTCCACCTCCCTGGATCTCAGTTTTCTCATCTATAAAATGAGAAGGTTGGGTTTCAGGGCCTCCAAAGTCCCTTCCAGCCCCAGAGTTGTGATTTAGGAAAGCAGTCAAAACATTCGACATATTTTATGTCATTTGACTGTCACCACAGTCCTGGAGATAAGGATTCATTGTCACTATTTTAAAGATGAAGCAATGGAGCTGGAGAAGTTAAGTGACTTGTCTGTGGTCATATGGCCGGTGATGGTCTTAGTGGGATCTGGAGACAGGCCTTCCCGAGTTCAAGCTGTCAACATATGTTTTATGACTGTGTGCCAAGTGCTGGTGCTACAAAGGTGGGGACACCACAGTCAATAGCTCAGCACGTACGAGATAGACACACGGTGTGGAGAGAGGGAAATTGGAAAGGGGAAGGCACTAGCCTTGGAGGAGGAAGGGACTGGGGAGGGGGGCTTCTGCAAAAGGTGAGGTGGGCTTTGAACCCAGTCTTCCAGAAAGCCTGAGAAGTGACGAGGCAGAGGTGAGGTGGCAGAGCGTTCCCAGCATGGCCGACGGCCAGTGCAAAGACAAGGAAATGGAATGTTTTGTGCCAGGAACAGCAAGGAGGATGATGCTAGGAATGACAGGGAACACAATGGGGAATAAGGTGTAAAAAAAAAAGTAGAATGGAAGGAAGAGGGGCAGCTAGGTGGTGCAGTGGATAAAGCACCAGCCCTGGATTCAGGAGGACCCGAGTTCAAAGCCGGCCTCAGACACTTAACACTAGCTGTGTGACCCTGGGCAAGTCACTTAACCCCCACTGCCTTTCAAAAAAAAGAAAAGAAAAGAATGGGAGGAAGGGGTCAGGCTGTGAAAAGCTTTAAATGCCAGACAGAGAATGTTCTATTTGACCCTGGAAGCAACAAGGGGCCACCAGACGTCATGGAACAGGGGTTCAAGCTGGGTACTAGACCATGCTGTTAGGTGGCACAGTGAACAGAATGCTGGGCCTGGAATCAGGAAGACCTGAGTTCAAATCCTGCTTCAGACCTTGAATGTGTCACCTCACCTCTGTCTGCCTCAGTTTCCTCAATTGAAAAAATTGTTAATTGATAATAAAAATTGAAAAATGGATAATAGTAGCACTTGTCTCCCAGGGTTTTTGTGAGGATCAAATGAGATAATATCTGTAAAGCACTTAGTTACAGTGCCTGGCATATAGGAGGTGCTTAATAAATGCTTATTCTCTTCCTTGTTTTATGCAAGTCTTTCTCCATCTCTCTTAACATTCCATGGGTACCAGTTTGGGGCCCGGACTATCTTCTTTGTTATATCTCGTTCTTGCTCTGTTACTAATTCATTCCCATTTCCAGGTTGGCAATGCCTGCTGGGATTGCTGATTCATTTCCCCTCCCAGTCTTAGGTCTCCTGAACTCTGTCTTAGGCAACTTCTCGAGTGAAAGTCATCATTGGCTATGCTGCAGCTTACCAGCCCTGGTCACATCTCTCTGTGCTCCTCCATTGAGCCACTTGCAGCTCTGACTATTTGGGAAGCGTTGCAGTGATGTAGAACACTGGAAACCCTTTAGAATGCTGGTATTAGAAGACAGGCTGTCATTCTCTCCTCCCCTAGACTGGAAGATGGGCAGCCCATCTCCCAATACCAAAGTTACCAAGGAGATTCAACCAATGACCAACAAGCATTTATTAAGCACCTAGTGTATGCTAGCCACTGTGCTAAGCACAGAGTATACAAAAAACAAAACTGGAACAGACACTGCCTGCAAGGAGCTTACACTCTATTGGAGGAGACAAGTACATTCAATTGTCACATATACTTATATGAACTTTGTATAGGCACAAGACAATATATACAAAAATAAATGCGAAGTTGTTTGGGGAGACATGATTTTCTTGATTATAAAATTGTTCCAATAAACATTAACGTATGCTTGGGATGGCAAATATTTCCAGAGTCCTTCCTTTGTGTCTTATTCCTCATTCTCTACAATTGCATAGTTCAAGTGGAATACCAACCCTTCCCTTTTAAAGGTTTCACCACTAAAATGCCAAGATTTGTGCTTTCAAGTCTGATTTTGCAACCCACAAAAAATGTGGCTATTCCAAAGAACATAAGTATTGAAGCATTTGCAAAGTCCTACCAGGCATGAATCACATTCTTACATCATGGAGACAATTGTTTCTCCAGTTGATGCTGCTATTGACATGAAAAGAGAGCCCCCTAGTCTTCAAGCTCGGTTATAATCTAATTTGTTGCTTGCTTTGTTTTTTTTTTTTAAGTTAAGAGGAGTCATTTACCAAACATCTGCATCCTTAATCATTGAAAACTTGAATCTTGGCCATGCAGCAGTGGAAATAACCCAGTGGATTGATGACACCCTTCCCAAACCAAAAGACAAACTAAGAAAAGATTTGAGATGATTAAGAACTCCAGAGAACAAAAGCATCCTTCTAGCTTCTGGATGATGCTTATCTATAAATAGCTCGGCAAAATCAGCGTCAGCATCACTGTCATCTTTAAAGGTTTTACTCTCCTGGCAAGATATGATTTGTTTATTGGACTGTCTGGTATGATCTCTATGCATAACGTTCCTTAGGAAAAATGAGAAATTTTACAATGTAATAATCTGTATTCTGGATTTTCTTCAGACTTTCCTTAGTTTTATTTTTGTTGTTTTTAATCTCTTTAAGTTTTTTGTTTGTTTGTTTTTTAGTGAGGCTTTTGGGGTTAAGTGACTTGCCCAGGGTCACACAGCTAGTAAGTGTTAAGTGTCTGAGCCTTAATTAAACTCAGGTACTCCTGACTCCAGGGCCAGTGCTCTATCCACTGCACCATCTAGCTGCCCCTCTCTTTAAGTTTTAAAAAAATGATGCCTCTTGTTTTTACAGCACATTCATCTACAAATATTTTCTCCCTTTCTTACAACAAAGATTTTAAAAGAAAGAGGGGGAAAAAAGTGAGTCAACAGATGATTACATTGACTGTATCTGATTACATATGCAGTATTCAGCCAGTCAATACACAATTAGTAAGGACCTACTATGTGCTAAGAGCTGGGGATATCAAAAAATCCCCACCCTCAAAGAGTTCACAGTCTAATAATCTTCCACACCCATACTTTCCCCCTACCAGAGGAAAGTATGGAGGCACATTTTCTCAACTCTTTTCTGGGGTCAAGTTCAGTGCCCTATGTGGCATCCAGTTTCTTTTTTCTTGTTCTATTTACATTATAAAAGTGTATAATGTCTTCCTGGTTCTGCTTACACAAAGTCAGATCAATAAGTGTTTATTAAATACTTAGGATGTTTCAGAAATTTTGCTCTTTGCATCAATTCATAAAGATCCTCTCAGGGGCAGCTAAGTGGTACTGTGAATAAAGCACTGGCCTTGGATTCAGGAGGACCTGAGTTCAAATCCAGCCTCAGACACTTGATATTCACTAGCTGTGTGACCCTGGGCAAGTCACTTAACCCTCGTTACCCCCCCACCAATCTTTTCATTTTTCCTCTGTATTCTTCATATTGATAATTACTTATTATGAAGTAATAATACATATCATTCATGCGCCACAATAAATTTAGCCATTCTCCAACTGATGGACATCTGCTTTCTAGTTCCTTGATGTCAAAAAAAGTGCTGCTAGGAATATTTGGTATTGTACAGGACCCTTTGGTCTTTCTTTGCCCTCCTTGGGTTATATGCCTAGCAGTGGGATTTCCAAGTTAAAGAGTAAGGACATTGTGGTCATTTTTTTTTACATAATTCAAAATTATTTTCTAGAATACTTACACTAGGACCAACTTACAGCTCCACTAACAGTGTATTAGTGTGCCATGTCTTCCCAAAGTCTCTGAAGAATTATTACTATCTTGTTATTTTTGCCAGTTTCCTAAGAATGGGGCAGAACTTCAGAATTTTTTTTAATAAAAACAATAGCTAGTATTTATACAAGACTTTCCAAATATTATCTCATTTTTTCCTCCTTTCCTCAGGCATCTCATTTCCCTCTGAACTCATTTTGGATTTCTTTGACATCTTCACACCCCAGTAAACTCATCATTGGAAAACCCCATCATTTTGCAAGTTCCAATCAGCTGTGTTACTTATACCTCATCAGTACCCTATGCCCTTTTGGTTGAAGAGTGGCACCATCTATACCTTCATTTAAGGATATTGGATAGGACTGACAGCCCCTTAAACATCTCTTCATTTCCTACTTGGCTGCACTCATTTTGGGCTTTGACTCATTTACCATGTTCCTGGGCTGGGTAACTTATGCCCTCCCTCCGCCCCCCAAATTTTTCAGCTTTCTTTCATAGATTATCTTTCCCTGTGGGGGTTACAGGGTGGACTAGCACCCCTGGTATGAGGGCTTACCGAGCCCTTTTCAGGGCTGTTCATCTACTTTTGGTGTCTACTTGACACTCAGCTGTCACCTGTGGCTCCAAGAAGCTATAGGCTATGTAGTGGCTACACCCTGGTAAACTATCTTGGCAGATGGGCTAAACCAGGTTGAGGATAACTGCTGGTCATTTGGGGGAAGGCAGTGTCTACCCCATGCAGGTGAAGACTTCCCTCAACAGAAGAGGTGCAGGAGAACAATTTGTTCCAATCACCATGAAGGCGGCTGAAGCAGACACTGTGGAGCACTTAGAGCTTTGCCAGAAACGGAAGATGCCAAAGTCATCCATTGCACCCTGGGCTGTCTATCACCAGTCATCCTGAGGTCTATCTTGCCTCTGGACCTAGATGACTCCGGAAGAGAGTAAGGTTGACAACATTGTGCAACTCTGCCTGACTTAAATACAATTCACACATGCGTCAAGACATCACCCTGTGATGTCATTGGTCCTCTTCAAAAGCAAAGGATAAATGACAGCAATAATCTTCCTCCATCTAGGATTGCTTCTAGAGAGCAGGGACGGTCTTTTTTTTCCATATTTGTATCCCCTGGCACTTAACATAGTGCCTGGCACTTAATATATGCTTATGGACCATTATTGACTATCCTCACAACAACTCTGGGAAGTAGGAACCATCATTAACCCCATTTTACAGGTGTCATTTTTTCCAATTGACTTGAATCCTTTTTTTTAAAATTAATATAGGATTTTACTTTTCTCCAATTACATGTAAAGACCATTTTAACATTCATTTTATATAGGTTATGTAAGTGCAATCATGTAAAACATATTTCCATATTAATCAGTTGTGAAAGAAAAAACAAACCAAAAGGAAAAAACCATGGAAAAAAAGTGAAAAATGATATTCTTTGACCTGAATTTATTTCTCTGGATGTGCATAGCATTTTTCATCATGAGACATTTGGAATTGTCTTGGATCACTTTATTGTTGAGAAGAGCTAAGTTATTCATAGTTGATTATCACACAATGTTGCTATTACTGTCAGTTCATGTAAGTCTTTTCAGGTTTTTCTGAAATCTGCCTGCTCATCATTTCTTATAGCACAATAGTATTCCCTCACAATTATATACCACAACTTATTCAGCTATTCCCCAATTGAAAGGCAGCCCTTCAACTTCCAATTCTTTCCCACCCAAAAAAGAGCTGTTATAAATATTTTTATACAGATAGGCCTCTTTCATTTTTTACAAAAAATCTCTTTGTGATACAGACTTAGTAGTGATATTGCTGGATCAAAGGGTATGAACAGTTTGATTACCCTTTGGGCATAGTTCCAAATTGCTCTCCAGAATGATTGAGTCAGTTCACAACTTCATCAACAATGCATTAGTGTCCCAATTTTCCCACGTCCTCTCCAATATTTATCATCTTCCCTTTCTGTCATGTTATCCAATCTGATAGGTGTGAAGTAGTACCTCAGAGTTGTTTTAATTTGCATTTCTCTAATCAATAGTGATTTAGAGCATTTTTCATATGAATATAGATAGCTTAGATTTCTTCATATGAAAACTGCCTGTTCATATCCTTTGACTATCAACTGGGGAATTATTTGTATTTTTATAAACCTGACTTGGTTCTCTATATATTTGAGAATGCCGTTAAAATGGTTTCCCAGCTTTCTGCTTTCCTTCTAATATTGGTTGCATTGGTTTTGTTTGTGCAAAACCTTTTTAACTTAATATAATCAAAATTATCTATTTTATATATAGATGGGGGCAGCTAGGCGGTGCAGTGGGTAGAGCACTGGCCCTAGACTCAGGAGGACCTGAGTTCAAATCTGGCCTCAGACACTTCACACTTACTATCTGTGTGACCCTGGGCAAGTCACTTAACCCCAATTGCCTCATAAAAAAAAGAAAGAAAGAAAGAAAAAGAAAAGAAAAGAAATACATTCTATTTTATATGTAGATGACAAAATTGAGACATAGAGAGGTTGATCTACCCAGGGTCACCCAGCTAAAGTGCTAAAGGTGGATTTGAAATCAGATCTTCCTGATTCTAGTTTTAGCACTCAATCCACAGGGCCATGTAGCTGTATTGGTATTTATTTCTCCTATAAATAGCAATTTAGTGCATTTTTCATAAAGTTGTTGGCAATTCATTTTTGAGAACTTTGTTCCTATACTGTGACTACTTAACTATTGTGGGATAGCTGTCAGTGTCCTACATTTGTGTGACTTCTCTGTATGTCTCTAAAATCAAATTCATTTCAGAGATATTTGTTGTAAAGATCTTCCCCACAATCAACAATTTCCCTTCTTACCTTCATTGAGGTTATTGAGTTAGTACAAAAACCATAAAATTTCATGCAATTGAAATTATCTCCTTTATTTTTTGTGATCTCTATCATTTATTTGGTTAATAATTCCTCCCCAAGATTAAGGTTGAATTTAGTGAAAAGGAGGAAAGGCAGTGAGCTCTCAAATTCATGACACTATCACTCCAAAAAACATCCAAATAATTCCATAGGACAATGCCTGGAGCAGTAAAACCCACAGAAGAATGTGCTGAAATCATCTTCTAACCAAGAACAGCTTGGAGGGAACTGCTGTGCTGATACAGGAGTGGAGCCCAACCCCACAGTCACCCTGACACAGATAGATCCAGTCCCAAGAAGGCCTCACCAGAGAAGGAGACCCCCAGAGCCTCTGAATCAGCCAAAGTACCACTGTCATCTGGAACTAAGCTCACAGTCCGGTGAGAGGGCTGAGCCCTGGGCAGGGGGGAGACTACAGGGGTCTATGCCGGTGCTAAGGCAGAACTTGAGTTTTTCACCCCTGCTGGGAACCAGGAGGTAGGCTTGAGTAGCAGTGGCCTAGGTGGGGGAGGGGCACAGGCTCATCAGAGCTGACAACCACAACACACAAAGCTGGTTGATTAACAAGTTGGTCTGGGGTCATCTATGGACCAGGGAACAGGCCAGGCAAGTGAAAAACCTGATTCTCCTTAAATCATACCACCTGGGACTTCTTAAGCTTGATATTCTGCAACCTGGAAACAGTGCCCCACTTTAAGGAGCTAAAAGCCAAGTAAAAGAAAGGTAAGATGAGCAGACAAAGAAAGGTGACAAGGAAGATTGAGGTGCACCCTCAGAGGAAGATGTCAACATCAGGGCCCCTATATCTAAAGCTTCCAAGAAAAATACGAATTGATCTCAGGCCATAGAGGTGCTCAAAAAGGACTTTGAAGATAAAGTTAGAGAGGTAGAGGAAAAATGGAAAGAGAAATGAGGGAGATGCAGGAAAGACACAAGAAAAAAGTCAACAGCTTGAAAAACCAAATGGAAAAGCTCTCTGATGAAAATAATTGCCTAAGAATTAGGATTAAACAAATGGAAGCCAGTAACTTTATGAGAAACCAAGACACAATAAAGCAAATCCAAATGAATTTAAAAAACGGAGGGCAATGTGAAATATCTTCTTGGAAAAACTGCTGACCTGGAAAATAGGTCCAGGAGAGATCATTTGAAAATTATTGGTCTACCTGAAAACCATGACCAAGGAAAGAGCTTAGACATCATCTTCCAAGATATTCTCAGGGGAAATTGCCCTGAAATTCTAGAAGCAGAAGCTAAAATAGAAATTGAAAGAATCCACTGATCACCTCCAGAAAGAGATCCCAAAAGGAAAACTCCTAGGAATATTATAGCCAAATTCCAGAGCTCTCAGGTCAAGGAGAAAATATTGCAAGCTGACAAAAAGAAAGAATTCAAGTATTGTGGAGCCCCAGTCAGGATAGCACAAGATCTAGCAGCTTCTACATTAAAGGACCAGAGGGCATGGAATATGTTATTCCAGAGGGCAAAGGAATTGGGATTACAACCAAGAATCACCTACCCAGCAAAACTCATCATAATCTTTCAGAGGAAAAATGGGACTTTAATGAAAAAGAGGACTTTCAGTATTCATGATGAAAAGACCTGAACTGAATGGCAAATTTGACTTTTAAATACAAGACCCTAGAGAACCATAAAAAATTGGAGCTGGGAGACATACCTGGGGTCGTGCAGTGGGTGACTGTCTTGTGTCTGAGGACGGGTTTTGACTGAGATCCCCCTGGGTCCAGGGTGGATGCTTTGTCCACTGTGTCGCCTAGCTGCCCCATGATGACATCTTTGGGGTTAAATTGAGGGATAGGAAATTGAGAAATAGGAAAAGGCTTATGGAGTGGGGGAAGAGATGGGGGAGGAGCAGGGCAGTAAATGAATTTTACACTCATCAGAAAAAGCTCCAAGACCTTAAACTCATCAGAGTTGCCTCAAGGAGGAACTAACACACACAGCCAACTGGGTAGAATAATTTATTTAATCTGGGCAGTAAATGAGCCTAACACTCATCAGAATTGGCTCAAAGACCTCAACCTTATCAGAATTGGCTCAAGGAGGGAATGACATATACACTGAATTGGGTGGAGTAATCTCTCTAATCCTGCAGGAAAATAGGAGGGGAAGGGGATAAAGAGAGAGGGGCAAAAGAAGGAAGGGCAGATTGGGGTAGGGGATAGACAGAAGCAAATCCCTTTTGAAGAGGGATAATGGAATAAATAGCACGGGGAAGGGAATAGGACGGAAGGGAAATAGTTAACAATAGTAATCATGAAAAAGAGAAAAGGGGGAAAAGTTGTACAAAAAATATTTATAGCAACTCTTTGTGGTGACTAAGAATTGAGAATCAAGGAAATGTCCATCAATTGAGGAATGACAGAAGAAGCTGTGGTATATGATTGTGGTGGAGTGGTCTTGTGCTGTAGGAAATGAAAAGCAGGATGATCCCAGAAAAACCTGGAAAGACTCATGAACTGATGTATAGTGAAGTGAGCAGAGCTGGGAGGACATTGTGCATAGTGGCAGCAGTATTGTTCAATGAGCAATTGTGAATGACTTAACTACTCTCAGCAATGCAATGATCCAAGACAATCCCAAGGAACTAATGAGGAAGCTTATTATCCACCCCCATAGAAAGAATTTATAAAAAGAGCACTTGTGGATTGTACATATATAACCTGGTTGTGGTCTTGTGGAGTGGGGAGGAGAGGGAGAAAAATTTGGAACTCTAAATCTTATGAAAATGAATGTTGAAAACTACCCTTACATGTAACTGGAAAAAATTAAATAAATGTTTGTTGCTAAAATATATAATTCCTCCCCAAGCCAAAATTGTGAAAGATACCACCAACTATTTTCCTCTAGGTTTTTAAAAATGATGTGAATTTTACTGATGTAGTATATGACATAAGATGCTAGTATAATCTTCATTTTGCCAAACTGCTTTCCAGTGTTTTCAGTTATTCTTGTTGAATGAGGTATTCTTTAACCAGTTTGCTTCTGATTCTTATCTAGCCTACTCCTCTGATCTGTTTTTCTATTTATATATATATATATATATATATATATACACATATATATATATATATATATATTTTTTTTTGCGGGGCAATGAGGGTTAAGTGACTTGCCCAGGGTCACACAGCTAGTAAGTGTCAAGTGTCTGAGGTCAGATTCGAACTCAGGTACTCCTGAATCCAGGGCCGGCGCTTTATTCACTGTTTTTCTATTTAAATTCTTTCACTAGTACAAAAAGTTTTTTTGTTTTTTTTGTGGGGTTTGGGTTGTTTTTTTTTTGGTGAGGCAATTGGGGTTAAGTAACTTGCCCAGGGTCACACAGCTAGTAAGTGTTAATCGTCTGAGGCCGGATTTGAACTCAGGTCCTCCTGAGTCCAATGCTAGTGCTCTATCCACTGCACCACCTAGCTGCCCCCAAAAAGGTTTTGTTTATTTTTTTTTTTAATTTTTGCAGGGCAATGAGGGTTAAGTGACTTGCCCAGGGTCACACAGCTAGTGTGATTTGAACTCAGGTCCTCCTGAATCCAGGGCCGGAGCTTTAACCACTGTGCCACCTAGCTGCCCCTAGAAAGTTTGTATAATATAATGTATGTAATATAGATATCTAAATATAAATGATACAAATATATAAAAGGAAAATACTATTATATATTTATTGATAAGATAAAACCTGAAATTGACTTTCATTTTCTTCCATGTCTTGCTTTTAGCCTCTTAAATATTCGTTTGGAGCATCAACGGCAGAGATATTCTTAGGCCTTGTGAAAAACTGTAAGGGAGTTATATTAACTCCTCAGTCACTTGATATATGAGAGCAATGAAAAAAATCCCACTAAATATAGATTGTATATGTGATATTTAAAGCTTTGGGGATGTTGCTTTGGTATAATTGTTTTAAGTGCTAGAAAAACCTGCCACTTTCCATGGAATATTCCATAAAAAGTTTGGCAATGACAGAGCATAGAAGGGGGAAGAGGCTTAGCACCTGTAACAGCTTGATGAAAGCATTTAGTGGCGTGTATTTCTGGATGTTACATTGAGCTTATAAAAGCTATATTTTGTTACCCGTTAGAATGTCAAAATTCATGTCTGAGCTTCCGACATTAATTCCTCTATGTTCAGGGATGGAAAATGTAAATTGAAATTGTTAGGCTTTTCTTTTTATGAGGAATAAATATGCTTCTCATAGAAGTCAATATTTTATTTTAAAATAATTCCCTCAAAGCCAACTCTGGAATGAGCCATGCACTGTGGACGAATTCTGTACTGTGGAAAGGTTCATTTTCAACACACGCCCCCTTGTGGTCCGTTATTACTGAGGCTCCGTTAAACAACACCCCTCTCCCAATTACTCAAATTCATAGCTTTGGAGTCACCCTAGACTCTTTCCTCACCTTCATTCACCATATCCGATCAGTTGGCAAGGCCTGTTCATTCTACTTCCATAACATCTTTTGCACCCCACCATCTTTTCTCTGTGCATGTGTCTGCCATCTTGTTTCAGGCCTTCATTAACTTTTTTTTTTTTATTGAATAGAATTTTATTTTCCAAAATATATGTAAAAACAAATTTTAACATCAATTTTTTAAAACTTTGTGTTCCAACTTCTCTTCTTCCCTCCATTCCCACCCCCTCCCACAAGAACTCAAGCAATTCAAAATAAGTTATACATGAGTAGTCATGGAAAACATTTCCACATTAGCTAGGCTGTGAGAGAAAACAATCAAAAACCCCCAAAACTTCAGATTAAGGAATTGTCAAAGAGGGAAAAAAATTTTTTTTTAATGTGTTTCCATCCATTTTCAGATACTATCAGTTCTTTCTCTGTATATGGGTTGTAATTTTCATAAGTCCTTCAGAGTTATATTGGATCATTGCCTTGCTGAAAATAACCACATGATTCCCAGCAGATCATCTTACATTATTGCTGTTATTTTGTATACAGCACACTTGACTCTGCTTCAGTTCATGTAGGTCTCTGCTCATCATAACCTGCATATAGTACCTTAAACTTGACAAAGAATTTTCTTCATAATAGCCCAGCAAGGTAGGTACCATACATTTTGCCATTATAATCAATCATGATAACTGTTTCCCTCCATCCTATTCCCTTCCCATTATATTTACTCTATTTTCTATCTTCTTTTAACCTATTCCTCCTCAAAAGTGTTTTACTTCTGACTGTCCCCTCCCCCACTCTGCACTCCCTTTTTTCACCCTTCCTTCCTTATCCCCTTCCCCTCCTACTTTCCTGTAGGGTTAAATAGATTACGCCTCCCAACTGGGTATGAATGTTATTCCCTCCATGAGCCCACTCTGAAGAAATCAAGGTCTTTGAGCTAATTCTGTGTTCTAAATTTTTCTTCCTCCCTCCCTCAACCCTCCCTATGAAATCAAGCAATTCAATATGTCATACTTGTGTAGTAATACAGAATTTATGTTTTGTTCTTTGTGGGGCAGACAGGGTGGGGTGTCTTATGTCTGGAGCCGGATTTGGGCTTGGGGCCTCCTGGGTCCAGGGCTGGTACTTTGTCCACTGTGCCACCTAACTAACCCACAATGACATCTTTAAAATAGGGTTGGGGGGGGCAGCTAGGTGGCGCAGTGGATAAAGCACCGGCCCTGGATTCAGGAGTACCTGAGTTCAAATCCGGCCTCAGACACTTGACATGTACTAGCTGTGTGACTCTGGGCAAGTCACTTAACCCCCATAGTCCCGCAAAAAAAAAAAAATAGGGTTGAGGGGTAGGAGGAATAGACTGGGGGAGGGGGAAGGGGAGAGATGGTCTGGGGAGAGGTAGTTCACATGAAGGAAACAAGAAAAAAGTTTATGGAGGGGAGGGGAAGAGGGGGAAGGAGATGGGGAGTGAGTGAACCTTAATATCATCAGAATTGGCTCAAAGAAGGACTAACATACATACTCAAGTAGGTATAGTAATATATTTTTTCCCTGAGGAAGAGGAGAAAGATAAGGGGGGAAGAGGGGAAAGAGGGAAGGGCAGATTGGGAGAGAGAGCAGTAAAAAGCAAAACACTTTCGAGGAAGGTGAAGATGTTCTGCATTAACTCTTTCTTACCTAGTCTAATATAATAGTCTCCTAATGAACCTGTTTTCTTTTGGCCCATTTTCCACATGGATCCCAATTGATATTCCTAAAATACAGGTCTGATCATATCATTGCTAAAAAAAAAACTTCAATGGCTCTTTATTGCGTCTTAAGATAAACTATAAACTCTTTACCCTAACATTCATAACCACCAACAATCTGCTCCCCCAGCCTATGTTTTTAGTCTTATTTCATACCACTCCCCTTCATATCCTCTATGTTCCAGACAAATTGTACTGGCCAGTACTCCAGAATTTAACATGTGGCCTTCCACCTCTGTGCACTAGTCAAAGAAGAATGTGCCCACTCCTCACCTCCACCTTTCAGAATCCTCATTTTCCTGCAAGGTCAGCCAACATGCCACCTCTTCCAAGAAACTAATCTGATTCATGTGCACTCCATCCCTCTTCAAATTATTATGCATTTGCTTACTTGCATACATGTGGTATCCTCCCTTCCCCCATTAGAATATAAACTCTTTGAAGGCAGGGAATGTGTAATTCCTGCTGTCATTTCTCCATTGTACCTAGCATAGTGCTTTGTACTCCTATTTAGACCCAGCAGAGACCTTAAAGGCCATCTAAGTCTCCCCCTCATTTTATTTTTTTTGTTTTGTTTTGTTTTTTGCAGGGCAATGGGGGTTAAGTGACTTGCCCAAGGTCACACAGCTAGTAAGTGTCAAGTGTCTGAGGCCGGATTTGAACTCAGGTCCTCCTGAATCCACTGCGCCACCTAGCCGCCCCTCCCCCTCATTTTATCTAGCAGGGACTTAATGACTAATTTGTTTAATTGAATTGTATCCTAATTTTGTGATTTTTCTGGGGGAGAAAAAGTAGGCTCCCCTAAAGGACTTTCTGATTTCTTCTAAATAACCCAATGGTATTTTGCAGGCAATGTTCAAAGTTACTTTGAAAAGTAAATCCTAGGGGCAGCTAGGACACTTAACACTTACTAGCTGTGTGACCCTGGGCAAGTCACTTAACCCCAGTTGCCTCACTTAAAAAAAAAAAAGTAAATCCTAACAGCTGCCTGGTTGGCAAGAATACATTTTTACAACTAGATTTTTCAGGAAAATTTCACATTCATATGAATGTAGATAGGTTCAGGGAAGATTATGTATTAAAAGGAAGGCATTTTATTTTCATCTCTATATCCTCTAATCTATAAAAGGAAAATATTCTACCTTTTCAGTATAAACATTCCAACTGTCAAAAGGCAAGTAGTTGTATGCATGAACAAATTTAAGGCATATGAAAACATCCATGCCTCTTATCTAAAAATAAAATTCATTGCTCAGGTGCACTACCTGTTGAACTGCTATACGAGTTTCACAAAATGAGTATCTCTGCTGCTTTTTCCATTATGATACATAAACATTCACTATGTACAGATAAACTGAGTTCTTGGTAGTAATATAGTGCAAAAATCAAGGTTTATATTTGAATTTTTTGCTGACAAACATACACACCCATGCAGATGACTAAGTAATGCTTTGGCTGCATCCCACAAATTTTGGTCGATTGTTTCATTGCTGTCATTCTCTTTGATTAAATTACTGATTGTTTTTATTATTTGTTCTTTGACCTACTTATTCTTGAGGATTAAATTATTTTGTTTCCAATTAATTTTAATCTCTCTTTCCATGGCCCCTTATTGAATATAATTTTTATACCTTATGATCTGAAAAATATGTATTTAGAAGCTTACTTTTCTAAATTTGGTTGTGAGATTTTTGTTTAGGTACCATATACCACTGAGGAAAAGGTATATTCCTTTATATTGCCATTCGATTTTCTCCAGAAGTCTATCATATCTAACTTTTCTAAGAAAATTCTATTCATCTCCTTAACTTCTTTCTTGTTTATTTCTTTGGTTAGATTTATCTAATTCTGAGAGGGGAAAGTTGAGGTCCCCCACTAGCATAGTTTTACTTTCTATTTTCTCCTGTAACTCACTTCTCTTTTTCTTAAGAGCTGACTGAGGTGAGTGTCTATTGGTCTCTTTTGCCTTGTTGGGTCTCCTATGGCAATAAGTGGTTACAATAAATTGTTTACAATAGTTAGCATTTATATAGTGCTTTGAGGTTGGGAAAGCATTTTACATATGCTAACTCATTTGATCTTCACAATAACCCTTCTATGTAGGTGCTATTATTATCCCCATTTTACAGGTGGGGAAATAGACACAGAGATGTTAAGGGACTTGCCCATGGTCACACAACTAGGGAGTATTTGATGTAGGATTTGAAGTCAGGTCTTCCTAACTTCAAGTGGGGCTCTACCCACTTAGTCACCTAGGTGCCTAGGTTTATTTAGTAAAGTCCTGCCTTCTTCCTTGTTCAAGGCCTTGACAGTGAATTTAGGTGTCCTACCATTGTTTCTCTAAGTGTTCTTCTGAGAGATAGTTGTAGGTATGTTAGACAAGAGATGTACTAGCTATGAACATCTGTAGTCTCTCCATTCTCAGAGACTATAGAAACAAAAGACCAATCCAATCCAATAAGCATTTATCAAGCACCTACTGTATGCCTGGATAAACTTAAGAAAAACTCCTGTCCTCAAGGAACTTAAAATCTAATTGGAGAGACAATATCTCAAAGAAGAAAAAAGCGGGGGGTAGGGGTAGAGCACATCTTGTTCCACGAAGCTTAAATCAGGCAGGGCAGCAGATGCTGGGTGGAGTGAGCTAAGAACACAGTGTCTGCCTTATATAAAGGAAGCAATGGGGAGAATCAAGTACTCTGACCTCTAGTCCTCAGGTCAGTGGGGAGAGGAGGCTGAGGGAGGGGATGTCAGTCAAGGCTTGAGTTAGCAACATGGTAAAGAGCTTATTCTGGGAGGGGCACAGGGAGGACTATGGATGCTAAATGGAGTCAATCAATAGGTGGTGGGTGTTGGCCAATCCTTGTTGAGTAGGTATAGGGTAAAGCCTGTGACATCTTCCCTGGTCAAGCTGCACCTCTGTTCTGAGAATGCCACACGTTCTGCTGTGTGTGATTTGAAATGTTCAGACTGTGGGTAGTAAGGTGTATTTATATCTTTCTGGAAGTCAGCCAAAGATCACACTTGTTTAAGTAGAGACCTTTCAAAGTCTCTGTTTTGGTCTAAAACGGATCCTGGCTAGAAGCCCATTTACTGAGGAAATGCTTTCACTACAACAACACAGCAGCAGCCCTGGAAGACTTTTAGTTCCCAGGGGGCTAGGCCTAGGCTTAACCTTTTTCAGTGGTCAGTCACCAGCAGAAGACAGCTGATGTCCTTCTTCTCTCCCTCCATTGACAGAAAGTCACTGCAGACAAAGTCTAAAGGTTGGCTGGTGTTTATATTGTCCATGAATGGGGCACAAGTTGGCAATACTTCTCTTTGCAAACAATGAGTCATTTTTCTTACTTCTTAGCAAGGCCTGCAGCTGTTTGGGGCCAGTGATATCTGTTCCTTCCTGGCTCTGGGGTTCTTTCTTGACTGATATGTCCAAAGACGTCACACAAAGCTTTCAAATGGGATGGGATTTGGGTAGTGCTAACTGCATCCTGGCACCCTTGCTAGGGCAGCTCTCTGTTGCACATCTCCAACTTCTGTCATCATCTCAGTGGCAGGACACCTTCAGGGGACTAGAATGGGAGTCCTTTAGAGTCCTAGTTTGTATCCCTTTTCACAGTTCCTCATGAGTGGGTCTTGTCACCCACTGTCTTTGAACAATAGAAGTAGAGAAGGGTGGCTCTCAGGTGGGAGTGGCAGCCTCCTCTGTAACACTATCTGCTCATAGTCCAGCTTCCGAGGGATCCCACATAGAGAGCCCTGGCTCCTCCCTTAGCTGGGTCATGTAGTCTATGGGACCCTTCCCTGGCAGGTAATTACATACAAGTCTCTAGCAAGCAGCATCTAACTAGGCACTGGTCAGCATGTCAGTGGACTGACCATCAGCTTTTGTGATTGCACTGTCTCTGCTCAGTCTTGGATCTTCTCAGTGATTCATGCTCCAAAGTAGAAAACTCTTGCTTATAGAGTGGGTGACAAATCTTGGCTGTCTCTCAGAACTCTGATGGCAACTGTGACTGCTTTCTGGGGATCATGCCTTGCTTGGTGCAAGGCTGCTTTCAAGCTTTCCAAGATGACACTGGTACAGGGCACAAAAGACTTGTGTTTTGGCCAGTAGTGGTGGTACGCACGAGGCAATTGACCAAGTCTTTTTTTTTTTTTTTTAGTGAGGCAATTGGGGTTAAGTGACTTGCCCAGGGTCACACAGCTAGTAAGTATCAAGTGTCTGAGGCCGGATTTGAACTCAGGTACTCCTGACTCCAGGGCCGGGGCTCTATCCACTGTGCCACCTAGCTGCCCCTGACCAAGTCTTTGAAAGTTTATTCACATCAGTCTATCCACTGGTCTCCAAAAGGCTTTGTAGTTTTTTTTAAGACAAATTGGGTTTTTTTTTTGTCCTGCTACCTCAGGTTTTCTTCAATCACATAAATACTAGTTAGGTCATTTGGTGATTTAGCAACAGAAATATAGTTCTTAACAAACTTGTGATTATAATTGCCAAATCCAAGAAACATACTTAAATCTCAAAGCTTCTGTAGATGGGGCCAAATCAGGAAGGGTTCTGTCTTCTTTGGGTTAGCCCTCACTCACACCTTGCTGAGTTAGAAAATAACCCCACACTTGATAATGGTTCTGCAAAATTGGTGTTTATTCATTTTCCTGTAGCGGATCCTATACTTTTGGCAGTCTTCCCTCATGTTCTTCTAGAGTCTTCCCATCGTTCTCATTATTGTCTTGTTGACAATAATGTCAGCAAAGAGGACTGGTCCCATTTCTCCACTCCTGACTCTTATAGCTGTGTATCCTGCCCTAATTTCCTTCCTGAATTCCAGTCCAATATTCCAGTAGGGCATCTTCAGCTGGGCACTTTTGAGGCATCTTGAAAACAGAATCCACCATCTTTGCCACTAAACTCACTCCTCCAAACTTCACCACTTCAGAGGTTAAAATTACTTATCCAAAGGAAGAGGAAGAATAATGCATTGCCTGTGATGAGGAGTTTGTACAGAAACAGAGGAAGGGCAGTTTAACCCAGCTTGACCTTGGTGAATGGCTGACTCTTGTGGGGGGTGTTTGAGTGTCCAGTCTTTCTTAGCAAGTACTGGTTCCCTCAACATGTCCCAGGAATAATGACGAAGTCATACTTTGCTGTTGAGTGTTTGAGTAACCAAAGGCCCCTACAGGGCCTGAAGCCACTGCCCTAACCTGCTTTTGCCTTGACAACACGCTGGAGAGGAGCAAGGAGGAGGAAGTGTGAATAATGAAAAGCAGGGGTTGGGGGGCACGAGGTCCCCTAATTCAATCATCCATGTCTAGATAGGCATTGGTAACTCCGCTCAAAGGCCTCAAGTGGCTCCCTACCGATTCAAGGAGAAAACACCAATAGCTCAGCTTGGGTATAAAACCCTGCACAGTCTGGCTTCCACCCACCTTTCCAGATTTACTTATATGACTTCCTTTCACCTACGCTCTGTTACAGCTAAGCAGACACTATTCCATCTTCCATTTCCCTTCGAACCCTCCCTCCTCACCTCAGCTTCATACAATCTCTGATTTTTTTTTCCCCTGGGGCAATGGGGGTTAAGTGACTTGCCCGAGGTCACACAGCTAGTTCATGTGTCTGAATCAAATTTGAACTCAGGTCCTCCTGAATCCAGGGTTGGTGCTTTATCCACTGCACCACCTAGCTGCCCCCCAATCTCTGACTTCTTAGGTCAGAGACCATCTCCTACTGGAAGTCTTTCCTGATTCGTCCAGCCAGTACTCTCTCCCTCCAGAAATTACCTAGTGTTTACCTATATGCTGTTCTCCTCTTCCCACCCCAAGAGGAAGAAGCTGCTAAGAATTTTTAGCAAATATCTCATTTAATCCTCACAACAACCCAGCAAAGTAGGTGCTATCATTATCCCCATTTCACAGATAAGGAAACTGAGGCAAACAGAGGTTAAGTATCTTGTTAGTAAGTGTCTAAGGTCAGATTTAAACACAAGTCTTCCTGACTCTAGCCCCAGACCTCTCTTCACTGTGACTCATATTGATTCTCCAAAGCTGGGATTGTTTTGTTTTTGTCTTTGTATTTCCAGTGCCTAGTACACAGTAACAAATCTAAACCAAGAGTACAAAAATAGTGCCCACGATGATGTGCCAGAGTGTGCTTAGTGCTGGGGACACAATTAGTAGAAAGAAAGACAGCCCCTGCCCTCTGGCAGCTTAAAATCTAAAGGAGACAGGGGCAGCTAGGTGGCGCAGTGGATAGAGCACCGTCCCTGGATTCAGGAAGACCTGAGTTCAAATTTGACCTCAGACACTTGATACTTAACTAGCTGTGAGACCCTGGCAAGTCACTTTACCCTCATTGCCCCACCAAAAAAAAAAAAAAAGCCAAACAAAATCTAAAGGAGACAACATACAACAAGGAGGCAGGAAAGCTGGTAGGACAGGGAAAGAGGAGGGACCCCGAGGGGTAAAGGAATAGCTGTGCTGGGGCATCTCGCCCTACAGCAGGGCAGCAGATGCAGCCAGAGTGAGGGGCCTCTTTCCATAGATCATGCCATGTGAAATTTAGGGCTGTTTAGCCTGGAGAAGGTTTAGAATCACCGGGTCCTCACATGGGGCATCTAAAGTGCTGCTACATTTCCATTTGTCTTAATCTGTCCCCAGAGGGAAGAACTGGAGTGGAAGTTGAAAAGTTCAGGATAGACTTAAGGAAAATCTTCCCGATGATCTGTGCTGCCTAAGGGCAGAAGAGGCTGCAGATTCCACTATACAGTCTGGGAGGCTGCCCTGGAGGATCCTTGCTCAATGGATCACCCATACAGATCTGGGAAGGGCCCCAGAAGCCACCTGGTCCAGTCCTCTCATTATACCTATGAGGAAACCTAGGCTCTGACAAGTTATGTAACTTGCTGGAAGCTGTGCAGGTAATAAAAGTGTCAGAGATGGGATCTGTGCCCAGGCCCTCAGGCTTTCTGGCTGCCCAGTGCTCTTTCTTCCCTCTGATCCTCATGGGCTGTCATCATTGGGGACTCTGCTCAAATGCCACCTGCCGTGGGAGGTCTGCCCTACCCTCTTTCCCCTGAGATGAATTTCTGGCTATCGTGTAAACAGGGCATCCCAAAAGTCTTAGTACAATTTTAAGCTTTAAAAGCTATTCCTTGCCTTGACTATCTTACAAGTACCTAGCTTTTTGCATGTTGTCTTCCATGTAAGACTGTGAGCTCCTTGATGAAGCCGATGGTTTAGAGAAGCCCGTGAAGACTTGTATGAACCGATGCAAAGTGAAGCGAGCTGGACCAGGAAATAGATTTACCTCTACAATAACAGCATTACCACAAAGATAATCAACCCTGAAAGACTTGGGACCTCTGACCAAGGCAATGAGCAATCACAAGTCCAGAAGACTCATGATAAAAGACTACTCAGCTCCACATAGTCCCGGAGGGCAACGTTGTTTTGCTTTCAACCTGGCTAATGTGATTATTGGTTTTGTCTGACGTGCATTTGTAACAGGTTTTGTTTTTCTTGCTTTCCCAATGGGCTGGAGAGAAAAATGAGGAATTGAGAATAAAATAAAATTGAATTTTAAAAATTAAATGCCTTCTTGGTTGACTCTCTCCCGACCTATTCCGGTACGCTTGGGCTGGACGATTTCGGAGCTGACATTTACAAACATGACCTCATTTGCACCCCACCCTCCCAGGCAGATTGCTTAGGGGATTACCCATTACACGGATGGGAAAACTGAAGGTCAGAGACTTCAAGTGAGCTTTGCAGGATGGATGAGGAAAGGCAGGCGGGAGTGGTGGGGAGACGAAAAGGCTCCCAGGGAATGACAACTAAAGGTCAGGGCTGGAAAGAGGCTGGGGCTTCATCACATAGCCTGACTCGAGCAAAGGGCGCAGCGTGCCCGCTGCGTGTCAGCCCCGTGGCTGTCAATAAAGTTGACTTTAATTGAAATCAGGTGACGCCTCCGGATGGGAGGGAGAGAACTCGGAGCTCCAATCCCAGCCTCACTCTTGCCCTGGGGCCCCGCCCTTGCCCCGCCTCCCAGAGCGGGAGGGCGGGAAGTACGCACGCACCGCGTCCTCCGATTGGATGGTGCCGATGACGGGGCGGGGCCGTCCCACCCCCCTCGCTATGGCTCCGTCGTTGTCATTGGGCCAATTCTCCCTCACCGGTAGAGGACACGGGCAAGATGGCGGCGGGGCTGGTGCGAAGTGGACTCTCCGGCTGCGGCCAGCAGGTAGGCGCGGCCCCGGCGACCCCCGTGCCTGTCCGGGCCCCTGCACTCTACTAACCGTTGCTCTCTCTCCTTGACCCGCCAGGTGTCCCGGCTGCTGAGGAGGCGCTTCCACCGCTCGGCGCCCGCCGCCCTGCAGGTAACGGGACGGGGGTGGGGGGTGGGGGGGAAGACTAGGGGTGCGCCTGCGCTCTGGGCGCCTGCGGCTGGGGGGCCGGGGACGAACCGGCAACCTCCTTTCGGGGGCCCGAATCCCGCTCCCGATCCTCGGGCCTCCGTTTCTTTCTCCATAAGAAGAGAAGGGCGGGACTGGGTGACCTCCCCCGGGGGTCCTTCCAGCTACCTACAAGGCTCCTGGGGAGGAAGAGCATGAGGCGCTGGTGGGCCGGGCTGGGAGGCAGGAGGCCCCCGGGCCAGGCCCCCAGCCTCTATTTGCAGGGGGCGCCTAGTAAATGCCGCTTTCCCCCCACCCCCACGCCCACGCCTGGCTGAGAATCATGGGGGGGTCCCCTCCCCCCTTTTGTCCAGGGGTTCCCCAGCTGTGTGATGGGGAGCCGGGCAGGGTGAGCCGCGCCCCGAGGTTGGCGCTGCCCCGAGCCGTCCCGGCAGCCGGGGCGGGGGTCCCGCACCTCTTCAGACGGGCCTCCTCCAATGCGGCAGGTGACGGTCCGAGATGCCTTGAACCAGGCCATGGACGAGGAATTGGAGCGGGACGAGAAGGTCTTTCTGCTGGGAGAAGAAGTGGCTCAGTACGACGGGGCCTACAAGGTAAGGACCAGCATTCCCGCCCCGCACGGCCCAGAGCGGCCCGGGCCGCTGTCCGGCCCTAACCCGCCTGCCCTTGTGCCTGCAGGTCAGCAGAGGCCTGTGGAAGAAGTACGGGGACAAGAGGATCATCGACACGCCCATATCCGAGGTGAGACGGGGCGGCCCGGGACCGGGGGACGGGGGCCGCCGGGGCCTCCCGCGCCTCCGCTCCACACGTGACTTTGCTCTTTCAGATGGGCTTCGCCGGGATCGCTGTCGGGGCAGCCATGGTACGTGACGCCTCCTCCTGACCCTCCCCGAGAGGCCATTTCTGACTTCAAGGAGCGCGGCTGTGCTGTTTTATACTCTAACCGCCTCCTTGTTGTCTCTACAGGCTGGACTCAGGCCTATTTGTGAATTCATGACCTTCAATTTCTCTATGCAAGCAATTGACCAGGTTATCAACTCGGCAGCCAAGACTTACTACATGTCGGGGGGGCTTCAGCCCGTGCCCATTGTCTTCAGGGGACCTAACGGTGCTTCCGCCGGTGTGGCTGCCCAGCATTCTCAGTGTTTTGCAGCCTGGTACGGGCACTGTCCTGGATTAAAAGTGGTCAGTCCTTGGAGTTCAGAGGATGCAAAAGGACTTACCAAATCCGCAATCCGGGATGATAATCCAGGTGAGTCCCTTTTCATGCTGAGGTACAGAGAATCTTACGTCGAATGTTATAGTTGGAGGAAACCTTGGACGTTATAGAGTAAAAACCTGCCCATTTTACAGATGAAACTGAAGCACCTTTAATGACTTTTAGTCAGTTGATGTGAAGAGAGAAACTCATTTTGTTTTTAAGCCTTGATTTCTTCCTGTTCCAATGTGAATGACGTCCTGATGTCCGTTAAACAGAGACATGTTTGCACCTGCCCAGTTTGTGATTCAGGTTAATCCATGGTGTTTCTGGATTTCTGACAGGTTTTAGTTTTAATAAGCAGAAGAGAGGGATTAGCCAAGATGAATATAATGTAAATAAGCCATTATTAAGCCCTTATTAAGCTCAACTGTCTTTTAAGACTACAAACAATGGAGGTTTCCTCATATAAATCAAGGCTTTTTTAAGTGACATTTTTCTAGAAGTTAATGTCACTCATTTGTTTTTAATAATATGTGGTGAGTAGTCAGTCGTCCTTCAAACTCCTTGGTACTTGTTTTAAAAACGAGCCTGTAGAACACTGGCTCTAATCAGAAAAGAGGAAAGGATGTTGGGCAACAACTACTGAAAGAACTGGGAGGCAATTAGGTTCCAGTTCAATAAGCTTTTGTGACTTACCTGCAGTATAGATATCGATGGAGTTTGAAAGACATAACTGAAACTGCCCCACCATTTGGTGGGAAACAACACGGAGGCAGATCAATCCATACCAAAGCGTCAGTGGGGGGGTCAAGGGAGCAAGAAGCACTTCTGCATCAGGGCAAGATGTGTCTGCCACCATGAGCGTGCTTACATGAAGCTCGGCATAGATAGACACACTCAGCCTAATTATAAGAATTAGAGAATGGAAGGAGGTACCTTTCAGATCTGTGATTAGAATTCTTGACCAACCAGACTAGAAGAGAATTCTATAATTTAACTTAAAAATAATTCAAAATTTCATTAAATAATTTTAAAAACTATTTAACTGCAAATAATTTGTTTGCAGAAACAAAAATCAGATCAATACAGCCAAGATAAGAGATACTGCTAACATCTCTTCTGACAAGATGAGTTTTTTAAAAAATGCAAAAAAAAAAAAAATTGCAGTAAATACCTGGCAAAAATCCGATCCCAAATATGTGGGGAACTGACACAAATCTATAAATCATTCCTTTATAAGTAAACAGGAGGGCAGCTAGGTGGCTCGGTGGATAGAGCACTGGCCCTGGAGTCAGGAGGACCTGAGTTCAAATTCGGCCTCAGCCACTTGTCACTTACTAGCTGTGTGACCTTGGGCAAATCACTTAACCCCAATTGCCTCACTAAAAAAAAAATATAAGTAAACAGGAACTAGATTGGGTGCCCTCTAGGCAATGGTTGAACCATTGGGAGAGGAGTATTATTTATATATATATATTAAAGTATTTTATTTATTTTTCCCGTTACATGTAAAGATAGTTCTCAACTTTTGTTTATACAAGCTTTCCAATTTCAGATTTTTCTCCCTCCCTCCCCCCTCCCCTAGACAGCAGGTAATCTGATATAGGTTCTATCTATCTATCTACATACATGCATACATACATACACACATAATAACATTAAATATATTTCTGCATTAGTCATGTTATAAGAGAATAATCAGAGCAATGACGAAAAACCTCAAAATAGAAAAACATCAGCACCAAAAACAAAAGAAATAGTATGGTTCATTCATCATCTGTACTCCACAGGTTTTTTTTGTTTTTGTTTTTTTTCTTGGATTTGGAGATCCTCTTCTATCATGAGTTCCCTGGAACTCTTCTGTACCATTGCATTGGTGAGAAGAATATAGTCCATCACAGTAGATCACCACTCAATGTTGATGATACTGTGTACAATGTTCTTCTGGTTCTGCTCATCTCACTCATCATCAGTCCACACAAGTCCTTCCAGGTTTCTCTGAACTCCTCCTGCTCATGGTTTCTTACAGCACAATAGTATTCCATTGTATTCATATACCACAACTTGTCCAGCCATTCCCCAATTGATGGGCATCCCCATAACTTCCAATTCCTTGCCACCACATAAAGAGCAGCTATAAATATTTTTGTACATGTGGGTCCCTTTCCTCTTTCCATGATTTCTTTGGGGAAAAGACCCAAAAGTGGTATTGCTGGGTCAAAGGGTATGCACAGCTTTATCAACCTTTGGGCATAATTCCAAATTGCTCTCCAGAATGGTTGGATCAGTTCACAACTCCACCAACAATGCATTTGTGTTACAATTTTTCTACAGCTTCTCCAACATTTATTATTTTGGGAGAGGAGTATTATTATGACTTAAGAAAGGACCAGTCTGGATTTCAGAGGACTGACTGACTGAAGATTTCTAGGAAGGTTTGCAGACTCTAGAAAGTGAGACCAAGAGAATGAGCTGTACACAGGGACTGCCTGCATGCAATAAGGGGGAGGCAGGAGAAATCGGGTTGTTTGGACTGCAGGTTTAGTCTCAGAGAACTGACTGAAAATGAAACAGACTTGGAATCTCCCCCATCCCTGTGGCATTAGCATTCTCTGTATTTTATATTTATTTTGTTAAACATTTTCCAGTTCCATTTTAATCTGGCTCTGGCTGGGCTCCAGGCATTCCCCCGAGTTGGAAGCCTCTGCTCTACTCCATCCCTTGGATCTACCAGGTTGTGTGTGTTCATGCAGAGCTTCATGTGACCACCCCCACTGTCTTGTCCTGGTCCCTCCAGTTGTTCATGCTTTCCCTACCCCTCATTGAGCTAGGGCTCAGTGTGGGAGGGCAGCAGGGTTCTTAGGTGAAGCACCCATTGTAAGAAGGAGCCCCGAGTACCCCTCTTGGGCTACAGTTGTTGGAGTCATGCTTATGTTGGGTTAATCCTGTTTGTTTTGTAGTTGTGGTGCTGGAAAACGAACTGATGTATGGAGTTCCTTTTGAATTTCCAGAGGAAGCTCAATCAAAAGATTTCCTGATTCCCATCGGAAAAGCTAAAATAGAAAGGGAAGGTAAAAAAACTGGCATGCAGCCTCATGCAAATCTCTCCTTCCCCCCTGCTTAATAAAAGTGCATGTAGACAGAAGTGAAACCATCATTGGGGTGATCTTGAATTTTCGGTAGAAAGATTTTAGGGCCCAAGCATGGTTGTATTTTAATTTTGAGGCCTCTCAATGGTACTGTAGAGAGAGCTTTAGATGTAGGGCCAGGAAGACCCAAGTTCAAATCCTTCTCCAGACATGTCTTAGCTGTGTGACCCTGGATAAGTCACGTTACCTCTCCTTGCCTTGGTTTCCTCAGCTGTAAAATGAGGATTACAATAGTACCTACCTCCCTGGGTTGTTGTGAGGACCAAGTGAAGTAATCTATGGAAAGCACTGGATAATATTAGTATTTCTTGAACTCCTCAGTTTTTTCAGTGCTTGAGATTAGTAGATTTGAAAGGATTTTTATCCCAGGAACATTTCATCTTCAGGAAGCACATTCTATTCCATACTGAAGTTTCAGATATTCAAATAACAGAAGGAAAAATGACTAAGAGTCCTAGGTAGCGAGATTTAAGTGACCCGATTCTCATCGGCTGCTGATTGATTTTAGGAACCCACATTACGCTGGTTTCCCACTCACGACCTGTTGGCCATTGTTTGGAAGCAGCTGCTATCCTGTCCAAAGAGGGGGTGGAATGTGAGGTAGGTCCTGTCTGGCCTCCTTTTGAGAATTTTGTATCTTTTTCATGTGTCGCCATCATTTCCAGATGTCTCTTCCCCTGCTTTTCCTTTCGGAGCAGGCCATCTCTTGTAATAAAGATTTTAAGAGAGGGGAAAGAGGCATTTTAACAAAAGTGAGTAGCGAGTCCACTTGTCCAATAGTGTGTGCAGACTTCCTCACCTGTAGTCCCCTGCTCTGCAGAGGAGGGCAATGCATGATCTTTAAACTCTCCTTGGAACGCTGCAGGGTCACCCTAAGGGTGCAGCCAGCTTCATGTCTCCACATTCATTAGGTTGTGCTCATCATGTGGACAGTTTTCCTGATTGTCCTTGCTTCCCTGCATCAAGTCATAGGATTCTTTCTGTGCTTATCTAAATTGATCATATTCGTTGTTTCTTACAGTAAATATCCATGTATTTTTTCCTTAATAGTATTTTTTTACAATTACATTTAAAGATATAAAGATATAGTTTTCAACATTCATATATTTATAAGATTTGGAGTTCCTGATTTTTCACCCTCTCCAAGACAGCAAGCAGCCTGATATAAGTTATACAGTACAATCATGTTCAACCTATTTCCACATTAGTCAGGTTGTGAAAGAAGAATCAGAACAAAAGGGAAAACCACAAAAAAGAAAAAACAAATAACAAGAAAAGTGAAAATGGTACGTTTCCGTCTGCATTCAGACTCCATAGTTTCTTCTGGATGTGGAGAGCGTTTTTCCATCATGACTTCTTTGAAATTGTCTTGGATCATGATATTGCTGAGAAGAGCCAGGTCTATCACAATTGATACTATGTAGTGTTCTCTTGGTTCTTTTCATTTCACTCAGCATTAATTCATGTAAGTTTTTCCAGGTTTTTCTGAAATCTGTCTGCTCTCATTTCTTAGAGCACAATAATATTCCATCACAATCATATACCACAACTTGCTCCTTGCTCAGCTATTCCCCAATTGATGGGCATCCCCTCAGTGTCCAATTCTTTGCCACCACAAAGAGAGCTGCTATAAATATTTTTGTGTGTGTGGGTCCTTTTCCTTTTTTATGATCTTTTTGATACCCATGTAGTATTAAATTCTCATGCATTCTTGGGACCTTGGCTTGTTTTTTAAACCCTTATTGTTAAGGTTTGGAGCCCAGTGCAGAATTGATACCATAACATAGCCACTGCCAGGCATGGCTCAGATCCTCAGGCTACAGTCGAGGACCATCTGAAGTCATCTTGTTAGATCTCTCTGAGCAGAAATCCCTTCCGTACCCGTCTGATTGGAAACTGCAGAAGGCTCCCTTGAATGGTAGGGACCCTTTCCGGAGCTCCCTCCCATTTCTTCTAGTCTGATTCTTCTTGGACACAACAGTAGTTGACTTCCCTCTTGGTCAACTTTTCCATCCCCAGCTCCTTTCAGCCCTTGATGACCTGGCCGGCCCCTCAAGTACTGTCCTAGCCAGTCACGGCTCTCTTGGAGATGTGCCCTGCACATCTAGGCTGCGTCTCATCACCTGGAACCTTTTTCCTCCCAGGCCTCTGGGGAAATGGGCCATTTGCCCTTATCTCTTTCTCCTGATGCTCCACTGCTCCAGGCATCTTTGCTCATGCTGCCTGGGTGATGGGGTGGTCCTCTGATTCTGTCCTCCTTCCCCAGGTCGGCATCTCAGAGATGCTCTGGTCCAGCCCCCTCGTTTTAAAGAGGAGGCCTTGTCTCTGCCTTCATCCGGCCATTTCCCACAGCCTGATGCCTGGGGCCCTCAGGTGCCCTTACCAGATCCCATTTTCCTGAACTAGGTCGCAGTGGGATTGGAATAAGGTCGCTTTGTCGGGTTCTCAGTTTCCACATCTATAAAGTGGGCATCATATTCTATGGCCCGTCTTGGAGCGTTGTGAGGACGAAATGAGGATGTCTCAAGTGCTGGGCAGAATGCTCTTGAAGTGTTGGTTGTTACTTATCTGTGGACTTGAACACGGGGGTGGAAGGTGTTGGACCAGATACAGCGGTGAGCTAATTAAGCTTTTATGGAACATTAGGATGTTGTACTCAAGTTTAGAGACTCCCTCTGGACAGCTTGAAGAAATGCCTTGTGTTTTAGGTGATCAACCTGCGCACCATTAGACCAATGGACATCGAGACCATCGAGTTCAGTGTCATGAAGACCAATCACCTCGTGACTGTTGAAGGAGGGTGGCCCCAGTTTGGGGTGGGGTCTGAGATCTGCGCGAGGATCATGGAAGGTATTTCAGAGACCCGAGCACTAGACAGTGGCATGGCTGGGATGGAACCCGTCCTTGGTGTGCTTTCTCTTTCCCTGCTTAGCTTCCATCCAAGCTTTACCCCACCCCACTTGATCTTGTTCACAATGTATGTTCTTCCCCCTTCCCCCCAAAAAAGCAGGAAAAGGGAAACTGCCCAGAAGGTGTTTAATAAATGATTGCTGAATTTAGGTGCCTCTCAGATGTAGGACCCAGTGAGACTTGGGGGAATAGCTAGATGCTTCAAGCTTCCAGTTGGACAGAAAAAGGAGGGGGTAGAACCCCAGAACTGTCAATTACTTTAATTAGTCCCCATTCACTTTATCTGGTCAAGTCTTCTTGCATCTGCTCCTTCGTTTCAGGTCCTGCATTTAACTTCCTCGATGCTCCTGCCGTCCGAGTCACAGGGGCTGATGTTCCTATGCCTTATGCAAAGATTTTGGAAGAAAATTGTGTCCCTCAAGTCAAGGATATCATCTTTGCAGCCAAGAAAACACTAAATATCTAATTTGTACTCGTCACTGAAGTCCCTGGGATCTCTTGAGCATAATTACTGCTTCAGAGGTTAGGACGTGCTGTTGATTCACATGCATAATTGTACTGGTTTGAAGCCACAAGGCTTCCAGATACCATTTTGTGTGGGGAAAGTGTCACAGCACTTGGGGTAGAAGCCCTCCTGCCATCTCAGTCCTGAGACCGTCGCCCTTTTGTGTCTGTTACAGTTTAATTTTCTTCAATAGAACGTTTCTAACTCCCTTAGCAGCAGGACGATGCATCGGAGGGTGCCGGGCGGAGGGTCTGCCTGACAGTTAACTTCTCTATACAGAGGGAAAGGGTGATCTGACTCATTTGGGTTCTCTTTGAATAAGGAATAAATGCCTTCTGCTTCCAGTCATTGGTGGTGGTGTCTTTATGATTATTCTCTCCCAAGGTACTGCACAGGGAGTGGGAGAATTTTAAATGCTTTGGGGATGAAGAAATAAGGACCAGGCCAGTGATGGGGACCAGGAGGTAGAGAACCGAGTGTTTTCCCAGAATTATGTAACTTACTTACAGGGCTTGCTCCCTGAAGTCAAATACAAATTGTTACCTAGGCCTAAATGTCTAGAAAGGGGCAGGAAGGGGTAAGGCAAGCTTCCTCTTCATGGCCAGACCTCACCCACTCTACACCGAGATTGCCAACAAACAGGCGAGCAAACCAGAGTTATTGAAAATACCTGTTTCTGGAGCAAGATTGGATTGAATGATGTCTAAGGCTGCCTCCACCCACTCTTAAATTCCCTACTTATATGGGAAAATAGCCAGTGACAAAGTTCGTGATAGAAAATGGGCATCATCCTGAATTCTCTCATAACATGACTAATGCAGAACTATGTTTAATCTAATTGTACACATATCAGATTACTTGCTGTCTTGGGGAGGGAGAAAATTTTGAAACTAGAAATCTTATAAAAACAAATGTTGAAAACTATGAATGTAACTGGAAAATAATAAAATATTTATATGGAGAAAAAAACTATAATAAAAATTGGAAAAAAAATGGGCAGTGTTATAGAGAATAAATACCCCATTTCCCTCTAACTAGACAGCTAATTTCCAAATTTTCCAATATGCTTCCCTTGCCTTAAAGCTCCTAACTCCTCTGTCCACCACGTTGGCAGAAGTCAGGCAATGTTAGTATTTTTGACATCGTGTTAGAAATGCTAAATACCTCTATCTCTAGAACTTTGCTTGGCTGAAATTCCTAAAAGAAGCATGTACATTGAAGTTATATTTAAATATGAAAAAGGAAGATCTTGCTTATAGTAGTTGTTAGCTTTTATTAATAAATGACAAGAAAATAGGATGTGAAAAAGGAAAAACAAAATTTAGAAAAAAATACTGTACAAATCTCTCCACCTTTATTTACTAAACGGGGTCTCCAAGAATCCTGAAGGTATAGTGTCTTGAAATACCTGGTTTATCTATATAGACAAGTTCTCTTGACATGGTTTATTATTTTAATAAAAAATACAACTGAATATATATCAGGTTACATGAAACTTTATACACAATGACATTCTCTGCATAGTAACAAACACTGATGGATACTTGAATTCAAAAATGGATTATCTATAATCCTTTAAAGTGCAATTTGTTTAAAGGTTTAAGCAAATCATAAAATAAAGGATCTTTTCAAATAAATCAATAACATTAAGAATATGTAAGATGTATTTATGTTCGGTTTTTCCAAGATAGTCATTTCTTAAAGATGTTAAATTTATTTGTGTCGTAAAAAACCCTCCCTTGTCTTCAACTAATTTGATGTAAAATGTTAGAAGTCTTCTCTATCTGATGGATCCCATTAGTATTCTCTCATCCCTTTTCCAAAAGATTCTGATTAAAAGTGGCAATTTTGGGGCCTAGAAGGGCTGTTGGAACAACCCCATATCCTAGGAAGTTTCCCCATGAAAACTCACAGAAGACATCCACTGTCCAAGTTGTTTTCGGGCCAATCATGAGCTCAGGTCGTCTCCTAAACTTGGCCCTGGTATGTGCTTTGGGCCCAGTGCTCTTAGGAAAACAGCAGAGATGAAGCCCAATCCACAGAAATGGAAGGTGTTCCCAAGAGCCTGGCAAGCAGCCAGGGACAGACAAGATCCACGCGCTGGGGAAGGAGGAGCCACGACACACACAGTGCAGTTGCTGCCATGATCTGAGTATTGTCACTGTTGCCCTGCTTTCTGATTCAGTTGGTAGAACTATTGATGACTCCAAGATGCCCAGAGGACAAAAACAAGGTGGTCATTCACACTTAATCCTTGCCGTGTCATTGCCCTCTTGAAAAGACCCCTGGGTGGGCATCTGCACAGTGCCACCCCCTGGCTCATCAGTCATTCACCGTCAAAGTGTGGGAGTGCGCAGAGGTGTGTCAAAGGGAAAAACAAATATGGCAACCAACTGGCAACAGCCACCTTCAGCAGATCCTCGGGGCACTGTGGTCACAAGTTTCGGCTTTCTTCAGAGTACCTTTTTGAAAATTCTGAATGGAGCTGAGCAAGGCTCCTCGGCTGGTACCGTTCGCAGACGGAGGTGGAAAGAGGGATGGTGTTGGTGCATCCATGGGAGGAGGTGGCGGAGCCCCCGGTGGAGGGGGAGGTGCGGGGGGTGGCGGCAATGTTGACCCGGCTGAGGAGGTAAAGAAAAGACAAGTCAGTAACAGCGCAGGCAGGTCGAGTCAGACCCCAGCATGGCATCAATGGATGTGTTACAGCCAACGTAGTGAATGTGATGGAAGGGTGGTGGGGAGAGAGCTGGTCTCAGAGTCAGGAAGACCTGGGTTCTAGTCCTGCCTGTGCCCCATAATGGCTGGCTGGGTGACCCCGCATAAGTCACCCAACCTGGGTGCCCCCAGGTGACTCTCAGACTCCAAGGAATAAAGATGGCTCAGCTCTGTCTGGGAGTACTTACGCTGAGCCAATCATGTTTGGTAAACATACACACGCACACCCATGCATGCAGGCATGCTTCCAGATATACACACCCATCCATGTACGCGAGCGCACGCACACACGCATGCACACACACGTGTACTCGCACACGCACACGCACACACACCCCTCACACCCCTATGCAATTCACAGCACCACAAATCGCAGATCACTGACCCAGACCTAGAAGGGCCGTCGGAGGCCACCAGGTCCAACCCTGTCATTTTACGGATGAGGAAACTGAGGCGCAGGAAGGTTTGACAGCACCAAAGGGGAATCGAGGTGAGTTAACTGTCGGCCGAACATGACAACGCGGCACAGTGCACGGGGCCCAGCAATCCGACCTCAGAGCCTCAGTAGTTGTATGATCTGGGGCAAGCCCGCCTGCCTGCCTCAGTTTCCTTATACGTAAAATGGGGATGAGAATAGCAGTAACTATCCCCTCCCAGGGTTGCCGTGAGGATTGAGACAAGGTTGGTAAGCCTTAGAGCGCTGTTCTACCAGTGCTGGCTGTTAGGACAAACAGCCGTCCTTCGACTCCTACGAAGTGCCCGACCTGCACCCAAGCACTGGGCACTCTTAGCTTGTTACACCAGACCCAGGGAGGCCTGTCTGGCTGCATCACTGTGCAGGAAAGGGGCTGCTGTTTTCTGCTCTGTTAAAAACTACTTTTCAACAATTGAGCACTCATTTTTTTCTCCCTCTTATCTCCCCTGAAACCCTTGTAAGACACACCTGCAATAAAGCAACAGAACAGCCTCCTTATGAACCGTGCCTCTAGCCCGGAGTGCTGTGCACACAGCCAGCCAGAGTGCTTCTCCCTCCTTAGGAGGGGCTGGCTGCGTGGACACTTCCCTGACCTGTTGGATGAGGGGCTCTGTTGGAAACCAGGCAGCCCCTTTTGCTTCACGGGAGGACCCGACCTTAGAACTAAATGGTAGAGGAGAGAGAGGGATTTGGGGGTCGATATGGGTCTGCAGTTTCTCCAAGGGTTGAGGGACTCCCGTTGCATCTTTTCCCACTCGGAACAAAATTGGAGCAAGTGCAGGGAAAATCCCCAATGAACACAGGGCTATGCCCCAGATTCAGTGGTATCATGCATCAGGCTGTCCCCAGGGCACACACGATTGTGATATGCACAGAGAGGCCTTGTCCCCCAACCCTGGGAGGGCACTGAAGGAGGGAATGGGGGGATTCTGGTTTCTGCCAGACTGCAACTGAGACCTAATAATGCAGGACTAAAGGTATAATTGGCAAGTGCAGACAGTTGAGGATCACAGATGGAACACAGGAGACAGGGCCAGCAAGCATGAGGGCATGGGATGAGCAACACCTGACATCTCACACCTGGGACATCTCACACTCACCTTCTGTGACTTCATTTACCCACAACACAGCTGAAAGTAAAGAATTATAGGTGAATGCAGCCTCTTGCTCCCTGGTGTCCCGCATTTAGGGCAGCGCCTAGCACAAGGTAAGTCCTTAATGAAGACCCCACCCGTTATCTCCCTAGATATCTGTCTCAGCCCTCCATGCACTCTCTGGCTCTCCCTCATCTCCCCCCATGTCTAGACCTCTCGGGCTTCCTTTAAGTTCCAACTAAAATCCCCCCTTCTTGGGGAAGCCTCCTCCAGCCCCCTTTAATTGCGGTGCCTTCCCTCTTTGAATTACTTCTATTCAATCCTGCTCGGAGCTCGTTTCTCCAAGTCGCTTTCCTGCCTTCCAGAGCTCCCGGGGGGGGGGGGGGGGGGGGCAGGGCTGTCTCTGCACGCTTTGTATTCCCAGGCTTAGCAGGAAGCCCCTCAGTCATTATTATGACATTTTGTGATAATGCTTAGTGACAACCTCAAGTCCAACCCCACACTTCTAGACAACAGATAAGCAATGAATGAGGGATGGAATGCCACCATGCATGGTCGATGCCTAGATGGGGGGGATGTCTGGGACAAATTATTGGAAAGGGCTTTTTACCAAGTGAAGCAGAGCTGAGAGCAGGCCTGGCCCAGCGTCTGGGAAACACAGGCTCAAAGTCGTGCCCTCTTCCACGCCACCTTGGGCAAGTCCCTACACTCCAAGGACTCCAAGCTACCCTCCTGCATGAGGGAGTTACTCATCTTCATCCCTATGGGGAACCCACACAGAAGAAAACATCGGCCCCACAGGCATCCCCTCTGTCCTCCGCTAGCAGGGGGCCTTCAGATCTTTACAAAGATTGGTTGTTGGAGGCAGAGATGCCCTTCATGGCTCACGTCCTACCCAGCTAAGTGCATCCTTGCAGCAGGACCACCAGGCTCCCTAGGAGCCCGCTCTGCCCCTCGACAGGGCTTACTTAGTGCCCACAGAGCCACCCGTGAGGAGCGGCTGGCTTTCATGTTTGCAGCCCGGGCTCTCTGAATTGGCATCAGACTCTCAAGGGTTTCTGGCTCTTACTGCGGCCCCCATGCTACCCGAGGCCCCAGCTTAAAAGGCCTGGGCCCAGGACACGTGGCAAAAACACTTCTGACCAGAGGCCAGACCTAGAGTTGGGAGGGACCAAAGAGGCCATCAAGACCAACCCCTTGGGGGCAGCTAGGTGGCAAAGTGGTAAAGCACTGGCCCTGGATCCAGGAGGACCTGAGTTCAAATCCAGCCTCAGACACTTGACACTTACTAGCTGTGTGATCCTGGGCAAGTCACTTAACCCTCATTGCCCAACAAAACAAAAACAAACAAAAAAGACCAACCCCTCATTTCTGCAAAAGAGGAAACAGAGGCTGAGGAGACCAAGCAACTTGCCCAAGGTCACCAGGCTAGTAAGAAGCCAAGCCGGAGACTGAAGCTGGCCACCTGACTCGAGAACCGGGGTCTGCTCTGGTCAACCACCGGACATGCCCCCATGGGCCCAGTTTCACTAGGTAGATGACAGGTCATAGCAGGTCAGGGCTTCAGGAGGACATGGGATGAGGGGAAAGTGTCATGGAGAACAGGAGCAAAATAAAGGGGACCTACGGTTTCTAAGCAGTCGCCTTGATCAGGAGGAAGTAGGTGAGGCCTGGAGGGAACAGGGGATTGTGGGGCAGGCTCTAAAAGAAGCTCATGGTCATTTACTCCAGCAAAAGGCCCCGAAGGAGAGCCAGCTGGACGCCGGCCCTAGAGGAGGTCACCTGTGCAAACAGGGACAATGGGAGCCTGAGATGAAAAGGGGAGAACATGCCCCTGGCTTTCACGGAGCCCATAAGGACCTGAGTGAAAAGAGACAAAGGCGGATCCTCGCCCTCACATTTTCTGGCTTCTGTTGGGTCTTTGGGCCCTCCTGTCAACATCACGTTTCACTTAACAGGGAATGATGAGGGAGTGTCACCCTGACCAACCGCAGAGAGGAATCATAATTAGGGGATGGACTCATATGGCTGAACCAAGATGAGGAAGGACAGGAATGAAGGCCTCGGAGAAGCACAGGGAGAAGGTGGTTGAGGAGACAGGAACGAGGGGAGCAGAACCAGAAGAGCAGCAACACAGCCCTGTCAATAAAGCCAATGTGAAGGAACCAGCAGCCTGTCACAGGCTGCTCTACACGGGCCAACAGGGCTCCATCCAAGCAGTCTTTCCTTCCTTTTAACAATCAACAAACTGACTTCTTCAGGGAACCGACTCTGGGGGCCTCCTTGTCTGCCTGTTTGCTGGGAGGTGTTGTTTTGTTGTGCAGAAATACACTGGTAAGTTTTTTAAATGAAAACTCGCCCCATCAAGCCAGAGTCTACCACCGTGCACCTATAATAGTTATTTCGATGTTCCTTTTTTTAGGAGAGAAGATTGTTTTGAATAAAAGTCACACTCATGTGGCTATTCAGTCTATGACACTGTTGGAAACTTTAGATTCACTGAATCCACTTAAAAAACTGTCCTGGCGGGGCGGCTAGGTGGCACAGTGGATAAAGCACCGGAGTCAGGAGTACCTGAGTTCAAATCCGGCCTCAGACACTTGACACTTACTAGCTGTGTGACCCTGGGCAAGTCACTTAACCCCCATTGCCCTGCAAAAAAAAAAATTAAATAAATTAAATAAAAATAAAAAACTGTCCCAGGGGCAGCTAGGTGGCACAGTGGATAAAGCAGCAGTCTTGGATTCAGGAGGACGTGAGTTCAAATCTGGCCTCAGTCACTTGACACTTACTAGCTATGTGACCCTGGACAAGCCACTTAACTTCAATTGCCTCACCCAAAACAAAACAAACAAAAAAACTGTCCCAATCCTACACTTACACTTCCACCTTAGAGAGAGTGACTTGCTGAGGGGACAGCTCCCTGCCAGACTTGTTTGGGTGGCCCTTATCCCATTCATCTTTAGGACAGGTGTGGGCAGTGTCAATGACTGTGCAGGGCAATTTAGCTGTCTTTAAGGAATATGAAAGGATGACTGATGGAAAAGGATGACCAGCGATTCTGCATTGTCACCAGAGCGGGCAGGCATCTCCACTGGATGGGATTGCCCTGGATTTGAACATTCCATTCTCCTACCTCAGAAAGGGGTCTTGGGGCAGCAAAAAGTCTTGTATATAATAAAGGTGGGACTGGGAAGCAAGGAAGCTCTCCTATGAGACTCCCTTTTCTCCCTAGAGTCGCGGGAATCTTCATCGTTCTCTAGATCTCATGAACAAATGGGTCAGCCCTTGTTTCTCAAAATCCCTCCCCCTTCCTTGGTCTACTCCTCCCCCGTCACCACCAACAGGCCTCTTTTAGAAGAGATCAGATGGGGATTAATCTGGCAACGTGGCTGAGACCTGAGTGAAGGAGAACTGACTTCTTCATTAGAAATCTGGAAATGCCCAAAACACTTCATTGAAAGAGACTGTGGCTCCACGTACTCAAGATATCTCTGAATGAGGCAGGCTGTCTCAGTGTAGTACTGAGGATATCTGAGGGAATGGGTTGGCAGAAAGCTTCTGTGGGCCCATTAATGGATGGTCATTTATTTAGTTGAGGCCACAGTAACTCACTGGCCTGACAATTAGTCACTGATGCTAGGGTTTAACAGCTTCTTTTAAAGCTACAGTCGGAATGAAAATGTAAGGTTTGTAATGAGGATGGGATGAAGACAAATGAAGTCCCTTAGTTTGTAAGGTCTGTAATGAAGATGGGGTGAAGACAAAACGAAGCCCCTTATTTTTATTTTGTTAAAGATGCTGTATTTCAAAGAACTGGCTTCTAATTCACTTTTCCTGCTGTTCACCCTGCTCAATGTTGAAGCAACTCAGGAAAACAAGGCTACATTTCCCATACAGAAAACAGAGCATGTTTAAAGTTAGAGAAATCATGATCAGCTTACTTTACCGAAAATTCACCTTCAAAATGGTGCATTCTCTACTGAAAACATCAAAGAGAAAGAAAAAGAGAGAAAGAGGGGACACGAGTCATTATTCAGATGTTAGTGTCATTCAAACAAACAAACGAACAGAGACAGCAAGAGGAGGGACATGGTACCAAGAGAGGCCAATAAACAAAATCTTTCATCGGCCCCAAAACATTCAAGTTTGGAGAAAATCGCTGATAAGTCAATGAGCATTCCTTCTTTCTGAAGCAGTAAAAGCTTATTTTTGTACACCCAGAGAAACAAGAATCATAAACAAAAAGATCATGTCTCTAGCTAGTATCAGGCACCTGAAGAGCTGTTTGTTTGATTAAGCATGACTTTTTGCAGCAAATAAAATGTTATCGAGAGAGCCAAGAGTCTTGAAAATCCAGCTTGGTTTTGTTTGCTTTTTCTTATAGTGGACTACAATAGTCTGACATGAAAGTCTGCCTTGAAAAGATTAGGAGGGCTTAAGCTATTAAAATACAGTTCTTCACTATTTTTTAAAGCCGAGGGAGGAACCGGGGCTTTGTTTTTGTTTTGAAGCCAAGAGGCTCCATGGGTCATGTGTAAGGAATGAGTACCTTCCTTAAAGCTGACTCATCTTGTCCTCAAGTGAATTAAATTCATGACTTAGCACCAAGGGAAAACGAACTGTCCCTTGATTGTGCCCAAAGAAAGGAGCCAACACATCGGTGCCCACAGCTGAGATACTACAGGAGATCAGCAACATGGCCCACAGAGGGCATCCCATCATACACATACGGGAAGGAAAATGGGCAAATGTCCTTTAGCTTAAATAAGCAACCAACTCCCTGTTGTTCCCACCTAACTCAAGTGTTTGGAGGGAGGAGGAAGCCAGAAACTGCCTGCTGGGCTTCTCTCCCCACCCAGGGCACAGCGGTGGACCGTCGTCTTCTCTGCCACACTGGCAGCCCAGAAGAGGAGGCTCTTTCCCGATTCCCAAACACGAGTGTCTTCTTCAGCCCAGGAAGGGCCTCCTTGGGAGAAGCAGCAGGCTGGTGCGTCCAGTGAAGTGGGAAGGCAGGGGTTAAAATCTCTGAGACTCAGATTCAATCCCTTTACCTCTCAAGGGCCCAGCTTTCTCAACTGGAAAATGAGTGGGTTGTAGAAGATCAGGGGTTTTCACCTGGGAGTTGGTGAACTTGTGGTTTTACCAACTATTCTGAAAACGATTTCAACGTGCTTGGTTTCCTTTGTAACCCTATGTATTTTAGCATCTAAAACCCTGAGCCCGAGAAGGGATCCGTGGCTTCGTCCAACCGCCCAAGGGTCTAAGAAACAAAAGTTAGGGACCCCTGGAAAAGGGGGTTTCTTATGACCCTGAGACACCCTCTGACATTGAGGAAACAGTTTCTTCAAGTGTAAAAGGAGAACAATGACCCTGGTAAAGCCTTTGGTCCCAGGAATGCACCAAGGTGCAGATGAGACCATGAAGGGAGCTAGGTGACACTGGGTAAAGTGCAGGGCTGGTCCTCAGGAGGAGTTGATTCTAAATCTGCCAGACTCTTAGCCGTACAACCCTGAGCAAATCACTCAAATTCTGCGTCGGTAAAAGGAGATAATGATACTGCTGATTCCACCAGGTTTGCTGGCCTCAGAGCACCAGGCAAATGTGATTACCCTAAGTGATATCATTACAGGCGCTTGTAAACCAGAAAGCGCTACAGCCACAGTTAGGGTCGTTATTTGCCCTTTCCTTTCCCCATCCTGGTCTTTGGGTCATTGACTTTCCTTTACATTCCACTTGCAGATTCTTCTATTTTTGTCAGTTCTTCCTTTTGGTAGGATTAAGGAAGAAAAACCCCCCAACAAAACCCAAACGCGTGAAACTACCTGGAGAAAAGGTTCAGTACTCCCTCGCTTAGGATGCTGAAGGGCCTGGGTCTGTCCAGGCCACAAGAGGATCAGGTGAAGGAACGGGGCATACTTCTCCTGGAGAAGAAAAGACTCTGGGGCACATGTGTTGTCCTCCAGGATCTGAAGAGGGAGTGGCCTTGGTCAGCCTGGCCCCAGAGGCAGAACCAGCAGCAATGGGGGAAATGACAGAGGGCAGATTTAGGCTCAGCGGACCTCAGGCACAACCAAATCAACAACTGGCTATGAGGAAGAGCTGCTCAGAGGGGAAGGGGTGGAGCCTCAGGAGGTAGGGGGCTAGGAAGAGCTGAAGAGCCCCTGGTTTGGTTTGTCACAGACGATATTCCTTTGGTTAAGTAGTGGGATTCAAACAGGTGCAGAAGGCAAGCTGTGTGACCCCAGCAGTCCCTTAACCTCTGCCTTGTGTTGGTCATCTGTAAAATGGGCTAAGAGTCCCTACCTCTCAGGGGTGTTGTCAGGATTAAAGGAGCTACTTTGCAATACTCAAAGTTCTCTATAAATGCGAGTGATGATTATTATCATTGTTATTATGCCCCAGAGGGCCCTTCCAACTCTCAAATTCTGGGACTTAATAGTCTTTTTTTAGGAACTAAGAAACCACTCATCAATCCATCTGCCACCAGATAATGAGCAGCGCACTCAGGCCTCTGTGCACATCAATTAGGATATTTTAAGGGATTCTGATGGGCAGCGGGTTGTGGAGACTGTCCTACTAAGAGAAAGTGTAAAGAGTAGGGGGGCTGTGTTACAAGTTACAAGTAAAAGGCCACAGAAAAGCAGGACCCTTCTAGAGCTCTGGAGGCTCCTTCCGCACACCCAGCATCCGGCCATCAAGCTTGTCATGTTGAGCCCACAATGGCTCCCAAGACCAGAGAGGGGCAGTTAGGGGCATTCCCAGAAGGGTAATGCTATTTTTTCCATAATGGAAACCCACCAACGAGGGACATAAGACTGCTTTTCACTGCTACTATTAGGTAAATTGCAACAGTCTTCGTGCTAGGGGCACAGAGATTTCCCACGCATAAGGCTATCTTTAACTGCAAATAGAAAGCAGAATGTGCATGTGCAAAAGCTGGGTTATTTCTTGTTGCTCCCAGAGTCTTTCAGGCCTGAAAGCTGTCCCCGAGAACTACTTCTGGAGCATCTATCTCACGGACTCTGGGAAATGGTTTCCACGTCTTTGTTGTCTTTTAAATATCCCACGATCATTTGTTACATTTCTTCTTTCCTATAATTGTTTGGCAGCTCACTGGTTTCCGTGGGGTCTTAACTCCTTAATTCATGTGAGTATTTTTAGTGATACTGTCTTGGAGTCTGGAAACATGTTGGTGCACGTGCCTATTTCTATCTGTTATTTATCATTTTCTCACAATTACGTGGTATAAATTCAACTTTACCTATTGACACAACTGACATTCCAACTTTTAAATAAACTTGCAAGTTACATTTTAAGTCAATCTCTTAATGTTTATGTTGCCCATTTGATACAAATAAGCTCCCTAAAATCCTATTCCAGTGCCATACTATTGACATTCAGAAACCATCTCAAGGAACTGGAGAAGAGAGGGCTTGGAAGGGCAGGAGATGTCTTTGGGCCAGCAGGTGGAGAAGAGTCAGATTTGCTCTGTTCAGTCCAAAGGGAAGACCTAGGAGCCACGGGTCCAGGTTAGAGAGAAGCAGATAGAACCTAATGTAAGAAAATGCTTGCTAACGAGAAAAGATCTCTGGGGAGGACAGACTCCTTTCGGGGATCAGAAGAGGAGGATTACCAATGTCGTTTAGAACTGGAAGGGACCCTAAAGGCCTTTCTGGTCCAATCAATGCTTCCATTTTATAGAGGAGGACACTGAGACCCAAGTAGGTGACAAGATCCAAGGTCACCCGGGTAGCATACAGCAGGGCTAGGTGTCTGGTGGGTTTCCTCATCAGAGGCCTTCAAACAAAAATGGGAAGGACTGGATGACCCATAGGGCTCTCTTGACTGAGATACTTGGATTCGGCAGCTATGGGAAGGGTAGGCCCAAGCTGTACAGGAAGCGGTAGATGGAAAAGGGAGGCTTTGCCCAGGCCATCGCCAATCCTGAATCACTGGGATTAGAAGAAGGCATTGGAAATTGCTAGGCTTGGGGCTGGAGGAGAAAAGAGATCTAGTACAGACACCCACCCCGCGGCTCAGCAAGCCGGTTACACCTCCCTCACTGACTCCCCATCCCACTCACGTCTCCCCAACCTCTTCATCCTTCCTCGGACCTTCGTGAGCCTCTTTCTTCCTGCCTCCTCCAGCAGACCGCCCCATTCCCACTCCAGATATAATCTCTCCTTCCTGCTCACAAACACACCCACGTTTCCCCATCCTGATGACTGACCCCTAGCTCCCCTCCCTCCTTGATAAGGCCGCCCACAATGGGGGCCCCCAGGGCCCTTCTTCACTCTCTCCAGGCCTGCTGCTGCCCTCACCAGTTACCAAGGAGCTCTTAGGGGCCCAATCCAACAGCCTTTTCTCAGTCCTCGTCCTTCCTCTCAGCACCCTCTGACACAGCGAGCTACTCTCTCCTGGTTTGCCTCCTGCCTACCTCAGCACTCCTCTTTCTCCTCTGCCAGACCTTCATCCAGGTCACTCCTACTAACTGTGGGCGTCCCCAGAGGCTCTGTGCCGGGCCCTCTTCTCTTCTGCCTCTAAACCATTTCACTTGGTAAGTTCGTCAGCTCCCCTAGATTCAATCACTATCTGTAGTGCTGAAGAGGGCAAGCTAGGTGGCGCAGTCTGGAAGACTCATCTTGAGTTCAAATCCGACCTCAGACACTTAGTAGCTGTGTGACCCTGGGCAAGTCACTTCACCCTCTTTGCCTCCATTTCCTCATCCATAAAATGAGCTGGGGAAGGAAATAGCAAACCGCTCTAATATCTTTGCCAAGAAAACCCCAAATGGGGCCACGAAGGGTCAGATACAACTGAGCAGCAGTGACAATTGCCGATGATTCTCAAATCTGCTCACCCAGCCTATCAGGCATCTCGATCTACAAGTCCCAAGCTGAATTCATTATCTTTCTCCCCAAAACCGTTCTCCTTTCCAAACTTCCACCATCCTCCCAGTCCCTCAGGCTCACAACTCAGGTGTCATCCTGGACTCCTCATGATCTCTCGCCCATGCCGTCATCCAATCTGTGGTCAATGCCTGTTGACTTCACCTTTGTAAAATCTCCCCCATACACACCCTTCTCCCCTCTGACACTGCCTCTGTATGGACTACTGCAATAGCATGCTAGGGGTGGGGGGGTAGGGGGGGTGATTTCTGCCTGTCTAGGGTTTCTCCCCACTCCAATCCACCATCCATTCAGCCACCAAAGGGACTTTCCTAAAGTGCATGTACAACTGTGTCACCCCCTACTCAATAATTAACTCCAGGGGCTCGTTCCTGCCTCCAGGATCACCTCACTTGGCATTCAAAGCCCTTCATAACTGGGCCTCTTGGACAGGCCAGGGAAGCCTATAGACAGACCCCTTCACAGAATGATGTTTTAAATGCATAAAATAAAAACAATGGGGTTATGAAGAAAACCAATGATCCTGAACCACAGATATGCAGATATTAAACAAGTTCACGGACCCCAGATTAAGGACCTCTGACAGTGTCTTAAATCGATGGTTTTTTGTTGTTGTTTTTTATGGCGTGCCTACAGGATAGTTTCTGTGCTGGACAAGTGTATCTCTTGAATCTAGAACCCAACAGGGACTCAAGAAATATCTCTTGAATGGTTGATGAAAAGAGTATCCAGCTTCCATGCTGATATTTTATTTAAAGATGTGATATTTTACCCTGCCACCCCTCAGGCCATTGTTCATTTTCTCTCTCTCTCTCCTTTCTCTCTCTCCTCTCTCTCCCCCCCCCCCTTCCCTTTCACAGCTAAGCTTCTAGAGAAAGCTAACTCCATTCCTGCCTCCCCTTCCTCAATTTTTGCTCACTTTTAGCACCCAGCAGGTACCTGACACAATGATTAAACAGTTCAGTGATTGACCATTAGGGTGGGGGAAGGAGAAAATAATAAGGATACATCATTTGAATCACTTTTCATTGCTTTGGAGAACACACCGGGGTAGAGGGGTAGGGGCACATCAATGAGATCCCTTAACACACTGGGGTATGATTATTAAATTAAGTGGGGCAGGGAAGGTGGAACAAGGGACCCTCTCCCCAGCTCAGCCAAGGCCCTGCACTTCTAGAATGTAATGGGCAGAAGACACCTAGCCAGGAGCAGGCCTGGGGAGTCACTGCCAGCTCCATGGGTCCAAAGGGTACTGGCCCTGGCTGTCAAGAATTGAACCACAGAGTTCAGAACTAACCCAGGGAGCCCAGCTGTGACACCTGCAGGAGAAGCCGGGCCCAGGAACAGCAAGGGGACTGGGATCCCTGGAGGCACCCTCTCTACAAGCATCTCTGACTCCACGCATGTGCCTGCTCCTTAGTCACATAGTAGGTGTCATTGGGAAAGGATCCCCTGGACCTTAGGTGGGAAAGGGGGGATATTTCATCAAGATTCTTAGAATGCCATCCCAGCTTCTGCTTGGCTATGAGTTAATCATGTCTGATGACCATGAAGGTGTAGGAGCGCACACCTGAGGTGGTTGTCTCTCAAGGAAACCAACCTGTGGGTGGCCTGGGGGGTGGGGGATGGGATACACACACCATGAAGTTTTTGTTTGTTTGGTTGGTTTTGGTTTATTTGTTTGGTTTTGTTTTTTTGCGGGGCAATGGGGGTTAAGTGACTTGCCCAGGGTCACACAGCTAGTGCCAAGTGTCTGAGGCCGGATTTGAACTCAGGTACTCCTGACTCCAGGGCCGGTGCTTTATCCACTGTACCACCTAGCTGCCCCCACACCATGAAGTTTTAAAGATAACTGAGCTAAATATGATCCAAAGCTAAATGCATCTCATATTCTCCACACACGATCCTTGGTATAATCAATATTTCATTCAAACAGGGTGGGGGCCAGTGGGAGAAAGCCACTGTTCAGGGAATGAGTGAAGATACATTATGAGGTAATTGTAAATTTGTTTTGTTTTTGTAATTGTAAATTTCTCACACAGGAACCTTTTGCTTCTCCAGGAAGACCTCATCGTTCTATATGATCCCACTGGCCTCAGGATTCCGCCCTCTGCTTCTCTGACTGCTGGAGGATGAGGCTGCGAACTCCAAAATCTCCTTTAAAGAGAGGGCTCAGCGCCACATCTTTGCAGCTGTGCCTTGGGGGTGCTCTTGCCCCCAGAGACTGCCAGCGTCTTGAGGGCAAGGGCTGTCACTGTTTTCTGTATTTGTAATGTAATACAGTCAATACAGGCACAGTGCCTGCCACACCACAGGAGCTGAATGCATGTTTATTAACTGGCCTGTCTGCTAAGTAGGGTCTGTGCATGAGACCATATTAGAAGAGGCCAGGGGCAGCTAGGTGGCACAGTGGATGAAGAACTGGTCCTGGATTCAGGAGGACCTGAGTTCAAATCCAGCCTCAGACAGTTGATTCTAGCCTGTGTGACCCTGAGCAAGTCACTTAACCCTCACTGCCCCCCCCCCCGAAAAAGATAATTTTGGGGTGGCTAGGTGGCGCAGTGAATAAAGCACTGGCTTTGGATTCAGGAGGACCTGAGTTCAAATCCAGCCTCAGACACTTGACACTTAATTAGCTGTGTGACCTTGGGCAAGTCACTTAACCCTCATTGCCCTACAAAAACAAAAACAAGAAAAGGCCAGCTGGCATTCCTAGCAAAGCAAAATCAGACATGGAGTTCTGCTTATTCCTTGAGAAATTGGGAACTGAAGAGCTGATGTCATGAAGCCCTAGATTAGAGGGAGTCTTCGTCTAGACCACATTGGCTGAGAACTGAAAAACCACCAAATCAGTTTGTAGCCACTGTTACTACAAATCCAGGGGCTGGGAGTAGAATTGGAAAATTCCCAAACTATGTGCTAGCAACGGGCACTTGACCAGTTACGGACGGTTAAATGTTTAAACCACTGGTAGTAAACTTTACACATAGGAATAAAAAATGGCGGACCATATTTGGAGTTGGCACTTGGTGGATGCAGTCCTTGGGTAACCATGACAAGACAGAGATCACATACAGACATAGAGTAACTCAAAATCTATAAGTGGAACTCATCACCAAGGCAATGAGTTAAAGACCATCGAATATCCCAGGAACATTCACAGAACACATCTCCATTTTCCACAGGGTCAGCCAGGCTCATACTGCATACTGAAATATGACACAGAAGACAGACTGGCCACCATGGCAAACTTGAACCATATTTACAGGGAAATCCTTCCAAGGAGGACCACATGTGTATTCGAATACCGAGGAGTCAAACCATCTGCTTCCCAAATCACAGTCCTCTCTTGCACAGACACTTCCTTCTAAAGATGCGTGAGCTCATGGAATAACACCTGATTTTCAGCAGAGCAGCCCTTCCATTAGTTGTGAAAAGAGTAATTAACTTATACTTTTGACAACTCTTCACTTACCTGCTGTGGAGGGTGGGGTTGGAGATGATGGGGAAGTCAGCGGGGAACTTGCCCCAGATCCTGCTAAGACAAAAAAAGAGGCTCACATTAACTAAAGAAGAACATGGAAAACTCCTGCATGAGCCAAGAACATGAATGAGGATTATATACTCCCTGCTCAATGGTGAGAAAATTCAGAAAATTCAGAGAAAACCCACTCATCACTGGCTCCACTTCCCCTCTGCCTTTTATTGCTCCTTCGCGTCTGGCCTGTTTTAAAATCCATTTCCATGGTCGAACCAATCCTGCTGTTATTCCTGGATGTGTGTGTGTCAGACTCCTGCCTTGGAGCCCCACTCACTGGCCCTAGAATTTCTTTCATCAGACCAACTGCTCCTTCTTGGTCACTACTCCTTGACTTGGGTTGTTTCCCCCATTAGAATGTCAACTCTTCAAGGGCAAGGACTTGTCCTTGGTTTTGTATTTGTACGCTCAACACTTAGTATGGTGGTCGGCACATAGGAAGCATTTAGAAAATAATTTTTCTCTCATTCATTCATTTAGTCATCCATCTGTCTGTCCATCCATCTGTCTATCCATCTGCCCTTCTGTCCAATTTTGGGCAATTTCCAGTAGCCTGTGCCACTGAGGATGCTATTTCTTCCTGTACCAACAGTCACTCCTGAGGTGATACCAATGGATGGGAGAAACCATCATGGCACCTGATCAGAATGCAACTGCATAAAAAAAAGTTCTTCCGCAGAGCCCCAGTGTGGGTGATGCGGGCCATGCAAGCACGGTTTCCATTTGGTTTTAACAGGGAAGGTGCCTTTTCCTGGGGCAGGATGCTACAGTAAATCCTCGGTGATTCAGGGGATATCACCCGTCCCTCACCTATGTCTCCATCTGAGTCCTATCTTTGGGTTGCCCCCCTTTTCCTGACCTCACTGCTCTTTAAGGACACGTAACGATTCTCCTTGTTCACACTGACAAGATCCCCATTTCCTGTGCTTTGTACATTCTTCCTCCACTGTATCTGAGGAAGCCTTAGGTCAACAAGCCCCCCTCCTTCCCAGACTCGGCGTGAGAAAACCAGCCGTGCTATATCCTTACACTCAACCATAGATCCTCTCGGCAAAGCTCTATTTTGGCTGACCGACTCTTCAGATCGGGTTACATGCTGAAGAACTTTGCTCACTGTGTGAGAAAAGGCTTACGTGACTATTCAAATCTGTGTCGGGCCTGAATCTGTCACTCCTCCATCTTTAGAAATGAGAGCGCCAGAGAGGCCTTGGTGGGCTAGTGAGCTCCCCTCCTCCTCTGGGTTCAATCTGAACAAGTTACCTGAATTATTGGAGTTGCTGTACTTGGCCGACTGTTCTTCACTGCCTTCAAATGCAGAGCGTTTTGATTTCTTTAAAAAAAAAAAAGATAGCAGGAAAAGGGAAGGAATGAGTCAACAGGCTGAAGCGGGTGCAGATTTAAAATAGACAAGGTCCTATGTGGCCGCACACATAGGCGTCTGGACTTGGGAGTCAGCTTTACAAAGTCTGAAATTTAAGAACATCTTGGAAGATCAAGCTGCGTCAATTGATGCATTTTTTTAAACCCAAAAGCAAAGCGTATAAATAGTAGGAAAAAATGTAATTTCCAAGTAAAATTCCACTAGTTTTTGCATTGACTGAGGCACCTGGTCTGTCCTAACATGGGGTCTGTGAATGTTTTGGGGTTTTTTTTAACATGATTATTTGTGTGTGTTTTGAAAACACACGACAACGTGTATATATTTCAGTATAATTGGTTTCCTTTGTAATCATGTGGATTTTATTTTGTGTACTTAAAAGAGACTCTGAGGTGGGTGAGGTCACATGCACAAAGGTAAAAATCCTAACCCTTCATTTTAGGGATCGGCAAGCAGACGCCGAGGGAAAGTGACTTCTCTAGTGTCGTAAGGGGCAGGGACAGGGGCAGGATTTGAACCCGGGTCCTCTGTCTCCACACCCAGCACTCTTCCTTTCTATCCAACTGTCCCTCTTTATAGTTCCACGGGAAGCTAAGGATAAGATTCTCACGAGGTGAGAAGGATCTGCTGACATATCAATACACACGGGCGATCTAAGGGTGAACGACAGAGGGATGGGATCAGGAATGAGAGCCTGTTTCCTGTAGATTACATGTAGTTTGTAAAAAAGAAATGCTGCACACTAGGGCTTCTGGGTCGCCCTAGCACCTCTGCCACCGGCTTGCCCAGAAGGCCGCCGTCCCCAGAGGAGGCACTTCCTTCCCCGCACCGCCCACTCCCTCCTCACCTTCCGGGCTAAGATCTTGCGTTTCCTCCTCTCTTCCTCAGAGCCGTGGTGGGACTTGGCTCTTGTCAATCTGCGGTGCTGGTGAATCTTTAAAAAATAACAACCCCAGGGATCAGGCCCGTCCTGCACAGGAGGGATCCCCTCTGCCGGCCTTCGGTTCTGTCCCACGGATGGACGCCCCTTTCCAAGCCCCTATGGCCCTGGAGGTTGTCTCAGGTCAGCAACATTTGTTAAGCTCCTGCTGGGGACTGGGGAAGGGAGGCCTGGACAGGGCCCAGGCTCTCCCTGGTCTTGGGGGCCCCAGGAGAAGGAAACACCTTCTACCGAGGTGGGCCAGCTTCTCTCTGCAGTCTTAGGGAACAGAGGAGTGGGGGCCACACTGTTCATAAGGCTCCCTGCAGGCCCTGTGAGGCCTCAGAAAAACCCCTCATTTGTAGCTGTCTTTTCATGATTAGACAGGAACTACACTTGAACCTGGTTCAGACCCCGCTCCAACTCCTCTGGCCTAGAGCAATGAGAGGGTCGGGGACCTGCCCAGGGTCAGTATGGCCCAGGTCTTCCAGGCACCGAGGCTGGCCCTCGGTTCTTCGCACTGTGTTTGCTGCCTCTTAGGGGCTGAGGATTCAGAGACAAAAATGAAAAGAGCCCCTTCCTCCAGCTTTCATTCGACCCAAGGGAAGCAGGAGGTGCTGAGAGAAGTACAGTGTATACAAAGTGATTGTGAGTGCGTGTGTGCGTGTGTGCGTGTGTGTGTGTGTGTGTGTGTGTGTGTGTATGAGAGAGAAAGAGAGAGAGAGAGAGGGAGAAGGAGAGGGAAAAGCACTAAACCAAACCCTGAGATCAGGGGAGGCCATGTGGAGGAGGGGCCCCTGGCACTGGGTCTTTAAGGGAACTGGACAAGGGGGCCCTAGGGGACAGCCCATGAGAGCACAGACAGGGGAGGGCAGGGTAGGAAGGGTATGCTGGGGGCACAGGTATGCTGGGGGCACAGGCACGTTGGCCGGAATGCAGTGCACATGGGAAAACAGGTGTGGTCAGTCTGGAAAGGTGGGCCGGGCCACCCTGGGAAGGGTTTTAAACACGCACAGGTGGGTCCCCCCTATCAGGCCTCCCGCTGCTCGGGCGTCTCTTCTGCTCCCAGGGGCCCTGCCACCAAACCCCTCGCCACCCGGCTCTCCTCGGTGACCCTGGGTCAGATACAGTCCAGGAGATACAAGGTGTGTGCCCAGCTCTTTCACCTTCTCTCACCCTCAGGTGACTTCAGCCGCTGAAATGGCTACTACTTTCACGCCCATCGAGGTGACTCCCAAATTGCTCTAACTTCCACTTCTCCCCAGCCCCTACCTCCATACTGTTATCTGCCTGCTGGCCAGGGATTCTTAACCTGGGGGGTGGGCCACAGACCCCCAAAGGATTCAGTAAAATTCAATGGGAAAAATTTGTCGACAGCTGTATTTCAATGTATTGGTTTCCTCTAAAATCCTATGTGTTATTTATGCACTTAAAACAATCCTCTGAGAAGGGGTCCATAGGCCGCACCTGACTGCCCAAGGGGCCATGGCCTAAAAAAGTAAGAACACTTGTTCTAGATAAGTGTCTTGTTGGCAAAGCAAGCTCAACACGGCCACAACTAAACCCATGCTCCCCGCCCCCCTCAATCAGTTACTCCAGCATGAACGTGTTGGTTACCGGTGCCCCCCTACTCCTAGTCACCCAGGCTTATGACCTCGGGTCATCCCTGAGCTATGGAAGCCTGGTCCTCTCCTCTTGTTCGTGCCAGTTATTTGTGGTAAGTGGCTTCACCCCATCAGATGGGAAGCTACTCAAGGACAGGGTACAAAGCTCCATCTCCCACTACAGACCTGCACAAAGGAAACGTTTGAGGCTCACTGGCTACACACATGAATGAATGAGTGGATTAGACTGGTCTTTCCTCAGCTCCAACTCCTCCTCTTTTTCCCTCTTCTCCAGGAGGGAGATACTATTCTGGGACACTCCCAGCTCCACCCTCCACTCTCTAGATGTCTCCACCCCCTCAGACAGTGCTGCCCAGAGGCCACTATTCTGATGGGTGAACCCCAAGCCTGGACCACCGTTTTAAGCCCAGATCACACTCACTTCACTGCCAGCTCCCCTTCTCCACCTCCCTCACTAGTGGCCCTGACTCTGAGGATCTCTCTCCACCCCCTGCTTTCCCCTTTCTGTGTAGTTTTCTCCCATTCAAATGCCAAGTCCTTGAGGCCAGGGGGCTGTCTTATTTGCTTGTTTGTATATTCCCAGATCATAGTGAGGTGACTAAGTTTATTTAATAACTGTTCCACTCATCCACGCACCCCTCCATCCCTCTCTCCCTCTCTTACCCACCCCTCCATCCCTCTCTCCCCCCACCCACCCATCTTGAAGGTATGCAGTCCAGCATTGTGCAGGTCCAGATAGATAACTGACCATCCAGTCTAACCATTCCCACTGGCTACATCTTTCCTAAATGGGGAAAGAAAGAGGGTTTGGGGCACCATGGAAAACATGAACAACCATGAACAACTCACCAGTTTCTGCTCTTCAACCAGCCTCTTCTCTATGCATTCTTTGGCGATTTTCAACGCCTCTTTTAGCTTGGTGGGGATCTGCACAGAAAAAGAGAGAGAAAGGAGGCCCCCATCAACAATCAGGGTGAACTAAGAACCGAGCCCATTTTCCCATGCCCATTTTTCCTCCCAGAAGTATTTGTTGGCTGGGATCGAAGCAGCCACCTGAAGCATGATAAGGAAGAAGTTGCCAGTGCCACATCCAGCCCCGCCACCTCTGGCACCAACAGTGTCCTCTGCTGCCCAGCCCTTTCATCAAGAGCAGGCAAAGCGAAACAACTCAGGATCAGCGCTGTCGAGCTCCAGGGGCGTGAGAGGCCGTGAGGTCCAGCCTCCTTGTTTTGTGGCGGAGGGAACGTGCCCAAAGTTGGTCCATGAGTAAGTGGCCCAGGGAGGAACTGAACTCAGGTCCGGACCCTGCGCCCAACACTCTTTCCACTGAGCCATGATCAGTAAGTCACACCCTTATTAACTACCAAAGAGTGCCTCTCTCAAAGATTCTTCTGCCCAGGGCTCCTACAAGCTACTGCTCAGAGTCTCAGCCACAACCCTTCCTGGAGAGCAAGCTAAGCAAAGCACAACTGAAGGAACGATAAGGTCCTCTAGGCCAAGCTAAGAACCAGAGAAGGGCTCCAAGAATCAGACTGTGAACCTGATTAACTCAATGTATATAGCCTAGAAAATGGGTACATAGAGCCACTGGTCAGGAACACTGAGGCCCATTCGCTGTTAAAGCCTGATGATCTGTGTAGCCAGGAGTGTAAGGGCTGGGGGGAGGAGAAAGCAAGCAGGCAAACACACTCCTAGGAAACGATGGGGTGTCTGAGGGTTCCTGGGGAACTGACTTCCTTGGCAGATAATTCATGTCTTTTCCGAGTTGATCCACTGGAGAAAATCCCTTTCCTTTGCAGTTTGCAGTAGGAAGACTTTCCTAACTCAAAGGACCTCCTTAAAGGTCCCCAGAACCTCTCCAGCTGTATTCAGCACCCCAGCTTTCTTTTTTTTGGCCCCCGAGAGGTGCCAAGCCCACAACAAGTCCCCAACCACCAAATCACACGAGGTCCCCGCTTACCTTAAACTGCGGCTTCTCCAAACTGGTTAAAAACACGTCACTGAATAGTCTGCAGAAACAGAACAAGATCCTTTAAAGTCAGTTCACAACCAAGCAGATGAGGACATTCAGAGGGACCTCTCAGATCTTTTCTCTTTTGGTCTGCATCTGTGATTTGGCTGGTATTGGGAACTCCCCAAGAGCAAAGGCCTGTGGCCTGACCAGGGGCATCTTCAGAGGCATGGAAAGGGAACTGCCGGGTGTGGAATCTAGCAGCCAAACCCCCCCCCCCTTAAGAAAAGCAGATCCCAAGTGGGACACCTTCCCGCAGAACGGCTGCCTGCTGCCGGGTGGGCAGGAGTCTCAACCCCAGTGACACAAGTTACTGAAAATAACACAAGGAATTCTGAAATCCCCAGAGGTCAGGGCTTCAAGGGGCCAGGATTCCCTTTCCTGTGTGTGTGTGCGTGTGTGCGCGTGCACGCGCATTTGTGCATGTGTGTATGCAAGTATCTGTGTGTATGCATGCAGGTGTCCATGTGTCTGTGTCTGTGTGTCCTTGTGTGTGTGCACGCCCGTGCTATGAGCACCAGAGTGTTTCACTTGCCTAATTTCCCCCGTGTGTCCCCAGGCACTGGTGGGATTGGCTTGGGGAGGATGAGAGGATCTCAGCTGACATGTGACCAGCCCCTGCTCCAGGCAAACATGGGCCACAATTATGTGAAGAGAAAGGACCTGGATTTGGTCTTTCCAAATGGCTTCCAGAGAGAAGACCCCTTGGGCTGGGAGCGGGGATGGTTTTTACAGCCAGGTCATTTCCCTCCTTATAGCAGGAGGGGGAGCAGGGGAAGGTCCTGAGAGTTTGAAAAGCCATAGTTCAGGGCCTAGAATACATTTTCCCATGGAAACAATGTCATAAACAGTGGTTATGCCCCGAGGACAGCTCATGTAACCCACGTACCCCACAGCTGCCTTTCCCTCCCACCTATGCCCCAACGTGAGGATGACTGCAGAGGGCCCTGATCCAGGGAACCCTTACACCCATCCAGCTCTCTGTGGGGCTCCATGAAGGGCCTATATGTGCCTGTCATATGCCACCATGTGCCAGGCACTGTGCCGAGTGTGGGTCCCCACCCTTCAGAGGTTCACTCCAAAGGAGAAGGCACAGGGACAGCGAGGAGGTAGCTCTTGGGGGCTGGGGCTCTAGCAGATGGACAGCCCAGGAAGGGTCTCCTGTAGAAACACACTCCTAGCTCCATCTGTGGACGCCAGGACAGCAGTAGAGGAGTCGGGGCTGCCTCCGAATTGGCAGGGATGGGGACCAAAGCAGAAGGGGAATGCCGCCATTGGCCGGAGGCCAGGGGAGCGAGAGGGCCTGGGTTTGGGGGAGGGGTCAGTGTTCCCGGCCCCAGCAACCTGTCAGCCACGTTTGCCTGAGGGGGCAGGGCACTCACCAGGGCCGGTCACGACCAGGTATTTGATCAAGGGAGAAGGGAAGAGGTCAGGGCTCTTGGGACAAGACATGGGACCCTCATCCTTGTTCTCCCTCTCTGAGATATCACGCTGAAAGCTCTTAGTAAGCCAGAAGGCATGGCAGAAATATGGCTGCTCACACACACACACACACACACACACACACACACACACACACACACACACACACACACACACCAGAGAGATCTCCCCAGCCCCCCAACAGGCCCCCTGGACTTACGGCATCTGTAAGAGGCGGGAGACGGTGGGCATGCCATTCTTACAGGCTTCCTGAGACAGCAGGGTTTCTAGCACGGCCACTGGAAACCAAGAGACACACCATTCAGTTACACAGAATGCACTGGCAAAGCCACCGCCACCATCTGATGAGTCTCTGCTGGCTGATCAATACTGTGTCAAAACTTCACGCACACACAGATGGTGCCAACTTGGGGAGAGAAACTTTGGCAGCCCTCAGCATCGGCACTGGGGGAGGTAAAACAGAGCGTCTGGAGACCACACGCTGAGACGAGGCAACGGTTTAATGTCAGAAATAAGTTTCCAAAGTGTAAGAGGGGAGAGGAATCCAAGACTCCATTCACAAAAACCATGCATTCCTTTCAAAGCAGAAGTCAATATGATCCTGTTGTGAGCTCTAAACGCATCTGAGAAGCCTGGCTGCCTCACCGCCACATGATGCCCAAGGAGGCCTAAGGTGAGACCAATGGCCAGCTTAGGATCCAAAGGTCTTTGTAAGCCTCAGGTATTGGAAATGGAGATAACCATCAGGACCATGACCACTCACTCTAAGGCTCACAAAGTACTTGTCCTTCTCGTCTGATCTGGCAATAGATATGAGAGGTGAGCATTCCAGGCACAGGTGTCGTCCCCATTCCCAGAATGCACTCACCCCCCCCCCCAATCCCTGATGTCCTTCAAAGGTCAGCTCAAGCTGTTGTTCTTGCCTCCCCTCCCAAGATGTCTTATTTCAGCTTTGTTGGTGATGGAAGGGAAAGCTAGGAAGAGATGGATGACAGAAAGAGACCAAAAGGCAAGAAGATTAAGACAGAGGCAGACACAAATGCACAGGAAGATAGACAGATGCAGTTAGATGATGGATGGATGGGTAGGTAGATAGAGAGATATATATATATATATAGAGAGAGAGAGGGATAGATAGATAGATAGATAGATAGATAGATAGATAGATAGATAGATAGATACATGGATGGATAGATAGATAGATAGATAGATAGATAGATAGATAGATAGATAGATAGATAGATAGATAGATGGATGGATGGATGGATGGATAGATAGATAGATAGATAGATAGATAGATAGATAGATAGATAGATAGATAGATACATGGATGGATAGATAGATAGATAGATAGATAGATAGATAGATAGATAGATAGATAGATAGATAGATAGATAGATGATGGATGGATGGATGTCTCCCCTTACTCATCAAGGGCAGGGACTGCTTCGTTTCTGTCTAGGCAACCCCAGTGCCTAGCACAGCGGGCCACATTATAGGTGCCTAATAAATGCTGGCTGGTTGGTTGAGTAACCCCATTTTACTATGAGGAAGTTGAGGATTAGACAGGGATAGTGACTGGCCCAGTGTTACCGGGATGGTACGCAGCAGAGCCAGCATCTGAAGCCAGGTCATGTCTCCAGATGCAGGGCCTCTCTCATCTCCTATACTGCCCATCTGAATGGGGCCATCTGAGATCCGCTTTGGCTCAGATGCCATCACCCGTGCCCAGGCATGACCCCGGGATCGCAGCAACTTTCTCCCACAACTCTAGCACTATTTCAGACTGTGGTGCAAACACTTTAGCAGGTGTGCAGAGTCTGGATTTTCCCCTGGCCATTTCAGGGGATACCTAAATTCAAGGCAGCTGAAAGGCTGTAAATGTTTCAGGTGTCTCAGTTGAAGAGCAAGATCGCCCCAACTGGGCTCTCTGTTTGGACAGTGAGAAGGAAGTATGTGGGCATGTAAACCACAGGTGAAGCCGGAAAGACAAGTCTGAGAGCATACTGACCCACAGCCTCGGATGGCGCAGGTGGGAACGTGTCCACTGGGACCGAGTCTGGAGGCCGACCGTAGGTCATTTCATAAAGTAAGTGTCCGAAGCAATGGACGTCCACACTTTCTAACGTCTGTGGGAAAATAGAACAGAACACGGCCATTCGTGGCAGGAGAAATGCAAGGTTCAATCTCCAAGCTTCCCTTGGCCTCCATACTCAGGCTTCACCAACCGTTCTGTATAACAAATGAATCACACCAACAGGCGGGTGACAAATGCCAGGAAGGCACCAAGTCAGATTAGGGCTCACTCTGCGTGGTCTGTGTCTCCCCAGCATCCCTCACCTGCCACCCTAACCAGCAGAGATGCCGCTTGGCTCCCAGAGGACAAGCAGCTGTCGTGAGCCCCGGAGCAGACCCCTGCGAGCTCCCCTTGAGCCACGAGGAAAGGGAAGTGCCCAAAGGCAGGCCTCGGTCTCCTGCCTGAGTCCTCAGGGCTCTTCCCACAGCACCAAACTGCTTTAGCTCTCTCAGGTGAGCCTGTCCTGGCCAAAACATTTCACGTTCCCCAAATGTCTCCCCCGCAATCCCGTGTCCTGCCGTGGTGACGAGAACACATCTCTCTCTTGGGACAGCTAAGTGGTGCAGTGGATAGAGCACTGGCCCTGAATTCACGAGGACCAGAGTTCAAATTCGGTCTCAGACACTTAACACTTACTAGCTGTGTGACCCTGGGCAAGTCACTTAACCCCAATTGCCTCACTTAAAAAAAAAAAAAAGAAAGAAAGAAAGAAAGAGAGAACACATCTCTCTCCTCTGAAACACTCCTCCCCTGCTAGCACCGTGGGCCACTTACGTTAATTTTCCTAAATTGTGAGAAGTAGGACCGGTAGAAGGAAGGGAGCCCCAACAAGGAGTTCTCGAGGTCCAGCAGTTGGCAGGTGTCTCCCTCCAGCATCACATTGGAAGCATGCAGATGTCCGTAAGGAAACCCCTTCTCGTGGAGGAATCTTACTGCCTAAATAAGGCAAGACACAAAGTGGGATCACACATCACCTTGCCTGCACAAAGCCGTTTGATCTCGCAAAGCTGTTAAAATGAGGGTTACATGCATTGATTTTTTTTTGGGGGGGGCAGGGCAATAAGGGTTAAGTGACTTGCCCAGGGTCACACAGCTACTAAGTGTCAAGTGTCTGAGGCCAGATTTGAACTCAGGTCCTCCTGAATCCAGGGCCGGTGCTTTATCACTGCACCACCTAGCTGCCTCTGGTTACATGCATTTATAATCTGTTCCTCCCTTGCCTCTCTCCCTGCACACAGATATAAAACTGTCAAATGTTTTTGACTTTTATAAAAAATCCTTCCAGGCCACAGCATGCCAGTGCTGGAAGGGCCCCACAGAGACCACCTAAGCCAATGGTGTCAAATTCAGGTGGAAACAGGGTCCGCTAGGCCCTGCATAAAGATCCCTGCAGGCCAAACACTGTCTTAGAAAGCCGCATTTCCACATTACCCGTGTTCTACTGTGTTCTTAGTGACCTTGTTAAATGTTTCCCAATTCGATTTTAGTCTGATTCGGTGCTCTGGGCTGTCATGCGTTTGACATCTCTGGTCTAAGTCATGTCTGACAGAGAATGCCTTCTGCAACATCCCCCCAAAGTGGCAGCGGACCAGTCTGGGAAGCAAAACCTCTAGTGAGGGGGAACCTACTGTTTTCCAAGGCAGCTCAGCCCATTTTAGAATAGCTCTAAGGATCAGCAGGCTTCTCTGTACTTCAGGTCAAAGACTAACTCTATGCCCCCATCCCCACTGTTCCAGGCCCGCCTTCACAAGGCAAGTTCTCGTCTCTCTGCCCTGGAACAATTCTTCAGACACTTGAACGTGACTCTAAGATATTCCTTCTTGTCCTTCTCATCCTCAGTCCTTCCGCTGCCCCTGGGAAGGGATGGTCTTACAGACTCTTGCCATCCTGGACACCTTCTGATTTGTCAGACGTTAATAAAGACTTGTTTGAAAAATAAAATAAAGATTTGTTTGAAGTCGACCTAATTTTTGTTGTTGTTGTTGTTACAAGGGAAGGCTTATTGAGGGAGAGGAAAAATAATTATAATGAAAATAACTGTAATGTAAAATAAGAGACGTCAATAAAACTTAAAAAAGATGTAAAAAGTCAACACATTTTGAAACAAAAATCAAACAGCACCTGGGAAGGCAATACCAGCACCATCTCTGTCGATTCCCTTGAAGAGAAATGACAATGAATTCTCCCATGAAGTAAAGAGCTAAGTTCTCTAAAGAACTGGGATAAAGAGGCGTCTTTATGGGAGTAGTAGACTCCAGTGTAGACGTGAGGTATCATCTGCCGTTCTCTGCGGTCTCTTTTGTGTCCTCTATGTTCGAAACAAGTTAAGAATCTCAATATTCTCCAAAAGAATCTAAGATGGGCGAGGAGGAAGATGGTCTTCTGACCAGTTTGCACATATGAAGAGCCACATTCCAAGACCAAGACAGCCCGTACCGAGCTCCAAATTCATGGGAAAATCCAACCACTTTGTGTTCATCTATTTGGAAAAGTCCATACAGAGTAGCGGCCAAGCCCGGCGGCCAAGCCTGCCTAGGCCTTGGAGGCCCCTAAGATGAACCGATAAGTCCTGGGTGGGTGAGAAGAAGCCATTTCATGCTTTTTGCAACTTCTTCACACTAATGTAGAAGAGCCTCCAGATGATGGGAAATGAAGACAAAAAGGAAGAAATCATGGCCATAAATATGCCCGAGTACTGCATCTCCTGAAAGTCAGGTACCATAATCGGTGTCTACCACTTGTCAGCAATGACACAATTAAGCAAGTTAAGAAAATTTTAAATTAATTGCTGCCTTTGTTTCAGACATCTGCTTTTGTGACTTGCCCAAAGTCATACGGTTATGAAGTAGCAGAGATGCAATGTGGACTCTAGGCCTTCCGAGTCACCTCCCAGGATTCTTCCCATTTTAGCTTAAACTAACTCGTTCTGCCCCTACCTGGACACTTCTGTACAGGATGGTGTGCCCCTCACGAGAGCAAAGGGAGTATGGGGGCGGAGAACACATAAATTCCACTATGTTTTAAGTGAAAATTAGATACTCCTCACCTCTAATATCTGTCGTCCAAATGTTTTTATTTGCTGGAGCTCAAGGCCCTGAATTTTCTTGGGGTGGCAGTATTTCTTCAGGAACGGGTCTTTTGGTTTTGCCTTTGAAAAAGACCAAACAAGAGATACCACCTTACCCGGCTGAACTGGCAAGAAGCCAACAAAGGATCAAGGTCAACATCAGAAGGAAACAGGGAGAACAGGTGCTTTTTTGTTGTTGTTTTTTAGTGAGGCAATTGGGGTTAAGTGACTTGCCCAGGGTCACACAGCTAGTAAGTGTTAAGTGTCTGAGGCTGGATTTGAACTCAGGTACTCCTGATTTCAGGGCCGGTGCTCTATCCACTGCACCACCTAGCTGCCCCTAGAACAGGTGCTTTTTACATAATCGACAGAAAGCGGGAACTTCTGGAGAGCAGAGAGCACTAGAGAATGCCACAGACTCCTGGGAGACCCTGAGCAGCAGCCCTGTGCTCGACCTGTCAAGGGAAGGAAATGAGTCTGCACCGGCCTGAACACAACCCTTTCTTTGCAGTGTTTGTCAAAGCCGGGAGCCACCTCTCTGTCCGGCGGGTGGAGGGCCGCTCAGCAAATCGTGTCTACTGGTGGCATGTGATGGGCCGGTGCTATCAGCGGCATGTGGGAAGACTACAAGGCCATATTTGGACTCTGGGAATATGAGGAGTGATGAAAACCAGACTGCTCACCCACACACGGGCTGGCAACTCTTCAGTGGGTGCCAGGCAACCTATTTTTTTTTTTTGGATTGTTTGGTTATTAGGTTTTATTTTGCTTAAATGTGGGGCACTGTATTAATTTTCCTCCTCTTCACTAATTAAAATAAGCCCGGCTCCAACAAGAGGGGTTGGGCTGAAGAGTTCCCCCCCATATTTGGCTCCACTATTGGTTAACTCGGGTCTATTGTAAACGTTGTATTTGTCATTACCAAGAGTCAATTGTCAAAAGCATCAGGAATTCAGTCCTGAGACCAGGCTGGAGAACAGAGGAAAGAGCAGCTCTTGGCCATTTATTTGGCTTCTGGAATCAGAACCTCATGATGTAACGAGGAGAAAGAGGCATGTTTTTATTTCATTCTCAAGTTCATCCGAGGAGGGTGACATGCCCCCCCACCCCCCCCACTCACACACACACACACACACACACACACACACACACACACACACTCGAGCTCGCGCTCGGCTATAGGCTTGGGCTGGTGCCTTACCACCTACAGAACATGCATCTCATCTGCCAGGTGACAATTTGTCATGTCATGAAACATGGCACTTCTGTGTCTGCGGGGGGTGGGGGGGAAGGAAGAGCAGCAGAGAGCAGAGGGCCAAAGAGGGAAGGAAATATTCTTGAAACAACTGTCATTTTTCTATGCTGAAATCCAAAGAGGTCTGGGTCCTCCACCATCCAACTGCCAGTCCAAAGGCCCTGCCTCTAAAGTGAAGGTCAGTTGGACAAATCAGACACTCAACAACTCTCGTTAATTAGTTGTGAACTTGGACTTTAAGTAACAGCAGTAACAAATCTCTCTTGGAGGCTGCTTTAAAGTTTACAAAACGTTCTACCTCTATCATCTCATGGGATCCTCGAGAGAACCTTGCAGAGCAAGAATGATATCCCCACTTTGCAGATGAGAAGACTGAGTCCCAGAGAGGCTGCCCCGCAATAGCGTGACCTCAGTAATGCCATTTGTCATTTCCTGCCAAGCCCCCACCCGGGGTTGTCCAAATACCTTGTAGATGAGGTCCTTCAGCGTTCCTTTCTCATTAAAGGCCCTAATGACCAAGGCGGAGGATTCACTGGCTGTGGCGAAGGTGACTCGGTAGATGTGTGGGTGCTGCCAAGACAAAGAGCACACGTGAGCTGTGTTTGGGTAGTTGCCAGTCCAGCCCAACGCCCCGCATCTGCCTTCCTCATCTCCATCAAATTCCGCCGTCGTTGTCGGTGACACTTTTCAAGAATACCCTCCACTCTTTGTAATCAATTTGATCACCAAGCACTCGTTGAGCACCTCCTGCATGCTGGGTTCTGAGGCGCCAGAGACAACACGCTCCCTGACCTCCAGGTGCTTCCATAACACCCCCCATTTGCCCATTGGACCACCCCGAGCCTAAGCCTTTATGACGTCCTCCCGTGGAACATCCTCTCCCTGGCAGCTTGTTTGTGCAGAAAAAAAGGAACTGATTCCCTTCAACAAGCACTTAGTAAGCACCTACTCTATGCCAGGCTGGGGAGAATGCCCATGAAGCACGTGGCAGAGCCAGATGTCTAAGGGAAAGTGCTTCCCTCTGTAGATAAGAGTGACCAAGCCACCTGGGGAGGGTAATGCAGCAAGGGCTGCACCAGGTACCCGCTCCCCCATGAACAATTCAGGAGAACCCGGAGCAGCCTGGGGAGCCAAGTCTTCCCTCTGCTCCTCCATGCCATCCCCCAGCCTCAGAGGAAGCAGAGCAGGGCCTGCTCCTGCTCCCAATGGGTTGGTGACCCCCGCCTCTGCTCGGGCCAACCAGGCAGGGTCACAGACAAGGCTTGGCTGCTCCATAGAGCAGACTCCCTTGGGCAGGTGGGCAGGCCCTCCCAAAGGCTTCATGCCCTTCCTCTTGGAGGTGCCACAGGGGACAACTTGCACCATGCCAGGCCAGGGAGAGAGGGCACTAAGGAAGCAGGTCCCCAGAGAATGAGCTACAAAGAATCCCTGGGAGACCCAGAACCCCAGTGTGGTTAGAAGGAAACAGCCCCGTCTAAGGACGAAAGGAGAATTCAGGGCTAGGGAATGGATGGAACAGCTTAAAGGAGGGGAAGGGGGTATCGCTCGGGACACGACCCTAACATCTGACCGAGGAAGCAAAGACAGAGGGACCCCGTGTCTCCCCTCTGCTCCTCTCCTAGTATGAGTGCCTCCCTCCATCCTTAAAATGGCCTCCATCTGGGGGTCACACAAGCAATCACATTCACTCTCCCCACCCCCTTCACCCCAATTTAGTTTTCTGCCCGGCCCCGGCCCCTGCTAGGCAGGACCACACCAAGCTGTCTTGCTCTGCCCCCCACCCCAAGAACAGGGACAGCTTAGCAAGGCTTCAAGGCCACCTGCCCTCCCCGGTTGTGCCCCTGTGCTAGCCACCTGCTCGCTCCAGCCCTAAGCTGGCAGGAAATGTTTTTTTTCCTCTTAGGTCACCTGGCTGACAGAGGAACATTGTCAGTCAATCGATCTCACCCTTTCATGGCTGGTATTAAGAAATAAAGCTTCGCTATTTGATTTCTACCCAAAATTAGTGAACTGTGGCCCTTTGATCATGACAGGCTCAAGCAGTTTTGGGAAAAAATTGCCAGGATATAGCATAAAGTGTAAGTGTGTAAATGATGTTACTATTAGACAACTCCATCAATCTTCCCTCCCTGCAGGAGTCAATGAATCCAACCCAACAGACACCCAGGACGGGCCAAGAACGGTGTGCTTCCAGCCCGGGACACAGGGTCGAGAGCAGAATGATGCCCACCCTTAACAAGCACAGCTCCCACTGTGTCTGTGGAGGGGTAAGTACAGAAAACAGGCAGCACTTTGGAAGGGCTGGGCCTCTTATTCCAAGAGGTGAAGCAGAGGGGAAGGAGGGCATTCTGGGAGTGGGAGACGACCCATCTATAAACATGGATATGGGTGATGGAATGGGAGGGGGTATAGAAGGCATGGGGGCAGGAGGTGGAGATGGGGGGGCAGGGGGGGAAGTGAGGCTAGGCCAAGACTTTGGTTGACTTTCAAGGCCAAAGAGTCTGAAATTTAACCGAGACGCACCAGGATGCTCCCGGCACACCTGAAGCAGGTGTGACATAGGCAGGCAGTCACACAGGCAAAGCCCCTGGGCCTAATTCAACCCCTATACTAACAGGGGAAGCGGGGGAGCAGAGGCTTCGGGGTTTAGAACCACACCCACTGAAGGAATCTGGCTGCAGAGAACAGCCCTTGGGAAATAACCCATCCAAGGACAGACAATGTTCCGCTCTGCACCGCTTACTCACCCACCAACACCATTAAAAACTTGGTTTTCTGCCTCATCAAAACGGCTTCTACGCATCCAAATAGCAGGCAGGCCCCAGCAATGGAAAAGCTGACAGCGGCACTAAAGGTCACTTTATTCCCTGACTCATTTTAAAGTGAAGCCCAGGAGTCACGGGCAGGAAAGGCCAGCAGCGCTAACTGGGGGCCTGGATGAGTTCACAGGCTGACGACTCCCTTCCCCATCCCGCCCCCCCCCCCCATCTCCAGAGGTAATTGGCAACGTGTTCTCAAGTGCCTGGGTTATCAATGGCTGACTCTCGGTTCATACCAGGATCCCATGACGACCCCCACCCAAGAAACCTCTGTCCTTGCCAAGTCTATCAGAGGTGGGTCTCTCTGCTCCCTCCTAGGCTTGTCCCCATCAGGTACAAGGAAGAGATGAGGCTGGCTTTGCAATCAGGCTCTTCGGGGGCTCACCAGTGTTTGCTGAAAATGAAAAATGGGCACTGACCCTAGAGCAGGTTCCCTCCGCCTGGCGTTGGTCGATTGCTTTGGGTTTGGACCCAGAAGCCAGATCATTTGATCTTCCCTAGATTTCCAATTGAAAGGCTTCTAGCCCTCTTCTCCTAATAACCTGGAGGTTATCTGCAGGCCCTGCTGTCCAAGGGCAAAGATCCAGAGATTCCTGCCCTGCCTGCCTGGGAATTTAGTACCAGCTGCTTAGGGAGGCAGAGAGGCACTAACTACTCACCGAGCAAGAAGGAAGGAGCTTGACTATGCACTGAAAATCCTTGTCTGACAGGTACTTGTCAGGGCCGAGGTCAGCCTGGAAGGGAAGAGAACACGAAAACATCTGAGCACTTCCAGGGGCAAGGAGCAGAAGGAGGTGCCCACTGGGACCCAGCTTTTATGATCTGTCTCCCACTCGATTCACATGACCCGGAGGATGGAAAGATCGATGGCAGAGTGGCATCACTGAAAAAGCCCCCTGGGGGAACCACTTCCCCTTCCCATCACCAGGGAGTTGGCCAAAGAGAGTTACTGTGGTTACTCCTCCGAAGCCTGGTCAACAGTTAGGTAGCACTTGAAGGCACTAAGACTTCGGGCATAGCCTGGGTTATCTCATTTGATCCTCACAACAACCCTAGGAGGCAGGTGCTGTACGGCAGGTGACCGGGCCTGGGTCACAGCTAAGAAGTGCAAAAGGAAGTAGGGTACAGGGGGAAGAGCCTGTGGTTCCCACTGCCAAACCTGCCCCTTTAGACAACTGTGTGATCTTGCGCTCGGCGCTTCCACTCCTGGAGCCTCCATTTCCTCAATGGTAAAAGGAGGAAGCTGGCGAGATGACTGCTAAGGCCCCTTCCAGTTGGATCCCAATCTATAGACTTAACGTCTGGGCTCTTAAACCTCCAGGGAACAACGTGGGTCATGGGTCTGAGGCGGATTTTCAAAATTTTACTTGCAGAAAGCACATGTCGCTTTGCAAATAAGATAAGGATGATGTGAAATATTCCATAAATAAATGGACAAACAACTTCCTTTGACTTCTAGGGGCTGAAAAAGCCCGAATGAATAAACAGATGGCATCATGTCCAAAGACAAGATGGCGTCCTTGTTGAGCCTCCAAAAACCCCATCGTTCTTGAAGACCCAGAAAGAGCCATGACCGACCCCCGCGTACCCAGCTTAACACGAGGCGCTCTTTCGGCTGGTTCTTAATCTTCATTAAGAAATACCTCTTCCGTATCCTCCAACCTGGCACAAGAGCAGAGGCACCATCAACAAGGCAGTTTTTTAAAAGAGAAAGAAGCATAGACATGATCAAAACGATAACATTCTGGTATTTGGGGTATGAGTTAATGCTGATTTTATTTCCTCAATAATGACATTTCTTTAAAAGAGGAAGGTCCTTGGTTTTAGCTAGAACTACCAGGACACCCAATAAGGCAATTACAAGATCTCGTTAGCGGTTTGGGGGCTCAGTTAAGGGCACTCAAAGAACAAAGAACTCTGTCTGGAGGCTCTCTGGGAATGTGCCCTTGATGGGCAGCCCCGTCCGACTGAGGTCTGGTCTAAAGCAGAGGCTGGGAATTTGTGGTCTGGGAACTTATTTTTTAAAAAATATTTGGATAAAAAATATTGTGATATTTGAAGGTATTGATAAATTTTAATTTTAATGTAACTAGTTTCCTTTCTAATCCTATGGATTTATCTTGTGCCTTTACTTAACACCACTGTTCTGAGAACAGGCTTGACCAAGCAGCCCAAGAGGTCCAGGATACACACCAGAGTCAAGAAGCCTGGCTCTAGGGGTTCCAAGATGGTGCAGTTCTGTTACCACCTACGGGCCTCCTGCAGACCTTCCCCGCCTGGGCCTGCACCCCAGCACATGTGTGCAATCTATCACTCCATGAAAGCACACGTGGTACTCGCTCCATGGGACTTGGACAATAGAGGGATATTCTCCAAACATGAAGGACTTTCATGGCTGAATGGGACTCCCCTGGGATTGACCAAGCCCAATGGCAGCCCCCTCTTTGGTCCCGGAGGCTCTTCATTTTCTGGAACCAGATCTGTGATTTCACTGGTGCAGAGAGCCCCCTCTAAGCAGTCCCAATGGGACCTACTCTGCCGCTCATAGAGTTGCCTGGGCCAACCGGCAGCCAGGTGGCACAACGGTGGTTTGAGAGTTAGACCTGGAGTGCAGAAGACCCGAGCTCAAATCTGGCCTCAGGCACTTACTAGCTGTGTGACCCTGGGCAAGTCACTTCACCTGTGTCTGCCTCCTTTTCCACAGCTATAAAATGGGGACAATGACGGCACCTACCCCCTAGGGTTGTTGTGAGGATCGAATGAGAGAATATCTATGAAGCGCTTGATAAATGCTTGTTCCCTTCCTCCTGGGGTCCTGAGAACTTACAATGACTTGCTCAGGGTCACACAGCCTCCATGTGTCAGGGGCAGGGCTTGAACCCAGGGCTTGCTGATTCTGAGGCCAACTCTGGGGAGGCAAGCCTAAAAAACTGCCCTAATATCACCCCCCTCCCAAGTTCATTCAGAAATCCCTTTGGGAGGCCAGGAGGGAGTCCCAGTGAGGGGATGCCCTTCATCAGCACAGGCTCAGTCCTGAGGATCCGAGGCCAGAGGCTTCCAAAGCAGTGTGACCATAGCACCGGTCTGGGCAGCCTCAGATGACGCTCTTCCCGTGAGCTCCTCACCTATGTCTTTCAGCGGTTCCACCACCTCCCACTTGGGTTCAGATCGAAAGAACATGGAAGCTTGCTGCAAGGCAATTTCTGCAACGACATTGAAAGGGCCATTAGTGCAACAGGTAACAAGACGCAGACACACATTTCCACGGCCCTTACTTCCTTCAGAAGCTCATAAAGCCTTGAACGTTGAGGGCGGCTCTTTATCAGGGAGTAGAACAGCTGGGCCGATCAACGTCTCTTCACAGAAAAGGAGACGGAGGTTCAGATCTACCTGGTAACTGTCTAAGCCCCTCTTCTGACTCCTTCCACAGCACCCTGCCACCTCTCTTCTAACCGAGTGTTTCAGACCAAAGAAACTCAGCTCACCAGTGAAATTCTTACGCGCTAAGCCCTTTCCATTTAAAAAGTGATAGGGGACACTGGGTGGCGCAGTGGATAAAGCACTGGCCCTGGATTCAGGAGGACCTGGAATCCGGCCTCAGACACTTGACACTTACTAGCTGTGTGACCCTGGGCAAGTCACTTAACCCTCATTTCCCCACCCCACCCCCAAAAAGTGAAATGTACTGTATACAAAATAACAGTGATATTGTGAGATGATCTGCTGTGAATGATTCAGTTATTTTCAGCAATGTAATGATCCATGACAACTCTGAAGGACTTATGAAAAATGCAATCCATCTACAGAGAGAGAACTGATGGTACTTGAATACAGATTGAAACATAATTTTGTTAGTTCCTTTATTGGAAACAAACAAACAAAAAAAAATGGTGAGCAGGATGCTATCAGAAAAACCTGGAAAGACCTACATGAACCGATGCAGAGTAAAATGTACTGTATACAAAATAACAGTAATATTGTGAGATGATCTGCTGTAAATGACTTGGTTATTTTCAATACAATGATCCAAAATAACTCTGAAGAACTTATGAAAATTGCAATCCATCTACAGAGAAAGGTCTGACAGCATCTGAAAACAGATTGAAGCATAATTTTTTTGATAGTTCCTTAATCTGAAGTTTTGTTTTTGTCAGTTTTCTTTCACAACTGGCTAATGTGGAGATGTTTTGCATGATTACTCATACATAACTTATATTGAATTACTTGAGTTGGGGGGGGGGAGTGTGAGGGAGGGAAGAAGAGAAGTTGGAACACAAAGTTTTAAAAAATCAATGTCAAAATTTGTTTTTACATGTAATTTGGAAAAATAAAATTCTAAATAAAAAAAGAGCTGAGACTCAGGGAGTGGATAAAGCACTCTGATAAGTATTTGTTAATTGTCTCAACAGGTAAGACAAGATTCATTGAAGGAAATATATGCAGAGAAAGTCGGGTGGATTATTTACAATCCATTGAATATTTATTCTTTTTTTTTTTTTTAAGGCAATGGGGGTTAAGTGACTTGCCCAGGGTCACACAGCTAGTAAGTGTCAAGTGTCTGAGGCCGGATTTGAACCCAGGTACTCCTGAATCCAGGGCCGGTGCTTTAACCACTGCGCCATCTAGCTGCCCCCTGAATATTTATTCTAATTACATAAATTGCAACGAACCACTTGGAATGTCATCAGACATGTCAGAAACCCCATAAACTTTCACAAAACAGCAAAAACCTTCCACCTACTCTAATTAATATTGGTGTGAAATGTTTCTGGTATTTTGATACTCCTATTAAATTTAAACTATCTGCTATTTTAATGCTATTTTTTATTTTATTTTTAATTCTATTTTAATTGTAAATAAATGACTTAAGTGTGAATGAGCTTTCCCAATTCAGGGAAGGATTATTCAAAGATCCCTCTGTCAAGGGACCACAGTGTGGCTGTGCACAGACCCAGGGAGTTCACTCACCTCCTAGACTACAAACAAAACCTCTTAGGCTCATTACTAATGGAGGAGGGAGGGGAATGGGAAATGATTTCTTGCCTTTGAGGGCCTGAGAAATTCAAGAAAACCCACTTTCTGTGCTGTTCGGGTATTCTACAGGACTATGCAAACAAACTGCAGCATGTTTGAGCTCCACTATAGCCTGGTGCCTTGACTGGCGGGCCTATGGGCGATATAAAATCCACAAATCTTAGTCAGGCTCTGCCATTTCCCCCTGCTGGGCTAAGCCTTGCTCTTTGTGTGATACAGGGTTGTCCTCTTTTCCTGCCTCCCCCCACTTCCCTCTTCAAAGGCAACGGAGGACAGAAGAATCACAGGCCAAGACAGAGCTCAAGAAAAACCCAGCAATCTCCCCTTTCCTCCCTCTGCCCTCCCCAAAGCCAAAGTATCTTTGGGCGAGGGACAAGTGGGTAATAGGAGCTGAAGAAAAAAGGCAGATGGCTTCAGTGGAATTTATGAAGGTCAGAAAAAACACTGTCCCCACCTCTGCCCTAGGGCAGCATCGGGTCTGACTGGAGGCCCAGCCCCATGGCCACTCCAGTGGTGGCCTTCCTCATCAATGGTCACAAGCCTTCACTAGTGTCACCCGTGTCTCGTGTCTCGATCTCCCTCGAGGGAAGGGACCACACCAACTCCCAGAAACACGCAGTAGACAGACTATTCCCCAGCCTGGGTGCTCTCAACAAATGCTGCTGCCTGGCTGCCTTCAGAGCTGATCCCAAGCCAGGAAACGCAGAGCAAGGCAGTAAATTCCATCCTGTGTCCCCCTACTGAGCTTAGGCATTCCATCTCCAAAGATGTTGGCTCCCCCAGTGGGCAAAAGTCTTTGAAAGCTAACATGTAAGCGAGCACGCCAGGGTGATTTAAAAGCAGAATGGCCTGCACAAAGCTTCCTGCCACAGGTCAGCTTAAGGCAGGCCTCAGAATTAATCTACAGAATGTTATCGCTTCTGCAAATCAAACTTGGGCCTTTAGCCACTCCCAAATTCCTGCAGGAGTTTATTCGCATGTGACAGACACACAGCTCATCTGATCCACCCCAACCCTCAGCTTGCCTCCAGGATTGGGAGTTCTGAGGGGTCAGGGAGGATGTTAGAAATATCTTAGCCCATGAAACCCAAGACACAGTGAGGCCTGAAAGAAAGGTCCAAAGTGACTAAAATATTTAGAGCAACCCTTTTTGTAGGAGCAAAGCACTTGGGGGGGGGGAGGGAGGGGGGAAGGGAAGATGCCCACTGACTGGAGAATGGCTAACCAAATTAGTACGGGAACGCATCAGAATATTGCTGTGCTACAGGAAATGACATCTACGATGAGATAAGCTTGCAAAGACTTACATGAGCTGATGCAAAGCAAACCAGGAGAAAAATACACACAAGGACCCCAGTAATGTGACCAAAGAGAACAAGAAGACAGTAGAAAGTGAATGAGATGAGATGACAATGTTCCAGCTTGGCCCCAAGGGCAGGCGAGGTAGAAGAAGGTACCTCTCCTAGCTTCTCTGTGGTGCTGGGAATTCTGGGTTTAGAATGCTGCCAGCCAGGGTCCAGGTCAGATTTTTCTATGTCTTGCTTCGTTTTACTGAAGTTTTTGCTTCTTTGTTAGGACGGAAGGATCTCTGGGGCAGCAAAGGGAAGGGGTGCGTTGGGAAATGCTGATAATTTAAAATGAAGAGAGCAATAAAGGCTCATTTAAAAACAAATAAAAAATCATAGGGATGGGGCAGCTGGGTGGCACAGTGGATAAAGCACCAGCCCTGGATTCAGGAGGACCTGAGTTCAAATCTGGCCTCAGACACTTGACACTTACTAGCTGTGTGACCCTGGGCAAGTCACTTAAGCCTCATTGCCCTGCAAAAAACAAAAACAAAGGCAAAAACTCATAGGAATGAAACGGGAGTCTGGCTGAGCAGCTGTAGGAAAAGCCCCCAAATGGAAACCTGCCCACATGGTCTCTGTGGCATTGCTGGATGAGCCAGGTTAGGGTGCCATTTAGCAAGTCCACTCACTTGAGCAGCATGAGCTGCTCCCCACACCTCTCAGTCCCAGAGGTCTGCCGACTGCCGCCCACAGGACTAGAGAAGTGTGAGATTAAAATTGGATATTAGATCATAAATCTCCCCTACTTAACTTTTCCCTTAATTTATCTCCCAGACTAGTAAATGGAAGAAGCTTCTGGTTTTCTAGATAGAGCCTTTATTGTATATAGTCACAAGGTGATGTTGATTAGAAGGATAGGAAAATAGAAATACAATACAAATCGTCTTAAGTCTAGGCTTAGTCTATATTCCTTATAAAAACTCACCAAACCGAAAAGGCCACCTTTGGAGAGAGGGAGACCATCTGTGCCGCGCCGTCAGGAGTCCCGCCTTATCCTAACCAACTGTTAAAAACTTTCATATTTTACCACATTTCCCCCCTTTGCTTCCTCAAGAAACGGAATGTTTCCTTGATGGAACACTGTGGAAGGAAATGCTTGTTAAATTTTAAGGTATTTAAGCTGCTAGAGATTTTATTTGCAGAGTATAAAGTTTGGTACAGAGAAATGATTTCACAAAATCACAATACTTTTTGAACTGGAAAGAGCCTTAAAGATCATTTGTTCCAAACTCGAAGTCATATAGCCTAACCCCAAAATGAATCAGCATCCCCTTGTGAGATTAAAATTGGATATTAGATCATAAATCTCCCCTACTTAACTTTTCCCTTAATTTATCTCCCAGACTAGTAAATGGAAGAAGCTTCTGGTTTTCTAGATAGAGCCTTTATTGTATATAGTCACAAGGTGATGTTGATTAGAAGGATAGGAAAATAGAAATACAATACAAATCGTCTTAAGTCTAGGCTTAGTCTATATTCCTTACAAAAACTCACCAAACCGAAAAGGCCACCTTTGGAGAGAGGGAGACCGTCTGTGCCGCGCCGTCAGGAGTCCCGCCTTATCCTAACCAACTGTTAAAAACTTTCATATTTTACCACAGAAGAGAATGTGGGACGTGGGAATCAGGAAGACCTGGGCTCAAATCTGTCCTCAGACACTTGCTAGCTGTGTGACCCTGGGCAAGTCACTTGAGCTCTGCTTGCCTGAGTTTCCTCAACTGTAAAATGGGGATCATTATAGCACCTCCAGCTGTTGTGAGGATCAGATGAGACGGTAACTGTAAAGCACTTAGCACGGTGCCAGGCAACAGATAACGTATGGATGCATTCTGCAAACTTTAAAGGACTATCAGGGGTCCTTTTGGGCGGGGCAGCCTTCAGAGCCTCAGCGGCTGGGCTCAAAGCCCGAAACGAGGCATGACCATGCTATTAACACCAAGCATCCTGGAAAGGAGCAGGTGCCGAGGTGTGTGTGCGCGACTGGATCCAAGAGGGAGGGAGGGCTACCGAAGCCCTTCTCAGGGGTGGCGAGGGAGGGCCAGGCCTCCAAGGATGGGGGCAGGGGACAAGGGAGGTGGAGGAGATTAGAAGACCATTTGCCGGGCTGGGTGCCGAGACAGTCAGTGGCTTATGAGGTGAGGCCGGTTACCACAGACGTGTCTGTCTCCCTCCTCTCCACCTGCAGGGGTGAGCCAGAGGCAGAGAGCAAACTCCCAGGGCTGACATTTCCTCCCAGAGGACTCAATTAACATCTCTCCAATGGAGGAAAAGACCTTACTCTGTGGCGGCCGAATCTCACAAAGACACTGTCCAAATGGTGGCTTCCAGCCACTTAAAGAGCTCGGCAGAGGTTTCCAAAGGCCCTCATTATCCCCTCCTCACAGGGCCCTGTGTCCCTGACTCTCTGCGCTGGAAAGGAAGACAGAGAAGATTTGCAGCAATAACCGAGTGGGGGGTATATGTGTATGTGGGTGGGGGTAACGTGGGTGTATATGTGGGTGCATGTGCATATGTGTGTATATGTATGGAAGGTAATTTGTGGGGGAGAGGCTTAATATGGGGGTGCGTGTGGGGGAATGTGTATGCACATGTATGTGTGTGTGGGTGTGTGGGTTTATGTGTGTGTGTGCATGTGCGTGTACATGTGCGTGTGTGTGTGTGTGTGTGTGTGTGTGTGTGTAAGATGCTGAAAGGAACAAGAAAGGATATTCAAGTCCTCCAGTCTCGACTATAATAAACTGCAGAAGGCCTCCTTCTGTACTATAGGGCCGCCATTTCTGCCTTGGCCTCAGGTCAGAGTGACCCGGAGAAGTGCCTTCCTCACGTCAGAGGGGATGCAGATGATGGAAGAGCTGAGTGTTTCCTCTATGGGTCAGACAGATCCTGAGAAGGTACTTTGGAGACCCCCGGATGCGGCTGCAGCTCTGCAGGCTGTCTCTTCTGCTGCATTAAGTGGGGGAAGGGGACAAACCCTTACCAAGCACTTGCTCGGTACAAAGAGCATCTCTGATCCTCACAGCCACCTTGGGAGAAAGGTGCTATTATTACCACCATTTTACAGCTGAAGAAACCAAGGCAGATCGAGGTGACATGACTGCCTGAGGCCAGATTTGAACTCAGGTCTCACACGCAGAGCCCCATCCACTGAGCCACCCAGCTGCTTACAAAGAGAAAACCAACAAAACTGCAGCTTTCATAGCTCTTGGCCAACACGGCTTCCATATTGGCTTCGTACGTCCACTCCCTGTCATTTCCCAAATGTGATTTTGTTTGACCCTGATATGACCCTTCAAACTGACAGGCAGATTCTCAGCCCTGAGGAGGACGCAAGAATGCCATGTGGTTTTCCCTGGACCACCAGTGATCCAGAGATGGGCTATCTGACATCTGTACCTCAATTTCCCCTTCTGTGAAACAGGAACAAAGCCTCCGGAGTCTGTCATAAGAGAATATTACTTGAGGATTCCATCACTCACTAAGCTAAAGATTCAGACCCTCACAATCAGTCCTCAGGACAGAGCTGAAATAAGCAGATCAATCAGTCTTGTTTTCTAGTTCCAGGTGAATTCGATAACCATTTCCCAAGCACTCATTATGCACAAGGCAGAGGGATCAGAGACACCAAAGGGGAAACACACAGTCTCTGCTCTCAGAGAGCCTTGGGTCCAATGGAGGAAGGAGACATGGGCAACAGAAGAAGCTCCAGGGAGCTGTCCGATCTGGCTGGAATGGAATACAGAGTCCAAGAAAGGGGCCAGTGCCAAATTGAGTTGGAAGGCCTACCTGTGGGGGGCCTTAACGGCCAGGCTAAGAACTGGGAGCCACAGAAGGGATCTGAGGAGAGTGGGACGATGTTGGCAAACCATCGAAGGAGTGATTTGATTAGGAGGAGGATAGATGAATGACAGCCCAGGGAAGAAACAGTAGACTCCTGAACCAAGGCAGTGGCAGCAGATGGGAAGGAGGGCAGAGACACAAGCCAGGCCAGATAAGCTGAATGACAGACTAGCTTATTAACAAAACCACACGAGCCATTCTTGGCCCTTGCTGCTGCGATCCTGGGTCGTCGTTTTTTAGACAAACAGGCCACGGCTAAGCATTATTTATGAGTTCATCTACAACACTTTCTGGTATTTTATCACGGTGATCACTTCAGGGGTACAAAATATATGAAATTTTAATGACTTGCTTGTTGACATCTGGTGCCGTGATGTTGTTACTCTACATTATCCCTTTGTACCCATCTGAAAAGCCTTTTCAAGCTCAAATGTTTAACCAGGGAAGAAAAGAAAAAAGACAGCTCCCCTTAGGCTGGTGTTTGGCATGGAACAATTTCAGGGAGGAGATGAGCAGGGGTCAGAATGGAGAAAATTAGATGGTACCCTGGTTCCTTTTAAACAGGCACATGAGCAATACCCATATTTGAAAATGTAAGTCTACAAGGCCATTGCAAAGCTAAACATCAATGGTTTGAATTATCTGCCATCTTGAATTATTCACAGTTCTGTTATTGGATATAACAGAGTCACGATACAGGCAACAAACGTGATTAGACCATTTAAGAAAGCTTCATCTTCCATTTTGTGTCCTACTCTATAAGAATGACCCTGAGATCTCAAATGATCTCTCATCAGAACAATGGATTCTGGGGACCCCACCAATGCATGAAGCCAACTATGCCAAGGCACAGTCTGATCTGAATCAAAGGGAGGAACGTACACCCCCAATATTCAATCAGCAGATCGTTATGAGGACTGATGTCAGCAACGATGCTCCAGAGTCTACACCCAGCAGAGGAAGCGAGAGCATTTACAGAAATCAATTTCCCCTTTGTGTATCTGTAGTGCAGTGTTGGAAGGAAATAAATCCTACTCTCCTAAGTGCTCACCACCCCCCATCCAAAAATCAAGGAGACTTAAATGAAACAAACATTGAATAATTTACAAGTCCCATGTTCTTTCTCACTTGGACTTTAGAGCAGAGCATCTCCTCCCTTTTGTATCTGTAATTGTCGCTTAAAAATGACGCTGGTGTGGGAAAATTGGAACACTAGAGCAATTTGGAATTATGCCCAAAGGGCGATAAAGCTGTGCATATCCTTTGACCCAGCAATACCACTTTTGGGTCTTTTTCCCAAAGAGATCATGGAAGGGGGAAAGGGACCCACATATACAAAAATATTTATAGCTGCTCTTTACATGGTGGCAAAGAATTGGAAGTTGAGGGGGTGCCCATCAATTGGGGAATGGCTGGACAAGTTGTGGTATATGAATACAATGGAATACTATTGTGCTGTAAGAAATGATGAGCAGGAGGAGTTCAGAGAAACCTGGAGGGTCTTGCGTGGGCTGATGATGAGTGAGATGAGCAGAACTAGAAGAACATTGTACACAGTAACATCAACAATGAGTGCTGATCTACTGTGATGGACTATATTCTTCCCACCAATGCAATGGTACAGAAGGGTTCCAGGGAACTCGTGATGGAAGAGGATCTCCAAATCCAGGAAAAAAAAAAAAAGAACTGCGGAGTATAGATGCTAAATGAACCATACTATTTCTTTTGTTTTTGATGCTGTTTTTTTTTCCTATTTTGAGGTTTTCCATCATTGCTCTGATTGTTTTTCTCTTATAACATGACTAATGCAGAAATAGGATTAATGTTATTATGTGTGTGTGTATATATATATATATATATATATATATATATATACACATACATATAACCTATATCAGATTACCTGCTGTCTAGGGGAGGGGGGAGGGAGGGAGAAAAATCTGAAATTGTAAAGCTTGTATAAACAAAGGTTGAGAACTATCTTTACATGTAACGGAAAAAAAATAAAATACTTTATTAAAAATAAATAAATAAATGAATGAATGAATAAATGAATAAATAAATATGACGCTTGGCTTTTCTTACCGGTGTAATTGGCAGAATAGTTGTTGGGGTCCAAAAACTTCTTCACCAGTTCACAATTGGAGAGGATGTGATTTGTGGTGATTACATTGAGATAATTCTGGAGACCTTTCTGTCTTTCAGCTATGAACTCCCGATCCATGTTGCCGATCAATTTTTTGGGAGGAAGAGGTAGGCTTAGACCTGAAATCTTGGGGGGAAAAAGAAACAAAAAAATATTATATCCTCAAACTTCCCCACCGACAAGTAACTGAATGTGGTGCCTCATCAATTTGATATGTTGTAGTGCCAGCCCCCGCTTTCCATAGATGAGGAACTGAGGCCCAGAGAGTGGAAATGACCAGTCCTGGGCAAATCTTGGGGTGTCCCTGAGGCACACTGAGATCTATTCTCTGGAAATCTTCATGTCTAATATTAGGATCAGGGAGGTTGTACAACCTTTTATTTCCTATTCAGATAACAGATATAAAGTGCTTTGCAAACCTTTGAAGTTCTATATCCATATACACTAGCTATTATTATTATTGATATTAGAATTATATGGCATATATCATATATAGTCTGTTATAATATATTAAGTATAATCTATTGTTTGATATTATTATAATTATTGATAATAATAATATCCTTTGACCTATTATTGGGAATATTCCCTAAGGAGTGTATTTTTAAATTTTTAAAATTTTTTTGGTGGGGCAATGAGGGTTTAGTGACTTGCAGGGTCACACAGCCAGTGTCAAGTGTCTGAAGCCGCATTTGAACTCAGACCCTCCTGGATCCAGGGCCGGTGCTTTATCTACTGCACCACCTAGCTGCCCCCAGGAGTATATTTTTAAAAGTAGAGCTATCTAATTCAAAGATACATGTGACAATATTCTATAATTGCAAAAAAAAAAAAAATTAAATCCCAAGATCCAGAATACAATAAAGCTATCTAACATTACAAACGACTGAATAGGACAGCTAGGTGGTACAGTGGATAGAGCAGCGGCCCTGAAGTCAGGAGGACCTGAGTTCAAATCCAGCCTCAGACACTTAACACTTACTAGCTGTGTGACCCTGGGCAAGTCACTTAACTCCAATTGCCTAGCTAAAAAAAAAAAAACAAGAAGAAGAAGAAGAAGGTGGGGAGTTGGCTCCACAATCATGACCCATCACTGCATCACAGAGGCCCTAAGTCTTTCTGAGTCAGCTGTTTTCACAAAGCTGCTGTTATTGTATTAATGGTTCTCCTGCTTCTGCTCACCTCACTCTGTATCAGTTCATACAAGTCTTCCCAGGTGGTTTTTTTAAGGGAACAAAAAGAAAATAATGTGCAGAAAGGGAGACAAATGTAGCAATGTACTGACTACCACACCAAGCTTTATGTGGAGGGAGAGAGAGAGAGAGGACTTATGAGAGATGAAGCAATACTCAGAGAAACTATCCACCAGGCTATTATTGGCTATCAAAATCTCAGATGAATGGGCAAAGAAAATGGGACCAGAAAGGAGGGGGCGGTAAATGAAGACGGTTGGTTTTTGCATGGTAAAGGAAAGTCTTTTAAGTTTAGTTACTTGAAACTATAAGCTTAATTGGTTTTATCACTGCATCCATTTCATAATACACTGTTTTACTTATCTGAAAAAAAGAAAGGTCCCTAAAAGGAAATTCAACAGCTCCCTGCCTCCCCCCAGGATTCTGTGTCTCTAATCTTTACAAGGGTTTTTTTAAGCCTATAAAACAATGAGTCAGAAAAGCAATTCAGTGAGGAAAGTCACAATTCCCTATGGGCCCTTGTTTCTAGGAAGATGGTTAGTCCCAAATGGTACTAGCAGAAAGAGCCAAAAGGGGGAATGTCTGAAGAGAAGGGTGTGTATCTAAGATACCAGAAGGGATGGGATACCTCCACATAGGCAAAGCAGGCTTAACTAGTTTTACTCAGAAATGTTTTTCAAACAATAAACATGCATGAAGATCTTGGCCCTGATAAAAGCCACAACTGCCAATTCCAAACCTTCTGTCTTGACAATTCAATTATTTTTAAAATGCCAGAGGAGACACTCAACAGATGTTCTGTTTTTTTCTTTCCACAGAGCAGTTTGTTGTTAAGTAGGCCCATTTTCATTTCAGATCCTTTTTGTCACACATAAAAGTGGCCTTCCCTTGAGCGAGCTATCTCACCTAGCACTCATCTCTTGTCACCCACCCTTGGACCTACTATGTGTCAGGCACTGTGTTAAGCACTGGGGATACAAATAAGAAAAAGGAAGACAGTCCCTGCCCTCAGGGATCTTACAATCCAACACACAAAAAGGATTCTGTGAAGGAGAGGGGGGCACCAAAAAGTACCCAGCATGAGGATGATGGCAGCGTTGAAACCAAGTGGAGTAGCTGGTGGCAGATGAAGCCATGGCCACACCCGTGGTCTTTCCATACTGCTGCTCACATGTTCAGGAACTCTGGATTCTCTTATCATAATCTGATGTCATTTCCCCTCTCTCTCTCTGCCTTGCTGCCCCAAACCCTCAGCCCTCCAGTTCTTTCCCAGGGCATCACCCCTACATTGGCTACACTCTCCTCCCTCCCCCATCTTGACTCCTTGGTAAACTGGTTCTTCAACTCTACACCGGGTCTCCTTTGCAGTCTCTTTGTCCCTCACTGTGTCATTGATCTTGCCCTGCCAAGCCTCAGCTTTGGGTCCCTCCCACCATCTGCGGTCCTCCCTGCATCCCTCCCACACATGTGCACAAAGCTGGAGAAAATGATGAGTATTCTGCCTGGGTCCATTACAAATTTATGTTATACAACCTCAACTGGTCCCTCGTTGGCTCGAGGAAAACCTCTTACACCTCATTAACGAATGCACTATCCCAATGTTGCACAGGCATCTCCTGTGACCCCCTCCCTCACCTCTCCACTGAGAAACCTTCTTGGTGTTTTACTGAAAAAAACAGCTCATTTGCTGAGAGCTCCCTCCCCACCACTTCTCCTCGTCTCCGATGACCAGTTGTGGCCACAATCTCTGCCTCCACCTCCATCTCGTATGAGGAAGGGGCCCTTCCTTCCAGGGCACAGCCCTCTCCATGCACAACTGATCTGGTCATCTCAAGCCAACTGCCCCCTCTATCATCCTCTTTTTTCACTTCTCATCCATTTCTCCATCCTCATCCCTGAAACCCACAAACACACCCATGTCTTCCCCATCCTCAAAAGGCCTTCACCTGATCCACCATCTCTGCTGGCAAGCCTCCATCCCACATCTCATCTCTCCTTCCCTTCTGTAGCCATCCCAATTGATTCTTTCACTCCCCTTCTTCTCACTTAACCCTATCATCTGGATTCTGACCTCATCATTCAACTGAAATGGCTCTCCCCAAAGCAGCCAGGTGGCACTGTAGTGGACAGAGCACTGGGCCTGGAGTCTGGAAGATCCATCTTCCTGAGTTCAAATCCAGCTTCAGACACTTACTAGCTGTGTGACCCTGGGCAAGTCCCTTAACCATTTGCCTCAGTTTCCTCATCTATAAAATGAGCTGGAGAAGGAAATGGCTAAACCCTTCCAGTGTCTCTGGATCCCCAAAAGGGATCACAAAGAGTCAGACATGATTCAACAAAAACAAAGTTACTAGCGATTTCTTGACTACCAAATCCAATGGCTTTTCCCAAACGTCATCCTTTCTAACCCCTCTGCAGCCTTTGATATTGTTAGTCAACTCTCTTGTCCTTGATTCTCTTCAGGTGGGATGGTAGCCAGCTAGTGGGAATGGAAGGGTCAGTAAGCTCCAATGACTTCCTATCCTCCAGGATCAATAAAAAATTCTCTGGCATTTGAACCCTGGCCCCTCCCACCTTCCCTGTCGTCTTACCCCTCCCCCCCCCTCATCTGTGCCCCCCCATTATACCACTGCACCAGCCCCCCTACCATCCCTCACACATGACACCTCGTGTCCTGAGGCCGCCCATTTTCTCTGGCCCTCCCCCATGCCTGGAATTTATTCCCTCATTGTTGCCATCTCCCAGCTTCCCTGACTTCAAGTCTCAGCTAAAACCCCCTTCCCAACCTCCCTGAATTGCCAGTGCTTTCTCCCCACTGTTTCTCTCCATTTTATCCTTTATGTGACTTATTCGTTCATCACTGTTTACATGTGGTCTCCCATGACACTGTGAGCTCCTCGAGAGCAAAGACCGCCTTTGGCCTTCTCTTGTATCCCCTGCACTCAGCACGCTGCCTAGCCTACAGCAGGAGCTTTCAAAATGCTTACTGACAAATCTGGACAGAGAAGAATTAGCTCACCGACTAGCAGGCTACCCGATCACTCTATTATTTCTGCGAATGGGGCACAGAGTGTAACATCAAGGGGGAAATGTTATTTGAAGATGCAGGTGGAGGGGAAGAGGGTCACATGAGGAGTCTGTGGGTGGTGATCATGATACAAATAAAGAAGAAAAGAAAAATAGGAGTCAATGAAACATGCACAAATGCAGCTGGGGGAGCCCTGTAAGCAGGGCAGGGGTGTTATTACTGCGTTTAATTTAATGTACATTTTCTTAAACCACAGGACCGAAGCCCACAACTCCACAATGGATCCTCTTTTTGGTTTTTATTTGTATACTGAAATGTGCATGTTTGATATGTAAGCAGATAACAGAAAAGACTCTTAAAGGTGGCAGCTGAGTTGTCAGATCTGAGATGAATGGCTGGGTGCAGGGCAGAGCCCAGGCCTTGAGGGAAGGCCCCTCCCAGAAGGCAGCATTACTGTGACTGGGGGATGCTGGAGCAGGAAGTAAGGCACTGGTCAGGCCACTGAGAAAGCCACGTGCGAAAGGACACTCCAGGTCACTGGGAGGGAACAGGCATGGCTGAGCTTGCCGTGAGTTTGTGCCTTCGCCCCCTTCTTTGCCCTGAATTCACGCTTCCCTCCTTTCCAGGCCAGTGGTGGTGAGGGTGGTGGGGTGTGAATGTGTTTCAGGGACTGTCTCACTGGCTCTGGCTTGGAGGGCTCTGAGATCCAACCACGCTAATCCTTCACGGTTCATTTCACTCTAGGGAAACGCGTGGATCTTTGTAGACACTGCATCAGGCCTTGTCTGACAGTTTACAGGAACTGCAGCATTTATTCCCTGGAGGTTACAGTGATAGGGGAGAAAGAAAAAGAAAAGGGGGGAGGGGCTAGGAGCATTTAGATAAGTGACTTCACTGATTTCACTGGAGAGTAAACTTCCTTTACCAAATGCACATCGGGGGCTATTATGTGAGATCATAGATCCAGAGCTGGTGTCATCTAACCCTCTCATTTTACAGATGAGAAAACTGAGGCGCAGAGAGGTTAAGGGTCACATAGCCAGTAAGTGCTCGAGTCAGGATTTGAACCCAAGTCTTCCTGCTTCCAAGTATAATGTCCTATCTAGCACATCACACTGCTCCTCAAGAAGAAACAGTGATATGGAAAAATTTGCATTTTGGCTTCTTTCTAAACTGTTTCTTTTTGGGGGGTTAGAATTCAGGAGGCTTGATTCTCTTTCGATCAGATCACCCTCCCAACTTCTAAAAGTTTCTCCCACCCCAGGGCAATGAGGGTTAAGTGACTTGCCCAGGGTCACACAGCTAGTAAGTGTCAAGTGTCTAAGGCTGAATTTGAACTCAGGTCCTCCTGAATCCAAGGCCGGTGCTTTATCCACTGTGTCACCTAGATGCCCCCTAAAAGCTTGACACCAACTGCAGAGTCTAAGGCTGGAGAGAAAAAAAGCCAATGCTTGCTAGCAGACTAATATATGGTGGACAAGACCACACAGTACAGCCTGCTCTGGCACTGGCACTGGAGCCGGCTGCAAAGGCCTCAGAAAAGAATGAGGCCCCTCTCTGCCTTTCTTGAGAGACTTTCTCTAACATCCGGAGCTGCTTCCCTTTTCATGTCCTCTCCAAGGGAAAGAACCAGACATGAAAGCCCCCGGGGATCCCGCTGGGACTCCCTCACAATGGGAGCAGTAGGACAATGCAGAGAGGAAAGGTAGCCCCGAACGAGGTGCCACACGCTTTCCAGCTGGCCTGAGGGAGTCCCAAACTGTGTGCTTCCTTCTCAAGGAACTGAGCCCCTTTATCTGAGGGGAACCCCCCCCCACCGGGCTGGGAGGGCTGTTCTTGCCCATAACCACTTCCAGCAAAACCAAGGGTTCTTACAAAATGATTCGCAAACTGTCTTCCAACAAATCCTTTCCTTATTCCCAAGAGCCTGCCCTTCATTTCTTCCCATTTCTATCGGAATGAGCAGCTTAGCTCTTAAGCCTGCACTGACAAAGTGAGAAGTGGAAGGGGGCCCCGAATCCTAGACCTGGAGCTGGAAGGGATCTTAGGAGCCATGCAATCCAACCCCTCCTTTTACAGGGAAGGAAACTGAGGCATGGAGAGGGTCCCATGACTTGTCTAAGGCCACAAAGGTAGTAATTGCAGAGCCAGGATTTAAATTCAGGCCTAGTGGCTCCAAGATCAGCAGTCTTTCTATAGCATCTCATGGCCTTTCTCCTTAGGGACAAGCGACTCCAGCGTTCCATTTTATAGATGAAGAAACTGAGGCCAACTGACGGACTCCCAGTGTCACAGACCTCTTCAGCCGGATGAGGTATTTCTAGGTCCCTGCTCAACACTGCATGTCACTGGGAGATACGGACCCAAGTTCCTAACTGCAGACATCCCTGAGTATTTTGGGGGGTGGGGAGAGGGAGTCTTTCTGTTTTGTACAGCACCCTCACCAAGTGGGTTTGCACCATGACACTTCCAACCTGCCCTACTCCCTCCCCACTCCTACTTTCCAGATATCAACCAAAGAAAGGGAACACGTTGGAGGTTTGGAGTAAAGTGGCCCCTGGGGGACACAAGGCACCCTTCCTCACAGCGGGGTTCACAGGCTTCGAGCAACGACAGCTCACCTGGCGTAGCCCAAAGAGGGTGGATGATCCGCCCGAGGTCCGCCAAGGAGCCGCGTCTAGCTTTCAGAAAAGGCCCTTAATCTTCCACACGTCCTTTGGTGCTGAGAAGGACGCAGCTCTTCAGAGGCCTCCTCACAGCCCTCACTCCACAGAGGCCTCAGTTGTGGCTCCTCCACGAGAGTCCCCGGCTCAGCCCAGCCTCGACAAGCCAGGGTCTGTTTCTTTCTTCGGCTGTCTCAGGGCATCAGGAAGGATTAGAAATGAGAGCTTGTCTTCTTGCTACGTGCCTGTGTCTTGAAGTCTGCCTTTAAATGTGTGTTCTTGCAAGGTTGTAATTTCTTCTGTTTGTTTATTTGGATTCTGACAAGGCTCCTGCTGAAATATCTGGCTGTGTCCAGCCCAGAGAGTGCCAAAGCAAATACACACGTACATTTGTATTTGGAGTAAGCACGCGCTTTTCTGAGACCACATTTTCTGAAGGGAAGATTACTTTGGAAAAAGGCCTCTTATCCTCTCTGATCTGGGGCTTGCAGGAAGCCAGCCTCTGGCTTCCAAAGGAAGGGCAGACAAGAAAGCAACCTCCATAGCTCTTCAATTTTCTAGACTGATGTTTTGTTTGGCGGCTGTCAGACCCCGCCTTCTCAACAAGGCCACTTACTTGGCTCTAGCTCTGCCTCAGGCCCTTGTCGATAAAACCACCCAAAGAGAGAAACTCATACAGGAACCTCCGAAATGCTCAGGACACTGCTAGAATTGCCCCATGGGCCCGGGCAGCAGGAAGAGCTCAGAGAGAAGCGGCAAATTGGTGCCCTGTTCACAGACACTGGATAGAGAATGTTGGCACATGCCTCTTCTTGTGTTTTCTTTTTTTGGTTGTTGCTGTTGTTGTTGTTGTTGTTGAGGCAATTGGGGTTAAGTGACTTGCCCAAGGTCACACAGCTAGTAAGTGTTAAGTGTCTGAGACCAGATTTGAACTCAGGTCCTTCTGAATCCAGGGCTGGTGCTCTATCCACTGAGCCACCTAGCTGCCCCGCCTCTTCTTGTGTTAAAATGAAATGCTTCAGGGAAGAGAATTCGATCTTTGTCAATATTCCATCTAGAGACTTACAGCGAGAAAGGCATCAAAAGGACGAGTGGATCTATAAACGGCGCGGTTGAGATGCAAAGGACAACGTGTGTACGTTCCTCACGTTTGGGGAACTCACTGTGGTATTTTGAGAGGTTAGGTCAATAGAATGCAGCTTTGAGTGCATGAAACATCAGCCTCCCTGCTGCACAGACTGTAGGCACCTCCGCCCCGTCTTCGTAAGGGCTGTTTAAATATTTGTCTCTGTACACCCAACGCACCGGGCCTGGCCCGTAATGGACACTCACTCAATGCCTGACTGTTGAATGTTGCTGACTATTGCCCCCAGTAGTTTCCGTGGTACTTTCTGTACCTGAAGCTACCCCTGTCTTTGTAGCAACAGCTCCCCCCAACCCTGCCCACCCTGTGTGGGCCTTGAGGGCCCCTCATTTCCCATCCCAAACCATTAACAAGTCCACAGGTTCCTTCTCTCAGTAAGAGTCAAGGCAAACCAAGATCCCAATGCAAGCCAGGGAATTTTCTGAAATCCAGAACACTACATTCTGAGCCGATCTGTCGCCGGCTGGCCCACCAAGGGGCTCCTTCGGCCGGGCAGAGGCTTAATGGGTTACCGTTAGCCATCAGCAAAGATGAGCTCATACTCTCCCTTTGTACCCCTAGCACCGTGCACAGTGCCTAGCACCGAACAGGAGTCAGATAAATGTTTGCAGACGGATTGATTCTCATCCTTGGCTAGAACTAGGGGAAGAAAGCCTGCATCTCAGTACTGTTTCCAGCCTTTAATTTCAAGGAAGGAAGGAGAGCTACCATCTAAGAGGCCAAACAGTCACAGATAAACACAGTTGGTCAGTGTCTGCTGGCTCAACAGCGACAGGCTAAATTCAGACATCTGACAGAAATAGCTGGCCATTTATTTGTGAGAGTGGAATGCGGGGGGCTGCACGGCCTCGCCTGTAGTGGGTCTCTGTCTCCTGCACTAGAGATCGGGTGATTTCTTGGTTTGCGTTATGACTATTCATCTCCCACCCCCACCCCCAACCAAGCACATTGGTTTTTCTCAACACTCACCTGCAAACTGCTGTTGAGTGAGTCAAAGTCACTGTATCTTCTCACAATCTGCAGGGGACGAGAACATGGTATTTTGACTCAGCAGACACAAACCACCTCTCTCTAGGTCCACAGGAAAATGGAATCATTTGACACACTTGTTGAGCATCTACTATGGACAGAGCACTGCACTGTGCACCTTGAGGAACATTTTTGGGTCACATGATTTGAGAACTAGGCAGAAACTCAGAGACCAGCTGGCCCAATCCCTCCATTTTACAGATGAGGACACCGAGGGCCTGGAACAGTGAAACGACTGTCCATGGTCACACATAGGCTGTCACGGCCAAGAGACCTTGAGGGTCATGTGAGGAAGGTCCGTGTTTGTGAGGGCTGACGCTGTGGGTGAGAAGAAATGCAGACACAGATGTGTGGCTCAGCCATCCTAGATGAATGAGTCAAGGTACTATGAGAGCCAGTCAAATGAAGGGGTCAGACAAGGACCTAAGTCCTACGGGGACATTCTAAGAAAGCAGCCAGCACTGGGAGACTAGGACAGCCTGGAGGGGCAGCTGGGAGAAGCCGGGCCTGGGGCAGGGCCTGAAAAGACATCTGAGACTTGGGCAGGAGGGATAGATGCGGGGAGAAACCACAGACTGAGCCAACAGCCTACAAGGCTCTGAGGACCCAAGACATTCATTGTGTCCCCTGTATTCCCAGAACCCAGCAGTGCACCCTGCACACAGTAGGTGCATTAGCGCCTGTTGAAAGGCACAGGGATGCGATGGACAGGTCTTGGGGAGGCCTCATGTATGGATTGTATCTGACAGGAAACGGGGAGCCACCAAAGGCTCAGGTGGGAAGGGGCATGCTGAAGGATGGACAGAAGGGAGACGAGTTAGGCAAGAGACAAGGGTCTCAATGAAGGTGGTGGCCAATCAAATCAAGAGGAGGCTGGGACCCTGAACAAGGTTCCAGTGAGAATGTGATGGAAGTGGCCAAGCAGAGCGGCCAGGGCTGTGCCAGGGCCGAGCCCTTGGTGCAATCCCTGACTTGGCCTCTGTGTGGCCTTGTGACCTTGGCCAAGTCCCTTAACCCAAGCCTCAGTTTACTCATTTATGTAATGGAGACAAGAGGAGCACTTACCTGGGGCACGTTACTGGGAGGGGATACCCTCTGGACAAATGTGAATTATTATTGTCATCTGAGGTGACTGGGAAAATGACTGATTATACTGGTAGAAATGTCTTCCACAAGGAAAAAAATAGGAAGAAATCAAAAAGACTCATGGAAAGTGATACCTAGAGAAATAGCACCAGGAAAACAAAATACACCATAAACACAACCCTATGTTGGGCAGCTCGGTGGTACAGTGGATGAAGCCTGGGGTCCAGGTTCAAATCCAGCTTTATTTTTTTTATCCTAGCTGTATGGCCCTGGACAAGTCATTTCACCCATTTGCCTGTTTCCTCACCTCTAAAATGGGGATAACACCTGTTTCCCCGTGTTGTTGTGAAGATGAAATGGGACAAAGTACTTGACAAGCCTTAAAGTTCTATAAAACTCTCTCTCTCTCTCTCTCTCTCTCTCTCTCTCTCTCTCTCTCTCTCTCTCTCACACACACACACACACACACGTTCTATACATTATCATCACCACTATCTAACTGATGCTAACTTCAGATGGTGACGATGTTCAGATTGAAAGTTGATGAACAAACTGGCCCCAAGTGACTGGGGTTAAAGTGCACAGCCTCTCTGTGAACAAGCAGCCAGGCCCTTGGTGTCAGACTGCCCCAACAGCCCCTGCTCCCTCTGTGGGACTTTCTCAAAAACTCTGAATGAAACATCTGCACCCACAATCCTGTGCTGGGCTTGCTGGTGAATTTGTTGTGGTTTCCGGGCTTTTTTTAGACCAGGCTTTGAGTTTGTTGGGTTGGGAACTTCTGAAGAGGAAAGGGCCTCTCCCCAAACAGATCAGGGGCTGGTCTGCACCTCACCACCTTGGGGAACTACCTGCCCACAGGGGTTGGGGGCCTGTGACGCTAAAACAAAACGTCTCAATCAAAATAAATATAAGGGATCCATGGCCAGTGGGCTCCAGAGAACTAGGGCTTGGCTGACAAGACACTTAGCAATACAGATTTGAGAGTCACCCAAATGCACAGATGTAATGATTACAGCCTCAAAAGTGGCTAGATTCTCTGAAGGAGAGAGAAATAGAGGCCTGACGCTGGGAAAATGCAGACCGGAAAGGGTGGGGGGAGGAGGAAAACCAGCAGAGGGACAGGGAAACAAGAGGCAGGAAGGGTTAAAGGATCCTCAGAAGCCATTGAAGTCTACCTCACTTTGACACAGAGTAGTTAAGGGACTTGGCCAAAGTCACACACCCACACACCTAGCCTGTGTGTGAGGCAGGGCAGAATTCTAATTCCCATCTTCCTGACTCCAAATTCCATAACCACTGCCTTCCCTGCAGGAACAGTATGGTGTCCAAAGGCCCAAGGAGAGGACATCAAGAAAAGGATGGTCAGTGGTGTTAGATGCAGCAGAGACAGTCATGGAGATGAGCGGAGGCCCCCGGACCAATCACTTACAACCTTCAGGAGGGAAAGTTCAGTAATGTGGGGGGACTGGTAAAGATGGGAGATGAGCACAGAGCCTCCTCTGAGAGATGGGACAAAATAAGGCTGGGGCGGGGGGGGGGGGGTGGGAGGGTGGCTCGGAGGGATGGATGACAGTCAAATAAATGTGTGGTTTTGTTCTTAACAAATGAATGAAAAGCCCTTGCAGAGAACCAGGTACTGGGCCGAGTGCTGGAAGAGGCAAAGCTGAGACCATCCTGGCCCTCAAGGAGCTCACATTCTAAGAGGGCGGGGGAACAGACCCAGGGAGGAGGTCTGGTGTCACAGAGAAGGTGAATGATTTATGCAGAGAGCGAAGAAACAGCCCCCCGGGAGCCAGGCAGGAAAGGGCTCTAAGTGAAACTTTCCCTAGGATTAAAAAAGACTTTTACTAAAACCCACAAGTGTTGGCTTCTCTTTTCTTATGACAAGCGGTTTCTCCTCCTGCCCACCCCTCCCCCACGGACAGAGCTCCAAGTCTCTGACAATTAGAAGATCGCCTTGGATAGTCCAGCTGGCTGGCACCCGCATGGCTTGGGCACCATGTAAAGTGGCCTTCCTGTTCTTCAGACAAGGAAGCCAAGGTAGGAGGAGGAAGCCCCAGGTGATGGCTCCCATCTCCTTTCTGCTCCAGCAGAACAAAAAGGAAGCAGTGGCTCTCGGCTTATGGCAAAGGTGCCCGTGCTCGCTCGCTCTGTGTGTGTGTGTGTGTGTGTGTGTGTGTGTGTGTGTCTGTCTGTCTCTCTCCTAATCACTCTCTCCCCCCTTCTCTTCCCTCTCTTCTCCTCCTCCTCTCTCTACCACTCTCTTCCTCCCTTTCCCTCTCCTCTCTCTTCCCTTCCCCTTCTCTCTCTCTCCCCCTCAATCTCTCCTCCCTTTCTTAATTTCTCCCCTCTCCCTTCTCTTTTTCTCTCTCTCAATCTCTCTGTTCCTCCCTTTTCCTCTTCTCTCTCCTCCCTTCTCCTCTCCTCTCTTCCCCTCTTCTCTCTTTCTTCCCTCTCTCTATCAATCTCCCCTTCCTCTCTCAATTGCCCCCTCTGCCTTTTCTTTTTCTCTTTCTCAATCTCTCTCTCTCTGTTCCTCGCCTTTTCCTCTTCCTTTCCTCTTCTCTCTTTGTCTCTCTCTCCTCTCACCATAGGCTCCTTTCTCACCATGATGGTAGAGGTGGGACCCAACACAAAGCCAAAACAGCCAGTGGTTATAAGAGAGCAGAGGATCACAGCCGACTGGAGCTAGGAGGGGCCTTGGAAGGTAAGGAAAGCTAAGTTCAGAGAAAGGGCAATGGACATCCAAGAGGCAGCTGAGGGCTTTGGGAAGAAATGGCGGCCTCCCCTTAGGCCCTGCCCACCTGGAAGCTCCTGGAACACACCTCGACAGAGCAGCTCTAGGTGAAGGTTTACTATCTTACCTCCATCAAGACCAACAGGCCGGCCTGAATGACTGTGAGAAAAGGGAAGCACCCCAGGAGTAAAGAGAAAAAAGAGCTTCCGTTTTCTCTGCCCTTTGGTCCTAGGCACTGCTAGAAGAATTCCTGGATAACTTCCTGTGTGGTGGGTACAAATTCCATCACCCTGCCCCATTCCCCACCCCCCCCCCAACAACCAAGGAACACAAGGATCCAGCTATAGATGAGCCCCCACGCCCCCACCCACCGGGGGCAAAGCGCTCTATCAATCCTCAATCTGAATTTTATCACGGTTCCCAAAGCACAGTTGGGGGGGGTAGGTCTTTTCCCAAGTTGCAATATTTTGTCTGTTATGAAATAATTACCTGCCAGCTGTTTTCTATGGAAATTCCTCTTTGCACACGAATAATGTACTCCTGAAAAATAAGCAGGAAAAAAAGCCTTCATTAAAAAAAAATCACCCAAATAATCAACACAACGAAACAAGCAGAGAAAAGTTCAAAGCTGAAATTGGTGACAACAGTGAACTGGGAGGAGAGGGAGCCTTTTATGGGCGACAGAGAGATTGGTCTACGATGCCCATGATGTTCGGAGTATCCATCCAACCTAATGTAAAGACCAGAATTTAGAAAGAAACAGGTTGTGGTATTCATAGCACTGGTATTGGGAAAGATTAGCACCAACTTCTTGGTGATCTCATCTACTCCCGTGGGCTTAATCATCACCTCTATGGACACGAGACCCAAATGTCTGTAACCACCTTAACACTTTCCCCTAAACTCCAGTCCTGAGGACCCTCTTCACCTGACCAACCCACTGGCATTGTAAATTCAACCGAACGTGTCTTTTCCTCTAAAACCACTGCCCTCCCCTGCTCCAACTTCCTTTTTTCTGCCAAAAGCTCGATACCTGGGATTACACCATAGGAGTCAGTGATAGGCCCTCCCCTCAAGGAGCTTGTAATCTACTAGGGTAAAGAGGTAGGTAACTGTTATACGAGATATATAAGTGCACTGTTGCTTTTGTTGGTCAGTCATGTCTGACGCCTCATGACCCCATTGGGGGTTTTCTTGGCAAAGATACTGCAGTCATTTGCCATTTCCTTCTCCAGCTCGTTTTATAGATGAGGAAACTGAGGCAAACAAGGTGAAGTGACTTGCCCAGGGTCACACAGCCAGTAAGTGTCTGGGGGGGCGTCCTAGCAACATCGGCTCAGAGTCCCACCGGGCTGCCCAGGGCACTCACTTGCCCAGGGGTAATGACCAGCAGGGTCAGCAGGGGGACCTGGCAGCAGATCTTCCAGGCTCCAGGGCCTGCTCTTGACCAACCGCAGCCTCACACTGACAACTTCATGGAAACTGGCCCCTGTTGGTTCTAAGAACGATTGCTGTGCCCTTGATCTCTGACACAGGAAACAATGTTTCTGCTCACAAGCACTTGGAGCATTGCAGACTCCAGGGAGTTACAAAAAGGGCTTCGTTATTGTTACAGAGAGTGGCAAGGCCCAGGCTCACAGGAGCTGCGTCCTCTTGTCTAACAACACAGATAACCCTGGGCCGGCCCGGGGAGTGTCTGGGCAGAGCACTCCCTGTGGGACGGGCAGCCTGAGCAGAGAGGACTTTACTCAGGCTACAAAGTAATCCAAGGCTAAGCACCCGAGAAGTGGGGCCATCATCCCAGGACACACGGTGATATCTGTACTAGGCATGGGCCAGTCTGGGGAGTTGGCAAGAACTGAGTTCAGGTCCCACACCTGACACAGGGGAAGTCACTTAAATTCTCAGAGTTCTAGGCAACTCCCTCAGAGCAGTCTACGCAGAACGGTTATGGATCTGCATCCGGGTCAGGTGGTTCTCTCCCAAAGAGCTCCCCACCCCCAAATCGCAGGTTCTAACCAAAAGAAAAATGGGTGCAGAATACCTGGAAGAATGTCAGAGAGGAGGAGGAAGTACAGGGGGTTCACTTAGTATCATTTGTAATCAATCAATAAGTATTTATTAATTATTAGCCCAATATCCACATGATAAACAATCAGCAGCATTAATAACTGGTAAGCAATAATGAAATATTAGCCTAATCATTAACTGGCTAGCATGTAGCCTACTACATGCTAGGTACTGTATGAGGTACTGGAAATAATACAAAGACAAAAAATGAAACAATCCCCTCTACTCAAATATTTGATTCTTTGACCTATGACCCATATATAAGAACCACAAAGGAGCAAGGACTTAGACCCAGAAGAGACCCCAGAAGTGAATGAATCCAAATCTCACGGTTTTGCAGATGAGAAAACTAAGGCCCAGGAAGAGAGGGGACTCCCCCAAGGCTCCCTCCCTAACTTCACTGCTAAAGATTAGAATTTAGACAGCCCAGTGCCAAAGGCAGGGAGTGAAATCTGAAGCCACACAGGCCTGGGTTCAAATCCTGCCCCAAGTCCTTGCTATCTACGCCACAAGGAGCAAGTTACTTAACCCTTCTTGGCCTCAAATGTCTCCAAATCTGTTAAATGGGAACAATGCTAGCAAATATTCAGGCTATGGTATGAGATTCCCATGAAAATCTAAGCAGCATTTATATAAATGTTGGTTTACTATTATCATTACCTCATTCCCCATTTTTTCCCATGGTCTCCAGGTAGAACAAGCCCTGGGATCAGTCGTTATCCTGCTATTACTCTATCATACTTAAGGTTCTGTGGACTGGTGCCCAGCTGGGTGTAATAACTGCTTCTTGCATCCAAATAAAAGTATTAGGACATTCACCAATTCTCTTTTGGGTCACTGAAAGCATCTTAGAATTTGTGACATATAATTATGATGGAAGATGCTTGTGCTAAGAAATGACAAACAGAAGGATTTCAGAAAAATTTGGAAAGACTTGCATGAACTGATGCAAAGTGAAGAGAGCAGAACCAAGAGAACATTATACACAGTAACAGCAATACTGTGCCATGATCAACTGTGAGTGACTTAGTCATTCTCAGCAATATAATGATTCAAGACAATTCCAAAGGACTCATGATGTTTTCATTGTGCTCCAGAGAATAAGGGAAAATGATGGAATCTGAGTACAGATCAAAGCATATTTTTTTACTTTATTTTTTGCCATTTTTTCACAAGATGGATAATAAATATGTTTTGCATGACTTCACAGGTCTAACAGGTATCATATTGCCTACCTTCTCAATGGGTGGGGGAGGGACTAGAGGGAGGGAAAAAATTTGGAACTCAATTTTTTTCAAAATAAAAGTTAAAATAGAAAAAAAAGAAAGCACCTTCAATGATCCCAGTAATAGGTAGACAGGACAACCAGACTGAAACGGACCTGCCATTCTGTGTTCTCACAGAGGACCTGGATCATCTCTCCCTACTGAGGGAGCTTATTATTCCCTGCAGGATTAAGAGTGACTATTTGATACAATGACCCCTTCCTGGATCAGCACAATGTCTGAGAGATTGGAGGCAAAAGCTCAGTCTTTGCTAATGACCTGACTGGGCCCAGCCAAGTTAATTGGGTGAGTTCTTCAGCATGACTTGAGGTCTGTAATTGGATGAGGGGATCTGTTGTTTGTCAGTCCAGGAGATGCAGAGAGTTTGGGATTTGTAACTCAATCTCCCAGGTGATCAGGTGCTCAATTACTGCAGCCTCCAAAGATGGTTTGGAAAGGTCCTGCTACTTTGTATAATCTATATCCAACACTAAGTCTGGATGCCTTTTGTAACTTCGGTAATAATAATATAATTACATAATAATCACATGACCATAAGGCTATATGAGAGCTCATCTAGGACCCTCGTCTGGAAGAATGAGGAGGATGTGAAATACTTTAAAATGGCATGTTTTGGGGCAGTTAGGTGGCGCAGTGGATAGAGCACCGGCCCCGGATTCAAGAGGACCTGAGTTCAAATCTGGCCTCAGACACTTGACACTAGCTGTGTGACTCTGGGCAAGTCACTTAACCCCCATTGCCCTGCCCAAAAAACTGCATGTTTTGGGGGGGTATGGGGGAGCACAGCATATAAAGCATTGGGCCTAGAGTCAGGAAGACTCATCTTCCTGAGTTCCAATGTGGCCTCGGACACTTACTAGCCGTGTGATCTTGGGCAAGTCACTTCACCCTTTTTGCCTCAGTTTCCTCATTGGTAAAATGAGTCAGAGAAGGAAATGGCAAGCCACTCCAGTTATCTTTGCCAAGAAAACCCCAAATGGGGCCATGAAGAGTCTAACACAACCAAAAGAAATGAACAATATCCTTTCACCTCTAGAGATCCCAAAGCAGGGACCCTAATGAAAGTAGGTTAATGTGAGCCCCCAGTTTCTTTTTCTTTTCTTTCTTTTTTTTTTTGCAGGGCAATGAGGGTTAAGTGACTTGCCCAGGGTCACACAGCTAGTAAGTGTCTGAGGCTGGATTTGAACTCAGGTCCTCTTGACTCCAGGGCCAGTGCTCTACCCACTGTGCCACCTAGCTGCCCCCACCCAGTTTATTTCTAAGAACATCTCTCTCAGAAATGGTAGTGATAGGACAGGCTGCAGTGCCCCAAAACTACTCTGGGCTCAAGAAGGGAGACTGGCTGGCAAGTGTAATCAGTCAGAGAACTCCTGAGTAGCATCTGCTGGGTTTGCTGTGTTGCCTGAATGGGACTTCAGCAGGAAGTTGTTAATTGCTGATCAGAGGCAGCTGAGCAAGCTGATACTCTCTGAGCTGCTATAAATAAATTAGACTTCCCTCCAGAGCCCCCAGGTGGAGTCCAGTGGGTGTGGCCAAGTGGGGCCAAGACACACTGATGAAGAGCCCCCCAGAACCAAGGATCTCAGTGCCCTCAAGTAAGGGGGACATGAAGATGTGCAGTATCCCAGTGCTTGCCAGGGGACGTCCCATACATCTGAGGGGAGGATGCACAGAGGATGCACATGTCTCTACTCCCCAGGACCTCAGGGAAAATGAAATATTCTTTGAAAAGAAAAACAGGTGAAGTATTGAAAGGTAAAAACAAAGGAGAGCAGCAGGCAGGAGGCTTAAGGATGCAAGAGAACATTCAGAGCTGTGTAATGGGCTCTTCTGGAGAGGGGGCAGCAGCTTGAGCTGTGAGGTGGGATGAGGCAGACGCAGTAGCAGAGCCATGGAGGGATGCAATGAGCAGAGTGAGCCCAGCCTACTGCTACTGATGGCTTACAGCGGATGTGCACCCACAAACTTAGTTTTTAAAAGACCTCAAGGGAAGACAGAAGCAAAGGCAGGTGACAGAAGACAAGAGAAGGAGGAAGCAAAGGCATGTGACAGAAGACAAAGCCACACCTGAGACATGGTCCTGGAAGAAATAACTCCAGGAGGATCAATGCCAAGGTAGCTGCCGCCTGACAAGGAAAATGATCACTCTGGACAGGGAGAAGCGAAAGAAAAATGATTCCTATGCAGCCAGAACCCAAGACAGAACAGGCGATGGAGACCCGGCTGCCTTCACTAAGCATGTTAAGGCCTGATAAACCGCATCAGAAGGATGGGAGGAGGTTGGCCGATGGATGGAGTGCTGGCTCCGGCTCTGTCCCAGAATGGGATGGGCTTTCTCACCAGTCCATAGATTCCCTTTCAGCAAGGACAGGATGACCACTTCTTACCCCCCCCCCCAGGGCTTCTTGTTCAGTTGTGGGTTTGAGTCAGAATGGGCCTCTCAGGGCCCTTCAAATTCTGGGGTTCCATCTTCCATCTATTAGGGCCCTACAAAGCATAGCCACTCTATGGAAGATAAGGTGATTTCCCCCACCCCAAAATATAACTAGTTAAACTCAGTGAGAAAGGTTTGTCCACCAACTTCGAGATGTGAAAATTCTTCAGGTCTTTAGATGCTACAGAGCTGACAAGAGCAAGAAGAAATACTTGTGCCCCTGCTATGTCTTCCTAGCTCATCTCTTCATGTGCACAATGCTGGGAAAACCTCTCCTCATCCAAGGTGCACATCTAGGCCTTAGGCTTCATCAAAGGACACTGTTTTCCTGAGACCAGTAAAACCTCCACTGACGGCAGAAGGGGGTCCCCTCCCCATCCCCTGCTTGAGTCAGCAGCACAGGATTCTCCAGCAAAATGTCCAAGGGGGGGGGCGCAGCTAGGTGGCGCAGTAGATAAAGCACCAGCCCTGGATTCAGGAGGACCTGAGTTCAAATCCAGCCTCAGACACTTGACTCTTACTAGCTGTGTGACCCTGGGCAAGTCACTTAACCCCCACTGCCCTGCAAAAAAAAAAATGTCCAAAGGGAAACCAAGTACACGCCAACTCCTAAGTATGTAAAAGAGAAGATGAAGAGGGGGCTGCGTTGGGCATCAGGCACACGTATCACTGAGAGTCAGCCTACTTCCACAGGACAGACCATGCTCAAACTAGAAAACCAGGTCCTGGGAACCCCAGGTTGGCTTCTCAGCCACACGGTGTCCGCACCATGGAAGTAAACAGCTGTGCGTGTATGGATCTTTTTGAACTTTCCTATCTGTCTCATAGCTCCCGTCACTTCCCCATGGTTCCTTCCTCCTTCGATGTTCTCCTGTCATCACCACATCCTTTATTCTGGTGGACCAGAGCCAGAAAAATGCCAAGGCCCGAGGATGTTAAGACCAGACAAAATCCCAAGGCCCAGCGTGAGGGAGGCAGTTTAATGCTGCCACAAGGTGCCACAGCAGTGTCCCAGGGAAGTACTGTTCCCATCTTTCCCACAACACCAACTTGCCCCAAAGGGCAGGAGCCATACATTTTAATTCAGGAAGCTAGGAATATTCTTCTCTTGTATCTGGGCACCAGAATTTGCCAAGGACTGGTTATGGTGGGTAGCTAGGTGGTCCAGTGGATAATAGAGTCTGGGGGAGGGGGGGAGTCAGGAAAATCTACATTCAAATCTGGCTTCAGACAAGTATCAGATGTGGGACCCTGGGCAAGTCACTTAACCTCTGTCTACCTCAGTTTCCCCATCTGTAAAATGAGGATAATAATAGCACCTATTCCCCAGGGTTGCTGTGAGAACCAAATGAGATGATAATTATATAGCTCTTAGCATAGTGTTTGGCACACCACTATCAGTAGTAGTATTTATAAGCCTAGTCTATACCAATGTTTTCATGTTTGTGCAGTTTATTCCAAATAATGCATGCCCAAGGTCACCTTATGCGATCTAAGAGTTTTAAAACTGCGTTTACTGAGAGCAGCTAGGTGGTGCAGTGGATAAAGCACTAGCCCTGGATTCAGGAGGACCTGAGTTCAAAGCTGGTCTCAGACACTTGACAGTTAACTAGCTGTGTGACTCTGGGCAAGTCACTTAATCCTCATTGCCCCGCAAAAAAAAAGAAAAGAAAAGAAAATGCTACATCAACATAGTTACCATTCCAGATATCTTCCCATCACTTTACAGATTTGCTAAAAAAAAAAAACCAAACAAACAAAAAAACCCCTGCATTTACCTACCATGGTGCATCAATGTTTGATGGACTGGCTGGAACTAGCATTCAAAATCATCTCAGTTTGTTGGCACACTTTAAAAAAGAGAAATCCATACTATGTATCTACATGGGCCAAAATGACTTTCCCCAAACTACAAAATAGCAAAATGACACCATGCGCAACATTGTATAAAAGGCTGCTAGAAGTCAGAATTAAGACTCAAAGGGATAGATAGGGACAGAGGCCTGCAGTGTGATTTCACATTGGTATAAGGCGATTCCCTCCACCAGTGCAGGTCAGCGCTGTTTGGAGGGTACTGAAGGTTAGGTGACTTGCTCAGGGTCACACGGCCAGCCTGTGTCAGAGGGCCACCAGGACTTCCTGCCTCTAAGACCAGCTCTTTTTCCACTCTGCTGCCTCTAAAAAGAATCAGAACTCTCCCCCCACTTTTCCCTGCCTGTCCAAAATCTATCCATCTTCCAAGTCCCCAGTTCAGGCCCCATATCTCCCATGATGCTTTGCTTAACCACGCCCACACATACCCTTCTCGGCGAGTATCCACTGCTGGAACCAATCACCAGGCACTCACATTATGCTTTACATCGGCAGCTTACTAAGTTAGGTAAATACCTCATGTTCCCCACTGGATTTTAAGCTCCCAGAGGATAGAAAACCCGTTTTATGTACGTGTGTTTCCCCCCCACCCTCTCTCTCTCTCTCTCACTCACTCAATCTCTCCCCCCACACACACTCTGTTCTGCCTCTCCAGACCCGACAACCAATGGACCTCGACTGACTGAACCGCAGAGGGGCAATGATGTAGGAATGACCTAGGCCACAAGCTGGCTTTGTAGGCTATACCACCACTCAGACTGAGGTGAAGTCCCTTTAAAAATCAAACGGCACCAGAGCCCTGACTTTCCTCTCCTTCCCCACCCCCAGTTGTAATAATGAGCAATGCTCAATGCCACAGAGGCCCAGTCCAGGGAGACTCTGCCCTTCACCCTAATGGGATCATCTTCCACTAGGCCGGACAGAGACATTTGCAGAAGAAACAGGAGTTTGCTCCAGAGTCACTCCCAGGATGAGAAGTGAGCCGAGGAGCCATCTTCTGGGGGAGTTTCAGGCTCCGGACGTTTCCCTTTGAGTTAATGCTTCCATTAATGATCCACTGGCACACTCCAAGGCTGTACAATGCAATAAGGCACAAGCCAGGGCCAAATTACCCAGGCTTATTTTCAGGAGCAATTTTTAAAAGGAAGAGAGGAATGAATGGTGACTATGGAAGTTAAGTTTGGTTGGCTGAATGAAGTAATTAGCATCTCCCTGCCCTCTCTTAAAAACAAATTTCACTGAACTGAATTTTCAGATCACATTGACTAAATTAGTCAGAAAATAGTAGACTCTCAACCTTATGCAAAGGCAAATAAAGGGTAGAAAAGCCAAATTTCGTGAGTGGAATACTCAAGCAGCTTGGGCATCCTTTCTGCTCCATTTAGTCAGCCATTTCTTCTTCCTCCTCCTCCTCTCCTTCATCACCAACAGGAAGATAACCCTCCCAAACTACTCCAAAGGCAACCTCCAGTTCAACCAGCAGAAAACCTGAAAGGATGCACTTAAAGATCGACTTTACCTAGGAAGTTATCATTGATCCATTAAACAGAATGGGAAGGAGCCAGCCCCGGTAGCACAGGATAGCGAGAGGAATTGCACAAAGTACAAGAAAGAGAACTAGGTAACTTCCCCCTTCACCCCACTGGAACAGTAACCAAAGAAATATTACATTGCTTTGTTTTTCATATATATATATATATCTGCAAGGCAATGAGGGTTGAGTGACTTGCCCAGGGTCACACAGCTAGTAAGTATAAAGTGTCTGAGGCCAATTTGAACTCAGGTCCTCCTGAATCCAGGGCCAGTGCTTTATTCACTGCACCACTTAGCTGCCTCCCAGGCAGCTAATTTTTTAAAAATATCTTTTTTTTTTTAAATGCATGATGGCCTTAAGGAAGGTTGAGTCTAACATGCCATGGGAAAAAAGATAAGCAGTGTCTGATAACCAGGCTACAGCCTGGGGAGAGGTTATCAGAACATGGCTAACCACATTTACTATCCCCACCTACTTCTAGGAGCCTTCTGCCCACTTTCCCTCCATTAGCACTTCCACTAGGCTGGAGAAACCAGGAAACGAGGATCACAAGACTTAGACTCCAAAGGGACCAGAGAAATCTTTTCATCTAAAGCTCTCCCATTTTACAGATGGATAAACAGATCCAGAAAGGTGCCCGACTATGGGAGAGTCAACCAAACTTTAACTGCTGCCTATTTTCCATAATGGTCTCCATGGTTCTATACTCCCTTCTGATTATTTGTAAATAAATACAGTTTTGTTCCCCCTCCCCTTCTCCTTCCTCTCCTCTCTGCCTGTCTGTGTCTCTCTCTCCCCCTGGTTCATCTTATCTGTCTCTGTCTTTCCCTCAGGTACCCATCTCAAATTTTAAAATATTTTATGGATATCTTTTGTTTCAACATCGCCTCTACTTCCAACTGTATCCATTCCCTCTTTTCTACTCAGAGACATCCCCTATAGCAAAGGATAAAGAAGACCACCCCCCTCCGCCCCGCAAAAAAAGGCAATTCAGTTAAACTGACCAAAGCCCTCAATAGTTCCTGATCGTAAACACTCTGTTCTGTTTGTCTTCAGGAGTTAAGTGACGCCACACCCAAATTTTCACCAGGCAGTGGCGACCATGGATTCACCATAGATGTCAATGATTAGGCAGCTAGAGATGCAGGGGATCTCTCTCCAGGCTGTCAACAGAGAAAATACTTGTCGTTGCCTGAGAAGGGCCTGAAGTGCTTCCTCCAAGGGGGCTAGTTTCCCATTTCCACTAAAGCTCTCTTTAAAATAGGAACGTCCCGTAGGTTCGAATCTCGGGCAATGGGATGACCATGACCCCATTCCACAGGGTGGCTGGCCAGGGAGCATTAAGCAGGGCTGGAAGAAGCAGAAGGGGGTAGAGTTTGGCATAAATGCGCCTTTGAACAGCAAAACCAGTTTACCGGGGCCCTCAACGATCCATCCTTACAAGCATCCTTGTAAGCCACCGAGTCGGAAGACCCAGCAGCCCGCCCTGGCTCTGAGAAAGGGCTTCCAATTACACACACCTCTATGTGCTCTTCTGTCCCTTTCAGGCTGGTGATTATTAAATGGTGATTATTTTAAAAAAATATATATTTTGGGGACAGCTAGGTGATAAAGTGGATAAAGCACTGGCCCTGGATTCAGGAGGACTTGAGTTCAAATCCTGCCTCAGACACTTGACACTCACTAGCTGTGTGACCCTGAGCAAGTCACTTAACCCTCATTGCCCTACAAAACCAAAACCAAAACCAAAACAAATAAAAATACATATTTTGTCTTAAAAAAACCACACACATTACTTCTTCTCACTCCTCAATTTTAAATGCCAAGACAAGATGCTGAAAACAACAGTGTTCAAGACAGGTAAAATGACTTTGTCTCTTGCTTCTCCCCCTTCCCTAACCAGAAGCATTTTTTCTAGTTTTAATCCTTCTTGACGTCCTGCTCTTCTCTTCCTCTTCTTTCTATTCTCATTGTTGTTCAGTTGTTTTCAGTTGTGTTGGACTCTTGGCAGTGGTTTGCCATTTCCTCCTCCAGCTCATTTTACAAATGAGGGAACCAAGGCAATTAGAGTTAAGTGACTTGCCCAGGATCACACAGCTAGTATGTTTCTGAGGTCATATTTGAACTCAGGTCTTCCTGACTCCAGGCCTGGTGTTCTATCCACTGTACCACCTAGATGTCATCCATTCTCAAAGTTGTATCATTTACTACATGGGTAGTAACCTTAGGCAAGTCAATTCAACTCTTTTGGACTCCGTAAAATGGGTGGGACTAGAGCAGGACTTCTTAAACTTTTCCCACAAGAAATGTTTTCATTTTTACATTTTACATGGGGCTGAATACTATAGGTCTTCCAATGTGTTCAAATTCCTAGCCTATCTCTCTGCCTCTGACCAGAACAGGACACTGCCAACAAATGGATCTTTCCAAACTTCCGTTTCACATGATTGACCAGCTCAAAACTTTCCAAAGGTTCTCTCTTTTCTATAAAGTAAAACCCAAACTCTTCCAACTGCTATTCATAACCCTCCCCAATGAAGCCCCAACCAACCTTTTCCCTCCTTATACTTCAACAGAAATCTAAAATGAAAGAATGAACAAACTTAATCCAAGGTCTTACAGAAAGTAATTGTATGATTTACAGTTTTCAAAATATGACCAGCCTATTGGGCAACTTAATTCATCAGACATTTATTTCTCTTTTTTTCTTTTCTTTTTTGGTGAGGCAATTGGGGTTAAGTGACTTGCCCAGGGTCACACAGCTAGTAAGTGTCAAGTGTCTGAGGCCAGATTTGAACTCAGGTCCTCCTGAATTCAGGGCCAGTACTCTATCCACTGCGCCACCTCGCTGCCCCAAACACATAGACAAGACACATAGGGGATACTTCACACCCCAAACGGCTACCCACCTGGGGCATGTTGCCATCTGCCCTCTTCCTCCCCCCCCTCCCCTTCTTGCTCTGTGCACAGTGGGAACCAAATCAATAGCATGACTGCTGGTTCTGGAAAGGGCATGTCAATTGATTGACTGACTGGCCTTTGATCAATTCACCATCCCTGTGACCTCCCTTCCCTGTCTACCATTTGTCCCCTTCTAGTAAAATGTGAGCTCCCAAAGACTAGGTGCTCTCTCTCCCTCTCTCTCTCTCTCTCTGGAGCCACAGGACTTTAAATAAAATGACTGACACACAGGAAGGACTTACCATATGTTTTTTCTTTTTTTCTAAGTAAGTTTTTACTGATGTCTTTTTTTACATGTGATCATAGTTTTCCCCTGTATTCCTCTCCTTATCCTATGGGGAGAGGAAGGGAAAAGGAGTAAAAGAGCAAGACAACCAATCAATATATTGAAAGGGTCCAAGAACATGTGGATGTGTAAAACCTGTGGCCCTCTCACCTCCACCAAGGGTAAGTTGAGGAATAAAGGCTTTTTCATTGATCCACTGTTTCATTCAAAGACAGAAACAAAACACCTCCTATCCTCAAAGCACAGAGAGGAGTAAAGAGGAGGTAATTTGGGGAGGGCGAGTTGCCGACACAAAGGCTGATGGGGAAGTGTGAATCGGGGAAGGCTTTGCATCCCAGGTGCTCCCTGGACTGAGTCTGGAAGAAAGAGGATTTGCAAATGGAGAGGAGGAGGGAGACGTCCTGGGTATGGTGGGCAGCAGAGTGGGCACCAAGCTGAGTGAGGAGCAGGGTGTCTGTCAGCTCTAGCTTTTATTTTTCCAACATCTACCACAGCACCTGCTCTGTCTGTGGAACTGGGTCCAGGAGTGGTCATGGAGAATACTTTTCTCCATTAGCAGATTACTTAGAACAAAGCAGAACACCGCCATTTTGGAAGTTATATTTTCATCAAATAAAGTGCATGGGACACACCCTTTCCCTTACACCCCCTGTCTCCCTGCCCCCCATCACCCCCTCCCTCACACCCCCTGCCTCCCTGTCCGTTTCCCCCACATGTCTACTGTCTCCCTTCCCCCCTCCCCCATGCTTGATGCCCAGTTAAGGACAGGTAGAGATAGGAGCCAGGAAGGAATAGAATAGTTTACCCTCAACATTCCCGAGAAGGGACTATATTGCTGAATAATCCTTTCCCCCAGAGAATCCCATGCCAGCTTGGGCCCTCGTCACCACAGGCCCCAGAGTAGATGACAAAGCAAAAGGCCGCCAGTGTCATTTTTAATCCAACCATGGGGCAAGCCTTTGTGTACCCACACTTGGGACTGTTCTGGTACCAGACCAAAAGCGGGAGGGCAACAGCATCCATGTGCCTTTGTTGGACAAAATGTACCAATCCTGTGCCTCATCAGCATTTTGCTAGAAGAGGATAACCGAGTCAGGGACATGTGCAGTTTCAAATTCTGCCTACGCGTCTTTTCTTCGGGATTTCTCAATACTGGGACCTGTGTGCCTGGGGTTGGGGGGGTGCTGCCAAGGAAGGAGAAGGAAGGAAACGCTGAGTCCCAACAAACCATGGGCCACAAAAAGCTTTGGTTTGGTTTGGTTTGGTTTGGTTTGCAAGCAAGGCTTTGAAAAAGACCAACAGCATTGTCTCCCTCACTGAGAAGCTCAGTATATTCAGCGCTGACAGTGAGACGGGATCCCCCCGTGCTGGTGTCTGGGTGGACAAAGATTTAGACAGTGGAACACGGAGGTGTGTTTATGAGTGTCAACTTCACCTGTGGTACTAAGGCGTTTGCATTCGTATACACCCCGATGTGTGTTACTATAGACACAGCCACGTACTGCAGGCTGAACCAAATGTAGCATGTACTAAAGACATGTGTACGTGCCAATGCATTTACCAATAAAAGAGACACATGCACATACACGCCTTTTGTCTAGACCTCTGATTTCACTGGCATAGGGCACTCCTGGGGAGGATACCCCCTCCATCAACTCATCTGCAAGTTCTAGTCTTAAGAGAGCCATCTGGAACATTGGGAAGTGAGGTGACTTAGCCAAGGTCGCACATCCTCAAGGGGGTGGGGGACTTAAACCGAGCTCTCCTGGCCTCTCATATGAATGAATGTGTGTGATAACAATGGCTGGCATTTCTATAGTGTTTTATATCAAATGCTATTTCATTTGATGCTCACAACAACCCTGAGAGGTAGGTGGCACTATTATTTACAGATGAAGGAACTAAGGTTGAGAGAGATGAAGGAATAATTCAAACTCAGATCTTTCTGCCCTGAGGTCAGAATATTATCCATTATACCCTGATTTGTCTCCTATGTAAGAGATAACACAAATATGTGTGTATCTATGTTCACATACACATCAGCATATATAACAGGTATGTGCATGTGTATTCATCATTATACCACGCATACACATGCACACGTCATGCAATAAAAAGTATGTATAGGGAGCAGGTAGGTGGCACAGTGGATAAAGCACTGGCCTTGGATTCAGGAGAACCTGAGTTCAAATCTGGCTTCAGCCACTTGACACTTACTGGCTGTGTGACCCTGGGCAAGTCACGTGACCCTGGGCAAGTCACTTAACCCTCACTGCCCCACAAAAAAAACAAACAAAAACAAACAAAACTGCATGAAGACTTTTGGGTCAAGCTGTGTCGAGTAGGTATAGTACACATATGTTCCTATACAAATATCACCCCCAATGAGCAATACCCAAGTGAGAAAGCCTGGGCTTGGTGAAGCCCTCCCCAAACCCTGAAAAACCTACCAGCAATTCACAGACAGAGGCATGGACCTGCTCCTACAGGATCCAGTTTCCTCTCAGGCAAAGAGAGAAGCTAACCCCCTGCCTCATTCTGGGCCCTTCCTGCACAGCCCCAGTACCAGGAAGCCAATGACCAAGAAAAGGATATGACCAATCCTGTGGCCTCATTTCCAGGCAGCTTAGGCTACATACAGTTGGTGTGATGAAATCTTATCTCCTACAAGACTGTGTCCACAGAATGAACCCCAAGAACTTTGTATACACTAAGAGCAATACTGTTCAAAAATAACTGCGAGTGACGAAGATATGCTATGCTGAGTAACAGGATCACTCAAATCGACTATGAAGGACTTAGGAAGGAAACTGCTCTCCTGCCCCAGAGAAAGAGCTGATCCAGGGAAGTCTGCACTGTGTGATTCCACATGTGTATCCAAAGCAAACGCTGGACTTCTCTAAGGTGGGGCTAGGGGACCCGGAGACAACTCAGAACTCAAAATGCAACCAAAAAATAAATGAAATAAATAACTGTCTTCTAAAATCACATAGAGCAGGTGATGCTCTGTTGGCTGGCTCTTCCCAGTCAGGGCAGCCCACAGATAGAAAATCGTGTGCTTCCAGGCAGGGAGTAAGTGATTTGTGTCCACCTGTCTCTGATTATTCTATGATAGAGGGAACTCTAGTGAGGACACTCCCTCCACCATTGCAGGTCAACAATCTCCCTTTGACCTAAGGCCTTAAGAGTTGTCTAAAAGGTTGACAGATGTCAAACTCGTGGCTAGCTGCTGTGGACATGGGGACCACAACATTCCTGAGTGTGGCCTAAATCAGATTAAAATGTAATTGAGGGGCAGCTAGGTGTCGCAGTGGATAGAGCACCAGCCCTGGAGTCAGGAGGACCTGAGTTCAAATCCAGTCTCAGACACTTGACACTTACTAGCTGTGTGACCCTGGGCAAGTCACTTAACCCTAATTGCCTCACTTAAAAAAAAAAGTAATTGAAAAATGGTTAGCAAAATAAATAAAAATACAATAAAACATAGATAATGTTAATTTGTGATTCTCTAAGTCAATATGTGCCAGTAGGGATCCCTTTCTATTTGAGTTTGATACCTCTGGTCTAGAGAACAGAAGGGCAAAATTAACTAGCCTGGTGTGTGTGTGTGTGTGTGTGTGTGTGTGTGTGTGTGTGTGTGTGTGTGTGTGTGTATACACATAAGTCCTGCCCCTCTTGGCATATTATTTTTGCATACTGGAAAAAGAGTTGACTATTGAGACAAAATCCACCCCCAAAATGGAATGTTGACCCACCAAAGAAAACCCTGAGGTGGAAAGTATGAAAAAATCAACCTTCAAATTTGAATAAACAAATTCCACATGCGCACAGATATTCAACCCTAACATCTCTTACTGTCTAAGGGGATGGGGGGGGGATGGGGGGGGGGACGGGGGGGGAGAGAACAACCTGAGACACCAAAACAATCCCTGCACAGGAGCTATCTGGTCACCTCCAATGTGGCCAATGAAATGCTCTCAATGCCAGCCCCAGATTAACAATTACTTCTCTTTTTTCCCTTTTTTTCTTTTTGGCAGGGTAATGAGGGTTAAGTGACTTGCCAAGGGTCACACAGCTTGTAAGTGGCAAGTGTCTGAGGCCAGATTTGAACTCAGGTCCTCCTGAATCCAGGGCTGGTGCTTTATCCACTGCACCACCTAGTTGCCCCTACAGCTACTTCTCAACTAAGTGAAAGAGGCAGGTTCTATGCAAAAGGGTCAGAAATGAAGTCTATTGTTTCCCTTCCACCCCTGGACTGGGAATGGGAGTGGTAGAAATGGAGAGAGATGAGAGGGAGGAAAGAGAGGGAAGTTGATGGTAATTAGGCTCAGCCAGAAAACAAACAAACACACACACACACACACACACACACACACACACACACACACACATACACACACACACATACCCCCCAAGAAACTCCTGATTGCCAATCAAAGGTAGCTCAGCCAGCCAGCCTTATTCCTCAAGAAAAGGTAGAAAGACTGTCATACATAAAAGGGAGCCCCCAGGCCCTCTAAGAAAAGGCGTGCCACATCAGTACAACAGGGGAGCTGGCCAGCAGACTGTCCACCTAGGAAATGGGCTGAGCATCTGGCGATTTTCCAGTCCCCTCCACAGAGGGCCCAGGCACCATCTTTCCAACATGGCCAAGAAACCCCACGCAGGGGGGCTCCTGCCAACTCACTTCAATTGTGAAATTTTCAGCGTGAGCATTTACATCTCAGAAATATGCAAATGCTACAAATCATGGCTTGATTTTTTTTTTTGCTTCAATGACTGTCTAGACAAAGTGATAAGAGAAAGCTCTGAAAATGCAGACTAAACTTCAAAGTGTGCCAGGTGTACATTATTTGAGGAGCCTATTGTTAAACATTCATGAGCACAATACCAAGTACACACCAAGTTCTTGTTGGTCCTTTTCCTTTTTTTTTTTTTTTGCAGGGCAATTGGGGTTAAGTGACTAAGTGACTTGCCCAAGGTCACACAGCTCGTAAGTGTCTGAGGCCGGATTTGAACTCAGGTCCTCCTGACTCCAGGGCCAGTGCTCTATCCACTTCACCACCTAACTGCCCCAGGTCCTTTTCCCAAAAAAGAAAGTGAGATGATCATAGAGAATAAGATGTTTCCTGACGCCAACCAAGTAAGCCGAATACATTTTGATCCTTAAGGCCACTCTATTAATGAATGCACAAAAGCTCACTACTCAGTACTTACTACAGATGTGGAGCATGGAAGAGGAGCAGGACTGGGAAAGTCAAATGTGATTTTCCCCCAAAAAGGGAGGGTTTGAAATAAATCACTAGGTTCACTTGACTATAAGTTTCAGGCAAAGCTTTCGAATGCTTTATCACTGTAGACGGGGAACCTTGACAACAGAGGCTGTTTCTCCTTGTGACGGTACCTTCGGTTCCTGGCACACTTAATTCATGTTTATTGAACTGAACTAACATGATAGTTTGTAAACAGTAGGCAGGGAAACAATAATGTCTCTGAAGAACCAGGACAGCTGTTAAGAACAGGTCGTTACAGACTAGCCTGGTGTCAGTAGCTAAATTTGGTAAGTTCACTCAAACATTCATCAAAACTTCTCATGTGGGGCAGCTAGGTGGTGCAGTGGATAGAGCACCAGCCCTGGATTCAGGAGGACCTGAGTTCAAATCTGGCCTCAGACACTTAACAATTACTAGCTGTGTGACCCTGGACAAGTCACTTAACCCCAATTGCCTCATCAAAAAAATAATAATAATAATAAAACTTCTCATGTTATTCTTGTCAAAAAGATGGAGAGGTGGGGTCTAGACAGCAGTGTATTGCAGTGGAGTAGGTTCAGGAGCCCGTGAAGAACTGGATCCAGAGAGCAGTCACTGACAGACAGATGCCAACCTCAAGGGCAGCATCTCATGGAGAACCTGAAGCATGTGCCCTTGGCCTTGTGTTGGTTACCATTCAGATCAGTGACTTGGAGGAAGGCTCCGTTGGCATGTTGGTTTCATCTTCAGGTAGCTGGAAGGAAGTGTTAACCCATCAGGTGACAAAGTCAGGCTCCAAAAAGATTCACTGACTAGAACCATGAGCCAAAGCTTGCAAGATGAAACTTAACAGAGATAACTATGAGGTCTTTCATTTGCTTTCTAAGAATCAACTGCCCAAAGACAATGTGAGAGACAGGGACATTTTAATGGATGCAAACCATACCAGCCCACGGGAGGAGAGGGTAGACAAAAGGGCTGAGGCAAAGTGAGGCTGATGAGATGATACTCCCACTGGATGCCGGCCTAATCAGACCACAGCTCAGACAAGCTGAAACGCATCCATACTAGAGTAACCTGGAAGGTGTCAGAATCTGCCAGATGAGGCCTGGCAGAAGGAACTGGAGATTTTTAGCAAAGAGAAGGGGAGAAGGGGGAGGTGCTTGGCTATCTCCAAGGGCATGAAGGTTACTGTGTAGAAGAGAGAGATGCCTTGTTCAACTCAATGCCAGAGGCAAGAACCTGGAACAATAAATGAAAACTGACATTTCAGCTTAACATAAGGGAAAAATTCTTTTTTTTTCCCCTAGTATTTATTTTTTTGCGGGCCAGTGAGGGTTAAGTGACTTGCCCAGGGTCACACAGCTATTGTCAAGTTTTGGAGGCCAGATTTAAACTCAGGTCCTCCTGCTTTACCCACTGTACCACCTAGCTGCCCCCAGGAAAAAGTCTTAATCTGAGCAAGGGTTTTTAATCTGGCATCTGCAGGTAGATTTCACCAACTTGGATGGGGAAAAAAAAGGCCATCTTTATTTCAGTATAATTGGCACCCTTTGTAATCCTGTGCATTTGATTGTGTAAATTCAAAACAATATTCTGAGAAGGGCTTGGTAGGGTTCACTAGATCAACCAAGGGGTCCATGATACAAAAGGTTAAGATCCCCTGAAACTTCAAAAACAAACAAACAAACAAATTTCCTGAAACTTGTCAGAGCTAGCCAAAAGAGAATCAGAGTTACCCCAAAGAGGGAGAGGATGCTTTGGGAGGTCTACAAAGAATGGAGGACTGGAGAGGGGATCCCTGTAGGGGTTGGAGTAGATGGCCTCTGCCATCTGCTCTCATTCTGGGATTCTCCCAAGAGCCAGCCTTCTCAACCATTTCCAGCTTGTGGAGATAACTCGGCTGGAGCAAAAGACCCCACATTTACTTCACCCTCCGAACTCCCTCTTGCCTCCCCTCAACAACAAAAGATGAAACCTCACCTGAATTAAGGAGAGGGCAATATACCGTACATGTAAGAAACGCTGTGGCTTTGTGGGGACACAGCTGAGCCTGGGGTCAAATCCTGGGTTCACACACTGCCCTTGCCACCCACCTGACCATGGAATTCTGGGCAGATATTGCTTAATCTCACAGATAAGTGAGAGGCAACTCTCTTCAGACTAGAAGCTGCAGAGCGGCGGCTGATCTGCCCTAGTAGAGGGAGGTATACTATCTGGATAAAATCACACATCTGATCCCATCCGGGATGTAGTTATTATTAGATTTCAAGCATCCAGAAGCATGGATCAGTTCTAGTGCAATGATCACCGATTTCCTGTTTGTCATCTGACCTGCTCTGATAGTCATCCTAACCCCCACATCTACAGTTGTGCAGACACAAGCCACAGAGATTTAGAAGGGATCTCAGAGGTAGAACAGACCAACCCCAAACCAAATAGCAATCTTCATGATAAAAACTGCCATTAAAACTTCTATCTGGAATTCTCCACAGATAAGGAACCCACCCCCTCCTGAGGCAGATCATTCCACCTTTAGACATCTTAGGGGCTTAATTTGGAATGAAAAGAAATCAAATGAGATAAAATGTGGAAGCACTATTTAAAATATCCAATCTTTTTTTTTTTTAATATCCAATTTTTATGTGGCAGCACAGTAGATAGAGCTCCTGGCTCTCAGACACTTACTAGCTGTGTGACCCTGGGCAAGTCACTTCACCCTGTTTGCCTCAGTTTCCTCAACCATAAAATGGGGATGATAATAGCACCTACCCCCCCCCCACTATTTAAGGATCAAATGGAGATAATAATTGTAAAATGCTTAGCACAGAACCTGGCACATAGTAGGTGCTATATAAATGTTAGTGATTATGATGAGGACAAAGTCACTTAACCTCCATCTGCCTCAGTTTCCTCAACTATAAAATGGGGAGAGCTGTCATGAAGATCAAATGCTTAGACTGTACCTAAACCTTTTATAAATGCTAGCTACTCTTTAAAATATATTTTATTTTGTTAAATACTTCCCAATTGCATTTTAAAACATTTTTAACATTCGTTTTCTAAAATTGAGTCCCCAATTCTCTTCCCCTCTCCCCTCGTCCTTCAAAAGAAAGCTAGCTATTATTTTTATTAATTTATCCTGTCTATGGCATTCTTGTACATAGTTTTTTTTTTTTTTTTTTGCAGGGCAATGAGGGTTAAGTGACTTGCCCAGGGTCACACAGCTAGTAAGTATCAAGTGTCTGAAATCAGATTTGAACTTAGGTCCTCCTGGATCCAGGGCCGATGCTTTATCCACTGTGCCACCTAGCTGTCCCCATAGTTCTTTACTTGTTGTCTCTCCCCCATTAGACTTCGAGGTTCTCAAGGGCAGGGTCTGTTTTGTTTTGACCTTTCTTTGTATCCTCAGAGCCAAGCCTAATGCCCAGCATACAGTAGGCCCTTAATAAATGCTGACTGACTGACACATAAAACTGAAATGGAAACAACTGAACATACATTTTCCGGTTTTGCACAAGCTAGCCAAGCCATGGATCAGGAAAGAGACGGGAACAAAGCCCTCTATCCAAAGAGGAGGAAAGAGAAACAGATAAAGACTTGCCAGGCAGGAAAACTGATACTGAAGGGGAAACCCTCTCAAAGGGGCTTCAACCCTAACTGCGATGCTATTAGGGGGCCTCAGAACCCCCACCTAACCCTACTTCCTTCTGGTTTCACCACAAAGCACAAGAGGCTAGGAGAAGGGCAAGGAGGACGCAGCTGATAAGGAACACGGGCAAGGTCAGCTGAGGTTGTCCTCTCGATAGCTCTATCAGCCTAAGCTTCACAAACAGACCATCCACAAGTTGTAGACTCTCAGCACAGCACGGTGCTGGAAACTTAGACACCCACGGGGAGATCACTCCCATTCCATGCCCACAAGCAGCACAACTCAGTGAATGGGATGGTGGGCGGGGTCGCCTGCTGGACTGAAAATGTTCTTTTTCCTCTCCTCACTAGAGCCTAGGGAGCTGTTTCACTGTATTCCTGAGTCTGGATGTCATCAAAGCACCAACCAAATGCTATTTTTTAATGAACTCATATGGCAGCTTGAGAGTGTTTTACCTTTAGTTCTCCTCCGTATTTAATTGTCAGTGATTCCTGACCCATCAAAGCTCCTCCACCTCTATAAAAACAGGCACATCCTGCCTGTTCCAGCAAAGAAAACACTGGGTGAAATGGAACCACCAGTGGGGTCGGGGGGGGGGGAACCCAGTTTGTAAACAGCTCCCCAGAAGGTTTTTCAAGTTGTTATGGCCAGCCTTGGTGAGAACCCTGAAGGCTGTCCTCTGCAAAGTCCAAATACAAGGGGGATTCCTTAGAGATGGGTCGGTGTTCCTGCTTGTGGATGGTATGGGAAGCCCCAGACCACTCCAGAGCCTCCTTGGTGAGAGCTACCGCCACGAAAGAGATCAATTTAGTGCTCAATCCACATAAAAGAAAAACCCCCAAGTGGATGAAAAATACCAATTACCCATGCGTGAAAGAGGTCAAAGGACTTGGGTTTGAGTCCCAACTGCCATGGATGACCTAGGGTCAGGTATGAAAGCAAGGAGGGGGGGAAGCAAAAGGGCATCTTGAGTAGGGCATCAGTGTCCACAAAATGTTCACAGATCCAAAGAAAGGTCTCCCACATGTTAGAGTTTCCAGTAGAGATCTGTGTCAGGACAAGAATACGAATTACGTGGACTAAGAAGGCACCAATGGGTGGAGAAAGTACACAGATTCTATACCAGGAGGATGGAAATTCCTGAAAGTACTGAAGCAAGCTGGGTAAAATGGGTTAACCACATTTACTGCAAAATGATGGAAAATTATTCAGGTCATATCTAGAATTAGTGATCTGTAAACCAGCTATATATATATATATAAATATCATTTCAAGAAGTTTCTGAATCATGTAAGACTGAGCTCTTGGAGGGCAGAGACTGAGTTTTCCTTTTCTTTGTAACCCCAGCACTTAGCACAATATGTGGTACACCGTAGGTGCTTAATTAATGCTGATTGACTTGACAAGATAGCCAAGAAGTCTTCCAACATTAGTCATGGCTTAGAACCATAAGGGCACTTTAATAAACTTCCAAAAGGAAAATAGGATACAGAGCTCACAAGCATAGGCTGCCCTACAATTTCCTAAGCCAAAGGTAACGATTAATCTAACTTCACACTTGAATTCCAAATGGTCCTTCAGGAACACCAGCATGAGCAGAGCTTCCCAAAAGATTACGAAAGGTGACCCACAGGTCTGGATGCTAAACGAGGTCACTGCATATGGAGTTGAAGAATATTCCAGTGATTAGCTTATAATAACAAGTGTTAGCAGAGCTTGGAGATGTAGAGTGATGCCATTGGGAAGAACCACCGAGAGCTGTTAGGGTTTGCTACCTGGGGGAAGTGGGGCAAGTCCTTTCTCTCTCTCTCTCTCTCACACACACACACACACACACACACACACACACACACACACCCTGTGACTCAGTTTCCTCAGCTACAAAACTAGAGGTGGGCCTATACAACTTCTCAGGTCGGTCCTCCTGGCTCTTTCAGGGAGGATCCTAGGAAGCTTGTGCCACAAGCCAGTGATCACAGCCATCACATGTCCTGGTTGACCTGTGCTTCTTGGCAGACGGAAGCAAGCATCACCTACATGAAAAACCTCAGAACAGAACAGTGGGTTCTCTGGTCGGGCAGGGCAAGCAGAAACACATGCAAGGTTCTAGTAAAAAAGAAAGGCCCTGGATCCCTGGGAAGGTCTGTCCCCAAGTGTTTATTTGGATGTTCCCAGGAAGGAAAAGGGGAGAACCCCAAGCACAGAAGGTCACTAGGTGCCCACTATGAGATGCCCAACCCCGGTTTTACAGCAGAGATGGTAACCCCCTCAGGGGTGCGCTGGATTGGATGTTCTCTGAGATCCCTGACAACCCAAGGAAACAAGTACAAGGTGACTGTCATGTGAGGCAGGGGGTTTAACAGCATCCCCCCACAACTCTCAAAGTATCAGTTGGTTTTCCTGAAGAGCACCAGGCATCAATCCCTCCCCAAACGTTTCTTCAGTGGCCATCGTGGGCCAGGCCTGTTTATAGCTTTTGTGGGTCTTTGGCTCCTTTGGAGCTTTTCAGACAGTAGGTGCCTAATAAGTGCTTGGTGACTGATAAGCACGGAAGAGTGAAACTGCCCTCTGGGAGGTCACATTCCCAAGAGAGACCCAACCTGCTCTTCCACAGGCAGGCACAAAACCAAATCAAGGCAGATCCAAGGTCACCTTGAGAGTGGGAATTGGGAATACAAGAAGGGCCTCCTTCTTGCAGGCTGGAGAAGAGAACCACGGATTCCAAGAAGTGGTGGGGAAGAGGGAAGGCATACCCAGCAGGGGAGCTGGCCAGTGCAAAGGCACAGACTCCTGGGAGCCTGTGTTTCATGTGAGGAACCGCAAGAGAGAACGGAGTGATGAGAATGGGGGACCATCCACACAAACGCGGGGGAATATTAAAAGGAATAAAAGTGATCAGTCATACTGGATGTGACAGGGCCAGAAGAAACAACCATCGAGAACATGGAATGCACCAGCTCGGCCGCTGGCTCACTACCTGGGCGACTCAGCCTCTGGGGGCCTCACCTTCTCCGGCTGGAACTGAACCAGATGACTTTGAAGGCCCTTCCAGCCCTCTGCCGGCTCTCTTTAAAACCGCCCACTTGCCTTGCTTTCTATTGCTTCCTAGGGCTGTCCCTAAAAGTCCCTCTCCTCTAGCCAAGGAGAATGGCCCACCTTCACTTCTCCTTCCTCTCAAACTCTACCACGATCCCTCCAGCCCTCGGAAAAATACCAAATCCTCCCTCTCCCCACTGGCCCGTCTCTTCTGCTCAAATTACTACCAGAAATATTCCCTTTCTCTGTCCGTGTGAGAGCGTTCCATCTCTGCTCCAGAGACCAATGCAAAGTACTCCTTGCCCTCCATACAAATGAAGGTTAAACATTGCAGCACAGAACTGTGCTCCAGTGGGGTAAGACAGAACCCCTGGGCACCTTTTTAATGCTCCCATCTCCCAGTCACTCACTGGGATTTGTGGCAGCTCCTCCAGGAGGCCTTGTCTGCCTCCCTTCCTCCCCAAATTACCCAGCATTTATCTGGTCGGTCCTTAGAGGTGTCCTTGGCTCTTCCCTGAGGGCAGGGCTATTCTGTGTCCCCATATACCCAGTGCCTGGTACACAGCAGGCACAAAATAAGTGCTGGCTGACAGCCATGTCTTTTCTTTCCTCCTCTTTGGGGAGTTTCTAGCTGATTTCCCAACCAAAGACCATTCCTTTCCCAAGGCCGGAAACCCACAGTCCATCCTTGCCATTGCCAGAGATTTTTTTTTTTAGCCACTTTAGGATAACTGAGGTCAAACAGTCACAGATAAACTGGAAAACAGACTTGCTCACTGATGGCTGCTCATAGCCCACAGGCACAAAACAGGTCCAGAGACTTAAAATTCCCGGCCTGTGGAGGGGCGCCCATTCATTTGTCACTGGGTCATGGGTGTTCCAAACACTGCCTAAAACTTGCTGAGGCAAACCCAGCTTCTTCCTCCCTGTAACAATAGTCACACCACCCCTTCTCTCCCATTTGCCATCCTTCACCGTCATTTCTCTCCACAGTGTTTTTTCACTAGATCCTGTCGATGGGAACTTACTCATGCCGACGCTATGAATCAAGAGCGTTGGCCTCAGCATCAGCTTTGCCCAGGGAAGCTAGGAGCTGATGCAACCTCTTCCAGCCTCTAATTTTGTAGCTATTCTAAAAGAGACCACTTAAGAGAAACAGCACAGCCCTTCTGGTCAGCAAGACCTTCAGTGAGTCAGACTCTTGTGTTCAGCCCAAGGCTGTCAGAGGATCCACTTCCTAGGCCCAAATAACGCTCTCTGCACTTCTAGTGAGATGTGAGATAAACACATCATTCTATTCATTCCTACACATTTTTCTGAGTATTTTAGAGCTGGGATTTTCAAAGAAAATGTTCTCTCCTTCAGTTAACTACACCGCCTGCCCCCAAGCCTGTCATTATCACCGCCACTATCATGCAGAAAGAAAGAAAAAGATGTATCATGGTCACATCATGATGTCATACCAGGAGGTGGGCAAGGTTTCTGGAGGACCCCGGTGGGCAGTGGAAATAGAGATGAACTGGGAGCCATAGGCATTTCCTATTACTTGTCTTACCTCTGGCAAGGCAATACACATCCCTCCTCCGGGATTTTTTCCTCAGCTTCCCCAGATGTAAAATGGGAGCATTAGACCATGTGACCCCAAAGTTCCTCTTCCAGCTCGTTTCTATGATTCTTCTTGTCATTACAGAGAGCAAATCAAAAAAGACATGACCCCCTCAGGTACGCCAGCAAAGGTTCTGTTCTTAGAGGCACTGCCAACACAACCTACCCAAGACCCAACTCCTCTCAAGCCCACCCCCTCTTTGGGTTGAGAATCCCAATCATGGCATTGATTCCAACTCATCGCTCTCACTCAGCCCACACAGCCAATCAGCGGCCCAGTCTTGCAGGCCCAATCGGCCTTGCTCTGCTTCGCCTGCCCACGCCAGCTCCCATTCCCGTGCATTTGTCTTGGCTGACTCCTGGGCCCAGAACGTGACCCCCGTTCACCTCCACTTCCCCAAATCTAGTGATCCCAGCTCAAGGCTCCCTTCTGCATGAAGCCTTTGCTCAGCACCGACTCCACCCCACCCCCAGTTCCATTTTCACACCATCTTTTCTACACATCCCTAGCTCAGGCCCTCTCACCTGCACTATTATCAAGTCCCATTAGATTTCCCTAATAGTCTCTCCTCCCGCCAGTGGAGAATTCCATAGAATTAACATCAGGTGCTTAATAAATGCCTTAATAAATTTGACTTTTTTAACTTAAATAAGCTCCAATAGCTCCCCTCCCTTTGCCTTCACAAACCTTTCAAAACAGAACCCCAAAGGACGTTCCCAACCCAATAAGACCTCACTTTCCTTCAGACAAGGAATAAAGCCAACTTGGTCTTGCTAGATTCACATGCCATGTTCTGTCTCCCACCTCCATGCCTTTGCATCTGCAGTGTCCTCTATGACAGTAAGGCTTTCTCACCTTCCCTTCAAGACTCAGGTCAAGGGCCACCTTCAGGAAATCTTTCCTGATCATTCATTCATTCAACAAACATTTTTAAGTACCTACTATGTGCCAGGCACTGTCCCCTGGGTGCTCTTAATATTCTTCCCCCACAAGGGGTCAGCTAGGTGGCGCAGTAGATAAAGCATCGGCCCTAGATTCAGGAGGACCTGAGTTCAAATCCAGCCTCAGACACTTGACATTTATTAGCTGTGTGACCCTGGGCAAGTCACTTAACCTTCATTGCCCTGCAAAAAAAACACCAACACAACTTCCCCCACTACATTTTACTTAATCAGCAAGGATTTTTTACAAAATAAAAGTTTACAATATAGATCACTGTAGAGATGTAATATAATATGTAGTACAGGAGACTGCCAGAAACCCAGCTTCGGGTCAGGAAGACTGGGCTCCAGCCCTGCAGTTGTATGACTCTAAGGCAAGTGACCCGTGGGGGGCCCTGGCCACTCTCTCAAATTGGAAGAAGCAGAACAGCCATTGGCCTGCATTAGAAGAAAGTATTGAGAGTTTCCTCACTGTGGGCTCCTTAGATTCATGGAATCACAGGCCTGAACCACAAATATTTAGTACCTCTGACAGAATGAAGGAATGCTTTCCTTTCTGTCTTAGCCCTCCAGTGCCTGCTACTTAACAGGTAAATGTTTAATAAATGCCTCCTGATGACTGGAGTGGCAGGACCTCTATCTATGACAGGGAGAGGCACTTAACCCTCTGGTCTCCGGCTTTATGAGCAAAAAGGAGGGGGTTAGACCCAATGGCCTTGAAGGTAGATTCCTGGTCTGGAGATGTGATCTGCAATCTCTCCATCTCTCTTCCTATCATGGACTGGCTGCTAATTTAATAGCAAGATGCTTGACTCCCAGCCATAAACTTCAATCCTCCCTCCACCCAAGTTCCCCAGGGAACACTTCAGTGTTTAAAAATGCCCCATGATGCCCAAAGAAGAAGCGGGGAGATAAGCCAGCATAGAAAACGGTTCTGTTTGCGGCATAATCATCTTCTCAATTGTAAAAGAAGAACTTGAAGAGGCACAGAAAAGCCCAGATGGCCTGTCAGTTAACTCCCTTCACTTTTAGAAAACACATCACACGAGGAGGAAACTGGGATCAGAAAACTCCATTTAGGCTGGGCCATGCCAGGGAGGAAAGGTCGCCTTTGGAGTCCAGAGAACAAACAGAAGACTATTGTTTCCCTCCCCTCCAAGAAGATGAATTCCGAAAACACTCCAGTGATAAACAAACACGCTGAAGAGACTAGAATGGGACTGGTCCACGAGGGAAAATAGTGGGGTTTAGGGAGTCTCTGTCTCTTTCCGTTTATTCTTTTCAGAAGAACCCCCCCCCCCCAGCTCTTTGAATTCTTTGGTCATTGATGTGTTTACAACTTGTCAATTACAAGGCCTTGTGTCCGTTCTTACAAAGGTAAATGAGGGTGAATCCACGTCAAAACATACAGAGCCAAGGGACAGACACCAGATTGGGCAGAAGTGAAGTCCTACAAGGACCCAGCCCCACTCCAGGCTGTGCCAATGAATTTTAAGTGAAAATAAATGCCCACACAGTCATGGGCGGAGGGATCCCGCTCACCGGAGAGGGAAGCCGGAGCAAAGAGGGAGGAAGGCAGGGCCATCCCGAGCACCCCTGCAGCTTCGGGCATCTCCCCACACACTCCCTGGCTCTGTTCCCATGTGGTTGGGAGCGTAGGACTACCCCCTACTCCTAAAGAGCAACAGGCAAAGTGGGAAACTGAGAGGAGGATCCGAGAGGAGCAAGGAGACCACGCGTGGGTGGAGAAGAGTGAGGTGAAAGCCTGGCGCTCCTTAATGCCTCAGCCTCTCTCCAGCCTAAGGGGTGCCCTCCACCACCATCAGCACCGTCGTCATCATCACACTATCACCTCCGCCACCGCCCCCTGGCCCCCCGCAAGCAGGGAAGGTGCCCTTCCTGGCCGGTCTGGGACCCCCCATGCCCCAGGCCTCAGGCGTGCTTTTTCTCGGGTGGCTCAGGGATCTTCCATCCTTTTTCCTCCCTTCCCCAGGGTCGGGAGCCCCGCCCCCGCCGGCGCTGCCACTTTCCGGTGCTCACTTCGGCCGAGCAAACATGAGACGCCTGGTGTGTACAGCGCGGTTGGCGCGGGCATTACAAGGCTTCCTCTCCGCCGGGGGGGGGCGCCCCGGGCATAGTGGGGCGTCGCGGGGAGGGGGGCGCGGGGGGGGCCCGGGGCGCCCGGGCAGAGGCAGGAGGCAGGGGCTGGGAAGCCCGCTCGGGGCAGGACGAGCGGGGGCCCCCCGGCCGCCCCCGGAGGGCCCGGCGTCGGCCCCGGCGCCGCGCCCGCCGCGGAGGCCCGGCCCGGGCTGCTCACCGTGTGCGAGTGCAGGCTCTGGCTCGCCTCGATGCCCGCGCTCAGCGGCGCCGTGTCGTCCAGCAGCACCTTGCCGGCCGGCGGCTTCTCCATGAACGCCATCGCCGCCTGCCCTCCTCCTCCTCCTCCTCCTCCTCCTCCCCCTCCTCCTCCTCCGCGGGCCGGCGGCCGCCAGAGCCTCCGCCCGCCCCGGCCCGCCCCGAGCCCGGCCCGGCCCAGCTCAGCCCGGCCCGGCCCCGCGCCGCCCGCCAGGCCCTAGCGCCGCCCGCGCGCCCTCGGCAGCCCCCGGCCCCGCCCCCGGCCCGGGGAGGGAGGGGGGAAAGGAGGGAGGCCCCGCCCCCCTACCTGGGGACGGAGGGAGGAAAGGAAGAGGAAGGCCACGCCCCCTACCCGGGGAGGGAAGGAGGAAAGGATTGATGCCCCGCCTCCTGGCCTGGCCCCACCCTCCTCCTTGACTGACACCCCCCCATACACATACATACACACCCCCGCACGTCATTCGCGGCCCGCAGCCCAGGGTCCAGCCCCTTTCCCGCTCCTGCCCGGGGCTCCTCCCCATGGTCCCTCGGAAGCCCTCCTGCCCACCCCCCCCTCCCCGGGAAGGACCTGGGGACACACCCGGGACTGGCCTTAGGGGGTATGGGGTCCCCCCACCCCCTGAAATGGGGGACGCCCCGGCCCCCTAGAAGCTTACGTTCTAATTGAGGGTAGGGAAGGGGCGGGTGGGCGGCACCCGCAGGATTGGGGCGATCCTGCCCTGGGTCCGCAGGAGGCACTCTGGTATTTACCTGTGGGACCCGGGACTCAGTTTCCTCATCTGTAAGATGAGGGGCTGGCCTAGATGGCTTCGGGGGGGCCCTTCCAGCTCTGACGCCCCGAGATCCTATGACCATTTCTGGGGGTCACCTAATGCCCTGCGTCCCGCAAGTGTTTCTGTCTCGGGCACTCGGAGAATCAACGGTGAGTGCCAGTGAGGCACGCACCCCCAGGCAGCCTTGGCACTATCGGACCCCGTGTCTGCCTGAAGGTGGCAAAGATCTGGGGCTCCCCGCTCCACCCGGGTGCAAACAGGCTCTGCTCACGGTGGAGTAGGTGGAGGTCGGCCCGTGCAGCAAATTCCGGCTCAGAAGTCTCTGAGGACGTTCGGTAAAATGAGGCAGTGGGGGAAAACCCACCCAGACCGCCTGCCTGCCTTTGGAACCCAAACGCCTGGATTCGAATCCCATCCTGCTGCCACCCAAAAAATCCTGGGTCGGTGGGTGGATGGGGGCGGCAGGAATTCACCCCTCTGAAACTCCCTTTCCTAGTTGTAAAACGCTGGCAATGGGGCTAGGGGATGTCTCTGAGGTCCCCTGTGGATGTGCTTTCCATCCTAAAGGAGATTTCTCCAGTGAAGGATGATCCAGGAAGTACATTTACTATTCTCTATTCTCTCATCATCACATTTCTAAGAGGAAAACAATCACCCATCGCCCCCCCAACTTAGCTGGGCACAACAGACACATCTCCGCAGGACCTAAGTGTGTGCTCCGCTGGCATAGTTTTTGAGATCCCTGACTGACCTCCACAAGCCAGGGGTGGAGGGGGGAAGGCCACTTAATGCTCAAGGCTGCATTTGCTTCCTTAGTGACCTAGCTGAACATACATACCCTCCAGGAACAGTCTCAGTGACTCGATCAGGCTCACATGAGCCATTCTGAGACTGTGGCTCCTTATTTCAGTTCTTCCACAGCAGGGCTGGGATGAGTAGATAATGGTTAAAGAGAGAGGGGAGGAAGACCAGGAATTAGACCTGGAGACTAGAGATGCAAAGGTTGGGCGAGTGGAGAAAACCCAAACCATACCCATACACCCTAAAGCCGACAAAATTAGGAAAAGGAAACTGAAACTGATTTAAGTAGCATTGGATGGAAGGCTGCCAAGGCTCAACTGTGGCCTTCCCCTCCTGCTGTTCTATTCCAAAGCTCCCAATAGGGGGAACCTCACCTGGCAAAAAACGGACAAATGTCAACCTATCTATTCACCCTTGAAAATCTGAACAATCTGTAGGCCTGTTAGGGCTCCTGGACCCCTAACTCTATCCGGGCCCTCAAGATTGGACTTCGGCCATCCTTTGGTTGGGGTCATAGGTATGAGCCTCCAGTAGGGGCCTCCCCCCATCTACTGACTGGAATCAACTTAACTTTTCTTATTCCTCACTAAACTGTCTCAAACTGCATCGGGAATTGTAGGCCCATCGACCTTCCTCACACAAAGGATGCTGATTCACATTTACACTGCCCTTCGTAAGCTGAGAGTGTTTCTCTCATAACTTCAGAGATAGGCTTTCACTCATTTACAGAGGAGGAAACTGAGGTGTAGAGAAGGTGCCAGGACATGCTTTCTCCCAGTTAGTAAATGAAAAGCCTTTCCCGAAGAGCAAAATCCCTCTTCTCCTTTGCTGACAAATGCGTTTTCTTTCCTTTCCTATTATTTCCAGGATTCCTAATTGTACTAAATGTGGGTTCTTCCTTCACCAGCATAAATGACAACCGTTTTTATCAACCAATCAGCAAGCGTCCATTAAGCACCTACTGCACACTAACTCAGTAGGTGATTTTTCTGAGCCACTAGGCTGGAAATTCAGCACTCTGAATCCCACCTGGTGAGGACAAATTCAGTATGTCTGTCTACCTTGGTAAGTCCAATGGGAGCCAGTGCCCCATTGAGCATGGCCTTCAAGAAGTTGCTGTAACAATTTAAAGGACGTTAAAGGACAGAATCACAGAGAACACCCAATCCCACCAAAGGCTGAACAAGAATCCCTTCTTCCATAATGAGCAAGTAACCGAGCAGCCTTTGCTCAGAGGCCTTTTTCTTCACTTTGCACACTTCTGAGCTTGCTAAGAATACCTGTTAGAACTCATGACACGATCGCTCCAAAAACCATCCAAATAACGCCATAGGACAATTCCTAGAGCAGCAAAATCCACAGAAGAATGTCCTGAAATCATCTTCCAATCAAGGACAGCTTGGAAAGTCAGAAGGAGGGAGCTGCTGTGCTGAGACAGGAGTGGAGCCCAACCCCACAGTCACCCTGACACAGATAGATCCAGTCCCAGGAAGGCCTCGCAAGACAAGCAGACCCCCAGAGCCTCTGAATCAGCTGAAGCACCAGTGTTGTCTGGAACTAAGCTCACAGTCTGGTGAGAGGCTGAGCCCTGGGCAGGGGGGAGACTACAGGGGTCTATGCTGGTGCTGAGGCACAACTTGGGTTTTTCACCCCTGCTGAGAACCAGGAGGTAGGCTTGAGTAGCAGTGGCCCAGGTGGGGGAGGGGCACAGGCTCATCAGAGCTAACAACCACAACACACAAAGCTGGTTGATTAGCAAGTTGGTCTGGGGTCATCTAAGGACCAGGGAACAGGCCAGGCAAGTGAAGAACCTGATCCTCCTTAAATCATACTACTTCTGTAGAACCACCTGTGGGGCTTGTCAACCAGAGCTACCAGCCAATTAGCTTGGAGCTGTGTGTGTGTGTGTGTTTATGGCCCTGTTTCCTGTTGGGGAGGAGGCTTCTTCGAGGAGGAAGGAAGCATTGGGGTCTTTTGGGTTGCTGACCTGGGTTTGGAGAGGTCAGATGATGGGGTCTCTTAGAAATAGTTAGATCTTTACCTCTCTCTATCTTCTCACCTACTTCTGATTCCTCTTTAATAAAGTCATAAAAGTCTAAACTCTTGCTAAAGCTTTTAATCTGGGGTGACCACTCATTAGATTTTAGACATCATAGCTAGAATCTTAGCCCCTTACAGACATCATCTTCCAAAAAATTGTCAGGGAAAATTGCCCTGATATTCTAGAAGCAGAAGGTAAAATAGAAATTGAAAGAATCCACCAATCACCTCCTGAAAGAGATCCCAAAAGGAAAACCCCCAGGAATATTATAGCCAAATTCCAGAGCTCTCAGGTCAAGGAGAAAATATTGCAAACTGCCAAAAAGAAAGAATTCAAGTACTCTGGAGCCCCAGTCAGGATAGCACAAGATCTAGCAGCTTCTACATTAAAGGACCGGAGGGCATGGAATATGATATTCCAGAGGGCAAAGGAATTGGGATTACAACCAAGAATCATGTATCCAGCAAAACTGCGTATTAGCTTTCAGAGGAAAAAATGGGACTTCAATGAAAAAGAGGACTTTCAGGTATTCATAATGAAAAGACATGAACTGAATGGCAAATTTGATTTCCAAATACAAGACCCTAGAGAACCATAAAAAATTGGAGTTGGGGGACATACCTGGGGTCATGCAGTGGGTGACTGTCTTGTATCTGAGGCCAGGTTTTGGCTGGGATCCCCGTGTCCAGGGGGGATGCTTTGTCCATTGTGTCACCTAGCTGCCCCATGATGACATCTTTAGGGTAAAATTGAGCGGTGAGGGGGATGCACTGGGGGAGGGCGAAGGGCAGAGGTGAAATCCTACATGAAAGAAACAGGAAAAGGCTTATGGAGTGGGGGAAGAGATGGGGGAGGAATGGGGCAGTAAATGAATTTTACACTCATCAGAATAGTCTCAAAGGCCTTAATCTCATCAGAGTTGCATCAAGGAGGGAATAACATACACACTCAATTGGGTGGAGTAAACTATCTAACCCTGCAGGAAAATAGGAGGGGAAGGGGATAAAGAGTGAGGGGCAAAAGAAGGGAGGACAGATTGGGGGAGGGGACAGACAGAAGCAAATCCCTTTTGAAGAGGGATAGGATGAAAGAAGATAGATAATAGAATAAATACCATGGGGAAGGGAATAGGATGGAATGGAAACAGTTAACAATAGTAATCATGAAAAAGAGAAAAGGGGGAAAATTGTACAAAAAAATTTTTATAGCAACTCTTTGTGGTGGCTAAGAATTGGGAATCAAGGGAATATCCATCAATTGAGGAATGATTGAGGAAGCTGTAGTATATGATTGTAGTGAAATGGCATTGTGCTATAGGAAATGACAAACAGGATGATCCCAGAAAAACCTGGAAAGACTTTCATGAACTGATGTATAGTGAAGTAAGCAGAACTGGAGGACATTGTGCATAGTGACAGCAGTATTGTTTGATGAGCAATTGTGAATGACTTAACTACTCTCAGCAATACAATGATCCAAGACAATCCCAAGGGACAAATGAAGTATACTATCCACCCCCATAGAAAGAACTGAAAAAAGAGCACTTGTAGATTGTACATATATAACCTATATCAGATTGGTTGCTGTCTTGCGGAGGGGGGAAGAAAGGGAGGGAGGGAGAAAAAATTTGGAACTCTAAATCTTATGAAAATGAATGTTGAAAACTACCCTTATATGAAACTGTAAAAAATAAAATAAATGTTTGTTGCATTGAAAAAAAAAAAGAGTGGGGCACTTATTCTCTGAAGCAAGAAAAGAGAACAATGGAAATTTTAAGCCCTGAGCAAGAGGAAAACCAAGCATGGTGAAAAAAAGCAATTTGGAGGACTCTTATTTCCCTAATGTAAAGTCAATAAATACTGTGATGAAGCAGCAGAGCAACACATAGTTAGTCAACTTTTCAAAGGGTGTTTTAATATAAATACTTTAAAGATATAATTTTGTAGCAATTTTCTTTGGGATTAAATTGGTCTCTGAATCATAGTCTAAAATTATAGAAGAAAAAAAGACTAATAAGCCCACAGAAAATGAAAAATCTACCATTACCTAAAAATTACCAGTGGGTACCTAAATGACTTCTGCTCATTCTAGGACAATAAATAAGTCAGTTAAGCAAAGCAGTGGTGTCTTCGATGAGGCCATTCCCCTGGTCCAAAAACTCAAATTTGCCACCCATAAAAAGGAATGCATGACAGTTCACCAATACGGAAATGTTTCTAATAAGAGCATAAAAATCTGTTAACCAATTTTCCAGCACATTAGGCAGAAATTGCACAAGATGAGTATTCCTTTCCACAGCAGTCAAAAAAAGATCACGGACTGCTGAGTTCAGTATTGCACCTAATATAATTTGGTCTGAGTTGTCATTCTTTTTATGCTGATTCATATATGACCCGGTTCACAGTCACCTCTCAGTCTCCTGAGCATTTTCTAATATGCAGGTGAACCGTGCCGGACACTTCACCTTTCCTTCTTCCTCTGCTACACAGAGCCCATGGAAGAACGTACCCTGAGAAAGCTCTAAGTGGTCAGTCTTTTGATGGGCTTGGCTTCATTCTAGCAAAGGCACAGATGGATGGAGGACATGATTCTGGGTAAAACTGACAACTCACCACTCTCTGCACAAGACTCTGGGCTGGACTCTCTGCTCCAGGGTTTTGTTCCTATAAATTTGATCCAGAGAGCCAAAGAAGCAGAGGCATCTGGGAAGCTACAGGTTGGGAATGTTCTTATGGAGAAGTCAGACCTGCAAATAACAGAAAGTGAAGCCTAGGCACAGCAATAACCAGCGCTTCTAGCTTGGGCCCACACAGCTTTTCATGTTCAGAGTCATTCTGTCAGTTATTCTGCACACTAACTCAGCAGTAACTGAAAGCAAACTTTGGGCTGATTAGTCATGGCTGGCATTAATTAACAAATGACATTCATTTACATTTCCTTCCACGCTCTATTTATTTGGAGCAGGGTTTCAGATGGGCATCCATTTAGTTTCGGAGAGTTGTAAAGAGAGAAGAGCAGTTCTGGTCTCAAACAGTGGTAAAGCTGCGCGTTAGGGCGAAGCATGAGCACTGCATGGGGTCTCACATTTCTGATCCCCTGCACCAATCCTCCTCCTCTGCGGTTTAAGTCCCAGGGGATTGACATAGACTAGGAAACTGACCCAAATTCCAAAAAGAAATTTGGAGGCTATCTTAATTATACCAAAGTTGAATCGTCTTTGCACTGGAAAGGTTCTGGTCGTTGCTTCTGCCTAATCAAATCCCAGGATGGCCAAGGAAGGAGTCAGAGACCTGCCCTTTGGGGCATCTCTGTCCCCTGCTGCCCTCTAGTGACTAGAGCGATTCCCACCTGTCAATCAAAGACGTACTTCCTGCTACCAAGGACTTGGGTTTTCATTCCTTTCTAGCAGTGGTTAATAGACGGCACCTGATCCATCTTCAATCTTAGATATGCAGGCTGTGATGTTTAAAATCTAAATGTGTTGTCTAAAAAAATCTAGCGTGTGGTCCCCTTAAATTAGAAGCTTTAGCACCAGTCTTTGGGCATTAAGCATTTATTAAAGCATATCAGGGATTCTTGTGGAATTCAGAAAGTTAAGAAAAGGCCTATCTAGCCTAGTGTCAGCCGGGTCGGGTTCTCCCTCAAGTCCTCCACCATGTACCTGCTTCAACTACGAAAACTCTCCTCAAACTGAGTGTGGAAGCTTTTTATGGGTCTGGAGCATGGGCGGTCCTTACACACTGCTTCAAGCTGATTGGTTAGCATCACCCAAACCCATTGTTCACTGGACTTGAAGGTGGTCTCCAGTTGAGTTCAAAGTCCTTGGCTTCTGAGAACAATACCTCCTTAAGGGCCAGCCAGGTGTGGTTACAATCTAATTAACTCCAAGTAAGCTAATCAGCAGTCAATCCCTCTCACTTAATTCAATCAGTTTAATCTCCAGGTGAGCCTTTGAGTATCTGCCAAATCCCATTATTTTCTCACAAGGCCCAAGATAATCATGGTACTTAGAACCTTTGGGAAACCAACCCAGCTGAGCCAAGGGATCTACCACTGCTATCACCACAACAACCGGTTTCCAGCCCTTGCCCTGGTCTTCTCTGGCACCTGGAACACACCCCCTCCTCACCTCCACCCTTAAGGAGCCCTTGTTGCCTCTGAAACCCAGTTCTAGATGACACGAAGCCTTCTTTGGTTTCCCGGTGAGCTCGTGCCCGCCCTCCCCATAACCATCTCGGAGCATTGTGTACATAAGATGCATATACTTGCACGTATACCTGCTGTCTCCATTAGAAAGTAAGCTCCTTTTTTGCTAGCACAATGCCTGCCACAGGGTAAGTGCATGATAAATATTTACTGATCATTGATGAGGGGGACTAGTCAGATAGTGCTATACGAGAATCATAGAATATTTTTCTGCAGCATATGAAAGGAGTATAAGTATGGGAACACAAGAAATGATGCAGCACATACATACGGACAACCATTCAAAGAACAAACAAAATCTGGAAAACCCAATGGAACAATTCAGGAAGAGAAAGAGAAGCATTAAGGCCCCTTGTGTTCTTCAAAGTTAACATGCACAATCCCCTTTAATAAACTAACAAAGTTTTTGGTTTTGTGTCCCCTTTTTTTCATTCTTGCTTGTATCTTCTGGTGTTTTTGGTTGCTGGATGGTTTTTCTTGATGGTTACTAAGATGAAATTTAAAAAAAATCATCCAGCCTTCCCTTCTATTACAGACTTTCATTTTGGAGGTAGCAGATACTTATATATACAGAACCATTTGACTCCACCTCACCAATAAGAATGGGGCATCTTTAATTAGAGCTGAGTTTAAGACTTATTGGAGACCCAGAGACCTGGAGTCCCAATGCAGGGAGGGTTGTTTATAACTTAAAACACCCAGGAATTTCATTTCATTACTTTTTGGGGGGAGCGGGGGAGGCAGGTTATATGGTGTTATTAGCAATGCACTCTGACTGTCATGGAATTAATACCAGTAGTTCTAAAAATAAGCTTTAAAAAGAGAAACAGTTTACTCCAGACTCCTAATTACCAGGGAAACTAGACAAGAATGTGGATGGTTTAGTCCCCAGATAGTGCCACCACTATTGGCAAAAGAAATCAAAATTCACGTGCTACTGATGATGGCATCAGTAAGTTCATCTTTGTATATGAAGAACAAGCTGCTTTGATGCTATCTTTGAAATTATTTATTGTGGTTTATGTCAGAATTATGGGCAGAGGAAGAATTTAGGATCAAAGAAGATATAGAGAGCAAAACAAAATGTAAAACAGATCATTTTGATTATATAAAATTTAAAAGTTTTTGCACAAACAGAACTAATGTATCCAAGATTACAAGGGAAGCAGAAAACTGGGAAAGAACTTTTGAAACAAGTATCTCTGATAAAGGCCTCATTTCTCAATAATACAGAGAACTGAGTCAAATTTATAAAAATACAAGTCATTCCCCAATTGATAAATAGTCAAAGGACCTGAACAGGCAGTTTTTAGACAAAGAACTCAAAGCTATCTATAATCATATTTTAAAATCCTCTCAATCACTAGAGAAATGCAAATTAAAACAACTCTGGGGTATCACCTCATACCTATCAGAGTGGCAAATATAACAAAAACGGAAAATATTGGATGTTGGAGGGGATGTGGGAGAGCTGGGATGCTAATCCACTGTTGGTGGAGTTGTGAAAAGATCCAACCATTCTGGAGAACAATTTGGAACTATGCCCAAAGGGCTATAGAACTGCATACAACCCTTTGATCCAGCAATACCACTGCTAGGTTTATATCCCAAAGATATCCCCCAAAAGAGAAAAAGACCTATTTGTACAAAAATATTTCTAGCAGCTTTTTTGGTGGTGGCTAAGAATTCAAAATCAAAGGAATTCCCATCAATTGAGGAGTGGCTAAACAAGCTGTGGTATATAATGGTGATGGAATATTATTGTCCTATAAGAAATGATAAGCAGGATGATTTCAGAAAGGCCTGGAAAGACTTGTATGAACTGATGCATAGTGAAGTGAGCAGAATCAAGAGAACATTATGCACAGACGGCAATATTGTTTGATGAAGAACTGCGAATGACAACTATTCTCAGCAATACAATGATCCAAGACAATTCCAAAGGACTATTGATGAAACATACTATCCACCTCCAAAGAAAGAACTGATCTTGACTGAACAGACTGAAGCAGGCTATTTTTCACTTTCTTTCATTTTTTTCTTTTATTCAAGTTTTCTGGAACAAAATGACTAATATGGTAATATTTAACATAATTATACATGTATAACCCATATCCGATTGCTTACTACCTCAGGGAGGGGGGAGAAAAGGGAGAAAAATTGGAACTCAAAGCTATAAATAAAAAATATTTGAAATATTTTATATTTTTAAAAGCTGGCTAGAAAGAAGAAACCACTCTAATACCAAATAATCTTTGGATTTGTGTGTAGGGCAGTGGAATGCGTGTGCTAAAAGGAGACACGAAAGAGGTAGAAATGGATATATTTAAATGTTTCTTCCTTTCTCCAAGCATAACATATTTGTATTTATCAACAATTATATGAAATGGCAACTCGAGTATTTTCCATTATTCTCTCCAGTGGCACTTTAATTTTCACACCAATACAATTTCTGACTCTGTGGCTTTAACGTACGGTTCAAGAAGTAGGGACTTCTGGGACCCTAACCCTAACCATCCCTTCCATCACGGTTTTTTTCCTCTCTGTTACACAACATGACACTTCGACAAAAGCGATGCCCATCTTCAGCCTTTTCACCTTCGCGGTCGCCAGCACTGTCTCTCCGGTGTACAAAGGAGCCGGGAAGCTGATCTCCTGCGAGATGAACACGCAGCCTGGACCAGGCATCTTTGTCCCCAGAAGAGCAGAGATGAGTCCGTTGATCAAGACCCCATGAACGATGGTTCTTTCAAACTTCGTCTGTTTTGCAAAGTCTTCGTTTAAATGCAAGGGGTTGATGTCTCCTGTCAATTCTGAAAATGTAACAACGTCCTTCTGGGTAAACGCCTTAGTGAGCTCAGCTTGGTCTCCAACTTTTACATTCAAATGTCGAAGGGGCTTCTGGGTCAAGTCAGAAGTGCGCGTCCTCCTGTTGATAGCCCCTGGCAGGATGGGGAGAACTCTGAGCCCTCCTGTGCTCAGTAACATTCGGGGACTGGACAAGACCGTGAACATCTTTCCAAATTTTATACAGTTACAAACTAGAGTCGCAAGTCCTTCAGTCTACAAACACTGCACACAGCTGACCAAAAAAACCCGTTTCTAGACCATTCACTTTCAATGAATTCCAGTTTAATTTCTACTATTCCAATATAAGTTCTCTACTATTACCAGATAATGCAAGAAGAAATGGAGAAACCTAGAAGAAAAAAAAAATAACAGTCTACCGCTGGAAGAAAATTATGCTGAAACACAAGCAATCAAGCCAGGTGGACAGAGAGTTCTTGTTTCTTATGTGAAATTAACCTGAATCAAGGCCGGGCCAGGCTATGCTGTTACAGTAGCCATGTCAGTGGTGGTAGCAGTAGTACTAGCATAAATAGTGACAGCAGTAACGATAACTAACATTTGTATTGTTTAGATCCTCAGGACAACCCTGGGAGCTAGGCACTGTTAGGCCCATTTTACAGGTGAGGAAACTGAGGCCAACGGGGTGAAGAGACTTGTCCAGGGTCACACAGTTAGTGCCTGAGGCCTGATCTGAACTCATGAAGATGAGTGTTCTTGATTGCAAGCCCAATGCTCTAACCCCTTCACCACCTAGCTGCCCACTGTCCACAAGAAGCCTTTCCCAATCCCTCTTATCTCTAGTGTTTTCCTTCTACTAATGAATTTCCTTTTTATCCTGCTTATAGCTTGTTTGTGTACATATCCTGGCTCTCAGCTGAGTGCCTAGCGCATAGTAGGCACTTAGTAAATGCTTTACTGACTGACTGGGTGCTTCTGACTGTTAGGAAGTGTTGCTTTTGTTTCCCCCCAACATGGAGCTTCTGCTCCTCGACAATTCCCAGCCCATGCTCCAAGCTCGGCCTCTGGGGCCTAGCTGAACATGACTAATCCCTCTTCCCCCAGGCCTCCTCCCAGATCTGGGGGCAGTTTTCAGCCCTCCCCTAAGTCTCTCCTTCTTCAGGCTCAGCTTCCCTCCTGCAGTTCTGTCCCCTTACTGGATGCCTTCAAGCTGGTCTCCAGTCTTCAAAAAACATGGCACCAGCAACAACTTCCAGGTGAGAGCTGACCACAGCCCAGTACAGCCAACCCCCTTGCCTAGGGGGCAGGTTAAATCACGCTTCTGATCACTGGCAGCTTGTCTAGAAAGAACTATAACCTTACCAAAACCCTCAGATCTGTCTGGGGCCCAGCTTGGGCAACAACCAAAGGACTTCAACAGAAATGCCCCTGGGCTTAGATGTGAGATATCATTAAGAAAGCTTTAGATAAACCTGTTTATTTCAGATCAAAAAAGAGGGTTTTGAGTCTAAGCGCTTTCCTTTAAGAGTCACACACACACACACACACACACACACACACACACACACACACACACACACACGCAAGAGCACACACACCCCCAGATCTGACTGAGGGATGTGGACCCTTCAGAAGGGTCTCCTCCCCTCAGGTAGGCCCATACCGTCTCAAAGGCAGACCATACCTGTGTCACTCTGAAGGCACATTTCTTGTTCTGATAGGATCCCAGCAGGGTGAGAGAGCTCCACAGCTTCACGAGGCCGCTGCAGAAGAGTCAGATCATGTGAGAACAGCACAGAGATGTATCTCTGCAATGCTTCCAGCATCCTCAGCTCTTTCTGTCTGTTCTAGCAAGTGTTTCTGCCCCAAACTGAGTGACTTTAAATGCTTAATCTTAAAACGAAAAGAATGTCTCTCTAGATAATATGAAAAAATTAAGCTCAACCAGAGTTTCTAAAACATCCGTGTGTAGATTTAAATATTTCTAAGTTTGCAAAATATTCTTTGTATTAGGAACGATGCCAAATTCAAATGTCATTAGTTCTACTCGGCTCCCAGCAGAGAGAAATGAAGATTCACCGCTGGTGTCTACCACAATGCTCTTGGTGGACCCTCAGATACTGGAGATGACAATGAAGATCACCTGATTTTCAGAACCTGGCCCTTTCCTACCTTTGCAGATCTCTCACACCTGGCTCCCTTCCCTTCTCCCTGATTCAGTGACACCAGATTTCGGGCTGTTCCTCACCCTTGAGCCTCCCTGGCTGTCCTCCCTGCTCCTCATTTCCACCTTCCTTCCAGCCTCAGGGAAAGTTCCCACCCTTTGCAAGATGCCTCCTCTGTGAAGAGCCCTTGCTGTTCATAGAAAGTTTTCATGCTGTCTCCCCCATCAGACTGTAAGCAAGCTGAGGGCAGGGACTGCCTTTTGCCTTTCCTAGTATCCCCAGGGCTTATCACAATGCCTGGAACAGAGCAGGCACTTAATCAATACTCGCTGACTGACTTGCTTGATGCTAAGGGCATTACGAGGGGACCCTACCAGTCACTCTTCCCTTGAAAAGGCCAAGTGGTTAATACCTGCTACAGATCCTCAGGATGGCTGATAAGTTCTTTTCTTCATATGCCAAGACATCAAAGGGTAAGGCAGCACCAACCTACAGACAGAAACGATGCTCTCATTCGACAATTACTTTCAACACTGGGAACATTCTTGTTAAATGGTGAAAGAATCCTAGATTCCAAGTTAACACTTAACTAAAAACTGTATATCAGGAATATCTGCTGGGATGAGAATAATCAGCTTTTACTTTTCCTTGCAGCATTCTACCAAGGAATATGGAGACAAATCAGCAGTACCAAATTATCCTCTCTAGAGGACTTTCAAAACTCCTAACCTAGGGGCAGCTAGGTGGCGCTGCAGTGGATAGAGCCCCGGCCCTGGAGTCAGGAGGACCTGAGTTCAAATCCAGCCTCAGACACTTAACACTTACTAGCTGTGTGACCCTGGGCAAGTCACTTAACTCCAATTGCCTCACTAAAAAAAAAAATCTATCCTAGCCACATTCAATATATTAAAAAACCTTGTATTTATTAAATTATTGGGGGGCTAGCTGTTTTTAGCTAAATTACTGGGAGCCAAACTAGCTTTTTCTAAAATAGTCTGATACTTATAAATTAATGGCTATTGCAACCAGTTTAGGTAGTAAGCATTTATTATTAAAGTATAGTAAATATTAGTAAAGAATTTACCACATGGCATTTCCCCAACTTTTCCACTAGTCACAGCTTACAGGCTTAAACAATTACATACCCATCCTATTGAGCCAAGAGGGACAGAGACAGTTTAAGAGAGTTCCCGGAAGAAAAGAAAAGCAAGCCTCCAACTTACAGGGCCCTTCCTCCTTCCACCAGAGGCAGCCCCTTACACACTGATCAAAGCTAATTGTCGGGCATCATTCAATTCCACGGATCAATGTGACTTGAGGGTGGTCTCTATTAAAATGAGTTCTACCATGATGACATCAGGGTATAGGAGGGCAAAGGCCCATTCAAATAGGTGTGGTTTTTTAATATTATTATTTTTTTGGTGGGACAATGAGGGTTAAGTGACTTGCCCAAGGTCACACAGCTAATAAGTGTCAAGTGTCTGAGGCCGGTTTTGAACTCAGGTCCTCCTGAATCCAGGGCCAGTGCTTTATCCACTGCACCACCTAGCTGCCCCCCAAATAGGTGTGGTTTTAATCCCCTCATTTCACCAGCCTAGACACCAAGAGTCTTACATCTATTGTACCTTTGGGCTGGCTCTGAAAGACACCAGCTAAAGTTCCTGAACTAAACTTTCTGAAGTCATGGTGAAGAGAAAGTGTCCCCCCTCAAATCCCATTATTCATAATTATTTTCTCACAAACTGAAGGCTCACATACCTCTCCAAACAAGTCCCTTAGAGCCAAAATAATCAGTTGTTTGAATTGTGCATCAGTTAATCTAAATCCACGATCTTGAAATTCACTGTAAAGAAAAGCAGGCATTTTAAAAAATCCTATCCTTCACCTTCGTATTTTTAAAGAACAAATGTAAAAGAATACTTAAAAAAGTGAACTTACAGTTGGACTTTCAGATAATGGTATTCAGAGGGATTTTTATATACAATTCTTTCAAATGTGGCAGGTGAAGGCAATTTGTCTTTACTTAAGTGTTTCATAGTATTGATTAAACCTACAGAAAGAGAATCAAGAGCATTAAATTCTACGTTTTGGATCAATATTTCCAAATATTCATTGATTTTGTTTTTTCCTCCAGGGCAATGAGGGTTAAGTGATTTGCCCAGGGTCACACAGCTAGTTAAGTGTCAAGTGTCTGAGGCTGGATTTGAACTCAAGTTCTCCCAAATCCAGGGTTGGTGCTTTATCCACTGCGCCACCTAGCTGCCCTCCCCCCATATTCATTTTTTTTTTTTTTTAGTGAGGCAATTGGGGTTAAGTGACTTGCCCAGGGTCACACAGCTAGTGTTAAGTGTCTGAGGCCAGATTTGAACTCAGGTACTCCTGACTTCAGGGCTGGTACTCTATCCACTGTGCCACCTAGCTGCCCTCCCCCCATATTCATTTTGAATGTTGATTTTAGTGGCCCACCCAGTACTTTTTTATGGGTCAGAGGCATAACCGGTGTGGTCATGGCCACTACCCCTAACCCCAATCCTTCTTTGCATGGACAGTTTGGGAGCCAACTCTGGCAATGAATGTCTCCAAATTTTACAAGGCCGGTTGTGGGACAAGGACAGGATGGAGGAAATCTTCCCAGCCAGGCAGGACCGACCTGTTCCATAAACACAAGCCTGGAGAACCCCGCATCACGGGGCGGACCTATCTTAGCTGCACAAAAACATAAGGCCAGAAGGCAATACTCCCGAATCCGGAAAGCTTGTCAAGTGACAGACAGAATGGAGTTATCCCATACTTAGACGGGAAAGCAACGGGTCCACAAGAAAGACATTGCTTCATGTACTTTTTTTTTTTTTTTTTTAGTGAGGCAATTGGGGTTAAATGACTTGCCCAGGGTCACACAGCTAGTAAATGTTAAGTGTCTGAGGCCGGATTTGAACCCAGGTCCTCCTGACTCCAGGGCCGGTGCTCTATCCACTGCGCCACCTAGCTGCCCCCACTTCATGTACTTTTAGCTTCACTTTTCTAAAGAAAGGCTTAACTTCTTTGACGTTTAAGCTCGAGGGGAATCCTTTTTTTTTTTAATTTTAGGAAGGAAAAATGGAGCCCAGGATCACCAACAAGGCCAGGAGGCCGCTTCCCGAGTTGGGCTTTGGTAGGGGTCGGGGATCCTGCCAGGATCCTCGACTGAGAACTGGAAGGGACCCTATTAGAAGTCAAGAGCCTTACTCACGGCCTCCCTGCGGGTGGAGGGGTCAGCCCTGGGTTCAAATCCTGCCTCCAATCCTCTGGTGCCTTTTCATCCATCCCTTCAACACGCACTAATGAAGCGCCTACTGCGCGGAGCCCAGGGGTCACAAGGCCAACGAGAAGCCGATCCCTGCCCTGGGGGCCGCCAGTCTAGCCTGGGGGATCCCGGGGGCCCCCCGTGGCCTCCTAAGTCCTGAGACGCGGGTTCGCGCTCCGACCCAAGCCGATCAAGGCTCATTCATTCATTCATTCCGCGCATTTATGAAGCGCTGACTGTGTGCCGGGCCCTGGGGACACGAGGCCAAGCAGAGCTGCCCTCGGGGGCTGACAGTCTCAGCCGCTTGGTCTAACCTCGGGCAAGCGCTTCCAACACCTCAAAGCGCTACAGGAACGTGCACGGCCTGGGCGAGCGCTTCCTCGCTCGCACTCTGGGTCCCGAGGAGAAGCGCTAGTGGGACGAGCCACTCCCGGGTTCCACCAAAAGCGGCGCCCGCTCTGTCTTTGGCGCTACTGCGCCTGAGCGCTGGAGGGCGTGCACGAGTGCGGGGAAGGCGCGCCTGCGCGGTAGAGAGCGTGCGCGCGTAAGAGAAAATGCGCCTGCGCTTACAAGCGTGCGCGCCTGAGTAGGAAGACGCGCCTGCGCACTGGAAAGCGTGCGCGCGTGCGGGGAAGGTGCGCCTGCGCACTAGAGGGTGCAGCAAACTCTTCCGGTTCGTTAAGGCGCACAGTGGCCAACCATGCTCAGCACCCGAAGTTCCCACGTTTAGCTCCTCTCCGCAGAGGATGGAGGGTCTCAACCGAAAGATCCGCTACGAGCCTTTCTTATTAATGCCCTCTTTCTGACCGACGCTTCCGCGAGTGAGGCATAACCCAGTGATTTTTCCCGAAACTCACGGTTTACGGTCTTTCGGCCACGCCGCCCTCACACGCTCCTTCCGGAAACTCGCGGCGGAGGCCGGATGTGACGTCACCGCACCCTGACGTCTGCCTCTTTACCTTCCTGCCTGAGTTAAAGGGGACTTGAGCCAGGACTTGAGACTCTGGGAAGGTCCCGGTTTGGGGAGAGGCGGCACCGCCCCCAGGGCGCGCCTCTGTGGGGACCTGGAGAAAGAGGAAAAGCTCCAGAACTCGGCCATCACAGCCCCAGACAAATCACCGACCTTTCCCTCCCGTGCCTCAGTCTAGCCATCTGTTAAATGGGAACCATAATCGGGGCCCTGGTGTGTGTGTGTTGGGGGGGGAGCGGCCTCCGCCCAACATCACCTCCCTGGAAGCCTCAGTTTCCTCATCTGTAAAATGGGCCTAAGGAGACCCAGAGCTGTTGTGAGACTCGGTTGTTACGTGGGCCAATGTATTCCTTAAGGGGCAGAAACCCCTTCCAATAAGCAGATAGCCACCCCTCCACGACGTCCCTAAATTCTTCTTCTCCATCATTTCATTAATACTCCATGACTTTGGGCAGCTAGGTGGCGCAGTGGATAAAGCAACGGCCTTGGATTCAGGAGGACCTGACTTCAAATCCGGCCTCAGACACATGACACTAGCTGTGTGACCCTGGGCAAGTCACTTAACCCTCATTGCCCTGCAAAAAAAAGACAAGAAAAGAAAAAGAATACTCCATGACCTCCACACACCAGGACTCCTTTAGCCATTCCTCTGTCCATGAGCTACAAAGTCCTCTTCCTTTAAGAGGAAGCTCAGGAGCCTTGGATTTAGCTACATCGTATACAGTACTTTTGTATTTGTTCACTTTAGATTTATTCTGTAAATATTTATATATGTACATGCTAGCTCTCTGATAAAACGTACCTTGAAAGTAGGGATTGTTACATTCTTTCTTCTTTCATACCCTGGACCTCAGTTTTCTCATCTTTAAGATAATGGGTTCCTATCCAGTTCAAAGTGTATGATCATAAAAGACCAGAGTGAGGCAGAAGAGCTGGACAGCCTGGTGGCTACTATAGTAGAGGCTGTCAAGTGGTAAGAATCCTGTATTTGGAGACAGGATCTGAATGTAAGCTCTACCATTCACTTGTGCTACTTTGGTCAAGCCACTCCCCCTCTCTGAGATTCCATTTACTTATCTGTAAAATAAAGGGATTAGTGGTCTCTGAGGACTCTTCCAGCTCTAAACCTATGATCCTCTGTTTCTTTTTTTCTTTTTGCAGGGCAATGAGGGTTAAGTGACTTGCCCAGGGTCACACAGCTAGTAAGTGTCAAGTGTCTGAGGCCAGATTTGAACTCAGGTCCTCCTGAATCCAGGGCTGGTGCTTTATCCACCATTCCATCTAGCTGCCCCCATCCTCTGTTTCTTTCTTTTTTCTTTTGGTTAAGTGACTTGCCCAGGGTCACACAGCTATTAAGTGTCAAGTGTCTGAGGCCGGATTTGAACTCAGGTCCTCCTGAATCCAGGACCAGTGTTTTATCCACTGTGCCACCTAACTGCCCTGCCCCCAGTGCCATCCTTCTGGGTGATCATCCACCTGCTCTGTCTAGAGCTTAGACAGCCCTAACTATTTATATGCTATTTCTCATTAGAATGGCACTTCCATGAGTTTGGGGACATTTTTTTTTAAAGGGAAGGATGTTTTGTTTTTGTTGGCTTTTTTTTCTCCCTAGTACTTAGCATAGTACCTAGCACATATTGTTTAATGAATGACTTTTGGGGGGGAGGGGGTGGAACTGACTGACGGGCTTCCAGATCATAAAGATGCCACTGTTGCTGTGGCGATGCTTCATCATTTTCCTTTGTTTGAGGGTTGCTCTAAGATAGGATCCTAGACCTGCGGCACTCTGGTCCTTGGAAAGGGTGTGAGGAGGGAGGAGGTCCTTGACCCTTGACCTTTGATCCTTATTGTGTCTGCTGCTGTTTATGCTCCCTATACCTACTCCTGCTTGATGCTATAGATGACCATACTTTTTCTCATTCAGCCTATTTTGTTTTGTAAAGATTTGAGGTTCAAGTGATTTAACGATAGCTGGATCTTAGAAGAAGGGGTTTCTAGTGGGATAGGGACTGATCCCACAGTAGAACATCTGAGTATACTCAAGGGAGTTACAAAGAAAAAAGAACGGGGGCAGCTAGGTGGAACAACGGATAAAGTACCCGGCCCCCGGATTCAGAAGGACCTGAGTTCAAATCTGGCCTCAGAAACTTGACACATACTAGCTGTGTGACCCTGGGCAAGTCACTTAACCCTCATTCATTCATAAATAAACAAACAAACAAATAAAAATGCTTAAAAAAGAAAAGAAAAAATCTTTGTTCTTCGTTGTTAAACAAAGGTTAACAACCTTTATTGTTAAAATAAAGCCAGCCTATTTCTCACCAAACCAGCTATGCCATGAGTGAGCAGACTAAATTGCTCTGGAACACTGGCAATTTATTGAAATAGCTAGTGAAGTTGGCTGAAAAGTACCTCCTTGAGGACGTAAAAAGTGCCAGAGAAACGAAAATGTGTATAGTGCAGACCTTTGTAGGAAGAAAGATCAGTCTTGAGGTAGAGGGAGCATCTGGACCTCAGAGCTTCTGCTCCTCTCTTCACCTGGAAGACCATAAGGAAGATAATGATTCTCATTTGTTCCAACTCAATGTCCTCCCCACTATGGCATATGATGGCTTTACCTAAATGTGTTTTTTTTCTGGGTTTGGGGAAAATAAGATTATTTAATGGATGTACAAAGAGTGGGAGCACAATCTGGGGCAGCAAGGCTAGAGCTAGAAGTTAAGAGCTGGCCCCTGGCCCGTGGCTGGATAACCTTGATGTGGCACCTATCCTCTCTCTAGCCTAGTTCCTTGATCTGTAAAATGGGGGCAATAAAAAATTTTCAAGGAAAACAAGGACACCATTTCATTAGCTCACAGGGTTATTGTAAGGATTAATTCATAGAAGTGGATTGGGCTGTGCCCATGGGATGTGGTAGGGATATGATTCTATAAACGCATAGAATGGAAGAAAAGGTGAAGTTGCTCCTTTGAGCATTATCTCTAAATTGGCAGCCTCAAAATATAAGCACATACAGAGCCCTGGCAGGGCTTCATGGGTCAAGGGGATGGCCTGACCCAAGCCTTGTGCTTCTGCAGGAAATTCCATGCTTCTGGTAGCCAGGCAGGTGGGGAGAAGGACTGAGTTCTCATCTGTTGCTGCTAATCTTAAGGAGCTCAAGCATGCCATTTCTCCCAAGACAAAGTTGTGAGGACCATCCCTTCCCCTTGGGCACACACCCTTCAAGCTGCCCTATTGTGACATCTTTTCCTTCCTCCCCCCGCCCCTTCCTGGATGTGTGTGTGTGTGTTTTTTTTTAATCTGATTTTACCTGAATAAAAATGTTGAGTTGAGGAGTACAACAAACCTCTCCACCCCCTGCACAGGATTATTTTCCTAATGTGACCCTCATTCATTTGGGAGAAGAAAGAGTAATATCTGCCTTTCTCCTGGGAGAGCAGACAGTGAGCCCCTTGAGGGCAGGGATCTTCAAGGCAGTTCCATCTCTGCGGGGGTTTCACAGCACACAGTGAGTTTTCAAAATGGAAAATTCTAAATCTAGGAACGTCAAGTATTTGCTATCCACATTGTAGGTAAGATGAGGCTGGAAAGTTTGTTAATAGGGAAGTCTGGGCTCCACAGAGGAGGATGAAGTCGCAAGGACCAGAAACGTCTTGTTCTGCCAGCTACGACCCATCTTTAGTCAATCCTTCCACTTGGGCTTCCCAACAATCACACAGAATTGTAGAGCTTTCATATCCTCAAACAGATGTTGTTTCAGTAACTCGGGAGGTCCCTTCAGTGAAGTGTAGATTGGGACTAACCCAGCGTATCATCTGATGGACAATCTTCTTACTGTTTTCAAACCCATCATCTTATTTGACTGTTACACCGCCACTGAAAATAGAACAAAACAAGCACCCAATTCTTCGAAGTAAGCAAGTTCAACAAGGTCCCAGCTAAAACCCCATCTTCTGCAAGAAGCCTCTCCCAACCCCCCTCAATGGTAGTGCCTTCCCTCTGGAATGATCACCAATTTGTCTTTTCTGTAGTTTATACATACTTGTTTGCACATTGCCTTCCCTCCTCATTAGACTGTGTGCTCCTTAGAGGGCAGGAAATGTTTTTGACCTTTTTTTTTTTTTTTGTATCCCCAATGCTTAGGACAGCTTCTGGAACATAGTAGGTGCTTAATAAATGCTTCTTGACTTGTTTACTGGGAGTAAATCACAGCTAGATGCTGGGGAAAAACCTCCCTGCCCTCAAAGAGGTCAGGTTCACTGGAGGAGGGGAGTGGCGCTGGAGAGGGATTCCACAAGTACACAAATAAGAAAATACAAAGTGTATACAAAGTAATGCAGAGTCATTTCAAGAAGTGAGAACACTAGTGCAGGAGGAAGTGGCACTAGTATAGGAGCTGGCACCTCAACTGAAGGAAGCAAGAGAGGCTACAAGGTGGAGGTGAGGAGGGAGCAAATTCCAGACATGGGCACATGGCCGACTCCATTCATTTCAACTGAAATCTCACCATCACGGAGATTGTTTCAGCCTTTGCAGGAGAGACCTCCTCAGTACCCTCAGTTGCCTCTCCCCTCTCGGTGGAGAATGCAATGAAGCCTCCCAAAGTCTCACTTTATTGAGAGCTCAACATTTCTAGCCAACTCTTCATTTACCACCAGCTGCTCTGCTTGGGTTCCCACCTCCTAAAATCATCATGCCCCTCCTCTGGCTACCTCCTTCCTCCTTTTCATTAGATAGAAACTCCTTGAGGGCAGGGACTGCCTTTTTCTTATTTATTTCTTCAGTACCTAGAGCAATGCCAGGCACATAGTAGGAACTTAAGTAAAGCTTTACTTATTATTGGCCACTAAAATAAAACGGAGGTGAAGCTTGGGAGAGGAGCTAGAACCATATGGTCATCTACCTTCTAGAAAGTGAAGACCCAAAGTTCTGTGGCATGTCTGGGGTGGAAGTCCCAGTTACAATAGAGTCATACATTTAGAGCTGGAAGGTACCTTAGAGACCAATAAGCCTGCCCCCCCCCCACCATTTTACAATGTGTTTTGGGGATGGGGAGACTGTCTTCCTGACTTTACCAGGTCAGAAGTAAAGCAATTACATATGGGCCCTATACCACTACTGATCATCACAGAAACTTTGCCCTTCTCTGTTTCCAAGAGGGCAGGTTCACTCTTATTTAGATTGCCTGCCAGTCACCCACTCCACTCCCTCCATACTCCTTCCAGGGACCCAGAACTCCATAGCTCAAGCAATCCACCATTTTAGCAGAAGGGATTACAAGTGTGGGCCACCCCTTCACCACTTTTATAAAAAGAGAGAATCATAGAAGCACAGTTGTAAGGGATGTTAGAGGTCCTCTTATCCCTTGTCTATCAGATGAGGAAATGGGTCTTGAGTGATTAAGTAGTCACACTGGTGGTAAGTAGCTGAGTTGGGATTCAAACTTGGGCCTTCTAAAGACTTCAACCTGAAAAGAGACTTGGTTAAGAACTCAATGAGGGGGGCAGCTAGGTAGGGGCGCAGTGGATAGAGCACCGACCTTGGATTCAGGAGGGCCTGAGTTCAAATCTGGCCTCAGACACTTGACACTTAATAGCTGTGTGACCCTGGGCAAGTCACTTAACCCCAATTGCCTCACCAAAAAAAAAATAATAATAACTCAATGAGGAGGAACTAACAGGACTTGGAGATGTTATCATCCTATACTTAAACTTGATCTTAGCCCAAATAGCCCCTAAAAGACTAGGATTCCAATAAAAAAACCCTGAAAGTCCAAAGCCATTCCTACAGTCATATCTTTCATGTCCACAAGAGGGTAATGTTTCCCAGTTTTTGCTTGTTTAAGCCCCGACACTGCAGATTATATCCACGAGTAAAAACAGAAAATAAGTTATTGTTAAATAGTCAATTCTCCAAGGCAGTGATGTGGAGAATGCTGGAAGAATTGGGGTTCAAGTCCCACCTTTGACACATCCTGGCTGTGTGTCCCTGGGCAAGTCACTCAACCTCTTAAGCTAGACAACCCTCTAAGACTGACTTGCAGAGAAGGTGCCAATCTACATTGACAAAAATTGTTTCTCCACCTAGGAATTCCCTTCACCAAGAAGATCATATGTCTAGCCCCTATTCCTACCACTAAGGAAACAGTAGGAAAGTATCCAGATTTGTGTCCTCAATACAACACTGACCTTAAGATACTCCTTGAGGAGTTTTCTTCTTTGGAGATATTTAAGAAAAGTATAAAAAACCTCAATTTTCAGGAATGAGTCCAGCCCAGTTCCATATTGGAGCAGCAGTTCTCTTTTATGTCGTGGGCCCTTTGGGGCAGCGTGATGAAGACTAGAGACTCCTCTCCCTCCTCAGAATAAGGTTTTTAAATGTATAAAGTCAATTCAAGTACAGAAGAAATCAGTTATGTTGAAACACACTTATCTTTTTTTTAACTTTTGGTGAGGCAATTGGGGTTAAGTGACTTGCCCAGGGTCACACAGCTAGTAAGTGTTAAGTGTCTGAGGCCGGATTTGAACTCAGGTCCTCCTGACTCCAGGGCCGGTGCTCTATCCACTGCGCCACCTAGCTTCCCCTTATCTATATTTTTTAAGTTTCCAGATTCCAGATTGAGACTCCCTAAATTAGAGGAAAATGAATGGACTAGAAGCCTCCAGGTCCTTTCTATTCTTTCTATTTGGATTCCAGGAGACTGATCCAGAACCCCAGCTCTCCTGCCTGTTGACTGTCCTGCTGTGTTCCCAGCAGCTTCAGTGGAGAACTCAAGGGCTGACTTCATCTAGCCCTTTGACCCTCTTTCAAGGACTTGCTGTATAGAGAATGCTCTGCTACAGAATGTGCTTGAGAAACAAGGGTTTAGCTAAGAGGAGGTCACTACCCTGTAAATCAGGGAAGAGATATAGGGGACTAATGCAACATCAGAGTCCAAAGTAGAGTAGGAATCCCCTTAATCCTGGACAGCATAACCCTCTCTTCCCTGCCCCAGGGCTCATACAGATTCTGACAATCAGTAAGTGGTCAGACCCTGACTACCCATGTTGCAGCTGCTCCCTATCAGTTATTTATGTTGATGTTTGTCACACAAAGAACTCTTATGAAACTGTATTTGCCCAGCCCTGGCTCCCTGCAATCCTTTGAATTCAGACTTTTGTTTCTCTGGCCTTCTAAACATGGCTGTTCAAAAAGAAATCAGATATTTCCAGAATGTACCATGGGAATTTGGCTGTGTTGCTGTTATTTGCATACTGGTAGGGCGAGAAGACCCAAGATCTGAATTTTCCTCAGCCCAAGACTTACCACTGTGCAGTTTCAATAGTATTGACTTATTTTTATAGCTCTGGCTGGCCCCACAGCAATCTCTGCAAGGCATGAAAGCTTCAATGCTCTATAGGCCCTGAGGAGTTCATGGGAAGAGTTTAGCATCTTTAGTAGACTAGGAAGTAATCCCCACTCAAATCCCCACACATCAACAAAGATATCTATAGAAATTCAGGATGCAGGGGTGAGGGGAAAAGTCCCTAGAACTCCATTTCCAATGATACTCAGGTCCCAGAGAGCATCCCTAATTGGGAAACTTCTTGGCATCCCATCTCCCATGAGGTTGTATGACTGAAGGCAGGATAATTGCATCACAAGGTTAGGATTCTGGGTGGTATAAATATCTTTTGAGACACAGTAGATTTAAAGGTAGAGAGGTTCATAGTCAGGAAATATAAATTAGAGTGCATATGAGCCAGGGATGGAGTTCTAGCAGAATCCTGATGACCTCAGGGACCAAGCCAAAGTGGAGGCCAGATAATAATGTAACGGAGGACTGCAAAGGAAGGGCTTCAAGAGACCCTCATGTCAACCAATGGGAGCAGAGACAGGGGCCAGGAGAACTGACAAGACAAGTTATGAGGTAGACAAGACGTGAGGTAAATGATAGAACACAGGTCTCAGAGGCAGGAAGACCTGCTTCATCCACTGGTTTTATTACCCTTTGTAAGTCACTACTTTCTCTGCGGTTTGGGTTCCTCATCTCTAAAATATGTGATGTCATTTGATCTGACCTTCAGAACAGCCCTATGAGGTCAGTTCTTGTTATTATTCTATTCCCAACTTACAGATGAGAAAACTGAGGCTGAGAGAGAGAAAGTGGCCTGCTCAGGATTATACAGCTAGTAAATACCTGAGGGAAGATTCAGACATGACTCTTCTGTGGCTTCCTCAGGTTTTCTGGACTCCATGTCTGGCATTCTAAGGCATAAATCCTTTACAAACTACAATTGATTCCTGGCACAGATTCCTGACCCGGGCTGGCAATGGCCTCTCTTAGGCATTCTCACCTAACACTGCCAACTGCTTCATCCACCAAGGCCCTGAGGAGATATAGACCTGCCGAGACCAGTCTAGGCTCCCATGATGCCTGTTCTACTGGAACCCCCAGCAAACCTGAATCCCTTTGATCTGCTTCTCTCCTCCCTTGGGATTCGGTTGGGTTCCACCCCATGGGGTTTTTCTCCTGTCATCCAGGTGCCAAGGCTGTCAGATTTCCTGCGAGGGACCTCCCCACATCCTATCCCATCTCAGGGCTTCATTTGTCTCCTTACAGCTTCCATCTAGGTCAGCCCCTTGGAGGCAGACAGAGCAAGCCTGATCCCTCTTCTTGTGACAGTGCTTCAGATACTTGTTACACCTGTTATGGATCACTCCCCTAACTTATCTACAGGCTAAAAGCCTAATTCCTTCAATAGATCCTTATCTGTCTTGAAATGGAGTTCCTTCCATCCATTTAGAGCTGGACAAGACCAGAGAGATCATTTAGTCCCATCTTTCCTTTTACAGATGAGGAAAACGTAGCCAGAGAAGTAAAGTGATTTGCCACCCTGGTTACCTTCTTTGGGACAGTCCTCAACTGATCAATGTCCTTTTGTGGAACCCACGACCCAACCCAATACTCCAGATGTCATATGACCAGGGTCGACTGATGGATATTCCTAGAAACTCTTGCTCTCTCAGTGGTGATGAAGAGCACTCTCACTTTCTTGGTTTCCAGAACCTACTGCTGCTGACACAAAGTGGTTTTTCAGAACTTTAAAACCCCCAGTTCTTTTTCAAATGAACTGCTATCTAACCACACACCCCCTACCTTGTAGTTGGGCAATTGATTTTTTGAATGCAAGTGTAGACTTTACATTTCTCCCTATTAAATTCCCTCTTATTTGACTAAGTTCTAACTGCAGAATGTTTCTGAATATGGATTGACATTCAGTATGTTAATCACCCTTCCCAGCTTTGATCAACTGCAAATCTGATAGAAACACCATCTATATATTTACCCAAGACATTGACCAAACCAAGCACAAATCCTCGGGGCACTAGATTCTTCCAAGTTGACATTGAACTCTTCATAACTGCTCTTTGAATCCAACCATTTAGCTAGTTCCAAGTCCAACTAGTGGTATCTAACCTGTATCTTTCCACCCTTTTCCATAAGAATAGCATGCTGTGCTAACATCTAGATACGTTATCTCTACAGAATTCCCTTGATTTACCATGTTTCTCTTTACTTCTTAGGCTTCAGAAACCTGAATCCTCGAATTAGGTGTGTTCTCATAGAATATTCCCATGGAGACGCAGGGAGAATGAATGTAGGTTGCTAAAAAAGAGAAGCAAAGTTATCGCTCTCCCTCTCCCTTCCCCTAGGACAAAACAATCAACTGGTCCATCAGCTTTCCCACACACAGGGCAAGGGAATCTCGTTACTCTGGCAAGTGCTTGTCTTCTAGAAATGGGGTCACTATTTGACTTTAGGACTTGCACCATGGGAAAAGGCCTGCCTAAGCAAAATTGTGAATCAATCAACCAAACAACAGGTGTTTATTTAGTGCCTACTCACATTCAGCACTGTGTTAAGCAAGAAGAGAGCCTGGAATCAGAGACACCATTTTGGAGGTTGCTGTCGTAATCTAGCCTGAAATGATAAAAGTGATGGTGGTAGGGGCTGCTAGGTGATGCAGTGGATAGAGCACCGCCCCTGGAGTCAGGAGGACCTGAGTTCAAATCTGGCCTCAGACACTTAACACGTACTACCTGTGTGACCCTGGGCAAGCCACTTAACCCCAGTTGCCTCGCCCCCCCACCCCCAAAAAAAGTGATGGTGATAAAAATGGAGAGGAAGGAACAGGGGAGGAAAGATGAATGAATTCAAATTGCTGCCATATTACCAGTTGGGGGAATATGTCACACCCTAACGTGGGGGGATATTTGAAAGGAAAATATTGCAGACTTAGTTACTACCTGGAATATGGGGAAATGAAGGAAAGAAAAAATAAAGATGAATCCATTTACAAATTTTGAATATGAATTAACTGAAGGATAACTGTGCCATTAACATACATGGAAACCGGGGAAGCAGTGGCTAATCAAGAGTAGAAAACAGGTACAGCTATTAATTTTACACCCTGAAGAACCGAAACAAATTGTCAAGGACAAGTGGTAGGAAGCATATCCTTACTGAGACATATTTGTGTGGTTGTGTGGGAAGAATAGGACCTGTGGCAGGGAGACTCTGGGCCAACAATGTGAGATGAATGCTGTGGAAACCTGTGCAGAGAGAAGCCAGAATGAATAAAGGTTAGATTAAATTTGCCTCCAGGGAGTGGGGCACTTTAGGGTTAAGTTTAAGTTTTGTTTTGTTTTTTTTTTCCCCTGGGCAATGAGGGTTAAGTGACTTGCCCAGGGTTACACAACTGAGACTGGATTTGAACTCAGGTCCTCCTGAATCCAGGGCCAGTGCTTTATGCACTGCCCCACCTAGCTGTCCCCTTTTTAGATTATTTTTCCCCCAGGAGTTGTGAAGGAGGATGGGTGTGGGTGGCCCCTTGGATGGACTTTTTGACAGCATAGGACCAGGGGATGCTCTCAGTAGTTGCCAGAATGACCAAATAGCATGCTATCAAATTATGTGACATCTGACATAAACCTGCAAGAGATTCAACTGATAATCTGTTTGGGTTAATTTAGCTCTTTTCATGATTGCACATTGAAAAAAATTAAGGCTAGCAAATATGTTTTTGTCTTATCATTTTGTCTGTGTTTTTCTGGGTGGGGGGGAATGTTGTCTTGTGTTTAGCATCGACGGTAGATTCTATTACCTTGAAGAATTTCTGGGGGCAGCTAGGTGGCACAGTGGATAAAGCACCGGCCCTGGATTCAGGAGGACCTGAGTTCAAATCCAGCCGCAGACACTTGACACTTACTAGCTGTGTGATCTTGGGCAAGTCACTTAATCCTCATTGACCCACCAATAAAATAAAATAAAGATTTCTAAAGAGAAAATGCACCCAGGGGCAGCTAGGTGATGCAGAGAATAAAGTACCAACCCTAGATTCAGGAGGACCCAAGTTCAAATCCAGCCTCAGACACCTGACGCTTACTAGCTGTGTGACCCTGGGCAAGTCACTTAACCCTCATTCACCACCGGCCCCCCCCCCCCCCCGCCCCCCGCCAAAAAAAAGAATGTGATTAAAATATTTGAAAACTGTTAAATATTTAACAGGGCATATTTTGTTTTGAAGCACAATAATAATGTTTACTATAATAAAGAGTGACTTTTCATTTGAAAAATTTTGCCTAACACTTATAAAAATTGCTAAAATGTATAGGGTGGGGGCAGCTAGGTGGCCCAGTGGATAGAGCACCGGCCCTGGATTCAGGAGGACCTGAGTTCAAATCCGGCCTCAGACACTTTACACTTACTAGCTGTGTGACCCTAGGGAAGTCACTTAACCCCAATTGCCTCACACACACACATACACACACACACACACACACACACACACACACAAATTGTATAGGGTGGTTTAAAGTTATAACTTCACTATATTAATGAGTCAACTCTCAGGAATCTGTTGTTTTCTGAAACTAGAATGTGATTAGTTTTAATTTATAAGTAAAGGATAAATTAAATATAACTATTTAGGGAAATATGAAAAAATGAATAATATTCAAACCCTAAGTTGCAATTAGTGAAATTTTGCTATTTGAAGTAAAAACTGTTGGGACCATAATTTATCATCATCCTGAGTTTTGGGTTTTTTTTTTTAGTGAGGCAATTGGGGGTTAAGTGACTTGCCCAGGGTCACACAGTTAATAAGTCTTAAGTGTCTGAGGTCAAATTTGAACTCAGGTCCTCCTGAATCCAGGGCCGGTGGTCTATCCACTACGCCACCTAGCTGCTCCTCGTTCTGAGTTTTGATAACAGGGATGGTTGTCTGAATTGTCAGGAAGCCAATAGTAGTGTAACGATTGGAATGACGCCACCTGCTGGAGACTTACTGTAGAAGAGTTCTGCCCATGAAGCGAAGGTCTTTGAGGGCAAGACCAGGAGTCTTTTCTTTGGCGTCAGGAAGTGACGCGGGCTAGTGGGAGGAGGAAGGAAGAGACTGGCGCTCGCTCTGGGGCTCTTTCCTTTGGACTCTGGTGGAGAGCGGAGCTAGAAATGTGCTCTCCCTTTAATAGATAGGAATCTAGGCCTTTTTCTCTCTTTACCAAATTCTTATTCTCCTTAATAAATGCTTAAAAGTCTAACTCTTGCTAAAGCTTATAATTTATTGGCAACCACTCATTAGATATTTTAGACAGTTTAGCTAGAATTTTAGCCCTTAACAGTAGAAAATGACATGTGCTGTCATCTGAGAACTGCTAAAGATGGATGTCTGTGCCTGGGGAAAGTTTTAGGGAACAACCTTCCATGGATCCTCTTGACTCAGTTTTTCCATTGCACTGTTTTCTTCTGAATAGGAAATCTTCCCACTTGGTTAGTCCTGAGCCTGGCTTTTGATACCCTATGATTACACAATTGGCTGTCAGATATCAAATAGAGCTAAGGGAGTTTTCCCTTGTTATGGTATTTGCCAGATCAGTCTGTGCCTTTCAGGGGACAAGTCTTGACATTGTTATAACTATGTTCTCCTTTCCTTTCATAGCAAATTTCTATAATCAGGGCAGGTGAGCACTAGAAGCACTATGCTGGGTATAGGGAACATGGAAATTGGGAATAGGATGGCTAATTAAGGGGAAGTAAAGACTATAGCTCTTAATTTTTGTACAGTGAGCAACCAAAACAATTGCCCAGAGCAAGTGGTGGAAAAAAACATCTTTCTCAGAGATGCATTTGTGTGAATGGGTAGAGAGACAGTGGTGGGGTAGTGAACAGAGTTGTCTTCAAAGCTAAGAAGATGTGGGTTCAAATACTCCTTCTGACACATACTGGCTACGCGATCCCAGGCAAGTCTCTGAAGCTCTGAATGCTCTAGGTAATTCTCTAATACTAGAAATGCCTGGAAGATGGTGGCCTGCTTTGGGCATTGGGGTTTTTTCACTTGAGAATTTGCCTAACCAGTGAAATCACAGCTCCAATTCCTAGCACTTTTTCCTGACCTCATAGAGCTTACAGTCTAGTATTTAGCAGGGAGGCCAATGGTGATATTCAACGGAGTCATTTCAATAGTGCATCATATTGCAGTGTTTGGGAAATAGTGGGTTCTAGGGAAATGGAGGCCAGGAATGTAGACAGCTGTTTCCAGAAGATTGGCAATGAATAGAAGGTAGAAAAATAGGATCAATTCAGTAACAGGGCACACCTGCCTAGGCACATTGGTGAATACAGAAGTTTGTCTTCTGCATCTTTTCATTCTTCATTATTTGTATCACTATCACTACTCACAAACTCCTCCCCACATGGACCCCCCTTCTCCCTACTTCTGCATCTTCAAACATTTACACTCTGCGTCCTGTTCACAAAAATAATAAAAGGTCATTGGTTAGTCTCTGCACTAGATGAGTTCATTCTTCTCTGTGCAAATATATACATTCCTTTATTTATCAGCCAATCAGTAAACATTTATTATGCACCTACTATGTGCCAGGCACTGTGTTAAACACACTGGGGATTCAAAGAAAGGCAAGACAATGCCTGCCTTCAAGGAGCACGTAATCTAATGGGGAAGCAACGTGCCAACAACTCTGCACCAAGCAGACATACACAGGGTGAATTGGAGCAGCAGAGGGAAGGCATTAAGGGAAATACAAAAACAAAAACTGAATACTCTGTGTCCGAAGGAAACTTACATTCTAAATTTACTCAGACAAGGACAAGAAGAACTGGAAGAATTAACCCATCCGCCACCAATCAAGCTCCGCAATTCCCCAGGATGTTCTGAAGGCTATGTCTCAGATGGCTTGTTGGCCCCCGAGGTGCTTTCCAACTCCAGAATTCTGTGACTTTCCATGAAACTTTATTTATCAGGCTCCAGCGCAATTTTTCAGAAGGACCATTGCTCTCTTCCACACCTCCTCCCCCAACATCCAACTGCTTTTGAAATCAGAGATATGAAGGTGGGATCTGTCTATGCCTCACTTTTCTAGACACAGTAGGGCCAGAACTGAAATGGATGGAGACTTCTGAAATCCTTTCTTGGAGCTTTGTCCTAAATTGTTTCCCAACCACTCCGTTCATATCTTTAATCACAAGAACAGCATAGCGGGGTGGAAGACTGTTCCCTGCGGAATTTGCTCAACACTTAAGACTCGATAAAGCCGTGCTCAAATGAATTCCATTATGGGTATAGTTTGGGCAGTGATTAGATGCAATTACAGATTTGTAGCTCAGTCTGGATGTTAACAATCCCTACACTAGCAGGGTTTGGGATTTGTGGAATTTAGTCAGGAAGATCAAGAGGTGGGTGTAGGACTGTGATAGCCAGCTTCCCCAGCCGTGAAAAGGCCCAGAGAAAATTCCTTCAAACCTTGCCAACTCAAAGAAGGCTAGCCTATTGGAAAGTCACCTAAGGAAGACATGGATGAACTGAGGCAAGAACAAAGGATGACAAATCACGGGTGTGTATCTTCCCCAATTAAGGTGCAAGCTTCTTGAGATCAGGCACTCTTGATGCCTTTCTTTGTATCCCAACACTTAGCACAGTGCCTGGTGTGTAGTAGTGCTTAATCAAATGCTCATCGATTGACTGATGGATGGAGAGGAGAATGATATCCACAATGAACATGAAAAACCAAAAGAAGACTGAAGTTGGATTAATTGCAATCTAGGTCCCAGAATGCAGATGATGGAACCATTTCCCATCTCATAGTAAAGGGGCAGGGGACCATCACACCCAGCTGCTTTTATTTAACTGTTCTTGGTTAATTGCTACAGGAAGGGTTCTGTGGTCTTTGCTACCCATTATACTCTGCTGTGTCAAAGGAACGATAATGTTTTGAAACAAAATCTGCGCATTGGACATAGCAAGTCAAACCAACAAGACTTTTCTGGGAACTTCAAGTTCTAAACCAGTGGTGTCAAACCCAACTAGAACCAGGTCATTAAACCAGACATAAGTATCCCTACAGGCTGCAGACTGACTTCAAAAACCATACATTAACATCATCTATGTTCTATTGTATTTTTCTCTATTTTGTTAAATAGTTCCCAATTACATTTTAATCTGGTTTGAGCTGCGCTCAGGAGTGTTACCCAGGCCAGCATTGGATTGATGTGTCTGGTCTAAAATGATCAGCCCCACTTTGGACAATCCAGCCTATGGATAACGCAAGTGTCAGACCCTTATCACAGGGAGAATATGATTCAGCACACTTGGTGGGGTTCGTTGGAACTGGAGAAAAGAGGATCCTTGGAAGTCGAGGGGCCCAGAATAGCTGGAACTGTGGTCTAGTGGAAAGAATGCTGATTCTGGAATCAAAAGACCCCAGGATCAAATTCTGTCCCTGACACTAATTACTTGTGTGACATTGGACAAGCCTCCAAACCTCCAATTTCCTCTGCTATGGAAGAGGGAGTGTTGACTCGATGACTTCTAAAGTCCCTTCCTGCACTAGATCTATGATACCCAAGGGCCAGAGTCCAAGGCAACCACAAATGACCCTTGTCCTAGGCCAAGCTTTTGCTGTGTCATCTGTTCTACAAACTATTCCAATTTCATCATGGCCTGGGCAATACTGAGCTGGGTCAGCCAAGGGCTCTGCATGACAGGCAAGCCACATGAAAAACTTTCTGAGGCTCCCAATGTTTTCTCTGTTTCCCTCTGGAAGCAGAGAGAGGTATATAATGGGGGGAAAGAGCTGGATTTAGAGTCAGGGAGCCTCAGTTCCATTCCTACCACTGCCTCTAAACTCCTGGTGTGACCAGGCTTCCTATTCTGTGAAGTAAAGGATTGTTGTTCATCTACCTTTTTTTTTTCAGGGCAATGAGGGTTAAGTGACTTGCCCAGGGTCACACAGCTAGTTAAGTGTCAAGTGTCTGAGGTCAGATTTGAACTCAGGTACTCCTGAATCCAGGGCCGGTGCTTTCTCCACTACGCCACCTGGCTATCTTGAAGAGGACCAGTGATATTAGAAAAGTGACATCGCAAGGGCCGGAGTGGCCTGAACCCCAGAGCTATGTGATCACCTAAGAAAGGGTGAGAAGATGGGAGGCTGATTCCAAGAACATTTGGGCCAGAGGTTTAAACTGGAGCATAAACACCAAGGGTTTTCCTATTTCAAAGCAACATGCGGAAGATGCCCTCCTGGGAGATTTGCCAGGAGTAAGACCGGGGAAGGCAGTTTGGCGATTGAGTGTGGGATCCAGAATCAGGAGTCATAAGGTCCTACATAGATTGAGAGCTAAGAGGGAACTTGGAGGTCATCTGGTCTAGGCCTCTCATTTTATGGATGGGAAAACTGAGGCCCAGAGGTAGAAAGTGGGAGAGCTGGGATTCGAACCCAGGTCCTCTCACTCCAAAGCCTGTGCTTTCTCTCCACTGTAGCACAAAGCTTAGCCACCCCTGCCTCTGGTGTTTACATGCTGTGTGACCATGGGCCAGTCATTTCACCCCCTGGGCCTCAGGCAACTGTTAAAAAACTCAGTGTAGAGAAGAGGTGGTACTCTGCACCAGTGAAGGGGAACTCCCACTCCTCCAGAAGAATATAGAAAGACAGGTCAGAATGAGCATTTTCCAGACAACAGAAGAGGCAAGTCCACAGTTTCAATAGGCTTGTTCTTTACTCCAGACACACCATTTCAGCCAGGATACAAAACAAGACTTAGAAATCACCCACACTGGCCACCCAGCTTTTCTATAAACACACTCATCTTTCTCCCCTTTAACAAACACATGAGCTCACTTAGGAGTTTGAAAATAGAATCATTGCCTATGTGGTCCTGATCGAATCAGATTGACTTTTATGTCATTTCAGGAAAATTTTATGGCTGTAACCCTTGTCATCAATCCCACGACTGTGCGGAGAATTCATAGAATTCAGGAGTATAAACACTTCATTTACATCCAAGGATTTTCAGCAGCATGGGGTAATAGAAAAGAAGCAAGTCACTTGTTTGTGTAGGATGGAACCTTAATTTGATCATTCACATCATTACCTAGAGGATTATTGCTTGGTTTACTGATTAGACCCCAATTCTTTCAAAATGAATGATTCCAGAGACATGAATGCCCGGCAACCTGAGTTTCATTCCCCCAGCAATGTCTGTTCTCAACTGATGACCCACGTCCCCTGCCAAGACAAGAGCCCTTAGAGCTGACCCCAAACTTGACACCTCTCCCCTCTCCGACAACTGTAAACATTTTAGACTAGATGGTCTGGGAGCTTCGGCTCATAAATGTCTCTCCTGTCTAGGTCTCCAGATAGAGCTTCAGTAAATGAGACACAAGTAGGAGTAACCACTTTGTTGGGTGTCCAGAACGTGAGAATGTCTCCTATCACAACAGGTCGTCATGCAAGGCGGAAGGTTCTAACAGAAATATTGTGACGTCTCAGTCAGTAAGGAAGGTCTCGGGCTTCGCACAGACTGGAAGGGTAAAGCCCACTACGGGTCGGGCTGGCACAAAGCTGCCCCTGCATTGTCCACTGAGTGAATGTAAAAGACTTCTCTGTGTATTCCATGGCTCGATTTCTTTTGTTTCACCTGATTTTCCACTTTGTTTAAAAGAAAGAAAATTAGATCCTCTCTAGTTCCTTATGAAAGCAGAGAGCCATGGCGCTAGTCATTTAGAAAATGATTGTGATTCTGGATTCCGCAGGGATTTTGGCACTTCACCTCTTCACCTGTGGGTTGGGTACAGGATCCCTGAGAAGCGAACAGAGCATCGAATTCTGAAATCTGAGCAGATGTCAGGGAGGCGCTGGAGCCCAAAGGAAGCTCAGTCGTGCTTCTTGTTGTTGGCTGCGTTGTGCACAGAAGATAAGAACTCCACGATGAGCCTGGCCGTCTTGCGGGGCCGCTCCATCACCACGGAATGACCACAGTTCTCCAGAAGTTCCACCTGACAGTTGGAGATCCCCTTGGCCAACAAGTCAGCTCCAGACACATCCAGGACCTGAGCAACAAAAGAATTCAGGGTTAAGTGGAGATCTAATCACATTCTCATTAGTCTGAGTCACAAGGCCAAGATTCAAATCCTCCCTCTGACAAGCTATTGGCTGCATCACCTTGGGAAAGCCACTTAAGTTTTCAGGACCCCAAATAACTTTCTCATGATATAAATTGTAGGGAAAAGGCTGATTTGCATTGGTAGAAGGAGTTCCCTCACCAGAACCTCCTTACACCAAAGAAATCAATCACATTCAAAACATATTTCATTGCCTCTTAAATTAGCAGTTTTCTATACTAGAGAAATCACACAAAAAAAAGCAAATAAATAAATAAATGACCCAGGAAAGAGAGAACAGCAAAACCCCCATGACTAGAAGTTTTGCAATGGGATGCCAGATCTAGAGGTAGAAGGGACATCATCTAGTTCAACATCTTCTTTTTACAAATGAGGAAACTGAGGCAGAACTAGTGACTTGCCCAAGACAACCAAGATAAATAGGATTTGAACCCAGGATCTCTAGCCCCAAAGCCAACAAACAGAAGAGTGGTTTTCTTTCTTGTAAGGGTTTTTCTTTCTACTAATCCCTCTCTACTTAATTTTTGTCACAAACATTCTTTTTCTGAACTGGATTAACAATTACTCCTACTTTCTGAAGTTCCTTGGTCCTACATTCACATTCCAGATAAGAGAGCCATTATCTACATTTCTGAAATCAAAAACCATCCCACCCCCTACCTGAAACCCTTAACAGATCTCAGATCTAGAGTTAGAAGTCACTTCGGAGGTAATCTAGTCAAGCCCCCAGTGCCACCATCACCCCTACCGTCTTATAGATGAGGAAATTGAAGCCTGGAGAGTTGAAATGATTTATTTGCTCAACGTCCTCCAGGTAATAAATATAAGAAGTAGGATCTGAACTCAGGTTTCTGACTCCACAGTCAGCACTCTTTGTATCAATGAAATATGTCATTAGAAAAGCAGCAAATATTTTCTAAAGTTAATTATGTGCCAGATACTGATGATACAGATGCAGACATAACATGATATAGAAGAGATTCTTATGCAGAACTAGATGGGAAGTTAGGTCTTGTCCATCTCTTTGATTCTGTGATTTTCTTAAGCGCATATTGTAGGATCTATCGTAGATATCATGCTGATCATGTCCCTGGCGACGCTCATCTGAAACTGACCCAATAGTAGACATTTTCTCACAGATCATTTCTTCATCGATAATATTAAAATGATCCAAGGTCCAATAAACTGTTTACCTGAGCTTGCTGAGGGTTTTTGCCTATTACTTCAAGTTCTCTTGGGCCCTAGTCTTAGTACTGCTGATAATAGCCCTTGATATGACACCTACTATGTGCCAGGCACTGAACTAAAATTCTACAAATAGTACATCATTTGATGTCACAACAAACCTGGGAGGTAGGTGCTATTATCTCTACCCTGGCCTCATTTCCTTCCTCTTAAGATGTACTCTGTGAATAATATAAATAAAAGATCCTTAAAGAAACTTCCAGGAAAAGAGAGAAGAGATATCTGGGGCAGGAGGGGGGGGGGGGGGGGGGAGGGCCGGGGAACATCTTGTTCCCAGTCCAATACCTCCTGTAGATAACAAATTCTGAATTCTGACATGGGGCAATTCTGTTTCTGCTCCACAGGAAATAAAAACGTGTGGTTCCTTTACAACAAATGCCTATGCCTAAAGAATATTTCTCTCAGAGAGATGAATAGAAATTACGTCACCCAACTCAAACATAGCATATAGGAAGATATACCTGATCTTGCTTCCCCCAGATGATCTGTGTTGGGACTTGGATCTTCTCCATGTTCTCTTGGAGTGAGTATCTTGACTTTTCACTTACGATTTCCAAAAACACTTCTCAGAAAAGGAAAAACAAATGAACACGCTTTTGGATAGCAAGATTCATTTATTCTGGGAGATGCTCCTGCAGCCCGATAGGTATTTTTGCATAGTGGTCCAACAAAAAGATTTCCAACCAACATCAGACACTTAAAAAAAAAAAAAGCCAACAACCCAAGACTTCAATTTTAACAAGAACAGTGTTACTTACACTTTCGGTAGAAATCATTGTGTGGAATGCGAACATCAACAAGGCCTTGTAAAAGCTAAATTGAAAAAAAAAATTATTTATCTAAAAAACAATTATGATAATATCTTCACTGATGTGGGTCTTTGAAGTGAAACTGAGCTGAGTGATAATAATAGCTAGCATTTATAGAACACTAAGATTTGTAAAATGCTATATATATATTCTCATATATTCTCTCACTACACACACACATACATGCACACATACATACATACATACATACACACACACACACACACACATATATATATATATATTCTCATTATATTTTTATCCACACAACTACCCGGGGAGCTAGGTGCTATTATTATCCCCATATTACAGATGAGGAAACTGAGGTAGAGGTTAAATGATTTGCCCATTAAAAGCTCTGCTTTTAACAAAATTGAATCATTCAGGCCCAGTTATGTGCTATATAACATCATTAGGAGTTTAGTCTCTAAAAGATGCCTCTTATACCAAAGTGATTTTATCAATGTTCTCAATCTGTGACTCTTTCCTGTAACTCCTACCAAACCCTTAGGATATCATTCATCTTGATAAAAGATTTACTTTCATTGTAGAGTACAGCCAACCTGCCTCCTTTCCTTAACTGCACTATTCATTTTCTATTAACAATAGCACGCCTGCTATAAACCTTTAACATGATAAACACAATAAATAATATTAAGTCATTGAATAGTCAAAGAGATGCAGAACAAGATTCTGGTTATTATCTGGGAGTCTGGGGCTCTCAGAAACTGAAATTATGCCCCTTTGACAAGTCCCTGAAATGAGGTTCATCTAATCTTTTTTTTTTTTTTAGTGAGGCAATTGGGGTTAAGTGACTTGCCCAGGGTCACACAGCTAGTAAGCGTTAAGTGTCTGAGGCCGGATTTGAACTCAGATACTCCTGACTCCAGGGCCGGTGCTCTATCCACTGCGCTACCTAGCTGCCCCCATCTAATCTTAAATAAGCATTTCCTTGATAATCCTAAGGTGAGGCTCTTCACCCTTGTTTGTGTCTTAGACCCCTGTAGCAGTGCATGGACCCCTTCTCAGAATCATGCTTTTAAATGCATAAAATAAAAAATATGAGATGATAATGTAAATCATAAGTTAGGGAAAATAAGGATGTCATTTTCTGCCTATTCAAGTTCCTGGATCCTCTGAAATCTATCTACTTGGACCCCAAGTCAAGGGCTCCTGTCTTAAAAACTTTATAAAATTAACTGGGTTTTTAAAAAATCCTAGCTTTTGTGGGGGGGCAATAAGGGTTAAGTGACTTGCCCAAGGTCACACAGCTAGTAAGTGTCAAGTGTCTGAGGTCAGATTTGAACTCAGGTCCTCCTGAATCCAGGGCCGGTGCTTTATCCACTGCACCACCTAGCTTCCCCCTGGGTTTTTTTAAGCTGAGAGCACATTTTAGGTTTTTATGACGCTTTTTATCTTGACAACATAGTCATTACAACCACATGTGGTCTCTTCCTTCCCACTCACGGAACCTTCCTTCCTGTGACAAAGGACATCCAAGATGGCGACCCCATTAGATGGTGTCTCAGGTGACCTCTCCCCTGCTCTCAATTTGAAATGCAAATGCCTTAGTCTGGTTCCAGTCCAGGTGTTCAGAAGACTTACCAAGCTTGAGGAGGCAAGATTCTGTGATGGCAAGAGAGCTGAGCTGGGGGCTCAAAGCCTGTATGATCTTAATCAAGCCATTGACCTCAAAGGGACTCCTCTGGGGACCTGTGAGCTCTAAGAGGGCAGCACTTAGCACATAGCATTTGATGCCTGCACACAGTAGTGGCTGCTTGATGAAGGCTTGTTGTCTTGGTGACCAGGGACCTTCTAAGTCCCTTTCCAACTCTGTCTTGAGGTAGGGACAGACTGAGTCAGGAAGACCAGAGTAAAATGCCACCTTGGACACCTCCTGGCCGCATGACCCTTCTCTAATTACTTCAACATTCTATGCCTCAGTTTCCTCATCTGTAATTCGGGGGTAATAGTGACACCTCCCTCACAGGGTTGCTGTTGAGGATCAAATGAGAACATATATAAAACTCTCTGCAAAGCAATACAGTGCTATCTATCATTATTTTTTTGTTTGTTTTGATTTGGGCTATCTATTATTATGACTATTTTTTCATTATTATTGCTACAAATGCTGCACGTGCTTCTAGCCATAAATGCCCTGCTTGTGAAGGCTGTGATTGGAAGTTTAAAAATGTGTTAGTCTCTGGCATGTTGCCCACCTCCAGAGAGAGAGATGATGGACTCAGAAAGAAGATTGAAACCTTTTTTTTTTTTTTGACATAGCTAATGTAGGAATCTATTTCACTACACCTGTTTGTAACACGTTTTGTTTTTCTTGCTTTCTCAATGGACAGGAGGAGGAAGTGGGAGGGAATTTGGAGTTGAAAATAAATAAAATGGAATCTTTTCCCCAAAATTCATTAGTTTGAGCATTGTATGTTAATCAAAAAAAAATTTAATGAAATAATAAACTAAAAAAGTATTTGTTTATAGTTTTTATTTGTCTTTGCTTTTAATTATTTTTTAATCGACAAAAATCTGCCTTCACTCTCCCCAACCTTTTCTCCCCATCCCTCAATTGAGAAAGAATGAAAAACAAAACTCGAGTTACAACTAGAAATAGTCAAACAAAACTAATTCTGTCATTGGCCACATCCGAAAATAACATATCTCAGTCTTCCCTTTGAGTCCATGATTTCTCTGTGAGGAGTGGGTCACATTTCATCCTGAGTCCTATGCAATCATGTTTGGTCACTGAATTAATCAGAGTTCTAAAAGCTATTTGTCTACAATAATGTCATTATTATATTGATCTCCTGATTCTACTCCCTTCACTTTATATCAGTTCATCAAACCTTCCTAGGTTTTTCTGAAACCATCCCCCCTTACCATTCCTTACAGCACAATCATATTTCATCATATCTATATACAATGAGAAAATAATTATTAATAATGGATTTCTTGGGAGACCCAGAGATTGGTTTCTCAGTGCTTTCTCCCCCCTCCCCCAAATCCAGTTCTCCTTGAGAAACTTCAACAAATTTCATCTGGGACAAACCCAAGGGAACAAAAGAAATGGACATAGATTCTTTTGTCTAGATCAGGGAAGGACTGATTAAACCACACTTACATGATGGACTTTGCCTGGAGCAAATTCAAGTCATGTCAACCAATGGAACTGAATCATGCTAACAAATTAGCTTTCATCAATGTATAATGGTATGTGTGTGTTGCTGGGCAATGTGGGATAAGTGATTTGCCCAAGGTCACACAGCTAGTAAGTGTCAAGTGTCTGAGGCTGGATGTGAACTCAGGTCCTCCTGAATACAGGACTGGTGCTTTATCCACTGCGCCACCTAGCTGCCCCTAATAAAGACCCTTGGAAGATGCCACCAAGGTCTTTTTTTAAGGACAGCATGGATCTTTGTTGGGTCTTCTGGGTATTCCAGCTCTTCAAGGGTTCTCATGTGTCCTTCTTGCTTAGCCTGGTACCAACTAACATTTTAATGAAATTAAATTTTTAAATAATTTTTTATATTTTTTCTCAAGTAATCAGCATTTTAAAAATTGATCTGGCCTCCCACTAGCTTCTATCCTCACTGAACAAACAAAACAAATCCTTCAGAATACATCTTTATTTTTTTTTTATTTTTTTATTTTTTTAGTGAGGCAATTGAGGTTAAGTGACTTGCCCAGGGTCACACAGCTAGTAAGTGTTAAGTATCTGAGGCCGGATTTGAACTCCTGACTCCAGGGCCGGTGCTCTATCCACTGAGCCACCTAGCCGCCCCAGAATACATTTTTATGATCTAATAAAATAAATGCCCACATTTAAAGTTTTTATGTTTTGACTCCATAATTTCTTTGTAGAAACAATATACCAACCACACCAGGGGGCTCTGGGATGCTGGCTGGTTTGCTCAGCGTGGTAAGCCTGTTAAAAGCTTGGATCTAAAGGAGCTAAGGTTCAGAGGAGCCTGTCTTCCAACCAGTGTGTAAGTTACCTTGGGAGATGGGAGTGGGTTTTTCTCACTGGAAGTCTTCAAGGCAAAGCCTGGGCTGATTGACGAGTGAATGATTGATCAAGTACCATCTGGACTGGATGGCCTTGGATCATAGAACTCGAGTTGAAAAGGACCTCAGAAGCCCATAGTCCTACTCACGCCCCTCACCTTACAGAGGGGGAAACTGAGTCACAGAGCATTCAGGTGACTCGCCTGAGGTCACAAAGGTGACCTTTCAGAGGTCAATGGCCTCCCTAGTCAATGCCGAGATTCTAGGATCCTGATGCACTTTGTCTGGCAATGGAAGCACCCCTCTCCCCAAGCTTTCACCTGCTGCGGCACTTTGAAGCGGACGTAGGAGCAGAGCTTCAGCATGTTGGCCATTTCCTCTGGGGTCGATGGGATTAAGGGGATTTTATCCACAGCGCATGTTTCCTGAAGTACCTTGAGCTTCTTCACGAAGGCGTTCTCGGTAGTTATGTGCAGGCCTACGGATGCCAAGGCAAAAGATTTCGGTGAGCCTCGTGTCCAGCCTGTGCCATGCCCTGCTCAAGGCCCAGCTCCTGCAACCCGGCGCGTGCTTCCCGGCTTGTTCTAGAGTTTATCTTATTTTTACTCATGTCTTTTCTTTTTATGTCACCACCTTTCCCCAAATATTTCCCTTTACAACCCAACGAGTCATCATCCCTTGTAACAAAGACGAAAAATGACAGAGGGACAAAGCAGATCAGTACAAGGCCTGAGAATCTCTGCAGTATTGGAGACCCGCGGGACCCAACCTCTGTGATGGAAGAGCTACCTGAGACTTTTTTCTGCTTAAATCCATAATGGCAAGGCCATTGGATGTCAAAACCAGACAAATGTAAGAAGTGTTAGCCAGGGCAGCTAGGTGGCGCAGTGGATAAAACACTGGCCCTGGATCCAGGAGGACCTGAGTTCAAATCCGGCCTCAGACACTTAACACTTACTAGCTGTGTGACCCTGGGCAAGTCGCTTAACCCCAATTGCCTCACCAAAAAAAAAAAAAAAAGAAGTGTTAGCCAATGGGAATTTGTTCAGCCCTACCTATGTACCCTACTAAGCAATGAATAAACAAAGAAAGACAAAAATACCCCCTGCCTTCGGTGAGTTTATATTCCAGTAGGGAGACAACATGCAAACTGTATCCAGTGTAAATGAGAGGTCATCTCAGAGGAAGGCCCTGGGTGGGGGAAAGGGCATGGGGAAAGATCTTCTTTAGAAGGAAGTTCGAGGAGGCGGCTAGGTGGTGCAGTGGATAAAGCACCGGCCCTGGATTCAGGAGTACCTGAGTTCAAATCCGGCCTCAGACACTTAACACTTACTAGCTATGTGACCCTGGACAAGTCACTTAACCCCAGTTGCCTACTAAAAAAAAAAAAAAAAAAAAAAAGGAAGTTCGACTTGGTTAGGCTTGTGTTACCTGTCCTTATTTAAAGTGGCAGCAAGTCCTAGTGAATAAGGTACTATACTTGGAGTCTAGAAGACCTGGGTTCAAATCTTGCCTCTTAACACTTTACTAGTTAAGATAGCTGGGTGGTGCAGTGTATAGAGCTTTGGACCTGGAGTCAGGAAGACCTGAATTCAAATCCTGCCTCAGATTCTCACTAGCTCTGTGACCCTGGGCTCTCTGATCCTCAGCCAATCCTCGCTGACTTTATCTGCAAAAAAAAAAAAAAAAAAAAATCCTGTTCCTTGCTGTGCTGGTATAAAATAGATGTTACTTAACATGTTGGCTCACGTCTCATCAAGAAATCTGTTTGCCCTACTCTGTGTTAATGCTTCCTGCCCACTGTTCCAATTTGACTCACCCATGAATATAATTTTTCTCCCCAAATCTTCTTAGGAACTTTGTCAGAAAGAGAGAGAGAGAGAGAGAGAGAGAGAGAGAGAGAGAGAGAGAGAGAGAGAGAGAGAGAGAGAGAAACAGCTGTTGCTGAACTTCCCACTGTTTTTCTTTCCCTGAGCAGAAACAGGTTTTGACCAGTGGCAAATGGCTTTTTTGCCTGACTATGGGTTTTGTTTTGTTTTATTTTGTTTTCAGACTGGATCTGTGATTTCATTAACATAAGGAATGCCCTGTAAGGAAACTTCTTTACCATCATAGCACCAGTTAACAGTCATGGAGACTCACCTGGAGACACTGAAAAGGGAATTAATTTGCCCAGGGTCATCCAGAAAATTTGTGTCAGATGTAGACTTTGAACTCAGGGTCTCCTAACTCTTGAGGTCAGCTTTCTATCCACTAATCAATCCATGCTGAATGAATGAAAAACATGTACATGGTAAATGTCCACTGTGGATGCATAAAAAAAAAAAAGACAGCCCCTGTCCTCAAGGTACTTACATTCTAGCTGGGTGGACAATCTAGTCAATGGTGAGTGGTGGTCAGAGAAGGGAGTCATGATATGCAAGCCACAAAGTATCATACTTAATATTGCAGAGTTGAAATGAGGGGCAATGGTTAAGGGAACAGGAATGAGAAAAAACAAAGAAGAAGAGATCCAAAAAGCAGTTAGGTGGAGAGAAGAACACAGGAAAGCTGAGCCTAAGGGGGACGCTCTACCACCAATTAGCTGCACGACCTTGGACCAGTCATTTTATGTCTCTGGGTCTCAGCTTCCCATCAGCAAAATGAAAGCGCTGGACATGGTAGTCTCTTCCAACTCTGCTCTCTTCCTATCTGCTCTTCACCATTAATTCAATTCAACCACAAACTTTTTTTAAACACATGATGAGAATAAAGCAGCAAAGTGCTAGGGAGGGTTTAGAGTTTAGCTAAGAAAGAATCCCTTTCGTCATAGAACTTTATATAGATAGGGAGCTGGAAAGGAGTGTAGAAATCACAAAGACAAACCCCTCATCTTTTTTTGTTGTTGTTGTTTTTGGTTTTGGGGGTTTTTTTGGTTGTTTTTTTGCAGGGCAATGAGGGTTAAGTGACTTGCCCAAGGTCACACAGCTAGTAAGTGTCAAGTGTCTGAGGCCGGATTTGAACTCAGGTACTCCTGAATCCAAGGCCGGTGCTTTATCCACTACATCAGCTAGCTGCCCTCACAAACCCTTCATCTAAAAAATGAAGAAACTGAGACCTAGAATGTCAAAATGACTTGCTCAAGGTCGCAGAGCTCCTAAGAGACTTTGGTGAGTGATAAAGATGACTTGAGTTCAAATCCTGCCTTTGGCATTTGTCTAAAAGAACAATTAGGATTCTTCAAAGAAGTGATGGGAGAGGTTGTTGTTTTTATTTATTAATATTGTAAAAGAAATGAGAGTCATGGAGGAGAAACTTGGAAAAGGGATCAACTATTTAACAGAAGTACAAAACCTTACCCTAGTAGCAAATTCCCTAGAAATCAGAATGGATCAAATAGAAATTAATGACTTTAGAAGCCAACAAGAATTCTTAAAACAAAGTAAAAAGAACGAGAAAGTAGAGGAAAATATAAGATGTCATATAAAAAATAACTGACTGGGAAAACAGATCAAGGAAATGTAACTCAACTATCATGGGATTACCTGAAATCCATGACCAAAAAAAGAAGCTAACCATCTAAATTAAAGAAATCATTAAAGAAAATTGCCCAGATTTATTAGAGCAAGAAGTCATTGTGAAAAAAGAGAAAGAATCTACCTGTGGGAAAAAAACCCACCAAAATGAAAACTTCCAGGAATGTCCTTGCCAAAATCCAGAGCTTCAAGACAAAAGAAAAAAAAATACTGTAAACAGCCAGAAAGAAAGAATTCAAATAGCAAGGAACCACACAAAGAATTACACATGATTTAATAGCTATCACTATAAAGGAGCAGAGAACATGGAATGAGATATTGTATTCCAATAGGCAAAAGATAAAGGTCTACAACCAAGAATAATTTACCCAGTAAAAATGAATATAATCCTATGAGGAAAAAAATGGATCTTCAATGAAATGGAGGACTTATAAATATTCCTTATGAAAAAAACGGGTGAAAAGAAACTCTGAAATATAAATATGAGAGTGAAAAGATAAAATAAAAAGGTAAATGTAAGTGAATAATCAGAAAAGGCTTTATAAAAGTATGAACAATTTGCATTCTAATGTTCCAAGGGACCATAGAGGCTGTCTATTGAGACAGAAGACTTATCCTTAGTTTTATTGTATTTGGAAGATGCTATAAAAAAAAAAAAGCCAAAAGAAAGGAAAGCAAATCTTCACAAGGACTAACGGGAGGAAATATTGGAGAATTTCTTGACACACATAATAGTGTTGTACAAATAGAACTATATGCAAACATGGAAAGAATGAGGAGAACAGGCCATCACTTGAAACTCATTTTCATCTAAACTGGTGAAAAGAGCAGAACACACACACATACACACACACACACAGAGTTTGTTGTAGCAATATATTAAACTCAACAAGAATTGAGATAGGAATAAGAAAAGGAGAAAATGGAGTATAAGAAACAGAGTAGATTGACAGAGGGATAAGTCAGAAGTAAGGCAAACCCAATTTTGGAGAAGAGATAATGAAATTCAGAAGGTTAAAATTTTTAAAAAGGAGGGATGGTGTTAACAACTTGAAATAAAGCAGGAGTGAGGAGAATAGAGAAGAAAAAAGTATTAGAGAATAGGATGGAGGTAAATAAGCAATTAACTGTCATAACTATGAATGTGAATGGGATGAACTCAGACATAAAATGGAAGATCATAATATGTTGCTTACAGGAAATGCATATGAAACCTAAAAACTTACACAGAATTAAAATAAGAGACTGGAGCAAAATCTATTATACCTTAAATGAACACAAAAAATCAGGGGTAGTAATTATTATTTTAGATAAGGCAAGTAGCAAAATAGACTTAAAGGAGATAAAGGCTTATTTAAAGGAGATTTTACTGAAAATCATAGATATTGAATTGATTTCAGTTAACATATGTACACTAAGTAGCATAGTTATAAAATACTCAAATGAAAAATTAAATTACAAGTAACTAATATAGTGCTATGTTTTGCTAGCTAATATATACTAACATATAGTAGTAATATGCATGTCTGCACATGTATAAACTATATCAAATTGCTTGCATTCTCAGAAGGGAGGGAGAGAATTTAAAACTCAAATTTTTTTTTAATGAGCATTAAAATTATTTTATATGTATTTGAAAAAAATTATTTTTATTTTTTTAAGTGAGGCAATTGGGGTTAAGTGACTTGCCCAGGGTCACACAGCTAGTAAGTGTTAAGTGTCTGAGGCCGAATTTGAACTCAGGTACTCCTGATTCCAGGGCCGGCACTCTATCCACCACGCCACCTAGCTGCCCCCCAAATTTTAAATAGTAAAACTATAATTGTTGGGGGAGGGAGCCCCAATTTGCCTCTATCAGTCCTAGATAAATCTGACCACAAAATAAACAAAAAATGTTGAAGACCAAGGAACAGTCCAAATGGATGTATGATATAGATATAAAAAGTCACATCATTAACAAATTAGAGAAACAAGGAAAAAAAGTACCTATGAGGTCTATGGATAGGAGAAAAGTTCTTTATCAGAGAAGGGATAGAGAAGAACACAGAAGATAAAACATAATTTTGATTAAAAAATGTGGAAGATTGTGTACAAACAAATCTAGTAAAGCTAAGATCAAATAACGAGAAAAAGAATCTTTGTAACAAGTTTCTCTGAAAAAGGCATCTCTTCCAAGATATGTAAGAAACTGATTCCGATTTATAAGTCAATGATAATTGGTCTAAAGATATGAACAAGCAGTTCTGAAGAGGAAGAAACCAAATTATATCCATATAAAGATGCACCAAATCATAACTGATTAGAGAAATATAAATTAAGGCAACTCTGAAGCTCTACCTGATACCCTCAACTTGGCTAAGATGGAAAAAAACCACAACAAAGGAAAATGATCAAAGTCGGGGGGGATTGTGGGGGAAAAGACAAACGGATGCACTGATCATATACCTGTAAATGGGTCCAACCATTCTGGAAAACAAGTTGGAATTTTTCACAAAAAGTTACTAAATATTATATGTCCTTTGACCCATCTATACTGCTACTGAGTCTCTACTCTAAAAAGATCCAAGAAAGAAGAAAAGGTATTATATGTTCAAACATATTTATAGCAAGTCTTTTTGTGGTGTCAAAAAACAGGAAACTAAGTGGGTGTCCATTAACTGGGGAATGGTGGAACAGATTGTGTTCCTAGGAATGGGATGGTGTAAGAAATGAGGAAATAGATGATTTTAAAGGGACAAAGAAAAGCTCGTATGAACTAATAGAGAAGGAAGTGAGCAGAATCCAAAGAATAATTTATGCTATAACATCAATATTATAATTTTGAGGACTTTTTATTAACTGATTAAGAATTAAATAAGCAGAATCAGGAGAACCTAATATACAATAATCACAGCACTGTAAAAACAAACACCTTCACAAATTGTAAGAATTAGTATCGGGGGCAGCTAGGGGGCGCAGTGGATAAAGCACCTGCCTTTGATTCAGGAGGACAGGAGTTCAAATGTGGCCTCAGACACTTGACACTTAGTGGCTGTGGGAACTTGGGCAAATCACTTAACCCTCATTGCCTTGCCCTCCCCAAAAGAATTAGTATCAATACAATTATCACCCATGATTCCAAAGGCCTTATAATACACATGGGATGCATTATAGAAAGGTGATAGATTTAGAGTACAGAATGCAACACACACACACACACACACACACACACACATACAGCCATTGGGGGAATTTGTTTTGCTTTACTATCCATATTTCTTACAAGGTACTTGTTTTTCTTTTTGTCAAGGGGGTGGGGATGGGAGGGAGAGAAAACAGATGCTACAGATGTGAAAGTTGCTGTATTGTTAGTTTTGCTTCATTGTTTTCTTCTGTTACAAGGAAGAGAGGTCTGTTTCACAGACTTCTCATGGAGTGGTGTTACCTACTGTATAATGAAAAAATAAAACATCGATAAACTTTATTTTAAAAGCTCTAAGTTCTAATCCTAAAGTCCTTAGTCAAAAGATGTCCAATGAAGTTCAGTGCTGTTCTCCAAAGTTTGGGAGTTGAAGGAAAGCTTCACTAGGTTTCAACGAACAGGGGTTTTCTGGTGAGTGGGCCATAGTTATTTTTAAAATATTATCGAGCTCAACATGGAAATGAGATTTCATACAGAAGGTACTCTAAGAAGTTACTATTTTTATCTCTGATGCCTGACACAGCACCAGGCACATAGTAAGCACCTAATACATGCTCATCTATTTATCAACATAGGTGCTCAATAAATGCTTTTTGATTGCTTGCTTAAGTCTCACTCAGGAATGGCTGTTAGCTCCCGACAATCTTCAGCCCAGACTTGAGACTCAATTGACTAGGGTGATTTACCCTGGGGACTCACCAGCAGGACACACCAGCGTCAGACTGCAGACATCCGATGGATAATAGGCAGCATACACCCCTGCGACATGGCCCCCCATGGAAGTGCCCACCAGGTGGAAAGGCCTCCTGTTTAGCTTGATGCTCTCCACAAACTATAAGAAGAAGCAGAAGTCGCTGGTGACTGAACTGCAACCGACCATGGCGGGAGTGGCTTCCCTGTCAAGGCAACTCAAAATAACCACAGCCCAGTAGGCTCCTGCCCTTGTAGCAAATCCTTTGACCCTCTTGTCTTCCTGAGTGCAGATTCCCAAGGCTTCGTTAAAGGGCCATTCCTCTTTGACTTGGCTGGACTGTATGAAAACCTTAGTGTGTTGTCCCCCCCATTAAAATGTAAGATCCTTGAAGTCAGGGGCTACCTTTTTGCCTCTCATTGTAGCCTTAGCTCTTTGTAAGGTGCCTTGGCAAACAGTAAGAGATTAAGAAATGCTTGCTGATTGATTTGTCGACTTAAGCTCTCAGTGTCCTAGGCATTTCTCTTAAGCCTGTAAGTCCCAGAGAAGGTGCCTACCTGCATTGGTAGAGAGCATTTCCTCAATGGAGAATTCCCTATGCCAGTGAAATCCCTATCTCCCCATCCCTCAAACTCCAGACCTAGTGATTTCTCACTTTGCCATGCTAAATCTTGGGTACCATATTCTCAAACAGACAAGAAACTATGCTAGGCAACAGGAAGGTGCTTAATAAATGCTGGCTGATTTACTGACTGATTGATGGCAGTTCAGAAGTTCCCTTTCAAGGAAGTATGGGAAGCTTCCCCAATCAGATTCTTCAAATGCACCTTAAATAAATTAAGAATAAAGCAGATTTCAAAGGGTCTAACTTCTAAATATCTAATCAAAAGTCCTCTTTGATTGCCTGATATGTCCTAACACAACATACAGAGAGAATGCATTCATTAGCAGCTGGTCCACAGGCCAACATAAACCACCTACCTCATATTTAAGAGAGGAAGGGTAGGGAAGGTCTGAGTCCTACAGGACGGAGGTTTCCCACCACCTACCTGGTGAATCCTTTTAACTTGTCCATCTATTGATAAATCATCTAAGGAAGAGCGGGTGGTACCCTCATGGCCGGGCATATCGACACAGATCACATGAAGGTTTTTTGGAAGGAACTAAGGACACACAAAAAATAGAACAACCCATTAGAGAAGATAGCGGTGCAAAGGCTGGTGGAGAGGACAGAGCTCTTCTGGAAAAGCAGCACGGAACCCTTGGAGTCGGGATCTAGAGCCAGAAGGGAGTGGAGCTCAGAAACCATCTGGTCTAGTCCCCTCATTTCACAGGTGAGAAAAGGGAGGACCAGGAAGGGGAAGCATTTTGTTCAAGGTCACCCGTAGGATCAAAGGTCTCGAGTTAGAAGGAGTCAGCTGTGTGGAGAAGACCACTCCTCTCAGAGGCCACCGAGTCCATTTCAGGGCAAAGGCAAATCACCTTATATGGGGCAGCTGGTGGCACAGGGGATAGTATTGGGCCTGGAGTCAGACCTGAGTTCAAATGTGGCCTAAGATACTCACTAGCTGTGTGACCCTGGGCAAGTCACCTAACCTCCATTTCTCCATCTATAAACTGGGGAGAATAACAGCATCCACCTCCAGGGTTGTTGTGAGGATCAAATGAGATAATACTTGTAAAGCGCTCAGCACAGTACCTGGCACACAGAAGGCGCTATATACATAGTAGGTATTAGCTATTATTATGAGGTTCTACCCCCAACATTTTCATACAGGCAAATCTGATTAAAATCCAGAGCCACCTCAAAAGAGGAGATGCCCCAAAAGGACAAAGGTGACATAAATAGTGTGTTTAGGAGTGAGAAGGTGAATCAGGCAGCCAGGCCCAATGAGCACACCAGCTTGGCATGTTTCTAGTCCAGCCAGTGGTAGGTGCCACCTTCTTTGTTTTCATCTTTAGTTCTCACTCCCTAACTCATTCCAGCCACAGGAAGTCACACCTACCTCAAGGAGAAAGGCCAGTGGGGAATCAGAGCAACCAGGTTCTCAGAGAATGACCTTCAAGGCAGGGGGACCTGCATTCAAATTTTGATTCTAATACTTAAAATCACTTCGATTTTCTGGGCCTCTATTTCCTCTTTCCTAAACTTGGCACCATCAGACCTGTAGTACCGGGTTGTTAGAAGGCCCAAATGAGATACTTCAGGTAAGCAAAAAAAGTGCTATATAAATGCTAGCTATTATGATTATTTTCATTATTATCCTCTCTATTCATAGTTTCTGTGTTGGTGTGACTTACTAGACTGTATGTTTCCTGAGGGCAGGCCATCTCAGTTAAGCTTTGGCTAGCACAGTGCTCTACACACACTGGGCACTTAATAAATGTTTGGTGTCTAATAGGTTGTTGGGAAACTCTGTTCTCTAAAGAAAGATTCATTTTTAAGAATTAATTTTATTTTATTCATATATTTTTATATTACCTTAATTTCTAAATATATTTCTCCCCTCTGCACATAAAAACAATTAAAAACTTTTTTTAAAAAAGTTCAGCACTACTAACCAACCATCACAGTCCTAGTAAATGTGATCAAGGGTAGATTCTTAATTGGGATGATTTGGCTCTAGGCCCGAAGCCCTGAGCTCCCACAGTCCTACTTGCCTCCCCTCCCTCCCCCTAGACCTAGGCTCTTAGTTTCAGGCTTTATCTAACTAATCAAAGTGGGGCAGCCAGAAGCAAGTCAACCTCGGCAGGCAACCAGAAGCTCAGCAAAGAGCCCTGGAGGGGTTTTCATAAAGTTGCTATAACAAATGACCATATGGAATAATTTCCTAAATAAGGGGGAGGGAGAAACCCCAATTTTAAAAGTATAAACAGATATGATTTAAAACCTTGAAATCCCACTCTTGACAGTGATGGTTGTTCTGCCAGAAGAGGACAAAGGGGAGGTGTGAGAGGCATGCCTCCCCTCTCCCTGCTCCCTCCCTCTCCCCGCTCCCTTCTTCCCCATCCAGTGTTACTGAGGACTACAGGCTTGTTCTACAACATAAATACCTACATGAGGGTGAAATTTTATGGCATCAAAAATAAATGCATTCATCCTCCTTTCCTCAGAGAGGGGAAGTGGCTTGTCCAAGGTAATAAAATAGGAAATAATGCAGGTAATGAGAAGCAGAGCCAGGATTTGAATCCAGGTCCTTGGACTCCAAACCCAAGTCTCTTTCTACTGTTACCCGCTGCCTTCGAGATCATCCCGTCCAATCCCCTTAGAGTAAAAGGCTGAATCTGCCCCTCTGGATTCATTTGTATAGACCTACAAGGATGTAGACTAACTCTTTTCCTTGACAAAGTCTTTTTTTTTTTTTTTTTGCAGGGCAATGTGGGTTAAGTGACTTGCCCAGGGTCACACAGCTAGTAAGTGTCAAGTGTCTGAGGCCGGATTTGAACTCAGGTACTCCTGACTCCAGGGCCGGTGCTCTATCCACTGCGCCACCTAGCTGCCCTCCTTGACAAACTCTTAATAATAGTGACCATGAACACAGGGTGGGGCCCAAGTTTGCAGAGTGCTTTCTATATATTACCTCATTTGATCTCGGCCGCAGCCCTGTGGGGTGGGTACTATATTCCCATTTTCCAGATGAGGAAATTGAGGCTGAGCAAGGTTGAGTGACCTGCGTTGGGCCACATAGCTGGTATAAGTGCCTGATCTACTGGTATCTCAGATCTCGTGAGGCATCTCCTTATGAAGGGAAGAGCTGGCTGCCTACCTTGACTACATGAAGCCACATATCTTTATGGGCAGAGAAGCCATGCAGCATCAGAAGGGAAGGTTTGGCTCCAGGCTTCCCCCGGCAGGAATAGCAGAACTTGTAGTCTTCATGGCTGACGTAGCGAACCGTTAAACCCAGGGTCCGACGCCAGTACCTAGAGGGTGGAGGTGAGTGTGAGAGAGAGGGGAAGGGGCGGGGGAAGGGAGTGTTAGAGCCAGAAATACAAGAGAGAGAGAGACAGAGACAGAGACAGAGAGACAGAAGACAGAAGACAGGGATGGGGAAGAGAGAGAGAAAAAATTAGCATGACACAACAAAGAGACCAGGGCCTGGGTGATGAATGGTTAATGAGGACCTACTTATAGGCAGCACAAAGCTGGCCTCCCTCTGGGATGGATGCATTTTGCAGCACACACCACATGCAAAGATTTTTTCCAGAGCTTTATAGCCTGTGTGTGCACCTCAGCAAGGGCCTCCTTGGTGCCAATCAAGCCCCTACTCATTGACCGTTCAGTCAGGAAGAACAAAAGGTGCTTTAATGGATGCATCTGGTGTGTTTTGCTAAGCAGCATGTCCAGGGAGAAAAAAAAAAATCGCCCTTAAAGGGACCCGTCAGAGTGTACGCAGTAACAGCAATACTGTAATGGGAAAGATTTAGCTCTTCTGACCAAGACTATGCTCCATGACAGTTAGGGACCCATGGATGAAAAATGTTCTCCACCTCTAGAGAGGACTGATAAACTCTGAGTGCAACCTGAGGTGTATAATTGCCTCACTTTCTTCGTGTTTCTTGCTTATTATTATTTTAGGCCCATCACTGCTATGGGAATATGTTTTGCATAACTTCGCAGGTATAACTGATATGTCGCTTGCCTTCTCAATGGGTGGGACAGGCGGGAAGGAATTTGGAACTCAAAAAAGTTTTTTAATAAATGTTAATAAAGTTTAAAAAATTTTAAAGAGATGGATCAGGTGTCATTTCCTTAAAAATCAATCTAGAGACCCGAATTCTAGAAAATTTGTTTGGCGAGAGAGAGCAGGGTTGTTTTGTATTGAGATTTGGTTTTATTTAAGGTCATAGGAGGACATATCTGAAGATGGAATGTACCTTAAAAGACAATTCAGTCCAACTCCCTCATTTTGGGGGGGGGTGAGGCAACTGGGGTTAAGTGACTTGCCCAGGGTCACACAGCTAGTAAGTGTTAAGTGTCTGAGGCCAGATTTGAACCCAGGTCCTCCTGACTCCAGGGCCGGTGCTCTATCCACTGTGCCACCTAGCTGCTCCTCAACTCCCTCATTTTACAGATGAAAAAACTGAGGCCTGATGAAGTGAGGTGAATTGCCCAAGGTCACACAGGAAATATTGTGCCTGAATCCTCTGACTCTGGAGTGCACAGTCTTTCAACTGTTCCAAAATCTTTTTTTAAAAATACATTTTTTTGATCTTTTGTTTTCACATCCCCTACGTTTTCCATCCTTCCTCCAATCTGCCTCCCAGAAAACAAAAAAGAGAGGGAGAAACAGCTTAGCAAAATTAACCAAGACATTTCCAAAGTCTGATGTTATGGGCAGTGTCCCTCACCCACAGTTCTCCACCTCTACATATAGCAAAGATTTTTAACCAGTGTGCTCCAGGATATCTCTGATACTATTAGTTTACCTCAGGGTGAGAGCAGCACTAGTCTTCATTCCAAACCAGCTGTCATGAGGACATTCCCCTCTTGACCAAACTTCTCCTGAAGTTTCCTGTCGCTGTCTTTTGCATGTAGCCAGAAAATAACAAATGGCAGAAAGAGCGAACGTGACCTTGGTTACTTCAACGACTCATTTTTGTGACAGACTTTGGCCTCCTAGTCTTGAAAGAATAATTTCAAGGGGCGTCATGGATAGAACACCAGCTGTGGAGTCAGTAGGACCTGAGTTCAAATTCATCACACAGAGCCTGATAACAAATGTGTCTATATTCCCGTACTTCTGTCCAAGCTGTATGTCTTTGGTAGACTATAAGCTCTTTGAGGACAGGCATTATTTCATAGGATCATGGATGTAAAGCTAGAAAAGACCTTGGGGATCCCCTCACCCAACCCCCTCATTTTCCAGAGGAGGAAGCAGGTTCAGAGAAGTGCCCACGGTCACACAAGTGTCAGGATTTGAATCCAAGTCCTCTGAATTGGAGAACCCCAGATGTGGATGGGTCTGAGCACAGATTTTCAAATCAGGAACTTTTATTTAATTTTATGAATGTCAAGGATGAGGGACAGCTAGGGTGCACCATAGTGAATAGAGTACCAGGCCTGGAGTCAGGAAGATGGACCTTCCTGAGTTCAATGCCAGCCTTAGATACTTCCTAACTGTGTGACCCTGGGCAAGTCACTTAACCCTATTTGCCTCAGTTTCTTCATCTGTAAAAATGAGCTGAAATAAGAAGGAAATGGCAAACCCCTCCAGTATCTTTGCCAAGAAAATCCCAAATAGGGTCATGAAGAGTTGGATATGACTGAAATGACTAAGCAACAACAACCTCTGATTCTAAATTTAGCACTTTTTACGCTATCCCATAATGCCTTTCTGCTTCATTTTTGGTCTTTGTATCTCTCCAGACTCAGTATAATGTCTGGCATGCACCAGATGCAGTTGAATTGAATGTGGTTTCTGTAGAGTTTCTGGCAGAGCCCAGGGCCTCAGCCAAAATCCACTTGAAGAGCACCCTAAAATGAAGCACGGGGCCATCCTTCGGCCACCTCAACTAAATTCTTTGGGATTGTATGGTAGCTTTCATTTAAAAATGAGTTTATTCCTCCAAGACCTCTGAGACATACACCACAGTGTGGGTCTTGAGAATAAGTGTATACATCTTATTTGTAAAACAGAAATGTTGGGGGGGAGTGCAACATGGAGGACAGAGTATGAAATTTGGCACAGTAGATACAATGCTGGGCCTAGAGTTGGGAAGGTCCGAGTTCAAATCCTGCCTCATTCACTAGCTACATGACCCTGGGAAAGTCATTTAATCTATGCCTGCCTCAGTTTCCTCATATGGAAAATGGGGATGATAATAATAGCACCTTCCTTCCAAGGTTGTTATGAGGATCAAACAAGATAATATTTGTAAAGTAATTTGAAAACTGTAAAGTGCTACATAAATGCCAAATATTATTATAAAGTACTTGAAATGAGAAGTTATGAGGAACATAAGCTAGCTTCTAAAACAATTCTACTTCATTTTTATTTTAATTTTTAAATTTTTTTTCTACTTCATTTTAAACAGCTAATTCTAAACTTATTAAATGTTGAGATAACTCATCCCGTGTGCTTTGGAATTACTTATATTCCATAAACACTTTTTGGTCTCTCCTTCTAAGTCTAACAGGATTCCTTGTCCCTTTTTTTTTTTTTTTTTGGCTGGGCAAAGTGATTTGCCCAGGGTCACACAGCTAGTAAGTGTCAAGTGTCTAGGGCCAGATTTGAATTCAGGTCCTCCTGAATCCAGGGCCAGTGCTTTATGCACTGCACCACCTAGCTGCCCCTGCTTGTCCCTTCTTCCTTCACCTGCTCTTATGGGGTCATGGTTCCTTTTCTTCTGCTTAGGCAGTTTTTACTTACAAAGCTCCTCTCAATGGAGATATATTTTCATTAATAACACAGCACTTTGCCCTAAGATTAGCAAAGAGCTTTACAAACATTATCTCATCTAATCTTCATTGCAATAAGCCTGGGAAGTAGGTAGGTGATATTATTATCCCCATTTTACAGATGAGGAAACTGAGACAGACTGAAGTTAAATGACTCAACAAGGGTCACACAGCCAGTAAATGTCTGAGGCAGGATTTGAACTCAGTTTCCATTCCTGTTTCCAAGTCCATCACTCTATCCCCTTCACCATCCAAATACCTTTCAGTGGGGCCTATTTCTATCCCAAAGTGAAAAGGGAGAAGACTATGCAACCCCTCTTGCTCATAAGGTTGTAGTTTCCTCCCGAGACCTGCCTCCTTCAAAACTAAGGGAGTGGGGCAGCTAGGTAGTACCGTGGATAAAGCACTGGACCTGGATTCAGGAGGGCCTGAGTTCAAACTCGGCCTCAGACACTTGACACTTACAAGCTGTGTGACTCTGGGCAAGTCACTTAACTCCCATTGCCCCACCAAAAAAAACAAAAACAAAAACAAAAAAACCTAAGGGAGTAAAATGGTCAAAGAGGAAAACAGGATCTTCTCTCTAAGATTCTTATTGTGGGCTAATTGAGCAGTTCCCAACCTATTCCCTTTAAGAAATCCACACTTTATTTAACTTCTAAGAATTTTATGGGATCCTTGCTGTTCACTCATTTCGGTCATATCCAAGTGTCTGAGGCCAGATTTGAACTCAGGTCCTCCTGAATCCAGGGTTGGTGCTCTATCCACTGTGCCACCTAGCTGCCCAACATTTGTTTTTATAAGATTTCTAGTTTCAAATTTTTTTCCCTCCCTCTCCTCCCTCCCCGCTCCCCAAGACAGCAAGCAATCCGATATAGGTTAAATATGTACAATCGCATTAAACACATTTCTGCATTAATCATGCTGTGCTAGAAGAATCAGACCAAAAAGGAAAAACCTCAAAAAAGAAAAATAACAACAACAACAACCAATAGAAATAGTATGGTTTGATCTGCATCTAGATTCAACAGTTGGTTTTTTTTCTGGATGTGGAGTCTTTTCCATCCTGAGTCCTTTGGAACTATCTTGGACCATTGTATTGCTGAGAAGAGTCAAGTCTATCACAGTTGATCAACACATACATAATGTTGTTGATACTGTGTACAATGTTCTCCTGGTCCTGCTCATCTCACTCAGCATCAGTTCATGCAAGTCCTTCTAGTTTTCTCTGAAATCTGCCTGCTCATCGTTCCTTACAGCACGATAGTATTCTACTACATTCATATGTCACAACTTGTTCAGCCATTCCCCAATTGATGGGCATCCCCTCAATTTCCAATTCCTTGCCACCACAAAAAGAGCAGCTATAAATATTTTTGTACATGTGAGTCCTTTTCCCTTTTTTATGATCTCTTTGGGGAAAAGACCTAATAGTGGTATTGCTGGGTCAAAGGGTATGCACAGCTTTATAAGCCCTTTGGGTATAGTTTCAAATTACTCTCCAGAATGGTTGGATCAGTTCACAGCTCCACCAACAATGCATTAGTGTTCCAATTTTTCCACAACTTCTCCAATATTTATTATTTTCCTTTTTTGTCATATTAGCCAATCTGATGGGTGTCAGGTGGTACCTCAGATATCGTCACCTTTAAACATGCCTACCTCACTTGGAAACCCTTAGAGTATAAAGATGAGTTTAAATCATCATTGTAGAAGACATATTATTTATTCCATCTGGAGAAGACGTTTGCATCTTTATTCTGCTAAGCCATTAGATGTGGATTTGCAGACCTTTTGAAAAAAGCCTTAGCTCCCCAGAAGACTACAGCCCACACACTGGGTGCCCCTGCTCTCATTTGTAAATATCACAAATCAAGAGAGAAAAACTTAGCTAAAAGCTTACAGAGAAGAAACACAAAACGTGTAAACCTTTCTCTGGAACAATGGGGCATTTTACAGCTAAAGAGCCCCCTCTCACAAAATCAGAGTGTTTGATTTCTGGAATAACACGGACCAAGGTCCTAGTGACCTAAATAGCCAGGCTCATAAAAAGCCACTTTGTGCCCTGTCAGGAGAGATAACAGCAGCTTGGGTTCCTTATCAAGCAGTGTTTTTTTTTAAACTTGTATCTCTTTAGTATCATTTTTAAAGGACCCACTTCCTTAGAGAATTGCTAGTTTTATTCCTTTCTTTACTGCCCAACTTAGCTCTCTTTAAAAAAAAATGCTTAGAAAAATGCAGCTCTGTGGTGTAGTGGATAAAGCACTGGGCTTGGAATCTGGGAGAGTCCTCTTTCTGAGTTCAAATCCAGCTTCAGACCCTGGGCAAGTCACTTCACCCTGTTTGCGTCAGTTTCCTCATCTGTCAAATGAACTGGAGAAGGAAATGGCAAACCATGCCAGTATCTTTGCCAAGAAAATAAAAAAAATTGTCACTAAGAGTGGAAGATGACTGAAACAACTCAAAAAAATTGAGAACTGTCAACATCTTGTTGTGCTCTATATTCTGCTCCTTCAACTCAATGAAAACCAGTTCTCCATTTCTTTCATTTGCCACGAAAGACTGAGCTACCTATGAGATCACTCCCTACAGTCTAATATACTCAGAAACCTTCAGCCACAGCCTTGCCCACCAACATCTTAATGAAAATGGGTTGGACACATTTCAAGGATTCTCAGAACCAGGGACAGATGCTCTGAGAGTGGAACCAGCGCAAACCCCCATTAAGGGCTTCTCTCTGTGGTTCCACAGAGTCACTTTCTGGTATTTGTTTTCCCAGCATTTAGTAGTGTCTGGCACATAGTGCAAAATGGGTAAAAGGGGGAAAGAGGCTGAACCTGTGATTTCATTATATGAACTCCTAAATAATGAAACTCCTAACAATGCAGGATGGCATTTTCTCTGCAACATAGAGTCTCCGAGTTGCCTAGAACCCTGAAAGGATGAGTGGCTTGCACATAGTAGGCTCTTATTAAATGATTGCTGATGGATGATGGAATGGAAAGCCCCCAACTTCTTCCACAGAAAACTAGGTAGGGAAACACCTCTACTTCCTTCAGAAAAGTTTGTCATTTAACAATCACACTCTCAGCATATAAATAGAACATATACTGAGCAAGTTCCCCAAAATGCCTCTGTCTTGAAATGAGTCTGACCCAACTGAGTAAGTGGGATTGTCAGATGCATCGATGGGCATTCTGAGCCACTCATTGAATACCACTAGGGGTTTACCACCAAAGACAAACTGGGGCTGGGGATTCCTGTGGACATGAATCAAGTGACAGTGGTGCTGCTGGAGAAGACTTCGGAGAGCCCCTTGGAGAGCAAGGAGATCAAGTCAGTCAATACTTAAAGAAATTAATCCAGACTACTCATTGGAAGGACAAAACTGAAGCTGAAGTACTTTGGCCACATAATGAGAAGATGGGACTCACTGGAAAAGACCCTGATGCTGGGAAAGTCTGAAAGCAAAAGAAGGGGATGACAGAGGATGAGGTGGATAGAGGGTGTCATGGAAGTAATGAAATGAGCTTGGACGGACCTTAGGAGTTAGTGGAGGATAGAAGGGCTTTGGTCCACGGGGTCATGAAGAGTCAGATATGACTGAACAAATAAACAACAACAAAGTATCAGGCACCATAATAAGAGATGGGAATACAAATACAGGCAAACAATAGTCCCTGTTCTCAAGAAGCTCACAGTCTAGGGTCAGCTAGGTGGTGCAGTGTATAGAGCACCAGCCCTGGAGTCAGGAGGACCTGAGTTCAAATCTGGCCTCAGACACTCAACACTTACTAGCTGTGTGACCCTGGGCAAGTCACTTAATCCCAATTGCCTCACCAAAAAAAACCAAACCAAAACCAAAACCAAAAAAAAACAACCCAAAACAAAACAAAAGAAGCTCACAGTCTAATGGGGAAAACACATGAAAACACATATGTGCAAACAAGATACATGCAGGATAAATTGTGGATACTCTCAAAGGGAAGCCACTAAGATTAAGGAAGGTTGGCAAAGGTTTCTTGCAGAATGTAGGACTTTAACTGAGACTCGAAGGAACAAGAAAGCCAGGAGGCAGAGATGAGGAGGGGAAAGTGTTCTAGGCATAGGGAAAATCCCCAGAACAAGGAAATGGAATATCTGTGTGAGGAAGAGCCAGGTGCCCACTGTTAGGAGACTACAGAGTATGTGGATGGGAAGAAGGTGCAAGAAGATGGGAAAGGTAAGAAGGGACCAGGTTTAATTTTATCCTGGACATTCTGAAGTTGTGTGTGTGTGTGTGTGTGTGTGTGTGCACGCGCGCACGTGTGTATTTTGAGAGAGACAGAGAGAGATTTGGTCAGATCTATTCTTTTTTTTTTTTTGGTGAGGCATTTGGGGTTAAGTGACTTGCCCAGGGTCACACAGCTAGTAAGTGTCAAGTGTATGAGGCCAGATTTGAACTCAGGTCCTCCTGACTCCAGGGCTGGTGATCTATCCACTGCACCACCTAGCTGCCCCAGTCAGCTCTATTCTTTAAGAAGATCAGTCTGATAGCTGGATGAGAGAATAGACTGGAGAAGGGAGAGACTTGTAGCAAGCATACTAACCAGCAGGCAATAGCCCATGTGTCAGATGATGAGGGTCTGAACCAGACAGTTGCAGTGTCAGAGAAAATAATTGGAGAGGAGAGGAAAGGAGAGGGGAAAGGAGGGGAGGGGAGAAGAGAAGAGAAGAGAAGAGAAGAGAAGAGAAGAGAAGAGAAGAGAAGAGAAGAGAAGAGAAGAGAAGAGAAGAGAAGAGAAGAATCTATAAGAGCTATTCCAAAGATAAAACACGTGGAATTTGGTAATTGGGAGATGAGATATGGGAGATGAGAGAAAAGGAGGAGTCAAGCATGAGACCTTGGTTTTGAGCTTGGGTGACCAGGAGGATGGTGGTATCCTCAACAATAATAGGGAAGTTAGGAAAAAAGGAGGATTTGGGATGGGGGAGAGGATAATGAGTTCTGGTTTTGACCTATGGAGTTAAAGATGACAGCGCTATGTTCAGGGGATGGGCTCTTTCCATGTTGTTGTTCTCACAGGACATCGTTCTGCTCTGTTTTACAATGGGATTATGAGCTCTCTGCTGCTGTTACTTGACTTTCATATAAGATCACAGACTTAGAGCTGGTAGGGTCCTTAAACACCATCTAGTCCAACCCTTTCATTTTCCAGACAAGGAACTTGTGACCCAGAAGGGCTGAGTTACCCAAAGGTACATGGGTAGTAAATGGTAGAGATGGGATTGGCAGCCAGGTCCCAATCCAGCTCTCTCAACAATGTTGCCTCTTTGGGTCCACATCCTTGGACTCAAACACTGGTCTCCCAAAGCAATAATTCTACTTGCTGCAATCCAAAAAGCTTCCCTGGGTGGGGGCAGCTAGGTGGCGCAGTGGATAAGGCACCAGCCCTGGATTCAGAAGGACCTGAGTTCAAATTTGACTTCAGACACTTGACACTTACTAGCTGTGTGGCCCTGGGCAAGTCACTTAACCCTCATTGCCCTGCCAAAAAAAAAGGCTTCCCTGGCCCTTGACCCTTACCATGAGTACAGTACATCCCCTTAACTGCTTCACAGCATCATGAATAGGTATGCCCAACGTATCTGTGCTTACAACAACCGGTTAGTCCACCAGGAAGACTCATCAGGGCTACAGGGACTCTAAGAATAACCTGCTTCCATATTATCAGCTTCATCAAAGGATGAAGATTCCGTTCCATGGTGTCTCTGAGCAGGAACGCACTGACCTTAATGGGCTTTTGCATTTAACAGTCCCATGCTAGGGAACAAACCAAAGCCTCCTTCCCGGCCCCCTGAAAAGACTCAGTCTTCAAGGAGGTAGAGCCCCATCCATCTCTGAAGTCATCCCTGTGCCCAAGGGGGCACCAAAAGCTCTCCACTATCCCCCTAACTTCTTTTCTTTTCTTTTTTTTTTGTGTGGGGCAATTGGGGTTAAGTGACTTGCCCAGGGTCACACAGCCAGTAAGTGTCAAGTGTCTGAGGCTGGATTTGAACTCAGGTCCTCCTGAATCCAGGGCTGGTGCTTTATCCACTGCACCACCTAGCTGCCCCTCCCCTAACTTCTTTTCAAGGATCAGAGCCTTCCATGGCATGCTAAGAACTGAACATGCCACTGGAACTGGAGAAAGCCAGAAAAGAGGGCAGCTGGAAGAGCCCAGATGTGATCTTCCCAGACATCACTTCATCCCTGGAGACATTATTTCTCAATTCCTTCATTCTGTAGAAAACTTCTCTTTACTTGGCAGTGAAACACTAAAGGGTTTAACCAAGTGATTTTCATCATTATGTGAGTGAAACAATTTCAGCATAAACCTAAAAAAATGTTTTTTCTTTCTGTCTTAGATGCCACCTGGGACAGCTTAATTAGATTCTTTTCCTTTGAAATATGTAAATAAATTGCATTCTTGGACATTGAATGTCAACACAGCAACTGTGGCAGCAACTGTGTTGACATTCAATGTCCAAGAATGCAACTTATTTATATATTTCAAAGGAAAAAGAACCTCGCTGATTAACTGTTTTTCCTTGTTACGAAGGAAAAGTCAGTTCTGGGTATTGAGGGGGTGGCGTATAATCAGAAATAACTCTGATGTAAAACCAAAAAGCCCCCAGGAAAATTATTTCATGTTTAAAAAGAAAACATTTCATGTTTAAAGAGAGGGTTGGATTTGATGGCCTGGACTCAGAATGATCTGTGTCCAAGACCCCAAAAGGCAGCTTGAAGTAGTGAATATGCCCGGCACTTGGAAAAGTCCATGGCACATAGTAGGTGCTTAATAAATGTTTACTGATTGCTTGCTTGATAAGAGCTCAAGTTGGAATCAGAAAGATGTAATTTAAAATCCCATCTTTGATTCCTACTAGCAGTGTGACCATGGGCACTGCTCCTTAGCCTCAGTTTCCTCATGGGTAAAATGGAGATAATAATAGCACTTACCTCTAAGGGTTGTTGTGAGGTTCAGATGGGATTATATCTGTAATGTTCTTTACAAATCTCAAAGGATCATATAAATGTGTCATCATTCAAATAATAGTTCTTATTATTTAAATCTTGCTTGGACACATCTTAGCAATTTCATCCTCTCCATGCTGCCAGGTTTTTCTTTCCACTCTGGTACTCCTCTACCCTGATCAAATCTCAAGTCCAGACCAAAAGAGAAATATTTTGTCTTTAAAGAAAATGGCTCTCTTCTTGCTAGAAACAAAAAGTATATGAATTTGGAGGTGTGGGTGGTCTTAGGGAAAAAATAAAAGGCAATTAGCAACTTTGGAGAGTAGTCCTATAAGAACTTTCAATACATTTTTCAACAATGCTTCCAAAATGGAATCAATTCTAAAAGATTAATCAACCTCAAGGCATTCATTTAGCACCTGTTGAGTATCGGGCACTCTGCTGGATGAGCAGATCCAAGGATGGTTATGTGTTGCCTGTCAAAATGTCAATTACAAACCTGAATCTCTTACCAGTAATAGATTCTGATCAGCGCCGAGGGCCACAGGAGAAAAGAAGCCACAAAGGCTAAGATGGGGATGGCCAAAGTGCCTCCAGCTATGACAAACATGTTCAGCACATGAAGATCCATCTTGTCTTTTTAAGGCTTGGTTTTACCTGTAGATGTTAAAGAGGGGAAAAATCTTTCAAACCATGTGCTGAGGTGGGGGGCGAGGGATGCCAAACATACAGAGGGAAAGAGAAAGGAACTCCCAAGTGCAGTTAGAAACCAGGCAAAAATAAGGGTTGGATCAGCGCGTTTGTAATTTTTACAAAGGAGCACCAGATGAGTTTTTACAGGATTCCACTGAATCTTCCCTAGTCAGTTTCAGAAGCTACAACCGTCCTGAGAGGACATGGAAGAAGGCAAGACCCTACTGGGGTTTGGCTCTGTGGTATAGACTGGAGAGCCAGTGCAGTACAAGGAAAAGGATGCAGGATATAGAGCCAAAAAGGTTCAAATGCCCTGGGGGGCTTCACTGGAGACCCCTTTTTGCCTGAGAAATTTTTATGCAACCCCAGGCATATATATATATATATATATATATATATATATATATATATATATATATATATATATATATATATATATATATGTGTGTGTGTGTGTGTGTGTGTGTGTGTGTGTGTGTGTGTGTAGGGAAATATTTTATGATGTTGTTCAGAAAACCTTACTTATAAAAATTGTTTGAACCTAGCTTGATGTGGCTACACATTGGCTGACCTCAGAGGCTAGCTGCAAGGAATGTTTAAATCCCATGGTCAGGGGTCCACCCAATGCTTATGTTTTGTGGTCCCCAAATTTAAAATGTTTCTGCTTCCATCTCAATCACCCTTAATTAGAATGTTTATGCTTATTTTTGATAGACATCTCCCCAGACCTTGCCTGGGAACTGCTCTCTCTACATAACTACTTTGTGTATGTAGTTCGTGCAGGTCTCCTCAGAAACCCTACCTAATGTAAACCTCACAGAGACTGAAGAGGGAGCCTTCTTCCTGCTTTCCTCCTCTACCAAATGACCAAATCAAGTTCTTCCTAAAACTATTTCAGATTTTGAAGTTTGTTCTCATGACTAACAGAAGGTCCTGATCTGCCTTGGTAGAGGGAGTTTCCTTATCCAGGCGTTCCCTATGTCATTGAAATCATTGGTCCAGTCTCTACACTATCCTACTGTGTGCTAGGCCCTGTCTGTGGTTATAAATATTCAAGCAGTCAAGGATCAGTTACTAAGCACTTCCAGTGTACCAGGCTGGGGCTACAAAAACAAAAATGAAGATGTCCCTGCCTGCAAGGAGCTTACATTCTAATGACAGAACTTATGCGGTTTGGGGAGGGAGGAAGGGCACTTATCACCTTGGGGTGGTCAGGAAGGAACTTCCATTCTATCATGATGTTTGGTGTCTTCTGATTTTCTTTTTGTAAACAGCATCCATCCTTTCCTACTCTCTAAAGCAGGGGTCCTTTTTTTCTTTTCTTTTCTTTTTTCTTTTGCCGGGCAATGAGGGGTAAGTGACTTGTCCAGGGTCACACAGCTAGTGTCAAGTGTCTGAAGCTAGATTTGAACTCAGGTCTTACTGAATCCAGGGCTGGTGCTTTATCACTAGCTTCCCCCTTAAAGCAGGTTTCTTAACAGGGAGGTTCATGGAGCCCCACAGTCTCCATGGATAGGTTTCAGGGGGGCTGTGAACTTGAATGAGAAAGAATGACATCTTTATTTTCACTGATCTGTAACTGAAATTTAGCGTTTCTTTCAGTTATTTTATGTTTGTTTTTTGTTTTTTGTTTTTTTGCAGGGCAATGGGGGTTAAGTGACTTGCCCAGGGTCACACAGCTAGTAAGTGTCTGAGGCTGGGTTTGAACTCAGGTCCTCCTGAATCCAAGGCTGGTGCCTTATCCACTGCGCCACCTAGCTGCCCCCTCTTTCAGTTATTTAAAATTTTTTTTTTTTTTGCGGGGCAATGGGGGTTAAGTGACTTGCCCAGGGTCACACAGCTAGTAAGTGTCAAGTGTCTGAGGCCAGATTTGAGCTCAGGAACTCCTGAATCCAGGGCTGGTGCTCTATCCACTGCACCACCTAGCTGCCCCCTTTCAGTTATTTTTAAACATGACTCTGAGAAGGGATCCCTGGGCTTCACCAGACTGGAGAGGGGGAGGAGCATGACACCAAAAAAGGGTAAGACCCTCCCCCACCCCTGCTCCAAAGCCTGGCTCAGACACCATCTCCCCGATACAATCTGCTTTCATTGCCCCAGTTGGAATCTTTCCCAACTTGGGATCTCATGGGATACTTTATCCTATTACCCTCCAACAAAAGTACCTTTCACACCAGCCCTGTTTTCACATGTCTTATAATTAGTTATATTTGTATAGAGGCAGAGTTACATAGTAGTTAGCACAGTGGGCTTGGATTCAGGTAAATCCTTGGTTCTAATCCTATCAGACAACAAGGTGGCACAATGGTTACAGCACTAGGCCTCAAGTCAGGAAGACCTGAGTTCAAGTGTTGCCTCAGACGCATTAGTTGGACAAATCATTTAACCTCCCCCTGCTTCAGTTTTCCCAACCATAAAATTGGGATAATAACAGCACCTATCTCTCAAGGTTATGAGTATTAAATGAGATTATATTTGTAGAATGCTTAGCACGTAGTAGGTGCTATAGAAATGCTTTTCCTCTTCCCTCTCTGATACTTATTTAGCTGGGTTGATTTATTTTGTTTAAGTGTAACTTTTTTTTTGGGTAGGAAAAAAATGGAAAGTGTAACTTTCTTAAGTCACAAAGGAGGGAGGGGCACCTAGGTGGTGCAGTAGATAAAGCACTGGCCCTGGATTCAGGAGGACCTGAGCTCAAATGTGGCAACAGACACTTGACACTCAATAGCTGTGTGACCCTGGGCAAGTCACTTAATCCTCATTTCCCCCCCCCCAAAAAAAAACCCAAAAAACAAAACCAAAAAGTTACAAAGGAGGGTTCTAATGGGGAAGGGGAGGAGTGTTCTACTGGGATAAGGGGAGCATTCTTGGGGAGAGACAATTTTTTTAAAAATCTATGTTCCACAAGCTCTTTCTATCACACCAACAGCCTCTTAAGAGTCTGAGATCTTGAGAGTTACTGAATTTTCCCAAGATGCTAAGCATAAATGGTGTTTGCCAATCATGTGCTCTTTGTACAAGAAAACAATCGCCATTGTACATATATAACCTCTATCAGATTGCTTTCTATCTTGGGGAGAGGAAAGGGAAGGAGAAAAATTTGGAACTCTAAATCTTATAAAAACAAATGTTGAAAACTATCTTTACATGAAACTGGAAAATAATAAAATACTTTTATGATTTTAAAGAAAAAGAAAGGGGCAGGTAGGTGGCACAGTGGATAGAGTACCAGCCCTGGATTCAGGAGTACCTGAGTTCAAATCCAGCCTCAGACACTTGACACTTACTAGCTGTGTGACCCTGGGCAAGTCACTTAACCCTAATTGCATCACCAAAAAAAGAAAGAAAAGAAAGAAAAGAAAATACTTAAAAAAAAAAAAAGAAAGGGACAGCTAGGTGGCACAGTGGATAAAGCACTGGCCTTGGATTCAGGAGGACCTGAGTTCAAATCCAGATTCAGACACCTGACACTTACTAGTTGTGTGACTCTGGACAAGTCACTTAACCCTCATTGCCCCACAAAAAAAAGAAAGAAAAGAAAAGAAAAAGGAAAAAGTAAACTATCATTGGCAGGAGAATGAGGAGTATCTATCTTGTGCCAGCCATGCCAAGCATGGCTTAGGAAAGGTGACCAGCGTGGCTGAGCTTAAAGTGTGTGTGTGTAAAAATTCAGCTCCCTCTTGGTGATTTATAGCTGGCTTAGGAGTCTTTTTAGGGATGCCAGACAGGGGGACAGGGGAGATAGTGAAGAGAATACCAGGAAGATCTGAGTTCAGATCATGTTGGGTGACACCTATTTCAGCCTCAGTTTGTTCATCTCTTGTTGGACTCAACAACCTCTAAAATCCCTTCTAGCTCTAAACATGTGATTTTAGAAACCTAGACCCGGAAAGACCCTTTGGGGCCATCCAGCCCAACCCCCTCACTGTACTCATGAGGAAGCCACTTGCCGGATCAGCCAAGGCAACAGTCTTCCCAAGCAGCACTCCATATAGGTACCAGCTGTGTGGCCCAAGGCAAGTCGCCGCTGGGCCTACCATCTGTTAACTGGAATAACAGCATCTAGTTCATGGGACTGCTGTGAGGACTGAAGGACATCATCATGTGCCTACTCTGCAAATGCTAAAGCTCTGTGTAAATGTCAGCTGCTATTTCTTCTTTGAAAAATAGATTTTTCTTACTCTTCTGTCTTTACATCATCTACATTTCCACCTGTATTCATCCCTTCCACTTCCCAGAAAGCCATCCCTAATAAGAAAGAATTTTAAAAAGAGAAATAAATCTAGCAAAACCAATCAACACCATGAAAAAAGCTGTTCTTGTTTGGTAAGATTATGGGAAAAATGGGGTGCTTACTGGTTGGAAAAGAACACTGGCTTTGGACTCAGAGAACCTGAGCTGGATTCTCGCTGCTTTTGCTTGGGCAAGGGGCACCTAGGTGGCACAGTAGATAAAGTGCCGGGCCAGGAGAAGGAAGAATCATCAAATCTGGCCTCGGACACTTACTAGCTGTGTGACCCTGGGCCAGTCATTTCACCCTGTTTGCCTCAGTTTCCTCATCTGTAAAATGAGAGCATTGGACTTTAAGACTTCGTGGGTCCCTTTCAGTCCCACATCTAGGATTCTTTGATTCTAATTTTACTGCATCAGAGCATCGTTTAACATCGTGTTTCCCGGGCAACTGAATAGGAGGTTTTTAATAGTCAAAAGAACATCCTCTTGGACATTTTTTTCAGGAAAATATAATGGTGTGCTCTGTGTGGGTGGGCTGGCTGCTTCCCTCCTCTGTAGGCTGCTGGGTGCCCCAAGGTCACCGCAGAAATGCTGCCAAGATTTCTTGGGCTCTTTTATTTTTTTGTGGCAGAGGGCTGGGGGAGAAGTCCCTTGGAGAGCTGCAAAGAGCTTTGCAAGCAGGAATACCAGCAGAGCTTCAGCGTGATCCAAGACTTGGGCTCCGAGCTCTTTGCAGCATCTTTGAGGAGCCAAGAGTCAAACATGTTTTGTTGTGTGTTTCCCGAGAAGAGTTAAGAGGCCGGCTGGGGCTCCCAAAGGGAAGACAGAGACAACCCCGCCTTTCTTAGAACAGGACCAAGAAGATCATACCTAGCTTCTCAGGATCTCCCAGGCCACAGAACCCAAGAAATCCCTACTCCAGCAAATCTGACCACCCATTCAGAGGGGCTTGAACCACACCCAGAAGGGGGCACCTCCTCCCTCTGGAGGCTGCCCATCTCCCATCCCAACAGCTCACATTGTTAGAAAAATCCCCCCCCCCCCCGCATCTGGCTTTTCTTTTTTGGTGAATATTTATTTTATTATGAACTTGACAGGTATCAACAAACATGGATATTTCCATATTCAAAAAAGGACATGACTAATGCAGAAATATGTTTAATGTTATTATGTATATATATATAAATAACCTATGTCAGATTACCTGCTGTGTAGGGGAAGGGGGAGGGAGGGAGAACAATCTGAAATTGGAAACCTTGTATAAACAAAAGTTGAGAACTATCTTTACATGTAATGGGGAAAAAAATAAAATACTTTATTAATTTTTTTAAAAGGACAGAAAAGGTATTTTCTGTGAAACTATGAACCTGCCATGTACAGTTTGGCTTTTTTAAAAAGCCTGATTTAACATGTTTGTAGCTATCGTACCCTTCTAGTCTGGGTCTCTTTCCAAAATTCCTTCTGTTCTCATCAGTGTATTTTTTTAAATTCTAATTGACACTTTCTCCTTTTCTAAAAAAAAAAAAAATCAACTTCCCATGCCCAGTTCGTAAAACCAATCCCCAGGGGCAGCTAGGTGGCGCAGTGGATAGAGCACCAGCCCTGGATTCAGGAGGACCTGAGTTCAAATCTAGCCTCAGACACTTGACACTTACTAGCTGTGTGACCCTGGGCAAGTCACTTAACCCCAACTGCCTCACCAAAAAAACCAATCCTCATATAACAGGAACTCTTTTCACCATACTCATCTCCCTCCCCTGCACTCTCTGCCCCTTTTCAACATCCTTCCCAAACTGGGGTGTCCAGACCCTAAAGGATGCTGCAAGAGTGTTCATGCTTCCTTCTATCCAAGTCTTAGAGAGTAATGTCCCGGTTGACATGGGAGCTGTCTCTGGGGGCTGTCTCATCCAAAGAATTAGCAGGCTCATAGCAAATCCTGTCATTCTAAGTCCTTGTGGTCAAGCTGCATGGCAGTCATTTCTGCATGCTGCTTCCCCTCCACCAGACTGTGAACTCCATAAGGGCAGACATCATCTTCCTTTCTCTGGAACTTATTCCAGCTCTATTCCAGTAGACACAGTATGTGATAAGTGTTTAATGGATGTTTATTGAACTGAATGGAAGAGATTTGCTATCAGCCTTTCAAGGGGTAAAAGGAACCTGATAATAATGAATATGGTGCCAGGAACACCTGGGTTTGAACTTTGCCTCTGAGAGCTGTGTGAACCTGGATTAGTCACTTAATTTTTGTTTTCATTATAAGTGTGCCTCTATCACTTGGTATCTGTGTGACCTTTGGCAAATCACTTGATTTCTCTGAGTCTCAGTTTTCTCATTTGTAAAGTGGGGGTAGTTAATACCTACAATTATTACCCCCCTCACAGGTCTAGGACCCAAGCATTGTTCTTGTTATTGTTCAGTCATTTCAGCTCTGTCTGACTCTTTGTGACCCTATTTGAGGTTTTCCTGGCCGAGATACAGGAATGATTTGCCATTTCCTTCTCATGGCCATTTTACAGATGAGGCAACTGAGGCCAACGGGGTTAAGTGATTTGCCCAGGTTCACACAGCTGGTCACATTTGAACTCAGGTCTTCCTGACCCTAGGCCCAGTACTCTATCCACTGCAGCGCCACCTACCAGCCCCTGAGGGAAGGGTCCATAGAGGTCTTCTGTTCCAACGCTTTCAAACCCAAGTGATGGAGACAGGAATTAAACCAAATTCAAACAAGCAGTAAGTGACAGAGCTGGGATTAGAACCTGGTCCTTTACCTTCTGACTCCAATACCTACAACACTCAAATGAGTCTCCTCTAGGTGACAGTTGTTTACCAGCCTAAAAAAAGGAAGTGCAGAAAGTGCTGGAGATTGACTTGCAGAGAGAACAGCAATTCCTCTGCAGCAAAGATTCCCACTCAGGTTAAAAGCTGTGTCTTTGAGAATGCAGGAGCAACATAAATGCAGTGCTAACTTTCCAAAGCCTGCTTGCTATCTCCTTCCTCCAGGATGCTGCTCCCACTGCCAGCCAAGGATACTTCTGGCACAAAGAGAAAACAGAACTCTGGAATAAAGGCACCAAAGCAACAAAGCATTATGTGATAGCAGAGCCCGGGAAGAAAGGAGTAGCAACAGGACCGCAATGTGGCTGTGACCAAGGGAAAGGACTGGGGCTCCAACATGGAGCCAGTCAAAGTACAAGGACCTCAGTGATCACCTTTGAAGGTGGATCAGGGCAACTCCCCTGATTAAGTAATAATCTTGCACTCATTCCAAGTCTGGGCAAAGGCTCCCCTGTGACATCTCCACTGTGACTTGGGACAGAACCTACAAGGACAAGGCAGTGTTCTTCCATCTTGGGCTAGAATGTATTTCATGTGACCTTTATTACATTTCTTAGGAAGTAACTCATTTCAACAGCCATTTATTTCCATTTGCACAGCACAGCCCTAGGCACTGGGGGAGAGATGAAGGGTAAATAAGGCACCCCTGAAGTGTGCAATCCAGTAAGATGAAAGAATGCCAATAGGTAGGGAGCTCCCAGTGTGGAAACTCCTTCCACCTTAGTATCTTAAGATCACGGATTTAGGGCTGAAAGGGACCTTAAGACTCATCAGTTCAAACCCTGTCATTAACAGATGAGGAAACTGAGGCAACCAGATTAAGTGGCTTGGCCAGTCAGCCAATCAGTAGTGTCAACAACAAAAATAATGACAATAATTGGCATTTATATAGCACTTTAAGGTTTGCAAAGTGCTTTACAGATATCTCATTTTGTCCTTAAAACAACCTTAGGAAATAGGTACTATTGTTATCTCTGTTTTACAGATGAGGAAACTGAGACAGAAAGGTTAAGTGACTTGTCCAGGGTCACCCAGCTAATGTCTGAGGCTGAATCTGAACTACAGGTCTTCTTGACTCTAAATCCAATGTTCCCGCCACTGAACCACTTTGCTGCCTCTTAGGAAGTCACCTTAATTAGTATCTCAGCAGTATTGAGCCTAAGTCTTCTTGATATCAAACCCATCCTTTAGCCACTATATCACACCCCTTCTATACATCCAGAAATAATGATAAAAAAGTAATATAAAGTGAAGGAGGAAATGCCACCCAGGGTTCCAAGCTGAAGAAGACCTCAACTGGAGGAATCAAGGAAGAAGGCATGGAGATGGGATCCAAACCAAGTTTTAGAGGATGGGAGAGTGAAAGAACAAATACTTCCTGCAATATAAGAATCACAGGGCACTGGGCAATAACATCACACACACAAAAAGGAAACTGACTCTTTCTTAGTAGACATTGGAATCATCAGCAAATCAGCACAGGGAGGAGCCAACAGACTAATGAGATGTTGAAATTTATGGTCCAAACATAGAAGCCAATTTATGCACTTGGGTCATGACCAACAGAGACTAGCCTTCAGTAGCAAACATATTTTATTGAACCATTTTCAATCAATAGACCGATTTTCCTTTTTCTACTTACTTACCCACTCATACACTTACAACTTCTTTATTTCCCTGGAGTGATTTGGGAATAGACTTCAAGACGAAGCCCTGATTACTTAATGCTCATATATAAAGACCACGTTAAAATATCCTTAATTCTGAAAAAAAAAGTTAAATTTATTTTTTCAGGTATGAATTCTCTTAATACTGTCAGGGCTTCTTTATTGGGAAAAAATGTTGCATTAATGCCTTTTGCTTTTCATATCTTACTTATTTTCTGGATTTAAATATCCCACCTAGAACTCTTCCTTTTAACAAAGAGAAAAAGTAAAGCAAAATTAACATAGTGACTGGGTCTGACAGCATCCATACCATTGCATACCCATAATCCCACCCCCCACCCCCCATCTGACTAGCAAGAAAGGGGGCATCGGCTATGTCAGACCAAGATTGGTCACTTCATTTGATCTGTAGCACACTTTATGATTAAGACCATTTATCAAGTCCCCCCATTAACTCTAACAGTACCCATAGCCAATAGCCTTTTTAGACTAGGTTAGCAGTTATATATTTTCAACATTTTCTGCCTCAAACACATCCTAGTTGTGTGACCCTGGGCTAGTCACTTAACCCTGTTTGCCTGTTTCCTCATTTGTGAAATGAGCTGGTAAAGGAAATGGCAAACCACTCCAGTATCTCTGTCAAAAAAACGTCATATAATTTACGACCAAAGATGAGATAGAGAACATTATGAAATGCAGCATGGATCATTTTGACTACATTAAATTAAAAAGGTTTTATGCAAACAAGATTAGAAGGAAAGCAGAAAGCTGGGAAACTTTTGACAGATAGTGTTTCTGATAAAGACTTTATTCTCTAAAATATATAGAAAACTGAATCAAATGTATAAGAATACACATCATTTTCCAATTGAGAAATGGTCAAAGGATATGAACAGGCAGTTTTCAGATGATAAAATTAAAGCTATCTACAGCCATATGGAAAAATGTTCTCAATCACTACTGACTAAAGAAATGCAGATTAAAACTATTCTGAGGTACCTTACATCTATCCAGTTAGCTAATATGACAAAAAAGGGAAAGGATAAATGTTGGAGAAAATGGGGGAAAGTTGGAACACTAATGCACTGCTGGTGGAACTGTGAACGGATACAACCATTCTGGAGAGCATTTGGAACCATGCCCAAAAGGCTATAAAACTGTGAATACCCTTTGACCCAGCAATACCACTGCTAGGTCTATATCCCAAAGAGACCATAAAAAAAGGAAAAGGACCCACATGTACAAAAATATCTATAGTTCCTCTTTCTGTGGTAGCAAAGAATTGGAAATTGAGTGGAATCCATTGGGGAATGGCTAAACAAGTTGTGGAATACTATTGTGCTGTAAGAAATGATAAGCAGGCAGATTTCAGAAAAACCTAGACTTACATGAATTGATGCTAAGTGAAATGAGCAGAACCAAGAGAACATTGTACACAGTATCAACAACATTGTATGATGATCCACTGCGATAGACTTAACTCTTCTCAGCAATGCAATGATCCAAGACAATGTCAAAAGACTTATGGTGGAAAATGCTCTCCACATTCAGAAAAAGAACTATGGATTCTGAATACAGATCCAAACATACTATTTTCACTTTTGTTGTTACTTTTTTATTATTCTTGTTTATTCTTTCTTGTGTTTTTTCCCTTTTGTCCTCATTGTTCTCTAACAACATGACTAATGTAGAAATATGTTTAATATGATTGGGATGCATAACCTATATCAAATTGGTTGCTGTCTTCAGGAGGGGAGAGGGAAGGGAGTGTGGGAGAAAAATGTGGAACTCAAAAGATATCTTTACATGAAATTGGAAAATAATTAAATAAAATAAAATGAAATCCTAAGAAAAAGGAAAAAATTAAGAAAACCTTATATAGGGTCACAAAGAACCCTAATGACTGAACAACAATGATATATGTTTATTTGATTGGGTTGGATTAATGAAAAATAGAATTTGAGGATTATCTACAACAGGAAAACTTTCAGGAACATAAGTTTCATAACTCAATCACTATTCAACTTCTAAGCAAATAGACACTAAATACTCATATTTCCAGCTACCTAATGAGTCCTTATTTTAGACTGTGCACAGAACCCAAGGCTATTTTTATTCCCAATGGAGCAATCTCATCTAGTGGAGGAAAAATACCATATCACAGGCCTAAGATAGAGGAGATGAGTCCTGCCTCTGACGTAACTAGCTGAGTGGTCTTTTGAAAGTGACAACTTATTTTTTTTCCAACATTTGTTTTTATTTTATTTTATTTTTATTTTTTGGTGGGTCAATGAGGGTTAAGTGACTTGCCCAGGGTCACACAGCTAGTGTCAAGGGTCTGAGGCCAGATTTGAACTCAGGTCCTCCTGAATCCAGGGCCAGTGCTTTATCCACTGTGCCATCTAGCTGCCCCCCAACATTTGTTTTTATAAGATTTCTAGTTTCAAATTTTTCTCCCTCCCCAAGACAGCAAGCAATCTGATATAGGTTATATATGTAAGATCACATTATACATATTTCTGCATTAGTCATGTTATGAGAGAAGAATCAGAGCAAAAAGGAAAAACCTCAAAAAAGAAAAACAACAACAAAAAAAAAAACCCCAATAGAAATAGTATGGTTCGATCTGCATCCAGATTCCACAGTTCTTTTTTTTTCTGGATTTGGAGAGCATTTTCCATCATGAGTCCTTTGGAACTATCTTGGACCATTGTATTGCTGAGAAGAATCAAGTCTATCACAGTTGATCAACACAGACATAATGTTGTTGATACTGTGTACAGTGTTCTCCAGGTTCTACTCATCTCATTCATCATCAGTTCATGCAAGAAGTGACAACTTCTAGGTGCTCTCATTGCCTTAATTTTCTTTATTTCTTCCTTCCTTCCTTCCCTTCTTTCTTTCTTTCTCTTTCTTTCTTTTTTTTTGTGGGGCAGTGAGGATTAAGTGATTTGCCCAGGGTCACACAGCTTGTAAATATCTGAGACCACAGGCCTCACTTAACCCAGTTTGCTTCAGTTTCCTCATCTGTGAAATGAGTTGGAGAAGGAAATGGCAAATTAGTCTAATATCTTTGCCAAGAAAACCCCAAATGGAGTCACAAAGAGTTGGACCTATGAAAAGAAATAACACAGACCTAAGAAATCAAGAAAGGCAGAACTGGGGCAGCTAGGTGGCGCAGTGGATGGAGCACTGGCCCTGGACTCAGGAGGACCTGAGTTCAAATCCGGCCTCAGATACTTAACACTCACTAGCTGTGTGACCCTGGGCAAGTCACTTAACCCCAATTGCCTCACCAAAAAAAAAAAGAAAAAAGAAAGGAAGAACAACAAAAAAAAAAAGGTAAAAAAATGTCCATAGCTACAAAGTGATCCATCAGGATCAGAAGAACTCAGGCCTTAACTGTTCTCATGGCCTTGGTGGATACTGTCATTCTATGGCTTCACTTGACCCTGATGCCCCACTAAGATATCCTCTTATCCCTTTCCAAGCTAAACTCTTAAAAATGTGGCATCTTTCTCAAGGGCCTCCCTTTCCTGACCTTCCATAGTCTTTGTAACCCCTTAATTCCCTTATAATCTGGCTTCAAAGGTCACCAATGATTTCTTAAGGCTCAACCCAAAGGTTTTTTCTTTGACCTTTGGGTCCTTTTCATCATCCACCCTCCAACTGGACATTCTCTCCTCCCGCTTCTGCAACAACATTCTTGTTTCTTCTACTCCCTGTTTAAATGCTGTTACTCAGACTTCTTTCATCTTCCTACTCTTGCCCTCACCCTTCACACACATACTCAACAATCTTCAATGGCTCCCTATTGCCTAAAGGCTAACCTGATAAAGCCAATGCAACCCTTCTCAGGTTGTTTTTAAATGCATAAAATAAAATACACAGCATTACAAAGGAAACTATATTGAAATACAAGAATAAAAATGTAAAAAAAAGATTTTTTAAAAATAAAAATGTGGAAAAAGAAAACAACCAGTTCATGACCTCCCTGCTCTAGAATGAAATATAAAAACCCCAGCCTGGATTTTAAAGTACTCAGCAACAACCTGACTCCCATCTGCCTTTCTAATCTTATCTCCTATTAGTCCCCAGTCAAATTGGTCAGCTAGCTGATTTCTGATCTTGACATCCCATCTCCTGCCTCCAGGCCTTTGCACAGGCATTTCCCCATACCTGAAATGTTCTCCCTCCTCACCTTAGAATCCCTTCAAAGCACAGGCCAGTTCCTGTACGGAGCCATCTTTGGTCCAGGGCTGCCTCCCTCTTGTAATTAATTCAGCTAATTTTGTATTTATTTAATTGTGTACACATTGTATCCTTACCCCCACCCTCTTACCCCAACCCACCCCCTTGAGGGAAGGGGTCATCTTTTAAAATTTTGGACTTCCTATCCTCAGAACTTAACATAGAAATAGCTACTTAATCAATATTTATTTAATTGATCGGAAAGACATGATAACTACTTTAGGTGTTTCCCAAGGAGTCATGGGGATAATTGACTGGACTTATTCCATCTGACCCCAAAGGGCAGAACCAAGGAGCAATGGATAGAACCAAACAATAAGCATTTATTTATTTTTATCCCCACCAATAAAAACAAAACAAAACAAAAAACTCCCCAGCTCCTCCTAACTTCTCCAGTACCACTGAGTCATTCAGATTTACAACCTCCCTGCTGCCTTTTTCTCCTTCCCATCTCTTACTCCACATATCCAAAAGTTATGAAATCTTATAGTCTCTACCTCCAAAACATCTCTCCAGTGCGTCCTCCTTCTCTTCATATAACCACCACCGCGATGATGCAGGTCCTCATCATTTCCTAAGTGGACTACTGAATCAGTGTCCTAATTGGTCTCCCTGCCTCAAGTCTCTCCCCATTTGGCTGACCTAGGGATTTTCCTAAAGTGCAGGTAAGCCTACACCACTTCCCTCCAGAAGCAACATCATGTCATGGTTAGAATCAACTCTGAAATCCTGTATTTGGCTTTTAAAGCACTTCCTACCTTATTACACATCTCTACCTTTCATGCACTTTGTACCAACCATAATGACCTACTTTTGGTTCCTTAAATAGGACATTCCATCATCTCTCATCTCCACACCTTTGCACTGTTCTGCATGCCAGGAATCTTGCTTCTAAGAGGTGGAAGTGAGAAGGTCCCTTCTCATTTCCATCTCTTAGAAGCAAAATCCAAGAAGAAAGACCATTAGAATTGTTTACACTTGGATGTTGCTATTCTTGTACAAGCCTTCGACTCTGTTACTTCTCTACCATTGCTCTGGGTGGGCTGTTGATAAAGAAATTAGTGTTGATACTTGGAGGTTTCACCAATCACAGTGGCAAAAATGGTAAAATATGGAAATAGGTGATGCTGTAGAGGCTATGGAAAGGCTGGCACAATAATCAAGTGCTAGTGGAACTTTGAATTGGTAGAATTCTTTTTTTGTTTTGTTGTTTTTTGGTGGGGGGTTTTGGGGGGCGGGACAATGAGGGTTAAGTGACTGGTTCAGGGCCACACGGCCAGTAAATATCTGAAACAAGAGAGCTGGAAATCAAAGGAATACCCATCGATTGGGGAATGATTAAACAAGCGGCGGTATATGATGGTGATGGAATATTATTATGCTATAAGAAATGACAAACCGAACGATTTCAGAAAGACCTGGAAAGAGTTATATGAACTGATGTATAGTAAAGGGAGCAGAACCATGAGAATGCTGTGCAGATTGACAGCAATATTGTTTGATGAAGAACTGTGAATGACTTAACTATTCTCAGCAATACAATAATCCAAGACAATCCCAAAGGACTAATGATGAAGCGTACTATCCACCTCCAATGAAAGAACTAATATTGATTGAACACAGACTGAAGCATGCTATTTTTCACTTTCTTTCATTTTTCCCTTCTTATTTGAGTTTTCTTATACAAAATGACTAATATGGTGATGTTTTACAACAAATTGCACGTGTATAACCTGTATCTGATTGCTTACAGCCTCAGGGAGGGGAATAGGGAGGGAGGGAAGGAGGGATAAAATGTGGAACTCAAAACTTTAAATAAAAATGTCTGAATCAAGACTCAAATTTAGTTCTTCCTTACTCCAAGGCTTGCACTCTACCCACTGAGCCACCTACATGTTTCACAACAGTATAGAAAGCTTGCAGCAACCCAACCAGCCAATCCATTAGTCAGTTTCTCTTCTCTGTTTTTCAAAAAGGGGTAATGGTGGTGTATATCAGGAAATGACCATAATGTAAAAACAAAAGATTAACAACATTAATACAATTTTTTAAAAGAAATTAATACTTGGGTTTTTTTTCTTCTCCATGTTTTCAACCCCAGACACTAACAATGGCTCTTTTGAACCCCAGGACCTTACAAGGCCACCCAAGTTAAACATTTTGACTCTTTTGGCTTGGCCTTACACACTTGTAGGTAGAAACAATACACAAAGTCAGGTCAGCCGTATCATGTCATGTACAAGGAATTTTCCCTTTATAGTTCAGGGCTTTCCCTTCATGGCTTCCTATATACAAACTCTCACTCTAAGTAGGATGTAAGTTTCTTGAAATTGCTCATATTCTTCTTGTATCTCCTACAGTAAGTAGCTTTCTGCCAGGCCCATAGGCGCCACTCCACTCAGTAAATGCTCTTCCGAATCCCACATGGCCAAAGCTTCCTGTTTGTACATTCACAACAGCATCTTTCACCTGATGCCTTCTCTCTATCCATCAAGCTACATCCTAGCTCCATCCTCTCACCTACATCCTTGTTAACAGTCCCTTCATTGCTCTCTCCACAAGCCTCAATCTACTCTAGTCCTTCTTAGACATGCTGCTGCCAAAAGAATTTCCCCTGACCTAAGATCTGACCATGTAACTCACCTACTCAACTGCCTCCCATGGTCTCCCTTCTACAAGCCTCTAGCATCAGATACAAAGTCCTGGTTGGTCAGTCCTTCACGGGCTGGTCCCCATCTATCTCTCCAACCTCACTGGACAGTACTTCTTCCTCTCACATTCTGTGATTGAGCCCAAACAGCTTTTCTTTCTGTGGCTCAGATGTGGTCCTTCATTTCTAGCCTCTGTGCCTTGTATTTAACTACTTTGGATAGATGTGCATTTATTCATTTTCTATTTATACTGTATATGTTCTTGTTCCCACCATTAGGATGTAAACTCTTCGAGAGCAGAAATTGTTCACTGTACTCCAACCCTCTGAGCTTAGCACAGTAGGCACACAGCAGGTGCTAAATAAACATCTGTTGATTGAATGACTAACGGTGGTGGAGTGTACTGAACCGTGGTCTCTGAATGCCATAATCTGAGGAAAAGGTGGGCGAAAAATCCATCTGGAATCCCTTTAACAAACAGATCCAACAGAGAGGTTTCTAAAAGCCTCGGAATAGTTTTTCTTCTTCTTTTCCTGACCATGGGTGTAAAACCACCGCCCTTGGCATTTGTTAAGGGGTTAATTCAGTAGTAATATTCGATTCTTCCTTTGATGACCAATCTGAGAGCTGCAGCTAAGCATACTCCAAAGAAACTCCCTGGTGCTGAACACGAGGACCTGGATTCAAATCCGGTTAAACCCTTCCCTTCTCAGGCTACTCTGCTCAGTTTTCTCAACTCCGAAATGAGGGGGTAGGACCAAGGCTAAATCTACAGCACTGTGACACTATGAAAGATCTGCGTGACCTTGGGCAAATCGCCTCCTACTTTCTCTGCGCTTCAGTTCCCTAATCTGTAAAATGAGCAGGTTGGACTAAATGACCCCTGGGGTTCGTTCCAGCTCGAAATCCTAGGCGCAGGTGCCGCCGGGGATGGGCTGGCTCAAGTCGGAGACTGCCTCAGCATCAGCCTGGGTCTCTCGCCCTCCTTCCTGCCAAACTCCACTCTCGGCCGCCTGTCCAAAGCGGCAGGGACTAAAGCAGCCCGCCGAGCAGGGGGACCCTCGGAGCTGCGGGGGCCAAAGATCCGGGGTGGGGGTGGGGGTGGGGGGGCAGATCTGTAAAAAGCCCAGGGCTAGAGGCCTCTCTCCGGCAGCATCCTTGACTTCCGATGGGCTGAGTGGCCAAGTTCAAGCGATGCCACAGCGCGGGCCGGGCACGGGCTGCAAAGGACCCCATCCGCACCCCGCAGGGCCTCAGTCCGTGGGATGCAGAGGGCTGCGGGTGCTCGGGGAGGGCAGCAGCCCCGGCATCCGACGGGACGGGAGGCGAATAGGAGAAGGGACCCCCCAGATCCCCCGGCCGCCCGGAGCAGGGGGCATCTCCTGGGCCGCCCCCACCTTCCTCCAGTTGCAAGGCCGAGGGCGCCCCCCTCCCAGCCGGTCCCCCCCCTCACCTCCTGCCGGCTTGGCCCGTCTCCGAGGGTCGCCCCCGATTGCCGCACTCCGCCTCGACCAGCCTCCCCGGCTCTCTGGCTCGCTCGCCGCTCTGCCAGTACCTTAAAGGCGTCGCGGAAACCGGCAGATTACGTCGGCCGACAGAAAGTGGGCAGCTGCTCTCCCTCCCTTCCAGCTGGACCCCGCCCCCAGGCTCAGGCTCCGCCCCCAGGCTCCGCCCCGCTCTGCTGGCCTCCGATCGCCACCCTGGAACCCGAGTCTGGGCAGGTGCTGCTAGGGGGAACCCGGGAAAGAGAGCGAGGGCCGCCGCCGCTGCTGCTCCGGGTCTCAGTTTCCCTACCTGCAAGATAGATAGCAAAGGGCAGATCATACAAAACGAGAGGAGCGGGACTCGGACACCTTTATAGCAGGATACGGGAAGAACTCTTAACCTGGCAAGGGCAGAGACGATCGCAAAGAATAAAATGGGCAATTTTGATTACATAAAGTCGGAGTGGGGTGGGGAAAGCTTTTGCAAAAGCAAAATCAATTCATCTAAAATTATAAAGGAAAGGGGTTAAATGGGAGGAAGAATCTTGAAAAAATAAAGCTTTTCTTCAAAAATTAGAAAGGAAAGGGTTATCTGCGGAAATCTTGAAAAAACAAACTTTTTCATAAACAAAATCAGATTAGGAAAAAAAGGTTAACAGGGGAAGTCGAACTGCTTTTCAACTATAAAATCAAATTAGAATGGAAGGGTTTAAATGGGGAAAATCTTGAAAAACAACTTCTTTTGCATAAATAAACTTGCATCATAAAGAAAATGGTTAGGGGGGATCTTGAAAAGCTTTTGCATAAATAAGCTCAAATTAAAGAGTGTTAAATGGAAAACGTTCTTTGTAGCAAGTTTCTCTGTCAAAGAACTGACATCCAATACACAAAGAGAACTGATTCTAAATATATGGAACAAAAGCTATCCTTAACAGATATAAACTGGAAAAATTGCAGAAGATTAAATTCAAACTATCAATAATCATATGAAAAAATGTTCAGATCCCACTAGTAAAATGTTCAGATCCCACTTGTAAAAAGAGAAAAAAGGAAAGGAAGGAAAAAAACATCAATGAAACGTATTTAAAGCGGAAGGAAATTGAAAGGATGTCAGAGACAAACAAGGCAACTTTGGAGCTAACATGGTGAATTTGTTATATACTTTTTTTTTTTCATTTTACCAGACCTTTATTTTTTCAAATTACATGTAAAGATAGTTTTCAACATTCACTTTTGTAAGATTTTGAGTTCCAAATTTTCTCCCCTCCCCCCTCCAGCGGGCAATCTATATTACAATTCTGGTAAACATATTTCTACATTAATCATGTTGTAAGAGAAGAGTCAGAAACAAAAGGGGGGGGGAGGGGGAAGCATACCTTTTGGGCATGGTTCCAAATTGCTCTCCAGAATGGTTGGATCGATTCACAGCTCCACCAGCGGCTGTACATTAGTCTTCCAATTTTCCCACATCTCCAATATTTATAATTTTCCTTTTTTGTCATATTAGCCAAGTGGATAGGTGTGAGGTGGTATCTCAGAGTAGTTTTAATTTGCACTAATCAGTAGTGATTGAGAACATTTTTTTCATATGGCTGGAGATAGCTTTAATTTCGTCATCTGAAAACTGCCTATTCATATCCCTTGACCATTTCTCACCTGGGGAATGACTTGTATTCTTATATGTTTGATTCAGTTCTGTCTGGAAAAATAGTTCCCCAGATTTCTGCTTTTCTTCTAATCTTGTTTGTGTTGGTTTTATTTGTGCAAAACTTTCTTAATTTAACGCAGTAAAAATGATCCTTCTTTACATTTCAATGTTCTCTATCTTATCTTTAGTCATTAATTCTTCCCCTCTCCATAGATCTGACAAGTAAACGATTCCTTCCTTTTCTAATTTGCCCATGGTATCACCCCTGATGTCTAGTCATGTACTCACTTTGGTGTACGGTGTAAGATGTTGGTCTATACCTAGTTTCTGCCATGTAATTTTCCTGTTTTCCCAGCAGTTTTTATCAAGTAGTGAGTTCTTACCCCAGAGGCTAGAGGCTTTAGGTTTATCAAACAGGGCAATGAGGGTTAAGTGACTTGCCCAAGGTCACACAGCTAGTAAGTGTCAAGTGTCTGAGGCTGGATTTGAACTCAGGTCCTCCTGAAATCCAGGGCTGGTGGTTTATCCACTGAGCCACCTAGCTGCCCCCGAGTACCAAATAGTTTTGATGGTTGCTGCTTTATAATATAGTTTTAGATCTGGTACAGGTATGCCACCTTCCTTTGTATTTTTTTTTAATTCCCTTGATATTCTTGACCTTTTGTTCTTCCAGGTGAATTTTATGATTTTTTCTAGCTCTATGAAATAATTTTTGGTAGTTTCTTATATACTGTTATACACTTTTAAAAAAGAAAAAAAGACAAACCTACCTAAGTTAATTTATTTACTTAGTGCTATACCAATCAAAAAATATTTTATAGGAGGGCAGCTGGGTGGTGCAATGGATAGAACACTGGCCCTGGATTCAGAAGGACCTGAGTTCAAATCCAACCTCAGACACTTGACACTTACTAGCTGTGTGACCCTGGGCAAGTCACTTAACCCTCATTGCCCCCCCAAAATATATAAATAAACAAACAAATAAATGAATAAATAAATTGATAGATCTAAAAGAAATAATAAAATTCATCTGGAAAAACAAAAACTCAAGGATATTATGAGGAAAAAATGAAAAAATACAAAAGAACGTACTCTAGCCGTACCAGATTTCAAACTATATTATAAAACAGTAATTATCAAGAAACATTTATTTTATTTTCCAGTTACATGTAAGGGTGGTTTTCAACATTCATTTTCATAAGATTTAGAGTTCCAAATTTTTCTCCCTCCCTCCCTCCCTTTTCTCCCCCTCCACAAGATCGCAACCAAGTTATATATGTACAATCTACAAGTGTTCTTTTTGTCAGTTCTTTCTATAGAGGTGCATAATAAGCTTCCTCATTAGTTCCTAGGGATTGTCTTGGATCATTGTACTGCTGAGAGTAGCTAAGTCATTCACAATTGCTCATTGAACAATACTGCTGTCACTATGCACAATGTCCTCCCAGGTCTGCTCACTTCACTATACATAGATGTTCATTAGTCTTTCCAGGTTTTTCGGGGATCATCCTGTTTGTCATTTCCTGTAGCACAAGACCATTCCACTACAATCATATAGCACAGCTTTTTCCATCATTCCTCAATTGATGGACATTTCCTTGATTCTCAATTCTTAGCCTCCACCAAGAGTTGCTATAAATATTTTTTGTACAATTTTCCCCCTTTTCTCTTTTTCATGATTACCATTGTTAACTGTTTCCCTTCCATCCTATTCCCTTCCCTATGATATTTATACTATTATCCATCTTCTTTCATCCTATCACTCTTCAAAAGGGATTTGCTTCTGTCTGTCCCCTCCCCTACTCTGCCCTTCCTTCTTTTGCCCCTCTCTCTTCATCCCCTTCCCCTCCTATTTTCCTAAAACAGTAATTATCAGTCTAGTACTGACTAAGAAATAGAGAGGTAGATCAGTGGAATAGAATAGGTACAAATTGCACTATAGTAAATGACTATAGTTATTTAGTATATGATGAACCCAAAGATTCAAGCTTTTGGAACAAAAACTCATTATTTTGCTGGGGAAACTGGAAAACAGTATGGCAGAAACTAGGTATAGACCAGCATCTCATACTGTATACTACAATAAGGTCAAAATGGGTACATGATTCACACACAAAGGATGATTCCTTAAGCAAATTAAGAGAGCATGGAATAATTTTTCTGTCAGATTTATGGGCAGAGGAAGAAATTGGGACCAAAAATATATAGAGAGTAAAACAAAATGTAAAATAGATAATTTTGATTATATAAAATTTAAAAGTTTTTGCACAAACAGAACTAATTTAACCAAAATTACAAGGGAAGCAAAAAACTGGGAAAGAATTTTTGAAACAAATATCTCTGATAAAGGCCTCGTTTCTCAATTATATAGAGAACTGAGTCAAATTTATAAAAATATAAGTCATTCCCCAATTGATAAATGTTCAAAGGATATGAACAGTTTTCAGACAAAGAAATCAAAGCTATAGATAATCATATGAAAAAATGCTCTAGATCACTACTGATCAGAGAAATGAAAATTAAAACAACTCTAAAGTATCACCTCATACCTATCAGAGTGGCAAATATAACAAAAATGGAAAATATTGGGTGTTGGAGGGGACGTGGGAAAACTGGGATGCAAATCCGCTGTTGGTGGAGTTGTGAAAAGATCCAACCATTCTGGAGAGCAATTTGGAACTATGCCCAAAGACCTATAGAACTGTGAATGCCCTTTGATCCAGCAATACCACTGCTAGGTTTATATCCCAAAGACATTCCCCAAAAGAGAAAAAGACCTATTTGTACAAAAATATTTGTGGCAGCTCTTTTTATGATGGCCAAGAAGTGGAAATTGAGGGAATGCCCATCAATTGGGGAATGGCTAAACAAGCTGTGGTATATGAGGGTGATGGAATATAAGGCCTGGAAAGACTTGTATGCTTTTGCTGGGCAATGAGGGTTAAGTGACTTGCCCAGGGTCACACAGCTAGTATCAAGTGTCTGAGGTCAGATTTGAACTCAGATCCCCCTGAATCCAGGGCTGGTGCTTTATTCACTGCACCACCTAGCTGTCCTGAATAAACTGATGTATGGTGAAGTGAGCAGAGCTAGGAGAACATTGTGCACAGAGACAGCAATATTGTTTGATGAAGAACTGTGAATGACAACTATTCTCAGCAGTACAATGATCCAAGACAATCCCAAAGGACTATTGATGAAACATACTATCCACTGCCAAAGAAAGAACTGATCTTGACTGAACACAGACTGAAGCAGGCTATTTTTCACTTTCTTTTGTTTTTGTCCTTTAATTCAAGTTTTCTTGTACAAGATGACAAATACGGTAATGTTTTACATAATCATACAATGTATAGCCCAAATTTGATTGCTTACTGCCTCAGGGAGGGGGAGTGAAGGAGAGGGGAGGGAGAGAAGGAGGGATAAAAATTGGAACTCAAAACCATAAATAAAAAATGTTTATTACTTAAACAAACAACCCCCCCCAATCTGTATGTAACTGATTTGCAGCTTCATATTTAATCCTCATATTCATCATGTATGGAAATGTTTGTTGATATTGACCAAATTCATAATAATAAAAAATAAGGAATATTTAAATGAAGGATTTGGACTGGGTGACCTCTTACCTTTCTGCTCCAATATGTAATTCCCTTCAGTCCAAATTCCTGTTTCTATGAGTCTCTGTGACCACCTATTTCATTTCTGTTCTCCAACTGTGTTTAAATCAGGCCCTACTTCAGTCCCTTTCTAATAACTCTTTCTAATGAGCAGTTTCTGGATTTCATCTGAGATAGACTTTCAGGCCAAGGCTTCGGGATCTCTGAGGCTTTCTTATCTTTCCCCTCAGGGCATAGGGATAAGAGATCAAAGAATCTGTTTTCTGTATTTTAGGGTCATAGAGCACAGGACCTAGGAAACACTGGATCCCGAATTTCAATGGTAACCTTAAAGTCAATTACAGTAAAACGCGCCTTCTCTTTGGTCTACAATTCCTGCAGTTCTTTTCAGCCCCCAGCAGAAAGAGGTCGTTTGCTGCTCTGTCGTGGATCCCTCTCAACATCCAGAGTTGTTCAGCCGGCAGTTCTCCTGTAGCTCTCCTCAGGTACCAGCAGGTGGAAGTCATTCCTTTTCCCAGGGGACCAATTTCCCATTTCCTTCAGTAGTCCAAAGCATAGCACTGTTTCTCATTCGAGTTCCCATGATCCCTGGACCAAAGTCCAAACATCTTCCAGGGGTCTCAAGAAACCACCGCACATTACACCTTACAAATGGGTCTCTATTCTCACTTACACATTGGTGGAACTTGTGGTGACTTATTACAGTTTGTTATTCTCTTATTCTTTTTCTTTTTTTCTTTTGTATTTTTTGTGGGGCAATGAGGGTTAAGTGACTTGCCCAGGGTCACACAGTAAGTGTCAAGTGTCTGAAGCTGGATTTGAACTCAGGTCCTCCTGAACCCAGGGCTGGTGCTTTGTCCACTGGGCCACCTAGCTGCCCCCTTAGTATTCTCTTATGAAGGAAGCCAGATGGCATAGTGGATAGTGTTGAACCTAGAGTTAAGGTAATGAGTTCAAGTCTTACCTCAGATGCTTACTAACTGCTGCCTTTCTAGCACTTCAAACAGTGCACAGCACACAATGGGCATTTAATGGATGTTTATTGATTTATTGATTGATTACTAACTTGTGTGACCCTTGACAAATCACTTGACTTGTTTCAGCCTCAGTCTCTTCATCTATAAAATGGGGATAATATCTACCTCACAGGGTTGTTGTAAGTAAGGTTCCAATGAGATAATATAAGTCAACTGCTTTGCAAAATTTAAAGTGCTATATTAATGGTAGCTATTATCACCATTCTTTCTTATCATGCCCAAGTTTGCCCACCACCCCCCATTTCCCAGAGTTATAGAGACCCCAGGGAGTGTCTTAGCCTCTCTGTAGCGATCTCAGACTTCATTAATGCGTACTTGGGGTATCTGTGTTGGGTGTTGCCCTTCATTCTCAAAGAGGACCAAAATGACAGCGCCATGTTAGAGTCAAGTTACAGTGTGTCTGTAGCTGATCAGACCAATATGAGTTTGGAATGCTCTACCACAGGTCAGGCACAAATAGTCCGTGTGGACATTTGGGTTGGATCCTTTAAATTTGCACATCTCGCATTTCTTCAATTCTGCTTTGCTCATAGAGCACATGTTGAGAAAAAGAAACATTTGTTGTCTCTGCTACAAAAGGCTTTACAGTGAGCACTTATCTTGGGGGCCAGGTAGCCTGTAACTATTCAGTAAATAAGTACTAGGTGTTCTCATTCAGCATGTCTGGAGCGTTTTCCACTCAGCCAAAGCAAACTCAACCAATCCACTGTCCGAAGTAATTGGTATTGGTTCCACTTCACCTCACTCCTGACAGGGAGGCTTTAATTAAAACCTATTTTTGCAAAGAAAGACACGAAGTGAAAAGAACTGAAAACAGTTTCCCAAAGTCATATAGTGAGTCAGGCTGGGACTGGGCCACCAAGCCTTCTTCTGAGTGAGTTCTAACCATTGGACAAAATAAGACCAGGTTTCTTTATGCCAAAGAATATTGGCCAGCCTACTGAGAGAACCTCCACTGGGATACTTGCCTTAGTAACAGTAACTTCAAACATTCAAGTGGGAACAGCTGTTTCCTTATCAGCGTTTATGTCTCAACATGATACGGAAGTGGAAAGTTTTGAAATTATCAGGTGGCAGGATAGAAATCAAGAAATTCCATTACTCTTGGTCATCTGGCTTATGTTATTTTAATACTGCAGTGGGTCCATGAGCTCATGGGTGTAGATATGTCCTCCAATGATAAATCTCAGGACCCATCCATACCTGCCTATCCCATGTGACTCAGAGAGATAGATACTTGATAGATGGTTATAGATGATAGGAGAGAGAGGAGACAGAGACAGAGACAGAGAAAGGGAGAGAGACAGAAACAGAGAAAGAGGAGAGAGAGACAGGGAGAGAGGGAGATACAGAGAGAAAAAGAGACACAGAGAGAGACAGAAAAAGAGACAGGGAGAGAGAGAGACAGAGAAAGAGGAGAGACAGCGAGAGAGGGAGATAGATGGAGACAGAGAGAGACAGAGAAAGAGACAGGGAGACAGAGACAGAGAGGCAGAGAAAGAGGAGAGAGAGAGAATGAATGAGAAAGAGAGAGAGAGAATGAATGAGAAAAGGTCAAGCATTTATTAAGTGCTTATAATTTGCCCGGTGCAGTGCTAAGCCCTATAAGTAAGAAAGACATCCCTAGCCTCAAGAAACTTCCATTCTAAAGGGAAAAGACAATAGATCCCAGTGAGCTGGAAAGAGTGGAAAGATATCATGGTATGGAGATGGCTGGAAGAAGAGACCCGGTTGGGACAAGATAAGGCCAAAGCTCACTACCAGCTTGTCATCTCAGGAGCAGAGTCCAAAGTTTCATTGGCGAGGTGATAGGGATAATAGCCAGATTGCAGAGAACATGAGGTCTATTCATGTACTACAGGTTTTTCCTGTTTTCTTGGGACCTCTTAAGCAGATCAAGGGAACCTGTGGGCTGACCACTGGTCATTCTTCACTCTTACCATGTTACTGGTCCATCCTTTTTTTACATTTGTGTTTACATTCCTTAAGGTATAGGACTGGTCACTCCCTTACTCAATAAAATAAACTCTACTGGCTCCCTATTACTTCCAAGAACAAATATAAACTATCTTTGGCATTTCAGAATCTTCACAACCCTAGCCCATCCAACTTTTCCAGTCTTATTAGACATCACTCCCCTTTGTCGAGGCTAGAGAGTCAAACTCTTCCTCATTCACAACATTCTTTCATCTGTCTCCATCCATTTGCACTGGCTATGTCCAACACCTGGAATGCCTCCTCCTCTGCCCTCTCCCCCTCCCCCACCTGTCAAATGTCTTAGCTTCCTTCAAGGATGGACTCAAGTGCCACCTTCTGCATGAAGTCTTCCCTGACTCCCCGCGGCTGCACCTTCCTCCAAATTGCCTTGTATTTGTCTTGTATGGATCATCTATATACCTCCCTTGATCGAGGATAAGCTCATTGAAGACATGCACTGCTTCACAGTCTCTGCAGCTCCAATGTCCAGCTAGTGCCTGACACATAGTAGGTGCTTCGAATGATTGATTGTTTCCAGTAGGGATGATTTAGGGGAGAGCCTGCTACTGAGCATTGGTTAGAGGAAGGTTGGGAGCCATGCCGACAAAAGCATCAGGACCAGATGTGGAGCTGGGAGGAGAGAGATGCTAATTCCTCTGTGCTCTGCTCTGCCTCACACATCATCCGGAGGATTATGTTCAGTTCCAGCAACCACAGTTTCAAAGGACATTGGTTAGGTGGAGAGCATGCTGAAGAAGGCAACCAATGGTGGTGAAGGGCCCTGAGATCATGTCATATGAGAAACAACTGAAGAAACTGGAGAGGGTCAAGCTTGGAGAAGAGGAGACCTAGTAAGGGGCTCATGGGAGCCAACTTCAATTAATCTGAAGGATTGTTGAATGAAATAATGGTTAGATGTGTTCTAATGTTAGAGGGGAGATCCCCTGGGGAGCAACAGGTCGAAATTGCAAAGAGGAACATCTAGGCTTGATGTCAGGAAAAACTCTCTTGAGTTCAACCTGCCCTAATGTGGAATGGGCTGTCTTGGGAGGTAGTGAGTTCCCCATCACAAGAGGTCTTTAAAAAAAAAAAGGTTGAATAACCATTTGGCTGGTGTGCTATGTAGGAGATTCATTCTTAAGCAGGTAGTCAATGAGCTCCCATTTCTTTCTTTTTTTTTAATGAGCCCCCATTTCAACTCAGATTATGATTCTGAGATAGGGAAGGTAGGAAACAAGCACTATATGCTAGGCATTGTACTAAGTGCTTTATAAATATTTTCTCATTTGATCCTCACAACAACCCTGGGAGTTAATCTATTATTATTCCCATTTTATAGTTGAGGAAACTGAGGCAGACAGAGGTTAAGTGACTTGCCCAGGGTCACACAGCTAGTAAGTGTTAAGTGTCTGAGGCCGGATTTAAACCCAGATACTCCTGACTCCGGGGCTGGTGCTCTATCCACTGCGCCACCTAGCTGCCTCCTGTTATAACATTTAAAAGTGGGAAAAGGGCAGAATCCAGAACCGAGGTGTCAGTAAGCTTGACAGGCCCAGAGCTAGCAATATTCTGGAGTGAATGATTAAAGCCCTTGGAAATGAAAGAGGTGATCATTAAATAGACACATGGCTTCCCTAATGCACAAGTCATGCCATCCCAACCTTCTTTCCTTTTTTTGATAAGGTTTCTGAAATGTCGACTCATGGACACATCATAGATATAGAGGGTGTAAATTTCTGCAGAGAAGCTGATGACATCTATCCATCATGACCTCCTTGTCAGCGTGCTGGTGAAACTTGGGGTGAATGATTGGTAGATTGGTAGCTGGTTAAACAAGTTTGCCCAAGAAGTGCTTAAAGCTGCAATCATGATCTAGAGAGAGGTGAATGGCTTCTCTCCATGGCCCTATTTTTTGTTGTTGTTGTTTTGGTTTGGTTTTGGTTTGGTTTTTTGCGGGGCAATGGGAGTTAAGTGACTTGCCCAGGGTCACACAGCCAGTAAGTGTCAAGTGTCTGAGGCCAGATTTGAACTCAGGTACTCCTGAATCCAGGGCTGGTGCTTTATCCACTGCGCCACCTAGACACCCCCTCGGTGGCCCTATTTTATTCACCATTACAAAGACCGTAAGTGAAGATGAAGATTTCAGATGACACACAGTTGGGGGGGAGAAGTGGGATGGGAGGAGGAAGTTTCATCAGGTGATGACTGGACAGTCTATGATCCTAACCTGGCAGTTCTGACAACAAATGTTAGTTTGTTGGGGTGAGTGATGGGGCCAGAAGGCTTCATGGAAGGAGTGCAAACTGAGGTGCACCTCTAAGAAGAATGACAGAACTTCAGAGTTGGAAGTACTTCAGTGGCCATTTTGTCCAATCCATACCTGGAAAGGAATCCTCACCATGGCAGCCCTGACATATGGTCACCTAGCTTCTGCTTAGATCCCTCCACCAAGGGGGAAGAACCACTTTTTTCCTGAAGCAGCTCATTCCATCTTTGAAGAGATCTAATTATTAGGAAACCTAGACCTTCCTCTTTGGAGCTTCCATTGCTCCTAGTTATGACCACTGGGGCCAAGGAAACAAATCTGGTTGCTCTTCCATATGACAATTGTTCAAATACTTGAAGGGAGCTAGCACTCTTCTCCCACAACCACCACCATGTGAATCTTTTCTTCTCCAGGTTAAATAGTTTAATAGCCTTCAAATTATTCTCAAATGGTATAGACTTGGGCACTTCCCCATCATGGTAGCCCTCCTCAGGAGACTTTTCAGCTTATCTCTCCTAAAATCTGGCACCCAGAAACTAATACAATATATTAAATGTGTTCTGACCAGCAGAGTTATCATTTGCTTTTTTGGGAATTTTATGCCTCTCTCAATGTGAATCAAGATCAAATTACCTTCCTAGGCTGGAGCATGACACATCACACTACAATTCCCTGATATTTTCCAGATTTCTCTCTAACCATTGTACTTGAAAAGTTTATTTTTTTGTAGCTTTTTTTTTTTTGGTGGGGCAATGAGGGTTAAGTGACTTGCCCAGGGTCTCACACAGCTAGTCAAGTGTCTGAGGCCAAATTTGAACTCAGGTCCTCCTGAATCCAGGGCCGGTACTTTATCCACTGCTCCATCTAGCTGCCCCCGAAAAGTTGATTTTTTGAACCCAGGTTTAAGGCTTTAATTTTATCCCTATTAAACTTCATCTTCTTAGGTTCAGGTTAATTTTTTTTTTTGTGGGACAATGAAGGTTAAGTGACTTGCCCAGGGTCACACAGCTAGTGTCAAGTGTCTGAGGTCAGATTTGAACTCAGGTCTTCCTGAATCCAGAGCTGGTGCTTTATCCACTGTGCCACCTAGCTGCCCGGTTCAGGTTAATTTTTTATCTAGATTATCATCTAGTATGTGATGGATCCCAGATGGCTTCATGTCTTCTGCAAATTTTATTCCAGGCAAAGAACAGAAGGAGCAAAAGCATCTTAGTAAGAAAAAGGGTGGCATGTATGGGGGAATTATGACTGTATTTGCCTGAATCAAAAGAGTTTGTATAGGGGAATAGAGGGAGATCAGACAATAAAGAGACTTGAATTACAAGCTAAGAAGTGTGAACTAGATTCTATAGTTAAAAAGCAGGCATTGAAGTTTTGAAGCAGAGAATGATGGTGGTGGTGAAGATGATGATTAAGGTAGTGGTGGTAGAAGTGAAGATACCAAAGACATGAAAGAAATTTCAGAAATTATTAATACCAAAAAGGTGGATCAAGGGAATATCAGAAACTACCAAGCTATATGCCTACTTTCTCATATATGTTATACTTTTGAGTGAATAATCTCATCCATGAAGTATATCCTTGATAAAGGTACAGTAGGAGAAAGGTTGGCTCTTGCCAGTCATATTCTACTCTAGACTATTTCATCGTTACACCACTGGCTGAAAACTGGAGAGGAAGTAAGATCCCACCGCAGTTTCTACTTGATGACATTTCTAGAGCGTTGGCCATTGGGTAGAGCCAAATGCCCCCTCCAAGGCTCTCTTCCTACAACACGTCTGTCTCCCACGTATACATCAGAGTTAGAACTAGAAGGAATGTTAGGGACGATCAGGTCCAAGTCCCTCCTTCTACAATGGAGAAAAGAGGCTGCTATTGTGCTATGGGTCAGGATACTAGTGGTACTGAGCAGGTATGGGCTGACCATTGTCCTCCCTGTCAACACCAGCTTGCACCTAGTGTTATCATTGGGGCTAACTCCTCCTCCCTCCCTGTGAATTGATCTGGGACACAGCTGTGGGCCCTTGAGGCAAACTGTTGGTGAAGATCTCCCGAGACACCTGGGAACCACCATTCTTCCTTGCTGACTGCTTTTAACTCCCTTCCTGGTGTCTTTTGTTCACTTTTGTCGTAAACTTGTGAAAAAATGATTATTAATAATGGATTTCTTGGGGCAGTTTGGTGGCGCAGTAAATAGAGCACTGGCCCTGGATTCAGGAGGACCCAAGTTCAAATCCAGCCTCAGACACTTCACACTTACTAGCTGTGTGACCCTGGGCAAGTCACTTAACCCCAACTGCCTCACCAAAAAACAAAAAGCCAAAAAAAAAAATGGATTTCTTGGGGAACCCAGGGATCAGTTTTTCAGTGCTTTCCCTCCCACCCCTCCTGAAAGTCCAGTTCTTGAGAAACTTCAGCAAATCTGGGACAAACCCAGGGAATAAAAGAAATGGAGATTGATTTTTTTTTTTTTTTGTCTAGCTCAGTGAATGCTTGATGGGATCAAACCATACCTAGATAATGGACTTTGCCTTAAGCAACTTGAGTGTGAGGGTCTTTCACATACTTTTCCCTGTTTTCATCTGTAGAGTTTATTTTCATTTAGAGTACCTTCAAGTCATGTCAACCAATGGGATTGAATAGAATTAAACAATGGGTTCCAGCCGGCTTCAGCAAAGAACTGATTTGAACCCTCAGACTCTGATCCATTGGACCAGATGCAGACTATTGCTCAGGACAGATGTGTCCTGAGTAGCACAATTTATGCATGTTTGAGATGGGATTTGGATCCAGTTCTGACTATGTATCCACTACCACATGCTACCTTAAGGGGCAGCAGAATTATTCCAATTATCTCATTTGATCTTCTGAATAACCCTGAGATACAGATATTTCCAGTATTATCATCCTCATTTTCTATTCAAGGAAATTCTCAGTCAATTAGCATTTCTTAAATAGCAATAATTAATTATTATTAATAATAATAAGTTAGTATTGGGGCAGCCAGGTGGCACAGTGGATAAAGCATCAGCCCTGGATTCAGGAGGACCTGAATTCAAATCCAGCCTCAGACACTTGACTAGCTGTGTGAGACCTTGGGCAAGTCACTTAACCCTCATTGCCCCACAAAAATTTAATTTAATTTAAATTAACAAATTAGTATTTATTAATTACTGGGTGCCAGGCATTGTGCCAAATGCTGAAAATACAAAGAAAGGGCAAGAAAAATCTCTGTTCCCAAGGAGCTCACAGTCTAATGGGGAGACAACATGTAAATAAATAACTATAAGGATATATGATATAGACAGGATAAATTGGGGATAGTCTCAGAGGTAAGGATCTAAGATTAAGGAGGATGGGGAAAGGCTTCTTATAGAAGTTGAGACTTTAGGACATAGCTAAGACTTGAAGAAACTGGGAAAGCTAGCAAGTGGAGAGGCCTGGGGGACAGGCTCATCTATGATCAATGGGAGTGATTTGGATGCAAATGGTGACATTTTTGGAATTTAATTTTTTTCTAGAATTTTTTACTTTAGAATTTTTGAACTTTTTGTTATAGTTTATTTAGAAATGTGTGTATCATGATAATGATCTATAATTATATATGTACATATACATGATATACATATAGAACTACTTACATTTATGCATATATATGTGTGTATACACACATATATATATTTGCATAAGTGTACATAAATATACACACAAGTATTCACACATATTTCCTCAATATTTTTTCCTTAGGGCTTAATAAGCCTATTTTGCACTTTTCTCAAAAATATTATTTTCATGCCCCAAATCATCTTCTTTCCAGTTTCTCCAAACTTCTCCAAGCTGTATCCTTCTGTTTTAAGCTGTGGGAAAGAGTATGGGCTTTGAGGTAGCTGGTGACACAATGGATAGGGCACCAGGCCTGGAGTCAGGAAGATCTGAGTTCAAACATGACCTTGGATACTATCTGTGTGACCATGAGCAAGTGACTTAACCTCTTTTTGCCTTGGTTTCCTCAACTATAAAATGGAAATACTAACAGCACCTACCTCCCAGGGTTGTTGTGAGGATCATATGAGATATTTGTAGAGCACTTAGCATGGTGCCTAACATATAGTATATATATATGTGTGTGCAGTATATGTATAAAGCTATATACACACTTATTCTCTTCTCTTTGGAATTGATGAATCAAGCTAGTACTTCTATCTCTGTGACCTTGGGCCTCAGTTTTTTCATCTGTGAAATGAGAAGATTGGACTAGATGACTTCTAAGGTCTCCCCCAAGCTCCTATGACAGGGCGATCCACCGGTCACTGAGCACCAGTGGAGTGCCCTCTCTGCCAGGCACTGGGCAAGCCCCCCTTGGGAAGCACAGACACATCTCAGAGTACCAAAAACCCAGGATATTTGCATGGGGCTCCATTTTCTGAACAGACTCTAGTTTCAGTAAAAACAAACTAGCCTCCGGGGTTAGGAATGCAGTGAACACAGGGTATGAGGGCTGCGTTGGCGTCTCCATGGAAACAGCTCCCATAGAAAGAGGTAAAATCACTATGCTTCCCACTCCTGATCACTGGATTGTCTTGAACACATTTCCCGTTCTTTTGTTGACATGCTATATTCACACAAGGGAGGCACCAAGACCCCTAAGTTATTGTCACCTGGAGAGGACATATTATAGCAGAAAGAGGGGTGACACCTCTCAGCCTCTGCCAACCTATGTGACCCTGGACAAGTCACTAGACTTCTCTGGGCCCCAGTTTCTTCCTTCGCAAAATGATGAGCTCTGGGTTCCTGCCTGACTCCAGACGTCTATGTTCTACCTATAATGTATGAAAGGTGAACTGGGAATGAGAGTGACCAGTGAAGATGTTTTTTATTATTTTTTTGGCCATGGCATCATATGTGCTGTAGATTCAAGCAATTTGGGAATTCACTTAAGTCTCTCAAAATCGAACTCTTCTCTCTACTAGCTCCCCACTCCTTTCCCACTAGACGGATACTCTGTTGACATCCAAGAGGCTGGATCATTTCCGAAGATCCAGTGTGTGCACCTGGACCAGCTCCATCCAACAAGCGTTCCCTCAGCACCCGAGGCACTTGGCCAAGCGCTGGTTTTCAAGTTTGGGGAGGGAGGGTGTCTGGATTCCTGATATCATCACAGTGGGGGAACTTGAAGTGTAAAAATCACCTGCAACAGTAGAAGAACAGCAATGTATCTCGACTGACAGTTTTGGACAGCTGCCTGGGGTCGCGAGATGCCTAGTAACTTACAATCAGACAGACAGAATGTGTCCGACGCAGTGCTTGAACCTGGGTCTCCCTCCTTCACGGCTGGCCTCTCCCAAGGACGAAAATAAGATCACCTCTTCCCTCAAGGGTTTACTTTTTGGGGGGAGGATATATAACCTGTACACGAACAACAAAACCGCAGAAGGCTTCGAAGGCATTTCCTTACAACCAATGCAGCCTTGAACAAGTTCTTTCTCCTCCGCCAACCACAGCGATTTCTTAAGCTATAAATCGAGAGGGTTGGACACTATGGCCTCCTGTTCTAGATGTGTGATTGTAGGAATAATGACAAACGCATAAATGATAAATGACCAGCGAACTGCTAAGCTGTTGTTGATCTGCGCCTGTAAAGGGAGTTTTCCCATGAGGAATTCCCCCACCCTGGCACTTAGATAACACTTTGCAGTTTCTCTGATCTGTTGTGTCATGGGATCCTCCCAACGAGAAGGTTTTATTAGTGAAACTTTACACATATGCAAACTCGGGCTGAGGGGGTTCAGTGACTCACTCAAGGTCTCTGGGCAGAGGCAAGACTGGAAGCTTGGGGGCTCCAGCCTACAGGACCAGGGCTCCTTCCACAATATCATGATACTCCCTTGGGGGTTTGTTTTCAAAGCTGTTCACACCCAGTTGAACCGGTTTTTACACACAGAGACTCCATGCCAGGAGTTGCCTAGATGTCACAAGCGCATCAGGATTTCATGTCCCAAATTAATTAGAGCTATGTTTGGGAAGCTAATGGAAATCCACCGTAGCAAGGAGAAAGTGGTAGCCATCAGCTTTGGATGGAGTTTGAAATCTACCTCTGAGGCTTGTCCTCTGGATAACCCTAGTAACACTTATCTCACTGAGACTCAGTTTCCTCATCTGTCTGTTAGGATGCAACTATTTCAAACTTCAGTCAATTTTCAGTCAATTTTCACAAGGGGCATGTTATAGAAACAAGCAGATTTGTGCTTTTTAGAGGATGAGCCCCTTCAGGTGTGAGTGAATCATTCTCTCCCTGTAAAAGACACAGAAGCTTTGAGGAGCTCATTTGCCCTGGGAAAGGATGGCTTCTTGACCTTTCCCCCAACCACTTATTGGCATAGACCAAGAAGAGGACCTTAGATTAAAAAAAAAAATTGAAACTTAGAGTTTTTTAGTGATTGTTGGACAAATAGTCATTGCCTGGTTATGGCTTAGTCTACAGAGAGGAAGGTTTTGGAAATATATTGGATGGTCATGGTATAGTCTTGGAGAGATGCCCAGTGTATGTAGCAAGAGGCTAAGTAGTTTACTCATAGTCACACAAAGAGTGTGTGTCTGGAACAGGATTTGAACTGTGGTCTTCCCAACTCCAAGGCTGACCTCTCCCAATTATAGGGATATGAAGATGACAGTAGGTAGAGGTCTCTCACAGAGGTGATCTAGCTCCCTCCTGGAGGTGGTAGAGACTACAATTACCCATGAAGGAGCAAGCCCCAAAGAATCCCTCTAAGTGACCTTCAAGGTCAGCTAGGTGGCTGCTGCTGCTGTTTATCCTTCATTCTCAAAGAGGACTATGACATCAGGAGGTGATGTCATGACTTGCACCAAATTGGATTTAAGTGAGGAAGACCTATGAAAGATCACCAACCTCTCTCCTCCAGAGCCATCTGGGTCCAGTAGCAAGACATACATCAGGACAACTGGAGATGGCCCTGGATGTTTAAGGCAACTGGGGTTAAGTGACTTGGCCAGGGTCACACAGCTAGTAAGTGTCTGAGATGAGATTTAAACTCAGGTCCTCCTGACTCCAGGGCACAGTGGATAGAGAGGGTTGGGCAAGGAGTTAGGAAGCCTTGAGTTCAAATCCAGATTCATGTAAAATGAGGATAACAATATCTCTAATACTAAAGTCCTTTCAGGGTTTCTGAGTTCAAATGATGTGCTGTATGGAAATTGACAAATCTTAAAACCCTGCTGGACTAGAAGATCCTTCAGCGTAGAGATTTCCTTTTGCCATTGTTATATAATCTCTCACCCCTTCACCAGAGCTGGCCAGGATGCCTTTCACATAGGACCCTATCAAAAGTCACCAAAAGAATGAATAAATCTCATTACAACAAATTCCTATAAAACAAAATTCTTCCTAAGGTTTCCCCCCCCTCCAAAAAAAAGAGAAAATTATTCATTTCAACACTAGTTCATAGAATGTTAGACCAGGAAAGGATCTTAGAAATCATTTAACCTTGCACATATATAACATTTCAAATTGCCTGCCTTCTCAATGGGGGGAAAGGGTCAAGAGGAAGGAGAGAATCTGAAACTCAAAAGTTTTTTAAAACGAATGTTAAAAATTGAAGGAAAAGGGGCAGCTAGATGGTGCAGTAGTTAAAGCACCGGCCCTGGATTCAGGAGTACCTGAGTTCAAATCTGGCCTCAGACACTTGACGCTTACTAGCTGTGTGACCCTGGGCAAGTCACTTAACCCCCACTGCCTGCAAAAAAACAAAAAAAATTGAAGGAAAAAAAAGCAAATGTTAAAAATTTTGTTTCAACATATAATTAACATATAATTGGGAAAATTTATATATTAAACTGCTAAAATTGTTTTTACACATAATTGGGGAAAATAAAATATTAATTTTTTTTTAATCACCTAGTCTAGGGGCAGCTAAGTGATGCAGTGGATAAAGCACTGGCCCTGGATTCAGGAGGACCTGAGTTCAAATCCAGCCTCAGACACTTGACACTTACTAGCTGTGTGACCCTGGGCAAGTCACTTAACCCCAATTGCCTCACACACACACACAAAAAAAATCACCTAGTCTAAACCCTTCATTTGACAGAAAAAGACCCTGAGGCTGAGAGAGATTCAGTTGCTTGCCCAAGATCATACAGGTATGGCTGTGGGCAGGATTCACACCAAGGATTAGAGCCAAAAATGGCTTCAATGGTACTCTTCCTTAAAGTTTCCTGGGGCATTGACCGTGATAGTATTTTTTCCTCTGAAAACTGAAAAATGGATCCTTGTAACTGTCCATTAAATAATTGCAGTTTGATGGTTTTCTACCTATTTGCTATAGTTCTCAGCTCTGCCTCTTGTTTTATATTATTTTCAACCAACTGGCAAGTGTTTACCGGATTCCTCCTGCAGAGATGTAGAATAAGCATCCTACTCCTAGAACTTACAGACCCAACTGTCTTCTAGGAGCTATAGAACTTCTGCCCAATGCCCTGTAGAGGGAGGGGGGCTCCCCAAGCCCCCTTCTGGCCTTGGCAGCCCCTGGGGCTGGTGGAGGGAGCATTCCCTTATTACTGACAGGTAGCAGTCACTGGTCATGAGTGAGTGGGTGGGGGACCAGTGGGGGGGGTTCTCAGTGTCCCAAATTGGAAGAATGCTGTGTGTTTTGTACAGTGGCTTAGCCAGGAAACAAACCTTAGATGGTTTCCATGGAAAATGCTCTAAACAATAGACAAGACGTAAATGTTCAAGCTGGAAAAGACCTAAGCAGTCGCCTAGTTCCGCCCCCTCACTTCAGTCCTGTCACTCGAGCATTTAAGCACCTACTATGTGCCAGACACTGGGGAAACAAGCAAGAAAAGCAACGGACGGCTCTGTCCTCTAGCAGCTTACTTACTCTCCACTGAGAGAATACAACGGGTACACAGAGAAGTGAAGACAAATAGTTTCAAAAGTAATTTCAAGAAGGAGGGATCATTAACAACTTGGGTGGAGATGAGGAAAGCTTTCTTGTAGGATCAGGAACTCCTGGTGCTGAGGCAGGCATAGAATGCTAGCCCCTGGGAGAATCTGGGAAGGCTTCCTGGGAGAGTCAGTGGCTGAGCTAAGCCTTGAAGGGAGATCAGAAGCTGGAGAGGCAGCAGAGAGAAGGTGGCTGTGCATTGAGGGAGGCTGGGGATTCTTAGAGACAGAGGGTGGGTAAGTGGGGATTCCAGACCTTAGAACCACCATGCAAAGGCAGGGAGACAGGAGAGAGGACCTTGTATTTCCTTCCGGACCCAGCTCAAGTGCCATGAAGCCTTTACTGATCCACTTAAGTGACTAGTGCCTCTCTGTCCCCCAAATCAATCTGTATGGGTTTTTTGTTTTGTTTTGCTTTGTATCCGAAAGGCACGTGTGCCCCAGGTTGTGTCCACTTGAGTTAGCTAAATGCATAGCTGCAGTTCATTATGGTATCGATTAATATCCCTGGAATCTAGCCCATCTTTTTCTGGAGGAGACTGTGGTTTACATCTTGAGAGGAGCAGAAGGACCCTGGCTGGGTGCCTGGTCTTTCACTTGCCTACCTCTAGGAGTCACATCAAGCTAGAATTCTATCCATCTGCCCTCTCAAATATCTCTGGTCTAGAGGTATGATGTTTAGAAGTTCAGAAGGAAAGCTGTTTCCCTGGTCACCCTTAAGGGGGACGGTCACTCTTAGACAGCTGGATAGCTGGGGCTGGAGTCAGGAAGACTCATCTTTCTGAGTTCAAATCTGAATTCCAGCACTTACTATCTTTGTGAGCCTGGGAAAGTGACTTAACCTTGCTAACCTCAGTTTTCTCATCTGTCAAATGAGCTGGAGAAGGAAATGGCAAACCACTCCAGTATCTTCACCAAGAAATCCCCAAGTGGTGTCAGGAAGAGTTGAATACAACTGAACAAAAACAAATTCTCAGCTTATGTTTGACAATTTAGTTCCTTCCCATAAAAAGCAATACTAGTTACAGAAAAGACCATTATAAATATCAAATACCTAGCAACTAAACCCATTTGTCCAAGCAAATGACAAACAGAAACTGGATAAGTTACATAAAGTAGGGTATCTCAAAGAATATATGAGTGTGAGGAACTCTTCAGCTGGGAGCCAGATGAGATAATAGCTCAAACCAAGAGAAGGGAACTGATCTCACTCAAGAAGGTTCATTCTAGTAGTTTCTAGGGAGGCAAGCTGAAATTCAGGGAACTGTTGAACTAGCTTCTACATATCTCCCTCTCCTCTCTCCATGTGTTTCTTTCAAAAATTCTCAGGAACCACATGGATCCCTCTCACAAGAAGCTCTGCCACCAACTCAATTAGTAACCCCCAAATCAGGTATTTGGTGCCACATTGTGCTCAACATTCTCTCTACCAGTCTGGAGTCACATCTCCTTCCACATATGCAGCAGCATGTGAAACATCACAGACTTGGTTGGAAGTTCTGTTTCCATATCTATTTTGTATTTACCTATGTACATGTTGTCTCTGATGATATGATCATAGGATTATAAATTTAGACCTGGGGGGCAGCTAGGTGGCGCAGTGGATAGAGCATCAGCCCTGGAGTCAGGAGTACCTGAGTTCAAATCTGGCCTCAGACACTTAACACTTACTAGCTGTGTGACCCTGGGCAAGTCACTTAACCCCAATTGCCTCACTAAAAAAAAAAAAATATTTAGACCTGGAAAAGACCTGACCTGCGAAGTCATCCAGTCTAACTTTCTCATTATACAGATTGAAAAAACTGAAGCCATAAAGGGTGGTGATCTGTGCAAGCTAGGTGGCACTGCAGTAGATAGAGCACTGGGCTTGTAATCAGGAAGACTCATCTTCATGAGTTCAAATCCAGCCTTAGACACTTACTAGTTTTGTGACCCTAGGCAAGTGGCTTAACCCTGTTTGCCTCAGTTTCCTCATCTGTCAAATGAGCTGGAGAAGGAAAAGGCAAACCATTTTTGCCAAGAAAACCCCAAATGCAGTCACAAAGAGTCATATACAACTGAAAAATAATTGAACAACAAGTAGCAGCGCCAAAATTTGAATAAAGACCTTTTGATGTTCCCAAATCAGGAGCATATGCAGTCCAAGTCCTCTCATTTTACAAATGAGGAAATTGAGGCCCAGGGAAGTTAATTTCCCAAATTACCACAGCTTGGTAGAGTCAGGACCAGAATCTAGGTTTCCTGTCTCCTGGTCAGGTGATCTTTCCCCCATAGACCTTGTGGGGGGAAAAAAACCCAAAACCAAAATGTTTGCAACACAATACTTATGAGTTAGGGGTTCTTTGTGTTTCAAGACATTAAAAATAGGAAATGGGGGACAGCTAGGTGGTACAGTGAATAGAGCACCAGCCCTGGAGTCAGGAGGACCTGAGTTCAAATCTGGCCTCAGACACTTAACACTTACTAGCTGTGTGACCCTGGGCAAGTCACTTAACCCCAATTGCCTCACCAAAAAAAAAAAAATAGGAAATGGGTCCCTTCTTCCCAATATGCCCAAGGAGCCACTTGAGCAATGCCATAAGGCCAACAGTACTCCTAGTCAATCCATGACATCTAGGGAACCTCTGGTGAAAACTCATTTTATGCTCAGACCTCTGACTTTCCCCCATGCCTAAAATGTATTCCCTCCTCATCTCTGACTCTCAGAGCCCAAATCTTCCTTCAAGGCCCAGCCCAGATACCATCTCCTCCAAGAAGCCTTCCCTGATTTTTCCAGTTGCTAGTTTTTTTCTCCCTACTCAAATCTCCTTGTATCATGTGCTTCTCTGGGGACATGTTGTCTCCCCTCATTAGAATGTAAGCTCTCAGGGGGCAGCTAGGTGGTGCAGTGGATAGAGCACTGGCCCTGGATTCAGGAGGACCTGAGTTCCAATCCGACCTCAGACACTTGACACTTACCAGCTGTGTGACCCTGGGCAAGTCACTTGACCCTCACTGCCCTGAAAAAAAAAAAAAAGTAATAATATAATGTAAGCTCTCCGAGGTCAGGGACTGTCCTTTGGTGGGGGTAGGTTTTGTTTTGGTTTTGCTTTTAATCTTTCTTTCTCTAGTGTTTTATAGTATTAAGTGGCATAGAGTGAATATAGTGTTGGTCTTAGACTCCAAAAACCTGGTTCAGATTCTATCTCTGACTCAATGACAAGATTATAGATAGAGAATGGGAAGGGACCTTAGAGGTCATCAATTCCAACCCCCTCCTCTTACCCATGCGGAAACCGAGCCCACGTGTAGCACAGTGAATAGGACACTCAGTTTGGAATCAAGGTCCTAGGACACTCACTAGCCAGGTGACATTGGGCAAGTCATTTGACAATTTTCCACCTCAGTTTCCTCATCTGTAAAATGAGAGTGTTTGATTTGGCGGTCTTTAAGACCCTTCTAACTGTAAATCTATGAGCCAGTGTGTGCAGGGCATGAACTCAGATCTTCCTGGGTTTGAGGTCAGCTCTATCCATTATCCCAGAATGCTGATGAAATCCAAATTACTGGAGATTTTTCATTATTTTGTAACCCAACCTAGCTTCTTATTATGGACACAGTTGGAGCTTCTCCAAAATGCTAGCGAGTAGTTAGAAGGTACCTCATTCATTCAATCAGTCAATCGATGGAGAAGCATTTTTTATCAAGACCTATTCTGGGGAAATACTCAATTCATCAGTGCTTAGTAAGCCCTGACTCCGTGCCAAACACTGCTGGCAGTCGGACATACAAAGGCTAAAATTAAAATTAAATGGTTCTTCCTTTCAAAGAACTTACATCCTGCTGGGGTGGGGAGTGGGGGTAGATAACAAGTACATTTAGAAATACATACAAGGGAAAAAAAATCTATAGGGGCAGCTAGGTGGTGCAGTGGATAGAGCACCAGACCTGGTCAGGAGGACCTGAGCTCAAATCCGGCCTCAGACACTTGACACTTACTAGCTGTGTGACCCTGGGCAAGTCACTTAATCCCAATTGCCTCACCAAAAAAGAAAAGAAAAGAAAAGAAAAGAAATATATACAAGAATATAAGAAATGACAAGCAGGATGATTTCAGAAAGGCCTGGAAAGACTTGTATGAACTGATATAGTGAAGTGAGCAGAGTCAGGAGATCATTGTGCACAGTGACAGCAATACTGTTTGATGAAGAGCTGTGAATGACTTAACTACTCTGCAATACAATGATCCAAGAGAATCCCAAAGGACTAATGATGAAGCATACTATCCACCTCCAAAGAAAGAGCAGATATTGATTGAACACAGACTGAAGCTGCTATTTTTCACTTTCTTTCATTTAAATTTTCTTATACAAAATAACTAATATGATAATGTTTTTACATAATTGCACATGTATAACCTATATTTGATTGCTTACTGCCTTGGAGAGGAAGGAGGGGAAGGATGGAAGGAGACATAAAATTTGGAACTGAAAACTTTAAATAAAAATGTTTTTTATTAAAAATAAATGCTTTTAAAAAAGGGAATACATACAAGATAAATACAAAATAAATTCAAGGTAACTGGTGGGGTGTCAAGAAAGGCTTCATGTAGGAGATGGGACTTGAGTTGAATGCTGGTAGCAACTAGAGATTCTAAGAAACCAAGGCAAGGCATTATAGACATAGGGGGCATCTAGGTGGTGCAGTGGATAAAGCACTGGCCCTGGATTCTGGAGGACCTGAGTTCAAATCCGACCTCAGACACTTAACACTTACTAGCTGTGTGACCCTGGGCAAGTCACTTAACCCCAATTGCCTCACTAAAAAAAAAAAAAATGAGTGAATGAATGGATGGATGGATGAATGAATGAATGAATGAATGAATGAATGAATTTGTTGCTCTTTTTAATTGACACACAAAAGCACCTTCACTCTGGCCTTTCCTGTAACAAAAGGCATAGCTTCCAAATGTCAAGGTCTCAGGACTGTGACTCTGGTTTCACTGATATCTCTGCGTCTCAGTCACCAGGATCTCATTGTCTTGTTTGTTAACAAGAGATGCAGATCTCCACCTGCCAAAGACTGAAGGAGCCACCCACAAGGGAACAAAGTGTTCCCCCCATCCTGCAGGATGAGAATCCTGCTGCCTTCTTTATTGGGGGGCATCAGCTTCATTCAAGTCACCAGCAGTTACAAGGAGAGGGCCAACAGGCCAAAGGCTCTGCATGAATTTCATTGACTATATTTCTGTCATGGAAGAGCCCTGGGCCAATGGCCAAACCTGGTGCCAGCTAGGCTCAGAACCCCTTGCGGCTTGGGATTTCTGGAACCTGAGCTATCTGAATCCAAACCCAGGGCTCCATACTGTCTCCTCCCTACTCAAATCTCTGGTTTAAACAAGCTTCATGGGATTACATTTGATCTATTTAATAAACTCTCGTTAAAGTCTTTTAGTAGCATCCAGTTGTATATAATTAAGGGGCTGATTCTGCCTCGGCTCAGGGGGCCACGTTTTAAGAAAGGCATTGATAAGCTGGCTCAGGGAATCCAGAGGAGATCAATCAGAATGGTGAAGGGACTGGAGTCAGTGGCATATGAAGACTGTTTGAAGAAGGGGGGTGGGGCATGTTTAGCCTGGACAAACTAAGATGAGCTGTCTTCAAGTATTTGAAGGGCTGTCACATGGAGGAAGGATTATACTTATTTTGCTTGGACCCAGTAGAGAGAACTAGAAACAATAAATAGGAAATTCAGAGACACATTGAGACTTGATGTAAAGAAAAACTTCCTAGGATTTAGAGTCGTCCAAGAGTAGAATGGGTTGCCAGGAGAGGCAGCCAGTCCCTTCTCCTTGGAGGGCATCGGGCACAGGCTCAATGCCCACTTGTCAGGCTTCTTCCGGTGGGGATTCTTATTGGAGGAGTGGGACAAGATGACCAATGAGGTTTCTTCCAACTCTCAAGTTTGGTGATAGGATTTTAAATTAGGTCTGTTATACCATCCTTGCCATGTCTCTGCTTGGTATGACATTGTTAATTCAGTATAATCAAGTATATGCAAAATCTGAGGGAGCCTACAACTTGTAGGGCAGGTTCCCCAGCAGAGAAATAGCCTAGTTTTGTTGTTGTTGTTGTTGTTGTTTTTAGTGAGGCAATTGGGGTTAAGTGACTTGCCCAGGGTCACACAGCTAGTAAGAGTTAAGTGTCTGAGGCCGGATTTGAACTCAGGTACCCCTGACTCCAGGACTGGTGCTCTATCCACTGCACCACCTGGCTACCCCGAAATTGCCTAGTTTTAAGATCTAGTTAAGCTATGTATATAGTTTAAGATCTAGTCTGTGTATTTACCTCCTCCAAGACTGTAGGTCACAAGCCCCCATCAATGGGTTACTCTTAATAATTGTTAACCAGAAGACAACTAGTTCTAAGCAAATGCATATAAAGGATTGGCACAGGAAGAAAAGTAGCAAGAAAATGTATTTCCCATAAACTTGGGAACACACTCTCCCACAAATACACACATCGGTGGGAAAAGTGGACACACAAAGTGGACACACAAAGAGAGCACATTAACACATTATAGAGAACAATAGTCTACATGTGTGGCCCTGGCGCATGTGTGTATGGAGGGGTGCACAGTTGAGGAAGACGAGAGGAGGGGTATGCACAACTCAAGGCCGAAGGGCCCCAGAGAGCTTTTTATGATGTCATAGAACTGCCCCAGTGACATCCAAAGGGTCCTATGTTTTTACTGCTGGGGTGCTGCTCTGTTCTAGTCCCCACAGCTTTGAGATTCTGGCTCAGCTGAAATCCTTGGGTCGAACGCTGCCGTGTTCTTTTAGTTTAAACCCAAGATAGAGGTTTCCCCAGGAAAAGGCAGAAGGAGCCTTTGTCTGAGCCCCGGCTTTCTGCTTCCTTCGGAGATTTGGTTGGTAAAGCCTTTTATCTCTCTGGTAAGAGATTCACAGTCCCAAGTGTCCAAGCTCTTTAGGTCAGAGTACAAGGTTAGGCCAAGTAGCTAAAACACTCAGGCTTAACCTTTTCTCTGGACTCCTCTTTTCAGTGAGAGTCTTGAGGCCCTCAGTCAGACAACTGAACCTAGAATGATTTATCAGCATGCTTCCCAAATGTTTATCTCTGATCATGGCTAGGCTAAAAACCAGGTAAAGGTGATTTACCTAATAACTACCCAACAGCTCCGGGTGTTCAGTGTTCGCTTTTGTAAACCCTAGATCTCTTCTGTTAGCCCCCGTAGGTGAGTGGGCAGAGAGAAGGCTCAGGGACAAGCTGAGGGGGTGGGAGGGTGGTGAAGATTGGGAGGAGGGCTTCAACTACCCCCTAGCCACATTCCTGGCCCCTTCCTAGGCAGATAAGGCTGATATGGACTCCAAAGGTCCCATACCATTACAGATAAAGCTGTTTTCTTTTTTTTCCCCAGGGCAATGAGACTTGTCACACAACTAGTAAGTGTCAAATGTCTGAGGCCAGATTCAAACTCAGGTCCTCCTGAATCCAGGGCCGGTGCTTTATCCACTGTGTCACCTAGCTGCCCCAAAGCTGTTTTCTTTTTATAAAATTCTTTAGGATTCTAGCTGCTCACCCATTCTGGCTTTACTCTCAATTTGCAAAAGACCCTCACAGAAGTTGCTACATCATCTAGATGTAGTTTAATCCCATCGGTCCTTTACTGATCTAGACAAAAGAATCTATCTCCATTTCTTTTGTTCCCTTGTGTTTGTTCCAGATGAGATTTGATGAAGTTTCTCAAGGAGAACTGGACTTTCTGGAAGGGGGGGGGGAGGGGAGAAGGGACCAAGAAACTGATCTCTGGGTCCCCCAAGAAATCAGTTATTAATAACTGTTTTCTCACAACCCCCTTCACACAGGCAATTCTAGCCAAACTGGCCTGCTGGTGGTTTCCACCATTCCTGCTTGCTATGTTCTACAAATATCTTAGGTTTAGCACCTCTAAAACTGAACTCATTATCTTTTCTTGGTAAGCCCTCCCTTCTTCCTAACTTCTCTATTACTGCCCAGGGTACCAACATCCTTCCAGTTCCCCTCACAGCCTAGGGATCATCCTTGATCCTCACTCTGCCCCTTCCCCCCTCCCCACTCCCATATTCAATCAATTGCTAAGGCCTGTCAATTTCACTCTGGTAACATCTTACATATATATGACCCCTTCTCTTCTCTATTGCTGCCACCATCTTGGTACAGGCCCTCGTCACCCACCTCACACATGGGCCGTCGAAACAGCCTGCTGGTTACTCAGCCTGTTACAAGTCTCTCCCAACTCCAGTCCACTCACTACTCAGTTGCCAAAGTGACCATGTCACTCCCAGTCCCAATTCAGTGAACTCAAGTGGCTCCTACCACCCTTAATGTCAAATATAAAATGCTCTATTGAGCATTCAAAACCATCCACAATCTAGCCAGCCCCAACCTTTCCAGTCTTCTTACACCCTAGTCGCCCCATGTACTCTGTGATCCAGCGACACTGGCCTCACACAGGATTCTCCATCTTTGGACTCCATTCACTTGTTAGTGCCCATGCCTGAATTCTCTCCTTCCTCCTTTCTGCTTCCTGGGTTCCCTGGCCACCTTCAAGTTCCAGCTAAAACCCCATCTTCTCCTGGAAGCCTTTCCCAATGCCCCTTAATGCTGATTCCTTCCCTTGGTTAATTATCTCCAACGTATCCTGTCTACAGTTGGTTTGCACATGCTTTCTCCCACTAGACTATGAGCTCCTTAAGAGGAGAGACTGTCTTTTGCCTCTTTTATCCCTAATGCTTAGCAAAATGATGGGCACGTTTCATTTCAGTCATTTTTAAGTCATGTCTGACTCTTCATGACCCCGTTTGGGGTTTTCTTGGCAAAGATACTGGAGTGGTTTGCCATTTCCTTCTCCAGCTCATTTGACAGATGAGGAAACTGAGGCAAGCAGGGTGAAGTGACTTGCCCAGGGTTACTTAGCTTAGTGTCTGAGGCTGGATTTGAACTCAGGAAGATCAGTCTTCCTGACTCTAGGCCCGGTATTCTATCACTTCACCACCTAGCCTGGAACATAGTAGGTGTTTAATAAATGTTTATCCTCTGACTGGTATGCCTCCACCCCCAGCCTTTAGGCTTTCCCACAATAACCCTTTGATGTAGGTGCTGTGATGCTACATGTTTCTCTAATGACCACCCCCAGGAGGTTTCCAGGTAACCCTCCCCTCAAAAAACCTTTCTTACCATCTTGGAAACATTAGAAGTCTGTAAAAGTTGGGGAACAGCGCCGTTGCGAGCTCTGAGATGGAGCTGTGGCTACTAGCGGAGAAGATTAAGACCAGCTGTAGCCCTCTCCCTACTCAAACTAACCATTTGTCATCTCTTCCTACCAAACCGATTTCCTAATGTGGAAAACAAATCATTCCAGTGACAAGCTTGCCCTGCAATTAGTCTTGGTTAAAAGACAGAAGATTCCCTCTGGGCAAGAAGCCTGTGACCTTCGATTCCTTAGAGAAGCGAAAGTTTGAAGAAGGAAGGAAGCCTGTCATTCCTGCTATCTGCAGCCTATATAAGCCGGCGGGCTGCAGCGGAGCAGGGCACTCCTTGCAGCGCTGACTTAGCCGGCTGCACCTTGATCTCAGCGGGGGTGGGGGGAGGCAATGGCAAGGATGCTGCCTGTCGTCCTACTGCTGCTTCTCTCCCTGAACAGCATCTGGACCTTGAGAATCTGCTCCTTCAACATCAGGTCCTTTGGGGAGGCAAAGAGAGAGAATTCCAAAGCCATGGATGTTATCGTCAAGGTAAGGATCCTGACACCTGTGTCTTAAAGACGAGTTTGGCTGCACTCCAGGAAGGCTCTGTGCCCCGGGAGCTGAGTTCTCTGCAAAGCAGGAATATCAGAGAACACACTTTCCAGTATAACTGCCCCTTTCCCGGAGCTAGTCCCAAGAGCGGCAGCCAGAGGCATGCTGCAACTGGAGTCAAGAGCCACTGCCAACCTTTTTGTGCCGCAGCAAACTGTCCAATACTTCCGATCCTCGTTTGCAAAACGAAGGGGTTGGAGTCATTGGCCTCTAACTCCAGATCAGTGATGCCTTGACCTTGGGTTCTGATTGTTCTTCTGACATGGGTCACCTTGGGCAAACTGATGGATCTCTCTGAGCATTAGTTTTCTCATCTGAAAAATGGGCTTAAAATACTTGGAGGGGCAGCCTCAGAGACAGCTGGCCTCAGCGTATGGATGATTTGGGTTTAGTTCTGCCCCTGATCCATACTGGCTACATGAACCAAGGTCACTTAGATTCTTGGTGCCTCTCTTTGGAACGCAGAGAGGGTGCCAAACTGCATTGGGACAGAGTATCCTCATTAAGAATCCTGATACCAAAGAATTGGGTCCTGATGTGGAAGAGAAATAGCTCATTCTCTTTGGCCCCAAAGGGCAGAGCAGGGAGCAAAGATGGGCGCAAATGTATTCAGGGTTGACCACAGTGAAAACTCCCTAACAATCCGAGCTGCCCCATTGGGGCGGGCTGCCTTAGGAGAATGGGTTCCTCTGCATTCGACATTTAAAGCAAAAGCTAGATGGTCCCTCAGGACTTTTATAGGTTGCACTAGAGGGCCAATGATGTCCCTTTCAAATCTGAGAATCTGTGATTAAAACCTCAATCCTAAACACCCATACAAGTCAATTGAACTGCTTAGTAACTATTTACCTTTAAATCAATTCATTCCGATGCACAGAAAATCTCCTGACCATTTGCTAGACTCTCCCTCCACCTCCAAGAAGATTCTTTGCTGGTCCACCCTTTTTTTAGTCACTTTTCCTCCTGTTTGGATGTAATTAGCTTATATGCTCTTCTTCAAATTCTGCTTTTTTTTTTTTTTTTGATGAGCCAGCAAATTCAGCTGAGAAGTAGCAGTAACTAAAAATGATCTGCTCCAAAAATTAGGACCCATTTAAATCTTGGTCTTTAGGGCTTATCTAGCCAATTAATATCCCACCATATTTCTCATGGCCTGAGAGGCACAACAGGGGTAAATGGGGAGAAACTCTATATAAGGAAAGTATTTTCTGACTTCAAAATGGGAAGTCCCTGATGGTTAACTCAGTAATGGTTAAGGGTTATAGCCAGAAGGGTCATTAGAGTTCATCGGTCCAATCTCTTCACTTTATATGAGGAAACTGAGGTCTAAGAGGTGTTAAGTAACTTGCCCAAGGTAACACAGGACGTGAGCAGCATTATCCCACTTGCTTATTGATCACTCTAAACAGTTGCTGCTGACTGGGATTGGGATTTTGGGTTGTTGGGGTTTTTTTTAGATTTTAAAATTTTATCTGTCTTTTTAATATCACCTTAATTTCTGAATATATTCCCCCTCCCTCACCGCTCAGCAAGTCATCCCTCCTAACAAAGAAAAAAAAATGTGTTGACAAAAATTCAGCAAAACTAACCAACATGTCAGATGAGAAGGATGACACATGCAACATTCCACACCCATAGTCCCTCACCTCTGCAAAGAAGAGAGGGAGGTACATTTTCTTAATTCTCTCAGGACAATGAAATTGCACAACATTCAGTGTCAGGTTTTTCCGTTCTTTCTCTTGGCATTGTTGTGGGCATTAGGTAGATTTTATTTTAAAGAAATAGCATTTAAAAAAATAGCATTTTGGTGTTCCGTGGATTGCTGTGGAGGGTGGAGCCTTGGGACGTCTCCTGCTCTGTAAGCAGTAAGTATTCCCCTGAGAACCTTGATTCACATGTTGCCCATTGGCTGGAAATCAAACTGTGCCTAATGTGTTTACTGATGACTCATGGTCTTTGCCACCTAAGCCTGCTCGTTGAATGAGTTTGCATGTGTGAAGTGTCTGAAACAGCATGGGATGATGGCAAGGGAGATGGATGAAGAGCCTGGAAACCCAGGCACTCACCCTGGGGACATTGACTAGGTGAAATAGACCCTGACCTCAAGGGGCTTACTTTCCACCTGGGGGTGTTGGGGTAGGGAAGGGATCAACTGGTACATGAAGAATCAAGTAGGGGGCAGCTAGGTGGCACATTGGATAGAGCACTGGCCCTGGATTCAGAAGGACCTGAGTTCAAATTCAGCCTCAGACACTTAACACTTACTAGCTGTGTGACCCTGGGCAAGTCACTTAACCCCAATTACCTCACCCCCCAAAAAATAAATAAATAAAATCAAGTAGGAGGACATTTGAGGAGGGAGAGAATGCCAGGAGCTGAGGGTGGGGATCAAGGCAGGAGGGAAGACCATGGTGAGGGAGGGGAAATGAGGAAAGAGGGGACTCATGGCATGGGAGGGGGAATAACTTATGGCACATCAAGCTAGGGGAACAACGAGCCGTCAAGTTTAGCTTGAATATAAAGCACACGCTAAAGAGCAGCTTGAAATAGAAGTGGGAGCCGGATCACAACAGGCCATGAGTACTGGGGGAGGGGCCTAAAGCGGCTAAAGTTTACCCATGGACAATGGGGAGCCATGGGAGGTTTCATAGGTGCTTGGAAATGTCAGGCTGTGAGGAGACTGGCCGGAAACGGCTTTTCAGAATAATTAGAATCTGACCAGGACAGAACTAGGTCCCCAGACTTCCTTGCTGGGGTTCTGATCCTGAAGGCAGTTAGGGGCCAGGGATGGGGCTGAATCAGACCATGTTATCTCCTGTGGTCTTCCAAGAAGCCCTCCCCACCCTTGTCTCCTGGAACCCACCGCTCACGATGAGGATAACAAGCATTTGTACAGCGTTTTTTAGGATTTGCAAGGTGTTTGACATACTTTGCTCACAACAATCTTGGGGAATAAGTGACCATCGTTGTTATCTCTATTTTACAAATCAGGAAACTGAGGCAGACAGAGGTGAAGTGACTTAACTGTCCGAGGTAGTATTTAAACTAAGCTCTCCCTGAGTCCAAGCCCTGTCCCCAAGTCAGCTTCAAGGCTCACATCTAATGCCACTTCTTACAAGAAGCCTTTCGTAATTCTCCCCGGTGGTTAGTGCCCTCCCCCCATCTTCCAAAGTCAGGAAAGGCAGTCAGGATCTAACAGGAAAAGGGAGAAACATCACGAATGAATTTAGCTGGGGGCAGATGAGGTCAAGGTCTTGGGTTGTATCCACAGGAAGAACATGAACCACAGGCCATTCCCTGGTGGAAAAGACCCAGAGCATGAAGGCCCATCCCAGCTCACGGAAGCCCTTGGCAACTGACATCCCTGTGAGGGGTGAGATTTTTTTCTGTTGCCGTTTTAAAAGGAGACTTGTTTCCAGAGGCAAACAGGACATCGCCTCAGTGAAGATATGATGGGTGTCAAATGTCATTTGGTGATCAGGAATGCTTCCTACAAGGAGGAAAGGAATCCTTTCATAAACAGAGAGACACAGGGGCAGCTAGGTGGCGCAGTGGATAGAGCACCGGCCCTGGAGTCAGGAGTACCTGGGTTCAAATCTGGTCTCAGACACTTAACACTTACTAGCTGTGTGACCCTGGGCAAGTCACTTGACCCCAATTGCCTCACAAAAAAAAAAATTAAAAAAAAATAAATAAACAGAGAGACAATGGGGCATATATCCTGAACAGAATGTGGATTTGGAGTTTGGAGGCCTGGGGGCAGAATCCATCTTCCCTTACTGCCAGCTGGGAGACCATGAACTAGTGTCTCTGAGCCTCAGTTTGTTTATCTCAAATATGGCAGATTGTAAACCGCGTGTGCCCACTCCCCATCATTGTAAGGCTCAGATGGCTTAGGATGGTTTAAAGCTTGTTCAGTTGTTTCAGTCATGTCCAGTTCTCTGTGATCCCATTTGGGGTTTTCTTGGCAGAGATACTGGAGTGATTTGCCATTCTCTTCTCCAGATCATTTGACAGATGAAGAAACTGAGGCATGCAGGGTTAAGTGACTTGCCCAGGGTCACATAGCTAGGAAGTGTCTGGGGACAGATTTTAATTGAGGTCTTCCTGACTCCAGGGCAAGCATTCTATCCACTGTGTTACTTAACCTATAAAAAAAGTTTATTAAAATTATTATTAAAACTTAAAGTTTCACTAATATTTTAGGAGACCATGCATGTGTAACACACACATGTGAAACATCTGGAACATGCCATGTTTAATGGCATATTTGTACGTGTATACATATATGCACATGTACACATTGTGTGGTTACACATATGTACATACATGTGGGGTACTTTGCACATTTTAAACCATCATACAAACATCTATTTTTATTATTATTATTATCAGAAAACCTGAAACAGGTGACATGAAATAGCCACAAAGGGAATGTATGGCCGAACACACTCATCAGTATTTGTCTTGCACTGCTGTCATGTCATCTGAAGGACAGAAATGTGCGGCACCTAAAAGGTGTGTGTCCTGCAGCCGTGCCCCCCAGACCCATCATTTCTCCCAGTCCATGGCACAGAAAGAAGAGACAACTGTGATGCTAAGTGATTGGCATTGAAAGCATGAGAACTGACTTGTTTGCAGCCCAATTTTCTGACCTTCAGAGAAAACCCAAAGAGAGTCTGGTCATCAGCAGCAGGACAAAGGGGGGGCTTTGTTTCTTTGATTCACCTCTTCTTTTATCCAGATGAGCATCTTGGTCTTATAGATTTAGGGCTGGACCAGACTGTGGAGGTCATGGGGCCCAACCCGCTCATTTTATTGGTGAAGAGGCTTCGTTGAGCATAGACTTGATGGTCATGTAGCTGCCAGATTAACTTTTTCAAAAAGTTCTGCTAAGTATTGTGTGATGGTCAGCTATGATAGACTCAGGTCTTCTCAGCAATACAATGATCCAAGATAATGCCAAAAGACTCATGCTGGAAAATGCTCTCCACATCCAGAAAAAGAACTGTGGAGTCTGAATGCAAATTGAAGCATGCTATTTTTACTTTTTTGTGTGCTTTTTTTTGTTTTGTTTTGGTTTTTGCAGGCGATGGGGGTTAAGTGACTTGCCCAAGGTCACACAGCTAGTAAGTGTCAAGTGTCTGAGGCTGGATTTGAACTCAGGTCCTCCTGAATCCAGGGCCAGTGCTTTAACCACTGCACCATCTAGCTGCCCCCTTTTGTGTGCTTTTTTATGGCTGTTCCCTTTTGTTCTGTTTCTTCTTTCACAACATGACTAATATGGAAATATGATTACATGTGTAGAACCTATATCAGATTGCTGATACAGCATTCTTGGGGAGGGATAGAAAAGGGAAGGCAGGGGAGAAAATTTGGAACTCAATTTTTTTTTTAAAGGAATGTTGAAAACTATCTTTATATGTAATTAGGAAAAATAAAATACTATTTGCCAAACAAACAACCCAATGTTGTTAAATATTTGTCATGCCACTGGTCAAGAACATTCAAAGGCTCCATGTTACCTTACATTTTTACTTTTTTTTTTTTTGCAGGGCAATGAGGGTTAGGTGATTTGCCCAGGGTCACACAGCTAGTAAGTGTCAAGTGTCTGAGGCTGGATTTGAACTTGGGTCCTCCTGAATACAGGGCTAGTGCTTTATCCACTGTGACACCTAGCTGCCCTCTCCACGTTGCCTTAAGGCAACATGACATAATAAAGTTGGCCTCACAATCAGAAGGGCCTGGGTTCAATCAAGTCCATTTTCTGGCACATCCTGGCTGTGTAACCTTGGCCTTAATGATCTAAGCCAATGGTGTCAAACTCAAAGAGGAACAAAGGCCATTCAACTGTCCATGAGGATCCCTGGGGAGGGTGTCCATTGGCTCCTTTTTAAAATACAATCTTATCTTTGTTTCATCACACTTGTATTTATTTTGCTAAATATTTCCCAGTTGCATCTGAATCTGGTTTGGGCTGGACTTCCCTTTCAGCAACTCAGACTAGACGTTTCAGAGGAGGCGCCCACCTGGCTGAGGAGGAGTTTCCTCCCCAGGGAGTCCTATCCCTGTCCTAGTCACAGAATCACAGGGTCTCTCACTGGGGTGTGCCCACTGCTTTATCCACTGTCACTTGCTGGGCTCTCCAGGGTGAATGAGCACCTCCCCAGGCTCAATTTCCTGTTGTTGCTGTGCCCTAGCCAAAAAATGCTGAACGTGTTCCTTCTGATGTCCTGCCGATCTTTTGTCCCAGGTCATCAAACGCTGTGACATCATGCTCCTGATGGAAATCAAGGACTCCCACAACATCATCTGTCCTACCTTGGTGAAAATGCTGAATGGGTAAGAAAAACGAAAGTCTTCATCCCCCTTCATGTAAACAAGCAAGAGCAAAGGGGAACTGAAACCAGGAAGGAGGCAGGAGCAGAGACCCTGCCCAGCTGAAGCGTCTGGCTGCCTCTGCTCATATTCCCGAGGACCACCATGTCCCAAGGAGAGACCTTTAGGCAGCACGCAGGGTGAATATACAGAGGTTAAAATAGCAAAACCCCAAACAAGGAAACAGATAAGAGAAAGGAAAGAGAAACACAAAGGAAGGAAAGATATAAGAAGCCAACTGGATGGAGTCAAGAGACATGGGTTTCCTCTTGACTGGGCAGCCTTGGGCAAGTCACCTAGCTTCTCAAGGACTCAGTTTCCACATTTGTAAAATGAGACCAGATGGACCTCAGCAAGAACATTCATTCTATGACTCTGTCCTTCTTGGGAAGAGGAAGGAAGCGTTGAGAAAGGTAAATTTGCCTTCTTGGCCCAAAGTCAAGCTCTGCCTTCCAGAGAACCTCCTGGCATCTTCAGTTCTCACCTGCTTCCTCTCTCTTTTGCCATGGATCAGTGCCCAGGGGCAGAAGGGAGGGGCAGCTGGATTGGAGATCTCTTCATGTGCACTGCTGGGTGACACAATCCTACCTCATAGGATCAGTCACTTAGAGCCCAAAGGGCCCTTAGACATCTAGTCCAAGCCAGCCATTTTATAGCTGAGGAATTTGAGGGCCAGAGAATGGAAGGGATCCAAGATCCCACAGCCAGGATCCTAGATGTAGAGGCATAGAGGGCCCGTCCCTTTTATTTTACTGATAAGCAATCCAAGAAGTGAAACAATTTGCCCACAGGTACACACACACACACACACACACACACACACACACACACACACACACACACGACCATCGGGTGCATACTTCTGTTTCTCAGTTCTTTCTCTGGAGGTGGAGGAGAAATGTTTCCCTTTTCCCACTTGACCAAAGTCCAAAGATGCTTGACACATGTTCTCACAAGTACATTACAAGATCCCTTTTAAGGCAATTGGATTAATGAGTCATTTACATACAAATCATAGAAATAGGGCTGGGCTATCCTAGCTATTCAAAACAAGCCTAGACCTACATAAACAGGAAGTTGGAGTTCAATCTATCATGACCTAACCCAGCCAAGTTCTGGGTTTGGCTTCAAAAACATGTCAAAACCCTGGATCCTGCAGGGGCTGTAAAGGGACCCAAAAGGTCCCCAAAAAGGAACTTCAAAGTTCTCCAAGACTCCGGGCTCTGCACACATAGGGAAGGAGGTGGCTGAGCTGAGACGCTGGGCTCTGTTGTGGCCTTCCTATTACTGAATCCTTCATTTCTGGAGCTCTTGACTGAGGGTGGGGATAGAAAATAGTCATTTTAACTTGAATTCCTACAACTTGGGGGAAGGTTTCCAGCATGTATTTGACAAAAGTGAACAGAACCCAAATCTCCCAAATTCAGGATGACAGCTAGAGGTAGTTAAGGGGATGGAGAGAAGACAGATGAAGCCCAGAAGGAAGAAGGCCAGTTTCCACTGAAAGAGTCTAATGTGGTGATTCTTTTAAGGGATTCACACGAAACTACAGAATCCCAGAATTAAAACATCTCTATAGCACCTTAATTACGGCTTGTAAAGCTTTTTACATCTATTTTATAAATATATAGGGCAATAATAACAAGAATCTCCTTCACAATACATCTGGTAATCGGCCTTCCTCCAGTGAGGGGGAGCCCACCACCTCAGAGGTTGCCCAGAGCACTTGGGGGTGGCTCAGGAAGGGGCTTTTCCCTGATAGCAAGCCTAAATCCCTCTTCCATACCACCGAGACTCAAGCCCTTCATAGCACTGTAGACTTAGCAGCTGGAAGAAACAGGGGGGACTACCCAGTCCAGTCCCATCTTTTTTTTTTTTTTTTGGTGAGGCAATTGGGGTTAACTGACTTGCCCAGGGTCACACAGCTAGTAAGCATCAAATGTCTGAGGCCAGATTTGAACTCAGGTACTCCTGACTCCAGGGCCAGTACCCTATCCACTGTGCCACCTAGCCGCCCCCAGTCCCATCATTTTACAAATGAGGAAAGTGACAGCTTTCAAGTCCTCCCTGAGTCATCTCTACACCCAACCTTCCTGGTTCCTTCACTGATGTTCAGGTAGAATGTTCACAAGGCCTTGTGCCATATTGTTGGCCTCGCCTGGACACTTTCAAGCCAATCAATATCCTTCCTAAAATGTGACACTCAAGGTTGAACCCAATGCTCCAGAGGAGGCCTGACCAAGGCAGTCTGGCCTCTTGGGGGAAGTTGCTGCATTACTACATTGCAAGACAAGTGGCTTTCTGTCACATGTATTCTTTTGGTGTTTACATTTTTATTTAATTTTTTGGGTTACATTTTAAGTTCTGAGCTGTCTCCCTCCCTCCGTTAGTCCCTCCTCACTCCACACTAGAGAAGGCCACCACTTGACACAGATAAACATGCATGCCTGCATACATGTACACACATGCACACACACGTGTGCACAGTGCAACACATGCATGTGTATGCGTCACATGTATGTGCCTTCTGTGCATACATATACACACATGCACGCACATATATAAACCATACTAGGCATACTTCTATTATTCAGTTCTTTCTCTAGAGGTGGATAGAATCTTCCTTCATGGGTCCTTTGTAGTTGATTTGAATATTGATCATACTCAGAATAGCTGATTCTCACTGTTATTCTTCCAACATATTGCCATTACTGTACACAAGGTTCTCTTGGCTCAGCTCATTTCACTCTTCATTACTTCGTGTAAGTCTATGTTTTTTTCAAATCAACCAGCTCATCACTTCTTACAGCACAGTAGTAGTATTCCATCACCATTACATACTACACTCTGTTTAGTTATTGCCCAATGGATGGGCATCCCCATGTGATGTTTAAAATCTAAATTGTGGTTGCCTTAAATTAGAAGATTCAGCACTAGTCTTTGGGCATTAAACATTTATTAAAGCATACAGATATTCCCATGGAGTTCAGAAAGTTAAGAAAAAAGCCTATTTAGCCTAGAGTTCCAGCCTGGTCTGGTTCTTCCTCAAGTCCTCTGCCACAAGCCCGCTTCAATCACGAACTCCCTCCAGCAAACTGATTGTGGAAGCTTTTTATAGGTCTGGAACAGAGGCAGTCCTTACACAATGCTTCAAGCTGATTGGTTGGCATCATCCCAAATCCATTGGTTCTGAAGGTGTTCTCAAGGTGTGATTGCAATCCAGTTAACTTAAAGTAGGCTAATCAGCAGTTAATCACTCTCACTTGATTCAATCAGTCTAGATTAATCTCCAGGTGGGTCTTTGAGTATCTGCTAAATCTCATTATTTCATCACACCCACAATGTCCATTTCTTTGCCACCACAAAGAGAGCTGTGATAAATATTTTAGTACATTTAGGTTCTTTTCATTTTTCCCTGATCACCTTGAGAAACAGACCTAACAGTGGTATTGTTAGCTCCAAGGGTATACACAGTTTTCTAACTCTTTGGACATAATTCCACTTGTATTACTTTCTTGGTTTTTGGTTTCTGGTTTTTTGGGGGATTTTTTTGGTGAGGCAGTTGGGGTTAAGTGACTTGCCCAGGGTCACAGAACTAGTAAGTGTTAAGTGTCTGAAGCCAGATTTGAACTCAGGTCCTCCTGAATCCAGGGCCAGTGCTCTATCCGCTGCACCACCTAGCTGCCCCTTTCTTTCTAAAAATAATATTTTATTTTCCCCCAGTTATATAAAAAGACAATAGTTAACATTTATTTTTTAAAAGTTTGAGTTCCAAATTTTCTTTCTCCCTCCCTCACCTCCACTCTCTCTGAGACAGTAAGCAATTTGTTATAGGCTATCACATGTATTACTTCCAAGGAGTAGATAGAGCACCAGATCTGGAGTGAGGAAGAGCTGGGTTTGAATTCTGCCTCAGATACTTGGTAGCAATCAGGAAAGTCAGTTAGCCACCTTGCACCTGAGTTTCCTTACATGTTCAATGGGAATAATAACACCTGTAGGATCTAACTCAAGGATCATGGATCTATTGCAATGTATGCCTCTATGTGTACTCGTTGTCTCCCCCATTATAACATAAGCTTCTTTTAGGGAAAGTTCATTCTCAGGAACCAAGCAGCATATTTGGCACATTATTGTTGTCATTGTTGTCTTTGTTCGGTCTTTTTCCAGTCATGTCTGATTCTTTGTGACCCCATTTAGGGTTTTCTTGACAAAAATACTGAAGCAGTTTCCCATTTCCTTCTCCACCTCATTTTACAGATGAGGAAACTGAGGCAAACAGGGTTAAGTGACTTCCCCGGGGTCACGCAGTAAGTGTCTGAGAATGAATTTGAACTCAGGTCTTCCTGATTCCAGGCCCTGCACTCTATTCACTGTGCCACTTAACTGCCCCATTTGACATGTAGGTGCTTGATAAATGCCTTTTATTGATTGGTAATTGGAAAGGATCTCAGAAACCATCCAGTACAGTTCCCTTGTTTTACGAGGAAGCTGAAGTCCAGAGTAGCTAAGTGATTTAGGTTACACAAGCAACAAATATCAGAACCAGGATTTGAACTCAAGCCCCCTGAAAACCTTAAAGCATTTCTCAGTATGTGCTGGTCATCACACTCAGAAATGGAAAGCTCAAATTTGGAACTATGCCTAAAGGACTATAAAGCTGTGCATACTCTTTGACCCAGCAATACCACTATTAGGTCTTTTCCCCAAAGAGATCATAAAAAAGGGAAAAGGACCTACATGTACAAAAATATCTATAGCTACTCTTTTTGTGGTGGCAAGGAAGTGGAAATTGAGGGGATGCCCATCCATTGGGGAATAGCTGAACAAGTTGTGGTGTATGAATGTAATGGAATACTATTGTGCTGTAAGAAATGATGAGTAGACAGATTTCAGAGAAACCTGGAAGGACTTACATGAACTGATGCTGAGTGAGATGAGCAGAACCAGGAGAACCTTGTACACAGTATCAACAACATTATGTGTTGATCAACTGTGATAGACTTGATTCTTCTCAGCAATACAATGGTCCAAGATAGTTCCAAAGCATTCATGATGGAAAATGCTCTCCAAATCCAGAAAAAAAAAAAAGAACTGTGGAATCTAGATGCAGATCAAACCATACTATTTCCATTGTTTTTTGTTGTTGTTATTTTTCTTTTTTGAGGTTTTTCCTTTTTGGTCTGATTCTTCTAGCACAGCATGACTAATGCAGAAATGTGTTTAATGTGAGTGTACATATTTAACCTATATTGGATTGCTTGCTGTCTTGGGGAGGAGGGAAGGAGGTGAGGGAGGGAAAAGAATTTGAAACTAGAAATTTTATATAAACAAATGTTGAAAAATATCTCTACATGTAACTAGAAAATAATAAAATACTTTTATGATTAAAAAAAAGAAATGGAAAGCTCAGGAAAGAACAAAAGCATGTAGTGGGTTCGCTATTGAGAAGAGTGAGACAGATAATAGACCAAGGACCCAAGATGGTGGGACAATGTTGATTTCCAAAGCTCATGAAAAATCTTCCTGTTTCCTAGGAAATCCCGAAGAGGCACAAAAGACTACAATTATATCATTAGCAGTCGGCTGGGAAGGAATGTCTACAAAGAACAGTATGCTTTTCTCTATAGGTAAGCACAAATTTCAGTAGGTCTGGGAGGTCAGTTATGGTCATGCTCTCCCAAGTGTTGATCATCCATGCCCATTGATACTTTTATCTCATACTGTGCTACTTTTATATGTGTCCTTCTGTAAGCCTCTGTTTGGGAGATACAGTCCAATATTCTGAGGTACTCAGAGGATCATAAAGTCCATCGAGTTCAACCCCTTCATTTTACAGATGAGGAAACTGAGGCACAGAGAGGTTATGTCACAGAAGTAATAAGTGGTAGAACCAGGATTTGAACCTAGGCCCTCTGACTCCAAATCCAAGGTTCTTTCCAAGGTCTCCATATTTCTAGATCTATCTCTTGATTTAGCATGGCTATCAATGGACAAGCCATTTTCCCCCTTTGACACTACATTTCAGTTATAACCAATTCTTGCCATTGCCATAGAAATTCACGAAAATGATCTTTAAAGGTATGTGTAAGGAATTAATCGTGATTTGGGGTTTTCATGACACTATCTTTGCTTCATTATGGTCAGACTAAAAAAATGTAAGCTTGGGTGAATATGTATCTTCTGCAGAGGCTTTCCCTCTGTAGACATTGTCAAATCACAATTAATTCCTTACATACGGATGTGTTTTTGGTGTACATTAGGTGAAAACTTTACCCCCAGTGGAATCCCAGGGTTTTCCAGGGATCACAGGGACTCAGGACCCCAATGTAGGAGTGATTTTTTTCTTTTAAATTATAAAGCCCACCTCAGAGAGATAGCATCACATAGTGGATAAAAAGTTAACTCACAAAGTCAGGAAAATATGGGAGGGAAATCCTATCTCTGATGCTATGGGTAAGTAAAAACACTGGACAAATCATTTAAACTCTTGGTGCCCCCAGGCAATCGTTTAAGACTTAAGTTTCAGAGAAGGTGGTGACCTGCATTAGTAGAAGGTATTTCCTCTGGCGGCAGTGAAATCACAGGTCCATTCGATACACACAAGGCACCCCTCATTGCCTGGACAAAATGAAGAATGTGGTAAAGTCAATCATAGACGGACATCACAGCTAACACCTGGACATCTTATGGTATTTGCTGGATTATGTAATGGATACGACAGTTTAATTATTTGTTGAGGTTGACTAAGCTTTTGGATCAGTTGTGTATGTAGTTTGATTGTGACCTTTGGCCTCTTGGATTCAATTCACCATTTATTAAGCTCTTAGTAGGTGAAAGGTGCTAGGCTAGGTATGGGGATACAAAGAAACCCAACAGTCCCTACCCTCAAGGAGCTTGCCTTCTGCTGGAGTGAAATCACACAGACACAAAGTACACACTAAGAATGTGCTATATTGAAGAGAGAAATTCAAAATGGGGAGAGAGCAGAGGGATCAGGAAAGTCCTTGCACCCTGAGCTGAGCTCAGAGGGAAACTGGGGATTGTCCCGCTTTTGTTCTGCCCGGGACTTGACTGATATTCCGCCTTCCCAGCTAAGATGAGAACAGGCAAATAATTCCTAGTTCTTAGTGTTCTCAGAAACCAGAGAAAATGAAAGCCTGACTTCCGATTCTCAGAGTTATTATTGATTAATGATCATTGTTAACAGTAAATCTGGTATCTGCAGTCTGATGACTAAATCATCATTTAGTAAAAGATGAGCCCAAAACAAAAAGTTAGAGATGTTTCCCCCCAAAAAGGATATTGGTCCAAAGTCAGTGATTTTCTTACAAATGGACATGTCTCCAACCAGACTCTGGTTTCTTTTTTTCCTTCATTTAGGGAAAGTGTGGTATCTGTGAAGAAAAGCTACCACTACCATGACACCCAGAATGGAGATGAAGATGTCTTTTCCCGAGAGCCCTTTGTGGTCTGGTTCTACTCGCCTCAAACTGGTGAGTCACACCTAAGATACCAACTTTATTAGATCAAAGGACCATAGGTTTGGGGGCCAGGAGGGTCTTTAGAGATCAGAGACCAACCTCTTCATTTTACAGATGGGGAAACTAAGGCTCAGAGGGATGTGACTTGCCCAAGGCCCTTTGGGTGGCAAGTGGGAAAGCCTGGTTTTGTAGGTAGGTCTTCGACCTCTGAATCTGGGGCCTCTTTCACTGCACCATATGCCCGAAGGACTGTCATGGGAATGGGTGAACTACTTCTGTGGCTTTTCTGACATACAAAATCCTCTGAATTGGAGAACCCTAGATCTGGCTGGGTCTGAGCACAGATTTTCAAATCAAGAACTTCTTTAATTTCATGAATGTTAAGGATGAGGGGCAGCTAGGTGGTGACGTAGATAGAATGCTGTGCCTAGAGTCAGAAAAACTAATCTTTCTAAGTTAAAATATGACCTTAGGGGCAGCTAGGTGGTGCAGTGGATAAAGCACTGGCCCTGGATTCAGGAGGACCTGAGTTAAAATCCGGCCTCAGACACTTGACACTTACTAGCTGTGTGACCTTGGGCAAGTCACTTAACCCCAATTGCCTCACTTTTTAAAAAAATTACCTTAGACTGTGTGATCTTGGGCAAGCCCTATTTGCCTCAGTTTTTCACTTGTAAAGTGAACTGGAGAAGGAAATGGCAAACCACTCCAGGATCTCTACCAAGAAAACTCTAAATGGGGTCACAAAGAGTTGCGCACTATTGAAAATGACTGAACAAAAAAGATATAGTTTCTACTAGCTTTATCTCTCAGAATCGGATGGTCATTAACTCCTTCCCAAGAGTAGATTGTCTATGGCTCCTCTAACCTGAAATGCATTCTCTGGACTTGATTATAACTTCAGGGTCATCAGAAGTATCCAAGTTGATAGAAATGATTGATTGCACCACCTCAGTCCTCATCTAGTACAACTGGTCTTTTCTCTAAAAGAATTTATCTGTTGATCAGCACCAAGGGAACCTGTACTTCACTTCTTTCCTCTTTCCATTTGACTACATGCATCAAACCTATAACTGTACCCAGGGAAAGGAGGCAGAGGATTTTACATAGCCCGTGTGTCCAATCAGCTCTGGACCAACCCAGGCTGGGGTTCAGGTCACTGTAGGAGTGGGCCTAGTCTAGTGCCTTGCACATACAAGGGGCTTAATAAATGGTGACTTGAATCCAAGAGGCCAAAGGTCACAATTAAACTACATACACAACTCCCAGGCTGACCCAAACAACCTTAAAAAACAATTAAGCTGGGGGCATCTAGGTGGCGTGGTGGATAAAGCACTGGCCTTGGATTCAGGAGGACCTGAGTTCAAATCCAGCCTCAGACACTTGATACTTAACTAGCTGTGTGACCCTGGGCAAGTGACTTAACCCTCATTGCCCTGCAAAAACAAACAAAACAAAACAAAAAAAACAATTAAGCTGTTGTAACCATTACATAATCCAACATATACCATAAGATGTCCAGAGGTTAGCTGTGATGTCTACCTATGATTGACTTTACCACATTATTCATTTTTCAGGGGCAATGAGAGATCCTTTTTTGGTCACTTTAAGTTTATTGGCATATTTTGTTTGATATTACATACATTTGGGGCAGCTAGGTGGCACAATGGATAGAGCACCGGCCCTGGAGTCAGGAGGACCTGAGTTCAAATCTGGACTCAGACACTTGGCACTTACTAGCTGTGTGACCCTGAGCAAGTCACTTAACCCCAATTGCCTCACTAAAAAACAACAATAACAACAAAGATATTACATACATTTACAGATTATTTCCACCTTGTGAGAGGTCTCTCATAAGAAAGCAAAATAGTAAAATAAAACTAATAATACAGTGACCTCATCTGAAAATGTGTGAGATATTTCAGATCTTTTGGACCTCCTTACCTTTCTATTAAAAAAAATTAACATACATCTATTTTCTCTTTCACTGGGGGAAGAAAAAAGAAGAAAACATCTTTCTTATAATAAATATGCATAGTCAAGCAAAGCAAATTCCCCCAGGGCTGCACACAAAGATTAGGTAGATAGATAGATAGATAGATAGATAAATGGATAGATGATATATGGATGGATGGATGGATGGATGGGTATAATTCTTCACCCTAAATCTATTTTTATGGGTTCAATCGTTTCAGTCAGATCTGACTCTTGGTTACCTCATTTATGTGTTTTCTTTTTTTTCCCATCTTAATAGTATTTTTTATTTTTTCCAGTTACATATAAAGATACTTTTCAACATTTGTTTTTATAAGATTTTGAGTTCCAAATTTTTCTCCCTCCTTCCCTTTCCCTCCCCCCTCCCCAAGACAGAAAGCAATTTGATATAGGTTACATATGTAGAATCACATTAAACATATTTCTGCGTTAGTCATGTGAAAAAAGAATCAGAACAAAAGGGGAAAACCTCAAAAAACAAAAACCCCCAAAACAAGTAAAAACAGTATGGTTCAATCTGCATTCAGATTCCACAGTTCTTTTTTCTAGATGTGGAGAACATTTTCCATTATTAGTCTTTTGGAATTGTCTTGGATCATTGTATTATTGAAAAGAACTAAGTTCTATCACAGTCAATCATCACACGATGTTGCTGTTACTGTGTACAGTGTTCTCCTGGTTCTGGTCACTTCGCTCAGCATCAGTCATTTGGAATTTTCTTGGCAAGGATCCTGAAGTGGTTTGCCATTTCCTCCTCACCTCCTCATCCATTTTCTGGAATCATGTATGGTCATTGTATTGATCATCATTCTTAGAGCTTTCAAAGCTGTTTGTTTTTACAGTGTTATTGTCATTGTATAAATTGCTTAATAGCAATTTATGTGACTCACTTCCTTTTGCTTCTACCCAATTAGAGATCTGGTCATTTCTAGAGCTGACCAGCTCTAGGAATCTACTTGATTTCCATGCTAACAGACCAAAGCAAAGAATGAGGACACAGAAATGAACAGTGAAGCGACGGAAAACAATCTTAACCCCAAACCTTAAGGAATAGAATTTCATTCCTGTTCCCCCCAGCCTAGTATAAGTCTTGAGACATCCCCACCCCCGCTCACCCCCCCCCCCCCCATGCTTGGCTTCATAAGGCAAAGGCACAGACTCTCTGTAGGGAGTCATTTGGCTTGGAAACTTCAGGGCAGAAAACCTTGTCCTTCCTCTGGCCAAATCTACTTCCCTGCCCCCTTTCTCTCCAGGTCCTCAGGCAATTCCCATTTTTCTTGCCTCAAACACTACTCTCCATTGCCAGTTACCACTTGGTTGAGGGGAAACTGTCACTTTTTCTTCATCTCCTAGCTGTCCTCCATTAACCCCCTGCACACACGATCTCACAGGAAATGGAGTTTTTTTTGCTCCTAGAAGTGAGGTGGTGTGGTAGACAGAGCACTGGATTTGCAGTCAGGAAGACCTGAGTTCAAATCCAAAGCCAAACACATACTAGCTGTGTGACCCTGGGCCAATCATTTAACCTCTGTTTATCTCAGTTTCCTCATCTGTAAAATTGGGATAATAATAGCACCTACCTCCCAGAGTTGTTGTGAAGGGAAAGTGTTATGGAAATGCTGGCTAGTATCATTGTTACTATAACTATTATTCCAATGAGCCTTCCTGCTCTGGGTCCAGACATGCTGGAAAATGTAATCCTTTCCTACATGACCATTAGACTTTTCCATCTAAATAAATGGATTTTTTTTCCTGAAAGGAAATATTAACTCCATATTCCTATGACCTGATGACTTAGCTTGCCTAGTTTATTTTCCCAAAGATATTCTCCATTTAATTTATTTCCTTGTTGAAAAAAGTCCTTCATTCCTCAATTCAAGTCCATTTGCCAAACATTTCTTACATGCCTACTTTATGCAAGACAAGAGACAGAAACACGACATGGAGACATAAAGGCCTGGCCTTGGAGTCAGGAAAGACCATGGTTCAAACATTACCCCCCAACACATATTAGTTATGTGAGTGTAGTCAAGTCATTTAATGTCTTAGCACCCAGTCAGCTCTTTAAGAGTCTAAGTTACAAATATGCTGTTGATCCATCCCAGTGGAGAATTTGGGAATTCTTTACCAATACCTAGACCAAAACGGATAAACTGAACGTCAATGCAGTTACCTGAAGTTAACTGATTTTGCTTAATGTGAATTTTGTGGTAAAGCACAATACTTAAAAAAAGGGGGAAAACAACAATGCTAATAATGCTAATGAAAATAATAATAACACTTACATAGAGCTTTAAGGGTAACAGAAAAGAGGAGAGGGAAAGGGGGAAAGGAATTTACATTTCTATTGAAAGTGTGTTGTAAATAGGTAGACCCTTGATATACTTTCAATAGAAGTACAGATTCTGGATACCAACAGAAACATTTAGAGGAGGACCTCTTAGCCTTTGCTAATTGCAAGAACAAAAACCAAAACACCAGAAATATTTTCATCATTTCAATCCCAGGCTTCTTCTTGCCTACCTTGATGTCACCACTCTGTCCTTGATGAGTGGTTTGTCCCAGATATCAGAATAACTCATTAAGTCACTGAATTTAAGATTTAAAGAGTCAATCCTGGGGGCAGCTAGTGGCACAGTGGATAAAGCACTGGCCCTGGAGTCAGGAGGACCTGAGTTTAAATCTGGTCTCAGACACTTGAGACTTACTAGCTGTGTGACCCTAGGCAAGTCACTTAACCCTCATTGCCCCACAAAAAAAAGGGGGGAAAAAGAGTCAATCTTTAAGCATCCTTCCCCCTATAAAGGTGGATTCCTCCCTCATCTCTCTCATCTCACAGCTCCTTTTATGCCTCATGTCCTCTCATACTCTAAATCATACCATATTTCTCTGTTTACCTCATCCTACCTTTTCCTCATCCTCTACTAAGTAAAATCCAGATTCTTCAGGCAGATTTAAGACCCACCACCATCTGTCTCCAGGATTTCAGCATAATAGAATGTTAGACCCAGAAGGGACCTGGGAGATCATATGGCCCAATTACCTCATTTAAAACTCCCAGAGTGAGGCGATTTGTCGGAGATCACATGGAAAATAGTAGAACTAGGGCTTAAACCCTAATTGTATGACTCCAAATCTCCTGCTCTTTCCCCCACAACACTCCTTCTCCACCCCAAGTATCATTATTCCCATTTTATTTGTTTTGGTTTTTGGTTTTTTTGCAGGCAATGGGGGTTAAGTGACTTGCCCAGGTTCACACAGCTAGTAAGTGTCAAGTGTCTGAGGCTAGATTTGAACTTAGGTCCTCCTGAATCCAGGGCCAGTGCTTTAACCACTGCACCATCTAGCTGCCTCTACATTATTCCCATTTTAGAAGTAAGGTCTTTTACTGGCTGCATGGCCCTGGCAATTATTTAACTTTCCTGAGCATCACCTCCCTCATGTACAAAATGGGGACAATATTAACCACAGTGCCCATCTCAAAGCTTTGCTGTGCTGAGAATCAAGTGAAATCACAAAGCCACAGCATTTTTCTACCTAAATGAACCATAGAAATGCCAGCTTTTATTTCTTTGAAGATAGGTCTGGTCAGGGAAGAAACCATAGTGTTCTGGTCTCTCAGGGGGAACACTGTCGTCTGTTCATTCTGTTTCTATGGCCTTGGTAGGGAGAGCTTGACCAAGTCCCTGTTGTCTCTTGTTCCCAAGCTGTCACAGATTTTGTGATCATCCCTCTACACACAACACCTGAGACATCCGTTCGGGAAATCGACGAGCTCTTTGACGTCTACATGGATGTAAAACGTCGATGGAAGCCTGAGGTTACTATCTTCTCTGTCATGGGCTTTCAATGTTGAGCAAGAGTTTGTATTTTATGGAGAGGCAACTCCATAAGCCCCCGTGGCTTCTTGGGATGAGGAGTGACACAATCAGACCTTATAGAATATCACCATGGCGGCTATATGGAGGCTGGATAATCTGATGATAGAAAGGTTTGGCCTATGGTGGCAGCCATGTGAGTGGAGAGAAGGGAGTGGATGTGAGAGAAGTGGGGTGGAATCCGCAAGATTTGGCAACTGATTTAATATGTTGGGGCAGAGAGCGTGAAGAGTCAAAAAGGACTCTGACATTGCAAACCTGGGGACCTGGAGAGATAGTGGTCCTCTTAAAAGAAATAGGGAAGTTAGGGAGACAGGTGGGTGTAGGGGGAAAGAGATTCAGTTCGTTTTCTGTTCTGTAGAATGGCAGAATCTTGTGAGAGAATGCATTGCGCTCCTTCCCCTACTAGGGGATGTGTGAGAGGATGTATGAGGCTCCTTCCCTTTTTGTGATCATAGGCAACCTCTCTGGGCCCCTTTTTGTTAGGAGATGGGAAAGTAATAGAAGGATGTGAAAATCAGAAGAATTAAGGATGAAGCAGAAGAGAAAGAAAGCAGAGGAGAAGGTTGGGGGTGATCAGGAAGAGGAGAAAAGGGAAAGGCCATCTCCAGCTACTCTCACTGACCTTGAGTGGGGGGGAGGGGATGGGAAAGGGAGGGTAGGAAACAATATGTCCAAGGTCAAGGTCTAATATTTTTTTAGAAATCCTGGGCATGGGGGCAGCTAAGTGGCGCAGTGGATAGAGCACCGGCCCTGGATTCAGGAGTACCTGAGTTCAAATCTGGCCTCAGACACTTGACACTTACTAGCTGTGTGACCCTGGGCCAGTCACTTAACCCCCATTGCCCCGCAAAAAAAAGAAAAAGAAAAAAAAAAGAGAAATCCTGGGCAGGCGGCATAAGTGGAACTCAAAGAAAAACAGAACAAAGTTGATTTAAGTCTGAGGCAGGATTTCCTACTTGACAGCTTGGTAAGGAAAAGAATTCTCCCCATGAAGCCATGGGAGAAGGAAGTGCCCTAATACCTAAGCTTCCCTGCTAAAGAAGTTTCTATGAGAGAAAACTCCCTTCAAAATGACAGAGAGAGAGTCCCCAAACTGGTAGAGTGAAATACTAGTGTAATATCCCTGCTTGAAAGCAAAAAACATTTATCCATTTATCCCTGGTACATGATTACAATGAATATGTGTGCGCTACTGTGTGAAGACCTGTTGGGTGACATTGCATGAATATAGATGACATCGTGTAGCTCGTATAGATATAAGTGGCATGATGCAGACTTGGGTGGTGCTGTGTAGATTTGGATGGCACTGTGTAAATGTGAATGATGTGGTATAGCCAGTATTGTATAGTTTATGGGCATTGTGCAGATGGGGATGGCATCGGGCAGCAATGGGGGACGTTATCAAGAGATGGAGGAATTATTTAGATTTGGATAGCTTTGTGCAGACATGGGTAGCATTGTGCAAACACAGGTGATATTGTGTAGGTACAGGTCCTGTGTAAGCATGGGTAATATGGTGTAGATGCCAATAGTGCCATATAGATATATATAGCATTGTGGCATAGAGATAGGTGACATTTTATAGCCTTAATAATAGCTATTATTGGGGCAGCTAGGTGGTGCAGTGGATAGAGCACTGGCCCTGAAATCAGGAGTACCTGAGTTCAAATCTGGCCTCAGACACTTAACACTTACTAGCTGTGTGACCTTGGGCAAGTCACTTAACCCCAACTGCCTCACTAAAAAAAAAAAAAAAGCAAAAAAAAAAATAATAATAGCTATTATTTATATAGTGCTTACCATGTGCTAAGCATTATTCTGTTGTTTGATCCTCACAAAACTCCTGGGAGGTGGGCACTATTCTTATTTCCATTTTACAAAGCAGGAAACTGAGGTTCAGAGAAGTCCTAACTCTCGGTCCAAAGCTTGACCCACTATGACACCCAACCTCTCCATGAGTATCTCTATTGTCCTTTGTGTCATCCACAATTCTGGTTCTTTGGAGGCTGAGGTGACCCGTGACTACCAGCCATAAAGAACAATGGCATGGGGCAGCTAGGTGGTGCAGTGGATAGAGCACCGGCCCTGGAGTCAGGAGGACCTGAGTTCAAATCCGGCCTCAGACAATTAACACTTACTAGCTGTGTGACCCTGGGCAAGTCACTTAAACCCATTGCCTCACCAAAAAAACAACAACAACCAAAAAAACCCTAGGTCTTGTGGAAATTTTTCATCCTAAATACAGGATCTTCTTTTTGTTGATTTATATTTTTTAAAGGGAAGGGAAGAAAGCCAGTTCCGATGGAGTATGGGGAATCCCAAAGCTTCAGTTTTACTCTCATAGATTATAAGCAAAAACATCTGTAAAGTCTTTCTACTTCTTGACTCAATAAGCCTCCATCTCTTAGAATTTCATCTTCATGGGAGACTTCAATGCTGGCTGCAGTTATGTCCCGAAGAAGTCCTGGAAGGAAATCCGACTTCGGATGGACCCCAAGTTTGTCTGGCTGATTGGGGATAATGTGGACACAACAGTGAAGGGAAGCACCAAGTGTGCCTATGATAGGTAAGAGGCCTCCCTGAACATCCCTTCCCCCTCCCCCCTAGCCTAAACCCATCAAAAGTTCTGATGATTGCAGCTCCCCTCAAGAGGAGCTTCCCCAATGATCAACTGGTTTCTGTGAGGAAATCAGAGGGGACACAGCTTGGGGTAGGATCATCAAAGACATCTTAAAATAGTATTCGTCTTTCAGCCAGGAAGCCTAGGTTTCTTTGGGGACCCTGGCTGCCTTCACATCTGCAGGCCAGTTCACAGAAATACAAATCCCAAAGCTTCAAAAGCCCCCAGGAGTTTGCCGCCACCCGCTAAGGTTGTAGTTTTGCACCTCTGCAAAGAGATTGCTCTCATTTCTCTTGTTTTGAGGTTTGGAACTTGGTTCTGTCTTGTGAACCTCCTTGGTTCCCCTCAGGACTTTCAGGTTTGGGAATTTCCTTTGCAGAAGTAGTCACTGTGGGAACCAGGCATCTGACAAAGGGGAAAAACAGATGTCTCCCACTAGCCCCTCCAGTCCTAGGGAGAGAAAATGCTCCAAGCACTGGAATCAGCCATTTCAAGACCAAAGATCATGTCTTCCCTCTGTCTAAGCTTCCTCTCATCAAATCCTCCCGTGCTTCTATCCAGACTCACCAGAAGGCACAAAGACAACCCATAAGCATCAAACCCTGCCCCGAATCAAGAGGCTGAGCAAGCCTTCACCTAACTGAGTGTTCCTCTCCTTCCTTGTCATATAGGATCGTGCTCCAAGGCAAGAAGATAAACAGTTCTGTTGTTCCGGATTCCGCCGACATCTTTGATTTCCAGAAGGCCTACAGGCTGACTGAGGAGGAGGTAAATCTGCCCCCTTGCCCTTTCTCTAGGGCTATCTATCCTTGGTGATGCTGAGTTTGTTCCGGTGCACTCTCTTCCCTTCTAAGGGCGATGGGGAAAGACCCGCCTTTGACGTCAGAGGATTGGGGATTTCGATCTGGATCTGTTGTTTATGACTTGGGTGACCTGGGGCAAACTGCTTCCCCTCACTGGGCCTCCATTTCCTCACGTGTATAACAAAAGGTTGGAGCACATGTCCTCTAAAGGTCCCTTCTGCCTCTGAATCTGTGATTTGGCTGATCCTCCCGTGGAATTGCGGAGGACAGCCAAGCCCGGGCCACTAGCCCACTCTGTAAGGCTGGTGCTGGCCGTGAACCTTGGCCAGGCTGGATGGAGGGTCTGTTCCTAGTATTTCTATGACTTGAGGAATTTCACAAATTCTGAGTTTATTTGGATCCAAATGGCAAGTCAGGAAAACTTACCTTCCTGGGTTCAAATCTGGCCTCAGACGCTCACTCACTAGCCGTGTGACCCCCGTGAAAATCACTTCACCATATTTGCCTCAGTTTCCTCATCTGTAAAATGGGCTGGAGAAGGAAATGGCAAATAGTCCAGGATCTCTGCCAAGAAGACCCCAAATAGGGTCACAGAGAGTCAGACACAATTGAAACAACTGAACAACCATAAATAACGCGTCCCTCTTCCCCTCCGGACCTCTGGTCCTTCATCTCTATAATAAGAAGAGTGGAGTCAATGATTATACGGCTCCAGCTCTAAGGATCTGTGATTCTGATTGTTTCCGGGGTTTTTTTTCCCCTCAGGCTCTGGACATCAGTGACCACTTTCCTGTGCAGTTTGAACTACAGTCGACTGGAAGCTTCCCTATCCTCGTCAAATCAGTCGCACCAAAAAAGAGAGGGAGAAAAAAGTCACAGCATCCCTAGAAGCAGGGACCGATTCTTAACCCCTCCCCCTTCTTTTTATTTTCTTTTTTAAAAAACAAAAACAACCCAAGCACCAACAGCTCTGGGGGTCATGGCAACCCCCCCAAACCATCAACCAGTGTCACTGTATTCCATCGAGGGAAAAGGGTGCTGGATCTGGAGCCAAAAGGACTTGGGCCAAAATCCCAGCTCTGAGGCTTTTTACCTTATAGTGACCTTGGGCAAGTCATTGGACCTCCTCACCTTCAATTTCCTCCTCTGTAAAATGAGAGGGTTGGACTAAGATGACATCTGAGATCCTTTCTGGCCCTAGATCTATGAACCTATTAATAGTGCAGAAGTCTTCATAGCCTCTGACCCAGCCCACTACTTGGTATATACCCCTAGAAAGTGAAAACAAAGGTCCCATATAAACCAAAATGTTTACAGCAGTGGAAGCAAAGTAGATGCCCATCGATCAGGGAATGGCTGAACAAACTGTGGTTAAGTCAATGAAATGGAATATTATTCAGTACAAAATGACAGATATGATGAATTCAGATAGACATGGGAAGATTGGTCTGAACTGATGCAGAGTGAAATAAGAAGCAGAAAACCAGTCTATATCCAATGTTGAAGACAACAGTGTTAAAGAAAAGACCTCTAAAAGGACAACACATTTTTGAGTAACTGCAAAACTGATTATGGTCCTGGAGACCACACGACAAAATATATTTTGCTCCTCTCATCAGAAGTAAGGGTCTATAAGGGCCTAATGTTTCCCACATTATCAGAGGAGGTCACTGTATTGGTTGTTTTCGTGTAACTTGTTTTCTTTGTTCATTCAATTCAACAAACATTTCCATATGTACCAAGCCATATGCTATTTTGTGGGGATATGAGGTCAAAACAAAGCAATCCCTACCCTCAAGGAGCTTACATTCAGCTCGTATTCTTTGTCACAAGGGAGGGTTTCACTGGGGTTGGAATTGGGGAGGACAGTCAGGAAGACCAAGGGGATAAAGGCACATCCAGCAATGACTGTAATATAGAAACAAAAGACACAAAATAAAACATGTTACATTTTAATTTTTTTTTTATTTTTTGTTTTTTTTTGTTTTTTGTTTTTTTGCAGGCAATGGGGGTTAAGTGACTTGCCCAGAGTCACACAGCTAGTAAGTGTCAAGTGTCTGAGGCCGGATTTGAACTCAGGTACTCCTGAATTCAGGGCCGGTGCTTTAACCACTGAGCTATCTAGCTGCCCCACATGTTACATTTTTAAAATAAAATATTTCTTTAAAGAATAAGGCACGGGTGGGGGGGGCGGCAGCTAGGTGGCGCAGTGGATAGAGTACCAGCCCTGGAGTCAGGTGTACCTGAGTTCAAATCTGGCCTCAGACATTTGACACTCACTAGCTGTGTGACCCTGGGCAAGTCACTTAACCCCAATTGCCTCACCAAAAAAAAAAAAAAGGAATAAAGCACCGGGGCAGCTAGGTGGCACAGTGGATAAAGCACCGGCCCTGGATTCAGGAGGATTTGAGTTCAAATCCAGCAACAGACACTTAACATTTACTAGCTGTGGGACCCTGGGCAAGTCACTTAACCCTCATTGCCCCACCCCCCAAAAAAGAATAAGGCACTTAAGCGCACAGGAATCACGTGGGATGAACTAACCACAAAGCGTTACACTTACTATGCAGCAATCACTGGGTTAAGCACCTAAATTCCAAATACAAGCTGGCAATCCAGCCAGCTGGTGCCTTCAAGGGACTTGCCTTCTAGCAGGGGGAGACTACACATCTAAGAGTGTTTTCATTTGGGGAGTCACAGGGATTTGGAGTGATATCACAGGGGAGTCAATTGTCACACTCCCTCCAGAAGCAATGAAAGTGCTGATTTGATAACTGTCCCCAGAGCAAGAAGTGGAGGAAAGGGGAGGGGGAGGGGGCTACATATATGGTGAGATAGCAGTTGGAAGGTAAAGCATGATCTGGGGCTACTACATAGAGTAGACCGCATGCATTTTGAACTTATCAACTCACCAACTAGGGCAGTGCAGTGCCAGGGTGGTGGTTCCAAAGCTGAATGGAATAACAATATTGACAACTATATAATAGTTCATGTTTATCTAGCACTGACTATGTGCCTGACATTATGCTAAGATAGGAGCTATTATTATCTCCATTTTATAGATGAGGAAACTGAGGCAAAAGGAGGATAAGTGACTCGCCCACCATCACACAGCTAGTAAGTGTCTGAGACTGGATTTGAATTCACATCTTCCTGACTCCTGGTACCAGCTGCACAGTCACTCAGGACAGTCTCAGGTTCAGTGGTTCCCGAGGGATCAGCAGCAGAGTGAATGGCAAGGAGGACTCCCTACAGATTGAGAACTATCTCCTATGAAGAGAATGTCAGCAGCTAGCCAAGATAACCAAGAGAAGGGAATACAGGAGAGATCAGTGCTCTGCCGAGGATACCACCCAATGAATAAATAAGACTCATTATCCCAAACAGATCCCCCTTTCAGACCTGAGCATCCTGTCTTACAATCTTTTCTATCTTGAGCCTGGAGGTAGACTGCTTCTTTTGTTTGTTTGTTTGGGTATTTTTTGGCAGGGCAATGAGAGTTAAGTGACTTGCCCAGGGTCACACAGCTAGTAAGTGTCAAGTGTCTATGGTCAGATTTGAACTCAGGTCCTCCTGAATCCAGGGCTGGTGCTTTATCCACTTCACCACCCAGCTGCCCTGGTAGACTGTTTCTTTAGTCAATACTAATTATCCATACTAAATTTAATCAATACCTTCCCCAACTTTATTTAAATAAACCACTAACCTTAGAAAGAAATGACTGAGGCAGGAGACCGTACTTAAGGAAAAGACATATATGAGAAACTTTGTCAAAAGTCCTGCTGAAATTTAGATCAATCTTCCCTTGCTCTTCCAGTCTGGGTTACTCTGTCAAAAAAAAAAAAAAAAAAGGAAATGAGGCTAGTCTATCATGACTTGTTCTTGGGGAAGTGATGCTGGCTTTCAGTGACTGTTGCTTCCCTAAGGGCTTCGAAACCATCCCTTTACTAATGTGCTCTAGAATTTCTCTAGCAGTAGAATTCAAGCTTACTGACCTACAGTTTACCACCTCCAGCTCCTTCCCTTTTTAGGAAAATGATCATTTGTCTTCTCAATTTGGAATCCCAGAACCTAGGTTTGAATCTTAGCTCAGCACACCCCCGTGCGACCTTGGACAAATCTCCATTTCCTCATTTATAAAATGGGGATCCTAATACTTGTACTGCCTACCTGATGAAATTGTTGGGGGGTAGTATTTCATGACCCTTAAAGCATTAAAGAATTTTTTTGTACAATGAGAGGGAAGGCCTCAGACACTTGATACTTACTAGCTGTGTGACCTTGGGCAAGTCACTTAACCCTCATTGCTCCACAAAATATAATTAATTGGATTGAATTAAGAAGAACTGATTCCTGGGGGCAGCTAGGTGGCACTGGCCCTGGATTCAGGAGGACCTGAGTTCAAATCCATCCTCGGACACTTGATACTTACTAGCTTTGTGACCCTGGGCAAGTCACTTGACCCTCATTACCCTGAAAAACAACAAAAAAAAACCCTTAAAGCATTATACAAATGCTAACTATTATTATTGAAAATAAAATTTAATCACAAAATTTTTTTTAAAAGAAATAAAAATGAAAGGGTTGGACTAGATGCGCCCTAATCTTTTTCATTTCCAAAATTCTAGGGACTGTAGAGGACCAGAGATTAAGAACTGGAAGGGACCACAGACGTCACCTAGTCTGACCACCTCATTTTACACATGAGGAAAGTTGTGGGAGTTTGTGACTTGACTAAAGTCACACAGCCAGGAAGGGACTCTGCTGGGATTCAAACCAAGGTTCTCTGAGGACCCCATGCCAATAGTTTCATGACCAGAAGTTGTATTTTGGGGAAAGACCTGACCTGTCCAGTTGACAGTAGGGTTTTTTTAAATTATTTAATTTTATTTTTTTTGTGAGGCAATTAAGGTTAAGGGACTTGTCCAGGGTCACACAGCTAGTAAGTGTTAAGTGTCTGAGGCCAAATTTGAACTCAGGTCCTCCTGAATCCAGAGCCGGTGCTTTATCCACTGCACCACCTAGCTGCCCCTATTTATTATAATTTTTGCAGGGCAATGAGGGTTAAGCGACTTGCCCAAGGTCACACAGCTAGTAAGTGGTAAGTGTCTGAGGTCAGATTTGAACTCAGGTCCTCCTGAATCCAGGCCGGTACTTTATCCACTGTGCCATCTAGCTGCCCCCGACAGTAGTTTTAAAGGCTATGGCATAAAAGGCACCAAGATTGAAAACCAAGGCCCATGGCCATAGTTCTGTCCCTTAAATTAGACACTGTTTCTGGATAATGTTCACCAGTCAGAAGGGTACAAAACCACATTCGCTTTCATTTTCCAATAGCTCAACTTAACCCTTTATGCCTCTTGGCAAGAGAGGAATTGAAATCAGCAAGAGAAAGCTGAAGAGTTTTGAACAGAATCATTACGAAATCTCAGATCTGGAAAGCACCCCAAAAGCCATCTAGTCCAACCAGCCCTGGGACAAGAATGCTGTCTGACATCTTCCATCCTCAATAAGAGGCCAGAGAGTCTTATTTTTGTGTGTGTGTGGGACAATGAGGGTTAAGTGACTTGCCCAGGATCACACAGCTAGAAAGTGTCAAGTGTCAGAGGCCGGATTTGAACTCAGGTCCTCCTGAATCCAGGGCCAATGCTTTATCCACTGTGTCACCTAGCTGCCCCTCAGAGAGTCTTTTAAAAGAGTTTTGAAACCTCTATGGGGGAGGGAACCCACCATCTCCCTGGGCACCACTTCCTTGGGTGGCTCTGTCTGCTTTGGGCAGCTCTCAGGGTTAGGAAGCTTCTTAATTCACACTTAAAACTGCCTCTCTCAGCTTCCAGCTACTATTCCTAACTCTTGTCCACAGACACGAAGCAGAACAAAGTTAATCCCCCTTCTATAGAACAGCCCTTCAAAAGCACAAATCTATCAGTCTTGGGATCGTGGAATCATACACTAGAGCTGAAAGGGACCTCCTAGGCCATCCGGCCCAGTTTTTATTTTATTTTACAGATGAGGAAATTGAGACCCAGGCAAGGTAAGCCAAGTCAAGTCAATAAGCATTGATTATGTGCCAGGCAGGATGTTAAGCAGAGAGAATCTAAACACAAGCAAAAAGAAAGATAGTCCTTGACTTTAAGGAGTTTACATTTGTGTGGTTTTTTTGTTTGTTTGTTTGGTTTTTTTTGGCAGGGCAATGGGGGTTAAGTGACTTGCCCAGGGTCACACAGCTAGCAAGTGTCAAGTGTCTGAGGCCAGATTTGAACTCAGGTACTGCTGAATCCAGGGCCGGTGCTTTATCCACTGTGCCACCTAGCTGCCCCTACATTTGTGTTTTTTATGATTAATTAAAGCTGTTTTTAAATTCAATGCTATTGCACCAGTTTTGGCAGTAAGCATGTATTATTTATTAATATTCTATATATGAATATATATATAAACACATATATATGTATGTGTGTATGTATGTAAAGAATTGACCATGTGGCAATTAGCACAAGCAGGAGAAAAGCCCCCAAAGATCCATACTGTCCCTCAGAGAAACAGCTCATGGTCTCAGGGAGAATTCAGAAGACCTACACTGTCCTAAGAGAGAGAGCCAAGAGCAGAGAGTGAATCCAGAGCAAGCTTGTGGCCTTTTCTAAGAGTTTTTATTCTCTTTTGATAGAGGTGGGTCATTATACATTGATCAAAGCTAATAGGTTAGCATCATTCAATTCCATTGGTTGTCATGACTGGAGGGTGGTCTAAATTAAAATAAACTCTACAAATAACATCAGGGAAAGACCCTCATGCAAGTTCCTTAAGACAAAGTCCATTATCTATTTGATCCCATCATTTTTTCACTGAGCTAGACAAAAAAAAAAGTCTATTTTCCATTTCTTCTGTTCCCTTGGGTTTGTCTAAGACCAGGAGAACAGGACTTTCTGGCATGGGGCGGGGATGGGGGGGGGATGTGGATAAAGGACTGATCTCTGGGTACCCCCAAGAAATCCATTATTAATAGTTATTTTCTCACACATTTTAATAGAGGAAGACATCACGGAGGGGAAGACAGGAGAAAGTATCCATATGGGACACAGTGGAGAAAGACATACAGAGAGGCAGGAATAGAGTCCAGAGGGGACCAAAGGAGGATACTTTCTTTAAAATGCAAGTTCTGGGGGCAGCTAGGTGGCAGAGTGAATAAAGTACTGGCCCTGGATTCAGGAGGACCTGAGTTCAAATCCAGCCTCAGACACTTGACACATACTAGCTGTGTGACCCTGGACAAGTCACATAACCCTCATTGCCCTGCAAAAAGAAAAAAAAAAGAAAAGAAAGAAAGAAAAGAAAAGAAAATGGAAGTTCCAAGTTGTAGTATATGAATGTAATGGAATGCTATTGTGCTCTAAGAAATGGTGAGCAGGCAGATTTCAGGAAAACCTGGATAGACTTATGTGGACTGATGCTGAATGAAGTGAGCAGAACCAGGAGAACATCGTACACAGTAACGGCAATATTTTGTGATGATCATCCGTGATAGACTTGTCTCTTCTCAACAATACAATGATCCAAGACAATGCCAAAGGACTCATGATAGAAAATGTTCTCCACATCTAGAAAAAAGAACTGTGGAATCTGAATGCAGATTGAACCATACTGTTTCTACTTTTTTTGTTGTTTGGGGGTTTTTTTGAGGTTTTTCCCTTTTCTTCTAATTCTTCTCTCACAACATGACTAATGCAGAAATATATTTAACATGGTTGTACATATATTACCTATATCAGATTGCTTTCTGTTTAGGGGAGGGGTGAGGGAAGGAAGGAAGGGAGAAAAATTCAGAACTCAAAATCTTATAAAAACAAATGTTGAAAACTAACTTTACTTTTAAGATAAAAAAAATAATAATAAAATGGAAGCTCCAGGAAGAATCGATCAATCAGAGAAAGGGGACCATTAGAACTGAGTGCTTTTTCTCAATGAGAAAGTTCCATCAACAAGCATTTATTAAGATCCCACTATGTGTTAGATGCTAGGAGTACAAATACAAGAGCAAGGCAGTCTGTGCTCTAAGTCTACTTTAAAGACATATCTCCCAAGTCTTCTCCCCTCCATGAAAATGAACATACACAACATATAATAATTCTGGCCATATAGGAAAGAGAAATGTCATCTGAAATGTAGACCAGATATCACAAGTCTAGAGATAAAAAGGACCCCAGAGGCCCAGAGGCCACTTATTCCATTTTTCCTCATTTTGCAGATGAGGAAATAGACTCAAAAGAGCAAATATCAGACAGGTAGGAAGTCTAGAGTTAAGCCAACACCCTTCCTACTGCATGGTATTGGTTTAAGAACTCCATTTCTTCATTAATATTATTCACAGCTGAGGGGCAGCTAGGTGGTACAGTAGATAGAGCACTGGCCCTGGATTCAGGAGGACCTGAGTTCAAATCCGACCTCAGATACTTGACACTTATTAGCTGTGTGACCCTGGGCAAGTCACTTAACCCCAATTGCCACACACACATGAAAAAAAATATTATTCACAGCTGTAAGTATTTTGGCACTCGAATTTAAAAACCAAACCATGACGGTGTTATTTTTATCCCTCTATGATCTCCATTATTTCCCATGTTGGCCCAAACAGGGAAAATAGCCCAAATTCCTTTTATTCCAGTTAGAAGGGGCAATAAATCATTCTTCCAGGAAGCAGATAATCCAAATTGAATTTGGGTTGGTTTGCCTTTGTTTTCATTACTATTTTATTAGTCAGGACCTCAGGGTACAGTGGTTATAAGAGAAGGAGAATGGAGCCCAACACAAGAAGTAAGACCAAAGAAAAAGATTCCATCTTTCCAGGAAAAACAGTCCAAGTCAGAAAAGCTCCAGGCAGAATAGACTGTTTTGGTGGAAAACACAAAGCTGAGTTGAGCTCCAATCATTTGCTGACATGAAGCTGGATTCTGGGTTTCCTAATAGAACTGTCCAGATGGCAAAACCCAAACAGACTTGGACCAAATGTGCACAATATTGCTTATTCAAAGGTCACATCCTGAAATGTTCATCAAACCATTGCAATTCCATATTTCGCTCTCAGGCCCTTAACAATTTCAAGTCTTAGAATTCATATGTCCCTAATTAACAAACTCAAATCATGTTCTCAGTTAAGATGCCTTTCTTCCGCCTCTCACTTTCACACCACAACTATAGAGCATATGCTGCTGCACTCACTTGCCAAATTAAAGGCATTTTACTGAAACAATAGGTTGGAGTTGTTGGGTTTTTTCCCCTTCCATTCTTCTTTATGAAAACAAACTGTTTAAGAACCAAGGGCCCAAGACAGACAAAGAACACACGACTTGTGGCTTTCAACTTTTCAATCTTTTCAATCTGCCAACATAAAATTTAAGTCAATGATTTTTTTTTTTTGCAGGGCAATGGGGGTTAAGTGACTTGCCCAGGGTCACACAGCTAGCAAGTATTAAGTGTCTGAGGCCAGATTTGAACTCAGGTACTCCTGAATCCAGGGCCGGTGCTCTATCCACTGCACCATCTAGCTGCCCCCAATGATTTTTTTAAGTACCTGGGGCATTGTCCTGGGTCTTAGAGATAAAAATATATAAACCAATAGTCTTTGACCTCAAGGCTCTTACAATCTAATAGAGGAAATATGATATGTTCTCAAATAAGTATGATACAGATTTGAATATGATGGGGCATAGGAGAGATAGTCTCAAATTAAAGGGTGGGCCTTTTAGGGTGGAGCTTAAAAGAGACTGTTGAGATATTGGTCTTTATAGTCACTCTCAAGGATCACTCATCCAGAATTGATCTTGCTATCTCTTGTTAAAGGGTAGCAAATGAAAAGAAGTAACAATATAGTGCCCAAGGAATAGGCATGGCCAGTATAGGAAAGGACTAGATTTCTCAGGCCCAAAGCTTGAATGCTTATTGGAAAAGAACAAGTATTCCATTTCCATAGAGGTTGTGTGCCTATAAGACAGAAGTTGATTGGCAAGACAGTGTTTCCAGAAAGATAGGGGAGTAATTGACGTATCTATGGGGATTTGTGACCATGCAGAGCAGAGAGAGCTGTCTGAGACAAATCAAGCTGCTTGGAAATAGTATAGCTGGGGACCACCCTAAGAGAGAAAGAACTGCAATACTAGACGTGGCTGTGGCAGTGAGGAGGAAGATGGGGATAGCAAACAAAGGAGGAAATAATTGGCTAAGCATAGGCTTAGCCTATTTGTATAACTCTTCGGTCCCAGGGACCCAACCTAGACTATGCTCTGGCCACAAAGAAAAACTGTGCTCAGGAGCCATGAATTTTGGAAACACTTGAGTCGCCTTCTGTTCTGGATGAGAAGAACATTCAGGAATGTGGCTGAGATTTTCTGTTGTCCTACTATTGTAACCTAGAATTATTCTAACAAGCCTGGAATATTTTCAGAAGACTCTCCTCATTGGTGGAGAGAATGATGACATAATACAGTGTGTCTGCATGAGGAATGGAGTTGCAATGAATGCTTTAGAGAGGAGAGACATTCTTTTTCTCATTCCTACTTCAGTAGAGGACAGACAGAATTCCAGACATTTTTCAGAGAAAGACCCATGGAGGGATAGCTACAACAGACCTTGAAAATCAGACATTTAAGAGAAAGCAGAGGGGCAGCTAGGTGGTGCAGTGGATAGAGCACCGGCCCTGGAGTCAGGAGGACCTGAGTTCAAATCTAGCCTCAGACACTTAACACTTACTATCTGTGTGACCCTGGGCAAGTCACTTAACCCCAGTTGCCTCACTAAAAAAAAAAAAGAAAGAGAGAAAGAGAGAGAGAAAGCAGGCTGGTCAACATGTTCCTTATTTTGGAGAATTTCCCTCTTGGGTGAGATTGGAGGACTTGGTTGAGTTGAGATTTCTCAGCCAATGGAAGAACTCATTTACTCTCTATATTTTCTGATATTCTAAGTTGTATAGCTTCTCTGACTTCTATTTGCTCTCTGCTTGGATGGGTTTACTTGTTTTTCACTGTAGCGCTCTTTTTACTATGTGAATAATGAGTGAATAATGCTATTCACTCTTTGTAATGCTCCCAGCATTTGCTGGGAAGGAGCCAAGATAGTGTATGTAAGCTTGGGGTACCCTTTCCCCTTTAAGGGATAGAAACCAGGAAAACACTTAAACCTAAATCTCACCCCTAGGCCCTATTTAGTGGGAAGGGAGGTAGACATAATTCCAGTATGGTACCCTTTGTCTTAGAGAAGAAAACTGAAACCAGCCTCATGGACTATTGTGCTGCTCCCTCTAGGTAGGAATCAAAGAGAAGGGTGGGCAATATCACAAAGACCTCTATTCATGACTCCCCACAAGCCACATTTAGACAGCCCGAGTGGCCATACACCTAACCTACACGGGTACTACAAACAACCTGCACTACTGATTGTGGTCCCAGTGAAATGTTTGACGTCTCAGTGTCTGTCGTTTGCCTGTTTCGGTTACTATGGTGAGCCAATTAAATGTTTAGAACTGATTTAACCAGATTGAACCAGAGTTTTCTAGCTTGGCAAAGGAAAGGGGCAGACAGATGACTTACTATTAAGCATTCCCATAGCATCTGAACTTGAACCTAGGAAGGTCCAGATGTCGCTAGATGTAGTCACACATACATATACTCAGCGCCTTCTAGTTGGCTCACAAACTCCATTAGGTTGAATTTGGGGGGTTCAGGCGGGGATGGGAATCAAGTGAATATTAAATCTTTGTTTTGTGTTTAGCCCTATGCTAGTTAGGGTTCAAAAGAAAAAAATCACTCAATAAACATTGGGGGGGGCGGGGCAATGAGGGTTAAGTGACTTACCCAGGGTCACACAGATAGTAGGTGTCAAGTGTCTGAGGCCGAATTTGAACTCAGGTCCTCCTGAATTCAGGGCTGGTGCTTTCTTTATCCACTGTACCACCTAGCTGCCCCTTCAATAAACATTTTTAAAGCACCTAATATGTACCAGGAGCATACGTTGTCTCTATCCTCAAGGAATTCAAGTCTAATTATAGAGGTAAAGCTAAGGTATATGAAACAATAAGAGAATAATTAAATGCCATGCTCTGGGACACTGACCTCATGTATAGTAGGGAAATGTCTGAGATTACCTCCTTAACTCTACTTTCTAGGCAACAATTTATCAGAAATGTACAAAATCAAAAAAGAAAAGAAAAGAAATGTACAAAACCATTTGGGAAATACTATAAAGAATTGGTGCTATCTAGCTGTTGTTTCTGGAAACCTGCATGCAAATTGGAAGGATGGGTTGGAATGAACAGGCCTGACAGGACAATGAATAAATGGGCAGGCACACACACCTCACAGGCATCTTATAGACAGGATCTTCTTTTTCAGATACAGGTTAGACTAGATGCTTCTGGGGTCCCTTCCAACTCAGAGAGTGTGTGTGTCTCTTTGAGTCTGAGGACTACATAGCTGATCTATCTGCTATTTAACTGAACAGAACGCACAGAAGCTGATCAAGCTGAGAAGTCAACAGCCCGGCAGAGACCAAGCTGACTAGAGAGTCTGATACTGATTTAGAGAACTGATCTGTTTAGAAGTAAGCTCTGATGCTGGAACTGATCAGAGAAAGGAAAATCCTCTTCTGCTTAAAGAGCTGACTGGGAGAAGTTTGCCTTGCTCTTTAGCACCCTCTAGAGATTGAGAGAGGGAAAAACCCCTAAGAGTTGCCCTTTAATAATAATAGTTAACATTTATATAGTGCTTAAAGGTTTACAAAATACTTTATAATAATATGTCATTTTACCCTCATAGCAATCCTGTGGGGGTAAGTGCTGTTATTACCCTCATTTTAAAGATGGGGAAACCGAGGCAGGCAGAGCTTGTGAGTTCCCCAGGGTCACATAGATAGTGTCTGAGGCCAGATTCAAACTTAGGTCTTTCTGTTTCTAGCTCCAGTATTACCGTACCACCTTTACAGTCTTCTTTTGTTTGTTAAGGGGAAATCCCTCACAGCCAAGGAGCAAATCTGAATGGTTTTCTAGATCCTAGGCTTAAGGAAACTGCTTTTTACGGAAAGAGATAACTAACTCTGCCTCAGCACACAAACCAGGGAATAAGCCTGGGAAACTGCACAGATCCCAAGCTTACAGCTGCTCTTGGCTAATATTTCATCAGCCTGAGAGGAGCAGTTTTGTCCAGCTGTAGAGTAACAAGGCTAGAATAGAAATAGTCGTGCTCTGTGAGTGACATCATGGGCAGGCGAGTGCCAAGAGACCAAGGAGACAGAGGTCCAGGCACCTGGGTCTCCTTACTCATGGGCCTCACTGATAAGTTTCTGTAAGGTGACACCCATTCTCTCCCCAGGCATTGTGTGTGTGTGTGTGTGTGTGTGTACATGCATCTGTGGAAGAGTGTGACCCAGGCTAATACATGGACTGTATCTCATCACTGAGTTCATGGTGCTCTTGGATGATGTGTGTAAATGGGGTGCACACTAGGGGAGGCATGAGTAGTAGATGTATGTCTCCCTCCTCCCCCACCCTAGAACCTTAAGAGGAAGTTGTGGCCACTCCTAGGAGAAACACCTTAAACTACCAGGGTGAGCCAGGAGGAGATTACAGGGGTTGAAGGGAGTGGTTGGTGCCACGTCCATCCACACTAACGCACTAAACACACTAACCACCCACCCACCCATCCATACACTACACCTACCTCACCTTTACCTCTAGAATTCATCTCTCCCTTCAGGGCCCGTCTCGGCTGGCACCTCCTTGCAGAAGCCTCCTGGACCCTCTCCTACCAGTATTAGTGCTCTCTCTCCTTCTGCAAACATTCCAAAGATTATGGGATCTTAGTTGTCAATCCCCTCACAGTACAGGTCAAGATACTGAGGCCCAGAGAGAGTAAAGGATTGACCCAAAACCCATACAGGAAGCAAATAGTGAAATGAGAACTCGAACTCCTGTCCCACTGACTCTTCTAGCACACTTTCCTTTGCATTGCTTCAGTTCATAAGCAGTGCCTGGGAGGCAGTGGGACTTAGCCGGAAGAGGCTCATCTGAAATCAGAGGACCTGAGTTCAAATCCCACTTCTGCCACTTGCTACCTGAGTGACCTTGGGCAAAACATTTTCCTTATTTGAGCCTCAGTTTCTTCATCTATAAAATAAAAGGATTGGACTATGCTGTTTCTAAAGGTTTCGTAAAATGAGGGCGTAGGAAAAGGACCCACATGTACAAAAATATTTATAGCTGCTTTTTTGTGGTGGCAAGGAATTGGGAGTTGAGGGGTTGCCCATTCATTGGGGAATGGCTGAACAAGTTGTGGTATATGAATACAATGGAATACTATTGTGCTGTAAGAAACCATGAGCAGGAGGAGTTCAGAGAAACCTGGAAGGACTTGTGTGGACTGATGATGAGTGAGATGAGCAGAACCAGAAGAACATTGTACACAGTATCATCAATATTATGTGTTGATCTACTGTGATGGACTAGATCCTTCTCACCAATGCAATGGTACAGAAAAGTTCCAGGGGACCCATGATGGAAGAGGATCTCCAAATCCAAGAAAAAAAAAAAGAATTGTAGAGTATAGATGCTGATTGGACCAGACTATTTCTTTTGCTTTTGGTGCTGTTGTTTTTCTATTTTGAGGTTTTTCCTCATTGCTCTGATTCTTCTCTTATAATATGACTCATGCAGAAATATGTTTTATTAAGTATGTATATAACCTATATCAGATTACCTGCTGCCTAGGGGATGGGGGAGGGAGAAAAATCTGAAATTGGAAAGCCTGTATGAACAAAAGTTGAGAACTATCTTTACATGTAATGGGAAAAAAATAAAATACTTTTATCAGGAAAAAAAAATGAGGGCATAGGACTTGGTGACCTCCAAGGTCCCTGTCCAGCTAGAGCTCCTGTTATCTCAGGCTGCCATCTGGTACTTCCTTATTCTAATTAATCATTCTTGAAAAGCAGGTGCTGAGCTCTCTTCATACATGGCTGAAGGACCTCAGGTGCCCTCTAAACTAACCACCCTGAGGCAAAACTCCAGATGCCCTGTCCCAATCACAGAAGGTGACACAGAGGTCATGTTGCAATCACCCCAGATTTTTGCTTGTTTGTTCTGTTTTGGTGAGGCAATTGGGTTAAGTGACTTGCCCAGGGTCACACAGCTAGTAAGTGTCGAGTATCTGAGGCTGGATTTGAACCCAGGTCCTCCTGAATCCAGAGCTGGTGCTCTATCCACTGTGCCAACTAGCTGCCCCTCACCCCAGATTTTTAAAGGGTGCGTGTGGGAAAACTGGGGTCAGGCCAAGCCTCAATAGCATTCATTCTCCCCATCTGACATCATTGGGAGTTCAGTGCCTAACCTTTCATGTAGATCTCTTAGACAGGAGGTGCTCAACTCCATCCCAGCTAGTCTCTGTGTAGTCTTGCACAAAAACGGGATGGCCCTGTTAATCTTTAAAGTCAGAAAGACCTGAGTTCAAATCCTGATTCAGACACTTAGCTGTGAGTCTGGGAAAGTCACTTAACCAACCACTTTGAGCCTCAGTTTTTTCATAGCACCTACTTCCAAGGGTGGTTGTGAAGATTAAACGAAATAATATTTTTTGTTGATGTTGTTTTGTTGCAGGGCAATGAGGGTTAAGTGACTTGCCCAAGGTCACACAGCTAGTAAGTGTCGAGTATCTGAGGTTGGATTTGAACTCAGGTCCTCCTGAATCTAGGGCCAGTGCTTTAACCACTGTGCCACCTAGCTGCCCCCCAAATGAAATAATACTTAAAGCACTTAGTACAGTGCCTGGAGTAAATGATATAAGACGTAATATATCACGTAGTAAGTGATATATAAACGTTAGCTGCTATCATCATCTTCAATAACATATACCTCCCTGGGTTGTTGAGAGGATCATTCTTTTTTTTTTCCCGAGGGGCAATGGGGGTTAAGTGACTTGCCCAGGGTCACACAGCTAGTAAGGGATCATTCTTTTTTTTGTGTGTGTGCGAGGCAATTGGGATTAAGTGACTTGCCCAGGGTCACACAGCTAGTAAGTGTCAAGTGTCTGAGGCTGGATTTGAACTCAGGTCCTCCTGACTCCAGGGCCAGTGCTCTATCCACTGCACCACCTAGCTGCCCCGATCATTCATTTTTGTAAAGCATTTTACAAACCTTAAAGTGCTTTATGAATGCTTGCTACTATTCCAACCTCTTTGTGTTCCCCCAGTGCTTAACAGGTGCCTGGAACATAGTAGGCACTTAATAAATGGTTATTGATTGATTGATTATTAATTGACCATTAATTAGGTTCATATAGCATGGCTCCTGCAGGAAGCCCAAACAGATGGCATTGGAACTTGGGGTTGTTTTTTCCTTAATGCAAAATAATCTGCTGGCTGCCTCTTCCCTTGCATTCCCCTTCCCTCTCCAGAAAATACAGACTCATTCACTGTGCAGTTTGTATGTGAATGGTTGGGACCTCCCTGCAGACTCAGGGACATGCTCCCTGTTGTCTGCACCTACAGAGGATTCAGGGCAAGGCTGTGTTGCTGCTCCGCCATCTAGTGGCCATGTTGGGAAATGCCCTTTAGGCTACTAAGGTAAGAGCGTCAAAGTCATGCAAAGAAATGAAAACCCACCTGGGGCTTCCTCACATCCCTAAGCCAGCTGGACAGGGGCCCCAGAGGCGCACAGAGAAGGCGCCTAGGGATCAGGGTGGGGGAAGGGAAAGTAACTCTGGGTTGACCTTCAAGGCTTTTTTGCAAAGCAGGAGTCTGTGGACTTTCTCCAGTCTCTCCCTCTGGGAGTGCTTAGAAGTCCAGTCATAGAGCTTTGAGCCTCTGCTCCGAGACCGGAGCGAGGTCAGGCCTGAGCAAATGTGGATAGAAGTGCAGCTGAGGTTGGGTGGGCACCACATGGGGTGGAAAGTGCCCAAAGAGTGGAAGATTAGAGGGATTTAGAGCCAGAAATGACCTTAGAAGTGATTAAATTTTTAAAAATGCCAACAAAAAGTGATTAAATCCAACCCTTTAATTTTACAGATGAGGAAACTGAGGTAGTGAGGCTGTGGTTTGCTCAGGATCACTAGTAGATAGAGCACCCAGCCTGGAGTCATAAAAACTTGTTGAATTCAAATCTGGCCTCCAACACTTACTAGTTGTGTGACCCTGGGCAATTCACTTAACCCTGTTTGCCTCCATTTCCTCATCTGTAAAATAAGCTGGAGAAGGAAATGGAGAATCGCTCCAGTATCTTTGCCAAGAAAACATCAGTTGGGGTCATGAAGAGTGGGACATCACTGAAAATGACTGAACAATTTTGCCTCTCAAAGGCAAGTAATAGTAATAATAATAATTTATATTGTGCTTGTTAATCTCCTTTGATCCTCACAACAACCCTGGGAAGTAGAGGTTATTATCCTCATTTCCATTTTGAAAGTGAGAAAACTGAGGTAGAGTTTAAGTGATGTGCCTGGAGTGCTCAGATAGCCAATATCTGAGGTAGTATTAGAACTCAGGTCTTTTTCTCTTTAAAGTTCAACATTTTGGGGGCAGCTAGGTGGCACAGTGGATAAAACACCGGCCCTGGATTCAGGAGTACCTGAGTTCAAATCCGGCCTCAGACACTTGACACTTACTAGCTGTGTGACCCTGGGCAAGTCACTTAACCCTCATTGCCCAGCAAAAAAAAAAAAAAAAGTTCAACATTCTTTCTATCCACTGTGTCATCTAGGTGCCTCAGGGTGAATATTCCATCTGATATCTGGGTAAAAAGTTGACCTGACCAGGGGTAGGAATGGGGGGCCCACGGTGGCTCTGCTCAGCCAGAACCCTGAAACCACATCATGTCCAGTCTCTGCCTCAGCTTCCCTCTACCTACTTCAAAGAGTTGCTATGAAGATCAAATCAATTAATCATCAATAAAAATTTATTAAGCACCCACTATGTATCAGACACTGTGCTATGAGATAATATTTGTAAGAAAAAGAGCTTAGCAGTGTGCCTGACACATAGAGGAACTTAATACGTGCTATATAGAAATGCAGCTCCTCTTCCTTCTCCTCCCCCCTTCCAACAGGATTCGTAGTTGTTTAAATTACCTTACTTGCTACTCCCTCAAAAAAATCTAACTTACTTTTTGTAAAAAATAAAATTAACATATGCCCATTTATCTAATTATTTTGTCTGTATTTACAACTTTAATATGAATAGATTATCTTTTCATTGAACTACAAAGTCTCCCAAAGCCTCAACATAATGCAAAGGAGAGTGGACCCCCAGTCTCAAAAGCTATGCAAGTTAAGCATGAGCTCTCCAAGGTCCTACCAAACTAGAAAATGCTTCAGGACAGGTCCAGAGATGGGTTGTATGGCTCTTGTACAAGGAAACACCGCCTCCCCGCCCCCCAGCTGAATGAAGAGAGTTTCACCACCATATTGGCTGAAGGGTGATGAGTTTTAGCCATAAGAGCACTCAATGACTATTGGACTGGACAGCCATTAAGGCCCCTTCCAGCTCTAAGATCTATTATTAAGCTGTAGAGAGAGGAATAGGCTGAGTGTTCTTTGAGGGATTGCCTAGAACAATAAACTTGGAGCTCTTGGAAACCTTGTTGTTGCTCGTCCTTCATTGCAAAGAGGACTAGTGACATCATGGGGTGACCACTTGACTAGCGAATGAATCGGACTTAAGTGAGGCAGAGTCATACAAAGTAAAGTCATCGGCCTCACTCTCTCTTCCAGAGTCCTCGAATTCCAGTGGCAAAACAAAAAGTCAGGATGACTGATGACGGCCTGGGATGAAGTGGATAACCCTGGCATCTTCAATGTCTGACCAGTCAGTCTCTGAGCGCTCCACAACAGCTGCTTCACTCACCTTCATGGCTGTTGGAATAAATCATTCTCTTCCTTGCATTCCCCCAGGGAAGTCTTCTCCTGCTTGGGCTAGACACTGTCCTAACTCACCTATGGGTGTGAGGCCTGTCCGTTACCCTCAGCCGGGTTTAGCCCTTCTGCTAAGACAGTTTACCAGAGGGTGGCCACTGCAAATGCTACATACAGTTTCTCGGAGCCACAGATGAGAGTTGGGTGAGAGGCGGATGCCAAAGGTGGATGAGAAGCCCTGAAAAAGACTAAGCAAGTCCTCACACCAAAGGTGCTAGTCTTTCCCAAACACTCAAAGTTATAGAGTGCTACAATAGTTAGAAAATAGTTTTACATATTTAATCAAATTTTTAAAACATCTATCACTTTTGTTAGTTTTTAGAAAAAGACAGCTAGGCAGCTCAGTGGCTAGGTGGCTGGGCCTGGAGTCAGGAAGACCTGAATTCAAATTCAGCCTTAGATACTTACTAGCTATGTGAGCCTGGGCAAGTCACTTAACCTGCCTGCTTCAGTTTCTTTCTTTCTTTCTTTCTTTTTGTGAGGCAATTGGAGTTAAGTGACTTGCCCAGGGTCACACAGCCAGTAAGTGTCAAGTGTCTGAGGTCAGATTTGAACTCAGGTCCTCTTGACTCCAGGGCCGGTGCTCTATCCACTGCACCATCTAGCTGCCCCTGCCTCAGTTTCTTCATCTGTAAAATAAGCTGGAGAAGGAAATGGCAAACTACTATAGTATTTTCGACAAGAAAACCCCATAGGGGCAGCTAGGTGGCAAGTCAATAAAGCACCAGCCCTAGATTCAGGAGGACCTGAATTCAAATCCACCCCCAGACACTTGACAGTTAACTAGCTGTGTGACCCTGGGCAAGTCACTTAACCCTCATTGCCCTGCAAAAAAAAAAAGAAAAAAAGAAAAAAGAAAATCCTATGTATGGTATTGGCATGCTATGGGTCCATGTAGTCACAAAGAGTCAGGCATGACTACACAACAAGAAAAGGAGAGGTTTATTTTATTTATTAATTTTCTCTTTTGATTATTTCTCTTTTCATTCCAATGAATGCTTTTGGCACAGTGCCTGGCACATGGTACGAGGTGAATACATGCTAGTTGACTGGTGATTTTCTGTCTTCTCCTGATACATTAATGTTCTAAACCCAATTTGTTATTTTTTTCTTCTTTTTCTCTCTAATATAAGGAGCAGACTTATTCAAGGATACAGCTCTGCCTCCTTCCATCATCTGGCCTCTCACACAAGCATTAACCAACAAATAGTATTTAAATTCAATGAAGACCTGTGTGGTTGGGTTTTATTTCCCTTATTGATGATTATTTTTATTGCATTATGATATATAATCACAGTTTTTAAAATTCAGCATTTTGGACAATAGTGACAACTTCTACATGGCCTAGAATGTGGTCAGTTTTTGTAAATGTTCCATGTCTATTTTTTTCTTAATTTTTTCCCCATTCTCTTCTCTCCATAAATCTACTAAATGCCATTTATTCTGTGGTTTATTGAAGCCTGATGTAAAAATGTAATGGAGGACAGCTGGGTGGTGCAGTGGATAAAGCACCGGCCCTGGATTCAGGAGGACCTGAGTTCGAATTCACCCTCAGACACTTGACAGTTAACTAGCTGTGTGACCCTGGACAAATCACTTAACCCTTATTGTCCCACCCCAAAAAATGTAATGGAATATTTTTGTGCAGTGAGAAATGTTCAATACAGGGAATTCTGAGAAACATGGAAAAATTTGTATGAATTAATACAGAATGAAATCATCAGAACTAGCAGGATAATATATACAATGATTATGAAAATGTCAATGGAAAGACCAGTCAAAGGAAGATGGATTCTGAATAATGGAAAAACCAGTTATGATCCCAGAGAACCACTGTGACAGTCAATAGGCATTTAAGTGTATCCCGTGTGACAGGCATACCTTATTCTTCTTAATAAAGGGGGTGGGGAACTATGAGAGTGGAATGTCGCATATATGATCAGACATTTTTTTGCAATCAGTTATTTTTGTGCAACTTTTTTTTAACAAGGGAAGGTTCAAGTTGGGTGAGGGGGGAAGGGAGGCAAAGGAGGAGGGAATACATACATAGAAATGAAAATTATATAAACCATGGAACATCCAACCTTCTTTTCAGGAACAAGGAAGACATTTCAAACCTTACTCTCCCAAGTGACCACCTCTGGGGAAGAGGGCAAGAGGAATCTAGCCATTTTCTCAAATCCTCAATACTGTGTAGTGGGAAGCTGAACTATTTTCTATATGAGGAAAACAGCAAGAGCTTCCAAGTAGCCCTTCCTGCTTCAAGGACCGATCAGCTTACAGAGATTTAAGCATGGTCAGGATGATTTATGGGTATGAAATGGCATTATATGGTTTTCTTAAATGAATCCTACAGATTCCTGTTTTCCTCCCCTTTTATTAAATGGAAAAGTAAAGACTTTAGTAGCAGCAGCTGAGGATTTGGGGGAGCAGCCAGCTGCCAAAACAGCTAAACTTAATGAAATCTGATTATGAGACACTGTATAGCATCTGGACCAAGGCTGTACTGAGCTCTCCAGCCTTCACCAAGCAAATAATTAAAAAAGGAATCTGGGACCAGAGACACCGAGAGAGGCTAAGGTTGAAGCCTGGCCTCTAACAACCCCAGAAAGACTCCCCTCCTCATTTTTACTCTGGAAGCACTAAGAATAAATGGATTTTTAAAAATCTTATTTCCCACATACCTCCATTTTCTTATAAGATATTCTTCTTGTTCAGTTGTTTCAGTTGTGTCTGACTCTCTGTGACCACAGGTGGGGTTTTCTTGGCAGATACCGGAGTGCTTTGCCATTTCCTTGTCCAGCTCATTTTACAGATGAGGAAACTGATGTTAAAAGGGTAAAGTGACTTGCCCAGGGTCACACAACTAGTAAGTATCTGAGGCTGGATTTGAACTCAGGTCTTCCTGACTCCAGTCCCAGCACTCTATCCATTGTGCCAGCTAGCTGCCCTTATATTCCCATACTTTAGACCTATAAGCTACTGAGGAATGGGGTGGGAGGGTGGGGAATGAATTTCTAGTGATGTCCTTGATTTTTATTTGCTCTAATTAAAAATAGAATGTGGAGGGCAACTAGGTGGTACAGTGGGAAAAGCAATGGCCCTGGATTCAGGAGGACCTGAGTTCAAATCCAGCCTCAGACACTTGACACTTACTAGCTGTGTGACCCTGGGCAAGTCACTTAACGCCAATTGCCCTACCAAAAAAAATGCTTTCAGTGTATTGTAGGTTCCAACTGAGACTGAAGGGGTCACTGAGGGGGAAGGGGCATAAGAAGAGGCACTCATGTAGAGATGATTGTAGAAGTAACTATTCTCTTGCTAAGGGGATTGGGATACTAGTAACTTCTTCACTGATTACTGCTGCAAATATTTCATATTCAGGTGCAGACTGTTAGCCTGTTGCTTGCACGGATGGAACTGAATATACCATTATCAGAGCTAGGCATGAGTCAAATTCAGAGGCTTCCCAGACAACTCTGGGGTTGGGGGAGGCAGGGGTGAGGGTGGGGGACACAAAACCAAGAGTTCAATTATGGAGAAACCTCTGGAATTGAGTTCACTTTCATCTAAACCTAAGGCTGTGGTTCTAAACCACAGGGCACACTTAAGAACCATCAATAAAGACAAATGCACCAAGAGTGTGGAATAGACTCACAGAAAATCCTTCCTCCGTCAAGTTTTCCTCTAATATTTTGTCTTGAGACAGAGGTGTCCCTGGGTCCTCTAAGGCTACAACAGTAGAATATGAGCTCTGACACGTTCTACCACATCAGAAAGACAAAAAGTTGCCCCCAGATGCTGCTGCAGCAACAGTTCAGGGTCTGCTTTCTGAGGATCCGCCTGGCTAGGCACACACAGGATCATTGCACTAGGCTGGCGATATGACAATCTATAAAACAAAGAAAAGTACCTTATGGCCTCTACCCTATGTGGCTCCACTCCCCGCTTCTGTAATGAGGGTAGAAGGATGGCCAAAAAGGGCAGGGGGGCATCAAGAATCACATGGCTTTTAGAATGTCTGTCAACATTAAAGTGATCATGGGTTGTGGTTGTTTGTCCTTCATACCCTTGAAGCTTTTTTTTTTTTTGGTGGGGCAATGAGGGTTAAGTGACTTGCCCAAGGTCACACAGCTAGTAAGTAAGTGTCAAGTATCTGAGGTCAGATTTGAACTCAGATCCTCCTGAATCCAGGGCTGGTGCTTTATCCACTGTGCCACCTAGCTGCCCCCCATCCTTCATACCCAAAGAGGACCAATGACATCCCAACGTTGGGGTCAAGGTATAATGTGTTCAACTGTGGCTGATTTGTCCAATACAAGCTCAAAAGACTCTACCACAGGTCGGGCACAAACAATCCATTTGAATATTTGGGATGGAGATGTCTCTAGATCTATGCACCTCACCTTTCCTTTGTGCTACTGCAATACTGCTTTGCTCATAGAGCTCGATGCCTTCTTTAACGCTGGCATGCCATGCTGGGTGGTCCTGTGCTAGTGTCTCCCATGGCTCCCAGTCAATTCCAAAGTTCTCCGGATGGACCTTGAGAGTGCCCTTGTATTGCTTCTAACCTCTGGGTGAGTACTTGTCTTATAGGGGTTCTCCATAAAATAGTCTTTTAGGCAAATGTACATTTAGCAGTCAAACAACATGGCCAGCCCATAAGAGATGGGCTCTTTGAAGCAGAGTGTGAATGCTTGGCAGTTCAGCTAGAAAGAGGGCCTCAGTGTTGGGTACCTTATCTTGCCAGGTGATCTTCAGAAATCTTCCTAAAACAATTCAAATGGATGTGGTTCGACTTTCTGTCATGGCCCTGCTAGACTGTCCAGATTTCATAGGCACACAACCCTGTACTTTGTAGGTCTCACAGTCAGCACAACAGCTCTGTAGACCTTCAGTTTGCTAGGCAAGCACCAGCCCTGGATTCAGGAGTACCTGAGTTCAAATCCAGCCTCAGATACTTGACACTTACTAGCTGTGTGACCCTGGGCAAGTCACTTAACCCCCATTGCCCCACCAAAAACAAAACATCATGCTAAAAAGCATGGGTACAAGCAAACAGCCCTGCTTCACTCCATTGGTCACTGGGAAAACATGAGAGCTCCATCCTTTATCCAGAATCTGTGCAAGCATGCTATCATGGAACTGCTGTACAATACTGATGAACTTCTCCAGGCAACCAAAATTTACCATGATCTCACACAAGACCTCCCAACTGACAGTATCAAAGGCCTTGGTCAGATCAATGAACATTGTATATATTGTATGCTCTGCTCCTGGCATTTCTCCTGGAGTTAGGCAGCAAACACTATGTCAACCCCATTCCTCCACCCTTTCTGAAGCCATACTGGCTTCCAGGTCTTCAAAGGGTCAGCCAATTAAGGAAGGCTCTGGCAAGAATCTTGCCAACAAGGACTAATCAAAACTAACCAGGGAGTGGCTAGGTGGCGCAGTGGATAGAGCACTGGCCCTGGAGTCAGGAGTACCTGAGTTCAAATCCGGCTTCAGACACTTAACATTTATTAGCTGTGTGACCCTGGGCAAGTCACTTAACCCCAATTGCCTCACAAAAAAAAAAAAAACAAACAAACAAAAACAAAACAAAACTAACCAATCTATCAATAGAATCTGACCGTGTATGTACTGTTCCACACCCATAGTTCCCTACCTCTGCTAAGAGGAAAGGCAAATGCATTTTCCAGCTTCCAAGTTATTCTGTTTCCTTTTATCTCTTCTTATAATCCATCCCCATCTTCTCCCCCAATGCACAAACTTCTCCACGAAAAGCCTTTTATGTTTTTACCTTAATTGTTCTTTCTCCAAACTCTCCTACCTTTCTTTTTTTTTTTCTCCTGCCTTTCTGAGGCTGCTTCCCTCTGAAGTTACAGAAGGACTGGTAGATTGTAAGCTCCTTGAAGGCAAGGACTATCTGATTTACGTCTTTGGATCCCTGGAGCCTAACAGTGCCTGGCATATAGTAGGCACTTGGTGAATTCTTGTTTGTGGGTTGACAAGTCAGTCAACCTCTCCGGGTCTCAGTTTCCTTATTTGTAAAATGAAGGAGTTGAACTAGATAACCTCTGAGGTCCTCTCTACTTCTCACTCTGTGAGCCTACATTGTAGAAGGAATTCCTGCTTCAGAAAATGGGGTTTGGAGTAGATGACCTCTGAAATCCTGTTCAACTTCAAGATTCTGCCAATCTATGGATTCGACATTTCCTGTATTTAGAGCTCATTTGAGATGTTGTTAAAGATGAGAAAGGGAACATTCCTCAGATATCTGCTTAGAAAAGTAAATGACCAGGGAAGGGATTCCCCTGTACAGGGTCTATAAGAAAATGTTAGGACACACTGTCCCGTTCCCCTCCCCTTCCCTGCTTGGAGATCTAGCAGAGAAGCCTGTTGTTAAAAAAGCAGTTAAGGCTTGCATTGGTATTGCCAATTTTGTGACGTTTTAGGGGAAGAGGAAAATGCTTATACACACACACACACATGCCCAAATAACTTTTCAAAATCTCATGTAGGGAATGCACCCTGGTTAGCTCAACTGGCTATTCTAGTAGGACATGTCCTCAGGGACTCTAGCTTAATCCACTTTCCAGGCTGGGAGAGATGATGACAGCCATCCCAATCCTAAAATAAGCTTCAAAGGGGTGAGTCATATTGTGGGTTTCCTTGTTGTTGATGAGTAATGAATCCCTGGTGTGTTTGAAAATTAAGGTAAACTAAGAGACAATAGACCAAGCACAATCAATTTATTAGCTAAGCAAGCAATAACCAATAAATTGGGTCAGTGGTCTCTCTCAATGACCAAAGACCCCAGTGAGGGCGAATAGGATCTTTTAAACCCACATGTGTCTTCCTCCTGGTTGGTACCTCCCTGGCAAAGGTAAAATAATCCCAATTGGTGGTTTTCATCCTTTGGGGGTTTTTTTGTTTGGTTTGGTTTTGGTTTTGGGGGGTTTTTTTGGTGGGTTTTTTTTGCGGGGCAATGGGGGTTAAGTCACTTGCCCAGGGTCACACAGCTAGTAAGTGTCAAGTGTCTGAGGCCAGATTTGAACTCAGGTCCTCCTGAATCCAAGGCCGGTGCTTTATCCACTGCACCACCTAGCCGCCCCTAGTCCTTTGTTTTTGAAGAGGAGCAATGACATCATAAAGGTGACGTCTTGACTTCAACATGAATTGGACTTAAGTGAGGCAGAGTTACATAAGGTCATCTACCTCACTCTCTCTTCCAGAGTCCTCATAGTCCAGTGGCAAGACAAAAGTCAGGATGACTGGTGATGGCATCTTCAATGTCTGGCCAACCTCTAAGAGCTCCATAGCAGCTGTTTCATTCACCTTCATGGCTGTTGGAACAAATTGGTCTCATCCATCCATGCTGCCAAGGAAAATCTTGTCATGCTTGGGGTAGACAACCCCCTACCTAACCAACTATTGGTTACCCTCTATCTGGTTTAATCCATCTGCCCAGATGGTCTTACCAGGCTGTGGCTGCTATACATCCTATAGCTTCTTGGAGCCACAGATAAGAGTTGGGTAAGAGGTAGACACCAAAGGTAGATGAACAGCCCTCACACCAGAGATGCTAGTTCTCCCTAAAGAGGAGAAAGAGAGAAAAGAATGGGAAGAGGGATAAAATAGAGAAAGAAATAAAGCAAGACTCACACCTGATGGCTTTCTCCCATTCCTCATATTCCAAGGTTTCCTCTCCAGCATAAATTCCTGTGTCTTGCATGCTTTCTTACATTGACTGCATTTATAAGATTTCTCTCTAGTATGAATTCTTTAATGTTGGTGACTTCTGACTGAAGCTTTCCCCATAATTACCTTATGAAAATTGTTCACTTTATTATGAATTCTCTCATGTAAAATAAGTGATGAGACTATTTCCCCCTATATTTATTATATTCAAAACATCTCCCTTTAAGTGTGAATTCTCTGATGCACAATAAGGTATTCTCTTTAGCTGGAGGATTCCCCCACAGTATAATTGTGAGAAAAGCTCTATATAAGTGAGAGCTGTTATTATTCACATTCTCCAATAAAAATAAGTATTCTCAAAGTTAGGTTTAACATAAGTGATCCTGACAAACCTTTAATGTTAATATTAGTGTTCATGTCTGCCAATGGGAACACCAGGTCAGGGAGGAGTGGGAAAGAAGTGAAGTTAATGCTACCTGTTTGGTTTTTGTTGAGGGGCAATGAGGGTTAAGTGACTTGCCCAGGGTCACGCAGCTAGTAAGTGTCAAGTGTCTGAGGATGGATTTGAACTCAGGTCTTCCTGAATCAAGGGCTGGTGCTTTATCCACTGCACCACCTAGTTGCCACTTTTTGTTTATTTGGTTTTTTGGTTTTGTGAAGCTAATGCTACCTGAACAAAAATGTTCCTAACTTCATAACAAAATGCCAACTTGGGGGCAGCTAGGTGAAGCAGTGGTTAGAGCACCGGCCCTTGAGTCAAGAGGACCTGAGTTCAAATCCAGCCTCAGATGTTCACTGTTTGCCAAACAGTTAGATATGACTGAGACAACTGAGCAACAACACATAAATGTGTGACTTTGTTCTTACTTCTTCAGCTCCTTAATCAACAATCTTTCTCCCTTCTCTTCTCTGCAACCAGATCTATGAAAAGGATAGTAGCCAACATTGCTGAATATTCTTCTTGGCTCTCTATTTGTTGCTTGGACCACTTTGGTATAAAATCTGATGTTTTAAAAACATATCTTGGGGGTCAGCAAGGTGGCACAGTAGATAAAGTACCGGCCCTGGATTCAGGAAGACCTGAGTTCAAATCTGGCCTCAGACACTTGACACTTGCTAGCTGTGTGACCCTGGGAAAATCACTTAACCCCCTGTTGCCCTGCCCCCAAAAACATCTTTCAGGGGCAGCTAGGTGGCACCGGCTAGGATAAAGCACCAGCCCTGAATTCAGGAGGACCTAAGTCTAAATCCGACCTCAGACACTTGACACTTGCTAGCTGTGTGACCCTGGGCAAGTCACTTAACCTTCATTGCCCCACCAAAAAACAAACAAACAAACATATCTTTCCATACTAATGCATTTTAAAAGAAAATTTTGTATGTTACACCAAATAGATGATGTATTAGAGCAGATCACAATTCACTTCATAACATTTGGACAAATCACCTGCATCTTTTCTCCATTTGTAAGTTCATCCTAAGTAAATGCCATCCATCATACTGCAGTCTTAAGAAATATTAGAAGGTAATTAAAACCTATTGATTGGTATTATTGTTCAGTCATCTCAGACTCTCCATGAACCCAACTGGAATTTATTGGCAAAGATACTGGAGTGATTTGCCATTTTCTTTTCCAGTTCATTTTACAGACGAGGAAACCAAGACAAACAGGGTTAAGTGACTTGCCCAGGGTCACACAGCTAGTAAAAGTCTGAGACCAAATTAGCTTTGAGCAGTGTGTAAGAGCTGCCCTAGGGAAGGAGGAAATGGGGTAAACCAAAAGAGGCTTGCTTTTTCTCTCTAGCACCAGGGACCCACTTGAGCTAGCCACAAGGTCTCTTCTCTCTCTCTAGGTAATGTAGGACCTCTGAACTCTAGAGTGCTGTGCTCTTACTCTCTTGCTGCTCCTCCCTCTCCTACTCTCTTATGCTCCTACGAATTTCCCCAGCCCCACTTCCTGGGACTCTGGGCTGGGTGTATTACTTACTAGTAGAGAAGTTTTTCAGACACTCAGTCAAAATAACAATAAATGCTTGCTCCCCCCACCCACCCACCCAAAAAGTCTGAGGCCAAATTTGAACTCAGGAAAAAAAGAATTCTTAACTACAGGCAGAGAACTCTATCTACTATGCCACCATATATGGCTATATTATACTATACTAAACTATACTACACTATACACTGTACTATACTACACTATAGTATCTACACTACACTAAACACTATACCATAGTACACTATACTATACTAAACTCCACTACAATATACTATACTACACTATACTATACCATATCATACTATACTATACTAACTATACTATACTAACTTATACTACACTACACTACACAGTATACTATAGTATACAATACTATACTATACTGCACTAGACCATACTACACTACAGTACACTACACACTATACTACACTACATTAGACTAGACTATGCTAGACTAGACTAGACTACACTATAATATACTACAGACCATACTATACTATATCACACCATACTACACTCCACTGCAGTATACTATACTATACTACACTATACTATAAACTCTACTACACTACACTATACTACACCATACTATACTATACTAAACTACAAACTATACTATACTAAACTAACTATACTATATTAACTATACTATAGTATATTGCACTATAGTACACTATACTATGCATTGTACTACACTCTACTATACTATCCCATACATTATATTATACTATAATATCCTAATTGCAAATTGGTCTGCTACACTACACTATAGTATACTACACTATACTACACTTTCGGCAAGTCACTAAATCCTCATCGCCCCGCCCCCCCCCAATAATTATAAGTTGAGGTCTCTTTTTATTTATTAGGAATTGCCTGTTTATATTCTGGATGTTGCATTTTCTTTCTTTATTTTTTTTGTTTCTTTTTTTTGGTGAGGCAATTGGGGTAAAGTGACTTGCCCAGAGTCACACAGCTAGTAAGTGTCAAGTGTCTGAGGCCGGATTGGAACTCGGGTCCTCCTGACTCCAGGGCCAGTGCTCTATCCACTACACCACCTAGCTGCCCTGGATGTTGCATTTTCAAAAGAAAACTACACTTAAGGTTCCCAATGTATTGGGAATAATACTATATTACACTACATTGCATCCTATACATTACTATACTATACTACACTATACCATAGTACACTACACTATACTAGTACACAGTATAGTATAGTACACAGTACACTATACACTATATTACACTACACTATACTATACTATAGTATACTATACTACACTACACACTGTACCATACTACACTATACTATGCTAGACTACACTACACAACACTACTACAGACCATACTATACTATACTACACTAAATTACACAATACTGTACTATACTATACTATACTACACACTGTATTATAGTATACCCTACTATACTATACTACACTACACTACAGACCATACTATACTAAATTATTCTACAGTACACCATCCTATCCTATCCTATATATACTATATTATCCTACAGTACATTATACTATACTATACTACACCATACTATACTACACTAAACTATACTATACTATACTATACTGCACTACAACCTATACTATAATATACTATACTATACTAAACTAACTATACTATACTACACTATAGTACACTACACTATGCACTGTACTATACTATACTACACTCTACTATGCTATACCATACATTATACTACATTATAATATCCTAATTACAAATTGGTCTACTACACTACACTATAGTATACTACACATTATACTATACTATACTACACTATACTACGCTATACTGTACTATACTATACCATACTAGACTACACTATACTAACTATACTATATTATGCTAAACTACTCACTATTCTATACTCCACTATACTCCACCCTATACTGTACTACACCATACCACACTATACTATACAACACTATACTACACTACACTACACTACACTATACTATACTATACTATACTATACTATACTATACTATACTATACTACACACTGTATTATAGTATACCCTACTATACTATACTACACTACACTACAGACCATACTATACTAAATTATTCTACAGTACACCATCCTATCCTATCCTATATATACTATATTATCCTACAGTACATTATACTATACTATACTACACCATACTATACTACACTAAACTATACTATACTATACTGCACTACAACCTATACTATAATATACTATACTATACTAAACTAACTATACTATACTACACTACAACCTATACTATACTATACTACACTATAGTACACTACACTATGCACTGTACTATACTATACTACACTCTACTATGCTATACCATACATTATACTACATTATAATATCCTAATTACAAATTGGTCTACTACACTACACTATAGTATACTACACATTATACTATACTATACTACACTATACTACGCTATACTATACTATACCATACTAGACTACACTATACTAACTATACAATATTATGCTAAACTACTCACTATTCTATACTCCACTATACTCCACCCTATACTGTACTACACCATACCACACTATACTATACAACACTATACTACACTACACTACACTACACTATACTATACTATACTATACTATACTATACTATACTATACTATACTATAGGGTACTATACTATACTACAGACTATACTACACTATACTATTTCTACACTACACTACATTATACTATACCATATGATACTAACTATACTATAGTGTGTAGTATAGTATAGTACAGCATAATATAGTATAATGTAGTTTACTGTAGTATAGTATAGTTCGTACTCTTAAAACTACATTGTGAACTCCTTGGAATGGAGAGTTATTTCTCCTTTTCTTTTATATTGCTTGAGGCACAGTACACATTGTTTTCTACATAGCAGGTGCCCTGGCAATTTTATGGTTGCATTAAACAATTGAATGGATGAAAGTACATTTGCATTCCAGTCCTCTGCAACATTACAAACTGTCATTTATTTTTACACTATCTAAACATCCATCTTACCATTTATTTTATTCTTTATCTGACTGAGATTTCTTCAGTGTAGGGAGCTCTTGGTTAGGAACTTCCAACAATACAGATTAACAGCTGTTTTGTAACCTGAAGTATTAGAGAGTTGGCATGGAAAAGTGTTTTGTGTGACTTGCCCAGAGTTTCCCAATCAGTATATGTCAAAGATGTGAAGTGAACCCTTCCTTCCCTGTCTATTCAGTAAGCCACATTACATTTTAAATTCAAATTCTCTCCATTTCAGAAAGACCAAAATTCAAAACTATAGACACAGACTGGCCCCTACTTGTAACTCACTTCTTTTTTTTTTTTTTTTTAAGTTGAGGGGCAGCTAGGTAGTGCAGTGGATAAAGCACCGGCCTTGGATTCAGGATGAGCCGAGTTCAAATCTGACCTCAGACACTTGACACTTACTAGCTGTGTGACTTTCAGCAAGTCACTTAATCCTCATTACCCTGCCTCCCCCACCAATAATTATAAGTTGAAGTCTCTTTTTATTTATTAGGATTATTTCTGGATGTTGCGTTTTCTTTCTTTTTTTTTTCTTGGTGAGGTAATTGGGGTTAAATGACTTGCCCAGGGTCACACAGCTAGTAAGTGCCAAGTGTCTGAGGCCGGATTTGAACTCAGGTCCTCTTGACTCCAGGGCCGGTGCTCTATCCACTGCACCACCTAGCTGCCCTGGATATTGCATTTTCAAAAGCAAACTACACTTAAGGTTCCCAGTGTTCATTTTCCATGATGACATAGTTACAGATTAGATATAGGACCTACAATTTTACAAATCAATGACAGTATGTTCAAAGAAGTAAACACATGAGGGAAACCTAACATAAAGATTAATAATCCAATAAGTAGTTTTCTCCTCGTCCCCCCAAATTCCAACCCAATGTTTTGGTTTTTTGTTTTGCTTTGTTTTGTTTTGACAATTTACAAAGAGAAAATCCTTCTATCATTTCTACAGTCAGGAGTAATTTTGTTCCAGCATCCGTTGTGAGACATGTTAATAAGGAAGTGGGTTGTCACCTCAGCTACTCCTTATTACTTCCTTCTGGGAAGATGGGAGTAATCCTTAGGTGATAGGATTAGTCTGGCAGACTAGGGTGTACATTGTAGGCTTTGATAGAAACAACCAAATTTGGGTTGAATGGGTGGTTGGTGAGGTTACAAAGGAATTTGTATTTGGCACTAGTGGGTAGTGAGATTACAAAGGTAGACAATACAAGGGTGGAAATTCAATTCACAATAGAATGAGTCCTGAGTGGAGGCAATTACAAGACAAAAGTTTGACTTTTAGGCAGGTTTCTCAGGATGTAGGTGAAGGGTAGAGTTACAAAGTCAAAGAGTTTAGATTTATTTGGCTTGGGGAGATTATTAAAATGGATCCCATCTTGACTAAGTCTTAAAATTAGAATTAAAAATCAATTTTCAATTTTACTTCACTTTTCCCTGTTCTGGTCAGACAAGGACTGAAAGGCTTTGCAGAAGAAGTAGACCAGCCAGACACCAAGAAAGAAACATCTTTATTTGGCTCATTTTAACTCACACTAGGGAAGGGAAGGGGCTTCACTTGAGACACTCAATAGTGGGAGCACAGAGGGATGGATGAAGGCAAGAAGGGAAGAGACAGCAGCCAACATCCCCCTAGCTAGGGCAACTCTCACTCAGGCCCAAACAGGGGCCATAGCTTGTCCCTCTTTCTCAAATGTGTCAAGGAAGGGTAAGAATGGTCATTCAGGCCGACCCCTTCTTCATTTTATAGGTGAAGATACTGAGGTACAGAGAAGCTCAGCGATTTGCCCTAGGGAGTAGAGATTTTATAGGGGCACAGGGTGGAAAGAGAGACAAGTCTTTACCAAAAAAAGAGTCCTTGGTCTGGAGTCAAAGGACCTTGTTTCAAATCCTATCTTTGATGCTTACTATCTGAGAAATTAGCTAAATCATCTCTCCTCCCTAATTTGCTAATCAGTAGGTTGTAGGCATAGAAGATTACAGAAAAAGGAGGGGGTGCCAGACAGGATAAGGGGGCACAACTAGTGTAGAGGCAGCCTATTGGAATAAAGCCTAAGCCAAGAAAACCAGAGAGAATTTCTGGACCAAAAAAAATTTTCCAAAGTCTCCCACAGCTTCCCCTGTTGAGGCCCAAAGAGAAATGTCCTGCAGAAAATGTGATGCAAAAAATAAAGGGGAAAAAAAGAAAATCCGGCGCAAAAAATCCACCTCAACACACGAGGCCCTGTTTACTGCAGGAAAGAATTCTTTGCTTGAAGCAATGAGCTGCCATTCTCCTTGATTGAAAGAGAAGATTTGATCTTTAATCATTCAGGTCGCACAGAACTTTTGGGGAAGCTGTTTCTTGTGTGAAGGGGTGTGAGAGGGATGCCCCTGTAGACACTTCCAACTGTGGCCCACACTTGAAGAAGGCCTCCAAATGTTTGCATTGGGTAGCAAATAGATGAGAACTGACAATCCTTGGCCATCGATCTGATGATAAACAGACTAAGTGGAAGAGACAGAGTCTTGGACTCAGTGTTGACACAAATCAGGACCAGGATACCAGGAGTCATCACTCTGAAACCCCACAATTATTTTGGTGTTTTGTGGGTTTGGATTTTATTGGGGACCAGGTGGGGGGAAAGAAGCTCAAGGAAAACTCGGCCAGGCTGCGACTCTGGTCTTAGCAACAAGCCCCCACAAGGGGTCTTTCCTTCCCTCGCTCAGAGCCGCTGGTCAGACCTGGAGGCCTGGTGAAAGACCCCATTGCGGAAGTAAAAAGTATCCCTGATGAGCCGGGATCTGGCATGAACCGGAGCCTTGGCTTCCTTCATGGCATCCCCTAAAAAAGCAAAGGAAGAGCCTGCAGTGAGGAACTGGGTGGGCATCGGCTTCCCTACGATGGCTCCCCTCTTTCCAAGGTCCTCTCTCTAGGCAGCTCCCCCAAGACAGAATCAATTCATCAATCAATATTTATTAAGCATCTACTATGTGTCAGGCACTGTGCTAAGCACCAGGGTACAAAAATAGGCAAAAAAGAGTCCCTGTCTTCAAGGAGCTTACAATTGAATGAGGAAGATGGCATGCAAACAAATATGTGCAAGCAAGCTATCTATTCAATAAATAGGAAATAATGAATAAAGGGAAGGTTCTAGATTAAGAGGGGTTTGGGGAAAGCTTCCTGGAACAAGGGAAGGCCAAGTTTCCTATGGAGCCCCTCTTCCTACCCTGAACCATCATCACGGCATACTTGTGTCCATCAGACCTTTTGCCTGTGTCAGGGACTTTTGGTCCAGCGACTTGGCACCACAGGCTCTCCAGCCCCAGAATTTTCATGGCTCCGCTTTAGTCTTTAGCTGCCATTTGCAATTAGGCCAGTGGTGACATTTTGGTTTTCTGTCCAATGCTTTGGGCAGCTAGGTGACTCCATAGTGGATAGAGCGCTGGGCCTGACGTCAAGACTCATCTTCCTGAATTCAAATATGGCTACAGACTCTTACTACCTATGTGTCACTCAACCCTGTTTGCCTCCGTTTCTTCATCTGTCAAATGAACTGGAGAAAGAAATGGCAAACCACTCCAGTATCTCTGCCAGGAAAACCTCAAATGATTGTCAGACATGACTGAAAAACAATAGAACAACAAAAAAATTGTGAAAATGATTAGGGGTCATTGATGCCCCCTGTACCCTGCCCTTAGGCAAATCACTGCTCTTTTCTTTTTTTCTTCTTTCTTTCTTTCTTTTTTTTTTTTTTTGGTGAGGCAATTGAGGTTAAGTGACCTGCACAGGGTCACACAACTAGTAAGCGTCAAGTGTCTGAGGCCAGATTTGAACTCAGGTCCTCCTGAATCCAGGGCCGGTGCTCTATCCACTGCACCACCTAGCTGCCCCAGTATGTATTTTCTAATGGAAAAAGGAGCCACAAGGCTGGCCTTGGGAGTTAGGAAGCAACCCTTGAAGAGATCAGCATTTATAATCAACGTCAATTTCTTAGAGTGTAGGCTTCATTAACGCCTTTCTGCCACTCAAGTCTCTTGTCAGAAATTGGAGAAAAGAAATAACCAAATGGGGCTGAAAGATCCCAGATGGAGCTGGTTCTCAGTTTTTCCCAGGGGCCAAATTCTTCTCACATAATACCCACCTTGGGAACAGAAGGGGAAACACAAGCACACTCAATTATTACTTTTTCTCTTAGCTTAGAACTGAAACCCTAACCCTCAACTTACAAGTGAAGAAAACTAAGGGCCTTCACAGGCCTGAACCCCCCAACTACTAGTGCTCTTCCCTCAGACTATCTTGTATTTAGCTATTTTGTGTGTATTATGTATGAATATAGTTCTTAAGCTTATATTTATACTTTATGTATTTTTATATGTATTTATTGTCTCTTCCATTAGAATGTAAGTTTACTGTGAGTCATGATTATTTCATCATCTTTGTATTTGTACTTTAGGTGCCTGGTGTATAGTAGGTAATAAATGATTGCTTGGCTGAGAGGTAAGGTTACATTATCTCCTTTGAATCTCCCTGTGAGGCAGGTGGTTTTTCCCTTTTTATAGATAAGGAAACTGAGGCCCAGAGAAGTTCAGTGACTTACCCAAGGTCATACAACTAATAAGGAACCAAACTGGGAATTTACTCCAAATTCAATTCTCCTTCAGAGACAAATGCTGCCCTTTGCTGGTCCCAGCCTCCCATTTCCTTCTTGCCCAGAATCTCAGAGTAGGAAAGGACCTGAAGCCAACCCAGACCTGATTAAGATTTCCCTCTAGCACTTACCTGAAAAATGTTTGTCTAGGATCTGGTTCCAGTGGCTGTGTGACCTTGGACAAGTGCCTTCCTCTCAGTTTCCTCACCTTGGAAATCAGGGGATTAAATGACCCCCAAAGCTCCTACATTCCATGATCTATGAGGATCTACAGTGATTCTGACAACCCCAGCAGGACTTCTCCCCAAAGGCCATGGGGTTTTTTTTTGGTTTTTTGTTTTTTCATGAAATTGGAAGGTGTTTCTGTGCAGCCAACTTTGGGAAGGAAGGAGGTGGGATTGCAGAGGTTTCTGCTCAACCAAAACCCCTGGGACTTGTGGATAGAGCACCGGCCCTGGATTCAGGAGGACCTGAGTTCAAATCTGGCCTTAGATGCTTAACACTTACTAGCTGTGTGACCCTGGGCAAGTCACTTAACCCCAGTTGCCTCACTAAAAAAAAAAAAAAACAACCCTGGGACTGCAGAGCAGCGGGTGAAGAGAAGGAGAAGAAAGAGAACAGAGAAAAGGAGCGAGAAGAGTCAGGGACTGAGGAGGAAACATTATGAACAGCAGAGGGGACCAGGATCCACCTCTTTACCCATGCCCAGAACCCGACATGCAGAGCAAGACCTGAGCTGGAGCCCCCAGCTCCTCCTCTTGGTCACTGAGTAAATGTGGATCGGTGGGTTCACTTTAGATCTGGTGCTGGGAGCGACCTCTGAAGTCCATTTGTAAATCCCCTCATTTTGCAGATGGGGAAACTGAGGCCCTCCTAGGTGACCATGATTTATCTGAGGACCTGAACACAGGCACCCTGATGACAAATCTCCAGCACCGTTCTGGGTTAGGTAACCAGCTGAATGGGGAGAAGACTTACCACAGTGCCTTGCACAAGGCTAAGAAGTCAGTATTTGGTGAGTGAATGGGCAGGTGAATGAATGGGGGAATGCATAAAGAGCAGCTCTCCCAACTTACTGACCAAGACGCAACAACTGACAACAGATACCAAAGTGCTTTGGGTAAAGCAAGATGCCATCACCTATGCACCAGCCGTAGTCCCAGGACGACAAGAGGGGATACCGAAACTTGTCCTCTGGCTTCTGCTGCCACCGCGCCTGCAGGTAGAGGTGTCTCCCTTTTCCCTCTCTGGAGATGCCCTGATATAGCAGCTGCCCGGTCTTAGGGGTGGCAGGTCTCATGTCGGGCAGGAAGGGCTCAGCCTTCGCTTCCTCCACCTGCCCCTTCTCTTCCCCTTCCTGGGGGGCCTGGACCCCAGCTCCTTCTCCTGGGAAGGTGCTGGCCTCTGGGTGCTCCATCCTGGTGGGGCTGATGGGAGGCAACAGGCAGGGCTCTGGAGCTGAGCATAAAGGGGGAGGCTGCCTCTTCTTCTTGGGGCCCTGAACTCGTGGGTACTTATGGGCAAATTTCATTCTCCAGTGTGCCCGGCTGGAAGCCTCCTTCTCAATGAGCTCCGTCCAGTAGGCCTGATTCCTAGTGGAAAACAGGTCTCTCATTCTGGGAGGTGCTGGCCTGGCTTCCACCGCTGGGGCTGGGGCTGGGGCTGGGGCTGGGACTGGGGCTGGGACTGGGGCTTTGTTTAGGGCCAGTTGCTGCCAGGCAGCCACCAATCACCTGAAGGTCTGGGAGGCAGAGCCTGGAGATCAAATTACTTCTAGGGAACCAATGCTCCCTCGTCTTCCCCTCACCCTCCACCAGGGCCCAGAGATGCCCAGCAGACACAAAGGCAGGGTGACACACACACCCATCGGAGGGCCTCGTCTCTGGAGCCACAAAACCTCCTTCCAACCCTGGAGTGAGGTTTCCACACCTTTAAGGATGAAATTAAAATAAGAACGTGGTATGCTACCAATACACTATAGTCATCTCAACTTAGTGGGAGGCTTTTTCTACATCCACGTCAATAGTGTGCCGCAGTCCAAGGGTGTCAGAGCACCTAGGTTTGAAGCCCAGCTCTGCAAATTAAGCAGCTAGCTAGCACATAGTAGTGCATAGAGCACCGCACCTGCAGGCAGGGAGACCTGAATTCAAATTTGGCTGTGTGACCCTGGGCAAGTCCCTTGGACCTGGGCAAGCAGCAGCAAAATGGGAATAATAATAACACTACTTCCCAAAGGGTTGTTTTGAGAATAAAAATTAGGTGATGTTTTTAAGTGCTTTCTAAATCCTGGCTCGTCTCATGACTAATGACTGCTTCTGGGACACTTCAACTCTGCCTCAGTTTCCTTATCTAATTTGGAGGCTGAGCTAGGTGACCTCTAGGACCCTATGGCCCATCCTGAAGAAACAGGCCCAGGAGCCCTTTCTCTCATCAAGTGGGAGGTGCCCTGGTCCCAGCAGCTGCACAGACTCTGGGGATGGGACAAAGGCTGCTCCTGCTCTGCTCTCCCCAGAAGGAGCCACATCTCTGACCAGTCACTGAATAAGAACCAGGCAAACTCTGGCCACCCATATTCCCCAATCTTCATGAAGCCAATGAGGAGCGGTGGGAAGATGGCACCTCTCAGGGTGGCAAGTCCCCTACCATACTGAGAGGCAGTAACAGCCTGGGAAAGGCCACACAGAACTTGGGACCAGACACAGGTTTGGGTCCCAGCTGTGACACTTAAAAGCTGGGAAGTCAAGGGCAAATCACTCTCTTCTCTCTGTGCCTCAGTTTCCTTATTTCTGATTCAACAATAACACTTGCACTGAGAATTTGCCTTTTGCCTTTTTTTATCCCTAATGCTTAGCACAGTGACTGGCACATAGTAGGTGCTTAATAAATCTTTATTGATGATTGATTAGAATCAGTAGGGTAGGGGCAGCTAGATGGCACAGTGGTAAAGCACCGGCCCTGGATTCAGGAGTACCTGAGTTCAAATCCGGCCTCAGACACTTGACACTTACTAGCTGTGTCACCCTGGGCAAGTCACTTAACCCCAATTGCCTCACCAAAAATTAAAAATTAAAAATTAAAATTAAAAAAAAAAAGAATCAGTAGGGTAAATGGGAGAGACACCCTTAAAATCAGGGATTACTTTATCAACACACATTTATTAAATACCTATTAGGTTTGGAGCAGCTAGATTGAGTACTGGTGCTGGAGTCAGGAAGATCTGAGTTCAAATTTGACCTCAGACACTAGCTGTGTGACCCCGGGCAAGTCATTTAACCCTGTTTGCCTCCGTTTCCTTATCTGTAAACTGAGCTAGAGAAGGAAATGGCAAACCACTCCTGTATCTTTGCCAAGAAAACCCCAAATGGGCTCCTGGAGAGTAGGAAAGGAGTAAAAGACTGAAATCAATTAACAACAAAAAACATTCAGAGCACCAGAGAAATAAAGAACTAATGGAGGAGTCCTTGGCCTTTAACCCTAACCTTAATCCTAACTCTATCCCAGGAGACAACAGAACCATATGTATGTGTGTGTATGTATATATGCATATATGCAAATATATTAAGTAACTACAAAGCAGTTGTGAGTGAGATTTTCCCTATCCCTTAGTTATAAGAGATTTAATATAGTTATAAGTGATTTAATTAAGATAATAATCAATATATTAACTATAAATTGTGATTATTATATTTAGAAATCTAATTTTTTAATTGTATTAATAGGTTAAGTCCCTCTTCTGACTAACTTTCCAATGTCAAGCATTAAGTAATATCAGGAGATACAGTAGTCAGCAATATTATATTTTAGAAACCAAGGGTGTTATGCTTGACTCAAGGGGGTCATGCAGCTCACCAGTGACATGCTCGACTAATAGAAGGGGGTCATGCAGCATAGCTATGGCCCTGTTGCCATAATAGGACTGATAAGAGTATTGGAAAACGCTGACATTTGTCACGAAAGCAGTTTCTATATTTCCTAAGACTATGCTTTAATTTTAGAAATTATTCATTAAGATTAATATGTTATTGGGGCAGCTGGGTGGCACAGTGGATAGAGCACCAGCCCTGGAGTCAGGAGGACCTGAGTTCAAATCTGGCCTCAGACACTTAACACTTACTGGCTGTGCGACCCTAGGCAAGTCACTTAACCCCAATTGCCCCACCAAAAAGAAAAATAAATGAATAAAAAATAAAAAGATTAATATGTTATATAAGTGCAGTTTCTGGAAGGGGATATAAACCCATTGATTTTGTAACTCAAGGTCTTTCAGGTCCAACCCCTGGATGGCCGGCTTTATTGTGGGACTAAAACTCTCTCAATAAACCTATTTGCTTCAGCCTGGAGACTTTGTTGTTTTCTGTTCCTCCATTGGACTTAGAAATTTTCCCAACAAGTTTGGGGGATGGGGGAGACACTAGCACTTACATAGATCAGAAGGGCTTTAGGGAGAAGGTGGCAATGTCCAAGGATTTACATTTGAAACTAAAGGTGATAGGGAGCCACTGAGGTTTCTTGAGCATGATCAGACCTATATGCTGGGAACATATCACCTAGGGGATAGATTGGCCACCCTCTCAAGGAGAGACCCCTAAGGCAGAAAGACCTGGGTTCAAGTCCTACCCTTGACACATATGGACTAGGTGGTCATGAACAAGACCACACATAGACTCATCACTAAGTAACAAGTTAGTTAATTTACCTCTTGGCATCCCAGGTGCTCAGTAACTATTATTGCCATTGAGCTACATCCGTGGAGGGTTGTGTTTTTGGTTTTTGTGTGTGTGTGTTTTGTTGGGTTTTTGTGGGGAAATGAGGGTTAAGTGACTTGCCCAGGATCACACAGCTAGTAAGTCTAGCATTTTTTATTATAATGAAGTCACTGATCTAGTCCTATGACATGAATCAAAACACAAATAATCTCACACTAGTTACCTCACGGGGAATTTGTGATAAAAGTTCTTTTTAAACCTTAAAGCACCAAGTAGGCTAGGTGGATGAATGCAGTGTTAGCGGAGCTGAGTGTGCCACAGCCCCTGAGTGCAGTCACTCCAGACCCTGGGCACCCCCAGAGCCTTCCATTTAGAGCCTAGGCAGGCAAGGACTCAGTATTCCACACTGCTGGCCAGGCTCCCCGACACCCATACTCCCCATGCCTGGTCCCTTGGACTTCTTGGTGGCTCTCAGAGGAAAGAACAATAAATAACACTTGACATTTCTGTGGCCCTCGAAGGTTCAAAAAGTGATTTGAAGACACTCTTCTCATAACAGTCCTGTGAGCTAAGTCTAACACGAAGTCAGTCAGTCAGTCAATAAACATTTATTAAGCACCTAACTATGTGCTGGGCTCTGTGCTAAACACCAGGGCTACAAAGAAAGGCAAAAGATAGTCCCCAACCTTGAGGAGCTCACAATCCAACGTTGGGGAGACAACATGAAACTATATATAGAATAAATAGGAAATAATGGAGGGAAGGCACTAGAATTGAGAGGCTGGAAAAGACTTTCTGTAGAAGGGGGAATTTTTAGCTAGTACTTGAAGGGATCCAGAACGTGGGAGGTGAGGAGAACATTCCAGGCAGGGGAGACAGCCCCAGAAAATGCCCCCAATTTGGGAGATGGAGCATCTCGTCCAAGGAGGCTCAAAGACATGGCCACACAATGTCAGTGTCAATGTCAGAGGTGGGATTTGAATCCGGGTCTTTCCCAACCTCAAGCCCATGGCTCTTCCTGCTACACCAAACAGCAGGAAGGGACAGAAGGGGGACCTGCCCAGCAGAAGAGCCATCAGGGAGCCTCTGAACATGCGCAGCTGCCCTTGCAGCCTCCAGGTGGCGCTCCAACCCAACCCAACCCAACCCAACTCAACTCATGCTGTGCATTCTAATCCAACCAGGGGATTGTAGTCTGGGCTCTCAGAGTTGAAAGAGACCTCAAGAGGCCTTATAGGCTCCTAGATCTAGCCCTGTTCCAGGCCTCAGAGGCCATCTTGTCCACACCTGTCATTTTAAAGGTGGGGAAACAAAGACCCAATGAGGCTAAGGTTACACGACCAGTAAGCATCAGAAGGTGTTTGAGCCCAGATCCTCTGGAATCCTCTTACACAATCCCCGTGAGCTCTACTCAATATCCAATCCAATTCAGCAAGCACTTATTGAGCACCAACTATGTACTGGACACTGCCGGGAGCTGGTGACACAAAGACAAAAATGAACCAAGTGTTGGTCTTTCTCTACTAGAGGACCTCCAGAGACAGGGAACTCATCACCTTCCCTTCATTCCTCCCTGGCCCCAATTCTAAGACTGCACATTTCACTCTGGGACAGCTGGGATCGTTGGAAATGTGACAGGTTGGACTCTTCCTCTGCGTCTCCCACTTGGGGCTTCTGGTTCTGTCCTCTTGATGCATGAAATAGAAAGAATGTTGGATCAGAGAAAGCTGGAGGCAATGAACTCAGCCCTAGACTGGGTCCTGGAAGGGCTCCAGCCACTTATCATGGGACCTTGGGTAATAGACTCCTTTCACATTTAGACATAATCCCAGTTAAAACACAAGCTCAGCAGCTAGGTGGTGCCATAGTGCACAGAGCCCTGGGGCTGGAGTCAGGAAGTCAGGAAGACTCATCTTCCTGAGTTCAAATCCAGCCTCAGATACCTACTAGCTGTGTGACCCTGGGCAAGTCACTTAAAATCGTGTTTGCCTCAGTTCCTCATCTGTAAAATGAAACAGACTAAATCGATACAACAACAAATCTCTGAAACTTGATTTCCTCACTTGTAATAATGTGCCATTTACAAAGCACTTTAAACATGTTTTATTATTATTGACCAGCAAACCAAAAGCTTTAGTTGAACACATGCCATGTGCTGAGCACTGAAGATGCAAAGACAAAACAGAAGGGGTTTTTTGCCCTGAATGAGATCCCATTCTACTGGGTTGGGGACTCAACATCAACACAGATGACTCAGACAAGCAAGCATTTATTAGGGGCCTACTGTGTACTAGGTGCTAGGGATACAATTGAGGAAGACCTCAAACAACTAATCTAATATTATTCCCATTTTATAGATGAAGGAAGCAGGGCCTGCCTGATTTTTCCATCTCATAGAACCTAATATATTACTTAATTACAGAGCTATTCTAAGAACCCAATATATTTACTTCAAAATATTTTGTAGGAGGCAGCTAGGTGGCGCAGTGGATAGAGCACCAGCCCTGGAGTAAGGAGTACCTGAGTTCAAATCTGGCCTCAGACACTTGATATTTACTAGCTGTGTGACCCTGGGCAAGTCACTTAATCCCAATTGCCTTGCCAAAATATATATATATATATATATATATATATATATATATATATATATATATATATATATATATATTCTGTAAACTGTTGAGAGACATGCACATGGCTCAGAATGTGCCCCTGGCTGGTGATGAATTTGGGATCCCTGGAGCTCAAAGACCTTGGAAGCCCCTAAGAATCTCCTCTTTGGGCATCTAGACTGGGGGTGAGGGGAGAGCCCCCTGCCTACACATACACATACAACCCAGCCCTTTGCTCCCTGGGCTTCCACCCTTCTCTGCACCTCCCTTGAGGCCAGGCTGTTTCCAGCCTCCCTCTGCATGGCCTGGGGTTTGGAAGGGATCCACAATGAGGTGAAAGCGGTTAGGGAGGAAACCATGCCTTCTTTGAGTTCTAGCTCAGGCTGAAAACCACAGATGATACACTAGAATCCCCCAACCGGAGCTCCTTTGAAACACGAGCAAGGGTGGGAAGGATCGGTTCTCGGAACCCTGGCTACTTCTGCCCTGAGCAGGAGGAGGAGGCCCTACGGTGCCCCACCAATGATCATACCATCACAGCTCTTCAGCTGGAAGGGACTAGAGAGACCAGAGAGGACCCCCTCCCCCATTTTACAGAGAAGGAAACCGAGGCCCAGAGAGATTGAGCCTTGCCCAAGGTCACGCATCTAATCTGAGGCAGCATGTGAACCCAGTCTGGGGCCCTGTCCAATCTCCTCCCCAGGGATTAACTTTGCTGAAGGAATTCCTTCAGCAGGTACTATGGGGACAGCGCCAGTGGGTCCAAAGAACCCAAGAATGGGAGAGGTCATCTGGTCCAATCCTCTAATTTTGCAGGAACCTCAGAGCCTCCAGGTTTGGTTGTGCCCCAAAGGCTCAGAGAAAAGAGGTGTGGATGAGTGTCGAAAGGTTACAGAGATAGCTTATCTCCAGGCCTTGTCACAGCCAGATAAATCCAAAAGAAGAGAGCAGCCCTTGGATGGGAGCCAAAACTCCAGATTGTAAATCCCAAATCTCCTCCCTGCTTTCAAGAACTCTGGAGAGAGGAGTGGGGGAAGGCTCATGTGAAATACCAAATACCAAATCCGTGGGCTTCTGAGGCGCGGGCAAAACAGGCCAGAACAATGCAAAGAAGGAATCTTTTGTCTAGAAAGGCCATTGTGAACAGCGCCCATTTATGAGACCATCTGGGGGGAGAAGAAAGATAACCTATGAGATTATCCAGTTTGCCCTTTGGTCCACACCGCTCAGTGGGATTTCAGCGATCCGGTGCCAAGACCTTTCAATAACTGCCTCACTGACTCTAAGTGAAAGGCCCTCCCTAGTGTGAGTCTCAGATGCTATATTGAAGCCCACTAAAGAGGTCTCTTCCCTCCCACCCCACAAGAGTGGACCTTCCAATGGCCCATATTATTGTCTTGGCCCGACTTCTCTCAGGACAGTCGGGCAGATCTTGGGAACCCGTGGGTCTCCTAAGCGCCTGGGCATGCGCCAATGGCTTCTGGCCATTCCACCGGACTTTTTTTCTTTTTCTTTTTCTAAAAACACTGGGGGTTTGGCAAATGCCGGCCTCATATTTTGCCTTTAGCATTCATTCTGTTGTGAATTTCAGGGGGAATTAGATCCTTATGGCCTCCATTAACTTAAACTAAACACATCAGGATGTTGCTTTGGAGAAACTTTTGATGTCCCCCAAGTCGGCATGCGGGTCAGTGGCCGGGTGTTTATAAAGCGAGCTGGAAAAAGAGCCAAATTAATAAAACTGCTCTTTTTTCTGGCAGTCCCAACAGCACAGCTCCCTGTGGCTAAAGGAGAAATCCAGACCCTTTTAAGAGAAGGGTTTGGATGCAGAAGCTGTGACTGCCAGAGGCTTCACCAAGTTTTTCAGTCAATGAGGTGGTGGAGTAGATTGAGCATCAAACCTCCAGTCAGGAAGACCTGAGTTCAAATTCAGACTTAGACACTTGGTAGCTGTGTGACCCTGCACAAGTCACCTAACCTCTGTGTGCCTCAGTTTCCTCAAGAGTAAAATGGGGATAATAATAGCTTCTACCTTTCAGGGTTGTTGTGAGGATTATTTGGGATAATGTGTCAAGTATTTTGTAAACTTTAAAGCACTCTATAAATGCTAGTTATTATTATTGTTGTTATTCAGGCGGATGGTTTGTTGGGGTTTTTGGAAGGGGCCTTAGAAGCCTCTATCTAGTTCGACCTTCCCATTTTACAGATGAGAAAACCAAGGTCCGGTCAGTTAGAAAGACTTGTCTAATGGTGGTCAGAATTTGAATACAGTCCCTCTCACTCTCTAGCTCTTGGCAAGGGTTGGGTGTGCCTGGGGCACAAGGTAAGGAGGGAATTGCACCTTTGGTGGGTGCTGGCCAGGACTCTGAGTCATTTCAGTCTCAATATCCTGTCCACAAGCCAGATCACAGACTTCCTTCTGTCCACGCACACAGCCACCAACCTGATTCAGCCTCATCTCCTAACTAACCCCTCCCTCCTCCAGAGCATACTCCACACTGATGCCAGAGGTTGATAGTGTCACTACCCAGCTCAAGAAGCTTATCTGGCTGCCTGCTGCTTCTAGGATAAAACGCAGATTTCTCTGGTGTTTCAAGACCTTCCCGACCTGACTGCGGCCTCTATTTCCAAGTTTATTAAACATCCTGTCCCCCTTTCTCAAACTCTACATTCCAGTCAGATCAGCCTAATGGCTCTTTCTGGCTCACTATTTCCCACCAACGTCCATTTGCAATATTCCAATATTCCCAGGCACTGGTAATGCCCAATTCCTAGAATGCACTCCCTCACCTCTGCCTCCCTTCAAGTCTCAGCCCAAGGACCTCATCCTTACAAAAACCCTATCGATTTGGAGCAGGAGGCACAGAAGCTCAAGAGGGATGGATGGGGAACAGCTAACAGGCCAGTCTGACCAGTATATAGAGTGACCCAAACAGAGCATGTATTAAAGCCGGAAAGGCAGATGGGAACCAGATCACGTGGGCCTTTTAGGGGCAGGCGGAAGAGTTTGCATTTGATCCTGAGGGTGAGTGGGAGCCATTGAAGATTTTTCACGGGGGAAGTGATAGGATCTGGCCCGTGACTTGGGAAGATTATTTCAGCAGCTCCATGGAGGGTGTATAGGAGAGGACTCAGACTTAGGTGCCAACAATTAGAGGAGATGGGTTTTGTTTTGTTTTGTTTTTTAGTGAGGCAATTGGGGTTAAGTGACTTGCCCAAGGTCACACAGCTAGTGTTAAGTGTCTGAAGCCGGATTTGAACTCAGGTACTCCTGATTCCAGGGCCGGTGCTCTATCCACTGCGCCACCTAACTGCCCTGGCGATGGGGGTTTTAATGAGACTTTAGCCGCATGAGTGGAGAGACAGGGGCAGAACTGACAGGCCTTGGCAGCTGATCAGCTATTGAGTCCTCTCCCTTTGCCAAATCAAGTTCACCTCCTATGGATGAGTAAAAGAGAGGTGGTTTAATGCAGTGGGAATGATGATGAAAACAGAATGAAAGGACTTGGGGTGGAATATTGGTTCTGCTCCTTATTACTTGTGGGACCTGATAAAATCAGCACATTGTCTCTCGGCGCCTCAGTTTCCTCATCTGAAAAATGAAGGAAATAGACCCGGAAGGGTCTTACAGGTACTCCACTCCCAAGCTATCAAAGAAGAGGCCCACAGCCAGATTAAAATGTGACTGATTTTAACGTATTAATAAGAAAGGACATATGTAAACGTGCAGTTTTCTAAACAAATATGGGGCCCAGGGATCCCTGTATACATTTTCATCGCCCCCATTTCCATTAGTGTTTGACATCACTAGTCCAAGCCTTGTAAGATTAGAACAGAGAAGGTTGTTTAGGGATGGAGCCGAGAGGAAGGGGAAAGGGGACGAGTATCGCGGACGCCACATGCTCACTGACTGGACACTAGGAACAGGCGGCCCCTGAAGCCTCCTGGTAATTGGGTTGCACCTCTGCAGTGAAGGCCACCCACCCCCCACCCCCACCCCCGCGCTGCTCCACTCTAGTGTTTCAGTTGGGATGGAGGGAGATTTCTCCTGGTCAAATCTGAATCAAAAGATTAAGATTGGGGCAGCTAGGTGGCGCAGTGGATAGAGTACCGGCCCTGGATTCAGGAGGACCCGAGTTCAAATCTGGCCTCAGACACTTAACACTTACTAGCTGTGTGACCCTGGGCAAGTCACTTAACCCCAAGTGCCTCACTTAAAAAAAAAAAAAAGATTAAGGCAAGGAAACAGAGGCCTGTGGAAATGAAGAGGCTTCTTGTCCAAAGTCACACAGGCTGGGAGTCTGACCCAGAACCCTCTGTCCCCAGGCTCAGCTCCCCTTCCCCTTAGCCCAGCTCCCACTGTGTAAAAAGGCAAGATGTTTTTGACGGCCGCCCCTGTGGAAAAACGACTTGGCCACTCCGTTTGACGCTGGGTCAAACCACAATACTGGGAATCATACACCCATGACAGATTGTTTATAAAGGAAAGATTTTCAGGAGAGAAATCTTCCCAAGGCAGCACAGAGCTGTCCGCCAGACTTCCACAGGAGGATGGCAGAGTCAGGGCAACTTCTGCTCCAAAGGGCCTCTCAGAGCCTGGCGACTTCTGACCTTGGAAACTCCCCACGGGACCTGGGCCTCCCTGGTGCTGTTTCCTTATCTGTAAAATAAGGAGTGAGACTGGCTTCTGAGGTCTGTTCTAACTAGTTGTGGGCCTCTGATTTGAGGACATTATGCTTTTATTGACTCCACAGCTAGGCAGGGAGGTGCATGGAGCCCTCAGCTGGGGTCAGGAAGGCCCGAATTCGAATCCTGTCTCAGATACTTACTAGCAGCCTATCTATCATTTGACCTTGGTCTGCCTCAGTTTCCTCATTTGTAAAATGGATATATCAGCGCTTCCCTTATAGGATCGTGAGGATCCAATGATATATGTAAAGTGCTCTGCAAAGCTTAAAATGCTACATATATGCTGGTGACGGCCATGGTGACCCAGATTCGATAGGATGCAAGCTTTTTGAGAGCAGGGCTTATTTTTTTGTCTTTGCATTCCAAGCCCTGATTAATTGATTTCACGATGCTCCATCAGAGCCTTCTGACATCAAGGGATTAGGCACTAATTAGCAGCAGGTTCAGATCTCTTTAGTCAGGCGAGGACAGTGTTTATTCGGTTTGGCCCTAACTGAGGCTATAATCCCAAAGACAAACCAGAGTCTCTTGTAGCAGAGACCCTGGTTCAACTCCCTCGGCTTCTCCCTTCTCCTGTGTCTCCCTCCCACCCCCGACTCGCCTTCTCTAGCAAAGGAAAGCTTTGTTCTGCCCAGGAGCTCCCAGGCAAGGCCCAAAGGAGAAGGTGGAGCCAGTGGAGGCCTAGTGAATGAGAACAGACAACAGAGAGGGCTGAGAGAGAACAAAGGTAGCGCAGGCCTCAGGAAAGTGACCTGGGGAGAGGAGCCGGAACAGAGGCAGGAGAGAGGCTGGGAGCCCATCATCAGCTCGGCTTAGGGAAGTATTGCCCCGGAGCCTGGAGTCTGCTCAGGGGTCTTCTTAGTCTGGCTTTGTTGGGAAACAGGAGAGAGGTGGTCAGACCTGAGCATCATAGATGTCTATCTGGGAGAGACCTTAGAGGTCATTTTACAGATAAGGAAATTGAGGCAAATGGAGGGAAGTGATTTTTATAAGGTCATACAAAACTCCCAGTGCAATCCAGAGGCTCAACCGAGCTTGCACCTAGATAATATTTGGTGTGCACAAGAAGCCTGGCATGGCCCCCACCTCCACACTGACCCTTGCTGAGCCCTGACAGGGAAGTTGCCTTACTTAATGATCCCTTGACAATTCCTTTACGCCTTTGTCTTTGTCCAGGCAGTGCCCCATACCTGCAACACCTTTTCCTTTTTTTCTTTTTTCTTTTTCAGGGCAATGGGGGTTAAGTGACTTGCCCAGGGTCACACAGCTAGTAAATGTCTGAGACTGGGTTTGAACTCAGGTCCTCCTGAATCCAAGGCTGGTGCCTTATCCACTGCGCCACCTAGCTGCCCCCTCCTTTCATTTTTTTTTAACCCCCTTGATCTTTCTTCTTGGTTTAGCCCAGGTGCCACCTCTGACAAAAGCAGTGAAGACCTCCAGTTGGTCGTGGTCTCTCCTGCTCCCAAATGATTTTTTAATCAGTATGTATTTTGTATTTATTTACGTACCTAGGTATCATTTCTCCTCAATATTGGGGACTGTCAGTCTTTGTAACCCCAAAGGTTCTGAACCGTGTGTGTGTGTGTGTGTGTGTGTGTGTGTGTGTGTGTGTGTGTGTGTGTCTTACAGACTTACCTCTGGTGAAGCCTGTGGATCCCTTCTCAGAATAATGTATTTAGATGCATAAATTAAAATACATAGGGAAAGGGGCAGCTAGGTGGCGCAGTGGACAGAGCACCGGCCCTGGATTCAGGAGGACCTGAGTTCAAATCTGGCCTCAGATACTTAACACTTACTAGCTATGTGACCCTGGGCAAGTCACTTAACCCCAATTGCCTCACTAAAATAATAATAATAGAATATATAGGGAAATGAATTATATAGATATAATCATAAAACTATTTTTAAGTTCTCAGACAAGTTCAGGTTAAGAACCCCAGATTTAGTCCACAGTTGATACTTAATCATAATAAATGGTGTCACATAGAAGTGAATCTGGGCAAATGCCTTCCACAATTGACTGAAACATGCTTGGAGATTTGGGACAAGATTGATGGTGTTTTGTTCCCAGAGAAGGGCTCGCTGCCTTACTCATTGAGCCCAATGAGGTTCAGACTTGCTCTCTGCAGAGATGGGGGAGGCCACTGCTGAGCTGCCCTCTTCAACAGAACTGACTTGTTGAGAAGATACTAGGAGAAAGGAAGGGGCAGGAAGACAAACTTGGGGAGGGCGGGAGAGAAGGAAGGTTGCAAGGGAAGACTCTTGCTCTCCCAAAATGCCAGAGACAGCTGGCACTGGTAACCTGGTTATCACGGTCAGGTACAATTTTGAGCAACTTGCTGGAAAAGATCTTGCTCTCTGTATGTGGACTTTTTACTGAATGCAGTTAACAGAGCCTTCCTGTTTCAGCTTCAAGGCTCTGTCCCATTTTTCTATTGATTTGATTAAAAAATAGTTTTATTTTTTTACTCCCTCCACCCCCACCCCCCAAATGGGGAGGCCAGTGACTTTCCTGAAAAGCCCTGGGGGACAGCAGGAGCAATGTCTGACTTCAGCTTCCTTTGGGAACAATGACCACTCCTATGGGGGTTAAATTCAAGATGACCGGTGCCCTTTGGTCCATTACCTCATCTGGCACTTGTCCCAAGGCCAACAAAGTGCCAACAGGCCAGGCTGATGATGCCATCAAGGAGGACTTGATAGAAAAGGGAGCCAAAGACATTGGGCAGAAGCAGGAAAGCACCTGGCATTTGCCTCCTGTTCCAGGCTCAGGTTTCAGAGGTGCCGCTTCCTCCCGCCTCAGGGCTGTTTATACCAACATCTCCTAGCTCCCCTAGCAACCCATGCTAATTAGGTCAAGGTTCCCCCTCTCGGCTCCAAGGTCCTTTTTATTGATGGATAAATAGGTAGCCAACCTGTGTCTGCTGGGGAGTTCGCTGGGATAGTTTTCAGCTGTTGGAAATTAAGGCTCGTGGTGCGGATGCAGCACCCTGGAGAAGGTCCATGCCCTGGGAACTGGGAGGCAGTGTGATACAGAGGACCAGAGTTCAAACCCTACCTGTGACACTTAACCTTTCCACTTACCTTCCCTTCTGTGAGGCTGCCTCCTCTTCTGTAAAATGAAGGGGTTCTCTTACAATTCTTCTCATCAAATGTTTATTAAGCACCTACTCTGGAGCAGACCTTGGGGATAAAAAGCTAAAAAAAATGTCCAAACCCCAAAAAGTCCCTGCCTGCCAGGAGCTTACATTCTATTAGGGCACCACACCCCTATGCACATAATAGAAGACAAATACAAGGTCGTTTGGAGAAGGGGCACTGGCTGTTGGGAGGGAAGGGGGATTGAGAATACCATCCTGTAGAGAGTCATCCATCTGGAGGAGGGGATGAGAAGGGACACTGTAGGGAAAGAACAAGGGGAAATTCAGTCTGGCTACTGTGCCTATGAAGGGGGCACATGGGGGTGGGATTGGAAAGGGAGCTTGGGACCAGGTTAGGGGTGAGCTTTCCAAGTAAAACAGGCAATGGGGTGGGGTCAGCTCGGTGGTGCAGTGCATAGAGCACCAGCCCCGGAGTCAGGAGGACCTGAGTTCAAATCCAACCTCAGACACTAGCTGTGTGACCCTGGGCAAGTCACTTAACCCTCATGGTCCAGCACAAAAAAAAAAAAAAGCAAACAAACAAAAACAGGCAACAGTGCACTTTAGCTGTGGTATTTTGAATCTCACTCAACCACCCTGGGAAGTAGATGCTATTCATTGTCATCCCCATTTTGTGGTAGAGGAAACTGAGACTGAGAAAGATTAAGTGACTTGCCTACTAGTGTTTGAGGCAAAACTTTAACACTTATATAGTGTCTACTATGTGCTAGTGGTAGTCGGCAGATGACTATCAGCCTCAGGGGCTCTAAAAGAGCAGTGGTGGCAGCTCCCCTCCCCCATCTTTCACCTCATTTCTCAGTTAGGCAAATCAATCCCAGCTGCCGCCTTCATCAACCTCAAGCAGCTGTCAAGAAGCCTCAGGAAGCCTCATACAAAGGCTACGCTTAGGAGAAGAGGCAGGATCTTCTCCAGACCCCATTCCACTCCCCTCTCTCCCCTCCAGTTGCCATCTTTGAAGGAAGTCCTTCCCTAAGGTGTGGTTTCCTCCTCCTCCACTGTCACTTCAGTAACTGCCACCCATAGTCCATAGCATATGCTCTGGCCAAATACTAAGGGTGCTTAACATCTCTCCTGAAGGCAAGATCCCACCATGGACATTGTGTTTTCGTTACATCACTCAATGTTTGAGAGAGGGAGGAGGAAGTAGCCCTGGGCTGGTTCTAATGAAGACTTTGAGCCAGGTCCCCCCAGTCACTAACCCCAGTTTCTGATAGTAGCAATGCTCCATCCCCGCAGGCTCCAGCTCTAACTTGGATCTGAAGCCCTGGAATGAATCAAGCCCAGGCATTTAGGGAAATGGAGTGTTTTCCACGACAGACCCTCCCTTCCTGCCTTTTTCTTCACATTCTAAAAGGCTGAGACCAGACAAGGCTCCCGTGTGCTATAAGAGGCACAGTTCACAGTAAGGCTTTCAGGCCTTCTCAGTAGCTTGTATCTGAATGAAGGGAGGTCAGCAGGAAAAGGAACCTACCTTGGATATACAGGGAAGGGAAAAGAAGAGCATTTATAGGGCACCCACTGTTTGCCAGGCAGGCATTGTGCTAAGCATTTTACAAATACCATCCCATTTGATCCTTACAACAACCCTGGAAGGCAGGTGCTGTTAATTTCCCCATTTTACAGATGAGGAAACTGAAATAAACAGAAGTCAAATTTGAACTCAGGGCTTCTTGACCCGAGCTCCCACCCAGCCCATCTCCATCCATTACACCACCTCTAAGTCTTAACAACTATGGGCTAGTGAATGGTGATTGATCATAATCACATGAGACAGCCATGCAAAATCCTGGGCCTACTTGGAAGCCAAGTAGCAGGGGTAGAGCTGTTTCCCCCAGATATCACCTTCCATCTCCTCTCTATAGATCTGGTATAAAGACAGTCATTTTTAATGCTCTCTCCCCCATTAGAAAGTGAGCTACTTGAGGGCAGGCACTGTGTTTTTGCCTTTGTATCCCTAAAGCTTAGTACAATGCTGTCACAAAGTAAGCATTTAATGCTTGTCCAGCCAAATGGATTTTGGAAATCCGAAGTCCCTGGGCCAGATCCCTGGGTTCAAATCTGCCCCTTCCTACTCATGTGATCCTGGAAGACTCATTTAACTTCCTGGGTCTGTTTCCTCATCTCCATTAGCATAGAGGAGTCTGGGGGAGGCCAAGAAGCAGGATTCAAATCCCACCTCTGACCCTTACTATGTGGTCCTAGTAAGTCATTCCTATGAGCCTGTTTCCTTGTATGTAAAAGAAGATTGGACCCAGTGGCCTCTGGGGTCCCAATAGATCAGATTCCATAAGTGGTCCAAAAATCATGTGGGGTGTGGGGGGGGTGTCTTTGTCCTATCATAACTAATGTCAGGATGACAGAGTTGATCTGCAAGTAACTTCCCCTCCTCCCCCCACCCCAGGCCTCCAGACATTTCAAGCTGGGAAGGGGCTTGCCTGGAGGCCCTGCAGTCTCTAAGTGATATCCAACCACCAGACAAAACTCATCAGCACTGCAATTGGATTTTAAGGAGCAAAGATTTTATTTTAATAAGTTATAAGATACAATTTTACAATCCTGCATGTGGGTGCTGCTTCTTCTTCCATTTGCTAGTTTACAAGGTTGTGAGCATTTCACATGAAGGCACGGTACACAAAGAAAGCAATGGGGCACCACAGTCTCCCTTGGGCTGGGCTTTCACCTACACCCACTCTTCCAGCCAATCAATTCTGGTGATGACAGAATCCTGGCCAGGGGATCAGGCTCATGCCTCGGGGCCTGTTCTGAAAGAGCATCTTCTTCCAAGGGTTTTTTCCCCAATCAGTTGAATGAAGCTCATCAGAAAGTTTACCCAGGTGGCCAAAGTGAAACATTTGGTATTTGTGGTATCAGACCATCCCCTAAAGTTGAGGGGAATGGGGGGGTGGGGGGCTGAAATTTGGGATTGAGGGATGAGGGGTGGGGGAGAACACCCTCTCAAGTTTTTCACAGGAATGGGATGAAATATTGCAAAAGTGATCCCAGGAGGGCAGATCCTCCCAGACCAAGAAGTCCACGCCCAGCTTCTGACCAGTACTCACTGTAGGTGCTAAGAGGGAAGCAGCATGATCAAGTCACTGCCCCTCCTTTCACAATGAACTGATAAGTGCTTCAGAGAAAGCTGAATTCCTTACCATCTGTTATAAGACCCACAACAAAAATGCCCGCCCCCCACCCCCCAGAAAGGTTCCTATTTTAGCTCTCCTCTCTGCAGCGAGAGGCCTTGAGCTTGCAGTCTGGCCCCTTCACACTTGGCTGCAATTTGAATTTTATGAGTTTGACAAAAAGCTAGTAATGATCCCAACACACAAGTGAAATATGTGCAAAGGAGGAAGCCTGTTGGGGTGGGGTTAAAAAGTAACCTTTGGCAAAGGGGCTGCCGCCCAAGCCTGCAGTGTCTTCCCACTGATCAACAGAGCCTGAAGGTAAACACAGCAAGTTGGGATTCCAGGAGAAAATAGCAAAGACGTGGGAAAACTACCAGGGGCCTATCTGCTTTGCTAACAGCTTAACAGGCCTCTCGAAGAGAAGAGCCACAGGGAACCGGTACAAAGTGTTAGCGTTAAAACAGGGGTAAATAACTTAGTAGCCCTTTTCATCCCACAAGGCACAAAAATTAATATCATGTGTGTACCAAGTTTGAACCCCATTTCCTTTTCATTAGAAAAAACAAAAACACCCTCCCCTTAGTAAGGACGGTCTGGTCCCCAAACTCATTTTTTTAAAAGGCAGTTCCAGTTTTGGTTCACGTTCACGACCTCGAATGTCTGCAGTGAAATCAGCGTGCAGGCCCATCACACGCATGATCTTCAAATGCTGTCTGTGAAGGACGGGACTGAGAGGTATCATTGGAATCGAGTGCACAGAAATGGACATTAATGACATTTGAAATTTCTAAGCTTTGAGATTTGGAAAAGTCTCCTAAAGAATAAAAAGTTTAGCATTTACTTCTGGACGTACTTAAGTATGAGCTGCATATTTAGATACTACATTTCATTTCCACAAAAGGCCCATAAACTCTGTATAAAAATCAACATTACAAATAAAGCATTTCGTTAGGACCTGCTTTAAGGGACTGTGACATGGAAGGGACTTCCAGGAATGTGCTCCTCGCCCCACTTGACAGCCAAAACATAATCTCCCTTCTCCTTCACAACGTAAGTCACGTTATATTGCTGGTTTCCTACGTGTTTCATGGACACTTCTTCGCAAGGTGTGGTGGGGCCATGGACACCAATCAGTAACATATTGGAACCTAAAATACAAAAGAATCAAGGTTAAATCACAGTGGAATCAAGAGTGGTGGGCATGTGTAAAATAAGCCAAAATAACTCTTCTGGTGGGATCCCCAAGAAATTGGTCTACTCATCCATTGCTGGTGGAAATTCATGGATGTGGAATCATTTTGGAAGACAATCTGAAAGCCCACGAAAGGATCACATAATCGCGCCCTTTGGAAATATACCCTTAGAGTGCTGTTGTGAAGAAAAAAGTCAAAAGGGAGCCCAGGGACCGAACATGCCCCAGGAGGCGGCACCTGAAAAGAGACCCAGGAAAGAGTTCAGGTTTTGTTGTTGTTCAGTCACATCCAACTCTTCATGACCCCATTGGGGGTTTTCTTGGCAGAGATACTAGAGAAGTTTGCCATTTCCTTCTCCAGCTCATTTTACAGAGGAGGAAACTGAGGCAAACAGGGTTAAGTGACTTGCCCAGGGTCACAAAGCCCAGGTTTGAACTCCGATCTTCCTGACCCTAGCTTTATTCAGTGTACCACCTAGCTGCCCTAAAGAGGTTAGGTAGGAGAACCAAGTAAGAAACTGTCTTAGGAAGCCAAGGGAAAAGAGAGACAATCCAGGAGGAGGTGTTGGCCAGACCATATCAAAAGTTGCAGATAGGTTGTCAATGAAGAGGTAAAAGGGGGACAGCTAGGTGGCACAGTGGTTAAAGCACTGGCCCTGGATCAAGAGGACCTGAGTTCAAATCTGGCCTCAGACACTTAACACATACTAGCTGTGTGACCTTGGACAAGTCACTTAACCCTAACTTCCCAACAAAAACAAACAAACAAACAAACATTAATAAATAAAATGAAGAGGTAAAATGGGGTTGAGGAAGACATAGCCATAGTATTTAGCATTTAAGAAACTGTTGGTAACCTGGAGAGACCATTTTCAGTTGAGCATAGGGTCTGAAAGCCAGATTATAAGGGGCTGGGAAGTGATTAAAAGAGAGGAAGTAGAGGCAATGACAGTAGACTGCCTTTTCTAGGAGTATAGCTGTGAAAGGAAGGAGAGATGTAGGATGATACATAGATATCATTATAACCGGAAGAAAATTCAATAAGTTAACAAAAGCAAAACTGAAGGAAGTAGATAGAATCTAGAAACTCAGAGATAAGCCAAGAACTACTGGACTTCAACAAAAATGAGACCAAAAAAGGGATTCTTGTCCCCCGTATGTCAAGAAACCATAAGAAAATTTCCTAGCATTATTCACCTTAAGGGACAGAATTTATAACTACAGAATCCACAGGATGACAACAGATGAAGATCATATTCAACTCACCCAAATATAGTGTTGTAAAAACTTACGACTGAGAAATGACTACAAGCAGCTGACATGGAACACAATACATATGAAAAGAGACAGGATTTTTCACCCGAGATAAGAAATAACAGCAAGTTCTGAAATAGGGTACATGATAACTCAAGAAAAGTGCTGCTTCACCCCTAAATTAGCTCCCTGAGAATACTCTGCCAAGAATAATACTGTTGTTTAAATCTGCACAAGTTCCAGAAATTCCTAAAGCAATGGCCAAGACTGAGTAGGACCTTTGAGATGCAAACCAATCAAAATAACTCTTCCAAAGTAAAGCTAAAGAAAATTGCATAAACAGAATGGGCTGGCACCGATAGATTGTGACCTGCATTCAACCCTTATGAGATGGTAGTTATCTTGATCATTGACTTTGTCAAAGCAGCAAAGAGTAGGTTAGAGCCAGTGGGGGACCAAGAAGAGATGACTGGAATGCACCCTGATTATGGGGTAGCTGGAAAGGCTTCATAACCAATGGAGACTTCCATGGCAGAGAGTGGCTAAAGCAATGGCTATGTGCAGCACAGAGATATTGAGTCTGGGAGGTCCTGCATGACCTCTAGGGAAGGAAACAGGATTGTGAGGACACTCCTGCCCTCCTCCCACAACTAAACTGCGTCACAGGGGACAATAAAGTGCTTAGATAGATGGGTGAGTTACCCAGTGGTATTTATGAAAGCTCTTATTGTACATTAAAAAAAAAAAAGACGAGGTACTAATCAAAAGAGATAATTAATCATGGGCTTTGGCTTCAAGGAACATTTCACAAGATAAACATATAGAGATAGCAGAGGATATATTCTCCCTGAACTTGGAAACCCAGCCATGTAAGGGGCCAAGGATCCAGATTTTGGGGGAGAGGGGGAGTGTGATTTCTCCATGCATTACAGATCAATGAATATATTGGACTGTGTCTCCAGGTTATTCACTGGACCAGAGGCTGCATATGCACAGTGAACTCACTCCCCCATAGCCTTCAGTTTCTCCAAAGTCCTGATATCTCTATGTTGTTCTGTGGGCCCCTGCCCAGAGTACCCTTGCCCCACTCTGCTCCCAGGCTAGAGGTCAAAGAGGCATAGTGCCAATAAAGCAATGACAACAAACTGGAAAAAACCTAAATGTTAACAACGGGTGATGCACTGAACAAACAATGATACATCACCACAACAATAACATTAAGGACTAATATGAGAGAGAAATTAAGTTCCAAGAAGCAAGACAGTGGAGTCAGAAAAACACAGGGAAAGAAAAACATGTATGGATAGATGAAAGGGCAGAGGCAAAGGAGACTCAAAGGGCGTAACTAGCGAGCTGCCGTGGTTAGAAATGTCGGACGTGAAAATTCCTTTAAGTGTAAATAGTTATAAATGTATATTTAATTGGCTTTGCCATTATAAAATTAAGTGCATAAAAGTTTTATGGTTTTATTTTTTTTTTTTAAGAATAAGTAGGTAGGTATAGCCCAGGCTACAAATTCAGGCTATAAAGATAGTTGCTTTTATGCTTTCTTATTTCCCTAAGCTATGGCTTTCTCATCCCCTCACTATTCAGTCCTGATCACTGGGTGAGGAGCAAAAATCTGTGGGTTCGAAGTCCCAGTTCATGGGATTCTAAGCCAGGTCTCTCCTAAATCCTAAGCTCTCTCCATTACACTGCTGAAGAAGGAGGTACCACCCAAAACTCAGACACCACAAATGTGAATTATATCCAATTACCTTCAGAGGACACATACTCAGACTAGCAATGAAAATGCTCAGAAGAAACAATGTTGTTGTTTTTTTGTTTGGTTTTTTTTTTTGGTGAGGCAATTGGGGCTAAGTGACTTGCCCAGGGTCACACAGCTAGTAAGTGTTAAGTGTCTGAGCTGGGATTTGAACTCAGGTCCTCCTGACTCCAGGGCTGGTGCTCTATCCACTGCTCTACCTAGCTGCCCCAACAATGATATTTATAATAAAGTATGAAAATTGCCATATATATGTTATATCATTTGATTCATAATTGTGTGAGATAGGTGGATTATTATTTTACAGATGAAACTGGGGATGAGAGAAGTAAGTGACTTGCCCAGGGTCACACAGCTTTTAAGAGTCTGTGGGGTGATCTGAGCTTAGGTCTTCCTGAATTCACCAAGCCCCTAGCCACCCATAAAGTAGGAGATAAGTGTTGAAAGAAAGTTGAGAACATTCTATAGTATACTCTAAATGTATACTATACCTTAATATTAAAGATCAAACTGGAAAATGATCATATTCCTCTCATAGTTATAGGTAGAAGAGGTATTCTTAACCAAACAATAGGTAGCAGTAATTACCAAAGGTAAAATAGATATGTTTGGTTATTTGAAATTAAAAAACTTTTGCACAGACAGAATTAATACACTCAGGATAAGAAGGGAAGTGGTTGAATGGGGGAAAAAAATCTTTGCATCAAATTTCTTTGATAAGGGTATGTTATTCAAAATATACAAATAATTAATAACAGCTATTCCCCAGTAGATAAATGGGCAAAGGCTGAACAAACAGTTCAACAGAAATTCAGAGTATTCACAGCCTCATGAAAGAATGCGCCAAGTCATTAATAATAACAAGAGAATTGCAAATCAAAAGAACTGAGGTGTCACCCCTGCAAATTGGCAAAAGTGAAAAGAAAAAAAAAAGGCCACAGTCTATGTTAGAGGGTTTGAGGAATGATAGGTACACCAATACATTGTTGGTAGAGTTGTGAAATGGTACAACCATTTTACACAAATAAAGTGACTAAAATGTTCATACCCTTTGGACCAAAGTTTCCATTACTGGGCTTATAATCCAAGGGAGCCATTGATAAGTCCCCATATACTTGAAAATATCGATAGCAGCAATTTTTGTGATAGTGAAGAATTAGGAACAAAGTAGATGCCCATCAATGGGAATGGCTAACCCAGCTGTGGTACATAAATGTAATGTGATGAATACAGAGAAGCCTGGGATGATCTCTATGAACTGATACAGAGCCAAGAGAACAATATACACAAGAACTGCAACAATGTGAATGAAAAGAACAATGACACACTAAGAAAGTAAAAGGGAATGCAACAAAATTATAAAGATTAATCAGAATTTGAAAGAGCTATGAGAAGATTCCCCCAAGCTATGCCTTTGTGGAGATTCACAGGTGTGACTCATTGAACATGTTTATTGGTCAGTTGTGCTGACTTTTTTCCCCTCTCTCAAAAATACTATTTATCACATGGGATGGCTCTCTAGGAAGGGGAGGGATACTTGGGATAACTGATGGCAACGTTAAGAAAAAGAAAATGTCAATAAAAACTTATTTTTCTGGGGTCAGACCCAGCCTCAGATGGCTTGACTTTGGACAGGTACCCTCTGACTTGCCTCACCCCTTGAACCCACTTGGCTTCACTTACCCGCCTTGCTGCAGTCGACCAGGAAGGTGCTCTTCTGACCCACGAATGCTTTCACGAGCCCTGCTCCCTTTGAAGTCACCTTGCTGGCATCCGAGGAAGCTTTCGGGACAGCACTGTAGCAGGTTTCTGTGGAAGATCTGGTCACTGATTCAACCAGGATGGAAGAGGTCTCATTGGCAGTGCCTGGGCTGACCAGGCGTTGACCTAGAGAAGACAGACATTTCAACCCTTTAATGTCTAAAACTTGCTAGGGTGGGGCCTCGCAGTTCTCCTGTCCAGAATTCAGACTCCTGAATTCCTCGATAGTTTTTGGGTTATTGTTGGTCAAAAGCCAAGACCAAGGTCACATCTGGAGAACAGATTTTCTTAGCCCACGAAGACTGGGCTCAGTTCCACCCCAGTCCTGGTTTTCAGCACCAACATTGTTCACTGATAAGGTCTTGATGGACCAACAGTGTCAACTATCTCTACACCTGGCCATGCTCCCCTGGGGAATTCCATCTTTACCTGTCACTTTGGGTTTTTTGGTTTTTTTGGGTTTTTTTGCGGGGCAATGAGGGTTAAGTGACTTGCCCAGTGTCACACAGCTAGTGTCAAGTGTCTGAGGTCAGATTTGAACTCAGGTACTCCTGAATCCAGTGCCGGTGCTTTAACCACTGTGCCATCTAGCTGCCCCTTACCTGTCACTTTGGCCTTGAAAGGGCTGCCTGCAATGTGGTTGGGTCCACCATATTTCACACCAATCAGATAATTTCCTGGAGCCATCGGTGTGTACATGACTTTGTAACCTTCCGGAGTCTCCTGGCAGTCCATTTTGACCTTGGATGGTCCTTCAATTGTAACAGACAGTGTCCCTGGGCCAGCTCTGGTGGTATTGATGAAAAACTCTGATTGGACACCTGAAAGAAAGGTTTTCAGTTAGCCTTTGCTCAAGGAAATTCGTTTAATAATATATGGGTGTGATAAGATCAGTAGTTGACATTTACAATAGAGACAGCATTAGACTTTGAGGCAGAGACCTGAGTTCAAATCTAATCTCAGACACTTACTAGCTCTGTTACCCTGAGCAAATCACTTCACCTGTGTTTGCCTTGGTTCCCTCATCTGGTCAGATGAAACAACACACATAGAGTGCTACACAAACCTTAAAACTCAGCCAGGCCTATGCCGAGGCAGCAACAGGCAAATGCTATGGTGTCTGCCATTTTGTTTGTGGTCCGTGCGTCTTCTGAACATGCTGTTCTGTGCCTCAGTTGGGAGCCCAAGAGCTCACAGGCTCCTTCCCCAGGTGATGTTGCGTCCATCTCTCTCCCTACCTAGTATAAGCCCTTCACTTACAGATGAGGAAAACACCAGAAACGGGATGTGGAGCTCGCTCCGAGATGGTCTCTGCTTTCTGACAAGAGAGACAAGACTTCACCTTCAGAGCTCTGCCCGAAGGCCTCCCAATTCTACCAAATGAATGGTCAGGGATGCTCCTTAATCAGTTCCCCAGCAAAGCAAACAAGCTTTTCTGCGGACCAAGAGAGAAATCTGCCCAGCCAACACCCAACCGCCATCTTTATAAACTGACTTCTAGGAGCGCAGCTTCAGAGCTGGGATGGACCTCAGAGGCCATTTGTCTGACCCGCCTCTTTTTTGCAGATGACGAAACTGAGGTCAAGTGAGCTGGTCAGGCTGACAGTAAGTAGCAGACAAAAGGATGGGAATACAGGTTTCCTGTGTGTAGCCCATGTTGGGCGATAGAAAGCGTGTGTTTCTGAATAGCATCTGTGCCTCAGTTGTGGGGCTGGCCCCAAAGGAGGGCTGTGCATCCAAGAGGAGCTACCCTAACCCAGGATGAAACAAATGAGCAGAGGTTCCCACTCACAACCTGTTTCTGTCAGTGGAATCTGGGGCCTTTCTGGAAAAAAAAAATGGACCCAGCTGCTGAAAAGAGTGTTTTGGTTTAATTGTAGCCGTGACTCCAGGGAATGAATGACTTTTGGCTGTTACTAAAACAAAGGAGCTACAATCACCAATGTCTAAAGACATAATCCAGATGTTCCCCAAAGCCTTCAACAGCTCCACCGGCATCTGGGGTCCCAGCTCTATGCCCCATCGGTTTGATCTGGTCTTGGCCCAGTTACTAATCGCTGTGGCTGGGATTGTGGACACGGCTGCCAGGGTCACTGGGTGAGTAAAGGGGGAGGTAGCAAAGGTGGGGGGGGGGGAGAGATGGGATGGGGACGTTTCCAGGAAAAGTCTACGGCAGAAACGGGAGGTTAGAACAGATGTTTTCAAACAAGACTGCAGAGAATTAGCAACAGAAGAAGAAGGCGCCAAAGTTATTTTGTTTCTTGGACGGACTCGCTCCATTCCAGAGAATTTGAGGTAGGGGGAGCAAGAGGGAGAGCAAGAGAAGGAGGGAAAGCACCACCCCCCCCCCCAAACAAAAACACAGGATTCAGGAGCCACAGAGACTAGCCCTGCTGCCTTTCAGGATAAACAACGTTACACAAGCTAGATGCCAACAACCCCCCCCCACCATCCCAACCAAATCTGTTCTACCCGTCCAAAATCTTGCCTGAATTCAGTGTTGTATGTCATAGATCTGGGAGCCCACGGTCCTCCCAAGCCAGATGACGCTTTCTTCTCTACTAACAGAGTTCCGAGGAGAGGCACCAGGAACCAGGGCTGGGTTCATGTTTGGGGAGGTAGGGCTAGGTAGGTTCACCGGAAAACGATACGGGGGGTGGTTTGAGGGAACCGTTGGCTCACTGAGTCACCAGTGCGATGTCAGCCAAGAAAGCTAAGCTGAGGCGACCTTTGGCCACGTGGCGGAAGGCCCAGTGTCCAGGAGAAGGGAGGCGATGGGCCCCACTGTCCTCGGCGCTGGTCAGCGCACCTTGGATTGTGTTCACTTTGGGGCGACACACTTTAGGAAGGACGCCAATAAGCTGGAGCGTGTCCAGAGGAAGCCAGGGTAAATGGGGCAGCACCTCGAGTCCAGGCCACGCGATGTGGCGGGAGTCACCCGGCAACATTCAGCTTGGACAGAACTTCAGGGGGAAACGTGAGAACACAAGGATCTGAAAGACGGGCCCCAAGGGCAGAGCCAGAGGGCAGGGAATGGGCAGCCTTGGGAGCGGGTGCCGGGCATCTTCGAGCAATTCTGCCCGTCCACCTGGCAGAGAGATCAGGCTGAGGACTCCCAGTCAGGTTCAAGGGGGTCCCCTCCACTAAGTGGCTTCAGTATGGACAGCTTCTAAGGTCTCTGAACTTCAGTCTCCCCAGATGCAAAATGGGGCAGCACACGACAGAGCCAAGGAATCTAGCTGGAGGGCAGGGAGGGGCTGAGAAAAGCCAGTGACTTGTCCAAGATCACACAGGGGAGAATTCAGGCTTCTAGGTCCAGGGCCAGCCCAACCACCCTCCTTTTGTACAGATGAGAACACTGAGGCCCAGTGAGCTCGGGAGCTGCAGATGCCCCCAATCATTACTTCTGTGGATGATAACAGTCATTGCAGATGCAGCCCAGAGAGCCGGCCCAAGTCAGGAAGACCAGGGTCTAAGTCCCAGCTGTGACCCAGGCTAGCTCTGGACCCCCAGGCCAGGCACAATCACAGAAGCTCTCGATGCCCCCTCTGGGTCCCAGGCCATGAAGCAGGGGCGGGCCTTTGTAAGGGGAGGGCCAGAAGCCACCCCAAATCATCACCCCATTGGGAAGTGGGCAACACAAGTGTCATTGGCCCCACTCTTTATATGAAGAAGCCAGGGCTCAGGAAAACCAAGCAACTGGGTCTTGAGCCTGGAAGTGGCCAAGTCAGGACATGAACCCAGGCCTTCCGACCTAAAAACCTAGAACCCACTGATGGTCCATTAGATCCCCACTCCTCCCGCTCCTCTGTGGCTTGAAGGAGAAACCTCCCAGGGCTACAGCATCTCTGCCCACTCAGGGAAGGGATGCCGGCTGACTTGTCAACTGCAGCACACCACTGCCAGGGTCCATGAGCTCAGGGCAGGCAGCCTGCTCAGAAAGGCCGAGCCATCGGCTTGTCCAGCGACGGGGTCTGTGCTGACCCTCAAGTAGGAGGAGAGAGGGGCGGCAGCTTGAGACGAGAGAAGGGGCAGCAACCATCCTGCTTGTGGACGTCACTCTCAGGGCTCATCATTGTCTCCTGGGATGGCTCTGAAGCTGGGGGTAGCTGGGGCCAAGAGAGCCCCGAGGCCCAGCAGGAAGCACACGGATGGACTTGGGAGGACAGAGCCCTTTCTCATTCTGTCTGTGGCCCAGCTGCACCATAGCAGAACAGACATCTGGGAAAGGCTGGAGCGGTGGGGGGAGGGTGCTAGGTAAATAAGACACGAGCCCCGTGACAAGGGGCATATTTATCCAAGATCTCACACAAGCTCGCTGTGGGTTTCCTCCCCAACGTCCCCGCACACTCGGCTCCTTCTCTGCAACCCTTAGAGCGAGCCTGAAACCTGAGCCCCAAGTGAGAGTGCGTGAGACCCCATCTTGGGAAGGAGAAAGATGAATACACAAGGCAGGGCAGAAGCAGGCGCGGCACAGCGACACGGCGCCATGGCGCGGCACAGAGCGGCTTGGCTTGGGCCAGATCCCTGGGTACAGAGCCACTGCTGGAGGCCCAGGCTGAGGCCCAGGCAGCGAGGCAGTAGCCGTCCATCCATGGAGACCCTGTCTGGGTTATTCTGGGCCCAGGCCCAAGCCCCTCTGTGTGCTCAGAGAGAGGGGAGGCAGGAGGAGGGGAGGAGAGGGCAGACACAAGCGCGCCTGGACCCACCTCTCCCCTGGCCGTCCCCCACGTGATGGATCACCTTCCCAGAGCGATCAATAGGGCCTTGTTCCAGCAGGAAGCCCTGTGAGCCAGTCAGGGCTAAAGGTGGGAGTCAGTGTAGGCCAAAGGTGGCTCCGTCCATGCTTGGAGGAGGCTCGAATGAGGTCTGCTCACAACTCTCTGGACAGACACAGAGGCCTTTTCTTTCTACTGCTGAGAGGGCCTGGTGCCAGATCTCAGAGAGAAGGCTCTGCCCAGAGGCTGCTCTGGGCACATCTGTCCGGACCTCCCAGGGGCAGGCAGTCGCTCCTCTAGCCATGCAGCACTCCCTGGCCACTCGCATCTGTGTCCCTGTGCACCTGAACTTCCAACATGACACATGGCCCACCTGTTGCCTGCAAAGGTCTTAGACTATGTCCCCTTTCAAGGTGAAGAGGAGCTGTCCAGGAGGGGCCCTGGGCTATTCTCCAGGAAGTCAGACTGGGCCTGAGCCCTTGAGGGCTTCATGAGGAATGGCACAAACAGCAACTGGCACTGATACCCAGCCCCCTGCTATGAGGAACAGGGACCCAAAGTCTGCAAAGCCCATCTTTCACACCTGCGTGAGGCAGACGGCACAAGTCCTATTCTCATGTCACACCAGAAGGAACTGAGGCTCAGAGATGGGACCATTGCCCAGGCTCACACAGCCAGATACCAAACAAACTCTTTCCTGCTCCCCTTTTCTTCAGGCAGTGAGGTGGCACAGTGGAGAGAAAAGACCCAGGTTCAAATCCTGCCTCAGTCACTTACTAGCCCTGTGACCCTAGGCAAGTCACTTCACATGTTTGCCTCAGTTTCTTCACCTGTAAAATGAAGGGACTGGATTTGATGGCCCCTGGGTTCTGTTTCAGTGCTAAATCTGTGATTCTCTGATCTTTGAGGTCAAGGCCCCAAAACCAGAAATACGTGATAGGACAAGCTTCTTGGGAAACTCTATTAAACTCAGAAATTCTTCACTAAACAGCAGTGTTCCAACTCTGTGGTCTTTACACTCTTATTATTGCAGACCTACCCCCTGAGAGTTTTTATTTATGTGGGGTTTAGCTACTGACATCTGTATATCAACCTTACATAAATTATACATCACTATCTATTATGTATCAAAGAAATAATGATGCTGTGTGCTCCGAAGCTTAGCCATGTTGTCAGGAAACTTAGGTCCCTGCAGGGGCAGCTAGATGGCGCAGTGGATAGAGCACCAGCCCTCGAGTCAGGAGGACCTGAGTTCAAATCCGGCCTCACACACTTGACACTTACTAGCTGTGTGACCCTGGGAAAGTCACTTAACCCCAATTGCCTCACCAAAAAAAAAAAAAAGAAAGAAAGAAAGAAAGAAAGAAAGGTCTCTGCAGCTATTACAGGTACAAGAAGAAGGCTGCTACCAGACAGAATGGTAATAGACATAAGATATAACAATAATTGATAATATAATAAATTAATAGGTAATATATCAACATATATTAGATATTATAGCTAGCTAGGTGACACAATGACTATCACAGCACAACGCTAGGAAGCTGAGCATCACTGCCTGTGAAGAGGAGGGTCCTAACAGAATCAACCAAGAAGCAGGTGTTGCTATCCATGCTGATGGATTTACCGAGTTCTTCAAGCCAACCCCCTGTGAGGTAGGTAGTGGTGGCAAGTACTTAAAGAAAGGGAAACTGAGGTTTGAGGAGGGCAAGGTGCCAGTCAGTCCCACCTCTTGAAATCAGCATCATAAAGGATTAGAAGGAGCACTGAACTAGGGCTGGGAGGCTTTATGACCTGACATTCACTTCATTGTAAATTGTCACTCAATGAGTTTAGTTGTTCAAAGTTCAGTATAATAAACCACCCCCCTTTTTTTAAAAAGGCATTTCCACTGTTCTTTCTTTTTCTTTTCTTTTCTTTTTTTTTTTTTCAGGGTAATAAGGTTTAAGTGACTTGCCCAGGGTCACACAGCTAACAACTGTCAAGTATCTGAGGTCAAATTTGAACTCAGGTCCTCCTGAATCCAGGGCCAGTGCTTTGTCCACTGCGACACCTAGCTGCCCCATCACTATCCTTTGTGTTCCAAAGTCTCCTCTGCTAATAGGCAGAATAACCAAGAATTCTCCAGAAAGCAAGTTAGTAGTATTAAAGAGAGTACTTCATGCAGCCACACGCACCCCCCATCGGTGCTCTCTAGTCAGTTACCTGTGGTGCCCCCTTCCAGGCCAGCTCCATACGCAGAGACGCGAGCTGGGTTTCCTGCTTGTCCCGGATCCCCGACACGCACTTTAAAGGGGCTTCCAACAACGTGGCTCCCATTGAACTTGACATCGATTGTATGAACGCCGTTCTCATGGGGAATGAAACGAACCGCGTACTTATCTACCAATGAAGAAGAAGAAAGGTTAGGAGATTAAGTGTTTCATTGGCACAGCTTCCTCAAGCCCTGAAGGCCAAAGGAAAGACCACGTTTCTTCGGTTTTTCAATATAATATGCTCATCCCATGGTGGTAAGCTTCAGAATTGTTTTGGTTTTTTTTTTGCAGAGCAATGAGGGTCAAGTGACTTGCCCAGGGTCACACAGCTACTAAGTGTCAAGTGTCTGAGGCCAGATTTGAACTCAGGTCCTCCTGAATCGAGGGCCGGCGCTTTATCCACTGCGCCACCTAGCTGCCCCCAGAATTGCTTGTGGAGAATGCACCTTCCTGTAGTGTAGGCTTGCTTTGGATAGCAGCTCTACCGCTATCTAGCTGGAAGACTTTGGGCAAATCACTTGACTCCTCTGGGCAGGAGGATCAGGAAAGCTGGCCCTGGAGCCACAAGTCCTGGATTTGAGTCTCACCTCTGGGAGTCCTGGCCAAATCACTTAATCTGTTAGTTAATCTGTGTTGGTAGAAGGGAATTTCCTCCTCTGGGAGTTCTCTAAACCAATGAACCCACATGTCTAGCCCCTATCTCTGTTCCAAAATGAGGAATGTAGGGATCCAGATTAAGAACTGGAAGGGGCCTTTGAAATCATCTAGGCTGACCATTTCATTTTATAAAAGTGGATACTGGGACTCAAGGAGGGCCGAGAAGTGACTTGTCCAAGGTCATCCAGTTAACAAGACACAAGCAGCATTCAAACTCAGGTGCTCTAATTCCAAATAACAGAAGCTCTCTAAGATCCACTATCAGCTCTAAATCCTGTGATCATCCCTCCCAAGACTTGTCGACCTGGACACCTAACCCAAGGGAGCCCTCTGAAGCTGGATTTAAAACACGACTGCAAAAAGCTGATGATTCTATGAGTTTCTTCCCATTTATGTGCAATCTATAGAACCTCTCGTGGCGAGGTGTTTGCAGGTCTCTGGCCCGACTTTCCTCACCTGGCTCCAGTTCAGAAACGTGGCATTCTTCAACTGCCCCTGAGGGGCTGTGGACTTTTGCATCAATCTTGCCTTTGGCCCCATTCAACCTTATAGCGAAGGACACCGGCTGGTTAACTTTTAATCCAGATTCCTGAGTATTTAAGACATCAGATCAGTCATTACTTTCTGGGGTTCTTTCTCGAAATCATTTGGAGCATATCAAATGGACACCGAGGACAGCAGTTCACACATCAATAGGCTGTCTTTTTTTATACACCATCCGCTAACAATGGGAGAGCGCCCAACCAAGGCTCAAAGCTAAGGTACAGGGCAATGGCAATTTTGAAAGGAAGTGACCCCTCGCGTGGTCCTGCACTCCTTCACCCACATGTTGGAGGATGTGGTTCCCTATCTCCCTGAGATGGAGAGTCAAGTCCTCTCGGTCTATAAGGTACATGGCCCAGAGCCCTTGCTAACACAGCGGGAGGGGACTAGACCCCAACAGGGCTTCCTCTGGCACATTCCCCAACGGGGTAAGATCTTTGAGCAGTTACAGGAAGGGTCAGATAGTCCATGAAGTAACATCCTAGGAATCTGACCAAAAACACCCTGGTTAAGGTAGATTTCATGTAAGTCTCCATTTCAGGAACATTGTCAAGTGTGGCCCTCAGTGACAGGTGATTTCAAGCGAAGCAACACCAACCCTCCTCTGATCTGGGCAGCCACAAGTTTTCAGCTCTGGAGATGGAAGCGTTTCAGAGGCCAGAGAGTTGAGCTCCATCATTTTACAGTGAGAGAGAATGAGGCCCAAGGACTTCCCCCAAGGACAGAGAGATAATTGGAGGTAGAGGCAGAATCTGAACCCAGGACCTCAGCTGCTAAAGCCACATTCTTTCTCTTGTCCATTGGTGCCTCCCCGTGAAAACATTTCATCTTTCCTTTTACATTTGCTCATGAACTGCTCAAGAATGCACAGTTACGCAGAAGCAAGTTGTTGCTACTATGAGGCCAGCCAATGCACAGCCCACGTTGTGGGCATTCAGGCTCCCCCACCCCCCTTAATCACAGTTAGAAGGACAGCCCCCCTCTTCACACCACTCCAAAAACCACAACTGGAGTTGAAGTAAATCTCTGGTCCCCATGTCCCTCTTTCTTCCTGGATATTGGCTCTAGTCCATGGACAGCCATAGGACATGGTCCTAGGCCCAGCCTCTTTTGTGGTCCATTGGGATCAGGGTTATCTACGTGCCATGATGACAAATCCCAAGTAGGTTTTTTTTTCTGGGCACACAGAGGCAGACCCCCACATGGAGGACACAAACAATTCACAAAGGATGAGGAGGTGGGTGGACTGTGCACTGTCTGGGTAGATACCAATGAGTCCGAGGGGCCATCAAAGAAACAGAGAGGACTACTAGCAAAATTGAACGTTTGGAAAAAGCCTCAGAAGGAGCAGCAGGGCTCTGGACCACTTTTCCCAGCTCACACCAGATATGGCCACACACACACACATTTGCCCTAAAAAACATATACCCCCTTCAGCAGACAGCATTAGGAGAATGAGGACCCGTACTGAGACACTCCCCCACCTTCACGATCCCTTTTCACAGGAGTGCAATAGGCCAATCGGCTATCACATATTGATGATGGCCAACTCATTAGGAAAAGCTCTCCCCACATACATACGTCTGGCCAAGGGCGTCCAGGAGGGACATGCCACTTTCGTTCCATGAACCTGTCTGTTGGCCCCTAAAACCTGAAGAGGGAGATAAACAGCCCAGAAGGCTTGAGACACATTCGAGGCAATCTCCTGTGCCCTCGGCAGATTAGTGCCTTATCTCCCTCTGTAGGCTTTGTTTGCTCGGCAAAGACAGGAATTCCTGTCAAGAAGTCTTTAAATGAAACACAAGAAAAACATCAAAACCACAGCAACTAATCAGAAACCTTGTTCTTCTTCTGGGGGATTGGGGGAAGGGGGGGGAGATGGGGGGACCCACGCCTTCCTGATGGGGGCAGGGCTGAGAGCTGGTCTCTGTTCTCACTGGGATGTGAACAGATCCCAGGAAACTACAAACAATCTCATCAGCCAGCCACTGCGGCACCTCATCATCAAATAGTGATTAAATTCAAGCTTGGAATCAAAACCAAGGATGATACAAGTCTTCACAAGAAATACTTACAAGGGGAGGGGAAAAAATTCACTTTTCATGAGATCTTGACCCAGTTACCATGACTTGTCTGACAAGAGATGGCTTTGTTAACTGGAAAATCTCATTTGGGGACTTATTTGGGGCTTATTTAGGGTCCTCAGAGGCTCTCCCATGGTCTTAGGTTCTGTGTACTTTTTTGATGGTTCACACCGACCCAAGGAGTGTCCCGAGCCAAATACAATACCCATTAACTGAGAGAGCAACTTTGGTGACTTGCTTTTGGTTCAATGATCTGGGCACAAACAAGGAAGGGGCACCTGCCTTCAGAATTCTCTTTCCCCTTAGCACTAGGGACAAGGATTAATTTTCAAGGAGAACTTGGGTAAGCTAGAGCCAGCTGCCCAAATATTGGTCAGACACCTCAGAAAAGGGCTAGTGTGACAAGCAAGCGAGAAATGTCTCACTCTTTCCAGGGGAGCAAGTTGGACACCAGCCAGGCTCAGGACAACTCTACCTGGTTCGGAATGGCTTTTCTTTAACTGGATCATGGATCAGTCTACACTGTCAGCACCCAAGATATTACAGTGATGTATGGTCACGAAGGTCCTCAGTCCTGGGAAGCTCCAGTTTGGAAAACCCAATCAGACCAAGAATGGCAAAGAGGAAGGAGCTCTCGTTGGAGGCTCCGCTATCAGTGCCATCTTGTTTCCCTTTATTTGTAACCCTAGAGGTTCAGCCCAGGGCCTGTCCCATAGCAATGACAACAAATGCTTCCTTTAGCTAAAAGATCCGAGTTCAACTCAGAACTTAGTCCCATGTGACCATGGGCAAGCCGCAAACTCTGTGGGCCTCAGTTTCTTGATGAATAAATTGTGGATAAAGGAATGGAGTGGGCCTCAGTTTTTGGATTAATATAATTTGGATAAATAAAACCCATTGGAAATTCACGCTGGCTCTCTGGGCATCAGGCTCTTTAACTACAAAATCAGGGGGTTGGACTAAATGACTTCTGAGACTGTCCAGCTTGGAACCAACAATTCTATGATCTGAGGCAGAAATAATGTATTGGGGCCTTGATTCTCTCCAGTGCTTGCTGGTCCTGAGCGCCAGGAGTTAGTTTTAGGGGCTATACCCATCACTAGGCCATCTCTATAGTTAAGGGGAAAAAAAAAAGAGGGTAGCTACTGATCAATGGGAACCCCCAATTCGAGGGATAGGCCCCTTTGTCTGGGAAAGAGACGGGAGAGTGTCTGAAGAACAAGGGCCTGATTAGTCAGTCCGTGGTCAAGCAGACGGATGTTTCCTTATGTCTCACCTGAAGGCTCATAACAGTGAGTCTGCGGGCATCGTCGGAGGGGGCGATGACAGGAACCAGGTAGGGGCTTTCTGGGATGTGCTCGTCGTTGAACTTGATTGACACCTCATAGTTGCCTAAGAGACAAGACAGCTGGGTTAGTTGAAAGAACCTGGAGGGGCATCTTTTTCCCGCTGCAGCTCATGCCTCCTACTGGCCGTGGGTACGTACCAGGCTCCTGAGCAATATAGGACACACCGCACGAGCCGTTTTTATGGTCATCAAAGGCGATTTCTGCTTTGCTTGGTCCTTCGACAGCGATCGACAGGCCCCCGGCCCCAGCCTCTCTGGTCCAAATGCTAAATTCAGCTGGAAGCAGCAGACACACACACTTGGTTACAGTGCAAAGAAAGTGCTAGCATCCCTTCTGCAGGCATCACCTCCCCACCCCAGCCCTTTTCTTTTTGCCCGGGGCAAATCAATGTGAGGGAACTCCTGGAAGGGAAACACCCTCCACTAATGCAGAGGGGCAGCTCTCTATTATTGACAGCCTTGTACAATAATTACCTGGCACATTCTGTGCTTACATGACTACCCAGAGTTACATAGGTAAGCCTTGAATCCAGGTATTCCCCACTCTACAAACTGACCGATTCATTTTTGTTTTTAAGTGAGGCAATTGGAGTTATGTGACTTGCCCAGGGTCACACAGCTAGTAAGTGTTAAGTGTCTGAGGCTAGATTTGAACTCAGGTACTCCTGACTCTAGGGCCAGTGCTCTATCCACTGCACCACCTAGCTGCCCCTAATTCAATTAATTATTAAGCACCTACTACGAGCTAGGCACTGTGCTAAGACACAAAAAGAAGCAAAAGACAGTCCCTGCCCTCAAGGAACAAACAAATATACAAAGCTCCGTTCAGGATGATTGGCACTCCACCTCTGACCCCTGTTATCAGGTCATGGTAAGCCTGCAATTCAGAGCTGATTTCCTTACAGCCTCATGGATCCTCTTCCATCCTCTCCCCCACCCCCTTCCCCACCACCAGGGGAAGAGATGGGAACAAGAACATTTGTTATAATTACATGTTTGGCAACACACAATTGTTTCCAGCTTCTAAAAACAACTGACCAGCTGTAGATTTGGGAGTGGAAGGGAACCCAGTGTCTCCCAGGGCTCTGTCCCAGCACCCTCCCCCCCTCCTTGTCATGATTCTATTTTACTCTGGTGATTTCATCAGCTCCCATTGTTTTCAATGATCATCTGTATGCTGCAGATGCTCAGATCTACTCCTCCATCCCATCTCTAGGCTCTCTGCTGGCCTCACATTCCCAGCTGTCCATCAGATGTCTGAAACCGGACGTCCATTAGACGTCTTAAACTCAACACATCCAAAACGAAATCTTTGCCCCTAAACCCTCCCCTCTTCCAAGCTTCCCTATGACTGCCAAGGGTACCACCATCATCACGACTACCCAGCCTGACAACCTGGGTACTATCCCCAATCTGGTGCCAGGTCTGTAGAGTGAGTGAGTGAGTGAGAGTGTGTGTGTGTGTGTGTGTGTGTGTGGTCAAGTCACTGGGCCAAAGTCTTCTGACAACCAGCCCTGCTCTAAGTCTACATTCCTAGGGACCCCACTGGTCCCTGGAAAGGTCCCCCATGACACAGAACACAGTAGCCTCCTGTGCTTTGTTCTTAAGGAGAGCAAATGTCCCGATGCTGCTCACCTGGTACTCCCGCTTCTCCTCTCTCCAGGCCCGGGCCCCCGGCTCGGACTTTCTGGGCACCCCCTTCCCCGAGAGGCCCAACAGTGAACTGGAACGGGCTTCCCGTCACATGCTGCCCTCGGTATTTGACGCTCACTGTGTGCACCCCCATCTCCTGGGGCACAAATCGGACACAGTGGGAGCTCTTCCCCACGGGCACAATCTCTGCCTCAGTTGTGCGGCCGGAGGGGCTGGTGACGTGGGCTGACATGTCTGCGCTGTCTATTTCTTTAAAAGAGAGAAAGCGTCAGTGATATTAGGGTTGGGGAGAGGAATGGGGCACACGGCACAGTGGACCATGCAGCACACGGCATGATGGGCAAGCAGGCTCGCAGCCCTGAAATGTGTCCAGTCCTGAGAATGTAAACACCTTGAGAACAGGAACTGAGCCGCTTCTGTCTCTCCCCAGCTCCCAGCAGGCAGCCTGGTACACAGTAGTTGGTTAACAAATGCTAATGGATTGAGGAGCTCTCTTGATGAGGCTGCCCATCTGCCTTTGCTTCCATCTTGGAAACAAGACTCCTCAGCCCGATTGTCTCTAAGAGATCTTCAGTGGTACAGAGCTCTCTCTCTTTCTCTCTGCCTCCCTCCATTCATTCGTTCATTGGTTTGTTTTTTGTTTTTTGTTTTTAGTGAGGCAATTGGGGTAAAGTGACTTGCCCAGGGTCACACAGCTAGTAAGTGTTAAGTGTCTGAGGCCGGATTTGAACTCAGGTACTCCTGACTCCAGGGCCGGTGCTCTATCCACTGCGCCACCTAGCTGCCCCCTCGTTCATTGTTTCATCAACCTCAGAGTCTCCAAAGATAAAGTGAAACTTGAGCGCAATCAAAAAACCCTCTGCACTCAAGAACTCAAAGGTCTAAACCAAATGAAAATATGGCTTCAAACCAGCAGCCCCAGAGGAGAGCATCAGCTCCTTTCCAGTCCCCCACGACAGCCTTTGCTCCACGTGGACACCACTATTGTGACACAGGGAAGGCAGGCGTCACCCCCTGCATGATGGAAGGACACTGAAATGGGTCCAATCACCCACAGTCAGGGTCATACAGCACCCTCGGTGTCCAGGAGGATCCCAAAGACAAAGGAATAGCACCTGGTCAACACGAGCAGATCATTGTGCACAACTGGGGCCTGGAGACGTTGCCGGGCCGACTTGCACAGGGAAGAGACTTGGTTATGAGCTGCCCCTGGGCCTGCGCTCCTCCTTCCTCCCCACTCTCCCGGGGCTACTGCTCGAGGCTTCAAAGTGTCCAGGACTTTGAGGAAGACCCCGACACACACGCTCCCTGTTTACCTGGAATTTTCAGGTTGAGATCACAGATGCTACCAACGGTTGCCACCGATGGTGCCCGGCTTGCGCGAGTGATGCTTTCCTTGACCCTGCCTTCTCCGCTGATTTTCACAGTGAAGGGACTCCCTGGAAGGAATGGAGAGGGTAGGAGGTCTCTGTGAATCTGTGTGGGGGCTGGGACACACTCCAAGGGCTTAAGATGCAAGCAAAACCCAAGCAAGTCCCCACCCCTGCCCCAAAAGCCAGCTTGTATACCTGGCACGTGTTCGTCGGCAAACTTGGTGGACACAATATAAACCCCTGGTACTGTCGGGAAATAGGAGACTTTACAGGTTCCATCTTCGAGGTCTTCTGTCTGGATGTCAACCTTGCTTGGTCCTTCCACTGCCAAGGATATGCCTCCATAACCTGAAGGACACACACCCTTGTTTGTCTGACTAGATGTGGTGGGCTCTTGTGTGCCAAATGGGCAGAACAGAGAAAACAGAGGCTCGACCTGCAGACAGCGACACGCACACCCATGCGAGAGCCAAGTGTCTTAATGCAGAGCAGGCCCCGGGGGCTGACACTTCTCTTTTGTTGGCAGAAGCCAAAGCCTGGCCACCACCCTTCAATTCAGAAGACCCCAGACTGAGGCCCCCAGGGCACTGCTGGGCTTGGGTCCAAGTGTAAGTCGAGCAGACTGGAGGAGGGCATGGAGGAAGATCTCTGCGGTGGTCAGGACAGCAGAGAACACATCAGCATGTTTCTGGCAAGTGACCTCTGCTTGAGTTTAGGGGATCATGGGATCTTGTAATCATAGATCTGGAGGGGGAAAGGACCGCACCAAAGCCACTAAGCCCAACCCTTTCAGTTTACCAATGAAAGCAGAGGCACAGAGATGTTAAGAGACTTGCCCAAGCTCACAAAGCTATTAAGTATGTAACATAGGAGTTGATCTCGGGTCTGCTTGACTCCAACACCCTATCCACCATGTCACAGTCTCCCAACGAGAATGGGCCAACAGGGGCAGCTAGGTGGCACAGTGGATAGAGCACCGGCCCTGAATTCCAGAGGACCTGAGTTCAAATCCGACCTGAGACATTTACCGCTTACTAAGCTGTGTGACCCTGGGCAAGTCACTTAACATCTCTGCCTCACCAAGAAAAAAAAAAAAAAGAGAATGGGCCAGCAGCTTTTGGACTGACTGAGACCACAAGACACTAGGAAGACGCAGCAGGTGCAACACTGCTCCTTAAGGGCTGGCTGCTTAGATGCCCAAACTGCTGGCCTTTTAAAGAACAAAGAACTGTAGGGAATGGAAGACACTGCATAGCCGGAGAAGAATCCCAGCTTGGTTGAACCCTCTGGGCTTCTTCCCAGCAGTATAGAAGTAGCAACACCCATGGGGCAAGGAGACTGACCTGCATCCCTCGTGTCAACAATGAAGTCTGACATTTCAAAAGTACGTCCTTCGCTCAGGCCCCTGCCCGAGACTTTAGCCCTCCGGGCATCTCCGATCTCAGACTGCACCACCATGATGGACACGGGGCTGTTAGGCACGTGGCTACCATTTTTCTTAATACTGACCAGGTGTTCCCCGACCTCCCGGGGAATGAAAGAAATGCCTGAAAGGAATGGAAACAACGGAGTGTCAGGGGAAGAAAGAGAGCCAAGGAGCCTAAGGCCCCAAAGCCAGCCCTGGCTTCACCCAGAGAACTTGGCTCCACAGGGAAGCCGACACTTCTCCAAATCACATTTTTAAATCACTGAAGGAAATGCTAGATTTCAGTTCAAAGTCCGTGAAAATTAAAATGTAATTTCTTTTCCATCCAAGCCATGGACCCCTGGAAATCAGATTCCCCAGGTTAAAAGACTGTCCAAAAGCACTGCCCGTCTGAAGGGTTGCTATAATATAAACACTCAGGAGGAAAACAAAATACTTCAGCTCGTACTGTTTTTTGTTTTCCCAAATGTGCCAGATGGTTTTAGGGGGAGAGAACCATGAGGAAGATAACGCCCAGGCATTGTGCCAGCCTGAGGAGCCAGAGCATCTCTGTGGCCATGTAGTCCAAAGCGCGCATGAGAAAGTCGCCACCCATCTTCCCCCATGCCCCTCCCACAACCCACATGACAAGCAGACATTGGGCTTTATCTGGAGAGCTCCAAGCAAGGGATTCGGCTGGGGCAGCCCGGGGCATCGGCCCCACTCCTCCCCCAGCCCCCAGGGGGACAAGGGTGGGCAGCCCCCTCACCAATGTGGTTGTTTGGGAGCCTCTTCAGGAGACACGGCTCATCTCGCCCAGACGGGGCCTTGATGCTGGCGGTCAGGCTGCTCAGGTCAGTTTCACTGATGTCTAGCAGAAAGTCAGCAGCGGAGCCCAGCTTCACTTGGGAACATCTCCTGTTGTTATCTGGGATGCGTATGAGGGCACACACACAGACACACAACATACCACAGCTCAGATTAATAACTGTGGACCTCATGTTACATACAATATACCTGAAGACCTACTGTGTGACCAAGCCTCAGCTCTAAGTAAACTTCACAGGGCCCTGTCGATGCAGCAAGGAAATGTACAATTTCCACATGGAACCCCCCCACCCCCCATCTGCTATCATACTTTAGCAGTTAAATGAGTCTTAGAGAATAGCTGGAGCCTCCTAGAAGCCACGTGATCTATCCTGGGGGACACAAGGACAAAATGTTCCCCAAGATCCTTCTACCTCTAGGAGTCACAAGTGTCATTCAAAGCACCCCAGACTGTGCGCAGACGCTAAGCCCACTGCTACAGACGGAGGTCATCCTTTAGCCAGCAATAGAGAAGCTGCAAAGTCCTTCCCCTGGGCCTCCAAGGCCCACTGGTGTTCCCCTACCTGTGATCTTGGCTGTGAAGGGGCTGCCAGGTATGTGTTTGTCATTGTACTTCACGAGGATGCTGTAGTCCCCAGGGAGTGTGGGCAGGTAGGTCACTGTGCAGGTGCCATCCTTGTTGTCAATGCAGCTGATCTCGGCCTTGGAAGGGCCTTCGATGGCCAAGTCCAGCCCACCTATTGGACAGAAGAAGCTCCCTGTTTTTAGGGGGGCGGGGGGAGCCATCGGGACAGAGGGGGAAGCAAGGCCGATGAGGCACTGGCTGCCATTTTGAGCAATAGGGATGGCCCCCATGGGAGGTGGGGGCCACACAGCCCACTGGCTTCCAGCATGGGCTCTGTCTGCTGTCAATAACTCTGAAAATGTGGCAAACAGGCAAAATCGACACACACCCTACTAAGCACCAACTCTCAGCATGGCACAAGGTCGCTGCTAGATTGAGATTTGGGGGAACTGTCTCCTCCATCAGTGTACAGAGCAGACCTTCCAAGCCGTCACAGACAGTCTAATGAGGAAGGTGCTGAGGCCAGTGGCACAGGCCCTGAAAATTCTGGGCCGCATCCATGGCAGTGAGTCCCAGGACTTTACTGGATGCAAAAAGTTTTCACACACACAAACACGAATTAATTCTATAAATGTATATGTATACATACATAAATATAAAATATGCATGTGTGTATAACATGTATGTATACACACACACACACACATACATTTATATGCCAGGAAGGACTTCATTGGAGTTATCTATTTATATTTTTGTGTATTATATAAACATGTATAGTATACATATACATAAATATGAAATGATCTATCTTATCATATTTGCCAGGAAGGACTTTATTGCAAAAATTGTGTATGTGTATGTGTATATGTATGTGTGTGTATATGCATGCATACGTGTGTGCATCAGGAAGAATTTTATTAGACGTATTAACTTTATCATTTTACATGTGTATATATATCAGGAAGGACTTCATAGGAAATTATCTGTCTATTTCTGTGTGTGTGTGTATGGGGGTGGGTGGGAAAAGAAGGCTCAGACTTTCAGGCTGTTTGGTCTCATGGTATTCCAGGCCATGCTTGGACCTGAAGAGATGAGGGAAAGATGAAAACCCACCCTTAGGGGAAAGAGAAGGAAGCAAGGGATCAGGACAGAAAAATTTCTGTTCCTTGCCAAAGTCCTTCCGCCATTTCATGGTGACGTCAGGCTGGCTTTCTGAGCCCCCCAGGCCCTTACCCTCTCCAGCGTCCTCTGTGACAATGGTGAAGGTGGCGGTCTTGTTGGCGACACCATACACCAGGCCGGGCCCATATGCTGACACGCTGCCGCTATTTGGGTAGTTCACGTAGAACTGGAGGGGGCTCTCTTTAAGTTCACAAAAAAGAACAAGTGAAGGGCTGGTAAGAACACCTCTAGTTTGCATAAGCTGTCGATTCACTAGTTTTAAGTCTTTGTTTTCTATCAGTTTGCTTGATTTCACTCTCTGATAATAAATTGTGAGATGCCAATGGAGCAACCTCCTGCAGGGTGGGGAGCATACAGCAGGCACTTAATGAATGGCGCCTCATCTCTGACTTATGCCCTTAGAGATGTCCAGGGGCACTGCAAGGTGACTTTCCCAAGGTCACGGTCAGTATGTGGCAGACACGGGGTTTGACCCCAACCTTCCTAAATCCAAGGCTAGGCCACTAAGTCAGCAGGGCACAGGTTCAGGATTTCCTCCTCTCCTTAGACTTGGATTATATTGTATTGGTCCTTATTACCTGAAGTCTAAAGAAATAAGATGAAGCTACGAACAAGCTTGAGGCTCTCTGAAGAAAACCCAAAGCACCGGGCCCCTCGCCCAATGTTAGAAAAAACGAGAAGAAACGCCAAGGTTGGGAAGAGGAGCCAGGAGGCGGGAAGCAGGCACCACAGAGGCCAGGACCAGCTCTCCAGACAACTTTTAGCCGGAACCCTTGGAGAACGTCTCTTCCCACCGTCTCCCTCCTCTGAAGCCCCTTCACATTTCTATGGGCCATCCTGGGATGTCCCTGGCTCGTCACATTTCTCTTTGATCCCCTCTGTTCCTATTGATCACTGCACCATCAGCCAAATGCATCTGGTCCATGGCCTAGCAAGGGCCAAGGAGGTCAAAGTCACTGCTCGGTTTTATGAAGGTATCAGCTCTTTGTAAAAATCTATGCTTAAGAGTCAGCGATTACTAGCACCTGAACTGCTCCGAGCCAGAGCGGCCACATTGCTGTCCCTCTAACCAAGCCAAAGCCAACTCACCAGGAATGTGGTTCCCCATGTACTTAATGTGCATCTCGTGTAGGCCAACCTCAGTAGGCGCGTAGCGAACTGTGACGGTGCCATCTTTGTTGTCGACAATCTCGGGGGTGGCCGTCTTTCCAGAGGGCATGTGAACCTCTCCTATGGAAGACAACAAAGTCAGACAAGAGAGGCCCCGGGGTGGATGAGCTCCAGATGTTTTCCTGGAAAAGGCAGATGCTTTGGCTTAAAAGGCCTTTACAAACAGCATCTTTGGGTGTCCTGAACCGAGCACTCATCACTTAAACATACGGCCTAATGAGCTGCCAAGTCCCGTATAACGGGAAGATGGGGGCCAAATCCCCTTCTTTGGCTCTCCCAGAGAACAACAAGTGTCTGGTATAAGATTGATTCTCCAAGATCGTGTTACATCAGGACTGTTATGTAAGAAGCAATCTAAAAGCAGCCTGGATTCAAACAAGGCTTAAAAGAAATGCCCATTTTAAAATAATAATAATAATGATGATAGGAATAATTACTAGCATTTCTATAGACTTTTAAAATGTGCAAAGTGCTCTTTACAAGTGTCATTTCATTGTATCCTCCCCATAACCCTGGGAGGTGGGTGCTATCCTTATATCGCCATTTTACAGATTAAGAAATGGGAGCAGACAGACATTAAGTGACTTGCTTAGTGTCACCCAGAGAGAAAATGTCTCAGGCTTTGGATCTGGAGCACAGGTCTCTGACACTGCAACCACTGTATGACCTAGCTGCCCTGGCAGCCCAGCCCAGGCCTCAGTATTAAATTAAACTTGGAGGGGTTTGGAAGGAATGCAACAAGACCCCAGAGGAAAGAAAGGCTCAGCCGACCTCCCAAGCTGCAGCTCTATTCTGGGAGCATGCCCCATCAAGAGTAAATAAATGTCCGCCTAGCCTGGAGGATTGGAGAGGCTGCCCCACCGGAGAGCCAAGATAATGTCTAAGAAACCAGGAGAAGGCCCAGCCCCGACATGCAGGAGAAGAGGGGGGCCTGATTGTCTCACTCACCAGTTACTTCTCCTTTCCTTACAGCAAAGGGGATGACCAGGTCAAAGGGCTTAAATCCCAGACCATTCATGTCGCTGACTGGGACGTAGGCTTCTTCCGTCACCTACAAACAGGATGGGAGATGAGCTCAGGCAAGGAGAAAGCAGATACAACCTGGAAGAAAGCTAGAGCAAGGCAGAGCAGCTGGTAATTTTGCAAACCATTCAATGGGGGCTGTGTTCTCCGGAGCCAAGTTCTGCCCAACTGAGGAACTCACAGTGTACAGGGTCGAGCCTCAAGGATTTGGGGGGCTCGAGTGTGCCCAACACTGGGGCGACACATTTCAGTTTTATTTGTAAAATTCCCAGCAGTGTGCAGAAGCAACAGAAAAGAGTGAGGAAAAGAAAGTGTGCGCGTGTGGGTGTGTGTGCACAAAAGACCCCAAAGGTTTCAACCTGCAAAGGTGTGGTTGCTTGTGGCCTGGACAAGAGCACATTTTAAAGTAGGAGATAAGGCCCCCAGGGAGAAGCAGCAAAGATCTCGATCCCACAGAGAAACCAAGTCTGCCAGGGCAGCCGTGGACTCGGCAGGGCGGCGGAAGCGCTTGGCTCCCCACCCCTGATTCTTCATCGCAGACACAGACTAGATTAATACGATTAGACGTGACCAATGGTAACTCATGGGGCATGTGTTATGACATTTAGGCGTCATTAGAAAGCAACAAAGGCAGATCCCAGGATGATTTGAACCCTTCTAAAAAGCTACCAATCAACTGGAGAAATACATGGATCAACAGATACCAGAGGGCTCAAGCAATCCCAAAAAGCAGGCTGGAGGCGTTCTGAAATGAAGGGCTACATGAGGAGGAGAAATGTGAAAAGGGGCGGGGGGAGGAGTACCCAAGGGCTGTAGCCAGGGGGACATGCATTTACCAGCGCCTCCTTCATTACGGCAACTTCATCATCTGTAGCCTGGTTAGTGGCAAAGGGAGATTAGTCGGGCATTCCAACATAGGGGAGTCCCCCTACTCAACAGAAACAAATCTAAGACCCTCCCAGAGGGGAAGAGAGAGCCTTATCCTGTGGGGCTAGAAATAGTCCCGAAAACCTGCCCAACCCATCTCTTATTTGCCTCTGCCTAAGGGACAACCTCCCCACCCCCCACCCCAACCCACATCTCATGGAGGTCAGGCCTAGATCGGTCGTCTTTATTATGTCACATAGATAGACTTGAGAAATCTGTAGCAGAATATACCCCTTTAATGAATTCTATGCATACACACATACATGTAATATACAATGCGTGTGTATCTCTCCACACGTATTTGAGGGGGAGGTGTCTGAGATCTGTATTTTCAATAAGCCTGTAGATCACACAACTGTTGATGATCATAGACCATATTTTTTTTTTTTAATGGGGCAATGGGGTTAAGTGACTTGCCCAGGGTCACACAGCTAGTAAGTGGTAAGAGTCTGAGGCCAGATTTGAACTCAGGAACTCCTGACTCCAGGGCTGGTGCTCTAACCACTGCGCCACCTAGCCGCCCCCATAGACCATATTTTTGAGACTAACAGGAGGTCAGATTTAGAATTGGAAGGGATGTATTAGAGGTTATCTATTCCAGCTCTCTCATGGCTTTATTGCTAAGGAAATTGAGGTCCAGTAAGTGAAGTGACTTAGTGGTATTGAGTATAAAGGGCCCTTGACTTGGCATCAAAAGTTATTATTGTTCAGTTGGTTTAGTGGTATCTGACTCTTTATGACCCTATTTGGGCTTTTCTTGGCAAAGATACTGGAGTGCTTTGCCATTTCCTTCTCGAGCTCATTTTACAAATGAGGAAACTGAAGCTGACAGGGTGAAGTGACTTGTCCAGGGTCACACATCTGCTAAGTGTCTGAGGATGCATTTGAACTCAGGCCTTCCTGACTCCAGTCCCAGAGGACTATCTGCTGTACCACCAAGCTGCCCTGGGTTCAAATTGTGGCTTTGCTGCTTCCTATGCTGGGCATCAGTTTCCCCATCTGTAAACTGTGGAGACCGGGTCTAGGTCCTTGCTCAAGTTTATGTGGCAGGATTCCGACCCAGGTCCTCTGATGCCCCATCCACCTACTTTCCCATGTACTGCCTTAGAAGGCTCAAGTAAATGTCTGAGCTGTGAGCAGCGCTCTGAAAGCCGACAAGCTCTGGAAGCCACGGGCAAGCAGCAAGCTGTGATACAGGTGGTCCCAAGCACCACGTCTGGGTCAGGTTTGAATGAGCTATGATTGTGAGCACTGGAGACTTTCCCTACAAATATGAGAAGTTCTCTTCCATGAGTTACTGGAGACAGAGGACCTTACATCTGGATGGGATGCTTGTCTGACTCCCTAATTGTACCAATGGAGAAACTGAGGCACGGCCAGTTGAAACGCCTTTCCCAAGGCCACCACTGGCAGAGCCAGGATTCAAAGAGATTCCTAGACCACTGGCCTTTCCTCCATATCACACCTGAGCCAAGACAGACAAGGAGAGAAGTGAGTGGAGGGAGGTCAGAGATCACCACTTGGCATCTTCTCACCAGTGTATTGTTGGTTTCTGGTGATCCAGGATGGGAGCACAGAGAATCTCAGGACCTCACCTGCCACATGTGAGTACATTCCCATGTGTAAATCGGGCAAATGTGGAGGCATTCTGTTGTCCCCTTTTTAAGTATGCCAGGGACATCACAGTGACAATTGTATCAATCCAGTTTTCAAATTCCTCCTAATATTATTTTTAATAATCACCCAAAGAGAACAAGAGAATTCAACCCACTCGCCCTCTTGGGTTCAAATCTCGCCTCTTCTGCTTAATAATTCTGGGCCTCAGTTTCTTCATCTGTAAAATGGGGACAGGGGGTGGAGTAGATAGGCTCTGGGTCCCTTCCAGTTCCAGGTCCAAGACCCTCTAATTCTTTAGCTTCAAATATGTTCTTTTGGGCAGAAGGAAGCAGGGAACCTCCCATGGCTCCCAGGGCCTCAGGCCAATCTGGTGATGGGGAGCAGCCCCTGCATCAAAGCTTCCTCTTTTTTGAGCAAACTATTCCCACAATGATCTCTGGTCATCGCTGACATGGGACCATCCACTGGCGCTTACAGAGGTTGCATCCCTCACACAAAGTCCACTTAGCTATATCAAATCCAGCCCCTCTGTGTAAAACAACCTGAGCAATCCAACTGTTTGAGCCACGATTTGTGAAGCTAAACAAGTTCGACCTTCTCTGTCAACCCTTTTCTCGGCTGCAGAAGGAGAACATGTCAAAATGCAAAGGTATCCAGAGAGGACAAGAACTTATGTAGGTTGGACAGAAAGGACCACCCCACCCCACCCCACCACAACAAAACCTCTAGCAAGACTTCATAGTGATGAACCGGTGTCTACGGGGAGAGGAAAATACCCGTCCAGCCAGCTGGACTCCACTTCTGGGCACCAGCCTGACAGAGAGGGAGGCACAGTGGGACATAAGCCTCCTCCTCCATCTGGCTCCTGCCTGGAGAACCCGCGACACCCTCCTCGTTCCAGGGGAGGTCAGTTCTACGGTCAACCTTACCATGACGGTAAAGGGGCTGTTGGGAATATCCACGCCCCCAAAGCGCACGTAGATGACGTAGGTGCCGGGCTTTGCCGCCGTGTAGAAGATGTCGTAGGTGCCGTCCTCGTTCTCAATGACCTCCGCTTCTACCTCGGTGCCGTCAGGGGTCAGGACAGTACAGGTCACCTTCCCTTTCCCGGCCGTCTTGGCATCAACAACAAAGCCAACTTCCTCCCCAGTTTTGACAGTGGGCGCGATCCCAGGGCCTAAAAAATAGCGGGTACAGACCTTGGAAGAAAAGCTCAGCCACATGGCAGCACAGCAGGTGAAAGCACTCATTCTGCCATCAGGAAGAGACGGCTTCGGATTCCAACTCTTGTGCTTCCTAGCTGTGCGTCACTGGACAAACCCCATCACCTCTCTGGGCTTCAGACGCCTCATCTCTTTAACGGGAATAATCATCGCACCGACCTCTCAGGGTAGTCGTGAGGACCAAATAGATCATGCACGGAAAGCATTCTGTCAGCCCCCAAATGCTACAGCGATGCCAGCTATCACCATCAATACCACCATGTGCCCACAAAGCAGTGATGTCAATACCTCAAAAATAGCTATGAGCCCCCAGCAGGGTCAAGCCTGACAAAAGGTCTTCCTAGGCTAACTGCTCATAAGGCTCTATCTTCCATTAAAGAAGAGGCAATGAGGTATAGCAGAAAGAGAGCTGGACTTGGAGTCAGAAAGATCTGGGTTCAAATCCTTTACTCCAACCTGGGCTGGCTATATGACATTGGGTAAGTCATCTAACTTCTCTTTGAGCTTCTATTTTTTCAGAAAATAAGCATCATGGGAGCTCAAAAGAAGGAGAAATCACCAGATACATAAGCTCTTGGAGAGCAGGCACACTTTAAAAAAAAAAATCCAAAGTGCCCAGCATACAAGCACTTAATAAATGCTTGTTGAACTGACCTTCTGGAGGTACATTTTCTTGGACACTAACGATGACAATTAGGCAATTTAAAAGGTAGATCAAGACTAGGAAACCACAACAGGACCTATGTATCCACTCTATTGTTACCGTACCCTCAGAGACATTGGTTATCAAAGAGGAAACATGTTGTGCCTAGGAGAAGATAAAAACCTGTCCTTGGGTTGGCAGATAACGGTGCACACCAGAGGTTTCTGAATCTTTCTTTGCCTTAGACACATGCCCCTACCAATGTTTAAGCAGTTCGCCTTCCTACCCATAGCTGGAGGGTCCCACCTGCTGAGGCAGAGTCCCCTCCACTTCCATGCTAACCACAGTGCCCTAATTGACCCTTGAACTTTACCCGTTGGGCTCATGGTGGCACTTCAGACCAGGAGCAGGACCACCCTCACCTGTGGCCAAGCACTTGCTGGCATCTCCAGTCTGGGTGGCCCGGATGCGGTAAGGAGAAGATGGGATGTTGTCCCCGCCATATGTGACCCCAATCAGATAGCGACCTGTCTTGTCGGGGAGATAGGTCACCGCATAGGTGCCATCTTTGTTGTCATGAACATGGGCTCTCTTGGGTTTTCCTTCTTGGTCCTGGGCGTGGTGAGTAAAATGAGAGTAACAAATGCAATCAACACCAATGGAACATTCTTAGAGCACTCTCTTGCACTTAACTGATTTAGCGACCTGACACAAGTAAATTAAGGATGATGCTGGGTCGCTTTATCAGAATCTCTTTGGCAGAGAAATGCAAGGGACAAAAGGCGAACCACTATCCAATATTCTCTTCTGAAGATGGGCTCAACACAAATGCATGCATTGCATCATCGAGACTTAAAAATGTATGGGTCACACCAGCAAGGGAGACAGTGGCACAGCAAGAATAGCACCGGACCAGGCACAAGAGCTCTGTCCAGTCCTGTTTCTCCCACTTCATCGCTCCTGTGCCTCAGTTTCTTCATCTGAGGAATGAGGGCATCGGACTGGAGGCTCTCAGAGGTTCCTTTTCAGTTTTCTAGGACTCTGGGTCTCACTGAATGTGAAGGGAGCAGGAATAGCGAAAGCAGACCGCTTACCGTTATCTGGACAGCAAGGGGGCCAACTCCCGCCTTTTTGGCATCCACCGCAAACTCCACGGGCAAACTGGCTGGAACCCCATAGGAGCTGAGGCCGGGGCCGCTGGCAGTCACTTTGCTGGCATCATATGTCGGGAGGACCTTGACCTTGAAAGGACTGAATACAGGGGAAGACATGCCACTTATTCCACATCCACCCAGCCTCAAGAGCAGTCACCACCTCTTCTCTGTAACATGTTTTATTCAAATAATAAAACTGACAAGGGGCATGACTAGAATCTTTAGTGAGCAAGAGATAGCTGAATGGTCAGTCAGAAACAAGGAGTCACCAGACGTCCATCAGCTGGAGAAAGCCTAAGAAACCGGCATCCTTCACGGGGTATGACTGGACACGTCTGCCAGCTATCACTCTCTGCATCTGCCCTTGTCTCCTCCCCTTCTGGGTTCAGCTCTTGGAGAAAGCCATCTCTGCTGGGAGCCTTCATGTCCACCCCACTCACTCTCTTCTGTCTGGACACTCACTCTTCCTCCATCTGCTTTGCAGGATCTTCATCCATGTCACAACTACCATCCATGAGTGCCCTCCAAAGCTCACTGCTGGGTTGGGGTCTTTTCCCTCTACACTGTCTCTCAGCAACCTCACCAACACTCATGGGCTCAGTTATCTGCAGCTTCCCACATGGATTCATCTGGTCCTGGTCTTGCCCTGAGCCCTAGCTCCATGGGACCAACTTGCTTTTTGGAAATCTCAGACTGGATGTCCCATAAACATCTCCAACTCAACATGTCCAAAGGAGAACTCATCTTCTTTCCACTCCCCCACTCCCCGCTTCCAGAGGCCCCCTCCAACCTCCCTGCCACACTTACAACCTCGGTATCTTGCTTAATGCCTCACCTTCACTCAGGTAACATAACCAATCCAGGGCTCCCACCTCCATTCAGGGCCATGTCATCTCTCACCTGGACAACTGCAAGAGCCTAATTGGTCTCCCTGCCTCAAGCCTCTGCCAGCTCTTATGTCTTCTGTTCAAAAGGATTCTCCTAAGGCACGGACTTGACCCATGCCACACCCCCATTCAATAAATGTCAGTGACTAGGTATAAAGTCCTTCTCTTGGGATGGACAGCCCTGCACAAGCTGCTCCTTCCTACCTTTCCAGACTTTCCTCCACCATGAGCTCTACGATCCCAGCCCCGTGCATTTGCACCAGCCGTACCCCAAGCTAGGCATGCCCTTCTCTGACCTCCATGTCTCCAAGGCCAGCACAAATCACACCTTCTGACGAAACCCTCCCCGGCCTCTTCCACTGCTTCCCCCACCCCGGGTGCTTCCCTCTGATGACTTTTTCCATCGATTCTTTCTATATTTCACATACATCTCATATACACCCACATGTGCCTTGCCCATTTGACCCTCAGCTCCCTGAGAGGAAGGACTGTCCTTTGTCCTTCTTTGCAACCCTATCACTTAGCACAGTGCCTGGCACAGAGTAACTGCTTAGCACATGGGTGAAACAGAAACACTGTTCTATAAGAAACTATGACAAGGAAGCAAAGACAGACTGATAATAACTGATGATGCAAAGTGGAGTCAATAGAACCAAGAAAACAGATACAGTGACCAGGACAACGGGAATGAAAAGAACAGGAAAAACCAGAAAACATTCTATTCCTAACCACCAAGCTTGGTCCCAAAGTCACAGAGGTGGAGGACCATGGGGAAGGAATGGTGTCTACACTGCCAGTTATGTTCAGTGAAGGGTCTTTTTTTATTCTGTTATAAGGGATGGCTGAGTGGGGAGGGGAGAAAGAGATACATGTGGAGATGACTGTGATGTGAAAGCCATAATTATCCATCGTTTTTGGATGTAGGTCACAAAACAGACACGCGAGAACACTTCCTTCTAACAGGTGCACAGGAACAAGCAGCGTGTTAGCTGATTGGCATTAGAGGCTGTGAGCAAGCCCAGAGGAGGGAGGCCTTCCTTTACCTGTGAGGGACATCCTCGTCAGCATACTTGACAGACAGCATGTAAGGTCCTTCTTGCGACGGGGTGTAGGTCACAGTGTGAGTGCCGTCTCCATTGTCCACCACAGTCACCGGTTCCACCAGGCCTAGGGAAGAAAGGGGATGATGGCTTTGAAAGGGGAAGAGCTGTGGACCTCCCCTCCAAGCCCAGGCCTGGGCCGGGAAGAGGATTCCATCGAGTCCAGAGAAGTGCTTTGTGCTGACCAAGCAAGAAACTTCCCAGAAGGACCCAGGTGAGGGCCTCTGGGAGTCCAGGCCTGAGGCTTCCTGGGCCCCTGGGCGGACAAACAAGTGCCCACCAAAGGCTAGAGGCTTGCTACGCTTCCACGGTGAGTGCTCGGATCTCAGTCTTTCCTGGAGGACTCTTAATGAGACAGCTTTTGCTCATCCAGGTGCGTGAGAAACATGCACCACAGTTAATGCGGTCATGCAACTGCAAACGTGCTTCGGCATCTAAAGTGGGTTAGTATAACTGGCACGTGCTAACTTCGAGGCATTAAGAGGCAAAATCTCCTACCAACGGATGTCCTGCTATGCGGGGTTTAGGCCTCTTTTCAGGAAGGCCCGCTGAGATCGCCACAAGCCAGCAGCACACGTAGGGCGTGAGTTCGGGGTGTGGGGAAGCCTTTAATCGCATGCAGCTTAAAGCCCCAGGAGCAATCAGATGAAAACAATCTCTAAAGCAGCCATGTGAGCAAAGCAGGCACTGATGGCGTTGTAGGAATCGGGGCCAATAATGGTATTGCCCATGCCCCCAGCCGCACCCCCACCCTCTTTGAAAGCCTCAGCCACTAAGTGCAGTTAAAGGACCCATTCAGCTCATGAGCATTAGGCAAAGCCAAGGCAATAAGAGTAAGAGAGGAAACGAGCAACATGCACGATGTGATTCGCAGCAGAGGCCAATGTGAAATGCAAACCTGTCTCATTAAAATCACCCTGCTGGTCACCTCTAAAGAAATCTGAAATGGCTTTCAGTGGGCTGCGCCGGGCCTGGGAGTCCGTCTCGTCCACTGGAATTAAAAAGCCAGGACTTGAAGGCATTGGTGTAACCGAGATGACATTGGGGTCGGGCGCTCCATCCCGTGCCCCTCTTCCTTCCTGGCCACCATGTCAAGTAGGGTTCAACCTCTGGCGGGTCAGCAGAATGGCCCGATGCCCTCCTGACCACCCTCCCTCCCTCCCTTCAGATGTCACCCATTAAGCTCTAGGGGTTTAAGCTGCTGAGGAGGAAGCCTCTTGTCCCGAGAGGACGTGGGCTCACGTGCCAATTCAACTGCAGAGCCAAGAATACATCAGGAGGAAAAACCCCAATTAACTAGAGTTGCTGGAAGAAAGGTACCCCAAAGAAGACTGTACTCCATACACACAAACCGGAAGCCTTCGGGCTGCTTCCATTCTTTAACAGCTTGGGGAACGCGACCTCGGGCCACTTCTCAAACCCAGACGGGCAGAGGTGGTCAGTGAATGTTTTCCTGACCTCCCTAAAGGATGCTTCCTCAGAGGAAAGAGAAGTGGGCCCTGCTCTGGTGATGAACCATTTCGTTTTGGATCTAATCTTCTCCCACTGATGCAGGGCAGCTCCTTCTAGACTTACCGGACTGCCTGGGACCCTGAGAAGTAAGGTGACCACCTGGGGTCACACAGCCAGTAGGGGCCAGAGGCTGGTCTGGGAGTCAGCCCTTCCTGACTCTAAACTCTATTGAGTATAATACATGCTCCTCTCTCACAGTCCCAGTTAGACTGTGCGATTTGCTTCCCCCACTCCCCTTCCCAAGCCTAAGGTTCAAGAAATTTCAGTTCAGCCATGTGAAAGGACCAGTTCTAAGCCCCCTTCCTCAAGACATTCTTTTTCTCCAGGATCCTGGAGCAAAGGGAACATCTATGGCTAATGGCAGTAGCAGACATAGATCTGGCAGACTAACAAGGTGGGCAGTTACCCCACATGGAGGCCTAAGCACCCCCAAAAGGGATGAGAATAGAAGTCACCCAAACCCAACTCCAAACAAGATGGAGAAGCAATGCCTTTTAGTCCCAAAGCTCTCTTCCTTCCCTCAAACCCTGGGAGAAAATCCCACAGTTCCCAGAAAAGGACATGGCTTGAGTATTGGCTCTTCATTCAAGAGCCTACCTACCAAAGAATAAGATTGGAGAGTTTAACAGCATTGTCTGATAAGTTACAGGCAACAGAAGATGCAACTTTTGTATGTAGGATATAACACTTGTTTTTGTCCAGACTTGTGATATCTTTGGTGGAAGAAAGACCCATTGAAGACACTCCCTCTACTGATACCCGTCAGCAATAGGCCTTGCCAAGAACACAGCCAGCACAGAAGCCAGGCCTCCCTGACCGAGAACAGCTCTCTATCCACCATGCCACATGGCCCCTCTCTCACTGCACGGACATAAAAAGAGAAAAGGAAGAATGGATCTGCTCACCTCTGGGGCCTAGGACCAGCACCTCCAGCGGAGCCAGGCCAGCCTGACTCGTGTCCACGGTGAAGGACTGTGGGACTTTGGCTCTGACTCCTGTCCCCAGGCCAGGGCCTGCAAGCTTGACCTTGCTGGGGTCTATGATATCTTTCACGGGGATCCTGAATGGACTGCCTAGAAAAAAACAAAATAAAAACCCCAAGATTACCAAACCCAAACTGGAAGCTGGAAGCCTCAGGTTTTCACTTGGAATAAAAATCCCGGGAAGCTAGGTGGCGCAGTGGATAAAGCACCGGCCCTGGATTCAGGAGGACCCGAGTTCAAATCCAACCTCAGACAATTGACACTTACTTGCTGTGTGACCTCAGGCAAGTCACTTAACCCTGGTTGCCCAGCCAAAAAAAAAGCAACCAAAAAAACCCGCCACACTCCTCTTGCATTTCTTAGGTCAACCTCTCCCACCTATTTTTGTACAAAAGCACCTTGTGAGATCTCTGGGTCATGTTCTGGGGTCACGGCTCACTTCCTACTGAAAGCCTGGAGAGGAGGCTTCCTTCCCCATGGTGGCAGGGAATCCCATCCTCCTTATTCCCTCCTTCGCCGTGGTCCTACTGCACAAGGGAATGAGTCCCTCGGACTTCCCTCATGTTCTCTCCCCATTCTTTGAGATTCCCCCTTCCCAACTGGACCCTACAACTGATGAGAGAGAAGAGTCCTTAGCAGGGCCTTGCTGCAGATCAAGAAGACGGTGGAGGGTTCTAAACGAATCCAAGCCTCTGTCCCCATCCACCTGGGATGCCCACAAGAACGGGGGGCTTTCTTATGGCTTAACGGGGACATTGATGGAAAAGAACATTACCACCAAGAAACAGAATTAGAACCAGAGTCCCAGACGCCCCAAAGGGAGGCTCCAGCTGACAACTGAGGCTGGGAACTAAACCCCAGCCTTGGCTTACTGCAAATCCAGGCCCACCATGAGCTCCGTCTGACAATGCTAAATTACAGTTAAATGCCATCAGATCCGGCATCTGTTTACTCCACGGTCAAGCATGTTTAAAACTGAGACTCTGCAGGGTAAACAGCAAAGACCTTTCAGAGAAACACGACCCTCAATTTCCCAACTGGGGCTCGTCTGGAAGTCGGCTCGTGAGAGGGGCATCTGCTTTGTCTATCAAAGGAGAGCCACGGCAAAGAATGAAGGCTTAAACACAATCCTAGTCGGGGGTTATGGAAGCGGAGAAGACCACTGTTCACCGAGACACCAGGGTGGGGAGAAAGACAGGCACCCCGCTAAAGACATATAGTCCTTTCCCCTAGGGAGGTTATGGTCTCTTGGGGGACATGAGACCCAACAATGCCCATCAGGGCAAACCGATGAGAGCCAAAGGGATCTCTGAGGCCCAGAGGAAGTGCGTTTGCAATGGGAGATGGAAGAACTGGGGCCAGGCTTTGCACATCTGTTGTCTTATTAGATTTCTCTTTACACACTGACCAGCAACCAGCCTCAGGAACCTCAAGGCTCGGCCCCAAGCACAGAGCTTCTCCTGCTATCTGTGAGCTTAGGATGGATGCCAACCAAGCAGCAGACAGGGATGAACCACAATGCCCTGGATTCAAATCCCAGCTTTGCTGCTTGCGAGCTGGTGACTTGGGGCCGTTGCCCTGAGCTCTCTGGCTGCCTCCGGGTCTGCCCCCATCCATAAAATGAGGTGTCACTACACAGCCTCAAAGGTCCCTTCCAGCTGTAGAAGTTCTTCTCCTCTTGTTCTCTCTGCACATCTCATTCACCACGAGAGGAATGCACACTGCTTTACTCATCCCACCATTCTCAGGGCTGCCAATATGATAAGCCCCCCAAAGTTAAAGCTAAATGCTTAAACACAATCTGTCAGAGTGGTCACTAGCAACAGGACAAGCATTTGCTGAGGGGCTGTATGCCAAGCACACCATACAAGGCACCATGGGCGGGGGGGGGGGGGGAAGGACAAAGACAAAGATTTAGAAAACAGCCCCCATCCTTGAGAGACAACTCAAAAGGGATCAGTGTATTGGACTTGAAGCCAGGAAGACCAAACTTCAAATCCAGCCCCAGACACTTACTACCTATGTGACGCTGGGTACTTCTATCTGCCTTGGTAACCTCATTTGGAAAAAATGGAATAATAACATCACCTACTTCCTAGGGTTGTTGCAAGGATCAAATGAGATAATGAGGGTAAGAAGTTCTGTAAACCTTAAAGGACTATATAAATACTAATTCCTGTTGTTATTATTATTATTAAGATCATTACTAGCCAGGAGAGTCTCATCAGCTCCCAAGGGTTCTATTATCTCCAGCTAGAGGATTCCTGGACCCAGACACCCTGCCCTAGTCTCTCTCCTAAGCTCCAATCCCACATCTCCAAGCATATATTGGATCCCACTGGCATCTTAAATTCATTATCTTTCTCCCCAGACCTTGTCACCTCCCCTCCCTTATCACCTCTCACCTGGATGGCTCCCTTTCTCACTGTGTCAAGTCTCCCCCTAGTACAATCCACTCTCTACTCAGCTTATCAAAGTGATTTTCCTAAAATGCAAGCCTGACCATGTCACCCTACCCTCACCTAATAAACTCCACTGGCTCCCCATTAGTACTAAGCTCAAATAGAAAATGCCTGGTTGGACGCTTACGTCTCTTCACAACCAAACTTCTGCCTCTGAGGATGCTGGGAAAATTAAAACAAGCAATCACAGGGCCATGGATTTTGAGCCAAAAGGGATCTCAGAGGTCACAGAGCACAATCTACTTGTTTTCCAGATGGGGATAATGAGGCAGGGAGGTAATGACACTTTCCCAAGGTCACCCAACTAAAAAGTGACTGCAGAGGAATCAGAACCCTGACTCGCAGCCTGATGCTCTATGCGCTGTGCGAGGCTTCTCTACGTGCTCCTGAACAGTCCTTCTGCTGGGATTTCCTTGGCTGATCAGTAATGACTGTGCACACTGGTTTAATCAAGGAGTTCTCTCTTCTACAATAAAGTTTCTGGGTGTCTCAAGATGAATCGATAAGGAGTTAATTTAATGTGGGCAATAGCTATCATGGAGCAACAACCACACCCCCACCAGAAATTTCAAATGCAAAATGCTTGGGAGAGTCAGGCTCAGTTTGCAGCCAGACCAACAGCTGAAAAATGTATTCCCAGGCCAAAGGAAATACTGTTCGGGGCAAGGCATGATGATCCTCTTCCCTCAGGAACAGGGTACGTTAAAGCTGCCTCACTAAACAGTCGGCTGGGGTTTTCAGAGCACAGAGTCTTGTTTTCATAAAAGAAACCAGATCATATTTGGCCTTTGAAAACTATCTGGCTTGATTTCATCTTCAGCAGCCCAGCCTTAGGATCCAGCTCAGTGCACCCTGGGAAGCAGACGGATGGGGCAGCAGGGCAAGAGCAGAGATGGGGGTGCCATGAATACATAAGATACAGGCTGCCCAGGGGGGGAAATGGAACCTAGAAATGGACAGGCTGGTGAGAGATCAGCCAGCCACATCAGTAAGGGATTTCTCTTCCTTCCTTGCCTCTGCTATGCCCCAGCTACCCACTCGGGGACAAGAATCAGATGTTAAATCTCTGTTGTAAAAACAAAAAAAAAAAGATCTCTGTTGCAGAGTTAGAGAGAGACACCCAGACACCCAGCTGCATAGTACGTCATAGAGGCTGTAAGAGTCTTGATATACCCAGGCCAAAAAAAAAAAAGGCATTTACAATGTTGGCTCAGCATTTCTTTGAACTCAGTGCTTTGCTAAACAAAAATCATCTGCTTTTATCCTGGGAACAAAGAACTCAGTCCCAATGTGCTCTCGAAATCGGACAATGTTCCAAGTCATTCTAGAACTGGCTCTCAGGAAATACTCCACCCTCCTTTTCATGGTTCAAAAGTGAGGGACTCTGGATGGTGAATGCTACACACACACACACACACACACACAAAATCACACCTGGTGAATGGGTTTACCTGATTGTTTTCCCCCTTATTCTATAGGTAGGCACAAAGAAGACCAAGAGCCAGACTATCCAGCAGTAGCTGATACCAATGCTTAAATTAAGGAAGGAGTGACTTCACAGCCCATGTCTGTCCAAGGGCTACTCAGACACAGGCACAAACCAATCACGTGTCAGAATTGCATCTTACCAGGCACGTGCTCATTTCCGTACGTGATATTGACGTCATAATCCCCTGGCACAAATGGGATATACTCTGCACTGCAGCTGCCATCTTTGTTATCTTTGCAACTTATCTTTGACTCGGATGGTCCCTCCACAGTTATGCCAAGGCCCCCAATTCCGGCTCCTCTGAAAGGCGGGTAGGAGGAAAGAGAACAGTCAATACTCAATTCAGAATCCCCAGTGTTGGGGGCAGCTAGGTGGTGCAGTGGATAAAGCACCGGCCCTGCATTCAAGAGGACCTGAGTTCAAATCTGACCTCAGACACTTGACACTTACTAACTGTGTGACCCTGGGCAAGTCACTTAATCCCCATTGCCAACTAAAAACAAAAAAACAAAAACCAGAATCCCCAGCATGGCAGCTTTTTCTGAGATCACTCCCATTTTCTCGACTAACCACAGAGATCCCAAGGGTCTACCTGCCTGGCTATCCTTGTGCCCACAGCCCCACCCCAGGTAGGGAGTGAGTACCAGTAAGGGATGCTGCACAACCCCACTCTGGCTCCTGAGTCTTTTACCTGGGCTCACATTATGTTTCCCCCTACCTGGTAACCACAGTGAAGGGATTGGGCTTGTTGGTAAAGCCTTCTTTCAGCCCAGGCCCTTGGGCTTGCACTCGAGATGGATGGCAGCCTTCAGTGACAGCCACTTGGAAGGGGCTATGGGGCACAGGCACATCATCGTATGTCACTTCCACTGTGTGGAGGCCTATTTAAAAACATATACAAAGAGATCAAGTTTGGTCCTCGGGAAGATAAGATTGACGCCTCCCCTTTCTTAACAGAAGTGGGGGGAGGAGGAGGTAGTTGGAGGGCGACCATAGATATGGAATACAGTATATATACATCTTGTTACATTCAATTGAACGTTGTTATAAGACACTGACCTACAATGGTAGAAGAAGTTTTCTCACCTGGGGATTCCCTATATCAATAAAATCACAGTCTCTCTCCATGTAAGGAATGGTTCTCTGGGCAGGGGATGGGGAAAGGATAGATTCAGAAATGAAAATTGTTTTGTTTTTTGGGTTGGTTTTTTTTTTCACTGAATCCATCTTTAATGATTTCCTGTGCCACAACAGTATTATGTTAATTCATACAACACTATATATTCAGCCATTCTTCTCATTCCTTCCTGGGCCCATTTTTTTTTTTAATTTTCTCAGGACTTTAAAATCATGTCTTTTATCCTGGATCCTCCCTCAATATCTGGGTCCTAGTCTTACTGGGACATTCTAACCACACCTGTGGCTTGTTCACCCCGTAGTAATCCTCTGTAATCCCTTCCCCTTTTTCATTGGTGAGTTCTTCCTGGAAACTCCATTTTGTGAAAGATGAAGATTGTTTCTTAAAACACGTCAATTTTTGAAAAATAATATAACAATTAAGCATTTTGGGTGGCACACAATCATCACATACAGAGTCAACACTAGATAGTAGATGGAATAATGGGGGACTCACATTAGGAAGACCTAGATTCAAATCCCAATCCTGATATTTACCAGCTAAATAACAATAGTGAGTAGCAAACTTTCTAGACTTGTTTCAGCATCTTTAAAATGTAGTTGTAGGGGCGGCTAGGTGGCACGGTGGATAGAGCACCGGCCCTGGATTCAGGAGGACCTGAGTTCAAATCTGGCCTCAGACACTTGACACTTACTAGCTGTGTGACCTTGGGCAAGTCACTTAACCCCCATTGCCCCGTATAAAAAACAAAAAACAAACAAACAAACAAAAAAATGTAGTTGTAGATAATAATATCAGTATTACCTGCTTCACAGAGTATTTGTGATAAAAGACCCAAAAGATAAAGCCTTTGGAAGTCCTAAGCCTCCACGTAAATGTTCTTCTTATTATTCATAACCAGGGACAAGGGTTGGACCCTCTGTCTGAGCTTGATAGGGGAAACTCCACAATGAGGAAGCCCCTTCTCCCAATGGAAGTCAGCACCTTCTCTGCAATGTATCTTACTGAGAGTCACCTAAAGCAAACTTCTAATTGGGTCAAGAACCCAATTAAACTGTAATTAGGGAAGCTTCAATAAAATAAATAAAAATATAATGTGAGGTAGATAATGTTAGTTTGAGGTTTTCTATAAGTCAATATTGGGTCCTTGAAAATGACACCACTTGGGCAGCTACGTGGCACAGTGGATAAAGCACCTGCCCTGGATTCAGGAGGACCTGAGTTCTAATCCGGCCTTAGACACTTAACACTTACTAGCTGTGTGACCCTGGGCAAGTCACTTAACCCTCATTGCCCCACCAAAAGAAAAGAAAAGAAAATGACACCACTGGCCTAAAGCACTGAAAGGTTACTTGTCTCACCAAGGGTCACACAGAAGATAGATATCAAAAGCTGGACTTGAACCACAGTTTATGTGGCTCCAAGGCCAGCTTTCTACTCACATCACCATGACCGTCTTTCTTTATATTTTTTATCATCACCGTCATCATTGTTATTATCATAATAATCAGTAATATTATTATTATTATTATTAAAAGACAGTGTGGCATAATGGGTAGAAGTTTGGCCTTGGAGCAAGAAAAACTGAGTCTTGGTTCCTGCCTTTGACACAGGCTGTGTGTCCACAAGCAAGCCACTTAATCCATTAGTGTCTCAGGTGCAGAGACCTGCATCTGTGGAGGGAGTTTCTACACCAAGAAGTCACAGTTCCAGACCAAAAAATGTTGACTATTATTACAACCTATTATATTTTTAGCTGAAATGGGAACTGGACAGAAACATAGGTTAAATATTTTAGAGACAGTGCAAAATGCAGCGTCCCTCCTGGCTAGGGTTTCCCCTCTTACCAAGAGTCACTTTTCACATGCTTTTAGGAAATACTAAATACAAAAAACCTGGGTCAGAGTCAAAAAATTTCTAAGACCATTGGCAAATAAAAATGACCAAGACCTATCAAATATGTTTAAAACGTGGTAATTTCCACATGTCAAGGCTAGAGAAAGCCAGCTGCTCACCTTTTTCAAACGGTGTGAACTCAATGTCATAAGTCCCATCTGCGTTGTCTTTAAGGAGGTAGTCCGTGAAGGCCCCAGAGGGGTTGGCAATGGTGGCTTTGATATGATCCCCTCCACCCTTGGTCAGCGGGCGGGAATCCACCGTGAAGTTGGTTGTGGCTTCCCGAAAGACATCTGTAGAACAAGTGTAAAGCCATCAATGGCTCTCGTGCCCAAGAAGAAAGAGCCACAAAGACAGTCACCAAAGGGCAGCTCTGGCTGCAGTCAACACACACACATCTATTTCTGTGTGGTCCATTGCACCTTGGTGCCTAGAAAACCAAAGTCCAAAGCCAGGGTGTCCTGGGCAAATCAGTTAACCTTTTAAGATGCAGGGGGCAGCTAGGTGGTGCAGTGGATAAAGTACCGGCCCTGGATTCAGGAGGACCTGAGTTCAAATCTAGCCTCAGACACTTGACACTTACTAACTGTGTGACCCTGGACAAATCACTTAACCCTCATTGCTGCCTGCCCCCCCCCCAAAAGACTGAAGCTGCAGGGAAGGCACTAAACATGAATTAGGAGAAACAGCTTCTTCACTTGGAAATGTCCTGTGTCAATGACATCACAGACCTAGCCCCCATCCCTCTCCCTAGTAATGCCAGGTTCAACCTCACTCACTCACTCACTATCATCTAATTTTCATCATTGACTAGACCAGGAAACAAACCCTAAAGTCCCCATGTATTGTTGCCCTGCCCCTTTTTGGCCAGGAAACCAGATTTTTAAAAAAATGTCACCTGCTTACATCGCAATGAGAAGTCAGGCTTAACCAAGTCTCTGGTGACGGCCGCATCTGACATTGCCTCTTACCTTTCCCTTCGATGCCAGGTCCGTAGACTTTGATTTTGCTGGTATCGACGGCCGGCTCCACCTTGACCCGGGCAGGGAACGTTGGCACTGGCTCCCCTCCGTAATTCAGGGTCAGCGTATACATGCCCGCAGCGAGGGGCACATAGGTCACGGCATAAGTGCCATCCTTGTTATTCTGAATGCGGACATCGGCTTTGACCCCAGCATCAGACACGGCTTCCATGCCCAAGACCCCAGACCCGGCCTCTGAACAGTCTACAGTCAGCATGGCGGCCTCTCCCACCTTCCCATGTTCCAGCCCAGGGCCACTGGCCACGACTTTGGAGGGATCAAAGGGCATCTCGATGTCTGCTTTAAACGGAGAACCAGGAATGTGGACCTCCTCAAACAGGATGTTGACAAAGTATTCACCAGGCTTCGTGGGAAGGTAAGACACCGAACAGGTCCCATCCCCATTGTCTGAGCATTCGATCTTGGCTTCACACGGACCTTCTACCGTCAGGCCCAAGCCGCCCGTGCCAGCTCCTTTGGTGTCTATTGTGAACTCAGCGGGCTTCCCCACAAAACCACCTGCAAGTCCAGGGCCATGGGCTTTAACCTACAATGGGAGTTAAGAAAGGACATTATTCTGCTTGATTCTTGTCGATCCAGGGTTAGCCTCACCACATGCTTGAAATCAGCAGGGAATCCCAGCTCCATCAGTCAGCCTCCTGATGTGCTGGATTAGGGACTCCAGCACACAGAAGAGATTGAGTTTTATAGGCAAGGGAAAAGGAAAACACTATAAATCAATGTCCTGGAGCTGGAATGGGGAGGAGGAAAGAAGGACCGCAGCGTGACATCAATATCCAAATTGCCTATTGGCTAAAAACCACAAGGGGAGGTTTGGCTACTCACTCAGCAGCCAGGTCTTTTTCAACCACACGTCCTCGCCCCCCCCCCCCCCATTCCTCTTATATGACTTATTAAACCAGCCGTCATAGCTCCTAACATTGGAGTGTGGGGGTCTACGGGAGGGGGGCTGGTGAGTGGGGATGCAGCCAATTTGACAAAGCACATTATTTCAAGCCTAGGTCTTCACACAACCAAACTAGCGCTCTGTAATTTTTTTTTAAATCACAAACTTTATATAAAATATCCTACAAACTTGCTTTGAAATAATCCATATTTTGCAAAGGTTATACTTCTTAATTACGCTACCTTCCATCTGTCCATTTATTCCTATTAACTTTTCTTATAATACAGTCAGAATCAGGGAGTTTTCCATTTGACACTATTAAGCAGAATCCCAGAACTGAGGAGTGGGAAAGGACCTCAGGGTCACTAAGTCCAAGCCATACAGACACATGTATGTATGTATGTATGTATGTATGTATGTATGTATGTATGTATGTATGTATGCATGTATGCATGTACGCATATATACATGTGTGTACATATATATGTATACGTGTATGTATATGTACACACACACATATATATGAAACTGTTACTATAACAAACAAGTGGTATTAGATAAAGTAGTTTACTTGATTAAAAGTCTTACCAAATTTTCTTACATTACTCATATGTTTTATTTTAATTACACAATGACATTAACCCACAATTTATTTAAGCAATTCCCTACTGCTGGACATTCAAGTTTGCTTTGAGCTTTTTGCAATCACAAGTAATTCTGCTATAAATCTTTCTTTTTTAAAAACAAAAGGCAGGGGCAGCTAGGTGGCACAGTGGATAGAGCACCAGCCCTGGATTCAAGAGGACCTGAGTTCAAATCTGGCCTCAGACACTTGACACTTACTAGCTGTGTGACCCTGGGCAAGTCACTTAACCCTCACTGCCCCACAAAAAAACCAAAACCAAAACCAAAACCAAAAACACAAAAGGCAGGGACAGCTGGGTGGTGCAGTGGATAGAGTACCAGCCCTGGAGTCAAGAGGACCTGAGTTCAAATTTGACCTCAGATACTTGACACTAGCTATGTGACCCTGGGCAAGTCACTTAACCCCAATTGCCTCACACACACACACACAAAAATTAAAACCAAAGAAACAAAAACCAAAAGGCTTCTATTTGCAACCATGAGTCTATTATTCCTAATAATGCAATCATCTGGGTCAAAGGTATGGATATTTGTGTAATTTTCCTACTTTCAATGGTGACTCCCATCGAAGACAACCTTGTTGAGGTTTTCCCAAAGATGCCTTCACCCCTTCATCGACCACAGACACTGGCACAAAAGCTACAATCATCTTTATGGTGCCCTTTTTGCCTCTGCTCAGTCTTCAAGAATTTCCTCTCTGGCAGACCTGGAGTACGTGTAAATATAATTCTGTGTTCTAACTTATCCTTTGCTATTTCTTCTAACAACTGAAACTGGTGCTTCACCATCCCTTTCAGAGCCAAGGTCACACTGGCTGATACCCATCCCATGGTTGCCGGAGGCTGCGGCTGCTCGAATGAGTTTGAATCCTGCCTCAGACATCGACTTGCTGTGTGTGTGTCATCTCTTTGGGCCTCGATTTCGCCAATGCGTGACGCTGGATAATAATAGCATCGATCTCATAGAGTTGAATCGCTTTGGCAAACCTTTATTTGCTGTTGTCATTCAGTCCTTTTAGACGTGTCTGTCTCTTCGTTATCTCATTTGGGGTTGGCTCGGCATGTTTGCCACCTGCTTCCCCGACTCATTTTAAGGATGAGAAACTGAGGAAAACGGGTTGAAGTGACTTGCTAGTAAGTGTCTGAGCCTGGAATTGAACTCACGAAGATGAGTCTATCTGATTCCAAGCCCAAGGCTCTATCCACTGTGCCACCTAGCTGCCTTTGGCAAACCTGAAGTGTGATGTAAATGCTAATGCTATTAAGTACTCTCTCTTTTGTCCATTCTGAAGGGATAGAGGAAGGGCATAGGAGGATCTTGGCCGCTCACAGCCCTGAAGCCAACACAGGTAAAGGGATGGGCTGGTGGCTGGCCCCACCTGGGCAGGAATGTCCACGGGGTGGCATGAGAACCGAAAGAGGCAGGCTCAGTCTGCAGTGGTTGCCATGATTAAATCTCTCCTTCCCACTCCCTTCCTTATTCTTTTTTATTGTATGGCGGTCAAGGAAGCACAGCTTCCATATCTTGGAGGGGATTAGGGTAAAGGTGGCCCCCGACAACCCAAAGACTACCACATAGGAAGCCAGTTGGCTTTGGATGGCCTCCAAAGTCAACCTTCCCATCTAGTCCCCCCAGTGACAGAGAGAAGCAATACCATAAAATCCCGAACCAGTTTGGACCAAAGTAAATACTCCGCACATGAGCCAGAAGTGAGGAGACAGCAGAATGAGAGGCCACAGGCTCCAGGGGAAGCCAAACTTCCCAACAAGGAAAGGGCAAGGAAAGGCCTTTACCTTTGTGGGATCCGGAGGCAGAGAAGCTTCGACGGTAAAGGGGCTGCCCGGGACGGGGTTCCCATCGTAACTCACATCCACAGCGTACAAGCCTTCTTCCTTGGGGATGTACTTGGCAGTGCTGTAATCCTTGCCTGGGACCGAGGCCACCAGGCACGGCACCACCTGTCGAGCCGGGCTCAAGATTGTCACATCCAATTGGCCCTGCCCCCCAGCTCCTTTGGTGTCCACCAGGAACTCCTGGTCCTTTCCGACTTCCACTCCTAGAAAGCAAGGGAAGGGCAGAGAGTTTGGGACATGCTGGTGGATCTCAAAAGGAAGCAATGGCAGAGCTCGTGCCTGGGGCAGGAAGGGCAATCTGGGATGGAGAAAGCCCAACCAGAAGGAAAATCCTTGGAACGGCTCTACCGAGGATCACCTGGGACTGAGGGGTCGGCTGCGTCACCCAGGTCATAGAACAGACATGTATGTGTCAGGCTCCCTATCCACTTATACCAGATGCAGTTAAGACTAGAAATCTTGGAAAACCCTCTTTGGGGGGGACCTATGCCTACACTCTTTTGAAGGGAAGGCAATGAGACCCATAACCAACTCCATAGTAACTCCCAACTCAAAAACTCCGGCCGCCCCATAGCAGGTCAGCAGAACATCTGATTCTTGTTATCCAGGAATGTCTGTATCCATCCACATCTTGTATCTCCCTAGCAACACCACGAATGAAAAGTTCTCTGCCTGTCTGGCGTCTCGTAAAAATCCCTAGTTTCCTTCAGTTAGGTAACTTGGGGGCCATCTCTTAACCGAACGTACCTCTTGGTCCCCAGAGGGGTTAGCGCTCTCCCTGGGCTCCTAAAATCACTCCCCACTCTTTCCTTAATTATGCATATTTTATTTCCCCCCTCAGTAAAATGTAAACTCTTTGAGGGAATGTTTTTGGCCATGACCCTCATGACTTGCATGGTGCCTGCAACACTCAATAAATAAAAATCAATTAATTAATAGAAGTGCTTAATAAGTACTTGGTGAATTGAATATTTGATCAGCTCTCCTTGTCCGCCGGCTGCGCGGCACACACAGACGCTGACGGAGGTTGGACTCGGCCCGGCTCGCCGTAACAGCACGTGCTTGACGCGGCTCTCCCCCCCCAAAGGTGGCCTTGGGTTTTTGGTGGGTTTTATACGGAATATAGACTAAGCTTAGACTTAAGACTATTTGTTTTATATTTCTACTTTCCTATCCCTCTAATCAACATCACCTTGTAATTTCCAAATAATAAAAGCTCTAACTAGAGACCAGAGGCTTCTTCCATTTACTAGTCTGGGAGATAAAGAAGGGAAAGGTTAAAAAGGGGAGGTTAATGCTCTAGTATCCAATTTTAAATCTCACAGTTTCAGAACCCTAGAGGGCACTGAAAGGTTACAACTGATTAACAATCCCATAGCTAGAGCCATGTGTCAGAAGCAGGCCTGGAGCCCAGGTCTGACCCCAAAGGCCAGCCACGGTCCAAAGCACTTTCCATGTCTCCCAGTTCAATGCCATGTATGGCTAACAGAGGAAAAGGGCTAAGCCTAGAAGGGGAAAGGAATTTGCAAGTGGGGCACGGAGCAAAGCCAGGTCTGGAAAACAAAAGGATGTTTTGGAGGCCTAATGACTTTACTGAGAGACCTGTCACTTGGCCAAATGGCTGCGGTGCATTTTTGTCAAATAGGCAAAATGCCGTCAACAAAGGGAAGCACTGGGCATACACCCCAGTGCGGAGGGGAACGTGGCCTGCAGCGCCAAGCAGGTCCACAAATCGATGGGGGACATATTTGGGAGTAGGAATGAAAGGGAGAAATGTTGTAGGAGGATGGAGAGGACTCAGAAAGTGTCCATCCAGAGCAAGGGAAGCACCTGAGAGGGTTCTAGGCCTTGGACCTGGCCACGGGTGAGGTTTCTCCTCAGAAATAGGGGAGTTGGGAAGAGGGGAGGGAGCTGGGAGAACCAGACACTATGAATTCAGTAGGTAAGGGGCTCAGAGGAAGACAGTGTATAAGGGAGCAAATCCCACCTCCGTCCCCAGCTTCACCTATGGGATGGGGACAAGACTTAGAGGTCACAAGGTTGTTGGGAGGCTCTCATGCAGAACTAAAACGTTCTCTAAACGTCAGTTAGTCTAATCATGATCTTCAGATAACCAGGGGTGCGGCTTCTTGTCTCTTGGCAGACCTTCCGGATCCAGATCTGAAAGAGTAGGGAGTCCTGAGCCCCAAGAGCACACTTACTATTCTCCAGTCCATTGATCTTTATCTTGCTCAGATCCAGAGGGGCAGCAATCTCCACCACGAAAGGGCTCTTGGGAATCGGATCTCCGCCGTAGGTCACCAGGACCTGTGTGCTGCCCTGAAACAAACAAAAACAAGGCCCTGCTCAGAAAACCTTTTGGGCCCCGGCCCATGGATGCATCCCTGGAGCCTGGCCCTTTCTGCTTCTCTCAAAGGCCTGAGCTAACAAACCCCGTGTGGTGCTTGGACAGCAGCCTGGACGTCCAAGGAGGCGACAGGCCGATCCCCAGGGAGAACACAGCTGGACACGCAAACCAGAAGATGCAATGGGAAAGATGCTAGGGGCCGCCAGTTTTGGCCAGGAAAGGAGAATAAACATTGTAGATATCAACAGGAGACAAGCCTGAGCTGGGGTAGCCTCTGAGCTGCATCCCCAGGAAGCAAGATGGAGAGCAAGAAAACCCAGCCATGGCCACACTGAGCCAGGCCAGCAGCCTCCTGATGAAGACTCTGTAGGCGCGAGCTGAGGAGGCCCTGCATCCTAGCCAGTGCTGGCTCCACAGTTGGCGGAAAGCACTATTTGCCGACTTCTGCATCCCTAGGTGGCTTTCCTGCCCACCCCTCCAAAACCACCACCCCACCCCCGGCCCAAGTGCTCTGACGCCCTGATAGAAGGAGGTCAGGCGAGGCAGCCTCCTGGAGGCCAGCTATCCTCCAAATGTAGGGGGAACTCAAACAAAAAGCAGCCATCAAGAAAGGAGGGAGGGAACAAACATTTGCCCTATAATCTTCTACCCTCAGGAGGGCTCAGAATAAGCCCCAGAACAGGCGCAATTTAGAATCATGAGAGTTCCCCTTCTGACTGACCACAAGCTGCATTAGCATTGCCTGATAAAACACCCTTCTAAGTCAGACTTCCTAAAACCTCAGGAAAACCACAAAATTAGAAAGCTGGTATTTGATAAAGTAGTTTACTTGATTAAAGGTCTTACCAAATTTTCTTACATTACTCATGTTTTCTTTTAATTACACAATGACATTAACCCACAATTTATTGAAGCAATTCTCTACTGTGGGACATTCAAGTTTGCTTTGTGTTTTTTGCAATCACAAATAATTCTGCTATAAATCTTTTTTAAAAACAAAAGGCAGATACGGCCTCAGACACTTAACACTTACTAGCTGTGTGACCCTGGGCAAGTCACTTAACCCCCACTGCCCTGCAAAAAAAAAAAAAATTAAAAAAAAAAACAAAGGCAGGGGCAGCTAGGTGGCGCAGTGGAACAGGCTCAGGGAGAGGGAGCACTCTGACTGAGGGTGCTGGCTAGCAGCTGGCAGAGCTGGGATGTTTGCCCACATCTTTCATCAACCAATCGTTCATCAGTAAGGTACTGCTGTTTCTTTTTATTTTACTATTTGGGGGCAGGGGAGAATTGGGCTTCGGTGACTAGCCCAGGGTCACACAGCATATAAGTATCTGAGCCAGATTTATACTCAGATCCTCCTGACTTCAGGGCTGGTGCTCTACCCACTGTACCACCCAGCTGTGCCACTTGCTGTTTCTTGATATTGCCGAGAGGTATGTGGTAAGAGCCTTGATTTTATCTATGGCAACTTAACTAAGTTTCCCAGCAATTCCTATTTCCTTGTTTTCCCTAAGTTCCAGACTTCCCAAAGATCCCTGCATGGTTCAGCTCACCTGAGGTTACAGAAAGGTTAGGTTGCTCTGTCTGGTCACCATTAGGCATTCAAGCTAACAAAAGGATCCTGGGGTCTTGTCTTCTCCCATAATAACCAAGAACAAAAATTCTCCAGCCCGTTACCCCAACAGCCAACAATAAAATTTGATTTAATTTATTGTTATTATTATTATTATTAAAAACAACTACATTCTTATATTCCAACCTGAAAATGGCATTTGGATTCTTGGACAGAAATGAAAGGATCCCAAGAAGTGCTTCTACCAAAGGTCAAAGGTTGTGATTGTATATCAAATGGCTTTAGAAATCAATAAGGAGGGGAAAGGGTGAAAACTACCTACATATATTCAGGGCAGTGAGAAACAACAGAGGGCAACTATAAAAGAAAGAAGAGAGGACTAAAATCTGACAGGGGACAATCAGCACAAGAGGGATGGCAAGCTATCAAGAAGGAGATTCTGAGGACACATGAGAAATAGCTGGGAGCTCAGAGTCTGATGTGGATGCACAGGGAACTCACCAAGCAAGAATCTTAGAAAACAGGGGCAGCTAGGTGGCGCAGTGAATAGAGCACCAGCCCTGGAGTCAGGAAGACCTGAGTTCAAATCCAGCCTCAGATACTTAACACTTACTAGCTGTGTGATCCTGGGCAAGGCACTTAACCCCAATTGCCTCGCCAAAAAAAAAGAATCTTAGAAAACATTTACAGAGATGAAAGCCAAGTGACAAAAGGAAAAATGGATGGCCTGGTCTGGTAAGAATAGTTCTGAGGTGATGAGCTGCCACTGCCAAAGAGGGTTCAAACCTATAATGAGAAGTGGAGGACCAAAGTCCTTGGGTCGGATAACTGTCAACAAATTGGGTAGAGCACCCTATTCTGCTTAAGCTTTGCCTTGAAAATGATGGAGCAAAAATGGTGAATAGGAAACTGGGACCCCAGATCAACAAAAAGCTCGTCTAAGAAAGGTCTTAGACAAAGCCTTGGGGCAGCTAGATGGCACAGTGGATAAAGCTCCAGGCCTGGAGTCAGGAAGACGAGTTCAAATCCAGCCCCAGACACTTCCTAGCTGTGTGACTCTGGGCAAGGCACTTAACCCCATTTGCCTCAGTTTCCTCATCTGACAAAGGAGCTGGAGAAGAAAAATGGCAAAGCCCTCCAGTATATCTGCCAAGAAAACCCACATGGGGTCAGGGAGGGTCACACAAAACTGAAAACGGCTGAACAACAACAAAGATGAAGCCAGCCCAGAGTGTGTTTCTGAAAGAACTGGTGGATGAGCCAGAAAACAGGACAAATGAAGGACAAATGCTTGTCAGTGGGAAGTGTCTGCAAATGGCTGCCCAGCAAAGCATGGACGGTCCTTGGCAAAACCCCAGAATAGGTCATTCCAGCAAATATCTAGGGAAGGAGGTCACGGGAAGGAAGGAAGAGAACAGGTCAGGGAGAACTAACCCTGCTTCCCCATGTGACAACATTGCTAAATTGGGGCACTGGGACAATTCTGTGTGTGTATGTAATGCATGCATGCACCGTATAGGCATGTGTGGTGTGTATGCACACACATGTATATATGTGTCTGTGTGTATATATTTGTAGGTGTGTGGCTTTGTGTGTACACCTGTGTGTATGTATATGTTGAGATGTGTATGCGTGCTACATGTGTGTATCTATGTAGGGATGTGTGCTTGTGTGTATATGAATGCAAAGATCTAAGTGTGGTTACATGCATGGATGCATGCAAAGTATGTAGAGATGGGTATGTGTTGTTTGCATGCATATACATGTGTGCACATGTGTGTGTACATTACACGCTGCCCCTGCATCCCTCTTCAGGTACAGGCTGTACCACATCTCTTCAGGGATTCCTTCTAGCTCAGATTCCTTGATCCCCAGCCACTGTACGGCTTATTAGTTCTTCTGCTTTTCAGGGATTTGCCAATTCTTTCAATACCAATAACATCAAATATTAAGAATTAGCTTCGCGGGGGCAGCTAGATGGCGCAGTGGATAGAGCACTGGCCTTGGAGTCAGGAGTAGCTGAGTTCAAATCCGGCCTCAGAGACTTAACACTTACTAGCTGTGTGACCCTGGGCAAGTCACTTAACCCCAACTGCCTCACTAAAAAAAAAAAAAAAAAAAAAGAATTAGCTTTGCCTGAAATAAAAGGGCAAAGGGCTCCTTGAGGGTGGGGAATAAACCCTGGACCTTTTCGGCCTGAACTTTGAGTTTTAAGTTGATTGTGCTGAAGACAGCCAAGAAATGAGGTAGATTTTCCCCTCATGTTTAAATAAAAAATAATCACAATCACAATTATAAAGCAGCCATCACTGGCCTATTTGACAAAGGTGTCTCTAAAGCAGGAATTTTCTGGGGTTGTGAGAACGTTCGTATCCTCCCCACATCTCCGCAGTTCCTGCTGATACTCTGTAAGACACCAGTGTGTTGTGCTGAGCCAAAGACAGTGGCCAGAGGTCAGACACAGGGTCTTCCCAGATGATCGCAAAAGACCAGACAGGGTAGCCTGGCTTGTTCACTGGCTTTGGGAGATGCGACAGGAAGAGCTGCATTCTCAGGATTCCTGGGGACTCGAGCCAGAGGGAGAGGGGACCAGAGCAGAGGACCCAACGATGACCCAGCCAAACCTGGTGGGTGCAGTAGCCAGCATCCCCCCGAGCCTTCTGGGACAGAGTTCTTCAAACAAGAGGCCTCCATAGGGGTCACTTTGTGCCAATGAAATGAGAATTCCAGCAGCCCTCACCCAGTCTAATTGCCTCATGCTGCAGCTAAGGGAGGCAATGCATTGGAACAAACAAAAGAAATTCCTCTTCAGGAGGTCCCAGGGATCATCAGAGGACCCCTTTTGTCGGAGGCTAATGGAAACGGCCTCTGGGAGAACATCTGCAGATGACTCCTGCAGCCCCCCAGTGCACTGGGGCAGGAGAGCCAGAGGCCGTCCAGCTACTGAACAGCTGTCGGCAAACACACCAAGGCGAGCCAGCCGCCCTCCTGCTTCTGGAGAAGGGGCACGGGACTGAGCCCGAGGAGGGCCTTCTGGCAGGGCAGCCAGCACATTCTCAGCCTCTTGGGGAGAGCATTCACCCCCCCGCCAAGTCACACCCACAGCCACATAGCTGCTGGAGCAGCCACATTTCTGCAAAGGGAGGCTGTGTTGTTCCCTGAAAGGCGGCACTGAAAGGTGTGCCAGTGGGTGTGACTCCCTCCCCACAAGTTGCATACCGACTTGGGAAGCCCCACAACAGGGGTGGGAGAAGTGGGGCTTGCTGGGAGCAGCCTCCAGAGCAAGGCTTGATAACCCTTTGTGCGCCCTGGGGAAGCCTCAGGATCCCTCCTCAGAATCATGTTTTTAATGCCCAAAAGAAAGGACCCAGGACGACCAGGAAGCCAATTACATTGAAATACAGTAACCATGCCCATTAGGACAGACCCACCTTTGGCCAAACAAAGGAGCTAAAAGGACTGGGATGATTCCATAAGGTGCTGATATTAGCACTGCCCTCGAGCCTAGCTGGACCCCATTCCTCACAGCATGGAAAGTCTCAGAGCTCGTCACTCAGATCACTCAGGAAAGTCACTTCTGAGTGACGTCTGGCAAGAGCCTTGGATTCCTTTTTATAAAGGTGGATGACAGACTGGGTGACTCAAAAAGACTGTTCCCACTCTCCACTGGTTATCCCCCAGCTCAACCACCAAGCCATGTACCAAATGGGTGCCCATTCAAAAGCAGCACAGCAGGGCTCTTTTAGGTCCCCTACGGGCTGTCCCAAATGACTTTTATATAAACAGAAGGCAGGGTAGTTCAGTGGGAAGAGCTCTCCAAAGGGCCCGTGTTCAAATTCCACATCTGACACTACCTACCCAGGCAACTGTGGGGAAACATTTAGCTTCCCCAGCCCTTTTTTTCCTTTTCTGTAAATTAAGAAGTTTGCACTAGGGGGCAGCTAGGTGGCGCAGTGGTAAAGCACCGGCCCTGGATTTAGGAGTACCTGAGTTCAAATCCGGCCTCAGACACTTGACACTTACTAGCTGTGTGACCCTGGGCAAGTCACTTAACCCCCATTGCCCCGCAAAAAAAAAAAAAGAAGAAGAAGAAGAAGAAGTTTGCACTAGGTTGCGAGGGTCCTTCCAGCTCACTGTTAATGATCTTATAGCCTAGATGCAAGATGTTGCACAAGCGCACCCTCCCTAGGCCTCAGTTTCCCCCTCTCTAAAGCCAGGAGGTTGGGCTAGATGTTCTCTGAAGTCTCTTTTGCTTCAGGCTTTAGAAGATAATTAGAAGCAGCCCCTACTTGTAAGTTCATAGCACCCAATCCACTTGACCTTGAGGTTACTTTCCAATTGCCTAATACTCAATCATCTCAGATCTTGTCTATACAGACCCAATTATCCTGGTCTCGATGCCCAGTGACATTTTGCTGCCAGACGGAATCCTGGATTGTAAAGAATTAACATTCTGTGGGATCCGCCCCCAAATTAGCCTGTTTCAGGGAAATTCAGACTCTGCATGTGAAATCTGTTGGCTCCTCATCCAAGAGGGCCGGCACCCAAGCCATTTCAATAAGGGCTTAGATACAAAACACCACCACAGCAGTTCTCACTGCATCAGTGACCTGAGATCTGTGCTCTACAGGGAGGCTCTCCTCAGTCCAAATTAAAACAAAAACAGCATCACACACAATGAACCGACATGCCAACCCAGGCCAGGCAAATGCTCCCTGTTATGGGACTAGGTATCTTCTCTGGACTGAAAAAAGCAAAACAAAACAAAAAACTCAGAACAAGGGAAGCCTCGCCACTTTGTTTTTCCTTGGCTCTAGACTATTTTAATCGAGAGCCTCCTCAGTGTGAGCTGTGAGGGTAAGCATCAAGACCTCCCAGACAAGGCTGGAACAAAGCAAGAAAACAGAGTGTCCGCTAAAGGTCAAATCCTTCCCAACTCTGTCTGTTAACGTTTACAAACAAAAATGGCTTTTTGGGGAGGGGGTAACCCTGTCATTGTGGCCAAAAGAGAAAGGCACCCACCTGTTGGACTGGTGTGTATTTCACAGTGTGAGAATAGTCATAATTGTCAATGATGTCCAGATCCCGGACAGCGACCCCAGGCTGAGAACCGCTGAACTGCACATCCAGTGGGGCCTTCCCCGCCCCCTTGGTGAAGACGGTGAAGTGAGTTGGTTTTCCATTTTCTACCCCTGAAAAGAAACACTTTGAAGTGAGAACATGGGCAACCACTCTCCTGAGGAACTGGTCAAGCAGGTCTGCCCAAGGGTCAGTGCTTGCTGTGAGGCTTCGTGCTCTTGGCTCCTCTCACCCTAGTCTGTTTCTTATTTCCCATCTGGAAAGGTGCCACGATATAAGTGTTTCCTATTTCTAAATCAACACTCCTGATACACGATCTACTTTTTGTAGAGATAAGCCATCACCCACGCCTTATTTTTTTTTTTAAATCAAGCAAGCATGCCAATCTTTATCTCCAAATACTTTGCAGAAGCTACTTGTGGGAGGGTCACCTTACCTGCCTTGCTGAGCCCGGGGCCCTCTGCTCTGACTTTGCTGGCATCGTGTGAAGGATCAACTTTGACACGGAAAGGACTGGCAGGGATTTCCTGAAATAAAAACAGATTTTCAACAGGGAAACCCCCCAGACCAATCCCAAATGGATTCAAGCTTCCTTCTGTTCAAGTCAGGCTCTGGTGCTTCTAAGTGTCATGGGTTGATCACCTGGTACCCATAAGTTTCTTTATATTTAGGAGACTCTGGCATACAGCGGGACAGCCTCTATGCTGGTACCCATGTCTCTCTCTCTCTCTTTTTCTCTCTCTCTCCATTCAAGTATCAGTTCACAAGTATAGGGAATTCCCAGTGAGTAAACTCTTGTGAATGCAAACCACCATGCACACTGTACCTTGTGGTCTCAGAAATTTGGCTGGGGGTATTGAGAAGTGACTTGCCTAGAGTCACACAGTCAGGATGCTTCCTAAGTAGGATTTGAACCTTTGCATTTTCCTGACTCTGAAGCTCACTCTACCATACTGTCCATATAAAAAGGTGCCTGTCGTCACTGACTGGAGGAAGCCAATTCACTTTTCTACACCTTGGTTTCCTCAGCTATTTAAGAAAAGGAAAAGCAGGGGGAGCAAAGTTGGTTTGGATCCCATGAGGGTTAGGATTCTTTCAGTTCAAACATTCTACGATTCTAGGTTGAGTCTTTGTGTCCTGGTAGATAAGAGAACTGATCCCAAAGTCAGAAAGACCTGGATTCAAGTCCTACCCCTGACATATATTGGTTTGTCTGATCCTAGGCACACCATGGGAATTTCTCATTGCCCCCGGCAAGCCTTGAAGGGTAACTGGCAGAGCAGACGCCCAACTGCCTGGGCAGGGAATTTCTTCAATGGGAGCTCCATATACAAATAAAATGGTGGGGTCAGCCCACCCTAACTTCCGCCCACCCCCACCAATAATAATAAAGAAACAGGGGCTATCCTTCCTTCAGTTTTTCTTTGCAAGGCAGCTTTTACCATTTTAGTGACCATTTTACTCAATTCAAACATCTGAATGAATCAGCATTGCCCATCTATTTTTAGTTAAGGACAATTTGTAACTGGTCAAGCAACTCTGAATGAGTTGCTAATCTCCATTAGAAGAGGGATTATACCCACCAAGAGCTCCCAACAGATTCTAGGTTACAAGTGGATTGCGGGGGCAGCTAGGTGGCGCGGTGGATAGAGCACTGGCTCTAGAGTCAGGAGGACCTGAGTTCAAATTTGGCCTCAGACACTTGACACTTACTAGCTGTGTGACCATGGGCAAGTCACTTAAACTCCACTGCCCCGTAAAACAAAACAAAACAAACAAACAAACCAAAAACAAGTGGATTGTGCTTGGGAGAAGAGGTTCTGAGAGATACTGTTAAGTGAAAGTCCAGAGTGAACCAAGAATGCTTCCTATCTAACCCAAAAAAATTGGAGTAAGGAAGGAATGGGAGTAAAAAGATAAAAACCACCCCCAGGACAGAGGTATTATTATATTATAAAGGGGAAGAGCCACCACCAGCAATAAATTCCAAGGGCACCCCCCCCCCAAAAAATAAAATTCTCTGCAGACAGGCTAGAGAAAGCCAGTCCAGTGCCAGTATAATTGGCCACACTGAACCCAGAATAGTTACCACCAGTGTAGATTCTTCCCCAGAAAGGCTCTTGACCTTGTAATTAATTTTTGCTGCCTCTTCATGGTCATTGTTTTTATTTATATTGCTCCTCTAAATAGACTTCAAAAATGACTGCCCTCACACCTGGTTATTGGGAAAAAGAAGTGCCTCTCTTTCTGAAAGAGCATTTTAAGCCCAATGGACCATACCCCCATGGGGGATGCTTGGTTCCTGGAGTGACCTTGCCATAAACTAAGCAGCGGGCTTTAAAAAAGAGACTTGAATGAATACCTCATCAAATCCTGGGTGTGACCTATCCATAGGGAAAACAAGTTTTGTGGCTAATTCTGATAAAATGAGGAAGTAGTGTTTCAGACTGATGTCTCATGATCTCATTAGGAAACTGTCAAACAAGCCAAACCCTAAGGAAGATTGGGGGTTGAAAGGAAAAGGGCACTGATTAGGAACAGGACGGTGCTCAGCCCTATGTGCTGATGGGCTGGTTTGTCAGTACCTGTCCAATCAAGCAACACCCCTTGTGTTGAGTGCCAACCAGAGATGCTGGTAACCACCTCCCTTCCCTCCCTGCCTTCACCCAGACCTTTCCTGGAACCACTGACAAACCTTGGCGGCAAAGAGAACTTTGACGGTGTATCTGCCAGGAGCAGGGGGTGCGTATTTCACTGTAAACGTATCGTTGGCATTGTGAATGATGTCAAAGTCTACATCTTCTTCATCCTTGCTCAGGACTCCAGCATCACATTTAATGCCAACACTGACATCACCTGAAATAAGCCATTGTTAACGCCCGGTAAAAGGAGAAAGGCGTGTTACAAAGAGTCTCATGTCAATCATGTCCTTTTTACAGTTCCTGGTAACCCCATGGGAACGTCAGCACCAACATGCATCTGGAGGGACTTGTGTTTAGACATTAATGAGCAGATGCATAAGAAGAATGATGATTTTCTTTTGGCCCAGTTTTCAATTTCGAGTTAGCTTTTCTTCAGAGATTTTTTTATATCGAAAGAGTCAACACTTAGCAACAAGGGCAATGAATGAAAGAGTGATAAAAATACCTTCCCCTGCCTCTGTACAGTCGACGGTGAAATGAGTGGGCTCACTGGCTTTTAGACCACTTCTTTCCACACCAGGACCAAACACTTTGACTTTCTGAGGGTGGCTCCCTTGACCAACGCCAACCTAGAGACACAGTTCAAACTGTCTTTATTCAGAAATCCATTGAATCAACAGACAAAAACAGCCTTGCAGGTCTTCTTTATCGCTGGAAACCCACTGCAAGATACTATTAAGTCAAGTCTTAAGTCTTAAGAGACCCAAGGGTCTCTACTAGAAGATTTCTGCTTAACCATCTATTTTCTGACCCATGCAAATTTGTCCCAGACCACAACCTGCCCAATCCTGTGTTCAATTACCTACCCTATATGGGCTTTTGGGGATATTCACTCCTCCCCAGACGACAGAAATTGTATGTTTTATTGGCTTCAGTGGTGTGTAAGAACAGGCATAGGTTCCATCCATCTTGCCCTTCATCTGAATCTCAATGGGATTGCCTTCTCCATCCTGAAAACAATCAAGACCTTAGAGAGGAAGTGCAAGCCATCCTCTTATTAAAAAAAAGAGAATGGGGGCAGCTAGGTGGTGCAGTGGATAGAGCACTGGTCCTGGATTCAGGAGGACCTGAGTTCAAATCCGGCCTCAGACACTTGACACTTACTAGCTGTGTGACCCTGGGCAAGTCACTTAGCCCCAATTGCCTCACCCCCCAAAAAATAATAATAATAAAATAAAAGAGAATGAATGGACTACTTTTAAGAGAGGTGATTCATGGTATTGCCTCGATATTTTTTAAAGGCCAAATGGAAAGATACCACTACTTACTGACTCCTGTTTCTTTCTGCTCTTATATCTTGGGGTCATTACAAGTGGGCAGAAGGTTGACAGGCTCCTCTGTCTCTTTGAGTTACAACTTCTTGATCCCAATTCCCTCTCCCACTTTTCAGTATCTATTTTCCTCCCACAATTTAATTTTGTTTTGCTGGAAAACTCCTGGGGATCCACGGGGTCAATCAGTCTTGAAGAAGTAAAGAGACCCATTTGGTGGTCAGGCACAATGTGCAGCCTCTGATCCAAGGGGCCCAGCTGGGAGAAGGGGTTACCACCTTTCATCTCTAGTCATCTTAGGGCTGTGGTTCAGGAAAAAAATCTGCCTGGTGTCACCAGACCCAAAGTACCTTTATTTGGTCAGCTGGCTTTTATGAAGTGTCTCCTATCCCCAGACAGCAAAGACCCCCCAGCTACTGACCTACATGAACTGACCTGAGCATAGATCTTCAAGGGCGCCTTCCCAGCATCCTTAGGATCAACAGTAAATTCTGCCAAGTTATTGACGATACAACCAGTCTTCTCTAATCCTGGACCATAGGCTTGAACCTGGGAAAAAGAGAAGATGATGATTATACTAATGTGGCATTCCAGGAAAAAGGGGACAAGTCAAATTAAATCCAAATAAGGAGCCAGGGAAAGAATGAGGCGCTTTCTCCTAAGAAGTAACCAAAAAAAAAAAAACAAAACAAAAAAATAATCCACTCTAAAATTGAGAAGAAATACGACGTTTCCACCACAGTGCCTGGAATACACAAACAGCAGGTGCTTAATAAATTCTTGTTGGTGGAGTGACTGTGAGAGGATGAGATTCTATCACTGGAGCTTTCCCCTGAATCAGTGCACCTGTTAATTGAAGGGAAGGTAATTGGCCTCCACTGGAGAGATAAAGACACCTCTCTAACTAAAAACGAATGAAAAACCGACCCATAGCCTGAACCCTAGTAAAAAGTGACAGAGGATGGTAACTGGGATAAGAGTGAACGTCCATGTCAGTGTCACCATTACTGCTTTAATAAGAGTCAGAAGCCAAATGTCAGAGAACACTCTACAAGGTTGGCAGTTGGAGGAGGGGGAGGGGGTTGAGAGAGGATGAAACCACCAGTTGCTTGGCTGAGATGGGAGGCACAAGGTGGACTTGAATCCAGCCTGTCCAGGAGAGTGCCTGGTTTCCTGTTAGCCTTCCTCACCCACAGTCTCACCAACTTCTCAATCCATGGGCCACATGCTAGTCAAATGACACGTATTTCCCACCTATAATGTAGCACTCTATACATAACCTTTCCTGGCTTCCCCAGCTGCAAGAGCCTCCCCCCACAAAATAACCTTGTTATCTAATTTGGGAACATAAAAATACATATACTTATGTGTGTATATGAGGTGTATGCATGTGCACAAACATGCACACATGCACATGCACAGCACTTTACAAATGCTTGTTGACCTGGTAAGATTTAAGAACCCTAATCATAGCAGTGACTGACTCCATGACCCCAGGGCACCCATGAAGGAACATGCTGCCCACCTTTTGCCAGAGAGGAGATAGAACCGAGGTATAGAATGTGATCTATTTTGGGATATGGCCAATGGAGGAATTGGCTTTGCTTTTCTATGTATTTGTTTCAAGGTTTTTGTTTTTCTTATTCTAACTCCACCCCCTAGCCAGTGTGGGGAGATGGTAAGGATAGAAAACAGATTTTTCTTCATTGAAAAAAATTTGATTAAATTAAATTCAAAAAATGCTGAACTACTGATTAGTAGAAGCAAGAAGGGAGGAATAGGAAGAAAATAAAACCTTTATTAAGCACCTACTATATACTACTGTGCTAAGCACTGGGGATATAAAGGGACAAAAGGCAGGTCCTGCCCTCAAGAAGCTTACAATCTAATGGAAGAGACAATATGCAAACAGATCTATACAAAGCTAGCATCATACAGGATAAACAAGAAATTAACAGAGGGAAGGTGCTAGAATTAATAGGGGATGGGGAAGAAGGCTTCCCATAGACGGTGGTATTTTAGTTGGAGGTCAGTAGGAGCAGAGGAAGAAAACTTTGTTTCTGCTTTTTTAGTCCATACATGGGGTTTCATCCAGGTAGATAATTCCTTGTGTGGAAATTCCCTCCACAAACGCAGATGGGCAGCTCCTTTATAACCTGGCCTCAGATAGTTGCCTGGAGATGGGAAAAATTCAAGAGACTTGCCCAAGGTCATAAAGCTAGTACACATCATAGGCAAGGCTCAAACCCAGCCTTCTATCCATTAGGGACAATACTTCTCATATGTATATGAACATTCCTGAGGATAAAGGAATTGGCCAAGCTCTCAGGCTGGAAAATCTGCCCGGTCCTAGCTAAAAGACTAAATGCCGCTTAAAAAAAAATTCTTCAAAGGATCCATAATAGATCAAAGATCAAGGGATGGAAGGGACTTCAGAAGATGAGAAAACTGAGGCCCAGGGAGACTTGCCCACAAATACACCAGGACTAAGAATCAGGGGCAAGATGGGACTCTGGAGTCTTATGTTGCCTCCATGAATCCATCAACCCACAGGCATTCATTCATTCATTCATTCATTCATTCATTCATTCATTCATTCATTTATTTATTAAGCACCAGTGCATGTCAGGTACTGGCCATACAAACCCAGAAACGAAACAGTCCTGGCTCTCTCAAGGGAGACAACACCCTCATACAAATACAAGGTCATAGAACACAGAGACAAATACCAGATGATGTTTTGGGAGGCTGGGGGAACAACAGCAGCTGAGGAGACTGTAATGGGACATCCTCCACTAGTCCGTGTGGACTTTACTCACACTCATAGATAAATAGGTTGGGAAAGAAGCAATGGGGGGAGCCTGTAGGGGACCAAGACGCCTTCTCACCAAGTCTGGGTTGAAGTCTCCTGTGGCCGGTTGGATGTAGACCATGTAAGGACTGTCCTTGATGTCCTCATCGTCACACATGATGTGCACGGCGTACTCCCCAGGCTCCTTGGGCCAATACTTCACATCACAGGAACCATCGTTCTGGTCATCATATTCGATCTTGGCCTGGGATGGACCTTCAATGGCAAACCCTAAGAGATGGCAAAAGACATATGAGGTCATGGGGGGAAAGCCAGGCAGAGGACCAGTGGCCAGTGGTTACATCCCCTTCATCATGGGCACAAGCACGGTGCCTTCACCAAGAGAGAGCTGGAAGCCAGGGTCCAGTCCAAGTTTTTAAAAGTCATCCACAGTCTCTTACTGAACAAAGCTATAAGTGGGACTCTAGAGATTCTCAGGTCAGGGACATGAGTGAGTTTATCGTTGGTTGGGTCACAAGAGCTGTGAAGCAAACAACTCTCGGGGCGGAGCGGGGGTCAGAAGAAATCGCCACATTTATGTGTCCATCAAAAGCCACCCAACAGTCCCTGTTCATATACCCTCAACATCCCTATGAGACAGAGAGGATCACAGGGCAACATTAGAACTAGAGGGAGTCTCATTTGAGTCCATTTTACAGATGGGAAAACCAAGGCTCAGGGAGGTTAAATGACTTCTGAGATTACGGATATAGAGTTGGAAGGGCCTCTCATCGCAGCCATTTTACACACAAGCAGACTGAGGCCTAGAGATATGCAGGGACTTGATCAAACTCACACAGTTACTAAGTGCCAGAGGTAAATTACAGGCCCCCTGAACCAAAAGCCAGTGTTCTTCCCACTACAGGTTCTGCTTAGAGAGCAGGAGGAGAGACAGAATTAGGACAAGAATAAATCCATGGGGTTATCCATAGCATTCAGAGGACAGACCATTTTGTTAATAAGCTTACCCAGTGATCCAACTTCTGAGCCGATGGATTCCACCACAAAGTCTGCCGACCTCCCAGCGATGCCTCCATGGAGACCGGGCCCCCAGGCTCTTACTTTCTGAACACCAGCCTCAGGGCCCACTTGGACTTCAAAGGGGCTAGAAGGAAACACATTTGCTTGCATTAGGAAAGAAGACACACTAATAATTGAGAATTAATGTCTTAAAATCTGGTATTTATTTTTGGCTGGCTTTTCTTCTTTTTAAGTTTTGAGTTCTACATCCTCAAACTCCTTCCCACTCCTTTCCCCACCCAATGGGAAGGCAATCAATATGATATCAAGTATATATGTAAAATCATGCAGAACATATTTCCATATGAGCCATATTGCAAGAAAAATAAAGTGAGAAAAGTATCCTTCAAACCACACCCAGAGCTCATCAGTTGTCTCTCTGGCATTTTTCATCATGGGTCCTCTGAAATTGTTTTGGATTATTGTATTGGTTATTGATTGTATTGTATTGATCAGAGTGGTCAAATCTTTCACAGTAGATCATCATTACAACGTTGCTATTACTGTGCACAAGGATCTCCTGGTTCTTCTCACTTCACTTTGCATCAGGTCATACAGATCCTGCCGTGTTTTTCTGAAATCACCTGTCTCATCATCTCCCACAGCACAACAGTACTCTCTCACAATCATATGCTACAACTTGTTCAGCCATTCCCCAATTGATGAACATCCCCTCAATTTCCAGTTCACCACAAAAAAACCTGCTATAAATATTTTTGTACATATAGGTCCTTTTCCTTTCAGCTCTTTGGAGTACAGACCTAGTAATGGTATTGCTGGCTCAAAGGATATACAGAGTTTTATAGCTCTTTGGGCCTAGTTCCATTGTTCTCCAAAATGGTTGGACCAATTCACAACTCCACCAACAGTTCATTAGTGTACCCATTTTTCCAAAATCCCTCCAACATTTGTCATTTCTGATAGATGTAAAGTGGTAGCTCAGAGTTGTTTTTAATTTGTGTTTCTCTAATCAACAGTGATTTAGAGTATTTTTTCATATGACTATAGCTTTGATTTCTGCTTCTGAAAACTGCCTATTTCTATCCTTTTACTACATATCCATTGGGGAATGGTTCTTATTTTTACAAATGTGACTGAGTTCTATATTCAGCAGTAGGTGAGAAATGAGGCCTTTATCAGAGAAACTTGCTGTAAAAGGTTTTGATATTATTTCATTGTCTATGATAACTTTTGGCATATTGTTTCCCTCCTTATCTCTTTTAATTAGGTCTACTTTGGATTTTGCTTTGTCCGAGATCATAACTGCTACCCCCGCCTTTTTTACTTCAGGTAAAGCATATTAGACTCTGCTCCAACCCTTTCTTTTAACTCTGTGTATCTTCCTGTTTCAAGTGGTGTCTCTTTGGAAACATCATGTTCGATTCTGATTTCTAATCCATTCTGCTAACCACTTCCATTTTATTGGTGAGGTAATCCTATTTACAATGACAATTATGATTACTGTGTATTTCCCTCCATCCCATTTTCTTCTGCTTACTCCCCCCACCCCACCCCCCACCCTGGTCCTTCTTCAAAAGCCTATTTTGCCCCTAACCACTGCCTCCCTTAATCTACCATCCGTTTTATGATTTCCCTCCCCTTCCCCCATTTTCTTATTAAGTAAGTTACATTTCTATACATGACTGAGTGTGTTTACATTCACACATTCACACACACACACACACACACACACACATTCACACACACACACACACACACACACACACACACACACACACACGGCTGATCAATCAGAATTGGGACCAGTCTTCTTTGTATAAGTAGAACTGGTGTTTAGTGAGAATAATTTGGTGAATACTTCTTGTCATTTAAATGTAAAAATCTCCTGATAATTTCCTTAACACAACCACACACACACACACACACACACACACACACACACACACACACACACACACACTCTCTCTCCCCCTTCTTTAAACCAATTCCAATGAGAGTGAGGTGCAAGCATTGCCCATTGTAAAAGCTCTTCCTTGGACCAGTAGTCCAACCTCTTCCCCACCCTTTATCACTTCTAGCCTGAGAGCTCCCATGGCAGCTGTTGCTACCACCGTGTGTGGTGTCTGGACAGGCCTCCACCCCAGTATCATGGACTTACCAACCTTCTGAGTTTTCTTAGGCCAGAAAAGTGTCTCTCTCTGACCTTTCATTGGCTCTACCACTCCAAAATGTGATTTAAGTCATTATTTTAAAGTTTTCCACAGGGGAATGTTGAGAGAATTCAGCTGGGCTGCCTCTAATCCACCATCTCATAATAAAGAATTATTGACCAACCTGAAACCTGAAGGAGAGTCCCTCCCACTACTCCATGGAGACGCCAGCAATCTAGAAAATGTTTTCTTCTTAAATTCTCTTCCCATGAACTCAAGAGTTCCAGCCTGAAATTGTTCAGGTCTTCCTGCCCTCTGCTGGTTTATTTAGCATTATACTTGTTGAAGGGGGGAGCTCCATCCCCAATTCTTAGCATCCCCTGCCTACAGTGTTGTCCACAAAGGTCTTCTAAACCTGAAGTTTGCAACTTCGTTTTTAAAAAATACTTTGCTAAGTGTATTTCAATGTAACTGGTTTCCTTCAATCCCATGTATTTTATGTTATGCATTTTAAAATACTATTCTAAGAAGGAACTCCAAGGCTTTCCTACATTGCCAAAGGTGGGAGGGGGGGAAATCCATGACAGTCAAAAAGGGCTAAAATCTGGTCGGAGAAAATCAAGACAAATTTAGCTAAGTAATTTAAGAAAACAGAATACTCTCTCGTGGTTCTCCTTCTACCTGTTAAAATGCTTCTTTTCAGTCTCCTCTTCATCCAAGCCACAGCTAGCGTCCCCCTAGGCTCTGTTCTGGTTCCTCTTGTCTTCTCCCACCATACTATTTCACTTGTGATCTCACCAGTTCCCATGGATTCAATTACCATCTCCATGCTGACTTATTCTCAGATCTATTTATCCAGCCCTTACCTCTCTCTTCAACTGTCTAACAGACATCTCAGACAGGATACCCCATAAACATCTTACACTCATCACATTCAAAACTGGACGCAGTATCTTTCCCCCCGCCAATCCCTCCCCGCTTCTTAACTTTCCCATTATTGTCCAGGGTGCCAGTGCTGGCCACCTAGGCTCACACCAAGTGTTGTCCTTGGCTCCACACACTCTCATTCCCTACATCTAATCTGTGGTTGACACCAGTCAAGTTGACCTTTGGTTTTTTTGTTAAAATATTTTTTCAAGTCTACCTTCGTTATACACCCCTTTCCCTCCTATGACATCGCCACGACCCTGGGACTGTGAATCCTTGCCTCACACCAGGATGACTGCAATAAAATTCTTGCAGGTCTCCCTTTCTCACCCCTCTCCCCATTCCAGTCCACCTTCCACTGAGCTGTCAAAGTGATTTTCCTGACACACAAGTCCAACTATGCCAGCCTCTCATTCAATAAACCTCAGTGGCTCCCTATTACCTCCAGAATCGAATATAAAACCCTCTGTTTGGCATTCACAACCCTTCATAACCTGACCCCTCTCCTGTCTTACATATACCTTACTCCCCTCCACACATTCTGTGATATGGAAACACATCTCCTGAGTCCTGTCTCCTCCATTAGCCTGAGAACATCTTGAGAAGACAGACTGTCTTTTGTCCTTCCTTATGTGATGGTGCAGTGGATAGAGAGCCAGGCCTACAGAAAGACTCCTCTTCCTGAGTTCTAATCTGGCCTCAGATATGTGCTTGCTGTGTGACCTTGGGAAAGTCACTTCACCTTGTTTGCCTCAGTTTCCTTATCTGTAAAATGAAATGAAGAAGGAAAAGGCAAACCAGTCCAGTGTCTTTGCCAAGAATACCCCAAAAGGGGTCATGGAGAGTCAGACACGACTGAAAAATGACTGAACAACAACAAAATGTCCCTCAGAACAGCACCTGGCATATAAGAGGGCTTTAACAGATGATCACTGACTTGATATGATGCTATTGTTTATTTTTTTATTTTGAATGAAATATGTGAGTTCATTGGTTTAACAAACTCCTGATGAAGAATTTCCCTTCACCAGTGCTGGCTAGCAACTATTCTCCAACTTATAGGTATAGAAAGCTGTCTAGGACACACTAACTAGGACAAGTCACTAGTACAGTGACTTGCTCAGGGACACACAGCCAGGATAGGAAAGAGGCAAGACTGGAACTCAGGTCCTCCTGACTCTGCACTGAGCTCTTGCCCCAGTGCTGCATTCAGTCACAGTTTTCCTAAAACACAGGTCTGACCAAGTCATCCCCCTACTCTGTAATCTCCAATGGCTCCCTATCACCTCCAGGGGCAAATACAAAAAGCTGCATCAGGCATTCAAAACCCCGTATCACCTGCCTCCGTTCCTACCTTTCCTGTCCTCTTCACCTTACCCCCAATCCAGTGACACCGGCCTCCTCACTACTGCTCAGGGGGGTCCCTCCATCCCCCAGCATCTTCCTGACTTTCCCTCATCTCCAACTACTGACTCCCTGGCTTCTTTTAGTGCCAACCAAAGCCCCATCCTCCATAGGAAGCCTTTCCCGACCCCTTTAAATTCTAGTGCTTTGACTTCCTAATTTAGCTACTTAGAGTTTATTTGAATATATGTGTTTACTTTTCATCTCCCCTTTTAGCTTGTGAGCTCTTGAGGGCAAGCCCTGTCTTTTGTCTCCTTCTGTCACTTAGCACAGGACCCAGCACATGGTAGGCATTTGATGTTTACTGACTGACTTATAGAAGACAAATATAAATTGCCTAGCTGGGGCAGCTAGGTGGTGCAGTAGATAGAGCACCGACCCTGGAGTCAGGAGGACCTGAGTTCAACTCCGGCCTCAGACACTTAACAATTACTAGCTGTGTGACCCTGGGCAAGTCACTTAACCCCAATTACCTCACAAAAAACAAACAAAAAAAATTTTTTTTTTAATTGCCTCCTCCCATCTCAGTTCGACCATGATTTCATCAGTGGGGGAAACTCCCAGGAGAGGAAACCCCCTCCACCAACGCAGATCAGCAACTGATCTGTAACTTCCTAGTCTTAGAGAGTTGCCCGGGGCAGTGAGGTTAAGTGACTGGTCCATAGTCACGTAACCAGTAGGTATCAGGGGTGAGACTTGCCCTTGGGTCTTCCTAATTCCAAGGCCAGCTTCCTATCCCCGGTAACATGCCGTATTTTCTGAGTCAGGAAGCTAGGGTTCAGAGCCTGCTCCTACGACTTGTCTCTCAAACGATGTGTTACTGCTGGGAGATTATGCAATTTCCACAGAGGGGTACCAGGAAAACCCCCACAAGAAAAAGTCCCACACTAGCTCCCTTTGTTTCTTCGGGTCCCTAAGGATATATGAAAAATCTCCAGGACTAATTCCACCTAACCGTGCTCCAACAAATCGTAATAATAGCAGCTGACATTTATGTGGTGCTTTAAGGTTTACCCAGAGAACAGAGTCGTCAGTCATGAAAAAATGAACGAGTCTCCTTGTCGACATGTACCCGTCCCTCTGGCCTCCTCCCTCCCACCGGCCCAAAGTCGCTTCCACTGATTGAAAGCAGGAAATTGAAACCACCAGCAGCTTTTTACTTCGCTTGACTCCGGGCCAAATGTCTGCTGCTGCTCTCCAAAGATTTCCAACAAAGCGGCTCTCTTTGCTTTCATTGAATCCGGGAAAAGATTAGTTGGTGGCTCCGACCCAGGTGCCAGATCTAATGGGGAGGGGCAGAGACTTGGGCAGAAGAGCTGCCTGGGCTCACACTCACCTCTTTGGAATGTTGTGTCCGCCCCACGTGATGACCACGACGTATTTCCCAGGAGTTCCTGGGTAGTACTCAAAAGTGTAAACGCCATTCACGAAGCCCTTCTGTTTCACCAACTCCTCCAGCCCCTCTGAAGGAACACACAGACACACACAGAGAGATGAAGATTATCATTAAATATCTGCAACTTTGGCAGGGACAATGGTGGAGGGTGGGACACCTAGGGACCCTGCAGACCGGAGGTGACTCATCCCAGGCTTGTTGAGACTAATATACAGAAACTGAAGCCGTAGCCTTTATTAAGCACCTACTGTGTGCCAAGTCAATGTGGCACTATGAAGAGAGAGAGCTGACCATCACACAGCACAGAGCGCAGACTTGCCAAAAACTCTATCTGGCCTCAAAGTCCCAAAAGACCTGGGTCCAAGTCCTGCCCTGGACACATACTGACTGTTTCTCTGGGCAAATCCATTAAGCTTTTAGTCTTCCAAGCAACTGCTTAGCTGTGGACTGGTGGGAATAATGAATCCTCTGAAGTGAGAGAAGACATATTTGCATTGAGCTAAAACCAGTGACCGTGTTTTACATAATTATAACTTTGATTATTGTGAATTCGAATACACACAGCCGCTTCAGGGGACCGATATTCTTTGCACTTCCACAGAAGAGGTGCAGACCTGCATTGGTGAAGGATGTTCTCTCCTCCAGGAGGTCCCTATACCACTGCAATCACAGAGTCAGTCACTTAGTGTGTACCAGGAACATCAAGCTCTATCCTCACAAGAGATCACAGGTTGGAGGCTGATTGAGAAAGTCCAAGCCACTCCTTGAGAAGAATGGATGGTCTTCTAGTGAAAAGTGAGTGCAGACTAACGCCAAATTAGATCAATGATCCAATAGCCAATATTGATCAATAGAGGGGGGAAAAATGTCAACAGCAAGACAAGGGAACAGCTCGGGGTTTATTTGCTTGGGTTTTTTTTTTTTTGGCCACAAACAATATTTAGATTACATGGAAAGATGGAAAGAAAAATGAAGTATTACAGCATGAAGCCGAATTAAAAGAGCTTACACAGGTCTCCTAAAATTAAGGGGAAAAGCAACAACATTTATAAGCATGTACACACATGCACAGAAAAGAGATACTATTCATTTTTACTGCCATTATTTTGTTCAAGTTGATCTTTTTAGTCAACACAGAGAGTGCAGGATTTAGGGCTTTATTGGAGATTTTATGGCTCATTCTATTTGAACATCAGTATTTGTTAGATAATCAAATTTATTAACAACCTTGGCTAGAGGACCAGAGCTAGTATCAGGAAGGTCAAATTCAAATTTTGCCTCAGGCTTTTATTAGCCCCGAGATCCTGGGCAAGGTACTTCATCTCTGAGGCTCATCTGTGAAATGCAGATGGGGAGAATGGAATCTCCCAGGTCCAATCCCCTCATTTTAGAGAAAAGAACTGAGGCGGTCATCTGATCATTGACAGCCACAGAGGACTTAGGAGGTAGTAAATTGCCATCAATGGAGGCTAGCATGCCCACTTTTAGAGAATGCTGGAGAGGGGAAATGGAAGCAGTGGTAGATGGAGGGCAGAGTTACCAACCAAAAATAGCACTGGGGAGGTGAGGCAGAATATGACAGTGGTAAGAACACTGGTTCTGGAGTCCAAGGACTGGAGTCTAAGACTCCAACCTACATTTCTTGAGCATATCACTTGTTGTTTGCCTTTCTCTGTACACTGGCACCCAGTATAATGCCTGGCACCCAGTAAGCACTCAAAAAATGCTTGTTGACCGACTTAGGGACAACGGATCAAGGTGGTTATGTAAAAAGAGTGAGCCAACAGAGGCAGCCCCATTGTTCCACTGGGATCAAAGTAATGTCAATAGGCCTTGATGAAGGTGTCGATGGTGGGCACAGCCCTTGCAAAGGGATCAAGGCATCTCAGAGGCCTCCTAAGCCTTGATCAAGGACTCACCTTCAGTAAATGGTTGCCCCACCTCAGAGACCTGTGAGGGACAGCCCTCATTGTCCATGAAGAGAGATGAAAAACCTGGTTGGGCAGGAAGGGGAAGCCATCCATTCACCCAGGCTGTTCACTGGCTGATGGCCATACTTGAGACAGGCCTTGGGGCCTCTCTAAATGGAAATTTGAATTCCCTTCAGATAAAGTCCTTCCCCAAATGAGAAAATGCTACTTTTAATGACACATCATAAACCTTAACTGACTGTGATGGGAGCGGAGGAACTCAGATAAACAGAACATAAACAATCCCCACCATTCCATCTAAGCCAACTTCTTCCTACACTGAGGAGCGGGTTCCCACACTTTCCAAGCCCCACCTTAAGGGAAAGGCGAGCCAGAGCAGCTCTACATGGAGAAAAGACAGGATCACATCACAGAGATTTTAAGGCAAATGACAGAAAAGTCATGCGGCTTCTCCCCCTTCATTTCAGGGGAAGTAATGACTGCAAATTCAGAAAGTCCCAGTTGTTCTGCGAAAGGCCTCAGTTTCCTCATCTCTAAGTAAACACTCTTTCTGGGACCCCTTTCCGCTCTTCATGGATGAAGGCCAATGCCCTACCCACGACATCACGTTATCTACCAACACAGTAACCCAAACCTCCTCTTCTGTGTGTTGGGGCCGTGGGGAGGAGAGAAAGGAGAATAAGTATTTATAAAGAACCTACTATGTGCCGGGCATTGCGCTGAGGGCTTTTCTAAAAATTATTTCAAGTATTTATTATTTAGTAAACAAATACCTATTATTACAAATATTTGATCCTCACAACAACCCCAGGAGGTAGGTGTTATTATTATTCCCATTTTATAGTTGAGGAAATTGAGGTAGGGAGGCTAAGTGATTTGGTCAGGGGTCACAAGAGCTAGCACTGTAAAGTCTAGGGAACATCCCTTGTTTCAGAATTCTCGGGACAAGCGTGTCTCTATCCAAGCCAGTCAAGCAAAGAGATACATTGAACTTGAAAAATCCCCACAGGCTTCTTCTCAAAAGAACAGTTTTTTAGCCACTGTACCTAAAACTTGAGTCTGAGGCACCAGGCAGGAACTTGCTTTTTGTCTAGCCTGGTGGTTTGGCAAGGAAAGGAGTTGAGTCACGGATGGGACCCAAGGTCAAACAGCTCTTCAGTTCTTGTTGCAACAGGCCCAGAACAAGGGCTGCCTGAACGCTGTTCTAGGATCAGCCCCCCACACAACAAGTCGTGCCCAATTTTAGGTGCTGGTAGAGTTTGATCTGCCCAAACAGTACAGGATTCCTTCCCTGACGCGACACACTGTGACCACCCCGCCCCCCACTCAGGACCATGGCACAACAACAAGCACAAGACTTCTGGGCCCCCATGATTGAATCTCCTGAAGCTACTTTTGATTGCTTAAAATAATAATAATAACAAAACACAAGCCAAAAAACAATTGAGAAAGGGAAGGGCAAAAATTCATGTCTCCCTGGAGGGGGGAATATGTAGCTAAAAACAAGGATGGTTCCCCATTAGCTAAGAAGCTGAAATGGGAGCTGACCCGCTTCCCCGATACCCAATAGTACATGGAACCCCTTCATATAACATCAACCTTTTAGAAAATTAGCTCTCTCAGCACTGGTCTTCATAAAGTAGATGGTAAGTTCCTTGAGGGCAGGGGCCAGATTTGGTTTGTTTGGGTTTTCCTCTCTCCAAAACCTAGAACAGCCCTGAGAACCGAGCAGCCACTCAAAGAATGTTTGCTGAATGGAATGGAATTAACCAAGAATATGAGGAGCCAGTCTCTCCCTCACAATAGCTAGAGCACCATCTGTCAAAGGGTGTGGCCATCAAAGCTTCACTCAATGGCTTTTGGGTGCCAGATGAATTCCAGGTGGAGTAAAAAGGAGAAGAAGGCCAGTGCTGAGTGATCTGGCGTAGGTGGGGTCAACCACAGGGGATGCCAGGAGGCCTCAACACCACAGGGATATAGGAAGCACTTCCCGTGTCTCAAGGGTGAAGATATTGCCTCCCCACTTCTCCTAATAAAGCACTTCCATATCTTGTCATCCCGTATGGATCTCAGGATGATCCTCCCATGCAGGAAGGCATGATATTTATGACAGAACAGAAATAAATTCCTTTATTAATAATAGGCACCTTTCAAGTAGCTATTAGGCACCATGCACTGTGCTTGGCTCAAAAAATAAAATAAAATAAAATAAAGAATAGCCCCTGCCCTCCTGGCTCTTGCTTTTTTCTGGACTAAGATGAACACTCAGAGCAGGTAGATGATTGGTCCAAGGCCATCTCCCCAGACTCCAGAACTCAAGTCCGACTCAGAAAACCATACTTGGATCAATACAAGCCAGGATCACAAGACCTTAGATCTGAAGGAGTTCAACCCTTTCATTTTACTAATGGGGAAATTGAGGCTCAGAGGGATAAAGTGATTTGCCCAAGGCTAAGTTTTGCAATATTACAAAGAATAAACATAGCTTATGAATATAAAAATAGGAAATATGAAAAGACATCCCTACCCCACTCTTTGCCGAGGTAAGCAACCCATCCATGTGGTGCAGCACATATTTTAGACTTTTTCAATGTTTTGATCAGTTACACTGATTTTTTTCCTCTTCTTCTTGCTTTAAAAATACTACTTTGTGACATGAGATGGCTCTCTGAGAGAGGGCAGGATGCTGAGGGAAATTACAGTGCTATAAAAACGGTATCGGGGGGCAGCTAGGTGGCACAGTAGATAGAGCACCAGCCCTGGATTCAGGAGGATCTGGGTTCAAGTCCGGCCTCAGACACTTGACACTTAGTAGCTGTGTGACCCAGGGCAAGTCACTTAACTCTTATTGTCCCACCCCCCAACCACACCCCCAAATGGTACTGTGCAAAACTTTTTTTCTTAATGACAGAGTCTTCTCTCCATGATTATCTCCCATTTTTCCTGTATCCACCTTGTCCATACATAGTTGTTTATGCAATGTCTCCCTCTTTAGAGGGTGACTTTCTTGAGACACAAAACTATATCCCCAGCACTCAATAAATGCTTGTCTGACTTGACAGTAAAAGGGGCAAACGATACTTACTGGGCCCTCGCACAGTCACACTCAGTTCCCCACTTCCTGCCAATTTTGTGTCCACCTTGAAGTCGGCCGTCTCGCGGATCCTCACTCCCTTGGGCTGCAGGCCTCGACCGCTGGCCCGACAGGCATTTGGATTGCAGGCTGCAAACACATTTCAGGCATCACATCAGCCTTTTATTCCCCAAGTCCACCTTCCCCAGCCAAGGCAGCCGTCCACAAAAAACACAACAACCACGTTTACTTTACAGCAAAAAACTGCTGACACTGCCCCCAAGACCCAAGGTCCCATTCAAAAAACACACAAAGCCAGCAAACAGAAGCGCGGCTTTGTCCAGCCATGCCACAGATGGAAGCAGAGCCAGCACGATCGGCTCAGGCCCGATGAGTGACTGGGACCAGCTAGAACCTCCCATTGATTCCATCTCAGAGAAGGAAGGTAGAGTTCAGACCACATAGCTGGATTCCATGCAAACCCCACTGCTCTGCCCAAGAGCCCAATAATTAGAAACATTGGACTTTTCCAAGACTACTTTAAAACTCCCATCAACTAATGTGATTTTAAATGTCTGACTGGGTGCCAGACTCTGGGTCAGCCATTTTAAAAGCTTTTTTCCTTCCTAGGCAGCAGCCAGATAGAGTCAAGGAGGAGAAGAAATGTAACAAAAACAACAAAAAACAGCCGATTGATCCAACCCAATCTCTCCTAATGGAGACTGTTTGAGGCTCAAGAAATACACATTATAAAATGGTTGGCATGTACACAGCCATGAATCCTTACCAAAAACTGCTGCTCAATGTGAGCTCTGTATCCAGTTAAAAGGAGGTTTAAAAAAAAAAAAAAAGGGCAGCTAGGTGGCACAGTGGATAAAGCACCCACCCTGGAGTCAGGAGGACCCAAGTTCAAATCCAGCCTCAGACACTTGACACTTACTAGCTGTGTGACCCTGGGCAAGTCACTTAACTCTCATTGCCCCACCAAAAAAAAAAAAAAAAAAAAAAAAAAGGTCAGAAATTGCTTCCAGTTCACCCACTCTTGAAAAGACCACAAAATGGAAGAGCATTTTAAAGAAATGGACTATGCTTATAATAACAAAAACAATAATAAATGTACAGTAAACATAAGTGGAAAAGTCTCATTAGCAAAGGTAATGGGGATTTATTGGACAAAATGGGTAGAACAGGACAGTTTTTTCTTAAGTCCTGACTGCTGACTTCACCATCCCTCGTCACTGGAGTTTTAAGACACCCAGCTCCCCATTTCTGGGTTCCTCTGCGATTAGAAGATAAAAGAAGAATACTAACTTTCTGTAGAAGAGAGGAAGGTATTTCTTATGCAGGGGCCAATGACCTCAGCTGTTTACTCCATAAAGAGAAGGGCCAACTATTCAATCCCTTTTATGGGATTTTTTTAAAAAATTGAAATCCTTTCCTGAAATATGTCTCTGAGAGACAACATTGGTTATGAACTTATAATTGTGCCCAGTGTCAAGGGGAGTGAGAAATCAGCTAGTCATAATAGAAATAAATCTTGACAGGGCTCTACTATTTAAAAAAAAAAAGGATTCTTGTTTAGTGTGTTATGGAATAATTTAAAGGGCAAGAAAAATTCTATGATGGATTACAGATTCAGAGAGTAAGTTGTGATTGACCTTTATGTTTCATAACATTAAAAGGCTTAAGACTAAAGTAAATCAAGCCACTAGCTAATGTTGGCATTTGAAACAGAGACAGAGGCCAGAGCTCCTTTTTAGTGCCATCTGATGGTACCCTGATGACCACGATTGTGGGGGCTCCATCATGTTTTGATCAGTGATGCAGAGATGACCACAGTTTGGTTTTTACCCACAAGGACCCCAAATATGGCATGCATGACATGCTATGGCACAAGCTAAAAGGACCAGGACTACCGCCTTGCCCACCCCTTACCAGCAAGCCGTCTCGGAACAACCCCTCTCAATTAGGAAGCCATTATTCGTTGTGAAGTCCGAAATCCCCAAAATGAAACGGATCAGGAGAGAGAAGTCTGCAGAGTGCAGGAGCAGAGGACAGGATAAGGAGAAACAGAGTTCAGTACTGTTTAGGAGAGAATGAAGGGTTGAAAAAATAAAAGGAAGAAGTTGGAGAAAGAAGTCTATTCTTTAAGTTCACTTTCTCTGAAGCCAATGGTGCCAAAGAAAGCACAAATCTTTTTGTGCTGTCAACTTTCGAGCCTTTTACAATCAGAAAGTCACTTTTACCTGCAAAAAAGAAACCTGCAAGGCATTCCTTATCAACTAGATTCCTAGGGAGACAGTGGCAATTCAACGTACTCTCTGAAATAACACCAACAAATGACTCTTTTTAGAAGGATGTGTGTCCTACCCAAGTACTTACCTTCACCGACATTCACAGTAAAGGGGCTTTTGGGAATAGATTCTCCAGCAAATGAGACCTTGACCACATGGGGACCAGCCTGAATGGGTTTGTAGGCACAGCGGTAGACCTGGTTCCCTTTGTCTTCCATGACAATTTCGACAGTTTTTTTCCCTTGGGGATCTTCCACCTCAACTTCAATGTCTCCCACACCAGCTCCTGAAAATAAGTTCCACCATTCGGTAAGAGGTCAGACACCTTCCTCGGGAACTCACCACCCAAGCGATAAGAAGACCCTCCAGTCTACTCTGCATCCCACATGATAGAATGGTTGGTCACATAATTGCCTGCTGATTGCATTATGCTTAGATTCCTCTGGTAAAAACATTGCGTGAAAGAGGTTAGGAAACCCTAGCCGAGATATGGTTTTTACCAAATGTGACTGCAAAAATCATATTTTAAGCCTAAGGAGAAAACAAACTATCCCCAGGGGAAAAAAAACCTTTCAGAAGTTCAACAATCAATACCAAGAAAAGTTAAGTTAGCCATTAGTTCACCCAGTAACCAGAGACAAGCTGTCTAATTGTTTGGTGCCTCAGTTTCCTCATTTGTAAAAAAAGATAACATACCTGAAAAGCATGAAATAATATAGAAATGCAAGGAAGACTTGACACCCACTGTCCAAGCTTGGGGGAGGGGGAAAGGGGTACACGCGAAGAACAAGATTGTCCGTCCTCAAAAGAGAAAGCTAATCTTGATGGGATAGAAGGTCTCTGAGAAGTCATCAGCTGAGTCTGTTTGTACTCCTTTCCCCAAGCGTGCAAGGCCCTCCTGCCTCACATCTCTTGTTAGAATCCCTGGTTGTCTACAGGACTCATCTCAATGACACGCCCCCCCCTTCCTATATGAGGTCTCACTGCTGCCTATATCACCTTGCACCCACCCCCACCCCCACCCAAAATGCTACCTTGTATACATTGTGTACATGTGGTTTCTCTCCAATAGAAGTTAAGCTCCTCGGGGGAGGATAGAATTCAGAGCTGAAAGGGACCCTGGAGGCCAATCCCCTCCTTTTATAGAAGCTGAGTCTCAGAGAAATGAAGGGACATGCCCAGGGTCATAATATTAGAAGAAAGGGGCAGCTAGGTGGAGCAGTGGTTAGAGCACCAGCCTTGGAGTCAGGAGGACTGGAGTTCAAATCTGGCCTCAGACACTTAACACTTACTAGCTGTGTGACCCTGGGCAAGTCACTTAACCCCCATTGCCTCACAAAAAAAAAAAAAAAAAGAAAGAAATGATTAAAAAAATAATAATAATATTAGAGGAAGACCCAATATGTCCTAGAAAAAAAAGCGACTCTACCTGCTGTGTAGATGTCAAAGCAAGTTGCCTTATTAGCAATATTGCCGGTGGCTTCCAAGCCAGGTCCCTTTGCTGTCACTTTGCTAGCATCCCCCTGGGCCTTGTCAATGTTGACTTCAAATGGACTCTTGGAGATGTGTTGACCAGCAAAGAGAACTGTGACCTGCAAGGAACAGAGAAATGGGCTTCAGGCATGTCCAACCCCATTGTAATAGTCAGCAAAGCAGCCGAAATCCGATGACCTAGGCTGACCATCTCCATCCTAGTGAAGAGAGGACGAACCACTCTTTTCTTCTCTTGGTGGAGAAACAGGGGGCTATGGCTACAGAATACTGCATACACGATCGGACCTGGATGGTTGGCTTTGCTGAGCTGTTGTTTTTTCAATGACACAAAGGAAGATTTCATCAGAGTGGGAGGAGGTGGTGCCTCAGGGAAAAGAAGTCATGAATTGAGTGAGTGTGATGGAAAATAAAAAAGACTGAGTAAACCTTAAAAAATAAGGCAAGTTGGGGGAAAAAACCTGTTGCATATAATGTTAGCGCTGGAAGGGACCTAATCATTGGACCATAGAATCAAAGTTGGAACAAGAAGGGAAGATCCTAGAGGCCATGTAGTCCAACTCCCTCGTTAGGAGGAAATTGAGGGGGCAGGAGGAAGAAGAGGAAGAAGAAAAGAAAGAGGAAAAGAAGGAAGAGGAAAAGGAGGAAAAAGAAGAGGAGAAAGAAGAGCTTTAACATATGGGTTAGGGAGGTGCTACTATTATTCCCATTTTATAAATTAGGAAACTGAGGCACAGAGAGGTTAAGTGACTTATCTAAGGTCAACACAGCTAAGAAGTATCTGCAGAAGGTTTCAAATGAAACTCAGGTCTTCCCAACTCCAACAGTTGCTCTCTAACTCTAAATGCATTTCAGCATCAATCCCCTTATGTCAGAGAGAAGGAAACTGAGGCACAGAGGGCTATTAGTCTGGGAAACAAGACTAGAATCTTGATATCATGGCTGCCCCCAGGTCCATCTTCTGCCTGGCTGCCTCTTGATTGACAACTATAAAATTCAAAGTTAGGAATACTGACAATGAAAATGAATGGTAAACGTATTTCTATTAGAAATTCTGGATAAAAAGGACTTCCTCCCCATCACCCCCATCCTGGAGCTTATAATAGTTGCTGTAAAACCAGCAAAAAGGGGCAGCTAGGTGGCGCAGTGGATAAAGCAACGGCCCTGGATTCAGGAAGACCCGAGTTCAAATCCAGTCTCAGACACTTGACACTTACTAGCTGTGTGACCCTGGGCAAGTCACTTAACCTATCTGCCTCAGTTTCCTCAAAGGTAAAATGAACAAGAGCAATTTCCTCCCAGACTTACATATGAGGATCAAATGAGATGATATTTTTTATGCTTAGTATGATACCTGGCATGTATATAAATGTATATAGATGTTATTTTCATCATTACTATTGTTATTATTATTAGTTTTTCCACCATCACCCTGCGATCCTGGATGGGAAAAAGTCCCTCTGCTAGCATGCTTTGTCATATCCCTCTCTATTCTGATTTCTCAGGCTGCTTCTTTTCCTTATGAGGTTTTTAAGGAATCTTGGAGAAATGCTTGAAGTGACCTTAAAACTAAGTACTAATGAGGTATAAATTATTTAAGCGGCTACATTAATGATGAACCCCACAGTTTAATGATTTATTCATTCGGGAAGCAGAAGTTGTTTTGCTTTTGCTTTTAGAGATTTCCTTAAAGCAAGCTCAATGAATGTCCTCTGTCATGGCAATGGATGTCCAAAGTGAAGCTCAATAAATCTAAAACAATTAGCTACCATCTCCTTGTTAAACAGTGAGGGTTAAAGATGCCTCAGCTCAGAGGCATCAGCTCAGACAGATCACCCCAGAAGCCCAAATCTTACTTTGTGAAGTCCGGTGACCTTAGGCAGATACTCAACAGAATAAGTCTTGTTCTTATCACTGTCTGGAGTCACTTGTGCCTAGAAACAGAAGCACCAGGAACTATTAGAGACCTCAAACTAAAGGTGAAGGAATGTCTCAGCCAGCAGCCAATATCCTGCTGGGCCAGTCACTCAAGCCACTGACTTGGGATCACTGACCACCTCTTCTCCAAGTCATACGTAAAATCAACAGGAATTCTAAAGTGTGAAACAAATATTAATGGCCATTTGGTCATCAACTCATGAAAACAAAAACACACACACACACCAAACTTTAATTCTCTTTTAGTGAAGAGATGGGTAGCCTGAAATCCATTATTCATTTTTAAAGACACCCACCCACCCTAGTCTCTAGGGATTGATAATTCTTCCATCGTAGAATATCCATATCCAGCCTTTGATAATGGTGACACCGCCATATTGGAAAGCCTCTACAGTCAAAACATCCCTTGTAGTAATTTTTTTTAAAAAGGCATCTGATATTAAGGTATATTCTCCATCTTTTATCTCCTCCCCCAAACTACCTTTTAAATACTCTGGACACATTTATCTGTGTAGATATTGTTTCCTTGATAGAAAGTAAGTTTTGTGAGGACAGGTATGGTTTCATTTCATCTTTGTATCCCCCAAGGCACAGGGCACGCTATATACTGGGTGTATAATAAATACTTATTTTAAATTAATTAACTAATTAATTGATTAATGCTTATTGATGGTGACTGAAGGAGAGTTGTCTCTCTCCCAAAATAGGGAATCAAATATCCTTTTCATCTTTCAATGTCCATGGGGAGCCCACTCAGAGTTCTACCCAGTAAATGATGCCATCAGCTGTGGCTATGGATGTTATTGGCAGAAAGAGGGGGTGAAGGCTGAAGGCAGGTGGTACCATAGCTCATCTGGGTTTAATGGAGGCAGCTGATAACCCGGCTTACGCGTTACACATTGTGATCAAGTACTGACCCAGGGAAGAAGTGGGATCCTCAAGTCTACGTACCTCCTCTTTGTTGCCTTCGGGATCTTCTACAAAAACTATCACATCTCCTTGTCCAGCACTAATAGTGTCCACTGTAAATCTGGCCGGCTGCTTCACCATGTTTCCAGTGGGTTCAATTCCTGTTAAGAATTGACAACACAAGGTTACCGGAAGTGTTGTCTGAATGAAGTCACAGTATTAACTTGGGCAGAGTCCAGACAACTGAAAGCCACATTTACAAAACTGGTAAAGAGAGGGAAGCATGGCAGAGGATGAGCCTCACAGGAAGACCTGAGTGCTCGCATGTGGCTGGCTGAGTGTGAGCCAGAGACAACCTCACGGCCTCCAGGAAGGACAGGACAGCGGATGATGTGTATCCTCAGAGGGGATTTCCACACTGCACTGATGAAATCACAGGCTTGGAGCAACTCCAAAAGACAAATAAGACCATCTGAAAGAGCTATAAAGTAACTCTTCTCTGGAAGACAGAAATCCCTCAACTAGCCAAGGTCACAAGTCATACACTGTCATGATGAGGTGAGGATGCAAGTAGGACCTCGAATGGGGTCACGGCAGGACAGTTGTCAGAAAGCATTTGTAAAACCCATTAAGCCAGATCTCAACAGCAGAAAAAGGTCCATCCTGAGCCCAGTGAACGTGAATTTTTTTTTTTTTTGCAGGGCAATGGGGGTTAAGTGACTTGCCCAGGGTCACACAGCTAGTAAGTGTCAAGTGTCTGAGGCCGGATTTGAACTCAGGTCCTCCTGAATCCAGGGCCGGTGCTTTATCCACTGCGACACCTAGCCGCCCCGAACGTGAATTTTTAACCCAGAGAAGATGCGAATTGCAACCACATTCCCTGGCTGGGTCCATTTCTGCAGACAAAAGTTACTGTGCCACACAAAAAGGACCACACAGGGAGATTTTCTACACCGTCAAGACTTTTCCTCAAATACAGGTTGTGCTAAGAGTCACAATGTTTTAATAACTTTTGAAAAATATTTATTCTCTGTTTCTGGCCATTTACGAGGTTTGATTTTTCACATGTAATGTAAATTCATTTCCTGTATATAATATTATATATACAGGAAATATATATGTTATTATGTATGTATATAATACATACACACACGATGCCATGGCATTGTAAATTAAAAACAAAAAATAAAGGCATAATTAGATATTGAAACCCCTTAGTGACTTCTGTCCAGCCTGTAGATGAAAGGCTTTGTGGTCCCAGAGATTTGGACATTCCCTCCAATGACACGGAATGCTCCCAGAGTCACTTGCATGATGAAAAAGAGACATCTGTAACAATATAGGCTTATTTTATCCCCAGTGTTCTCACTGGGGATAAACCAACCTACCAGAAAATAAATAAAGCGTGGCAGCTCTAGAAAGGGGGACATTTCTCTTCCAGAAGGAAAACCCCATTTGCAACAAAGAAGATGGAAATTATCTTTCATTCAGTCATGAAGACTTTGCTCCCAAAGGAACAGCACATTAACACAAGGCAACTGAGCCTCATCTTCCAAGAACGCTGGCTGCTTCGTTGCCCCTGACACACAATGGGACAGGTGGGATGTCTCCAAAGTCAGACTTTCCATGGAGGCCCAGTCGGATCTGGTCCCATCGTCCCTGCCTATCCTGGCTCCTAAAATAGTAGCTTCTGCTCCTCAACACAAAGCCATCGGTGTTGAGTCAGACCCGGACAAAGCAGCAGCTGAAGGAAGAGGGAACGAGCCACCAAATTCCTGAACTACACAGTGAAGGGTGACGGGGAAAGGAAACTGACTCACGCTGGGTGAGGAAATATGAAAGCCGGCGATAAGCTCATGACAAACAAACCATTAGCGCCATGACAAGATTGAATCCATCTCATCGGGTTTGTCTACAAAAGGACTGGGCTGTTTTTGCTGCCTGGTGGCCTTTGAAGGAAGCTCAACCTCAAGAAACTTTAAGGCCGAAATCCTGGCTTCAACTTGATTTTGGCTTAGAGAAAGCCGGGATCTTTGGCTCAGCTCTGGGGAGGCGGTGTGGCCTAGTGGATAAAAAGATGGAGTTGGAGTCAGGATCTGGGTTCAAATCTTGTCTCTCTGGTGCCTACTAAATGGGGAGGATTCTGGGTAAGTCATTTAAACTGAGCTTCAATTTCTTTTATTAACAGAATTCTGAAAATAGCACTAACCTCACGGGGGTGCTGTGAGTCTCAAATGAGAGAATCTATGAAAAGCACCAGATAAACTTCCCCTGACATTCATTAGAAGACCTCACCTCTGCTTTTAATATTCAAAGACAGTATTGGGCTAGTGGGTAGGATGCTGGACTCTGAGTCAAGGGGACCTGGGATTCAATCCCACCTTTGACGATGCACAGGATGCTAACCCTGAGAGCCTCAGTTTCCTTATCTGTATAACAGGAATAATAATCCTGCAGACCTTAAAGGGCTTTAAAAATGTTATGGGATACCATGCTAGTCCTAATGCTAGTACTTTAAAGAGTAAACTCATTCTAAGGAAAATTCTCCGTAATAATAAAATAATAAGTAATAATACTAAGCATTTACATAGCATTTTAAGGTTGGCCAAGGGGCAGCTAGATGGCACAGTGGATAGAGCATTGGGCTTAGGAACAGGAAGACTCCTCTTTCTGAGTTTAAATACAGCCTCAGACACTTACTAGATACGGGTGACCCTGGGCAAGTCACTTAACCCTGTTTCCCTCAGTTTCCTCATAGGTAAAATGAATAGGAGAAGGAAATGGCAAAGTACTCCAGTACCCTTGCCAAAGAATAGGGTTGTGGAGAATCAGAAATGATAGAACAACAAGGTTTGCAAAGCAATTAACATATTTAACATAATGCTTTAACTTTGTGATTTTCACAACAGCCCTGGAAAGGAACTATCATTATGTCCATTATACAGTTGAGGAAACTGAGGCAGACAGGTTAGTGACCTGTCCCAGGTCACACAACTCATGAGTATCTGAGGCTAGATTTGAACCCAGATCTTCCTGAGCAGGTTCTAATCAGCATGCCACAGCTGCCTAAAGAGGAGTTTCACTGACTTTGGGCAAGGATACCAAGGCACAAGGAAGGGACTTAGCCAGGTTCACAGAGGTAGGAGTAGCAGGGCTAGGATTTGAACCCAGGTCTGCTATCTCCAGAAATCAAGCTCTCCATGGTCCAGACCTCTTATCCTATCAACAAGGAGCAGTTAGGTGGTGCAGTGGATAAAGCACTGGCCCTGGATTCAGGAGTACCAGAGTTCAAATCTGACTTCAGATACTTGACACATACTAGCTGTGTGACCCTGGGCAAGTCACTTAACCCTCATTGCCCCACCAAAAAAAAAAGTTAACACCAAGGGGTGAGAACTTCCTAGAAACCTGGGAAGCCTTGTATGAACTGATATAGTGAAGTAAGCAGACCAAGGAGAACCATTTCTACAGCAACAACAACAACAACAAAACCATGAAGACAAATAACTCTGACAGGCTTCAAAACAAGGACCAACCAGGACTCCAGGGGACAGATGATAAAGTGTTCTACACACCTTCTGAGGGAGAGGGGATCAGCTCAGAAGGCTCAATGAGATACATTTTTTTTTAATGCAGCAATGCAGGAATTTGCTTTGCTTGATTATGCATATTTGTTACAAAGGTTTTCTTTTTCCCCCATCTGAGGGAGAATAGAAAGAGAAAATAGATTTTTTTTTTATTCATCAAAAAACATTTTTTTTTAATTAAAATGAGTTACTACTGTTTTAGACCTTTGTTAAAAGCATAGCTTCTGTAGGTTACAAATGAGATTGTGTTCAGGGATTTGATCTCCTCAAAATGATTTCTTCCCCCAACACACATACTTTTTTTTAAAGCAAGCCTTTACCACACCTGTAGGATGCATAACGGAGACCATATGCAGAAGGTTTCGGCAAAGTGTTGTTCTGGTAGACACTAACGATGGTTCCATTTAATGTGGAAGAGGCAACCATAAACACAATGTAAGCTGGTGGTTACCAGACAGTGAGAACCAGCTAGGGAAGAGACTCGGGGCGGAGAATGTCTTCTAGGACCAAACAGATACATTCAACCCACAGCTCACACCTGGAGATTTCCCTGGAAAAATGAAGCTTTCAAGAAGAGCCCGGCCCCCCCCCTCTCCAGGACCCTCCTCACCTCGGCCGTAGGCCCGGGCCTTCTTCGGGTTGAGTTTGGGTTTCAGAGGGGCTCCGGGCTTGAGTTTGGCCTTGGGGAACTGGGACAGGTAAGTCATGACGGAATGTTCGTCCACATTGGGATGAATGATTTCTTCAGGAGTGATGACCTTAAAGAAAATATAGTGGTCAGCCTTCAGGTATATGAGTGAATGGATTTGTCTTTGACTCTGACAATGAACAAGGAAATTGTAAAAACCCTCTTTAAAAAGGCTAGAGATGATCAGTTCTCAAGAACCAGAGTAAATGAAAGTCCTTTCCCCTAAATGAGACTCCAGGCTGCTGAAGGGAGAGCCCAGTCAGGCTGAGTTACAAGACAGACCCAGAAAGGACACAGCCTTCTTTCTGTTCTCTATTTCCTGCTCGGCAACCATCAACATGCCATCCCTCAAGGGTGACTAGCTTCCCCCACTGGTGAGAGTTCTCCACAATAGGTCCACCCCAGTCTCACCCCACAGCCTGATACACTCCAGCCGTCCTCCCAGAGTCTACCCACAGTCCCATAGTCCACTTCTAGCTCGGGGAATAAGAATCAAATCAATAATAGTAGTAATAATAATAATAGTAGGGGGGCAGCTAGGTGGCGCAGTGGATAAAGCACCGGCCCTGGAGTCAGGAGGACCTGAGTTCAAATCCAGCCTCAGACACTTGACACTTACTAGCTGTGTGACCCTGGGCAAGTCACTTAACCCCCATTGCCCCTCAAAAAAAAATCATAAAATCATTATAATAATAGTAGTAGTAGTTGTAGTTGTAGTAGTCAGCACTGGAGTTTATCTTTAAGTCCAAATAAATAGCCCTTTAAGTAGGAATTCTCTCTTTTTTAAGCTTATATTATTATATTTATTATCAATACACTCAGCAGTAGGAACTCCCATTACTCGTAAGAAGATCTGTTCATTTCTTCCCTGAGATATCCCTTAAATCTACCCCTTCCTGTCCATTCTTACTACCACCATCTTAGATCAAAATCTTTTTATCTTAAGGCAAGAATTCTTAACCTGGAATCGGTGAACTTTAAAAAACTATTCTGTTAACTATACTGGTTTTCTTTCTGTTGTTTTTTAGTCATTTTTCAATTGTGCCTGACTCTTCATGACCCCATGTGAGGTTTTCTTGGCAAAGACACTAGAGCGGTTTGCCATTCCCTTCTCTAGCTCATTTTACAGATGAGGAAACTGAGGCAAGCATGGTTAAGTGACTTGCCCAGGGTCACACAGCTAGTGTCTGAGGCCAGATTTGAACTCACAAAAATGAGTCTTCCAGTCTCTAGGTCCAGGAGTCTATCCACTGTACCACATAGCTTGCCCTTCCTTTCTAATCCAAGATAATCTATTTTATGTATTTAAGAACATTATTCTGGGATGGCTCCCACAGGCTGTGTCAGAGGGCCAAAGGGGTCCAGGACACTGCTTTAGACGTGCAAGCACCTTACTTGTGCTATCTCTGTTGGTCCTCACAGCAGCCAGGTAAATACTATTATCACCATTTTACAGACAAGGAAACTGAGAGGTTTCCTGTTGAACTTGCAAAGTACACGGCTATCAAGTGCCAGAGGCTAGATTTGAATTAAGGTCTTCCTGACATTGGAGCAACCACATGGTGCAGTGATAAAGTACCAAGCTGGAGTTAGGAAGACTCATCTTCCTGAGTTCAAATCTGGCCTTAGACACTTAGTAGCTGTGTGACCCTGGGCAAGTCACTTAGCCCTGCTTGCCTTAAGTTTCCTCATTTGTAAAATGGGCTGGAGAAGTATCTCTGCCAAGAAAACCCCAAAAAGGGGTTACAAAGAGTCAGACATACCCACAACTGAAACAATGAACAACAGCAATTCCAACCCTCTATCCACCATGGCACTGGTGGACAATCAACTCTACTGTTCCTGGAAAGAGCCTGTCTATCAAGGAGGGAGCCCTGTGCTTCAGTCACCCCTCCCCGGCCACCATGCCCTCCCAGGTGCTGTTTTCTCTTGTTTTATCCTCCAAGAGGACAGGGCTGGCATCCCTAACCCTTAGCACCCTGCCTGACACATGCTAAGTTGTTTTGTTGGTTTTTTTTAACTTTTTTTTACTGAGGCAATTAGGGTTAAGTGACTTGCCCAGGGTCACACAGCTAGTAAGTGTTAAGTGTCTGAGGCCAGATTTGAACTCAGGTACTCCTGACTCCAGGGCCGGTGCTCTATCCACTGCGCCACCTAGCTGCCCCGCATGCTAAGTTTTTAAGGACTCTTTTATTCATTCATCTGAGCTGGGTTTGGAATTACAGTCAGAGTTAACCCATTGTCCGTTAGAATGGCAAGAATCAAAATCACTCAAAATTACAAAATAATCTAAGGCCACAGCTTAGTAAAAGAGGAAGAGGATGTGCATTTATTAAGCACCTACAAGTGTCAGACACTGCGCTCAGTGCTTTACAAATATCTCACTGGACACTTGCACTGACATCTCCAGTAGAGCCAGGTCAACATCTATCCTGTGGCAGGCTTTTGGCCAATAGCGTTCAGCTTGTAACCATTCCAGGCACCAAAGCAGATCCCTTAAGCGTCTGCCAAATCCTCACCAGTATTAAAAATAGCAAGTGGATAAAGCACTGGCCCTGGATTCAGGACAATGGGAGTTCAAATCTGGCCTCAGATACTGACACTTGACACTTACTAGCTGTGTGACCCTGGGCAAGTCACTTAACCCTCATTGACCCACCAAAAAACAAAACAAAACAAAATGACAACAAAAAAAGCAAGCCAGGACCTGAGTTCAAATGGGACCTCAGAAACCTGACACTTAGTACCTGGGTAAGCCACTTAATACTCATTGCTCCCCCCAAAAAAAAGAAAAAGAAAAAAAATTATCAAAAAATAGCAAGCCGGGGGCAGCTAGGTGGCACAGTGGATAGAGCACTGGCCCTGGAGTCAGGAGTACCTGAGTTCAAATCCGGCCTCAGACAATTAACACTTACTAGCTGTGTGACCCTGGGCAAGTCACTTAACCCCAATAGCCTCACTTTAAAAAAAAAAAATAGCAAGCCAACCACTTCTATTTGTAAGAAACTACACTGTCAAATGAGCCTGGAAAATATACGTACTTTTAGTTACTTGGGAGGAAGATCTGTGTACCTGCTTGTTTGTCTCCCCAAAAGAATGGAAGCACCTCAAGGGCAAGAGCCCAGCAGAGCACTTGGCACATAGTGGAAGCTTAATCAATGCTGATTGACTTGACAGCAGAAAACTACCCAGACAACCAGAGTATTGAAGATAGCAGGGCTCTTACCTGTGGGACTCCCAACCAATCATCGGCCTGCTGCATGGCTTCCCGGGCATTGTCCACGGGCTTTGAAGGATCCCAAGATTCCCAGTCAGGGCAAAGACCTGCAGCACGGAAGAACTTTTAGCAAACTACTACCCAAGGGTAAGTCATCCACCTGCTAGTATGAATGAGACTGAGTAAGGCTACAGTTAGTCCTGTGCTTTCTTCAAAAGCTGAAGGGAACTATATAAAGTGCAACAGCAGCCATTATCCAGAGACACAGACAACGGTCCTGAAGTGGTCATTCCCCCAACATCCCGTGTTGAGCCTCTTCTCCCTAGTTCAAGGAATCCATTCCCTTCCTTTACTGTAATATAATTAATGCTGAAATGGAAAGCTATTCATCTCCACCTAAGGGCTTTATTGTGGCTATTGTTTTTTAAACATGGGCAAAGGGTACAGATACCAACTCAGAAGTGACTTTTATGTCAGGTCACTTCATCATAAAGTTCCACCGTTGCCTAATATCCATTAAGGATCCCAAGAAGCAATGCACGGTCCTCCCTCCCTTCCCTTGTCCCACTTAAGTAACTGCAAATGAAATGAGTCACTAAGACTTGGAGAACTGTCCTACTTCCCAAGGTGTTCCCAAGAGTCACTGAGTTCAGACTTGAAATCTCCGGAGCCACCCAACCTCGTCTCTCACTTTCTCAACCATCACCCTCTTCCCAGGTCTGGTCAACCTCCTCACCACATGTGCCAAGCTCATTCTGACCTATTTGCTTTAGCTTATGCTGTTCCGCCATGCTGTTTCTTCACTGGGGAGAATCAGAATTCCAGCAGCCCTTTTATTGTGTAATTATTTAATTCTGAACTTAGTAACCATCAACGAAACACTGAAATAAGCAATTTTTAATTATAGGCTACATAAAGCCACAAATTCCAAATTATTTATTATGTCATTTTTTTTCAAAATGTGTCTACTAGCAACTCCTGGACCAAAGAAGAGCTGCAAAAATATGCTTCTCGCTGCGTTCACTCTCTCGCTCGTTCTCTCTCAGGAGGCGGACTATGGGTGTGAACACTACATACACAGTCAAACTCAATTGATGTGTTAGGCAGATTTGCAGGGCTGCCTTTTTTCACTCTTTGTGACAAGGAATTGCTCTCTGAGTAGAGGAGGGGAGGGATATTCTTGGAAATGAAGGTGAGGTAAAAAAACAAATGACATGAACTCAGATCTTAAGAAAACTCATTTTCCTGCCCATCCTTTGGAGCTTGGTTTAAATCCCAATCCCTGTCTCGGGGCTCTATGCCCTTACGGTCTCTAGCATGCCCCCAAATACATGGTGCTGCCACACGTTAGTCTGAGACCATCTGCTCCACCTCCTGGCCATAAGTTCCTAGACTCCACGGAGAACATGACCCTTGTTCCTTTCCAAGTTCTGTGGTCCCCTAAAGATCCTCCCAGAGTGCTCGCTGGGCGAAGCCCCTTCCTCTGACTGGCTAGTTCCTCCAAACCTCCATTTCAGGGCAAGTACTCAGGCCCATCAAGTCTACAGATTCTTCTTCAGGCTTTACTCCTGACTGGATTTTTTGCTCCACCACACACTGGGGGTACCTTCTCCTATTCCCTGCTAGCCCAAACTTCCTTTTTATGTGTGGTCTTCTCCTTTAGAATGGAAGCACCTTGAGGCCAAGGAGTATCTGTCTGCTTTTATTTGTATTCCCAGCACTTGGTGCAGTTCCTGGAACTTAAGAAGCACTTAATAAATGTTGGCCCAAACCTGGCTTGAAGGACACTTCACCAAGGTCAGCGCATTGCCAGCAATGAACATTTTTGTTTCTCTACTGGCTATATATCAGGGGAGATACTGCTTCATCCCATCCATCTCAAAACAAAGGGTGGGCGCGCGCGCACACACACACACACACACACACAGATTTTTTTTTTCCCTTGCAGTTCTACTGACTAGCCAGTCACCTCTATGAATCAGAATCTAGATGCTGGGAAGTATTATTTCCAAGATTAGCAGTCAAAGAACCACACCTAGCCCCCAACCCCATTTCCCTCAACCCCACCTAGAATTCAGAACCTCAGGGGAGAGAAGAGTCACTGAACAACTTTGGTGTCTTAAGGAGGGAGAGGGAGTAAGACTACATTAATCGAACTAAGTTAAGACAATCTGGTATGGTTCAAACTAAGCTGGTCTCTTATTGAAAGGAATGTCAAGTTGGCTCAAACTGGGGTGGAGGGGTGGGCTTTGACTCAATTGGAGCCAGCCCTGGGTGGTGGCAGGACATTCTCCAGACCTACGACTTGCCTAGATGACTCAAGGCCTTTGACAGCAGTGCAGATTGGGGTCAGTAATGTGATGGATCAGGCATTTCACTGCTAAGACAGGTACTTTCCCTTTCAGGTCTCTCCTCCTTAGATGGAAATTAAACCAAGAAGGCCTGGAGATCTATGAGGGATAACTGATCCAGACAAGCACTTACCTGGGGCACAACTGTCCACAAGGGCTCCCAGCGCTTTGCCATCTTGCCAGTTCTGGTTAAAGTTGGTGATGGGCAAATAAGGGATTTTGTTTTGAATCCAGCCTAGAAGCCTCTGCTTTGGAGTTTGCTTCTTGGCATCATCATCTCCTTCATCTTCCCATACAGGCATAGAAATTGAGTAGTGAAGAATGAGGGTCCATACCAGGCCCAGAATGAGCTTCAAGTTCCCATCAACGATGGCTTTGCTATCTGGGAAAGACAGAAAGAGCAGGGGATGTCTGAGTTCATTCATTCTTCAACACAGATCCTTTAGAATCCCAGCTAGTCCAGCTGGCTGGCGGCTAATGGAACCCACCATACTCCACAAAGATATGGCTTTATGAAGTATTCCTTGGGAACAAACAACATCCCCGTAACAATCGGTATCAGACAAAAGTAATGTCTTTGTTTCCAAACTAGTCCAAAGAGGTAGAGAGGCCTAAGTTCATTCATTCTTCAACACAGAACCTTTATCATTCCAAACAGCCCAGTTGGGCAGAATACACTAGAAGCCACCATATTCAACAAAGCTAAAGTTCAATGAAGTCATCCTTAAAAACAAACACCCTCCTCATCCCAATTGGCATCAAAGACAAAAGTAAAGAATCACCATGTATTAAGTGCCCTGCACAGTGGAAAGCACTGGAACATTCTTGTCTCCAAACTAGTCCAAAATAGACTTAGATGAAATCTAAGACTTAAGAAGAGCAGATGAAAGGGAGCAGGTAGGTGGTACAGTGGATAAATCACAGGCCCTGGATTCAGGGGGACCTGAGTTCAAATCCTGCCTCAGACACTTGACATTTACTAGCTGTGTGACCCTGGGCAAGTCACTTAATCCTCATTGCAAGAAGAAGAAGAAAGAAGAAGAGGAAGAGGAAGAGGAAGAAGAAGAAGAAGAAGAAGAAGAAGAAGAAGAAGAAGAAGAGAAGAAGAAGGAGGAAGGAGGAAGAGATAAAGACATCTTACCAGGTGACTTGGTATCATTTTAATTAGAATTAAAGTAAATTGGAACATTTCCAACACAGTGGAAAACAAGATTTGAAGTCAGAGGACCCAGGATAGGATTTCTCTTCTATGGCTTGCAACCTATGTAACCCTGGGCAAGTCTCTCTGGGCCTCATTCTCTTCATTTAAAATGAAAGAGTTAGAGACATCCAAAAAATGAGAAAGACTTATTTGTTAAAAAAAAAAAAAATTATAGCTGTTTTTGTGGTGGCTAAGAATTGGAAATCAAAGGAATGCCCATCAATTGGGGAATGGCTAAACAAGCTGTGGGATATGATGGTCATGGAATACTATTGTGCTACAAGAAATGACAAGCAGGATGATTTCAGAAAAACCTGAAAAGACTTATATGAACAGATACATAGTGAAGTAAGCAGCAATACAATGATCCAAGACAACCCCAAAGGACAAGTGATGAAACATACTATCCACCTCCAAAGAAAGAACTGTCGTTGATTGAACACCGACTGAAACGGGCCATTTTTCACTTTCTTTTTTTTCTTTTATTCAAGTTTGTCTATACAAAATGAATAATATGGAGATGTTTTACATAACTGCACATGTATAACCTATATCTGATTGCTTACTGCCTCAGGGAAGGGAGATAGGAAGGGGGAGGGATAGAATTTGAAACTCGAAACTTTAAATAAAAATGTTTATTATAAAAAAAAAAATGAAAGAGTTGGATTAGCTGAATTCTTGGGTCCCTTCCAGCTCAGAATCTGTGCTCCCAGGATCACACCCAAATTGAAAGTCTCAGATAATTTCTATGCACATGTAAGGTCCCGGAGGGTGTGTTTTCATTTAAGTCTTCTTAGTATTTCTGGCATCAAGCAAGGTGTCACGTTTTTGGAAAAGTGTAATGTTTAAGAAATTGAGAGTTGCATTCTTAGCCAAAGTATCAATGAAGAGAAAGCCAAATGATGAACCGAGACTTGGATTCCAATTCTACTTGTACTATTAACTCCAAATGCACTTGGGAAACTCACCTCTCCCCTTGCTTATAAAATTATGGAACTGGACAAAGAGTCGAGACACTAAGGTCCCTTCCATCCTAAGGTTCACACAAGACCTTTGTTCTCTGCTCCCCGTGAGCCTAACTCTATAATTTAACTCAAACTCTCATTTGAACAAGAACAAGAACTCTGGCAATCAACTTCATTCAAAGACTAGACCACACACGAAGATGTGGCTGGCGTTTCTGCTCTGAGTGCCCCATGGAGAGGGCCACCAGTCACTAGGCCCATTCTGAAAGGCCTTAGTCACTCCAGGATGGCACCGTCTGCCTCCACCTGTTTCTACAAAGCCACACACAGAGAGGATTGTTTATCTGGAATATGGCCCCAGGTGGACAGTGTTGAAAAAGCAATCAATCAACAAGCATTGCTCTGCTAAGCCCTGGGCAAAGACACAGTAAAAACATGGTCTCTGCCTTCACATCATAGGTTGCCCATTTTAAGTTTCCAGTGTTTCAAACCAATTAGCTGAAAAAACAAAAGATTTTTGAAAATTGTGCTCCAAAGAGCACCATTAGCTAGAAAGTTTCCCCTTATGAAATTTTTTTGAGGGGAGGAGAAAATACAGGGAGGGAAAAGCATAGTTTCCACCTTTAAATTCCCAGGTGTCACACCTCGGGCTCGAATCTGGTGAAAGTTTTCAGATGACAAATACCTCACATACTCCTCAGAATAACAGTAATCACAGCTGACTTCTCTCTGGTGCTTTGCTGAAGGCCTACAAAGCACTTCCTGTCCAGGCTCTCATTTTACACATTCCATGTCATCCAGGGGTGCAAGGGGGAGGACTTTGTAAATACTGGTCACCTCTGCAATGAGTCCACTGTGCCCAACCCACCCCACTGGAGCCTGAGGAATTAATCCCACAGGAAGCTACACTTCTTCCTGCCTGCTTTCCCTGGGAACTATACTGAATTTTTTCAAATTAGAAACTTTTCAAAATTTGTTGTTGATTACTTCAGTATTAGAAATTCCATGTTAGGTTATTTTTTATTCCCCTTTGGTTTTTCCAAAACTGTTTGAGTCAGGAATTAGATTCCTGATTTTTTTTCTGGGTGGAATAGGGGGAGGGTGCTGGCTCAGTGGATACAGTGCTGGAGTCAGGAAGACTTGAGTTCAAATTTGGCCTCAGAAACTTACTCCCTGTGTGAACCTGGGCAAATCACAACCTCTCTCTGCCTTGGTTTCCTCATCTGCAAGAAGAGGAAGTTCAGGGGGTGGCTGGGTAGTACAGTGGATAGAGCACTGGAGTCAGGAGGACCTGAGTTCAAATCCGACCTCAGACACTTAACACTTATTAGCTGTGTGACCCTGGGCAAGTCACTTAACCCCCATTGCCCAGCAAAAAAAAAAAAAAAAAGAAGAGGAAGTTCAACAAGGTGATCTCTGAAGTCCCTTCCAGGTTCAAATCTTGGATTGTATGCTAATTATGAATTAGACAACAGCTAAACACAGGTAAGACTCTGAGGTAGGATAAAGAAGAGGGAAGGAAAAGAAGGGAACAGAGGAAGGAAGTGGGGTCAAATCCACATGCAATTTACAGTTCCAGAGCTAAGTCCTAAGTATTTCTCAAAAGCAACATGGAAATTTTTTTTTTAAGTGAGGCAATTGGGGTTAAGTGACTTGCCCAGGGTCACACAACTAGTAAGTGTTAAGTGTCTAATGCCGGATTTGAACTCAGGTCCTCCTGACATGGAAAATTTTTAAGACACTATACCTGCTCATTGACAAAAACTGCTCTAAAAACAGCTGGCAAGTATTGGTGATAAAATGTTGGTAATGGATCTTTGAATGTCACACACACACACACACACACACACACACACACACACACACAGAGTTCATACCACTGCATCCTGAAATTCATGATACACAGTACTTCTGTTTCAAGGTGGGAGTCCAAACTTGGAAATCATCCCAAGAGTTTCCTTGAAAGAAATGACAGCCTCTCCACCCAATCCTGCCCCCATGAATAGGCCTTTCATTCCAGCAGGCTCTGGGGACCTTTCAGGAGGTCTCTTTCCACAGCCCTGGGGTCTCCTTAGCTCACAGCTCATAGGATCAGAAAGTATCCCACACTTAAACCTGCAAGCCATTTCAGAGGCCAGTCAGTTCAAGCCTTTCATTTTAAAGATTAGAAATGGGAGGCTAGCCTAGCTTCACACAGGTAGAAACAGCAGGATTTCAAAGCAGGCTTTCTGTTTCTAAATCTGAGCCACATCCCAGGTACCACCCTGCTCTCCCATACCCCAGAAAGACACACCCACAATGAGAAACTCCCTCATCTTAAAAATGAAGCTTTCACTATGCTCGTATCAAGGTTGGTTAATTACAGTAATAAGATTTTATAGACTTGAATGGACTTAGTGATTTGTTTACCCAAAGCTCTGAGACAGACTTGAGAGAGAAAGTAGATAGTGTGAGGTTTTGGCCTTTGGTGCAGTCCTCACCCTGGGCAGAAGCTTGGAATAAATTTAACTGCACACTGAACTGTCATTGACATTTACATGAGGATTTGCAGTTTTAATTACAACATATAAATTGGTCCTTGCAACAATCCCTCTGAGGGGACAACTACAGACATTGTTACCCACACATCTTATGAAGAGACTCCCTTATCGTGATTTTTCCCATACCCACTCCTACCAAGCTGGAGTACAAAGTGCTGCTGCCCAGCATCTCCAATGATCCCCAAATACTCATTCACTAACACCAATGGGTTAATAAGAGCACCAGCAGCACTCCAACAGACCTAGAAAGTTTGCCAAACACTTGATAGATTTGATCTCACTTGAGCCTCAAGATAATCCTGCAAAGTAGACCTTGTTATGCTGTGGGCATGATTATTCCCCATGTGACAGGTGAAAAAAATGGGCACGTGCACAGGTTATATAATTTGCACATGGTCACAAAGCTAAAAAGTGTTCAAGGTGGGCTTCGAACCCAGGCCTTCCTGACTCCAAGTCAAACACTCTTCCTACCATGTCATGCTGCTTTCCTTAGCAATCCAATGGGGTAGTAAATTGTGGAACACTGCCATCTTGGAAGAATCCCAATGACAGGTAACTCAAAGTTCAATGGAAAGCTATATAGTGAACATCCATTCCTAAGAAGGCTTACCTATAATAATCACTGAAGACATGCAAGCCCAGAAAAGGAGGTGATTGGGCCATGCAGTGAGAAAACTGAAAGGACAGTCTGAATGCTATGTAAGCCGTCTTAAGTAGTAAGAGAACCAGAGGGTGTCCTCTCCCATGTGTTGGGTGGGTTCCCCATGAAAAATTCATGGGAAGATTGAACAGAAATTACCCAAGATGACCAGCCATCAGTGAAGAGATTCACCCCCACAGAAATGGCAGGTCCAAACATGGCTAAATCAAGTTCTATGTCCTTACACCAATACTAAGCAAAATGGGATTACAAAGAAGAAAAGTAGCTATTCCTAGAAGTCTCTTTTCAACTGACATAATCCCGGCATGTCTATAGACAATGTGTACATGTATATATAGCACATATAGATACAGGCATATATAGGAACACACACACACATGTATATTTGTTTATATGTTTTATGTCAATTTCACCTACACACACATATGTAAACTTCAAGAATCCACAGGTCATAGATCCAGAGCTAAAAGGAGGGCCTCTAGTCCAGCTCCTTCGTTCAATCAGCACACGTCTTGTGTGTGTGTGAAGCCCTGGGCTAGGGGCTCAAAGAAGTGAATCTAGTCTTACAGGAAAGTCATAGTTTGAATCCAGCTCCTCTGACTTGAAATCTGTCACACTTTCTACTCTCCACTATTATTGACTAACTGACACTACGAATACACTCATGGATGACTGCCAGGGAGGCCACAGGCTCCAGCATTTGGGATTCTTGCCCTACAAAATAAGGACAACAGGTCATACCTGAATCATGTTTCACCCATAGATATCCAATGAAAAGTAAACCATGAGCAACCATCACAAGGGAGAGATTGCAAGAGCACATCCAGTTTATATTTTGGTGAGAGCCGAGTCAGTCTTTGTTTAAAGTCATCATCTTTATTTCATGGATAATCCAATGAGTCACCGTGGGTCATTGAGCCAGAGGTGGAGGAACCATATGGTCCAACCATTTTATAGATGAAATTGAAGACTACAGAGGCTGTGACTCTGCCAAGGTCACACAGATAGTAAAGTAACTCTGTCCTCTGACTCTGCCTCCAGCTCTTTGCACCCTATCACCTAACCATAATAACTCTTCCAACTCAGCCAAGAAGGGGGAAAAAAGTGGTGTCCAAGCCAGGTCACACTAGCATTAAACACAAATCTCCAGCGTTGCTTCAAATCATAGCCGACTGGCTTGAGATGACTTGGAAAATTATTAGCACAAGTAGAATTCACCCAAGTCTTGAGAATCACTCTAAATATGGTGCCTCCTCCAGCTCCTATGGCCAGAGTAAAAACACACCAGATCAAGATTTTTAGCCCCTGATTATCTCTTTCACTGAGTTTCAAGCTGAACAACTCAGGACTGAATTCTAATTCATGTTATAGAACAGTACCAAGAGAGAGAATTCCAGTATTTCATTCATCTTGATGGGTCTAAAGAGGATCTTAGGAAAAAAAACACAAAAAACTCAAGAATCATAGACTCAGAACCAGAAGGGGTCATCCCAAAAGTTCTTAACCTTGGGTCCCTAAACTTTAAAAAAAAAGTGGTAATTATGTTTCCATATGGTTGGTTTATGCCTTTTGTTTTATGTATTTAAAAATCACTTTATTAGTAGGCTTCACCACACTTCCCAATGGGTCTGTGACACAAAATAGAAGAACCCCAGGTGAGATCTAGTCTGACCAGAGGCCCAGAGAGATGCAATGACTTTCCCAAGATCACACAGACAAGAGTGGCAGAGCCAGTATTAGAACTCAAGCCCTCTGATTCTGAACCCAGTACTCTTTCCACAGACATGCTGCCTTCCAATACCAGTAAGTCAGAGAGCTTTCATTTTTACTTTTCCATTCCTGCCACAAGACTGACCATAGAGTTATGCTATTACCATCCTCAGCCTCCACTAAAAAGCCCAAACAAAAACCTGACAAGGGGCTCCTGAGTCTCCACAATTGTTTCTCATTGTCCCATTTCCCACGGCTTGGAGCCAAGAAGACTATAATCACAATGTGCGAATTAATGAGTGGGCTGATGAGACCTGAAATTTGTCATTTCCCTGAGCCCAGGGATTTACTGCTGAGGTTAATATCAGGCCAAGTCATAACCACAGCATTCAATGCCCTCCCCTCTATTATTACGTAGGAGCCCAACGCTACCCATGACACCAGGAGGTGTGGCCAATGACTGGAAAATGGCGGAATCAATGATAGCATTTTCATCATGGTGCTAGTAAGGATATGATAAATAGTACCTCTACTTTTGGACATGGTCACTTTGCTTTGCCCGACTATGTGAAGTGTTACAAGGGGTTTGTTTTTCTTTTTTCCTCCCAAAGGATGGAGGGAAAAAAGAGAGAAAATAAATCATACCTATCATCATCATCATTACTAACGATGATGATAATATTTGTGTAGTGCTTTAAGGTTTCATTTTCACAACGCTTGGAAATAGGTAATGTTATTATCCTCATTTTACAGATGAGGAAACTGAGGCTGAAATGGGACTAAGTGATTTGCCCAGGATAACACAGGATACAAAGTAGGATTTGAACTCAGGTCTTCCCAACACTATCCACTATGCTACTTTTTAATTGGGGAGGGAAAAAATATAAAATATAGTAAAAGTTGTGTTTTAAAAGAATGACAGATATAAATATGTATAGAAACACATATTAAGATCACAGAATCATAGATCTGGAGCCAGAAGGGACCTCAGAGGTCATCTAGTCTAGCCTCTCACTTTTCCATTGTTCAGCATCTACTATATAAGCAACACTGAAAATTAAAAGACAAGATGACAAATATTCCTTGCCCTCAAGAAGCTTGTAATCTGGGACCGCTAGGTGGCACAGTGGATAAAGCACCAGCCCTGAATTCAGGAGGAATCAAATTCCTGGATTCAGGAGTTCAAATCCAGCCTCAGACACTTGACACTTATTAGCTGTGTGACCCTGGGCAAGTCACTTAACCCTCATTGCCCTGCCCCCAAAAAAAGAAGACGAAGAAGAAGCTTGCAATCATCTGAGTTTTAAGGTATTTCAGATGAAGTGAATATTACCTACAAGAGGTATCAGAAGAACTCTGAAAAGAATGTAACATGTGACCTGAACTTTCAAGAAGGCTACAGATTCCAAGAGGGGCACCCAGTGTGCTGGGGCCTTCTGGTGTGACCAGCTTGCTCGTATTATAGGACCAGCCCATCTTTTCCCATCATACATCTCTTTGATGACATCCTTCCTACCACTTCTCCTAATTAATTTCTACTCTGTAATGGAAGGTATTGCAGGCTGCTCACATCCACTTCCTGGTTCCCCATCATCCTTTGGGTGATCTCAACATCAATTCTTGACATGACTCACAGAAATACAACACCATGAGAAGACTGCTGACGTTTCAAAGAAAGGTCTTTGTTTCAAGGCAAAGTTGGGGTCATTAAAGGGCCCTGTGATTCCCAAACAATCCAGTCTGCTCTCCTCGTCCTGTTCAAATCTGGGCCCAAATCCTTGACCGTCTGCAATGTTTGTCTAACTGAAGGACAGGGGCAGCTAGGCGGCACAGTGGATAGAGCACTAGCCTTGGAGTCAAACCTGGCCTCAGACACTTGACACTTACTAACTGTGTGACCCTGGGCAAGTCACTTAACCCCAATTGCCTCACAAAAAAACAACAAAGAACCCCAAAACAAACTAACTGAAGGACAAGCCCTGTAAGCTGCCCATCCAATTATATACAGCCTCTGGACAATAGGCATTAGTCATCCATTTCTTTTGAACTACCCATTCATGCAGGAAAAATATGTCTCCCATGCATATTAAGTTTGTAGCAATAAAATTCAATCCTAAGTAACCAAAGCAACTTAGTAACCCTAGGCAACCAAAGTTAGCCAGAGGAAAGTGGATACATTGGTGTCAGGGTGCTTTTAGGAGAATCACAAAGAAACCAAGTTGCTCCAATAATATTTACCAGGGCTTTGGAATGAGTCTGTCCATCAACCAGCATTTATTAAGCCATATAATTATGTGCATAAAGTACTGGGGAAAAGGCAAAAACAGAGTCTGTGCCCTCAACGAGATCACTTTTGAATGGGGGAGGTGACATACAAATGACTGTACTTAGAAAATAGAGAGAGAGAGAGTGGAAAGGAATATTGGGAGATAATTAACAGTCAGTAAATGGGCTTAACACTGGCTATGGGGGAGAATTATGAAAAGAAAAAGTGAAAGTTTGGTTGCCACCCATTACAGAACTCTTTATGTAAGAAGACCCCTCTGTATCATAGATTCCCTGTTGATAACAGGAGTGCTACTAATATTAAAAACGAAGGAAGGCAGGGGCAGCTAGGTGGCGCAGTGGATAGAGCACTGGCCCTGGATTCAGGAGGACCTGAGTTCAAATCTGGCCTCAGATACTTGACACTTACTAGCTGTGTGACCCTAGGCAAGTCACTTAACCCTCATTGCCCCACCCCACCCTCCCCCAAAATAAGAAAATATGACCCAAACATGGGAAGATTTGCATGAATTGATATGAAGCAGAAGAAAGTAGAAGCTAAAGAGAGATACCCCCACTAGCTGTGTGACCTTGGGCAAGTCACTTAACCCTCATTTCCCTGGGGGGGGGGGGGGAGAGATAGCCCTCTATGACTGGAATAATGCAACAGCAGAAGAAAACAGGATTCCTTTGTATTGTAAGAAAATAATAGGCTTTGCCAATGCCCCAAGGCCCCAGATTATTGGATTGACTGACCCCACTGATTAAAGTTAATTCAATTGAAACTACACCTTCCTGGTCCTCAAGAGGGTATTGTGCTCAGAAGCTGTGGCCTCTGATCTCAAGACAGGACCACCCTCAAGTTCAGTGAACCAATGGATTTGGGTGATACTAGCCAATCAGCTTGAAGCAAGGTAGAGGGACTGCTTCTCCTCAGGATTCGGAAGAAGGATCTTGGGGCAGTTCGTTGCTTGAACATGCTCTTGGTGGCAGAGGACTCTTGGGAAAAACAGGCTAGGCTGCACTCTTATCTCTCCTCTAGGGTAGACAGATTTCTTAACTTTCTGAACTCTACATGTTCTCTCTTTATTAATATTTGGTATGCTTTAATAAATACTTAATGCCCCAAACTGGTGCTAAAGCTTCTAATTTATAAGTAAACCCTAGCTAGTTTTCTCTACACTTCGGACAGGATTAAGGTGACCACACATTATATTTTGAACATCACAGTATCAGGAGAAAGGGGGGCAGTAAGCTGTATCCATTGTCAGTTACTGTCCCTTTATCCATAGATTTTAATATACTGTTTAGAAAATATTAACTTATTTACTTAAATTTCTTTGATAATTTTTTTTAATAGTTAAAGGACAAAAGAGCTACTATGAATTCAGTTACATAGTTGGATCTGTATTTTCTTCCTCACAACAGCATCAACATACATCTGAAAAACCATAAAGCATATGGGAGACATTACTTATTCAGTTGACAGATGGTATATGTTCACACCAAGCCATTTTATGAAACACGCCCACAGATCTGTGGCCTGCCATGGCCAGCAGGCTGACAGCCCCTAGACTTGGGCATTACCAACTTAATTGACAAAACCCTCAAGCGCTAAGTATAATGCCATAGCTTGTCATGCCTGACTTCCCTGGGTGGTGCCCTAACCAGCGTTTATGAAAGGGCAAGTGTCCCAAAATAGAATTTTCCTCTGAAGTTTCTGATGGAAAACTGCACAGTGTTTATTCACTAGAAAGCTTTGATTGTTGGGTCCCAACAAGGGGCTAGGAAAATTTGGATTTAATGAAATCCAAGGGCTATCTTCCTAGTGCACACAACCCCCTAACTCAACTTACCATCAGCAGCAGCCCTAGAGTCAGGATTCAGCTTTCTAAATAAAATTCCATATATACATATGCATACACACAAACACTCACACATACACACACACACACACACACACACACACACATACATACATCACAAATATTTCAGGCTGGAAGGGGCCTCAAAAATGACCCAGTTCGGGGGCAGCTAGGTGGCGCAGTGGATAAAGCACTGGCCTTGGATTCAGGAGGACCCGAGTTCAAATCCGGCCTCAGACACTTGACACTTAACTATGTGTAATTTAAGATTCTAAATGTGGGTTCTAATCTGTTCCCCCAGTTTTGGGGGGAAACTGACTAAAATCACTGATAAAATTAGTTTAGGTTTTTAAGGGTTTATTGAAAGATTGAGAACAGAATTTCAACAGCCTAGCATTCCTATCTTTCCTCAAATTTCCTGTGAAGCCCTCTGCCACCACCAACACCATCAAGTCAGGAACCAAAAAAAGACAGAGCTCTCCGCGCAGGCCCTCTTTCCTCCTTCCTGTCCCTTCCCAGAAAATAAGAGGCTCCTCAAGTTGATTGGCTGGTAGCTTTGATAGACAGCACCCATGAGCAAACATCACTTCCTGATGCCAAGGAAAAGCCATATGGCCTTGCCCTCTGAGGCATTCTCCTCATGGTGGAGCTTTCCTATAGTAAGTCTCCAGTAGGTGGCATCATTCCAATCATTACACATATATACATATGCACACACACACTCACATATACATACACACACACATACATACATCACAAATATTTCAGGCTGGAAGGGGCCTCAAAAATGACCCAGTTCGGGGGCAGCTAGGTGGCGCAGTGGATAAAGCACTGGCCTTGGATTCAGGAGGACCTGAGTTCAAATCCAGCCTCAGACACTTGACACTTAACTAGCTGTGTGACCCTGGGCAAGTCACTTAATCCTCATTGCCCTGCAAAAAAAAAAAAAAAAAGATCCAGTCCAACCCTCTCATTTTGCCAGGTTGTGCAGACCAGCCAGGTGACAAAGCTGGTGGCCACGTGAATGGAGAGAATGGATGGAGGCTGCCTACTGGACTGGATCAATGTCACGATCAGCTCACGCTTCTTGAGCTATGCTTGCTTAAGGTGATGGAGATATTAACGATGGAGACAACCTTGAGTATGTATGTACTTGAGAACAACTGTCGTGTGAATTTACCTAATGACTAAGGACATCCGCTGGTATTCCAAGTTATCCCAGGCAGAATCACTGGCCAACTACTAATCTTAGGAAATTCTAAAGCCAGACCAGACCTAGAAGAGAATGCTTTCAGAGCCCACAACTGGACCAGCTAACAGCTGCTGGGGGAGAGGGCTCGAGTGGACTTGCAGGAAGCTAAGGCTGGGTCAGCCAGCCCCAGTGACTGTCTGGAGCCATCTAGGTCTGAGAGGGAATTGTGCCTCACTGAGTGAAAGCCATCTCCCTTCCTTCTGAAATAAAGCTGGCTAGCATTTCCCAGAGAAACCAAGAGGAAGAGAAATTGTGCTCTAGGCCCAGGAAAACTTGAATTCAGAAGATCTAATCCTCCCCTTTCAAAGCAGATGGCAGGGCAGCTAGGTGGCACAGTGGATAAAGCACTGGTCCTGGAGTCAGGAGGACCTGAGTTCAAATCCGGCCTCAGACACTTAAACACTTACTAGCTGTGTGACCCTGGGCAAGTCACTTAACCCCAATTGCCTCACCAAAAAAAAAAAAAAAAAACCACAAAGCAGATGGGGAAGATGTCAGAGAACTAGAGAGGGAGTAAATTGGGACACAGGACGCAGCTACATTTCCCCAACATCTTAGCTCTTTAAGAACTGCCCAAAGAAAAAGAGTTACTTAAGCTAATATCGCTATAGATATATGCAGACATTAAAAGCTGAGAAAACATGACAGAAACTTGCATAAACTGACACAAAGCAGAAGAAAGTAGAACCTAAAGAAAGATAAAAATGATGATGACAATAATGCAACAGCAGACACCAAAACAGAACTCTGATTGATGCTGTGAGAACTGACAAGGAAACATGCCTCCCATTTCTCAGAGGAAGTAATGAACAACAGGCGCAAAATGTGGCTACCTTTTCAGACACAGCCAATGCGCTGATTTGTTTTCCTTGACTTGTTTATTTGGTCATCGGAAAGGGTGGGGAGCAAGGGGGGAAAGAGATCCTTGGAAAATAGATAAACAGATAAATAGATAGGTGTATATGTGTGTCTATACATATTGTTTGTATTCTATGTGCCTATGTGTAAATGTGTGTACATGTTGATATAAATATATGTGTATGAATACATATATGTGTATGTTTTATGTGTGTACATATAAATGGGGGGCTATGTATGTGTGTATATAAATATGTGTATTGTATGTATACATGTTATGTTTTATGCATGTGTGTATGTTTACAAGTTTATATATGTCTACCAATTTAACAATTCATATTGGATTATTTGGTGCCTACCCCAAGAGCGTGCAAGAAGAAAAAATGAGATCTACATTTCCTAGCCCGTTTTTTTTTTCCACTTAACCCAGCTCAGTCTGTTTCCTCCTTTGTAAAATGGGTTTAATAATGGGAGGTTTAATAACCTACCTCCCAGGTTGTTATGGGGATCAAATAAAATTCTCTAAGTAAAGTGCTTTGTGAACCTTAAAGCAATATATTAATGCTAGTGATGACTGATCTATAGTATTATCTAGTTATAATCAGGTCTTCTCAGGCAGATGCTATCCATATGGGGCAAACACCAGGTTGAGGCCTCTAGATGAAATCCTACAAGTCAGCCATGAGCCACATTCCTTGTGACTTCTTGACGGAGGCTAAGCCAAAAACTAGTCAAGCTCTCCCAGGCCACCAGGCTCAGGCCAACCCACCAGAGAGGCATGTTCTCACTCCCACTCTGAGTCACTCCCCACTGCTCAAACAAGTCTTAAACGGAGAACTGTGCTCATTAGAACTACCCCTTAGAAAAAGCCTACAAAAGCCAGAAGACTCTAGTGATAATGGGTGGGGATGTTCGATGAGGCCTCTCCCCCTCTCTTTGAAATCAGTAGTGCAGTGAGAAGGGTGCTGGATTTGATGTCAGTCCTGGGTGCGAATGCTGACACAATTACCTATGTGACCTTTAGAGCTCCTTTCACTGCGAGGGCTCCCTTCCTCTATTCCACTGACCAGAAGAGAAGCTCAAAGGAAACACCACAACGTGCTGGAGTTGATGCTTGACAGGGGACACCTCAAATCACCAATCTGGGGCTCAGTTCCCTCATTGTAAAATGAGCACATTAGACCAGATAACTAAGGACCCTTCTCCTTCTTACTCTATCATCCTTTGAACCTGTAAACAGAATCAATTAGCTGTCCATACCACCAAAACCTCTCAACTGAGCATCCCCCAGACATCCCACAAGGGAGAGACCTGGAATTTCACTGGCAGAATGGAAGCAGGTTACAGTACTAGAGAACTGCTCAGAGCTCAGTAGGGCTAGAACCAGATTTCAATAAAAAATTGAGATTTTCTTCACGTTAAATACAATATAATGTGTTAAATACAATATAATATGTGGCCTACAAGGATCCAATTGGATACTCCTGGACTACAGCATTGAGAATTGAAGTTACTTGGCTAGGGTCACACAGTCAAGAGGCAGGATTTGAACCCAGGTTTTCCTGGTTAGCTCTTTATCTCTGCTACCTACTCCAAGACATAGTCAAAGAAATAAAGAGAAACCACTCATTAAGACTAACCTGGAGCCTGTGAGTGTGTGTTTGGGGTGGGGGGTGGGGGGGAGAAGCATCTACCTCGCACAGGAAACTTGACATCTAATGGCCTGGTGACCTTAAGCAGGTCATTTAACCTCTTTGAGACTCAGTTTCTCCACCAGTAAAAGGAACATTTTTAGCTCATACTACCTACCTCCAGAGGGCCACTAGAATCAATTAAGATAATGTTGAAAGTCCTTTGAAGAGTAAAGAATACAACAGAAAAGGGGGTCTAATTATCCATGGGAAACCTCTGCAGAGACCAATTAAAAGGCCAAGCGGCTGCCTTGCAGCCACCCTCCCCTAGAAGCCCCCACCCTGGAGATGTACATTCCTGACTGAGGAGAGCTAGCCAATGTAGGTGCCCTCAGACCTACACTCAAGCCGCCCTCTGCCACCCATGCCCCCAGAACACCCTTCCTGGCCTCGGTTTCCCGCTCAGGAATTTCTTCCCCTGCCTAAAGCAAGCTCTTTGAGAACAGGGACCATCTTGCTTTTCATCTTTTCATCCTCAGCAGCTTAGCACAGGGTCTGGCACATCATAAGCCATTAATAAATGCTTGTTTTTCCCATTCTTTTATCCAACTATGTTTTTTAAAGAGTATGTTCAATTTACTACATTGTAATAGAGACAGAGGGTAGCACAAGGCACAGATTTAGAGCTGGGGAGGAATACAGAGGTCAACTAGGCCAATGTCCTCACTTTACTCATGGAAAAGCTGAGGCCAGAAAGCAGTGATGGCTGCTGGGACTTTATCCAAAGCCCTCTGACTCGAAGTCAGGGAGATGGATGGAGAGAGACAGAGAGGGGGGAAGGGGGAGAGGGAGGGAGAAGAGAGAGACAGAGAGACAGAGACAGAGAGAGGGGAGGAGGGAGAGGAAGGGGGGGAGACAGACAGAAAGAGACAGAGAGAGGAAAGGAGGGGGAGGGAGGGAGAGACAGACAAAGAAAGAGAGGGGGGAAGGAGGGAGAGGAAGAGAGGGAGAAGAGAGAGAGACAAAGAGACAGGGGGGGGGCAGAGACAGAGAGAAAGAGAGAGGAAGGGGGGAGACAGAAAGAGACAGAGAGAAAAAAGGAGGGGGAGGGAGGGAGAGACAGACAGAAAGAAAGACACAGAGAGAGACAGAGAGAGAGAGAGAGAGAGAGAGAGAGGAGGGGGAAGACAGACAGACAGAAAGAGACAGAGAGAGGAAAGGAGGGGGGGAGGGAGGGAGAGACAGACAGACAGAAAGAGAGAGAGAGAGAGAGAAAGAGCTCCTTCCTACTAAGATGAATCAATCTGAATAAAAGCCAGAAATGGAATACTCTTAACAATAATAATGGTTTACAGATATACACAGGCTGTGTGTCCGTAGTCAGGTCATTTAACTTCTCTACAATCTAGGAAATTCTCACTCTGTTTCAGAGAAGGTAGGTGATGTAGGAACTGGTGAGGCGGGGTGAGACATCAAAAGGTCCAGACTCTGTCCCCATTTTGCCGTGTGTGTAATATCTTTAATTTTGACAAAGACCTGGGTGTGAATTCCAGCTCTGCTCACTCCATGCAGGACAATGGATGGAGTTTCTCCTCTCTGGACATCTGTGTCCCCATTTCTAATAAGGGAATTGGGCTAGATTCTCTGTGAATCCTCCAAGAATTCCTCCCTAACATGTTCATGCTGCCATTCTTAAAACTCTGCTAAACAAAAGGGGAGATTTGCCCAAGGATCTTCATGAAGTCCAAGAAAAAAAAAAAGACCAAAATTCTTAATGTAAAAACTCTTGACTAGGAGCCCAGCCGAGAGAAATTCCAAGTAATTTATAACTGCTGGCTCCGGCTACAACTCACGGCAGGCCAGGAATGTGGCCGCACAACCTCTCACGTCACTGGGGGGGGATAGAGTTGTCCCTGTGCCTCTCCAGTATGTCTAACACTAAAGATCCTTTCTCTGTCTAACTCTGGAGCTTTCCAATAAGCTGAATGTGTACCCTGAGGTGAGGCTAGGAGCCTTTCCGATTGTAGTACATTCATATGAAGAATGTGACAAGTCACATCTGATTATGTACAACAAAAATCTCTGCCCAACAAATATTTCCAAACCCTATCCCTTGATTCTACTTATTTCAAATAGTAGAATGTTGTTCCCTACCCCCTAGGACCCAATGGAATGTAAACTCCCTGAGGGCAACAATCTCTCACTCAGAGATCCACATGTGCACCCAGTCAGCCAGCCAGAGTCCAGAGAAGCATTGAGGCTTAGATTAAAACTGTTTTTAACCTTCCTTTGTTTCTACCTTAGGCTCCTGCTCCTACAACTGAATCTCAATATCTCTCTCTGTCTCTCTCTCTGTCTCTCTCTGTCTCTCTCTCTGTCTCTCTCTGTCTGTCTCTGTCTCTCTCTCTCTCTCTCTCTCTCTCTGTCTCTCTCTCTCTCTCTGTCTCTCTCTCTCTCTCTCTCTCTGTCTCTCTCTCTGTCTCTTTCTCTCTCTCTGTCTCTCTCTCTCTCTGTCTCTCTCTCTCTCTGTCTCTCTCTGTCTCTCTCTCTGTCTCTCTCTGTCTCTCTCTCTGTCTCTCTCTCTCTCTGTCTCTCTCTGTCTCTCTCTCTCTCTCCGCCCCCCCATGCTTGCTTGCTGAACGAAGAGCTTTGGGGAGTCACTTCAGTTGTATCCAACTCTTCATGGCCCCATTTGGGGATTTTCTTGGCAGAGATACTGGAGTGGTTTGCCATTTCCTTCTCCAGCTCATCTGACAGATGAGGAAACTGAGGCAAACAGGGTGAAGTGACTTGCCCAGGGTCACCCAGATAGTAAGTATCTGAGGCCAGATTTGAACTTCCTGACTCCAGATCTGGCATGAAGAATAAATAGCATTAAATCAATCAACAAAGTGCTACCTCTACAACAGGCACAGTGCAAGGGGGCTTAGAACACAAAGAAAAACCGGAGACAATCTCTGCCCTCAAGGGGTTTATGTTCTTTGGATCACAGATTTAAAGGCAGAATGGCAACCTCAGTTTTAGGGAGGAAGAAACTGAGGCCCAGGGAGTAATGACTTACCCAGGTTCAGAGAGAAATTAAAGATCAGAGGTCTGGTTCGGGCTGTAATGATCTAATCCAAACCTCTCATTTTACCGATATGGAAAGTGAGGCTCATCATCTCATCACCAACAGCAGTTAATATTTATGCAGCATTTTAAGGTTTTGTTGTTCAGTCATTTCAATCATGTCCAACTCTTCATGACCCCATTTGGGGTTCTCTTGGCAATTTTAAGGTTTGCAGAGTGTGTGACATACATTATATTTCATTTGACCCATAACCATCCTGAAGCGGGTAATGCTGGTATTATCCCTATTTTACAAAATGGGGAAACTGAGGCTCATAACTTGCCCAAGGCCATTCAACCAGTAGGTGCCAAAACCCAGATTCCAAAAGTGGTCTCTGTCTCTCCATCACCACTAGATTCTCCAACAACAGACAGTTTAATGGGACAGCCAATATGCTAATGAATGCAAGGAAAAATGGGTGGCCAGGTTATATGAGGGGCCAGAGGGGGAACTACCTTCTTGGCTTGGAGCCAGTTTTAGCGTAAGAGTGAGCAAGCCATCTGAAGAATTCTCAGCACTTCTAAAATGAATAGGCAGTCAGACCCAGAACCCAGTTTCTCAAACCCTAGCGCTCCGTCTGCTAAATAATTAGGAGGGCAAGCCACATTGGGGATGCTAGATCAGGAGTGATGGAATCAAGATGTTCCTCCTCTATTCTACTGCTCCAGCAGATTCCAGGGTCCCCCAATGGGGGGACTGTGGCTGCTAGAAAGACAGACCCAAGAGCCATAAATCCAACTGAAAACAAGGTCTTTAAAAAGAAAATTAAGACTAAAGGCAGAGGGCTCTCTTTTTTTTTTTTTTTGGATACTCAACCTCCAAGAACAAAGCAAATTTAAATTTAAGAAACCAGAGTTGAAATCCAGAAATCCTCAGTAGTTTTTGCTTCATGCTAGAGGCCTCCTCTGCTCATTTTTTACCAAGTGCTATTAGGGAGGAGGTATTTCTACAGCCCCACCCCACCCCCTCACCTCCAACCTGGCTTTATCTAATAAGGAAAAACCAGATTGAATTCAAGTCCAGAGAGATCATTCCTGAGCAGATGACCTTTGGCTCTTTGGCAGAACTGCCTGGGGGACTAATTGCAGACAGGCCCAGGTTGTTTGTATGAACCAATCAGATCAGCCTCCCACCCTGAGGAAGGCCTGACTCCCCTGGGGTGCGCCTGGGAAGAAGCTCCGGTCTTCTCTACATCCAGAGCCCTAAATAAACAAAGTTCAGATAAACCCTAGTGAGTAACCCCACAAACAAAGGTCACATGTGTGCGTGTGCGTGCGCACACGCACACACACACAACATGATATAGTGAAAGGATCCGAGTTCAAATCTCAGCTTTGTACTGTTGATTACCAGCAAATCATTTTGTCTCCTTTACCTGGGCCTCAATTCTTCACCTGCAAAATGACAATGTTGGTCAAGATAACCTCTAAGTTTCCTCCTGGCTCTTAAAGCTTGTGAACTAAGCCCTGAGTCATCTCAGGCAGGAATGAGATTCTAAAATGGAATTCAATGCCCAGCCTCAGATCTGTAGGTGATGATCTTAGAGGTCCCCCAGGTGTATCCCTTTCATTTTAAGAACTGTGCTTGAAGGGGTAGCTAGGTGGCACAGTGGATAAAGCACCAGCTCTGGAATCAGGAGGACGAGAGTTCAAATCCGACCCCAGACACTTGACACTTAACTAGCTGTGTGACCCTGGGCAAGTCACTTAACCCTCATTGCCCTGAAAAGAAAAAAAGGGGAAAAAAAATTTTAAAAAAAGAACTGTGCTTGAGAAAGAGGCATTGGCTTCACCCCAGGACCCACCCTGACATCCAGACCAACTCATCCTGAAACCAAAACCAACTGTGAAATCCATTTCCCAGGGACAAGTGACGGCCCAAGCTTAACCCTCTGAGCTTTCTCTTCTGATGTGTGAGGGGCTAAAATTCTAGCTATGCTATCTAAAATCTAATGAGTGGTCGCCAATAAATTATAAGCTTTAGCAGGAGTATTTAAGTATTTATTAAAGAGCATTAGGATCAAAGAGAAACATAAAAATCTAACTATTTCTAAGAGACCCCATCATCCAACCCAATGGAACCAAAATGGGCAAAAGCCCTCTACCAACGTCCACTTTCTACTTCATGTAGTCCTCCCAGAAATGGGAGGCTCCTCAAGTTGATTGGCCGGTAGCCTTGATAGACAGTACCCACGAACAAACGTCACTTCCTGATGCCAAGGACCTTAACCACATGGCTTGCCCTCAGACACCTTCTCCTCATGGCGGAGCTTTCCTACAGTAAGTCTCCAGCAGGTGGCGTCATTGCAATCATTACAGATGAAAAGAGCTTCCTCACAGTCCTAACAACCAAATATCTCTCTCCAAAAACTACAACAGAAGATATCTATGCAAAGTAACATTAGAGAATTAAGTCAGGGGTTCAGTTTTTTGTTTTGTTTTGGTTTTTTGGTGAGTCAATTGGTGTTAAGTGACTTGCCCAAAGTCACACAGCTAAGTGTTAAGTATCTGAGGCTGTATTTGAACTCAGGTCCCCCTGAATCCAGGGCCAGTGCTCTATCCACTGCACCACCTAGCTGCCCCATCGGGGTTCGGTTTTTAATAGGCATCCTAAAGACCTTGTAGCAAGAAGGAATTGTGACTAGGAAGATCTGGCTTTAAGTTCTGCTTCTCACAGATCAATCAGTGAACATGTATTAAAGCACCTACTAAGTTCCAATCATAGTGACAAGCACTGGGAATACAAAAAGATGGAAGGCAGTCCCTGCCCTCAAGGAGCTTATAATCTAATAGGGGAAACAACAGGCAAACAGATATAAACAAAGCAAGCAATACACAGGATAAACAGGAAATCATTAACAGAGTTCATTAAAAAGGTGTGATGGGGGGGGGGGGCAGGTTAGGACCCACATTAGATTTTCAACATCACAAAGGGTTGGGAAAGACTTTCGGTAGAAGATTCGATCTTAGTTGGGACTTGAAGAAAGCAGGATACTGGCCCGTCTTAGCAGTTTCATGGCCAGAAAATAGGACTATTTTGCTCATTTAAAGTGCACAGTGCTTTTTTAGGGAGAAAGAATAAAATGCTCTGTGCTGGTAGTTTAGCAGGACCACCTAAACCTAGAGGGAACTGAATACGACTATATAGGGCAAAAGGCACTATCACAAAAACCTCAAAAATCCCATAAACAACAGTTCATTTTAAACCAGATTCACTGTGGCAAAAACTGATAGACATGAGGATCGAGACAGTCCTAAGGGACAGCTCCATTAACCAAAATGGTGACTAAAAGCAAGGTTCTGGATAGCTCGGGCTGGTATGTAATCTGAGCAGTTACAAGTCCCTCCCGCCCATTCACTTAAAGTGTTACAACAGGAATTGCCTTATTCCACATAGGTGTGGACTCGAGATAAGAAAGGGTCTAGGACCAGTGATTTCATGAGTACAAGGAACCATGCGCCCCAGGAACTGTACAGCTATTCCTCCCTAGGCTTGGAAAGTTGCCCACAGCACTGAGAAATCAAAGGGCTGGTCTACAGTTACACAACCATTTTGTGTCAGTGTGGAAGCAAACTCAGGTCTTCTGGGCTTTGAGGTCAACATTACCTCCACTAAGCCACACTGTGGGAACATGTAAGGGCACACTCAAGTCAGCCTCAATTAGCAGCTCAGTGGAGCCACAGGGCAGGGAGCACTGGAAATCAGCAAGACCCGAGTTCAAATCCAGCCGCAGGCATTTACCCTATGGGTGACCCTCTCTCCCCCTCAGTTCCTTTATTTGTTTTTTCTTCTTTTTTTTGTTTTTGGGGGTTTTTTAAGTGAGGCAATTGGGGTTAAGTGACTTGCCCAGGGTCACACAGCTAGTAAGTGTTAAGTGTCTAAGGCCGGATTTGAACTCAGGTACTCCTGACTCCAGGGCCAGTGCTCTATCCACTGCACCACCTAGCTGCCCCCAGTTCCTTTATTTGTAAAATGGGGATAAAAATAGCACATTTTAGGATTGTTCTGAGGATAAAATAAGAAAATATTTGTGAAATCCTTTGCAGACATCAGAGCAATATAGAAATGCTGGTAGTTTTTGTAACAGAAAAAAAACAACAAAAAACACTAGGGCAGCCTCTCCGGATGAAACCCAGAAAATGTAAGGAAAGGCTTTCTCCAAAGAGCTGTTGTTCCTAATTAGGTGCCAGCCAGCCTAGGCTAAAATTTGGTTGCTGCTCGAGAAATAAACTCAATCATTTATTAAGCACCTACTGTTTGCCAGGCAATGGAGACACAAAGACAAAAAGATGAGTGTCTGCCCTCAAGGAATTTACTGCCTTCCACCTAGAGGAAAAGAACATGTCCACAGGTGGAGGAAGAAGGGAGGGAGGCAAAATATAAATTAATACAAAAGTCAGTTGGCATGAGATGAAAACAACTAACAGGGAGGATTGGGGAAAGGCCCCCAGGAAGTAGCATTTAAAGTGGAGCCTTGAGGTAGGGGTTCCCAGAGGCAGAGGGGAGGGAAGGAAGGCGCAGAGATGCTGGATAGAATGTTGTGTCCAAGCCACAGCAAATGGGCCTATTTGGCTGGAGAAGTCACATGACTGAGGAGAATCAGCCTTTTTTTAAAAAAACAGGGTGGGGGGCAGCTAGGTGGCGCAGTGGATAGAGCACCAGCCCTAAAGTCAGGAGGACCTGAGTTCAAATCCAACCTCAGACACTTGATACTTACTAGCTGTGTGACCCTGGGAAAGTCACTTAACCCCAATTGCCTCATCCAAAAAAAAGACAGGGTGGAATCAGGTGGGAAAAGGATCCACTGGGGGCAGGGGACTTCCAGCTGGATTGTGCCATGCCACCAATACTCCACCTCCTCACTGGGCCTCTTGGGAATCCCTCACTCCCCTTCAGGGCCACCCCTTAGGTGAGATATGACGGGCAGAGGAACCTCCCTATGCCAAAGAGCCTTGCGGAGATTAAGTCCTACCTCATGGCACCTTCAAGGTACAAAACAAAGGCACTGACTACTTACTGTCCCATCTCTTTATAACATTACCTACTCCTGTCTCAAGTAAGGAAGCTGGATACCCGTGACCCCAACACAGGAGCCAAAGCAAGCCAAACTGCCTACTTACTGATCCAGTTAACCATCTAAGAACCCACAATTCTCAGGGGCCAAGAAGAATGTGGATCTGGGATTGTTTCCAGCCTAGAAAAGTTGCAGATTACAGCCAGCACACCCCATAATTTTAATAGGGACTTTTTTACACCTCATAGGAGATCTAGAAGGGGCTGAAAGACTTTCAGGGACAGTTTCTGAATTCTTTTTTTAGTTTCTGAATTCTTTTAATCGACTTTATCCCCCAAATCATTTTTCAATAAAACACCATACAAACTAGAGATGGAATTTGACAATCTTTTTTTTTTTTTTTTGCAGGGCAATGGGGGGTTAAGTGCCCAGGGTCACACAGCTATTAAGTGTCAAGTTTCTGAGGCCAGATTTGAACTCAGGTACTCCTGAATCCAGGGCCAGTGCTTTATCCACTGCGTCACCTAGCTGCCCCCTGGAATTTGACAATCAATATAGATATGGGGCTTCTATAAGTTTCATTATCATCTATTACAATAATAATATTTGGGGGGTGGGAATCTGCCTCTCTCGAGGCAGATCAGCACCTGTTCCAAAACTTACAATATGAGAGAGCTACCTGAGACAAAGAGAGGATAAATGACTTACCCAGGGCCATGCAGGCAGGATTGGAATCTGAGACTGGAGGCCAGTTCTCTAACCACTCACTACTGTCATATTAACAACTCTAATCTCATTTGAAGATTTGCAATGCACTTTCCTCACTATCACCAAAGAGGCAGGAGTTGCAAACATTATTCCTATTCAAAGATGTATGACCTTGGGTGAGTCATTTCAATTCATAAGTGTCAGAACCAGGATACTATTATGAAAAACACCCCTACACGAGACAAACACACACAAAATGCAGGCTGACCAAAGTCTGTAGAAGTAAAAAAGTTGGGGGTCAGCAGTTAGGTGGCACAGTGGATAAAGCACCAGCCCTGATTCAGGAGAACTTGAGTTCAAATCCGACCTCAGACACTTGACATGTACTAGCTGTGTGACCTTGGGCAAGTCACTTAACCCTCACTGCCCCGGAAAAAAAAAAAGGTATCAAGACCAGACAAATGGTGATGCATAGCTAGATTTACTTCAAATATGACCAGCTAGTCCTTAGTGAAAAGGTGTTTGCAGCCCTCAAATCTCCAAGTACCAATTTACTAGGTCAAATTTTAATAAGCACATGGACTCAGTCAATAAATAAGCATTTATTAAGTGCCTACTATATGCCAGGCACCTGCTTAGCTCAGAACATACAAAGAAAGGCAAAAGCCAGTCCCTGCCCTCAGGGAGTTCACAATCTAATGGGGAAAATAACATGTAAACAAGGCATCTATAGGCTCAGCAAAAACTCATGGGGCTTGTTTTTGACTGAAGACTGTGACCATGATCAAAGCTATTCATGGCGCCCTGGACAGACTGGCTTCAGACACAAAGATCCTGAGTTCGAATCCCAGCTCAGCCACTTAGCAGCTAATTTGGACAAATCACTTCCACACTCTGGACATCCGGTTCTTCATTACCACAATGAGAGGGTTAGACAAGATGGCCTCAGAGGCACCTCCATAAACAAAGTAATAAGGAGGGTCCCGCCCAGCTCTGCCCCAGGAGCCTATGACTCAACCTCTGATTCTAGGAACTTGTTCTATTGGAGCAAATGGAATCTAATCTAATGGTCACGGAGTCTCTCTTTAAATATTTTATGATGGCAACTCTCGACCTCACAAGGCAGCTTTTCCACTTTCCCAGAGCTCTAATTATCAGAGAAAGGCATAAGAACAGGGGCTGTGATTGCATTGGCAAGTAAGGAAACTCACCTACCAATGGAGGTCAGCACCTTCCCTGAAACTTAGAACTTGAGAGCTTCCTAGAGCTCTAGGCATTCAAGTGACTCACCCAGGGTCACAAAGCCAGGATGTAGATTTAGAGCTAGAAAGAAGCTTCAAAGCCATCTGATCCAGCCCCCTCATTTATTTTACAGATAAGGAAACTGAGGCTGAGGAAGCCCAAGTCATTATTCAATTAATAAACATGATTACAGTGCCAGGCACTTGCACTAAGCACTGGCAATGAAGAGAAAGGCAAAAAGATAGTCCCCGCTCTCCGGGGGTCCAAGATCTAATGGAGATGTCATGTAAACACTCAGGTACAAACAATCTCTATACAGCACAACCAGGAAGTACTCGACTAAGAGAAGGCACTAGAATTATGAGGGCCTGGGAAAGGCCTCCCGTGGAAGGTAGGACTTCTTCCCATCCTTAAAGCCACCTCTCTCATCTGCTAGATCATGATGTCTGCTTTTTAGTCCTCTCCTCCTAAATGAGTTGAATGCTCTGAGACCCTTTCGAATCATGGCCCCCCATCACCTGCCTGCCACCTTGCCTTAACCAAGAAGACCCAAACTCTTCAGTGTCACAGGCTTGAGCCCCCACTTGATGGGGAGCATCCTTCAGACACTACGCCATCTTAGTAGAGCACAGGGGACTGAGTGAGACCCTCAGGAATGGATAGAAGAATTAGAGAGAGAATCATTTGGGGAATTAGAGCTAGTCAGGTCTTTAGAGACTGAATAATCCAATAGTGGCCATTTTGCAGATGAGGAAAAGGGGGTCAGGAGGGGCAACTCCCAATCCTTGGCTCTCTCTATAACCATAATGCCCTTACAGTCAAGTAATACATCTCCACTAAAGAGCAGTTCGTAGACTCATAGAGTTGGAAGGGTCCACAAAGGCAAACTGTGCCCACATACACACACACACACATTACAGAGAAAGAAAACAAAGCAAAGAACTGACTTCAAGTATCCCCGGGGACGTTAAGTTGCAGAGCTGGGGTTTGAACCCCAGCCCAAATTCAATTCTCTTTCCACTGTACCCAAAGTCAACAGGCATTAAGCGGTCTCTGTTGGGAGAAAGCCAGCACAAGATGGCAACTAGAGAACTGGCCACAGCATTCTCAGACACCCAGCTGTAATCCACAACTTGTACTACAGAGGCAGAAAGCATCCAGGTCACAAGCCCATGGCCTGAACTGCACAGAAAGCAAGCCCACTCCCCACCCAAGACCAATCCAAGCCATGGTCAAGTATGGCTACCCCACAGAGCAGCTCCCTCCTTGTAAAGGGATGGGGTAATTAGTAAGTCATTTGTGCAGCATTAGGCAAAGCCTATGGAGAATTGCTTTCAGGGCATCAACCTGTCTGGACAGATTCTGCCTTTATAAAATTCAGCCAATAGCTGACCCCTCCCTAGCTCTTCTTCTCCCAGCCCCCCCCCCCCGCCGAATATCTATTATCTTGTCCTCCTGAGTATCACAGGAGATAGCAAATGACAAAATGGTTACCAAAAAAAGGTGATGTCCAACCCCTGTGCTTTGAACCACCAGCCAAAGTCACTCCTTAAGCCAGGTCTTGTGATACAGTGGAAAGAACACAGTCCTGGGGTTCATTTCCTGGCTCCGTGAATTAAGCCATTTTACCTCACCTTGATGATCCTCAGTTTCCCCTTCTGGAAAATGAGGGGGGAGGCTGGACTAACTAGATGACCTCTACAATTCTTTCCAGCTCTAAATCTTAGGGATAACTCCCCGATCAGGGAACACTGTCCTGCCTAAGAAAGGGGGTGTAGTCTTATTTATGGATTCCAATCTCAGTTCTGCCACGTGGCCTTGGGTGAGTCAATTCATCTTTGGCAGGGTCTCAGTTTCCTTATCTATAAAATAAGGTTGGACCAAATAACTTCTATCCCATGATGCTCTGAGGAATAGAGACACACTTCTACAAACCAACATACCTCAACAGTCTTCCTGGGCTTAAAGTAAGTTCCAAATCAGAGGTTAAAAGAAGAAAGATGGAAAATCATTTGGATTTCCGAAGTCTCTCTCCCTCCCCAAACTGCAAGACGTAAGCTGGACTCCTTGAAAATGGGCATTGGGAAGCCAGTTAGTCACAAATATGTGTTTTCCTTAATTACCCCGGGTATTCTGAGAAAGTATTTCCCCATCCCTTCTTGCCTACCCCCACTTTTGGAGCCACACCTAAGATGCTTAACCTATCTTGACAACACCTTTCCCAGAAACCTCTTCCCCCTCCCCAAGTGGTTGCCAAGTCCCAGTCAACTTTCCAGGGCATTTGGCCAACACAGGCCATGCAGCCCATGCCTCATTAGAAATCTGTGGTCGTTAACGAGGACTTGGAAGCCAGAGCAGTGACGGCATCAACGGGAGGTCGCGTAATGCTTCCTGTCGTAATAAATTCCTCCACCTGTGAAACTAGACTTCTATTTATTAGCAAAACAGAAACCCAGCCCCGGAGCCCCCTCCTGAGGCCTTGAAGCCCACTTTTCCAACGATGACATCACTGACCAGCTTCTGACAATGGGTCCCTAGAGCTCGGCCCCTCTAATACACAGTGAAAGCACATTCCTAATTAGGAAGGTCACTCGCTGCTAGGTGCTGATCCCCCTCCAAAAGCTCTCATCCTTCCCCACTTCCAAACTGAGAGCCCGTTAGGATTACACCATAAGACAGAAGCCCTGTCTCAGAGCCTTCTGCTGCTAAGAGCCAGCCGCCACACTCATGCCTCTCTCTTGTACCAAGGAGTCAGGACAGGACTCAGCTTCACCCTCCCCTCGGAGGTGATCCATCCTAAAACTATCTTAGAGATAATCTCTAAAAAGGTAAAAACAAGCCTAAAGGCAAGCATGAACTAAAGCTAAAGGGGTTCTTTGCTATACGGTATAAGCAGAGTTGGAAAGCACCTCAGAGGCCAATTATTCCAACCCCTTCCTTTTATTGAGCGGCCAGGGGTCCCTGACATCCAGGAGGAATGTGGAAGTAGCAAAGACACCACTTTAGAGTTAATGCCAGGAAACCCTGCCTAGAAATCAGGGCTAAAAGCAGATGGAGTTAGGGTTTTCTAAAAATTCACAGCTAAAGGAATGGACTGCCCTAAAGGGGCAATGAAGATTAAGTGACTTGCCCAAGTTCACACAGCTAGTGTCAAGTGCCAAATGTCTAAGGCCAGATTTGAACTCAGGTCCTCCTGAATCCAGAGCCAGCACCTGATCTACTGTTCCACCTAGCTGCCCGAGAAGAGAGATTCTTGAGAGAAAATCCCCTGGGATCTTCGACCTTGGGCTGGATGAAGATGACCTATGATGATGACCTATGACCTCCTGGCAGGCATATTATAGTCTGAGCCTTTGTGGAATGGGACTGCCTAGGGTCCTTCCATCTCTCAGACTTCCTAAGAAATGATGGCAAAAAAGCACATTTTAACTCGGATAATCTTCCCTTTTGGTTTTCTGTGCCTGTGATCCCTTTGGCCATCTGGTGAATGAAGCCCATGGACCCCTTCCCAGCAAAACGTTTTAAATGTATAAAATAAAATACATATGATTACAAAGGAAACCAATTATAAGAAATAGTTATCCAAAACAATTTTAAGTAAAAAAACAGATTCCTGAATCCCAGCTTCCAAGGCAGAGCGGAGGCTGGCTCCTCGGAGGGATTTCAGCAAGGAAATTCTTGCAAAGCCAAGAATTATTTCCTAAAGTAATTCACCTTCCCTAGCTCATCTGTCTCAAAACTATTAACTTAAAAAAAAAATTCAAACATATCTATGCAGAATTGTGGGATGTAGCATGAAGAGTAATGAATTAAAAGTTGGCAGACCTGGGTTCAAATCCCAGCTCTGCTACTTACTATTGAGGGTGAGGCCTGGGGCAGGGACAAGTATTTATTAGGCACCTACTATGTGACAAGCACTGTGCTGAACGCTTTACACATACCAGAGGGAAGAAGCAAAATAAAGGAGGGAATAGGCCGGCAAAAGTCTGGGGTAAAACCAATGAGAGATGGATGTTCCAGGGTAAGCTGGTTTTGCCACTTTGGGTATCATCTAAAGAGTTGTTTATACCCTTTACGCAACCTTCTTGTAGTGGGGTATAGGACAAAAAGGTCAGGCCTTGGAGTGGAGAGACAGCAGTCTTTAAAACTGGTCTCTGCCACTAACTGTGACAGAGAAGGACAGCAATGACACACATTTCTATAGTACTTGAAGATTTGCAAAGTGCTTTCCAAATATTTTCTCATTTGAGCCTCATAGCAGCCCTAGGAGGAAGATGCTGTTATTATCCCCACTTTACAGATAAGGAAATTAAGGCAGGCAGAGTTTCAGTGGTTTGCCCAGGGTTCAGCCACCATGAAGTCAAAAGTGTGATTAGAACTCAGCTCTTCCTGATTCCAGCAGCCCTGCTGGCTCTGGGCTTTGGTTTCCTCTTCTGTAAAATGGGAAGATGATCACAAAATTGAGGAGTTGGAAGAAAACTCGGAGGCCGTCTCTCATCCCACTCCGTCACAAATGGATCTCCTCTGTAAGTGACCAGCTGACCATTGCTTGAAGACCAGCAAGGAGAGGGAAGCCACCACTTCCTGAAGCAGCCCCACAGGGCTCTCTTACAGCTCAAAGGCTTCAAGCACTGTATCAATATTCGTTATCGCCCACAGCCCAAGTGGACAGCCAGCACACCAGCACTGGGAAATGGGATTGGGAGTTATCAGGAAATGGTCACCACCAATAGAGTCTTTCCCTAAGAAGAGGTCATAGCACCCCTCCAAATTAGCCTAGCCCCACAGGGGAGAAGGGCTCTGTAACAGAGAAACACTGTGAGCTCCCTAAGCCATGAGCTTTGAAAGTTTCTCAGCTGGGGCAGCTAGATGGCTCAGTGGATAGAGCACCGGCCCTGGAGTCAGGAGGAGGACCTGAGTTCAAATCTGGCCTCAGACACTTAACACTTACTAGCTGTGTGACCCTGGGCAAGTCACTTAACCCCAGTTGCCTCACTTTAAAAAAAAAAAGTTTCTCTGCTAACAGGGTGTCTCTAATTTGGTGGCATTCAAACTACATTCATTTCTTTTCTTCTTTCTTTCTTTTTTTGATTGAGTTTTATTCAATCATTTACTTTAAGGGGAAAAAAAAAAGGCTACAGCTCTGTGGGGGATGGGGGATGTACCCACCATTCAACAGGGTTCATAACCTCAAATCATCAGTGTTCAACACATAACCCAGAAAATTTGTCATCATTCTACCCCCACCTCCCCCCAAAGCCGAATGCCAGCTGCCAACCACAAAAGGTAGGTTTAGCGTGGTTTAAAAAAAAAATTAACTACCTTTTCCTCCCCATCAATTATAGTGTTTCCTCTTCAGTTTATTTGAAAAGAAAAGAAAAAGAAAAGAAAAATTCTGGCTCTTGCCCCCTTCCCCATCCAGAATATTTTGGTCAATTTTCAGAGCAAAATCTTGGAATATTAGCTTTAGAATTGAGAGGTCATCTAGTTCCAACCCCCTCATTTTTCAGCTAAGGAAACTGAACAAACGTTCAAGTCACTTTCCCAAAAGTGACACAGGGAGTACTGGGCAAAGAAGCATCCACATCCTGGGATTTTAAATTAAATCTGGCTTCTATAATAAGGCTCCTTATCACAAAACAGGTCACCTACCATTAGGTGGGAAAACTTGGAAGACAAATCTTTCCTGAAGGAGGGAGGGAGGGAGGGAGGGAGAGAGGGAGGGAGGGAGGGAGGGAGGGAGGAAGGAAGGAAGGAAGGAAGGAAGGAAGGAAGGAAGGAAGGAAGGAAGGAAGGAAGGAAGGAAGGAAGGAAGGAAGGAAGGAAGGAAGGAAGGAAGGAAGGAAGGAAAAGCATTTGTTCAGCACTCACTATTGGGCATGGGGCTAACCCCTGAAGATATAAAAACAAGCAAGAAATATACATCTTAACATAGAACGTCAACGTTTGAAGGTGAATTGGGGAGAAGGTAGCACCATGGATGACTAGTGCATTGTGGGCCTGTGCAAAGCCCCAAGCCCCACAAGAGGCAGAGCTTGGGTAGGAGAGAGGAGGAGGAGGAGGAGGAGGAGGAGGAGAGAAGGAAGTAGAGGCCACAGTGCAGTCAGCAAGACTTGAAGAACAGCAAATTTTTTAACCCCAATTTCTAAACAAGTCCAGCTCCTCTTTATGGGTTGAATTCGCCCCATTAGAATGGACATCTCTTGAGAAGTGTTTTTCCCCTAATATTTGTATCCCTAGGACATAGCTTAGCCAAAAGTCAGGCACATGGATATAGCATTTTTTGACAGCTTACTAGCTATTGAAATTCCAACAGGGCAAAGTTCACCAGCAGAAGGAATAAGTCCCAAAGGTTCAGGAAGTACTACTTAATTTTTAAGTGTTCTTGTTTCAGATTCTTTTGCCATCTACTAAAAGCCTTTTGGCCTACTCTTTAAGAAGACACATTAGTTTTCCTACACTCCAGGGATCAAAATGAAATTTAGGAAGAAATGGGCTTTGGGTCCTGAGATCTCAGATTCCAGGGCCCCCAAACTGAGCACCGGGTGCCTTTGGGTGGCTTTGAATAGTTTTAGTGGTTTCATGTGGTTTTCCTTTGACTCACTAAGGTTGGGCCCCTCCTTGCTCTCTCTCTCTCACACACACACACACACACACACACACACATACACACACACGGCTCAGAACTGAATCCTCACCATGCCTCAAAAGGTAAAAAACAAAGTGCTGACAGTCAATGCCTCATCTTCCACAAAAACCCCTTTTTCTTCCTAAGCCCTCACCTGGGGATTTCACTTACACACAATCCATCCTATGACACAGTTTAGCCCATACAACCAAGCATCTCCGGAATGAATGAATGAGTACATTGAAATGTCTATAGCAGGAAGCCCCCCCCCCCCCAATTTCCCCACCATGTTCAGGGCATCACGCTTAGGATGCTCTAGGGAATTTCAAAATGACTGGGATGGATGGTGTCTACCCCACCCCTGCTCCCTCCAACTACTCTGGACGCCACAAAAGGCACGGACACCAATATCAACAGCAAAAGGCAGAATTCGGTTCTTTCACGAGAGTCAAGGTCGAGACAGTGAGAGAAAACACCCCGCTGAACAGACGCCCCCATCTCCTCGTAAACTCATTTCTCAAAATGAGCAAAAGAAGCCGCAGCTCAGAACCACGGTGGACAAAATGCCTTTCGGAGCCAAAAGCAACATGCTGGAAATAATCAGAAGTGATTACTGTTTGGGGAAATCCTTGGCTACAGTCTGCTCTTTGATTCAGTTTTTCCAGTCCAAATCACCCAAAGTCACACTGACTGGGGATCGGCAGAAGGGAAGTTCCCATTCATGCATCTCTTCATGGAGGAGGCGCCTTCACAGGAATAGTTTAATACATCACCACGGCCCAGGGCGTCTACTCCCAGGTCGAGTTAGAGAAACTTAACTGAGCTAGTTCTTAACAGACTCAATAACATTCCAGAGGAAAACCCAAGAATCTCAATATGCTGGACCTCAAAGACCACCTAATCCAGTTGTTATCATTTTACAGATAAAGAAACTACGGCACAGAGTGAAGAAATTACTTTCCCAAAGTCAGAAAGCTAATAATGACAGGACTAGAACTCAGGGCTTCTAACTCCTACACCAATGTTGGTATTGTGGTTGTTTCGCCAGACCTTATTGATTTAATTGATTATAAGGAACTTCAATAAAGAAACTCCAAGAGTTCAGCAATTTAGCCAGTGGCCTGGGGCAATGAGAGGTTAAATTACTTGCTCAGGGTCACACAGACAACACACAGCATCTCATTCCAGGATCCTATGATTAGTCCAAGGTGTCACAGACATTTCCTGATTCCCAGGGTAGGGGAAGTATTTGAAATGAAATACCAAGAGATGCTGAAAAATGGACCCTATTAATGAGAAATAAGGTGACCTGTCATCCTCCAATGATGATTAAAATGGTCAGTGGATGGAGCACTGGGGCTGGAGTTAGGAGGACCTGTGATCAAATCCTGCCTCAGACACTAGCTGTGTGTGTGACCCGGGGCAAGTCACTTCACCCTATTTGCCTCACCTTTCTCATCTGTCAAATAAGCTGGAGAAGGAAATGGCAAAAAACACTCCAGTATCTTTGTCAAGGAAACTCACAACTGAAACCACCTAACAATATCAACAAAAGGGTCACTATAGTTACGATCAAGTAGTTCATGTTTACAGAATGGCTTCAGATCTACCATTACAGCCTGGGGGGTCCTTGGACAAACCACTTTCTCCCTGGGCCTTGGTATTCCATCTGAAAAATAAGACCATTAAGGAAGCCTCTTCCAAGGTTTCTTTCCCTTTGTGACACTATGACCAACCTACTTCACAGATAAGAAACCTGAGCTTGGAGAGGTTCACGGTCTTCGTCACAGGTACACTTTATGTCAGGTCTTGAACCCACTTTCCTGTACATGACTGATTTCTGCAGTTGAACTGAGCAATGGATCCTGGTGAGGAAACTTGGCGGGCCAGAGGAAAAAGTTGAGGAACACAAGAGAAAAAAAGATAGTTCCCCACCCCCAGCTCCATTTTCCAGATTTAGTTATCAGGAAAGTACCTCTGTTAAAATTTAACTGACCACAGATAAGCTGCAGGACGCATACTCCAGAGAATTACAGAATTATAGTTTTGTAAGGTGGGCCTGACCAGGAGGTTTTGAAAAATCCACTAACATTCCTCACAAAAGTAGACTATTCACAAAGGCCGTAAGGGCATCAACTTGCAGGAGAGCTGCCAAGGTTGCAGTCCCAGTCTTAGAAGTCCATTTTATTTTCCACAAGGCATAAGATTTAAGACGAGCTGAGTATATTTTCTTTACTAGGTGACTGCCTAAAACACCACAGCAATGGGTTTCAATCGCCTCACCATTTATTTGGAAACTAAGTTAGGAATGAGAAGGTTGGCTGGAAGCCCAGGGCCCTATGGAGGCAAAGAGCCTGTTATCAAGAGTCATTTAAGGGGACCTGGGATCCCTTCTCCCCTCTGGGTGGCCCAGGACATGGAAAGCCAATGTTTCCTGTTCTGTTTCAGAGCATAAAGAGCAGCCATGGGGCAGTTAACAGTGTGCTGATGTGTACAGGGGCCCGGGGAACCCTTCTTCCTCAGCTGTTCAAACAAGATTCTCCAACCAAGCCTCAGAGCCTGTCTCTAGCATGGCCGAGAAAGCCATTCCCATAGCATGGAGTAAGCCCAAAAAGGACACTGGACTCGGGGCTAGAGAAACCAGTGTGGTGGAGGAAATGGCGTCACGGACCCGGGTTCAAATGCTGCTTCTGGCACCTATTACCTATGTGGCAAGGTCATTTGGCTTATCTACAAAAGGAAAGGGTTGGACTCAGTCACCTCAGAGCGATGATCCTGAGACATAACCAGCCCTTCCACCCTCCAAAATAACACAATCAGAAGCCAAAGAAAAAACTGGTGGGAGGAGACAGGAGGGAAGAAAGGAAATCACCCTACGGCATTTAGCTGGTCCTCCATCAAAAACCAAGTGTTAATTCAAATTCGAGTCAAGTCAAATCCCTACCCGAGAATCATGTTGGCTGGATGAGAGCAGAGGGTGGGAACTAGAGACAAGCTCACCAGCTGCCTACCACTTAATTAGAAATGCAGTGGCGATTTAAGAATAGGGTGTGAACAGCTCTCCTACCCCTGGCCAGGGGCCAGCTCCCTGTGGGCAGAATTTAACTGTTTACTTAAAGCTAGCCGAGGCGGGTTCAGTTTCCATCACAGAATGGATCCGTGTTCTCTCTCTGTCTCTGTCTCTGTCTCTGTCTGTCTGTCTGTCTCTCTGTCTCTGTCTCTCTCTCTGTCTCTGTCTGTCTGTCTCTCTCTCTCTCTCTGTCTCTCTCTCCGTCTCTCTGCCCCACCTCTCCCTCTCTCCCCAGGTGAGCCCCACCTGGATAAGGCCTGCAAGAGAAGGCTGACCATTTCTGTGCTTACTCCCTACCATTCCAAGGCCCTTTAGCACAGCCAGAAGACAGTACTGCCCCAGGCTCTCCCTATAGAGGTCCTTGAAATTCCCGGATCAGGTATTAATCACCAGAGCTGAACAAGGTCAAGATGGAACTTTGCTCAGCCTAGAACCCAGGATGACACTGGGCAGACTATCTGTGGCTTATTCCTGATTTATCCTCAATATTATTTGTATGAAAGCACCGGCCCTAGATTCAGGAGGACCTGAATTCAAATCCGACCTCAGACACTTAACACTTACTAGCTGTGTGACCCTGGGCAAATCACTTAACCCCAACTGCCTCACACACACACAAAAAATATATATATATAAATATTATTTGTCTGTACATAGTTGTTTCCATGTTGTCTCCCCTATTAGACTATGAGCTTCTTGGGGGCAGGGACTGTTTTTATCTTCCTTTGTATCCTTAGTTTGACACATTGTAGGTTGCTTGGTCAATATTTAGTGACTTTCTGACTGACTCATCTGCCAAGATTCAGTGTCCATTCAGAAGCAATAAGAGCAACTAGGTGGTACAGTGGATAGAGCACGGGTCTTGGAATCAGGAGGACCTGAATTCAAATCCCAGGCACAGACACTAGATGTGTGACCCTAGGCAAGTCACTTAACCCAAAGAAGAAGAAGCAGCCGCCGCCATAATGTCAGCAATAGCTGGCATTTATTTATATGGTGCTTCACCTGTGTTGTCTCATTTAATACTAACAACACTGGGGGCAGCTAGGTGGCACAGTGGATAGAGCACCCACCCTGGAGTCAGGAGGACCTGAGTTCAAATCCAGACTCAGACACTTGACACTAACTGTGTGACCCTGGGCAAGTCATTTCACCCTAATTGCCTCACCAAAAAAAAAAAAAATACTAACACCACTGGGAAGTAGGTGCTAATATTATCCCCACTTTAAAGTTGAGGAAACTGAGACAGACAGAGGCTAAGTCAGTCACACTGCTAGCAAGTGTCTGAGGCAGGATTTGAAATGAAATCTTTCTGACTCCAGGCCCAGGGCTATAACCACTGTACTACCACCTAGTTGCTTCAGCACCTCCAGCATATGCCCTTTAGGAAGGAAGGTGCCACAGGGTTCAGTTTTTCAGAACTTGGCAGTGGTTTCAAGGCAGAATCAGCAGATCAAGTAACTGCATCTCAGCTTACAGGAGCCAGCTCTAATGGGAAGCTGGGAGTCCCAGTTCTCACCTGGTCTTACCCCAGACCAGAGCCCCAGGTAGGTTAATTAACATCCACCTAATAAGTATCTACCCACCTCCAAAGAAAGAGCTGATATTGATGGAACACAGACTGAAGCCAGCGATTTTTTACTTTCTTTCATTTTTTTTTCTTTTATTCAAGTTTTCTTATACAAAATGATTGATATAGTGATATTGTATATAATTGCACATGTATAACCTATATCTAATTGTTTACCACCTCAGGGAGGGAGGAGGAAGGGAAGATAAGATAATATTTGGAACTCAAAAGTTTAAATAAAAATGTTTATTTTTAAAAAGAATGGGAGGGACAGCTAGGTGGCGCAGTGGATAGAGCACTGGCCCTGGATTCAGGAGGACCTGAGTTCATATCCGGCTTCAGACACTTAACACTTACTAGCTGTGTGACCCTGGGCAAGTCACTTAACCCCCATTGCCCCGCGCAAAAAAAAAAAAAGTAAAGAATGGGAAAAAACCAACCATCCATCTATACCTCAGCTTTCTCATCCATGACATAGACTTTCTGACAGGGAAAGAGGAAGGAGGAAGCAATGGATATGGGTTACTGTCACCTCCATCCTATCTTGGTCTTCCTCCATACCGGAAGAACCATCTACAGTGATGGCCTTTCTCTTGTTAGTCAAAGATCTGCTTTTCTACTGCAGAATGCTTCATTTTAATCATGAAACAGCACTTTTTGAGGGATCAAATCCCCTCATTTTACAGCTATGGAAACTGAGGCCCAGCCAGAGAGTTAAGGTGGCAGTGTTCACCCAGCTGTGGACCATCAGAAGGAACCCCAGACTCTTTCCAGTGGGGAGATACAGAAGCATTTCTAAGGTCACAATGCCAAAATGAACTCGCCTTTGGTCAGTTAGTGAAGGAATTTAAATTGATCCAGCCAAAGGGGGAATTTTTTGTTTGTATGTTTGTTTGTTTGTTTGTTTGGGGGGAATTTTTTTTTAAGCAACTATTACTTGGAGAGATGACTCCAAGAAGTAGAAAAGGATGGATGTTTGGTTTTAATCCCATCTCCCTAGAAACAAATAAATATTCCCATGTTGTCCACACATGAGCAGCCTGCAGCACTACCCTGAGCCCTCATGTGTGGCATAAACATCTCCCTGGGAAACAGTGGTCTGGGGGACACTCTACTGGACAGACGCTGGGGCTGTCTGGCCAGAAATCCCCAGGGTTGCCATTCTCTTCCTCCTGTGATCATCCATTCTGCAGTTAAACTTAAAATAACTTACTCCAGCTCATCAGAAGGTCAGTGACCATACCACTTATTGTTTATGTCAACTGTTAACGTCACCAGGGCTGTTACATTTTTTTCCTTCGATCTCACATTAAGCAAAAAAAAAAAAAAAAAGATTCCATTTGGATATTCACCAGCTTAGCATTTGACCTCTGAGGACAAAAAAAGTCCCTGTGAGTAATTCTGCATCCTCTTTAGGGTAATAGGGACTTCATCCCATTTATAAAATAATTCACATAGAATTAATAATAAACATAACTATAAAATATCAATAGTTGATAAAATACCATCAATCATGGTACTGATAATAAAGTATCAAGGGCAGCTAGTTGGGGCAGTGGATAAAGCACTGGCCCGGGATTCAGGAGGAACTGAGTTCAAATCCAGCCTCAGACACTTGACACTTACTAGCTGTGTGACCCTGGGCAAATCACTTAACCCTCATTACCTGGCAAAAAACAAAAACAAAAAAAAGAGATAATAAAGTATCATTAATTATATTTTTGTGGTTAATTATATTATTAATAATAAAATATTGTTAATAATAGCTAACATTTACTTAGCACATGAAGATTGATAAAGCGCTTCATACTTGTTATCTCATTTGATCCTCACAACAACCCTGTGAGGTGGATATTATTATTATCCCCACTTTACAGATGAGATAACTGAGGCAGACAGAGGTTAAGTGACTTGCCACACAGCTAATCTAGGAAGCTTCTGAGGCCGAATTCAAACTCAGGTCTTTTGGACTCCAGCAACTCTCTCCACCTTACCTCCTATCTTCCGTTGGCAAAAGTCAAAGCACTTTCCCCAAAACAGCCCTCAGAGGTAAGTAGTACCAGTATTATCAGCCTCTTTTGAGAGATAAAGAAACTTGAGGCCATGAGGTCAGCCAGTCTTACCCAAGATCCCACATCTAGTAAGTGTCTGAGGCAAGATCCAAGCCAGGTCTCCAGGCACACACCCAGCTCTCCTTGCACCACATTAAGTGATCTCATGGAACAGAAGGTATACCAAACGATAAGGTTACTTGATTTAGGAGATTTGGAAACTAACACACGAAATTTGGTGTATTTTCTTTCATCTGCAACTATGATCACCTTTTAATTACACAGATCACCTGAAACTTAAAACTTTATAAAAATGTATCTTTAAAAACTATGTAAGTGTATTTAAAAAAAACTATATAAAACTATGTGAAAATGTAATTTTATAAGTTTTTATAAGTTTTTTATAAGTTTTTCCTTTTGAGCTACCTGTGGAAAGTGAAGGGGCAGTCTCATTTCAAAGCTCTAGATGAGGTTTTCTTCCCCAAAATTACACAGAAAACTGTTATGGAAGTTCTTTAGCATCTGATCTCCCCCTCCCCACCCCACCCCACCCCACCCTACCCCACTCCCAAGTACCCATATCACTGAAGGGTATTTCTAAACATATCTAGGTTATAAATTACTAGACTTTGAAGTATAACTTCAATCTGCAAAAGCATTTCATAAGGAAGCACCTGCTATGTTCCAGGCACTGGAGAGACAAAGCCAAAAATTAAACAGCCTTTGTCCTCAATAGGCTTAAATTAGACTCTTTCTAAAAGAATCAGAAATAATCAGACCCAATAAACCAGTGTTCCATAAAATCTAAAACATCAATTACCTAGGAAAGAATGCTTTATTTGAATAGAATTGTTGGGAAAATTTAAAAGAAATGTGGTAGAAATGAGGTTTTGACTATTTTCTTACACCACATACCTTAATATACTCACGATACATGATCTAAATTTTAAAGATCATACCATAAAAAAAATGTAATAGAAAAAAGTCAGGTTTTACCTTTCACAAGTATCTCTTGGGATTTTTAAATTCACATATGAGGCACAGAGGCAATTACAACAGATATAATAATGTCAATTACAAGAAATTTAAAAGCATTTGTATGAACAAAATGAAGGGAAGCAGTTGGCTGGGGGAATAGCGGTATCTACCAAATATCTTTGAAAAGGATAAATATCGGGGCAGCTAGGTGGCGCAGTGGATAGAGCACTGGCCCTGGATTCAGGAGGACCTGAGTTCAAATCTGGCCTCAGATACTTAACACTTACTAGCTGTGTGACCCTAGGCAAGTCACTTAACCCCAATTGCCTCACCAAAATAAATAAATGAATAAATAAATAAATGAATGAATGAATGAATGAATGAATGAATGAATGAATAAATAAATAAATAAATAAATAAATAAATAAATAAATAAGGATAAATATCTCTGATAAGTTAATGCCTATCAAAAGGAGAATAGCCACGGTAGTTGAATACAATAGAATATTGCTATTTAGTTATTTTCAGCCATTTCCAACTCTTTGTGACTATTTAGGGTTTTCTTGGCAGGGATACTGGAGTGGTTTGCAATTTCCTTCTCCAGTTCACTTTACAGATGAGGAAACTGAGGCAAACAGGGTTAAGTGACTTGCCCAGGGTCACACAGCTAGTAAGTTCATGAGGCCAGATTTGAACTCAAGATGAGTCTTCCTAACTGGAGGCACTCTATCCACTGTGCCATCTAGCTGCCCAGTGGAATATTACAGAACTGTTAGAAATACAGAGAAGCAAGCATGAGAAGACATATGAACTGATGCAAAGTAAACTATGCAGAACCAAGCAAACAGTATGTGCAGTAGCTATGGAAATGCAAATGGAAAGAACAACAAAAGCAAAACAATAAAAAAATACTTAGGTACTATGATCAAGCTTAGCATAAAGGAAGAAATGGGAAGAGGCACCTCTTCTACGTCTGAAGAGAAACAGAGGGAAAGATGATGGGTATGGAACACTTTTTGTTCATAATGTCAGACTTGGGAGATATCAAAGAGTTTTGCCAAATTGTAAAGATTGCTTTCTGGGAAGGAGACAGATACACTGGGAAATGTCAGTGATATAAAAATAATTTTAATAGGGGGATAAAGCACCGTCCTTGGATTCAGGAGGACCTGAGTTCAAATCTGGCCTCAGACACTTACTAGCTGTGTGACCCTGTGTAGGTCACTTAACCCTCATTGCTCCGCAAAAAAGGGAAAAAAAATGAGACAATAATGGTATTTTTTAATTTCAGCAATGTTTATAAGGGAAGGGTAAGGGAATTGTTCCTCATAGGTGGTTTCTAGAAATAGTTTTCAGTCCCCTAGTGGGTACTAATTCTTTATGACTAACTGAAGAAAGAGAAGAGAGGAAATTTGGAGAATGATGATTCAGTTACCCCTTTTCAAACAGGCAGCTGGTAGCCCAGTGACTAGAACACTGGACCTTGAGTCGGGAAGAACTGAGTTCGTATCCCACCTCAGATACTAGCTGTGTGACTCTGAGCAAGTCACTCAACCTGTCTCACATCCCTCAACTGTAAAATTGGGATAATGACAGGACCTCCCCAGGGTTGTTGTGAGGATCAAATGAGATCATATTTGCAAGCACTTTGCACAGTGCCTGGCACATAGTAGGTACTATATAAACATCAACTAATATTGTTGTTGTTGTTGTTAATAGCACCTACCTCCAGAGCTACTTTGAGGATCAAATGTTTTGCATTATGCTGTCTAAATGCCCCTTCCATTATGTACATAACTCAAAGGGGACTAGCTCTGAAATCAGAAGAATGGGGTCTGAATCGCCCCCAGCTCTGCTTCTTATTTACCCAGGGGTTCTCAGACAAGCCACTCCACCTCTAGGAGTCAGTTTCCCCATTCATAAAACCAAGAAGCTGGATGAGATCACATCTAAGGCACAGTCTAAGATTCTAATGAAAGGCTATCCGAAGGGAGAAGCAGCAGCTGCTGTCTAAGGAAGCTGGACAGCTGCCTATCGGCATGCCCCAAGGTGCTGAGCTTCAACCCTTTTCACACAGGGGCTGAAAGGTGGCCAGCAGAGGACCAAGCCAGGGGGAAGATCCCAGGGTGAGAAGAGAAGAAAGAAAAGCAGGCCCAAGTCAAGGAAGTGGAGCCAGCAGCCACGCGACGTTCCTGGCTGTGGTTCCAGACCCGCTCTGACCTCGGAGAACCTAGGGAGGCTCTCTTATCAAAGGCCCTTGTCACCATATCCCCTAGAATCCGGCCACATCCTCTGCTCACAGGCCTCCTTCCTCCCAGCCTCTTCCCACTCTGATACATCCTGCACACCGACACCAGATGGGGCTTCTTCTATGAAAAATGGGCTTCAGGGGGAAAAAAAGCAGCAGCCCTGGGTTCAAATACTCTCATGCTTACTGCCTATGGGGCTGTGTAAAAGTCACTCACTCTCTTGGCTCTGTTTCTTCCTCTATAAAATGATCAGTTTAAGCCAGATAATCTCTGAGGTACCTTCTAGATCTAATTCAATGATTCCCTCATACAACTTGTCCATGGTGACACCACTGGAAAGTCTCGACAGTGGGATTCGAACCCAGGTCTTTCCCGATGCCAAGTCCGGCACTCTTCCCACAACACCGCACTAGGCTGAATCTACCTTTCTCATAGAGAAGCTATGACTACAAAGAAGTTGAAGTGGGTGTTGGGTATGACTCAGACAAGGTCCAAAGGATTGTGAATTGCAAACTGAGCCAAAATGAACACATTCTCCTCAGGAAAGAAAAAAAGAGCCGCAAACATGTCCACTGGAGATAAACTATGGAGAGAGGAAACAGCCCTGCTTCAGGAAGGACAAATCTGGCTGTCATCACATCTGACTTTGTCCCGTGGCTGAAGCAGCTCCCATTTCTGCAGCTCTGCGAGCTAGGTTTACAGAGTGTTCCCTTTTCAACCACCAGAGCATCCTGTGGCTGAAAGGATAAGGAAGCTAGGGAGAAGGGCAGCTAGGTGGTGCAGGGGATAGAGCACAGGCCCTGGAGTCAGGAGGACCTGAGTTCAAATCCGGCCTCAGACACTTAACACTTACTAGCTGTGTGACCCTGGGCAAGTCACTTAACCTCCATTGCCCCGCCCCCCCCCAAAAAAAATGAGCTGGAGAAGGAAATGGCAAACCTTTGCCATTCAATTGCCTCACTAAAAAAAAAAAAAGCTTCGTGATACTGGGCACTTAACTCTGTTTGCCTCAGTTCCCTCATCTGTAAAATGAATTAGAGAAGGAAATGGCAAACCATTCCAGTATCACTTCCAAGAAAACCCCAAATGGGGTCGTGAAAAGTCAGACACAACAGATGAGGAAACCAGGGCACAGTGCAGTTAAAGTGACTTGCTCATGGCAAGCTGGGTCACTCATAAGTACCAAAAGCTTTGAAAAAATGGGATCATAGGTTCTAGCTCTAGAACTAGAAGAGGCCTCAGAGACCACGAGTCCAGCTCACCCCCTTAATAGAGGAGGGAGGAAAGTCATCCAAGGTTCCAAAGAGCATCAGAGGGAATTTGAACCTCTGACTGGAGAACAAGAGTTCATCCCACTCCTCCACCCATAATGATACCTACTGGACATGGTGACCTCACAGGGTTGTTGTCATGATCACATGATCACATGTAATAACAGTGAAAAGACCTTAGAGTGGGAGCTCCAAAGTGCCTCACACACAGTGGGTGCTTAATAAATGCTCGCTAGCTATTACTGCTACAAGTGGCTGCTGCATATCCAGCAGGAGGCTGGGTTAGGTAATGCATCTCCAAGGTCCACTGTTGATCTCAATCTATGATGCAATTTTTAAGGCTCAGTGATTTCACCCTTAAAGGATATCTCCCTGATTAGGGCTCCAAGAGATCAGCTTTCATTGTTGCAGTGACTAAAAAATTCATCAACCCTGGGGCTAGGGTGGGGATAAGCCTCAGCTCCTTTAGCAAGGCTGGTCCTGGGACAAAGTCCTGCAGCGTACCAGCAGCCACCAGCCCCACAGGCATGAGGCAGCTAGCCTCACACCATCCAGAGTCAAGAGATGGAATCAAAAACCATTCAAGAAACAACTAAGAGAGTAAGAAAGAAGCCATGGCTGGTAGGTACAGATGTTATCTATCTATAAAGAACAGCTCTACAGGTGAGCCTGCCAGGAAGCCTCCTTAATCAGAGATAGCTTGAATTTGACATTGCAGACTCCCAGATGCTTCCAAGCCCATATCTAAGAAGAGCCTCCGGAGGGAAAAAATAGACCAAAAGGTAGAACAAGAGCAATGAGGATGATTGGGGATAGGGAGTGGGGAGGGAGGATGGATGACACCAAGATGGCCAGTTTTTAACCAGAATACATGGACTTGTTTGTTTTTTCTTGATCACTGTATTTCAATGTAATTGGTTTCCGTTGTAATTCTATATATTTTGTTTTTTAAAATATGGAAGTCACCAGACTGCAGCGTAAGGGGGTCCTTGACACATGAAAGGTTAAGGTTGTAAAGTACTCTATACATATTAGGTCCCTTGAATGGCTGAACAAATTGTGGGATGAGATTAGGATGGAAGACTATTGTGTTGTAAGAAATGATGAGCAGGAGGCTATCAGAAGGACTTAAGAAAAATGCAATCCATCTACAGAGAAAAAACGGATGGTATCTGAATACAGACTGAATTATAATCTTTTGTTAGTTCCTCTTTCTAAAGTTTTTTTTTCTGTTTTCTTTCACAACCTGACTAATGTGAAAATGTTTTGCATGACTGCACGTGTATAATTTATATTGAATTGCTTGACTCTTAAGGGGGCGTGGGGAGGAAGAGAATTTGGAACACAAAAGTTTTAAAAACTGATGTGAAAATTTGTTTATACAAGTAACAGAGAAAATTCTAAATAAATGAATGAATGAATGAATGAACATATCAGGTCCCTTGATTCTAACAGCCAGTAAGGGAGGTCCCATAGACATCAAGAGGTGGGAAAGCTGGGTGGTGCAGTGGTACCCTGCCTAGAATCAGAAGGACCCGAGTTCAAATTTGGCCTCAGACACTAGCTTTGTGATGCTGGGCAAGTCACTTAACTGTTTGCCTCAGTTTCCTCATCTGTAAAATGAACTGGAGAAGGAAATGGCAAATCATTCCAGTATCACTGCCAAGAAAACCCCAAATGGGGTCGTGAAAAGTCAGACACAACTGACTAAACAACAGACGAGGAAACTGAGGCATAGAGCAGTTGAAGTGACTTGTTCATGGTAAGCTGGTCACTCATAAGTACCAAAAGCTCCTCCTGATCCCAAGACTTGCCCTGTCTCCATTACATCATGCTTCAACATAAAACTTCCCTATAAAATATAGTGAGCGCTCCATCAACAGACAGATTCAAGCAGAAGCTGAATGACCATGGATGTCAGAGGCATCATTGACAGAATTCTTAGCTGTTCAAGACATTTTCCTAGAAAAGCCCAGAATCTGAGTTAAAGGGCTCTCTGAGCAGAGGTAACTGCAAGCCTGTGGAAGCAAGTTAGGTACTTAACTGGTACCTGGTACTTCAGCCACTCTCCCTACACTGTCAAAAGATCTGATCTATTCCCAATTTCCCGTGGGGGTCCAGGCCCTACTTGTCTGGGGCCCAGGTGGGATTTGCAGTAATCGTCATCCACCGGGTTATGAAAAGCTGGGTGCCTTTTACATAAGAAACTGCAATTAAGCAGCATCTTCTGCTCCAGAAAAGCGCAGACAGCAAAGGAAGCAGAACCAGGTGAACAATCAACCCCCCAGTCATGGAGATACAAGCCAAGTTCACAAAATGAAGCTCAGAGACAAAGGGCAGCAATAAAACAGATTCTCTCAATATCGAGACCCAATGCCAAGTCACTGTAATCACTGACCTTGGCAAGGCAATAAGGATCTATTAAGCACTTACCATGTGTTCTGGCCCTGTGCTAAGCTCTGGACCCTCTAAATCCCTCCCTCCAATTTTCTCTGTTTGTGGATGGGAGGGGGGATATGGGTGCAGAAAACTGCATACACTGTCAGACTCACTGCTTTTCCTTTGCCATTTTCTTTGTGACAGGGAAAAACTAAGGGGGTAGGGTTGGAGGTGGACAGGAGGAAGAGGGAAGACTTATCCATGTACCACTATGATATAAAAATTAAAAAGCCAACGGTAAAACTTTAAGGGGAAAAAATTGTCTCTGTCCTCAATTACTGGAGCGCAATAAAGTTTACACCATTCTTTTTTTCTAATGTTACCAACTCCTCTGGACCAGCCTATCCCTGCAAACCCTGGGAAATGCAGAGAATCTGAGTGAATCCTAGGGCCCAAGCCTTGAAACTGCCAGGTTGGCCTCGGTCTCTATGGGGACCCTAAATCTTGCTGGCACTGAATGGACAGCAGCTACAGTATTATGTCTAACAGCAAGTCCAGCTATAAGGGGTGTATCTGAATAAACTGAGGCATGGTAAAAATTATGGGGAAACTATAATGCCACTAAAATTGGGGAGCATGGAAAAAACAAAATAATAAATAAAATCTAAAAAAAGATTTGAGGAGCATGCTGAATACAAAGAAATCTCAACAGAAATTTTAAAAATAAAGAAACACACACACACAAAAATCCAATCAGAACAGAGTGCCCGCTGTGTGGAGAAGTGTCTGCTAGGGATGAATGGACAAAGAAAGCAAGCTGACTCACTTCTGATGGCCTTCGAATGTGTTTTCTGACCCCCCACCCCCACCCTCCTCTACTGAGAGGGCTCTCAAAGGTTACCTAGAATCTCTTAACTATTTGATCCAATGGTCTTTCTTCAATCTTTGTGTCCTTGACCCCTTGTAATCCTTGTGTCCTTTGACCCCCTCGTTGGGGATCTTCTTTTACCTCTGCTTCTAAGACACCCACTCCTGGCTTTGCTCCTGGCTCTGACCATTTCTTTGGTCTCCTTCAGTGAATCCCCAATTAATTCATCCTTAGCCCCATTAACTGTGATATCACCTAGGGATGTCAAGCATCTCTCTACATTCTCTCTCTCTCTCTCTCTCTCTCTCTCTCTCTCTCTCTCTCTCTCTCTCTCTCTCTCTCTCTCTCTCTCTCCTCTCTCCTCTCTCAGTGATCTTAGCTGATTGCTTGCTCATCAAGGTCCCTTAACCTCTACATAAGGCCCCAAACCACAGCCAGCCAGAATTCCTCCTGAACTTCAGGCCCCCTTACCCAATGCCTCCTGCCCAGAAACCTGCATGATGCCCCTCTGCAAGCTCAACAAGTCCATTGGAGACCTCAGTATCTTCTTCTCAGTCCCCACCTCTTCTCTCAACTTCCTTATTTCTACTGAAAGGGCCACCCATCCCTCCAGCAATCCAGGGTGGAGTCATTCTCAACTCTTCCTTTAACACCACATCCACATATGCATCTGCCAAAGCTTGTGGCTTCTCCTCCCAAATCTATCCTCTCCATGCACTTCTCTAGACTCAGACTGCCACCACCACCAGAGTCCAGATCTTCACGACCTCTTTCCTGGATGGGGCCATGGTGTGATCCACTTCTCTGCCATGAGTTCTCTGCATGGTTATCACTATAAAGGACAGGATTGCTGATGTTATTACCCTGCTTGATAGCTTTTGGTGACACCCTATTGCAACCTTGTTGTCATCCTCAATTCTTCACCCTCCCTTACCCCAGGTAGTCAATCAATTGCCAAGTCCTGTCTATTCTATCTCCACATCTCCCATCCAACCCCTTCTCTCCATTCACATAGCCACCCATCTAGTTCCCTCTCACCTAGACTGCTGCAAAGCCTTCTAATTGGTCTCCCTGCCTCAAGGCTCTCCCTACTATGATCCATCCTCCACTCAACTGCCAAAGTGCTTTTCTTAAAGTGCACCTCCCTACTCAAACTCCAGTAGCTCCCTAGTACCTCCAGGATCCAACAGAAAGCTTTCTGTTTGACATTTAAAGTTCTTACAACCTGATCCTTTCTATCTTTCAAGTCTTCTTATACTTTACTTCCCTTCATGAACTCTATGGTCCAGTTCCACTGGCTTATTTGTGTTTGGCAGAATAGTGCATCTCTTACCTCCATGCCTTTGTACTAGCTATTCCCCATGCCTGGGGTGCTCTCCATCCCTTAGGAATGCCTAACTTCCCAAGAAACTGGGGGGGGGGGGGAAATCTTTGGAACAAATTACTCTGATAAAGGTCTTATTTTTAAAATTATATAGAGAACATTGGGGGCAGCTAGGTGGCGCAGTGGATAAAAGTACCAGCCCTGGATTCAGGAGTACCACTTGACACTTGCTAGCTGTGTGACCCTGGGCAAGTCACTTAACCCCCATTGCCCCGCAAAAAAAAAAAAATTATATAGAGAACAGAGTCAAATTTACAAGAATAAGAGATGTTCCCCAAATGGTAAATGGTCAAAGGATATGAAGACAGTTTTCCAAGGAAAAAAAAAAAATCAAAGCTATCAATAGGCACATGAAAAAATGTTCTAAGTCACTAATATAGAATGCAAATTAAAACAACTCAAAGGTAGCACCTCACATCCATCAGATTGGCTAAGATGACAAAAAGGGAAAATGACAAATCCTGGAGGGGATGTGGGAAAATAGGTACACTAATACACTGTTGGTGGAGCCGTGAATTAGTTCAAACATTCTAGAAAGCACTTCAGAACTATGCCATGTCCCAAAAGTTATTAAACTGTGTGTATCCTTTGATCCAGAGAGATTGCTGCTATCTCAGAGAACAAAAAAAGAGGAAAGGGACTCATTGTGTACAAAAATATCTATAGTAGCCTTTTGTGGTAGCAAAGATGTAGAAACCGAGGGGATGTCCATCAGTAGGGAAATGGATGAACAAATTATGTCATAGGATTGTGATGGAATAGTATTGTGCCATAAGAAATGGTGGAGGAGAAAAAAAGAAACAATGAAGAGGAAGGTTCAGAGAAAACTGGGAAGATTTGTGTGAATTGTTGCAAAGTGGAGTGAGCAGAACCAGGAGAACAATGTACATGGTTCCAAAGGACTCATAATGAAGCATACTGTTCAACTGCAGAAAGAGAGCTGATAGTCTCAAAGTGAAGACCGAAACATGTTTTCTTCTGATTCTTTTTTCTTTCTTTTTTCCTTCCTTCCTTTTGGAACATGGCTAATTTGTTTTATATGTCTATACATATTTGTAAAAGATGTTATTTTTCTTGCCTTCTCAATGAGTGGTAGAGGGGAAGGAGAGAATGTAAAACTGAAAATTAATTTTTTTCTTAAAAATAAGGAATGTTTAACTTTCAAGGCCCACCTCAGGTACCACCTTACCTTCTCCCCAACTGTCAATTCTCTCTGCTCCCCTAATCCTCTCTTCTCTTCTATTCACTCTTTTCCTCTCCTCTCTTCTTTCTCTCTCTCCAAACTACCAAGTATTTGCTTATCCAAGGGGTGACCACCATCTCCCTCCCCTGCCCACTAAACTCCCAGAGGCCACAAGCTGTCCAATGGTTAGTTTCCAGGAAGGATTTAAAGGCTCTGGGAATTGAACTGTCCAAGGTTACAGAGAGAAAAGGGGCCAGTGGGAATTTGAAGCTAAGTCTTATAAGTTTAATTCCAGGGGCTCACTGCACTAAACTATGCAGGGTAATTTCCTGCACACGGTGGACCCTTAGTAGACCCTTAAATGTTCACTGAATTTAATTAAAGCCTGCATCTGTAGAAGGCCTATTCTCAAATCCCAGGGCCTGCCACCTCGTCCTCCTCCCTTCCTTCCCTCCCCCCCCCCCCAGTTCCCCAGGCAGCCAGGCCAACCTACCTATCCACACAATAGCTTCATTCTCAAGCAAGTGAGCGAAGGGCGCCCTCCCCCCACGGGAAGGGCTCAGGAATGTGCTCTCAGATTACAACCAAACAGAACTGGCCAAATCACTTCAGGAAGAAAGGCGGTTAGCAAGGCAGGGAGCTGCTCGCCCAGAAGGTATCCAGAGGAAAAAAAAAGCAAGCCTGGCTGGTGGGGGGAGATCTGCAGAAAGAGCCTGCGCTGGTTTTAATAGATTCCCAGTTTTGGGATCTGTGGGCCCTCCCATCGAAGCCCACAGAAAGGTGAGGGCAGCTGAAAGGAATAGCAGCAAGGGAAAATGGAGCAAAGGGCACTGGTTAGAGCCTCAGAAGACCTGGCTTCAAATCCTGCCTGCTTTATCACCTGGGGGAGCCTGGGCAAATCCCTCAACATCTCATCTGGAAAATGAGCTAATTCTGCACATTAAACTTGGAATCTGTAAAATGGACTTGAGGACCCCTAAATGTCCCTTCAAGCTCTAAAGCACGGGACCTGAGTTTCTGTTCAAATATTTTGATAACTGTAATTTTTGATAAACTGTTTAAGGGCAGAGGTGCACTTAAAAGTGTGTTTCTGAGAAGGGGGTCTGCATGTTTCACAGCAGACTGCCAAAGAGGCTGTGACACACAAGAGAGGAGAGAACACCTGCGGGAGATGGGGCAGCTGCTGAGGTCTCTGCAAACTCGGAATCTGTGAATCTTTAAAATCAATAAATAAATCAGCCCTTTAATCAGTGGGCTCAAACACCGACCTCACATCTATATGAAAGTACAGGAGTTCATAGCAATCCAAAGGTACCTTTGAGGAACTGGGGTATAAGGGTTAAAAATTGCTATGGAAGGATTATGGGCCCGGTTACCCCAAAAGTTGTCTAAGGAGGCCAAGGAACGTTTTCCTTGAAAACTCAGGAGTTTTCTCTTGAAATCAAGTAGGCCGGGGCAGCTAGGTGGCACAATGGATAGAGCACTGGCCCTGGAGTCAGGAGGACCTGAGTTCAAATCCGGCCTCAGACACTTGACACTACTAGCTGTGTGACCCTGGGCAAGTCACTTAACCCCAGTTGCCTCACCAAAAAAAAAAAAAAGATAATGTGAGATAAAGCAAAAGCAAAAATAGATCTAATTAAGAGAAATCAAGTAGGCCTCTCCTTGAGCTCAATCAAGGACATACACACCCAAAAGAGATAAGCGGCACCAGATGGAACTGAGCATGCTCCAGGACCACCACCCCGCATTCCAGTCCTCCTGAGCACCTGGATGAGGTAATCCTGTTGGGAGTGACTACACCAGGAGAAGACCACCTGGAACCGCCCACCAGCAGACTGCTCGGACCCACCAGAATGGAGTTAACGCCCATCACCAGATTGCTCACAACCGGTCATCACCTACCTCAGCCTAGCACCAGAGCACCCCCAGCCCATCACCCAATAAGGGACATTCTTACCCACGCTATCTGAACCCTATAAAAGAGCGCTCCCCTCGGGGAGGAAAGCGTTTTGTTTCTCCATAACCTTCCTCCCGGCCAGTTTCTCTTGTACCCCAATAAACCTGTTCTTTTATTCCTAAATAGGACTTTGTGAGAGTATAATTCTTTACAGAGGAACTCTAAGGACCCATGTGCTTTCTCCCCATATCAAAAATCCTTCCTCCTACAATTATTAACTGTGTGACATTGGGTAAGTCCTTTCCCTAAACTGGTTTCCTCATCTGTAAAAATGAATGGTCCGACCTTCGGACTCTGTACCTATGACCCCATGACAGAAAAGAATGGAGATAATATGTTAACATCTACACCCCCTCACCATTCTGCAGAGAGGTCCTGAGAGTAACTAGCCCAACTTGGCTAAAAGCCTGGAGGAGGCAGGCAAAGATGGGGCAGGCCAAAATGTGCTCCTTTCCTGTTAGGCTTTTAAAACCCTTCCAACCTTCTAACACCTCCCTCCCCACACCCACGTGGGCTTAGATCCAGTGACAATGGCCTCTCGCTGTTGCTCAAACAAGGCCCTCCATATCTCCAGACCCCAGCCAGGAATTCTCTTCCTCATCTTTATTTCTTGGCCTCCCAGGCTTCCTCCAAGTCCCAATTAAAATCCAGCCTTCACCAAGAAGCCCTTGGCCAATCTCCCTTAATTCTACGGCCTTCCCTCTCTCATCTTTCCTATTTATCCCTTCAATAGCTTGTTTGTGCGCAGTTGCCTGCATGGTGTCTCTCCCATTAGCCGGGGAGCTCCTGGAGGGCAGGGCCAGTCTTTGGCCTTTCTCTGTAGCTCCATCACTTAGCATAGTGCCTGACATATAACAGGCGCTCAATAAATGCTGACTGACTCGACATAATCTTCCCTGAAGGAAAAATTACTTAAAGGGAAATAAGGACTGAGCTTCCCCACTTAGTCATCGCCTACAACAGGTCCAGGAAGAAAGTGTTATTAAAAAAAATTTTTTTTAAACCAACCAGCATTCTATAAATATTTTAAACAAACAAACAAAAAAAACCAAACAAACCAGCCTGTTTTGCCCAAGAGTTAGCCAGGCAAAAACCTAGTGCCTGCCACTAGGCATTAAAGGGTCCAGTCTTGCATGGAAAAGTCTAGTACCTAACTAACTCATCCTTGCTTCTTCTTATCCACTAGCTCTAAGGCAGCAGGCCCCAAAGCACCCTTCCTGTTAATGTTTAAAGAGAGCAGGAAAGCTGGGGCTGAGGTCATTTCTGGCCCAGGGATCAGCTTGTGGCAGCTGTCAACGAAGATTTCCCTGAACGGGTATTCAAACCCACTCCCCTCCCCCCCCCAAGCCACTCCACTTTAAGAGCCCACACTTACAAAGAGAAGAAATCAGCTCTTTGGAGACCTCAAGCTCTAATGGGGGAGGAGGAGAAGGGGGGGCAACTTCCCTGCCAGCCCAGGGTAAGGGTTAGCTGCCACTCACCAGTGACCTTTAGCTTCAAGCTCTCCAGTTACATTATCTCAAGAGTAAAGAAACAAGGAATTCCTCTGTCCAGAGCTAAAGAAATGATTCCAGTTCAAGATTTTATATTGCTAGAGAGAGTATAGAGGCTAAATAAAGACAGAAGAAAGGTTTGCTTGAGGTGGCATTTTTATTTCACCTTAAACCAAGTTTGAGTGTGTGAGTATCAAAAAGATACAGCAGAAAGAGCCCTGGGGTGACTCTGTAATCAAGGGACTTGTGTTCAAATCCTCTGTAGAATACTTGCTACCTGTATGACCTTGGTAAGTCACAGCCTCTCTGTAGCCTCATCTACACAAAGAGGTTGATTGGACTAAACAGCCTCTAATGTACCTTCTAACCCCAGATTTAGGATTCTATGTGTGTTCTTGGGTCAGTGAGTCAATCAACCTCCCTCTGCCTCAGTTTCCTCATCTGTAAAATGAGGCAACTAGACCCAGCTCTAGATTTATGAACCTATGAGTCACCTCTGGCTGAACCGAGTTCAAAAAGACTGCCAAGTAAAAAAATTTTTTTAAAAAAAGACTGCCAAAGTGTCTGCTTCCCCACTCCCCAGCCTCCATTTCCCCCTCTGAAAACAAGCTTGGTGGTGGAGGGGTGGTTTTGAGGGCACTTTCCAACTCTGTGAGTCTACTTAATAACCCTTCTTAGTGAGGGCTTGCTCTGCTACTTCTTCACAAAAGCCAGAGAATCTGCCCCAAGTTTTCAGCTTTTCACTGCCTAGAGGAGATAAAACTTTGGTTAGACTCAAAAGCCACTTATTAACCATCTACTTTGTTTAAGTCCTGGGAGGGATAAAAGACCAAATTAAGAAGAAAAATCTCCGTCCTTGTCCTCGGGGAAGGTATATTTCTGCTGGAAGGGCACTGCCCTAACTAATCACAGAAAATATGATAGTCCTGAAAGAGGAAGAGACCACTAGAAGCTGATTGGCTCTCGCAGACAGAGGCCTCTCTGATGTGACCTAGACGAAAGAGTCAGGACCTCCCTGAGCCTCCATTTTCCCTTCAGTAAAATGAAAGAGTTGGCCAAGGTTGGCTTTTGAGGTCTTTTCCAACCCTGGTGTACTCCCGAAGAAGCCTCTAAGGTGCCCAAGAAAGGGCTTGCAACCAGGAAGGTTGAGAGTTTGGGGGAAACGCCAGAGAAAAGAAGGAAGAAATTGGGCACTGTGGCTACACTGTTTCTTTTCTTTTCCTTTTTCTAGAACCAAATCAATCCATAAGTATTCATGCATACAACGCAAGAAGAAAAGAATGCCTGGTCCAAGGTTTACAATGTATCGGAGGAGACAACATGTACTTAGAAATGCATACAAAGTAGATCCCTGATAAGGCAGAAAACAAAGATTTCTTCTCACATGACACACAAAAAATCTTGGCTTAGGGAAGACATCATCCTGGGGCTGAGCACCCAAAGCCATCCACACACAGTCCAATTCAAACAAAATACCATGCCACTAACCTCCCCCTTCAAGGCTGCTGAGCTTGCCTCGGAGTGAAGACAACAGGCCTGCAATTTATTAAGTGAATGTGTTAGAAGCCAGTTCGAGGCTCTTAGGAAAAGAGAAGAAACTGTATCATGTTGTTCGATTTCTCCTGGCACAAAGCCAAGGCCTTACTCAGCTTGAAGTGAGTAGGATTTAAATCCCTCTGAGGTTCTATTGGATCCAGCAGAGATCAGCTTGCACCTAACTTTTCACAGCTTTAATCAATAAGAAAACCTTGGTTTTCCTCAAACCAAAGTATTTTTCACACTAGTAGCTAATCTTGGGGGTTTACCATGAGAAGTCAGCCAGGCACCCCACCTATGTAAGAACCAACTCCAAAACCCCTTGTTTAGAAGATGCCTGGGGACCTGAATTCTCCTGCTCCAAATCAGATCTGGTCATAAGTGAGATATTCTAAGTGTGATCACAGAATCTCCCATGGGGACCTCAGCACCTATCTCCTAGCCCAGGGGTTCTTAACCTTGCTTGTGTCATGGTCCTTTTGACAGCCTGGTGAAGTCTATGGGATCAGAGAGTCATATTGGACTCTTCATGACCCCATTCAGAGGTGTTCTTGGCAAAGATATTGGAGTGATGTAACTGAGACAAATAGGGTTAAGTGACTTGCCCAGGGTCACACAGCTAGTATGTGTCAGGCTGGATCTGAATTCACAAAGATGACTCCAAGCCCAGTACTCGATCCACTGTGCCACCTAGTTGTCTTCAATCACTATTAAGCACCTACTATGTTCCAGGCATTGTTCTAAGTAATTGGGATACAAAAAGAGGCAAAAGACAGTCCCTGCACTCAAGCAGCTCACAATTTAATAGAGGCCCAATCTCTGGAGCCTTTCTCAGAATACTTTTTGGGGGCAGGGCAATGAGGGTTAAGTGACTTGCCCAGGGTCACACAGCTAGTGTCATGTGTCTGAGGTCGGATTTGAACTCAGGTCCTCCTGAATCTAGGGCCGGTTCTCTATCCACTGCACCACCTAGCTGCCCCTCTCAGAATATTTTCAAAGCATAAAATACATATTATAAAGAACAAATTATGAAAATATATTCTAAAAACAAGTTCACAGATTAGCATATTAAGAGTCCCTGATCTAGTCTAAACTGCACAATAACCCTTTACAACATACCTAAAGGGTCATCCTAGGACAGCTAGGTGGCACAGTAGATAGTGTTGGGCCTGAAGTCTGGAAGACCTGAGTTCAAATCTGATCTCAGACACTCACTCTCTGTGTGACCCTGGGCACCTAACTGTTTGCCTCAGTTTCCTCATCTGTAAAATGAGCTGGAGAAAGAAATGGCAAACTGCTCCAGTATCTTTACCAAGAAAACCCCAAATGGGGTCACAGAGAGTCAGATGTGCCTGAGAAACAACTCAATGACCAAAAAAAGGTCATGCAACCTCAGCTGGAAGCCCCCAGGGAGGGGGAACCCCACTCCCTTCCAACGCAGCACAATGGATTCCTAATGGCAAAGGTTACAAAGTTTGCTCCTCACACCAAACCTATCTTTTCTCTGACTTCCACACATTGTTCCTGGTTCTGATCCTTCTCCCACCTCCCAAAAGCCCTTCAAATTTTTGCAGATACTACTGTGTCCTCCCTAAATTTCTCTTCCACAGATTAAACACCCCATTTCCTTCAATGGAGCCTCACATGGCATGAGCTTGATGGCATGATAGTCAATCAATAAGCATTTGTTAAGAATCTATTCCATGGGGCAGCTAGGTGGCACAGTGGATAGAGCACCTGCCCTGGAGCCAGGAGGACCTGAGTTCAAATCTGGCCTCAGATACTTGACACTTACTAGCTGTGTGACCTTGGGCAAGTCATTTAACACACACTGCCCCATCTAAAAAAGAGAGAGACAGAGAGAGAGAGAAGGCTGGGCTAGACCAGAGGTGGCAAACTCACATGGAAACAGGAACCACTAATCTAGACATAAAGATTTCTCTGGGCCGCATATTGACTTAGTTTTAAAATATGATGTTAATCCGTTTTATTATATGTTTATTTCCTTTGTAAAATATTTTCCAGATTGCATTTTAATCTGGCTCAGGGGTTGTGAGCCACAGGGGGATGAGGATTACATGTCTGACCAGCCTGGACCAGACTACCCTGAGGGCAGCTTGAGAGTTATGACCTTAGTTGGCTTGCCCAAGCTCACTCAAAGTAAGCAGGGGGGTCTGGTCTTGAACTCAGATCCTCTGATCCTAAATGCTGTCCACTTTCCTCTACATCACAACCTTGGTTTACTCTGGTATTAAAAGTATGTATTACCACTACTTGCAAGTGGTTTATTAGCTGTTAAAAAGAGAGTTAACAGATGTTTAAATTCTAAATGAGAATTACTTAAGTAGAATGGGAACTGAAAGAAAGTCTTTCAGAAATGGTTCATGAGCAGGGCAGCTAGGTGATATAGTGGATAGAGGACCTGAGTTCAAATCCGGCCTCAGACACTTGACACTTACTGGCTGTGTGACCCTGGGCAAGTCACTTAACCCCAATTGCCTCACCAAAAAAAAAAAAAGAAAGAAAGAAAGAAAGAAATGGTTCATGAGGAACAACTCTGAGGACATGGGTTGGATGATGGGAGAGTTAGATTATCAAATGTGCAATTGACTCAATCAGAATCCTGAAACATACAGTCAAGTACAACGGGTCGCCAAATCAGTAAAAATCTGTGTCTAGTTATCACTTCAGTTATTTAACAAATGCAATTCCACGAGGACAAAATGAAGGAGACGTGGCTGAACGGCAGCTGATGTGACAAAGACCTCGGTAGAGTCAACTTGATTACAAGTTCACTGACCTCAATGTAATAATAATTATGTAGCAGTAGCAGTAGCAGCTGGCATTTATGTAGCACTTCAAGGTTTATGAAGCACTTTAGAAATGTTACCTTGTTTGCCCCTCATGACAGCCCAAGGAGGTGAGTATTATTATTATTACCATCTCACAAATGAGGAAACTGAGGCAGGCGAAGGTAAAGGGACTCACCCAGGATCACACAGCTAGTAGGTGTCTAAGGCAAGATTCAAACTCAGATCTTTCTGAATAAGTCCTCCAAAAAATAATAATGATAAAGGTACAAAAAGATATATGTAGATATGATTCATTTTAAAAATAAATTTTAATATGTAAAAAAAGTATTTATTTATTTACTTACTTACTTATTTGTTTTTGTGAGGCAATGAGAGTTAAGTGACTTGCCCAGGATCACACAGCTAGTGTCAAGTGTCTGAGGCCAGATTTGAACTCAGGTCCTCCTGAATACAGGGACAGCGCTTTATCCACTGTGCCACCTAGCTGCCCCCAAAAAAGTATTTTTTTTAAACAAATACAGCACCTTGGGCAAGTCACTTAACCCTCATTGCCCCACAAAAATAAATAAATAAATAAACAAAAAAATACAGCAAGAACTAGCCAAAGGAATTGAAGCTATTTAGCTTGGAACAATAGATGACAGATAGAATGTGATAGCTGTCCTAACTCCTTAGTCTATTGTTCCAATCCCTCCATTATCTGGTTTTAACCAATCTTTCCAGCCCTAGATCACATTCTTCCCTTTCACATACACTCAGTATATATGATTACTACTAGATCTAGCTGGACTACTCCAGATCTAGCAAAGAGGCTCCTGGGCTTCCCTGACTCGGAGGCTTTATTCCCATGATTCAACACTGTCAGGCCTTGCCCCATCCCCTTTCACCTCTACCTATTGCAAGCTTTCAAAACCTCCAAGGCCCAGCTCACGTGTCCCCTCACTGGCAAAACCCCCCTGATGCCTCTCTGCCATGCCCTCCACCCACCGGCCAAGGCCCAGAGTGATTACTTGGGATTCTGAACTCCCATAACATTTTGTTTACACCTCTTAAAAACTTAATCTATTCTCCATTTGTTAGCACAAGTTGCATCTCCCCAATAAACTTCCTGACAGCAGAGACAGGGTCATTCATTTTTTTGTAAATCCTTAGTAGGCAATTTGTTGCTAATGTCTGTTAGCTTGAATATGGGGGGGGGGATCAAATGAATATGATAGAAGGCTCTCGTTGGAGAGCTGATTTATTACCAGGAGTAATGCTTACTATTATAGACCTAGGTTATCAAAGGAGGAGCTGATGATGATGAAGATAGCTAGCAGGTATGTAGCATTTTAAAGTTTGTAAAGTGCTTTACAAATATCTCATTTGATCTTCACAACAAAGCTGTCAGGTAAGTGCTATCATTATCCCCATTTTACAGTGAAGGAAACTGAGCAGAGGTCAAGTGACTTGCCCAGGGTCACACAGCTAGTAAGTGACTGAAGTGAGGCTGAATTGAAGTCAGGGCTTCCCTGACATTCCCAGGTTCAGCACCCTCCCTATCCACTGCATCCCCTAGCTTCCTCTGGGTATTTGCTAGGTGTCCCATGAAAGATAACCTGAACTTTCCACACTCTGGAGAGGTTTGAGAGAGATAACAGGCATGGTCTGCAGTGACTGGGCAACAGAGAACTGTATTCAACTGGGCTGTTTGGAGAGGTTAATTTAACCGGCTTACTTAGAGTCTCTAACAATTTGGATTCTTTGAGAATCAAGGAATTATTATTTTTTTAATTAATTAATTTTTTTTTGGTGAGGTAATTGGGGTTAAGTGACTTGCCCAGGGTCACACAGCTAGTAAGTGTTAAATGTCTGAGGCTGGATTTGAACCCAGGTACTCCTGACTCCAGGGCCGGTGCTCTATCCACTTCGCCACCTAGCTGCCCCAATAATCTTCTTTTTAATAAAATAATTCCTTGGGGCAGCTAGGTGGTGCAGTGGATAAAGCACTAGCCCTGGAGTCAGGAGTACCTGAGTTCGAATCTGGCCTCAGACACTTAACACTTACTAGCTGTGTGACCCTGGGCAAGTCACTTAACCCCAATTGCCTCACTAAAAAAAAAAAAAAAGAAGATTATTCTACTTGAGAGTTGGTTTTAGATTAAGTGACCCCTTTACTTACAAGTTATTTTTAATGCCTTAAAGAAAAAACATAAAAGAATACTAAAATATTTTCCTGGACCAAATTAAAAGCCAGATAGTAGCGAATTTCAAGTAGGTCCACTAGAAGATAGCCTTCCTACCAATCTAATTATACAATTAAGAATCACCAAACTGGGGGGGGGGGGCAGCTAGGTGGTGCAGTGGATAAAGCACTGGCCCTGGATTCAGGAGTACCTGAGTTCAAATCTGGCCTCAGACACTTGACTGTGTGACCCTGGGCAAGTCACTTAAACCCCATTGCCCCGCAAAAAAAAAAAAAAAAAGGAGAGATCAGTAGAAAGAGAAGGGCAGACTCTAAGAGCAATTATTATTTTTTTGAAATAATAGTTTTATAATACTACAGATGAGACTCCTTACAAAGCCATAGGATAAATATACACTTTTCGTTTTGTTAAAACATGTTATAATTATTAATTCAACTAAGTACCCCCTTAAGACAGTGTGCTCCTAAAGAGGCAAGGCTCTTGTCTATTTGTAACTATGTGCACTGCATACAGTTAGCACTTAATTAATGCCCTTTTTTTCCCCATTCATTCTCTAAAGCAGCAGCTACCAGTGCAAAAAGCAAAACCATTCTGGCCCTCTAGGAATTTTCACTCAACTCCCAAGAGGAGAGCAGATAACAGATAAGTAAAAACAAAGGAGAAATCTGGGAAAAGCACTTAAGGAATACCTGAAGAGGGGAAGGAAAGGGCACTTTCAGCCAGGGGAGGTTGTAGGAGATGAGACAGGAACCAAAATTAGGGAATGTTACTTGGAAAAAATGGTTCCTGATTTAAGCCTTGAGGGATGAAAACATGGGATGAAAACATCAGAAAAGAAGAAGAGTCCAGGAGGAATGAAACAGTATATAAAGAAGAGTCAGATAAAATAAAGTGTGATTGTGAAGGGCCTTGAATGCCAACCTCAATCAGTACTTTATCCTAGAAGCCATAGGGATTTCACTGAAGGCTTCAGAGCAAGAGTGACAAAGTCAGTCCAATGTTTTAGAAAGATTATTTTGGCAACTACAGGGAGCATAGACTGGGGAGAGGAAAGTACAATTCAAAATCTCTTAGGTTTTCTTTTCTTTTAGTCCAAATGCTGCCAGTTCAAATCACAGGGATTTAGTTGGGGGGGAGGAGGGATTACCTCATATTTGAATTGTTAGTATTTGCTATGAATGTTACTTTTTTTAACTTCAGTAAACAGAGAATTGGAAATAAATCTGCTACTTTTGTTAATTATTCAACAAAAAGTTAGCAAGCGCCTATTCTATGTGATAAGTGGCTAGTCAGCTTGGCTAGTCAGGGTAAAGCTACAGAGAACTGGGTTCAAATCCAGCTTCAACCACTTGACCGCTTCCCTTCAGGGCTCAGTTTTCTCAAGTGTGAAATAAAGGGGTTGGGCCAAACTTGGTCTGAGGGCCCTTTCAGCTGGAAATCCAAAATCCTACATACCACAGGACAATTCTTTTGCTATCAGAGTTAGGGATGAAACAGATGCAGAACTCAGCACCAAACCAATGCTAGAATAAGGGATGATAACAGCAGCAACTGCTATCATTTATATTGTGCCTTAAAGTTTGCAAAGCTCTTCCTTAACATAGCTGGTCCTCAAAACAGCCCTGAAAGGTAGGTGATATTTTATCTCCATTTTACAAATAAGGAAACTGAGTCAGTGAGTCAACTAGCATTTATTAAACACCTATTATGTACCAGGCACAGTATGCTAAGCCCTGCCCTGAAAGAGGTTAAGTGACTTGCCCAGGGTCACACAGCTAGGAAGGATTCACACTCAGCACCCTACCTACTGAACCACCCATTGGCCACAAATAGGCAGATGAGCCCATTGTCTGGAACTGTTAAGCTTCTGACAATTCCCCTAACCTAAGTAGAGGGACAGACATACACAGTTCTAATAGTGAAGACAATATAGGTGATTTTTAAAAAACTACTATTCACATCTTACAGCACTTTCTGATTACAAGTTCTCAAGAAATTCAGCAATAGGGAAGTGCACCAGGATTATTAATCACATTTTACCATTGGAGGGAAAGACACAGATTGACCAAAAGTCTCACAGAGAACAGGGGAAAAGAAGAGACAAGAATTCTCATGTGTTGGGTTCAAGAGCAGTGTTCTTCCCATTCCACCGCCTATCCAACTTTCTCCAAGACCACCTTATTCCACACAATTGATTCCCAAGCTATCCATGGTTAACCCCCCTCAGGATATACAAAGGCTAAGGCCAAACGGAGTTGTAGTGGGCACCTAGGGCTGAATGTCAGATGATAGCAAGGGTGGGTCCTTCCGCAGAATGAGCCTGAGAAATACCATTCCTGCAATTCAACACTTTTTTCCCCAAGTACCCAACCCAGCTTCCAGAATTTTCAACTCCAGGCTCTCTTGGGTTTTTTTTTGTTTCTTTGTTTCTTTGGGGTTGTTTTGGGAGTAGTTTGAAAGGGAGGGGACCGGGAATACCACAGATCCACACCTCTCCTTCCAACAAATCTTAAAGCAACACAGGATCCCAGTAAGGAATATTTTGAAAAGACTGAAGGCATTTCCCTCCATTTTCCCCAGGAGGGGTAGGGACTTTCAAGCATGTCCCTGATGATTCTGGTTGGGTTAGGAGGCCCAGGTGAGCTCGGCCAAGGCCTGGGACAAGACTCCCATAGGGCTCCAAAGCATGGACAGGTCATCTAGTTTCTCTCCCCACCTCCAGGGAACCAGCGGATCGCCACGCCCACCCCCAGCCAAACCTGAGGAGAAATTCTCAGGGGAAAGGGTCCATAGGCTCAAGCACTGAGAAATGTAAGGAGCCTCTGATGCACTCATTTTCCAGAGAAGGAAACTGAAGCTTTAACGCCTTGGATTGGCTTTGATCAGAAAGACAGCAAGAGTAGAAATTGGACCCCAGCTTCTCCCCAGCACCAAGCTGCCTGCTCCTAAGAAGGGGCACAGACTTTCTCCCAGCCAGACGGCCGTCCCCCAAACCGGGAGCCAGTCCAGCTACGCTATCCCCGAGGGAGACGGGGAGAGCACAAGCCTGGCAAGGGCCAGCTAACCTGCCCAAGCAGGTGCAGGTACATGGGGCTCGACTCCCCCAAATACAGCACCCCCCCATGGAGGTCCCAGGTTATGTAGTTAGTCCTCTCTTCGAGCTGGGACGGTGGCCAGACTCTATGGGAATAGCCTCGGGGCGGTGTCCCCCACCACACCGAGCTCTCACACTCCAGCTGGAAAACCCAGCAGCTTCCTTCCCCCACCTACCACCGTTGGTGTCGGGGGTCCAGCACCCTCGAGCCACTCCATGAACGCCCTCTCCCCACTGCACCCCCAGCCCCTCTAGCTCAAGGGAAGGGAAATAAGAAATGGGATGGAGACCTTCCCTTCTCCTTCCAGATGGGGGAAGAGCGGCCAGACCCCCCCCCCCCAAAAAAAAGAAGTGAGTTCTGGAAAATGGCACGTGTTACGTGGCCCCCACCCCCGCCCCGGCAAAAAAGAACTCAGGACGGGGGTAAAGGCCAGACCCCCTCCCCCAAGGGAGCTCAGGAGGATCAAATACTAGACCCACCCCCAAAAGAGAGGCACCGGCTTAACCCCTCCACACGCGGGGAGACAGGGAAACGCCGGGTAACAGCCCCCCTCACACACTCACACCCTGGAGCAGGAAACCCACACGGGGCTGGGGGTGGGAGAAAGGGAGGGAGATGGGGAGACCCCGGCGGAAGAGAAGGGGTGCCCCCAGCGGAGGGGGTGGGTTTCCCCCCTCCCTCCCAGCCCGACCCGGCCCGCGCTGGCGCTCCCCCCGCCCCGCCGCCGCGGCCCCCGGGCCACTGACCGATGGACACGAGCTTGATGCTCTCCAGCTCCAGGAACTCGAGCGCCACGGACACGTTCTCGAGCTGCATCTGGCGGAAGGTGGGCCGCTGGTGGAACTTGCGGTACATGCGCTTCTGGCTGAGCACCTCGAGCAGCGCGATGAGCCGCAGCCCATCGCTCAGGTCCGTCTGCAGGTTGCCGATGCGCTTGTTCACGCACTTGAGGTGCTCGTTGCACCAGCGCGTGAACGTGTTCTGCTGGATCTTCTTCCACGGCGCGTCCTCGGCCAGGTCCTTCTCGGTCACGGGCATCTCGGCGGCGGCCGGGCTGGGCTAGGCGATGCTGCTGCTGCTCTGGTTGCTGCGGCTGCGGCTGCTGCGGGCGCGCGATGCGATGCTGGTGCGGCTGCGGCTGCTCAGGCTCCGGCTCCGGCTCCGGCTCCGCTCGGCTCCGCTCGGCTCGAGGGCTCCGCTCGGCTCGGCTCTGGGTGCTCTCTGCTGCCCCGCAGCCCCGGGCGTGCGCCCTGCCTGGCCCCGCGCCTGCGCCGGCCCTCCCCGCCTGCTCCCCTCAGCTCCTCCCCCTCCTCCTCCTCCTCCTCCTCCTCTCCGCCTTTCCAGGCCTCGGCTTCGCTGGCCACCCGTCTCCCTCTGCCGCCCAGGCCGGCTCACTGCTGCCTGCCGCGTCCAGATTCCCACAGCCACGCTCCCTGGGGCGCCTCCACCCTCCAAGCACCTAGCCAGCTACCTGCAGGCGGCGCCGAAGGCCCCTCCCCTGGCCGGAGCCAATCGGACCCGCAATTCGCCACGCACTAACCGCCTACTGCATTCGGGGCGCTGGGGAGACGAAGGCAAAAACGGAACTGAACTGGGAGGAGCGGCCCCCGGGTGATCTGCTCTGAGTCAGACGATCGATCGGAGATCTTCGGAGCTGGGATTTAGTCCAACCCCCCTTAGACTCCTTAACCCCTGAGCTGCTTCTCAGCCCTAGAGCCCAGTAATCCCCTGAGCAAGTCTTTGCCTTGGCTGAGTGCAATTTGCTCCTTCGTTTATTCATTCAGCAAGCATGTATTAAGGGCCTGCTACATGAGAGGCAGTGTGGTGCGCTGGTTAGAGAGTCAGGAAGGCCCGGGTTGAAGGCCTGCCTCTCACATATAGTGGCAGCAGGACCCGGCAAACTCATCCTCTCGGTGCTGTGGGCCTGCATTTGTGGAGGGAATTTCCTCACTTGGGAGTTCCCGAATTCCAAAGAAATCACCAATCTAGTCCCTGATCTTACTGTGTACTAGGCTGGATGCTAGAGGCCATTCCCTCATTCTAGAACTTTTATTAAGCCTCTGTTATGTACTAAGTTCTAAGCTAGATGCTAGAGGTCAGAAGACCAAAAGCAGAACAAGCCCCTGTCCTCAAGGAGTTTACCTTCTTGCAAGGGAGTAAAGGAAAGGAAGCACTAACAACTATGGGGACCAGTTCTTCATTTGATAAATTAAGAAACTTACCTAGCAAGATTAAGTGACTTGTCTAAGGTCATCCCATCTTAGGACCTGGTCTCCAATCCCAGCTGCCCATTCAAGTTACCCACAAAGGACATCTCATCTCCCAACTTAACTACTTTGTGCCTCAGTTTCCTCATCCGTAAAATGAAGATGTTGGACTGAATGTCCTTAAAAGGACCTTCCAGCCTTAAAGGCCTTTCCAATCTTATCATTCAACTTTCACTTTCCAAAGGCATCAGTGATTTCTTAACAGCCATATCTAAAGGCTTTTTCTGTCTTTTCTCTTGAGCTCCTTGTGGCATTAGACATTGGATTACCCCCTCTCCTCCTTGATCCTCTCTTCTCTCTAAGTTTTTAGGACACTTTGCTTTCCTGGCTCTTCTCCTACATACCCCCTTTCAGTCTCCTTTCCTGGATCTTCATGCAGGTCATGCCCATTCATGGTGGGCTTTGTCTCGGGTCCTCTTCTCCCTCTGTGCTATTTTGCTTGGCAAGCTCATTAGCTCCCATGAATTCAGTTTGATCAAACCAAATCATTTCTATGCAGATGATTCTTGTATCTTTTTTTTTCTTTTTTGGGCAATGGGGGTTAAGTGACTTGCCCGGGGTCACACAGCTATTAAGTGTCAAGTGTCTGAGGCTGGATTTGAACTCAGGTCCTCCTGAATCCAGGGCCAGTGCTTTATCCACTGTGCCACCTAGCTGCCCCCTTCTTGTATCTTTTTATCCAGCCCTAACCTCTCTCCTGTCTGCCAGTCATCCATCATCAACTGCCTGTTGGACATCTTGAACTACTTGTCATACAGACATCTCAAACTCAACATATCTAAAACAGAACTTGTTATTTTCCCCCTAAACTCCCTCCTCTTCCCAATTTCCTATCAATTGTGGAGGGTACCACTGGAATCCCAGTCACCGAGTTTCAAAATCTTAGATTCATCCTCCATGCCTCTCTCTCACCCCCCATATCCAATCTATGTGGGTTTTTTTTGTTTGTTTCTATTTTCACAGTTTCTCATATATGTCCCCTTTCTCCATTTCTATCACAGAGCCCCCACCCTGATGCTGGCCTTCATACCTAGAATATTGCAAGAACCTTCTGGTTGGTCTCCCTTCCTCAGACCTCTGGCATATAGTAGGTGCTTAATAAAAGCATTTGATCATGATCTCTGATGTGTCCTCTGGTATTTTGGGATGCTAACATGTATCATTACTTGGAGAATACTAAGCTTTTTCAATTGGGTAATAGTTAAACAAATGATGTCACAAGAATGTAATGAAATATTATTGCACCATAAGAAATAATAATATGAGGAATTTAGAGAAACATGGAAAGATTTATGGGAACTGGTGCTGTGGGAAGTCAGCAGAACCAGGAAAACAAGATACACAGTGATTACAGCAATGTAAATGAAAGGAGAGCTTTTGTGATTTCAAGCTACAAAAGCCCACCTCTCCCTCTCTTTTTTTACTCTTATTTTTATTGTTGTCATTTGTATTACATAATTTGCCTTCATTTCCATCTCCCTTCCTTCACTTGTTTTTTTGTTTTTTGTTTTTTTGTTGTTGTTTTGGTGTGAGGCAATGGGGGTTAAGTGACTTGCCCAGGGTCACACAGCTAGTAAGTGTCAAGTGTCTGAGGCCAGATTTGAACTCAGGTCCTCCTGACTCCAGGGCGGTGCTCTATCCACTGTGCCACCTAGCTGCCCCCCTTCCTTCACTTGTAACAAAGATTAAAAATAAATGAGGGAAGGGGCAGCTAGGTGGCACAGTGGATAGAGCACCGCCCTGGAGTCAGGAGGACCTGAGTTCAAATCTGGCCTCAGACACTTGACACTTACTAGCTGTGTGACCCTGGGCAAGTCACTTAACCCCCATTGCCTCACCAAAAATAAAAATAAATGAGAAAAAAAGGCATTTCATCAAAATCAATCCACACATCCATCGAGTCTGATTGTACAAGAAGTATTCCACACCAAGGCCCTCCACTTTTGCAAAGAAGGAAATGATGTGTATTTTCTTTTTTATTCTCTTTACTTGGAAGTATTTGTGTTTATTGATGGTTAACCTTTTAACAAAAGAATATTTTAAAATGACTCAAGATCCCAACCAGAGTGACTAGGAGGATGGTGTTATCCTCAGCAGAAACAAATCATTGCCAAAGTCTGCCAGTTCGGAAATCCTGTTGGCCTTAGCTTCTTGCTTAGCAAGAGGCGACAACATATCTCAGTGTTTGTTGAATTGAAGTGAATTGTGGTGGTGTCAACATTTCAAACAACCCCTTCAGCCACAGTGGGGAAAATCCCAGAACATAAACTTCTTGGAAGGAACTATAAACAGAGCAGCAGCTTCCAACAGCAAGCACTCCTGCATTTACAAACATTAGACAGGTAGAAGCCAAAGAGGAAAGGAAGGAGAAATGTAAAAATAAACATTGATCAAAAGGTTTAAATACCCGCCTCTTGTTTTTAAATGCTAGAGAAAGGGGACTTGAACCCCCTCTGGGATTCAGAGCACCACTCCTCCGAGCTGTTCACCCATATTTGGGGTTTTGAGAAAGCTCAGAATAAGGCTGTCTCAAGGTCCAGACTGTGGGACACCCCTCCAAGGGTAAGGAGGTTCCCCTCTGTGGCACCCAAGAGGTAATCTACCTTAGCCTGAACACTGATCTATGAAATGTGTTCTTATAATAATAACTCATTTCCCATAGAACTTTATAACACACAGCACAGCAACTCTCAAACATTTTGTTCTCAGGACCCCTTTACACTCTTAATAATTATTGAGGAGTTCCCAAGGAGCTTTTGTTTATTTGGATTCTCTCTCTCCCTTTCCACCCCCCCTTCTCTCTCTGTATATACACACACTCATATGTGTGTGTGTGTGTGTATGTGTGTGTGTGTGTATCTAAGAGGGAGCTAGGTGACTCAGTGGATAGCGCACTGGGCCTGGAATCAAGAAGACCTGAGTTCAAATTTGACCTCAGACACTAACTGTGTGATTGTAAGTCATTTAACCTCTGTTTGCCTCAATAAACTGGAGAAGGAAATGGCCAACCACTCCAGTATCTTTGCCAAGAAAATCCTATAGATAGGGTTGGCATGCTAAGGTCTGTGGGGTCATGAAGAGTCAGACACAACTCAACAACAACAATGTGTGTTTGTGGGGCAGTTAGGTGTCGCAGTGGATAAAGCACCGGCCCTGGATTTAGGAGGACCTGAGTTCAAATCTGACCTCAGACACTTGACACTTACTAGCTGTGTGACCCTGGGCAAGTCACTTAACCCTCATTCCCCTACAAAAAAATAATAACAAAAAAAATTTTAAAACAATGTGTGTTGGTGTGTGTGTATATGTGTTTGTGTGTATATATGTGTGTGTGTATGTCCACACAGACACACACATATACACATACATAAGTTTGCAGGTCTAAGGCATTCAGCTGCTAAAATCTATTACCGTCCTTGGTGACACTCACAGAAGTTAAAAGGACAAATTGCTGCTGTTTCCATTTTTGTACAAGATCACAACAGGATTTTGTAAGTAACAGCTGATTTCAGCTGATTAGCAAGCTAACAGCCAGTATCTCTGTTCATTAATAACACTGGTTATATTACTCAGGTTAGTCCTAGAATCCAGTTGGAATACGATCTTCGGATATAGATTAATTTTCCCACATTTTCTGATGTTCTTGGACTTCTAAGGCACATAGAGTGAGGCTTCCTACCAGCATCCTAGTCTGGGACCCTCAGATGGGCTCTGCCTTTTTTGGTTAACCAGAGGCATGTGATGTAGGCTTCTTGGGAATCCCCCATCCTCTCCAGAAACCTCAAACAGGTGCACTTGCTCCCTGTGTGAATATCAAGATTGATCTGTGGAAACCAGAGTCTGCCACTTGGCATGTAGCCAGGTTGCTCCATGAGCTACCAGCCATTTTCTTTGATGCTGAGTGTTCCCATGATCCCCCATCCATTCTGAATGGTCTTCCTTCTTGTCATATGCCACTGTGTTCTCTCGAACTTGATGACTCATTCCTGATCCTGGTTTTTTGACCCTTACTGCTGAAGTAAGCAGCCTGCATGTCTTCCAGCTCTGCTCTGGGGCTGGTCCCACAACTGAATGTCTTTGTCAGCTCCTGATTCTTCTTCACACACTTGAGGAGAAAATAGGTTAAAATAGGACGATGGCAAACTTATAATAGAGGTGATCACAGTAACTTAAACCCAAAGGTTTCATACATGGGCAAAACCTTATATGTTGATGTCTCATCTGTCCACCAACCCACACTATGGGTGTGGAATTGTGTGGATATGGTCAAACATGGTTGATGCAACTCTCTAAGTCCTCCATTCTAATAACAAGAATTCAGGCCCTTAGAATGAGAGGTCTTTGAGGACAGAAACCATATTTTCACCTTTCTTTGCACCTCCATTACTTAGCTCAGTACACAGTAAGTGCTTAACAAATGCTTTTTGATTTGACTCAGAAGAAATTCAACTTAATTAAACAGAATTATTTATATTAAATAATTAATATTCAATTATTATTTTTTAAAACTGGACCATGATGTAGGTAGTGAAGAAACTTAGTTTACCCACATCTACAAATGAAGAATGGCACCTTCTCTGCACCTTATAGCCTCAGAGAATTGCCTAGAGCAATGAGCAATTGACTTGCCCAAGGTCACACAGTCAGCATGAGCCAGAGGAAGAATTTTAATCTAGTAGACAGGACATGTTAAAAGGTGAGACTTGAACTAGTCTTTCTGAGTCTAAGGCCAGGTGGAGTTGGAGCCAGGAAGACCTGGATTCAAATCCTGCCCCTGACACTTGCCAGCTGCATAATCCTGGGCAAGTCACTTACAGTGCTCTAAGCATCTGTTTCTTCATGGGGGGGGGGGGGGGGCCCCGCGGGGTGGCGGGAGGGGAGTGTTGGACTCAGTGGCTTTTCCAGTTCTAAATCTATGCTCCTATAAGCCATTATACACTTATCAAGCACCTACTGTGTGCAAAGCCCCTTGCAAGTCTCTGGGAGTAGGTGTAAAGTTTAGATAAAATCCTACCCCCATGGAGCTTGCAGTCTAGTGGAGCTTATGATGCACAAGTAACTCAAATACAAAATAATGTATAATAAGGACACAGGAAAAGTGCAAGTTAATTGCCACCTGACATCTAAAGGAGGAAGAAACTGACTTAGAGCTGGAAGGGTCTTAAAAGTAATCTGCACATATATGAGCTATTTAGGTCTTATTTATAGAATAATTATATTTAAAGAAATTTGTCATATATAATTTATATAAATTGATATGTATACATTATTTATTTTGTTTTGTTTTTAGTTTTTTGGGGTTTTTTTGTGGGGCAATGAGGGTTAAGTGACTTGCCCAGGGTCACACAGCTAGTAAGTGTCAAGTGTCTGAGGTTGGATTTGAACTCAGGTCCTCCTGATTCCAAGGCAGGTGCTTTATCCACTGCGCCACCTAGCTGTCCCATGATATGTATACATTATTTATAAAACAGTTATTTTAAGATATGTATTAGAATATATCTAGGTATATCTTAATGTAATAATGTAGAAATTTTACATTATATATGTCATATATGTGTGTATTATATCTGTGTTTGATACATGTATAAAATATAATTATAAATTACAAATAAAAATAAAATTTAAAATACAAAAGTCATCTAGTCTAATTCCTTCATTTTATAGATAAGGAAAATGAGACCCAAAGAGGAAGCAACTTCCCCGAAGACACACAGGAAGTAAGGGACCCAGCTGGCCAGTGAATTCCCGCCCTCCATTTACAGAGATATAAAATGAATCCTTATCCTTCTGCCATCCAGCCCCAGCACTCAGTCCTATTTCCTGGGGACCTCACCCTGGGAGGGTATGTACCTTTTTATTCATGCTTCAATGGTATCCACACCCTGTCAAGAAAAAAAAAAAAAGCACACAACAAATAAAAGAGAAGCTTTGCTTCGAGAAAGTTGATCCAGGAATGTCCCTGCAGCTCCTTCTGCTAGAGGTGAGATGGGTTGGTTGACTCCCTGAGGCTGAGATGATGTCCTGAAATTGTGCTTTTAATTTTATGAGTAAGACAAGAACACAGGTTACCCAGCTAGAGTTCCCATGCCCTTAGAGCAAGGGGGCATTAGGTCATCTTTTACTCCCTAGGAATTGTTCCAGAAAATGTTATCATCAAACAAAACCAATGTAGCCAAAATTAGAAGGAAAACAGGAAACTAGATGGAAATTTTTTTCATCACATTTCTCTGACAAAGGTCATATTTTTAAAATGTATAGGTAACTGATAAAAATAAGTGACATTCCCCAATTGATTAAATATGGGCAGGACAGGAACCAGCAGTTCTCAAAGAAATCAAAGCTATCTATCGTCATATGAAAACATGCTCTATTAGAGAAACAATGCTGAGGTACCACCTTGTACCCATCAGATTGGTTAACATGACAGAAAAGGAAAATGACAAATTCTGGAGGGGATGTGGAAAAATAGAAACACTGAAGCACTGTTCATGGAGTTGTGAACTGATCCAAACATTCTAGAGAACAATTTGGAACTATGCCCAAAGGGAAATAAAACTGTGCATACCCTTTGACCCAGCAATATCACTGCTAGGTCTGTATCCCAAAGAGATCAAAGAAAAGAGAAAAGGACCTAAACATATAAACATATTTATAGCAACTCTTTTTATTGTCTACTTTTTTTTTTGCAAGGCAATGAGGGTTAAGTGACTTACCCAGGGTCACACAGCTAGTAAGTGTCAAGTGCCTGAGGCTGGATTTGAACTCAGGTCCTCCTGAATCCAAGGCCAGTGCTTTATCCACTGTGCCATCTAGCTGCCCCCCTTTTACTTGTATTGTCTAGGGTTTTTTTTTTAATAGCAGCTCTTTTTGTGGTAGCAAAGGATTGGAAATTGAGGGGATGTCCATCATGATTGAACAAGTTATGTTATACAATTATGATGGAATGCTATTCTAGCAATATATGATGCTGTAAGAAATTAAGGGGATGGTGTTAGAAAAACCTGGGAAATCTTATATGAACTGATGCAAAGTGAAGTGAACAGAATCAGGAGAACATCGTACACAGTAACAATATTGTAAGGGCGATCAACCATGAAAGAATTAGCTACTCTGATCAAGACAATTCCAAAAGACCCAAAATGAAAAAGACTATCCATCTCCAGAAAGAGAGCTGACGAATTATGAGTGCAAGGTGAAACAGATTTTTTTTCTCTTTATGTTTCTTGCTTTTTATTGTGTGATTTGTTTGTTTTTGCAACATGGGTAATATTGAAACATTTTGCATTATTTCACATATATAATTAGCATTATATCACTTGCTTTCTCAATGGGTGGCAGAGAGGTGGGAGGGAGGGAGAGAATTTGGAACAAAAAAAATTCTAAATGAATGCTAAGAAATCATTAGAAAAAAGGAAAAAGAAAATGCTATCACCAGTGACAGTACCCAAAAATCAGACTGGGGGAGGGGTCTGGGGGGAAGAAAACATGAGGCAGCTGACTCTGAAATTTCAAATTTATTTTTTAAGAAAAGAGGGGGAAAAAGAGAGAGAGAGAGAAAGGTTTGGTGTAAAATAGTATCAACATCTGGGTCCCAGCCAGAGGCAAGAGGAGCCAAATGGATTGCTCAATCAGTCTAGCTGATGCAGGAGCATGCCGTTTCTCCCTCTAACACTTCAGTTCAGATGCTCCTTCCCAATTAAGTCTCGGGAAACTTCCCTTCTGAAGATTTTTGACTCTTTTTTTTTTTTAAGCTTATCACTCTTCCCAGGCAGTGCCAGGAAGAAACTTCAAATTTCTGTTTACTGTTTCTCTGCTTAATTAGCCTTCTTTGCCTACATGTGGCTTCAGGAAAAGAAAGTTAAAATGAGCAGAAAAATAAGCTGAGGCATGGCATTTATTTACAAAAAGAACCTTCTGGGGTTTATCTCCATTCAATGCAACTCCTGGGTTCTTCCCCTACATTTTCTCCAGTCCAAGACAAAGACGGCTTATATTTGAATCCCCGAAAAGTCCGGATTTCCTTCAAAATTTGGCTCAAATGTTGCCACTTTCCTGTCCAAGTCTTTTCTGCTTTCCCCAGCTCCTAGTACCTCCACTGTCCCCTGCCCCCAAATTAACTTGGTTTTGGTTCTAAATATTTTGGATATCATAGTAATAGCTAACACACATAGAAGAGATTTAAAGTTTGCAAAATGTTTTCTCTTATTTTATTCTCACAACTCTGGGATTCAAGTGCTTTTATTATCTCCATTTTACAGGAAACTGAGGCAGACAGCAGTTAAGTGACTTGCCCAGCCTCAAACAGCTAGTAAGTGTCTGAGGCCAGATTGGAACTCATAGGGGCATTTGGGTGGCACAGTGGATGAAGCACTGGACCTGGAGTCAGGAAGACTCATCTTCCTGAGTTCCAATATGGCCTCAGACACTTACTAGCTATGTGACGATGGGCAAGTCACTTAACCCCATTTGTCTCAATTTCTCATCTGTAAAAATGAGCTGGAGGGGGGCGGCTAGGTGGCACAGTGGATAAAGCACTGGCCCTGGATTCAGGAGGACCTGAGTTCAAATCTGGCCTCAGACACTTGACACGTGCTAGCTGTGTGACCCTGGGCAAGTCACTTAACCTCCATTGCCCCGCCCCCCCCCAAAAAAATGAGCTGGAGAAGGAAATGGCAAACCTTTGCCATTCATAGTTCTTTTAACATTAAAAAATTTCTTTTTGGTGAGGCAATGAGAGTTAAGTGACTTACCCAGGGTCACACAGCTAGCAAGTGTCAAATGTCTGAGGTCAGATTTGAACTCAGGTCCTCCTGAATCCAGGGCCGGGTGTTTTATCCAACCATTTATAGATCTTTGCCAAGAAAACCTCAAAATGGGATCACAAAGAGTTGGACATGATTGAAACAAGAGAACAACAAGCATATATGTACATATATGTGTGTATAAATATATATGTATTGTGTATATACACACATGCATATATATGTATATATATATATACACACACACAAAGACAGATATAAAGATATATGTATCTTCTATCTAGAGAAACAAGATGTATACATACATACACACACATACACAGGCATGTACACAATAAGTGTATGGGTCTACATACACATGTATATACACACATACATGTTGTTTTCCCAGACAAAATGAAAGCCCCTTGAGAGCAAGGACGTTGTATTCCTATCTTTGCAGCTTCTGCACTTCAACAGATAGCAGTAACTTCATGAATGACTGATGAATTGAGAACAAAGTCCTTGAGAACTTGTATCATCAATTATGAAAATAAAATTCTGTTATGTTCAACATATCTTGCTAAGATGCACGAGCCAGCGCACAAGGACACCCACAATACAAAATGAATTTGTAAAATTAAAGATGTTTAGAATTGGGAGAGCCACTATAGAAAGATTCTCCACAGCGAGGCTTGAACGACAAAGGGTTTCTCAGTAATGCTAAGTTAACCAGAAATTTCATTCCACCATAATGCCCAGCTCTGGAGCAGTTCAGTTAGTTGAGGTAGCTGTCATGCACACTCTGGATAGACTGGCACACATTGGCAGAGGACCCATTAGCCCTCTGAACCACTGTGAGGGAGAGTCAGGCAGTCACCCCTGCTCTTAACAGGGAGCATTTCCCTGGTCTTTCACAGTTATCCTTCAAAGATCTGCTTTTCTACACACCTAATCCCAGGCATGCTCTTATCTTGGCTAGAAAGATCAAGAAAACCTTCTGCCAGGAACTCTCCCTACCCCGCCCCCTTTCCTTTGCTCTCCTTTCCTAGGGAGATTTATATGTGGGCTTGGTTTGTTTTTTCAAGCCCACAAAAGAATGCCACGATGCACTTTTCAGCTTGCAAACAGGACAGAGCCCTGGGGTTGTGGCACATAAGCATTATGGACTCCAAACCACCATTTCCTCTGCCAATCCTTTTAGGAGAGAAGCAAATCTAATATGAAAACCATCTCAAGGACCTGCATTCCCGGAGATGTCATGAGGGTGGGTGACCAGAACTTTTTCCGAGTGTGCTTTTCCTAGGATATGCATTTAAAAGGTGTTTTAAAAAATCTTTTTTCAACGCTTCAGCAGCATAGAAAAAAACAGAGCTTTATACCTCACTCATAAGAATAATTAGTTAAAATGCAGAAATATGGGGCAGCTAGGTGGCACAGTGGATAGAACACCGGCCCTGGATTCAGGAGGACCTGAGTTCAAATCCAACCTCAGACACTTAACACTTACTAGCTGTGTGACCCTGGGCAAGTCACTTAACCCCAATTACCTCACTAAAAAAAAATACAGAAATATGTTTAATGTGTTGTACATGTATAACCTATATCAGATTGCTTTCTGTCTTGGAGAGGGGTAAGGGGAGGGAAGAAGGGGAAAAAAATCTGGAACTCAAAATCTTATGAAAACAAATGTCAAAGACATATAACTGGAAAATGATAAAATACTTTTATGATTTTTTTTAAAAAGGATAATTAGTTAACAAAGGAAGCTACCAGATGGCCTGTTTCGAGGAGTTCCTCCCACCTCTGGACTGCTATTCACTTCTCCATGTAGTGGCTTACCCAGCAGCAGCCTGGCAGAATTTCAGTGCCCTCACACAAGGATATATCCTCCTTTCCCCTTGATTGACCAAAGTGATTTTCCTTAATTTGGACAGATCTGAACATGTCAATCGCTTGCTTAATAAATTCCAGTGGCTCTCTATTGCCCCTAGGATCATATAGAAGCCCCTCTGTTTCACAACCTGGCCTCGACCTATCTTTCCAAGATATCTTTCTGTTCTTTTCATTGTGCATTAACTGATTTCCTGCACTCTGCAATCCAGCCAAACTGGCCTGTCCTCTCTTCCTCACACAGGACACACTGTCTCCCATCTTCATGCCTTTCATACCTGGAAAGCATTCCCTCCTCACCTCAGCTTCACAGAATCCTTTCCTATCAGAGACAGCTTGAAATCCACCATTCCTACTACATAAATTTCCAAGATCACTTCCTCTTAAAAACTGCTATGGTTCTTTGGACAAGAAATAAATATAAATTTAAACATAAACATAAACACATAAGACAAATGGAAATGTAGATTTTATTCATTAAAAATCTACTGATGTTTTATATAATCATACATGTATAACCCATATCTGATTGCTTGCTACCTCAGGGAGGGGGGAGGGAAGGAGGGATAAAAATTGGAACCCAAAACTATAAGCAAAAATGTTTATTACATTAAAAAATAATAATAAAATTTTAAATTTAAAAAACCCTACTAGCTTCAAGAACTCAAAAGAATCTTTAAGTATTTGTGTTGTTCAGTCATGTCAGTCATGTCCCATTTGGGGTTTTCTTGGCAAAGATGTTGGAGGGGTTGCCATTTTCTTCTCTTGCTCATTTTACAGATAAGGAAACCGAGGCAAAAAGGTTTAAGTAATTTGCCCAGGGTCACACAGCTAGGATGTGTCTGAGGTCAGATTTGAACTTGGGAAGAGGAGTCTTCTTGATTCCAAGCCCAGTGTTCTTTCCACTTGGCTACCTGGTTGTCTTTAAGCCTTTGTAGAGTAATATGAAATTCTGTGTGTGCTCTCCTTCCCTAGCTAGCATGTCTTTGACTACCTTGGGTTGTTTTGCCTTTATTCTCTTTTTATTTAGTCTGCATATGTTTATATATGTATTTATTATCTCCCACATTAAAATGGAACCACGTTGAGAGGAAAGACTATTCTATTTCTGCTTCTTATAGCTTCAGCACCTAGGACAGTGCCTGGCACACAGTAGGCACTATAGAAATGCCTGTTTGATTAAACTGAGGATACAGTTCATTCTACTGGACCCAGGCACCAAAATTCTTACTTAGCATTCTGCCTAATCCCTGCTCCCCGCCTCTCCCTGCAAAAAAAAAAAAAAAAAAAAAGATAAAGAGGGGAAATAGATTAAATGGCATTAGGTTTGAACACCAACCTTGTATGGTTTCCTGCACACGACGGCTGAATGGACAGGCACTCCCCAGTATTAGAAATGTGTGGAATGAGCTGTCTTGTTTGCCTTGGAGTAGACTTTGGTAAGCAAATATGACTCCAAAAAGTCACCATCGCCCTTACCCCCACCTCCAACAGGATATCTCCTGAAAAAAACATTTTTGAGGTTGTTACTCAGGTGTCTTTCTCAGAATGTATGTCGTTCTTTGATATGGAGCATTGGGTGTGTTTTAATATCAGTACATCTTTCCCTTTCAGCCATGGCTTGTCTTTGAAGCGAATGCATTCCAGTGGCCCACCAAGAAGGAAACAATTAGATTGTGTTGAACCAGCATATACTTGATTTGTGTGGCCTGTTTACCTTTGCACTGTCTCCTAGCCAAGATTTCCCAAATAGCTTTGACTTTTCAAAGTACTTGGTGGCTCATTTCCAACACCTTCTCCTGGCAACTGCACTGGTCAGCTAAGATGTCTCACATTTATTGAGGCCATATGCCATAGATGATCCTTCAGAAATCTACTTTTATGGATGTGTGTTAAGGAAAAGTTGATTTTGAACCTAGAAGTTATTGGAATCACTTTAGACCCACTGTGATGGGGGAGAAGGGAGGGAGGAGGACCCCATCCCACCCCCCAGCTGAATTTGGCATTGGTGATTTCTCAGTTTATCTCTCGCCATAGTCCTAGGAAGGTATCCCCTCTTGACTTTGGATGGGAATTTGCTAGCTAAAGCACATTATACACAAAAGCTTCAGTGGATGCTGGGACAATAAATATCAGCAAAGCAAGGAGCCCTTTACATGGTGTGACCTAAGGGATGGATCATCATAATGAAAGAAACAACTCACATTTACTTGGCATATTATTCTCTCTCTGAACTGCCACAATGCCTAAAATTCCACCATCTGAGGTTAATTTGTTTTGGTGGGGTACTGACTCTCTCTTTTAAAAGGGCACCTAGTTTATATAATGAATAAAGTGCAGGCAGTCAAAATCTGGCTTCAGATATTAGCTGTGTAACCCTGGGAAAGACCCCAATTGCCCTAAACATCCGGGGCCACCTCCAGTCATCCTCATGCATATCTTGCCACTGGACCCAGATGGCTCTGAAGGAGAGAGTGAGGCTGATAACTTTGCACAGCCCTCCCTCACTTAAATCCAATTCACCCTATTTGCCTCAGTTTATTCATCTCTAAAATGAGCTGTAGATGAAATGGCAAGCCAATTCAGTATCTCTGCCAAAAACAAAAACAAAAACAAAACAAAACAAAAAAACCAAATGGGTTGATGAAGAGTGAGACACAACTGAAAAAACGACTAAAAAATTCACTTTTTTTTTTTTTTGGTGAGGCAATTGGGGTTAAGTGACTTGCCCAGGGTCACACAGCTAGTAAGTGGTAAGTGTCTGAGGCTGGATTTGAACTCAGGTACTCCTGAATCCAGGGCCGGTGCTTTATCCACTGCGCCATCTAGCTGCCCAAGATTCACTTTTAAAATGCAAACAGTTCTTGGAGGAGTGGAGTGGGGGCGGGGGTGAGATTCCCATAGCCATTGACATCATAGCAAGAATTAGTTTATCAGGATCACCTAGCCAGACTCTTAGTGGGAATCCAAAGGAATGGGACACAGGATGGGTAACTTTTTATTTGAAGAAGGATGGAATCCTGAGCAGGAAAACAAGAGCAACAAACTTCATATTATTTGACAGACTCCATCTTTACTATCTAGATCATCCTTCTAAATGATACTTCATCTACCTTGGCCTCCATCAGCCTCTGTTACAAGGAGTTTACTAGGGGAATACAGGACAGCATTGTAGATTGGGAGCTAGATGGGGCCACAAAGGACATAGTCCAACCCCTTCATTTTCCAGACGAGGAAAATGAGGTCCAGAGAATTACTATGACTTGCCCAAAGTCCACAAGGGCCATGGGAAGCAGAACCAAGGTTTGAACCCAGATCCACTAAGGTCAAAGCCATTCCACTTACCATTTTGCCATTCTATCACCCTCTAAAGGGCTAAAGGCATCAGTGATTCACATGAATGTTATTCTTTAAAAGTCACAAAGTTTAGAAAGGAGAACAGATAAGGGAAGCATCGTGTGTGTGCATGTTGTGTGTGTATATGTGTATGTGTGTTTGTGGCAACTGGGGTTAAGTGACTTGCCCAGGGTCACACAGCTAGTATCAAATGTATGAGGCCAGATTTGAACTCAGGTCCTCCTGACTCCAGGGCCAAGGGAAACATCATTGGGGGGGGGGCAATGGGGGTTAAGTGACTTGCCCAGGGTCACACAGCTAGTAAGTGTCAAGTGTCCGAGGTCGGACCTGAACTCAGGTACTCCTGAATCCAGGGTCGGTGCTTTATCCACTGTGCCACCTAGCTGCCCCCAGAAGCATCATTTTAAATAATTTACCCCTATTGAAATATGAGTGACAAGTGGGAGCAGCAGTCCATTTTAACATTAATTGCTATTTTCTAAAGTGTAGTGTGGTATGGAGCAAGCAGGGAAATGCAAAAAATGTTTTCTTGGTAGGATTAACAAGACCAGGAATGGGGAAGACTTCATGAAGAAGGAAGAATTAGAACTAGGCCTTCAAGACTGAAAAAGATGTTAACAGGCCAATGTGGGGAGGGGTGAGGGTGTTCCAGGCATGAGGAATAGCATATGCAAAGGCGGGGAGGTGGGAAAGTGCTATATATGATTTGAGAACAGTGTATAGTCCAGTTTGGTTGGGACACAAGAACATGAGACGAGATTGGAAAGAGAAAGTGTTTAATGCTTAGAAATCTTTATATAAAAGATATCCCTTATAGAAAACACATCCAGGATTTCCCTTGTCTATATTGTCTCTCTTTTTTTATTACCTCCTCATAGAGAAGCAGCAAGAGACTAGAATTCTACCTAGTCCAAATGCAGTCCCTCCCTGTGTGGAAAAGGCAGATCCATCTTCTCCTTTTGGGTTTGCCTTCCCTGATGCCTTTTGTTTTGGACATTTCTTTCTTTTCTGAACACAGTAAAGCCCTCCCCACCTCCCTTCCCTGGGAACTCCATTTTTTCTCCTTTCCTTTCAAAGTCCAGACCTCCAGGAGATCAGTGATTAAAAGTTGGGAATGATGAGGCATCAATAACCTGCGGAGCAAAGGCCATTGATCAGCTAGAGACCCTTCTAGAATCATGGTGGCTGTTTGAAATCAACAGCATGGAGCTCAGCAGAGGGGGTCAAGCCCTCATCCTGAGTTTTCCTGTGAATTACAAAGAAGCCTTCTTGCCTGTGTTTGCTTTAAAATTTCTCTGAGCACATTTCAGCCAGAGGCCAAGCCTTTTCCTCTTTCCCGGGGGCCCTGGGAAGCCCCTCTATCTCCACCAAGAAGTTCCCACTAGGTGAAGGGGGAATTCCAAGGCCATTCTTTCCTTTTTTCCCCAAGTCCCAAATCTGTCATTCTTGAGAGGAGAAGATCTAGAGAGTGGAGTGAGGCTCTTGACTAGCCTAGCTTAGGGGCCAACACTGACAGCACCATAGGATCATAAACTAACCTCAGGACCTGTAAAGTCATGGTGTTAAGAAACCTGGGTTCAAGCTCTGAACTAGGAATTAGGAGACTCCCATGCCTGGCTCCTACACCTGCCTTACCTGTAAAATGAGGAGCTTGGAAGATATGGTGCCTTCCAACTCTGTCACAACCTTTTCGTTTTTCACAGAGGTGAAGTGATGTCACATAGAGGGGAAGGAAGATTCAAACTCAGGTCTTCTGGCTCCAGAGTCAGACCTCTTTCCTCTATACCCATGTTGTTGTTTATCCTTCATTCTCAAGAAGGACCATGACATCAGGAGGTGATGTCATGACTTGCAGGGAATTGGATTTAAGTGAAGGAGGGCTGTACAAAGTCACCAGCCTCACTCTCTCCTCCAGAGCCATCTGGGTCAATAGCAAGGTATGCATCAGGATGACTGGAGATGACCTCAGATGTTTAAGGAAAATGGAGTTAAGTGACTTGCCCAGGGTCACACAGCTAGTAAATGTCTGAGGTGAGATTTTAACTCAAGTCCTCCCAACTTCAGGGCCAATGCTCTATCCACTGTTATCACCTAGCTGCCTATACCCATGACAAGACCAATGTGAGTCACTCTCAAGTTCTGCAGAGCCTTGTGAACATTGATTCACCAGTCATTAACTCCTTCATTCATTCATTCATGCATTCAGTCAATGAACCATCATTCATGAATTGGCTACAAAGGCTGCATAATGTAGCAGATAGAACTCTGGACTCCACTTTAAGAGACTTGGGTTGTAGCCCTGAACAAGAATCTGGAGGCTTACATTCTAAATTCATTCTAGAGGCCTTAGGCAAATCATTCACCAAGCAAGCACTTATTAAATACCCTGTTAGGTCCTGTTAAGTATTGTTAGATCCTGGGGTTCCAGGCCAAAAAAGGAAAGTCTCTTCCTTGAAGGAATTTACATTTTAATAGAGAGGGACAGTATGTTCATAAAGTAATTAATTCAAAATAATTTTTGGCAGTGTGGGAGGGGAAGGGGAACCCTAATAACTGGAGGGTTTATGAAAGTCACCTCATTTCTTTGGGCTTCAGTTTCTTCATTTGTATATAACAGCAGTGATGGAGCTGGACCAATACATATGTTGTTCAGTCATGTCTGATTCTTCATGATTCCATTTGGGGTTTTCTTGGTAGACATACTGGAGTGGTTTTCCATTTCCTTCTCCAACTCATTTTACAGATGAGGAAATTGAGGCAAATAGGATTAAGTGACTTGCCCAGGGTCACACAACTAGTAAGTGTCTGAGGCTGTATTTGAACTCAGGAAGATGAGTCTTCCTGACTCCAGGGGCAAGGCTCTATCCACTGTGCCACCCTAGCTGCCCACCAATATGAATACCCAGAACTTCTACACATGCCCAGCTCAATCATCATCTTCATATGTAAAATAAGGAAGTTGGAAGAGATGTTCTCTGAGGTACCTTCCAGCTCTATGATCTACCAATTATGTACAAAACACTGTGCTAGGCACTGCACCTGCATGGGGATAGAAGATGAATAAGAAAAGCTTCCTGCCCACAGAGAGCTTCCAATCCAGGATGGAGCAGAGATGTACTCAAATAACGACAATACAAAGAAGAGGGTAAAGGGTTGGCTTCTTTGATAACAGAGACAGAGTTGCAACATTTGTCAGCAAACCCAGCTTCCTCCTCCAAGCTTCAAGAAGGAAGTCCCAGGAATACAGATGGGAGATGCTTTCTTCTCCTCGCCTTTAATAAATGTCTTTTTCCTTACAAGATGCAAGGGTTGTCTGGGGCCAGCACAAACGGAAACGCTAAAATCCCTGCAAGCCAAGGGAGAGGATGTGAAGAGGACTTGGCAGAAAGTGATTTGAAAAGCAGACTCAGCAACTCGGGAGACACGGATGGGTGGAAAAGATGAATGCAGGAGGAACTGTTTGCAGCCGGCTGGTTAGTAATAAGGGTGGGATCCAGCGGACCAGGGCTAACAGTCACTGCCCTTGAATTGTCCAGAGAAAAGGAATGAACAGTGTGCAGATCATCTCAGGGAGGAGAATCATGACTTTTCTATATCATGAGGTTAGGGTGTATGAGCCTTGGATGGGGAAGAGTAGGGGAGGGGGCGCTCAGGACATGTCCGTTTCACCTTTGCAGGATATCTACAGACATAAACAGCGTCCAGGCTTCAGGAAGAGGAAAGATGAGTGATATCCTGGACGGGAGTTGTCAACCAGGGCGCTGGCCCCTATTCACTGCAGCAGCAACAACAGCAGTCATTGGCATGTATACAGCAGGCAGCTCATAATTTACCAAGCCCATTCCCTACAACACTTCTGACAGGTACTGAGGATCCCAGACTCCCTTCTGTACAGGTGAGGCTCAGAGGGGTAGGGTCACAACCAACACAACTGAACTGGGATCCTGACGGCTCTTCTGATGTCCTCCACTTTTCTCCCCTACACTGTTTAGTCCTTGAACAACAATTGCTTCTGATTTGGGGCACTGGAGGGGAGGGGCCCCTTAAAACTGCCACAAAATCATGGATGTGCCCAAGAGGAAAACGATGTGAGAAGAAAGGCACCAAGTCATTTTGTAAATTGTCATCTCTGGAACCTGGGCCCTACCCCCGAGGCGTGCCAAGTCTTCTCCCTCTGCTTGAAAGACCTAGAACATCGAGCCAATAGCTGAACATTTGGGATGATTTCACTGCTCTGTGTCATTCATGGCGGCTTAGGAACTTGGCTCCAATTGAGATCCCAATGATGATGTCATGTTTTCAGGGTGTCTGCCTCACCCTGGGGTTCCCATCGCCGATAGGCATGATCTCATTCTTCCTTTCACTCACATGCAAATATTGGTGTTATTCACTAGAATCCTTATTTTATAGATGTGGAAACTGAGCCTGGGGTGGAGGGTGGGGGGGTTCAGTTACCATTTCTGGGATCGCCTGGTGAGGGACTGACCAGCAAATGGACTCACATGTATCATCATTCATTCAATAATTATTACTCAATTCAACAAAGATTTATTATGCACCTATCAGAAAGGCTAGAAACTAACAATATAAAGAGAAATGAACTAGTCCTGGCTATTTTCCATACAACTAGCTGCCAAATGATCTTCCTAAAACACAAGTCTGACCATGTTACTTTCCTATTAAGTAAATTCTATTGACTCCCTTTTATAGAGCCACAGAATCAGATAATTGGGTGGGACCTCAACAACCATCTAATCAACCGATACTGAAAAGGAATACAAGACAAGGAGTCATCCAGCCTCTTTTTTTGGAGGGGGAGGGGGGACGGGTAATGGGGGCTAAGTAACTTGCCCAGGGTCACACAGCTACTAAGTGTCAAGTGTCTGAGGCTGGAATTGAACTCAGGTCCTCTTGAATCCAGGGCTGGTGCTTTATCTACTGCACCACCTAGCTGCCCCTCATCCAGCCTCTTTTTGTAGACCTCCAAAGACACAGAAATTCACCATCTTTGCAGAAAGCCATCAGTGGACTCCAAAGGAGGGGCAGGGTCCCACATGGGGGTGTTGTCTTGATTCCAAGGTTACAATGGCCTGACCTCAAAGGACACGTAATCAGTACTTAGTGGTCTGGCATCTCCCAAAGTTGGCCAGTCATGGGGATTTTCTTTAGCATGTTCACACCCACCCTAATCCCCACAACTTTTGTTCTATCTGTCCCCTCCCTCTTCAAGCCCACAATCTCCCACCTTTTGAGCCTTAAATTAGACCTTCAGGGAAATTATAATGTAACCTCCACTGGGGCATCTACAGAAGCAGCTGTAGTAGGTGCCACTGGGAAAATTTCTCCACCTCGCCATTCCTAGCACACCTACCCCACTCCACCACTTCCAGATCACTTGGCAGTTGTTTTTATTGTTTGTCCTTCATTCTCAGAGAGGACCATGGCATCTGGAGCTGATGTGAGGATTTAAGTGAGGGAGGGCTGTATAAAGTCACCAACTTCACTCTCACCTTCAGAGCCATCTGGGTGCAGTGGAAAGATATACATCAGGACAACTGGAGATGGCCCCAGATGTTTAAGGCAAATGGGGTTAAGTGATTTGCCCAGGGTCACAGCTAGTAAGTGTCTGAGGTGAGATTTGAACTCAGGTCCTCCCAACTTCAAGGCCAGTGCTCTAACCACTGCACCAGCTAGCTGCCCTGGGGCAGTTGTGCTAGTCATCCCTTGGAGGCCAGACTCTGAGCTCCAGGGCAGCAGCCAATGAGTGAGAGCCTCACATTCTTCTTTTCATTTTGGGCAGGACACAATGAGTGTCACAAGATGAACAGGACATAGATGCACTATGATCAGAACCTTATGTCTCATGGCATTATTTTTCCCCCAAGTTCTCCCCTCTTCCAAACTTTTCTAATTCTGTGGAGGTCATCACAGTCTTCCCAGTCACCCAGGTCCATATGGAGATATCATCTTTGACAGTTCAGAGCTGCTACTTCGAAGATAGGACCCCACCCATCACTGCTTAATCTGCAAAAATGTCTGACAAACCAGATATGGCTGAGATTCAGAAATTCAATAAGTCTAAATTGAAGAAGACAGAAATACAAGAGAAAAATCCACTGCCTTCAAAAGAAACAATTGAACAGGAGAAGCAAGCGGGTGAATCATAATGAAATCTGCCCTGCCAATATGCACTGCACATTCCACAAGCACTGCCTTCTTCATTTTACTTCTTTTAGCTGTTTAACTTGGTAAGAGGCAAAAGGTTGGATAAAGTTTAAATGACCGTGCTGCCGCTTTCAACATCAAAAGAATAAAAGAACTACTGACATTGAATTGAAGGCCCAGCCAGCTGCCTCTTTCTATCTGCCTGTCCTGGCTAGTTTGGGTCCTGGTGGCATTAAAAAATTTTTTTAAAGAGCTTGCATGTTGGTGAAAAGAAGAACCTGGGTGGGACTACAGCAAATCTATTTACAGTAAAAATGCAAAGCTATACCAAGGTTCTGGCAAGCTGTCAAATACAGTTAATCAGAGTGCCTTTTTTTTGTTCAAATGATTTTTTTTGTGTGTGTGAGGCAACTGGGATTAAGTGACTTGCCCAAGGTCAAGTGTCTGAGGCCGGATTTGAACTCAGGTCCTCCTGACTCCAGGGCCAGTGCTTTATCCACTGTGCCAGCTAGCTGCCCCTCTCATCCTTTTTTAATTTCTATTTTTATCTATGGACTTTTAAATCTTTTATCTATAAACTATAACACCCACAATTATTAGTAGCTTAAATAATAAGTAAATACACACATATCAGGGCTGCAAACTTGACAATGTTTTACCGAAGGGTGGATAATCAAATTTGCTCATAGGACCAACTACAGACTCCTCCATTTGGCATTTAAAACTGCTCATACAACTTGGCTCAATGTCCATTTCCAGCATTTTGACACATGATTCCCCTTCAACCTTTCTACATTTTAGCCCAACTGGTCTTTTTGCTGTTCCTCACAAGCACACTCCACGTCCCATCTCCCACCTCTGCACCTTTGTACTCTCTCATGATGAGGATGCTCACCCTCCTCCCCTTTACCTCCTAGAATTCCTCACTTCCTTCCAGACCCAGCTGAGGTACCACTTTCTCCATGAGGTGTTTCCTGACCTGAACTATTAGTGCCTTACCTTCCCAATTCCATTTGTTTTGTATATACTTTATATACATACATATCCATGTACATGTTGTCTCCTCCTCTAGAATGAAAGCTTTTGGGGGGTCTAGACTTTTGCCTTTTTGCCTTTGCCTCCAGATATTAGCAGTGTCTGGCCTATAGAATGTGCTTGATAACTGATAGGTGATTGACTAACCTTAGAGGTTGCCAGTTGATTTAGGATGGGGGCTCTTGAGCTGATGGAGGTGGGTGTGCTTATCATTTCTGGACTGTGTGTATCTGCACGCTCTGTGATGACCATTCATTGCCAGTGGCTCATTCCCTGAGGAAAATGAGACCAGCTGGGATCAATTAACTTATCCAAGTAACTGTAAAAAAATGGAGATTGAACCCAGCTCATTCTCACTGAACTATTTTTCATTATGTCTTTGTATTTCTGTTGGGGGACTTGCAACCCGGAATCGGGGGGCGGGGGCTAGTTCACCCAAAGAATTGGAGGCTCATCATGAATCTTGTAAAATAAATTTTAAAAAAATATTTATTAGAAGAGAGGAATATATGTCCGGGATAGAGACCAGAATGGAAAGCTGTCCCACCTGAGTTAGAGAACACCGGGTCTTTTGTATATTTACAAAACAGAGGGGAGGGAAGGACAAGATAACTGGGGGGGGGGGATCAGTGGGATATGCAGCATTCATCCATATCCTGCATACCATCTTGCAGACCTTGGTATTGCTCATCAGTGGTCCAGCTCAGCAACACCCATTCCTGAGGTGGAAGTTCAAGGATTTCTTGGGGGTTGGGGTGCCTCATCCCACAATATTTCTATCACTTCGTGCAGACAGTGCCTTGCACATGGTAGGTGCTAAGTAAATATATCTTGCTATTAATAAATATTATGGTGTTTGAAATGGCCAAGGCAAAACCCAGTGGAGTGGAAGGCAGCCAAGCCAACGTGGAATGGGCCTTGTCCGAGCATCATTCATGCCATGCTGAAGCCACTTGAGTCAACATCCATGGCCAGAGCAACAGGGACCCACCAAGAAACCCCAGAGTAGATCAGAGGCGTCTCCACACTGCCACCTGTAGCCATTAGCTATGACCCACTCCCCCAGGTCATCTGGGGTCAGATACTTCTCAGCCCAAAGAGAGGAGCCAAGTCTTCCTTTATGGGCTCCAAAGGAAAAAGAGTCTTTCCTCTCAGCTTTTAAAGTAGGGAGGAATTGGGGGCCCCCTCCCAGAAACATCAGGCTTGCTCAGGTGTGTTTCCATTTCTGGAAATCCAGGCCTCTCTCCAGTCCCCTTAGAGTAAAACAAAACAAACCAAGTGATGAAGAACAAGTGTCAGGAATGCTTACGGCTTCCTTCCCCTAAGTCAGTGCTTCAGGGAGGCCAGGAGATGGGGTGTGGCTTGGGGGAGGGGGAGATAGAAGGAGGGGATCTGGCCCTAAAGCTGCTGGCTGTGGAGTCTCCTCTCATGCCCCAGGAATGTGATGATGTCATGTTATACAGCCCCACACACCCTGCTGCTGCCTCCCCACCATCCTGAAATGAGAATGCACAGGCAATCCTCAAGACAGGGAGAGGTGGCCCAAGCCCCAGAGCTTGGAGGGCGGGCTGGCCTTGTTTCCTGGAAGAGGTTAATCAAGGAAGACTGGAATCACTTTCCCTCCCTTAAGAAGGGAATCCGTCATCTGTCTGACTTAGTTTAGGTGTGGTTCTGCCTGAAGGCAGGGGGATGGATGAGTTGACTTTCTAGGCATGAGCACCTCTACTCCCCCAGACATTAAATGCCAGGGAACTTCATGGAAGTCTAGCATTTTTTAATGAAGATTTTAAAAATGAACAATCTGTACCAATGATAAGATGTGGACTTTGGGCCTACAGGCATTCTCAGCCACAGATTCTGAGCTGTAAGGGGATCTCAGAGGTCTTTAGGTTGATTTTTTCATTTTACAGAGGAGGGATATGAAACCCAGGGAGGTTAAGTGATTTGTCCAAAGTCACAAAGCTAATTAGTGTTGAGGTAGAATTTCCTCTGACTCCAGAGTCTTCCATTGCCTTGATTCTTCTTCTTCTTTTTTTTTTTTGGTTGGGGCAATGAGGGTTAAGTGACTTGCCCAGGATCACACAGCTAGTGTCAAGTGTCTGAGGCTAGATTTGAACTCAGGTCCTTCTGAATCCAGGGCTGGTGCTTTATCTACTGCGCCACCTAGCTGCCCCCCATTGCCTTGCTTCTAACACCTATATCCCTGCCACCATTTTACATATAAGGAGACTGAGACTAAGAGCAGTTAAGTGACTTGCTGGTCGACCAGTTAGCAAGTGTCAAAGGCAAGACTGGAACTTGGGGCCTCCTGCCCTCTGGACATCATGAAGTTCACCTCTCTACCTCCCAAACCATCCCAGACTTACAAGGGAAGTGTATTCCACAGACAGTAGGGTCACTGTCGGGGGCACACCATTCAAAGACAGGATCATGGCCACATTTAACCGTAGCACACAGTAGGCTGTTTATTGGCTGATTGATTGGTTATCGTGCTGGTACTGAATCCAATCCCTTTCTTGTCCTCATTGGAAACAGGCCCCATTGAACACAGAGATCTGAGAACTAGGAGAGAACTCATAGGCTATCTGCTCTAATTCTCTCATTTTACATAAGAAGAAACTTAGACTCAGAGAGGTTCCCTATGTCCTAAATGATTCCTCTCTTTTCTCTCCATCTGCCTGGAACTCACTGACCTGAGAGATTTATTGTTGCTCCTAAGGGAGTCACAGGAACGTGAATGTTTGATTTGGGAGACTTTCCTTAACCCTTTTATTGACTGCTTGTATTCGATATGTAGGGTAATACTGAAGTGAAGATTTAGAACTGCAAAATACCTCTGAGGTCCAAGCTGCTCATTTTACAGAGGAAGAAATGGAGGCACAGAGAGGTTAAATAACGTGCTCGAGGTCACACAGGGAATAAATGAGGAAGCACTAAACATGGCGTCAGAGACTACTTGGAATCTGGGCTCTGCTGCCAGCTCTCAGCACCTTGCCCTCTAAGGTTCCCTTCCACCTACTCCTTCTCTGTCCATGATGGACTTGGCATAGATGACCTCTGAGGTCCAACCTTCTGGGGACCCCTGGGGGCTGGGGATAATAGTCCCCACAACCTTTATCTCCATTCTCAGTTATCCCAAACCACAGCACTTCTCTAGAATGGGCTTCAGGCTCAACTGAGTGGGAGTCAGAGACACCTGGATCAGTAGTGACCCTGTGGCCAAAAGGCTGCTCTGACTGTGAGCTTTGGAATTGGCCTCCACAGGGCCCACAGTCTATGGACTGTCTTCCAGGGGAAGTCAAGAAACACCAGGTTACTGCTGCTGCTGCTCTGCTAGGCTCCCACCCTCCCCCTCGATGCTGAGGGCCAAACCACTGCTCACCTGGTTGGGCTGCAGCCTTTGCTCTTCATCCTCCCCTCTAGTTTGAGATTTTGTCATTTCACATTACCAATAAGGGATGTGTCTCAATTACCAGGAGAATAGTTCAATTCAATAAGTATTTGTTGAATTGAATAAATACACACAAACACAAAGATTAAGAGTTGGAGGGGATCTTTGAAGATCATGCAGACTATGCCTCTGGGGCCCAGGGAGGCGATGCAATTTATCCAGAGTTGCATAACTATTAAGGGCTACAAGCAGGATTTAGGGCAACAAGGTAAGGCAATTAGCATTTATTAACCACTTATTATGTACCAGGCACTGTGCTAAGCATTGGGGATACCCCCCCAAAAAAAAACCCCACAAAATACTGCTACATATTATGCCTCTGTTCTCCATTGAGTCATCTCTGCCTGGTAATTCTACTGGTCTCATGCTCCACAAGCTAGTCTGTTGAGAACTGTTGACCTTAGATGTTTTGTCCCTTTAAGTTCATCTGCTACTATCTACCAGGTTGTAGAAACTAGCAAACCTCTCATTGGCAAGGGGAATTATAGTTCTCTCTAACTAAGAGCTATAAGCCACCACATTTGACCAAGGAAAAGTGTACAGCAAAATGCCCATGACCACAATTAAATTTATTCTTTTGACCACTTTTTTCCTTGTGCAGAATGGCAGTTCTTGGTCCAAAATAACCCAGTTAGAAAATGCCTTCCAATTTTTGCTAAATCTCTGATGGAAAACCTACCTCCCCAAAAGCTATTTCCAAGATTCTTTCCTCCTCCTCCCTAAAAAACACTCCCACAGAGTATAGGAATGGCAGTCCCAAGTCCTCTTTGATTGGCATGCATATGAAGACAGAAGAAAGAACAAAAGCCAGGTAAAGCATAAAGGTCCTTAGTCCACATTTCTGCTTTTATTATCTATATGTGCCTGCAATAAATATGCTCTCTCTTTTTATATTCAGCCCAGTGCCAAGGTGGTATCTCTCCAAGATTCTTTTTTTTTTTTTTTGCAGGGCAATGGGGGTTAAGTGACTTGCCCAGGGTCACACAGCTAGTAAGTGTCAAGTGTCTGAGGCTGGTTTTGAACCAAGATTCTTAGTGAATGCTTATTGAATTGAATTCTTAAATGAGTTGGGGTAACTGGGAAAGGTGGTATAGAGGAAGCAGGTGGAACTTGAGCTTGGCTTTAGATAAGCTAAGAGGAAGCTAGAGAGATACTGTAAACTAATTGAAGCATTTATTTCTTCTTGGAAAACCCACCCAAAGGGGAAAAGCTCCTTACTACTCTAACGTGGCCTCCCTCCAACCTTATGGCCCAAAGGATTGAGTTTTAGTCTAGAGCAAAGTAGAAGGAAATAAAGTTGTCTAAGTCGGGTCACATTTTAGAAAAGTAACCACATTCCCCTTCTTTAACCCAACTACCCCTCCTCCACTGTCTAGTTAGTTTTTTGGGTTTTTTTGTTTTGTTTTGTTTTTGTGAGGCAATTGGGGTTAAGTGACTTGCCTAGGGTCACACAGCTAGTAAGTGTTAAGTGTCTGAGGCCAGATTTGAACTCAGGTCCTCCTGACTCCAGGGCTGGTGCGCTGTTCACTGCGCCACCTAGCTGCCCCTGTCTAGTTAGTCTTAACCTAGCTTACCAAATTGCAGACTTCCTAAGGTCAAGGTCCCTAAATTAGTCATCTTTGTATACTTTGCAATCCCTATCATCCCTGAGCTTTGCACATTAGTCTTTATTTAGAAGAAGGGCCTCTTTTCGACATTTTAAATGGGTAAACTGCCTTCTGCTCTCTCCTCTCCACCAAAGCACAGTGTATTGAACTCAACTAAAAATGATGGACATTTTATCCCAGATGACTCCCAGCTACCTCATGGAGGTCAAACACCAAAAGGTGTCATATTTACCAAAATATTCACAGAAGTGCTCTTTGCACTGGCAAAATACTGGAAACAAGTGGGGAAACGGGTGAACAATATAAGGGAATGTTGTATGCCTTAAGAAATGATAACTAGGGGGCAGCTAGGTGGCTCAGTGGATAAAGCACCGGCCCTGGATTCAGGAGTTCCTGAGTTCAAATCCAGCCTCAGACACTTGACACTTATAGCTGTATGACCCTGGGCAAGTCACTTAACCCTCATTGCCCCACACCCCCGAAACTAACTAACTAACTAAATAAATAAATGATAACTATAGGGGCAGCACTGGCCCTGGATTCAGGAGGACCTGAGTTCAAATCCGGCCTCAGACACTTGACACTTACTAGCTGTATGACCCTGGGCAAGTCACTTAACCCCAACTGCCTCACCAAAAATAAAATAAAATAAAAATAAATTTAAAATTTTCCTCTAAGAAATGACAACTATGAAGAATTCAGAAAGACATATGCATGAACTGATGCAGTGACTAGAAGAATCAGAACACAGTTACTATAATAACAGTAAAGAAAAGAACTAAAATGAAGCTTTAATGCAACGGAACTAGAATAACCAAGCTTGGCCATGGAGAAGAGATGAGAAAATGAATCTCTCTCCTCTCCAAGGAGAGAGGAGGAGAACAGAATGTTACATATGCTGTCAGTGGTGGTGATCGTGTGGGCTGGTTTTCCTTGACTGTGTTTCTTTGTGAACCAAGAGAAGATTTTCTTCATGTTTGTGTGTGCATGTAGGGGGCAGGGTGGAAGGGGGATGGGGGGGGCGGCAGGCAGAGGATGGGTGTATCTAGAAATTACTGTTTTAAAAGAAAAATCATCAGAAAGTTTTTAAATGAATGGCACAAGTTGTTGCCAAGGTTTTGTCGGGGGGAGGCTTTCCCCCATGACTTTTTTTTTTTTGAGGCAATTGGGGTTAAGTGACTTGCCCAGGGTCACACAGCTAGTAAGTGTTAAGTGTCTGAGGCCAGATTTGAACTCAGGTTCTCCTGAATCCAGGGCCAGTGCTCTATCCACTGCACCACCTAGCTGCCCCTCCCCATGACTTTTTTTCCTTTTTTTTTTGTTTTTTTGTGTGAGGCAATTGGGGTTAAGTGACTTGCCCAGGGTCACACAGCTAGTAAATGTTAAGTGTCTGAGGCTGGATTTGAACTCAGGTCCTCCTGATTCCAGGGCCAGTGCTCTATCCACTGCACCACCTAGCTGCCCCCTCCCCCATGCCTTTTATTTATTTATTTTTTTATTTTTTAGTGAGGCAATTGGGGTTAAGTGACTTGCCCAGGGTCACACAGCTAGTAAGTGTTAAGTGTCTGAGGCGGGATTTGAATTCAGGTACTCCTGACTCCAGGGCCGGTGCTCTATCCTCTGTGCCACCTAGCTGCCCCCCACCCCATGACTTTTAAAGAAAGAAATGTTTCTTGGGAAACCTTCCCTAAGCAGCCCCTCTCCCTAACCCCACTCTCTTTGTCCAATGATGTTTGCATTCATTCCCAAGCATTGTTCTGCGTTATGAAAGATGGAAAATTAAATGCAACCTCAGCTACAAATTGTGAAACAAATAACTAACCAATTCCATATTCTTTGTCTAAAGTTTCACAGGGCATCTGAAAACCCCTTGCTTTCTTCCCCCTTGTCAATAATGTACTGGAGTCCTAAACAAATGGCTTTTTATTCAAGGCCTGAAACCTGACACCTAAATTCACTTTAAATTAGACTCAATAAAGAGTGAATGTTACACCAATATGCAAATGTTCAGAGAGAGTCTGGAGAGCCTAGAGCAGCTGTGCATACTTTAGGGGGGAGGAGGGGGAGGAGGTCTGGAGCAGCTGAGACAAAGCTCACTTCCAGTTGGATTTATGACTGAGGTTTATGTCTGAGACACCAGGGAGCTTCCGGAAAGATCGAATTCCTTGAAGGAGATATTCCCAGAAGCCAAAAAAAGGCACTAGGGGAGGGGGCAGCTGGGTGGTGCAGTGGATAAAGCACCGGCCCTGGATTCAGGAGGACCTGAGTTCTAATCTAGCCTCAGACACTTGACACTTACTAGCTGTGTGACCCTGGGCAAGTCACTTAACCCTCATTGCCCCGGGGCGGGGGAACTGGTGAAATTGCCTTCATTATCTGTACTCTGGGCCTTCAGCATCTGAGAATGTTGAGTATAGCACCCTCTTCACACAGAGGAACTGGCTGCCATGGGATTGGGGAGGAAGTGGGTCAGGTTTGGCATCCTGTAGAGAGCCATCCCATTGGAGAAGGGGAAGCAGTGAGTCAACCCCCACTGCATCCTGCAATGATTCCACTTTCAATTTCTCAGGTCAAGATGCATACCTACAGGGGCAGCTAGGTGGCGAAGTGGATAGAGAATCAGCCCTGGGGTCAGGAGGACCTGAGTTCAAATTTGACCTCAGACACTTGACACTTACTAGCTATGTGACCCTGGGCAAGTCACTTAACCCCAACTGCCCCCCACACACACACACAAAAGATGCACACTTACCAAAACCTTACCTTGGGTCCTAGAATCCTGAGGGGGGCTGCTGATTAAGGAGCAGAGCTTGTCCAGTGACCATGATCCCAAAGTTTTGTACTTAGGCTTTGGAAAGATCAGCTCTGCTCTCAGGACTCTATAAGTGACTGTTGGGCTGTGGTGAAGACCCACTTAAGGATGTACAATTTACCTTCTAAATCCTGGGACAGAAGGCACCTTCGCTATGGCAAAAAGCAGAAGCCAAGAGCAGCCGGCATCTTTTTGAACAACAGTTTGGTATGGTGGAAAGTACATAGAGTCCCAGGTTCAAATCCTAGCTCTATCTCTTACTGCTTGTGTGAGCTTGGCCAAGTGATTTCGCTTCTCTTGCCTCAGTTTCTTCATCTGTAAAATGAGGGGTTTGCGCTCCTCGGCCTTGATGGTTCCTTCCAGTTGAAAGTCTATGAGTTGTGTGATATTAACCAAAGTTTCTTCAGTTAAAGCCTTTTATTCTTCAGGTCAGGAAGTAATGTCTCCCAGTGACTGAAGGACAACTGATGATATTTTAGAAAAGTCACTTTCAAAAAGTAGGTTTTTCAATGGATTTGGAGCTTTCCAATTGGGAACTGGAATGTCTGGCACTGACTCATCCTCTACTTCCCTACTCTTCCTTTTATCTCACATATAACTGACAAGAAAACCAAGATGGCAAATTCCCTCTGCTGAGCCTCAAAGTAGTTTCACAGCATACTGCTTACCTCAACCTGTTGTGACCCTCCATCCCCTAGCAAAACAAACCAAAAAAGTAATTACTTGGCAAAATAAGTAGCTACTGACTAGGTTTTAGCATACCTTGACTGCTAGTATACACAAACATGAAACAATAATCTAACTCTTACCTATCCCAAATGATCTACCTCTTGCCTGGAGAAATCCCTAACTTCCTGTTTCTATGTCCAAGTGAAATACCAACTTCTATTGTCAAGTTAGTTTTGGTTAAATTATTATCCATCAAAAAGCCCTAGAGACTTTCAAGATTCCAAGATACCAAGTGAATGCTTGACTTCACACATTCAGCTACAGTTGAAAGAGAAAATCTCTATCTTTGGCAGTTTGGGGCTAGGTTTGGCTTACAGAGGCCTCTCCTATATTGAAGGATGTTCTATGTAGTCAGTTGAAACCCAAGGAGGGGGTTGGGCAGCTAGGTGGCACAGTGGATAGAGCACTGGCCCTGAATTCAGGAGGACCTGAGTTCGAATCCGACCTCAGACATTTGACACTTACTAGCTGTGTGACCCTGGGCAAGTCACTTAACCCTAATTGCCTCACCAAAACAACAATAACAACAACAACAAAAGAAACCCAAGGAGGGCTATTGGAGCAGAATGCTGTCACCTCCCAAATGGGTATCCAAATTGGGATAATGGTTTGGCAACTTCAAAAATGGCTTCTCAGATTGTTCTCTGTGCACAGGAAGAGCCTCATCTCTGATAAGTGTCATAGGTATTCCCTTCTTTTCAAAGCTTCCTGGCCAATGATTAGTGGAGAATGAGCTTTTTTCTGCTTCCTGTGCTTTTGAACATATGCTTTGAGAACTTTGAGTGAAAGTAAATGCTTGTGGGAAATAAGCATATAAGAATGGAATATACCTTGATTTATTCAAGTAAAACCAACCTTGGGTAAATCAGGGTATGTTCTGCTCTTGATTAACAAAGGTGATAATAAAGTGTCTTATCTATGATGCCAGGTACCCTCAGGCTGCATAGGCCCAAATAGATACTTTACCTTTGGGGATATTGTTAGGAAAAGAGGAAGACACCTACTTGGCTGATTTTAAGGATAGAGGCAAAAAAAACAAGGAACAATTTACAGGATACATGCCAAGTGTTATACGTATAAATTTTCCTGGGTAGTTCCATTTCTTAAATTACCCGGTAAATGGTAGGAGAATGAATAGTCCTAGGTTATTCTCTCAAGTGAGGAAACAAAGGCTTTTTTTTTTTTTTTTTTTTTTTTTTTTTTTGGTGAGGCAGTTGGGGTTAAGTGACTTGCCCAGGGTCACACAGCTAGTAAGTGTTAAGTGTCAGAGACCGGATTTGAACTCAGGTACTCCTGAATCCAGGGCCAGTGCCTTATCCACTGCGCCACCTAGCTGCCCCGAAACAAAGGCTTTAAAGAGGTTCATATGGGTTTCTTTTCCTTGGGATCCTACCTGTGAAATGCTAACTCAGATTTCATAGGGAAGGAGACATCAACTTCTAATACACACAAAAATAACAGAGGAATTAGTGTAGCTACATGTAAGTGTATGTATGCATAGATATACACACATATATGTGTGTGTGTTCTATAGTAACAAAGATGGATTCTTTTAACATTCCCTGGAGGGGGGGAAGGCTAGCACTTGCAGGTATAAAATTTTAAAGCAAAACTATATTCATTTATATACAATAAAAAAGGTTATAGAGTCCATGAGTCAGACACTTTGAACGACATCACAAAATTATACAAACAAGTATGTAGGCTCAGAGAATCACAGAGTTGGACCTGCAAAGTGCCTCAGAGACCATGCTGTTTAACCTCATCACTTCAAATATAAGGAGAGGAAGGCTCAGAAAAGCTGTGACTTGCCCAGCGTTGCAAAGCTAGTAAATCCCCTCAGTTTCCACATCTCTAAAATGAGAGGAGTAATATCTGCCTCTTAGGATTGTGGTGAGGATCAAATGAGTGAATGTTTCTAAAGCTGAGCTTCTTCACCCGGGAGTCTGGGAACCTGTTCTCTTTTTAAAAAAAATGTTTGGTAACTATTTCTTTTTTTTTTAATAAAATAAAGTATTTTTTTTTCTGTTACATGTAAAGATAGTTCTCATCTTTTGTTTATACAAGCTTTACAATTTCAAATTTTTCTCCCTCCCTCCCCTCCCTCCCCCCTCCCCTAGACAGCAGGTAATCTGATATAGGAGATATATATATATATATATATATATATATATACACACACACACACACACACACACACACATACACACACATATATATACATACATATACACATATATATACATACATATACACATATATATACATACATATACACATATATATACATATATACACATAATAATATTAATCCTATTTCTGCATTAGTCATGTTATAAGAGAAAAAATCAGAGCACTGATGAAAAACCTCAAAATAGAAAAAAACAACAGCACCAAAAACAAAAGAAATAGTATGGTTCATTCAGCATCTATACTCCACAGTTCTTTTTTTTTTTTTTTTCTTAGATTTGGAGATCCTCTTCCATCATGAGTTCCCTGGAACTCTTCTGTACATTGGTGAGAAGAATATAGTTTTGGTAACTATTTCAATGGGTATATTGGGTTTGCTTTGTAATCTTCTGTGTTTCATTTTATGCATCTTTCCTGTTTTTACAGGATACTGAGATGTCCACAGGTTTTGCCAAAGAACCCCACGCCACATTTCCCAAGAGCCCCTGATTTAAAGTGGCCGGTGCCAGGTTTTGTTTCTTCAGCAAGCATTGGCAGCCTGAAATCAACCAGCAAGAATTTATTAAGCACCTACTATGTGACAGGTGCACAAATACAAAGGATGAAATGACCCCCCCCCCAAGGAGCTTCTTTGTGATATGAAGGAAGGAGGGGTCATAGATTTAGGGCTAGAAGGGACCTCAGAAGCCAACTAAATAGTCTAACCATTTTACTTTGCAAAAGAGGAAACTGAGGCCCAAGGAAGTAACTACCAAGCACTAAGAGGCAGCTAGGGGGTGGGGCAGCTAGATGGCGCAGTGGATAGAGCACCGGCCCTGGATTCAGGAGTACCTGAGTTCAAATCCGGCCTCAGACACTTAACACTTACTAGCTATGTGACCCTGGGCAAGTCACTTAACCCCAATTGCCCCGCAAAAAAAAGAGGCAGCTAGGGGGGCAGCTAGGTGGCACAGTAGATAGAGCACTGTCCCTGGAGTCAGGAGGACCTGAGTTCAAATCCGGCCTCAGACACTTAACACTTACTAGCTGTGTGACCCTGGGCAAGTCATTTAACCTCAATTGCCTCACTAAAAAAGAAAAAAAAAAAAAGAGGCAGCTAGGAGGTGGTACGGGGGGAGTAAGAGCTGGACCTGGAGTCAGGAAGTCCTAAGTCCAAACTCAGCCTCAGAGTCTTACTAGCCTTGGGACAAGGGCAAGACACTTGAGCTCTGTTTGCCACCTTTCCTTAACTATAAAGTGAAAATGATAACAGCACCTGCCTCCCTGGGTTGTTGAGAGGATAAAATGAATTCATATTTGTCAAGCCATTTGCGGACCTCAAAGTGCTACCATATAAATGCCAGTTAATACTATTACAAGTGATATTCTTAGTACCTGAACCCAAGTCCTCTGCCACCCGATTCAGCATTCTTTGCACCCTACCAAACTGGTGGAACTTTCTTTTGTCTCTTTCTTGGCTGCCCTGCCCAGTCCTAGGTTTCTATTTTTGATGTAGGGCCTTGCCCATTTCCTGGGTATCCCCCCTGCCCCTAGCCCTCTTTACAGCTCTGATGGTCCCTCTGAGTCAGGGGAAGGGAATGCCCTCCCATTCCCGGACCCCATCAATTCCCAGTATAGCATTTGGGCCAGACCAGATCCATTAGGCACAAGCCAAGGGAGTCTGTGATAACCCCTGCTCTGGGTGTCGGGCGTGGGGTGTTACTAAACTTCCCCTCTGCGGCTCCTACCCCAGTAAGCAGAGCCGCCCCACCCAGGCCAGGATGTTCTGACCTTTACCCCCTGCACCTCTGAGCTCTCACCCAACCAGCTCAGAAGGATAAACAGTCAATTCCCTTTCTGGCTAAGAGAACTTGGTTTGCAGATAAATTGTCAAGGGCTTGCCCAGGACCTAAGAGTTCCATGCTCTGAGTTATAAAGATCAGAATTATTGACTGAGAGCTAGAAGGAATCTTTGGTTGTTGTGTTGTGGTTGTTACTGTTCAGCTGGGTCTGACTCTTCATGGTTCTATTTGGAATTTTCTTGGCAGAGATTCCTGAGTGCTTGCCATTTCTTTCTCTAACTCATCTTACAGATGAGGAAATTGAGGCAAACAGGTTTAAGTGACTTGCCCAGGGTCACAGAGCTAGTATGTGTCTGAGGCCAGACTTGAATTCAGGAAGATGAGTCTTCCAGATCTGGTGCTCTATCCACTGTGGCACCTAGCTGCCCACTTTGTTGTTCAGTCATTTTTCAGTTGTGTCTGACTCTTTGTAACACCATTTGGGGTTTTCTTGGCAAAGTAACTGGAGTTGTTTGCTGTTTCCTTCTCTGGCTCATTTTACATATGAGGAAACTGAGACAAACAGGGTGAAGTGACCAGCCCAGAGTCACATAGCTAATAAGGCTGGACTTGAATTCAGGTCTTCCCAACTCCAGGCCCAGCCCTCTATCCAGATCATTTTATAGATCAAGCAACTGAGACCCAGAAACCAATTGCTCCCCTTTGGTAGCTGGATTAGGCAAGTCCCACAAGTTCTGAGTCCTAAAGACTTATATGTGTCTCAATTTGCTTGTCTCTTCCAAGATTCCTCTCCTTTCAAGGAATCAAGGATGACTAAGGAGTATTTACAAGTAAAACCTCTTTCCTACTTGGAAGAGGGAGGCTGCACCTGCTGAACCCCCAATTCCTCTCCTGGTTCATGGGATTCCTTATAATTTCCCTTTTCTGGACTCTGGAATTCCATATATCCTTCACATACCAACTTTAAATGATACCTCCTTCTATGATCACTGCACCCCACCATCGCCCTTCTTTCCCATCATTCCAATCCTGGTAAAGACCATTTCCCTCAGCAGAATATAATACAACTGTTTGACTCCTCTTTAACCCATTTGTCACAGAATAGTGTGTATTATAATTATTTGTGTTTGTAGAGTTTGCCCCTATTTGAATGGAAGGAACAAGAAGTTAGGCACTATGCTTTTTTTTTTTCAGGGCAATGAGGGTTAAGTGACTTGCCCAGGGTCACACAGCTAGTAAGTGTCAAGTATCTGAGGCTAGATTTTAACTCAGGTTCTCCTGAATCCAGGGCTGGTGCTTTATTCACTGTGCCACCTAGCTGCCCCCATACATTTAAAAAAACAAACATTTTCTGTTGTAAAAATAATCAGGCAACAAAGTAGATATGCATCAATTGCGGTGAACAAGTTGTGGTACAAGAATGTAATGGAATATTACTATGCTGTAAGAACCAATAAATATAAAGATTCCAAAGAAGCATGGGAAATTTTATGTAAATGGATACAAAGTGGGGCAGCTAGATGGCACAGTGGAGAAAGCACCGTCCCTGAATTCAGGAGGACCTGAGTTCAAATCCAGCCTCAGATACTTGACACTTACTTGCTGTGTGACCCTGGGCAAGTCACTTAACCCCAATTGCCCTGCCAAAAAAAAAAAAAAAAAAAAGACAAAGTAAAGTAATCAGGAGAGAAAAAACAGTACAGTATTCCTTGGCAGTTACTTTGCCCTCTTCCCTAAGAAGCCAAATGATGGATCAAGAGAAACTGCTCCTACTGCTCCTGCCAGGAGTGTTTTTGCATGATGCAAAACCAAAAGTATTATTTTATGCATTCATTAATTTAAAATAATACAATAAAATAATTCTCTCCAACAAAATGTACTGGCCAGTCCTTTCACACACCATCCCTTCTTTCCTCCTTCAATGTTTGTCTTTACCTTGCTACTGTTTATTCCATTGATACATAAAGAAATTGGCAGCCACTAACCCTTGTATCTCATGCTTTTTTAGCTAGGGTTATGGAGGTTGCCAAAGTAAGGAAAGTTGAAGAGAGGGGAATAGACATGCAGCACCCAGCCTGAGGCACTGAATAGGAGGTTTTCCCTAGACAATCATAAACATTTTGGCTACTATGCAGTCCTGTTGTTGGGGGGACTTGTGACCTGGATGGGGTGGGGTGGGGCTAGCTCATCCAAACAATTGGAGGCTCATCATGAATCTTGTAAAATAAAAAGAAATTTATTGGGGCGGTTAGGTGGCACGGTGGATAGAGCACTGGTGCTGGAGTCAGGAGGACCTGAGTTCAAATCCGGCCTCAGACATTTGACACAACTGGCTGTGTGACCCTGGGCAAGTCACAACCCCAATTGCCTCACCAAAAAAAAAAAAAAAGAAAAGAAAAGAAATTTCTCAGGAGAGAGGAATATATAGCCAGGAGAGAGATCACTATGGAAAGCGGTCCTACCTGAGTGAGAGAAGACCTGGTCTTTTGTATGTTTACAAACCAAAAGGGGAGGGAAGGAAGAGATAACCAGGAAGAGATCTTTGAATGATGGGAAATCAATAGGATTTGTAGCATCCATCCATAACCTGCATATAATCTTGCAGACCTTGGCTTATCAATCAATGGGCCTGGGTCCCTCTCAGCAACACCCATTCCTGAGCTAGGAGACAGAGCAGTCCCTCCCCTGGGAAAGTTCAAGGATTCCTTGGGGGTTGGGGTACTTCATCCCACAACACTATTCCTCAGCCAGCTTAAAGGAATAAGGAGAAAAAGTAAGGGAGAGATATTAGGGTGTGAGAATTAAAAATATAATCCCCTAGGCTACATACATTCTCTCAGCTGGTTGGGAAGCAGAGTGGGAAGGGAAACTCTTTTGGTGGGCACCTATGGGTGCCTTTTGGATTCGGTGCTGGTGCTTACCAGGGACTTCTATTTCCTCTTGGAGCAGCTCGCCTGTTGGGAAGGATTTTTACAAGTTATGGGGCTATTCTCACCTGTTACCAGCATTTACCCTGTGCCCTTTGTGGGGGATAAGCCCTTTTATTTCTACATTACACATAAGTCTTTTTATATGCAGGCTGGTTTTTCTGTTTGGTTTTTCTACATGCACAATGGCTACAACAAAGTAAATAGGAAAAACATCTGAATGCTGTGCAATTATAATCCACATGTTTGGACACGGAGAAGAGCTATCAAAATGTATTGCTCTTCCTTCTTTGCAGAGGTGGGGGACTATGAGAAGGACATTGCCTGTAATTACATACTTTTTTGATGTATTGGTTAGTTTTTACTAATTTGTTGGGGCAGCTAGGTGGCACAGTGCATAAAGCACTGGCAAGTCATTGCCCCACAAAAAAAAGTCTTTGTTATAAGGCATGTTATTGAGGAGGGATACATTAAAAATGAAAGTGATAAAAATTCCAAAAACATTTTTTAAAAAGCAATGTTCATTTAGTTATAATAACAGACATTTTGTGAATAGATGCAGATTCCCCCACCCACCCCCGTTCCCTTTCTTACTTTAGTCTTTATCTTCTTGTTTTTCTTTTTTTTTTTTGCGTAGGTCTGTGGGGGTTAAGTGACTTGCCCAGGGTCACATAGCTAGTAAGTGTCAAATGTCTGAGGCTGGATTTGAACTCAGGTACTCCTGAATCCAGGGCCGGTGCTTTATCCACTGCACCACCTAGCTGCCCCCTAGTCTTTATCTTCTTAACTGAAAAGATTTGGACTCTTGTTGAAGACCCCATCCAGGTGGAAGCTATTGTGCTCCACTCATTTTGGGGGGGGGGTCCTACATTCTTTGAATTGATTTTATTACAGAGATACTTTGCAATCCCCAAAACACAGTCCTTCATTTTAATAAAACACACCTTCAATTACATTAACCAATTTGGTTGCTGTTTAATGGATGACCTCTTATCCGAAAGGCATAAAAACCCAAAGGAGGGGGCAGCTAGGTGGCGCAGTGGATAGAGCACCAGCCCTGGAGTCAGGAGTACCTGAGTTCGAATTCGACCCCAGACACTTAACACTTACTAACTGTGTGACCCTGGGCAAGTCATTTAACCCCAATTGCCTCACTAAAAAAAAAAAAAAAAAAAACCAAAGGAGTAGCCATGTGGCCTCTTTGGAAGACATGAGGTTAAGGAGCCATTTTTGTTAATCTCTTATGGGTTGTGATTGATAAAATCGATCAGAGTTTACTCAGAAGTTTGTCTCTTGTAATTATTTTAGTCATCACAACCTACAGTACATAGAATTTTCAGGTTTATAAAGCACTTTTGTGTAAATTACCCCATTTGAGCCTCACAACAGACCTCTGAGGGAGTTGCCACAGGAATGATTATCCCAATTTTTGAGAAATGGAAACAGAGGCCCTAAGAGGGAAAGGGAACAGTATTTAAACTTTGCTCACTCTCTGAAACTTTGTTCTCCGTGATCTTGGCAAGTCTCTCTGCCTCTGCTGACCTCCATTGGGAAAGAGTCCCCTTTCCTGGAGCTGCCTACCCCGAAGACATCCCCGATCTAGGCCCAAATTGAAAACAAAACCGAAACAAGGCCTGTTGTCTCCTAACACTTTGTATGATGTAGTAGGAAGAAAGCGCCTGGCCTTGGAGCCCTTCTGTGAGTCTCTCTCTCTCTGTAGGTGGTTTAGCATTCAGAAATAATTTGCATCTTGAGCTTGTGGGGTCTTGGACCTTTGAACAACAAAACTCTGCTTTCGGGCAGCTACATTTGGAATTATCTTCCCCAAAGCCCTCCCCTAATTGCTCATCTGGATGGGGAGGTGTGGTCTGGTCTGTTCTGTTGAGCTGGGAAGCCTCAGATTATGGGTACATCTGCTTAGATCCAATTTAGCTCGGTTCAGAGAAGTTCCACAGCAGCCTGGTTCTCCAGCTCTTGGCTTTCCTGGCCTCCTTCAAGTCTCAGCTAAAATCCCACCTTCTACAGAAAGCCTTTCCCAACCTCTCTTAATTCCTTCTGCTGATTATTTCCTATTTAGCCTATCTATAACTCATTTGTACCGAATGTGATCTCCCCCATTTGATTTCCAGTTCCTGAAGGACAGTGGTCTGTCTTTTGCCTTTCTTTGTATCTTCAGAACTTGGCACAGTGCCTGGTAATAAGTACTTAATAAATGTTTACTGACTGAGTAGAAGGGGAATGAAGTTTTGGGTCACCTCAATTCTAATTACTAAGAATTACTAAAATTACAAACCTGATTACTAAGACAGAGAGGGGCTGCTATCTCTGCCTGGGTGGAAAGGGTACTCACACCCAGGAAATTGCAGATCCTTGAGGGAGGAAAGTATTTGGAAACATAAACTCAAGTGGGTTCTCCTCTGATAACAAAACAAGAAGTGGCTCTACTACACTCAAGTCTTTGAGGCCATTTTCACTGGATCTGGACTTGAGCAAATGGGGTGATGGAACCAGGAAGGGGAGGAGGATGGGGTGGGGTGGGGGAGAAAGGAACTAACAATAATGTGACACTAACCTAGAAAGTCAGAATTAAGGGTGGGCAAGGGAGTCACCCACTCAAGAAGTCACCCACAGCAGGGAAGCAGTGAGGATTAAAATTTTTTTTTAATAAATGTTTAAAATTAAAAATTTTTTAAAAATAAATTCTCATATTTTTGAATGCCAGAAACCTCTTCTCTCACCTAGGTGTAGCTGCACCTCCACAGAGGGGCTCCAATGCTTTATCTTGGGATGAGTGGAACCTGGATTTCTAGATGGGCTCTCTACTCCCCCCTCCTCTGAGTGTGAGGGACACGGAGAGAGGGCTTCAGCACAGTTAAGAAACTCTTGTGGAGGCATAGAGTGACTGACTTTTCACTGGACTTGGATGGACAGCTCCATGAATGCTAAGGACCTCATAAAGAAGCACTTGTGCCTCTAAGTAGAAAGCCACCCTCTGAGATAGCTCAAGAAAGAGCCCATTTCAGAGGCAGGAAGATTTGGCTTCCTGTCCTGACTCTCACACATCTTGGCTGTATGACTCTGGACAAGTCACTTAACTTCTAAGTGCTTCTGGCATCTCTCTAGGACTCTAAGTGGCAGAGAAGGTGCTGACCTGCATTGGTAGAGGGACTTACCTTACCAGAAGCTCCCTACAGTAGTAATGAAATCACAGGTCTAGACCACAATTTTTTAAAAAACACAAATAAAAAGCCCAGTCAGTCCTGACCTTCATTGGTCACCTGTAATCAGCAGCCTCTAGTCAGCCAGGGAACAAACATTTATTAAGTGCTTGCCATGTTCCTGCCAGTCAGTCAATAAATATTTATTAAGCACCTTCTGCACACACCAGGTACTGGGTTAGTTAAGCCTAAAGAGAGGCAAAAACAGTCTGCGCTCAAGCAGTTCACATACTAATTCAGGGAGGCAACATGTAAACAATTAGGCATAGATGAAAAAAAGCAGACTGGTTAGTAGTGTTGGTGTTTTTCCAGAAAGAAGACAATGAAAACCAGAAAGGATCTTGTGAGGGAAAAATCCATCCTCTTCTCAATTCTCAGGAACTCAGCAGGGAGGTGACAAAGGCTTTATTTTCTTCTCATGAGAAGGAGGCACCCTAGTGTGCAGCTAGTGGGTGCCCAGAAAGGGGGCTCACAGGCCCTGTTTTATACCCTAGTCCCTAACTCAAATGGACCTTCCCTTTTTTCATCACTGGTTGGGGTTACAATCTATGCGCAAAAACTAGCTAATCGGAATGCAGTATTCCCACCCCTCTTCCTTATATGGACAGAACTCTGGAGAGGACCTAATTGAGACCAAGGCTCCTTGAACCATGTGACCTTGCTAACCTGAGGGGGAGGAGGGGATCTGAGACCTTTGTCCTACAAACAAGTCAGGGGAGTATGACTGACTGTTATATCCACATTGAGAGGAGACAATTACCCATTTCTCACAGATCTGAAATTTATTTATCCTGAGTGATAGTGAGTGTAGTGAGTACCCAAGGGTCACCATTCTAGAATTAGGTTAGCTACAATTCTCTCCCCCAAAGGATCTAGGGGTACTCCTAAGGGTTTGCTGTGTCTTTTCTCAAATGCTGTCAACTCAAGCTCCCATTCCAGATGTGTTTCTCCACCAACTGCTAATTGTCAGTGACTATTGACCTTGTTCCATTTAACCAGCTACCCTCAGTTAGCTTTTTTTTTTTAGTGAGGCAATTGGGGTTAAGTGACTTGCCCAGGGTCACACAGCTAGAAAGTGTTAAGTATCTGAGGTCGGATTTGAACTCAGGTACTCCTGACTCCAGGGCTGGTGCTCTATCCACTGTGCCACCCAGCTGCCCCTCAGTTAGCTTTTATAAAGGGATATTTATGGTCAAAATATTAAAAGTAGGGCAGGTAGGTGGCACAGTGGATAGAGCACCAACCCTGGAGTCAGGAGGACCTGAGTTCAAATCCGGCCTCAGACACTTAACACTTACTAGCTGTGTGACCCTGGGTAAGTCACTTAACCCCAATTGCTTCACTAAAAAAAAAAAAAAAAGGAAGTACAAGCATTCCTGTGCCCAACACAGTGGGGGCCCACTTTCTCCTCAGACTTTGGCAAGAATGGGTTCATAATTAACTGCTTCAGTATTGGTCAGACCAAGTTCACCTCTAAATGAGGCATTGCTGACCTGGGTCACAAAGGTCACCCCATGCAAATCAAGGCGCTGATGCTGGGATATAAAATCTGGTATGAACTGGACTCCTGGGCCAGGGTTCACTCCCCTGACCTTTCCAAATTCACAAGGTCACAGTCTGCAGATTAATCTCCATGTTAAAAAAAAAAAAAAAGCTCAGGCAAAGAATTTAGGCCCAGATTTATGGGTCAAGTGTTGTCCTGGAGCAGGAGGGCCTGAGATCTCTTGTTTCCAATAACATCGTCTCTCTTCCCTCATCAGACACTGTCAAGCAGGAAGAAGAGAGGGTGCCCAACCAAACCCAGCAGCCAATTGGTGCTTTGGGACCAGCCACCAGACTCAGGCATAGACACTGCTCCTTACCAGGTAGTTTGTGAACTAGAACCAGATTCAGGACATCTATACATTCTCTAATCTCTCCAAGGTGCTTCTATTCCATATCAGCATGACTTCCTAGCCTCTTTTTTTTTTCCCCAGGCAATGAGGTTTAAGTAACTTGCCCATGGTCACACAGCTAGTAAGTGTCAAGTGTCTAAGGCCGGATTTGAACTGAGGTCCTCCTGAATCCAGAGCTGGTGCTTTATTCACTGCACCACCTAGCTGCCCCCTTCCTAGCCTCTTCTATTTGGTGAATTACATCAATGGCACTTTGCTCGTGCTCATGTTGTTGTTTGTCCTTCATTATCAAAGAGGACCATGCTATTGGGGTGATGTCAGGACTTGCAGTGAATTGGATTTAAGTGACAGGGGGCTGTGCAAAGTCATTCTCTCCTCCACAGCCATCTGGATCCAGTGGCAAGATATACATCAGGACGACTGGAGATGGCCCTGGATGTTTGAGGCAATTGGGATTAAGTGACTTGCCCAGGGTCACACAGCTAGTGTCATGCTCAAGAGGACTGTGCTGAGTGACTGGTGCTCCATTATATAAGTATTACCTTCCTAAAGGGTATTTCAATAGCCCCCAGATAAAGGAATTAACATAGGTGTCATGGTGGATAGAGTGCCAGACCAGAAGTCAGGAAGACTCATCTTTCTGAGTTCAAACCTACTTACTGGCTATGTGACCTTGGGCAAGTCACTTCACCCAGTATGCCTCAGTTTCCTAATCTGTAAAATGAGCTGGAGAAGGAAATTGCAAACCACGGCACTATCTTTGCCAAGGAAACTCCAAATAGGGTCTCAAAAAGTCAGATACTACTAAAAAACTACTGAACCACCATAACATTTCAGACATCAGTCAAGGAAGTGGGGATGTATTTGGTTGGGAAGCTTCATAATGTGATCCCAGTCACCTGCTTTGCCTCTGTTAAGGTCAGCCCTGAAACCAAGGAAGAAAAACAAAACACCCAAATGAAACCAACCAGGTAAAGCTCAGGTTATCAGCAGAATTTTAATTTCTTATTCACCTGCCACCGTCAGAAGCAGAGAGATACTGAAGCTGTGCAAAAGCCTTTATGAAATCTTATCTAAAAAGAGGAAGACTACATCCCCTCCTGTCATTTTTTGACCATCAGTCGAAGTCAACTACAGAAGGCAAAAGGTGAGCTAAGACCAATTATTGGGAGGCCAAGATGTTTCTGATAGAAATACAAAAGTTAACTACTTAGCTTAGAGGGCAACAGAGACTGTTGGGGATCACTTCTACCTCCTGGGCATTGGACAAGTCCCTTAACTTTCTGGACCTTAGTTTTCTCATCTGCAAAATAAGGAGCTTGGACTACAGGGTCTCTGAAGTCCGTTCTAACTCTAGGGCTAAGAGTCTACAGAAAACAGAACTGACTGGATCATCTCCTGTTTCCATTTGTGGAAACAATGTAAACCACTTTATTGGTAATTCTGACATATTAACCAAGTGTAACTGGTTGTTGTGAATGAAAAACACCAGGGAACACAGCTACATTTTCAAAAACAAAATTCAGTTATGTAACACAGATGGAGGGATGGATGGATGGATGGATGGATGGATAGACAGACAGACAGACAGACAAGACAGATAGAGAGACAGAGAGATAGAGAGGGACTCTAGGGCTTAATTTTCCAACCTCACCTCCATTGACAGGGCAGGTCCCTCAAAATCTATCCCTAGATAGAACCCTAAAGGACTGAAGTATCTTCTCTCGTGCTATTTCACTGAGTCTTGATCCAATATATGCCACCTGCCGCCCCCCCCCCCCCGCCATATCAATGTTACCTCTTCAATATCACCTAACCAGTGACTAACATTCCACTATAGCTTTGATCAGGTGATATCTCTTCCATAGCTCCATAAACAGTTACCATCAACTGGCCTTTAAAAAAAAGGATATTTACTGAAAAGATAAAGCACTAACAGAAGAAAGCACACATTTCTTCTACTACAAACAAGAACACACTCTCCTCCCAACCTCCTTAGTTTCAGGGGAGAATGGATTCAAACTTAGAGCAGTTACTGTAAAGCATTTGACCCACCAAGTTCAATTCTGAAGGGAGCAAAGCTAATGGATGGAGTTGGTCCCGAGTTTGCAGGACACAGCTGCTGATGAGATTAGAGGCACAAAAGTGCCTGTAGTGGTACAAAGGAGAGAACACAGGACCTAGAGTCGGCAAGACCTGAGTTCAAACCCAGACTCAGACACTTAACAGTGCAAACCTAAGTAATTCACTTAAGCTCTCTTTGCCTCAGTTTCTTCAACTATAAAATGGGGGTGGTAAGAATAGCACCTACCTTACAGGATTATTGTGAAGACCAAAAAAGATATTAATTAAGTGCTTAGCACAGTGCCTGACACAAAGTAAGCACTTAAATGCTTCTTCCCTTCCCTAGATTCACCAATGGTGATTCCTCCTCCTTCTTCCTAGGCTCGGCTGCTGAACCTCTGCTGGTTCTCCTGATCTTGTAAGACCTCTTCAAGCCCTGTTCCAAAGGAAAGAAGACAAATGGGAGGTGGCCCCCTCCCAAGAGGACATGCACTCTTGGCCATCCCAGTGGAGGGATGTAGACCTATATCTATATTTATACCTCTGTCTGTCTGTCTGTATCATCATTTGTCAGGTAGGTGATCGTGGGTATTCCTTTCAGTTATTCACTGATTTAGATTGTCACTGATGTCCTTTCCAACTCTGGGTTTATGTAATGCTAAGATTATATACAAATAAATTATCCCCCTCCACCAGAAGAGTCAGAAGGCACAGACAAGCACCCAACAACATCCCCAAAAATGAAATTGACTATGGCTTAACAGACAAGAGATGACAGTTACTCCTGAGAGTCATTTGAAAATCAGTCCAGTGCTTCAATGTTCACAATCAGATGAGTTAGAACAAAGGACAAAATCAACCCCCAAGTCGAAGAAAAAGGAAAGATGAGGAGACACTACATTTAGTTGTCAGAGCTTCATCCTGACCTATTCAAACCATCTACTGATACTGAAAATTGGGAGGAGTTGTAAAGGAAAGGACATCCATTTCTATCATGATTTCCTATAGAAGTGTAACCAACATAAAGCAATCACTACCTTGAGGAGGCCAAAAGAACTTCCTCAAGAGCTTCCTCAGCTAGAAAATACTTCTCCTTTCCAATTGGAGAGACAGGGTAGCTAAGAGCAGTCTCTGTTTAGGCTATAAAGTCATTTTCAAAGAAACTTCTGTTTGTTTGTTTTTGTTTTTTTGGTGAGGCAATTGGGGTTAAGTGACTTGCCAAGGGTCACACAGCTAGTAAAGTGTCATGTGTCTGAGGCCGGATTTGAACTCAGGTCCTCCTAAATCCAGAGCCGGTGCTTCATCCACTGTGCCACCTTGCTGCCCCTTATAAAGTCATTTTCAAAATGCCACAGAAGAGGGTGGTAAATGACAGATAGCAACAAGCAACACCTCACCCAAAAGAGAGGACTAGGGCTCACCCCTAAGAGCACTTGTAGATGAAAGTGTCAATGAATAATGAGCAAGTGGACAAGAAAGTAGCACAAATATGCCATTTCTTTATGTGGTGGCAAGGAATTGGACTTGTTTTCATTGGGAAATACATATTTCATTACAAATTAGAGTGAAAGTGCCACATTTGTATTTTCATACCTCAGTCCCATTGGATTTTATAAGAAAGTGGCCATTAAGAAAATAGGGAGTAGCAGGATATAAAATAAATCCACATAAATCATCAGCATTTCTATACTTGACCAACAAAGTCCAGCAGCAAGAGATAGAAAGAGAAATTCAATTTAAAGTAATGGTAGATAATATAAAATACTTGGGAGTCTACTTGCCAAGACAAACCCAGGAACTCTATGAACACAACTACCAAACACTCTTCACACAAATCAAATCAGATCTAAATAATTGGAAAGGTATCAATTGCTCATGGATAGGCAGAGCTAATATAGTAAAAATGACAATACTGCCTAAATTAATTTACTTATTCAGTGTCATACCAATCAGACTACCTAAAAATTATTTTATAGAGCTAGAAAAAATAATAACAAAATTCATCTGGAAAAACAAAAAATCAAGAATATCCAGGGAAATAATGAAAAAAAATTCACAGGAAGGTGGGTTAGCGGTACCAAACCTGGAGCTTTACTATAAAGCAGCAGTCATCAAAACTATCTGGTACTGGCTAAAAAATAGAGTGGTAGATCAATGGAATAGGCTAGGCACTGGAAATGCAGTAGTAAATGACACTAGTAATATAGTGTTTGATAAACCCAAAGACTCCAGCTTCTGGGATAGGAACTCAGTATTTGACAAAAACTGCTGGGAAAACTGGAAGATAGTATGGCAGAAATTAGGCATAGACCAACATCTGGCACCTTATACTAAAATAAGGTCAAAATGGATACACGATTTAGACATAAGAGGTGATACCATAGGTAAATTAGGAGAGAAAGGAGTAGTCTACCTATCAGATCTTTGGAAAGGAAAACAGTTTATGACCAAACAAGAAATAGAGTATATTATAAAATGCAAAATGGATGATTTTGATTACATTAAATTAAAAAATGTTTGTACAAACAGAAGCAATGCATCCAAAATTAGAAGGGATGCAGAAAGCTGGGAAACGATTTTTATGGCCAGTACTTCTGATAAAGGCCTCATCTCTAAAATATATAGGGAACTAAATCAAATTTATAAGAATCCAAGTCATTCCCCAATTGAGAAATGGTCAAAGGATATGAACAGGCAGTTTTCTGATGAAGAAACCAAAGCTATCTATCCCCATATGAAAAAATGCTCTAAATCACTATTGATTAGAGAGATGCAAATTAAAACAACTCTGAGGTACCACCTGACACCTTTCAGATTGGCTAAAATGACAAAAAAAAGAAAATAATAAATGTTGGAGAAGCTGTGGGAAAATTGGAACACTAATGCATTGTTGGTGGAGCTGTGAACTGATCCAACCATTCTGGAGAGCAATTTGGAATTATGCCCAAAGGGCGATAAAGCTGTGCATGCCCTTTGACCCAGTGATACCACTTTGGGGTCTTTTTCCCAAAGAGATCATGGAGGGGGGAGAGGGACCCACATGTACAAAAATATTTATAGCTGCTCTTTATGTGGTGGCAAGGAATTGGAAGTTGAGGGGATGCCCATCAATTGGGGAATGGCTGGACAAGTTGTGGTATATGAATACAATGGAATATATTCTTCTCACCAATGCAATGATACAGAAGAGTTCCAGGGAACTCATGATAGAAGAGGATCTCCAAATCCAAGAAAAAAAAAAAAAAGAACTGTGGAGTATAGATGCTGAATGAACCATACTATTTCTCTTGTTTTTGGTGCTGTTGTTTTTTCTAATTTGAGGTTTTTCATCATTGCTCTGATTTTTCTCTTGTAACATGACTAATGCAGAAATAGGATTAATGTTATTATGTATATATATATATATTTTTTTTATTTTTTATTTTTTGGTGAGGCAATTGGGGTTAAGTGACTTGCCTAGGGTCACACGGCTAGTAAGTGTTAACTGTCTGAGGCCAGATTTGAACTCAGGTACTCCTGACTCCAGGGCTGGTCCTTTATCCACTGCACCACCTAGCTGCCACCCCCCCTCTTTTTTTTTAAGTGTAGAACCTCTGACCCCCAATTGAGGGAGATGTGAGAGACCGCTGGGCCTTAATATACTATACTTGAGTGCAGAAAGGACTTCATCAGATGTTGGAGAACTTCGGGAAAGGTGGCCAAAGGAGGCAACTTTCAAACTTTAGGCTGACTATGGCACCCTGGTTGCTGCAGAAATGTAGGGGAAATCAGTCTCCCAACATGCCCCTTGACTTACAGTGCTTGCAACTCTTAGACACTTCTATGAGAAGTCCAAACCTCCCCAAAGAGATAATTATCTCCTTGCTTGAACTGAGGTGCTTTGACCTAGCTCCTGGCCAAAGAACTGATTGTTTATTCCAATGTATTCTTTTGTGTGCCCTAATATGTGGAAATTTTCCCATTTCTGTTTACACCTTACTTTGATGATGTTTACTCTTTATCATTTGTTATGCTCATTGGTGTAATTAGCATTTAGAGTAAGGGAGATAAGCCAGCATAATAAACTCAGTATTCTCCTCCCCTTGGCCATGATTGGGAAAGTAGTGTTAAAGCTGCCCCCCCCCCCAATATTGTACATCCAGACTACCAATATTTGAGGTATAGTAGAGATATATAATTCTGGTCAAAGAATGCCCATCTTAAAGACAGGCATGGAAAGGAACAAATGCCTAATCACAGCTCTCTTCCCCACAAAGGTGGAAGAGGGAATTGGATGGGTGGGTGAGATTCCAGTTCTGACCATCTATCCATGCCCCATGGGTTCAAAGTCATCTTAGTATTTAGACATCAACTACAAGCATATATCTTGCATCAGAATAGATGATCTCTTTTATTTTTCCTTTGAGGGTTCAAGGGATCTGGATGAGCAGATGTTTCTGGGCATCAGAAAGGATTTGGGGGCAGCAGCTACTGATGTGAAGCGGGGCTAGGATGTCTACTCTTTTTTTTTTTCTTTTTTTGCAGGGCAATGAGGGTTAAATGACTTGCCCAGGGTCACACAGCTAGTAAGTGTTAAGTGTCTGAGGCTGGATTTTAACTCAAGTACTCCTGAATCCAAGGCCAATGCTTTATCCACTGCGCCACCTAGCTGCCCCCAACGTCTACTCTTTTCATTCTTCTCCCATAGTTAACCTATCTAATTCCACAGGAATCAGAGATGCGTGTTGGAGAGGTCCTTGGCAGTCATGACCTCCACCAAGTTGGGAATGACGCATGGTTTGGTTTCGCTATTGGTGTGCAGTAATGGATGGAGTGCACATGTCTGAGCTCCTTCTTGACCTTCCTAGTCCTCTCCTTGTTCATCTTTCTGGGAATTTCCTCACCCAAATGAGATTCGAGGTTTGGACCAAATATCTACTTATATCCAGCCCCGATAGTGCTTCTCACTCTTCATCTCCCATCTCCAGACTTTTGCACTGGCTCTTACTCATGCCTAGAATGCTCTTTCTCTTTGACCTTTTAGCTTCCCTAGATTCTTTCTTTTTCTTTTCTTTTCTTTTTTTTTTTGGGGGGGGGAGGCAGGGCAATGAAGGTTAAGTGACTTGCCCAGGGTCACACAGCTAGTAAGTGTCAAGTGTCTGATTTGAACTCAGGTCCTCCTGAATCCAGGGCTGGTGCTTTATCCACTGTGCCACCTAGCTGCCCCGCCCCCCATTCTTTCAAAACTCAATTCAAATACCTGTAGGAGCTCCCATTCCCATTATTAGAGCCTTCCTTATAAAAATAGCCTTTTATCATAAATATATGTACGTATATAGATATGAAACATCCTGTGTATATTTGTGCATTGTGTATATGTATATGTATGTACCTAGTTATATGCATGTTGTCTCCCCCCTTTAGAATGTTAGAACATAGGCTTCTTCAAGACAAGGGTTGTTTTTGCCTTTCTTCGAACCCCCAGTTTAACACAGGGCCTGGCACATAGTAAGCCTTTCAGAAATGCTTATAAACTGACTGACCAACCACATAAATGCTTGCTAATTGGCTGGCTGACACTCATTTATGTATAGTAAGATGATATCTACCCAAAGCAGTCTGTTTGTTCAGGGGTTTTTTCAGTCATGTCTGACTCTGTGACCCCATTTGGGGTTTTCTTGGCAAAGCCACTGGAGGGGTTTGCCATTTCCTTCTTCAGCTCATTTTGCAGATGAAGAAACCGAGGCAAACAGGGTTAAGTGATTCACCCAGGGTCCCAAAGCTAATAAGTATCAGAGGCCCGATTTGAACTCAGGAAGATAAGCTTCCTAACTCCAGGCCCTGGGGCTCTATCCACTGTGTCACTAACTGCCCTGGTCTTTGTATACAGTGCTTGACATACCATAGGTGCTTAATAAATGCTGGCCAATGAATTGATTATGATCCCCGTTTTACAAATGAGATTGGGGGAGATTAGGTGACCTGCTCTTGATCCTGCAGCTAGTGTCTGAGGCAGGATTCAAACCCAGGTGTCATGACCACAAGGCTAGTGTTCTTTCAGTGGAGAAAAGGACTCAGGAATGACGCTTGGGTGAAGGTGGTTGATGGGTGATAAGCCCTCAGAGGAAACTGAGAAGGAGGGACCACAATCATAAGAGAAAGACCAAGGGAGAGAGAGCAGTGTCATGGAAACCGAAGGAGGGCCTAGTGTCAAAAGGCACAGAGAGGGCAAGGCTGTGAGGTCAAAGGAAAGGTCACGGGATGCCACGGGCAGAGGGCGGACTGGTCATCCTGGAGAGGGAGGTTTCAGCTGAGTCAGAAGAGATTGCAGGCTCTTGAGAAGCTAATGGGTGGAGAGAAAGTGAAGGATGCAAAGGGGAGGAGAACTCTAGCTGGAAGAGAGGGCAGGGTCAAGGGCAGGTCTCTGCTCTTTGGGTGCCCTGGCCCTCAGCCCACTTTGGCCCCTGGCTCCATAGCTGGGCTGGGTGTGGCAGCTCTGTTGACCCAAGGCTTGGCCACAGCTCTGGACCTCCTCCTCCCTGGGGTGAGTCAAGCCTCACCCCAAACCTTTAACCACAGAAAAACCAACAAGTCATTTCCTGGCTGGCCCCAACTGAAGCCTACCCATCCCTCAGTTCCGGAATGGACTCTTTATCTCCCCAGTCAGCCCTGGAGTGATTAGGAGGGAAGGAGGGCGTCTGACTCAGTTGAGGGAAGCCTGGGCAGCTACCCAGCAGCTTAGGCCTTCACTCCCCTGGTAGGGTGCCAGGGCCAGGTCACTCTGGTACTGGAGGGTGTGGCCATCCTCTAAGACATCGGAGGCTCCCAGAGGCCCACAGCCTGACTCCATGGAGAGAGCACTGGAAGCCCATGATTCCAATCCTGCCGCTGATGCCTCTAGCTCGGTGATCCTGGCAAGTCATGTTGATAGAGGAGGCGAAAAGGGTTAACAGATAACCCAAGACTTGAGTTATCAATAGAAGCTAAAAGGCTTGACAGAAAAACTAGGGTTTGTGTTCTTATAGTAACCAAGTGGGTTCAAGCCCCTGTCAACTATCAACAGAAGCTTAGACAGGAACCAAGACCATTAACCATTAATAGCCATTAATAATCCTTGAAAGACCAAATGTGTCCTTAGGTTCACCTTATGGTGTTTATTTTTTTGTGTGTTTTGTTTATTTGTTTTTGCAGGGCAATGGGGGTTAAGTGACTTGCCCAGGGTCACACAGGTAGCAAGTGTTAAGTGTCTGAGGCCGGATTTGAACTCAGGTCCTCCTGAATCCAGGGCCGGTGCTTTATCCACTGCACCACCTAGCCACCCCTACCTTATGATGTTTAAACCCTAAAAACGCACCCCTAGGGAGAAAGGTACCTGCCTTGGGAGCTCTTAGGACCCCAGGAAGTCCAAAATAGAACATGACCCTCCCTAAGGAGGAGATTAAGCTAATGAGGAGACAACCTACTTTTCTCACTATAAATAGAACCATTTGTCCTCTCCCTGTTTGAGACACCTCTCTGCTCTTCTCCCTGTGGCTTCACAGTATTCTAATAAAACTTGGGAGACTCAGTTACTGAGTCTTGTAATTCTTTGGGAAGCCCCTGATCAATTTGATCAATTCAATCCATCCCCTACATCAATTTCACCTCATCTGCATATTACAAAGGTTGGACACAGATCCCTTCAATGCTCCCTTGATTCTGTGATTCCATTTGCTCTCCTCCCGCCAAAGTCTTCCTCCCTGGGTAGGGTCTATCCAGAGTCCTCCGGTTAGTTAAGAAATCATCTCCAGGGGCAGCTAGGTGGTGCAGTGGATAGAGCACCAGCCCTGGAGTCAGGAGTACCTGAGTTCAAATCCGGCCTCAGACACTTAACACTTACTAGCTGTGTGACCCTGGGCAAGTCACTTAACCCCAATTGCCTCACTTAAAAAAAAAAAAGAAAAGAAGAAATCATCTCCGGTTAAAATGCAAACAGCTTCCCTGGGAGGGGCAGCTGACTAACCTGGAGCACTCCAGAGAATATTACCGAGGTTTAGTTTATCAGTTAAGCCAGAGGGAGGGAATGGGGGCTGGAAAGGGTGGGTCTGTTTGACCTTACTATCCTCCTGGTCTTAGAGCTTACTATTGGCCCACCTGCTGGCTCTCAAAATGGGCCTTTATCTTCCATCTCCCTGCCTAGAGTGTTCTGCCCCATCACCCTTTCCTCAAGTATCCCTTCCCCAAGCTGCTATTCCCTCGAGTTCTTACATTACTAGCCATCTACTCTGTAGACCAGGTATACGTTGTTGTAGAGTCATTTTTGTCTCCATTTGGGCTTTTCTTGGCAAAGACACTGGAGTGGTTTGCCTTTTCCTTCTCCAGCTCATTTGACAGATGAGAAAACTGAGGCAAAGAGGGTTAAATGACTTGCCCAGGGTCACGCTGCTAGTAAGTGTCTGAGGCTGGATTTGAGCTCATGATGAATCTTCCTGACTCCGGGGCAGATACTCTATCCACTCCACCAGCTAGCTACTGGGTCCTCTCCCCCCATCCCTCTGTTCTGGTTTCTGTATTCCCAATGTCTGGTAAAACTATTGGCGCTTCCTAAAGGTGGGTGGATTGGTCTGTTTTGCAAGGTGTTGATCATCAAATCTCTGGGGAGTATCTTTGTGGGGGGAGAGGGAAGATACTGTGTATTTCTGATGATTCTTCCCCATAGCCCTGTCATGTAGGTCCTTTGGGCAGGTGATGAGGGGTGAATGAATTTGCCCAGGCCCCCCATATTGGACAGTACCAAAGGTGGGATTGGAACGTAGGTCTCCTCACTCTCCTGGAATCCAAAGGTAGCTCTACTCACCAATGACTTTGAGGAATCTGGTTCCTAGGACCCTTGGCTCCTGAAGTCCCTAGAGAGGAAGCAAGAGTGGGGCCCCCACGCCTCCCCCCCAAAACACAGCTGTAAGAATGATGACCTTAAACTCACGCCCTCCCCTGCCCTCTTCAGAACCACTTCTCTGTACTGCCACAAAGCAGAGTCCAAGAAGCAGGGGAGTGGGGGGAGGGGGGCAGCTAGGAGCAACTTTCCAATTGTTTCTGTTCACAATTCAATGCAAGGCTCTAGGAAGGAAAAGGTCTCACAAAAGCAGGAAGGCCTCAATGCTCCACAGGGCAGCCAGGGGAGCCTTGGCCGCTCTCAAACATATCCAGTGGGGCAGCTGGGGACCCAGACATCTCCCTCCACAGTAGTTTCTAGCCCAGTGCCATCCACCAGGGGGCGCACTGAGACAGTCCCTGAGTACGTCTAATTCAAGCTATGGTCCCCCTACTCCTGCTCTCCTGACTCACCAGACAAGAGACCCACAAAATTCCCCCTGAAAGCTGAAAACTCTTCCCAGTCAGAGAGTATGTAGAAATCAAGATCAGGTGGTGCAGCTAGGTGGCGCAGTAGATAAAGCACCGGCCCTGGATTCAGGAGGACCTGAGTTCAAATCCAGCCTCAGACACCTAACACTTACTAGCTGTGTGACCCTGGGCAAGTCACTTAACCCTCAGTGCCTTGCAAAAAACCACCAAAACAAAAACAAAAAAACAAATTAAGAGCAGGAAAAGGCTCTCCAGGAGCATAATTCCTGTGATTTCCATTCACATTCCTTGATGAGTCAATTGTTAATTTATTAAGGGTTTACCATATGCCTTAGGGCAGCTAGATGGCACCGTGGATAGATTGCAGGCCCTTGGAGTCAGGAAGACCCCAGTTCAAATGTGGCCTCAGACATCTCCTGGATGTATCACCCTGGGCAAGTCACTTCACTCTGTTTGCCTCAGTTTCCACATCTGTCAAATGAGCTGGAGAAGGAAATCCTTCTAGAGAATGTAACCTCTCTAGTCTTCAGTTTCCTCACCTGTAAACCAAAATGGGGATACTTGATGGCCTTTGGGGTCCTTTCCATCTCTAGAAGAAGGAGACCACGACTTTAGGGGGAAGAATGACCAAAAGATTAAAAGCTTTTGCATATGGATTCTGACCCCTAGGATCCTTGAGGGAGGACCCAGTGACCTTCTGGACCTAAAACACAAGTCTTCCTCCTATACTCTTAATTTCCTTCCTCCTACCCCTTTACCCTTTAAGAGTCCTTGAATGCTAGCATCAGCAATTGCAACAACGACAATAACAACAATAGCTAGTATTTATATAACACTTAACCCTAACTCTCTGACCGAAGTTTCTCAAGTACATACTATGTGCCAAGCACTGACCTGGGTCATGGAGACAAAAAGCAAAAACCAAAGTAATCCCTGCTCCCAAGGAGCTTATATTCTAACAAAGGAGAGAAGATGTATATATAAAGCATATTCAAGAAAAATGTGAGGTGATTTCTAAGGGGATTGGGGTGGGGAAATACCCCCAGATTCTGGGGGATCAGGAAAAGGCTCAAGTAGGAAGTGGAGGCTTGGGCGGCATCTGCCGTCAGTCTTCTGTTTTCTTTACAAGACTTACTCCTGTGTTAGTGGGAAACAGGATACTCATAAGATATTCCCTTGGGACCCACTCTTTCCTCTGTCTGGACTTACCCAGTGTTGCCTGGAAGGGGCCATTCCTGGCTTAGCACGATGTGAGTTATGATTGTTTACAGAACAAAACCATCACCTCCAAGGTTTTTATAAGGGACCATATACATACACACACACACACACACGTATAGGAGGGAGAGAGAGAGAGAGAGAGAGAGAGAGAGAGAGAGAGAGAGAGAGAGAGAGAGAGAGAGAGAAAGAGAGAGAGAGAGAAAGAGAGAGAGAGAGAGAGAGAGAGAGAGAAAGAGAGAGAGAAGAGAGAGAGAGAGAAGAAGGAGAGAGAGAGAGAGAGAGAGAAGAGGGAGAGAGAGAGGAAGAGAGAGAGAGAGAGGAGAGAGAGAGAAGAGGGAGAGAGAAAGAGAGATGGAGAGAAGAGAGAGGGAAAGAGAGAGAGAGAAGAGAGAGAAAGAGAGAGAGAAAGAGAGAGAGAAAGAGAGAGAGAGAGCGAGCACGTGAGAGCTCATTCACAAAAGCAGAAGGCCCATCGGGGATGCTTAATACTGGTCGATGGTTGTTCATGGCTCAAGTGGGTCCCCTCCCTCCTATACCACTTTATTTTTTATTTATTTTATTTTTTTTTTGCAGGCAATGGGGATTAAGTGACTTGCCCAGGGTCACACAGCTAGTAAGTGTCAAGTGTCTGAGGCTGGATTTGAACCCAGGTCCTCCTGACTCCAGGGCCGGTGCTCTAACCACCTATACCACTTTAAAACCTCTTGGAATACTTAGGATGGCTGGTGGCCTCACTGGTTGTGAGCATCCCTCCAGCCATGCAGGGGACCCCTCCATGGTACTAGAAGGTCTTCAGGAGCTGCTGCCCATTGGAAATGCCCCACCCGCTGATGACCTGAGCTCTGGTGGTAACTGTTGTCTGTCCTCAGCTGGACCCGTCTTTGGACAACGGGCACAAAGTCCATCCTTTGGCCATGGACAGGAAGGACTTGTTGGAGATTGTGCCCCTCTGACAGTCTTCCAGAACTCAGGGTTGGCTCCATCCCATGATTACAGGACCACGGCTCTAAAGCTGGGAGGGAGTGCAGAAGACACTCACCCTAACCCCTTCATTTTACAAATGAGGAAAGTGAGGCCCAGGGGAGCTGGTTAGGCAAAGATCAATCAGGCCAGGCCAGCTAGTCCAACCCTCTTGTTTGACAGAAGAGGAAACTGAGGCCCAGGAAAGTGAAATGATTAGCCCAAGGTCACACATCTAGGATTTGGACCTTAGGTTTCTGACTCTACTACTAGCACTCTTTGGGGTTTTTTTATTTTTTAAATTTTTTTTAGTGAGGCAATTGGGGTTAAGTGACTTGCCCAGGGTCTCACAGCTAGTAAGTGTTAAGTGTCTGAGGTCAGATTTGAACTCAGATCCTCCTGACTCCAGGGCTGGTGCTCTATCCACTGCACCACCTAGCTGCCCCTACTAGCACTCTTTGTATTCCATGGTACAGCATCATTTCCCCCATGAGTCCCCAAGCTCCTTGAGAGCAAAGACGGTGCTTAGCACAGTGCCTGGCATATAGTAGTAGGCCCTCAGTAAATGTTTAATGACTGATTAACAGCATCAGCATAGGACTTCAGGGGAGGCTTTATCCTAAGAGAGTAAAAAAAGGAGAGATGGTGTTAGTTTTTCCAACCTAGGATTTGGGAGTTTTTTGGAAAGTCAGGCAAGGGTAATGAAAAGTTTATTTTCTTTACTCTATGGTAACCTTCATGCCGGGGGAAGCAGGTGGAAGGGAGTCCAAGTCCCATCAACAGCTTCTACCTGCCTACAAATCAAAAGGTCACTTCCCCCGTGGAAACAATGAATCAGCCCCAAGCTGTGGGAGTTTAGGTCTTTATTCGTGTTTTATGAAAAGGTAAAATTCTGCTGTGGCAGTGCATCACTGCCCAGGGAACTGCGGGTTTGGTGTTCTCTTCTAAGAAGGCAAACAGGGGCTGGGAGATAGTCCACCATCATCATCATCGCTAGTATTTCTATAGGGCTTTACCATTTGCAAAGCACTTTACAAATATGATTTCATTCCATGCTCACAACAACCCTAGGAGTAGGTGCCATCATCATGCCCATTTAACAGATGAGGAAACTGAGAGTGAGAAGAGTTAAGTGACTTGCCCAGAGTCACACAGATATTAAGCATTTGAGGCAGGAATTGAATTCAGGTCATCCTGACTCAAGAGTCCAATTCTCTATCCACTGTGCCATTTCTAGTGAACCAGATGTTCCATAGAGACATCTTAAATTCAACATGTCCTGAACTCGTTATTCTATCCCCCAAGCCCTCCCCTCATCCTGACTTTCCTGTTACTGTTAAGGGTACCACTGTCTTCTCAGTCACTCAAGCTCACAACCTAGATGACCTTCTCAATCCTCTGTCTCTTTTCCCCTATTATCCCTGCACATTGGGAGGAAGAAAGAAAAAAGAAAAGGAGAGAAAAGGAAAGAAAAGAAAAAGAAGAAAGTTGCAGAGTCAAGCAAAACAAATTTTCACACTAGGCATCTCCAAAAATATATTTCTCTTCCTGCATTTTAAGTTCACTATCACTATGTCAGGAGTTGATTGGCACATTTCAGCTATTGTTTTATTGATCAGAGGTCTAAAGTTTTTTGTTTGTGTGTGTGTGTGTGTGTGTGTGTGTGTGTGTGTGTGTGTGTGTGTGTGTGAGGCAATTGGGGTTAAATGACTGGCCCAGGGTCACACAGCTAGTAAGTGTCAAGTGTCTGAGATTGGATTTGAACTCAGGTTCTCCTGACTCCAGGGCAGGTACTCTATCCACTGCACCACCTAGCTGCCCCTGTTCTAAAGTTTTTCAAAGTGGTTTTTCTCTGTAATGTTATTGTTTCTTATTTCTTCTCACTTTGTTCTACAACAATTCACAAAGATCTCCCACTTTCCTCTGAAATTGCCCACGTCATCATTTCTTTTTTTTTTTTTTTGAAAAAAATTTTTTTTTGGTGAGGCAATTGGGGTTAAGTGACTTGCCCAAGGTCACACAGCTAGTAAGTGTTAAGTGTCTGACACCAGATTTGAACTCAGGTACTCCTGACTCCAGGACCGGTGCTCTATCCACTGCGCCATCTAGCTGCTCCCCCATGTCATCATTTCTTATGGCCCAGTAATATCCCATTACATTCATATGCCACTATATGTTTAGCCATCCTCCAATGGGAAGAAACCCCTTTAGTTTCCAATTTTTGACTCCCATGAAAAGAGTTGCTATAAATATTTTTGTACATATAGATCATTTTGTTCTTTCTTTGATTTCTTTGGGGTATGAGTCTAGTAGTGATGTGGGTATGCACAATTTGGTAAATTTGGGGGAATAGCTTCAAACTGCATTCCAGAGTGCCTGAACCAATTTGCGGGTCCACCAAGGGTCATACTCCACCATACTCCTTTTGCCATCTTTGGTGATGAGTATGACATAAAACTTCAAAGTAAAACTCATTGGTATGTGCCTCCGAATCAATCTCATCATTCAAAGGTCAGACAGACCATTTGGTCTCTTTTTAAGAAAGAGCCAGTTTAGGTCTTATTTATATAGTAATTATAATTAAACAAATTTGTCATATAAATTATTTATATAAATTGATATGTATGTTATTTATAACACAGTTATTTAAGGATTTAAAATACTAAGTTATATGTATTAGAATATATCTAGGTATATCTAAATATAATAATGTAGGAATTTTTCCTTATATATATCATATATGTATAAGTATATATTATATCTGTTTGATATATATATAATAAATTACATATCGCAAACAAAATAAAAACATTTTTAAAGAGCCAGTCAAAGACTGCTAGACTCAGATTCGATTATAATGGCCAATCTTGGTCCAAGATTGTTGTTGTTTGTCCTTCATTCCTGAAGAGGACCATGACATGGGGAAGATGATGACATGACTTGCACTGAATTGGATTTAAGTGAGAGAGGGCTGTACAAGGTCACCAACCTCAGCCTCTCCTCCTCCAGAGCCATTTGAATGTAGTGGCAAGATATACATTAGGACAACTTGAGATGGCCCCATGCAGAGGGAGACTTTGGCCTTTTTAAGCCAAGGTCTTTCTCAGGTCTCAGTTTGAGGCAATGCCCATTAAGTGATTAAAGCTAGGTAAGAAATGAGGCAAAAAATGGCCTTTTACCTAGTCCCAAAAGAAAGATCACTCTGGGAGGGGAAGACCCTCAGAGTTTCTGACCAAAACCAGAAACAATTGCTATTTACATTCACTCTGGGCCATCAGAACCCAAAGGATGACCAAGGTAGGCTTGAGCTGGAACGTCTTGTTGGCCAATCAGTGAGAGTTAGAGTAATAGCAAAGTAGATAGAGCACTATATGCCTGGAGTCAGAAAAACCTGAGTTCAAATATGACCGGAGAACCTGGGTTCTAAGTCCAGCCTTGTCTCACCACTTATTAGCTATGTGGCCTTGGACAAATCATTTCACCCTGTTTGCCTCAGTTTCTTCATCTGTAAAATGAGCTGGAGAAGGAAATGGCAAACCACTCCAGTATCTCTGGTCCAAGACAAGAGATGATAAAATGTCCTTATTTCCTCTTGGTAGAGGTGTGGGGGACTATGGGTACAGAATGTTGCATACACTTTCAGATACAATAGATTTGTTAGTTTTTCTTAACTCTTGTGCTGTTATAAGGGAGACTATAAAAAGAGGCACATTCAGAAAGGATTGTATATATTGTGGTATAACAAACAAAAGGCATCAATAAAACAAAAATGAGTTGGTTATACTAGCTGATGTCTAAAATGCTTCTGATTAGGGGGCAGCTAGGTGGCGCAGTGGATAAAGCACCAGCCCTGGATTCAGGAGGACCTGAGTTCAAATCTGGCCTCAGACACTTGACACTTACTAGCTGTGTGACCCTGGGCAAGTCACTTAACCCCCATTGCCCCGAAAAAACAAAAACAAAAAAATGCTTCTGATTCCTTTCATTTTCTCTGTGTGTGTGCACATGTATGCGTATGTGTATGCGTGTGCATGCGCGTGTGTGTGTGCGCGCGCGCGTGCGTGCGTGCGCGTGTGTACATGCTTCCCAGGGGTGAGATGAGGATGAAAAAACTAGGCTGCTGGTAGCTTCAAAATTTGCCTCAAAATAAAAGTTGAAAAAAGGAAGAAAAGACTAGTCATCTGGATTGAGCCAAAGCAATTTGAATTCTAAACCCAACCCAAAGGTTGCCAGAGGCTCCCTTGCTCTCTTCTGATCTCTCCTGCTCCAGCATTTGTTTCTCTAGGAGACATGTGGGTCCAGAGTATCTGTAGAAAGAATTCTTTTAGTTAGGCTGTTGGTTTTTACAACATCAGATTCATTTCTGCCTATATTCCTTCTCCCTATCCCCTACCCAGCAAGATTTCCCCTACAACAAAGACTTTATAAGAAGTAAACAGTCCAGCAAAATCAACCAACCAACCAAACCAACCAGTCCATGGGACATAGATGCAATGTTCTTCTATATTCTCTGAATGATGGGAGGACCCTAGATTCAGAGCTGGAAGAAATTTCAGGGGCCACTGAAGACAACTTCTCATTTTATAGATGATCAATGGAGGCCATGGGATTTCAAAGACCTCGCCCAAGGTCACACAGTTAATAAGTGGTGAGGCAAGGCTGGACTTAGAACCCAGGTTCTCCACATCCCAATCCAGTGCTGGGTATGGAGAAAGAATTCCAAGCCACAGCTCATTATTTTGAACTGCCCACGCAGCAGTGGTTCCAGCTGGACCTGCTGCCTATGGCTTCAGTTGGCTCACGCTCCCTTGACTCTTGGAAAATCAAGGTTGAGAGCTCCGTCTCCTTCCAGAAACCAGTTTCCGAAGAGCCAGGAGTATAGCAAACACCTGTGTTGGTTTTAGGTCTTTATCAACACTTGAAGGCAGAGTTGGTTTGGAAACAAGACTCTGGGGGGAACAGAATAGACAGCTTTTTCAAACATAATCACATAGGAAAAGATAAAGACAAATCCCCATTGCCCCAAGAAAGGCAATATAGGTTCACACCAGGGAGCACTGACTTAATGACATGAGGAGTACAGCCAGGAATCTCCCTGCCTCGCACCATGAAATATTTACCATGCTGAATCATTTTATGTCCACAGTGAACTGATGGAAAAAGGAAGTCAGTTTCCCTTGTTAACCAAAATTGAGTGAAATGTGTGGATGGACGGCTCAGAGAGAGGGAAGTCTGTGCCCTTTGCCCACAGTGATTACTGAAAGTCCAGGGCTACAATGCTGCTCTTGTAGGAGACTCCAGTATCCCCCTGGCAGACTCCCCAAAGCCGGAAAGCCATAATTCTGTGTTGGTCTAGGGACACATTTAAGGCTGGTTTATAGGGCTATAGTGCAGCTGTGGGCCTAAGCTCAATAAACAGACTCACAGATCACTTGGCCAGACCTTTGGAGGAACCGTACCAGGGAAGGCAGAAACTAACCAAATTATATTTGTTTAAAAAAAAGAAAAAACAAAAATAGCCCAAGGTCTGTGCTCTCTAAAGACTATCACCATTATGCTCCAGGTCAGTAACTATTTCTTCTGGGCTTTATAGCTCAGAAAATAGGTCAACCAGACATAAAAGCTTCTTGAATTTCATATCATGTAAATTAATCCCCTAAATTCCATTTTGGTGGCTCTTTGGGATTTTCCAAGTGCTTTCCTCACAACAACCCTGTGAATAGATGGGACAAAGATAATTGTTCCTATTTTACAGATGAGGAAACTGAGGCTCAGAAGAGTTAAATGAATTGTCCAAGGTCACACAGCTAATAAACGTCTGGGATGGTCTCTTGACTCTACTACATCTGGCATTCTCTCCATAAACTGGGACACAATGCAAATTTGGAATGCAGGAGAAATCAAACATTTTCTCTCTCAGGTTTATGGCTCTGTGCTTGCCTAAATCAAGTTGGGGCAAGGTTTCCTACTGGTGAGCTGAATCAAGTTGGGTGTGGGGATGGGCAGTGGGATGTTAGAGATTCAAGCCCTTGTTTGTTTTTTGTTTTTGGTGAGGAAATTGAGGTTAAGTGACTTGCCTAGGGTCACACAGCTAGTAAGTGTTAAGTGTCTGAGGTTGGATTTGAACTCAGGTCCTCCTGCCTCCAGGGCCGGTGCTCTACCCACTGCACCACCTAGCTGCCCACCCTTGGTAAAATGTACACTCCTGGATTTAGAGCTAGAAATGTACACTCCTGGATTTAGAGCTAGAAGGAAACTACGAGTTGGACTAATCTGACCTCTTCATTCTATAGGAAGGAAAATGAAGCCTAGGACGGTAAAATGATTTACCCAAGGTCACATTGGCAAAGGTGGGATTTGAAAGAAGATCGTTGGAGTCCAGAGTCAGAGTTTGTTATTAGAGATCCATCCATCCATCCGAGATGCACACTAGTGGGCTGGCTTGTGCAGCCTTGCTGCAGGAGTATGGTGGTCATGGGTAAGGGATGCCAAGTCTCATGAGGATTAGGGATTAACCTTCTCTGCTGGGAGTTTACCGAATTATTGCATTAGAGTTCTTGATGCCCCAAACTATGGAGACAGCTAAAATTGATTGATCTCTTAAGAATAATTCCTGTTTTAGAGAGACTTGAGAGATTGAGTATCAGTGAAAATGACTCACTCTCCATCTTGTTGGTGACACGACTCAGAGAGGACTCAAGCCTTGTCTATAAAGCTTGGGACATTCCCATCCCCCTCCCCGCCCCATCCCTTAAGGGACAGTGATTATGAACAAAACTGTAATCTAACATTTCCCCTTGATAAATATTGTTGGCAGGGGGGGAGGTAGAAATAATTCTACTCCAGCACCCCCTGAGAAGAGCAGAGTGGTTAGCCTTGAGGCCTGAATCTCTTGTTCCCCTCCTAGTAGGAATTTATCACCCTTGGACAGAGGACAGTAGAGGAGACTAGGGGGCTATCTATTCAAATCCATTCCTCTGAGCCACATCTAGATCTATGGTGGTCATGCATAGCCTACAAGGGCAACATTAACACAAGCACACACACACACACACATATTCCCTACATATATAAATAGGTTCATGCAAGATTCTTGGTAACCTCTGAGTAAAAGGTGATGGGGAGGGGGGTGGAAGGCCACCAGTAGAAGGTGGCCTTTGACCTGAGGTCCCTTCCAACTCTGAAATGTTGAGATTAGTACACATTGACCTAATGATAAATTGCAAATCATGGGGCCCAACTCAAGAGTCTGCAATCTAATGTTTGCTGATGATATCAAATCTGAGAAAGCCCTGCAGGTAATGAAAGGATACCCAAGCCCAAGAAATCTTCCAGACACTGTGGAAGGAGGAAAGAAGGGGAGAATGAAGGCATTTGATCATCAGGCAGGCATGCATGACTGGTCACTGCCTCAAAGAACACTAGTACCTCTTAACTACACCGAAGTGGAGAAATGAATTAGGCAGAACAAGATGGTGAAGTGGCTGTATTGGGGTGAAAGAGAAGGCATGGATGGGTATTGTTGAGGAAGGTAAATTAAAGTTTCCAAATCACTTGGAAAAAGGGAAGCCTGACTAATGAGTATGTTCTTGGATTTCCTTGTGGGTCCCAGGTAGAACCAATTCAGCAGTCTTGAAGGAGATGAAGGCTGGCCAAAGATTGAGTCTTGGCCTGCCAACTGAAGAAGGTGGATTTCAAGGATAGGCCAATGGCTCCTGGACAAGCTGAGAGCAAAGCTTTCCTCCCTTTGCTAGAAGTCTTGAGCCAAGGTCAGAGAATCATTGATTCCCTCGGGCAGGTTTCCCATTGCATAAGGGGGTTGTTGACACCAATAAATGGCTATTTCTGATGAAATCTAATGACTTTTTCTTTTGGCCTTGTATAGGCAGTTTGGGGGACAGATGGCTTCTTGACTCCCAGAGAACTGATGGGACTTTCTTCTGTGGAAATTTATTTTGATTTGGGGACCCTACCTTTAGGCTGAGATTAGAAAGCCTTAGGCCCTCAGGGTCTCTTCTGTGTGGGAGGAGCTGGTGCCCCTCCCCCTCTGCTTCAGCTGAGCCAAAAAGCCCCATGGGCTGTACAAGAGGCCAGGTCAGACAGCTGGGGAGGCGGGGAGTACTAACTAGCTCCCTCCACCCTGAGCGGAGCTATCCGAGAGATCCGGGGCTCGTCCAGGCCGGGCTCTGGCATAGCCTGTGCCCCCCCAGCCCCAGCCGCAGCCCTGGCTGGCAGATTAGCTTGGTGTGTGGGTACAAAAAGCCCTGAGATTTGAGTGGAGAAAAGAAAGATATATAGAGACCTGGGGGTTAGACAGGAGTGGGCAGAAGACGAGAGACTGGATGGACAAAGACGCAGGAGAAGGCTAAAGGACTAGGAGCAAGGAGGAAAGGCTGGCGGACAAAATTAAGAGAGGCAGACAAGATTAGAGGGGCAGCAAAGGCAGCAGAGGATGGAGCAGACAGACAGACAGAACAGGAGGCAGCAGAGAGCACAGAAGTGGTCAGCACAGGATACAGGTTGGAGAAAGCAAAGATTAAGGCAGGTGGAGTTAGAAGTGAAAGTGAAGCAGGGAAGCTGAAGTGAAGGAGAAAAAGAGTGAAAGTTAGAGAAAAGTGCCCTGAGGCAAGAGGCAGCTAAGACCCTTATTGTATTAAAAAGGTTCCAGGGGCAGCAGGTGGAAGCACCAGAAGGGGAAGTAGTCAGGTTGTACATTTTATTTCCCTGTATTCTTAATTTTAAATAGTATCTCATAAATAAACTCTGCTTTGATTATTTAGTGGAGGCTTTTTTTGTTTTGTTTTAGTGAGGCAATTGGGGTTGTGACTTGCCCAGGGTCACACAGCTAATAAGTGTTAAGTGTCTGAGGCCGCATTTGAACTCAGGTACTCTTGACTCCAGGGCAGGTGCTCTATCCACTGAGCCACCTAGCTGCCCCAGTTAAGAGGCTTCTTAATCCTTTGCTTATCAATTTTGGGAGTGGAGCAGTGTGGTGGAACTTTATAAATGGCCCACATTAAATTAATAGCAGTCAGATAGCTAGTCAGTTAAAAGTCCCCAAATTATCCTCCAGTCAGTTTTAGCCCCCAAATCAGGCTAGTCATTCAAAATATTTTTACATTTTAATGGCGACCGCAGCAGGACTTAATTTTTCTGAACCTATAATTTTTCATGTCAGTACAATTATTGTAATTTTTCCAGGTTAGTTATTAATAATTAATTTTTTTACACTTCCCATTGGGGGGATGAATGGGAAGCCCTCATGGACAAAACTCCCCAGTGGGCTAGGTTGGCAACACTTGTGTGAGGGACCAAATATGGCAACCAACTCATATAGCAGAAGAGAAGCCATTCAGGGGCAAATATAGCCAAGGGGAAGCCTCAAAACCACAGGATTTCACTTTTGAAGTTAACTCTGATTTAGCATAATTCATGAGTTCTTAACTTTGGGATCCCATGGATAGATTTTAGAGGGTCCATGAACTTTGATGGAAAAGACTTTCTTTCTTTCTTTTTTTTGGTGAGGCAATTGGGGTTAAGTGACTTGCCCATGGTCACACAGCTAGTAAGTGTCAAGTGTCTGAGGCCAGATTTGAACTCAGGTCCTCCTGACCCTAGGGCCAGTGCTCTATCCACTGCGCCACCTAGCTGCCCTTGAAAAGACTTTATTTCAACAGAATTGGTTTCCTTTGCAAGCTCATGTGTTTTATTTAAAAATCTTACTCTGAGAAGGGTCCATAAATTTCACCAGACTCCCCAAAGAATCTTGCTGTGTGACCCTGGGTAAATTATTTAAACTCTGATCATGAAGCCACTCCCTGAGATGATGGGTTAGCCAGACCCTGGCTGTGTTGATGGAGGGTATTGACACACCCTGGCTAAAATCACCTCATGTGCTTGACACATAGACCAGGGAACAATGGGATAAAGTCGAGGTTGGCAATGTGCTGAGACCCTGGAGGAGGAAGAGGTCATGAATATCAAGGAGACCTTCCTGGAGAAGGGGATGTCTGATCTGGCCCTTTAAGGGGCTTCAATGGGCAGAGACATGGAGGTTGGAAAATGGGTGCTCATTCCAGGTGAGGCGCCAGGCGAGGACAGGATGAGAGAACAAAGGGGCTGGAATGCAGAATCTGAAGGATGGGTTGGTGCCAAATTGGTGATGGCTTTGAATGCCAGCCTCAGCAGGTTATACTTTATTCACTGGGCAATGTTTGATGAATCCAATCGACCCAACAATAATTCTTCTCTGGTCTTTATTTTTATTTCTGGAATCTTCAGAGCCCTTCCTCAGGTAAAGATGTCAGTGAAATGTCTTAAAATGAAGGCTCTATTAGGAGAAAGAGGGGGGAAAAAGAAGAGGCAAATCAGCCTTTGCCCATTGATTGTGAATGAAACTTCCAACTAGGTAGTTAAATAGTATAGTGGATAAACCACTGGGCCCAGATTCAAATCCAGCTCAGATACTTATTAGCTGGGGGACCTTGGGTAGGTCACTTAACTTCAGTTTGCCTCAGTTTTTCAATTGTAAAATGGGGATAACAGGACCTACTTTGTTGGGTTGTTGTGAAGATCAAAAAATATTTGTAATGCACATAGTAGGCACTATATAAATGCTCATTCCCTTCCCCTCCATCTGCCCAGAGTAATAAAGTACAGGCATTGTGAGGTAGTGGGTAGAGGATTATCCCTGAAGCCAGGAAGACCTGGGTTTGAATCCTACTTCTTTTTTTGTTTGTTTTTTGGTGAGGCAATGGGGGTTAAGTGACTTGCCCAGGGTCACAGAGCTAGTAAGTGTCAAGTGTCTGAATCTGAATTTGAACTCAGGTCCTCCTGAATCCAGGGTCAGTGCTTTATCCACTGTGCCACCTAGCTGCTCCTCGAATCCTATTTCTGATCTATTTTAGTTGTGTCAGCTTAGCTAAGTCTAGACCTCGCTAAAACTGAATTGCAAAGGTTTAATAGAGGGAGTTTCCACCTCTGAGAGTTCCTAATACCAGTAAAATCACAACTCCATCCCCTATTCCTATCCTAATTACACTAAGTATCCCTGAAATCATGAGGCTACAGTCTGTTTGCTCTCTAGCAGAAGTCTTGATAGACATAAAATCCATAGACTCTGAAAATTCTCAGCTGAGGTGTTTGCAGTCTTGTCATCTACCACAAGGGGGCAGCAGATGCCAGAAGAATGAGCCACCATTAACCGTCTTAAAGCTGGAAGAGGCAAATGAGGAAACTGAGGCACAGAGAGGGGCCCAACCTTACACAGGCATCGCATGGGAGAACTGAGATTTGAACTCAGTCCTTGGACTCCTTGATTAGGAAAATGTTTCCACGGATGTCTCTCAAAGTTGCTCAGGTCTTACCCCCGTGACAAACAACAGCTATTTCTAGTGTGATTGGGGTCTAGATAAGTGGGGTCGGGAAACCTGTCTGTGGCCATAAAGTAGGGGGATTAGGGAGGGCAGTTTTGATGGGGGGGGGGGGAAGAATCTGATTCCAGAACTTAGAGTCTAATTAATTTATTGTTCTGAGCTAAAACTATTCAAAAAATCTAGACCTCTCTAGAGAAACTTGAATCTTTACCAAGATGGGCGCTGGAAGAGCACCAGTAGATCATAATCTTTTGTTTGTTTTTGGTTTTGAATGGGGCAATGAGGGTTAAGTGACTTGCCCAGAGTCACACAGCTAGTAAGTGTCAAGTGTCTGAAGCCGGATTTGAACTCAGGTCCTCCTGAATCCAGGGCCGGTGCTTTATCCACTGTGCTAGCAAGCTGCCCCTAGAACGTAATCTTCATGAGGACAGAACGTGCTTCCCCTTTTTGTCTTTGTATGTCTAGTGCCTAACACGTAGAACTACTTCATAAATGTTTGTTGATTGAGCTAGGCTATCTATAGATGAAGAAATTGAGAATTGGAAAGAAAAATTGTCTTACCAAAGGTCACACAGGCAGTGAAGAGAATCGGTCTCAGAGCTGACTAGACCTCGGGGGGTCATCAAATGCAAATGAGGACAACTGAGGCCAGGATCAGTGAGATGACTTGTCTAAGAGTATACAGGTTGCGAGTGAACAACAGAGCCAAGCCTTTCCCAGAGCACCAAGCTGTGATGATGCTCCTGTTGGCTGGGTCAGTGGAGCTAATTTTCATTGCAAATATATGGTAATAAATGATCAAACCCTCCTCAATGACACACAATAGGCTAGTCCCATTGCATGGTGTTTTGGTTCTGTCTTCTTGGATTTCTGATTTATCATGGTGCCTGGCACATGGTTGGTGCTTAGTCAATGCTTATTGGCTTGGCTTGACTTATTTATTGCCCTCACAAAGGGGCTCTGTGGCACATGGTGCTTGAATGAATTGAATGAAGAGAAAGTGGGGCTGTTAAAGGCAATAGAGAGCTGGGCTTGCAGTTGGCAGGTTGGATTCAAGCCAGTAAGCACTTAGTAGGTGTCTACTGTGTGTCACACTCTGGGCTGGGGGAGGGGGGATGGTGTTGTTTTGTAATTATTCTTGTCAGATCTTTTCAGTAAATACCTTTTGGTAAAGGCTAGCTAATGGCTAACTGTGGCCACACCACCATGAATACAAGTAATCTCATCTGATATCAGAAGCTAAACAGGGTTAGCATAGTTAGTAACTTGGATGGGAGACTACCTGGAAATACTGGGTTGGGGCTGGGGGTGGAGGGGTGAGGCAGCTTGGTGGTGCAGTAGAGTGCCAGTTCTGGAGTCAGGAATACTCATCTTCTTGAGTTCAAATTTGTCCTCAGACACTTACTAGCTGTGTGACCCTGTTTGCCTCAGTTTCCTCATCTGTAAAATGAGCTGGAGAAGGAAATGGCAAACTGCTCCAGTATCTCTACCAAGACCCCCAATAGGTTCATGTAGACTTGGATATGACTAACAGGGAAAAGTCGGCTGCTCTCTGTGAATCTAAACCAGTGCACACTGAGAAATGAAGGTAGACAAGTTCAAATACCTGTACTGGCTCCTCCCATCAAGCCAACACACTGAGGAGAACCGGAGGTCTAAAAGTCAGAGAAACTAGGGCCAAAGGAGATTTAGAATTACAGGGACCTTGGAGATCACTGAGTCTAACCCTTTCCTTTATCAGATGAAAAGACTGAAGTCCAGAGAGGATGATGAAATTGTCCAATGTCACAGAATTAGTAAGTGTCTGGGGCAGGATTTGAACGTGGAGTCTCCTGACTCCACTAGCTCACACTGGGACAATGGTGGAAGATTCTTCTGGGAGGGTCCTCTCTCTGAGTCCACTCTCCCTACTCCACTGGGATAATCCGGCATGAGAAGTCAGAGGTCCAAGCCAGTTACAGAAAAGCAATGGTCCTAGGAGCTTCTGACCTTTTCAAAATGGAAATTTTAAGTGCAACACATTTAAAACGGAACTCTTTATGTATCTCCCCACCAAATGCACACCAGCCTGAATTTCCCTCTTCTGATGAGGCCATCACCATTCTATCAATCATCTCAACTTTGGAACCATTCTTGGGTCCTCACTTTCCAAGAAGCAGCCAAGAGTGTGTGTGTGTGTGTGTGTGTGTGTATGTGTGTGTGTGTGTGTGTGTTTGTGTGCCCTTCCCTTAACTCCTTCCACAGAGCCACCACCCTAATTGGGGCCCTCTCAATGGATTCTTGCAACAGCCTCCTAATTGGTCTTCCTCTCTCCATGTAATCCTCCACATAGTTGCTGAAATGATTTTTCCAAACACGTCTGACCATATCACTGATCTTCTCAATAAGCCCCACTAGCTCCTTATTACCTCTAGAAGCGAAACAAAAACAACCCCGCCACCCCCCTGCCACTTGTCATTTAAATCTCTTCACAATTTGACCTCAACCTTTCCCCAACCATATTAGCTCCTCTTTATGCCCTCTATGTGTGTAGTCAGACTGGCTGCCTCAGTGTTCATTGTTCATGGGATTCCATCACCAGTAAGGATAGAGTGCTGGACTTGAGTCAGGAAGACCTGAGTTTGAATCCTTCCTCAGATTCTTATTCAGCTGCATGATCTCGCTGGGTCATTGTCCTGTCACTGGACTCCATCAACTCTGGAGGAGAGAGTGAGGCTGACAACTTTTTTTTTTTTTTTGGTTTTTGGTTTTTTTTTTTTAATTTTTTTAAGTGAGGCAATTGGGGTTAAGTGACTTGCCCAGGGTCACACAGCTAGTAAGTGTTAAGTGTCTGAGGCTGGACTTGAACTCAGGTACTCCTGACTCCAGGGCCGGTGCTCTATCCACTGCGCCATCTAGCTGCCCCAGGCTTTCCATCTTTTAATTATTTCCTATTTATCCTGTATATAATTCATAAATAACATATTTATTTGTTGTCTACCCACATTAGATCGTAAGCTCCTTGAGGGCAGGGACTGTCTTTGCCTCTTTGTACCCCTAGCACATTGTAGGTGCTTAATCAATGTTTATTGGCTGATTGACTAATTGACTGGGCACAGGTACATTTGTTTTTGGTTGTTTTTGGTGAGGCAATTGGGGTTAAGTGACTTGCCCAGAGTCACACAGCTAGTAAGTGTTAAGTGTCTGAGGCCGGATTTGAACTCAGGTCTTCCTGACTCCAGGGCCCGTACTTTATCCACTGCACCACCTAGCTGCCCCCCACAGGTACATTTTTAAAAAAATTTTTTTTAATTAATAAAGTATTTTTTTCCGTTACATGTAAAGATAGTTTTCAACCTTTGTTTATACAAGCTTTACAATTTCAGATTTTTCTCCCTCCCTCCCCTCCCTCCCCTAGACAGCAGGTAATCTGATATAGGTTATATATATATATATATATATATATATATATACACACACACACACACACACACAATAACATTAATCCTATTTCTGCATTAGTCATGTTATAAGAGAAAAAAATCAGAGCAATGATGGAAAACCTCAAAATAGAACAAAAAACAACAGCATCAAAAACAAAAGAAATAGTATGGTTCATTAGCATCTATACTCTGCAGTTTTGTTTTTTTTTTTCCCCCCCTGGATTTGGAGATCCTCTTCCATCACGAGTTCCCTGGAACTCTTCTGTGCCATTGCATTGGTGAGAAGAATATAGTCCATCACAGTAGATCAACACTCAATGTTGATGTTACTGTGTACAATGTTCTTCTGGTTCTGCTCATCTCACTCATCATCAGCCCACGCAAGACCCTCCAGGTTTCTCTGAACTCCTCCTGCTCATCGTTTCTTATAGCACAATAGTATTCCATTGTATTCATATACCACAACTTGTCCAGCCATTCCCCAATGGATGGGCACCCCCTCAATTTCCAATTCCTTGCCACCACGTAAAGAGCAGCTATAAATATTTTTGTACATGTGGGTTCCTTTCCCCCTTCCATGATCTCTTTGGGAAAAAGACCCAAAAGTAGTATTGCTGGGTCAAAGGGTATGCACAGCTTTATCACCCTTTGGGCATAATTCCAAATTGCTCTCCAGAATGGTTGGATCAGTTCACAGATCCACCAACAATGCATTAGTGTTCCAATTTTCCCACAGCTTCTCCAACATTTATTATTTTCCTTTTTTGTCATTTTAGCCAATCTGATAGGTGTCAGGTGGTACCTCAGAGTTGTTTTTATTTGCATCTCTCTAATCATTAGAGATTTAGAGCATTTTTTCATATGGGAATAGATAGCTTTGGTTTCTTCATCAGAAAACTGCCTGTTCATATCCTTTGACCATTTCTCAATTGGGGAATGACTTGGGTTCTTATAAATTTGATTTAGTTCCCTATATATTTTAGAGATGAGGCCTTTATCAGAAGTACTGGCCTCAAAAATTGTTTCCCAGCTTTCTGCCTCCCTTCTAATTTTGGATGCATTGCTTCTGTTTGTACCCACAGGTACATTTTTAAAGACTCACTTTACAAATTTGCCTAGAGTGCTCCCCCTCTTCATGTCTGGCACTTGGCATCCACGGCTCCCTCCAAGGGCCGACCCAAGTGCTACCTACTGTAAGGAGCACTTTGCTGAACCTATCCCCTTAGACTTTTTTTGGTACGCTCTCCTCCCGCAAGCTCTCGTCTGTTTGCAAAGCACCCAGAACTATGCCTGGCACACAGTAAGAGCTCGGTGGTTCTGGAATCTTTGCAGATGGAAGGGAAGGCTTTGAACATGTCCCTTTTCCAAGGACTGAGGGGCTCATGGCCAGTAGGATGTCCTCACTTCTGAGCCCTCAAAAGCTCAATTGAAATACTCTGTGTAGGGGTAGCTAGGTGGCACAGTGGATAAAGCACCAGCCCTGGATTCAGGAGGACCTGAATTCAAATTTGGCCTCAAACACTTGACACTTACAAGCTGTGTGACTCTGGGCAAGTCATTTAACTCCCATTGCCCCACGCCCCCCAAAATACTCTGTGTAGTTTCCCAACTCCATTTGTATCAAAAATTATCTTTTACCACATGACTTCCTTGAGATTAGGGATCATTTTATTCTTTATATTTGCATCAATATCAAGTACAAAGGCTGGCACATAGTAGGTACTTAAATGTATGTTGACTGATTCACTTATAAACTGTTGGTATCAACCTTTTTTTGTTTCTTTTGCATTGACCTCTAAGGTCAATGCAAAACTATTACGTTAATTATGTGCACCTCCTTTCCAACCCATTCCTGGCCCCAGGCTAAAAGACACTTAGTTTTCTTCATTACAGTCTCACTGCCTGGCACACACCAAGCAGAGGGGAGGAGCAGGCCTCATTCATAGATTTTAGATCTAGGACCGGAAGGGAAGTCTTTCTACTCCAAGCCCTTGTTTTCTCTGTGAGGAAACAACACCAGAGAGATGAAACACTTGACCAAGATCATACAGGTTTTTAAGTCCTAGCCTGATTCCAAATGTCTTGTATATATTACTTCACACTGACTAGCGAGGTAGGGAGAAATTAATCAGCATTTAGTTTGCTAAAGAATAATATTTCTTCCTTTCATGGGGCAATGAGGATTAAGTGACTTGCCCAGGGTCACACAGCTATTAATAATATTTCAAGAAAGTTAATTAATTGGGAGACACAATGAGTTAGTTGTTCCTTTCTTAATCAGGTCACTCAGGGTGAGGTTTACTCATTAAAAAAAAAATCCTTGGGGGCAGCTAGGTGGCACAGTGAATAAAGCACAGGCCCTGGATTCAGGAGTACCTGGGTTCAAATCCCGCCTCAGACACTTGACACTTACTAGCTGTGTGACCCTGGGCAAGTCACTTAACCCCCACTGCCCCCCCCAAACCCTTTTGTTAATGATTTACTCCATCTTATCTTGGATTGTTCCCTAATCCAAATGTATTTTGGCCTTCCAGATAGTCTGTCATAACTTCTATAGATAAGGCAGCTGAATGGGTGGAATTTTGTCAGGGGGTTTGTTCTTTAGCATCTCTATGACTAAAAATGCCTCTAACTCTAAGCTCCCTTCTGGCCCTGGGTTGGATTAGATGACCCTGGAGGTCTCTTTCAATGTCAAAAGTCTATGATGTCCTAAAAGCTTTGGCTTCATCTAATGCCAAACAAATTCCTGAAGGATCAGAATCTGGCTGTTAATGATCTGATCAAGAACTATAGGGGAAGCTAGGTGGCGCAGTGGATAGAGCACCGGCCCTGGATTCAGGAGGACCTCAGACACTTAACACTTACTAGCTGTGTGACTCTGGACAAGTTACTTAACCCCAATAAAAAGAAAGAGAGAGAGAGAGAGAGAGAGAGAGAGAGAGAGAGAGAGAGAGAGAGAGAGAGAGAGAGAGAGAGAGAGAGAGAGAAAGAGAGAGAGAAAGAGAGAGAAAGAAAGAGAGAAAGAGAGAAAGAGAAAGAAAGAGAGAGAAAAAGAAAGAGAGAGAGAGAGAAAGAAAGAGAAAGAAAGAGAGAGAAAAAGAGAGAGAGAGAAAGAAAGAGAGAGAAAGAGAGAGAAAGAGAGAGAGAAAGAAAGAAAGAAAGAGAGAAAGAGAGAAAGAAAGAAAGAACTATGGAATGAATTCTAAGAACGAACCCTAGGTCTGCAAGCACTGAAACCTAGTACCAATCACGGTGACCCTTAAATGAGTCTCCTCATGCTCAGGAATATATTCTACATGGAAAACTGCAAGCACGCAACATTCCTCACTGGTTTCTCTAAGCTGATGACAGAAAGGCATTCTCACTTTCACGGAGGTTCTTGCCAAGTCCCCAAATGATCAGTGAAATTTTGGCAGTGACCATTACATGTATTCACTGACCAAGCAGAGCTGTACTAGGAGGGAGTTGTCCCCTATTGCAGTTCACAGGTAAGAGAAGGCAAGTAAAAGCAAAGCTTCAAGCATTCTTGCTAACACAGCTAAAATATTCAGGAAAGGTACCTAAGGTAGGGACATTTTTCAATAGGAAAACAGAGGTTTCAGCTCTTGGGTATCAGGCCAGACAGATATTCACAGTATTTCTGCAGAAATCATACACTTGGAACACTGCTTTCCCTGTATGTCACTAAAGTTTTGGCTAATAAATGTATGTCTTAATGTCTCTGAACAGGAACAAAATATGTGTATTGGAATTCTGAATATTTTTTAAATCATTGAGAATGATGTCTGTTTCACAGTTCTCATGTATTCATTGAACTGACATTTATGAGGCAGCATGATATCTCACATAATGAAGTGGCCTTTCTTCCTCGACAAAGCAAACCCCTCTCCATGCACCAGTGGTCCCATTCCATCCCATCCTCTCCAGCAGACTGTCCCATCTATCGTCCCCACTCACCCCATCTATTGGTTGCTTCCTTACTGCCTACAAACACACCCATATCTCCCCCATTTAAAAAAAAAAAAACCAACCTCTCATTACATCTAACCATGCCCCGTAGCTCTTATCCTACATCCTTCCCCCTTTCTTAGCTAAAATTGAGAAGGCAAGTAAAGCCAGTATCTCCGCTTCCTCTCCTCTCACTCTCTGCAGTCTAGCTCCTACTTCTTTATTCAGTTCAAACTCTTCATTTCTATGCTTCCATTTTTTTCTTTTGGTGAGGCAATTAGGGTTGACTTGCCCGGGGTCACACAGCTAGTGAGTGTCAAGTGTCTGAGGTCAGATTTGAACTCAGGTCCTCCTGAATCTAGGGCCAGTGCTCTATCCACTGCACCACCTAGCTGCCCCTGAATGTAGCCTTTGACAGTATCAATCCTAACTGTCCTGGATAATCTCTTCTCTCTAGGTTTTCATGACAAGGCTCTCCTCCTTCTTAGGCTCCTTGGCTAGATCTTCATTCATGCAAGTCCTACCCACTAACTGTGGGTGTCCCAAACAGCTTTGTCCTGGGTTCTCTTCTCCCTCTATGCAATTTTGCTTGATCTCATCAGCTGTCATGGGTTCAATTATCCAATGATTCTTCCAGTGACTCTCAGATCTACGTGCCCTACCTCAGTATCACTCAAATTTCACATTTCCAGTTGCCTACTGGACATCTTGAACTGGATGATTTGTAGAACAACTTCATTATCTTTCTCTCCAGATCCTCTGTCCTTCTGAACTTCCATAAAACTGCTGGCATCACCATCCAGGCTTACAACCTAAGCGTAATCCTTGGCCAGTCATCCCCACACCCCCTCATGTCCCATCAGTTGTCAGCTAGTATCATTTCTATCTTCCTAACTTCCCTCCCCCATCTTTCCTCTTACACTGCTGCCACCATACTGGTGCAGGCCCTTCATCACCTTGTGCCTAGACTACTGCAACAGCTTTCTGGTCAATCTCCCTGTTTCAAATTTTTCCCTAAACCAATCTACCTCCAATCAGTTGTCAAATCAATCTTCAAGAGCAAGTCTGACAATCACTCCCCTATTCATGAAATTCCAGTTTATTCAGTAAACTCATTTCCACCATGATCATCCATAAATCCCCTCTGGCCTTTAAAGCCCTTTATAAGCTGACCCCTCCTTACCTTTCCAGTCTCTTACTTTCCTAACTTTTGCATCTCCAGGTTTTCCATCACATCATACCAATCTTCTTCTTTTTTATTAAATAAGAAGGATCAACCATTTTCTTCTTGGTTCCTTTCTAGTCATCTTCAGTGAGGTGCCTATGCCATGGTCCTCCTTGGAAAACCAACATCACTTCTGGGCATTTTCATCAGCTGCCCCCAATGCCTGAGAGGAAATTCTCTCCCTTTTTTCCTTCCCCTCCTGGCTTCTTTCAAGTCCCTGCTAAGTTAGGCCTTATATTCAGAAGCCCTTATATTTGTATACAGTTGTCTGCATGGTGTTTCCCCCATCAGACTGTGAGATGGGACTGTGGCTACATTATTCCCTAGTAGGGCCCAAACCCAATGAAAATGTAACTGGGAAATATTTAACAAAGTAGATGTTCAAATAATACAATAAAGCAGATATTTGTTTTTTGCAGGGCAATGGGGGTTAAGTGACTTGCCCAGGATCACACAGCTAGTAAGTGTCAGGTGTCTGAGGCAGGATTTGAACTCAGGTCCTCCTGAATCCAGGACCGGTGCTTTATCCGCTGTGCCACCTAGCTGTCCCCGCAGATAGTATTAATATGTGATTTTCTAAGTCAAGATGTAGCCTGTAGGCATCCTCATGTATGGTATCAGCAGTCCTCATTTCTATGAGTTTGATCTAGTCAAACCTCTTCATTTTACAGATGAAGAAACTGAGGCCCAGAGCACCACAGGCTCTACACCCTTTCTATGGCACCGAGCTGTGGGGCCACAGGCAAGTCACTTCACACCTCAGAGATCCAGGCAGCTGTTCTCTAAGACAGACATTTTGCTGACGTACCTGCGTAGAAGTTTAAGCATCACATCCTAAAACCACCAGGGCGGGCAGGGGTGGGGGGGTTCGGCTGGAGGATACAAAGGTAAGACACAATAACGTGTCTTCATTAAACTCCTAAGTGAGGAGGGAAGATTTTAAAAGATCCAAAACAAAGGGCCACATGTAGTGAGATTAAATTTTATCTTGCATTTGGTTACTTAAAAAACACACTAACGTACAAACTGCTAACACAGGATGGGGGATTTGTACTTAGGTCTTATTTCATATGAAAAAGGACCTTCAGGACTTTGGTGGATTGAAGGTTTAACACATGTCAACAATGCCATGGGGCACCCCAGAAGCCCTGGGTGACTTTAGCCTGCTCCTAGTGCCTGATAGAAGAGAAATGACAGCTCTCGTCTTCTGCCCCATCATACTACACCCGGTGCATTTCTGTGAATATTTTAGGAAGGACAGTGACAAAGAGAAACCAGGCTAGTGAGGGGATCAAGAACAGTATCCCATGACAATGGACTGGGTGAGCCAAGTAGGGATGTTTAACCTGGAATCGTTCTCTTGAGAGTTGTTAAGGGCTAAAATTCTAGCTAAACTGTCTAAAATATCTTATGAGTGGTTGCCAATAAATTATAAGCTTTAGCAAGAGCTAGACTTTTAAGCATTTATTAATGAGAATAAGAATTTGGTAAAGAGAGAGAGAAAGGCCTAGATTCCTATCTATTAAAGGGAGAGCACATTTCTAGCTCCGCTCTCCACCGGAGTCCAGAGGAAAGAGCGCGAGACAAAGCGCCAGTCTCTTCCTTCTTCCTCCCACTACCCAACGTCACTTCCTGATGCCAAAGAAAAGACTCCTGGTCTTGCCCTCAAAGACCTTTGCTTCATGGGCGGAGCTCTTCTACAGTAAGTCTCCAGCAGGTGGCGTCATTCCAATCGTTACAGAGCGAAGGCTTATTCTATAGAAGATGGTGTAAATTTGTTCCACTTGGTCCTAGGCGGATCAAAGACCAATGGAGGAAAGTTAGAGGGAGGTGGATTTGGGTTTGATGTAAAAAAAAAAAAGTAACATGATTTGATCCAGACCTGATTTCCTTGGCAAAGGAACTTCTGGAGTGGAAAATTGCAAACCTCCTCACTTAGCTGCATAGACTCTTTAACAGTAGGTGATTTATTTTCCCAGAGTCACTTAGCCAGTAGATTTAGGAGGCTCAACAAGATGACATAGGAAAGGAAACATGGATCTTTCAGAAACTTCAAAGAAATGAAAATACAACATTTGTGGGAAAGAAAATTGTAAAACAACTTTAGCTCTAAGGATTATCCGAGAGAAAAAAAAAAAGTCCCTATAACTTTTCACATCCATGTTGCTTACCTTGACAATACTTCCCTTCTCAGTCAGCACCAAAGTTCGTAGCCTGTGGATACAAATTCATGGAGCAAAGACACACACAGTTCAGATGACTCGAGCTTCATTCATGACCAAGGGGCAATTAGCAGAAGTTGTCTAAAATCTCTCCTAAGAAGTGATTAATTTTTGTTCTTCATGGCTTCTAGAGCCTTCTCAGTTCTGAAATATCTGCCTCACTCCACCTGCTGGTCTCAGAGTAAACAAATAGATTTTGTGTCAAGTAAGGCTTCTGAGGGATTTTAATAAATAATCTTAAAGCGGTGAGTGGTACCATACAGTGACAATTTCTTTTCACAGCTATTTATTCCAAGAGACCCTCAGAAAATAGCAGTCTTTTAAGGTATGTTTGCTAAGTGTTGGAAAATCTAAGCTGGAGGGCAAAGGATGGAGGAAATGGCTTTGAAAGTCATTAATGTCACTGTGCTCAGTGAACCATTCACTGGGACATGTGGTGCTATAACACAGGTGGTACAGACAACAGTGTGCTGGAACACTGAAGTTAGGCAGACCTGGGTGCAAATCTTGCCTCAGACCACTAGCTGGAAGATATGACAACTACATACTCATTTATCCCAAAAGGAGCTGAAATGAAGAGGAGCAGAGAAGTAAAACCTTGACCACCTACTCCAAGAATCACTGCAAATATGATTGAAGGTTGAAAACCACTAGCATCAAGGTATAATCTTAACCCAGAGAAGAAAGCAGCTACATGACACAGGAGATACAGAGCTGGACTTCGGAGTCAGAAAGATCTGAGTTCAAATTCAGCCTTGAGACAAGTCACTTCACCTTGGCCTGTCTCAGTTTCCCTATCTATAATAATATCTATAATATATCCCAAGGTTGATGGGAGGATGAAATATTTGTAAAGGACTCTGCAAAGTCTGCAAAGACATAAATAAATGCTAGTTGTTATTATTACCAATCATTGACACTCAAAAGAATCCATATCTTAGAAGGCACTTTAATTTAAATCTGTGTATTTAGAACAAGGCAAATTATTAAAAGAGCAAAATAAATCAGACAACCATATTAACAAATTTTAAGTGTGTTATAAGGAGAGACATTCTTATAAAAGTAATGTGACTTCTTGGCATGACTCAATTTGCAAGTCAAAAAACTGGCAATGACTTTTAAAACTCCCAGGGGAAGAGATGCTGAAGGACATTCCTAGATGATGTTGCCAAAGAAATAAATATTTTGTGAGCCACAGCAAGATGACTTAAGCAGGTGGAAGGTCATATTCACCCTGAATGGTCTCTCAGTCCTGTCTTTGCTGAAAGAATTGTTGGCCCACGGACTGAAACAAAAAAGGCCTTTGCCAAAAGTTGAGCATAGTCTCTGACAGAGACACTGGCCTACTTACTAGCACAGGTTATTTAAAGAAAGTTGTTTTCAGGACAATGAAGTGCTAGCTAGCATCAGGGGCAGGATTTGAACCCAGATGTAGGGGAAAGAGCACTGGGAGATGCAGGTTCTGAACCCAGCTTTATCCAGACTGCAAGCTCCCTGATGAAGGCTTGTCCAAGCAGGGCCCCTTGCTCACAATAGATGCCTGATAATTGTGTGTGTGTGTGTGTGTGTGTGTGTGTGTGTGTGATATTTTAGTTAGTGTCAAAGGCAGGTCAAAGACAAGGCCATTTTACTCAGATTGCCTCAGTTTCTTCATTTGATCTTTTGCCTGACACACTTAGATGGTTGCTGGATGAACACATGACTACGTTTGGGGACTGCCTTTTGAGCCAGGAGCAGGCTGTTTTGCTTGACCTCGATGGGGATAAATTTTTCATCCTTACAGTTTTGATCTTTGCAAACAAAAAGTCATCTGGATTTAGGTTTGTTGAATAAATAAGTGAATAGGCTTGGCTGTCACCTTTTTGCCTAAAACAAAACCCATGGTTCTATCTGATTAGTTAATGAGGAAGAGGTAGAGTGTATGCTTGTGCTCAAGTGCACCTCTAATAACAGTTCTAAAAAAAGTAGTAAAAATCTACTTCTAGCACCAACAGCACTGCTTAAGTAAAAGTATTGTCTTTGCAAGGGAGATGATTAATTTATGGTGAATTTGCTTGAAAAATAATTGCTTAACCTACTTTTGTATATATAAGCATAAGCTGTTAACGTTGAAGTATAACCAGCTTTCAAACCAAAAGTTTGGTCAACTCATTTTAGATACGTCAAAATGCTTTAATGCCTTCAGCTCCTGCAGATCTGATTTTTAAAAGCTGCCACGGGAGCTTGGAATCGCTACTCAGAAAGTTCAGGGCATGGAGGTTATCTTGCCTGATTACACTATCTTGGTCTTTGTTGCATGTCTTATCAGTATAAAAATATCCAGATGGAAAATGGAAGGAAAACGAGAAGACAGAGGTGTGGCTCACACACACATGGTTCCCATCCTGGAGAAAAAACCCACTACTATTTTGTGTTAAGGAACTGGATCTTATAACACTTTCAGTTATGAAAAGGAAAGACACCTCAGGGGTAGGAGACTTAGGAATGGTCCGATTAAACAAGGCTTACAGTTTCTTCCAAATCCCCAAGAACAGCCAATTTGCCATGTGTAGGTGACTGTCACACTGCCATTTTTGAGGACAGGTGCAACCCAGCAGTGAAGTCAACCCTGCAGATTTCCAATGAGATTCAACTCAAACATGTGTAGGGAGAGTAAAGTTATTTTATTAAATCATGCACATCACGTGTGTTAGTGCAAATAGTTTAATCTGTATTCCAGAAATTCTATTGTACTTTATATCTTTACAAAATAGATTTAAAACAATTATTTACTTTAAAAAATGTAATTCTGAAGTTAAGCATTTCAGAACAATATTTGCAATAACCTATATACAAGAGGTACAGAGTACCACTGGCATAGGAGCATTCTGGGGGGGGGGGGAATAGCTTCCTGCAACAGAAAAGGGTGAAATGAAAAAGGTGACATTTTCTACAAGTCATCTGTGGACTAATTCTTCCATAAATCTAATGGTTCTCCCAACAGCAAATCCCCAACAGCTTAAAATATAACCTTTAACATATAGACAATGACCCCCCAAAACCTCACAAGGCAAATTATATGCTAAACTCCTATTTAAGTATTTGGCGAGATCTGTAGATTGCCATGGAGAATCTAAGCCAATTCACTGAGATTTTTCTCATCTCCATTTTCTAATTAAAAAAAAAAACAACCCTTCACTCCATTAATACTTCAGTATATTATGAGACTTCAGTAAACTTTATTGACATAACTGTTGAGCTGCAAAAAACATAGCTCACTCTGACTTGGGCGTTTAACTGATATGATCCCAACTGAAGTAGTGCTTCTCATGAAAAAAACTACTCAGTTTTTAAAAAGACGAAAACAAAAAAAGAAATGAAAAAAACAAAACAAAAAAAACCAAGAACAAAACAAAACCCAAAGCCATTTGCATCCCTAACTGTAAGATTCCCTGGGTTTACAGAATTTCACCTCGTCCAGTAGATCAATTAGCTATAGATGCACTCCAAACTCTCATAACAAAGTTAAGTCAATAAAAGTTTATCTAAAGAAGACACATTTTCCTTCTTTAAAGCAATGTTTGGAAGAATAAGTGAGGAGAAAAAAAAATCATGCTTCCTAAAATGCTGTAGATGAGAAAGTAAAGAAACGGTCTCTCTACTTTGAATGCATAAAGTTGAATAAATTACATTCCAATTGAATAGTTTGGTTTACTGCGCTGTAGTTATGAAATGGTTAACTTTTTGCTCCCAGAAATACTTCAGTTCACTCAAGAAAATACACACACTCTTACAAAGTTTTTCCAGGTTGATGCCATCCACATCTTCAAGTCACATTAAGGCTGCACAGAAGCATGTATATTTCCCGAATCACTGCTAAGACAGAACCTTTTCCAAATGTGTTTTTTCCTCGAAAAAAATCTATGGAAGTAGTAGTTGTCTCTAAGTCTTGTTCCCAATAGCTCAGTGGTTTATAGCAAGTAAAAATGGTGTCAATATGTAAAAAAAATATATGTGCATATATTTATTTCAAAATGACAGGCACTGAGCACACAGTGCCTCTTTTCCAACGCGTTTATTGGTTGTTTGGTTTGGGTGGGAATCCAATCAGAAAATGAATGATCTGGCAATCAGCATCTAGAGTAAAATAGCCATAAACCTAAATGTTATAAATAATTTGGTACCAAGAAGCCTACTTTAGGCCACCATAATATTTAGAATCTCAACATACTAATTAAAAAATTACATGAAAAATTTGCAAGCAAATTATTGCTTACAGTAGAATAAAGTCACAATTTTATTCCCTCTTTATAGACAGATACATTTTATACAATTTAAAGCAATGACCCGACTGTTCTTTTCTTGCACTTTTGTTGTATTAAGAGGTAAAAAGGAAGAAAATGGATCTGTTCTCCCCAGTATGAATGTGACGCCAGCTTCTAAGAGGAGGGCAGGGTACGGAACCAACCAAAGTTCTCATGGCGAATCTCTGGTTAGGCCTGGTACATACAACACTACGGCTGTCACAGCTACCAGAGCTGCCAACATGGGCATCCAAGGCCAGTATCTCTGTGTAGAAAGAAACCAAGAGTCAATATCGCATTTCCCCCTACCTTTCATACCAACTACTAAGCCCTCCGTTCATAGAATCTTGGGAACTCATCACAAAGCATTGTGAATCTGAATTCTACCTCGCTGTCAGAAAATCTTGACTTCTCACACCAGGAAGGCTCATTGAAAAAACAAGAGGCAATCTGACTAGCAGGTACAATTCCAGTGGCCAACTATGCAGAAGGATAACACATCACCAGGAAATATCCTTAGTATTTCTCTGACTAGCTACATACTTGGCACCTAACAGAGATTTCTGTTAAACACCTCAGGATTGACACTCCTTTATTCATGCTATACCCAAGATTTTTTCAACAGTCTAAAATAATTAACTGTAATAGAGGTGCTTTCACCACAACATATTTAGGCTAAATTTTATGTTTCTTTTTTTCTTTTCTTTTCTTTTCTTTTCTTTTCTTTTCTTTTCTTTTCTTTTCTTTTCTTTTCTTTTCTTTTCTTTCTTTCTTTCTTTCTTTTCTTTCTTTCTTTCTTTCTTTCTTTCTTTCTTTCTTTCTTTCTTTCTTTCTTTCTTTCTTTCTTTCTTTCTTTCTTTCTAATGGGGCAATGAGGGTTAAGTGACTTGCCCAAGGTCACACAGCTAGTGTCAAGTGTCTGAGGCCGGATTTTGAACTCAGGTCTTCCTGAATCCAGGGCTGGTACTTTATCCACTGTGCCACCTAGCTGCCCCTAAATTTTATGTTTCTCAATCCAAGGCCCAGCATGTGTTAAGGGCAGAGCTATAAGAGAGGATGGGTGTACACTGGGGTATGGGGTACCACATAAGTCTTAAAAGTACATAATTAAAAACCTGTACCCAATTCCACTTGGTGTAGGTAGAATTCTGACCCAATTTAGCACAGTCTGCACACTGGTCTCATATTAAACAAATGTGCCCCCAATTAGAAACACCACCGGCTATGCAAATCAACCATAAGTCTTTCCTTGTATCGACCAAACTAATCTGCTTCTCAGCTTTTCTTCAGATTTGTTTCCAGTGGCTCTTGACCACACCTCCCCCCGCCCCAAAACCCCAATCCCAACTGCTTTTAAATGACTGTTTCCTCTTTAAACAAGTCAGAGATCAGAAAGCTATGGCCAAAGGTGTTTGCTGGCTCATTTAGGTATGGGATAACGAGTCCATGATTCCAATTTGATCCTTTTTCATCTTCTTCACAGCCACAGTGAAAAGAGAAAAAGTATTAAAGAACTACCACAGGACTAAGGGGATGAGTTGGGGAGGAAAAGGAAGCTGGCTTAAAAACGGAGAGGCAAACTCTTCATTTCTTGTTCAAGCCTGAGTTAACTTTTCGTTTGCTTTTGGGAAGCACTGACCAACGCTGCAGCATCGGAGATGTAAGTTTACTCTGCTTTCACGAGAGACAAAGACCCGGCTGAAAGCTGAACATTTAACAACTGGTACATTTGGAATTAATTCATGGTTAGCATGACCACAAAGGAAACAGACAGAAAGTTACATGATTAGTGGATTGTTGAACTGGGTGGGAGGAAGCACAAATGAAGGGTTTGCTTCAGGAAACAAAACACCGGTGGTGTTCCCTCATGCACTAGTTTACAAACATGGCACAAAAAGGTGACAGGGACGGACAGACATCGACTCAACAGGGAGCTTGTACCTTTCTCTACCACAATGGACCGTAACACCAAAACAGGAAAGCCAGGAATAGGCCGATGAAAACGGCTGGGACGGGTTGGAATATGGACGGCTAAAGAAGGGAAGGGAATTAAAAGTCATTGTGTGCTCTAACGATCAGATCAGATGATTTAGAGGGGGGGCTAAGGGTTAGCATTAAGTCTGGCGTGAATAGGAACGTATGGAAGGCATCTAACACAATACAGAATGTCAGACTATCACACACCAAGCTAGCACATTATGCTCTTCAAACAAACAATGCGAGGAAGTCAGTCTGTGTAGGTTTCGCTACACCAAATAGAATTTAATTTAGGAAAAATGCCCAGTTCCATTTCATGTTAACTTGCCAACTATTTGTTAGTATACTGCTTTATGATGGGAGATATATGTACAGACAACGTCTTTGGACAAAGTATCCACTGGAATCACCAAAGATGTGGTAATTGAGGCACCAGGTGGAGTCACTTCCGCATCCCTTGGTGTTGAGGGTGCTTCTTGGGATTACATTAGGCCCCAAAGTAACCGTTAGTGATTCTCCCTTTCAAAAAAGGCAGGAAAGAAGCTGTAGGGTTATAAGTTACATGTTATCAGGGCTACCATGTTAAGCTGACAAAATACACTCGAGTCAATTATTTCTCTTAAGAAGTCGTTGTACTATTACTGAAACATTTCAATTGTGAATGTCTGCCTGGGTCCAAACGTGTGTGTGAATTAACAGAACATGAGCTGGAATCAGTTTTATATTGTGAAATGGCAAGTTCCTTTCAAGCAAAAAGCATTTTATTTTGGAGTTTTTGTCTATTTTTAAACATCACTGAAGAGAGAAGTTATTTCTGAAATGGTACTAATGACACTGGGGCTACAATTCTCATTATGCTAGATGCCTTTTTAGGGTAATTTAAAAAAAGAAATAGAACTGAATTTCCACAATCAGGAAGGTACGATTAAAACTAAAGAAAGACGTAACCTAAAAATATGAATCATTATTGAGTCTTCACATAGCTATTAAAATAAAAATAAACCATTATCACTTGGCAGCAAAAACTCCATCCATGACTTATCACCAATTTAAGAAGCCTCAACTTGTGACGGAAGTCTTGATTCTATGCTGACAGAGTCTTTCCTGGGAAGGACAAATTGTATGTGAGCAGTGAATTGCAGTGCTGCTCTCTTGTAGGTGGTGCTGCCAATCAAGCTGCGTGCCAGCGCCCACAAGAAACGTGTTGGTTATGACCACTGCAGTGACAGGAGACTTAGAAGAGTCAGAGCTACTAACACTTGCAAAGTCAGTCACACTGAAAGAACAGCCACCAGAGGAAGCTCGCGATGGCGGCGAGAACCAAATACACACAACGACACTGAGGGTAACTGATGTTTCTTCACAGAGCAAATACAAACAGCTGTTACTGGTGATTTACACCAGAGCGTCCTGGATTCTACAGGTACTTCCCAGTATTTCCAAGAAAGAGAAAAGACAGGAGGAACCTTTCACCTTTCTAACCTTCCATCAGATAGGATGGAAATATGCCCCAAACCAGGGCATCAGTATCGTGTCTACCCAAAAATAAGGGATGACGTCTTCTGGCGGCCACAGCGAGTCCTCAGGTGGGCTAACCCAGAGATTACAAAGGAGGGAAGTCAAGTGTGGAGATGTGAACTTCCGACCTTACCCTTAGAATAGATGAAGGCTGCTTCTTGCAGATGAGCATTGCCCTCACCCATGCCCCAGTACTTACCCAGATTTATGTATCCAAAGGGGGAAATTCTCACCATACTTGCTGACCAACACAGTGATTTCACAAACAACCTCCTTTCTTTGAATAGGGATGATGGGGCTGGGTGACTACCATGACACCAGTGGATGAGGACAGTCAGCAACATGGAAGGCCCTAGGAAGTCTGTCCTGGGTACTTGGGGACACCAACTGAAGCCCTGCATTTTCCGTACCTCATCCAAACTGACCCCAAGTTTGCAAAGACTTACATTGTTTCCTTTTTCTTGTAGCTGCTTCAGGTTGTCTTGACATTGTCTGAGCTCGTCGGTGATGGATTGTTTCTCCTGCTCGGTCCTTTCGAACTTCAGCTCTAGCTCGGAGAGTTGAGTCTGTGTCCTTTCATACTACAGGCAAAGAAAAAAAAGTGGGCAGACCCCGCTTAGAATAGGTGTGGAGCCGGGCCTCTTCTCCTTAGGCTTCTACACTGTCCTGGACAAATGTGGAAGGGGGAGAGCACAGCTTTTCTTGGAGGAGTCTTCCTTGTGACCTGAGGACCCCCGCCCTTTTTGGCCAGGAAACACTATCAGGCACTGAGGTGCCAAGTGTCTCAAGCAAGTTGCTCCCCCTCCCCACAGAGGTGCCAAGAGTGAAAAAAAGGAAAAGAAAACTCCAAAGTTGAAGCGGCAACGTCTACCTGAGGAAATACCCACAGCCCTCAAGGCTTCGAGTCCTGAAGACCCCAGGTATTTGAAGCTCAACACGTGGAGCCCATCTCTGTCATCCTCTCATATGCCAATCCATAGCCCAGCACTCTTGCCTTCCCTGCTTTTCCATTCCTCCCACCCAGTTTCTTCCCTCACTGCATCTCTTCACATGCATCTGTCCACCGTTTAACAGATTTCTAAGTGATCTCCCTGTTTCTAGCCTCTCCACACAAACTCCTCAGCCTAAATACAGCCCGGCTACAGCCTACCTTCCCATTCAGTATTTCCCACTAAGACCCACCACAAACTGTCCACTTTGGCTAAGGGAGGTACTCAGCCTTCCCCTGGACTTGACATTGCACGCTCTGTCTCAGTGCCTAAATCTAAGCTCTCCTCTATGCCTGGAAGGCATTTCTTCTCCTCATTTCTCCTTCTCAGAATCCATAGCTTCCCTCATTCAAGCACCATCTACTCCATGGACCCTTCCCAAGTTGTCCAGCTGTTTGTTAATATACTCTTCCTGCTTCAGGTTTTTTTGGTGTATCTCTGTATTTGGGTAACTGTTATACGGTAGAAGGTAAGCTCTTGGAGGACAAGCTCTCTGCTTTTTTAGTCCTATAACAACCTAGGCAGTGCCTTGACCACATTCAGTCTGGAAGACATGTTTGATGAATTAAGTAGACTTGACTTTAGCCCTGTTTTGAAACTTAATGTAACTGACTTTTTTTTTTAACTTTTTGTGGGGCAATGAGGATTAAGTGACTTGCCCAAGGTCACACAGTTAGTACATGTCAAGTGTCTGAGGCTGGATTTGAACTCAGGTCCTCTTGAATCCAAGGCCAGTGCTCTATCTACTGTGCCACCTAGCTGCCTCGTAACTGACATTTTAAACTTAAGTATCTACATGCTAGATGCTGTGAATGAGCAGAAGGGTTTAACCCTCTTTCATAGGGTGTGCTATTGGCAGAACATGAAGCCGCACAGCACAGACGGAAAGAGCATCTATGGCTGCCTGGGACTGTGTCTCCCCTTCTCAAGTGTGATGTACTGGAGGAGCCTTTGCTTTTCCAATCCCTGAGTGAAAGGAAAGACAAAACAAAGCTCTCAAGGGGATAGAAACATAAGAATTGTATGTAAATGAAATGAAACAAACTGAACACAGTCCCCATCCCCGGACTTCCAGATCTGAAAAGGGGTTTTTTGGCCCCCAAAGCTCTCCCCAACATTACCTGAGCTCAATTTCATTTTGTCACAGCGCCTGAAATGTTATTAATTATGTGGGTTATGTTTTTGTGGGTTTTTAAAAATGTAAATTGCTCTTGGAGTGTTAAACTAGATGATCTCCAGGTCCAGGCTATGCTGAGAGTCCATGTCAAGAGTTATGTTCCTGTTACTGCAAAGCATGAAAGCACTTTGCAAAGCCAAACAAACATTTGTGAATTCTCTACCACTGGCTTCTTATAGCTTGTCTTATAGTTTCATCCTGATACAAATAACAAGAACCAGAACAATAGCTAGTCTATCTACAGAGGGGTGTGTGTGTGTGTGTGTGTGTGTGTGTGTGTGTGTGTGTGTGTGTGTGTGTTTAAAAAGTCATCCTGGTTAATCTAGAAAAGCAGTTTAGGAATGAGGTTCCCTGACCCAGTTCAGCTTGTCTAGTAACTCTGATAACTTGAGATGATGAGCTCTGTGTCAGGGAAATGCAGCAGGTTATATATTGCCAGCAGCCTGAGTCACCCTTTACATAAATAACCGTGTCTATCTTCCTTAGTTTGATCTATGAGAGTGGGGTATACTACGCTAATACTTATGCCATGAGGCTCTGAGAGAAAGGAAGGTAAAGGTGGAGTGTGGAGAGAAATGCATACAGATATTAAAAAGTAGTACCAGTTAATTTTGAATGAATGCATATACAGAAAACTTTACATATTCACAAAATTTTGGATAAGAGAATATACAAGTTGAATTAAATCACAACAAAAGGGAGAATAAACCACATTGTATCATAAGAATATAATGACTCCACACAATTATGCCATGTTAATATGAAACAGGCTGAGGGGAAAATGTACATGAACTACACTGACAAGATCAGACACAGTCCAATAATTGGCTGCCTTTAATGCAATCCAGTAACCACCGACAGTTAAAAGCCTTATTGCATCGACTTACTGTTCAATGACCATAATATTCATAAATAATGGAACAAAATGACTAATGCCTTCATATTAACATACAAGTAAACCATCTCCCATAGGCATAATTCTTCCTGGATTATAGAATTACGGAATATGGATGACAAGATGGCTACAAAGTGTGAGGTTGTTTAAACAATGGCATATGTACTTTGGCACACAATTTGTGATCCAGCAAATGATAAGTGAAGCTTCTCCCTGATTTAACATATATTTAACAAAGACCAGAAAAACATATTACAGAATAAAAACACCCACAGAAAACACAAAGAAAGTTACAGGCTTTTAGGAACAAACATGAAGACAGAAGAACAATCATTTTCAAGTTTGACACTACAAAGAAAGAAAAGCAAAAATAAAAAATTACACTAAATGAACAAATATCTTCTAATAACCACCATGGGAAAATCACTAAAGCCTAGTTTTTCTGGAGTATCCCTTCTCATCACTGTGACCCATTCATTAAAAAGACCCTACTTCCGGGGTCTCTGGTCAGGAGGTGGACATGCTGCCATGCTCTCGTTTCTGGGGGTTGTCGAGATTCCTAGCAGGAAGAGCAGGGCCACTGACACCCCTGGCTACTGAAGAGCCCAGGGATGGGCTGTTTGTTGCTTCAAGAATTCAGGGAATGAAAAAAGGCTTTTCCTCATAGAAAAGACTGAAAACTATGGTTTAGATTAACCTAATCCCTTGTTAATTTCAAGGATGAGATTAGTGAATAAAATGTCCCTTCCTGCAGATTCGATTATAAAGTGCATGCATTTCTGGGCATTAGAAAAACCGAGCAGCATGAACCAGAAGAGAATTCCCTGGGCTACCCTTTGCTATAGAATGAAATCTCCTATAAGGTCAATCTTCCTAATACATTCAAGAGAGTAGAGCAGCTGAATAAAAGGATAAGGCAGCAGCAATACAGTGAAGGTCAAGCAGAAATGGTCAGATTGTATTCTGACATCCTGATACTCTGAAGTGTGAAAGACCAGGTATTGGTTAAACAAAGTCTCCTTAGGTTGGGTAATTAACTAGTACAGAAGAATTAAAAAGGAAACACGAACTTTGCCAATTGATAAGTGATGCTTTGTACTGGGTCCTCTTCCAATTCTTGACACATGCATCATGATACACAAGAACAGACAAATGCCAAGTACTACAGGCATCCATTTAAGTGACACTTGATGCGACTAGTGCTTTCTGTTCTAACTTGAATAAAGATCAGTTGCTTTTGTCATGAAGTCTCATCACAATGGGGTTTGTACAACGTCTCTTCCCTTTACCTCTTTCTGAACATCCTTTGCTTCATTTTCAGCTTTATTGAGAAGGGTCTTCCAACTTGCTGAATCCCGAAGATGCTGCTCCTTCAAGGATCCCACTTGATTCTCCAGCTCTTTCCGGGACATTTCAAGGATGCTTAGATCATTGGTGAGTTCTAAGCTCTGCCTCTGAGAGCTGTAACACAAAAGCGAAGACATGGTGTGTACTATACAAAATACCTAGAGACCAAAAGGGGTCTAGAATTTTTTTTTTTTTTTAGGCAATGGGGGTTAAGTGACTTGCCCACAGTCACACAGCTAGTAAGTGTCAAGTGTCTGAGGCCGGATTTGAACTCGTACTCCTGAATCCAGGGCCGGTGCTTTAACCACTGCGCCATCTAGCTGCCCCCAGAATTTTTATTTTTAAAAAATATTTTTATTACTTTATTTACTTTTTTTTGTGGGGCAATGAGGGTTAAGTGACATGTACAGGGTCACACAGCTAGTAAGTGTCAAGTGTCTGAGGCCGGATTTGAACTTAGGTCCTCCTAAATCCAGGGCCACTGTGCCACCTAGCTGCCCCCAATTTTTATTACATTAACAAAAAGCCAAATAAAATGAGCATTCCCACATACATAGTAAAATAGAAAAAAGAAGACTGTACACGAAACTACGAATCTCCACTAAATAAAGCTAAATAAAGAGTTTCTTTTAAACTATATAATAAATCCACTTTCAAAGCTGTCCTGCTTTTCTGTGATTCCTTCTGGCCTTTTTTTGGTGTCTATTTTACATTTTTATTTTACTCTGGACCTAAACACCAAGTAACACAAGCATCTTCACAGAGTAGAAAGATATATATATATAAAAGCAAATATCTATTACGTACAGCTTGCTCTGCTTAAATTAGATATAAAACACCTGAAGTTCTCCTACTTGTCTCTGACACCTTCTGGCCTTCTGCACAGTGAAAAAACTGCTTCAAAAAGCTTTCCTTCTCTCTTTTTTTTAGGGAGGTGGATGGGGTAACCCCATCCATTCTAGCTGAAACCCCCTGTGATACAATTTTTGTAGTAGAATCACATTCATAATTATGCTTTATTTATAGGTAAATATTCCAATGGATTTGCATTCTCTGAGGAAGTCTAGAATCATACCTCTGGACAGGACAAACCCAGACGGGATAACATATTGGCCACAGATAATTTCTTCAGGGCCTACCAGGATACCTTGCACAAAATAGCTATTTAATCCACATTGCTGATTTTGTCAAGTTGTGTTATATTGAACAAAAAGTATACAAATAAAAAAAAGTTAATGTAAACACTGAAGAAATATTCCTCATTTCCTCTTTGAATCACATACCTTTGCAATTCTTTTTCTTGTCGCTGAAGTTCTGATGAAAGTGAAATATTTTCCTTTTTTAGAGAATGGCATTCTGCTTCTAATACACTCCAGTCTTTTCTCAACTCCTCCAGTTCCCCTACAAATTAATCAAAGAATATTATTCTATAATGTAGTCAAATACATTTTAGTATAAAATTCTAATAATAAGAAGATCCATAAATTGGGGAATGGCTAAATAAGCTGTGGTATGTCACTGTGAAGAAATATTACTGTGTTATAAGAAATGATGAGCAAGATGATTTCAGAAAAACCTAGAAAGACTTAGACGAACTGATGTAAAGTGAGCAGATCCAGAATGTTGTACACAATGAATACCATACAATGAAGAACTGTGAATGACTTAGCTATTCTCAGCAATACAATGATCCAAGAAAATCCCAAAGAACTAATGATGAAGCATACTATCTACCTCCAAAGAAAGAACTGATCTATCTGAAAACAGATAGAGGCATGCTATTTTTCTCTTTTTTTCATCTTTTTATTTGAGTTTCAATTTTTAAAAAAAATTTGTACAAAATCACTACTATGGAAATGTTTTAGATGATTGTACATGCATAAACTAGATCAGATTGGTTACCATTTCAGGGAGGGGGAAGGTGAAGGAAGAAGAGAATTTGGAACTCAAAACTTTTTTTTTTAATGGGTAAAAAAATAAATTATATTAAGATATTTAAAAAAGAATAACCAAGAAGAAAATTCCTTACTTTTACATAAAATTTACCATAAACTTTGTATTTTATTATTATCTGGAGCTGTAGGTGAGACACAAATTAGATAGATATATTTTGAGATTCATTTAGAAGCAAATCACTTTCCACCCAACTGTCAGAATTACTACCATCTTGAAAAAGCAACAATTATTTGGTGTTTGGGTTTTTTTTCTCTATTTAATCTATTTATTATAATTGTAAAGAATAAGTCAGTTTACAAAGTTCCATATAGTACAACTCCATTAAAAATGTCAGCCTTGGGGGCAGCTAGGTGGCACAGTGGATAAAGCACCGGCCTTGGATTCAGGAGGACCTGAGTTCAAATCCAGCCTCAGACACTTGACATTTACTAGCTGTGTGACCCTGGGCAAGTCACTTAACCTTCACTGTCCCGTACTCCCTCCCCCCCCCAAACCCGTCAGCCTTATTTTTACATTCTGGAAATAAAATTAAGAAAGCTACCAAATCTGTCTTTGAATAATTTTGTAGGTAGATATCATATGGTTCCTATGTATACATTAGAAGGTAGATTCCTAAGTATTTTATACATCATGTAGTTATTTCCAATGGAATTTATCCATCTCTTCCTGCTGGGTTTTATTGGTAATAAACCAAAATGCTAATTATTTTGTTTTGTTTTTTGTTTTGTGGGGCAATGAGGGTTAAGTGACTTGCCCAGGGTCACACAGCTAGTGTCAAGTGTCTGATGCTGGATTTGAACTCAGGTCCTCCTGAATCCAAGGCCAGGGCTTTATCCACTGCACCACCTAGCTGCCCCCTTTTTTTGTTTTTGTTTTTGTTTTTGCAAAACACTAATTATTTATGGGGATTTATTACCTATCCTGCAACACTGGATTACAATCATTGTTTTAATTAATTTTTAGTTCACTATCTAAAGTTGATCCTCTTAGTAAACCATTCTAAAAAACAATGATTTTTACTCCTCTTTGCATCTTCTTATTCCTTCAATTTATTTCTCTTTCCTTTTCGCTACAGCTGGCATTTCTAGCACTACATCAAATAGTAGTGCTGATAATGGATATACTTGTTCATACTGGAAAGGCGAACGCCTTTTATTGTGTTTTTTTAAAATCATAAAAGTATTTTATTATTTTCCAGTTACATGTAAAGATAGTTTTCAACATTTATTTTCATTTTTAGTTCCAAATTTTTTTTCCTCCCCCCCTCCTCAAGACATGAAGCAATCCGATATAGGTTATAAATGTATAATCACCTCAAACCTATTTCTGCATTAGTGATGTTGTAAAAGAATCAGAACATCATTTATTGTTGTTACATATAACACTGAGTCTTGATTTTGATAGATAATACTTATATTAAAGAAAGGTCTATTTATTCCTATGTTTTCTTTTTTTTTAATTTAAATTTAATTTTTTTTTTTGTTTTTGAGGGGCAATGAGGGTTAAGTAAGACATCCAGTGTCAAGTGTCTAAGGCTGGATTTGAACTCAGGTCTTCCTGAATCCAGGGCCGGTGCTTTATCCACTGTACCACCTTAGCTGCCCACCCTATGTTTTCTAATGTTTTAGTAACAATAGATGTGGTATTACAAAGAAACACAAAGAAAAAGTTTTTAATGCATTTATTAATAACCATATAATTTTTCTATTATTATTATTAATGTGATCTTTTAGGTTTATAGTTTTCCTAGCATCAAGTCCATACTGGTATCAAAGAAGGAATCTGGTAAGGATTCTCTTTGCCAAATTTTTGGCCAATACTTTATGTAATATGGGAAGGGATTATTCTTTGAATGCTTTATAGACTTGTAAATTCAAATATATTAAAACAAATTTTTGTTCTGTTAATACAGGCATTTTATATTTTTGTCAATATTCATCCATAATTTTTATATTTGCAGTCTTATTGGCATAGAGTTTGAGAAAGTAGTTTCTTTTTTCATTTTCTTTTTTTGGGGGGGGGTGAGGCAATTGGGGTTAAGTGACTTGCCTAGGGTCACACAGCTAGTAAATGTTAAGTGTCTGAGGCTGGATCCGAACTCAGGTGCTCCTGACTCCAGGGCCGGTGCTCTACCCACAGCGCCATCTAGCTGCCTGTTTTCTTCATTTTTTTGATAGTGTTAAGTATTCCATTTTTCTTTTTTTTAAATCAATTTAGCTAATGGGATATTTGTTTTATTGTTTAAAAATAGCTGTTAGCTTTATTTAGTTTTTTTCCCTTTCAGTTTTGTGAATTTCATGATTTGTCATCTAATAGTTTTAAAATATTCTTTTTTATTATGAATATCATCAGCAAACATGAACCTTTCGATATACAAATTAGAGAAAAGCACTGGATGTAGCAGTGTAAACTTCTATTATGTATATAGTTTTAGAGTGTATATTATGTTTGCTACAACAAAACTGCTATACTTTTGGTTTCAACTTTTTTCTAAACTAAAATGTTCTGGATTTGAACTCAGATCCTCCTGACTCCAGGGCCAGTGCTCTATCCACTGCGTCATCTAGTTGCCCCTTGATATAAGTATTTTGGTATACATTGGTCCTTCCCCTCTGTTTTGTTTTTTTTTTTGGGGGAGCAATGGGGGTTAAGTGATTTGCCCAGGGTCACACAGCTAGTAAGTGTCAAGTGTCTGAGGCCGGATTTGAACCCAGGTACTCCTGAATCCAGGGCTGGTGCTTTATCCACTGCATCACCCAGCCACCCCCTCCCCTCTGTTTTTGACCTCTTTGGAAATTATAGCTCCATGTATAATAAAAGAAGGTAACACTTTAGGATAAATCATAAATCATGAAGAAATCACACAATCATTAAAAAACAAAAACAAACAAAAAAACCTGCCCAGGAGTGAGAACCAGAGAACAAAGTGGAAATAGAAAGAATCTACTGTCAGTCACCTCCTGAAAGCTCAGAGTGAAAACACTCATAAATCTGCTGCTTCTAGATCCAAAAAAAGAAACGCTCCAGTGCAGCCACAGTGAGTCACAGCACAAGGAAGCAGAGCCAGAAGCATACAGTATTATGCTGCAACTACAATGAAGGAGAGGAATCATGGAATATGAAACACCCAGCATGACTTCTCCTGCTGTCACTGACCTTGCAGCCTGGAGGATTCCTCCTTCTGCTGGTCCTCACACTGCTGACACCGCTGCTGGAAGCTGGACTGCAGACTGACAATTTCCTTCTCATACTCCGAGGCTGCCTTTCGCCACCGATCCAGCTCCTCCCTGACCTTCTGAAGCTCTACTTGCAAGGAAGCGATGTCAATGTCCCGCTCAGATGCAGCCTTATCCGCCACTTGTTGCAGCAGCAGAATTTCATCCTGGGCACTGAGCAAATCTTGCTTTGTGCTTGTGACTTCACTTTCCTTCTCTTCCCGAAGGTTCTCCATATCAGTATGTAACTTCTGCAATTGGGCTATACAAGAAAAGGATGCCATCTATTATTTTTAGACTACAGTAATGAAATTCAGATTTCTGGGTCCAACTAACTCAGTCAATTCTCTCCAACCAAGAGATACCTTCACAATCATGCTAATTCCAAGGTCAATGTTCTTATCCTGCCTAGACAACACCACAGTCCTAAATGAAGCTTTGATTGCTCAAATTTCTGATAGAGGGTAGACTCAAATGAATGAGATTAGCAGTAGCAGGATATCATATAAGTAAAGATGGAAAACATTAATGCTCTTCAATTTGGGCAGGTAAAAGACAGTGTAACAGCATCCCAAGAGAGATGGGAGGCTTAATCATGGCTGCCCCCTCTGCTCAGATTCCCTGGGAAGCTACCCAAGACTAACCACCCAAAGGCATCAAGAGTAGTAGGGTCTCTCAGGTCACTCATCCTTATAGCCAAGGGGGAAAACACTGTAGAAACCATACCAAGGAGATGCTGCAACCTTTGTCTCCTTATCAGCCACAGCTAGTGAAGACCAAGAAGAAAGTTCTTACCACCAAAGTTTTTGCCTAAATTTTGCCTGTGTCCCCCCCTTCTTCCACCTTTATCTCTTTTCCTATCCCCATTCCCAGCATTTACTGCAATCCCTGGCACATAATTAATGCTTTTCATTCGTTCATTTATTCATTCACTTATTCACTTTCTTCCTCAGATCTTTAATATCTGTACTTTCTGGAATCTTCTTGGCAACCTACAAAAATACTCAAGGCTCTTCCTTAATCAGTCATTCATTACACACACACACACACACACACACACACACTCCCAATCCCCTTATAGAGAAGAAAAGAAGTGATCTGCCATATAGATATTGAGCAACAGAGCTGAGATTTGAACCCAGATCTTCGGTTTCCCAGTCCAGCATAACTTTCCACTACAATGTGTGGAAACTCTTTACCTGGTTCTACATCTTTCCTTTTCAAAGCCAAACCCAAAGAAAGAGTTTCCACTTCCTGCTTCTACTTGCTGTCTGCCAATTTATTTCTCAACTCCTTGTCATCTATATTTTGAAATCTCTTCACCAATTAAACCAAGAGTTGCCAAAATATTTTTAGAAGTTCATGGCCCCAGGCTAAGAATCCCTCAATTAAACTCAAATGTTAGCAGTGTAATGTCCCGCGGCCTTTTCTTACTACCCCTCATTCTGGATGTCCCTGTTGCTTTTGACAGTAACGCTGGATTCCAAGACATCGCTCTCACCTGTAACTGTCTTGATGCTCTTTTTTTGGACACTGTTGGTATAAATCATCATCCATCTCCAATTCCCTAAACCTGGACATCACGCAAAGCTGTCTGGGATTCCCTTCTCTAAACCTTTCCTTTCTTGATGATCACATATTATTTCTACTTACCACGGTCCAGCCCCAATATTGCTCCTCCCTCCAAATCCCACATTTACAATTGATTGCTGGGTACTATGTGGCCAACTAAACACAAAATGTCCAAATGTGACCTCATCATCTATGTCCCCAAATCCTTCCTCAAAACTACCTGATTTCTTTTTCTTTTTTTTTTTTTAGTGAGGCAATTGGGGTTAAGTGACTTGCCCAGGGTTACACAGCTAGTAAGTGTTAAGTGTCTGAGGCCGGATTTGAACTCAGGTCCTCCTGACTCCAGGGCCGGTGCTCTATCCACTGCACCACCTAGCTGCCCCAAAACTACCTGATTTCTAAAACTATCCTCTCATTTCTTAGTAACAGAAGTTCAGAATCTGAGAACTCTGTCCCCTTCCCTTGCCCTATATACCAGTTACCCAAATGCCGCCATTCTCACATTTTTATCCTTCCCTCCACTCCCCTTGTCAGATGCTCATTACCTGGAACAGAGCTGGGTTCCTAATCAGTTTTTCTGTCACTCTCTCCCATCTCCCACAAAGCTGATTAAGTGATTTCCCTGGTCAAAGCACTTCAGTGTGACTCCTCTTAATCAAACACAAATGCTTCCATCTGATTTGGACTGACCCCTTGCCACACTTGGGCTCCAATCTATCTTTTCCAACCCATTTCACACTTCTACCTGACACACACCATGTCCTATACAAGCTATTCCCTGGACTTGACCACTCCCTACATCCATGAATTTGCACGTGCCCTATTCTAGGCCTGGTATGGAATTTCCCTATTTCTGTGTTCAAGAATCCTTTTCTGCATTCCATGCTTGGCTTGGGTACCACCTCCTCTATGAAATCTTCCTAGAAACTCAAATGGCTAGTTAGTGTTCCCTCTCTTATCATCACCTTTTACTTTTCCTCAGTACATTTCTTTCTTTCTTTTTTTTTTTTGGGTGAGGCAATGGGGGTTAAGTGACTTGCCCAGGGTCACACAGCTAGTAAGTGTCAAGTGTCTGAGGCCAGATTTGAACTCAGGTTCTCCTGAATCCAGGGCCAGTGCTCTATCTACTGTGCCACCCTAGCTGCCCCTCCCGCTTGCATTTCTAAGGAAAACATAAGCTCTTTGGGTTCAGGAAGTTTTTTGGTTCTGTGTTTATTTCTCTAATTACTAGTATGCTGTGTTGTATTGCTGCTTAGCCTATCTCCACTCCACCACCTCCAACTTGTACTTCTAAAGGGGCTTTTATGAACCAAAGTCTAAAACTTTATATTGATCCCTGTTCTTATTAGTTTCAGCCCAATGTTCGTTTTCTTCCATCAGTGTTCCAATAAGATCTACCCAACATGCTGGAGTTCTTCCAGTACACCTTTTATCATAGATGGGCATCAGGGAAGTCTCTCACCTTTCCTTTTATCTTTGGTTCTGGCCTCTATTTCTTGTTCCTGTATTTTGTGGTCTTTTAATTCACTTTTTATGCCTAAGTCATCATTAGCCAGATATGTTGATGCCTATTTAGACACATCACCTGCCACCCCACTGCTCTCTAGGTCACCCATAACCCTGATAGTCTGAAGACTGTGATGTTCCATGATTCAAAGCTACATAGCACTAAGAGAAAAACAGAGGTGATAAAATATTTTATTTATGTCAAGGAGTAGCTTAGGATGACCTAAAACACCAACATTTATTGAACAACCCAGCCTAACCAATCCAGCTTGAAGCAGTGTGTAAGGACCCCCCCCCCCCCATGCTCAGGACCTATAAAAAGCTTCCACAATCAGTTTGCTGGAGAGTTTGTGACTGAGGCAGGCTCATGGCAGAGGACTTGAAGAAGAACACGACCAGGCTGGAACTCTAGACTAGACAGTCCTTTTCTTAACTTTCTGAACTCCATGTGAATACCTGTATGCTTTAATAAATGTTTAATGCCCAAAAAAATGCTAAAGCTTCTAATTTAAGGCGATCACACAATTTAGATTTTAAACATCACAGTCTTTATGGTTAACAACCCAGCCTACTCTCTTCTTTCTATTCAATTCTGGGCCCATATCACTGTCCTGCTATAGTGTCTTTATGAGATTCATATACTGAATAATTTAATGAGATGCCCATTCAACTGCATATCAAGACTCTGGAATCATTCATTTTTCATTCATCCAGTCTTTTCAGTTTTTCTAATTACAAACATCAAAAGAGGAATAAAACAAAGCTGATCAGCATGATTATGCACACTATCCTGAACCACACACTAATATGCTTCAAAGAAGAGGGAACGGTGAACGGTCTGGACCCTAAGATTCCCTACTCAGTGAGAGTTACCATGCAAAAACACTCGTATCCCAGTACAAACCAAAAAAAAAAAAAAAAAAATCAGAATGTCTTCTCCCATCCCCCCTTGCTCCCAAAATAGTCAGAGGAACACTGGTAATATTTAAATGAAGTCTTTTGGTCCTTTTGAGCTGAGATTTGTACATCATTCATCTACAGTCAGAGTTAGGCTAAGAGCAGAATGAATGTTGAGAGAGATGGTGATCCGTTGTCACTGCCCATATCACCTTCAAATAAATTGCTTCATACCTTGAAGAACCTGTATTTGCTTTGCAGACTCCTCAACTTGTGTTCGATAGGCTTTTCTTTCTTCTTCCAAGAGAGCTAAAAGTGGAAGCAAAAGCATACCTAGTTTAACATATTAATGACCAACACAGTCTTGGAGTCGACCAGCTGAACATTTCTAAGTGAAATGTCCTTCAAAAGTTGACTGTAGGAAACCAAAGTTAAGTAACGAATCTCAATTGTTAGGCAAGCAGTTTATTTAGTAGGGCATGAAAAAAGTTGTCAATGACCAGCGCAAATGCTCCTTCCTGACACAGAGCCCGTCCCTGATGCCCTCATTTGCAATGATCTATCTTGCCTCACCCAAGACTCTGTCTGTACCTCTCTTCTTGGGTATTCAGTCATGCCTCTACTTTGTATTTTGGTTCTTCAGATCTCAGTCCTCTGCTTGGTCAAACTGGTGTGAAGTTGTTGCCAGCAGAACCAGAGGGAATGAGTAAGCACTGAAGTTTATTAAACTACACGCTTCAAAGGTATGTGCTGCTTAAAATAACACAATACAAAAGAATCATTCATTGTTTTTGTAAAGAAATGTGTATTTCTACATCTATACAGTGCTGAGCACATAGCAAGTGCCATTTATCTACTGACACGTAGGCACTTAAAAGACATTCAATAAGGCAAATGGTTCTCCTGCTCAATGTCATGTTCTGATTTGCCCATTACAAATAGGTATGGTCCCTGAAAAGAAAGCTAAAACTGACTGACAAATCTGGGGGCATTTGGAAGGACACAGCTTTACAAACCTAAGAGAAAGCAGCAATAACGGATTCCTCTGCTCCCTGTCAGCAGGATATTTCAGTCTAGCCTGAATGGCTGTCATGGAAGACTCACTCTGCATGGCCTACTCACCATCGTGCTAATCGATGGCAGAGAGGCAAAGTCAATGATAGGAACATGGGATAAGAGGAGGGGCCATGGACACCACTCGCTGAAGACTTAAGAAAGCTTACTTGGGCAGAAGGAATCAGAGGGAGCCCTCACTTTCTCTCCCAGACTCAGCCTAGAAGGCTTGCTAGAGTAACTTATACAGGTCATCAGACTAGCCCTTAACTGGCTCAGAACAGAAGGCTCTCTACTATCTCTTTTTCTTCTTTCATCATCTCATCGTTAACAAGGCCACTGAAGAGGCAAATCAATCTCGGTCTCACCTTGAAGTTCAGAGCATTTTTGTTTACTCGATCTAGCTAGCTCTTGAGCTTCAATCAACTCCTTGTGAAGATGCTGAATGTCTTGCTTTGTCTCAGTTTCAGACTGGGCCCCCTGCAATTCATCTGATAAAAACATGGGGTTTAAAGCCAAAGTTAGCATAACACATTCACCTCTACTCCTAATGAGAAGCAGCCTCTCTCCTGTTAGGCGTGCAGAGTTGGTTGGAGTACGTCTTCACAATGAGTTAATTGTAAGTTAAAAGTAAATTATCAGTGCATTTTCTAATCCAGTTAGGTATATCTCAACATGGCACAGCAAGAAAATACAGTAATATCTTCATGATCTGGCTACTATATGTCTAGCACTCTGAACCCTAAAGAGCTGCAAGTGCAGAAGATTCCAGACAACAAAATGCAATTGGTTTAAAAAAAAAAAAAAGGAGGGGAAGCATTTTTTATCTAGTGGTGGCTGTTTTTGCCAAGCACCATCAATGTCAAAGCATCAGAAAAATAAAAATGCCCACAAAGACATGGGGGCTAGCAGGAGTGGAAGCAGAGGTGGGGAGCAGGCCCAATGGGCAGTGAAGAAGCAGCCATGTTAAGCAGTAAGAGAGCTAAGCAGTCCTAGATTTCAGAAACTCCTGAAAAGATCGCTGTATTATAGCAGAAAATAATGAATGTGCTTATGTGACAAAAGTTAGGCTAAAGTAAAAAGATTAATAACAATAACAACGACAATGATTTAAGTGACTTGCCCTGAGTCACACAGCTAGTGAATATCTAGAAGTCTAGCCTTAACTTCTTCAGGTCAAGGACTCAATCCACTGAGCCACTTAGGTGCCTAAATGGGTTTATTAAACTAGGTAATATATTTTAGAAAGTTTTCAGCCATGAAATAGTTTTATTTGCAAATTCTCTTCATCTAAAATGTTTTTACCTCCTAACCATTCTAGATAGCGCTATGAGGGAGAGGGGGAAAAAAATAAAACAAATGAACCCCCAGTAGTGCTACGGAGGCTCCAGAATGGAGGGAAGGACATCCTGGACTTGAAGGACTGGTCAGAATTCTGCTTCTGCCCTTAATTTCTGAGCCCCAGTTTCCCCCTCTGGAAGAGTGATGGCCCTCACCATTCCAGAGCCCAAGACACCAGTTGGAAGCTCCGGAGACAAGCATAAGCTGAAGGGTCCAGGACTAGACCTGGGATGTTAGTGGGATGAGGGACTCCCCAGCAAGGTTGGGGCAATGGGAGTTAAGTGACTTGCCCAGGGTCACACAACTAATAAGTGTCAAGTGTCTGAGGTGATATTTGAACTCAGGTCCTCCTGAATCCAGGGCTGGTGCTTTATCCACCGCGCCACCTAGCTGCCCCAAGAATCCTCCTTCTTCCAGGACATGATGCAGTCTGGAAGAGTTGCCCGGAACAGTAAGAGGTCAGGAGATTTGCCCAGAGTCACACAGCAAGCTGATGCTGGAGACAGAATTTGAATTCAGGACTTCCTGAATAGATGCCCTTGACATTAAAGTGGATTTCTTTTCATTTAACTATCAGTCAGGTGAGTGGCAGGAGTCATCATTTAAAATTTGGGGGAAAAAAAAAAGTAGTCGGCCTTTGTAAAGTAGTATGACTTTAGCAGAATGATTCCTACAAGGATGATCTGCATTTTTCTTTCTTTTTTTATTTTTTTGTTATACAAGGGTTTGGACCAGATACCCTCTAGGTTTTCTAGGAGTCTTAAATCTATGGTTCTCAGAATTTAAAACACAGAGGAACTGGGGCAGCTAGATGGCGCAGTGGACAGAGCACCGGCCCTGGAGTCAGGAGAGTTCAAATCCGGCCTCAGACACTTAACACTTATTAGCTGTGTGACCCTAGGCAAGTCACTTAACCCCAATTGCCTCACTTAAAAACAAAAACAAACAAAAAAACACACACAGAGGAACAGTACATAGAACCAGAATAGCTGTCATGACTTGCACTGAATCCGATTTAAGAGAGGGAGGATTGTGCAAGGTCATCAGTCTCACTCTTTCCTCCAGAGCCATCTATGTCCAGTGGCTAGATATACATCAGGATCAGTGGGGATGGCCCCGGATGTCTGAGGCAATTGGGGTTAAGTGACTTGCCCAGGGTCACACAGCTAGTGAGTGTTCAGTGTCTGAGGTCCTCCTGACTCCAGGGCCAGTGCTCTATCCACTGCGCCATCTAACTGCCCCCGGATTCTTTTTTTAAAAAACATTTTTTCTCATTTTTTGACTTCCAAATTCTATCCCTCCTCCCCGCCCCCTTCCCTCCCTTGGTAAGCAATCAGGTATAGGTTATACACATGCAACTATGTAAAGCCATATTGTGAGTAATGGATTCTTTCTGTTTCTACTGTACCCGCGGTTCTAAGAAATCTTGAGATAGGATGTTTAGGCGTTTTTTTGTCACGGTGTTTGGTTAAGCTCTGTGATTCTTAGGTTAGTTGTTTGTGAGATGAGTTTTCCTCTGTTTTTAGTCTTCTGACTTTTAAAAGTATTTCTTGTTGCCTCATGAAATTATTATTGTGCATCCCCATTCCCACCCACAGTCATCCCTGGTGCTCACCGACTTTTTGTCTCTATGCCCACCTGGGCCGGAAAAAATGATTAACCGTGACTTTTTCTCGAATTTTCCCATCAGAATTTGGTCCAGACAAGTTTCTAGATGTGTCTGCAGGAGTTTAAGGGGGAGCTCACTGTTGAGCTCCACCCAACAGTAAACTTCTTGAAGGCCAAGACAATACAGTCTTAAGAAAGTCTTGTGCCTTGCACAATGTAGAGTACACAGTAGGAACTCAAACATTTGACTGTAATTTGCACAAAACAGATGCGTTCTTCAAAAGGTATGAAATAACACCAAGTTTTTATAATTTAAATTACTGTTAAAAATACTAGAAGAGCTTACTAAGGTATCTATCATGAATCCTTTTGTAAATTTAAAGGGTCCTAGGTTAATAATTACCACTAATTGATAATTATACATTTTATATTAAAACACCATTAAATTATAATTTATAAATGGTAACTATCATACCACTAAAGATTCAATTTTCTTAAAGCACAGTGCCCATATAGTGTAAGCCCTCCTCTCTAATACTGAAGGCAGAGAGGACAAAGGTGATACTTCATTTTTAGGCTAACAATAACAGGTTTTTATTGGATGGTACCTATCTCAAGTCATGATTTTACCTAAAGTATCTGCAAACTGGAATTATAATGACATGCTGTCTTTCACTTTACTTAAATCGCTGAAGTGAAAGACTTTCCAAAACATGTTTGAATTTTATTTGATAATATAAATATTATCAAATAGGATAAGCACAAAGACATTCTTATCATCAATCCCTGAAACAAAATATTTACATAATAATTTAATGAATATAACCAATACAAACCAATAAATGTTTGTAGATTCTTTACTTAGAATAACAAGGATCAAAACTTCCCCATTTGGTAATGAGCCCATTTGTATGCACTACTAGGGTTGGACAAGTATTCATGCTTCAGATATTTATGTGGGAAAATGCCTCATTAGTGTGCTGTTGCCTAGCTCCATTCCCACCACACAGGGCTCACAGGGACCCAATTCTGGCACTGAAAGGACAAGGCAAATACTTTGACCAAAGGCTAGCTAAAGATGAAATTAGTAATAAAAGTAACCTGTGAGATTCAAAATTGGATATACAAGCATTAAACTCCCCCTTTTAACTTTTCCTATATATATCTATATATCTCCCAGACCACTAAGAAAAAGAAGCCTCTAAACTTTAATTTCTGAGGGATATAGACCAGAGTAGACCAAATCCATTTAATTTTTATGCACCTGTCCATAAATATGGATGATGTTTTTCTAGTACTGATAGGCCAGAGCAATCACATCGTCACTGAGTTATTCATAAGACCAATAGCATATAAAGCTTGGGTTGCTTACAATTCCTAGCTAGGGGCCACTTGTACCCTTATTTAAATGGGAAAAGGCAACTAGGTGGAGCAGTGGATAGAGTGTCTGGCCTGGAGTCAGGAAGGCTCATTGTCCTGAGTTCAAATATAGCCTCAGACAGTTGACAAACTGTGTGACCCTAAATTTAAACCTGTTTGCATCAGTTTCCTCATATGTAAAATGATCTAGAGAAGGAAATGGCAAACTGTTCCAGCATCTTTTGTCAAGAAAACCCCAAATGGGGTCACAAAGAGTTGGACACAACTGAAAAACAACCCAAACAAGGTAAAAAGGCCTATGAGGAAATCACATTTTATATCTGAATGTTCACAGGCAATTATTTGTTATGGTTTGAGTTATATAAAACTAAGTTAGTTGCAGTCAGTTCAATCCAACAACATACAGGTTTTGGGGGTTTTTTTGGTGGTGGGGCATTGGGGTGTAAGTGACTTGCCCAGAGTCACACAGCTAGTAACTGTCAAGTGCCCGAGGGCTGATTTGAACTCGGGTCCTCCTGAATCCAGAGCCAGTGCTTTATGCTGCCCCCAATGACATACATTTTTAAAGCATTTCTCAGGGGTAGGGCACTCACTATATATGCCAGGAATTCTGCCTTGCCTCATACCACTATTTAAACTGAGAATTAAAACCCTGGTTAAAAGTTCACACAGAGATGACATTTGCTATTTGTTTTTTGATCTCCTTCAGACCCACAAGAGAGGCTGGAAAACCAGGAGCTCCTTCTTCCTGAAATCGGTGGCACGGGCCCAGATGAACACCGTTACACGGCTGTGCAGGCGCTGCTGGAAGCAGCATCCACAATAACGAGGCTGCAGAGTTGGTGATGCGACCTTCCCCACCAGTGTTTGGCTCCATTAGAGAAGGAGCAAAGAAGGGGCCGGAGGCCAGGTTTGGGGTTTGGCAAGACAGTAATAAGCAAAGGTGCCAAGGCACTTCCAGGCTTGAGGACAATGCATGGCTACACGGAATAATCACAGAGGAAGATCATGAAGTGAAGCCAGAGAAGAGGGGATGGAGGAGGCAGGGTCAGAAGGGCAAGAGGACACCATGAAGACAGAGCAGAGAGTGAGTGTCTAGCAGTGGGCAGTATCCACAGCTCCGTAAATATTTGCAGAATACTGGAGGCTCTAATCTGAAAGAGCAAGTTCAGAGTTCAAGGAGGTAGCAGGTATGGGTGACCATGAGATCTGAGAATTAACCATCCCTGTGAGAGGGTGGGATGAAGGGGAGATGGAAGTCATGAGAACTGAAGATGCTCGAGAACATCTGAAAAGCAGGGTGATCTAGGAAATACTGACATGTACATATACATATATTTATACATATACACATATGTATACAGGCTAGGCCAAAAGTCACAAAGTAAGAAGGGGTTTCAATATTTTAAAACTCCTTTATATATATATTTTTTAAATTTACAATACCCTAGCATCATATACACTGCTGTATGTGTGTATATACACACACACACACACACACATGAAATAACATACTTATTTCATATAATAAAGGAAAAACAATTCTCAAAACGTTATTAAAACATCAGACCCCTTTATGACTACTGGTCCACCTTATACATACATACATGCATGTGTACATATGTATGTGTATCTGTAGATATATGAGACCCAAAGAATACTGCAAGCCAGGTACTCAATTTCTTGAGAATAGAGAGAGAATTCTTCTCTCCAAGACAGCTGACTGTCCTGTTCCTACTTATGCCTCCAAAAACCTGAAATTCACATTAGGCTGAATAATGATCCAAAAATTCAGTGAGAAGCTATAGTAAGTGACTTCTTCTGTCCTAGAATTGGGGCAGGAGTCAGCCAGAAACTGGGCAATAGCAAAGGAAATACTGGTGTAGGCAAACAAGCTGGAGCTTCCTGAGGAGACTAGAGATGCAGTAAGAGTAGAGGCTCCTGCCACTGGGAGAGTCCCAGAGAAGCCAGAAAGTCCCCTCCTCCTACCCCCAGTGTGCACTTTGGAAGCCCAGGGGAATGGCAACCACCAGTCCAGCAAGGAGGCATTCAGAAGGGTACAGCACAGGGAAGCTAGGTGGCGCCGTGGATAGAGCACCAGCAATGGAGTCAGGAGGACCTGAGTTCAAATCCAGCCTCAGACATTTGACGCTTACTAGCTGTGTGACCTTAGGCAAGTCACTTAACACTCATTGCCCAACCAAAACCAAAACCAAAACCAAACAAACAGAAGGGTACAGCCCAGGCCCCCAAACCCTCCAAGGTCTCTAGCACTGTATCCTGAGATGTCAGGGTCTTGAGGATTCTGTGTTCTGAACCTCAAAGATTTGAAGAGGTGAAAAATGAAATAAAAGTTCTGGCTGAAGAATAAGTAACCCAGAAAGGAAAGCAGAAAACTTTTACCGAAGTAATGGATTCCTTGAAAACTAGAACTGAACAAAGAGAAATCAATAATTTATATAAGAGAATAAATATTTTAATTAAATCAAATAACTGAAAAGAGAAAAGAAAATGTAAGAACATAATGTTATTATGTATATATAACCTATATCAGATTGCCTGCTGTCTAGGGAAGGGAGAAAAATTTGAAATTGGAAATCTTATATGAACAAATCTTGAAGACTATTTCTACATGTAACTGGAAAATAATAAAATATTTTTATTTAAAAAAAAAGAAGAAGAGGAAAATGGAGGGTAGATGATCCAGACTGGCAGATGCCATGTGGACCACGTCATCTCAGCCCCATGTGGGGGTCATGTAACTGAGTGTGGTGGCCAGAAACATTTGGCAACAGTAAAAGGCTGCGTGTACCTATTTTATGTACCTATATACCTGGGGTGGCGAAAAGGAGTCACAGATGGGAAAAGTTGAGGCAGCCCTGATACAACGGACAATCTGCATGCTCACTGGGTTGGGGGGCATGGGCGGGGGGGGGGGGGGGGGGGGGGCTCAAGGAAAGGCGGGCAGATGCGCACCGTCATTTTTGTTCAAAGTTCCTAGTGGAGAAGCAGCCGGGTTAGGATTCCCAAGCTTCATTCCTCAAGAGCCTGATGCCATCACACATTTATGTTTGCTCCACCAATGTACTCTAGCAGCTACCATTTACTGTAGTAAAGCTCTATGACGAAGGCACTGGGTGCAAGCCCTCTACTTGGTTTAGCTGAGAACATGTAGTAGTGAGTCAAAATTTATCTTCTCAGAACAAAATCAATGGTTCTATTTCAATTTTTCTTTTTTTCCTTTTTCATAAATTTGGCCCAAAATTTGGGGAAAAAAATGATTGCCATAAGTATTTTATTCCCACCTAAGAGCACATATTCAAAGCTCTAACTAACTTTTCTTTTTTTAATCATGAATAAAATAAAACATTAGGGTCCTCGTAGAAAAGAAAGAAAAACTAGTTGTGGGTCCGTGGAGGAAGGCCAAAAGAAACCTTATCAACATAACTCTTTTCTTTATCTATGACCTCGGAAAGCGAATATTCTGGAGGAATTAATGAGACTTTGACCTTAGAAGAAAAGGGTTGGCAGCTATTAAAGCTCATATATATATATATATATATATGGGGGGGGGGGGGGCGCCAATGGGGGTTAAGTGACTTGCCCAGGATCACACAGCTAGTAAGTGTCAAGTGTCTGAGACTGGATTTGAACTCAAGTACTCCTGACTCCAGGGGCCAGTGCTCTATCCATTGCTCCACCCAGCTGACCCCCAATTTATATATTTTCACAAAAATGAAAAGCAGCTGATTAAGAAAACCAAAAAGCACACTGCTATCAATCACAGTTCCAGAGCCATTCCTTTTCTGGCATATGCCTGCTTTGAATTTTGCCATTTTTCTCTACAACTAGTCACCAACTAACTCAAAAGACTGCTGTTAAAAGTCAAGCTACCGGGGGCAGCAAGGTGGCGCAGTGGATACAGCACTGGCCCTGGAGTCAGGAGGACCTGGGTTCAAATCCAGCCGCAGACACTTGACACACTGACTAGCTGTGTGACCCTGGACAAGTCACTTAACCCCAATTGCCTCACCCCCCCCAAAAGTCAAGCTACAAACACCTGCTTAGCAAGGCAATGTCTTCAGCAGAGGGGGACAAGGCTTTACTTTTCCTCTTGCCTCTCCAGGCACCCCCCCCCCCCGAGGTATTCCACCATCTCCCTCTATTGCTCCCACTCAGTAGTCTCCCTTCACTTCCAATTCCTCCCTCCCTCCCTCCCGCTTTACTATATCTCCTTCTCTTTCCCTTCCTTTATTCTTGCTCCTCAATGGGCCAACTCCTTACACCAACCATAAATGGCACATTCTTAGTCACGCTTTAGCATCCATGAGCTCTCAAGGTACTAAAGGATATTTTATCCTGCCTTTGGTAGAATTAAAAAAAAAAAAAGAGTCGTAAGTGAGACCACCACTCAAAGAGACCAAGCAATGACAAGTGATCTAAAGTCCTCTTTCCAAAATATGTAAGAAGTAGGAACTTATGGGGAATGTGCGATCCCGCAAGGAAATTTCTATCATACTCTCTAAAAATATTTAAACAAGTCATCCAAAACCTTCATGCCTTATTCAATGAATTCTAGGGTGGGCAGATGACACACAGCAGCATTTCTGTTTCTGACATTAGAAAAATGAACCCATCACAAAAGAAACAAACCCTGGGGCTCCGACACAGGGATTTCTTTATTAAAGCAATGATGTCAGGGGGGAATGTTCTAAGGGCCCAGAGGTAGGTTGTTGTTGTTATTGTTGTCACCTTTTTGGAGGGAGAAGGGGGGAGTAGAAGAAGAGGGGAGAGAAAGACTAAGAGTCTAAAACCCTGAGGTTCTGTGAAACAGAAGTGCCAAAGGTTTGGGATTTCTACCAAGAGCAGAGCATGAGCATGAGCGCCTGTGAGGAAGCCGAGCGACTGAACTGTTGTTTTCTTCCACCCATTTTCACTGGAAGGAGACTAAGTCATTTCTCTGTTTCCCCGGTACTATCACTTGACAATTAAACATTTCATTCTAGACACTGAGCTGAGATGCTTCTTTGAATCACAGCCCTATTTCGCCTAACCTTACTGTAACATTTTGACAAATATTTTAAAACTAACACAGAAATTGTGCATATTTTGTTCGTAAAGTGAATCATCTAAAGTCCTATTTTAAAACGCTAGGGAAAAAATTAAAACTACCTTTTAGTAGAGAGACTTTAGCAAGAGGTTCATTTAAATCCTGGTCATCCATCTGGGCGTCTGTGGGAGAAAATGACTATTAATGACAGAGTTCAGATCAACAGCCAACAGTATTAGAACAAATAGCCGGGAATAACTAACACACACATTCTTTTTTAAAGAACTCAAATGAAGGAGCTGGAAATGTCCTCAAATTTTACACAGGGAATGACTTGCTTCAATAAATTATGATACTTCTCATGGAACTACAGCTTTAACATGAAACAAATTGCAATGATCCTGACATATATTATGTAACCTTAAAAGTCCTTGATGAAAAAACACACTTGCACACACTCCATCAACCCTTACCTGTGGTGTCGTCGCTGCTCTTTTCCTTACTCGGGCTAAGAGTATCTGACAAATCAGACTCCTTCTCTTTTCCTTGATTCTCTGTCGGTGGGAAAAAAAGGAAGGAAAAAAAGGAAAAACCTACTAACATCAAATCATTTAGGCAAAACTTGTTTTATACCCACAGTCCTCTAAGCCTTCTGCTATCTATAGAACTCATTAAATTAGTAGAGGCTTCTGGGTGTCTTTCTTTCACAGCCCTGTTCCAAAATGGAATGTCACTGCTAATATTAAACACTAATGTGGCTCAGAGCTGGAGCCCACAGAGCTGGGACTTGTGCGCAAAGCTGAACCCCTGCCAAGTGAAATGCCATGTAAAACTCACTTTGCTAAAGTAGTCAGAAAACCACAACAAAAGAACCAAATTTGCAGAATAACATGGACGAAAAGCTCTGATGCTAATAAAAAACAAAAGCCAGAAGGTTGAAAATGCCTTGATCCTATATATTTACAAACTGAAATAATGAAAACTGAAGCTCAAAACACTTTGCTTTTAAAGTCAACTCAGCTGCATGAGTGATCAGCGTTACAAACAATTTTGGGAGATCATCACTGTAATTCATGTTATCAGTAGAAGTTCACAAAAGGAGATCATAGCGGTATAAACTTAGTCATGTGAAAGTCGTGATTGCGGATTCCCTACCTGGGCTTGGGGGGGGTGGGGAAGAGACTGGTTCTGTGGCATTTCTCAAGAGAGTTCTAAAGACATTAGGGAACAGAAATGACTCCCACACTCCATTTTCCAAGGGCCATTCCTAGCAGATTCAACCATGTTAAAGGCATGCTGAAGCAGATATGCCTTCTTTCCCAGTTTACATGCTTAAAAAAACAAAAGCTTCACTAACTGTGGGCTTGGAACTTTTGCAAAGATTACTGGCAATGAATTTTGTTTTAAATTCTTTGTTCTATAGAGATTTAGCTTCATGAGTACAACAGACTTTGAAAGAAATGACTTCTTACTGGAATCTCTCGGTTAATGAAGTAAGTGAGGCTGCCACTCTTACTGCATTGGCACAGCCCAGCCAAAAGGCCTCACTGACCAGCTCTCCAGTCATTTGAATAGCTCTTTATTTAAGAATTTTGTAACTTTAATCTATGTAGTAGTGCATAGATCAGAGTGTGCTTCCATAGACCGACTCCCAGGTACTTTATGCCTTTTGTTGCTATTTCTGATGGGATGTTAGGTGGCATAATGAATAGGGCACTGGCCCTGGAGTCAGTTAGATTAGAGTTGAAATCCTTACTTAGACATTTACCGACTGTGCAACCCTGGGTAAGTCCCTTAATCTCTCAGCCTCAATTTATTCATCTGTAAAATGGGGATAACAGCATCTGCGTCTCAGAATTACCATGAGGATAAAATGAGGTCTTTGAACCCAACCTATTAATCAGTCCTGCTCTGCTCCCCACACCACACAGTGCAGCCAAACTGGCCTTCTCTCTATTCCTCCAAGACTCATCTAGCTTCCTCATCTCTGCATTGTCACCCACTATCTCCCTTCAAAGCACAGCTCAGTCTTCACACTTGTGAATGTGCTCCCCCTTCACCGTGTATTTACTCTGCAGAGAATATTAAAAAGAGATGCTGTCTCCTGCAGTAGAACGCCTCCTTGAGAAAAGGGATGTCCCCTTCATTTCACATCTGTAGCACCGGCATCTACAACAGTCCCCTGGCACAACGGTGCTAAACACACGCTCACTGACCGGCAGGGAAATAAGTTCCAGATCACTGATAAGAAGAGAGATTACACACGGAGGTATCACCTCGTTCTGGGCACACCGAAAATGTTGAAAGACAGGCTCATGGGATGTGCTCTGACCACTCTGGACTTAAGTGCAGAATTACCTAAGAAAAGTGACTCATGGGCCCATACTTTTAGATCAATGATCCTATCTGGAAAGAAACCCAAGGTCTAGTATATACCAACATGTTCATAATAACCCTCGGTGGCAGCTAAGCAAAGAAGCCAATCCAAAACAGGTGTCCAGCGCCTGGGGAATGGCTGAAAGACTGCGCTGCATCAACATAGCCGAGGACTGTTTTGTACCAAAAATGACCAAAAGAATGACACACACACAATGACTGCAACGTTATGAAAAGAAGATCACTAAAAACATCAGGACAGGAATCCCAGAGAACAAGCAATGACACACCCCTCACCACTGGAGGCCTACAAGGACAGGGGGGCCTGACTTTGGGTTTTGTTGTTATAACTTTTTTTTTGTCACAAGGGGGAGATCAATTTTTAAGAGTGGGATGACTGTGGGGCAAAGATGAAAGGCATCTACAACATGTAGGAAAAGGAAGAGAGCCAGTCTGCATGGAAGGTCGACTCTGGCAAATGGAATGTCAAACATTAAGCCACCAAATTCAATTAAAGCAGCATTTTCTAAGTACTTATTACATGCAAACAGCATATGAGGCACTAGGGATACCCGATGGCCATCAGCCAGTCCTCGAGGGACATTCCCTAAAAGGCAATGTGCCAGGAATGGGCGATAGGACAAGAGGCAAAGATAAGGTCTCCTCCATCACAGGGCTTGGTATTAGTGGGGGGAGGGACACCATGCACACAACGAAGCATATACAGGAAGGAGACAACGGCAAGGCCAAGTCATCAAGTTAGGAAGGGACCAGAGTTGGGGAAGCACCAGGGGCTAAACTGTGAAGGAAGCCGGGGAATCAGCAGGTAGAAGGGAAGCGGGGGAGCATGCCAAGCATGGGGGATAACCAGGGAAAAGGCACAGAGATAAAAGAAGGACAGCGAGAAAGCAGGTGTCAGAGCACTGCAGAACACATGGAGAAGTGAATGTCCTAAGCCTGGGAACAGGAAGGTGGCAAGTCCTGAAGTGCTTCTGATGCCAAAGCCCCAGAGTCTGCCCAAGAGAAGGGGGGGGGCACTCTGGCGAGGGGGACTGGCAGCAGGGGAAGGTGGCAAGGGGCTGAGTGCAGAGGGAACAGGCTCCCCAAAGCCTGAAGTGAAGAAAGGAGGAGGAGTGTGCAGCAGTGCAGGGGAGACAGCCTAGGAGAAGACTGGAGGTTGCAGCGAGGAAGATGAGGAGGGTCAGGCGTTTTGAGGCAAGAGGAAGGATGGAATGTAAACATATTCTGGTCACATAATGGGATTTTGGAGTTTACCAGCATGGACGTGGAAAATTAGTGAGTCATGTCGAGATCAATGGCATGTCCACCTTTGTGTGTACCTGGATGGGCACCGCACAAAATCTGAGTAGACTGAGGAAGAGGAAGGGAGGGTTGCTAAGGGCACAGAAGTCTCCCAGGATGAGGGCAGAAGCTGGGGTGGAGAATGGCACTGTGAGTCAGACAGTGGACTTGTTGGGGAGGGAAAGAAGGAGCATGTCATGGGAGTCAGTAGGTAAGCAACTGGTGATAAATCTGGAATCAATGAACTTCAAAGAAACAGAGGCGACTGAATGATGGCGGTAGAAGGTGGTGTGGAAACGGAAATGGGGAGCGAGGAGTCCACTGCCTCTCCACCGTGACCACAACCAATAGAGGAAGGGGTGGCCAGGGCTCTCTTGTCATCAGGAGTGAAGGCAGAAGATAAAGGGACAGGAAAAGCAGAGAGTTTAGGACGAAAACAAGCTTGTTGTGGCTATTTATGGAACAGCCACCTCCGGCAGTCCAGTGGAAAGGGGTGGGTAAAGCTGGAATGGACAGGTAAGAGGGAAGACTGAAAGCAGCAGGAGTAAGGAAGTAGGCAGGAGGGGATGGGGTCAACATCAGAATAACAGGGATTGTACAGTAATAACAGTCAGGGTCTTAGGATCACAGGGATGGGAAGAAAAATGACAATTCATAACCTCACAGACTTTGTGACCTACTAATAATTAAAGTGACTTTTAAATAGAAACGATTTTGGCACTGTGTATCCTATCACATGGGTATACTGAGAACAAAGACACCAGCAAAGACAAACGTAAAATCCTGCTACCTTGAAATGCTGAGACATCATTCCCAAGAATAACAGAATCTACAAGCTACAAGTGGGCATACCCATCATATGTTTATTTGTCCATTTATGGGTGTGTGATATTAACTAACTTTGGGCATTCTGTGGGAGGTGAACTTTCCAGTAAAAAAAAAAAAAAGTGAAACTTCAAGGGTCCCCTTCGGTAGCATGTTGTCTCCCCCATTGGACCATGAGCTCTTTGGGAGTAAGGACTGTTTTTGTCTTTCTTTGTATCCCCAATGCTCAACAGTGCCTGGCACATAGTAGGCACTTAATAAATGCTTACTGGCTTGGCCTGACTTTTGCATATACAGACTAATTCTTTTACACCAGAAAGGAATGTCCAAGATGCCAATTCTACCGTGCAGATGAGCACAGGCTTTCAAGTCTGAGGTCTATAAGAAAATGACAACTAAGAGGAGTTTCCAGCCCACTAACACTTGACTTTAGATATTCAGTTTTACTTTCTATTAGATCTATTTGTGCATGCTACTGAACCATGTAGCTCTGAAAGCTGGTAGGAATTTCTCTAAGGTTTTCATAAACCTTTATTCATAAAGTTGTGCTGTTTTTAATAATAAGCCAAAAGCATACTTTGTGCCACTCCATGAAATTTTCCCCCCGAAACATGAAGCAGCGGGATAGTCTTCCTGAAGACTTATTTATTCAATAAGGTTTGTCTTTCCCTTTTAAAGCGTCAGGCTTTCAAACAGACTTAATTTCAATAGCTTTTAAGAAGATGAAGTAAAGGCTATTTTAAAATCTGTTCTCATTACCCATCAAGAGGAAATAAACTACCATATATGCTAAAAATAGCTCACTATTCTGAAACCTAAGCCTTGTATGCCAGCATGATGCTAGGTACAAGGGCCCTATGCATTCTTTTCCCATATATGGCATTCCTTGTTTATAAAAGTGAAGAAAATAAAAGGCCACACATTTGAAATAAAAACCAACTTTTAGGTATTTATCCCTGAAACAGCATTAGCATACTTTCAAATAATGTAATATTTTAAAAACACGATCTTAAATTATGACAATTTTTTCTCTTTTTGTTAGATAATACATTTAATTTCAATATGATTTGGGCTCAAAGAGCCGGAGGACTTTATAGTTATGGGCTAAAAATGAAGGCTCTGATCTGAAGGGGAAACAGAACCAGACCAGGGCTAATGAAGTTTCACAGTAAGTGAGTCTGAACCAAGATATTCCAAACCTTTAGTGGAAAGTGCAAAAAACAATAAATGACTTTTAAAACAATTAGTTAATCAGGTTATGTATGTACACACATTTTTATGGAAAAAGAAATAACGACTTCGAAAGAAAGATTATCCTAATGTCGATTGGTACAGGAACATGATTTAATGCTTTCATTGGCTCACATTACTTTAATAACCTGTTTGAAACCAATAATGGGTTAAGATAGTATATGAACTTCAGAATATATAAAATTTCACTATTCAAGGAACTCTGAAAAATTAAGTCAAACGAAAGCGCAAAAAGGCTTACCTTTTGAAAGCTTTGTTTCTTCGACCACTTTGGTTAGATGCCCCTCGTCTATGAGCTTGTCTGCCAAAGAAAATAAATGTTACCATCCAAGCTCAAATTGAGCGAGCCTTTCTGTCCGCAGCTATGCAGTTCACATTCCATGACCAAATTTAAAGCTGATAATATTACTCATACTTATTACCAAGCTCAAACAAAAATCTGTAGCTGGCAGAGCAATTTAGACAATGACCAAGCAACCGCACTCGTTTAAAACATAAGAGGTAAAACATTTTGAAATATTTTTTTTTCTCTTCATTGGGTATTCACTAGATTAAAAGCCTCCAAGGAGCTGACTAATAGGGTGCCTTTTTTTCAGTTACTTTTTAAAAGAGCTTAAGAATAAATTAAAGCATTACGTTAATGAAAGAATATTTCCAAAAAAGGTCTCCTAAGTGAAAAAAGTTCAGGGCCAACAAGTTAAGACTAAAGAGGTTATACTTGTTCCACTTTCTGCAATACAGCTCTGATTAGGGAGCTGAAAGAAAACCATAATTGTCCCAGTTAAATGGAAGACAGCTATTTAAAAGGAAAAAGGGGGCATCTTTTTATGAAGCACACTTTTGTCCCCCTCCCTTTTTTGGTAAAAGAAGCCTCATTATTTCTGAGATCAGATTTTTATACATCAGCTACTTTTTTCATATAACCAAAATAATTTCACCGAGGATTTTGGGTTGCATTGTTTCTACATACATGCATTGGCCAAAGCAATACAAAGAGGGAATGGCTTTTCAAATTCTGGACCATGTCAGAATGTTAGGAATGTAGGATTTTCTTCAAAGAGGAACACAAGATATGCACAATTTATCTTCTCCCACCCCTCCTCCAAATCTGCCCATTCCTGTCGGAGCTACAGTCCCATCCTTCCTCTCTCCAGGCCTGCAATCTGACCCCTCTTGCCCTCTCCTCCCACACACTGTTGCCACACCTTGTGGATGGATATTTTTTCCACATCGGTTCCCTTTCCTCCATTCCCACGAGCACCAGACCTTCTGCCTGGGATACTGCAATAGCCTCCTCCTATCCAGTTTCTATGGAGCTGCCCCAAACATCTCCCTGAAGCATATGGAATCGAGTCACTTCTCCGCTGCACCCTCTTTACTTCTCTGCCTGCCACTTCAATTGCTATCAGTCTGGCTTTGGTCTAACTTTGAGACTCATTGTGTTGTGATGCTTTAACTCCATCTCCTGCCTTTGAGACTCAGCAGAGATGGTCCCAAATATCTGAAATGCTTCTCCTCCCTCTTCCTAAGAGCAGGCTCTCTCAGAATCCTGAGATTCCATCAGGGCTCAGGCTCAGTGATGGCTTTAGGCATCCCCCTAGTTGTCGGGTGCTCTCTTCTACACCCTGTAGTACTTACAGAGTGGCAGAGTCAACAACAGGTCAGAGCGAGACATTCTTCTAGCCCGAGACAACACAGGAGGTTGGAAAGGGAGGTTTGTGATACTGGGGACGAGGCCGGCCCAGAGTCCATGTGGGTGAAACACCAGTTATGGAATAGGGTAGTGGGGGACAGAAGCACCAGAAACTTAGTAAAGGGGCATGGCAACTGTTCAGAAAGAGATGACAGTACACCCTTGTGCTAGCACTGAACACAGGACCAGATGCTGTTTGGCAATATAGAAAGTGGGTGGTGGGAATGAGTTGATTATGTTGGGATGGTGTAAAAAGAAATGGATTGGGGCAGCTAGGTGGCATAGTGGATAAAGCACCAGTCCTGAATTCAGGAGGACCTGAATTCAAATCCAACTTAACTAGCTGTGTGACTCTGGGCAAGTCATTTAACCCTCATTGCCCTTGAGGAAAAAAATGGATAGGAAAGAATGAGGGATGCCCTGGGAGAAACAAGAGGAAGAATGAGGAAAATTGTCTCACATAAAAGAGGCATGCAAGGAAGAGCTTTTATAGTGGAGAGGTAAATTAGGGGGCAGGGGACAATGCTTGAACCTCACTCACATCTAAATTGGTTCTAAGAAGGAAAAATATATCTACATACTTTTATTGGTAACAGAAATCTATCTTACTCAACAGGGAAGTAGGAACAGAAGAAGATAAAAGAAAAGGGGGGAGGGTGACAAAAGGGAGGGCAGATAAAAGAAGGCAGTGGTTCAGAAGCAAAACAGACTTGAAAGGAGGAACAGGACAAAAAAGGGAAAGTATAAAAAGCAAAGAAAAAATAGAATATAAGGAAATGCAGAATTAATAATCATAACTGTGAATGTGAATTGGACAAATTCACCCATAAAATGGAAACAGAAGAAGGGATTAGAAACCAGAACCCAATATGTTGTTTAAAAGAAACACACTTGAAACAGACACAGAGTTTAAAATAACGGGCCATGGAAGTATAGATTAAAAGCTAATTAGAAACTAAATAATCTAATCTGAAAGAAAGGGTGAGTCAAAGAACAAATCAGTGAAACAATAAATAATTTCATTAAAGAGAATGACAACAATGAGAAAACATCCCAAAATTTGTAAAACACAGCCAAAGCTGTGGGAAAAAAAAAGCTTAGGGGAAAATGTCTATCTTTAAATGGGTACATCAATATAAGACAGAAAAAGCAGATCAATGTATTGGGCATGCAACCCAAACCAACCAAAACTAAACCAAAACAAACAAACAAAAAATGTTAAAAGGAAAGAAACTAGAAAAAATAATTTAAAATCCCCAATTAAAGACCAAAATGGAAATACTGAAAATTAAAAGATAAAACTGAAAGTTAAAAAAAAGCCATTAAACTAATAAATAAAACAAGGAGCTAGTTTTAGGGGGAAAACAAAGTAGGTAAACCATTGGTTAATTTGATGTTAAAAAAAAAAAAAAGGGGCAGCTGGGTGGCACAGTGGATAGAGCACCAGCCCTGGATTCAGGAGGACCTGAGTTCAAATGTGACCTCAGACACTTGAAACGTACTAGCTGTGTGACCCTAGGCAAGTCACTTAACCCCAACTGCCTCACCAAAAAAAAATAAAAAGAAAAAAGAAAGAAAACCAAATTACTAGTACCAAAAATGAAAAGGATGAAGGTACCATCAATGAAGATGAAATTAGAAGTGCCCAATTAAATGTCAGTCAGACTGACAACCTAAGTGAAATGGATGAATATTTGCAAAAATATAAACTGCCCACATTAAAAGAAATTGAACAATCATCCATGAGCTCCATTAAAAAAAAAAAAATCCCCAGTATCAGAGGGATTCACAAGTAAATTCTGCCAAACATTTAAGGAGCAATTAATCCCCAAACTATATAAATTATGGGGAAAAAAAGTAAAAAAGGAGTCCTACCAAAATCCTTTTATGATACAAGTATTATTTTGATACTTAAACTAGGGAAAATAAAAATAGAGAAAGAAAACTATCGACCAATTTTCTTAATGAATATCAGTGCAAAATTTTTAGTAAATATTAGCAAGAAGATAATAGCAATATATCATAAAGATCATACACTATGACCAGGAATACAGGGCGAGCTCATAAATCTATCAGTATAAGTGACCATATCAATAACAATAACAACTAAATCATATGATTATATCAATAGATAAAGAAAAAGGACTGGACAAAATACAACACTCACTCCTATTAAAAATACTTAGAAAGCACAGGAAATCAATAGAATCTTTCTTTTCTTTTCTTTTTTTCAGTGAGGCAATTGGGGTTAAGTGACTTGCCCAGGGTCACACAGCTAGTCAGTGTTAAGTGTCTGAGGCCGGATTTGAACTCAGGTACTCCTGACTCCAGGGCCGGTGCTCTATCCATTGAGCCACTTAGCTACCCCTAGAATCTTTCTTAAAATGATAAGTACTTTCTATCTAAAACCAAAAGTAAGTTATGATCCGTAATAGGGATAACTTTTAAGACTTTCCAATAAGATCAGGAGCGAAACAATTAACAACTTTATCACAGTTAGAGTATATAAAATAAACCCCAATAAATCATTAGCATTTCTATATAGTACCAACAAAACCCAGCAGGAAAAGACAAAAGAGAAATTCCATCTAAAATAACTGCAGATAATATAAAATTGGGAGTCTACCTGCCAAGATAAACCCAGGGATTATATGAACACAATTACAAAACAATTTTCACACAAATAAAGATAGATCTAAGCAAATGGAGAAATATTAATTACTCATGAGTAGGCTGAGCTAAAATAATAAAAATGACATTCTATAGAGCTAGAAAAAATTGTAACGAAATTCATCTGGAAAAAACAAAAGATGAAGAATATCAAGGGAATCAATGGAAAAATGTGAAGAAGGCTTCCTAGTAGTTCCAGATTTCAAACTATATTTCAAAGTGGTAATGATCAAAAGAATCTGGTACTGGCTAAGAAACAGAGAAATAGATACACAATATGCAATAGTAAATTAACATAGCCATCTAGTGTTTGATAAACCCAAAGAATTAAGCTTTTGGGGTAAGAACTCACCACTTGACAAAAACCGCCGGGAAAACTGGAAAGGAGTTTGGCAGAAACTAGGAATGGATAGACCAACATCTCAAACCATATACCAAGATATGGTCAAAATAGATAAATAATTTGGACGTAAAGGGTGATATCATAAGTAAATTAGGTGAGTTCAAAAAACTGTCACTGTCAGATCTATAGGTAAGGGAAAAGTGGATGGCCAAATGAGATAGAGGGGATTAAGGGAAGCAAAATAGGTCATTCTGATTACATGAAATTAAAAAGCTTTCATACAAACAAAATTAAAACAGCCAAAATTAGAAGGAAAACAGAACAATGGGGGAAATGTTTATAGCAAGCTTCTTTGATAAAGGCCTAATTTCTCAAATACATAGGGACAGGGAACTGAGTAAAGCATTTTAAAAAACGTTTATTGATTGATTAAACACTTTTTCAATGATAAACAGATATGAACCTCCACACTGGGATTATTTAAATCAGGAAATGGGGAAAAAGGATTGAGATAGAAAGCTTCATCTAGTTTCTTTGTTGTTTGCTCCATTCCCCCCCCCCCCCCCATCCATCATTGAGCCAAAGAATCCTGGAAGGAAAGGTTCTGGAAAAATGAAGACTGGAATGCAGATAACACTGGATGTTTTTCTGAAAGACCAACTTCTAAAAATTATTTTGAAGGTCTGCATACTGGCCATCAGGAACTGATGGAAACTAAAAGGCCTAAGGCAGATCTCACCTCTAAATAGACCCCTGTGACTTCTACTCAGCTAGCTAATTGCCCTTTGTTCTCAAAGCTTGGTCTCTGAAGCTAAAGATTGTTCTTTCAGAGAGAAAAAAAATCTTCATAACTAATGTTAGGAATCAACAGATCTTTCTCCTTGTGGAGAAAAAGGTGACTGAGGGTTTTTCCCTTGTCCAATGCTGAGTGTAAGGCTCAGGCCTCCAACCCAAAAGATGGCTGACTCCGCTTTTCCTCTTCTGGGAAAAGTTAGAGCTTCTCAGCTGATAACTTTAGCTGCAGCCAGAAGGCAGAAGCCTAGACCAGCTCTATAACCACTGGCCCAGAGTAGCCATGTGAACAAGAGCATGACTGAGTACCACCCAGTAGAGACTCCACACACTATAACAACAGCAGGAGGCTCAGCCATGATGGCAGCTAAGAGCAGCCCCATCACACTTGCTTGGTGTTTGGTTTTTGGTGAGGCAATTGGAGTTGTGACTTGCCCAAGGTCACAAAGCTAGTAAGCCCACTTGATTGTTACATGTATAGGAAGCCCTACACACAGAGTTCCTAATCCTCTCAGGCCAAGTCAAGTCAGTAAGCTTTTGTTAAGCCCTTTCTATGTGCCTCTTACTGTGCGGAGCACAGGGGATACAAAGAAACGCAGACCCAGTTCCTGTTTATGGACCTCAAAGCTCACTGGCCCCATTAAGAGTGTGTACAAACATGACTAATGCAGAAATAGGTTTAATGTGCTTGTACATATATAACCTATATCAGATTGTTTTCTGTCTTGGGGAGCTGGGAAAGAAGGGAGGGAGGGAGAAAAATTTGCAACTCAAAATCTTATAAAAACAGAAGTCGAAAATTATCTTTACATGTAACTGGAAAAAGACAAAATACAACTGAGATGGGGGGAGGGAGAAGAGTGTGTATATTTGGGGAACAGCAAGCCCTAGATGGCTGAGGAACTGTAACTTTTCTCATTATGCTACATTATTAAACACAACTGCTTTGAATTCATTATGTTTTCTGACTGACTGAAAAAAAAAGACCAGTGGGAAACTTGTGAATTCTAACTTATTTAAGTGGTTGTGAACCACTAAATAACCTGAATAGGATATAGCTTTTCTAGGGGCTGCATGTGGGAGATGGTGCAGGGGCTCTATAAATAGGAGCAAAATATAATGTGAGGAGTCAGAAACACTTCCTAACTGGGAGGATCACACAACTCAATGCAATCAAACAAATATATGCTAAGGACTCATCATGTGGTAGGACCCAAAAGTCAAAAGGGAAATTTAACATTCTTTTTTAAAATAATAATAATAATAATAATAAACATTGAGTTCCAAATTGTATTGATCCCCCCAAAATTCTTTCCCAGTTTTACTCTTTCCATATAATCTTGGTTACATTAGCTTGTGCAAAACTAATGGTTTTTTTAAAAAGTAAAAAACATTTTTATTTATAGTTTGAGGTTACAATTTTTTCCCCTCTTTCCCTCCTCCCTCCATGAGGGAATAAGTAATCAGATATAGGTTATACATGTATAATTACATAAAAGATTACCATATTAGTAATTTTTATAAGAAAATTTATAAGAAAAAACTGAAAAGTGAAAAATAGCATGTTTCAGTCTGTGTCCCATCAATATCAGTTCTTTCTTTGGCAGTGGATAGTCCTTTGGGATAGTCTTGGATCATTGTATTGTTAAGAATAGTTAAGTCTTTCACAGTTCTTCATCAAACAATATTGCTGTCTCTTTGCACAATGTTCTCTTGGTTCTGTGCAAAAGCTTTTAAATTTTATATAATCAAAATTATCTATTTTACATTTTATATTGCTCCCTATATCTTCTTTGGTCCTAAATTCTTCCTCTGTCCATAAATCTGACACATAAATTATTCATGATCTCTTTTTTCTTTGGGGGGTGGGGGGTAGGAAAGAGGTGAAACAATTGGGGTTAAGTGACTTGCCCAGGGTCACACAGCTAATAAGTGTCAAGTGTCTGAGTCCAGATTTGAACTCAGGTCCTGCTGACTCCAGGGCCAGTGTTTTATTTACTGTGCCGCCTAGATGCCCCTCCATGATCTCTTAATTTGCACATGGTATCTATCACCCTTTATATGTAAATCATGTATCCATTTTGATGAAAAATGCTATCCACCTCCAGAGAAAGAACTGATGAATGTAGATTGCAGCATACTTTTAAAAAACTTTATTTTTCTTGGTTTATTTTGCAACATGGCTTATATGGAAAATACATTTTGCGAGATTTCACAATATCAACATCAAATTGCTTGCCTTTTCAAGGATAGGGGACTGATAGGAGGGAGGGAGAGATCTGGAACTCAAAAATTTTAAAAATGAATGTTAAACAATTTTTACATGTAATTTAGAAATATTTAATGAAACAAATAAAAATGTATTTTAAAAAACACACCAGGGGGCAGCTAGGTGGCGCAGTGGATAGAGCACCGGCCCTGGAGTCAGGAGGACCTGAGTTCAAATCCAGCCTCAGACACTTAACACTTACTAGCTGTATGTCCCTGGGCAAGTCACTTAACCCCAATTGCCTCACTAAAAAAACCCAAACCAAACCAAAAACACACACCAGGAAATTCAGGGAAAGATAATGAGTTCTACAGTAGATTCCTGTAGAGCAGCATACATATAGATGGCTATATCCAGCAGGTAATGCAGGATGAGAGTTTGGCAGAGAGCTGAGAGCTAGATATTTAGATTTAGAAATCATCTGCTTGGAGAGGATAACAGGGCACACAAAAGCTACGAAAATGATCTGGAAGTGGGTATAGAAAGAAATGGGAGAATTCCAAAGAGAGCATGGAAAATTGTGGGTAGGAAATGAAGAAAGAGGTACAAAGGCATCTAAAGAGTGGTCAGATGGCGAGGACAACCCAGTGAGAGCAGAATCACAAAAACCCAGGAACAAGAGAGTTGTCTAGGGAAAGGAGGAAGTCAGAGTAGCAAAAGCTGATGAGAAATAGAGGGTGTAAGGAGGAATTTATCATAGATTGTGATTACTCTTTTGGACATCTTGCTGTAATTGTTACAATTTAACTGAAAATGTTGGCATCAATCTTCATTAATTATAGTCTTAGGGAAAGTCTTGGTTTTAGTTTTCTTTGCTTTAGGTTTTAGGATCAACCCCGCCTCAACCCCCCATCCCAGGATATGAGGGTTAAGTGACTTGCCCAGGGTCACTATAGAAAAATGAACACAAAAAAATTCTGCTTCTAAACATTATTGCACTGTAACAGCTTCCCCCCCAACATTCTGTTTCCTACCACCATCTCTTTGCCCAAGTGTTCCCTTATGGCTAGAATGCCCCCTACCATCTTGGTCACACAGAATTTCTAGCTTCCAAGAAAACAATGTGTGTGACCCCTTTAACCTAAGACTTTTCCTGATCACTCTCAGTTATCAGCTCTCTCACTTCTCAAATCCTTTCCATTTACCTGGGCCAGCAGCTGAGGGGGGAGGAGACAACCAGGAATGGGAGTAACAGGAAAGAGCAAGAGTCACATATTTGCATTTACAGATTTTTTTTAAAGGCCTGAGGTAATGTAAGTTCCACATGACAGTTTAAGAAAAAGGAAAAGCGCCCCCCCAAAAGAAAAGAAAATTGACCAAGCATCTATTAATGAAAATCTGAGAATGACCTAGAAGGAATCCTCAACTCTTCCTTCCAGTTTCTCTAGCTGCCAAATAGTCTGTCCTACCCCTGTGATCCATCTCTTAGGGTCTCCCCTCACTGTCACTTACCCAAACCATATCTTGTTCTGGCCTTAGCACCTCCAACCAGCAGTTCTTTCACCTGACAACTTTCTCTTCTCCATCTGGATGCCACAGTGGTATTTCTAAAGCTATTTCTTATGTCTAGCTACATCATCCCCTTGCTCAAATACCTTATGAAGTTCCCTGCATGGATATGGAAACAGATGACCTTGGTTCTAATCCCAGCTCTGCTGTTTACTACTGGGAGAATAATCCTGGGCAAATTATTTAACTTCTCCACATTTCCATTTCTCACTTGTAAAATAAGATGACAGGACTAGGTGACATTTAAGGGAGTTTCTAATTTTAATTCTATCACATTACTTTATTGGGAAGAAACATGGAATGAACTCAGATCATTTTAACACAAGGCAGTGCATGATGAAAGCAAAGCAGAGTCAGAAAAAAGGGTTACAAGAAAACTGGAGTAGAGAGAAAATCACCAATCACCATGGTGCAAGGTTTCTCATTTATGACAAGAAAAATGTTTTGCATGACTTTATATGTATAATGGGTATCACACTTCTTGCCTTCTCAATGTGTGGGGAAGGGTGGAGGGAGGGAAAGTTTGGAACTGAATAAAATTATAAAAATAAAAACGGGGAGAAAATGAAATATTATAACTAAAGGAAACTGGATACCACTACACAACTTCCCAGCTACCAAACCTGAGAAAAGAAAATAGATGGCTATTGGATTTTTAAAATAACTTCACAAGGGAATTCTTGGTATTTCTACTAAGTTCAGCAACTTTAAAACAAGGATTACTTGGGGCAGCTAGGTGGTGCAGTGGATAGAGCACCGGCCCTGGAGTCAGGAGTACCTGGGTTCAAATCCGGCCTCAGACCTTGACACTTACTAGCTGTGTGACCCTGGGCAGGTCACTTGACCCCAACTGCCTCACTAAAAAAAAAACAAAAAACAAAAAACAAGGATTACTTTAGGATTTGACTCTACAAATCAGCTGTGAGTATAAGGATTACCATTCTTCAATGCCTTGTTCTGAAGAAAAGGACAACAATTTGTCAATAGGCAATTAAAATGTGTACTAGGCCCTTGCCCTGTCTTTAGGCCTCCAGTCTCTGTCTTCTCCCATGCAATTCTGACCCCACTTCAAGATCAAGCTTCCTTACAACCAATCATCTTTTCAAGCTCTGTGGCCTGGCATTCTTTACATTCTTATTATTTCTCTTTATAATATTACAGAGGGGGCAGCTAAGTGGCGCAGTGGATAAAGCACTGGCCTTGGATTCAGGAGGACCTGAGTTCAAATCCAGCCTCACTTAACTAGCTGTGTGACCCTAGGCAAGTCACTTAACCCTCACTGCTCTGCAAAAATAAAACAAACAAAAAAAAAACACAAAACATATAATATTATAGAGAGTTTCACTGTAGCAAACGTATAGTGCAGGAAGAATAAACAGGGTACAGTAGTGAAGAGTTCTTCACAGTTGTGATCATGGAGAGAAGGGAAGAGATGCAGGAGCTGTAGCATTAAGGAAGGAGTCAAAAGGATTCCAAAGACTAGGGGACTAAAAGGCTCACCCCCCAATAGATAAATATTCAAAGTATATAAACAGTTCTCAAAACGAGAACTTCAAGTTACTGTCACTACTAATAAGAATAACTCACACCACAAGGCCCTTGACAACTGGCCAAGACGACAAAAGATGGCACTAGCCCATTCTGGAGGAGCTGTGGACAGACAGGCACACTAAGGTTGTTATGAGAGCTCTGAATTAATAAGACCAATATTCTGGAAAGCAATTGGGAATTATGCAAATACAACGACTAAAATGGCCATCTGGAGCCAGAGATTCGATTGCTAGGTATGTGCCCTTAGGAAGACAGTGAGAAGAAGAAAGGCTGTGGAACATCATTTTTGTGTGTGTCAGCAAAGAACTAAAAGCAAAGGAGAAAAGCTACACAAACGATCGTACGGCCACGATGTTATATTACTGAGCTATAAAAGAGCACTAGCGTGAAGACCACAGAGATGCAGGTGAAGACTGACAGGAGCGGATACAGAGTAAGCAGAACCAGGAAAAGAATATACACCGAAGATGCAGCAATGAAACAGAATGGAGAGCAAAGCAACCCCAAATGAGCACAGAGCTCTAAGATGTCTCCCTCCCCCACACCCCTTTAGCAGAGGAGGAACACTGCATATGAGGTACAACATTCTTTTTTCCCTTTTCCTCCTGTTTTAAGGGATGGCTGGAGGAAGAAATACCACGGAAAATGGAGGTAATGTAAAAACAAAGACTAGATATCAATAAAAATCTAATGCACAATCTAAGTGGCTGGGAACGAGGTGGAAAGCTCCAGCTAAGATGGTCCACTTAGCAGAGGTGAGCTCAAAGAAAACCAGCCCAGCTTTGCACCCGCCAATGGGACGTCCAGGCCAAGACATCAGAGATAGCCAGTGATGAAGAAATCGGGCTAAGCAAGGGTTATCTAGCCATATTTTACATGTCAAAGAGAGATTAACTTATTTTTATTTAGAGAAAAGCTGAGTGGATTCACTGAAGAAAATTTATGGGAATACAGTGAGTAGAGTGACCCAGGATAGTGAGACATGGGAGATGGACGGGCTTCAATCTGTACCAGTGTAGGGTGTGGCCTCATCAATAGAAGCAATGATCCACCAAAATACCTGCCCACACAAATGAAGCTGACTCAGCCAAAGGGCACCCAAAAAAGGAGAGCAACATCATTTGGCTAAGGGAGCTCTTTTCCCTCTACTTCCCTACTTCTTTTCTTAATGGGATCTCAGTGCAATGGGAGAACACACAACAAGCACAAAACATGCTTGCCAAGTCACCATCCGGGGACTCAATGTCCCTCTTGGTCAACAGGCTTCCAAGTTCTCCTTTCAGGTCACACTTTGCCTCTGAATACCGATCCTCACTGCTACTACAAGCATCTCTTCCTCAAATACCATCCATCCCTCATTCTTGCACGGTCCTTTCCCTGACTGTATGTGAGTGGTGCACAGACCTTCTACAGGTTACAGTCCTGCTTGCTACAAGACAACAATGAATTCATCAAAAAGGCAACTTAGCAAAGTTCATTTTTACAAAAGGACCAATGCAGATAAGAGGACTTCACTCTTTCAATGTGTGATGTTGCCCCCTAAGGGGGAAAAAATGCTAAACAGAAGAGGAATCGAAAACAGTGAAAACTAATGAAAAGAAAGTCAGCCAGTGGGGAAACCCCCATTAATTATCCAATACAGTTAGAACTGCACAGCCAACAGCATCATCTAAGGATCAAGGGTGACGGCAGTGGCTGACATTTACCTGAAGCTTTAAAGTTAGCAAAGCATTTACCTCCACGATCTCCTATTTCAGAACTCGAAGTATATATAACAATGTTCCTAACTCTCCAAGCATTCCAACCTGCTTTTAACCTCAAAGAGAGCTACCCATTTCCTATTAACATTTGGTTAAAGAACTCACAGCCTCTACCCCATAACCTTGTCTACTCGCACTAGATTTATTTGGTCAACATAAACCACAGGCTTCATGGTAGAGAGTCCCAATCAGCCATGCTCTCCCTAACAAGTTCTTCTTCCAATCAATTCTCATCTGAACTGAGTGAAAACGATGATGGTCCATGGTTTAGGCAGAGAAACATGAGCAGGTTCCCAAGGGTCTGTGAGCTTTCTCTCATTAACAACCGCCACACTTCACAGAGGTTGTTCCTGGAGGCTCACAATTAGTGTGAAGTCACTACTCTTGGTGCTGTTGTCACCCATTTTACAGATGAGGAAAAAGGCTCAGAAAGGTCACCCCCATAGCCAAGGGCACATAGGTTTTCCTAAGTCCAGCTATTTATTGACTATGACGTGAGACTACTGCTTGTGTCTGCTGCCCAAGGATCAGAATGACTAAACATAGAGAAGCTAGTGGTGACGAGTCCTGGGGAAGAGGACACGCACACGGATTGACTCAGGAATCATTCAAAGTGGCCAAGTCCTCTTCTGAATGAGGTGACACAAATGTGCTGGATAAGAAGACAATCAAAACTCAAACAATGTATGTATATAGATATATAGATAGATAGATAGAACCTATATCAGATTACCTGCTGTCTAGGGGAGGGGGGAGGGAGGGAGAAAAATCTGAAATTGGAAAGCTTGAATAAACAAAAGTTGAGAACTATCTTTACATGTAACAGAAAAAATAAAATACCTTATAGTTTAAAAAATCTCAAACAATGAGCTGAGATGGGATCCTTTTGTATTTAAAATGACATTTACTTATTTCTTCTAAGAGTTCTGGTTTCTTTTAATAGTTTTAATATATTTTCTTTAAAATATTTTTAAAAAACTAAATGTTGATCATTTCAAGGAGACACAATGCTATGTGAAACAGTGATCTAGGGTCCCAAAGGAACAAAGTTCTAAATGGTCACAACCCTAACAATTTAGGATTTTACATCCTGACAATAAAGATCAGTAACACTGCATTACCGAAGTACGATCACGCAATGTGACACTGCTCAGGCAGCTTCATACAACGCAAGTCTAAATAGTACTTCAAGCCAGGTTTAAGCTGAACTAAATAGAAAATTATCACAAAAAACATACTTAGTAGAATACTTTGATTTCACTAGTCTTAAAAAAAACCAGATTCATTGGTGCTTAAAATAATCTCACACTCTTCGAGCAAGATAGGTCGCCCTGGGCAAAAGCTTCAACTCCAGATGGCCCCCGACTCCTCGCATGAGGAACCCAGGAAAAGCTGACTCATTCCAGGAAGGCTTCCCCACCTAGAAGAGGCTGCCAGGCGGGTGCTCCATAGTGCCAGAACCCAGAATTGCCTCATGCTATGATGAAGCATTAGGGTGAGCTGAGTTTCCTCCAGCTTTTAGCGGGTGGTTCTCTTGAACGGATATGGTAAGAATACAGATCTAGCTCTCAAAGCTATTCTAGAAATATTGGGTCGCCAGTCCTGCATCCCTTCAATAAAAGAAGACTCACACCTAGCCTCAGGACCTGGCTTCACATCACTGCTTCAGATTCTTGCACTCTTCAGCCTTCCCTCAAAGGGTAATTTAAACACATATTGTGACCTTGTTCAAAGGGCTGGAACAAGTGGGGCTGCTCATTCAGGTGATGCCATTTTACAAATAGGGGCACACAGTGAGTGACAACTATGTGAAAAGTCCAAGATGGGCCCAATTCAGGCTCAGCTACCTTTGGCAAAGAGAAGTATTGCAGTGAAACTTTTTTTTTTAAAGTGAGGCAATTAGGGTTAAGTGACTTGCCCAGGGTCACACAGCTAGTAAGTGTTAAGTGTCTGAGGCCGCATTTGAACTCAGGTACTCCTGACTCCAGGGCCAGTGCTCTATCCACTGCACCACTATTTGTAGTGTTTTTGTTGTTGTAGTTTTTCTTTTTTGAGGTTTTTCCTTTTTGATATGATTCTTCTCTCATTACATGACTAATGCTAAAATATATTTAATGTGATTGTACATACATAACCTATATCAGATTACTTGCTGTCTTGGGGAGTAGGGAGGGAGGGGAGGGATAGAGAAAAATTTGAAACTAGAAATCTTATAAAAAACAAATATTGAAAATTATCTCTAAATGTAACTGGAAAATAATAAAATATTTATATGGGGAAAAAACAATATCTGTTCAAAAGTCATGAGAATAGGGGATTTTCTTATTAAAAAATTAATTTGCATGCCAAGGAAAAATAGACACATTATCAAAATATCCAAGTAACTATAAGCTTTTAGAAAATACACAGATTTAGCCAGTTTGTTAGCTATGATGACTACGAATGAGTGATAGAAATTTGAACTAAAAAGTGGAATGAATAAAAACTACAGCCTTTAAAAAGGTAACCAAGTTCCACCAAGTGAAACAAGACCAAATTAATTTTTATATCAGTATATTTTACTCTACACAAAGTGTACCAAAAACAGCAAGGAGTAATGAAGTCTAAAAAGCTTTACTGCAAGGATTTCACAATGTTTCTTGAATAGGCAGTAATTATGTTTTCAATTTCCAGTTCTCCTAGAACATATTACTTGTGCTTCTCTTACTAGTACATGTTAAAAAGCCACTGGACTTCACCAAGGATCAGCTGGTGCTCAATAGAACATAGAAGTTCTTTGATATATAGAACAATATTTTCGAATATGTACTCTGTAGAACGTTTATTTTTATGATGGGGGTTTGGGGGAGAGGCAATTGGGTTTAAGTGACTTGCCCAGGGTCACATAGCTAGTAGGTGTCTGAGGTCCTCTCGACTTCACGGTCAGTGCTTTATCCACTGAGCCACCTAGCTCCCCCTAGAAATTCTTTCTTTTTTTCTTTTTTTAATTAATAGGAGATCACTGCTTTAGGAAAATTCCCAGGCTGTAGAGCAGCCACATTTTAGCAATGCTGACAATTTTTAAAAACAAAAAATGGAAGCTAGGTGGCTAGCAGAAGTTGGCCATCTGACTGGGGACAACGTCCCGACCACAATCAGCAAGGGTCTGGGGCCCTGAAGCAGGAACACCAGCTTGTCAGAGAGTAGGGTCACAACCCCAAGAACTAAGTGTGGCTTTCCAAAATTGAATAATGAATGACCCCTAAATCAATGACTGGGCAAGGCCAGGGAAAGCTGTTGGTATTTTTTCTGGGAGAAAGGGAGAGTCACCATAGCCATAGTAAACAAAACATAGCAGGACAAACTAATGGTACAAATATGGGAATTAAACAGAAAAATAAAAATTAATAAAAAAACAAATTTATGAGATTCAGGGAATTTCTTCTTTAATTTGTCTATTGCTTTTAAGTAAAACTATGCTGAGTTCCTTCCTATGCAATAACTAATGCCTATATCTAAAAACAAACCAGAGCATTCAGCCCTAATCTTACAAAGAAAAAGAATGTTTAGTTTTAAAGGCTGGAATCAATCAGGTTGTAAAGTCAGAATCCGAGAAGCTACAAAGAGACTATCTGTCTTTCATTCCAAACATTCTAAACTCGTAAAAAGCCTAGTTTCATTTTCTAGCTAAAAAGAACAGGGAAAGAATGTTATAAAGAAAAAGATTTAATCTTTTCACACTCCCTTTTTTGGTGCTTCCATTAATTTGAGGTAAGAGGTCATCAAGTTGTATCACTAGGATTAAGAAATGGTATCAATTGAGTGAGATGAGCAGAACCAGAAGAACATGTACACAGTATCATCAACATTGAGTGCTGATCTACTGTGATGGACTAGATTCTTCTCACCAATGCAATGGTACAGAAGAGTTCCAGGGAACTCATGATAGAAGAGGATCTCCAAATCCAAGGGAAAAAAAAAAAAGAACTGTGGAGTATAGATGCTGAATGAACCATACTATTTCTTTTGTTTTTGGTACTGTTGTTTTTTCTATTTTGAGGTTTTTCATCATTGCTCTGATTTTTCTCTTATACCATGACTAATGCAGAAAAAGGATTAATGTTATGTGTGTGTGTGTGTGTGTATATATATATATATATATATATATATATATATATATATATATATATATATATATATATATATATATATATATATATATATAATCTATATCAGATTACCTGCTGTCTAGGGGAGGGGGGAGGGAGGGAGAAAAATCTGAAATTGGAAAGCTTGTATAAACAAAAGTTGAGAACTATCTTTACATGTAACGGGAAAAAAATAAAATACTTTATTAATTTAAAAAAAAAAAAGAAATGGTATCATTGCCTGATCAAGGAAAACAAATCTACTTCTTAAACTTATATACAAGGTAACAAATGACCTTGTACTCCTCTCTATTACTTTATTGCTCACAGACTAAACTTCTACCAAACGAACTAGATTTCTTGTAATACACTTGTTTAAAAAAAAATCACTGTTTTGAACAAATAATGATCTGAGAAGCATGGGATTGTGTAACAGGCATGTACCACAACCATAAAACACCCATCAAGAACTGTTTCTCAAGCAAAAAGTCCCAAAGGGCACTTACTCCTGATAAGCACAATTCCTTTGAGAGATTTCAAAACCTAAACACCGATGCCCTCTGGTGGTATGGCATGGTTTTGTTTGTTTGTTTGCTTTTTAAGGTCCTTTAATTCTAAAATAGGGCTCTCCGATAAATCAGTCATTTCCTTTGAAAAGAAAACATTTTGAAATAACCATGGCTAAAAGTGGAGTGACAAAATCCAGCTTTAAATAAGAAATCTAGGCCACACCTACCTACATGTTGAGTTTTCATTTGAAGATTTTCTAACCAGACTGTAGACAAAATGTCAAGAAAGAGATGGTTCACAGAGAAAAAGAGAGCAATACAAGCAGACAATCTTTTCACTTGGCCTGCTTACCCTGGAGGGCCATTAGCCGTTCGTTGGTGAAGTCGTTGTCAGCTTGCAAGGCTTCGATTTTGGCTTGAAGCTCCTGCTCTTTCTCTTCCATTTCATCAATTTTGTGTTGCAATTCCTTTTTTTCAGCTTGTCCCTTTTGCTGGATTTCTTCTTGTCTTCCTTCAGCCGCCTGTTTAAAAAACAAAGAGAAAAACTATAAAGAAATGGACCAGGAAACATTTTTGAATACCTGCACAATCGCCTTGAGCCTCTAACTATTCAAAAGCACTACTTTGTTCAAGTGAAAGTCCAGCCAGTGCTAAGATAGGCCTGTTGGCCAATGGCAGCACTGAAAAACACTGAAAAGTCCAAGCCCAGCTGGCATCCGCCAAATGTATAAGGATAGGTGCACTGAGGGGCATGTGGGAGAATTATGTTGTCTGTCTGAAGCTTCTCCAAGAATGCATTCCTTGGAGCCTGCCCTCTTCTCAGGGCCATTTTCTTGTGTATTTCTTCTTAAAGTTTCCCTCAGCTCAAGTATCTTGCTATATCATGAAGCAAAAATATCTAATGTTCTGTTTGCTTAGTTCAAACATTTATTAAATATGCACTAGTTAATAGGTGTTCATTTATATTTTATTATATTTATTAACACTTTTATTAATAATTGATTAATATTTCATGTTTATAGACATTTATTTATAATTTGGTAAGTGCCCATTATTAATGCCTTCTGGTACAGCATTTGGCTGAATTTAGAACCTCAAGGTAGATTAGATCCTAGCTTCTTTTTTTTGTTTGTTTGTTTGTTGGGGGCGGGGGTGGGGGTGGGGGGGCACGCAATGAGGGTTAAGTGACTTGCCCAGGGTCACAAAGCTAGTAAGTGTCAAGTGTCTGAGGCTGGATTTGAACTCAGGTCTTTCTGAATCCAGGGCCGGTGCTTTAGGTCCAAGCTTCTTAAACTGTGGGTCTCAACCCCACGTGGGGTCATATATCTGAATGTGGGGGTAAAGAAAAATTTTGCGACAGTAAGCAATGTTATATATGCCTATTTTATATATCTATATACCCATAGTCATGTAAAAATTTCTTGGGAGAAAAGGGGTGCAAGTGGAAAAAGTTTAAGAAGTACTGAATTAGGACATACAGACAAGTATGAGAGAAGGCAGAAGAATGTGGCCAGTGGACACAAAGTGTTCTCAGGTCAAAGTGCAAGGATAACTTTGGGGAAGGCAAGTTGGAGAATAGGATAAAAAAGTGCTTTCACTTGAGCTCCATGACAAGCCGCAATTAAGAAACAGCCTCAGAAAGGTAATGGCTTGTTTAGAGTCAAGCAGCTAATCTAAGAGATGGGAACTGAACCTGGGTCCTCCTAAGAAGGTTGGAAACAATCCTCTGTAGGCCAAGCTGCAAAAGGGAGCAAGAGATAGCAGGGCCTGCCCAGAAAGCAGAAAAGGGTGAAATCCAGCTGGCGAGGGAGGGAGGGCCTGGAATAGTAAGTGGTTTATTGTGGCGATAACTGAAGGAGAGACTGAGTAAGAGACTGGGGGGAGGTGAGGGGAGAGGACACTAACTAAAAAGTGAAGAAAAAGGAAAAAAGGCAAGAAATACTGTGGCGGTAGATTTGGCAACTGATTAAATATGGCAAATATACTATTGTGCTATGAAAAATGACCTTGCGAGACTTATATGAACTGATGCAAAGTGAAGTGAGCAGAACCAGGAGAACACTGTACAAAGCAACTATAATATCATCAGCATTACAAGGATCCAAGAAAATTCTAAAGGAATTACAAGGAGAAATTCTATCCACCTCCAGAAACAGAACTGATGGATCTGAAATGCAGACTGGAGCATACTTTTATTTTTTTTGGTTTGGTTCTTTCTTTCTTTCTTTCTTTCTTTGGTGGTCTGTGTTCTCTTTTGCAACATGGCTAATATGAAATACATTTTGCATGACTGCATACATATAACCTACATCAAACTGGTTTACCTTCTCAAGGAGGGGAATTGGGGGGGAAGGAGGGAATTTTTTAAATGAATGTTAAAAAATGTGGCAAATGAGAGAAAAGAAAGCACCAAAGATGCCTCACCCAAGTTTCATGCCTGGGTTAATGGAATAATGATAAAATGATCAACAGCAAAGGAAAGTTTTGGGGGGAGGCAAAGCTTGGGAGACCTTTCTAGACGCTGAGCTTGAGTCATTGCCAGGGTATGAGTCATCGTGGTCATAAACACAGTCATACAAACTCTGGAACAAGCCTCAGAGACTACCCAGGACCCTCAAAATCTCCTGACCATTCAGGGAGGGAGGAGTCAGATGCTTTGCAGGCAAACATAAATGCAGGTTTGGAACTAAGAGAAGAGGCCATAGCTAGGGAGAAGACTGGGAAGTAATCTGAACAGAGGTGATCCTAAAATTTAAGGTCAGAAACAATATCTAATTTTTTTCCAATTACATGTAAAGACAAATTTTAAGATTTTTTTTTAAATTTTGATTTCCAAATTTTCTCCCTCCCTCCCCCATCCCTAAGATGGTACACAATTTGATGTAGGCTATATATATATATATATATACATATATATATATATATATATATATATGCAATCGTGTAGAACACATTTACATATTGTCATGCTATTAAAGAAAAAACAGATCAAATTAAAAAAAACAACCACGCAAAAAGAAAGTGAAAATAGTATGCTCTGATCTGCTTTCAGACGCCATCAGTTCTTTCTCTGGATGTGGAGAGCATTTTCCATCGTGAGTCCTTTGGAAACATATTGGATTGTTGTCTTGCTGAGATTATCTAAGCCATTCATAGTTGATCATTGTACAACATTGCTGCTACTGTGTATACACTGTTTGGGTTCTGCTTGCTTTACTTTGTATCAGTTCATGTAAGTCTTTTCAGGTTTTTCTGAAATCTGCCTACTTACACAGAGAGATTTTCAATGACTTTTCCACAGGATTTCCTCCATCACTATCATGAATTTTATTCTCTGTCTTCAACTTTCAGGGGTCTGTGATGCCAACTAAGCCTCATTTTAGCTGTGACTGTCAAATCCAGACCAGTGTCCAAGAACAGACCACTAGCTGTGTCTACTGTTATGTCCTGAGGGACAGAGAAGCACACCTCCAGGGAGCTCAACACTTACCTTTAGTTTATCAGAGAGATCTTTAATTTCATTAACCGCTCCATTATATTTATTGGCCAATTCTCTTAATTCTTCCTGAGTCCTTTCATTCATTTCTTTCAGGTGGGTACATTCATCTTCAGTATTACTCAGACTTCGCTGAAATCAAGTCACTCATTTAGAATAAAATAAATTCCAACTTCAACTTACAAAAAAACCAGAAAATACATTTATCCAGCTAAATTCTCAGTTTTCACTGGAGAGGGGTAAAGGGGGCCCTTTAATAAATGTCAAAACATGGCACACAAAAGCTCATTTTATACAATGCACTGAAAAAACATAAATGATTTTACATTTACTAGTAAAATTTAAAGGAATTAAATTTTTAAAATCATTCTTTTGTATAAATCTAGATTTTTGTTTATTTGAATTCTCTAAAGTAATCACTGATTGTTGTTTTCAAGTCAGATGAGAATAGAGCATGTCAAGGTAAATATAAAATGAGCTTCAAGAGTCTGAGAAATGAAATTAAAGAAAATTTACAAGTCTATTCTTTTCCCAAAGCAATATGAACAATAAATAAAACCTAATTTAATTCAGTGTTTGTCATAAATCAACAAATGCCATAAATGACTCTTATTTGGAGACTAAATTAAATGTTCTGATTTAAATTTAGTTAATACATGTTCTTGGGAGGGTTTCTAATTCTGAATCTGAAAACAAATAGCTAAGGGAAGAGGTTGTTACTTTTAAACTCTGTATTTTGAAAACAGCTTAAAGTTGCTATTGTTCAATCATTTCGATCCTGTCCAACTCTTCATGACCCCCTTTGGGGTTTTCCTGGCAAAGATATATTGGATTGATTTGCCATCCTTCTCCAGCTCATTTTATAGATGAGGAACTGAGGAAAACAGTTAAGCAACTTGGCCAGGGTCACACAGCTATTAAGTTCCTAAGGGCAGAACTGAACTCAAGTCTTCCCAACTCCAGGCCTGGCCCTCTGTCCACTGCGCCACCTAGCCGCCCCCCAGAAGACATTTTAACATCAACTTTTAAAAAAGAGAGTAAATGATAAGCAAAAGAGGTTGTTAGGTTTGGTTTTGGGGTTGTTTTGTTTTTGGCTTTGCTTATAATAACATTAGGTGTCATCTAACCCAGCTTCCCCGGAAGAGGTTTATCGATCATGTCATATGCTACATGAGATAGTGACTGTTAAGTGACCTCAGAACCACAACACTGATAACTAGCATTCAGAAACACACTATGGTCGGGAGGGACCTTCACCAGTTTTGTGTGTCCTCTCTTCAGCAGTCAGTCTGGTGAAGCCTATGGACCCTTTCTAGAATAATATTTTTAAATAACTGAAGGAAATGCTCAACTTCAGTTAGAGGGGAGTGAAATTAAAGAGGTCATTTTTCTTCATACAAGCTCCTGAAGCCCTCAAAATCTGTCAGTGGACTGAGGGTTAAGAACTCTTGCTCTGAGAAAACTTATTGAGGAAGATGTTCTCTCCAGGGACACAGATCATTTCTCTAGCACATGAAGGTTCTCAAAGCCCTTTCTATCTTCTCTGACCCATGGCTGCCCATACAAGGTGACTCCCTCATCTACAGACGTTACAGTGAAAGTAGGGAAGCCCCGCAGCTGTTTACCTTTAGTCAAATACCTCAGTCTCACCATATGACTTGCCCATTTCTGGAGCCTGGAGCACAACACCTCTTTGGTACAACCTCTGTTGCACCAGAACTAACTCTTCTTTGAAATCCCTCACTTAGGTGTTTCACTCCTTTCACCCCTACCACATGCCACTCCGGTGACTCCTTGGAGGACAGGACTGGGTCAGTGCTTACAGTCATGCCACAATCATCTGCACAAGCTACTTCAATGACTCATCATGGCATGGATGTGACTCTGGGTCTTTGAAGGCTGGGTCAGCCCTGGCAGCTCTTCCCATGTTAATAAGACTGAGTGCCATACTGGTCACAGAATGACCTGGCTTTATGATGCCAAGGCTAGCTAAATACAAAGAGACTCATCACCAGGGGGATGACATTTAGTAATGAATACTTTAACTGTGGTAACCAAAGAAGATCAGCGCTCCACTTGTCTTTTAGTCTCTTATCATCTATTTTATACCGTAATGAAGATAAAAGATTTGCTAGGCACCGAATCTGGGTACAGAACTATGCTCAATGCTGCTAGCGCAGAACATCTGAAATTTTTCATGTAGCTCAAACTAATAAACTTTGTTATGGGTGTGTCAGGGGAAAAACCCCAACCCTGATATCTTCTTGAATCTCTGGAGTCCGAAGGTAGAGAACTCTCGTCTTCCTACACGCCTGTATCATTCCCATCCGTGAAAGAGAGAGCATCACCGCAAACCAGGGTAACATCCATAGATGGGCCCCGTCTGGTGGCTCAAACTCATCAAGAGAGAACCTGTCAGCCTTTGACTGATGAGAAGCTGTGGTCCATGTACATATTCAGGCTATCCTGGATGCTGGCAGAACAAGTGACTATCATTCAACTTTGTCTGTTCCCATTATAAGAGAGAAACTGGTGATTTCAAGCAGTGCCTCCTCTTAGGAGGGTTTCATGGAAAGCACACGGTCAGAAGTCAAGCACCACAGAAGCATGAGTACAAAAACCAGAGCAAGCTAGCACGGTAACGATTTCTGCGTCATACACAAATAAATGATCATGAGGTTTCCTGGTTGGGGAGATGACACATTAAACTCAATCAAAAAGAAACAATCGATGAACTCTCCATACCTCAACTTCTGAGAGTTTTCTGACCACTTCAATTTTCTCCTGAAGGACCCGCCTCAGAGACTCTTTGGCTGTTGTCTCATAGTTGTGTTTATCTTCCTGTAATGCTACAAGCTCCTTCCTTAAACTATCTTCTGTCTGATTCTAAGAATGAAAAATTATTACAAGTCAGTCAGTCCAAGAACATTTGTTAAGCACCTACTGCTTTCTACCCACTCTGTGCTGGGGGTTACAAAGAAAGACCGAACATCGACCAGTCCCTGCCATCACAGAGCTCAACGTTTAAAAAAACAAACCTAACCACTCACATATGAACAATTGATTAGGGTACAGATACCATAAGCACAACCACCTTCAAGCAGCCCCCCTCTCCAAACAATGATAACATGTCCAGCCCCATGTAAGCCTAGTCTTTAGACGGGGACTTCCACTCAGCCTCACGTGCACAGAAACACCTGAAGGCTTGACCTGCAACTTGGGCTTCTAGGGATGAATCCAGGTGGATGACTGAAAAAAACCCAAACCTAACCCAGACTACTCAAGATATGGTCAAACTTGAAACAGAGTCACTGTGACAGGGATCACTTCGTCTACAAGCCACAGGACAGATGTGCACAAGGGCATGGAGACAGAGAAATCCCTGGATCTCTCCACGTACAAATGCGCTATACAAATAAGCAGGAGTACCTACTTTAGAACATACTTGTAACTGGTTTCCCATAACTTCTAACCGCGATAACAGTCTATCTTCATCTATTAAAGCCTATAAAAGAAAAAGTTTAAAATAATAAGCAGTGCTCTTTTCTGAAACTAGATGTTTATGAAGAAAAAAAAATACACACACACACACACACACACACACACACACACAACGCCCTTCCATTACCAAATCTAGATTTGGAATTACATGGTAAAACACTTTCTTTGAAGTCAGAACATTTATTTGGGGATTGGTGAAGCCCGCCATAAACCCACACATTCTCCCTTGTTCTACATCAGAGACTTAAGTTCTCATGTTCTACATAGGGATACCTGCCAACCAGTATCAGAAGCCTCCTGTGTGATGGCTAGTAGCCGCTGAAGAGTGGCCAGCTTCTGTTCCAGCATCTGCTCCCGATGTAAGGCTTCCTAATGTAGAAGACAAACATTTACAAAAGCCGTTTTCAGAATATTCTTTAAAAAAAAAAATCAGAATATGCTATTTTTAAAAGTTGTATTTCATTAACAAATAGCAGGAAACACTATTTTCATCATATCTTCTAATAAATTTGTGAAGTAAGTTCAGGTCTTGACGTTTAAGCCTGTCTTGAGTGGGATTAAAGTACATCTGGTTTGAAATCCTCTCCTAAAAAACCTATCATTGGGGCAGCTAGGGGGCGCAGTGGATAGAGCACCGGCCCTGGAGTCAGGAGTACCTGAGTTCAAATCCAGCCTCAGACACTTGACACTAGCTGTGTGACCCTGGGCAAGTCACTTAACCCTCACTGCCCTACCAAAAAAAAAAAAGTATATAGGTTTAAAATGGTTTAGACACTGACTTAAGCTGCTTAAATGCTGAGAATTTACCTAAATTCATTCAATAAAAATAGGAATTAAAAATATCAGGAATCTGGTCTAAAGGACAACTGTGCCCATCCTTTGAGCTTCAGCAGCAAAAATGGCACACCTGACACCTGTGAAGTGGGTATTTTAGCTGAACTCTTGCCCTGGAACAAGAGGCTACTGAGATCACACTGCCCAAAATACAGGGGAGGCAGCCTAAAAACAGCTCAAGCAGAACATGGGGGTGGGGAGGACACAGAGAGTCACAGAGTTATGTGTAAGTATCCAGCTGCTTTAAAGAAGTAATTTTAAGGGCATGATGTGAGGCAACTATGATGTAGCCTACCATCCAAGGGTTATTGGGAGGGTGCCCTTCAGTCAACAGCCAAGCTGATGATGGGCAAAGAAGAGCTCCTTAATGCCTGCAGAATTCCTTCAGACTTCTACTCCTGCCGGGTTTGTTTCCATTGCAAAAATACTTTTATTTATTAATGGAAACATCATCAACAAAAAGTCAGATGTACTACAAAAGACAGTGCTTGAATTTAAAAATGTGGGGTTTTGCATTCTACATATTTGATGAATGTTATTTGGGAAATGGTGATAACTAGCACTAGTAAATCGAGATCTGTTTTTACCCCAACTATAAACAAGGAAATGAACTCTAAATGAGTTGGGTAGCTAGGTGGAACCGAAGTCAGGAGAACCTGAGTTCTCGGTTACTTCCTAGCTGTGTGAGCCTGGGCAAGTCACTTAACCCTGTTTGCCTTCATTTCCTCAACTATAAAATGGGCTTGAGAAGAAGATGGCAGCATCACTGGCACAAAAACGCCAAATGGGGTCATAAAGAGTCAGACATGACTGAAACAGCTGAACAGCAAAATGAAACCCATGCCAACTTAGAACTAGTGTTAGAGTGTTTTATTCCCACAAAAAAAGTCATTTACCTCAAAACAGTAGGAAGTTACTGAACAGATTTTTTTCTAGGTGTCGTTTTTTAATAAACCATTCTATATCTTTAATCTCCTCCTCCACTAGATGGTAGAATGTACTTAATTTAATTCAGTTGAAGCACCCAAAGCACAAATTACATTTCCACTAATATCTACTACTTCAAGAAAATATTTCCAAAAGAGGCAATAGTATTCTATTATTCAACTATTCTAGTGTTAACCTCAAATGCCCACTCAATTTTCTCTTGAGAAAAGACAGATCCAAAGCATCAGTTTAACCAAGCCCTATGATCCATCTAACTCAACAAATACAGCCTGTCAGGTGGTCTTTGCATTAGCTGACCCCCCCACCACCACAAGGTCTCCTCCTCTTTACTTCTTAGAATTCCTAATTTCCTTCAAAACTGAGTTTGTTTCTTTTTTGTCCTGCCAAAGACCTGAAAACTGAGGGGGTGCCTGTCTACTGGGGAATGGCAGAACAAGGTGTGGTGTATGAATGAGGGAATACTACTGTGCTATAAGCCATAACAAGCAGGATGATTTCAAAAAAACTAGACTTACATGATCTTATGCAAAGTGAAGTAAGCAGAAACAGAAGAACATCGTACACAGTGATAGTAACCTTGTAAGGATGATCAATTGTGAAAGACAATGATCTAAGACAATTCCAAATGACCCATGATGAAAATACTAGTCACCTTCAAAGAGAACAATGTACTCTGAGTGCAGATTAAAGCATAATTTTTTCCACTTTTTTGTCTTTTGTTTGTTTTTCGGCAACACGACTAATATGGAAATATCTTCAGCATGACTTCACATGTACAATGGGTATTGCCCAATAGGTGGGGGAGGGGCCAGAGGGAGAGAACTGGGAACTCAAAAGAAAAAAATTTTTTTTTTAGTGAAGCAATTGGGGTTAAGTTACTTGCCCAGGGTCACACTGCTAGTAAGTGTTAAGGGTCTGAGGCCAGACCAGAACTCAGGTTCTCCTGACTCCAGGGTTGGTGCTCTATCCACTGCGCCATCTAGCTGCCCCTGGAACTCAAAATTTTTTGGTTTTTTTGGTTTTGTTTTTGGTTTTTTTTGCAGGGCAGTGAGGGTTAAGTGACTCACCCAGGGTCACACAGCTAATGTCAAGTGTCTGATGCTGGATTTGAACTCAGGTCCTCCTGAATCCAAGGCCAGTGCTTTATCCACTGCGCCACCTAGCTGCCCCAATTTGTTTTGGGGGGTTTTTTTTGGAACTCAAAATTTTTAAAAAGTCAATGTTCAAAAACTCCTGAGGGGCAACTAGATGGTGCAGTAGATAGAGCACCAGCCCTAGAGTCAGGAGGACCTGAGTTCAAATCCGGCCTCAGACACTTAACACTAGCTGTGTGACCCTGGGCAAGTCACTTAACCCCAATTGCCTCACCAAAAGAAAACAAAACCCTGAGCTTGTGTCACTTCCACACAAGGCTTTTCCTGATCCCCCACTGCTCCCACTGGATTAGCGTCAATCTTGTACATATTCTCTACAAACATACATGTCTGTCTCCCTGAGGGCAGGCCTTTTCCACTTTCTCTCTGTATCCTCAATACTCAGCAGAATGCTTCACATTACTTTTTAAAAATCCAAATGAAGACGGGCCTGGGGCACTGAGAGGAAGTGAAAAACACAGTCCCAAAGCTAGAAAGCACCAACTCCCAGTAGAAGAAGCCCTAAGGCCTCTCAATCCTCACATATCAGAGTGACTTAATAAAAACCTGTTCACTGATAGCCCGGGGCACCATAATGTGAAGTGATTCAGTCATGGTTGCCCGGGGTCTTCCTGACCTCAAGTTCTAGCACTCTCATAGGACAAGGCCCAAAACTGAGTTCAAAGAGTGCTCAGTCTGGTAATGACTAGAGGAGCTAGCAACAGAGGAAAAGAACTGCAGAAGAACGAAGAACAAAAATAATGAGGAAAGGTGAGACAGTAGAAAAGCCAAGGAAAGGGAGTAGCTAGGTGGTGCAGTGGATAAAACACTGGCCTTGGATTCAGGAGGACCTGAGTTCAAATCCAACCTCAGACACTTGACACTTACTAGCTGTGTGACTCTGGGCAAGTCACTTAACCCTCATTGCCCCACAAAAAAACAAACAAACAAACAACAACAAAAAAAAGAAAACCCAAGGAAGGTCAGAGAGTGCTTGTGACAGCAGGAAACAGGACTTCTAAGATGCAGTTTAGTCATTAAGAAAAACCAAAGGGCTAAATTAAAGTCACATGGGAAGATCAAAGAGATCATAAACCTGTTGTCAGAAAGGAAGGGATAAGGAAGAGGAGAAAAAAGTGAAGAAGGAAAAAGAGAAAAACAAGGAAGATGAACATCAAGAATGGGAAGAAAAAAATGATCAAGTATTATTTCGCTTGAATGTACCAAAGTAAATAATCTTCAGACTGAGAAGGAAAGAACTTTAGTTAGAACTAGTTAATAAGGAGTTCAAACCCAAATAAGTGAAGACAAAACTGAAAAAGGACCGCTTCCCTCAATCAGCTGAAGTCACCAAGCCACTGACAGCACTCAGAGAGGCAGACACTCCAGTGTTCAGATAAAGGCAGTGAACTCTATGTATAGGCTGCTGAGCAAGAATCTGACTCTTGGCACAATTAGAAGCCCTGTTATTAAAGGGATGCCTGGCAAACACTTAGAAAGGGAAGTGTGATCACTAAGATCTAGCACAAGTTCATGGCAAAGAGGCAGCACACAACTACCTCTTTTTCCTTTGGAGAGGGAGAGAGAGATTAGGGAGTGCTGATGTTCAGACAACGGTCCTTGGTCATTTGACAAGCACTTCACAGTCCAGGAGACACTATCATTGCCACATGACAGCTGAAGAAACTGCAGCCCATGACCACATACTTAATAGGATAATTGGGTTAGAACCTTCCAGTTCAGCACTAACCACCACACCATACTTTCTCAATATCTGGAGTATAGCAAGTATTCCTGGACATCAGCAGGACGTGTGACCATGGTTTTAATTACACTGTGGGTGAGAGGTAGCAATGTTCTGTACAAATGCAAAGGACAGAGCTGGACAGACGGAGGCCCACACAGAAACCTTCCCAGTCCTGTACCTGGGACGCTGTGGCTCTCGCTGAACATAAGCATCCATCACCTTTGCACCACTGGCCCAACGCCTGGAATACTGTCCCCTCCCCTTTACGTTTTAGCCTCTCCTGTTTCTTTCCACCTTCGGCAGTGGTCTTTCCCCATCACCTCCCTAGTAGTGCCTTCTCCAACTTGTTCTAACGTAAAATCTCTTCTTTAAATTAAGAAACCCATAAGTCTTTCACCTTTCCCATACATGGCCTAACACAGACAGAAATCTGTGTCACAAGTGTTCCCCATCCTGCATTTATTAAGTGACTTCAGGCATCACCTATTTCATTTCTAGGTTCTAAACTCCCAAATGCTCAAGAGTTAGTGTTTACCTGTAGATATTGTGAAAGTTGGAACAGTTCCTGAGAGTACATACTTGGAGTGTTAGCAGCAACCTACAAACAAGAGGAGATGCCATTAAATTTGCTGAAGGTACTTTTATAGAGGGTTTAGGTCCATAAGATTCAAAGAAATATTTACTTTATCTACATACCTGTTATAACCCTCAATAAAATGGAAGCTCCCTAAGGGCAGGGACTAATTTTTTTCTTCATATACCAAACCCATAGTAATATAAATATTTCTTAAACTGAATTGCTACATAATTTGTGCCCCAGCTACTATAATCAGCACAGTAAGTAGAATGAATCAATCATAGATAGTTTTAATACAAAAAGAAACTGGAAAAAGAAAGATACTATGTTTAAGGTACAAACAAATGTCATTAGTTACACCTGGAAGAATTCATTGTATTATTGATCTTGGTGATTAGCCATCTGAAAGAAAGGGCACCATAACAAGAAGCAAAAAAGTGAAAAGACCTTGATTTCTTAAAGCATGTGTATAACCTCAAAGGATACTAGTTACCAAACAGAGCAGTAAACTAGTAAGTTCTCTTAAATATTAGCCATGAAAGAACTTGTACAAGTTAACAAAGGGCAGATTCTAAACAAAAATACAACACTTTCTAGCGTGTTTTGATCGAGACAAAAAAGTCAAGAAACATCACATTTAAGTACATTTTAGTTGGAAAGTAAATGACATTGAGCAATAGATTAAAAATGATCTTCCAGTTTTTTAAAAGTGATACTCTTTCCCTAAGTACATCATAATGCATCCCATTTGAAATATTTCATCATGAAACTGTTAGGTGAGATGGTTTTAAAATCATGCGATAAGCATTTATACATAGCACATAACAACAAATAGACACATATACTTTATAAAGACACAAGGATAAAGCTAAGATAAATATAATTAGTCAAACATTCTAGTTCTGAGATGGGCATAAGAGAAGCATTATGATTCTACACATAAATAACTTTTATCAACTTAATAATCATTAAGACAAGTAGAAAATACAAAATAAGGAATAAAATCTTACACGAAGCCTACCATTTAACAAAGCAAAACCAAATGAATTAACAACAAAAAAATTAGTATTTGTTCTGTCTCACCTTTTCAAATAGACCTACAATTCCACTTTGGAGAAATATTTAAAAAGCAAATCTACAATTTCTATAATCAATGTATTTATAGTTCAAACATCCTACTAAACTAATGTGGTTGCATTATGTATTATGTCTTTTCTACATTTATTGGTACACTTCATAGTTATTCATTTTTATGGAAACATAATATTCCATTAATATAACACGATTGGTCCAGCTACTATTATATTCAGAAATGCAACTCATTTCCAGTTGTGGGTTCTTCTCCCATCTTACAATGAAGGCAGTTGCAAGTACTGAGTACATCCTTTCATAACATTTTGAGTATAAAGTCTTGGAAATGTAATAATTAGATCAAACAGCATTATCAACTTTGTGACTTTTTATGTTGCCACAATGTCTCAAGCCATCTAAGATTCCAACAAATGTCTTAGCATGTGTTTTCCAGTCAATGTGGAATATGTTTTATGTGCTTCCTTGCCCAATCTGCATGGTTTACAGTGGGATCTGGAAGTGGTTTTAATACATGTTTCTCTCTAATATTAGAGAAGCTGCCCATTATTTCTCATGGTTCACATTTCCTCCTCCAAGCAATGTTCACATCTTTTACCCACTGGGGAAGAAGAGCACTTATCGGACCATTATGATTTCTTCCACTTTTAGAGAATTATTTTCATTGTACAAAAGTATTCCATTAAGTATAACCAAACGCAAGATGATTTCCAACACGATTTTCAATTTATTTGGCAAAAAAGCTTTTTCTGGGGCAGCTAGGTGGTGCGGTGGAAAGAACACTAGCCTTGGAGTCAGGAGGACCTGAGTTCAAATCTGGCCTCAAACACTTGTTAACTATGTGCCCCTGGGCAAGTGACTTAATCCCAATGCCAACACCCCCCCCAAAAGTAGGTATCTGTCAAAAAAGCTTAAAGCTTTTTCTTACAGTTGTTTTGGATTTTTAACAAAAATATTTAAATAGCTGAATGCAGTGAAAGCTTTTTTTTTAATCATTCCATCTTTCCGTAAGCTCTTCTCTATCCCTGTTCATCTTTACAATAACCACATTCCCTCCATCTCTTAGTTCTTTCCAAAGCCAACCTCTATACTATCTGTACTCTCCTAGCTTTCTCATCTTACACTATCAGCTACTCTGGAATTCCTGACCCCTTGTCCTATTGACACTTGAACTCCTAATTACTTCCACAATTTGTCTCCTTCACTTCTATTCATGGGCCACTGAATCACACAGACTGGATTCATTACAAGTCTATGTCATGTCATCATGTAATCTTTTTTTTTTTTTAAGTGAGGCAATTGGGGTTAAGTGACTTGCCCAGGGTCACACAGCTAGTAAGTGTTAAGTGTCTGAGGCTGGATTTTAACTCAGGTCCTCCTGACTCCAGGGCCGGTGCTCTATCCACTGCACCACCTAGCTGCCCCACGTCATATAATCTCAATTGGGCCCTCACTGCAACAAGGCAATCTTTTTTCACCATCCTAACTGATTTTCATTCACACTCGGTACAGCAGCCATTCCAAACATGTTCTAACCTTCCTACATCTCTTCCCACTGCAACACCTTCTTCTCCTCCATCTCACCCTATCTACTGGCTCCTCTCAACAGAAGATCTCACCCATCTCTCTTCCTCCTCATGGCAGCCCTTTGCAAATATACACCCCAGGTCCCATCTCCTTCCAAATTCTCTAACAAAGTGTTCTCACCCTCATCTCCACACCACCAGTGTCTTCCCTGCTGCCGAAAAACACACATCTCTCTCATCCTTAAAAACCTTCATTCAACTCAACTACCCTCTAGACCCATCATCCATATCATTCCTCCCCTTTACAGCTAAACTATTTAAGAAAGCCATCTACCTTCAGTGTCTCCATTTCCTTTCCTTTCACAATCTTAAAAACCATCTACCACCTGGCACCTCATTTATCTGAAACTGCCCTCTCCAAAGCTATGAATGATTTTTCATTACCACGCCCACCCACACCCACACCCACCCACACCCAGGGCTCTTTTCAGAGGCTCCTCTATTCTGCAGCAGTGAGCTACAACCCAGAACCACTTTTCTGAATTCCTGAAATGTGGTGGAGCTGGTCCCCTCTGGCCCTATACTTTAACTCCACTACCAATGTCTCTTCCTTCTTTCTCTTTCTCTTGTTTGGCTAGCTTTCTATCTCTTTTTAATGGGATCGATGATTTGTTCTCTTCTGCATTTGCTATTAGCTCGTGGTATCAAAGACGTGCCTTTTAACTATAAAGGGAAGGCTTGTGCTGCCCAGTGTCCCAGCAACTAGTGCCCAACCCCACCTCACCCCAACTAGTCCAAAACAATAGCCAGAGAGAAGTCAACCCTTAGCTTTGGAGCTCCTGCTTACACACCCAGCGAGGAACAAGCAAACACAGCCCACTTCACCTACCAGACCCTGATCTACCTATCATGGGTCGTCCAAGCCATCTTCCTGCCAGGCTGTGGGGTGTGTATCCCGACCTGATGTCACTTCTCTACTTCTCACTATCCTGTACGTACCCTCCGCCACCTCGTCAAGGGAACAATAACCAAGTCAAGCCTATTAGTGATTCTGGATTGTCCTGGCATTTCACTGGGCATGCTTCACTTTCCCCAGGCCCCTCTAGAATGTGAACACCTGGAGGACAAAGAACGCTTTAACTATCCCCAGGACTTACTTATCCTAAAGCCTGCTACCTAGTAAGGCCTTAATAAGGCCTCAATACTTCAAGAAAAACAGGATAACTGATTCTGAGCTGGATCATTTAGTCAAACCTTCTCACTTAACTGATGAGGAAACAGGGGTCCAGAGCGGGCAAACTGCCCAAGATCATATAGCATATGTTAGATCTGAACACAGACCACTTGACCTGAAATACAGTCACTTTTCTGCTAAATCACTCTACCCTTTCCATTGCTATAGATTTAATGTTTCTAAGAAATGAATATTCTCTTTTATCAAAGGTTTCCCTTGCATGGGATGACCATAGAGTATCATTCCCACACTCTGGTTATAAATTTTGTCATTTCCAAAGTGAGAGGCTCACCCTCTCTATCCATCAATCAACATTTATGAAGCACCTACTAGATGCCAGGCAGAAGTGTGATAAGCGCCACCAACCCCCTCCCCCCTTCCTCTATCTGACTGCCAACAAAGGATCAAATGAGTAAATTGGGGCAGAGAAAGGTCAAGTCATTTGCCCAGGCACAGAGTGAGAAAGTACATGAGGTGTGATTTGAACCCGAATCTTCCTGAATCCAGTTCCAGGTCCCTTCTCCACTACTGCAAACATTCATTCCCCACTGCTGCCAACCTACTGGAAAGGCTGTGTTGACCTCATCGCCCTGGGCTTTGTTTTTTTTCTGAAATTCTACTTTGGCTATATATTCATTTCTAGTTTTGTGAACTGTGGTATTTGATAGCTCGTTATCAGGTCACGACTTGTGACACTACTGGATAAGCTCTGGTTTGGGAATCAGAGACCTGTGTTTAAAGACTGGTTCCCACTCTAACTGTATGACCACGAGCAAGGCAACCTGCCAGAAGCTGGGTGTCGTTTCTTCATCTACAAAGTGAAGAGTAATACTTGTCTCTTAAGTCCAGAGTCCCTTCATTTTCTCTATTTCTTATTGATTGCTTTGCAGAGTGGAGAGGATGGCCTTGGAGTCTGATTCCTGGGTAGGAGTCCTGTCTCCAACTCTCTGTCGCTGCTGTGTGACCACTAACAAATCAATGCCTTCAGTCATGGCTCTAAGAGTATAAAATACAGATGAATTCTGGTTCGCTTCAGAGGAAGGAATTTCTACACATCAATGAAATCACAGGTATGGAACGAAAGAAAAAATACATTGCTAAAAGCCAACAAATTCAAAATTAAAGTACTACTTTGACTGCATCCTATAGATCACTGATTTATGTTATTATGATACAAATATAGTTAATACCATCTCTGATTTTTCCCTATCATGATTCATGAAAAGTATGCTCTATTTTCTTCATTTAATTCATTACATGCACCAATTAGCTGTGATAGTTATGTTTTTAAATTTTCTTGATTCACCCCATTTTCATGTTTAAATGTTCTGCTATTATTTGTGTTTTAGATAGTTCTGAAAGACTCAAGTTTTCCTGACAAAAGTCTCATGTTGAATTGAACACTTCAGTATAATATGTTCCTTCCATTCTCACTGCCTGGAGCATGAATATGTGTGATACCACATTCTAACTCTCTATCATCTGCAGGTGAATAATAAATTGGGAAGAACGCTTGCGTTTTGAAAAGTGCAAAAGCTTTCCATGTTAAAGACACTGCCTACAAACAGCCTCTATTGTTGGATTCTGCTTTCCTATTTATGCCGGGGTTTTCTCAAATCTTAATGAAAAAAATCCAGTGTTTACACTCAGCATTACAAAAGTTAGATTCCTCTTTCCTTCAATCATATGTGAAGGAAAGAGAGCACACGCCTTGTCCTGTTATTTAGCCAAACTCAAAAGCCGCCATATAAAAGGTCCTGTATCTTCTATTCACGACTATGCAAGTTTCTCTACCTCTACAGACATTCTTAACCAAGGACTTCCCCACTGTCAAAAACAGAAGTTTTACTTGGAGATTAAACGATTCCTGATTCCTTCCACCTTCTGGGTATCTTCCCCTGCCTTACTTTTGTGAGATGCCCTCCCAAAAAACACCATGCTCTGGCCAAAGCTTTGTGCTTCTACTTGTGAATTGAATGCTTCCTTGTTGTGGCTGGAAGCCTGACGTTCACAGATTAACTGAAGCAGCTCTACTTAGCTGCTGGCAAAGCCTCGCCATCTACAAGTTTTTCCAAGGCCCCTTTCTCAAAGTCTTTCTGGACACGTCCTCTGAGCCCGGGCCTCACACTCCTCAGCTGTTTGTGTATTTGCCTCCAATCTCTCCCTCCCCCATCCCTTTGTAGTCTATATCAACTTAGTTGTGACTCTGATGAATCACGATCATTTTTGCCTCTTCTGAAAGCCTGAAGAATTTGGTCATGTCATTAAGACGTCAGCTTTAATCATAATGCAGAGAGAATTACTGAATTTGGACTCTTTCTTACCTGAGTCTCATAAATTCTACTGGTTTACTGTCACTTTTTTAGAATACTTTCCAGCAAAGTCCAACAATTTCTTGAGTTACATGGTTTAGAATTCTATTTTTAAAAAGGAATGAAATGTCAGAAATCATGACAGTTTATCTTCACCTCTCCTAGGACAGTTAAATCATTCTTTAGGTTTTCCAAATTCTCTGAAAGATAAAATTATTATTTTTTTTAAACCTGTATATTTCCAATGGATGTTGCATTGTCTTCAGTTCCATTTTCCATTGTGGTCACTGTTAAATAGTGTTTTAGTATAAATGATGTTATACCCATTTATTGAGGACTTTTGTTTTGGGTTTTTTTTTTCATTTCTATTCAGGTTGATTTTGATTTTGTAGATTGATTGTTTTTTCCCTGGCCAACCTTATTTTACTACCTGTGTGACCCTGGGCAAGTCACAACTCCTGGGCCTCAGTTTTCTCAACTGTAAAATGAAAAGGTTGATACTGATGGCTTGATCTCGAAGTCCCATTCAGTGTGAGGTATATGATCCTGATTCTTCTGGATGCTTTTTTTTTTTAATTGGGGAAAGAGGGAAAAGGAGCTTGATTCTTTTTCCACTCCTCACTAGAGGAGACATCAATACTCAGTATGAACAGGTCTGTCTTTCCTCTGAAATTTCTTTTGCAGATTTGCATATTGCAGTAAATGTGTTATTCTATACACTTTTTTAACAAAAGGTAATTGAGCTGTAGGGCATTTTTCATTACTAGTAAAAGTTTCCTAATAAAATGACAGCTTTTTCAGTGTAGAAGAAACACAAACAGTAAAAATAACTTACTTTGTCAACAGGACTTGGTAATGGAGCATGGATGACACTGAAAACAAGCAAAAAAAAAAAAGAGCATTTAAATCTAACAATTTTTGAAAGCAAGGGGTTCAAAAAAACCCAGAATTAGTCCTGTAAATATCTAAGTCTGAAGTTTCGACCTTTGACTTTCATATTTATCACTGAAGAAAGCAAAAGAACAATTTGTACTGAGCAGGCAATAACAAATGCTGAAATGTTTTTAAATATGCAAAATTCTCTCCCAGTCCAAATGCAAACATGTATACATACGCCTAGTTTTCCATGGTAAGCAGATACCTCTTCAGGCTCAGATCAACTTAATTTTCACAAATCCAATCGCATTTTTAATTTACTGGAAGGTCTTCAACTGAAAGGATTCCCTTCAGTTGATCCTCTAGTAAAATGTTGTTGCTGTTGATCCTTTATTCTCAAAGAGCACCATGACACTGGGGGGTGATGTCATGACTTGCAGTGAACTGGATTTAAGTGAGGGAGGGCTGTGCAAAGTCACCAGCCTCACTTTCTCCTCTAAAGCCAACTGGGTACCAATATATCCATCAAGATGACTGGAGATGGCCCTGAGCGTTTGAGGCAATTGGGGGTTAAGTGACTTGCCCAAGGTCACACAGCTAGTGTCTGAGGTGACATCTGAACTCTGTTCCTTTTGCCTCCATAGCTGGTGCTTTATCCACTGCGCCCCCTAGCAGCCCCTTCTGATAAATTTAAGAACTGTTAAAATGCAATCGCTTCCTAATTTATGTATGTCCTTCCTTCAAAGTAATGTGCATCAAGGTTCTTTGTAAACTGCATATAACCAGGCAATAAGTTCTTAAAATGTTATGTTTGTGTGATCATGAGAAAAACAGAGAGAAACAGAGGTAATCAAAGAGCCAAGCTTCTACCACTACTTGCCATTTAATTTAAAATTGTAAACTCCTAGCTTTCTAAAAACTGACAGACAATATCAACTGCCACCAGCTGCCCGCTAAGACTACAAAAGTCACTGTCAATGTGAGCGTGGGGAGAGCACTTGTGACAAAGACATCCAGGGATCGTGCCCACGTGGACTCAGACCAGGCTCGGCCTGAGCTTGGCTTGGATTTCCCTCAAGCCCTACAAGTTGCCAGGTAGGGCTTGAGTGTGGCAGGCTCTCTAGAAGAAGGGTGTGGTATCCTGGGCCCAGAGAACAGGACAAGCAATAACCCTGAAGAGGCCTCAGGACAGAAGGTCCAGCGTATGTCCAATGCTGTTGGAACCCGGAGGGTGTGAAAGGAATTGGCTTTTACTTGACAGGAACGAAGAGACACTGAAGAGTTTGGAGCAACCATGAAATAGGGTAAGAGATTCCTCTGACAGTGGTTTGAAGGCAGAGGCAAAGACTATAATAAATTCAGAGAAGAGCTACTACACAAATTCATTGTGTTTTGACTAACTGAGCACTGGAAATGAGTGATGAGCGAGGACTCAAAGATGACTAGAGAAGGGAGGGGCCTTGAACAGAAAGAAGAATAGGTTTGGGGGGAAGATGCATTTCATTTGGAATACAGTGAGCCCAGCTCTCTCCTGTTCCTAACCCAATAATCCCCAGCATTGCTGCAGATAACCAGCTCCTCTTTTGTATGGTGCTAGACCACGGATAATCCTAGCTTGGACTCTCACCATCTGTGTGAGCTTAGAAAAGTAGCTCCTTCAATCTCCAATCTACAAATACTGTTGTATCTGCTCCAAGAGGCTCTTGTGAAAATCAGAAGAAATAACTGATGTGAAAGGCCTTTATAACAGTAAAATACAATTTTAAAGATAGGCCAGTATGGTGGAAGCTTTTTTAAAAGTATGAATGGGAGGAGTGTGTGCATACACATGTTTGTGTGGGGTATGAGGCTCACTGCCAGACCTGAAAGGCCTCCCATCTAGCATTTCCCATTTAAATTTCACACAATCGTCCTGATAAACACAAAAACCATGACATGGATACCAATGACTCAACGCTTGCTCCAAGGCCTTCTCAGTTTTCTCCCTTTCCATTTCTTGGCATTTTTCTTCTCTTCCTTCTTTGCCCCACTAATCATTCCTCCTCCCTCTCCTCGCTTCCTAACATCGCCCACCTACAAATCATCCCTGCTGCTTTGGCCATGATGGCCACGGAAAGGTGGTTCTGCACCTGTTTAGCTGTACTCTTCCTGGGCCCTAAATACACAGGATACTAAGTGCAGAGGGAGTGGGGGTGGGGCATGTTCTAAAAAGTATAATGGATTAAACTGATCACAGAGTAAACCTTGAAAATCCATTAGCATAGGCAGCACAACTTGACTTTCTTTGATTTTCATATTCATAGAACTGATTAGAAATTATTGTGCATAATTAAAAGCTAGTGCAAGTCTATGTCCCCATTTATAAAGTGAGAAAATGAGCTCCAAAGTGTATTATTTACCTGCTTACTACGAGAAAGTGTAATGCAGAGAAAGGGAAGATCAACAAAGAAGCCAAAGGCAGCCGAACCACCACTGATTTGCTGAACTATGGGTTAGTTTTATTTCACTGAGTGATTCTGTTAAATCAAGTCTAAACATCACAGAGCTTGTGGGACCCCAAACTGTAAGGAATAGCAAATCACGAAACTTTCTGCCCCTGGGAAAAACTTCTGCTTTCACAGAGACAATCTCCCATCACTTTGTTCACAAGAAGTAAGGTGCCTTTTGCCTTGCTTCACTTCCTATGGGCTAGGTCCACACTAACTGTTTCCCAACTAATATAACAAGAGAAAAAACATTCATTATTGGTGTGTCCAAAGCACAAAAGACTGAAGAATGAGCAAGTCACTTTAAGAACCACCCGTCTTTATTTGGCCTCAGTTCTTCCTGAGTCCAGGGTGAATGCATTGTCCACCGTGTCACCTAGCTACCCCATGATGACATCTTTAGGGTGAAATGGAAGGGGGAGAGGATTGCACTGGGGGAGGGCGGAGGGGAGATGGAAAATGGGGTTAAATCTCACATGAAAGCAGGAAAGGGCTTATGGAGTGGGGGGGGGGGGGGAATGGGGGAGGAGCAGGGTAATGAATGAGCCTTACACTCATCAGAATTGGCTCAAAGACTTTACTCTCATCCAAGCTGGCTCAAGGAGGGAATAACATGCACACTCAATCTATCTAACCCTGCAGGAAAGTAGGAGGGGAAGGGGATAAGGAGGGAGGGGTGAAAGATGGGAAGGCAGAGTGGGGGAGGGGGCAGTCAGAAGCAAAACACTTTTGAGGAGGGATAGGGCAAAAGAAGATAGAAAATAGAGTAAATATCATGGGAAGGGAATAGGATGGAGGGAAGCAGTTAACAACAGTTAGCTCTGAAAAAACATTTTGAGGCATAGAGAAGAGTAATGTAAGATGATGCTGATGAGGATTGGAGGAAGATGAGGACAACAAAACGAATGGTAATTACTTTGCTGGGCTACTGTGAAGAAAATTCTTTGTCAGGAATAAGGTACGATATAAATGTTACCTATAACTGCTGTTGCAAAAATCAACCTCATGGGTTTAATATTGTGAGATTTAAAATTGGATATTAGATCATAAATCTCCCCTACTTAACCTTTCCCTTAATTTATCTCCCAGACTAGTAAATGGAAGAAGCTTTTGCAAGTTCCTTAAGTCTATCAGCTGTTAAGCTCCTCCAATCTGGACATTGGGTCAGAAAATATTTGCGTACTTCTGGCAGTGAATTACAAATAAACATGTTGAGAATAATATAAGAATCTTTTGAATCAACTGGATCTAATCTGGTGTATTGCCTGGCGGTCTCACAAAGCCTATCGTAAAATCTGCTTGGTCTTTCATTAGCCTCCTGAAGTGTGCGTGCCGCGCAGTCAGGAGACCAGCAGAGCAGGAAAAAGCTCCACTTCCGTTCTCTCCTTGCCTTTTCAGCTCGCACCCCGGAAGTGGAGTGCTAGCAGGCAGTCTGACATGCGCAGCAGGCGCACTGGCGTGCGTAGCTCATGCCATGGGTCTCCTCCCCGAAAGGGTGGTCCTTAGAAGAACTGGCGTCTTTCAGTTATCCTAACCGACTGTTAAAAAACTTTCATATTTTTTACCACAATATAAGGTAATTTCTCTTTAAAGTGCTATATAAATGTAGTTTGTTATTTAAAAAATGATGAGCAGGATGCTATCAGAAAGACTTGGAAGGACCTGCAAGAGCTGATGCAAAGGGAAATGTACTGTACATAAAGTAACAGCAATATTGTGAGATGATCTGTTGTGAATGACTTGGTTATTTTCAGCAATGCAATGATCCAAGACAACTCTGAAGGTGTTATGAAAAATACAATCCATCTACAGAGAGAGACCTGATGGTATCTGAATACAGTTTGAAGCATAATTTTTTTGTCAGTTCCTTTATCGGAAGTTTTGTTTTTGTCTTTTTTCTTTCAACCTGGCTAATGTGGAAATGTTTTGTATGACTGCTCATGTATAGCTTATACTGAATTGCTTGAGTTCTTGGGGGAGGGAGGAAGAGAATTTAGAACACATTTTTTTTTAAAAATTGATGTCAAAATTTGTATTTTGGATGTAATTTGGGAAAGTAAAATTCTAAATATAAAAGAAAAAATTAAAATTAAAAAAAAAAAGAAAGAAAGAACCACCCATCTTCAGGCTCAACTCCAGGCCCTTTTCCTCAAGGATTCCAGAAAAGGCCTAGCTTGAGGGGCTCCAATCCCAGTTGACAAGCTGCTTCATCCACTGATTATTTTCCCCTCTTGTTCTTCTAATGACCTCTTTCCTTCCTCCATCTACCTTTCCTTTCCTCTCTTCACCTCTCATCACAAAATCACAGAAGCAGAAAAGAACCCAGGAGCCATCGAGACCCATCCATACCTGAACATGAATCTCCTCTAGAGCTCATGTCAAGGAGGTATGAAGATCTCCAGTCTGGGGAGCCCCTGTACCTCCCACCCACCGCTCCTCATCCAGCCGCCTGACTGAAGACAGCTATAAGGCTCCTCCTAAACCTTGTCTTCTCCAGGTCCAACATTCCCAACCTCTTAAAATATCACCATGTTTCAAGTCAGGAAAACTGTGTCTGAGTCCATCTTCTGACACTGGCTCTCTTTTCCTCGTGTGCAAAACGGGACAAACAGCACTGGCACTGAGTACTTGCCAGGGCCACTGTGAAGCACCAAATATCCATCTGAACCTCCATCATCAACATCATCTTCAATGAACTCTACTTACTCTGACCGCAGTCGGGCTTCCATACCGTCTGGTAGAAAAAGTTTTATTGTGGAAACAATGCATCCGTGGGTAACTAGGAATAAGAAAAATAAAAGTGTTTAAAGTAGAATGAGTAGGTTGAAAATAAGCACAATTTCAGATCATTAAAAACCAACAAACCATGCCCCATGCTCTTTGGAGACAGCCCAGCTCTACCTAATGCTCACCTCCTAGGAGCATATAGTCCAACAGGAAGAAATGAGTTCCATATACAAATAATACCTATACAATACAAAGTACTGGATGATAAAATGCTAAGAACTCAGGAGCAAGGGACAAGAATTACCTGGCCCTCAAAGAGATGACTGAAGTGTAGGACCAAGCAAAGAACTAGCACGTGGAAAATCACAGGCTGAGCAAGAACCCAGAACTGCATCCAAGACAATGGACAAGATGCAAGGATAATGAAGGGATGTCATTTCCTGTTCTTGAATCCCCAGCACCAAACCCAAACCTTTCTCAAGCTTACAGGACCTCGCCACAACAAAAATGTAACAGTGATGAATCCCAACGTGTCCCCTCAACTAAGGGGAATCCTCCAGTGCCCCAGCCTGCCTTGTAGAAGGCCTGGATCCCCACTGGGCATTCCAGGTGCTACCGAGCCAGAAAGGCTGCAAGCTCCAAGTCTGTCCACAAATTATGAAACTCTATGCCCACTGTCTGAGGACCAGCCTTGCTATGCTGGGAAAGACCAACTGCCACAATCTAGTGCGGACCAATCTTAGCCGTGACCAATCTCACGGAAGGTAGGCAGCATCATTCACTCTTCACTGTACAAACATCCACAGATGCTGAAAGAACAGTGTCCTAGTCACAAATCTACAGGTTATTTTTAGTCAAATGTCCACAATTTACATTCTACCAGATAAAACTGGAATCAATTATAGCAGATCAAATTGCCTTCCTGGAGAGAATTCAAGGCTGCACTAAAATTCCTGGACGTTAACAATGAAGTTTTATCGTTCACTTTCAGGCGACAGAGTTTACAAGTACATTCAGTTGTCTCTGGCAATTTCTGATCATTATAACCTCAAGAATATTCTGTTATTTTGAAAGTAACGTATGAAAGTCAAATAAGCTTTAAACTTCAGGAGAACAATGTTATATGTACAAATAATGTTTAAAATAAATTCAAGAAGCATAAATGTAACTAAACTAGCTACAAAAATTATTCAGTTCAAATATAATTTTAGCTCAAGTTGTTTCAAGGGGACATGATAAAACCGCTAACTCTCCAAACACTCATTTTAGAATTTTAAGTTACACAAAATGTACTTGTATGACTCAAAAGTATTCCAAAGCTTCAATTTTTATAGAGCTTTGGTAAAAATGTTTGTCCTTCGTCCCTGTGGCCATTGATTTTTCTTCAAATTATCTATCGAACCTTAATTAATATTTGTGAAAGCAATGAAGGATTGACAAGAGCCTGCCCACATTGGCTCACATAAGATATTATTTCTTTCAGGCTTGAAAGAGTTCCTATTATTATTTCATTAGACTCTCTTCCCTCTGGGTTTTTGGAAAATGTCTCTCTCCCCTGGTTCTGCTACTACCTCTCTGGCCCCTTTCCTTTCTTCTCTTCACCTCTCATCACAAAATCACAGAAGTAGAAAAGAACCCAGAAGCCATCTGGACCAATCCATACTGAAACATGAATCCTCCTCTAGATCACACCCTTTAACTCTAAGTGTCTCACAGGGCTCTATGCTAGGAGTATCTCTCTCTGTCTCTCTCTCGCTCATTCATTCATTTCATTTGGTTATCTCATCAGCACCATGGATTTAATGATTGATACCCAAACTGTCCAAACCTCTCTGCTGACCTCCAATCATGCTTCATCAACTGCCTTTGAGACTTCTCAAAGAGGAAGTCTGGTAGACATCTTACGCAGTATGAAAGACTGAACACCAGACAGACAGACCAGTATCTTTCCCCCTTAACCCTCCCAAGCACTCAGGCTCACAACTCAGGAGTCATCCTAGACTAATTATCTATCACCCCCGTGCCCAAGCCGGTGCAAAGACCTACAGATTTCCCCCTTCCAGCATCTCTAGAATACTCCACTTTCTCTTCTCTGACATTTCCTCCACCCTGGGGAGGCCCCCCAAGATGTCAGGCCTTGATCACTGCAATAGCTGCTCATGGGTTTGCCTCCCTCCAGGCTCTCCCAACTCTAATCCAGTTTCCATTCAGCTACCAAAGTGATGCCACTGGCTCCCTTCTCACCTCCAGGATCAACTACAAAAAGCTGGAAAGCCATTCATTGTGAGCCTGCTCCTCCCTTTCCAGTCTTCTGACATCTTATTTCACAACACAGACTCTTCAATCCAATGAAGCTGACTTCCCGCATAACCCAGGAAGAAGACAACATGTCTCTCATCTCAGCTCTGGGCATTTGCTCTGTCTGTCCCTCGTGCGAGGAATGTTTTCCCTTCTCTACTCTGCCCTCCCAGGCTTCCTTTAAGTAAACTAAAATCCCAACTTCTACAGGAAGCCTTCCCTAAGCCCTTTTCATTCCACTTACCTTCCTGGTTAATTATCTCCTATTTATCCCTATGGAGCTTGCTTTGCATATATTTATTTGCAAGTTATCTCCCCCATTAGATTGTAAGCTTCTTGAAGGCAAGAACTGTCTTTTGCCTCTTTTAGTATTCCTAGAACTTAGCATGGTGCCTGGCACAAGGTAAGCACATAATAAATGTTCTCTCAATTGCCTCAGTTTTTGTAGCTAAGTCATTTTTTTTGCATTTATTTGTATGCTTAGGCTCAATGAACACTCAAGATATAATATAAATTGACACTTGATATTCTGCCACTATTAAATGTATGTAGTATGGGGCCTATATACTAAATATTTGTTGAGTTATTAAACAATATATTAAAATGTCTTTAAATAATTGGAAAGATATCAATTGCTCATGGATAGGCAGAGCTAATATAGTAAAAATGACAATACTACCTAAATTAATTTACTTATTCAGTGCCATATCAATCAGACTACCTAAAAATTATTTTATAGAGCTAGAAAAAATAACAAAATTCATCTGGAAAAACAAAAAAATCAAGAATATCCAGGGAAATAATGGAAAAAAAAATACACAGGAAGGTGGGTTAGCAGTACCAAACCTGGTAAAGCAGCAGTCATCAAAACTATCTGGTACAGGCTAAAAAATAGAGTGGAGGATCAATGGAATAGGCTAGGCACAGGAAACACAGTAGTAAATGACACTAATAATGCAGTGTTTGATAAACCCAAAGACTCCAGCTTCTGAGATAAAAACTCAGTATTTGACAAAAACTGCTGGGAAAACTGGGAGATAGTATGGCAGAACTTAGGCATGGACCAACATCTTACACCTTATACTAAAATAAGGTCAAATTGGATACACGATTTAGACATAAGAGGTGATATCATAGGTAAATTAGGAGAGAAAGGAATAGTCTACCTTTCAGATCTTTGGAAAGGAAAACAGTTTATGACCAAACAAGAAATAGAGAATATTATAAAATGCAAAATGGATGATTTTGATTACATGAAATTAAAAAGGTTTTGTACAAACAGAAGCAATTCATCCAAAATTAGAAAGGAAGCAGAAAGCTGGGAAACAATTTTTATGGCCAGTACTTCTGATAAAGGCCTCATTTCTAAAATATATAGGGAACTAAATCAAATTTATAAGAATCCAAGACATTCCCCAATTGAGAAATGGTCAAAGGATATGAACAGGCAGTTTTCTGATGAAGAAACCAAAGCTATCTATTCCCATATGAAAAAATGCTCCAAATCTCTAATGATTAGAGAGATACAAATTAAAACAACTCTGAGGTACCACCTGACACCTTTCAGATTGGCTAAAATGACAAAAAAGGAAAATAATAAATGTTGGAGAAACTGTGGAAAAATTGGAACACTAATGCATTGTTGGTGGAGCTGTGAACTGATCCAACCATTCTGGAGAGCAATTTGGAATTATGCCCAAAGGGCGATAAAGCTGTGCATACCCTTTGACCCAGCAATACCACTTTTGGGTCTTTTTTTCCAAAGAGATCATGGAAAGGGGAAAAGTACCCACAGGTACAAAAATATTTATAGCTGCTCTTTATGTGGTGGCAAGGAATTGGAAGTTGAGGGGATGCCCATCAATTGGGGAATGGCTGGACAAGTTGTGGTATATGAATACAATGGAATACTATTGTGCTGTAAGAAACGATGAGCAGGAGGAGTTCAGAGAAACCTGGAAGGACTCACACAAACTGATGATGAGTGAGATGAACAGAACCAGAAGAACATTGTACACAGTATCAACAACATTGTGTGTTGATCTACTGTGATGGACTATATTCTTCTCACCAATGCAATGGTACAGAAGAGTTCTAGGGAACTATGATGGAAGGGGATCTCCAAATCCAGGGGATAAAAAAAGAACTGTGGAGTATAGATGCTGAATGAACCATACTATTTCTTTTGTTTTGGGTGCTGTTGTTTTTCTATTTTGAGGTTTTTCATCATTGCTCTAATTTTTCTCTTATAATATGACTAATGCAGAAATGTTTAATGTTATTGTGTGTGTGTGTGTGTGTGTGTGTGTGTGTGTGTGTGTGTGTGTGTGTGTATATATATATATATATATATATATATATATATATATATATATATATATATATACATATGAAACCTATATCAGATTACCTGCTGTCTAGGGGAGGGGGGAGGGAGAAAAATCTGAAATTGGAAAGCTTGTATAAACAAAAGTTGAGAACTATCTTTACATGTAATGGGAAAAAAAATAAAATACTTTATTAAAAAACTAAAAAAAGGGGGCAGCTAGGTGGTGCAGTGGATAAAGCACCGGCCCTGGATTCAGGAGTACCTGAGTTCAAATCCAGCCTCAGACACTTGACACTTACTAGCTGTGTGACCCTGGGCAAGTCACTTAACTCCCGTTGCTCTGCAAAAAAAAAAATAAATAAAATAAAACAGAAAAAAAAATGTTTTTGTACACCACTCTATTTTCATTATTATTAATGGCAACAATTTTCTATATGCAAAAAAACCTGCTTCTCTATCAAGGAGAAAAACCATTAATCCTTTATAAGTGACTCTCCAAAAGGGTGAGGGGGGCTAAGAGTGGATAGTCTCTATCTACATCAGTGAGAGTCAACCCTCCCAAAATCCAGGATCCTCAGGCTGGTGACAGGGAAGAGAGCAAAAGAATGTGATCATTTCCCCTTGGTCCTCCCTTCCTTTATCATAAGCTAGGTTGTGAGACTCAGAACTACTAACATTGAGAAATAAAGGATCTATGTTAACTGTATCAATATACCCACCAATTCTCGCATATTGTTAATTAGAATTTATACCAAAACAAAAAAACCATCCTTTTTCCTCGACTAATTTTCTATATTAACTAAAGTCCTGTTCATTTGTTCATGCTCAAATCTTGACTAGATATAACATCTATCCTGAGGAGTAATAACGGAATGAATGAGTATTCCATGGTTAAAGGCATCGTGACTTTTCAAAAGTCAATTTCTCATATACCTCACAGGATTCAGAGAAGGAAGAGACACTGGCTGTCAAGGCCACCCTCTCATTTTGCAAATGAAGAAAGCCAAGTATTTTGTCCAGCACTCCCCGAATAGCTAGTCACAGTCGGGATTCCAATCCAAATTCTTGGACACCAAATCTCACTGTTCTTTCCTCTACGCTTTCCTTCTCCCCCTTGGTCAATAAGCTGATTGTCTACTTAACAAATAAAACAACTCATGGGGGCAGCTAGGTATCGAAGTGGATAAAGCACTGGCCCTGGATTCGGGAGGACCTGAGTTCAAATTTGACCTCAGACACTTGATACTTACTAGCTGTGTAATTCTAGGCAAGTCACTTAACCCCCATTGCTCCCTCCGCAAAAGGAGAGGGGGAGGGGGTGGGGGGAGACACTCATGGCAGAAAACAGAAGATTCCTGCTTTAACATTTAAGGGTTGATGAAATATCTATCAAATGATCAATAATTAAGGTGATCATAAGTTCATAACAGCATCTAAAGCTGGGAAGTATTTCCTAGTACCAGAAAACATGGGAGTGAAGAGTTAAAGGGGAAAGGGACCACAAAAAGTAGTCTAAACCCATCATCTTACAAACAAACAAACTGAGGTCCAAGGGGAGAGGAGACATGTCCAAAACCATGCCTGAGTAGAGTGTTGTACTTCAATCCCCATGTGTGGAGGAGTCTCTAAAGCATTCTACTAAGATTGTTGTCATTTTCCCTCAAAAATCCTAAGAGTAAGGGCAGCTAGGTGGCGCAGTGGATAGAGCACCGGCCCTGGATTCAGGAGTATCTGAGTTCAAATCCAGTCTCAGACACTTGACACTTACTAGCTGTGTGACCCTGGGCAAGTCACTTAACCCCCATTGCCCTGCAAAAAAAAGAAAAGAAAAAGAAAAAGAAAAAATCCTAAGAGTAATAATGTAGAAACATCATTTCACAGACAAAAAAAATCTACAAAGATCCATAAAGTCTCTAACTTGTGAAGAAATGTGTATTCCTAAAGTCTATGAAGCAGTTTACCTAGAGAAACAACCCTGTGATAAAATGTGGTTAAAGTCACCAGTCCACAAAAACCTATTTAACCCATAAAGTGCCCAAAGTATCACAGTACTATATTAAATGTCCTACTGCCTGGAACCACCAGTTCTTGAACTGTTTCCATGAAAAAATAAATGCTGTTCAAGTTCCAACTGGGATGCCAAGAGCACCTCTTCCATTCCCATGGTGTTGATGAGCTGGCAAGGGGAAGCTGCCACTGCCACCACCACTGCCACCGTCACCGCCACTGCCACCACCAACCACCATCCCTCACCCCCAAACAGACTAGGGTTTGGCCCTTTGGCTTGAAAAAGGAGATGGAGATTATGTGTTGATCAACTGTGACAGACTTGACTCTTCTCAGCAATACAATGGTCCAAGATAGTTCCAAAGGACTCATGATGGAAAATGCTCTCCAAATCCAGGAGAAAAAAAAAAGAACTGTTGAATCTGGATGCAGAACAATACTATTTCTATTGTTCTTGGGTTTTTTTTTCCTTTTTGCTCTGATTCTTCTCTCATAACACAACCAATGCAGAAATATGTTTAATGTGATTGTACATGTATAACCTATATCAGATTACTTGCTGTCTTGGGGAGTAGGGAGGGAGAAAAATTTGGAACTAGAAATCTTAAAAACAAATGTTGAAAACTATCTCTACATGTAACTGGAAAATAATATATTTATATGGGGAAAAAAGGAGTTGGAGGAATGAGAAGGTAAGTAAAAGGATGTTGGACTAAGAAGACAATAGGAAATTAACTTTGGATCAAAGGTTTTGCTTCTTCTAATCTGTTCATAGCTACTTCCACAGAATTGTTTCCCTTTATAACCACATATGTTTTTACATTAGGCATTTCAAAAACATTCTGAGAAGGCAGCCCTAGCATTTACTAGACTGCCAGGGAAGTGAGAGGACAAGAAAGAGAAAAACAGCTAAGAGTCCTCAGAGATCAATGGGAAGAAGCAAAGGGAAGTGTTATGAAATTAGAGTCTCCTTGTAAATTCCCCGGCACTCTTTTCAGGGGGCCTGGTCACTCCCTCTTATTATTTTCTGGGAGCCCCAAGTACTAGTTCACATACTTTCCTTTCAACTTGCTGCCCCAGGCACTTGCAACTACAGTTTCTCAGTATTCCACTACCCAATAGGAACAGAGAGGGACCTCCCAGCTTCTCCCCTGAAGAATAACACAGCCTAAGGTTAAGTTTCTTATATTATTGTTAGGAAGAATCAGAAAGAAAGATGATAGAACCCTCCCTCCCAGCTTCTTCCCCTTTTCACCTAAACCCAAACCCTATGGGTAAACTCTACACACAGGCTAATGGTATCTATGTACATAAAGGACTCAGGTCATATTCATTTTGTCATTTTAAAAAAAGAAACCTCAGATTGAAGATCTGGGCAGTGCAAACAGATCTGTAACAGGATAGGGATTGACAGTAAGGGTGGTGGTGAGGAGACTTATACTAAGAGAAAACACTAAGGGGGGAGGAATGCTGGCAAGGGTTTGCTCCCTTCTGCCTGGATCCTTTCTGATGCCGGTGCTTATAATACAAACCCCACATACAGTACTCCAAAATAAATAGGGTGGTTCTATGCAGTGATGGGCTTCAGGAACTCCAAGGAAGAGAAGGAAGGAATTTTAGCACTGGAGTTCTTGTGGCTACCAGCCAAGCATGGGGCTCAAAATTTATTTTTCCAATAAAAAAATTTTTTATTGTGATATTTAGGTGCCCGGGCTAGCCTACACTACTGGATTATCCAATAACATAGCTGAAATATAACTGAAACAGGATTAACAAAATATCCTTGGGGAAGTGGTAGAAATGACACTAATTCATGTTTCCCATTAAAGATATTTTGCTTCTTTCCATTAATTAATTTTGCTCAGTTTGCTCTGAAATAGTCAATGGAATTCAGCCTAGTAAGGGGTGAGTGAACTAAGGGAAGTCTCTAAGTTCCTTTAAAAAACACAATAGGAGGGGCGGCTAGGTGGCGCAGTGGATAGAGCACTGGCCCTGGATTCAGGAGGACCTGAGTTCAAATCCGACCTCAGACACTTAACACTTACTAGCTGTGTGACCCCGGGCAAGTCACTTAACCCCAATTGCCTCACCTCACCGAAAAAATAAAAATAAAAAACACAATAGGGCAGCTAGGTGGTGCAGTGGATAGAGCACCAGCCCTAGATTCAGAAGGACCAGAGTTCAAATCTGGCTTCAGACACTTGACACTTACTAGCTGTGTGACCTTGGGCAAGTCACTTAACCCTCATTGCCGGGCCAAAAAACAAACAAAAATAAAAAACCCACAATAGCTAATTTTTACTACTCTGCAAGAATTCAAAGAAATGCCAACCAACACTGCTTCAGCAAGCCCCATATCAGCCACTCTTAACTGAGGATTCCCCAGATTCCTTAACCAGGAAGTCCAGGCTATCCTGATTTTCACAAAGGCAGCTAGTGCCAGGTCACCCCAGGTGGAAAATTCATCAAGGACACTCGGAGAGAACTTGGGTTCTACTGGACGAATGGGGTTTTCTCAAGAAAGTGATTGAGATTGGAGCAGTTAAATACAAGGAATGCAGCATGCATAGCACAGTCACCTCAACTGAGCCACTCTTACCTTTCCGTGTGTTTTCGGTCACATCTACACCAAACTGGATGATGTCACCAGAAAGAATCTCACATGGCGGACTTTCTTCAGAGCCTCGGCTCAATCTCTGGCTATTTATAAAGGTACCGTTACTACTTTTAGTGTCTTGAAGATAAAACTGCAAAAACAAAACAAAAGGGTATGGATGGTAACTTTAACTATAACAGTTACAGATCAATAAGTGGGAGAGATACATGTATGTTTTTGTTATTGTGGCTGTCCTTCAGTCACTTTGATCACATAGAATTAATCTTCTTCTTATTATTATTTTGCAAACAGTTTGTGTTAGAATTAATTATTCTTTGAATGTCTGCTAGAATTCACCTGTAAGTTCATCTGATCCTGGGGGGTTTAAGGAGTCTCTCTCAAAGCTCTGAGTGCTTTCTCTTGCTTGCTTTTCTAGATTAACCAAGATGACTTCCACTCTCTCTCTCTCTCTCTCTCTCTCTCTCTCTCTCTCAAACTTTTTTTAAAAAATTTATTGGGGGCAGCAGTGGGGGTTAAGTGACTTGCCCAGGGTCATATAGTTAGTGAGTGTCAAGTGTCTGAGGCCAGATTTGAGTTTAGGTCCTCCTGAATCCAGGGCCGGTGCTCTATCCACTGCACCACCTAGCTGCACCACATATACCTTTTTTTAAAAGTGGTAAGCCACTTAACACTTACTAGCTGTGTGATCGTGGGCAAGTCACTTAGCCCCAATTGCCTCACCTGAATGAATGAATGAATGAATGAATGAATGAATGAATGAATGAATGAATGAATGAAGTGGTAAGCCAGGACATTTGATGAGTGTAGTTTGTGAGCCTTTGAGGCATCAATAAAAGCCTTTTGACACATGCAAAAACCCAAAAAACAAAAAAAACAAGTTATCCACACCAAACAATGCTACTACTGAGCTAAGTTTCTGCTAAGACTATATCTTTAATTGTAGCAGGTACAGAAAAGCAATATACTTACATTGAGTACATTGCTTGGCTTTCTGTGGAGCCTCTTCCTTTTATCTTTGTCTCATTTTCCCTTCTTGCAGATGAAGAAACCCCCTTTACTAATCTAGACAGAACTGTTCTTGCCACCTTAAAGTGTTTTTAAATATTGTATTCATCTGTTGTTGTTTTTTTATATCACCATCATTTCCCAGTGTATTCTTCCCCCACCCAGAGAAACATCCTTTATTTCAAGGAATTCTGATATAAAACCTCTGAAAGGTTATATACGTACAATCACATACGATGCTCTTAAACTAACATTGTCTTGGATGAGACAACAAGGACAAACAATGTTCGCAAGGCCATTTCAAAGGGCCACCGGCAGATGGGGATCAGAAAAAGCCTCATATAGAAAGTGGCAACTAGGCCCAAACATAAGGCAAATTAGGGATTCTAGGAGGACCTGGTAAAGAACATATTCCAGACCTAGCTCCATTCTAGAGAGAGATGGGATGAGCAATCAGGAGGAAGTGAAGCACAGTACAATGCGACGTGTAGATTTAGAGTCAGAAGGCTTTAAATCCTAGCTTTTCCACTTAGTACCACTGCAATGTGATTTCTTATTGCCATCATCAATGACCCCCAAATATATAAAGATACCGGGCAAATCTCTCTCCAGAACTGCCAACTGCCTGTTGAACATAAGTGTCTGAATGTCTCATGTCACACTCAGCGTGTCTAAAACTCAATTCCAAAACGTAGCCTTCCTCCAAACTTGCTCCTTGCTGTTAAAGGCACCGTCAATCTTACAATCACCCAGCTCCCCAAACATTCGCCCTTGACACATTCCTCTCCTTTATCCCTCATACCCAATCAGCTCTCGATTCTTATTAACCTTCTCTTCATACCATTCCCAGTGATCCTCTCTTCTTGACTCACACAGCCTCAATAGTCCTCCTGACTACTGATAGACTATTTCAATAACCTCATCAGTCCGTCTACTTCCAGTCTCTTCCCTTTGCACTGCTACCAAACTAATATCCCTAAAATACAGCTGCAACCATGTTATTCCCTTACTCAAAAATCTTCAGTGGTTTGCTATTTCCTGTAGAATAAAATACAAAACCCTAAATCTGGTATTTAAAGCCCTTCCCAATCAGACTCCAACATGATGAAGAAAATAAGATTTAAGATTGGCTGTAATTTTGCCAATATGTGCTGTCTTTAATCTCAGATTCCCTGGAATTTCTGGCAGTAAGACATTTATTTCTAAATTGGAGGCTTTCCATATTTTAAGTAGAGAATAAAAGTACATTTAATTTGTTAGTTATTCCACAGAAAGGAAAAAGGAAAAAAGGAAAAGCTTTAGCTACAGGTTTAGGCATGTGGTTTTTCAAAGGACAATAACATTTTACACAAACCTCAGTTCTGTGTTTTAGTCCAAACTGAAAAATGTTCCAGTTTAATATTATTAGAAAATATATAGAGGCAGCTAGATGGTGCAGTGGATAAAGCACCAGCAGCCCTGCATTCAGGAGGACCTGAGTTCAAATCAGAATTCAGACACTTGACAATAGCTGTGTGACACTGGGTAAGTCACTTAACCCTCATTGTCCCACAAAAAAATAAAATTTAAAAACACACACACACACACACACACACACACACACACACAAATTCTTGTTGCCCGTAGCTCTATATCACTTCTGGTTTGCCTTTTTTTTAAGCACACTCTTTTCCTTTTGGGGGGGGGGGGGGCAGTGAAGGTTAAGTGACTTGCCCAGGGTCACACAGCTAGTAAGTGTCAAGTGTCTGAGGCTGGATTTGAACTCAGGTTCTCCTGAATCCAGGGCCCATGCTTTATCTACTGCATCACCCAGCTGCCCCCTAAGCACACATTTTGACTTTGTTATACACTGGGATTAATTCTATCTTTGGGAGTCAGTTTGTTTTTTAGTCTATTCTAAACAAGACTTGGGGGGGGGGGGGAGGCAGCCACAGTGGATAGAGCACTGGCCCTGGATTCAGGAGGACCTGAGTTCAAATGTGACCTCAGACCCTTGACATTTACGAGCTGTGTGACCTTGGGCAAGTCACTTAACCCCAATTGCCAAAAAAAAAAAGACACTTAATAGGGGCAACTAGGTGACTTGCCTAAGGTCTCACAGATAGTAAGTATCTGAGACTTAATTTGAACTCAGGTCTTCTTGACTCCAGGCCCAGTACTCTATTCACTGGGCTACCTAGCTATCTCTGAGAGGAAAGAGGCTAGAAGCAGAAAGATTAACTGAGATACTATTGCAGCCCAGATGGGAGATAATGAAGGTGTGAACAAAATGGTATAGAGAATGGAACGGGACAAAAGCAAAAAATGTTGTGAAAGTCAAAAGGACAGTAACAATAAAAATTATGGAGCACCTGCATATTTACAAATACAAACTTACTAGCTCTGAAACCCTGGGCAAATCATTTAACCTCTGTCTGCCTCAGTTTCCTCAACTGGGAATAATAATAGCACCTATCTCACAAGGTTATTGTGAGGATCAAATGAGATAATATTTGTAAAGAGCTGAGCACAATGCCTGTCAGCACAGAGAAACCAATGGAGCCTCTAGAAATTTCAAATCTACAGAGGGACAGTAAAAAAGAAAAGAGGCTCAGAAGAGAACTCTAGAATTCTCAGGCTTAGAAAGTGAGACACAGATGATCTAGCAAAGGAGGCTGAAGAACACTGACTAAAGAGGTAGAAGGGGGGCAGCCAGGTGACGCAGTGGACAAAACACCAGCCCTGGATTCAGGAGTACCTGTGTTCAAATTTGACCTCAGACACTTGACCCTGGGCAAGTCACTTAACCCTCACTGCCCTGCAGAAAACAAACAAACAAAAAGAGGTAAAAGGAAAATCAGGGGGAAATAACAGCATGGAAACTGAGGGAGAAAACAGTAACTCAAAGGAGGGGGTTGTCAACAGTGTCAAAAACTAAATAAAAGTCAAGGAGGATGAAATTTGAGACAAAGTAATAAATTAAGAACTTAATGATCATATCCTTTGACCATTTATCAATTGGGAGATGACTCATTTTTATAGATCTGACAAAGTTCATTTTACAGATGAGACCTTTATCTGAGAAACTTTCGATAAAATTTTCCCCCCAATTTTCTGATTTCCCTCTGATCTTGGCTACATTTGTTAAAAACATCTTAATTTAGTGTAATAGAAATTATCCATTTTATACTTAATTTTGCTCTTTCACCTATCCACAAGTCTGATAAGTAGTATATTCCATATTCTTCAAATTTTCTTGTAATATCTTTCTTTATACTTAGGTCATGTATCTAGTCTAAGATACTGGTCTGTGCCCAGTTTATGCCGTTTTCCTTTCCAGTTTTCCCAACAAATTTTTACCAAATAATTCTCAGAATCTTGTCTTATCACTTGTCAAACACAAGGTTATTATGTTTATTTGCTTTTGTAAATTGTATGGCTATTCTAGCCAGTACCAAGGAGTTCTGAGAATTAATGAGTACCTTAAATATATAGTTTAGGGCAGCTAGGTGGCGCAGTGGATCAAGCACCAGCCTTGGATTCAGGAGGACATGAGTTCAAATGCGACCTCAGACACTTGACACTTACTAGCTGTGTGACTCTGGGCAAGTCACTTAACCCCAATTGCCTCACCAAAAATAAAATAAAATATAGTTTAAACCTTCTTCTGCTAAATCTCCTTCCTTTACATTCCCCAACAGAAAGTTTTCAAATGAAGAAATCAAAACAATTAAATTTATAGTCATATTAAAAAATGCTGTAAATCACTGCTGATTAGAGAAATCCAAATTAAAACAGAACCTTGTGATATCATTTTACACCTACCTAATTGGCTAAAATGATTGAAGGAAAAAGCAACAAACATTAGAGGGAATATAGAAAAACTGGGACATCAATTCATTGCTGGAGGAATTGTGCCCACAGAGTTATTGAACTGCCCTCTGACCCAGTAATAACAGTAGTAGGTCTTTTGCAAAGATGAGAAGAGAAAAAGGAAAAGAATCTCTATGTTCTAAAATATTTATAGCAGTTCTCTTTCTGGTGGCAAAGAATTAGAAATCAAGGGGATGGCCAGAAAGCAGGGAAACACTGAACAAGTTGTGATATATGACTGTGATGGAATACTACTGTGCTGTAAGAAATGATGAGCTCAATGAGGTTAGAAAAACATGGAAAGAGTTGCATAAAATAATGAAGAGTGAAATGAGCGAAGCCAAGAGCATATTGGCTACCATAACAGCAACAGTGTTCCATGAACAACCTACTGAATGTTATTTGACAATTATAAATACCTAAATTAACTATAATGGAAATATAAAGAAAAATGTTATCTGCATCCAGGGAAAGAACTGATAAATAGAAGTATGTATAGAATAATCGTGTGTGTGTGTGTGTGTGTGTGTGTGTGTGTGTTAGCCACCTCTAGGTAGAGTGAGGGGAGGGTAGAAAAAATTTACATGGCAATGTTGTATATTTGAAAGGAAAAGCAAGTTGTACATAGTAGATCTGCAGTTTCATGTACGATCATCTATTTTATTCTACTGTTATGGAAATGCTTGGTTTAATTCCATTATATATATATATATAAATGTAATAAAAAGTAGGGGAATTTTTTAAAAGAAATTAATGATAACCTTGGAAAGAATCATTATCAGTCAAGTGTGGGAGCAGGGGTGCAAGCCAGAATGCAAGGGGCAAAAAAATGAAATGAGGAAATGGAAGCAGTGCATGCTGACAGATTTCTTTTCTACAAGTTTGCAGATAAAGTGGTAGAAACAAGGTGCTTGAAGAGATGACAGGTTCAAGAGAAAAGTACAGTGCTTGACAAAAGAACTACTTCTGGCCTCATACAATATTAACTCAATGACAAAGGGAAATCCTAACGGCCAACTGAGAGTGCATATGTCTAAAATGAGGGTGGCTGCACCTCCTTCTTGGAAGGAAGGTGAAAAACAACAGGGGCAAGGTATTCAACACAGTGTCAGATGAAGTCATTCCATAAGCTGTTTTTGCTTAACTACATTTCTTTGTTACAAAAGCAGGATTTGGGGGAGGGGCAGACAGAAGAGGGGGAGGAGGAATAGGGGAAGAGAACACCTAGGAAAGACCATGATGTAAAAACAAAAGGCATCAAAGACACCTATTAAAAATTAAATGGGGGGCAGCTAGGTGGCGCAGTGGATAAAGCACCGGCCCTGGATTCAGGAGGACCTGAGCTCAAATCTGGCCTCAGACACTTGACACTTGCTAGCTGTGTGACCCTGGGCAAGTTATTCACACACACACACACACACACACACACACACACACACACACACACACACAGAGAAACAAAAAGCCTTCTTCTCAATTCCATCTCTCTTTTGAAAAGAGTTACTACTGTCACCTCCTCAAGATGCAGACAACACTTAATATGGCATACCCGGCATGACCACTCCACAGATGCAGTCTTCAATTACCTCTCAATTCAATGACTCCTACAAGTTTCCTAATTACTCAAGATGCAGAATGAGACACACATTTTTGGACATGGTCCATTAGGAATTTGTTTTGCTTGGCTACACTTTTCTACCAGTATCTGGTTTTTCTTTGTCTTTCAGTTGGGATGGAGAGGAAAAGGCAAGGAGAAAATTTAAAGGCTTGTTAACTGAAAAAGTGTCACTATTTTTGAGTCTCCTAATGGATCCCACCTTCTCTAATTTGTTACACACAATGCTTTTGTCACTTTCCTGTTCAGAAAGCTGGAGCTAAGTTGGAAACTGAATTGCTCCTGGCCTTATCTCAACCTATACCTCTTCCCATTCAGTGGTGAAGAGCCTCTGGCCACACCCTCCCCACCAGCCTTTGCCTCCAGGAAGAGCCTCCTCCTTATCACATCAAATCCAGAAGCCTTTTCCATCACTCAAGGCCTGCTTCAAAGACCACATCGATTCAATTCCAAAAAAAGGTTTGCTGAGGCTGATCTTCCACTTCTCCCAAGGCACAGCTGTCACCCCTCCAGCTGAACTCAGTTTTACTCAGGCCTCTTGGGGCATCTATTCCAACACCCTCCTAAAAGGTCTCCCTGCCTCGAGTCTCTGCATCAGGCATTACAACAGCTCCAACCAGGCTAATTCATATAATACTCCAGAGTGTGAAATGCATGAGCAACAGTATACTGATTTCTACAGAAATGACATGGGGGGGGGGGGGGCAGCCAGATCTATCCTGCTCAACAAATACTTGATTTCCTTGTCATGTCAACAAATATCCTCTTCAAAAACCCCGCTCCAAAGCCTTGGTGGGTGTGCAAGTGACACTGGGGTCTTGAAGGTTCCAGGAAGCTTAAATTCGAGGGGCAGCTTAGTCAGGAAGATCCATCTTCTTGACCACGGACAAGTCACTCAACCCTGTTTGCCTCAGTTTTCCAAATGGGGTCACAGAGAGTTGAACATGCCTGAAACCACAAAGTTTAAGCTCTTGACAGTTTTTACTGGTAAGACTTCAAGAACAGGCTCAGTAAGAGAACGTCTCTCCCCCCACGAAGGACCAGCCTATCTAACTGCAGAGAAGTCGATCACCCGTGGGTTGGCTACTGGTGCCTTTCAATAAGTAAGAGGAGGCAGCAGCAGGGTAGCCTCTGCGAGGGGGCAGCCGGCGCTCAGGCGTGTCTGTCCCTTCCCGCAGGCACCATGTTCCTGACCGCTGTCCGATCCCCGGGAAGCACCGCAGGAAGGTGACCCAGGGGATGAAGCAGGGCATGAACTGGAGGCTGGAGATGGAGGCGGAGAACGAGTACTGGCTGAGCATGCCCTACGTGACCCAGGAGCAGGGGTTCAACCATTCTGCCCCCCCGCAGGCGAGAGAACTTCAAGGCCATCAAGCTGTCGAGGGTATCCCAGTGCCACCCACCCCCCCACCGCCCCCACCCCGCTTCGTAGCTGACCAGCTCAGCCATCTCCACGTGTCCAAGAAGTGGTCCTGCCCCGGGCTCCACCCTAGAATTCAGCCCCCACCCCGGATGTAAGCCTCCAGTCATGCCCACAGCACTCCTATGGTAGGGGGCTCATAGGCCCTGGCCTCAGGACCACGTACTCCGGGGGGTGGGTGGGGGGCTCTTAGGTTACCACAGGGAAGCTGAAGCCGAAATGTTCTGGAGGGAAGTCAATAAAATTACAAAATATTTGTTGTTTTTTTTTTTAAGTAAGAAACAGCTCTCAGTCTTGGGCAACCCTCTTCCATTTCTGCAGTGATGGGGCTCATGGGGGCCAAGGGTGCTAAGAAAAACAGTTTTTAGACTATCAGATTTGAACTTGATTACTAGGACTCTGATCTGAACATTTTATTAACCTTGGCATGCTTGCTAAAAAACAAAACCTGAAGAAGAAGTCTGCAACTAAATGGAAGGATGGTTCCAAGGGCACTTACTCTCTGGAAAGAAAAGGAAACCAGATACTTTATCATACGCCAAGAAAAAAAAAATCACTGGATATTTGGTTGTTGCATTTTGCATTTCTTGTGATAGACTGGAAAAATATCATGAAAATAACTGCAGCTTCCATACAAAAGGAAGATGAAGTGGTAGAGAAAGTCTACCAAAAAATGTGGCTAAATCCCTACAAATCATTCATCCAGATGACAGATGGGTGGCCTGGATGCTGCCCCCTTGGCACCTAAAAATGCTACAAGACTGGAGGCAAAACTCCCACTGACCTTGCTGCAGAGTTTATCATTGATGAAGGGGCATGGACCCGAGTGGCAAAGAATGAACTCTAACTAAATGGCCACCTGCTTGTACCACTGGAGAGAGGAAGCGCCCTGATGAGACAGAAGACAGATCCAAAGTACACAGATGCTCTCCGGGGCTACTCCCTCCAGCACCCACATTCACTTAGAACCCTTCCAAATCTCATCCATGCACTTTCTGTCCATTTTTCATCATTTCTCCATGCAAACTCTACCCAAGCTGCAAAATGAAGCTGACTCCACCTACTGAAATGTCATGGTAGGCAATATCTGCTGAGTCTTTGTGCTGTCAAATGATCTTTCTGCTGATGCACAGTGAATTCCCTGTCTCCTCCCCTCCAGCTACTGCTCTCTTTTCTTTTCAACAACCTCAGATGCCACAGCCCTCTCTCTACGCCACTGACAGGACTGAAGTCCTTTGGCCAGCCTATCTCCATTCTCTCTATCTTTTCAGCACCATCATCAGTCCTTCCAACCTCCTTCCCTCTGAGTTAACTCAAACTACAGAACTTGATTCAGAGATGTCCCCTCTACAGCCACTTTCTCCAATTCCTTCACTGAAACCCACCTGTTGATACTGATCTAGAACTTTAGCTCTTTAGACCTCTTGGGGGCTGTGACTGAAAAATGAATGAAAAAGCTTATGTGGTAGGCACCATGCTAAACTAATAATAGGGAAGACAACAAAAATGTATAAGGGAGGGACAGCCAGAGAGAGGCATTTATGATCCCAGAAATAACAGAGATGGTGAGTGAATCGACTGACGTCTTTTTCAGAAATGGTAGTGATGGTTTGAGTACTGTTCCCAGAGTTACTAATGGAAAGGGAGAAGGGAAGAAAGGAACACAGGGCTCCAGGGAGGGACTTGGAGTGCCCTGTTCAAGTCAGAGTGGAAGAGGAATGTGTGGTAGATGCTCAGAAACAGCTAGTGAGCAATGTACTGGATCTCGGTAGGGTTAAGCATTGAGAACTCTAACCAATTAGGAACAAAGGATTTTGATGGGAAACCTAAGTGTCACTTGTTCCAGGAGGACCCAGACTGGGCTAAATAGGAGTTTTTTATTGTGGTTGTAGCCAGGACACTGGCAATCATTCTTACTGGAGTTGTGTATACATAAGAGCATATTTGTATTTAAACATATATCAATGGACGTTTGTTAGTTTGTTGTTTTGGTTTTATTTTAATATATGTTAATGGAGGAGCAGCTAGGTGGCGCAATGGATAAAGCACCGGCCCTGGATTCAGGAGGACCTGAGTTCAAATCTGGCCTCAGACACTTGACACTCACTAACTATATGACCCTGGGCAAGTCACTTAACCCTCACTGCCCTTCAAAAACAAAACAAACAAAAAAAGAATACTAAAATATGTGATTGGGGCAGCTAGGTGGCACAGTGGATAAAGCACCAGCCCTGGATTCAGGAGGACCTGAGTTCAAATATGGCTTCAGACACTTGATACTAGTTGTATGGCCCTGGGCAAGTCACTTAACCCTCACTGCCCTGCGAAAGAAAGAAAGAAAGAAAGAAAGAAAGAAAGAAAGAAAGAAAGAAAGAAAGAAAGAAAGAAAGAAAGAAAGGAAGGAAGGAAGGAAGGAAGGAAGGAAGGAAGGAAGGAAGGAAGGAAGGAAGGAAGGAAGGAAGGAAGAAATATATATATATATATGATTATATAAATCCAAAATTTTTTAAGTTCACCTCTCTGAGAATTTTTCAAGGGCACTTGTGCTAGAGAAGTATACAGAACCAGGATAGTAAAACTGAATATTGTGTAATTTTAAGGACTAATATCTTGGGCCCAGGAAACAAGATGAGTAAAAGCAACTCATTCTATTCACTAGACAGGTAGAAAACAAAGGTGTACAAGGCTGCATACTCTGAGACAAAGCTGATATATTTTTGTTCACAAGAGAAAGCTCACAAGAGATGGAAGGGGGCGTAACCAGAAGAGAGGAGAGGGGAGAGCAAGGGAAAGGAGGGGAGGGTTCCTGCTATGTAAAACCTAACATACAAGGTCTCTTTCCCCATTAGCTACTTCAACAGTAAACAACTAATAGACATATAAATAGATCAGTGTACCACTGAAATCTGAACCATATAGGTCTTAAAATAGTGCTCCACTGCCCCATGAATATCAGTATAAATAACAATAATCTATATACACGGGCAACAAAAGAAAAAAAAAAGCAAATGTTCCTTTGCATTCAGTTCTGAAAAACAGTAAGAAGTTCCCTAAAAAAAGGACAAGAATCTCTCATTAAAAAGTTCTAAAACTAGGGGCAGCTAAGTGGTGTAGTGAATAAAGCACCAGCTCTGGATTCAGGAGGACCTGAGTTCAAATTCAGCCTCAGACACTTGACACTTACTAGCTGTGTGACCCTGGGCAAGTCACTTAACTAACCCTCATTGCTCCATCCCCCCAAAAGTTATAAAACTAAAAAACATCATCATCATTAAATACAAAAGGACCAACAAAATGTGCCTGTCTGGTGAGGAGGTGAGACACTGCACTGCTGGGACACTTCTATTACATGAGCTTCTGTTGGTGTTTCTCTCTGCCTCTCTCTCTCTGTCTCTGTCTCTGTCTCTCTCCCTCCTAAGTCCCACCCCCTCCCTCTGGCAAAAGCAGAGCAACCAATACACTCTAGCCTTCCTTAAATTTCATCCTTCAAAATGCAGAAAACACAAAGTAGAATTCTATCCTGGATGTGATTCCTGGGGGGGGGGGGGTTCTAAGGAACTTGAGTGGAAATGGCCTTAAATCTGTGAAAGGGAAGGAAGATAAATCCAAGAAATGGTCTACTAAACAAGCAAATTTCAAAGAGTTCAGAAAAGGGGCAGGTAGGATCTCATGGACTAAAACTCTACAGAGGAAACAGAAAGCTCTCGAGAATTAAAGTGGCTCCGGGAGGTGACCCATGGCTGTGATCTCAGCCAGCAGGGAGCCTGAGACCGGCTGATCTCTTAAGCTCAGGAGTTTTGTGTTGAAGCCAACAAGCTCAACTTAATGGGCAGGACCACTATGGCCAGCATCTGCGTTGGGGTGAGGGGCATTGGTACCAGACTGCCAAGTCTGCAACTTGGTGCCAGGAGGAAACTAGCCTGGGTCAGAAACAGAGCAGGTCAAAGCTTCCATTGGAATTGAGCCCCCAGTAACACCTTCTCTTCCTGAACTGGAACTTTTGACTCAAAAGTGAAAAATCAAAATAAAGAGTCCTGAGGAAGCCACAAATAGAAATAGCTCTGATGAGAAAAAAAAGGATATTGTCTAAATAGCTCAGTGGGAATGCACAGAAACCTCAATAACTGACTTGATTTGGGGGTTTTTTACATTAAATACATGCATAAGGCAGGAAACAGAATAAATGCAAAGGTGTGTGGTAGTCCTATAAAAACAGAACCAGGAGCACAGTGGCTCAGAATGGACGCTAAGGACAACAAAAAGGGCTCTGTTTGTTTAATATCTCACATGGGGAGAAAGGAAGATGAAACAAGAGCAAAGGTTTCTGAGCTCATTTTCTAGAGGCAGGTAGCTAGCTAATACAGTGAATAGAGGGGCAACTAGGTGGCGCAGTGGATAAAGCACCAGCCCTGGATTCAGGAGGACCTAAGTTCATATCCAGCCAAAGACACTTGACACTAGCTGTAAGACCCTGGGCAAGTCACTTAACCCTCATTGTCCTGCAAAAAATAAAATTTTAATTTTAATTTTAAAATATAGTGAATAGAGCCCTGGATCTGGAATCAGCAATACATCAGTTCAAATCTGACCTCAAACATTTATTAGCTGTGTGACCACAAGTCCCTTATAGCCTTTGTTAGCCTCAGTTTTCCCACTGGCAAAATGGGGATGATCCCCCCAGGCTTGTGAGACTAAAAGGAGACAATATCTGTGAACTGCTTCATAAATCTTAAGGTACTAAGTTAAGTGCTACTTTTATTACTGCTCACCTCTCATTTTACAAATGAAAAATCAGGCACGCAGAGTGAATCACAATACTCCTTTCCAATACTGCTTCTCAGAAAGAAAAGTGAAGCACTCAACTTTTAAGTCACTTTGGTTTTCTCCCAGTCCTCTGGCCTGAGGGGAAGGGGGAATGAAAAGGGGATAGGGAGGACAGGTGGGCAGAACAGAATAAAAATGGATAATAAATAAGGACTCAAGACCCCAGAGAAACAAAAGAACCTCAGTGCCTGTGCAGAGTTCAAGTGGACAAACCCATAATAATGACATCTCAAGGTACTCAAAACAACTGCTGAGCTACTATCAGTGAACCCTGAAGGATGATGTAAAAGACCAGGCACTGCAGGACTGCAGGCAAATATTCCAATTTTCATAAAAGGGAATAGTGGAATCTGCATACTATCACTGGGATTAATAATAATTGGGCTTGACATTTTATTTCTTGAAAAATTATATACCATATCGTATGAAAAGGATGGTTAATGAATTTCTAGAAAATATTATGATCACAGAAAGCCATACAATGATTTCACATAGGTTAACCTCACTTCCTGATGTAGACATACCAGAAATTTCAGCAACCGTTTGATGAAGTTTCTTAAGAATAAAAATGAAGTCCTATTTAAAGAACAAAAGATTAACTTCACAAGTGCAAGATGCCACAGTGTGGCCACATAACAGTCTGTCCAAAATAAACCTGAGCATTTGACTGAAGTTGATCACATGGATGAGTCAACTGTGTGCAGCAGGGTACTGAAAACGACTAAAGGGATCTTGCTTGGGCTTCACTAAGAAAGGCAAAACATCCAGAAAGGAGACAGTGAGACTCACAATCATACAATACTGGAAAACTAGGTCAGGTCAGATGACATCAGGGCTATAGCCTTCCTTATTCTGGCCACTAGATTTCTATGAATATAGATTAAGATCACCTTAGCTGTTCTGGCTGCCATCTTACCAAAAAAACAGCTCAATAATCCTATCTCCAAGGTCTTTCATGGAAACCAGCCATAATGGAAAACAAGTGGGTGCTCCTTTTCTTCTCAAGTATCTGGAGTTTCCCATTCCTTGGTGAATAGTTTCCTTCTATACTCCTCAGTATTGAGATTTTCCTTGTCAGAATAGTAGCAAATTCACTTTAACCACACAACTGTTAAGGTGCGGCTATCTCCCTTTCTCTCTCTCTTTTGTCCAACACTCCTCTAACAGAGCTTTTTAAAATCCTCTTGTCCTTAGCAGGCATTACAAGCTCTAGCTCATTCTAGGCTTGAAAGTTTTAGAAGTGCTTCTCACAAAGCCCAGGCCACTCTTTTCCACTGGTCCCCAGTTACACCCATCATACTTTTGGTGGACCTAGGCATTTATTCTGCAAATGAATGCTTATTCATTTGAAATGTAACTATTTCTTCTCTCCTTGAATAAAGATTTCTCACTTTCCTTTATTTTCATCTCACATCTCATCTTTTTAATATTTTATATTTAATGATTATAAAAACAGTAAACAGTAATAATCCAATGGGTTTGTGATCAAAATTATAAGGGACAATAAAGCACTGGCCCTGGATTCAGGAGGACCTAAGCTCAAATCCAGCCTCAGACACTTGACACTTACTAGCTGTGTGACCCTGGGCAAGTCACTTAACCTCAGTTGCCTGACCCCCCCCAAAAATATATATATATATATGACAGTCCCCCCAACTATAGAAAAGCTAAAACTTATGATGCTTTAAGGTTTGCAAAACGCTTTGTATCTGTTATCTAATTTGATCCTCCTGTAACCCTGTAGGTACTGTTATTATAACACATTTTACAGATATTCTTATCTGTAATTGGGGCTAAGAGAAATTAAATGACTCACCCAGGGTCAAAAAGCTAATAAGTATATAAAGCAGGGTTTGAATTTGGAGAGCTGCACCCTATCCACTCTAACATCAGGCTGTCCTACTTACTTCAATCCACTTATATCTGGCTATTCTATTTGTCTCTCCCTCCTTTTCCTCCAACATTCCCCCAAAGAAGATATAGTCAACATACTGGAGGTCATTTTATGCACTAATATTCACTTCTTGAAATGTAGATTATTGCAAAGCATTCTTCACTTAATAATGCATGGTATAGCTTTTTGTGTGGTGGCCAAGAATCAAAGAAATGCCCATCAACTGGGGAATGGCTAAACAAGCTGTGGTACATGATTGTAATGAAATATTATTGTGCTATAAGAAATGACAAGCAGGATGATTTCAGAAAGGCCTGGAAAGACTTGTATGAACTGATGTAGAGTGAAGTGAGCAGAACCAGAAGAATGTTGTGCAGCAATCCTGTTTGATGAATTGTAAATGGCTTAAACTCTCTGCTATACAATGATCCAAGACAATCCCAAAGGACTAGTGATTAAGCATGTTATCCACCTCCAGAGAAAGAGCTGATATTGATTGAACAGAGATTGAAGCATGCTAGTTCTCTTTCTTTCTTTCTTTTTTTCCTTTATTCGAGTTTTCTTATATAAAAAAACTCATGTGGTACCGTTTTATATAACTGCACATGTATAATCTATATCTGATTGCTTACTACCTCAGGGAGGAAGAGAGGGAAGAAAAAAGGGATAGAATCTGAAACTCAAAACTTTATATAAAAATGTTTATTATTTTTTTTAAATACTGCATGGTATGGTCTTTGAAATAAAACTTAAGATACTCAAAAGGCAATGGAGAAGCTAATGAAAAGCATTAGGTGTCAGTCAGTGAGCATTTATTAAGTGCTTTTATTATGTTCCAGGCACTGTGCTAAGTCCTGAGAATACAAACAGAAGACAGTCCCTGTCCATAAGGAGACTCCCCCTAATGGTGGAGATGATAAGCAAACAAATATGCATAAACAAACTATGGACAAGATAACTAGGAAGTGAACAGCAGAGAGAGGACACTAGAATTTTTTAAAGAGGCTTTGAGACAGGCTTCCCATTTGTTGTTGCTCAGTCATGTCCAATTCTTCGTGGCCCCAAAGACCACAGCACCCCAGGCCCTTGTGTCCTCCACTCTCTTTCAAAGTCTGTCTGAGCTCATGTTGGTTGCTTCCGGGATATTACACATCCGTCTCATCCTCTGCCGTCCCCTTTTCCTTTTGCCTTCAGCCTTTCTCAACATCAGAGTCCCATCTCTTCATTAGGTGGCCAAAGTGTTTAAGCTTCAGCTTCAGTATTTAACCTTCCACTGAATAGCCTCTTTTATGTATCGACTGATTTGCTCTCCTTGCTGTCCAGAGGACTCTCCAAAGTCTTCTCCAGCACCACAATTCAAAAGCGTTGGTTCTGTGCTGCTCAGCTTTCCTCACAGTCCAACTCTGAGTCACACATTGCTGCTTTTTCATACGCTGTCCAGATTTGTCAGGGATTCCCTTCCGAGGAGCAAGAAAATAATATCTGACCCTGCTTCCATTTCTTCTCCCTCTATTTGCCAGGAAATGATGGGACCAGTTGTCAAGATCTTCGTTTTTTTGATGTTAAGTGTCAAGTCCACTTTTACACTCTCCTCTTTCACCTTCATCAAGAGGCTTCTTAATTCTTCCTTACTTTCTGCCATCAGAATGGCATGTCTGAATATCTGAGATTGTTGATATTTCTCTTGGCAACCATCCCAGCTTTTCCTTCATCCAGCCTGCCATTTCACATAATGTACTCTGAATATAAGTTAAATAACTAAGGTGACAATATATAGCCTGGTCAAATTTTTCCAATCTTAAACCAATCAGCTGTTCCATGTTCTGTTCTTACTGTTGCTTCCTCAGGAGACAATTAAGATGATCTGGTCCTCCCATCTCTTTGAAGACTTGGCACATTTTTCTGGAGATCTACACAGTTAAAAAGCTTTAGTGCAGTCAATGAAGCAGAAGTAGATGTCCCTTTCACCATAATACAGCTTATAGAAGGTAGGGATTTTGGCTAGGACTTGAAGCCAGGAGAGGCAGAGATGAAGAGAAAAAGCATTCTAGGGAGGAAGGATTATCAGCAGGTCTCCAGAGAACATCAATAAAATCAATTAAACTTAATTTGCAACTATTTACATGTGAGTAATTTCTATAACTGCCTAACAAGATAAAATCTGTAAATCCCTCCCCCTCCCCTCAGCTTAAACCAAGTCCCTCTGGACCATCATTCCCATACACTTCTTTTTATGTGGTGGTGGTAGTAGTAGTATAAACTCTATTGTGGTTCTACCATTTTCGATCTGCATTACTTCATAATGTACTTTCCCAGGTTTCTTTCTATTTCTTATATTTCTGAATCTTTACTCAATTAGAGTATTTTCCTCAAGTCTTTAAAAACTCCAGGAGGTGGTTGATAAGATTCCAATACAGCCAAAGAGGTCTCTAGATAATTTCCCTTTTTCTTCCTCACCTGAATCAATTGTTTGGCTAGAATTTCATTCCTTAAAGCACCATATCCTTTTTGAGCCTAAGTACTATGAAGAATTTCAGGATATAGCATTTTAAACTATTCTTTTGCTGAAATTTTTGAAATCTGATCTCTTAAAGTCTAAAGTACATATCACATGATAATTATTTAATCAATAAGCATTTACTAAGCACCTTGCCAAGCACTGTGCTAGGTGCTGAGGATTTAAGTACAAAGAAACAATTTCTACTCGAGAGGAGCTGACATTCTAATGAGAAATTAAACAGACAGATATGCAAACAGCATAAACATGACACTCATAAATGCAAATAAAAACCAAGTAGTACAAGGTAGATGAGGAGAGAAAGCACTACCAGTTGGGAGGGGATCAAGAAAGACTTCAAGCAGAAGATGGTACTGGGGCCATGTCTTAAAAGAAAAGTAAGCTCAAACAGTAATCACTGGTTAAAACAAGAAGCTAATCAACATTATTGATTAGGTAATCAAAGAAGTAAACAAATAGAACAGTAAGATCCCAGTTACTGGAGGAAGAACCCACTATTTGACAAAAACTGCTGGCAAAACTAGACAGTTATCTGGCAGAAATTAGTTTTAAAGGGGGAAGCTAGGGGCAGCTAGGTGGTGCAGTGGATAAGGCACGGGCCCTGGAGTCAGGAGTACCTGAGTTCAAATCTGGCTTCAGACACTTGACACTTACTAGCTGTGTGACCCTGGGCAAGTCACTTAACCTCCATTGCCCCGCAAAACAAAAACAAAGACAACAAAAAGGGGGAAACTAGGGGGCACAGTGGATAAAGCACCAGCCCTGGATTCAGGAGGACCTGAGTTCAAAGCCAGCCTCAGACACTTGACACTTATTAGCTGTGTGACCCTTGACAAGTCACTTAACCCTCACTGACCCACCAATAAATAAATAAAATTTTAAAAGAAATTAGTTTTAAAACAAGACTTTATGTCATCCACCAAGAGCCAAATGGATACATGACCTAGATATTAAAGGAGCGAGAAAGAATCTTTTGGATCTATGGATAGGGAAAAGAGTTAATAACTAAAGAAATGATAGAGAGGATAATACTAGATTAAATAGCCAATTTTGGTGATAAAAATATAAAAGTTTTTGCATAAATAAAGACAATGCTCCTAAGAGTAGAAAGGAAAAAGTTAACTGAGGGGGGTGGGGGAACTTTGTTTTTTTCTCATTTAAATTTTAGAATTATATTTTCCCAATTACATGTAACAATTTTTTACATCCATTTTAAAAACTTTATTTACCAAATTCTCTGCCTGCCTCCCTCCCCACATCCCAAGAACATAAGCAATTCAAAATAAGTTATACATGGGTAGTCATGCAAAACATTTCCATATTAGTCAGATTGCAAAAGAAAACAGACAAAAAAAAATAAAGAAAACTATACTTCAATCTGTATTCAGACACCATCAATTCTTTCTCTGGAGATGGACTGCAGTTTCCATAAGTCCTTCAGAATTGTCCTGGATCATAGCATTGCTGAGAATAGCCAAGTCACTCACAGCTGATCATCTTACAATATTGCTGTTACTTTGTACACAGTACATTTCACTTTGCATCAGCTCATGTAATAAGTCTTTCCAGGTTTTTCCGAGAGCATCCTACTCATCATTTCCTACAGCACAATACTGTTCCACCATAATCTCATTCCATGATTTGTTCAGTCTTTCCCTAATTGATGGGCAACTCCTCAATTTCAAATTCTTTGCATCAGAAAAGGGCTGCCATTAATATTTTTGTACACATAGGTCCTTTAACTTTTGGGGTTTTATCTCTCTTTGGATATTGACATAGTAGTAGTATTGCATGGTGTATCAAGATAATGGAATGTGGTAGATGAGGGGATTTAGCAGATACTTAGGTGCCCACCTGGAGATTGATCTAAACTGATTGAATTAAGTGACTGACTGCTGACTAGCTTGTAAGCACATCAGGCTGGTACTTAAGAGGGTATTGTTCTCAGAAACTAAAAACTTTGAACTTTACATGGAGACCACCTTCGGGTCCAGTGAACCAATGAATTTGAATGACGCTAGCCAATCAGCTTGAAGAACTTCCCATTTCTGGGAGGAGGATATGAAGGAGGAAGTGAACGCTGTTGGGGAACTTCCTCCTCTTTGGCTGGAGAGATCAGCATGGTGGCAGGACTTCACAGGGGAGTTTAGGAAGACTAGGATTTCCATGCTATAAGAATTCTGTTCTCAATCTTTCTTTACTATCTAATATCTTTTAATAAACCCTTAAAAGCCTAAACTCTTGGTGAATTTATCAGTGATTTTAGACAGTTTCCCCAAAAAGCTGGGGGGACAGATTAGAACCCACATTTAGAATTTTAAACAATACAATGGTTTTATAGCCTTTTGGCCACAGTTCCAAATTGCTCTACAGAATGTTTCAATCAGTTTACACCTCCACCAATAGTGCATTAATGTCTCGTTTTCTCCATATCCCCTACAACATTTGTCATATTCCTCTGCTATCCTATTATCCAATCCAATAGGTATGACATAGTACCCCAGAATTATTTTGACTTATATCTTTCTAATCAATAGTGAGTTACAGCATTTTTTTTCATATGGCTATAGATAGCTTTGATTATTTCCTCTGAAAACTATTCACATCTTTTGATCATTTATCAATTGGGGAATGGCTCTTATTTAACAACTTTGACTCAGTTCTCTATTTGAGAAATGAGGCCTTTATCAGACAAATCTGCTTCAAAATGTTTTCACATTTACTATTGCTAACTGAATTTCCCTCCATCCTACTCCCTTCCCCATGCCATTTTCTCTATTCTCTATCTCCTTTCACCCTTTCCCTCCTAGAAGGTGTTTTGCTTCTGACTTCCCCCCCTCCCCCAACCTGCCCTCCCTTCTACCACCACCACCACCCCCCAACGTATGCCCTTCCTTTCCTACTTTCCTGCAGGGTAAAACAGATTATTATACCCAATTGAGTGTGTGTGTGTTATTCCCTCTTTGAGCCAATTCTGATGAGAGTAAGGTTCACTCACTCCCCAGCACCTCGGGGTGGGGTAACTTTGTAGCAAGTTTTTCTGATAAAGGTATTATTTCCAAGATATCTAGGGAACTGATTCAAATTTATAACAACCATTTTCCAGTAGATAAATGGTACAGGGATATGAACAAGCAGTTTCAAAGGAAGACATATAATCACCAATATCTATATAAAGAATGACCCAAATTACTAATTAGAGAAATGCCAATTAAAGCAACTGTGGAAGTACTACCTCAAACCTTTCAGACTGACAGAAATGACAAATGTTGGAGAGACTATGAGAAAACTGTTAACGGTGTTAGTCCAGCTATTCTGGACCAAACGTGAAATGAGACCCCCAAAAAATGAACAATTCTTTCTCTTCACACACACACACACACACACACACACACAGAGAAATATTTAAAATAGCTTTTCCAAGATAGCCAAAAACTGGAAACTAAGAGATCATCTTCCTATGGAGGTGGGGCAGGAGGGGAAATAAACAAATTGTGGTATATAAATGTAATGGGATATTATCGTGCCATTAGAAACTATGAACTGGACAATTTTAAAGGAAAATGGGAAGACCTTTATGAACTGATGCAAAGGAAAGTGAGAACTAGGAGAATAAATTATACAGTGATAACATTATAGTGAAAAGCAATTTAGATAGACTTCAGAAATCTAAGAATGAAGACGAAATGTGCCACTCACCTCCTGACAAAGATGATTTACTTAAAAGGCAGAAAGACATACATTTGTGGACATGTCTAATGTGGCAGTTTGTTTTGCTATATTGTATATGTATCAAGGAATGTTTTGTTTATAATTTCTCAGGAAGTAGGGGGTAGGTAATGGGAGGAAGAGAAATAAACATTTTGTTACTTAAAAAAGAAAAAGAGAAAAAAGTGGTTACATCTGGCTAAAATCAAGGAGGAGAAACTTCTCAAAGAAGTACTCCAAATCTATCTAACCCTGAAGGAAAGTAGGAGGGGAGGGGGATAAGGAGGGAGGGGTGAAAGAAGGAAGGGCAGATTGGGGGAGGGGACAGTCAGAAGCAAATCCCCTTTGAGGTGGGATAGGGTGAAAGAAGACAGGTAAAAGAGTAAATATCATGGGGAAGGGAATAGGTTGCAGGGAAACAGTTAACAAAAGTAACTGTGAAAGAGAGAAAAGGAAAAAAATCATACAAAAAAATTATTTATATCAAAGAGGTACTCCAGGTATGAGAAGGGCTGGGGCAGCCAGTACAAATGTCATCATTTATTTCCCAAAGATGGGAAATGCATGGTCATGAGTGAGGAGCACTGAGAGGGGGACTTTGGGTATCTCAGGGAGAGCAGGAGGGGAAGTAATGTCCAATTAGATTGAAAAGAGATTGTGGCCAGGAGAGGAAGGGCATTCAAGCTAAACAGAGAAAATTTTATCTTAAAAGCTACAGAAAGCCAATGAAATTTACTGAGAAGGGAAGTCACAAAGTCAGAACTCTTCTTAGCAAAATTACTTTGCCAGTGGCATGCAGAATTGGCAGACTTGAAGCTGTTGCAATAAGCTAGACAAGTGATGTTGAAAGCCTGAAATAATGAGACAGGCAGTCCCAGTCTGAGAGCAGAGAAGGGGGAAGATGGGACATGTTGAGCTAGAAATGAAAAGATTTAAGCAAATGAACGAATGAGTGAGGTTGAGGAAGAGAGAAATCAAGGCTAACTCTGAGTTATGACCTAAGAGGCTGAAAGGATGGGGATGCCCTTGGCAGAAATAAGTAAATCTGGAGTGGGAGGAGCAGGTGGCCATGGCACTGGAGAGGGGCTCAGTTTGGAATATGTCTAATTTGAGATGTCTGTAAGACATCCTGTTTGAAACATACTGATGCCAACTGGAGGTGCAAAACTAAAGCCTGGGGCAGGGACTGAGACTGGAATTATACATTGATGTGTCGTCACCTGCACAGAGATGATGGTTATTGACAAGGTTACCAAGAGGTATGTAGAGGGAGCACACAAGAAGACCTAGGCCAGAACCCTAAATGACCCAATCCTTATCTAACTCTAAGACGGCTTGGTCACTTCCTCTCAAGCTGCCAGTGACTTCTACTCTAGGAATCACTTCCTCCTTAAGAGGTCAGAATCTCAATTTAATTAGAGTTGAGAATAGGAAAATTCAAAAGGCATAACCTTTATGGGCTAGAGTAACACAGAGAACACCACCAGGAAATCACCCCAATATAGGCTATAGCAGTTCTGAAGTTTGTCCACCAATGCTTTTTACCGAGTTCAAAAACATCATTCAACCAAACTGAAAATATTCTTGAGGTACCTGCTATGTGCAGAGGACCATGGCATGTTCTAGGGCCACCTCGATACTCTCTTCTCTCCGGGTTTTGGGGACAAGACTTTCCCCTGGTTCTCCTCCTAGCTATGTGACTGTCCCTTCTAGGTTCCCTTCTAGGCTCCTTTGCTAGACCCTCACCCAGCAGAACTCTACGACCTTAGTGATCCCACAAGGCTCTTTCCTTAGCCTTCTTCTCTTCTTCCTGTATATTACTTCATGACCTCATCAGCTCCCATGAATCAGATTGCCATCCTTATGCTGATAACTCTCAAATCTACCTCTCTGCCCCAAGTGCTGTGCTGACCTACCCTCCTGCATCTCCAGTCGTCTTTCAAACATCTCAAACTGGATGTCCGGGAAACTGGACATGTCCAAAACCAACCTCTGTCTTCCCTCCTAAAGCCTCTCCTCCAGCAGTCCCTCAGGGTCACAACCTAAGTCTTCACCGCCCCTTCCCCCATATCCAATCTGGGGCCAAGGGCTATCAAGTCCCCCTTTGCAACTCTCCTCCAGAATACACCCCTTCGGTCCGGACACTGCCCTCACCCTGTAGGCCTTAATCACCCCGTCCTGGCTGCAAGAGGCGGCGGTGGGGGTCTGCCTGACTCCATCCAGTTTCTCCCCACCCTGGGCCATTTTCCAGGGATCCACAGGTCTGACTAGGCCCCTCCTTCTCAGTAACTCCAGTGGCTACCTAACGCCTCCAGGATCAAATCCCTTCTCAACTAGCCCCCTCCTACCTTTATAATCTTCTTTAAACCTTACTCCAGAACCCGTACTCTTCAATGCAATGACACTGGCCTCCTGCTTGTCCTACAAACAAGACCTTCCATCTCCCAGCTCTGGCATTTTCTCTGGCGGTGCCCCATGCCGGGAATGTTCTCCCTCTTTGACTCAAGTCCCAACTAAAACCCTCTTTCAAAGGAAGCCTTTCCCAACCCTTGTAATTCTAGTGCTTTCCCTCTCTTATTTCCTTCCAGTTTTCCTCTAAAAAAGAGATGGTTTCGGATGGGATCAAGAGCCCGAGTAGAGGGGCTGACCTTGTTAAGATCAAGGGCCACTTCTTAATTTAAAGCTAAAGTAAAAGAGGAGAGAAGTTGGGGGCAAGGGGGCATGAAATGAGTTGTGAAATAGGGGGAAAGAGGGCTCTCAGATTACAAAGTCTGTTTTGTAAGTAAAGTAGGGGTCACAATCTACTGCTGAGGATGGAATGGGGGGGTCTGAGTCCAGAGAAAGTCTGAACATCAACATGGACCATTCCAGTTTTGTTTTAAAGCCCTTTAGCTCTCAAGAACTGAGACAAGTGTGAGGACCCTTTTTTCCCAGAAAGGTTAGGGGCCAATGAGAGAGAAAGCTTAGGAGATCCAACAAAGAGAAATGTGCAAAATGTTGGTGCCCCATCCCAAGTCTTAAAACATGATATGAACCGGCAGAGTTTTAATAGTTAACACACAGGACAATCATACTCTTTGCCATATTTCCAGGTTTCTCTCCCCTGATTTCACAGAATTACCATCTCAAAGAAATCTATTGCAAAGAAAAGATCTATTTTTTCCCCTCAGTAATGAAGAAGCATGATGGCATATTTAGAAGTTCTTCCTCTTAAATCCTTCTATCATCTCTTTTAACAGTTTGTCAAATCAAAAATCCCTTAAGATTTAGATGGTTGTACTGTACCGACTGAGAGTGACTCCTAAGTGTGAGATCCCACCTCAAAGTATTAGTCAAGGAAGGAAAATCCCAAATCAATCACTTTCAAAGTTAGCCCAATCTATACCTGTAAGTGCACCAGAAAGAGCATTAGATTTAAGTGTTCAGACCTCAGCTTTGCCATTCATTTATCTATAGGAGAATCCCTAAACTTCTACAGGCCTCAGTTTCCTCAGCAATAAAAGGAGAGGGATAACCTAGAAGATCCCTTAAATCCCTTTCACTGCTAGGTAACACAATGGACAGGGTGATGGGCCAGGAGCTAAGAAGACCTGAATTCAAATCCAGTCTCAGACACTCACAAACTATGTGACCCTGGGGCAAGTTAATCTGTCAGCCTCAGTCTTTATCAACTTTAAAATGGAGATAATAATAGCATCTACTACAAAGGTGTCTTGTGAGCATCAAATAAGAGAATATTTGCAAAGTGTTTAGCATACATAGTCCAAGGGCTGCTAGATGGTACAGTAGCCAGGTCAGGAAGACCAGAGTTCAAATCCGGCCTCAGAGACTTACTAGCTGGGTGACCTTGATCAAGTCACTTAACCTTGTTTGCCTCAGTTTCCTCACCTGCAAAATAAGCAGGAGAAAGAAATGGCAAACTAGTATGTTTAATAAGAAAACCCTATGTGGTCAAGAGTTGGACACAACTGAATGAACCACCACCACAACAAATAGCATAGTCCCCAAGCACACAGTTGTTGCTATACAGATGTTCATTTTCTTCTGTTCTCCTTTCTAAATCTATGATTCTGCCATCAATTACAAGAACTTTATCCTGAAATATCATTCAAAAAAAAAAAAAGGTCTAGTGAGTACTGTGAGTACTGTCACAGGGAAAAGAGTGTGTGTGGCGGGGGGGGGGGGGGGGGGGGGGTGTCCTTAGGTATTTCTCTTTAAAGAATAACAACCCTATCACACACGAATCCAATTAGAATAAAATCATCTTTTATTTAGGTGCTAGAGAAAGGAGACCAAGGACTTCTCTCAAGGGAAGATGGTTCAGAGACATGATTCTCTGAGATACCTATCTCCTTAAACAGGAGAAGGGCAAAAACTTTTATAGATGGTAGATGGGGTGGACAGATGGGGTGACCACCTGACAATGGAAAGTTTGCTTTGGGAGTGGGGAAAGCTTGAGTAAGGGGTGGTGGTTCTGGCTTCTGGAGTTATCTCTGTCCCAGGGAGTCAATCAGGCAGCAGCCACACCTAATGGGCTTATCTCCCTTACTTGTTAGGTGTGTCATCCTGATAGCTTAGCTTCTCAAGGACAGTTACCTCAGACCCGTGTCCATTAGTTTAGCTGGCCAGTCTAAACTTTAATAGTCCCAAATTCCTTGATATGACCCAACTCCATATCAAGTACAAAACAGCTCACAATTGAAGTATTTCATAAATTTAATGAATGCAGCAGGGCTGAATAAATTATGGCTTGTTCATGTAATGGTAAATTATACACCATAATATGAGAAATGAGCATTACCCCCTTTCTAAGAAGTGAAGATGTTGGCACACCCACATATATCTTAACAACCATCTGCAAATGAATAATGATCAAGCCATCCAATGAGAAACAGCAAGAAGCTCCTTCATTTGGCACAGGACAACACAAAAAGATGGCGGAAGGCAAAGAGGTGCCACCAAAAGAGCTAACTCGAGCTCAGGTGGACAGGCTAGAAGGCATAATAAAAAAGGCCTTCAAGCAAAGGCTAAAGAGCAAGAGGAGTTGGGGGAGAAGAGGAAGTCAAAAACGGGCCCCCAGGAAACTGAGCTCAAGCTGTCCTAGACAGCCACATCCAAAAATATGGGAGGGAGTGGAGTCTAGTCCTGGCACCAAGTCCCAAATCAAAAACTGAAGCTGGAGATGAGCAAACAGAAGAGAAGGAACTGTGCAACAGCTACCGGGGGGAGAGGGTTGTCCACAAGGAATACAGGAAAATCTGGTAGAAATGAAGCAAAATATAAGTAAAATAAGAGCTCTGGAGTAAAAATTGGAAGAATAGCTTACAATAGAAGATAGAAAACTTTAATTCTTCCATTTAATAAGTAGAAACATTAGAACAAAATCAGAAGACTAAAAAAAATAGAAGAAAATGTAAGGGATTTACTACTATCAGAAACAACAAAGACAAGTCAAGGAGAAATATTTTATTAATCAAGGGATTTCCTGAAAACCACAACCAAACCTCATCTCCCACTCCTGGTTTCACCTCCTCCCGAGCCCCCTGGCAAAACCTGGATACCATATTTCAAGAAATAAAAACTGAAAACTAACAAGTTTTATATGAACTAGTTGGCAAGATGAAAAGAGAAAGAATTCCATCTCCTGAAAGAAAAGTCGATATAAAAACTCCCATAGAATCAAAATGCAAGTTTTAGGTTAAATAAAAAAATATAGCAAGTAGCCAAGAGAGTTCAAACTAAGGAATCATATTCAGAATGACACAAGTCTTCACCACGACTACCATAGAAGGAGTAAATCTGGGTAATGTGATATTCCACGAGGTAAAAGATAAAAGCTTACAACCTTATAATAACTTATCCTGAAAGACTGAGTGGAGGGGGGGGGGGGGGCAACCTGGGGAGCCAATGTTTATTTGGAAGAGAACTTTAAAATATTCCAGAAAAAAATACAGACCCCAAACACAGAAGCCAAGAGAAACAAAGAAAAGTAAATATATTTAAGTAACTTAAAAGGAATGATTAAGCTCTTATATTCTAAAGGAAGGGAAAGGTGAAGACAAGTATCCTTTCACAAAGCTCCCGTCTTCAAGGGTCACAAAGGAAATTAAATAATACAAATAGAAAGATTAAAAGTGGTTTTGTTCTGTTTTTAAAATCTTAAGAGATGAAGGAACACTGAAGAGAAAAAAATCAGGAAAAAAACAGAATTTCTGCCTCTAATAGGAGGTCTAAAAAAATATTAGTATACAACATACAAGAATGTGAGAGAAGCAAGCATCACAAGAAACTCAATTTTACCAGAACTAGACAAAGGGTTGCATACATGCATTCATATATACTTACTTTCCTTCTTAGACACAGAACAATACATTCAACAAAGAGGGATGGTAGAATTAGGAAAAGAATAGTCACAAGCAAAACACTTCCAACTTTAAAGGACTGAGGGGGGAAGGGTTGGGATTAAAAGGAAAGAAGCAAAGTCTAAGAGGAGGAGCAATGAAGATTCCTTTCATTGAAAATAATTTGTGTGGATCTCATTCCTTCTCGTTTACATTTTCTTTTTAAGGAAAAGAAAAGTATGAGTCTATAACAGAGAGAAATATACAACGATATACAAATATAACAATCATATTCATTAATGTGAATGAGATTAACTCATCCATAGAAGAATGGATTAGAAAGCAAAATCCAATAATGCTATTTACAAAAATTACTTGAAATATAAAGATACACAGAAGTAATATGAATGTATTACGCTTCAGGTGAACTTTTTTTTAAAAGTAGAATAAACATCTCTTTGTTATTGTTGAATCAAGATCTGAGCTAACAGTAAAAATTGATTTAATTAAAAGAGAAACAAGAAACGATTACCTTTAAAGGTACTATTGACTGAAATAATATCAATACTTAATATATACGCATCAAATGGCATGCATCTAAATAAATACATGAAGACTTAATCAAATTACAGGGAAAAAGACACAAACTATAATAAATGGAGAATTCAATGTACCCTTCTCAGACCTACTCAAAGATAAAGTTAAATGTTAAGAAAGGTAGCTATGATCGATCTCCTGTGAGTACTAAATGAAAAAGATGAGATAAAGATATAGCTGTATGATATAGCTAATTGGTTGTGAATGTCATCTTTCAAAAAATGATAATGTGCTAGGCATAAAAACCTCATAAATAAATGCAGAAAAATAGTTAAATATATCCTTTACTGACTATAATCATTAAATTAAAGGGCTTTGGGGGCAGCTAGGTGGTGCAGTGGATAAAGCACTGGCCATGGATTCAGGAGCACCTGAGTTCAAATCCAGCCTCAGACACTTAAAACTTACTAGCTGTGTGACCCTGGGCAAGTCACTTAACCCCAATTGTCTCACCAAAAAAAAAAAAAAAAACAAAGAACTCAAATAGGAGAAGAGGGAAGGAGATAACTTTCCCAACTATGGATAGTTGAGATATTTTTCCAACTATCTGCTGTCAAGCCATGCATCCTTATCAACTTGTATGTGTGAAGCTCTTCATTCTTAAACTCCAGGATAAGACTTTATTTATATATTCCCTTATTAAATTCCATCATATTCAAGTTGGTCTAATATTCTAAAAAGATCTTTTTTAAATCATCACTGTCAGCTAGCATGTTATTCACCCCAAATCTGTGTAATCTACAACTTGATTCCATCTTACATCTATGCCTTTATTTTTTATTTTTTTTTACTGAACAAGCATTCCCTTCCACCTCTCCAAAATCACTGGGGAGAAAAAAAAGAAAGGAAAACACTTATAATAAATATGTTGTAGTTTATCAAAATTAATTCCCATAGTCACAAAATCCAAAAAATGTATCTGATTCTGTATATTTAAGACCATAAACTCTCAGGAGGTAGGCAGCATTCTTCACTGGTCCTCTGGAATCATGGCTGATCTTTGCATTTATCAGAATTCCTAAGTTTTTCAAAATTGTTCATTTTTACAAAGTTATTATGACAAATTATCTTCAGATTTCACCCACTATATTGTTTCAATTCATATGTCTTCCCCATTTTCTCTAAAATTTCCTCTTCCTAATTTCTTAGAGCACAACAGATTTTATCACCCTCATATACCATAATTTGTTCGTCCATTCCCCAATTAATGGGCACCCCCTTCTTTGCACCCAGAAAAAGAGATACTACACATATTTTTATAGAGCAAGATCTTTGCTTCTTTCTTGGACCCCTTTGCTCCCTTTGTGGAACAGGCCTAATAGTGTGGGGGGTCACACTGGAGTGGGTTAAAGGACACAAAAAATTCCCACTTGCTTTCTAGAATAGCCAGACCAATCTACTGCTCTGTCATGAACAGGACATCGATGTGCCCATTTCCCCACATTCTCTGCAACATTTGTCATTTTCCTTCTTGTCAACTTTGCCAATCTGAGCGTTGTGGGGTGCAACCTCAGAGTGGCTTTAATTTGCAATTCTCTTATTATCAGTGAGTTAGAGCATTTTCTTCATGTAATTACAGATGTCCCCTGAGAACTGCATTAGTGAATGGGGCCAGCTAGGTGGCATAGTGGATAGAGCACTGGCCCTGGATTCAGGAGGACCTGAGTTCAAATCCAGCCTCAGACACTTAACACTTACTAGCTGTGTGACCCTGGGCAAGTCACTTAACCCCAATTAAGTGAATGGCACATCTATGCCTTTATCCAAGTCATGGACAAAAATGTTAAATAGTTAAACAAAGTTCCTTGGAGGACTTCACTGAGGACATTTTTCTAAGCCAATGCTGAACCATTACGCTTAGCATCCACAGAGGAGTTAGAATCCATCTAACCATACTACTATCTCGCCCAAAGCTTCTTAAACTGTGGGTCAAAAACCCATGTGGGACGGGCCTCAGACACTTGACACTTAACACAGCTAGTGTGACCCTGGGCAAGTCACTTATCCCCAATTGCCTCACAAAAAAACCCCAAACAAACAAAAAACCCATGTGGGGGTCATAAAAAACTTGGCAGCAAATGTTTGATTTGTATACCTATTTAATATACCTACCATAAAAATTTATCAGGCGAAAAGGGGTTGAGAGTAGAAAAAGTTTAAGAAGCCCTGCTCTATCCTATACCTATTAATCTATTTAACAACAAAAATATGAGATACTGTAAAATACTCTGCTAGAACCTAAGTAAAGAATATCTACTGAAATCCCCAATTTGCCACTCTGGAAATCCTTTAACAAAACTTGCAATAGGTTAGTTGATGACTTATTCCTGCTGAAACTACAGTCCTGGTGGGTTCTCTGTAATTACTGTTTTCTTTTGCTTGATTTCACTAACCATCTCAAATAAAATCTTCTATATTTGGCAGCTAGTTACTGCAGTAAGACTCCAGGACTTAAGAGTTAGAGCATCTGCATCTAATTCTTGCTGCAGACACCAGCAGTGTGACCCTCCAAATCACTTTAACGTCTACTGCCTCAGTTTCCTCATCTGTAAAATTAAGCTAATAGCACCTACCTACCTTACAGGATTTGGGGGAGGATAAAATAAGATCACAACTGTACAGTCCTCTATGTTAAAATCTAAAAGCACTATATAAATGCTAGCTACTGTTATCATTATCACTACCAGTCGTCAATGTCAACATCACGGACCTACAGTTTGCAGATTCCATTCGCTGCTGTTTTAGACCATCTCCAATCTTTACTCTCAGTGAGTCTTGTACCAATCCTACCTACCAGTTCTTATAATACCCCAGAATCCACTTAATCTGTCCAGGTGACATGAACTGACCAAGGGCAGCAGATGGGTGGCTCTTCCTAAGTCCTTCTTAATCTAGCTGATCATACTCTATTGCAGCTTTTCTGTCCTTTCCACAGGTTTCCTTTGCAGAGGAGAATGCCACGGCATGGACTGGCATTCCTTCTGCTGCCAGGTACCATGGTCTTGCTGCCACAAGTTGCCAGGCTTCCTTGGACTCTGCTCTTTCCTAACATCACTCTTATAAGACAACATCATGTTTTACACTCATCTTCCATTACCTTCACTCCCGACTTCCACCTCAGTGTGATGTTTTCTTTAAAGTTTCAGTGGGTTGAGCAAAAGGCATGAGCTTTCCACCTCTTGGCTTCTTTGCTCTCCAATTCCAGGCTAAAATCTCATCTACAGGAAGCCTTTCTCAGCCGCTCTTCATTTGAGAGCCTTCACTCCAGTGACTGTCTCCTCCTGCTCCTGTATGGAACTTGTTTCTATATTGTCCCCCTCATTAGACTGGGAACTCCTTGAGGGCAGGGGCTGTCTTGTTTCTCTTTGTATCCCCACCGCTTAGCACAGTGCCTAGCACAGAGGAGGGGTAGCTAGCTGGCGCAGTGGATAGAGCAATAACCCTGAAGCTGGGAGGATCTGAGTCCAAATCTCACCTCAGACACTTACTAGCTGTGTGACTGTGGGCAAGTCAGTTAACCCTGCTTGCCTCAAACATCTGGGGGCCATCTCCAGTCATCCTGATATATATCTCTCCACTGGACCCAGATGGCTCTGGAGGAGAGAGTAAGGTTGGTGACCCTGCACAGCCCTCATCACTTAAATCCAATTCAGTGCAAGTCATGACATCACCCTCTATCATGGTCCTCTTTGAGCATGAAGGACAAGAAACAACAGCACAAGTGCTGACTGACTATTAAGGATGACAGCTGTTATTAGTTTGGTTAGAGAAGGAAAAGTTCCCCCAATTTAATTAAGTGTCTACTGTACTAGGTCTTGGGGCTACAAAAACCAAAACAATGCTAGTCTTCAAGGAAATTGTACATGTGGGTGAGGGGAAGGAGGTCTGATTCTCAGAGGGATAAAGGCTATGGGGGCTGGTTGTGGATGCTGGGAGACTGAGAAACAAATATTTATATTTGAGCACCTTTGTCTAGGGATTAACTAAAGGTTATAGAAATATAAAAAGCAACTAAATTTCTGCCCTGACAAGTTTACTTAGTGAAGGAAATTATAATAGATACAAGTAAAAAGGGTAAATAACTGAATAGCATAAGAAAGGCATGAATAAACTCTAGCATGACACTTCAGAGGAAGGAAAAAGGACATTCAATTAGAGAGAAAAGAGATCAGGACAAGTGTGATGGAAGAGGGCCATGGACAACAAATGGTCATCCAAGCAGAAATGACATACTGAAGTAGTAAGATTTTTCCTTCAAGGTTTGTTTTTGTTTTTCTGGGCAATGAGGGTTAAGTGACTTGTCCAGGGTTCACACGGCTAATAAGTGTCAAGTGTCTGAGGCCAGATTTGAACTCGGGTCCTCCTGACTCCAGGGCCGCTGCTTTATCCACTGAGCCAAAGGTTCAAGTTAAAAGGTTAGGGGGCGAGGGGGCAGCTAGGTGGCGCAGTGGATAAAGCACTGACCTTGGATTCAGGAAGACCTGAGTTCAAATCCGGCCTCAGACACTTGACACTTACTAGCTGTGTGACCTTGGGCAAGTCACTTAACCCTCATTACCCTGGCCCCCCCTCAAAAAAAACTAATACGGAATTTTAAACCAAAAAATAGGTACTAATAAATGGGCTAACATATGTAAAGTATTTTACAAACCCTACAAGGTTATATAAATGCTATTGCTATTACTATTATTATTATACTTACCTATTGAAGTTATAACAAAATATCTTATAAGAACTAAAAATATACATTATTAAATCATCAAAAAAAGTTAACTAATTAACTATGACTTACTTATTAATGGGCAATTGGGAAATTATCCAAAAATGTAAGAAATTTCAAAGTTTATTATTTTAATGGACTATAAACAAAGATAAGCCAACGCTTACATGATATCTAAACATTTGCCAAGTTATGTTTAAATCACCTAAAACTTAACCAAGCATTAAAATTAACTTGGAAATGTACACATTCCCCCAAATAAGATGTTACCTTACCTCCGGGATTTTTTTTTGTTCTAGTGCTGACTTGTTTTTCAAGGCCATGAAAAACAATCTACAAGTCTTCATATGTCACCATCACCTTTACAAGCAAGCTTTAAAATAAGGAAGTGACAGTGCAGATTTTGTGTGTTACAAACAAAAATACAAGTAAAAAGCAAACTTCAGCTTTTATAATGGAGTACAGTTTAATGTTATAATTCTATCCAAATGCCTTTGAATACAAAGCAGATTACCATGTTTTTTAAGAACTACCTTAGCTTTTATCAAATTAGAAAAAAAGCACTTGATACTATGCAGACAATGCAAACAAAAAAAGAAAAACCCCCTCCCTCATTATGGCTCAACAGTCTGATCTCCATTTTTCTCTTTTTGAATTCATTCTCTAAATAAAATATAAATAAGTCTATAATTACCCACTACACCATAATTTTTTAAAAAGCATTTCCTGACCTTCATTTAGTTCTGTCACATTTATAAAACATGATTTTCATATTCAGCATATTAATACACATTTGTTCCGAATACTTGCACTAGAAGGTATTTTACACATGGCTTTACATTGTGAAGTGGCTGAAAACTTTATTCCTGATATAAGTTAAATTTTCATTCAATTTTTAATCTACCACTTAAATGTATGGTCCTTGATCAAAGAAAATATTTTCCTTTTCTATAAAGAGGTATATTCCACATATATAGTGTCTATACATACACCCTATATATGTAAACTCAAACAAATTTTGAAATTTCTAAGACTCTTCCATTTACATACTAAAGACATCACATTTTTTTTTAAATCTACATAGTACTATATTGAGCCCCCTCCACACTTTTTGCAATAGGCCTAATTTCATTTTTTTTCCTCAACACTTAATCAATGTGGGCACACCCTCCAATAAACATGACCTTTTTCTTTTTTGGTGGGGCAACGAGGGATAAGTGACTTGCCCAGGGTCACAGTTAGTGTCAAGTGCCTGAGGCTGGATTTGAACCCAGGTCCTCCTGAATCCAAGGCCAGTGCTTTATCCACTGCACCACCTAGCTGCCCCCTAAAGATGACCTTCTAAGCTGCCTCAACCCTCTATACCTCTATGGTCCATCTCCTCCAGAAGCCCTCCAGACACATGCCCAGAGAGTGGGAGGCCTTCCTCTAGCTTGTGCTATCCACCTGCTAATCCTGACTCTGATCGTACATGGCACCAAAGAAGTCTTTAATACCACACTGTGAGTGCAGATAGTACTGCTGATAGGCCGCTGCCACCTGCTCAGGCCCCGGACGGACAGCTCTCCTGTGACTGCTGGGTTACTAGAAATTTGAATTCGTAAAAATTCTGCTGACATGATTCCCAGCCATAATGATGTAAAAAACATGGGATTTGTTTCCAGGGAACATGAAATGAAAAAACGAATCATCCCTTCCTTGGTCTCCCTAATTTTCCACCTTTCTTGCCCCTGGCTCCTTCACTGCTGTCCACAACAGGCCCAAATTGCCCCAATCCTTAAAAAGTCTTTCACCTGAGCCCCCATTCGACTTCTTTAAGTTTTCATCCCATATTCCTCCTTTCTTTCACAGTGAAACTCCTATGAAAATAGGCTACACTAACTTCCTCCACTCCCACCTGCCCTCTCTTCATGCCGATTCTTCTGCAGATCTCTTCAGGGCTAAATCAGCTCTCCTTTGCCCAGTCTTCACCCTTCTTGGCACAGGGACCATGGCCAGCACCCTGCTGCACAGCCTCCGTGGCACTGCTCTCTCTCTAGCCTCTCCTATCAGTGCCCCAATGAAGCAGAGGAGAGGCAATAGGGCCACTGGATTTTTACCCATATGGGGAGTTACAATCAGACCTGCAGGTAGGGAAATCACTTTGGCAGATGGTCTGAGGCAGGGAGACAAGGTAGAAGGCCACTGCAATAGTAAGAGGTGATGGGGGTCTGAACTAAGGTAGAGCACAGGGCTGATGTGTGAGATATTGTAGAGGCAGGAAGTTCAAGACTTGGCAATGGACTGAATAGGTGGGGTGAGGGAGAGTGAGGAATCAAGGTACAAACCTGAGGGACTGGGAAAGTGGCGCCTCTGACTGAAAAAGGAGTTTGGAAGAGGCTGACAGCAAAGAAAACGGGTCCTGTTGTAGACATGCTGAGTCTGAGTCAATGATACTCCTGATTTTCTTCCTCCACATTTCGTGAGTGGCTTTATGGTCTAAAATGGTGGGTCTTTGGCTGCCATGTTTTTCTACTTGGCAAGAATAGGAAGCGGGGTGCCAGCTGTGGTGATTCGAGGGACCTCAACATCCCCACTGTGTGGCAATTGCTAGGCATTCCTGGAGAAAATGGTGACATACTGTCAGGGTCTTTTCCTTTATCCATTTCCTAGCAAAAGTGGTACCAGACTAAATCTGAGTGGCTTAGACTAGAGCCGTTAAGAGGACAACGTGCAGGATCACATCCTTAGCCTCTCCTTTAGTTCTGCTGTTGGTCTCAACATCTTCAAAGAGAGGATTCAGAAATGATTCCTTTATCAGTAACCAATCGTTGCCAGCACCCTTCATGGCAAATGGTGGGCCCTAGACCAAGCTCTAGCTTATCCCACTGCCATATCCTGGGAAGCCACATGGTGCAGTGGATAGAGCACTTGGCCCTTAAGTTAGGAGGACCTGAGTTCAAATCTCACCTCAGATGCTTAGTAACTAGCTGTGTGACCCTGGGCAAGTCACTTAACCCCAACTGTCTTACACATCCAGGGCCATCTCCAGGTGTCCTGATGTTTATCTTGCCAGTGGACCCAGATGGCTCTGGAGGAAAGAGTGAGGTTGGTGACCCTGGCACAGCCCTCCCTCACTTAAATCCAATTCAGGGCAAGTCATGACATCACCTCCCAATGTTATAGAGCTCTTCAAGAACAACCCCTGCAACCTCCAGTATGTATGTGCTGCCTCCCTCAGTTAGAATTCAAGCAGCCTGAGGACAAGAATTCATGGCACAAAGTAATCACTTAAATTATTTTTCATTCGTAAAATTACAAAAAGTATTCATAATTTTTACTCTAAAATTCAACTTATGTAACAATAAATGAAGCAGACCCACACAGGTCCAAATTACTAAGTAAAAAAAGCACCAACAGGGGGTGGCTAGGTGGCGCAGTGGATAAAGCACAGGCCATGGATTCAGGAGTACCTGAGTTCAAATCCGGCCTCAGACACTTGACACTTACTGGCTGTGTGACCCTGGGCAAGTCACTTAACCCCCATTGCCCCACAAAAAAAAAAAAAAAAAAGCACCAACAAGAAAAAGAATAAAGTTGTGGAACTAAAATTAAACATTAACTCTCACTTTTAGGAACTAAAATGTGAATGTTTCCAAGTGAGACCTGGGTGTGTATATTTTCTTAACTCTTAAAAGTTATATATTCTTCCCCACCCCACCCCCCCAAAAAATTAAGGGGCAGCTAGGTAGAGCAGTGGATAGAACACCAGCCCTGGATTCAGGAGGACCTGAGTTCAAATCCAGCCTCAGACACTTGACACTAACTGTGTGACCCTGGGCAAATCACTTAACCCCAATTGCCTCCCCCTCCCCCCAAAAAAAGTTATGTTTCCCAAAATAAAAACTGTATGACCACTAAAGCTAAAAACAAAAAAATCCATTTCTAAAATATTATCTGGGACTCTTAAGTAACTTTTAAGAGAGCCTCTCACCCTGGTGCCTTATATATTTACCCAAATTAACGTCCAGTTATCCATCTGGTGAAGAATATATCCTGCTCTTATCTAATCCCAAAGGTAATATAAAGCCATTTCATTCCCCATAAACATACAGGCATCACAAAAGTACAAAGAAGCAACTTAAGTATGGTGAATTTCTTATATGGACTCAATTACAAATACTCAAAAGATATTTAAGAGAAAGGGTCCAAGACCTTTAAAGAGAAAGCAACTAAAAGAGGGAGAAGACAAGTAAGGTCTAGAAGAGAGCCTCATCTAGGTTTATTTGAGCAAAGCCAAGATTGGAAACCAAGGCTTCTTCCTCCAAACCCGCTGTGGTTTCCCATGCATGACCTCAAAGGGCCCAACTGGCTTAGAAATTCCAACCCAAAGTGAATTTGCTCTCCTGTGGGACAGCAGAAATCCTCTATTTCTTTCCATGACCATGTTTTTGCTCACACCCACTGATGTTAAGAAGCCACACAAATGATTCAGCCCAACACAAAAACACAGTAATACTTTTCCCAGCAGCAATAATTTAAATGGGCTAGAATTATATAAGAATCATCTACTTCACACTGTTGTTAACCAGTAGGAAACCAAAATGTAAAGTAACAGACACAACAGAGCCCAGTACCTGTTATAGAACATTTCTGATCAAAAAAGTGAGGAACAGCAAAAACGCCATTGATTTATACAGAAGAGATACCAAAAAAGCATGCTAAGTTTCCAATATGACAATAACAAAAGAAGTAACATTTAAATATAGGGCCTTTAAAGGCTGGAAAAAAGCTCTTATGATTCCCAGAGCAATCCTACATATAGATAAGAAATTTTATTACCCCCATTTACGGATGAGGAAACCAAAGTGGAAAGAGGTTATAACTGGAACATGAGTAGGCACTACTCAAAGCAGATTTGGACAAGTCCCTCCTGATTGAGAATCCAATTTTGAGATCGCTACACGATGCTGCATCTCAAAACTTGTTTTATTTAGGAGGAAATTTCATATTGCTTTATGACAAAGAGATCTATATTTATAAGTCAGTTTGTTATTCAAAGGGAAATTGGCAGGACTACTGAAATTAACTTTAAATACAACAAATGCAGGAAAGAGACAGGAACATCATCTCATTAGGAAACAAATGAGACACTTTGTTTTGGCTAAAACTTGGTTTTAAAGGTCATGCTCTCGCAACTTTATGTTTATTTTTAATTTTCATCAATCTTTTCTTTGAATACCTTAATTTTTAAATGCCCCCCCAATCCCTTACACTAACAACCAGCCTTTGTAAACAAAAAATATTGGGGGGGGGGACCATTAAGCAAATCTAAACACCATTATCAAACAAATGTCACAGCACACACGCAATGCTCTTCTTCTCATGCAATGCAAAGTAGGGAAAGATGAAAACTGGACAAACTTGGTCATTGTGAGTGTGTAGGGGGAAGGAGAGACAAGGGTATTTTTATTGACATCTTTGTTTCTGGGCAGCTAAGTTAAGTGACCTGCCCAGGGTCACACAGCTAGTAAGTGTCAAGTGTCTGAGACCGAATTTGAACTCAGGTCCTCCGGAATCCAGGGCCTGTGCTTTATCTATTGCGCCACCTAGCTGCCCCAGAGATGAAGAAACTAATGACTTTGCCCAGGGTCACAACTGGTATCTGAGTTCATTTGAATTGGGATCTACCAGGGCTGACACTCTACCTACTGTTCCACCTAGCTGACACAGAAGTGTGCCTTGCACAGGCACTCCATCCCCAGAGCACACCACCCCCATAAACACGGGGGTAGGAGACAGGGCCCCTCTCCATCGTTATAACTTCATCTTTCAACTCTGTGCCACGCACACGTATCTGACGCAGACTCATTGGGTACTGCACACATCATGGGGCATATACGGTCAATCGATGGATAAGCATTTATCAAGCACCCACTATGTGCCAGGTATTATCCTAAGCACACAGAGGATACAAAGAGGGCGATTTAATGAGATAACAAGCAAACGACTGTGTCCAAACCAGAAGAGACACACGGGATAAATAGGAAATGATTGGCCGAAGGAAGGAGGTCTAGAATGAAGAGAGGTTGGTGACAGCTTCTGGGAGAAGATGGACAAGAGGAGACCAAAGAAGCCTGGAGGTGGAGACGAGCAGGGAAACCATTCCGGGCACAGGGATGCCAGGGAGGGGGCCAGTTATGAAAGGATTTTCTATTTGATGCTGGAGGTCATAGGGAGCCACTGGGGTTTGAGGAGAGGGTGACACTGTCAGACTCGCACCCGAGGAAAAGCCCTTGGACAGCTGAACACAGGAGACATGAGGCAGGTGGATGCTCTCCCCCCATCCCCAGCATCTCCTGCAATAATCCAGGCAAGAGGTGATGAAGGCCTGTACTAGGGTCAGGCCCACATTAGTGAGATACTACAAAGGTAAAATCAACAGGCCTCGGCCCCAGATTGGATATGCAGGGTACAAGAGAGTGAAGGGTCCAGGATGATTCCTCACTCATGAGCCTCAGCCTGGGAAGATGATGGTCCTCTCAGCAGTGACATGGGACTTGGGGGGGGGGGGGGGTTTTGGCACTGTTAGGGAAAAGAGAATTCTGCCTACTTCACTCACAGTTCACTCTTCCTGAAATTTGTTCAAGAGTGATGGATACCACCTCAATGGCATCACTGAGCCCTTCCTTTTGATGTCTATAACGCAAAGTGAAAATGTTTGTATCTGGAGTCTCAGACTTGGGCTGGAATTCTGGCTCAGCTTCTAAAACATGTGGCCTTAGACGTTACTTAAAGTGTCTCAGCCTTAAACTCTTTCTCTGGCCTGTCCTCCCTGCCCCTACCATCTCTGATCTCCTACTTTTGTTTGGCTCAGTAGGGGAAGAGTATGTCAGGAAATGATTGATGTAAAAACAAAAGGCAGCAATACAATTTTAAAATTAAGCAGAAAAAAACAGACTGAGGGGTAGGAACCATGACCTGCATAACCATGACCAGATGGACAGCAATGAAAAAGGGTGAGTGAAATCCAGAAAGATCTTCTGGCTGACAATGCAGGGACAGTAACAGATCTTCATTCCATACACAAAATAGACACAGTATATAGTCTGCTAATCTGGTCAATGAGTCAATGCTCAGAAAGAAAGACTTCTAATAAGAAGGGAGATGGGGTAGAAACATTGAATGTGACTTCAGGCAAATTGTGGTTTCCATCATATCCTCAACTGTAAAATTAGGGACAGCAATCCCAAATTATATGGATTTCACAGGGAATGGACATAGTTTAACAGTGTATTTGCTTTAAATAAAACCAGTTTAAATCACTGAACAAAAGGTAGTTTTTCTTCCTTCAAATGCCATCTATTTTGACATTCTAATACATGTTTCCCAATCAAAGGTGTAAGTTTCATTAAAAGTATCACAGGGGGGCAGCTAGGTGGCGCAGTGGATAAAGCACCGACCCTGAATTCAGGAGTTCCTGAGTTCAAATCCGGCCTCAGACACTTGACACTTACTAACTGTGTGACCCTGGGCAACTCACTTAACCCCCATTGCCCCGCAAAAAAAAAAAAAGTATCACAGGACTTAGAACCAAACAACCATTTTCCAATCCCACCTCTGAAACACCAACACATCATCTCCAATACATATCCACTAACCTATCCTCTCCCAAGAGCTCTGCTCTTGAAAGGCCCCAACAAGGTACTTCATTTACTCTAAGTGGACTCTTCAAGATTCTGAGGGGCAGAAATGGCAAAGGAAGTTAGTTCATCAGAAGTTACCTACGCTGATAAACCCATAAATTTGGGCTACACAACAAAACCCCAAAAACTCTATAACAATTTGTCTGAAACACAACACAGAAGCCAAAAAGGCCAGTGAACACATCAAGATCATAGGAGACAGCCCACCCACATGCCTGACACAAATCTGGCTGTCCAAGCACCAGAAGGGAAGAAAGTACCATGGGCAGGGACACAAGTAAGAGAGGATGGTGACTGTCAGGGCTAGTAGAGAAGGAAGTGCGATGCCGAGGGTGAGACAAGAAAAGAAACTTCTACAGTTCTATCTAATTTGGAGTTCAACAGCTATGAAAACTCATAGACCACCAAAAGAGTAAGAGACTAAGACTGTATAGTCAAACAGCTCTATAAGCCAAAAGGTCTGGAAGGCCTAAATAGGACAGCAAAGCCCAATACTAGGTAGTTGGGAGCTTTATATCATCCTCAGTTCAATTGCCCTACCTTATTGGGTCCAGTTCCTCTGTATCTCTTGCATACAGCCCCTATGTTCTCCATCCACACAACCACCCCCCTAGCTGCCTTACTTGTACTGGTTAATACAAGATGCTGCCCATTGGTTTCCCTGACTTCAAGCTCTACCTTTCCATCAGACCTGGTCACTCTCATGCTCAAGGAGCTTCAGTGGCTCCCCAGTGCCTTTAGGATAAAATACACACTCACCTGGTAGTTAAAATGCTACCTTTGCAGGCTAAGAGCTACATGTTCCTACACTCCATGTTTCAGTCATCCAAACGACTGCTCGCTCCTCCCCATCCATTACATTCTATCTCCTACCCCCATGCCTTTGCACTCAATGTAACCTCAGCCCAAAATGCTTTCTCGCTTGCTTCCTGCTCCCAGAAACCTCGGCTCCCTTCAAGAATCAGCTCCAGTGCCCCCTTCTTCAAGAGGCCCTTCATTGTATTGGTTTCTCTAACATCTAGCTTAGCGCCTACCACGTAATTCTGTTCAGCATACAGTCTGCAAAAAAAGGGAGTCTTTCTATTCAAAATTCTTTTAGCAGGGGCCCTGGAGTCAGGAGGACCTGAGTTCAAATCCGGTCTCAGACACTTAACACTAGCTGTGTGAACCTGGGCAAGTCACTTAACCCCAATTGCCTCACACAAAAAAAAATTCTTTTAGTCAAATTTCAGGCCTAAATGTATAAGCTTCCAATTATCTGGAGATCTCATTTCCTGTGGGTTTTCAATAGAGTTGAGTTCTAATTCACAGTTATTAACACGATTCTATGTCCAATAACTGATTAATATCAATCATTTCATAAGTAACCACTATGTGCCCAGCACTGTAGATACAGACAATGAATGAAACAATCCCTACTCAAAAAGAGCTTACGTTCTAATGGAAGAGACAACAAGAATATATGTATATGCAGAAAAAGAGAATAAACCCAAATCAATGCTAATATTTTCCTGTTAATACTTCAATGCTTTAAAAAACAACAACAAATAATGAAATAGTTCAGTGCTATGTTTACCATGGTGGGAGGAGAGGAGGAATACCTAAGCCATGATGTCACAAATGCAGAGCTCTCCTTCAGAAGGAAGTTTCATATAGACAGTTGGTTTAAAAAAAAGGAGAGAGAGAGTTTTGGGAAGCTTTCAGGAATTCTATTTAAGTGTAGAATTCTCCTCCTTTAACATCTGCGATTCTCACAGACTATTAAATGACTGTGGGATGACTTTTTCACATTAATACTGGAGTAAGACAAATTTTAACCAGGCATAGGTTTCCAAAGACCACTCCTCTATGATCTGATCCATTCATTTCTTGCTCCTTCGAAGCAGGCATCACCTGATGTTCACCTGTCCCACGTCCTGCACTAACACTTCCAGGGAGGTCCTTGCAGTATGCCCAAGTCCTACATCCTCCTTCTGCTGCAAAGATACCAATAGAAATGGGGCTGGAGACAGAAAAAGAAGGCAAGGGCTTTATTATTTAAAATAAATAGCCTCAGAAAGCTTGGCACTAAACCACAATCCAAAGCAAAGATTATTTCAGGCTCTCCGTGAGTTCTCCACCCTGGCACCCTGGTTAACTCTACTCCTAACTCCTTACTATTAGAGCGCACTATCACTATGCCAAGTCAGCAGCCCTGGAGGGCTGGAGCCAAGTGAATATTTAAAAGTATCTTTTTGTGCCTGAGAGAGAGACAAAGCTTTAGCTACCTTTCATTCTGGAAGAGGGCAGGCATCCATAACAGAAAACAAACACATATAAAGGATTTGAGAGGGCATGGCCACCTGGAACAGGGAAAAAAATCCACCCGAGCTGCAGCCAAGAAGGAACCTTTAGAAACAAGCTGTACAAAGAGACGAACACTCGAAAGGAGATATGTCATTAGAACTGAAAGGCATCTCCAGACAAATGTCCTTGGAACAGAAATCTCAGCCATCAGGAGGGGATTCCCTGGGGTCAGCAGAAGGCAGAATAAAGAGGGTATCAGGTAAGCAATCCTTCCCATTCTGCCCCTGGAGAACTGAAAGCTCATCCCCTCTAGAGAATAGCCAAGTATCTGGGGATTTCGTGTGAGTCTCCTCTGGGGCAAAGCAGGCCCAGTCTTTCCTCTTCCACATGCTCTGGCCTAACTACCCTCTTCCTGTCCCCAGTGCTCTATTCTCCTGCGTACCTGCCTCTGCTCATTCTGCTCTCCATCCAGGACAGCACCCAGCCCTCCTCACCCACACCACTTACTCCAACACTGCCCACCCATCCTAAAGGCCCGGGTCACAGACTCCAAGCTGGACAAAGCCCTGAAGGCTACCCAGCCCAAGTCCTTATTTTACACAGGAAGAAGCTGAAGCCCTGAGAAGTCATTTGACTTGCCCAAGGTCAGAGACTCAAAGAGGCAGTATTTGAACTGGAGCTCTCTGCCTTGTGGGCCAGTGCTCCTGCTACTGCCCCGTGTCTCCACGACCTCAGCAGAGGCCTTCCCGTGCTGATCCTTCCTTCTTTGATCTCCAAAAGCAAAGCTTCCTAAACTGTGATTGGGGAGCCCGTGGGCGTGATGAAAAATTTGGCAGTAAATGTTTGATCTGTATACCTATTTTATATAGCTATAGAGCTGGGGGTCATGGAAAACTTTCTTGGGCAAAAAGGGGTCATGAGTAGGGAAAGTTTAAGAAGCCCTGTCCCAGAGAGCTCACTTCCCCTTTTAACTACATCCAACAAGCATCTCTACCAAGCTGGGGCACCCACCCAAAGACAAAAATGAAAATCAGTCCCTCCTCCATTTGCTCTCTCCAGGTCTCAGTTTCCTGTCAAATGAAGGGGGCTGACTTTCTAAGGTCTCTGGAAATCTACACTCCCACAAGGCGGATGCACACGAGAGGCTGGCAACAAGGACTACTGCATAAAGACAGTTACATCAGAGGACTGATTCCTTAATACAAAGTCTCTTACTTGTTTAAAAAAAAAGATTTCCACAAGTTAAGTGAAATCATTTTACACATATGACCAGCCAAATAAGATCTGGTGTAACATAAAACTCTTCCCAGAGGGTACAAATCTAGTGACCCATCAGGGCCAGACACGACCCCAAGTTCTAAAAGGCTACACTAGCGTTTAGATAGATCAACAGCCCTTTTGGCACAGAAAGTAGGCTTCAGGTAGACCTCTATAGCAGCCACTGCTTGAGCACAAGCCAAACGCGGCTCAGAGGCTCATCACCAGAAAGGTGGCCACCAGGTGCTCATTTATTTCGATCAGGCTGCCCACAACACAGACAAAACAACACACCTGCCCTCAGGCCTGTGCAGCCAGCCTCCTCCAAAGACAAGAGGACTGGGACTGGCAGACAAGGGACAGAGAATGCTAAGAGTTCTGAGATGGCCTACAAATAATTATTTAGATGCTGGCATTCTTCTTCAACATTTGTTCTGTCTCTTATTTTTACTGATGTCTTGTTTAAATTTTATGTTTATATCTTTTTGTCTTTACACTTTCATTTCTATCCCAACCCCCCCATCTGGAATCCCATCCATCCTTTGTAACAAAATTTTAAAAGTTTGTCAAAACCGATCAAAATGTCAGTATTTAATGTGCGACATTCTGTCCAGAGACAGAACTGACGCATTTCCAAAGAAATTGAACTATGTCTATATTGATATTCTTGCCATAAGTGAAACTAGATGACACAAAGCTGCCATTAGATGGAAGTTCTTTTGGCAGATTCTTCCCGGAGAAAGAAATAAAGCCACTGTTTTCATCTTGCACCCAGAGACAACAAGAAATAGCATTTTGTGGGATACAAGGTTATTTCATCTTGCATACTCTTGACAAGTACAAGCCAAGAGGCTACCACAAAGAAAATTATTTACCAAGATACCCTATGAAGAATGAATTAAGGGTAAGAAATGACAAGCAGGATGATTTCAGAAAAACCTGGAAAGATCTTCAAGAACTGATATAAAGTCAAGTCAGCAAAACCAGAGCATTGTCCACAGTAACAGAAATATTGTACAGTGATCAACTGTGAATGACTTAGCTATTTTCAGCAATACAGTGATCCAAGTCAATTCCAAAAGTGATGAAAAATGTTATCCGGCTCCAGAGAAAGAACTGATGGAGTCGGAGTGCAGACTGAAATATACTATTTTTCACTTTATTTTTTGAGTGCTTTTTTTGTCTGTTTTCTTTCACAACATGACTAATTCAGAAATGCGTTTTGCATGATTGCACATGTATAGCCTATATCAAATTGCATGCCTTCTCAATGAGAAGGGAGGGGACAAAGGAAGGAGAGAATATGAAATGAATGTTAAAAATTGTCTATGTAATTAGCAAAAAATATTATTTATGTAAATACGAATGAATAAGAAAAAATCTATGACAAATAACCGCTTCCAAAGTCAGAGTTTACTTCAAAACTCTATCATCCAACAAGCATTTATTAAGGAGGACCTGAGTTCAAATCTGGCCTCAGACACTTGACACTTACTAGCTGTGTGACCCTGGACAAGTCACTTAACCCTCATTGCCCCACCAACCAAAAAAAAAAAACAAAAACAAACAGAATCAGGTGTTCAAAGTTTGGCTAAAACAAAGGTCAAAGTCCACAGCGAATGACAGAAGCAAAGAGAACATGGAAAAGGAGCTGCTCTGATGCAGCCTTTCTAAGCTGACTTGTCAACTCTGAAAAATGGGAAATGAGCAAAAGTGAAGATGCCATCATAATTTCTTAGACAAGTATAAATGAAGCCAAAGTTACTGAAACAAGAAGGCAGAAAGAGTGCAGGAAACACCTTATCCAGTCAAGGATTTGTTTCAAGCTGACTAACAGAGGTAGTACCAGCTCAGAGCAGCTAAAAACAAGGCCCACCAGAGCCTGGTGGGAAATCCAGTCAAGTCCGGTCACCTCCCTAGTATTCATAGATGAAACTGGAAGAGCAAGCAAACACAAAATAGAACAAGTCCGCTAATGATTCCTAGAAACACAGGAACATACCACTACATATGGACCCAAGTGCCACAGTCTCCAGTGTAAGGCTGTGGAAATAGCATGAAGGAAGATGGCGTCAGGGAGAACTAGACCAAAGCCATGAAGAGGTAACCTCTGCTGGACAGCGTTGACATAAATATAAAGGCTGAGGATTCTCCTTTCTCTGAAAACAGAGAAAATAAAAGCAGGCTCGTGGTGGAGGACTTGAGGAAGAACCCAACCAGGCTAGAACTCTAGGCTAGGTAGGTTTTTCTTAACTTTTTGAACTTCCTCTTTCTAGGGTGCTGTGTCTTTTGTTTTCCTGGTTCTGCTCACTTTGCTTTGTCTTGGTTCGCCTGGGTCTTCCTATGTTTCTCTCGGTTCTTTGTGATCACCATTTCTCATGGCAGTCATTCACATCCCACTACATCTAGACACAAAATATGCTTGGCCATTCCCTAACAAATGAATAGCTGCCCTATTTCTAGTTCGTTGCTCCCACAGAAGTGCATCGAGTACTGTTTTTATGTCAATGGCATTTGACTTTCCATCTATGTTGTCCTTGAGATGTTTGCCTATCAGTGCGATCTCAGAGTCACAGTGAATGAACAGGTTTCTGACTTTTTTTTAAACTTTGTGTTCCAACTTCTCTTCCCCCCTCCATTCCTACCCCCCACCCACAAGAACTCAAGCAATTCAAAATATGTTATACATGAGTATTCATGGAAAAATTCCCATATTAGCTAGTTGTGAGAGAAAACAGTCAAAAAAACCCAAAACTTCAGATAAAGGAATTGTCAAAGAGGAAATGAAAAAAAAATTTTTTTTAATGTGTTTCCATCTGTTTTCAGATACTATCAGTTCTTTCTCTGCAGATGGGCTGCAATCTTCATAAGTCTTTCAGGGTTATATTGGATCATTGCCTTGCTGAAAATAACCACATGCTTCCCAGCAGATCATCCCCCACTATTGCTGTTATTTTGTATACAGTACATTTCACTCTGCTTCAGTTCATGTAGGTCTTTCCAGGTTTTTCTGATAGTATCCTGTTCATCATAACCTGTATATAGTACCTTAAGCTTGACAGAGAATTGGTTTCTCACTTTTAAAAAGCATAACGCAAAGGAGATTAAAAAACTGTCTGCTGAAAATAATTGCCTAAGAATTAGGATTGAACAAATGGAAGCTAGTGACCTTATGAGAAACCAAGACACAGTAAAGCAAATCCAATGGAATGAAAAAATAGAGGGCAATGTGAAATATCTCCTTGGAAAAACAGCTGACCTAGAAAATAAATCTAGGAGAGAGAATTTGAAAATCATTGGACTACCTGAAAACCATGACCAAAACAAGAGTTTAGACACCATCCTCCAAGGGATTGTGAGGGAAAATTGCCCTGATATTCTAGAAGTAGAAGCTAAAATAGAAATTGAAAAAATCCACCGATCACCACCTGAAAGAGATCCTAAAAGGAAAACCTCCAGGAATATTAAAAAGCATAACGCAAAACAGAGAGTGTTTGAAATGTGTATTAAATCCCTATATCCCCCCCCAAAAAATCCTTCTTACCATATCTGTCCATTTTTCTAACCTACAATGGAGAAAGTTTACATATAAATAAATATGCTGAGTTCCTCTACTATAATATACAGAAAAAAATTCTATACAACCAGCTTCAGTGAATTCTATTAAATAGAAGCATTTCAGATATATTTGCCATAGATTTGCAGAATGTTCTAAGATAACCCCCTTGTTTTAAAGGTGAGGAAAATTAAGCTTAGACAGGTGACTTGTTCAAGGTCACACAGCTAATCTGTGACAGAACAGTAGACTAGAAACCAATCTTCTGACTCCTAGCCTAGTCCTTCCTCACACAGAACCTACAAAATACATTAAACTATAGCCTTTACATTACAAATTATAACCATTCGGCATCAAAAGCCACAATATGTAGTTACAAATTTAAATAAAAATACCTGCCTAAAGGATCCTAAAAATGTTTAAATCTTTAAACATCTAGTCATGTTTTCAATAAAGTCTAAACCAAAGTTAGCATATTTAACAATCAACCTTATAGAAAAACCAAAAACTAGTTATACCACATTCTAAAGTTTATATGTAATTAATTGTTGTTCAGTTATTTCTATTCTGTCTGACTCTATGTGATCCCATGGATTTGTCCATGGGGTTTTCTTGGCAAAGATACTAAAGTAGTTTGCCATTTCCTTCTCCAATGTGTCCCCATTTTACAAATAAAGAACTGAAGGAAATATAGAGGTTAAATGACTTGTCCGGGGTCACAAAGCTAGTGTTTGAGACAAGATTTGAACTCAGATCTCTACCACCTAGCTGCTATACCTTTAAAAAAAAGTTTTCGTTTTAAAGATTAAAAAATGTCAATGTCGGGGCAGCTAGATGGCGCAGTGGATAGAGCACTGGCCCTGGATTCAGGAGGACCTGAGTTCAAATCCAGCCTCAGACACTTGACACTTACTAGCTGTGTGACCCCGGGCAAGTCACTTAACCCCAACTGCCTCACCAAAAAAAAAAGTCAATGTCAGACAAATGTCTGATATTCAATGTCTCATTTTATAAGTACACACCCCCAAACCTAGGTCAGTTGCTGAAATACCTGCCAAGAAAAAAAAAGGAGCCTTAAGTTACCTTTAGGAGAGGCAACAGCATTAGCCAAAAATGTGAGCTGACCCAGAAATAATTAAATATCTTGGCAAATCCATCATGACATTTTGGTTGTGTCCACAAAGCCATGGTTTAGATTACAATAAAAGATAGCAGAAGGTCACTAGAAACAGCTAGAGATTAAAACTCCAAAAACAATTCATTATTTTCATGAAAACTCTTGAGATATTTTACCAAAAAGTCATAAAATGTGTAGTCAGCAATAAACTATCTAAGAAGGAAGCCTGGAGGACTACTTTAAGGCTTCTTCAGAAGACCCAGATCTCAATCTGATGCTGCCACTAATCTCAAACAAGTCACTTTTCCCTTAAGTGTAAAATCCAACTAGTACCTGCCCTGCCCTCCTCACAGGTCTGGTGTAGAAAAATGCCCATAGGTGAAAAACAACTTTGAAAATTACACAGGCCTGAGTAATTCTAATGACTAATTGGAAAAACAGATGTGTCAAAAGCATCGCCATTTCAGCAGAGATGTTGAATACACTTTGGGCCAGTCACTGTGACAATTGTCTTCCATATTACAGGGAGGGCTAATGAAGGGAGAGGCCTTAGGCAGGGGGAGGACTAATATTCAGAATGATTTGACATATTTTTTTTAATTCATCAATAAAACTTATTTGAATAGAACTGAATGGTAAAAAAAAATAGATCTGGTGCTATGTAAGATTATTCTAAGAGCCTGTCTGCTTTAGGTCCCAAACTCACAAACCCACAGGGGTTAGAAGAGTCATAGAAGATAAATAAATGCTGCCATTCCTTTTTTCCTCATCTGAAATGGATGTGAAGGAATTCACATGGAGAACATCAATCTCCCGGCTACCATGGTCACTTTAAAGAGACCTAGACAGAAGTGTCACTTTCTTTCGAGAATCTGCATGGCACAGTGGCTAGAGAGCTGGCTTTAGAGCCATGAAAACCTGGGTTCAAGAGCCACCTCAGGCACTTCCATCCCATCTGTGTGACCCTGGAGAAGGAAGTCACTTAACCTCTCCCGGCTCTAGGCCAGGAGTGTCAAACAAAATTTTAAAAGGAGCCATTAATCCATACAAGAGGATCCCTGCAGGCTGAGTATTGACAGAGAATATCATGTGTTATTAACAGCATCTATGTTTTACTGGGTTTGATTTATTTTGTTAAATATTGCACAATCACTGGTCACTCTGGCTCCAGCCACACTTGGGGCTGTTTGGGGCCCGTGTTTGATGCGTTGGCTCTAAGCAACTAAGAGGTGCTGACCTGCATGGGGAAAGGGGAGTTTCCTTATTCAGGTGTTCCCTCTATCAATAAAAACAGGGCCAGTCCTAGATTTATCCCTTTAAAGAGGCAGGCAGTCAGAGGGAAAAAAACCAACCCAAACTACTGTATTATCAAGACAAAAATTCCAAAAGAGGAAAAAAAGAAACTTGTTTAGTATTTGCAGGGTTCTTTCTCTAAACTGATTGAAAGAATTTATCCTTTTATAACATTTTCTTTTTCATTGTCCTGAGATGTAATTTAAAATTAAATGGAGGGGCAGCTAGATGGCGCAGAAGAGCACCGATCCTGGAGTCAGGCGCACCTGAGTTCAAGTCCAACCTCAGACACTTGACACTTACTAGCTGTGTGACCCTGCGCAAGTCACTTAACCCCAATTGCCTCCCCCCCCCCAAAAAAAATTTAAATGGAAAAGGAGCCCAGGCTTTAAAGCTGTTCTTCATTTACCACTGCTTAAACTCTCAATTTCCTAAAACATACCTAATGCTAACACTCACCCATCCATCCACCTCTGGCCATGAAGACTCAAACAGTTGAAGTGGTTACTTCTGACTCCCACAGTCCACCTGCTCAGCCGCCCTGTCCATCACTCATGTCTCTTCCTTTCCTTGTGCACCAATACCACAGCCCCAGAGGACCCCAGCGGATCATGCTCACTCCACCTCACCTTCCTTAACGCTGATTGTGTCAGGTCACCCACCCCTCCCCCACATTATCCAACTTCTGTGGCTTCCAACACCACTGACCCACCCATCTGGACATTCTCCTCTCCCTCAAAGTCTCCTTCCTAGACCACTTCCCTGCCCCTACCCTTAATCACAGATCTTTTTCCAAGCCTCTGTCCTGGGCCCTCTGAACCACCTCTCAGGGACAGTGTCAGCTTCCACGGGGTCAACTATGTCTCTGTAGATGAGCCTCCAGCTTATATATCCAGCTGCTGTCTTCCTCCTGAGCTCCGCTGGCCCTCAGCTATCCCCTCCTGACCCTCCCTCCTACAATCTGCGCAGGTTCTCTCGACAGCGCCCCCTTTCCATCGTCGCCGGCTTCCATCCCCCGGGTTCCAGAGCTGGAGTCGCCCCCGGATCTTGATTCTTTGTCACCCTCTTCCCACCCACTCGGGAGAGCTATCGTCACTACAACACCTGACACCTGGCCCCTTCTTTTGCTGCACACTCCCTCATCTCCTCTCTCTACTGGACGCTTCTTGGTCTGATTCCAATATCTCCCTGGTCTCATCCATGCTCCCAGAATGACCTCAAGAAGCTCCCTAAAGCACATTCTGGAGGCCCCAAAACTACCCAGCCCAAGGAGCTCCCACCCACCTGGGAAGACCAGGCCATCATAGCTAAGCGCACACCATCCAGATGAGCAGAGGCCGGCCTGGGAAGGGAGGGCACGAGCCGAGGCTCAGGGGAGGCTGCCCCTCAGCCACAAGCTTCTGTGGCTGCCCTGCCCCTCCTCAGCTTGGCACAGAGGGCCCTTCCTCGCCCAGCTCCTGCCACGCCTTGGGGACGGCTTTGCTGGCTGGCTCCCCCCTCATCCCCAGCTTCCTTCCCAGCTCAGTTCAGGCCCCCCCTCCTGAGTCCCCTGCTCTTTCCCAAATCACTGTGTGGGCACAGAGCAGAACAAGAGAATGGAGTTGGTGTTTAATAAATGCTTGTGCCACTGACTCCCCAGGACATACCTGGAGAACTTACTGCTAGCGCTCTGTGGGCCACCACACCCACTCGGTGGGACACTGCAGGGCACAAAGGTGGCAGAATGAAGGCCCCTGCCCGCCGGCTCCTCCCCACAATCGGGGTCCCCAGGGCACACCCACCATGAGAGGCAGTCCACTTCTCGTGACTGGGCCCCAAGGCCAGCCCCGGCCTCCACCAGAAACCCTGGGCCAGCACTGAAACAAGGCCTGGGGCGGCAGACTTGGAAAGTGCTAGGTTGGTCATCTCTCTGAGCTCACTCTCCATTTCATCTTTGTCTTCTGTCAGCACCATCTATCACAGCCCATTCGGTGCAAGCCTGACTTAAAGGGGCCACTGGGTGCCCGCTGGGAGCTCGGATTCAAAAGTCAGTCTTGGGGCAGCTGACACATAACGGAAAGCAGGACACAGCAGACGGACAGCTGGACATGAGTCGGGAGGACCCGGATTCATATCCTGCCTCACATAGTAACTGACTGGGTGACTATGGCTCTAGGTCTGTTTCCTCATTAGCTCAGATTCCCAGATCTCCTTGTGCAGCCCTGGCCTCTCTCCTAACCTGCAAAGTCGAATCCTGCCAACTGGCCATCTCCGAGGGATGATTCACAGACCATCTCAAGCTAGCGTGAGGGGAGCTCACGTTCTTCCCCCAAACTCTCCTCTCTCTCTGCCTTCCCCATTATGGCTGAGGGCACCACCCTCATCCCAGAGGCCCAGGCTCACAAGCTGGGCATCATCCTCAAGTGCTCCCCCTTCTCTCTCACGCCCTATATCCAGGGGCCAGATCCTTTTCACTTTACCCTCCCAATATCCCAGGCATATGCCCCCTTGTCTCCTGACACCACCCCCATGCTGGTTCAGGCCTTCACTGTCTTGACCTGGGACAGCTGCAATAAACTAAACAGGTTGGTCTCCTGGCCTCCACACCAGCTGTCAAAGTAACCTGAAAGGGCTCCCTTTGGCCTCGAGGATCAAATACTGAAAGCCCCTCATCAGATGATCAAGTCCAACTCTCCCATTTTACAAATGACTAAGCTGAGGCCCAGGTTAGGTAGGTTAAGATCACACAGGGAAAGTAAAAGAGGGAGCTGGATGGTGCAATGAATAGAGTACAAGAGCGGCAGTCCGAAAGCCCTGTGTTCAAATTCAGCCTCGTGCTTTCTAGCTTTGTGAACCTGGGTAAGTCATTTAAACTCTGCCTCAGTTTTCTCATCTGCAAAATGGAGGTAACAACAGCCCTACCTCCGAGGACCACTGAAGATAACCTGAGATACCTGTGAAGTGCTATATAAATGTCTTTACTACTATTATTAGGTTTGATAGGTCTAAAAACTCTAGAGTTGGGAGGGACAGATTAGGAAAAGGGGCCCAGTGTGTCAGGAGGCAGGATGTGAAGCCAGGCCCCTAATATCTTCCAACCAGAGATACTCTAGGTTCCAGAGGTTTGCCTCCAACTTCTTGTACCTTTGCAGAGTACAGGATAACCAAAGAAGCTGGACAGTTCCTCAGCGTTTGTTTCCATGAGATAGGATGCAAAGTCCTCTGGACTTTCAGGGACAAGTATATAAATTAAATTGGCTATTTCCCCTTTAAGTGGCTCGGTGCAAATTAAATGATAGTGGGAACTTGTCCTTGGGGGAGTGAGCGAAATAAAGGTAATAAAAGATTTCTCACACTGGACACTTCTCACAAGAACATCAAACACTAGCCGATGGCCATTTAGCTGATCTCTCTACCCTACGCAACTCTAAATTCCAAAATTCCAAATGACCACCAGCTAAACTAGACTATTTCCATGTGGTTAAATCTCATCAGCCAGGGTACTATGGATTGATCCTGCCAACCTAGCACCCTATTAACAAAGAGCTAATCTTCTTTACTTATTCTCTTTTAGGTAGTGGGAAAAGGAAGACTATTAGCAATAGCCCAATTGTTTCATTTTAAAAAGTAACTGTGGTTGAAGAGCTTTCAAGAAGACGTTTTGTACAAATTTTTAACATGTCATCTGATTTCCATGCCAAAAACCGCCCACTTCTGTTACAGCCTTAGTCATCTTCAACTAAGCCACTGGGATGTTATCTCTACACAGCCCTACAAAGGATCCCTTCTTGTTACCAATTCCTATTTTCCCCCCAAAATTAAAAGTGGTGTTTAAAACGTCCACCTGAGTATCTCACAGAGCGTATCAAGTCCACCTGGTCACCTGCAGCCAAGGCGAACCCAACACCCAATGAGAAGTAAATAGGAAAGAGCTGACTGTGAGAGCCCTAAGAGTTCCTCCCATGCTTCACTGGGTTCCAGGAAGTCTGCACTTTCAGAGAGGAGAGAAGAGCAACACACCCCCCAGGTAAGGCAGGGTGCTGCTATTCTCCGAGGAAATGCCAGTGCATCTCTCTGCTCTCCCCCAGTGCATGGGCATCGGCGGCGGCGGGCACCTGAGGACTATTTTGGCTTGTGCAATACCACAATTTCAGAATCAGAGAATCCAGAGAACTTTCTCCCCTTTTCTTCCAGAATGGCCTTTTCACATTACTGCACTAGTCCTAGATTTCTAAATCCTCTTAGAAAAGCTTAGGTTGGACTCGTGTCAACTCTGAGGGCCTTGGGACAAACTTACAAAAACAGCTGGGACCAAGTGACTAGGCTGTCCAAAGTGAAATGTCTCAGGCCCGGGGCTGCTCATTGGTCCAGACCTGTCACTGCATGGGCAGGCTCACTGGCTCCACAAACTCCAATGGGAAGCTCCCTCTGCCAGTGCCAGGGAGCCAGCCCTGGGTCAGGTAACTTTCAGGCTTATCAGGCTGCCCAGCGCACAAGTGTGTCAGAAGCAGGATTCGAACCCGATTCCTGCCAACTCCCAGCAGTTCTCTCTCTCTCTCAACAGAACAGACCCCACGAAGTGAGTGTGAAGGTGAAAGAACCTGGATTCCGGCTCAATTCGGCCGCGATGACCACGGCCTGGGTGCCCCTCAAGCTGGCGGGCCGGGCCGGCTCAGGGGGTCCCATCGTCCCCCCGGCCTCGCCGGCGCCCATTCATTACCTTGCCCGTCTTGTGGTCGAACCAGACCAGCGCGTGGTTCCTGGACAGCACCTTGCAGTCGAAGGTGGCGTTGTTCTGCGCGGGCCGGCACCGGGCCACCGAGCGCCCGATCTTGATGGGTTCGTCCAGGTAGACATGGCGCTCCTGGAACGGGTGCGAGTTGGGGCGGCAAGTGAAGATGGCCAGGGCCGAAGGCATTGAGGACAGCTCGGGGAGCCCGCTCCGACCAGGCCCGGGTCCGAAGAGGAGCTCCTCCTGAGCCACGCTGCTGGGCACGGCCCCGTCCACGCCACGCGTGTCCCTGCCCACCCCCAAACCGGCTGCGATCACGGCCGAGACAGCATCGGCCCCGATCGCGGGTCGGGGTCGGCGCCAGTCAGCAGTGTGGGAGCAGTCCGGGCATGGCCAGGGTGCGGGGCCCCGCAGCGGCAGCACGAGCGCGCGTGGGGGGCCCCCCTCACTCCATCCCCCTGGGGCTCAGCACCCAGGGGCTCCAACCACATTGGAGGAGACTCCCGGCGGGCGGCCCGGAGGGGGTGTCCCGCATTCACCCGCGGCCGCTCCGGGAGCCACTCGGGGGCACGCGCCGGGTGGGAGGGGGCCTCGCGCGGCGGCCCTGCCGCAGGCAGCGGGGTCCCCCCCTCCCGTGGGCTGCCGCCGCCTCTCCCGCTCGTGGGCTGCCGCCTCGCTCGCTCCCTCGCTCCGGCAGGGCTCGCGCTAGCGGGGGCCGCGCATCGCTTGTCGGGGACGGCCCGGGCTGGGCTCCCGCGTGTCCGCGGCGGCGCGTGGGGGCCCGAGCACGGGCTGGGAGGGGCTGGGCTCGGCGGCCGGCCCCCTGCTCGCCGCTCCTCTCGCCTCTCTCTCCGCCTCGAAGGCTGGCCTGCGGGCCCTCTCCGGCCGCCCGCCCCGGCTCACGCGGCACCGCCGCCAAACTTTCCGACCTGCGGGCGACAAGAACCGCGACCGGCCGCCGTCAGGCGCCGCCCGCCCTCCCGGCCCGTCAGGCGCCCCCCGCCGCCCCGCCGGCCCTGCCCGCCCCCGCCCCGGCCCCGACCCCGGCCCCGGCCCCGGCCCCGGCCGCCATAGTGACTCTGACGGAGACCTACCCGCGGGACGGACGGACGGCCGGCCGCGGGAGCGCGCACCCTGCACTAGCCCGCCGCCCGGCCCCTCTCCCGCGCCGTACTCCCAGGCCCACGTGACCGACGCCGCGGGGGCCCTATTGGGTGTGGGCAAAAAGAGGCCGGGGCGGGGCGGGGCGCGGGGCGGACTGCCCAGGCGCCATACTGGCCGGGGGGTGGGGCGCGCCGAGAGGCGCAAGCCGCCATGTTGCTTAAGGGCAGCGAAGATGAAGGAGTGGGAACCGGACTAGGGGCCGGAGCTTAGCGTGGTGGCGGGCCCCTCGGTCCTCTGCCACCTGAAGACAGGCTGTCTGACAGTGGCGAGGGAAAACTGCACCTTGGGGACTCGCCGTGATCCTTCTCTGGGATGGGAAGCCTCCCACCCAAGGGCAAAGCGCACTAGCAGGCATCTTAGCTGTGGGCAGTCAACTCTCGCGAGGCTTGAGGAACTCACGCAGAAAAAAGTCGAAATGGGAGGTGGGGGAGGGACTAATACCGGTCCCAGAGGACAAATGCTTACTAGCCCAGGAGCTCAGCCTCAGTGACTGCGCGTGCGCATTTCGGCCTTATGGTCTAGTAACTCCCCTGCCCTTGACCCCTCCCCCTCCCTCCCTCCCTGCTCTGTGGTAAGCACCTGTGGCTAGGCTTGCTGGCACTAAACACCTTCCCCTCCCCCACCAAACCCCTAACGCTGTGAGTTCAAATTCAGACTCTGCTACTTATTACTTTTATGACCTTCCAAATTATCATATGCATTTATGTATAACGAATATAAATTTATGTTATATATGTAATATAAAAATAAATATATGATGAATTGGAGCAAGGTCATAAAGTTTTTATATGTTTGTGTGTGTGTGCATTTATGTGTATATATGTGTGTGTAGGTAGACATAATTTGTATCTAGCTTTTTGCACATTAACTTCCCGAATTAGATCGTAAGCGCCCTGAGGCCAGCCCTTGTTTTTGCCTCTCTGTGTCTCCCAGTTCTCAATAAATGTTTATCCACTATTGCTGGGGCAGGTTACTTTCCCTCTGGGTCCCAATTACCTCCTCTAAAAGGAATTAAGTGGACTGGATGAGTTCTACGTTTCCTTCCAACTGTAACCCAATGGCTATTAGTAGAGACAGACTTAGAGATGATGAAGGCCAACAGGGAAGAGCCATTCCCATTTTACAAACAAGAAAAGGGAGGCCCAGGTGCTTTAGATTTTAATATTAAACCATAAATATAATAAGCGGTAAATAGCAAACCTTTTTTTTTTAAACCTGTAAATGTTTATTATAAATATTATTACTGTCATCACATGACAAGTTGGGTCTAGTTCCAACAGGTAGATGCCCAGGTGAACTCAAAAAGAAGTTCAAAAAAATCTTAAAGAAAATCACCTCTAAGTGAGAAGGGAAAAAGCTTGAGAGAGAGGCAAGGGGCTGGATAAGTTTAACAAGCCAGGGAAAGGTAAGTTTTCTCCTTCCCTACTACTTTTGTTTCTATAGTCTCAGCTTTGGATTTGAAAGCAAAGTTGTTCAGCAGTGTCCAATTCTGTGACCCTATATGGGGTTTTCTTGGCAAAGAGACTGGAGTGGTTTGCCATTTCCTTTTCCAGCTCATTTGATAGATGAGGAAACTGAGGCAAACAGGATTAAATGACTTGCCCAGGGTCACACAGCTAGGATACGTAGCTCCCAAGAGGAGATCGGAACCAAAAGGACTAGTTACAAACACAGCTGCAGTTCCAGCACCATAAAATTATACATTTAAATATCTAATACTAAGGGGGAGCTAGGTGGTACCATCATGCAAAGAGCACCAGGACTGGAATCTTGAAGACCTAGATTCAAGTCCAGCCTCAAATACTTCCTTGCTGTGTGACCCTAGGCAAGTCATTTAACCCTGCCTGCCTGTTTCCTTATCTGTCAAATGAGCTAGAGAAGCCAATGGCTCCAGTATCTCTGCCAAGAAAAACCCCAAATGAGTCAGACTTGACTGAAACAACTGAACAAGGCAATTCTATTCTTTAGGTTTGTTTGGGGGGTTTAATGCTTCTTTCATCAATAGAATCATTGCAAAGGGAGCAAAGTTGTTTGGAAGTTGTTTTCCATTCAAAAAATTCCACCCCTTAAAGCCAAATTTCAACCCTCCCTCCCTCCCATTTAGGGGGTTGACTTCTGAAAAGACTGGACCTGCAGCCACAGTCCCAGGAGGCTATTCCAGGGATGCTTCACTTATATGGATGCACCAAAAACAAACAAACAACAAACAAAAAAAACTTGGAAGGAGCAACACTCTATTGGAGGTCTCTCCCCTCACCTCCATCAAAGAAACCTGAATAAGCATTCCAGGCAGAAAATCCCAGGCCTCCGGTTTTAGGCAAAGCGATAAAGTAGAGGGACTTTTGTCCTTGGATTCAGAAAGCCTGGCTACCCTTAGACTGTGAGCTCCTGGAGAACAAGAATTGTTTTTTGACTTTCTTTGTATCCAAAGTACTTGGCACAGTGCCTGACACATAGGAGGTGCTTAATAAATGCTTATTGACTTGGAACTTAGTAGTTCCTGTGATCCTGTCCAAGTAAATCCACATTTCTGAGACTCAGTTTCCTTCTTTGCAAAATGGAGATAATAAACCAATGTCTATCTCACAAGGGCTGTGAAGAGAACACTTTGCAAACTTTAAAGCACCTATGGATGTTCCTTTGCCCAATTGTATACACTGTCTGTCCATATGTACAAAACTGTAATTGTCCAAAGACAACCCTATACAATTTGAGAAACAGTGATAGTTATAAATAATAGCCTTCTCTTTCGTGGAAGGATGTCACCTCTTTATGCCCAAATAATGGCTGCTGTTCAGTCTTGGAAGAACAAACAGAAACTTGCAACATTCTTATTTAAGAAAAAAAAAACCACCAGTGGGAAAAACCAGCCAATAATTATGATGAATTCCAAGGCATAACAAAGAACGCTTCTAAGTCTGGTTAATGATCAAACACCGGACTCTCTGGCCCTCGACAAATGCATAGGGTATCACACATTGTGTAAGTATAGTGTGTGGGCAATCTAGCTGGTAGCAAATATCATTAAGCCAAAAACAGGATTAGCTAAGGATTGGGTAGAAATCCAAGCCAAAAGCATCCAAGGCTTTGAAAAAGAAGGTCTTTATTGTCTTCATTAAGACCCAAGCTTGATCCTCCTCTCTCTGTTGGAAAGTTGTTTCAGTCCAGAGAGCTTTGCGGGGTGTGTGTGCGTGTGTGTGGAAATACCCCGTCATTGACCAGGTGTCCTGGGTGGAGTAGTGAGACATTCCAGAGCCTGTAGTCACCTATTTTGGGCCCTCTGGTTTTTCAGGTAATAAAAAGTGCCCCAGGAAGAACACTGACTCGGAGAACTCACAATGCAACTTTCTGAGAATCACAGATTATGAGAACCAGGAAGGAGCTTAGAGATGCCCAAATTCAATAGCTTCCATTTGACAAAGAGGAAGACCAAGACTGGACTTGCCCCAAGTGACAGAAAAAACAACTTCTGGACCTGAGGGGAGTCCGGAATTCAGATCCTCAGCCAGACCTATCTTTTTTCCACTGCAGTATGATACGATGCTTCAAGAAGCACGACCAAAGACATATAGATAAATACTCCCACACATTTTTGTGCTCCCCCCAACTTTTTATTCCAATAGAGGCACCTAAAAGAACCAATCTTTTTGAAAACACCATTTTGTTTTTTAGAACCCTGAAATCTGAGCTGCTGTTTCCCTGATTCAGGTAGGGTGATTGGTGGCTTTGTACATTTAGAGCTGCAAGTGCCTCAGAGGCTATCTAGATCAGCCTACTCATTTAACAGATGAGGAAACTGAGGCAAACAGTTAAGTGGCTTGGCTAAGGTCACACAATTAGTACGTGAGGTGGAATTTGAACTCGGGTCTTCCTGACTCCAGGCCCAGTGCTCTACCCACTGCAACATCACCAGGCTGCCCCTTTTACCCAACTCAGTAGTAAACCACAAATTCTATGGCTGAATCAGATGTGTATTCATCCTTGTCTTCTCTTCTGCCATATTTGACACTGATGTTCATTAGCAGCTATGTGGTGCAGTGGATAGAGCACCACCTGAAGCTGGGAGGACCTGAATTCAAATCTCACCTCAAACACGTAATAGCTGTGTGACCCTGGGCAAGTCACTTAACCCCAATTGCCTCAAACAACCAGGGTCATCTCCAGTTGTCACTGGACCCAGATGGCTCTAGAGGACAAAGTGAGGTGGGTGAGCTTGAGTCCTTCCTCACTTAAGTCCAATACAGTGCAAGTCATGACATCACCCAATGTTGTGGTCCTCTTGGATAATGAAGGACAAACAACAATTTGACACTATTGACATCCCCTCCCCTAAGACACTCTCCTTACTTGTCTGTCGACTCTCTTTTCTCCCACTTTCACCTATGCTTGTTCCATTCATACAATCAATCAACAAACATTAAGAGCCTACTATGTGCAAAGCACTGTGCAGAGAGCTGAGGAAACAACACAACAACAACAACAACAAAAGGCACTCCCTGCCTTCAGAGATCTTACAATCTAGTGAGGGAAGATAACATGGGAAAGGAAGCTGAAAGGTAGGGTGGAGGCAAGGTGGGGGGACTGGAAAATATCCTAGGGAGCATGATAGAAAAATCAGAGAAGTCCCAAAGTAGTAGCATCAAGTGAGGAATGAAACGTTCTGAGCTGGGTGTCCTCCTGAAATGGAGGGTTTGGAGTTTATGGCTCCATTCTCCAGAGAGACCTGGGGTGACAATAAGGTGAAGTCCCAAGGCATATGGGATATCAAAGGATGCTGAGCTTTTCACAGCTGTGGCTAATCTTTCCTTGATAAGGACACCAGGGGGCCATGCCCCTGGTAACTGGTTATTACTAAGCCCTCAGCCTTAATATTTTGAGTAATATCTACATGCATATGCATATATGAAATCTCTTCAGTAAATATTTTTCTACTTTGCATTTTATTTTAATAAAATCCTTTGAAGAAAAATTCATTACTTTTTATTTTCTGATAAATGCCTATTTGCTATTTATGTAAGCACCACACCTATCAATATGTGCTTGTTGCTGAGTTGCTAAATTCTTAAAAATAAATGGGTTTTGGGGCAGCTAGGTGGCGCAGTGGATAGAGCAGCAGCCCTGGAGTCAGGAGTACCTGAGTTCAAATCTGACCTCAGACACTTAACACTTACTAGCTGTGTGACCCTGGGCAAGTCACTTAACCCCAATTGCCTCACTAAAAAAAAAAAATTTAAAAATAAATAAATAAATAAATGGGTTTCATAGAGATCTCCTTGGCCTCTGGGAGGTGGGATTAGAAAAGCAGTTACCCAAGAGGCATCTGCCCAAGGGCTCTAAAGATAGTGGAAGCTGGGAGGTAACCACTCACAAAAAAAATCAGGCTTCTGTGCCTGGAAGCTAGAGTATTGTATTACATGCTGACCACGCCTTAGCTTCTGCCATGGTCTGGGAACCCTGGCCCCTGCACAATGATTATGAGCAAAGGATTCACCCCTTTGTAGCAGGAAGCACTCTCAGGAGCCTTGATAATCTCATTAAGAGTGAGCCTACAGGGGCAGCTAGATGGTGAAGTGGTTAAAGCACCGGCCCTGGATTCAGGAGTACCTCAGTTCAAATCCAGCATCAGACACTTAACACTTACTAGCGATGTGACCCTGGGCAAGTCACTTAACCCTCATTGCCCTGCAAAAACAAAAAAACAAAAACAAAAGAGTAAGCCTACCGCCATTTTCCCTGAACCCAAACCTGGGTTCTTCTTAGACTGATACACTGGTCTCCAAGCTTTACTTGGTGCATTCTCCCAAATAGGTACTTCCAGAGGCATATCTGCTGTTATCCTCAACATAGAGGACTATTGTACATATTCATTCATTTATTTTTTTTTTTAGTGAAGCAATTGGGGTTAAGTGACTTGCCCAGGGTCACACAGCTAGTAAGTATTAAGTGTCTGAGGCCAGATTTGAACTCAGGTACTCCTGACTCCAGGGCTGGTGCTCTATCCACTGTGCCACCTAGCTACCCCATACATATTCATTTATATGAAAATGTCCTTTTTGGTTAAGAATTTTATTTCTTTTAATAATTTTTCAACTTTTTCAAATTCCTTTTTGTTTTTCCTAGTTTAATTACTATATTTTAAAAATATTCCTAAATCTATTTTTTAAATAAATCTTTAAGGGGCAGTCAGGTGGTGCAGTGGATAGAGCACTGGCCTTGGATTCAGGAGGACCTGAGTTCAAATCCAGCCTCAGACACTTAACAATTTTTAGCTGTGTGACCCTAGTCAAGTCACTTAACCCCAATTGCCTCACCAAAAATAAATAAATAAATAAACCTTTAAGAGCTATAAAATGTAAACTAAGTAGATAATTCCATTAAGGGAACATTATATAGTGGCATTCCTCACCCCCTCCCATGTAATTTCCTTACTTCAATCAACCAACAGATACTTATTAAGCAGTACAGCATATAGAGTGCTGGGCCTGTATTAAAAAAGACTCATCCTCCTGAATTTAAAGCCCGTCTCACATATTTATTAGTTAATAGACCCTGGACAAATCACTTAATCCTGTTTGCCTCAGTTTCTTTAACTGTAAAATGAGGATCATAGTAGCATCTCCCTCCCAGGATTGTTGTGAGGATTCAAATGAGGCAATATCTGTAGAATGTTTGGCAAATCCTTTCACATAGTGAGTGATCAATAGATATTTGCTTCCTTCCTTCCTAATTGGCTAGGGGAAAAACAGACTTCTCCTTGGGAAATAAAAAAAGATATAGGGAGCAGCTAGGTGGCGCAGTGGATAGAGCACCGGCCCTGGAGTCAGGAGGACCTGAGTTCAAATCCAGCCTCAGACACTTAACACTTACTAGCTGTGTGACCCTGGCAAGTCACTTAAGTGACTTAACCCCACTTGCCTCACTAAAAAAACAACAAAAAACCAAAAGATATAAAAGCAAAAGCTATCAATCCAAAAAAATTAACAAAATGAATAATCTAGAAATGATCAGAAATATATAACTACATATACATATGTATGTATATATTATATATTCCTACATATAGAGAGCTCTCTAGCAATGTCAAACTCAAATAGAAATGCCTCCCTGCAGATTGACGTTAAAACCCAAAAATTAACATTATCTATACTGTGTTGTATTTTTATTTATTATGTTAAACATTTCTCTATTACATTTTTTTTTGGTGGGGCAATGAGAGTTAAGTGAATTGCCCAGGGTCACACAGCCAGTAAGTGTCAAGTATGTGAGGTCAGATTTGAACTCAGGTCCTCCTGAATCCAGGGCCTGTGCTTTATCCACTGTTCCACCTAGCTGCCCCCCTATTACATTTTAATCTGCTTTGGGCTGCAGTCAGGAGTTTTGCTTGGGACAGCCTCAATCATCCCAAACCAGATGGGATCAGATTTCTAATGGGTGGGGCACACTTATCAAAATACGCCCTGGGGATTTGCTTCTAAAACTCCATTTTTGCCTCTATGTACCCCCTGAAGGAACACAAGTAGCTGCCTCTTCTCTCTCTCCAATCTTCAATCTCTATTGACTGTCTCTTTCTCTGCTGTTGTCCAAATGCCCAAGTCTCCCTCATTCTTTAAAAGTTCTTCACTTTGGCCAACCATGGTTACCCCTCTGGTCGGGTGCCTCCCTTTCTGCTACTCCTACCTTCTTTCCAACCCTCAGCAGATTAGCCTCCACCCTCACCATTCAACTAAAGCAGTTCTGTTCAAGATACCATTGATCTCTCTTTTTTTTTTGCAGGGCAATGAGGGTTAAGTGACTTGCCCAGGGTCACACAGCTAGTAAGTGTCAAGTATCTGAGGCCAGATTTGAACTCAGGTCCTCCTGAATCCAGGGCTGGTGCTTTATCCACTGAGCCACCTAGCTGCCCCTACCATTGATCTCTTAATCACCAAACCCAATGACCTCTCCTCATTCCTCATCCTTTGATGCTGTTGATCGCCCTCTTCTCCTTGATATCCTTTTATTTTCTGCAGGACACTGCTCTCCCTTGGTTCTCCTCCAGCATTTTTGTTATGTTGTTGGGTGTTTTAGTTATGTCCAACTCTTCATGGCCCCACTTAGGAGTTTCTTGACAAAGATACTAGAGTTGATGTGGGATGGAATTTGGGGTCAAATTGATTGTGAGTCATCCCAAAAGAATGACAAGACTCAGTGACTCAGTTTCCGAAGTTTTATTGAAATACTGTGGGTGACCACAGGGAGAGAACCAGAATAGTGGAAAGGTATCTCTTGAATAAAGAAAAGAAAGACAGATATATTTATAGTATGGATAAATTGATTATCAGTGTCATTATAATAATCTCCACCTTGGGGAGGTACAGGGGAGGGCCTATCCTAATTTGGAGTTCCTGGGGTACTAAGCCAACCCCTGAGGCACGTACCTTTTCCAGTGGAGGTATGTTTTGGGGGTTTACGCGTCATAAGGTGAATCTGGGGACAAATTTGGCCTTTTCTGCGCATGTCTCTTTCTGATTCCCATGGCTAGTTTCAAAACATCTTCATTTTTCATTAGAATTTCTATACCCTGTCTTGTGTCTTATTGTTATATGACCCGACCCTTTATGGTCCCGTTATAGGTACTGATCACTGTGAGTCCGATAACCTAGCATCCTGACTTGTAAGTTATCCATTAATTGGGGTCTGACTCCCTTTTGGAGCTAATATCTGAATTAGAGCTTGGATATTAGGTTTTTCTGTTAACCCTTTTTTTTTGGCCTCCTACATCAGAGTGGTTTGTCATTTCCTTCTCCAGCTCATTTTACAGATGAGGAAAGTGAGGCAAAAAGAGTGAAGTGACTTGCCCAGGGTCACACAGCTAGTGTCTGAGGTAATTTTTGAACTCAGGAGGTAGGTAGGTGACACAATGAATGGATAGAGCACCAGCCCTGGAGTCAGGAAGACCTGAATTCGAATCCAACCTCAGATACTTACTAGCTGTGTAATTCTGGGTAAATAGTAATGTAACGAGGCTGGAAGTGCCTATAGAAGCCATCCCAGGAAGCATGTTCCCTGAGCCCCCTGGTTGCTTCTGGGGACCCCAAAGACTAGAGGACTCGTTGCTTGAGTCTTTGGGAATGATGAACTTCCAGCCACGTGGAGGCCCAGCCCTTTGAGCATCTTCAGCTCAAGAAATCAGCCAACACTACAAATCCTGTCTTGAAATGTGCGTAATACAGATCAAACATAAAAGGCCACTGTACTTTCTCTACTCCACCCTACCCAGGCTGTTATACATTAACCAGCACATGACTGATAACCCTTCTCTAGCTTGACCTAAGAGGGGGTAGATCCCCTAGATGAAGGACAAACTTGGTCTGCCACAGTGGGTACCAGGAGGCCTCTCTTGGGAAAGTCTGGGAGTGCTATGTGATAAGCAACAGCCCACTAAATGACCTGTCCAGGGTAACACCTCTAGCTATTGTCCCAGTCAGGATTTGAACCTGGGATCTTCCTGACTCCAAATACAGGACTCTATCCAGTACTACAGGCATAACAGACCTCATCAGGAGGCCCAGCAGAGACCCTAGGCCTAAGCAAGGACTGTGCCTAGCAGAGAGCGAGCTCAAATTATCTGGCACTGGTGTGGGGAGGGGGACCTCTCCTATTTGTCTCAGAGATCCATGTTGGCTCCCTATCCACGACCCGCTAAAAACGACAAAGTTCGTGGCTGATGGGAAAATACTCACCGAAGGCTAAGTGATGGCCGGCTACCACAGGCACAGTCTGCTAGTATATTGGTCAAGGAGATATCAGCCATGGCTATGAAAACATGACCAGGAAAGACCCAAGGCAGCTCTCTTTGTTTGTACAATCCAAGTCACAGAGGGCACAGGGCTTGCTTTGACAAGGTGGGCAGAGAAGCTCTCCTGGCATCATTTAACTCGAATCTTCTGTTTTTGCATCACCTGCATTTCCCATTGGCATCCTTCCACCATCCCAATAGCCATCAGTAGTAAATGCTATATAAAAATTACCCTTTATCATTATTCCTTAAGCAGCGTCCTATGTGCCAGGCACTGGGGAAATAGAGACCAAAATGAACCTATCCCCTCCCTCAAGGAGTTGGCAGGGGAATCCGAGTGGAGGACCAATAAATCTAACAGATCAAGTGATCAAAGAGAGGGTGGAAGATGGGGAAGACTCCTCCACCAAGACCTATTTGGATAACTCCTCATCATAGCTTGGCCATGGCCCAGGTGGTATGCTCAAAGGCACACCAGCAAAACACAGGTTCTGACAGGCTCTGCCCTGCTGGGAAAGCTTCAGGTTCAGTCACAGGAAGAGAGCCTGGGACTTAATAAATGTTTTGTAATTGATTGGTTGAATCATTGATTAATTGATTAGTTGATCAGCCTAGAAAAGTAGGGAGAGAAACATTATGAACAGGATGGCTACTTGGTGATGAATTTTTTGGGGTCCTGGAAACCCAGGAAACAAAGAAAAAACACCAATTTTGCCTTGAGGACCCACTTCTCCTGTAATAACAGTGGCCAAGTGGTAGAATAGAGGTAAGAAGGAGCTAAGAATCAGAGTTGTTAGACTGTGAATAAATCTATCTCCTCTGAATATGGACCATGAGTGGCCACATTACTGAAGCAACTGAATTGTCTCCTCTCCATGTTGTTCTGCTCCCTGTAAACCCAACAGAAGGAAGTGTCAGGTGCGAGGAAGGACTACTCCCAGGTTCTCCCTGGAGAGGCAAAGAAAGGAATGGGAAGAAGTGACTGAACTGTGTATCCTGAGCCTAAAAGAAAACGTCATTCCATGGGTCACTGGGTCACCCTGAAGCAAGGTGCTCCTGATTAGTATCTGCAGAAAGACGGCTGTGAAAACAACCGTAGCTTGTTCACCAATTGATCTGTGGCAAAGATGGAAAAGGCAGAACAATTTTAGGAAGAATTCAAGGTCCTTAAAGTTCATCAGGATAAAGCACCAGCCCTGGACTCAGGAAGACTTGAGTTCAAATCCAGCCTCAGACACTTGACACTTACTAGCTGTGTGACCCCGGGCAAGTCACTTAACCTTCATTGCCCTGCAAAAAAAGTTAAAATAAAGTTCAAGCAACTTTGATTCTTGGTGACTTCAATGTAATAGTGGGAATAGGTGAGGATGGTGAAAAATGTTCTGGTAAGTAAGTACAGAAGAGCTAGGTGGCACCATAGCGCATAGAGTACAGGACCTGGAGTTGGGAAGACTCACCTTCCTGAGTTCAAATCTAGCCTGAGACAGTAGCTATGTGACCTTGGGCAAGTCACTTCACCCTGTTTGCCTCAGTTCCTCATCTGTTAAATGAGTTAGAGAAGGAAAAGGCAAACCACTCCAGTGTCTGCCAAGAAAACCAAGACTCACCATGAGTAGAACAGGACTGAACAAGAACTCGTATGGATCAGAAGCAAGTCATGAGGGAGGTCAAAGGTCTGTAAACCTATATGACACGAACACTTTGGAGTGGGGAGGGCAGGGGGCAAAGGGAGGTACGAAAAGCACAGGAAAAGGCGAGCACCAAATAAAGACATCCAGAAAATTTAATTGATTATGTTTTATACTCGGGAAATGACTCATTACTACATGAGAGTCATACCTGAATCATCTGACCACAAACAATCAGACCATTGACTTGTTAAAGCAAAGACCAAAATTAATACAAAATTAGGAGAAAGAATAAAACCGAAAAAAGAAAAAGAATAAAATCGAGAGGGATAGCTAGGTGGCACAGTGGATAGAGCACCAGCCCTGGATTCAGGAGGGAAGACCTGAGTTCAAATCCTGCCTCAAACACTTGACACTTACTGGCTGTGTAACCCTGGGCAAGTCACAACCCTCACTGCCTCATCAAAAAAAACCCGAAAATCAAGAGAAAGATATGGTGAGTCCATACTGATGTCCAAAATAGGAGGGAGTATGGAAAGAAAAGGAACAGGCATAGTGTATAAAAACCTCATGTGGTTAAGCAAAATCAACCAATTGCCTTAATGAGTAGACCTAGCAAACACTTGATTTATTTGCCAAGCAAAGACAGCCTCATTTGTAAAATCAAACAGAGGAGGGTAGAAGTTGGTTGTCGGTGTTGTTTCATAAGATGGAGAGAAACATTAGGTGGTAAAGTCTGTTCAAAGTCATCCTCAGGGCATTTACAGGTTATGATGGAAGAAGGCCAAGAAATAGATGAAAGAAGGAAAATGTTGGCACTCTTTTCAACATCAAGGACAATGAAACCATGACACTTAAACTCACAATTATAGTGACCTCAGACTTACTAGCTGTGTGACCCTGGGCAATTCACTTCACCCTATTTGCCTCGGTTTCCTCACCTGTAAAATGAGTCGGAGGAGTAAATGGCCAAACTCTCCAGTGTCTCTGCCAAGAAAACCCCAAATGGGGTCACAGAGAGTCAGGCACAACTGAAAAATGACTGAACAAGAGTTTGAGCAGGAAAGATAATTGAGCTTTTTTTTTAAGGAGACAGACTCTTATAATCATAAGTCAGCAAGTAGTGGGGAAGACTGAGTATCTCTCTCCCCTCTCCTTTGACCTAAGATTTTGGGGCACAGAAAAGTTGGGAGATTTACCCTTGGTATTAGTAATAGTATCTCCAAAATAGAGTGGCAAGCAGTGGTCTCTGCCTTTGGGACTTAAGAGACTCACCAAGGAAACCAGAGACAATGAAGAAAGGAAGCATGGGGAATCCAAGTCCCTTTGTGAGGATTTCAGAAAGGGAGGAAAGGATTTCCATCCAACCAGGAGCTGTGAGTTATGGGTGTTCCCTAAATCTGAGCCCGCTTTCTCTTGGATTCAGTATGGACTTGGGGGAGAGTGTGTTGCAAACTTTGGGGGAGATTGATGTCGTACCAACTGTTTTGGGTTTTTTTTTGTTTTTTGTTTTTGTTTTTTGCAGGGCAATGGGGGTTAAGCGACTTGCCCAGGGTCACACAGCCAGTAAGTGTCAAGTATCTGAGGCCGGATTTGAACTCAGGTACTCCTGAATCCCAGGGCCGGTGCTTTATCCACTGCGCCACCCGGCTGCCCGTACCAACTGTTTTTATTATACCACTATAGTAAATACACCTTTCTAAAAGCAAATTAACTCTTGCTGTATGATTTCAACTGGTTAATCAATATCAGGGAGCACATTTAATGGGAGCTCAACCTTTCAGGAATATGCCTGGGGGCAAAAGAGCCATCTCTTGGCAACCTGAGAGAGATCCTTAAGAGGATAAGACATGTGTTAATTTGAGAAGGAGGGTGGCAGACATCGAGAAGATCAAGAAATCCTTTCTGGAGAAGGTGGTGCTAGAGCCACATCTGGAAAGCATTCTATGGGCAGACTCGGGAGGAGGTGTATTCCAAGCTAGCGGGACGGCCGATGCAAAGGCATGGAGGTGGGAGATGAAGTATCACAAATGAGGAACAGCTGCTGTGTGAGTGGGGAGTGATAACTAAGGAGTCTTAGACAGATATAGAATGAATAAGATTCCAAGGTGCTTCTTGTTGATTGATGTTTTTGTTTTGTTTCGTCTTGTGTTTTGGGTTTTTTTTTTTGTTTTTTTGGCGGGGCAATGGGGGTTAAGTGACTTGCCCAGGGTCACACAGCTAGTGTCAAGTGTCTGAGGCTGGATTTGAACTCAGGTACTCCTGAATCCAGGGCTGTTGCTTTATCCACTGTGCCACCTAGCTGCCCCTTGTGTGTAGTGGTTTTTTTAAGGCATTCATGCCACCTCATGGAGATCTACCAGAGAGCTCATGTTGAGAAGGATTGCTCATAGGTGATGAAGTTCTCCAGGAGCTCCTGTTTGGGGCTGACATTGTGCAAATTGTATCAATTATCAGAGCACTAAAGCAGAGACAACTAAATGAGATTTATGACCTGTCAAAAGAGTTGGGCTTAACAAGTCATGAACAATGTCTATTACTCACACTATGCTGAGCTTGTCCGCGCGTGTGTGTGTGTGTGTGTGTGTGTGTGTGTGTGTGTGTGTGTGTGTATCTTGGACAGATATTGCAAATCAGTCCATTCAATAAACACTCATTGGGGCAGTGGGGTAGCACAGTGGATAGAGCACCAGCCCTGGATTCAGGAGGACCTGAGTTCAAATCTGGCCTCAAACACTTGACACTTACTAGCTCTGTGACCCTGGGCAAGTCACTTAACCCTCATTGCCTCACCCCACCCCTCAAAAAAACCAAATAAACATTCCTTAAGTGCTACTATGGGGTATATGGGGTGTTCAGGTAGGACAGGCATCTCTGTTGTGAGGGCTTGCTAAGCTCTTTCCAGGGCTGCTTGTCCACCTTTGGTGTCCACATGCCACCCAACTCTCACTTGTGGCTCCAAGAAGCTGTAGCATGTGCAGCGGTCACAGCCTGGTTAACCCTCTCAGCAGAAGGGATAAAGCAGCTTGAGGGTAACCCACTCTCCTTGAACCTGTCAGTGAGTCAGGGAAACGTGTACTCCAAGTGTGTGAAAGACTCTTCCTGGTGGAATGGGTGGATAAGAAACATTTGAAGGCAGCTGAAGCAAGCACTGTGGAGCACTTAAAGCTTGGTCAGATATAAAAAATGCCAAGGTCATCCACTGATTCTTGGGCCTTTGCCAGTCTTCCTGACTTCTGTCCTGCCACTGGACTTTGATGACTCAGGATGAGAGAGTGAGATTGTCAACTTTGTGCAACTCTGCCTCGCTTCAATCCAATTCACACACAAGTCAAGACATCACCCTTGACGTCAATGGTCCTCTTCAAAAACAAAGGATGAACAACAGCTATGTGCCAAACACTGGGATTACAAAGAAAGGTAAGATTCTCTGTTATCAAGGAGCTCATAGTCCAATACAAAGAACTATGTATAAACAAGCTTTGTATAAGATAAGTTGGGAATAATCAACAGAGAAAAAGCACTAAAGTTAATGGGGATTGGGAGAGATTTCCTAGTGGAGGTAGGCTTTTAGATGGGACTTGAAGGGAGTCAGGACAGAGAGTATTCTAGGCATGGGAGACAGTCGGTGAAAATGCCCAAAGTCATTGGGAGATGGAGTGTGTGATGTAAGGAACAGAAAGGAGGCTGGTGTCATGTGACAGCAGAACAGGGGGCATGAGGGGAATGTAGGATGTAAGCAGACTGAAAAGGTAGGGGGGATTAGGTTATGAAGGACTTTGAACACCAACCAAAGGTTTTTGGGTTTTTGGGGTTTTTTTAGTGAGGCAATTGGGGTTAAGTGACTTGCCCAGGGTCACACAGCTAGTAAGTGTTAAGTGTCTGAGGCCAGATTTGAACTCAGGTCCTCCTGACTCCAGGGCTGCTGCTCTATCCACTGCGCCACCTAGCTGCCCCCAAAGGATTTTTATATTTGATCTCGGAGGTGACAGGGAGCCGCTGGAGTTTATTAAGTGTGTATGTAGGGGGAGGGTCAGACCTGGACTTTTGAAAGATCACATTGAAAGCTGAACAGAGAATGGAATTCAATTCAAATCAACAAAGCATTGAGGCCAGCTTTGAACAGGAGGGTGAGAGTGGAGTGGATCACCTTTGGAAAAATGTAAAATCTTTTTAGCAACTCTGAAACAAAGGCTCACCTTTTTAGTGCCAAATCCTTCCTGTTTTGTTGTACAGCTGTGAGACTTAGAATACTATAGTCTCTGACGAACTGAAAACATAGATCCCACAGAGAGCAATGGAAGGGTTCATGGGGGATGTGAGCAGGCTACAGCTATGAAGAAGCGGAACAAAGGACAATACCAAAGAAATGTATGAGTGGGGAAAAAAAAGATGGGTTGGTTGAAAGGAAAGTGACCCCTGCTTCTTAATTCTCTGGAACTCAGCGTTGATGTGTCCAGAACGGACACTTGCAAATAAGTGCTACAGCCAGCAAGTACAAATGCCAAGAGTGAGGGCTTGAAGGCCCCTTTTTAATCCCTAGTCCCTAAAAAGTGGACCCTCCCCTTTTTCATTACTGGCTGGATTACTTAAGGGTTACAATCTGTGTGGGAAAGCTAAACAGTATTCTTTTATTTTTTTTTTTTGGTGAGGGAATTGGGGTTAAGTGACTTGCCCAGGGTCACACAGCTAGTAAGTGTCAAGTGTCTGAGGTCAAATTTGAACTCAGGTCCTCTTGAATTCAGGGCTGGTGCTTTATCCACTGTGCCACCTAGCTGCCCTATTTCCTTATTGAGAGGAGACCATTCCCCATTTCCTCACATCGGTCACATGGCAAGAGATGACAGCCACACAGAGGTAGCTCGTGGGCTCTGCTAGTTTGTATCTTTCCAGTGTCAAGAGAAAGCGAGCAAGGTCCCTTGAACACTGGGCAAATCCCCTGTGGTGGATTTATGGGCAGGAGTCTTGCAGCAGGGGCAGGCACAGGTGGCTTACAATTTATGTTATTGTAAAGAACACCCACACCCATGAGATCATAGATCCCTTTGAGTAAATCAAAGCAAAGAGACTCGTTACTCTATAGGAAAGGAAGGACACAAGTACACTCAGGAAGGGCCTGCTATGTGCCAGGCACTGTGTGAAGCACTTTCCAAATATTCTTTCTTTTTTTGTTTTGTTTTGTTTTGTTTGCCCCAAATATTATTTCATTAGATTCTCACCCAGACCCTGGGAGAGAGGTCCTGTTATGACCCCATTTTTTTTTAACTTTTTTTTTATTTTGGAAGGCAATGAGGGTTAAGTGACTTGCCCAGGGTCACACAGCTAGTAAGTGTCAAGTGTCTGAGGCCAGATTTGAACTCAAGTCCTCCTGAATCCAGGGCCTGTGCTTTATCCACTGCTCCACCTAACTGCCCCTTATGACCCCCATTTTACACTTGAAGAAAGAGAGGCAGACATAAGTTAAGTGACTTGTCAGGGTCACATAGCTAGTGTCTGAGGCTGGATTTGAACTCAGGTCTTCCTGACTCCGGGGCCCCAAATGGAGGCACCTAAGTTTCTCTAGGATCATGGATGGATCAGGAGAAGCTTCATGGAAGACATTAGCACCTGAGCTGAACTGAGCCTTGAAGAAAGACGAGGATTCTGAGGGCATTCCAGGCCTAGGGAAATGGTCTGCACATGCAAGTTATAGATAGATGTTTGAATTCAGCGGATAGCCCATGCTCTAATTTGGCTGGATTGTAGAATCCATGAAAGGTAGACGTATGAAGTAAGTTCAAAAGGTAGGTGGGAAGCAGATGGCAAGGGCCTTTGATGTCAGACTGAGAAGTTTGTCTTTTCTTCCTAAGGCCATTGAAGATGGTTAATCAGGTATTAATTAATTAAAACTGTGGCTTAGGAAGACCATCTGAGAAGGAAGACCCTATAGGGAGCCCAACAAGGAGACCATGATGGTATTCCGGGAGAAAAAGAGACGAGAGGGTGAACTAGTGTAGCCAGCGCAATAGGAGGGGAAGAAGGAGATAGATAAAAGAGATGTTGGGGTTTTAGACACAAAAAAACTCAGGAAATGATTCCATGTGGACAAAGGAAAGGAAGAAAAGGAAAACATGACTTGTGGTGGACCAGGAGGCTGGTGGAACTGGGAAGGCATGAGTTAAGCCTCCCCATATCAGTGGGACTATTGTAAGCAAGGAAGTTGTGGTACCTGTCTGCATTCCTTTGAATGAACTTTACTCCCAGGAAGATTTATCTGGGACCCAACTATGCATCCTTAGGGCAAGGAGAGAGTAGAAAAGCAGTTTTTAGGAGTTTTGGCTGGGAACTTATTGGTCAGAGAACCTCCTTTTCAGCTCCTTTTAACCTTCCAGCCTGGGGCTTTTATCTGTTTTTAATCTTTCTGAACCACCTAGAAGAAAGTAGAGGTACAGATATGAAGAGCTCCTGGTGCCCAAAGGAAGATGTCATCTTTGATCTTGGTGGTAATAGGCAACTACTGGAGTTTATTGAGTGGGGTCAGGGGAAGGGTGAGGGTGGAGAATGACATGGACAGAAGTGCACTTTTGGAGAATCACTGGCAGCTAAGTGGAAGATGGCTTGGAGCAAGTAGGGACTTGAGGCAAGGAGAAAAGAGGAAGGTTACTTCCTTATTCCACTTGTAAGGCCTGAGAACCTGCACCAGACTGGTAGCTCCATGATTAAAAAGAAAGGAATGGGGGGCAGCTAGGTGGTGCAATGGATAAAGCACCGGCCCTGGATTCAGGAGTACCTGAGTTCAAATCCAGCTTCAGACACTTAACACTTACTAGTTGTGTGACCCTGGGCAAGTCACTTAACCCTCATTGCCCCGCCAAAAAAAAACAAAAGAAAGAAAAAAAGAAAGGGATGCATCCAATAGATGTGAAAATAGAAAAAACTTGGTAACCCACTGGATATCTAAGGTTGAGTGTACCAGTGAGGAGACAAGGAAGGTACCTAGGTTGTGGGGGCAGCTAGGTGGCACAGTGGATAAAGCACTGGCCTTGGATTCAGGAGGACCTGAGTTCAAATCCAGCCTCAGATACTTAACACTTAACTAGCTGTGTGACCCTGGGCAAGTCACTTAACCTTCATTGCCCTGCCCCCCCCCAAAAAAAGATACCTAGGTTGTAAGCCTGAGTGAACAAGAAGATGCTCTTAATGGAAAGAGAGAAGTTAGAAAGAGGAGAGGGTTTTGGGGGAAAGATAAGGAGCTTATTTTGAGTTTGAGATGTCTACAGGACATTCAGTTCAACTTGTCCAAGAAGCAGCTGGAAATGTGAAACCAGGGCTAAGGAGCAAGTTAAGGGCTGGATATGCAGATCTGGGAATTGTCTGCAGAAAGACAACATGAGATCATCAAGTGAGGGAGTATAAAGGGAGAAGAGAAAGGGGTCCAAGAAAGAGTCTTGGGGAACACTCATGGTTAGTAAATTTGACCTAGGTTAAGATTCAGTGAAAGAGCCTAAGAAGGAACAGTCAAAGAGGTAGGAGAAGAACCAGAAGATGGATGATTCCATAAGAAGATGGAGAATCCCCTACCTACCTGAATCCTCAGATAGGCCCATGGAGAACCAGGAAAATGAAATGTCATGGCCAACAGAGAAGAGCAATACAATCAGGGAGAGAAGATGGTTGACGATGTCAGAAGATAGCAGTCAAGAAGGAAAAGACTGAGAAAAGACCTTTAGATTGCACATTAATTGATCTTTATCTTGCATAGAATAGTTTCAGTTGAGTGTTGAGCTCAGAAGCCAAATTGTAAGAAATTGAGAGGGGCAGCTAGATGGCACAGTGGTTAAAGCACCGGCCCTGGATTCAGGAGTACCTGAGTTCAAATCCAGCCTCAGACACTTGACACTTACTAGCTGTGTGACCCTGGGCAAGTTACTTAACCCCAATTGCCCCGGAAAAAAAAAAAAAAAAGAAATTGAGAAGCAAGTGGGCTTTGAGCCCCCACTGAGGTCCTTTCTCAAGCTAAACAGCCAAGCATTTAAACTCTACTACAGGGCAGCTAGGTGGCACAGTGGATAAAGCCCCAGCCCTGGATTCAGGAGAACCTGAGTTCAAATCCGGCCTCAGACACTTGACACTTGCTAGCTGTGTGACTGTGGGCAAGTCACTTAACCCTCATGGCCCAGGAAAAAAAAAAAAAGTACTAATGAGAAAGGACCTCAGTGTCCAGTACCTTATCCTATCAGGTAATCTTCAGAATCTTCCTAAGATAATTCAAATATAAGCCATTCAGCCTCCTGGTATGGCACTGGTACATGGTCCAGGTTTCACAGGCATACAACAATGAGGTCAGCAAAACAGTTGGGTAGACCTTCAGTCTGGTAGTCAGTCTGATACGTCTTCTTTCCCACACTTTCTTCGGAGCCTCCCAAACACTGAACTAACTGGCAGTATGTGTGTCAGCCTCATTATCAATGTGTACTCTCTGGAAAGTATACTACCAAAGTAAGTGAACTCATCCACAGTATTCAAAACTTCTCCATTTGCTGTAACTTTATGGATGATGTAGTGCTGGCTGGTGGAGTATCTATGTTTTCTTGCTGTTGTTAGGCCAAAATTAGCACAAGCACAAGAGAATCCATCCATACTTTGTTGCATCTCAGCTTCAGAGGCCGCATTGAGTGCACAATCATCTGCAAAGAAAAAATCATGCACCAACCCTCCCTCTACTATAGTCTTGGCTTACGGCCTTTTCATGTTAAACAATTTACCAACTGTGCAGTAGCTGACTTCGATGATGTGTTTGTCTTCATTGAAGGCATCTGACAACATCGACAAAAGCAACATGGGAAAAGCATGAGAGCAAGCATGCACCCCTGTTTCACTCCATTGGTGACTGGGAAAGTGTGAGAGCTCTGTCCATTATCTAGAACCTGGGCAAGCATAATATCACAAAATTGAAGTACAAAAACTGATGAACTCTGCGCAACCAGATTCTGACATCATTTTCCATAAGTCCTCGTGACTGACAACATCAAAGGCCTTGGTCGGATTGATGAACATTATGTACAGACCTCTGTTCTGCTCCTAGCATTTCTCCTGGAGCTGTAGGACAACAAATACAATATTAACTGGTCCTCGGCCTTTTCTGAAGCCCCACTGGCTCTCAAGTAGAAGACCATGTTGCAGGTGAAGGATCAGCCCATTAAAGAGGACTCTGGCAAGAATCTTGTCAGCAAGGACTAAGAGAGACACCCATGATGGTCACTGGACGATCTGTTTCTATGACCTTGTAACGATTGGAATGACGCCACCTGCTGGATACTTACTGTAGAAGAGTTCTGCCCATGAAGCAAAGGTCTTTGAGGGCAAGACCAGGCTTCAGGAAGTGACGCGGACTAGTGGGAGGAGGAAGGAAGAGACTGGCGCTCGGTCTCGCTCTCTTTCCTCTGGACTCTGGCGGAGAAGGGAGCTAGAAATATGCTCTCCCTTTAATAGATAGGAATCTAGGCCTTTTTCTCTCTCTTTACCAAATTCTTATTCTCCTTAATAAATGCTTAAAAGTCTAACTCTTGCTAAAGCTTATAATTTATTGGCGACCACTCATTAGATATTTTAGACAGTTTAGCTAGAATTTTAACCCTTAACAGATGGCTGACCACGAAGAGGAAAGCTAACCCTCAGTCTTCTTCTGATCTGCTGGTTGGGTAAGAAATTTCCCCTCCCTCTCCCTTTAACTGCTAAGTACTGGCGCACTGGCTGTGTTTTTCCTTTGAATTTTTTCGAATGGACCTTTTAAACTCCCTAATTATCCTATTTTTGATTTTGGTCTGTTTAACCAGACAAATGGGAGATAAGATCATGTTAATGCTTTGTTTTTGTGGATTTTCTATTTTTCTTTTTATTTTTGTTAAAAGAGCCAGCAACTTACTCACACAAGGAAATATCTCTCCCTCTCCCAACCATGCTTTTTCAGAGAAACCTGAAGAGATTCCCGCAGCTTTTCCCAGTTCTAACACTAATTGTTGCTCTAATTTTGCATGCCTGGAGGCAATGACCCACCCTCTAGAAGCTTTTAATCCCCTAGCACCTGGAGGCAAAGTGGGGGAAGAGGAATCCAGGCCTGAGTTCAAAATCAAGTCTGATTCAAATTGCTCTGGTCCCTCCCCTCCTCTCCAGACCCCACCCTCTACTCCTCCTATGGCCAAGCCCATTGCTTCCCCTGCCCGGGAAGTCCAAAGATCTAATGCGCATGCTCAACTTTTTCTACCTGCATTTGCAGCTTCAGGCTCAGCCCTTCCCCAGCCTGGCTGTGCTTCTGAGACAACCTTAGAAAACCCTTTAAATTCCAGATATGCTCGTTTTGTTCATAATTTTGCTAACCTGCTTTTGTCTTTAATTAGTAATCTTATAAAGCATTTGTATGGTGAAAAGACTGACAGACAATATAGAGGGGTTAAAGAAGAAAAATTTAAGCTGTATAAGAATGACAATCATCAACATAGTTCAAGACTCTGCTTCTTTTGCCATGGAAGGGTATATATTGTACAGAAATGTAAAAGTAAGGGGCAAGGTATTGATATGAGTGTTGGGGATTTTAGATATCAGAATCAAAAGTGTTCTGAATTCACTCAGAGTAATAGTATCAGTTCAGAGGTTACATAGGATTTCTATGCTATTATATATACATTTTGAAATTAATGGTATGGGTTTATTTTCATAGAGATTTTCATGCTTTTGAGATTGTGACTTATACTTAGTTTCTAAAACAAGGAGAATATTTGTAAAGCTTTTTATAGTCATATGATCAAGTTTATATTTTATAATACTCTTATTAATATTAAGTTCATATTCATTTAGATTTCCCTAGTTTGAATTTCATTGTCTTTTATTGTTCCGTGTGTATTTTTTCTATTTATTCATCTCTCTAATTTTGAAACATTGCAAGATGGTTTTGATTTCATAATACAATGTTAATTCTAGGAGTATTGTGCTCCCATATTCTGAGTTGTTTGTTTTTGTTATTTTTTCTCAACTGATTATTTGATCAAACTCTTTAAAGCATTTCCCTAGCAAATTGTTTGCCATGGCAAGTGTAAATTGATTCTAGAAGTATTATTTTTGATAAGCATATTCCAAAAAAAAAAAAAAAGAGGGGAACATTTGTAAAAGTTGTCTTTGAGATTGTGTTGTGCTTTAACTTGTATTTAAATATGTTCAGATTTTTCAAGAAAGTAATTGTATGCTAAGTAAAAAAAAGGTATTATTTGAAATTGTTGCATAATTATATATTATATTCTGAGTCAAGATGTATTCACATTTTTTGCAATCATTTATTATCCTCAATTTTTAAATCCATATGAGTCTTGGATTATGGGAACTTATCATTTAAGACATTAATTGCCTTTATTCTGAGTTATCAGATGCCAGTTGGCCAAGATGCCATCCAATCACAAGAGGAATACATGCAAGAGCAGACACTGAACTGTCACATGAGGGGAGACATGCATGAAGTCAAGGTATGGCCAAGGGAACGGCTTTTGACAAATGTTGAGGTTGGATTCTCTTGGTTTAATATTTTATTTTATTTTTCCTCACAATATCGTACAGATGGCTGGAAGTATTGATCCCACCCATCTCACTTCTACACCTGGCTTCTATGCTCCCTCCTATATGCCTGATGCCATGGACCATCTCAATCCCATGCATCTGATTAAGTCTGACTCAGTTTCCTCCAATATGTTCGGTGGCATGGACGTATATTCCATCCACCTATTTTAAGCCTGGCATACTGTATGGGCAGTACATATTGCTCAAGTGTGGGAATGCTCATATCCCATCATTTCTCTGTTCTTTTATGGTAACCCCCATAATTATCTCAGGTGTCATGATAAATAACAGTGTTGAATTTGGCCTTGACATCTGTTACTAATTATATTAGATTTTAAAATTTCTCATAATGGCATGAGGATAATTAGGCAGATGATGCAAAAAGTGATGAAACAGATAAAAATTATTTTTAATAATTAATATTGCAGCAATTGTCTTCTCAATTACCCTCCATAAGGGGGGGACTATAGTAATATTATAATTTTAAAGAATGTTTCAATTTTTGTTTTATTATATGTTTCATGTGTAACAACTAAGATTCTGTATTCCCTTAGACATGTTTTTGAGAACTTTCATTGTTTGATTTTATTATTGACAAAGCTATTTTAAAGTTGTGTTAAGCTCAATTTTGTAGGAAATTTCCTGGCTGATTACCAGCATCCACACATCAACCCCTGAAAAGACTTCCATTCTACGACTACACCTAGAGGACATCTGAGAAAAGACTTTCAGAGACTTTAAATGAACAGTTTTGTTTTGTTGTTGTTTTTTTTTTCTCTTTTCTCTTTCTGTTATAATATACACCATCTGTAACGTGTATTCTCTGCAGAGGCCCTCCCTTTGCAAGACTAATGTCAAAGCGTCGGTTCATGAGGACAAAAAAAAAAAAATCGCCCCTCTGGACAAAACTTTCCTCTCTTCCTTTTCTATATTGTTGTTCACATATTATTAGTTAGCAATAGTTATTATATTGTTTTTACTGTTCCGTCAAGGAAACATTTTGTTTCTTGAGGAACAACAGGGGGGACTGTAACGATTGGAATGACGCCACCTGCTGGATACTTACTGTAGAAGAGTTCTGCCCATGAAGCAAAGGTCTTTGAGGGCAAGACCAGGCTTCAGGAAGTGACGCGGACTAGTGGGAGGAGGAAGGAAGAGACTGGCGCTCGGTCTCACTCTCTTTCCTCTGGACTCTGGCGGAGAAGGGAGCTAGAAATATGCTCTCCCTTTAATAGATAGGAATCTAGGCCTTTTTCTCTCTCTTTACCAAATTCTTATTCTCCTTAATAAATGCTTAAAAGTCTAACTCTTGCTAAAGCTTATAATTTATTGGCGACCACTCATTAGATATTTTAGACAGTTTAGCTAGAATTTTAGCCTTAACAACCTTTATAGGGATGACTCCTGGGAGATAACCTCCTCTTGCCATGTAATCTGGACAATTTCGGTCAGCTTTTGTCGGAGCAATGAATCTGGACCTATGCAGTCCACGTGACTCACGGTACTAGTAAAGGGCAGGTCTGCGTTCCTCTATACTCTGGCTCTGAAACTCACTACTCCTGGCCTTTAAGTTTTAAAGTTCTCAGATAGAACTAGGAGCTCCCCTAAGTGGTAGAAGACACCACCTCCAGGTGCACAGGGTGGGCTGTATTCAGAATCGAGTTCTTATCAAGGTCTCATTGTTTTCCTCTGTTGCTTCCTCTATGCCCACCTTGGCTGCTGCCATCAACCCGTTCCTGGACTGTACTTCCTCAGTCTTCTAACTGCAATGGGAGCCTGGCCAATGAGACATCCTCCTGAGGCTGGGCTCTCATTGGCTAGTCCCTGTTACACAATGAAACAGCCTGGGACTCTGTGCCTCGGGGCTAGTTACCACATTCTCAACTCTTTTATCAGCCAGGCTATCACCTGCACCAGACTCATAAAACGACCCCTTTAAGAAGCTTCCTTCCTATATGGGGGCAGCTAGGTGCACCAGCCCTGGATTCAGGAGGACCTGAATTCAAATCTGGCCTCAAAACACTTGACACTTACTAGCTGTGTGACCCTGGGCAAGTCACTTAACTCTCATTGTCCCACCAAAAAAAAAGAAGTTTCCTATAAACCTTCCTGAAGACTGGCTGACTGGCTGAACCTCTTCCACCTGAAGTTGACTTGGAGCCTAGACTTGTAGATAAATTAGAGTAGGTGAAGTGTATTCACCTTTCCCCTGCCTCTAAGTGCCCCCTTCACCATCAATAACACCTTTGGGGAGGCTGGAGAACATACTTCTGATTGCTAAAAAAAGGAATACTCTTGACACTCTCACTTTTCACCCCAGAGACCCCTACAGGTTTCCAAACATATGGCACTGCCTTAAGGACTTGCATTCACCCCCTCCTCCCAGCAGATGGTCAACCAAATTGGGGTTTCTGGAGAGGTAATATCACACCCCACTTACACTCATTTCTGTTCCTCTTTTCTGACTCCTGTCCAGCCTTCTGGTGACCTAATGTCAATTATCTTGAGGCTACAAAGAAGCCTCAAGAAAGCCCTAGAGGGGCAGCTAGGTGGTGCAGTGGATAAAGCACCAGCCCTGGATTCAGGAGTATCTGAGTTCAAATCCGACTTCAGACACTTGACACTTACTAGCTGTGTGACCCTGGGCAAGTCACTTAACCCTGATTGCCCTAAAAAAAAAAGTGGAGGGGAAAGAGGCAAAACTGATGACTTCTGTCATTCAATATCTCTGCAGTTAATAGTGAAAGGGAAGGGAGATAAAAGAGGATTGCTTGAGGGGATGGCAGAGTCAAATGAATGTTCTTTTTGTTGCTGTTTGCTGCTTAAAGACTGGCTAGATTTGCATATACACTATGCCACCTCCTAAGGAAATTCAAAAAAAGCTCCCAAGAGGGAGAGGGGTAGAGATTGTGATTTCTTCCTGTAATTAAACTTCAGATTTAAGTGGAAGTTGGGCCAAAGAGCCTCAGGGATATGAGAGAAGGAGATGAAGTGTGTGTAGGAATCTCATTATTGGAACTGGCTCCATTAACCTTTCTTTTACTTCCACCACTAACAAAGGGAGGCAGCTGCCAAAGGAAACTCAGGAAATTAACTGGGCCTGAGCACAAAATTCTCTGTGTCTCCATTTCTTCATATGTATAACAAGGGGGGTCAGAATTAGAATGATCAATAAAGTCCCTTCTGGCTCTAAAATTCTTTTAAAAGTTAATATGTGTATAGGCATCTTTTATTTTTACATAATTTTCATTTCCAGATCTATCCTTTCCTTTCTTCTTCCGAGGAAGCTAACCATTTTAACAAGGATTCTAAAAGATGGGGGGAGAGGAGAGCAAAACTAGCCAACACATCAACTGTCTGACACTATATTCAATGTTCCACACCCATAGTCCCTGGACAGCTCTAAAATGCTCTGATTTATGAAAGGAAAGATGGAAATGTCTTCTAGAACCTCCTTAGGAAGTACTGGGGGAAAAAACTACATTACTGCCCAAAAGACTGTTAATAACTCCACTGAGGATTTACTTGTCATGACAAAGTCTGAACTTTATGGGAAAGTTTTCTTGTTTTTTCCCTATCTTTTAAAAAATAAAATTATATTGACATCTTTTATACAATGCAGTCACTTCCAAATAAACCCCATCTCCCCCTAGAGTGGATTCTGAATGAAATGCCAAAGAACTTATTCAAAAATGAGTTTTCCCTGTTGATCTAACAAAACTTCGATTTATTGACCAGTGAAACATAGGATCCTTTTATTTGTTTATTTTTGTTTCTGGCAGAAGACTAAGTGGGTAGGGATTTCCTTTTGATATTTATAATTTTATTTTGTCTTTAAAATAAATTTGGTACATTTCAGGGTGCTGTAGATAATTCAAATTATTAGTGTCTTTTAAAATTAATGAACATCCCTGCAAGCTGCTTACCATCTTGTGGGAGGTCAGTGAGGAAGCTCGACCAGATTAATCAATCAATCAGACCATCAGATCCCTGAACTTCATTTTATCATCTCTAATTCAGAAAGATCCTGCCATCTAATTTAGGGGCAGTCACTAAGACCTGCTTTAGGACCTGTCCATTGTTTTCACCCCAACAAAAATGCCTGCCTGGATTAAATCCTTGTATCCAAGGACACTGGATACCAGGAGAAAGCCCTGGCTTGGTCAGAGAAACTGAGTTCAAGCCCCAGCCAACAGCTATATTTATCATTTTAAATGATATTTTCTAACTTAATAGACATCATGTAATATTTCAGAATTGATGTAATTTGTAATCCTATGAAGATTGGAGAGTTTGAAATTTTTTATTGATCATTTCTGTCTCAAAAATCTATATCCTTTGATCATTTATCTATTGGGGAATGAATTATACTCTTGAGATTTGTGTAAATTCCTTCAATGTTTTGGTTGTTAGATTTCTATCAGTATAAGCCATGGCCTAGGACTCACGTTGCTGGATGGACATACACAGACTTGGTTAAAATTTAGGGGCAGTCTCAAGAGATCATATTTATTTGGCAAATTTCTGGATGTTACTTCAATATAGCTCTTCACAGATGGCAGATCTCATGAAATCACTGTAGGTAACAATGCACAGTAGGTAGAGGAAAACCTTTATTGCACCACACAGAAAATGCAAAAACAACATAAGGAACTCACAGTAGCCCATGAATAATTAATAGGTTTCCCTTTTCCTATCCAGTGAGTCTCATCTTCTAGGGCCCAGTTCAAGCTCCTAGACTCTCTGCATCACCCTGATTTCCATTGTAAAGGACTCAAATTGGGTTTGCAAAGGGGACAAACTCCCAGAATTCTGGTGAATTCCCCTTTTGCTCCAGGGATCCATCTAATATTATAGTACTACCCTGAGGGCTTGGACTTCCTCAGAAGTGAAATATACTTTGGATTGCTAAAAAGGGAACTTTCTTAATACTCCAGAACTTCCCACTTTGACCCCAGAGACCCCTATGGGTATCCAGACTTATGGTACTTGCACTCACCCCCTGCCCCCAGCAGATGGTAAAGCAAATTGGTGTTTTTAGAGAAGTACCATCTTTTCCATCAGACTCCACAGGTCAGTCACATCTAGCTTTTCCAACATTTTGTTTAGATCTGTACTGTCCAAATAATTCATGGTAATAGCTAGAAGGGTCAGATATCTTGCTTCCCTATGTGTGACTCTAGTCCCTTGCTGTTCTTCTCACCCTGAGGGGGTCACGTGTTCAATCCTTTTCTTCTTAAGCTGATGCTGTCCAGGAATTTTCCCTCCCTAGAAGGCTGGGTCCCAGAACTCCCTGTGCTTGGCACTGCTCAAAACTGCCCTTCCCTCTCTCTAGAGGGCTGGGGTGTCATGTAGTTCTCTCCAGTGGAAGCCATGTGTCTGAGTATGTGGACAACTCCCACATGCCTCTGGGCTGACCAAGGCTGGATCTAGACTGTCAGAGTGCAGGAGCTCAAGGTCCAGATATTATCTGGCTACTCATTCTGGCCCTGAGGACCATTGCTTGGTTCAGGAGAACCAGGGATCAAAGTCCATTTTCAGGGTGCTGGTCTTGTATTTATGCTCATCTCTCTTAGTCTCAAAAAGAGAATAGGAAAAAGGGAGAAAAAAATGAGGATTGATTCCACAACTGACCCTCTTTCTTCTTTTGTTTCTTGTTCAGTTGTTCCCCTCCTGTCTGACATTTCGTGACCCCTTGTGGGGTTTTCTTGGCCTAAATACTGGAGAGGCTTTTTACAGATGAGGAAACTGAGGCAAACAGGGTTGAATGACTTGCCCAGGGTCACACAGCTAGGAAGTGTCTGAGGCTAGATTTTTGTTTGTTTGTTTGTTTTTGTGGGGCAATGAAGATTAAGTGACTTGCCCAGGGTCACACAACTAGGAAGTATCAAGTGTCTGAGGCTAGATTTGAACTCAGGTCCTCCTGAATCCAGGGCTGGTGCTTTATCCACTGTGCCACCTAGCTGCCCCAAGGCCAGATTTTTGAACATGGCAAGAGGAGTCTTTATGACTTCCAGCAGGGCTCTCCATGCACCTAGACCAGCACAAAGGATAGGTTGACCCATTAACTCATTCCCAATGAGTTGAGATACAAAGTCCCAAACAAAGACTCACCTTCTCCCCTACCCCCAAGCTCATCAAGTTGTTCAGGGAACTTTTAAATCCACTGCATCAGAAATACTATGGACAACTATCTTTCCCCGATTCATTTCTTTCTTTTTTATAGCACTCAAATTTTATTTTTATGTGACAAAAATGCATCACTTTCAATCCCTATAATTTCTTCTATTTGATAAATAATTAAGAATTTTCTTCTCTCCTACAACTAGAACTGGACATTACATTTTTTTCTAATTATTTTAAACATGTAGACTATGGATTAATTTAGAATTTATTTTGATATATTACAAAATGCAAGTCTAAACCCATTTTTGAGGGGTCATTTTGCTCTTTAACTTTTCCAGTAATTTTTATTAAAAAATGAATCCCTTCCCTAATTGTGAGAAAATAGAACTCCCAAAACTTCTGTAACTCAGCGTTGGTGATGTGTCAAAGGCTTATTTATTGTCATTCTTGCAAGAACAGGCCATTCCCGAGTGGAATGGGCAACAAAATGGAGACTTGCAAGCCTTTTTATCTCTCAACTAGACCGGCCCCTAACCTTCTTCCCCAATTACTCAAGGATTACAATCCACCAAAAACTAGCCAATTGGAATGCAGTGTAGCCAATGGGGGAGGTGACACAGGGACAGCCCTTCAACTCTTCCCCCACATGACCAGCCTAGGGTTTCCCAGAGTCATGTGATTTTGTTTGCTGGGGGATGGTGTGGGGGGGTGGAGGGGGAGGAGAGGCAGACCTTTAAGCAACTGAGAGGAGCCCAACCCCCATCTCCTCACACTAATTTCTTAAATTTTTCAAACAGCGACCTATTCTTTGCCTTTACTTCTTTTAAAAATTCTAGTGCTTACAGTGTGTCAGGCACCAAGCCAGGTGCTTTACAATTATTATGTCATTTGATCCTTACAACAACCCTGTGGGGCAGGTGCTATCATTATCACCATTTCACACAGATAAAACTGATTTAAATAAATAGGGGAATTTTTTTTTTTTTTGCAACAGGTTTCTCTGATAAAGGTCTCATTTCTTTTTGGGGGGGAGGAGCTATGGGGGTTAAGTGACTTGTCCAGGGTCACACAGCTAGTAAGAGTCAAGTGTCTGAGGCCGGATTTGAACTCAGGTCCTCCTGACTCCAGGGCCAGTGCTTTATCCACTGCACCACCTAGCTGCCCCTAAAAGTCTCATTTCTAAGATTTATAGAGAACTGATTCAAATTTATAAGAAAAAGAGTCATTCCCCAATTGATAAATGGTCAAAGGACACGAACAGGTAATTTTCAGAGAAGAAATCAAAGCAATCCATAGTCATATGAAAAATCACTAATATTTATGTAACATGTGTTTGTTCTGGTCCTATTTTCTGAGAGTTAGTCAGGGATGTTAAATTCCCCAATCCCATCCCCAACCATTCTCTGGTACCCCAAGTCTTGCTTCTCTGCCATTAGCTAGTGCTCATTCCTGCTGGTTGCTTCCCCACATCCCCTTTTAGGGACTAGAGTGACTGGCATCTCATTTCCATTTAACCACGTAAGGTCAAATTGGCTTTTACAGAGGAATATTTACTTCAAAGGCACAGCAAGAACAAACATACAAATATTTTCACAACACCTTTGGACATAAGTCCTTCAAACCACCTTGGTCTCTAGGTGGGGGAAGGGATTAAAATTGCTGCTTAATTCAGTTCCTGCTATTATGGGGGAAATTGGAGGGGGTTTGGGGTATGGGTTCTTAGAAATTCCTCTTACACACAAATCCAATTAGAATAAAATAATATTTTATTTAGACACTAGGGAAAGGAAACCAAGAGAGAAGTCCTTGAACTTCTCATAGGGAGAAGGCATGGCCCAGAGGCATGGTTCTATGAGATTCCTATTTCCTCCAGCAGGAGACAGGCAAATACTTTTATAGAGGACTGATGGTGGTACAAGGGGGTGATCATCTGACTGTGGAAAGTTCCCTTTTTGGGTGGTGGGTTGGAAGCAGTATGGTGAGGGGTAGTTGTTCTGTCCTGTTGCACCACTTTGGTAGCAGCCACTCCTAATAGGGTGATCTCCTCAATGGATGGGGGAGACTGGAATGAAGGGTGGTGGTCCTGGAGTTATCTCAGTCTAGATCAGGTGCTGATTTATTTCTTTAGGTGTGTCTGTCCTTTAGTTTAGTTTCTCAAGGAGAAGGTTCCTTGATTTCCCCCAGAAAACTTCTGAGGTACCCAGGGCTCATAACACTACTGTGAGAAAGCAATTATTAATAATGGATTTCTTAGGGGACTCAGAGATCAGTTTTTTGGTCCTTTCTCTCCCCCCCCCCCACTCTTTTGGGACAAACCGACAAACCCAAGGGAGCAAAAAAAAAAAAATGGTGATAAATTCTTTTGTGAAGGACTCTTGGGATCAAATCACACCTAGATAATGAACTTTCCCTTAAGCAACTGCAGTGAAGGTCTTTTGCATACTTTTCCCTGATGTCATCTGTAGAGTTCATTTTTTTTCTTTTTTTTAGAGAGGCAATTGGGGTTAAGTGACTTGCCCAGGGTCACACAGCTAGTAAGTATTAAGTGTCTGAGGCTGGATTTGAACTCAGGTCCTCCTGACTCCAGGGCCAGTGCTCTATCCACTGTGCCATCTAGCTGCCCTGTAGAGTTCATTTTAATGTAGACCACCTTGAAGTAGTCTACCATTGGAATTGAATGATGTTAACCAATTAGCTTTTTTTTTTTGTGAGGCAATTGGGGTTAAGTGACTTGCCTAGGGTCACACAGCTAGTAAGTGTTAAGTGTCTGAGACCAGATTTGAACTCAGGTACTCCTGACTCCAGGGCTGGTGCTCTATCCACTGCGCCACCTAGTTGCCCCAACCAATTATCTTTTATTAATGTATAATGTAGTTCCCCCCCCCCCATTAAAAGAGGATAAAAACCCTGGGAAGATACAAGGAGCTTTCTTGGCTCTCTCTCTCTCTCTTTTTTTTTTTGCAGGGCAATGGGGGTTAAGTGACTTGCCCAGAGCCACACAGCTAGTAAGTGTCAACTATCTGAGGCCAGATTTGAATTCAGGTCCTCCTGAATCCAGGGCCGGTGCTTTATCCACTGCGCCACCTAGCCACCCCCTTGGCTCTCTCTTTCAGGACAACTTAGGTCTTGTAGGTCTTCTGTACTCTCTTAGGCCTCCTTGAGACCATGCTGGGAGACAGCATGGGTCTTCTAGGGCTTTTCTCCTGCTTGAGCTAACTGGCATGCTGAAGCTCTCTCCCCGTTTTCTTTACCATTTGGCCTGAGACCTGAGAAGTTAGGGAGATACGTGGTCAATCCTTTACTGATGTAATATTAATAATTTAATAATAATATGCTCACCACCAAAACTGATAGCAATAGTGATTATTTTAAAAAACACACTACATAACATCAATCCCACCAAGTTCAAATTCAAAACCTCACTGGGCTAGCACTCCAAACCATTGTTGCTCAAGGTTTCTTCCCTGATAGGTTGGCTGCAACATTCAGCATGGAATCTTAAAATGTTATAAAAATGAATGTTGAAAACTATCTTTACATGTAATTGGAAAAAGATCCCCATGGTTTGAATTAGGTCAGGGACTCCATTCCTTGCACCTAGAATTGAAAATGACAAATGAAGGGGCAGCTAGGTGGCAGAGTGGATAGAGCACTGGCCCTGGAGTCAGGAGGACCTGAGCTCAAATCTGGCCTCAGACACTTGACACTTACTAGCTGTGTGACCCTGAGCAAGACACTTAACCCTTATTCCACTGCAAAAAAAAAAAAATGACAAATGAGACAAGACCACAACTTTACTCTTGTTTCTCAAGGCCACATGGTTTAAGGGGAATGGGTACATTACATTTATAATTTTGTTTTATTTATCCTATTAAATTATTTCTTGCTAATATTATTTTGACCAGACCTGTGGTTTCACATTATAATGAGGAATCTCTATTACTAATGTATACCTTCTCTGGGACTGATAGAGAGTTGCCTAGGATATTAAAGAGTTAAGAGACTGGGGCAGCTAGGTGGCACAGTGGATAGAGCACTGGCCCTGGAGTCAGGAGGACCTGAGTTCAAAGCCAGCCTCAGAAACTTGACACTAGCTGTGTGACCCTGGGTAAGTCACTTAATCCCAATTGCCTCACCAAAAAACCCCAAAAAACTGCAACAAAAACCAAAAGAGTTAAGGGACTTGCTCAGGATCATACATAGTATGTGGAATAAATGATGCTTATACAAAGGTCTTCTGTCTCTGAGGCTAGCTCTCTATAAGAAAGGAGTGGGTTTTTCCAGTTCTCTAATATGATTGATTTTCTTACTTTTTGTCATTTAGGTTAACTTTTCCTTTATAAATAACATTTCTATGCCACTGAATACACCCACCCAAATGTTTTGTTGTTAATGGAACCTTTAATTATGATAGGATTCTTTTGTCTTTTAAAAAATACATGGGGCAGCTATATGGCGCAGTGGATAGAGCACCAGCCCTGGAGTCAGGAGTACCTGAGTTCAAATCCGGTCTCAGACACTTACTAGCTGTGTGACTCTGGGCAAGTCACTTAACCCCAATTGCCTCACCAAAAAAATAAAAATTAAAAAAAAAAAGTTTTTAATAGCATTCTATTTTTTCCAGTTACATGTAAAGATAGTTTTCAACATTCATTTTTATAGCATTTTAAGTTCCAAATTTTTCTCCCTCCCTTCCCTCTCCCCTCCCCAAGACAGCAAGCAATCTAATATAGGTTATATATGTACAATCACATTAAACATATTTCTATATTAGTTATGTTGTGAAAGAAGAATAATAACAAAAGGGAAAAACCTCAAAAAAGAAAAATCAACACAAAAATAAAAATAAAAATAGTATGATTCAATCCGCATTCAGATTGTACAGTTCTTTTTCTGGATGTGGAAAGCATTTTCTTTTTTCTTTTCTTTTTTTTTTTTGGCGGGGCAATGAGGGTTAAGTGACTTTCTCAGAGTCACACAGCTAATAAGTGTCAAGTGTCTGAGGTCATATTTGAACTCAGGTCCTCCTGAATCCAGAGCCCGTGCTTATTCACTGTGCCACCTAACTGCCCCCTGTGGAGAGCATTTTCTATCATGAGTCCTTTGGAATTTTCTTGGATCATTGTATTCATATCACCTATATTTTCCAATGTATTCTTCCTCTCTCTTTCTAGAGAAACATTCCTTATAACAATTAGATTATTATAGATTGGGAACTCCTTGAGAGCAGAGACTGGTTTTTGCCTCTTTTTTTTTTTTTTTATCAGTAGTGCGTGCCACATGGTAGGTGATTAATAAATGTGAATTGACTAAATTAAAAAAAAGGAAAACAGTTTAAGCAATATTGTAACAAGGATCAAATGTGAAAGACTTAGCTTCTCTGATTGATACAATGATCCAAGACGATTCCTAAGAACTCATGATGAAAAATGCTATCCATCTCCAGAGATCTGATGAACTCTGAGCACAAACTGAAATATAATTTTTTTCATTTTATCTTTCTTGTTCTGTTTTTTAAACATGGCTAATATAGAAATATGTTTTGCTTTGTTGTAGTAATGGTGCATATTATTTTCCTAGTTCTACTGACTTCACTTTGCATCAGTTCACATATATCTTCCCAAGATTCTCTGTATAGATATCACATTCATGGTTTCTTAAGGCACTACAATCCATTCCATTTGTGCTAGGGAACAGTACAATTTGTCTAACCATTCCCCTGACTGATGAGCATCTAGTTTATTTCTAGTTCTTTGCTGCTACAAAAAAAATAATTATAGCATTTTTTGGGGGGTGGGGGGCTATAAATGTTTTGGTGTACTTGAGGCTTTTCTTTTTGTCATTGACCTCCTTGAGGTATATACCTTGGCAGTCAAATCTCTGCATCAAAGGGCATGGGCATTTTTTTTTTTTTGGTGAGGCAATTGGGGTTAAGTGACTTGCCTAGGGTCACACAGCTAATAAGTGTTAAGTGTCTGAGGTCGGATTTGAACTCAGGTCCTCCTGCCTCCAGGGCTGGTGCTCTATCCACTGCACCACCTAGCTGCCCCCAGGGCATGGACATTTTAGTCACTTTCTTAAAAAAATTCCAGATTGCTTTCCAGAAAGGTTGGACCAATTCAGCATGCTACCAATTGTGTGTTAGTATGCTCATCTTTCTACAAGACCCCTTCATCACTGACTCCTCTCATGTTTTAATGGTTTTTGCCAATGTGCTGAATGAGAAGTGAAAACTAAGCAATGTCTTGATCTGCATTTCTCCTTATTAGCGATTTGAAGCATTCTTTCCTATGGTTGTTAAGGGTTTGCAGTTCTAATTCATAGAATCCTTTCTCCATGTTTTCCAATTTGAATCACCTTTGTCTTACTCTTAGGTTAAAAAAAAATACAGTTTCAGAAGAACTGGATGAAGATGGGGAAGAGTTGCTAGAAAGTGTTTTTCTGAAAAAGAACTTTTGGTATTAGTTGAGTCAAATGTGCCATGCTAACTCACAGACTAGGTAGAGGCTAAAAATCAAATGGCTAAAGCATTTAATCAAGACTAGTAAAGTTGAAGATAACAAAGAGATACCATACATCATGATTTTTTTTGTTTAACATTTCAAACAATTGCGAACAATCTCCCACAGATTCAGTGGAGAATAGTCAATAGTCAATAAATATTTATTAAGCACCAACTATGTGCCAGACACTATGTCAAGTGCTGGGATGCAAATATGAAAAATAGAGACCTGCTCTCAAGGAATTTACAACTAGTGAATGAAGAGGGAGAATGTCTGTGATGTGAAGGCATAGTGGAGGAGTCAGAGAAGTCTCAAAGTAGTGTAGCAAGGGGGAGAGATGAGAAGATGGCTCAGTTGAGCTCCCTCCTGTAAGGGGCCTAAAATTCTCGCTATGATGTGTAAAATCTAATGAGTGATTGCCTCAAATTAGAAGCTTTAGCGAGAGTTTAGACTTTTAGGGGGCAGCTAGGTGGCACAGTGGATAAAACACTGGCCCTGGATTCGGGAGGAACTGAGTTCAAATCTGGCCTCAGACACTTGACACTTACTAGCTGTGTGACCCTGGGCAAGTCACTTAACCCTCTTTGCCCCACAAAAAAAAAAAAAAAGAGTTTAGACTTTTAAGTATTTATTAAAGTGCATCAGAAGTTGGTGAGGAGAGAGGTAAAAGGCAAACTTCATCTAACTATCTAATAGACCCCAGCATCTGACCTGCCAAGCTGAGGCCAGGAACCCAAAAGACCTGTCTTCAGGTGCTTCTCCCAGAATCCCCCTTGTGAAACCGGACACAGGGCTGTACACACACACACACACACACACACACACACACACACACACACACACACACACACAGCTCCAAGCTAATTGGTTGGTAGCTCTGATTGACAGGTGGTTCTATAGCTGTAACTTCCAGACGCTGGGCAGCTTCAGGACGCCAGGTAGCTTTCCGGATGCTAAAGTCACATGGTTTCCAAGTCACATGCTTTCTCCTCATGGCGGAACTTCCCTGCAATATCTCTCTGAGCAGGGGGAGTCATTCCCATTCTCACACTCCTTAAATGGGAGTTTGGAGACCATGGCCCCAGGCTCCAATCAGAGGGTAGTGGTGAGGTGACCTCCCGAAGCTGATGAGGTCTTGCAAGAAAGGAACAAATTCTCCCTGTGTTCCTGGGTGATTCAGGGCTGCCTTTCCTTGCAGTTGGCACAGTAGGCCAGGAAGCTCCTGACCTCCTAAACTTAGCAACAGTATCACCTCTGTAGCTCTCATTTGGGCAGCTAGGTGGTGGAGTGGATTGAGTGCCCCTACATTCAGAAAGACTCCTCTTTCTGAGTTCAAATCTGGCCTCAGACACTTCCTAGCTATATAACCCTGGGCAAGTCATTTTACCCTGTTTGCCTCAGTTTTCTCATCTGTAAAATGAGCTGGAGAAGGAAATGGCAAACCACTCCAAGATCTCTGCCAAGAAAACCCCAAATGGAGTCACAAAGAGGCAGGCATGACTAAAACAATTCAACTCCTTTGAACCATCTTTTCATTTCCATTGTTTTGCTTTGGTTTTTGCAGGGCAATGAGAGTTAAGTGACTTGCCCAGGGTCACATAGCTAGTGTCAAGTGTCTGAGGCCGGATTTGAACTCAGGTACTCCTGAATCCAGGGCCGGTGCTTTATCTACTGCACCACCTAGCTGCCCCCATTTCCATAGTTTTAATCATCGCTGATATTGCTTTTCAGGTTTTGTTTATTTCATCCCCCATCAATTCATGCAAACCTTCCTGCACTCCTTTGTATTCCTCCTATTTGTCATTCCTTGTTGATATTTAGTCATTTCAGACTCTTTGTGATCACATTTAGGGTTTCTTAGCAGAGACTACAGTAGTTTGCCATTGCCTTCTCCAGCTCATTTTACAGATGAGGAAACTGAGGCAAAAAGGGTGAAGCGAATTGTCCAGGGTGCGTCTGAGGTCACATTTGAACTCAGGTCCTCCTGACTCTAGGCCCAGCACTCGATGCACTACGGTACCCCCCTCAGCTGATAGGTTATTCCTTATTACTTCATAATATTTCATTATATTCATATGCTATTGTTTGCTGAGCTGTTCCCCAGCCAAGATTTAAACATTACTGTAAGAGCCATTCTTCAAGCAAAGCTCTCTAAAATAAAGTTGCCAAGAAAAATAAAAGCATCTCCGGAGCATTTCATTTGCTATCGTTGTTCAGAATTGATTTTTACACTTTGATCGGAAACGAATGTGAGTGTGACCACTATCATTTTATTTGCAGAAATAAATGTGGCTTTCAAGAAAGAATACCACTTAATTTTTGCTTCAAGAAAGCCCCGAGGAAATACTATGAAAATGAGTAAATTGAATTGTTGCCTTAAGAGGAGTTGATCTTAGCTGAGAGTTTAGCAACTCTATCACACAGAGAGAAACTGCCTCGGGTAGCCATCCATCCAGTTCTCTACATTAGCTTTTCTGATTGACGGAAATGGTACCCTCATTAAATTTCATTCCCATGAAATAAGCCCTAAGACATCTGTAGTCAAACTGAATCAACCTGACATTCATATGTGTTTCTATGTGGACATAGATATAACACTCGGACATTCTCCCACCAGCCACCAATATTTGTTTTATTTCTGTTGTGCTAAAACTCAGTGTTGACAACCTGCCTGAGATACAAGGATCCAGAGGAAAGGAAAATTTGCTCATCAGAAGAAAGGAATTTAAATTTCTCAAGGACAAAGACGATGTTTTCTGAATACTTTAGAAATATGACGTTCTGGCTGACAGGGACTGCCTCTCAGCTGTGAACCATAAATAAGCACCCCCCCCTACTTGCTCCTGCCTCCTACACAGTGGGGGATCAGGAAGGGGGCAAGAAAACAGCTTCCAGGCTGGCCAGATCTTCACTTTTCTAGGCTGTCCTCATCAGGCTTTCTGAACTCTATTATTTTCCCTTTTCTGGTCTGACCCTTGTTCTTGAACAAACAAAGGTCTAGTTTGCTTTCTGGTTCTAACCTGGTTAAGTCTTGAGCTTTGGTTTAAGATACACACACACACACACACACACACACACACACACACACACATGTTTACACACCGGCAGGCAGAGAGTGTGGGCCTAAGGGGTCAGCATCCTGGAAGAGCAGTGGCAGATGGTTGTGGGGCAGTGTTGAGGGGCTGGGTAGAGGTGGGGTTTCCCTTCCCCTCCAGTCCACATAACCTGTTCACAGCAGATTACAACAGAGTCATAGATAGGATCATAGAGTGTGCTGCAAGGAACCTCTGAAGTCATCTACTCCAATCCCTCATCTTATAGAAGAGGAAACTGAGGCCCATGGAGGTTAAGTGTCATACAACAGAGAAGGTTTTGATCTGAAAAAGACCTTTGAGGAAGCTGAGGCCCACATGAAATGACTTGCTAAAAGTCCTACAAGTAGTGAATTATGATCTTTTTTTTTTTTTTTGGTGAGGCAATTGGGGTTAAGTGACTTGCCCAGGGTCACACAGCTAGTAAGTGTTAAGTGTCTGAGGCCGGATTTGAGCTCAGGTACTCCTGACTCCAGGGCTGGTGCTCTATCCACTGTGCCACCTAGCTGCCCTGAATTATGATCTTAATTATAGACTTTTGATTAATATACTGATGCACTCAGTGATCTTTAATAATAATCATTATCATTAGCAATAATAATAATAACAGCCTAAATTTTTATGGTGCTATGTGGATGTGATCTCACTTGCTTCCTACTACAAGCCTGTAGGGAACTCACAACTGTCTGCCTCATCAATTATCTGGCTGGGATTATAAAACAGCAAATCATAAGGAGCAGGGGGAGGGCAGGTCTTCTAGAAGCAAGCACCTAGACAGCCATGGAGTATTCTGGTGAAGGGCTAACAAGGCCTCTGAGGCCACTGTGCTAAATGACTTTCTGTTATCAGGCTTCTGTATCAGATGAGACCATGCGTGTAAAATGCTTTGTGAACCCTGAAATCCTACACAAATGGGAGATGAGGATGGTGCCTTTTATCTTATTTATGTATTTTATCTAATTTTTTTGATGATGCCTTTTAAATAGGTCATGCTTGTCAGAGTTTTGGTTTCTTTCTTTCAGTAGGCTGTTGTCTGCCACATTTTGCTGCCACCAACGTGCCTAGCTTTAGGGATCCTGACTTTTCCTCTCCTATCCACCATTGTTTGCTACTTGTAATCCACAATGGGATGAGAACACAGATAATTAATTGCATTAGAGTTTATGGTAAAGTAAGAGTTAAGAGACCCTGAGCAATAACCCTGATCAGTTTTTTACTATTCTATACAGTTCAAAGTCTCTGGACTAGTGATATATAACTGCATTTCTGCCCACGACTTGACTTTGAACTACACTATATATATCTATATCTATATCTAGATATCTAGAGATATATTTTACCTATATTCATATAAATGAATAAGAGATATGAAATCTATAAAGACTGAATTTCAGAAGTGCCAGAAACTTCTTTTCCTTTCTAATTTTGGCTTGACTATTTCTGTACATGAACATAATGGAGGATTTGCAGAATCACAGAGTTTAAAGAAACCTCAGAGGACAGCTAATTAAATCCAAGTCAAGTCAGCAAGAATTTATTAAGAGCTTACTGTATGTCAGATAGGAGGCAGCTGAGTGGCTCAGTGGATAGAGTGCTAGGACTGGAGTCAGGAAAACTCAAGTTCAAATCCAGCCTCAAACACTTACTAGCCTTGTGACCCCGGACAAATCACTTAACATCTGTTTGCTTTAATCTACTGGGAAAGGACATGGCAAACCACTCCAAGATCTTTGCTGAGAAAACCCCATGGATGGTATCGGTGTGATAGGGTTCACAGGGTCAGGAAGAGTCAGGTGTGACTAAATGACTTAACAACAACACATGTCAGGCTCTGTGCCAAGTGATGGGATACAAATACAAACCAAAAGACCAGCCCTCAAGGAGTTTCTATTCTAATAGGGTAAGCCATCATATAAAAGGGGTTGGGAAGGACCCATGGATAGGAATGGTGGCAAAGGTTGGGGAGCAAAACTTGGATAGTCTGAGCCCTTCCACAAATCGGAGATAGTAGGAAGAGACACTCACCAATGGGGATGGGAGCCACCTTTAGGACATTCAGAAGGGCAAAGACCCTTTGCATAACTAAGAAGCCTCTACAGCCTAGCAGCCCTCACCATTCTTGTCCTCATTACATTTGTGGAGCCTGTGTATCCCATAGCTTACATGATGCTGCTCTCTGCTGGTTGACCACTCTCCTGTCTGACCATTCACTCCTTCTCAGTCTCCTTTTCTGGGTCCATGTCCCATGTAGAGCCAAGTCAACAAAGTTGATTAAATACGTGTATTCTCTAGGGCCTTGTCCTCTTTCCTTTTCCTTTTTTTTTTTTGTGAGGCAATTGGGGTTAAGTGACTTGCCCAGGGTCACACAGCTAGTAAGTGTCAAGGGTCTGAGGTCGGATTTGAACTCAGGTCCTCCTGAATTCAGGGCCAGTGTTCTATCCACTGCGCCACCTAGCTGCCCCATTCCTTGTTTTCTTAATACTTTCCTTAGGAGCCTTTATCAGCTCTCATGGGTCCGAGTAGCATCTCCTTGAGGATGACTACAAATCTACGTATCCAGTTTTCTCTGTACAACACATTTCGCTGGTTCTCCCCTTCTGAATGGCCTGCAGTTCTGTCACACTCAACATGTCCAAATCCTAAACTGGCTCCTCTGAACTGCCCGAAGACAACAACGCTTTCCTAATCACCCATGTTCCCAACCTTGGCATCTTCGTTGTCTTTTCTCCTTACACAATCTAGTTCCAATTCTTGCCCATTTGACCTTCTCTGTCTCTTGCATTGTCATTCTTCTCTTCACTGGAAAACCCATGACCCCAGCCCAGGCCTTCATCACCTTTCACCTGGAATATTATAATCATCTAACTGATTCTAGCTTTCTACAATCCATCTCCCACGAAGTTGGCAAATAAATGCTCCCAGAGCACCAGACTGTGTCACTCTCCTCCTCCAAAATATTCAGGGGCTCCCCATTGCCCGGAGGCTAAAATGCAGATGGCTTAAACTGACAGCTAAGATGCTCCAACCAACCTTTCCATCTTGACATCTTATCGTTGCTTATCATGAACTATATGTTCCAGCCAAGAGGAATTGCCTGTTACACGTTCCCTGAACTCGATTCTGTCCATACATTTGTATAGGCCATTCTCCCCCTTCTTGGAAGGTCTGCCCTCATCTCTGCCTCTTCGTATCCTCAGCTCAGGCCCCACCTTCTCCGGGAAGCCTTCCCTGCTCGCCGAAGGAGTCAGTGCATCCCCTAACTCCACACTCTGTACTTGTTGGTATGGAAAACCTGATAGAATGTAAACTTCTGGAGAGCAACAGCTGTTTTCTTTGTGACTTTGTATTCCTAGTGCACTGAACATTGTTGCTGTTGTTCAGTCATGTCCAACTCTTTGTGACCCCATTTGGGGTTTTCTTGGCATAGATACTGGAGTGGCTTTTTACAAATGAAGAAACTGAGGCAAACAGGATTAAATGACTTGCCCAGGGTCACATTGCTAGCAAGTGTCTGGAGCTGGATTTGAACTCATGAAGAGGAGGCTTCCTGACTCCAGGCTTGGCACTCTATCCGCTGAACCACCCCATTGCTTCCTCAGCATCTATGTGCCTGGCACATAGTAGTTAATAGATGCTTGCTAAATTGAATTTCTATAACAAGTCAGCCAAAATGGCTGTGAGGAGGGAGCAATATGTAATTAGTCTGGAAGGACACCTTGGAGTCAGATTGTGAAGGGCCTTAAATGACAAAGGAGTTTATACTTGATTCTAGGGACAATAGGGAGCTATTGAAACTTCTTGAGCAGGGAGGAACCTAGTCAGGCCTGTGTTTGAAGAATATTGGTTTGGCAGCTGGATAAAAGATGGATGAGGGAAAGGAGAGGCAGGATGCAGGGAGACTATGTGGCTATTGCTGCAGTGAGGTGAGAAGGATCGAGGGCCTGAACTAAGGTGGTTGTATGGGTACAGAAGAGGAGAGATGAGAGAGAGAGATGTTGTGGAAATAGCGTTGGCAAGATGTGGCAAGGGGACTGATTGGATAATGAAGTATGAAGAGGCAGAAGGACTGAATGAACACACCCCTAGAAACTTAAGTGGATCTTAAGTAGGCCAGAGAGGGACCACACAGTATTTGTTGATATTTATTATCTGGACTACTTGCTTTAGTCTAGGAGACTGCCTGGGGACAGGTTCTAGGGGTCTGGTCTTCTGATTTTGGATCGATGTGAATGAAGCTGTGTGTGGCCTTCTGACTGAGTGACCCAAAGTACTTTGTCAAGTGATAATCAAGGTGCTCAGCAGGGGCCCAGACACTGCCCCCACTCAGGAAGCCCCCTCCCCTCTTCCCAGTAGGCTGCTCGGGTGAACAATGCAGGATCACATTAATCCCGGCTAAATACCATGACTAACAGATGGAAGGAGGATCCGTGGCTCTTGGGCAGTTCTGCTGTACTTCATTCTCTCTCCAAGGGCAGCCACGCCCTCCTCTGCAGTGACACCGACCTCTTCTGTCTGTGCTGCTGGGCTGATGCAGATGTTCTCACTTAATGGGGAAGTACCTTCTGCCCTGAGGTCCCCAGGTGGCTCCTGGAAAAAAAAAAAAAAGCCTTGGAGATGACAGAAAGTAATTGACTTACTCAGGCCTTCAGGGCCAGGCTGGAGGTGTCTCACACCGCCTAGAGGTCACAGGCAGGAAAGCAGGAGAAAAATTCTGAGCTGGTCAAGTTAGGGTGTTGTTTCCTCATAGAAGAGAATCCTGGGACAGCCCAAAAGGTTCTGCTAGAGAAGGGTCTATATCTTCATAACTTCAAAACATATGGAGGGAGACTTCCCATGGACAGTATGATAGGGGTAGAAGAGAGAGATGAGTCAGCTCGTCTGGGGATTTCAGCGTGGGCTAATAACTGAGAATCCAAATCAAGGGTCTTCTTGTACCAGTTACTATTTTGTTCATTTATTGCTCTTGTTTATTCTCTTACGCCATTTAATAAAAAGGGGAGGCAATTTTATGTTGGCTGACTGGTTAAAACTCAAAAAGAGAGGGGGCAGCTGGGTGGTGCAGTGGGTAGAGCACCGGCCCTGGATTCGGGAGGACCTGAGTTCAAATCCGACCTCAGACACTTTACACTTACTAGCTGTGTGACCCTGGACAAGTCACTTAACCCCAATTGCCTCACCAAAAACAAACACAAAAAACCCCTCAAAAAGAAAAGGAATGAGAGGGCTGTGGTTTTTGGAAAGCGGCTGGCTCAAGTCCAGGAATGGGTCACTTTAGGGTCCAGGTTTTTGGTTTTGTTTTGGTAGGCAATCAGGGTTAAGTGACTTGCCCAGGGTCACTCTGCTGGTAAGTATCTGAGGTCAAATTTGAATTCAGGTCCTCCAGACTCCAGGGCTGATGCTCTGTGCCACCTAGTGGCCTTGAGCTGAGATCCTTAACCTGGGGTCAACTGACCCCTGGATAGATATCAGAGGTCCATGATCTTGAATAGGAAAAAAAAATTACATCTTTAGTTCAATATACTTGGTTTCTTTTGTAATTTTATGTATTTTATTTTATGCATTTATTTTATTCTGAGGAGTCCATAGGCTTCCCCAGATTTCCAGAGGGCTCCATCATCCCCAAAAGGTTGAGTACCTTCTTCATAGTATTTAGGAATAACCTTGCTTGTTTTAGGCATCACTTCTCCCCTCCCCCTACTTTCTATTTCAAGAAATATAGGAAGGGACAGGGCAGGTTATAGGATACGTGGGAAGGAAGGGTCATTTACTGTGGTTATCTCTGAGGCTCACTTAACTGCTCCGGTTAAGTGACTTGTTCAGGTCACAGAGGTAGCATGTGAATAATAGCAAAGCCAGGATCTGAATCCAGGTCCTTGGATTACATACAAATCCTACATTCTTTCACAGCATCACATCAGGCTTGGTGGAATTCACTGGATCGCGACAGGAGTTTTTTTTTTTTTGGGGGGGGGGTCATTCCTTTCACAGGAATTTTAAACCATTAGGGACCGGGTCAAAGAAAATGACATGAGTCATTGATACTCAATTACTGAAAGATTTCCAATGAGAGTAGAGAAGGTGGACTCTGTATAATCATTGGGGTTGTGCCAAGGTATCTAATACTGTTACAATGAAGGTCATAGAATCATAGCTTTAGAAATGGGAGAGCCATAAGAGGCTCTTGAATCAAATCTCTTTTACGGATGAATAAACTGAGGACCAGAAGGACTAATCAATTTGCCCATAGTCACCCAGGTGGCAAACCTAGGATGGGCCCCAGGTACACTGACCTCACACCCACTGCTCTTTTGACTGTCCCATGCATGTTGTCTTCCCTGTCACTTACATGCTTGTCAATTGCAATGATGTTCTAGTGACATCTGGGGAGAGGGGCAAGGGAGAACCTCTGCCTGGAAATGTTATGGACACAGGGGGAGGGATGAGGAAGAAGAAAGTGTCTTTAAAAATATGTAAGTCCATATCCCCCGGAGGAAGGGGGAATTTGAGCTGGGTTTTGAATAACAAACTCATTCCCGTAGCTGAAAGCCACAGCAGTACAAATATGAACTTGGATAAATTCAGGTTTCCTCTCCTTTACTTCTATAAGCCCATGAGTGAGGCCCCATCAGGGGAGTAGCATTCTCTCTCTCTCTCTCCCTCTCTCTAATGTAATAAATATTTTTATTTATAGTTTTGGGTTCTAATTTTTATCCCTCCTTCCCTCCTTCCTTTCCCCTCTTCGTGAGGTGGCAAGCAATCAGATATGGGTTATACATGTATGATTTTGTAAAACATTACCATATTTGTCATTTTGTTCAAGAAAACTTGATTAAAAGGGGAAAAAAATGAAAGAAAGTGAAAACTCTTTTTCTTTTTGAACCAAAAAGATAAGTAAAATGCCAGGAATTTGGCCAGGTTTGGAAAGGTCTCAAGCCTTTATTCAGAACTCTAGTAATCTTAGAAGGGCAAGAGAACCAACGTCCCATCATGTTCTTGGCTAAGGGTCCTCCCCTGCCTTTCAAGTGAGAAAGACCGAGGGTTTTAGATGCTGCCTGTAAGGGCAGTATGAAGTGTCTTATAGCTGCCAAAAAGCAAACACAATCCCAGGCTGCCTTAATAGACTTATCAAGACCCAATCAAAGGAGATAGTGATCCCCTTGCGCCCCACACTGCAAATACTGTGATTGTCTATGCAGGTTGCTAGAAAGACAATGAAGAGTGCTGGTGAGGGCGGGTAGGGTGTGTCAACCATGTCCTTTGAGGAGGAATGAATTGGGGTTATTTACCTTGGAAGAGAGAAGACAGGGATGGATTTAGGGGGATAATGGGTTTATTCATCCTTTATATGTCTAGGGGCTTTGTGAATATAGAATCAAATCTCACCTCTGACAAATAAATACTAGCTATGGGATCCCCACAAACTCTCAATGTCCTGGCACCTAGGGTGACCTGCTAGGGGAGTTTCGTTTCCCTATATCCAGAATCCACAGGTTTCAGTTCAGGTTAGGGATTCGTTTTCTAACGTTTAGAACTAGCCCCAGATGGCTTCCTTTTGAGACGCTGAGCTTGCAGGTGCTGAAGTATTCTATCAGGATGGTCATTTTTCAGGGCTGTTGTAGATTTCTGCTGTGGGGTTGGCCTAAATGACCCTCATCATGCTTTCTCCCTCCAAAGAGAGAACGCAAGAGAACGGACCCTGGTAGTATCCCACCCCTACCCGAGATATTTTGTTCCTTCTTTTTTTGGTGGAGCTGGAACTTCATCACTTCAGAGAGTCCCTGGTAAGGAAATCCTGTCTGTCCAGCTGGCCCTCGGGGTGTTGAAAGGATACGATTTGAGGGTGCCCATTAATCTAGTGGTCGTCCAAAAAAGAACTTGAACCCAAGTTTTCCTGATCCCAAGGACAGCTCTCCTTTCTCCCCCTATTCACGGCTATCTTTATTTGAGGGAGCTTATTATTCCCATTTTACAGATTAGGAAACTGAGGTTCAAAAGGTTAAAGGATTTCAGGCGCCTGGAAGGCTTTCGCTCAGGATCACTCCGTATGTTATCAGAGGGAGGATTCGAATTCAAGTCTTGTCCATGGTACTCTAAGGTCAGCCCAGATCCTTTAGGCCCCCGCTGCCTCCACTGTCAATTCCTCAATTTATTAGAGTTGGGGGGTGGAGGGGAGGGTGTATCTTTCCTTCTCTCTCTCTTCCCCCTCCTTTTCTTCTTACTGTCCCTCTTGTCTCCCTCCTCCTCCTCCCTTCTCCTCTCCCTCCGCCTCCCTACCCTTTTGCTCCCTCCGCCCCCGCGGCTTTCGCGAGGCCACGTGACCGCCTGGCTCCGCCCCAGGCCCTGCCCCACGGCTCGTGCGCACGCGCCCTGCCATCCGGCAATCTTCCGGAGCCGTCTCCGGCGGGGGCGGCCCATGGCTTGGCGGGGCCTGGAGGGCTCGAACCCGGGCTCGGGCTCGGGCTCCCGGCAGCCTCTGGAGGAAGAGGTGGCGGCGGCCGAGGAGGAAGAGGAGGCGGCGGCAGGCGCGACGGAGGAGGAGGAGGAGGAGGAGGAGGAGGAGGAAGAGGAGGAGGAGGAGGAGGAAGGCGGCGGGGGCCGGGGCCGGGGCCAGCTGCGCTGGGACGGCTTCTCGGCCTGGCTGCACTGCGTGTGTGTGGTGGGCTTCGACCTGGAGTTGGGCCAGGCCGTGGAGGTGAGGCCCGGGCCCGGGCCGGGGGCGCGCGGGAGCCCCCCCCCTTCCGCCTCGCTCGCTCCCCTCCCCTGCCCTCATCCTCCCCCATCCTCCCTCTCCCCTCCCCAAGACAAAGGAGAGCCACCCCTCCATCCCCTCCCTCCTTCACCCCCTTCCCATCTCCATCCCCCTCCCTCCTTCACCCCCTTCCCATCTCCATCCCCCTCTCTCCTTCACCCCCTTTCTCCAGCCCCTTCCATCCCCTTTGCCTTCACCCCCACCCTTTTTCTACCCCCTTCCCCTCCATATCCTCCATCCCCCCTCCCCCCCATGTCCCTTCCCTCTCCATCCCCTTCATCCTCTTCCTCTCTCAATTCCCTCCTCTTCTTCCCCTTTCCTCTGTCTCTCTCCATTCTCTTCCCCTCTGTCCTCTCCATACCCTCCTCTTCAGTCCCTCTGGCTCTCCCCCCCACCCCATGTCCCCTTCTCCTATGTCCCCGTCTGGCCTCGGAGCCCACCGATGGTCATGTTACCCGTAGACTTAAAGCTGTCAAAGACTTGAGGTCCAATCCCATCATTTTACTGAGGAAACTGAGGCACAGAGCATTCAAGGGTCTTGCCCAAGATCACACAAGTAGTATGGGGGTGGATTCAAACTCAGATCTGATGACTCCCGATCCAGGGCTCTTTGCACACACTGCATCTCATTGACAATGCTCAAGGAAAAGGTCCAAGGGGGCAGCTTCTTTGCTCTGCTTTGCTCCATTGATACTGGTTTCTTTCACTGACGTGTCTCTCAGTGAATTAACTTGACTTCATCCTGGGAAAGCTAAGCAGGGAGTTTGCTTTGGATAGTTAATGAAGTGGAAGAAAGCAGTTGATAAGTTGAAGTGTAATAAAGAAACTACCTGGAATACTTTTTTTGAGAATATTTCTTTCCATTCACTATAGGATCTTAGATCTAGAAGGTAGCTAGGTGGCTCAGTGAACCTAGGCCTGGAGTTCAAATCCAGCTTCAGAGGCTTACTGGCTGTGTGACCCACAACAAGCCGCTTAACCTATGTTTACCTTAATCCACTGGAGAAGGAAATGGCAAACTATTCCAGTATCTTTGCCAAGAAAACCCTATGATGAGGTTATGAAGGATCAGACAGAACGGAACGACTAAATAAAAGATCTAGACCTGGCAGAGCCCAAACCTCTCATCTTATGGAAAAGGAAACTGAGGCACAGATAGCTTAGGGGATTTACCCAAGCTCATCCAGGTAGTGTCAGGTGTGATTTGAACTCAGATTATTGGACTTCAAAACCAGCACTCTTTGTGTTGCAGTCACTGAACGTGCTTGAGGATGGGGACAAAAGTATGACAGCCTCATTGCCTGTTCTTTGTTCCATAAATGTTCAATTTTTCATTGACCCATGTGGTTTGACTGACTTCTTGGGGGGTGGGGTGGGTGAGAGGTAAGCTTGGGCCTGGGTGTTTACAGTTGATTCACAGAGCTGTAATAGAGAAACATGCCCTGACACTCTACGGGAAGTTCCAGGGGAGAGGGCTGGGAGATGCTTCAGAGATCCCAGAGGCCCTGCAGCTCTTGTTTTACAGATGAAGAAACTGAGGCTTTCATTCTTGGCGCTTTCTCCTCTTCCACAGCTTCTTTGGTCTTGGAGCAAGTGTTTTCTATTTAAGTTCATTTCCCCTTTTGATGGTTATTTCTTGACATGGATGAGTGTTTCTGGAATATTTAGGAAGTCATTGTCAGGATGGGTGTGGAAGAGGAAGCATTGTCTTGGTTTCATTTTTGGTGCAGGGGGGCTAGGCAAAAAGGAATTTAGGTTTGCTTTGTCCTTTCTATATGAGGAGTCCAGCTACTGATTTGTAGATGAGAAGAATGTGCTTTTTTTTTTTTTTTGGTGAGGCAGTTGGGGTTAAGTGACTTGCCCAGGGTCACACACTAAGTGTCAAGCATCTGAGGCCGGATTTGAACTCAGGAACTCCTGAATCCAGGGCTGGTGCTTTATCCACTGTGCCACCTAGCTGCCCCAAGAATGTGTTTTTGAAAATGGGTGCAAGCATTGTTAACTAACTCCCACTGTCTGTAAGGGGTGCATTTCAAGTTATTTGGTTCAGTCTTAGTGTTGGGTTTTTATTTCCTTTCATCTTGTAACCTACTGGATTTGCCATAAGACTGGCCAGGGTGATGCTGAAAGCTGACTGTGGTACAGAGCTTTTCTTACCTAAGATGAATAGCTTGTTGGATTTTAGACCATTTGTTGGAAGCCTCCTATATTGCTAGCCACCGTGTTACAGAATGCAAGAACACCGGTGAAACGGCTCCATCTGACCTCAGGGACCTCCCTTCTGCTGGTCCAGTGAAGGGCTCAGGCTCTTGTATTAGCATTTAGTGACAGGAGCTGGCTTAATCTCTTCCTTGGGAAGACCTGAGTTCTAGCCTCTCCTCTGACTCATGGTGGCTTAGGGACCTTGAGCTAGTCATTTAACCTCTCAGTGCACCAGAAAACTGTAAGATTTTAAAGTGCAGTAGTAGGAGATCCTTCTGTCACTGAGGTCAAAGGATGGGTCCCTGAAAGATGTCTAGCTTTGAGCTTAGGACCTTGTTAGACTGCCCTCTTAAGCAGATTTATAAAGATTATTGATTATATGATCCGGGAAGATGAAGAATTAATCAAAGGTAATGAGCAGACACTTCATTTATCAACAACAGGGGCAAGAAATTTATAAACCATGTCACCTATTAACTTGAAATCCTATATACTTTTTTTAAAAAAATTTTTTTGGTGAGGCAATTGGGGTTAAGTGACTTGCCCAGGGACACACAGCCAGTAAGTTTTAAGTGTCTGAGGCTGGATTTGAACTCAGGTCCTCCTGACTCTCCAGGGCCGGTACTCTATCCACTATGCCACCTAGCTGCCCCCTATATACTTCTTTTTTTTCCTTTTCCTTTTTTTTTTTTGTGTGTGAGGCAATTGGGGTTAAGTGACTTGCCCAGGGTCACACAGCTAGCAAGTGTTAACTGTCTGAGGCTGGATTTGAACTCAGGTCCTCCTGACTCCAGGGCTGGTGCTCTATCCACTGTGCCACCTAGCTGCCCCCCCATATACTTCTTAATATCATTGAACTTGAATTCCTAAGAAATACAGTATTGTTGTTTAGTTGCTTTTGGCCCCTGTGAGAAACAAATCTTGCTTCTACTCTTCTCACCCTGTCCCCCTACCCCATCCTTCAGAATAGCTTTAGACTAATCCTTCTCCAATCTTCTTCCTGGTGTGGCAGATTATCCTTAGTGGGTTTCAGGGACCTATATAAATCTCACACTGGGTTAAGATCTCTGAACATTTTGTTTCTGATGAAATATGCTTAACAAATATTAAAGTCAGTTTCGAAAGGGTAAAGTTCACTTAAGGGTCACCTGCAGTTTGGGGATTTTTTTTGGAAGTAGAAAGAAGGCACTCCAAATCAGGCTTTGGGATTGAGGCTGACTGCATGCATATGTGCACCTGATGTACTTTCTTTTAGCTTTTTCATAGATAAATTTTATTGTTATATTCTATTTTCATGTTGCATAAATTCTTCCAGGTACCTCTGTTGCCTCTTCCTGTTTCCTCTATCACAGAGCCATCCCCCACAACAAATTTTATATATATATATATATATATATATATATATATATATATATATATATAGAGAGAGAGAGAGAGAGAGAGAGAGAGAGAGAGGGAGAGAGAGAGAGAGAGAGAAAAGGGAAAAGAAGAGAAATCAGCAAAACCAATGAATACACTTAAAAAGTCTGAAAATCTGCGCGTTCTTCCCACCCTGGGCCTCTGCAGAAAGAGGAGGGAGGAGGGAGTGAGCTGTCATAGCTCTCATTTGGGACCAATTCTGCAACATCCACTGACATTGTTGCAGCCACAAGCATGCTGTGCTCTGCCGACCTCACTCTGTGTCAGTTCATAGAAGTCTTTCAGGCTTCTCTGTGTTCATCATTTCTGTCATTTGTTAAAACATAGTAATTAACGTTACATCCCTTCCACATCCCATAGTCTGTATGACCATTCCCTAGTTGATGGGCAGCAACTTTGTTTCCAGTTCTCTGCCACTAGGAAAAAATGCCGCTATAAGCATTTTCGTGTGTAAGGGGACTTCTTATCAATGACCTCATTGGTTCATGTGTCTAGTAATGGCATCTCTGGGTCAGAAGGTGTGGACATTTTAGTCACTTCAGCTGCCTAAGTGCAAACTGCTTTCCAGAGTGGTTGGACTGATGCACAGCTTCCACCACTGGCCATTCATCGATGTCTCTGTCACAGGAATTGGTCCTGCCTTCTGTCCTCTTTGCTAGTGTGCTGGATAGTAAGTGAAACCTCAGTGATTTTGATGTGCATTTCTCTTGTGCGACAGACCATTCTTTCATTCGGTTATTAATAGTTTGTAATTCTTTTGTGAAATTTGTTTTTATCCTTTGAGCTCGTCTCTGTTGGGGAATGGCATTTGGTTATATCTGTTACTTATCTCTATATCTTGGATACTAAAGCCTTATGTGAAACTTTGATTTAAAATTCTATTTTCCCATTCAGTTTCTTCCCTTCTTAATCTAGTTGTATTAATTTTCTTGTACAGAAGCTTTTCCATTATCATTTTATTTTTGGTTACGACATCACACTGTTCTTTTTTTTTTTTGTGGGGCAATGAGGGTTAAGTGACTTGCCCAGGGTCATACAGCTAGAAAGTGTCAAGTGTCTGAGGTCAGGTTTGAACTCAGGCCCTCCTGAATCCAGGGCCAGTGTTTTATCCACTATGCCACCTAGCTGCCCTCAACAGAAGCTTTTCCAGTTCCTGTAATCCAAGTTATCTATTTTATCTTTTGTAATCTCTGCTGTCTCTTGTTGAGTTAAGAAACCTCTGATGTGCATGGGGAGCATGGCTTCTTTGTTGCATCGTGAATTCCTTGAACCCTTTTGCTTCCAAAGAATGATGAGGTCTGGACTCATATCAATGGGGAGATAGTTGGTGTGAGTTTCTAGCTTACTTTCCTTGGTGCTGGTTTGTCATTGCTTTTTCCCACTGCAGAGTAGAACTGTGTAAGTAATTAGGCCTCTACTAGCTAGTAACTCCCATTAACTGATGTTAAGTAAGAAGTACCAGTCAGATTAAAGAATAATGAATATAAACCCTTTGAAAGTAGGGATTGCTTTTTGGTGCCTTGCACATAATACAGTTTAAATCAATCATGGTTATTGAACTAGTAAAGGAGACTGGAGAGGGTAGACTCATTGAGGTCAGGGAGGAGGGTATCCAGGGGGATGGGTGACTGACTGGTAGAAATTGCAGAGGGTTCAGAAAGGCTGAAGACAGCGAACAGACCATTGTGTTTAATAAGTAAGAAAGGGCTGCTAACTTGAGAGCAGTTTTTTTTTTTTTTTTTGAGGCAGTTGGGATTAAGTGACTTGCCCAGGGTCACACAGCTACTAAGTGTCAAATGTCTGAGGCTGGATTTGAACTCAGGTCCTCCTGACTCCAGGGCCGGTGCTCTATCCACTGCGCCACCTAGCTGCCCCTTAAGAGCAGTTTCAATGGAACGGTGGGCTCACAAGCCAGATTCAAAGGGGTTAAGCAGTGAGTGGGACGTTATGAAGCCAGCCTAGATGATTTTGTAGGAATGTGGCCCTGCCTTGAAGGAGATGGGGGTTGGAGGGAGGCTGGGGTGGGGCTACAGTCTCAGGGGAAAGCAGAGTTAAGTGAATGTTATTTAAGCACTGGGAAAGAAATCAGTCTCCTTGTCTGATTCCTTCAGCTGGGAGAGTACACTAGGCCTGGAATTAAGAAGACCTGAGTTCAAATGCAGCCTCAGATACTTACTACCTTTGTGACCCTGGGCAAGTCACTTCACCTCTGTCTGCCTCCATTTCTTCATCTGTAAAATGGGGGTAATGATAGCCCCTCCCTCCCAGCATTGTTGTGAGGCTCAAATGAGATAAGTGTACAGTCCTTAGCACGGTGCTTGGCGTGTGGTGAGCGCTTTCTGGAAATGTCGGCCCATGATTCTGCCACTTCTGGCTCTAAATCTGTGAGCCAGGGGTTAGTCTGCATATGGAAAGGCCTTTCAATGGTTGATATAAATGTCGACCATTATTATTCTTTTCAAATACAGGCCTTTCCAGTGCCTTTAGTCTCTTCCCTCTGGTTAAAGCCTGGCCCCAGTGCTACCCTCTCCATGAATCCTTTGCTGACTCTCTTCGTTGGCAGTGACTTTCCGCCTTACATATGGTTTCTTGCTCTGGAATGCTCTTAAGGGTGTTTGCTGTTGACCTTGTCACTGTTTGTGTCATAGGCCTTTACTAGCCTATAGATGTTTTCAGTGAGGTCAGGCATTGTGTCTTCTTTATTTTTTGGGGGGTGGGGCAATGAGGGTGAAGTGACTTGCCCAGGGTCACACAGCTAGTAAGTGTCAAGTGTCTGAGGCTGAATTTGAACTTAGGTCTTCCTGAATCCAGGACCAGTGCTCTATCCATTGCGCCACATAGCTGCCCCAGCACTGTGTCTTCTTTCAACTTTCTCTTTTCCTTAGCCCTGCAGCAATCAGCAGCCACTACTTGCCTGCTAAATTTTTACTCAGTTGAATTAAAATACCCTTTTTGATTGGACATAGAACGTGTGTGTGTGTGTGTGTGTGTGTGTGTGTGTGTGTAGGTTAAAAAAGGCCTTGAATGCCAAATAGGCCTTTCTGTTTGATCCTGGAGGTGATGGTCAGTCAGAAGAGAGGAAGTGGAGGTAACTAGTATGGACAAAAAGGAGAAGATAGGATGGTCACTTAAAAGGATGGTAGGGTCTAGGGAAGGTTTTGTAAGGCTGGGAAAGATGTGGTTACATTTGAAAGCAGTAGGGAAAGAAGCAGTTGCTGTGGAGCATTTGTTGAGGTGAGAGGGAAGGAGGACATGCAGGCATGGCTGAGAATGAAGCCTGTTGGTGAAGCCAGGAGGGGATGGCATCAAGAACAAGTGTAGCCAACCCTTTGTCAGAGACTGGGGGACCAGAGGGATGCAGTGGGATATGATGTCAAGACCTGTAGGGAAGGAGAATGGGAGAAGAGGGAGCTGGGCTCAAGGGGTCTCCTGTTTTTTCCAGTAGAGACAGAGGTCTCTGCTGAGGTGGGGGGGTGGGCGAGGGAGGAAAGAGCTTTCTGTGGATGCTGGGGTCGGGAGTCACTTAAGGAGGCACCAAAGGACATTTGGAATGTGCTCAGTCTGCAGCCTTCTTCAGGGGATCTGGAGGAGGAGAGGAGGGGCAGAGTGGGGCTGAGAAGGAAGAAAGTAAAGGCAGAGGGTACAAAGTGGGGGAGGAATGAGAGGTCTCCAGGGGGGTGAAGGAGCTTTTGGGAGGAGAGAAACTATAGGAGGTGAGGGCCAGAATTGCTAATTCAGTCAGTAAACATTTACTATATATAAAATAAGCATATGTATAAATGTGTGCGTGTGCTTGTTGTTTGTCCTTTGTTTCCAAAGAGGGCAATGAAATCGGGGTGATGTCCTAACTTGTGCTGAATGGGACTTAAGTCAGAGAGGGCTGTGCAAGGTCACCAGCCTCACTCTCTTCTCCAGAGCCATCAGGACTGGGGATGGCCCCAGATGTTTAAGGCATTTGGGATTAAGTGACTTGTCCAGGATCACACAGTAAATGCCCGAGTTGAGATTTGAACTCAGGTCCTCTTGACTCTAGGATCACTGCTTTATCTACCATACCACCTGGCTGCCCCTTAGTTCTGCGCTACTACTTAGCACAGGCAGGCACTCTTGGGGCTCCCAGAGCAGGCAGGCATACAGGTACAAACTCTTGAGGTTCATACTTGAAGTTGTCATCCTAGTTTGTTAGAGCTGGCTGGGGTTTGTGCCCCACTGGCAGAGCCTTCCAAAATCCTGGGAAGGCATCAGAGTTGCCAGATGGTGACCTAACTCGGAATCTCCTGACAATTGTAGGTGATCATTGATGAACTTGCTTTCTCTATAAAGAAAAAAACTTAAAAATTAATAAGTTTCAATCAAAAATCAAGATTGTAACATTGTATATGAAAACGTAAACATCATGTAGTTTGCTAAACTGAAAAGGATCCGCAAAAAGAGGAACAGAATAAGCAAAAACTTCTTTGTTCTGCCCCTTTCTGAGCTTTTTTTTTTTTATGTGTGTATTTAACAGACGTTTGGGCTGTTATTAAATATATATATATATATATATATGCACGTTTTATTTTTGCTTTATTTTTTCTCATTTGTATAATCCTTTTATCTCTTTGTGTTTTCATATTTGTTGCTTGTTATTGTGGGATAATTTTCTGTTCCATTGACAAGCTACAACTTGTTTAGCCATCTCCAATTGTTAGACGTCATGCTGTTTCTAGATATGAAATTGTATTCTAGTTTCTTCCCACTATTGTATACTAGAGCTGAAGACAATTACTTCTTCCTGGAACCAGCATGATTGTTGGATGCAACTTATTTTTATGATTTCTGCCATACTTTATGTTTTCAAAAATGCAATAATGTAGTGAGTGATGAGAGTTTCCTCATTTAGTAAATGAAGAAACTGAAATTGACCTAAAGTGTGACATCAGTGGCAGAGATTTAAAAAAAAAAGAAAAAAAGCCTTTACTGGATTTCTGAATGTTAATATTCAGCATTAAAACTTCACAACTTACTCTTGTGTTAGGGAAATTGTGGTCCTTCTAAGGGGAGGCCTGTGCAACTTGGAACACTTAATTAACAAAGGTTAAAATATCTTCTAGGATCATATGATTTAAAATGGGAAGATACCTTAGAGAACCTTAGTTCTCTCCTTTTATAGATGAGAAAACTGAGGCTCGGGTCATGTGACTTGTGTTATTTTTCTAAAAATTGAATTTTTTAATATTATTAAGCAATTACTTTTCCTCCCTTTCATCCCCCACTAAACATAAGCTCTTTTTTTTTTAAGTGAGGCAATTGGGGTTAAGTGACTTGCCCAGGGTCACACAGCTAGTAAGTGTTAAGTGTCTGAGGCTGGATTTGAACTCAGGTACTCCTGAATCCAGGGCCGGTGCTCTATCCACTGCGCCACCTAGCTGCCCCACATAAGCTCTTTTTAAAAATGAAATTATTTTTTAAATTATCAAGCATTCATTTTTTCCTTCTCTCTTGTCTTTCTTCTACTTCTACTTTGGAGCTAAAGAAAATTCTTGTTGGTCGGTTGATTGGGGACAATATATTTTAAGAAAATAACAGGAAAATAAACAGAATAATCTGATGTTGGTGAGAAATTATGCAAAATTCTGATTCTGTTCATTTCCTGTTTCCACTTGGAGTAATTACGCAAATAAGTAGAATTCCAGCTGCTTAGAGCTCTTGGGAAAGGATCAGAAAGAACTCAGCTCACGTGTGCATCCTGAGCTCCTTCCAAGCCTTTGTTGACTCTCAGTCTGATGAAAAAGGAAAAGGAAAGGGGGAAGAAGGTATGCTACAAAGACTTGTTCCACTTTGTTTTTGTTGATTGTGTTCTAAGCCCTAAAGAATAAGTGGGATGAAAAGTTAGCTCAATGAGATTAAAGTGGAAGTGAAAAGTTTTTGAAAAATGAAACTTGCAAACCTCATTCCAACTCCAAATCATTTAAGAAGATCAATAATTTGGGGGGCAGCTGGTGGTGCAGTGGATAGAGCACCGGCCCTGGATTCAGGAGTACCCGAGTTCAAATCCGGCCTCAGACACTTGACACTTACTAGCTGTGTGACCCTGGGCAAGTCCCTTGACCCTCATTGTGCACCTCCCCCCACTCCACCCAAATCAGTGTTTTGGAGTCTTCTCCATTTTAGGAGAGATGATTTTTATGGTTCTCTGTAGATGATCATGGTATTATTTATAACCCAGTTGAACTCACCTGAACTAATTGATGCAGTGGATAGAGCACTGGTCTTGAAGTTGGCAGGATCTGAATTCAAATCTCACCTCAGATACTTACTAGCTGTGTGACCCTGGGCAGGTCACTAAACCCCAATTGCCTTAAAACATCCAGGGCTATCTCTAGTTGTCCTGATGTATATCTTGCCATTGGACCCAGATGGCTCTGGAGGAGAGATGAGGTTGGTGACCTTGCACAGCTCTCCCTCACTTAAATCCCATTTAGTGCAAGTCATGACATCTGTTGTGGTCCTCTTCAAGAATGAATGACAAAAAAAAAAAATGAATGACAAAGGGGCAGCTAGGTGGCACAGTGGATAGAGCACTGGCCCTGGATTCAGGAGGACCTGAGTTCAAATCCAGCCTCAGACACTTATCACTTACTAGCTGTGTGACCCTAGGAAAGTCACTTAACCCCAATTGCCTCACCAAAAAAAAAAAAAAAAGAATGAATGACAAAGGGGGCAACTAGGTGGTGCAGTGTATAAAGCACCAGCCCTGGATTCAAGAGAACCTGAGTTCAAATCCAGTCTCAGACACTTGATACTTAGTAGCTGTGTGTCCCTGGGCAAGTCACTTAAACCTCATTGCCCCACCAAAAAAAAAAAAAAAAAAGAAATGGATGACAAAACAACAAAAACCTGAACCAATATAAAGGGAGCTACACTTTTGGGGGAAAAGGTTAATTTATTCCTCATATTTAGTGTTTCTCTAAAAAACCTTGAAAATGTCATGGCATTTGTTGAATTTTAGAGGCAGCCATGTTTTAGTGGATAGAGCTCAGGACTTGGAGTCAGGAAGACCCAATTTGGAATCCTGACTCAGACATTGTGTGACCCTGGGCTAATGTTTAACCTGTGTCTCAGTAAGATGCGGAGCATAATAACATCTCTCTCTCAGGCTGGTTGTGAGGTTCAAATGAGTTACCATATGTAAAGAGCTACGTCAATGCTGGTTATTGTTAGTGTTTTGGAAAGGACTGTGTAAATGCTATAATAATTTTACATTGGTGGTTGTTGAGGGACATTTAGAATGCTTTAATGTTTAAGCTGATCTCATTTCTGTAGATGTTCCTTAGCTCACTACCCATTCTTGCCTGCTTGGACTCTACCACTCTAGGCCTTGGTTGTGGCCTGCTTGGTCACTAGGGCTCCCAGCCACTCAGGGTGCTGAGTTCTTTCTCCTTTTCTCTTGACATGATATTTCCTGTGCAGTATGGCGGTGCCTTAGGGTAGAAAGAGAGCAGCGGGTGGCTGAGACCCTGTTGTTTGGGAGCCATTTGTAGGGTCAAGGAAGAGAGTTGTAGCCACTGTCCCTGCCGTCTTCCCCTTAAGGTTTATTTCGCTGTCTTTGGTCTTCTCCCAGGAGAGGGACATCTTGTTTGCCAGACTGTATAGTTGTGTCACCTGAGTTGTAACTTACTCAGATATAATAAAATAGGTAAAATGCAGGTAACATCAGGAAAAGTTGGCTATTATACTTCAATGTGTCACAAGGTTTGACCTAAATTTTGCTCTTTGGTAGTTACCTTCTTGAATTATTCCTCTCCCGTTAGGGCATGTTGGTGTTGGAAGTTGGAAGATTTGACAAATGCCATGGGAGTCTGATACAGAGACTTAGGTCATGAGCATATTTCCATGTGTCAGGAGCACAGGTGATCAATGATGGTCTAGATGGGCAAGTTGGTCAGCAGTGGGATGGGCTGGTACAGTACTGGGGACCCACTGATCAAGTACAGGAAACCCAGGGTCTGAGGACTGGGCAGGGACTAGATCCAAGGGTGAGAATTAGGGGGCAGTCGAAGGGATCTACACGGACCATTTTATCCTAGATAGGAAATCACCGACCCATTTTCAACTTCTTCTGCCTTTGGGCACTGCTTTAGCACAGATTTCCATTTATTTATCTATCTATCTATCTATTTATTCATTCATTCATTTTTATTTATTTATTTATTTATTTGTTTTGTGGGGCATTGAGGGTTAAGTGACTTGCCCAGGGTCACACAGCTAGTAAGTGTCAAGTGTCTGAGGCCAGATTTAAACTTAAGTCCTCCTGAATCCAGGGCTGGTGCTTTATCCACTGCTCCATCTAGCTGCCCCCAAGCACAGATTTTTAAAGGTCAAATGTAAAGGTTAATTTAAACATTAAAGGGGAGCCTCAGGTAGTGATAGAATGATAGAGTTGGAGTTATAAAGACATTGATTCAGATCCTGCCTTACACATTTTCTAGCAGTCTCCAGCACCCCCTCCAGTTTATCTCCTCAGTAATAGATGGCTTACTGATTACAGTCCCATGGCCAAGGAAGGTCAGGAGGAAATCACACCTCCTGGATGTGCTGATGTGAGTTCTGCGTGTTGTTCAGTGATTGCTTTATTTTCTTTGCATCCTAGCAAAGGGTTAGTTAATGCTTCTTTTCTTTTAAGTCTTTCTTCAATTGATGATAGAACTTTCCTCCTATCTTTCATGATGTGTTATACAGTCACTTCGTGTAATTTCTTGTAACAGAGGAGATCATTGGCATGTATTTTATTTATTTATTTTTAAATTGCGGGGCAATGGGGGTTAAGTGACTTGCCCAGGGTCACACAGTTAGTAAGTGTCAAGTGTCTGAGGCCGAATTTGAACTCAGCCCTGAATTCAGGGCTGGCACTTTCTCCACTGCACCACCTAGTTGCCCCCATTGGCATGTATTTTTAAAGCTAGCAGTTCATATACTACTCAGCTGCCCTATCTTTTGCTGGGTCCTAATTGAATAACAGCGGTCTTGTGGGTCGAGCTGTGGAGTGGGAAAACTCAAGGCAGGATTTGTGGCCAGATATTGAGGTGAAAATACTGTGACTCATGGGGTGTCAGAGTAGATGAGGTCTCTGAGGTCGTCTAAGCTAGCCCACACCCAGTCATTAATCCCCCATTTTACGTCCCTGACTTGCGCAAAGACCTCCCACGAGGTGGGAAACGCTGCTCCCAGAGCAGCTCTATTTTGTTTGTTCACCTGGACCTTCTCAGAAGCTTTTCTCTATGATGAGTCAAGTTAGACATGCTTCACTCTTTACCTGAGGCCAAACAGAATATTCCTTCCATATGACAGTCATTTGAATACTGGGAAATTGGGCCACGTTCTGTTTTTGTGCCACTCCCCCTCCCCTTAGCCTTCTTTTTTGGCCAAAACTTCGTTAGTTTTTTTCAGCTTCACCATATGTGGCAACTTGACTAGTTTCCTCATCAGCTTGGTTAATTTCTGGGGTGCTTGCTAGCTTCTCAGTGTCCATCCTTCTAAAAAGGACCCCAAACAGACAGCTAGAACTATCTAAATTGCCACCGTGTTAGACATGGTTTAATGAAAGCAGAACATTTCGGACCCAACAGTGAGTTGAGCCTCACACAGACACATACATTTCTTTCTTTCTTTCTTTTTTTGCGGGGCAATGGGGGTTAAGTGACTTGCCCAGGGTCACACAGCTAGTAAGTGTCAAGTGTCTGAGGCCAGATTTGAACTCAGGTCCTCCTGAATCCAGGGCTGGTGATTTATCCACTGTGCCACCTAGCTGTCCATATATATATATATATTTGGTGAGGCAATTGGGCTTAAGTGACTTGCCCAGGGTCACACAGCTAGTAAATGTCAAGAGACACATGCATTTCTGTACAAGGTGCGTTCCCAAGACTTGTCTCACTCAGACAAGTCAACATCTGCTTCCAGATAATACTCAAAACAGTAAAATTTGATAAACCAATGTGCCACCTCCCTGCTAACTCAGGTTGAACTTGGAATTCACTAAAACCCCAGGGTCTGACCACATGAATGGTTTTCTGGCTTTCCCCATCTTTCAGACGTGTAGTTGACTTTTGCACCCAAATATCTGATATTACTTTGGGCCACTCTTAGTCTGTTGATCTTTTGGGATCTTTACTCTGTCATTCATTAATTCAGTGCATTAGCTATCCTTCCCAGCCTTCTCTCTGTTTGCCTCAGCTTCCTCCTCTGTAAAATTGGGATAAGAACGGCTTCTTCCTCCCAGGCTTGTTAAGAGGATCAAATGAAATAATAATGGTAAATCTCTTAGTACAGTACCGGGCACCCAGTGAGCTGTGTATAAATGCTAGCCAGCCTTGGAGGTGGTGGACTCAGTGACTGGCAGGCTGGTGGTGCCCTTGACTGGGATAGATGAATGGTTTGGGGGGGAAGACTAGTTCTGTTTTAGACATGCTGAGTTTGAGGGACCTATGGCATGGCCGGTTGGAAATGTGTAGTTGACAGCCGGTGGTGTGGAAGTCGAGCTCAGGGCTTGGGGAAACAACACAAAGGCCTTTGTGGCTTAGACTATGTGGAGGGGAGTAAAGTGTAAGAAGGCTGGCAAGGAAGGAGGGGGCAGGTGGTGAAGGGCTTTGAATGCCAAAAAGAGTTTTATACTGGATCCTGAAGGTATCAGGGAGCCACTGGAGTTCATTGAGGAGGGAGGTGACATGGTTAGACCTGCCCATTAGGAAGATCACTGTAGTAGGTGAGTGAAGGATGAATTGGAGTGAGGAGAGACTCTGAAGCAGTCAGAGAAGCCCCCCTCCCCTCCCAGCAGCTATTGCAGTAATCCATGTGTGAGGTGACGAGGGCCTGCACCAGGGGGTGAGAGTGGGGAGGTGGCAGTGCCGGAGGAGAGAAGGGGCATACCCAAGAGACATTACTGAGCCAGAATCAGTAGGCCTCGGGCCCAGAGTGGAGGTGTGGTCGGGGTCTTATTGAGGCATCAGAGATGGCCCTGAGATTCCATACCTGGGTTCTTGGGGGACCATAACCTGAACAGAAATAGGCACGTTGAGAAGAGAGGGAAAAGATAACGAGTTGATTGGAGGAGCTGAGGCAGAATCCAAGAGAAGTTGTCTAAAAGGTGAGGAGATGAGAAGAGGGCTTAGGGCTGGATAGATGGGTCTGATTAAGAGCACCAAGTGAGATATCAGAGTCAGAAGAGGACAGGGCCCAGGACAGAGCTTTGGGAAACCCAGGCTCTTGGGTGTGAACTAGAGGAAGCTCCAGCAAAGGAGACTGAGGTGGGAGTAGTCAGACCCAGCAGGAGACCCAGGGAAACCCGGAGAGGTGAGAGCTGGAGTGATAGACAGTGTCAGAGGCTGCAGACAGGTCAAAAGGATGAGGACTGGGAAAAGGTCTTCCAGCTGGCAACAGAGAGATGACTGGTTACTTGGGAGAGATCATCTTCAGGTGAATGAGAGGGTTGGAGGAGAGGGAGGCACCAGTGCTTGATGGCTTCTATAAGGGAGTGTGATGTTTAAAATCTAAATTGTGGTCGCCTTAAATTGGAAAGCTTCAGTACCAGTCTTTGGGCATTAACCATTTATTGAAAGCATACAGGTATTCACATGGAGTTCAGAAAGTTAAGAAAAGGCCTATCTAGCATAGAGTTCCAGCCTGGTTGTGTTCTTCCTCAAGTCCTCCTCCAGGAGCCTGCTTTAATCAGGAACTCTCCAGCAAGCTGATTGTGGAAGCTTTTTATAGGTCTGGAACAGAGGCGGTCCTTACACACTGCTTCAAGCTGATTGGTTGCTGTCCTCCAAATCCATTGGCTTTGAAGGTTTTCTCAAGTTGAGTTCACAGTCTAGCTTCTGAGAACAATACCTTCTTAAGGGCTGGTCAGGTGTGATTACAATCCAGTTAATTTGAAGTAGGCTAATCAGCAGTCAATCACTCTCACTTGATTCAATCAGTCTAGATTAATCTCCAGGTGGGTCTTTGAGTAGCTGCTAAATCCCATTATTTCATCACAGGGGTTAGCCATGAAAAGGAGGAAGCCCAGGAGGATGGCTGCTGGCATGACATCATGATGTTGGGACAGTGGGATGCTGGGATCAGTATCCACTTTTTAAAGATAGCAGATAGAAAAGGTGTTTATAGGCAGCCATAAAACAGCCATTAGATGGGGAAGGAGGGAACGTTTGTGACCGTGGTGGTGATAGAAGGCGCAGTCTGCTGCTGATGGGATGAGATGGAGCCAGTCGTGCATGGACAGAGTTCCTTGCTCATAATTCTTTTCTCACAGCTGTCTGCTGAGAGGGGAGGAGGAAGGGAGGGTGAAAAGATTTGGCCGGCTGCTGTGGTGAATAGGGTCGGGAGCTGATCAGGGACCAATGAGAGGCTCGCCTTGCTGCAGCGAGGCCTCAGTGGAGGTTCTGTAGGTTTGTGGTGGATGCACTGTGTATGGTTTCATGACTTTTCTCTGGCTCTGTTGAGCAACAGTATAGGGATGAAGGTAATGGATGGCCCGAATAATACAAGGTTGGGTTTTGGCAAAGCATTATTAGTGATGGGCTAAGTGGGCGAGGGACTGGAATTGTTCATCGTGGGGGATAGGAGGAGATGGCAGCCAGTACACCCTCGAGAGAACCTTGGGGTGGAGGGATTGGAGGCCATGGTAGAGATGGAACAAGATTAGGGCCGTGAGGCAGAAGGCAAGATGGACTGATAAAAGATTAAGATCAGGTAAAGGAATTTCCCAAGGTTATGAGAGTGGAAGTGGAACATTTGTGGCTGATAGCAAGCTCAAGGGTGTAGTGGGGGTGGGCTGCAAGAGTGGGTAATAATAGAGTTGAGGAACTTGGAGATTTTAGGGCATTTGAGGGAATACCAGGGTGTGTGCGGAAGTCCCCTAGTGTGAGGGCAAGGGGTTGGGAGGAGAGAGACTGAGCTCATGGAGGGAGAAAGGGGTGTGTCAGCTCTCACAGTCCTCACTGGCTGATCAATTTGGAATGAAGTGAGGCATGTCCAGGAAGCCAGGACATGGTGCAGCCCAAGGCAGGAGCTGGTAGTGAGGGGTGGGTCTGATCCAAGAAAGGTCTTAGGTCCTGGAGAAGGTCTTGGGGTGAGTCGAGAGGCATGGCTTTGCCCTCTCTGCCACTCTGTAGCTCTTTGGGACTAGGGATAGGAACTGGGTCTATGACTTTATGGGTCTGGGGCCGCACATCTCCAAGTGGGTCCCCAAGACCCTTTCAGGGGTCCTCAGGGAAAATCATTTTCATTGTAACACAAAGATATTTTCATTTCTGACAGGGTGACTATCAGTAGATGTGACCCACATAAACAGAGTATAAAAGAGATCTGAGGTCCAAAGCTGATGAACCAGTGGTGAAGGAAGCTCCTGGCGGAGGCCAGCCCCTTATCTGCAGCTTGTGAGTCTGAGCCTGTGAGGTCGGGGCCCCTTGGGGTCATGTACTGCCTTAGAAAGCCTGGCGAACGTTCTCTCTGTGGGGTCTCTTTGTTTTGTTAAACATCCCCAGTATCGCTTTCAGCTGGATCCAGGGGCCCGTGCTGATACCTCTGCCTTGGAGATCCCTAGAACAAAACTCCTTCACCAGTTCTAAGGGTCATTGGGGAATGTTTCAGAAATAAACATCAACATAGGATGAAGTAGGGTATATTAATTTGTTTTCCCAAGTCAATTTGTGCTCCCCAGGGATCTGCCTGCAGAAGCAGCACTTGAACCCAGGGCTGGCTGCCTCTCTCCACTGTACCCCGGGCTCTTGTACCATACTGGGCATATCACTTAATCTTTTTGAACCTCAGTTCCCTCATCTTTTTTGGGGGGGGGGCGCAATGAGGGTTAAGTGACTTGCCCAGGGTCACACAGCTAGTAAGTGTCCAGTGTCTGAGGCTGGATTTGAACTCAGGTCCTAGCTGCCCCCTCAGTTCCCTCATCTTTAAAGAAGTGGATCAGATTTAAGTTATTGCTCTACAAGAGTGTTGAGTGGAAAGAATCAGTTTTGATTGAGGATTGAATCACTTTTTGACATAATAGGAATAATTATAAAGAATTGTGGGAGGAAGGAACTTAAGGTAGACTCAGGTTTACCTTCTTAAAGTCAGTAAATTAGTTAGAAGTTCAAATAAAATTTCCCATCATACTTTGAAGGCATTTTCTATTGTTATTTTAAACCAGGAACATAATAGAAATGTCACTATTTGTAACAAAGTAGAAAGAATACAGGATTCAGAGGCCCTGGTTTAGTCATGGTTTAGTCACTTCATCTCTGAGCCTCAGTCTCTTGATCCATAAAATGGGGATTGTCATATTTGCCCTTACTGCTTGTGGGACTTTGGGAAATTCACTTCATAGCCCGGGCCTCAGTTTCCTCTTCTATAAAACTTGGACTAGATGACTCCAGGGTTCTTTCTAGCTCCAAGTCTGTGGTCCAGTGAACAGTGGTACTTGAAGGAAAGGTAGATTTGATTACAGGAGGGAGAGGTCCAGATTTTAGAAGGTCGGCGATGCTGGTTAAGGTCTGTTCTCTCTCTCTCTATCATTTCATTCAATCTTTTTTTTTTTTTTGTGAGGCAGTTGGGGTTAAGTGACTTGCCCAGGGTCACACAGCTAGTAGGTATCCACTGTGCCACTTAGCTGCCTCCCAGGTCTCTTTCAATGATGCCTATTGTCACAACCGTTGGTGACTTTAAGGGAAAACTGAGGGTTGTGAAGTTACTAATGGTTTAATGGGTGGTTTGTTTTCTCCATGGTAGGGTCTGGGCCAGTCTGAAACTCAGGTCTTCACCTGGCTTCTGGGGGTAGTCAAATGCAGGCTTCCATTTTAAAGCATACATTTATTTCTTCATATTTTTCTTCTGATTTTGAGAAAAAAATTTGACGATGTTAAATCAGTATCTTGGTTTAATATATTATTTGAAAGTATCCGGTGAGTGTGAATGTTGATCTGATTTTCTGATACATATTTGCCCTTGTTTTATAGGTAATCTATCCGGAGCACTCCAAACTTAGTGATAAAGAGGTGAGTCTTTGGCTTTTACGACGTTTCATTACTGTTTGATTCCTTGGCAGCACATATACCTTTTGTTTTCTTTTTCAGAAAACGAATATTTGCTACCTGTCTTTTCCAGATTCAAATTCAGGTAATGCTTCTGTGATGTCACTATAAATGTGCGTGTGCTCAGCAATGAGGGTTGAGGTTACTTAGGACAGTCCAGGGAGGGATCACTTTGTGGCTTGGGATTGGGTCCAGAGAGCTGAGATTGTCCCTGCTGGGCAGTGCAGAATTCTGAGGGAGTTCTCAAAGGAAAATTTTGTTTGATTCCACTTAAATTAAAAAAATAAAGAGTTTCCTTTTAAAGGTAGAGTGAGGCATCATGAAATGCAGAGACCACAAGCCAGATAAATTGATGGAGTGGCTGCAGTTGGCCCCATGTTCAGATGGGTTTCTTAAGTTTGCCATCAGTGGGTGGCCTTCAGTCAGTGTTAGTGACCAGGCCAGAGCCTGGGCAGCCAGAATCCAGTTAAACAAGAGAGGGTTAACATGGCAGACCCTGTTAAAGGCGTGTTCAGTTAAGAAGCTTATTAGTGGGGGCCCTTTGCTTCTGACTGTCCTCCTTGTGTGTGGTCTGGGCTGCTGACAGCTTTTAGCTCCCTCCAAGCCGATGGTGCTAAATCCACCCACTGGCAGGACAGCACCTGGTGAAGCAGGCATATTTTAGTGCTGGTTTTGCATGCTGCTACTTATACAGTTAAAGAATTCTATAATAAGAATTCTGTTTCTTGGGTTTGGGGGACTTAAAGGCCATTTTAAACATTCCCTATTTTTTTAACTGTATTTTTTTTCATGTTTCCAAATTTTTGCTACACATTCAGAACTTGTTGAAACTGCTTCTTTAATCACTCAGATTAGTCATCTACAAGTGGTGTCCCTCTGTGGACAGACCTTTTATGGACTAGTAAAATTTATTGCAAAATTAAGAACGATAAATGTGTGTGGATTTATTGCCTTGGAGAATTTCTGGAAGGGCTTGTAAGGATTACAAACTATTCTGTCTTGCCTTTTTATCAAAATTACCTAAATATTTAGAATTTTTGCCAGTAGATTAATGGCACTGCTAGTTTGTATCAAATCAGACAAGCTGCAGGCTGTGCCTGTAGGCTTTTCCCCCTTTGGGATGCATTTGCCCTTTGAATAATACCGTGTTTAATCATCAGAAGCATTTCCCATGGTTGTTGCCCCTGACTTACCATAAGCTGAGCAGGTTCAGTATGAAGCCTCCCAAAGTGGCCGAGGGTGATAGGTCAGACAGTACTTGTGGCTTTCCTCTGAGGCTTGGCTGGTTGTTTCGGTCCTTTATGCCTTTATGTCAACAAATACAGATGAAGTGACTGCTCTGTATAAATAAAGGGGCTTGGCGGCAAGATGAGAGGTTTTAATTGGCTTCAGACACCTACTAGCTGTGTTGACCCTGAGCAGTCACTTCACCTCTGCCTGCCTCAGTTTCCTCATATGTAAAATGGGGATAATAATAGCACCTACTGCCCAAGGTGGTTGTGAGGATCAAATGAGATAACATTTATAAAGTGCTTTGCAAATCTTGGAGCACTCCATAAATGCTGGCCATTACTGGTGAAACAAAGATAAAATGAGGTACAGTTCCGGCCTCTAAGGGCCTTATGTTCTCATGCCCTCCCACCCCCCATGCCCCACCCTGAGTTTTCAAAGGAAAGTGCTTCACTGTTCACCTGGGCACCAGGGTTGAGTAGCAAGGCATCTGAATAGTGGTTTATTAAATCTTTATTTATTATTAGTCTTTTTTGAGTTAACCCTTTATTCACCCTGTCTACTTCAGGAAAGTGAGGGTGAGGTCCCTTTTTTCTTGCTTGAAGAAATCCTTCAGTAGTTCAGAAAGATGTGTGATGTCATCAATGTGAGTACTCTTCTTACTGAGCTCTCTATGTCTTAATAGGCAGTGTCTTGAGTTGCTGTGGCCAAAGAATCTTTTACCTGGTAGCAGGTGTGATGTGGAGTCTGTCTGAACTTAGCTAGACTGATGTCTGGACTGCAGATACAAAGCCCATTGCTGGGCCAGGCCTTGGCCTTTCCAGCCTTGTTCTGCTGGCCTGGCCCCTGGCTTTTCCTGGGCATAGGCTTTTCATGTTGCTTGAAGGCATTTACTTTAATCAAGTCTTGGGACTGAAATAGAAGCCTGCATCTCCATAGTTAGAACATGTCTGCTGTGTTACCAACAGCTGTGCGCAGACCGCAGCTACTTTATACTTTTTAGAGGGAGGGTTAAAAAAAAAAAAAGGCCTGGCTCTAGGGCCAACGAGGTCTCTTCTGACCTTATCCCTTCCATGAAGCACAACACATCTCCCCTGAAGTTTGGATGGCCTGAGTAAACTTGATCTCTATTGAAAGCAGGCATCTTTCCATCCTGACAGATGAGCATCAGTGCAGGCAGCCAAGAGACCACACATTGGGAATGTGATTTAGATCATTATTCTCTTTTGTGACTCTCTAAACAGCTTGTTGCTCTTCATGTGTTTTATTAAATGGAGGTTGTTATGACTGTGCCAGTTCTGAAATGGATTTCCTTTTAAAAAAAAATCCCCAAATAGCTTTTATTGCTATGGAAGGAAACCCAAGGACTGTATTCCCGTCTTCAGGAAACAGTAAAAATGGAGTTTTGGTTTCTATGGAGTCAGGATAAAAAATAGAACATTTTAGATCATTCATTTACAAAAAGTCAAGAAAAATGTGCATTAGGTAGATGTTGCAGGGAAGATTTCTTCAGATTTCCAAAGGAATCTCTTCCCCCACTCCTCCCAGCCCACACCCTTCCATTTAAAATAAACATCATTTCCTCTTCTTACCTGTATCTTAGAGCTATACTTGCCAGGCCTTCTTCCTCATTGTTTATTAGCAGTGTTTGGACCTGGGGAATCCCTGCTCCAGGAGCTCTGGTGCTAGCCCGGAATCCTTATTGCCTAATGTGTGTGCACATTGTGATGAGATGAGAGAAACATTTTCTTTCAGCATCTACAGACATTTCTTAGTTCAGTGGCTGAGACACCCAAGAATGTAGCTTGGTTCTACAAATGCCTTTTAAGTTTCTGTCATGGGCTGGATGTTTTCATTGTCAGAGGCGATGAAAATTAGGTCCTGCCCTCAAGGAGCTTGTAGTCTCCTGAAAGGATGAGTCAGGAACATGGGAAAAACATTAGTCTTCATTGCTGATATGACTTGCCTGGAAATCTTATTAGAGAAAATTGGTCACAATAGATTTTCATTCTCCAAATAATACTCCCCTCATGTGCTTCTCTCTTTGGATATTCTAAAAGCAGCTTTCAAAATAAGCCTCCCATGTTCTCAGGAATCTTCAAATGGATGCAGGTCTCATAGCTTAGGTGACAAATGTTCACAAGAAGCTCCTAACTAATTCTGTTCTAAGGTTTAATTGATAGAAAGGTGCCACCCAGAGGCTGGTCTCATTACTTAAAAACCCAGAAAAGGCATATAGGAAGATAATATAGCTATGGTCACTGCCTTCATTTTAATGAATTTATTTTCCACAATTAAGTTTTTACCTAAAGTTCATTTAATGAGGTAAAAACACAAAACATTTTATTTACTATTAGAAAATAAATTTTTAAGAGACCACCCCTTACTTAGGTTTAGCCAGATATTTGAATAACATTAAAAAAAACCCCAAACCAAAAAGGAGGTAGCCAAGATGATGAAGGAAAGACAGCTACCCATTTGAGCTCTTCCACAAATCCCTCCAAATCCCTTTAAATTCTGCCATAAGACAATTCCTGGAGCAGTAGAACCCACAAAAAGACAGGGTGAAATAATTTCCCAGCCAAAGACAATTTAGAAGGTTGTCAGGAAAGGTCTCTCGTATCTGGGTGAAAGTGGAGCACAGTCCATTACAGGCTGTGCCAGTGCAGACCAGGCCCCAGAAATCCAGGAGAAGACCTTGGGAGCCACTGAATCAGCAGCATCAGTGACTACTTCTGGAACTCTCAACCTACAGATGGCAAGGGCCTTGAACAGCTGATCAGAAGGAGATTACAGGGGTTCCTTTGCTGGCACTAAGGCAGGACCTTGTTGCTTTGCCTATACTTGGTTCCAGGTTGCAGTCCTGGAGGGACTCCCAGAGTGAGGAGGAGCACTAGCACATCAGAGATTGTGGCTACAGTGGAGCAGGGACCCTCCTTACAGTTCTAGGGTAGAAATAAGTGCTTATGGGCTCTCACAAACCAGAGCACAGGCCAGGAGAGTAGTAAACACACCTTGGAAGAACTGGAAACTTACAGGTCCCTAGAAGTATCTCTGAAAACAGCTGCACAAAACTCCAGAAGCTTAGGACAGTGCACCTTCCATTCTAGAAGCAGAACCCTACAGAGTTAAGTCAAAAAATGATCTGGGAAAATGAGAAAACAACAGAAAAAAAATTCTGACCATAGAAAGTTACTATGGTGACAAGGAAGATCAAAGCACACCTTGAGAAAAAGACAGCAAAATTAAAGCCCCTACATCCAAAGCCTCCAAGAAAAATATGAATTAGTCTCAGGCCATGGAAGAGCTCAAAAAGGATTTTGAAAATCAATTAGAAAAGTAGGGGGAAAATTGAGAAGAGAAATGAAAGTGATGCTAGAAAAATAAAGGAAAAAGGGTCAACAACTTGGTACAGGAGACACAAAAATTGACTGAAGAAAAAAATTCCTTAAAAAGTAGAATTGGCCAAATGGAAAAGGAAGTACAAAAGCTCACTGAAAAAAAAAATTCCTTAAAAATTAGAATTAAACAAATGGAAGCTAATGATTTTATGAGAAATCAAGAAACAGTAAAACAAAGCCAAAAAAAGGGGAAAAAAAGAAAAGAAAATGTGAAATATTTCATTGGAAAAACAACTGACTGGAAAATAGAGCCAGGAGAGATAATCTACAAATTATTAAACTACCTGAAAGCCATAATTTAAAAAAGAGCCTAGACATCATCTTTCAAGAAATTATCAAGGAAAACTGTCCTGATATAGAAATGGAAAGAATCCATCAATCACTTCCTGAAAGAGATCCCAGAAATACTATAGCCAAATTCTAGAGCTCCCAAGTCAAGGAGAAAATATTTCAAGCAGCCAGAAAGAAACAATTCAAGTACTGTGGAGCCACAGTCAGGATAACACAAGATCTAGCAGCTTCTATATTAAAGGATCAGAGGGCTTGGAATATGATATTCTGAAGGGCAAAGGAACTGGGATTACAATCAAGAATCACTTACTCAGCAAAACTGAGTATAATCCTTCAGGGGAAAATAGGTATTCAATGAAAGAGGACTTTCAAACATTCTTGATAAAAATACCAGAGCTGAATAGAAAATTTGACTTTCAAGTGCAAGACTCAAGAGAAGCATAAAAAGATAAACAGGAAAAGGAAATCATAAGGGATTTAATAAGATTAAACTGTTTACATTCCTGTATGGGAAGATTAATACTTGTAACTCATAAGAATGTTCTCATTATTAGAACAATTGGAAGTTGTCCATGTATAGACAGAGGGAAGAGGTGAGTTGACTATGAAGCGATGATATAAAAAAATTAAGGGGTATGTGAGAGGAATGTACTGGGAGAAAGAGAAAGGGAGAGATAGAAACGGGGCAAATTATCTCACATAAGAGAGGGAAAAAAGCTTTTACAGGGAGGGAGAAATGGAGGAGGGGAGGGAGGGGGAAGGATTGAACCTTACTCATCAGAATTGGCTCAAAGAGGGAATAACATACACACTCAACTGGGTATAGAAATCTATCTTACCTTGGAAGAAAGGAGTAGAAGGGGATAAGAGAAGGGGGGATGATGGAAGGGAGGGCAGATTGAGGGAGGGGGTAATCAGAAGTAAAACACTTTTTAGGAAGGACAGGGTGAAAGGAGAGAGAGACTAGAACAAAGGGATGGTGAGGATGGAGGGAAATATAGTTGGCAATAGTAGCTGTGAAAAAACAATTTTGAAGCAAGTTTCTCTGAATACAAATCATTTCCCAATTGATAAATGACCAAAAAAATATGAACAGTTTTCAAAGGAAGTAATCAAAGCTAACTGTAGCCATATGATAAAAATGCTCTAATTCACTATTGATTGCAGAGATGTAAATTACAACAATTTTGAGGTTCTATTTCACACCTATTAGATTGGCTAATAGGACAAAAGAGGTAAATGACAAATATAGGAAGGGATGTGGAGAAAATGAGATATTAGTGTACTGTTGGTGGAGTTGTAAACTGATTCATCCATTCTGTAAAGCAATTTGGAACTATGCCCAAAGGGCTATAAAACCATTCATGTTGTTTGACCTAGCAATACCATTACTAGGTTTGCATTCAAAAAGAGATAAAAAACAAAAAGGAAAAGGACCTATATGTACAAAAATACTTATGGCAGCCCTTTTCTGGTGCAGAGAATTCGAAATTGAGGAGATGCCCATCAATTGGGGAATGGTTGAATAAATTGTGGGATGAGATTATGATGGAACACTATTGTGCTGTAAGAAATGATGAGCAGGATGCTCTCAAAAACCTGGAAAGACTTATATGAGCTGATGCAAAATGAAATGGACTGTGTACAAAATAACAGCAGTATTGTAAGATGATCAGCTGTGAATGACTTAGCTATTCTTAGCAATGCAATGATCCAAGACAACTCTGAAGGACTAATGATGAAAAATGCTATCCATCTCCAGAGAAAGAACTGATAGTGTCTAAATACAGATTGAAGCATAATTCTTTTTTTTAAAACTTTCTTTATTTTTCTTGAGGTTTTTGTTTGTTTTTTGGTCTATGTTTTATTTTATGACATGCTTAATATGGAAATATGTTTTGCATGACTATACATGTATAACCCATATTGGATTGCTTGCATTCTCAGTGTGTGTGTGGGGGGACAGGAAGGGAGAGAATTTGGAACTCAAGAGTTTTAAAAACGAATGTTAAAAATTGTTTTTACATGTCATTGGGGAAAAATAAAATACTAAATTAAAATAAAACAAAGCAAAAGTAAAGCAGCTCCTGGTGCATCCACACATACTGCTTTGTACATGCAGATATGCTAGATGAGCATTTTCTTAGCTATAACTGTAGAAATCTAATGCTCTTTGCTATTAATAGAAGAGTTAGAAAAAAACATAACTGAGAGCTGAAATTCTGTGTAATCACATTTAGTTATAACACTTATTGTATAACAACATGTTTCCAATTGGACTGCTTTAATTCTTTGTATTTTGTAGCCTCTGAATAGAGTAAGGTCTATACTTGTGATATTTTTGGTGTAGGGAACTTACAGATGAGGACACTCTTGTTACCCATACTGGTTGGCACCTTCTATGCAACTTAAGCCTTGGAACATTGCCCAGTGCACCAAGAACTCAAGGGACTTGCCTTGGGGCATCCAGCCAGCTTGGGTCAGAGGCAGGATTCTGTCTTGGGCTCTGCTTGTTCTCTCTGGGGTGGCTCTCTGAGCACCAGCCACATTGGTGGCACCAGCCACACAATGCCCCATATTATCCCTGGGACCTTAGAAAGTGAGTCACTTCACTTTGGGTATTTACTGTTCCTAAAAGGAGGGTATGGGACTGGATTGACCTCTTGAGACCCTGCCCACTCTTAATTTATGATTCCTGAGGTCCTGAAAAGGTCTTTGTTGCCAATGGAAATACAGCAATTATGAAGTAATATCTTTGTGCGAACAGTAATAGGAAAGGTAGAAGGATTATGAGTTTTTAAGACTGGGATTCCATTATTGGTTATTTTCAGGCCTTTGTTGGAGAGTGAGCTGGGCCCCCAGTCATCCCCTAAACCCTGTTCTACTCTCCTAGGAGGGAGGCTCTGGGCCTTGTTCCTCTGCTCTCATGCCAGCCCCTTGTACAGGGCTGCTCCAGAAGTCTGGCTCACTGAAGGAGAAAGGGTAGAAGAAGTTGGGGTTCCGGGTCCATCACAGAGGGCTGTGTGGGCAGCCTCAGTGTCAATCATATTACCTCGACACTGTGGGCTATTTTTGTAGCCCTCATGGAAACCCCTTTGTTTTCAGCTATTGCCCAGGTAGCCAGAACTTTGACAGTCCTCATGCTCATCTAGCTGAGAGCCCTTAGGAATCACTTTGTAGCTCCTTCAAAAGATGTGGTAAGAATTTGTTGTTTTAAAAATATTATTAATGCCTCTGGCTAAACTTTGTTTGGGTCTGGACTTTTGATAAATTGATTTTTAAATTGGAGAGTGTTTTGTGAAATCAAGTGAGCTTCAGTTAAACTTTAACTGTTGAAAATAAGTTAGAGTAAAGAGAGCAATTGGTTTGCTGCTTGTTCTCCTCTTGAATTATATACATTAAAAAAATTGTGTATAAGCATTTCAAACGAAAATGAACAAGCATGGAAATGTAATGTAGGGAACTGAGGTTTTAGTCCCAGCTCGTTTGCAGGTTGACTGCGTGATCTTGGACAGAACGCTTTGGGGTCCTCAGAAAGCTCAGGCCCCTCTTAGCTCTAAAATTCTGTGATTCTGTTTAAGTAAAATGTTAGATGGAACTGTCACCAACTCCCCCTTTTGTGTTTTTGTTTTTATTAGGCTGTCTTGGAGATACACAGTTTTGTTTCAGGTTTCGACAGTCATCTGGCCGGAGGATGTCCTTGCGCTGTATCCCAGATCAGCTGGACAGAGACTCACCCGTGTATTTAAAGGTTAGAAAAAATAACAGAAAAAGGTCATTGAGGTAGAGAAGACGGTTGTATGTTTATACTATTATACTTTGGTTGTATTTGGCAGAAATGCTCATATTCCTGTTTACATGCTATAGTGATGTCTAGAGTGACTGTACAGTGAAGGAAGCTGATTCTTCAGGACCTTGGAGAAACCTTCACAAGTTCTTTTTCTTTTCTTTTTTTTTTTTTTTTTGGTGGGGCAGTGAGGGTTAAGTGACTTGCCCAGGGTCACACAGCTAGTAAGTGTCAAGTGTCTGAGGTCGGATTTGAACTCAGGTCCTCCAGAATCCAGGCCCGGTGCTTTATTCACTGTGCCACTTAGCTTTATCCACTGTGCCCTCAAGTTCTTGAAGTATATTAAAGTTTCATTGAAAATTTCAGGAGTTAATTAGAATATGATTGTTCCGAACTTTGCTAATAGTCCCTTTGTCTAGAGTCTGAGCAGGCGTGGTTTTTTTTTTTAATATATATTTTTTTTAGAGGTATGTTTTTTAAATCAGGTTATCACCCAGCGCAACACAAAGTTTGCACTAACATGTTATGTTTTAGGGTGGGGAGAGGGAAACTTTTACTAGATTGGTTTTAGTTTTCTTGTGGCCTTTTTCATTTTTCTTATTCATCTGTTGTCTTTTAGCATTTTGAGCACGTGATTATTTTATTCCTGGGTAAGATTAAGTAAAACCGATTCCAGAATCCTGTGTATAAATGGTTTAATATTCAGATATAAGGTTGAGTTGTGACCTTTTTGAGTCTATTTCATTTTTGGTGTGCAAAGAAATATGATTTAAAAAAATACTAATATAAAGATTTCAATTTTATTTTATCTTTCTGGCAGAAAGATCCCGCGTATTTTTATGGTTATGTGTATTTCCGACAAGTACGAGATAAAACTCTAAAAAGAGGCTACTTTCAGAAGGTAATTTGTGTTTTTAAAAATTCCTTTTTTGTTATGAAGTTAAACACAAACATTTCAGTTTACAAAATACAGAAAAGAATTGTATATGAAAATGAACTTTTATTTCATTTTTTTTTAAAGTGTATGTTAAACTTAAGATGGTGGTAACAAAATTGTCCTGGATATCTCTTTTCCCTTCTGATCTTTATTCCCTTTTCTTCATTGTATTTAAAAATGTTTCATGTGTATTTTCTTGCTTTTCTTATTCAGTTTTACATTGCTGTTATGATCTACCAACTCTTCCTTCCCTTGTCACAAGCCCCATGGACCCAATCAGCACATTGGCCAGGGCTCATTGTGTGCCTCCCTTTTGCTTTGAGGGTCTTTGGGAGTTGTGGCCGGTCACCACATTGATCCGTTTTGAAGTCTTTTGGAATCGTTCTCCATTATGTGATTATGGTCCCCGGGCATCTTGTGCTCCTGCTTTTACTCACTTCTCTGTGTATCAGTTCTTACAAGTCTTTCCAGGTTTCTCTGAACTGGGCTCTTTTGTCACTTAAGGTGAAGAGTCCCTCCCTTGGCTGTGCCAGTCTGTGCCCTCATCCCCTAATCCATGCCCCCCTTCTTGGTTTCCAGTTGTTTGTTTGAACAAAATGTGTTGCTCTAAACATTCATGCATATATGGGTCCATACACATACTTTTTTTTTTTTGGTGAGGCAATTGGGGTTAAGTGACTTGCCCAGGGTCACACAGCTAGTTAGTTAAGTGTTAAGTGTCTGAGGCTGGCTTTGAACTCAGGTCCTCCTGAATCCAGGGCCAGTGCTCTATCCACTGTGCCACCTAGCTGCCCCCCATACACATACTTTTCAAATGCGTTAAGCCAACCTGACTGTGTTATCTGAAAAAGGAGTGTGAACATAAAGTGTAAGCAGCTTTGTTAATGCAGGCATAGCCAGCCTTCTATGTCTTCAGGACAGTTGGCTCTCTCATAGGCATCACCCAGAGCCACCTTCTTTTTAGGGTGGGGGGCAATGAGGGTTAAAGTGATTTGCCCAGGGTCACACAGTAAGTGTCAAGTGTCCGAGGCAGTTTTGAACTCAGGTCCTCCTGACTCCACTGCGCCACCTAGCTGCCCCATCCAGAAGCTTCTTGTAGAAGAAGTGTTGCTTAGAACGTTTTTGCCCCCTCCTTCTTTTGAGCATCTTTAGCACTAGCAAATCTCCTGTCATTTTAAACTGCATTTCAGCGGAGAAACAAGGGTCACTGCTTAGTGAGGAAGAGCTGCCTTCTGTGGCTCGTGCAAACACACGTGTCACACACATGTATTTAAAGTGGAGATAGCTGTGGAGTTTTAGGTTTCAGTTAGTGAGATATGGTTTCCTCTCTGTGGTTAATAACATAATGATAGTTCACAGGAATGGAGCGTGCTGAGGTTGTGCAGCATGTTTTATAGATAAGGAAATGGAGGCTTAGGAAGTTTGTCACTTGCCCAAGGTCACACAGCCAGTGAGGGGCCAAGGCTGTATTTGAACTCAGGGCTTTCTGAGTCTGGTGCCTTATTCATTGTGCCACCCAGCTTTTCCAGTGTTTACACTAATGGTATTGGTCAGAGATTTATTAAGTACCTCCCAAGGGATGGGTACTAGCACATCCCTTGTACAAAGGGGACAGAGGAAAAAGAGGAGAATGGCCCTCGCCTTTAAGGGGCCTCTTTCCCTTGGGTAGAAAGCATATCAGTAGATAAGGTGTCCCTTGTATAGAGAACTCCTAGATGAGGACAGTCCCTCCTCCAGTGCATGTTGGCCTCCTCCTCAGCAGTGTAGAATCTTATTCCCCGGGACAGGAGAGATGACCACGCAGCTAGGATGGGCTAAGGCAGGGCTTGAACCCAGGACAGCATAGTGTTCATTACCTGTGCTGCTGCTTCTCATCTGAACATGCTTGTTTACCACTCTGAAACTATGGTTAATGGGGTGGGGGTGGTGGGTTCCTTTTTTTTTTTTTGGTGAGGCAATTGGGGTTAAGTGACTTGCTCAGGGTAACACAGCTAGTAAGTGTTAAGTGTCTGAGGCCAGATTTTTTTAATTCAGGTCCTCCTGACTCCAGAGCCAATGCTTTATCCACTGCACTACCTAGCTGCCCCTGGGGGTTTCTTTTAAAAACAAACCCCAATGAAAGTGGATGTGCTGTTAAAACCTCGCCAGCAGGGGATGGAGAATAGTTTCTGTGCCTGTAGAGCTTCCACCTGTCCAGGTTGCCCAGGTCCTGCTGCCAGTCCATCTCGGAGCTGGAGGTAGGTGCCAAATAGGAAGGCAGTTTCCAAGAAAACTCTTTTCGACCCCAGCCGTGTCCAAATTAAAGATGTCAGGGCTCATCTTGCTGCTCCAGCTACATGGTTACAGCCTAAAGTCTTTGCCACTGGCAGCTGTGTTGTGAGTGGTTGTTTGCTCTTTGAGCTCCTTCAGAGAATCCCCATGCTCCCTTGCACATGTGGGTAGGAGCTGGATGTCGCTGGTGCATCTCTCATTTCCTTAACTGCTTCACAGATTTTTGCTTCTAATTAAGCAGTCAGCCTATGGTAAGACCAGGAGGAACTTTTTGGCCTTTTGTGATCGTGTTTGTTTTATTTCCATTTAACAGTGACCTACAAATGGCTCTTTTCAGGTCAGAATCTGCGTGCATTCAACAGTAAGGCTTTCCAGCAGCTATGAGCAGAGGAAATGAACCGCAAAGTTAAACTCAGAGGAGATTGTTTAGTTTTTTCTGACATGGTGTTCTTTCTTTTCCAGTCCTTGGTTTTGATCAGCAAGCTGCCATACACACATTTTTTTCACACGGTGCTTAAACAAATAGCACCTGAGTATTTTGAGAAGAGTGAACCTTATTTGGAGGCAGGTGAGTAAAACCTCATGTCGATGATGTGACTAAACGACATCTAACTGTAAAGTTTAATGAAAAAGGAAAGTCAGTCAGTGAAGATTTTAAGAGCTGGGAATTAAAGGAGAGAAGGGAGAATTCAGGTTCTTCTAGTGACTTTCTCAGTGCTTTGAAGCATGAGACCATGTGACCAGTTTAGAGTGAAACGCATGGAACTGTTTTATTAAGACAATCCAAATAGTGAATTGTTGACAGATTTAACAGCCACCCTCCCCGCACCAGACGTTGCTCTCCTACGGTTGCCCAAGCCATAGTAGTTTTTCAGTATATACTGAATGCCTGACCAATCAGTTCTGGCATAAAATTGTAGGATCGCCTTCTGTTTATATCTTTGTTCCTGTGGAATTAATTAACTACTCCCCTGATGTCTTCTCACCACTATTGTGGCTGACCTTGTGATGATATTTTGCATGGGACACCACCAGCTTTGTTTCGGTTGGCTCCATAAGAAAATTCAAAGGCAGAACTCACTTATCATTCATTGTTCACTGCTTTCTTTTCTTTTTTTTTGTTTTTGGTGAGGCAGTTGGAGTTAAGTGACTTGCCCAGGGTCACACAGCTAGTAAGTGTTTAGTGTCTGAGGCCAGATTTGAACTCAGGTCCTCCTGACTCCAGGGCCAGTGCTCTATCCACTGCGCCACCTAGTCGCCCTGTTCACTGCTTTCTAAAAATTTGGGGACGTGTTTCCTTGCCAAGGGAGTAAACCATGTATGTGAATCAGAAGGGTCACATTCTAGTTTTCCTTCCCTCCCATTTTTCCTTTGTTTATATCTTTATCTTGTACAGTAATGATAATAATGAACATCAGTAAATACTAGTAATTAGCACTTATATAGGGTTATCTCATTTGGGTTGTGTAAAGTGTTCTTTTTATCCCAGTTTTACAGATGAGGAAACTGAGGGTAAGAGAGTGAAGGGACTTGCCTAGGGTCATCTAGTTAGTAAGTATTCAAGGCAGGATTCAAACTCAGGTCTTCTAGACTCCATCCACTCTGCCACGTACTGTCCCTAGGTATTTGTCATTCATCTGTAGTATGGAGTAAATTAAATGTCCTGAAGAACTGAAGTATGCTAGTATTGGAGTTGTTCGGTTCGAATTTCATTTGTAAAGTATGTATTTAAAAATGTTTTAATGGTAACACTTATTCAAATGAGATATTTCATTCTGTTCTTTAGCTTGTAATGATGTTGATCGTTGGCCTGCTCCAGTACCAGGGAAAATGTTACACTTGCCCATTATGGGGGTGGTTATAAAGGTAATTTGTTCTTTATTTATTTCTTTTTAGCCTGGATGTTAGAGAAAATGAACATGTGGATTTTATGTGGAATGTGGAATCTCAGGGTTGGAGGGCGAGAACTTTTTGGTCCCTTTTCCCAAGTGCTTTCTGGTAGGGATTTACCAGTGGATGTCTCTAGCAATGGTGTGAGTTAGCATTCCTGGCCTTCTGTAGTTCCTCCAGCTTTGACCATTGCCATATTTTGTCATCTCTACTAATTTGTTGGGTGTAAAGTGAAACTTCAGGATTATTTTCATTTGCATCAAATTGTATCAAATTAATGATTCAGAAATGTTTTGATCCTATATAGTACTACTAATTGTGTATCTTAGATAGCAGAACCTTAAAAGGGATATTTGATAGAAAGTGTCCCCCCCTACTTAACAGCTTCCCTTTTTAGCGTTGCATTAATTTTTTTCATGCAAAATCTTTTCAATTTCATGTAATTGAAATTTTTTTTAATCTTTTGTTTCCCTTTCTTCCTGGTTTAGTTAAGAATTCACTCCCTAACAGTAGCTCTGAAAGGCAGATGATCTGCTTCTTTTCTAATTTTTAATTGTATTTAATATTCAGGTTATGTAATCTTTTTGACTTTATTATGTTTTTTAGTTTAATATCTTGGGCTAAACTACATCTCTGTCATATTGCTTTCCATTTCCCCAGATATTCTTGTTAAATAAATTCTTTTTCTTTTTTTTTTCTTTTTTTGGTGAGGCAATTGGGGTTAAGTGACTTGCCTAGAGTCACACAGCTAGTAAGTGTTAAGTATCTGAGGCCAGATTTGAACCCAGCTCCTTCTGACTCCAGGGCCGGTACTCTATCCACTGTGCTACCTAGCTGCCCCAATAAATTCTTTCCTAAGTAATTTGGGTTTTGTATTTTACCAAATACTAGTTGAGTTCAGTTATTTCTCATTCTTCTATGTTAGTCTATTCTGTTGATCTGCTTTTCTATTTTCTTTTCTTTTCTTTTTTTTTTTTTGGTGAGGCATTTGGGGTTAAGTGACTTGCCCAGGGTCACACAGCTAGTAAGTGTTAAGTGTCTGAGGCTGGATTTGAACTCAGGTCCTCCTGACTTCAGGGCCGGTGCTCTATCCACTGCGCCACCTAGCTGCCCCTGTTTTTCTATTTTCAAACCAGTATTAAAAGGTTTTGAAAATTATAAGTTTATAGTATAGTTTGACATCTGGAAATGCAATTCCCTTTTTGTTACTATCCTTTTTCATTATTTCTTTCACTTTCCTGGAGCTTGTGTTTCTTCAAATGAATTTTGTCTGAGTCTGCAAAGTATCCCTTTCATAATTTGATGGACATAGTACCAAGTCTGTAAATTGACTTTGGTAGGTTAGTCATTTTAGCCTGGGGCAGCTAGGTGGCGTAGTGGATAGAGCACCAGCCCTGGAGTTAGGAGTACCTGAGTTCAAATCCAGCCTCAGACACTTAACACTTACTAGCTGTGTGACCCTGGGCAAGTCACTTAACCCCAATTACCTCACTAAAAAAAAAAAAAAAGAAAAGTGCATACATTCAATTTAGCCTGCTGCTTGCTACTGCCCATCCATGAGCATGGAATATCTCTCTAGTTATTTAAATTTGTTTTTTTAAAAACTGTTTTGAAAGTGTATTGAAACAGTTATTGAATATACTTTGGTACATTGATTCTCAGATATTTTATAAATTTTGAACCTAGGGTTGGGCCTTACTTATCAGTTATTGCCCTTCTGCATTTTATTATTGCTACAGAGCTACTGCTTTTTGTGTATTTATATTGCTATTGTCTCAGTTAATTTCTTTGCTTATTCCCTAAGATTTTCTATGTAAGCCATTATGTCATCAATAAATAGGCATAGTTTTGTCTTCTTTCTGCTGTTCTTACTTAGCATGTTGTTTGTTAAGGATTTTGCTGACTTCTTTCAATTTTATCTTTTTTTTTTTTTTTGAGGGGCAATGGGGGTTAAGTGACTTGCCCAGGGTCACACAGCTAGTAAGTGTCAAGTGTCTGAGGCCGGATTTGAACTCAGGTACTCCTGAATCCAGGGCCGGTGCTTTATCCACTGCGCCACCTAGCCACCCCTCAATTTTATCTTAAGTGAATTTAAGCATTTGTCTCCTAAAAAATTGTTTTTGTATGAATGCTCCTAATTTTCTGGCTTTTCTTTATTAACAAGTATATTATAAAAAAAACCCCTATTATTTGTGTTGGTATAACAGTAAGACTTTGAAATTACCTGGTAATTAAAGGCATCTTTTCAGACGGATTTATTTTTGAATGTTCACTGAATATGTAATGCTGTCCACTGTGAAACTTGTCAAGAATAGAATTAAGAACTTAAATTACAGCTTTGGTATAGATGGGAATGCTTGAAAGTTCTCTTGTTTCTTCTGACAATTTATCCCAAAGCTTATTAACAAGTTTGGAGAGACTGTGTAAGGCTGTGTGGATATTGAGAAGAAAATTGGGTTAATCAGCATTAAATAATATGTTCATGGTCACTTCTCCCTTTATATTCTGTTTGCTTCCCAGCCAGGTTCAGAGTTTCAGTTATTAGAGATGTTAATTTGTGTGTGTTGGAGTTGATTGTGATGCTATTACTAAAAATACATATCCTTAGAGGATCTTCTTTATTTAAAACTGAATATCTTGGCTTCCCCCATTTTTGGCATAACGAACAATGCTGTTAAATTAGCTTTAGTTGAGTGGAGTTTTTATGCTTTTTCTGGCAGGTTGTTATAGTTACAGGATTCATAGATGAGCCATTGTGTAGCGAAGGTTAATGCCTTCTGTTTTCTTCCCGAGGTGCGGATCCCGACATGCCATGACAAGCCTGGAACAACGCAGATAGCCCAGTCAACCCAGCAGGTAGACCTTGCAAAGGAAGGGTGAGGCCTGTGGGTGGATCCCTACTGATTTGTTGGGAAAAATAATAATAACAATCCTTTAGTGTGCTGAGGGTCACGAAATGTTTACACATGTTCTCAGTTGATCATTTTGAAAAAGCAGAGACTTGTGTTAATTTACACAATGTGTATATTGTTGGAATATATCGATGATAAACTGCTTGAGATTTCTTTACTTTTTTCTTCCTTTTTCTAAAAACTATAGTTTTCTCTCTCAGTGTAGCATATTTGTCTTTTCATCAGGCCTGGGCATATTGGTTATCTTAAATTTTTGTGATTTTTTTTTCCCCTTTCTCTCTTTTAGACAGATTCACAGATCTCTATGGTTTTACCTACTATTCATGAAGTGGATCTTTTCAGGTAAAAATTTAAAGCTTATTTCTTGTAGTAGTTTCTGGGTCTTTCCCTCATTAATGCTAGTCCAGTATATTTTATTAATTATCTACTTGGGAGTTTGCCATTTTTCCCCTGGGGATAGAGGTGGGAGAGGGACAGTGAGAATAGAGAAGGGGAAAATGATTAAAGGTTTTTCCAAGTCCTTGAAATTACCAACTATTAGGCATTTTTTCTTAGTTGGCTTGGGCTGAAATTAATATTACATTTGGGTTTATAACTTCATCAGTGTTCTTGGTTTATACCCTTAAAAATTCACAAAAGTCAGATTAAGCTGAAGATTGCAGTTTCATCTCAGGAACACAATACCTCCACAGTTTGCATTTTATCCTTAGGAGCTATTAAATTGAATGTCATTAGTCCAGTGGAAATTGTGAATTGTTTTAAGACTTGTTTGAGCAGTAGTATCTGTGGTCTTGCCTCTTCAGAGCTGTAACTTGCTGTCAGAAGCATTGCTCACTTTTCAGAAGTCACATGAATAGGAATTCTCCAGGAGGCCCTGCCGCTCTCTGCTCCTTACCTTCCAGGCCTCTGATGATGCCGTACTTCCTCGTCCCCATTGGTTGGATCATTCAAGGCTTAGCACGTTTTCTTTTTTCTTCTGAGGCTGGAAGAGCGGTCTTTCACATTCCTATTCACAGATAAATAATATTTCAGCAAAGAAGGTGTAGAGCTGGAGAAGGAGGGATTACAGAAAGAAGGAGGGTCACCCAGATTCTTTGGCCAAATAGTGCAGGGATCGCAGTGTCCTGACGAGTATCCACACCATTCAGGCACCGCGGCTGTAGAAAGGGGCAGCAGGAGGTCCCAGGCAGGAGGGACTCAGTAGTCCAGACTGAGCACTCCCTTTTGTGGTGGGCTCTCAGCAGCCGCCTGTGGCCCGAGCGCTCAGGGATTCAGTTCTTTTATTAACTAATAAAGAAATCTAGGAGACTCATATGTTCAGGGTCAAACTTAATTTCCTAAATCTGAATTTCATTGTACTAAGAACAAAAATCACCTAGTGGTTTCTGCTTGAGACATACAACCACATGAAAGACATAATGATGACAGCTTTTCCTCTGGTTGATGTCGTCTGGCAATACCAACCCCTGTGATCCCTTGAGTCCCTGCTGTGTGTCACCAGGTGCTCTCTTCTTCCACCTTGGCCCGTTGAGTGTCTGCCTCTCCTTTGCCCCTCCCCCATCCTATCTCAAACTTGGTAAAGCTCTCTCTGGGCGAATTTTCCCCCACTTCTAATGTTCTTACGTGTTCGTTTAATCTCTGTTTTGGACCGTCCGATCCGTGGAGGTAGGGGTGTGTGTTATTAGCTAGCCATCCTATCTCCTGCAGGGCCTAGCCCAGGGCTCCACACACAAGAAGGTGTTCTGTACCTCTTACATGCCGGGCATTATGTCAGCTGTTGGGGATGCAGACACAGAAATGCAAGGCCTGTTCCTACAGGACCTGATGGCCCATTAAAACCACAAAGAAGTAGATACAAACAATATAGAAAGCAATTTTCTCAGTGGAGCAGGGGAGATGGCGTGAATTTCCTGAATGAGAGAGGCATTCAAACCTTGGACCAAGCTATGAAGGAAGCTTGTGCTTCTCTGAGATGTAAGTGAATTACAGGCATAGGAAACAACTAGTAAATATATGGATTTAATTGCTGTGCTGAATTTGGGAAGTAGTAATGAAAGATGAGATCTGCTGTATAGGATAATGAAGCCTCTAGTTTATATTCCTTTACTGTTTATCATGGTGTGCGTCTGGGGTAGAGGGCCACGTTTGGGAATCAGGAAGAACAGATTCAAATCCTGACTTTGGCACAAAACAGTTGTGTGACCATCAGCAGCAGGTGATGTAATCTGTTGGAGGTAAATCTAAGCTCCTTTGCATATCAGGAACAGGAAATCACAGGTTCAGACCAAAGAAAGAAAAACAGTATTTATATATCTATTTTATTTATTTATTTATTTATTTTTGCAGGGCAGTGGGGGTTAAGTGACTTGCCCAGGGTCACACAGCTAGTAAGTGTCAAGTGTCTGAGGCTGTATTTGAACTCAGGTACTCCTGAATCCAGGGCCGGTGCTTTATCCACTGTGCCACCTAGCCGCCCCTATCTATTTATTTAAAAATTTTTTTAAAATAGTATTTATTTAATCCATATTTTAATCCATTTATTTAATCCATAATATAGAGAGATAACATTCTGACATAAGAGGGGGAAAGTAAAATCCACACTAATGATGGAAATTTTTCTCTACATCAAAAAAGATCATTGGTATGCTATGTCTTGTTGGTAAATGTGTGTCTGATATCTACATTCTGTCTTTTTCTGATGGTCCTTCTGTCCTAGGTAATGTTAGTCACAGATTTGTGTTTTTGCATCATCTCGGTGAATTTTCCTAACTTCTTTCTAGAATATAATTAACCCTTTCTTCCCAAAATGAGAACAGCAAAAAGCTTCATGTTGGTTGCAAAGAAATGTGAGAACCAGGGGCCCTTGCCCCCTGCCGAGAAAGACATGAGGTGACCTTTCTGAGGTTTCTAAGCTCAGATTGGCATCCTGGAAGTTGCCTCTGTTCATAGACTGCCTGTGTCAATCAATGGACTTGAATGCTACCAGCCAATTAGCTTGGAGCTGGGGGAGGGGGGGGCACCGCCCCCCCTTCCTGTCCCACACGGAACTTCCGCTTGAACTGACTCAGGCCCTCCTCTCTCTCTCCAGAAGCGTGAGCCGCTAGGGGAAGGAGCTAGCTGGCTCTCTTTCTCTCTTTCTCTCTCATAGGTCTGAGCTAGGGTTTTTTTCTGTTCTTTCGGAAACATGTGCTCTATCTATACTAACTTCTTGCTGAAGCTCCTGAATTTATAATTAAATCCTAACTATTCCCCCCCCAACCCTGGGGGAGGGGGCAGGTAAGGACACATACATTAGATTTTAATCATCACAGAAACTCGAGTCCCATGTCACCAGCTGCCCATACATTCCCTGCTGGATGTCCCAAGGATGTCTTCGACTTGCATGTGCCGAGGAAACCTCATCATCTCTCCCACTGCCCTCCCCCAGCCGCTTCTTGCCTTCTCTCATTCCTGCCTCATTCTTCCAGGCTCTCAGATCTATGCCTTTGGTGGCCTAGTGGACTCCTTACACCCTTGCACTTTCTGTCTTTGTAACATCTCTCTCCTCATAGCCTCTTCTCTCAGTGCACGTAGCTATTTCTTTAATTCAGGCCCTCATGTCGTTTTGGGATCGAGCATAACAACAAACTCTCTGCTTCAAGTCTCTTCCCATTCTGCTGTCACCCCCATGCCAGCCCAAATTATCTTCCTTAAGCAGAAATTGGACGGTATTCCTCCATTCCATTCTCTGTAAACTCTCTGGAGCATCGAATGTAAATGCTGATGGTTCACTTTGAAGGCCCTTCCAACCTGCTGTCCTAACTTTGTGGACATTATTCCCCATCTTGTATTCTCTGACCCCCTTTGAACTTGCCCGCTCTCTGTTCTTCACACGTGTGACTCAGACCATCTCTGTGCTTTGTAGGGGCTGTCCTGCCATTGCTAGCACACACTCCCTCCTTAACCAAACCTCTGTGTCATATGATCCCTCTTTACCTTCAAGACCCAGTTCACTGCCCATATCTTCTTTGGGACGTCACCACCCGCTGGTGCCCTCTCTCCCATGCATTTGTTTGTTCTCTATGGTGCATGTGCTTAGGCACGTAAGGGCCAAATTTAGTTTGGGGAGAGTTAATTGGGCGGCTCGTCGTATTATTGAGGTAAGAAAGGAGATTAACAGCCTCTTTTCAATAAACAAAACAGGGTTTATTAATGGGAACAAATTAAAAACACAAGTGAGGTTAATAAAGCTAGGGGCAATGAGAAAGGGAATGGGGAAGGAAAAAAAAAAGGACCTGAAAACTCAGCACCACCTGGAACCAGCAGTTCCAAAGAGAACCAGCTGCGCAGCGTCCCTCCCCCTCTCTCTTGTGTGCCAGGATGAGTCCTCTGCTCCCCGGCTTTCTCCCACAGGAAACAGGGCCGTCCACACGCACAGCCCCAAGCTAATTGGCTGGCAGCCCCGATTGACAGAACTAGCAGGCGGCTCTACAGACATGAGTTCCAGATGCCCAAGACCACCTGACTCATCCTCATCAGACTTCTTGCCATGGCGGGGCTTCCCTACGGTATCTCTTCAGCAGGGGCGGTATTCCAGTTCTCACAGGCAGGTTTTTCTGTCCTGTTCGAATGCCGACTTCTTAGGGCTAGGGATGTTTCATTCTTTGTATTTGTATCCTTAGGAATTAGCCTGGCCTGTGATTGTCCATCAGAGGATTGAAGACAATAGCATTTTCTGATTTAATTTCAGGTGTTTCTGTCCTGTGTTCCTGCATAGCCAGATGCTTTGGGAGCTGGTGTTGTTAGGAGAACCCCTTGTTGTCATGGCGCCATCCCCCTCAGAATCTTCAGAAACTGTATTGGCGCTTGTTAGGTTGGTATCTTCTGTTTGATTTTTCTCCATGTCTTGAAAACTAACAATTTAAAGCAAATCATATATTCATTTGTCTCGATGTACGTTATAATTATTGAGTAGTTACTTAAGTCAACTGTGAATTTTGTTTTATGGTCTTTCTTTCTTGTCCACAGCTGTATTTCACCACTCAAGTACTACAGTGATTTCAGACCCTACTTCACCATACACGACAGTGAATTCAAGGAGTACACTACTCGGACACAAGCTCCGTGAGTGAATGGCACTATCATTGTTAAAAGTGTTCAAGTTTTATGTTGGAAACCAGAATCTTAAGATTTTGTTTAAATTTTGAGTCTATATGTATCTTTTGAAAAGGCAGAATTTAAAGAAAAATCATTAACTTTGTAGTGATTTGCAAAGACAAATTAATTTTGAAAAACTGTATGAAATAAGGAATACAATCTTAAATTAATTTTTTGGTGTTTAACAAAGTAGAACCAAGCACATTAACAGAATCCATGCTGGCTTTAGGCCTCTGGCAGAATTCCTCCACAGCTCCTTTCCACCAAGGGTTTCTCCCCAGAGTTGCTGGGTCCACAGATCTTGTTTCACATCACTGCATACCTGGCTCTTTTACAACTTGTTTTCTGTTGATCTTTCCTGCCCTTCTGCCAGTGTGACTCCTTTCTTTTCTTTTTTCTTTTTTTATTGTCTAAAATATTTAAAACATTTTTTCTTAAATTTATTTTCCCCCAATTACACGTAAAAACACATTTTACTTTTTTTTTTTTTAAGTTTTGAGTTCTAAATTCCCTCTCTCCCCTCCCCTCTCCCTGAGATGGTAAGCAGTTTGATATAGGTTAAACATGTTCAGTCCTGTAAGTCATCTCCATATTAGTCATTTTATGCAAGAAAATTTGAAGAAGAAAAAAAGAAAGTTAAAAATAGTATGCTTCAGTCTGTTTTCAGACACATCAGTTCTTTCTCTGGAGGCAGATAGCATTTTTCATCATGAGTCCAAGATTATCTTAGATCATAGTATTGCTGAGAATAGCTAAGTCATTCACAGTTCGTCATTGTACAGTGTTACTGTGTGTGATGTTCTCCTGGCTCTGCTCACTTCGCTTTCTATCAGGTCATGTAATTCTTTCCAGGTTTTTCTGGAATGATCCTGCTCATTGTTTCTTACTGTACAATAGAATTCCATTACATTCATATACCACAACTTGTTCAGCCATTCCCCAATTGATGGGAATTCCCTCGATTTCCAATTTTTAGCCACCACAAAAAGAGCTGATATGAATATTTGTCTACAGATAGGTTCTTTATTGTTGTACAGATAAGTTCTTTTGATTGTTTTTATAGTACCATAATATTCTATTGTTTTAACTTACTATCCTGTACCCACCCATCCCCTGGTGTGGGACACATAAATGATTTCCAGTTTTTTCTTATTGTGAATGAAGGAGAATCTCCTTCCCTCTATGGGAGTGGGCAGGGAAGGGGGTGGGATATGGATATGGAATGTGCCATAGTTTCCAACAGGGTCATTGTATTGGCTGGGGTTATTGAACTTTTTGTTTGTTTTTCTTTTAAAATCTTTTTTATGATGAATGACTTGCAGGGGGCAGAGAGGATAGTATATTTGGAAAAGAAAGTTATATTAAACAGCAGGCATCAATAAAAATAAGATTAAAAATGAATAATACATGATATTTTTGTAAAGATAAGGTTTTTTTTTTGCTTTTTTAATGATATTTTTAGGATAAAGTTTTAGCAATAGAATGCCTGAGTTCAGAAAAATATTAATTTTGTGATATGTCATTCAAACAGTGGGTCTTTCTCCCTGCAAACATTCTGACATTGAATTTCATCAGTTTGTGGCTGTTTTTCCCTCTTTGGTGGGTGTAAGGTAATGTTCTGAGGTTGTATTTAGTTGCATTTCTATTAGAGGGTTTGAGCATCTTTTCACAAAATTTGTATTTCTTTCTTTGAAATTCATCTGTTCATCTTCTTTGATGAATGCGTCATTGGGGATTTGTGTATCTTACATTTGTAGAACAGTTCTTTTTCATTTATATCTGTTGTGTTCTTTGCAAATATTTTTCCCAATCTGTTTTCTTTTAATTTTACAAAATATAGCTTTGTTTTGCAAAATTCTTGTATTTTTGTGTAATCAGAACCATGCTGCAGTTTCTTCCATTTGTTCTGTGAAAATGACATTGATCTTTAAAGTTGAGGCACATTTATTGTCCCTTTTTCTTCTAGTCTTTAAATACTTAGATCTTTGATCCAGTAAGAATTTATTGTGGTGCATAATGTAAGTTAGCTTTCAAAACCCATTTTCCTCTTTGTAGCTATTCAATTTTGTCAGCTCTTTTTTCTTGAATAGTGGTTCCTTTCCTGAAATTTTTCTCCTCTGGTTTTATCAAGCACTAACCTCATACACATTGACTTGTATTTTTGGGTTCTCTGCTTCATTCTATTGGTCTCTTTTTCTACTCTTCTAGAATCAGGCAATTTTTATAATGATGCCTTACATGGAATTTTCTGAAATTATGTTGGGCAAGTGCCCTCCTTCTGCTTTTCTTTTTCAGGTGCTTCTTGATATTCTTGCCAATCTGCTTTTCCATATGAAATTGGTTATGATGATATGATTCTATAAGATTGGTCATTTTGTTGATAGTGCGTTAAATCTAAATTAACTTAGAAAATATAGTCATTTTAACCATGATTCTTGGAGCTAATCATGAACAAAGTTAATAATCATGCACATTTATTTAATTCTTTCTTCATTTATGTGAGTCATTTTGAAATAGCTTTTGTATAGTTCTCTTATGCTTTATAAACCACTATCTCTTTCATGCCTCTTAGCATTTTTTAAGCTTATTTCTCATTCAGTTTGTCTTCATTCCTGATGGCTGTGCAAATTATTATGGTGCAAATTATTACAGCACCAATGTTTTAGGGCTTGTATCTGACTCCTTTATTATAGATTTTCTTTTTGGTCGTTGATTATCTTAGATTTTCGAGGTCTAGAATCATGGTACTAGCAAATAGAGATGTCTAACTTTGTCATCACCCATGCTTGTTCCTTTTCAGAGGGTCCCAGATCTTGAGCCAGCAGCATGCTCGGAGGCCAATCTAGTCCCCCCTGCTCGTCCTATTTAGTTGGTTTTTTTTTTTTTTTTTTTGCGGGGCAGTGGGGGTTAAGTGACTTGCTCAGGGTCACACAGCTAGTAAGTGTCAAGTGTCTGAGGCCGGATTTGAACTCAGGTACTCCTGAATCCAGGGCCGGTGCTTTATCCACTGCGCCACCTAGCCACCCCCATCTTATTTAGTTTTTATGAGAAGCTTAGCAAACACCAAGACAGACATTTTAGTGTACCCAGAAGACATGAGAGGATTGCGTTTGGCATAGATCTCCTGCTACGTGTTAAATTTAACACAGTAATAACAAAACTGCTCTTCTTATCTGGAGGCTCTTCCAAAGTCCCTTCTCACCCGTGTTTTCTCATGTTCTGTTAACTCTGTGCCTTCTCATGTTGGTGACAGTCATTACTCACTGAATGGGCTTATTCCAGAGAGAAGTCATCCTTCGTCACAGAGAAGTAGAGTTACGCAAAACAAATCCACAAACAACACGTCTTTTTCCTTCTGCACATCTCACCCACCAAGAGGTGGGAGGCCTGTCTGTGGTCAGCCTGCCCTGCACATTGGCCAGAATCTGAGCTGCTTCTCCATTTTGTTATCGGGGCCATTGTGTGCATTGTGAGAATCCTCCTGGTTCTGCTCACTTCACTGCACCTTTATCTGTACCAATTTTCCCAGGTTTCTGCAAAGCCATCATGTTCTGTCACAAACCTTAACCATGATAGGTTCAGCCATTCCAGGCCCTCTTGCCCACTGCATTTCCACTGCTTTGCTACAACACAAAGTTCTGTGATAAATTTTTTTTTGTTATTGGCTTTTTAAAAACATCTGAGTATTTTCCCACTGCCTTTCACCTTTTTGGGGAAATGTCTAGTGATAGTATCACTTTGCCTCATTTTTTCAGATGAGGAAAGTGAGGCTCTTAGAGAAGACGTGACTTTGCCTAAGGTTACACAGGCAGTTTTAGAGATAAGATTTGGACTGAGGTACTCGGACTTCAGAGACAATTCTCACTCTGCCTCTTTCTATTGCTAAGATTCCTAAAAGTATGTCCAATAGTACTGGTAATAGCAGACACTGGTGTTTTATTAGCTGTGGCCCTTATTAGCTGTGTAATCCTGGGCAAATCACTTAACCTATCTCCGCCTTAGTTTTCTCATCTCTAAAATGGGACTAATAATTGTTAAGGGTTAAAATTCTAGCTAAACTGTCTAAAATATCTAATGAGTGGTCGCCAATAAATTATAAGCTTTAGCAAGAGTTAGACTTTTAAACATTTATTAAGGAGAATAAGAATTTGGTAAAGAGAGAGAGAAAGGCCTAGATTCCTATCTATTAAAGGGAGAGCACATTTCTAGCTCCCTTCTCCGCCAGCGTCCTCAGGAAAAAGAGCGAGACTGAGCGCCAGTCTCTTCCTTCCTCCTCCCACTAGCCCGCGTCACTTCCTGACTCCTGGTCTTGCCCTCAAAGACCTTCCCTTCATGGGCAAAACTCTTCTACAGTAAGTATCCAGCAGGTGGCGTTATTCCAATCGTTACAGTCCCCCCTGTTGTTCCTCAAGAAACAAAATGTTTCCTTGACGGAACAGTAAAAGGAATATAATAACTATTGCTAACTAATAATATGTGAACAACAATATAGAAAAGGAAGAGAGGAAAGTTTTGTCCAGAGGGGCGATTTTTTTTTTTGTCCTCATGAACCGACGCTTTGACATTAGTCTTGCAAAGGGAGGGCCTCTGCAGAGAATACATATTACAGATGGTGTATATTATAACAGAAAGAGAAAAAAAAACAACAAAAACAACAAATCAAAACTGTTCATTTAAAGTCTCTGAAAGTCTTTTCTCAGATGTCCTCTAGGTGTAGTCGTAGAATGGAAGTCTTTTCAGGGGTTGATGTGTGGATGCTGGTAATCAGCCAGGAAAATTTCCTACAAAATTGAGCTTAACACAACTTTAAAATAGCTTTGTCAATAATCAAATCAAACAATGAAAGTTCTCAAAAACATGTCTAAGGGAATTCAGAATCTTAGTTGTTACACATGAAACATATAATAAAACAAAAATTGAAACATTCTTTAAAATTATAATATTACTATAGTCCCCCCCTTATGGAGGGTAATTGAGAAGACAATTGTTGCAATATTAATTATTAAAAATAATTTTTATCTTTGTTTCATCACTTTTTGCATCATCTGCCTAATTATCCTCATGCCATTATGAGAAATTTTTAAATCTAATATAATTAGTAACAGATGTCAAGGCCAAATTCAACACTGTTATTTATCATGACACCTGAGATAATTATGGGGGTTACCATAAAAGAACAAAGAAATGATGGGATATGAGCATTCCCACACTTGAGCAATATGTACTGCCCATGCAGTATGCCAGGCTTAAAATAGGTGGATGGAATATATGTCCATGCCACCGAACATATTGGAAGAAACTGAGTCAGACTTAATCAGATCCATGGGATTAAGATGTCCATGGCATCAGGCATATAGGAGGGAGCATAGAAGCCAGGTGTAGAAGTGAGATGGGTGGGATGAATACTTCCAGCCATCTGTACAATATTGTGGGGAAAAATAAAATAAAATATTAAACCAAGAGAATCCAACCTCAACATTTGTCAAAAGCCGTTCCCTCGGCCATACCTTGACTTCATGCATGTCTCCCCTCATGTGACAGTTCAGTGTCTGCTCTTTGCATGTATTCCTCTTGTGATTGGATGGCATCTTGGCCAACTGGCATCTGATAACTCAGAATAAAGGCAATTAATGTCTTAAATGATAAGTTCCCATAATCCAAGTCTCATATGGATTTAAAAATTGAGGATAATAAATGATTGTAAAAAATGTGAATACATCTTGACTCAGAACACAATATATAATTATGCAACAATTTCAAATAATACCCCTTTTTTGTACTTAGTATACAATTACTTTTGTGAAAAATCAGAACATATTTAAATACAAGTTAAAGCACAACAGAATCTCAAAGAAAACTTTTTTTAAAAAAAGAAAACTTTTACAAATGTTCCCCTCTTTTTTTTTTTTTTGGAATATGCTTATCAAAAATAATACTTCTAGAATCAATTTACACTTGCCATGGCAACCAATTTGCCAGGGAAATGCTTTGAAGAGTTTGATCAAATAATCAGTTGAGAAAAAATAACAAAAACAAACTCAGAACATGGGAGCACAATACTCCTAGAATTAACATTGTATTATAAAATCAAAACCATCTTGCAATTTTTAAAAATTAGATAAATGTATAGAAGAAAATACACATGGAACAATAAAAGACAGTGAAATTCAAACTAAGGAAATCTAAATGAGCATGAACTTAATATTAATGAGTATTATGAAATATAAACTTGATCACATGACTATAAAAAACTTTTACAAATATTCTCCTTGTTTTAGAAACTAAGTATAAGACACAATCTCAAAAGCATGAAAATCTCTATGAAAATAAACCCATACCATTAATTTCAAAATGTATATGTAATGGCATAGAAATCCTATGCAACCTCTGAACTGACATTAATACTCTGAGTAAAGTTAGAACACTTTTGATTCCGATATCTAAAATCCCCAATACTCATATCAATACCTTGCTGCTTACTTCCACATTTCTGTAAAATATATACCCTCTCATGGCAAAAGAAGCGGAGTCTTGAACTATGTTGATTGTCATTCTTATTCAGCTTAAGTTTTTCTTCTTTAACCCCTCTATATTGTCTGTCAGTCTTTTCACCATACAAATGCTTTATAAGATTACTAATTAAAGACAAAAGCAGGTTAGCAAAATTATGAACAAAACAAGCATATCTGGAATTTAAAGGGTTTTCTAAGGTTGTCTCAGAAGCACAGCCAGGCTGGGGAAGGGCTGAGCCTGAAGCTACAAATGTAGTTACAGAAAGTTGAGCTTGCGCATCAGATCTCTGGACTTCCCAGGCAGGGGAAGCAATGGGCTTGGCCATAGGAGGAGTAGAGGGTGGGGTCTGGAGAGGAGGGGAGGGACCAGAGCAATTTGAATCAGACTTGATTTTGAACTCAGGCCTGGATTCCTCTTCCCCCACTTTGCCTCCAGGTGCTAGGGGATTAAAAGCTTCTAGAGGGTGGGTCATTGCCTCCAGGCATGCAAAATTAGAGCAACAATTAGTGTTAGAACTGGGAAAAGCTGCGGGAATCTCTTCAGGTTTCTCTGAAAAAGCATGGTTGGGAGAGGGGGAGATATTTCCTTGTGTGAGTAAGTTGCTGGCTCTTTTAACAAAAATAAAAAGAAAAATAGAAAATCCACAAAAACAAAGCATTAACATGATCTTACCTCCCATTTGTCTGGTTAAACAGACTAAAATAAAAAATAGGGTAATTAGGGAGTTTAAAAGGTCCATTTGAAAAAATTTAAAGGGAAACACAGCCAGTAAACCAGTACTTAGCAGTTAAAGGGAGAGGGAGGGGAAATTTCTTACCCAACCAGAAGATCAGAAGAAGACTGAGGGTTAGCTTATCCCTTCGTGGTCGCCATCTGTTAAGGGTTAAAATTCTAGCTAAACTGTCTAAAATATCTAATGAGTGGTCACCAATAAATTATAAGCTTTAGCAAGAGTTAGACTTTTAAGCATTTATTAAGGAGAATAAGAATTTGGTAAAGAGAGAGAGAAAGGCCTAGATTCCTATCTATTAAAGGGAGAGCACATTTCTAGCTCCCTTCTCCGCCAGCGTCCTCAGGAAAAAGAGCGAGACTGAGCGCCAGTCTCTTCCTTCCTCCTCCCACTAGCCCGCGTCACTTCCTGACTCCTGGTCTTGCCCTCAAAGACCTTCCCTTCATGGGCAAAACTCTTCTACAGTAAGTATCCAGCAGGTGGCATTATTCCAATCGTTACATAATAATAGCAGCATCTAACTTCTAGTGATTGCTTTGCATTCCTGAAAAGTATCATATAAATTCTAGTGATTATTGTTGTGGTGGTTAGTATTTCTCTGTTGTATATAAGATTAACTCATGGTTTTAAATATTTTAATAATTTTTTTATGAAAGAGCCTTCTATTGCAGTTTAATTTTTTTTCTTTTCTTTTTTTTTTTAATGGAGCAATGGGGTTAAGTGACTTGCCCAGGGTCACACAGCCAGTAAGTGTCAAGTGTCTGAGGCCGGATTTGAACTCAGGAACTCCTGAATCCAGGGCCAGTGCTTTATCCACTGCGCCACCTAGCTGCCCCAGTTTAATTCTTTTTTAAACATTAAAGTTCTACTTTGATATCTCTTTTCAACATGGAGCCGATTGAATTTTTGGAGACTTTTTTTTTTTTTTGGCAGGGCAATGAGGGTCAAATGACTTTCCCAGGGTCGCACAGCTAGTGTCAAGTGTCTGAGGCCGAATTTCAAGTCATGTCCTCCTGAATCCAGGGCCGGTGCTTTATCCACTGTGCCACCTAGCTGTCCCCTGGAGACTCTTACTGTACTGCACACGTTGGCAAGTTCTACCATGTTGGAAAGGCCTGTCCTGGTGACTTGCCCTGATAACCTTCTCAGCTATAAACGGAGAAGTTAATTTCCAGTAGGCACCACCTTGTAATTAAGTAATGCAGGCAGAGTAGTGAGAAGAGTGGCAGAGAATGCTAAGAACCACAGAGTTGTAGACCATCTACAGATTGTAATTTAATTGTGGAGATGCTGAGTGTGAGATTCTTGGCCAGTGACTGAGTCAGAGACATGGATCACAACAGTATGGATGTTGTTGTATAAAGTAAATGAGAGGATAAAAGGCAGCTGCAGCTAAACGGAAGAATGTTTCACAAGTCATCCATAGAGAGTAAATAAAAAAGAAGCCGTGGAGTTTTTTTTTTTTCATTTGTGCCCCAGTGCAACAAGAGACAATATCTGATGGGACATTTGTTACTTTTGCCTTACAGTAGTGCTCATGGTGAGGATAAACAAAAAGACTGCAGTGAATAGAATTGTTTGCACCAACATCTATAGCTGAAGATAAGGAGATTGAGAAATTCTACAAAAGAACTTGCTAGGATTCTCCAAATTAAATCAACATAAACTCTGTTCAGATACTTAGAGACTTTACTGTAAAGGTGGATATAGGAGTGTGTGGCTTATGGTTGTGAGAATCAGGGTGCCACCCCCTGCTGAGAAAGACATTGTGAGAATCAGGGTGATGCCCCCCTTAGGAGAAAACATGTGACTAGCATCCGGAAGCTTCATGGTGTCCAGAAGTCACCTCTATTCATAGACCCAAATAGACCCAAAGCTCTTATGCAGAAACCTTTTACCTGTGTATCTGAGTACCTTCCTCAAGAAGAGAGTTGGAAGTAAGGTGAATGCTGAAAGTTTTTTAAAAAATGAAAATGACATTTTCTGCAGAGGAAATAACTGTACACCAACATGGAGTCAATTTGTAGAGGAAAAATCAAACCAAAGTTAGAAGCAAACAAGATGCGAAGATAATAGGCAACTAAAATCGCTTCACTTCTCCTATTCTAGTTCCTGAAAATGGGAAATGGATAAAGCAATTGAAATTATTAAGGAACATTGCCATTTCTTAGGATCCTAGACTGAGAACTGGGAGAGAGCTTAGTGATTGAGTTTAAAGTCCTTATGTTCTAGATGAAGGACAGAGACCCCTCAGAGAGGTTAGGGGGTTTGTCCAGGGTCACACAGCTCACAAGTACCAGAGGTGGGATTCTAACCCAGGTATTGCTGACTCTGAGCCAAGGATTCCATGTTTTACATCATACTGCTTTTCCTTTGGAAGTTTAACTGATGTGAAGCAATTGTCCAATGAAGTGGTCAGAAGGATCTAGAAACTGCCTTAGTAATGGTAAAACTCCCAAAGAAGAGATAATGAAACATACCTCTTTCTTCACAGCAGAAAAATGGGAGGAGGATTTCTAGGCCAGAACCTTGTATATCTGTCAAACAAGGTTTCTGTTACTAGGTGCTTTTGCTCAGTTGTTTTTCTTTGTCACAAGTTGGGGGTGGGAGAGATAATTGACATGACAAAAGACATCAATAAGAAACATTAGGTTTTTTGTTTTTTTTAAAGAAACTACTTTGGCCAAAAAACACTTGTTCTCCCGGCTAAGTTGAGACACATAGTAGTCAACCATATACTCTTTTGAAAAACTGTACAGGAAAATGGAGCAAAGTTGGGATCGATCTTACCTCAAAGCCAAGTATCAATGGAACGAAAATGAGTTTGCAGAACCTTTGGTGTGAGGCCCAGTTAATCCAGATCATCTCTTTATCTTCTTAAATGATATGATGTCAAATCAGCATTTTAAAGATATAATTGAAAGGAAAACAGGTGAAAAGTAGGGAAGTCCTGGCCTTTTTATCAGTAGCAGTTTCCTTTGTCAGCAGTTGAATAGTCACATTTGAACCCTAACATTACAATTCCAGAATGCTACATGAGGAAGTAGAAATGTCCCTCCCCAAAGGACATGGAGGGGGGAGGAGCAGCTGAAACATGCCAGATGGGCACAAGGAAATCCAAGTTGGAGATGACACACCCTTGAGTGTCCTTCGAGGTCATCCAGGAATTGGTTCTCATTGTACCTGAAGGGAGAGCTTCAGAAATGCATGGAAGAAAATGAAGGGAGCTGTTATGACCACAAAGAAGTGATGGAGAATACGTGGACAACTGCCAGTCCACAAAATCTTCAGAAGAATGAACCACTCATGTTCTGAGTGAGTTGCTTCTGCATGTGGACGCCTCTCATTTTTAGAATTGTCTAGTGGAGTGAAAGGTGCAGAGAAGACAGGATCTCAATCTGGTTATTGTTTGGCTGTTAAAGAAAAAGGGGGTTATCATTAGGCGGAATAAAGTGCCGCTGTACAGGCTGTCGTCTGGCAAGGTTAAGATCCTGCATGATTCCTTAATAGGTACAGCAACAGAGGCAGCTTTGGGTTGTCCTCTGATCATCAGCCCTGGGTAAGTCATGAAGCAGAGGCCTGGATGTTCGCTAGGGGCGTCCTCTGGCATGGAGAATGTTCAGGGCAGGGTCAGGATGGGGGAATGACATCCTTTGGATGCCCCTCTTTGTGGATGATGTCATCCTGAGAGCTGCTAAATGAGACTCATAACCACTTGTCGCCACCTCAGAGTTCACACAAGGAAACTCAAGTGAATGAAACTCTTGTCCAGACTTAGATGTGCACCTAGGTGGACAGCACTTGAAGTGGGTCTACTAGTGCAATTAGCCTCAGCAGACATTGCAGAGACCCTGAGCAGGGTCCACAAGGAGAGAGTAGATTGGATAACATTTGGGTAATTCTACAATGTTTTTAATGACCCCAAACTTTTTCACATTAAACATATTTCTGTATTAATCATGCTGTGAAAGAAGAATCAGAACAAAAGGGAAAAACCTCAAAAAAAAACCCAAAACAAAAACAAGTAGAAACAGTCCGGTTCAATCTGCATTCAGATTCCAAATGGTTTTTTTTCTGGATGTGGAAAACATTTTCTATCATGAGTTCTTTGGAATTATCTTGGATCATTGTATTGCTGAGAAGATCCAAACTATTTAAAAACAAATATTCATCTTGTTTGTCTTGGCATTTTTCTGGGATGTTCTATTATTGTTTTGTTTTTTGTTTTTTGGGGGGGCAATGAGGGTTAAGTGACTTGCCCACAGTCACACAGCTTGTGTCAAGTGTTTGAGGTGAGATTTGAACTCAGGTCCTCCTGAATCCAGGGCACATGCTGTATCCTCTGCACCACCTAGCTGCCCCGGATGTTCTATTACTGTGAATTAAGAGGACATCAGTCTCTGAAGCTGTATGAGGGAATATGGGAATCATAGAATTGAATGCTGTTTGGGGCATTTTGGATTTGAGATGCCTACAGGAATTCCAGTTCAAAATGTCCAACAGGTGGGTGGTGATCGGAGACCAGAGCTCAGAAGTGTATTAGGATGCGTATTTGGGTGTTGTCTACATAGACATGAAAATTAAACCCATGCTGGTGAGGTTGCCAACTGAGACACGGATTAGAGCTCTGAGGTACACTTCAACCAAAGGGTGTGATTTTGGTGATGGTCTGGGAAAGGAGAAGTGGTCAGACAGGTAGGAGGAAAACACAAAGTAGTATGGTGATCACGTAGAGCGGAAAGAATATGCAGGAGCAGAGAAGGACGACTCATAGTGTCAGTGTCCATGCTGCAGAAAAGACAAAAAGGAAAAAACCAAAAAAGACCTTTGGATTTGAAAAAAATGTTCATTAAACATTTTATTATTGAAACTAATCGACATTAACATTTCAATACGCACACAGAAATTTTAAGAGAGGGTTGTCTACGAAACTGCAGTTTTTGTTTGTGCAGTGTTTTTTCCTGCCGTGTGCACATTTTTGGTACAATTTAAATTTCACATGGTTGTTTCACAGTCCGACTGTGTCCTCTGTGTCCTCTCTGGACTTCCTTCTGCTCTCCTGTTTATTTTTCTGTCATACATTGACGCCCTTTTCTTTCTCTTCTTCCTTTTTGTGGTATATTTCATAAAGGATAGTTGTTGTTTTCTTGTCGATAGGGTTTTTGCTATTGATTGTGTTCTTGGTATTCAACCGCTCTCGTAGTCCACTTATTAATCTTACTTGCTTGTGATAGATGATTTTGTGGATGCACTACTTTATTCTATTTGAATATTTTATTGAATACTTTCCCATTGGTATCCATTAACAACACCAGGTTTTAGTCTTTTTTTCAGCTTTTCTTTTCATTTTAGAGCTCAAAATGACATTAACTTCAAAGAAACAAGTAGCCTTTCATATTTCTCTATAATTAAAAAAGTCTCTACAGATAGGGTTTGCTTGTTTTCTAAAATTTTGCTGATGTTCTGTGAAATCATCTGTATTTTTCCAGAGTAACTCTTTAATTGCTAGACTAATTTTTTCCTTTTAAGATTGATCTGTTAGGTTATCTACTCTTTTTTTTTTTGGTCGTTGTTTATTTTAGTATTTCATGCTTCTGGAGATAATCATTCCTTTAGTTTGGATTCTTGGATTTATTAGTTGTTAAGGGTTAAAATTCTAGCTAAACTGTCTAAAATATTTAATGAGTGGTCGCCAATCAATTACAAGCTTTAGCAAGAGTTAGACTTTTAAGCATTTATTAAGGAGAATAAGAATTTGGTAAAGAGAGAGAGAAAGGCCTAGATTCCTATCTATTAAAGGGAGAGCACATTTCTAGCTCCCTTCTCCGCCAGCGTCCTCAGGAAAGAAGCCCGAGACTCCGCGCCAGTCTCTTCCTTCCTCCTCCCACTAGTCCGCGTCACTTCCTGATACCAAAGACAAGACTCCTGGTCTTGCCCTCAAAGACCTTCGCTTCATGGGCAGAACTCTTCTACAGTTAGTATCCAGCAGGTGGCGTTATTCCAATCGTTACAGTCCCCCCTGTTGTTCCTCAAGAAACAAAATGTTTCCTTGACGGAACAGTAAAAAGAATATAATAACTATTGATAACTAATAATATGTGAACAACAATATAGAAAAGGAAGAGAGGAAAGTTTTGTCCAGAGGGGCGATTTTTTTTTGTCCTCATGAACTGACGCTTTGACATTAGTCTTGCAAAGGGAGGGCCTCTGCAGAGAATACATATTACAGATGGTGTATATTATAACAGAAAGAGAAAAAAAAAAAACAAAAACAACAAATCAAAACTGTTCATTTAAAGTCTCTGAAAGTCTTTTCTTAGATGTCCTCTAGGTGTAGTCGTGGAATGGAAGTCTTTTCAGGGGTTGATGTGTGGATACTGGTAATCAGCCAGGAAATTTCCTACAAAATTGAGCTTAACACAACTTTAAAATAGCTTTGTCAATAATCAAATCAAACAATGAAAGTTCTCAAAAACATGTCTAAGGGAATTCAGAATCTTAGTTGTTACACATGAAACATATAATAAAACAAAAATTGAAACATTCTTTAAAATTATAATATTACTATAGTCCCCCCCTTATGGAGGGTAATTGAGAAGACAATTGCTGCGATATTAATTATTAAAAATAATTTTTTATCTTTGTTTCATCACTTTTTGCATCATCTGCCTAATTATCCTCATGCCATTATGAGAAATTTAAAAATCTAATATAATTGGTAACAGGTGTCAAGGCCAAATTCAACACTGTATTTATCATGACACCTGAGATAATTATGGGGGTTACCATAAAAGAACAGAGAAATGATGGGATATGAGCATTCCCACACTTGAGCAGTATGTACTGCCCATACAGTATGCCAGGCTTAAAAGAGGTGGATGGAATATATGTCCATGCCACCAAACATATTGGAAGAAACTGAGTCAGACTTAATCAGATGCATGGGATTGAGATGTCCATGGCATCAGGCATATAGGAGGGAGCATAGAAGCCAGGTGTAGAAGTGAGATGGGTGGGATCAATACTTCCAGCCATCTGTACAATATTGTGGGGAAAAATAAAATAAAATATTAAACCAAGAGAATCCAACCTCAACATTTGTCAAAAGCCGTTCCCTTGGCCATACCTTGACTTCATGCATGTCTCCCCTCATGTGACAGTTCAGTGTCTGCTCTTGCGTGTATTCCTCTTGTGATTGGATGGCATCTTGGCCAACTGGCATCTGATAACTCAGAATAAAGGCAATTAATGTCTTAAATGATAAGTTCCCATAATCCAAGTCTCATATGTATTTAAAAATTGAGGATAATAAATGATTGCAAAAAATGTGAATACATCTTGACTCAGAACACAATATATAATTATGCAACAATTTCAAATAATACCCCTTTTTTAAAAACTTAGTATACAATTACTTTTGTGAAAAATCTGAATGTATTTAAATACAAGTTAAAGCATAACAGAATCTCAAAGAACTTTTTTTTTTTGAAAAAAGAAAACTTTTACAAATGTTCCCCTCTTTTTTTTTTTTTTTTTGGAATATGCTTATCAAAAATAATACTTCTAGAATCAATTTACACTTGCCATGGCAAACAATTTGCCAGGGAAATGCTTTAAAGAGTTTGATCAAATAATCAGTTGAGAAAAAAAAGCAAAAACAAATAACTCAGAATATGGGAGCACAATACTCCTAGAATTAACATTGTATAATAAAATCAAAACCATCTTGCAATGTTTCAAAATTAGATAGACAAATGAATAGAAGAAAATACACATGGAACAATAAAATACAGTGAAATTCAAACTAAGGAAATCTAAATGAATATGAACTTAATATCAATAAGAGTATTATAAAATATAAACTTGATCACATGACTATAAAAAGCTTTTACAAATATTCTCCTTGTTTTAGAAACTAAGTATAAGACACAATCTCAAAAGCATGAAAATCTCTATGAAAAGAAACCCATACCATTAATTTCAAAATGTATATGTAATAGCATAGAAATCCTATGTAACCTCTGAACTGATACTATTAATAATCTGAGTGAATTTAGAACACTTTTGATTCCGATATCTAAAATCCCCAATACTCATATCAATACCTTGCTGCTTACTTCTACATTTCTGTAAAATATATATCCTTCCATGGCAAAAGAAGCAGAGTCTTGAACTATGTTGATGATTGTCATTCTTATTCAACTTAAGTTTTTCTTCTTTAACCCCTCTATATTGTCTGTCAGTCTTTTCACCATACAAATGCTTTATAAGATTACTAATTAAAGACAAAAGCAGGTTAGCAAAATTATGAACAAAACAAGCATATCTGGAATTTAAAGGGTTTTCTAAGGTTGTTTCAGAAGCACAGCCAGGCTGGGGAAGGGCTGAGCCTGAAGCTGCAAATGTAGTTAGAGAAAGTTGAGCATGCGCATCAGATCTCTGGACTTCCCAGGCAGGGGAAGCAATGGGCTTGGCCATAGGAGGAGTAGAGGGTGGGGTCTGGAGAGGAGGGGAGGGACCAGAGCAATTTGAATCAGACTTGATTTTGAACTCAGGCCTGGATTCCTCTTCCCCCACTTTGCCTCCAGGTGCTAGGGGATTAAAAGCTTCTAGAGGGTGGGTCATTGCCTCCAGGCATGCAAAATTAAAGCAACAATTACTGTTAGAACTGGGAAAAGCTGCGGGAATCTCTTCAGGTTTCTCTGAAAAAGCATGGTTGGGAGAGGGAGAGATATTTCCTTGTGTGAGTAAGTTGCTGGCTCTTTTAACAAAAATAAAAAGAAAAATAGAAAATCCACAAAAACAAAGCATTAACATGATCTTATCTCCCATTTGTCTGGTTAAACAAACTAAAATCAAAAATAGGGTAATTAGGGAGTTTAAAAGGTCCATTCGAAAAAATTTAAAGGGAAAACACCTGGCAATTCAGCAGTACTTAAGATTTAGGTTAGGGTAGGGGAAATTTCTTACCCAACCAGAAGATCAGAAGACTGAGGTTTAGCTTTCCTCTTCGTGGTCAGCCATCTGTTAAGGGTTAAAATTCTAGCTAAACTGTCTAAAATATCTAATGAGTGGTCACCAATAAATTATAAGCTTTAGCAAGAGTTAGACTTTTAAGCATTTATTAAGGAGAATAAGAATTTGGTAAAGAGAGAGAGAAAGGCCTAGATTCCTATCTATTAAAGGGAGAGCACATTTCTAGCTCCCTTCTCCGCCAGCGTCCTCAGGAAAGAAGCCCGAGACTCCGCGCCAGTCTCTTCCTTCCTCCTCCCACTAGTCCGCGTCACTTCCTGATACCAAAGACAAGACTCCTGGTCTTGCCCTCAAAGACCTTCGCTTCATGGGCAGAACTCTTCTACAGTTAGTATCCAGCAGGTGGCGTTATTCTAATCGTTACATAGTAAAGAGCTGTGTATAGTAACTTCTGAGAATTTTCTTTCTTTATTTTGCCCTTACTGTGATCTGCCCTGTGATTAGACTTGTTAACTTTTTTGGTATGAAAACAAAACAAAACAAATATCTGTTTGCGTTTATCATTACAATTTCCTTAATTTCATTCCTGTTTACTTACCTTTTGATTATGCCTGTTTCAATTACTGTTGGTTTCTTTTTTTGTTTCTTTTTTGAAAGTTTAGGTGCAGTTTGCTTCTCAATACTACTTTGGCTGCATCCCGTAGATTTTAATATATTTTTAAAAAATCTGTATTTCCTATATAATCATATTTTTAGAACTTATTTTCACTTATTCATTTGATGAGTTTTACTTAGCTAATTATTATTTACTGCAAATTTTATTGTCTCATTATTTTATTTTTATTTTTTTTTAGTGAGGCAATTGGGGTTAAGTGACTTGCCCAGGGTCACACAGCTAGTAAGTGTTAAGTGTCTGAGGTCGGATTTGAACTCAGGTCCTCCTGACTCCAGGGCCGGTGCTTTATCCACTGTGCCACCTATTGTCTCATTATTTATTCTCATCTGGTATGACTTTAATTCTCCCTGACTATTTTGCAAAGCTTTCCCTTTCCCTACAGACACCCATATGCCTCCCTGCTCTCTCATTCTCCATAGAGGAATTATCTTCCTAATTTACTCAGAAAATACAGTATGTCTTGTCAGAGCTCCCTCATCTTCCCTGTTCCATCTTTCAAACTGGAACCTTTTGCATCATCCCATATTCTCTCCTTGTCTCCTCCAGCCTTGCCAAGGCCCCCCCAACTCCCCTTTGTGGTTACTTTGTCATATTTTGAGGACGATGTGTAGAGTTTGGACTTTGCCTTTGGTTTCATCTGCCTACTTGGCTGTAAGATGACATTTCTGCTAGATGCGATCCATTTTCAGTTATCCAGAAATAGTTACTTTATATCTTGAGAGTAACTAAAAAACGAAGTGAATTACATTGTCAGTGAGAGGAAAACAGTTAATTAAGGGATAGAATCTTCCCCTTATCATTGGAACAAAGAGGTTTCATAGTTTCTTTGTTTTCGGTAGGCTAGGTTTAACTTTGTTGTACCTACTGAACTTGCTTGTGTTTTGTGTTTTTTGTGTCTTTTTAAAAAATCTAGGCCTTCAGTCATTTTAGGAGTGACCAACCCTTTCTTTGCTAAAACGCTCCAGCACTGGCCACACATCATTCGAATAGGGGATATTAAACTGGCAGGTAAAGTATGTCCTTTGTGTTGAATTTTTATGATTTACACTTGTGCTCTGAGTTCCTCTCCACCCCTCTGCTTTCAGACATTAGTTATATTGAAATTCTGCCTGTAATTTGAGAGTGAGCTGATGGAAAGGAATATTTGTTGGTATGATGTATGCATGCATTGGGATTCTCTCTTGCCACAAATACTAACTGCATTAATAGTGAGCATAGAGGCAGCTAGTTGGCGCAGGGGATAAAGCACCGGCCCTGGATTCAGGAGGAACTGAGTTAAAATGTGGCCTCAGACACTTAACACTTACTAGCTGAGTGACCCTGGGCAAGTCACTTAATCCTCATTGCCCTGCGAAGAAAAAAAAAACCCAAAAAACAAAACAAAACAAAACAAAAAACAATAGTGAGCAGAGACTGAGTGATGAGTAGAAATAGAATGAAATGTTAGGATCTAGTTCTTTTTTTATATATGAATTGACAAATATGTTTTAAGTGCCTCTTGTGTGCTACATACTGATCTAGGCCCTGGCATATAAAGACGCAGATAGAAGTCTGACCCAAAGGCGCTTATTTTGTGAAAGGGGCCTTAATGTGCCCTTCTCTAGGTAAACCCTAAACACAGAGTGATATCTGGGATGGTGGCACAAGCAGCTTGGGGGGACAGCACTTGAGCCAAGCTCTAAGGGCCCAGAAGGAGGTGGAAGTGGAGGTGAGGGAGGGAGGGAAGGAACGAATGCATTTTGGGCATGGCAAGACCGTCTGTTGAGGCACAGTGACAGAAGAATGGAATGAGTTGTTGTCATTGTGGTAGAGTTCTCAGAGTGTTAGAAGCTGAGAAAAGTGGTGGGAGTTAAAGTGTGAAAGGCTTTGAATACCAAACAGAGCATTGAGTGTTTTTTCATAGAAGCACCAGGGGGCCCTGAAAGTTTTTTGAGTCAGAGAGTGACATGGTCAGGCCCCGGCATTAGGAATGCCACTTTGGCCACTGTTTGGAGGTTGGGTTAGAGGTGGAAGGGGAGTCGAATCAGGGGACCCAGTTAGGAGGCTTTTGCTGTAGTCTTAAGAGGTGAGAAGAGCCTGATCTCTTAGGGTAGAGAAAGGGACAGTGGGAAGGGTGCTGGAGAGGAAGCGTTGAGAAGATTCTTTTTTTTTTTTTTAGTGAGGCAATTGGGGTTAAGTGACTTGCCCAGGGTCACACAGCTAGTAAGTGTTAAGTGTCTCAGGCCGGATTTGAACTCAGAGGTACTCCTAACTCCAGGGCCGGTGCTCTATCCACTGCGCCACCTAGCTGCCCCTGAGAAGATTCTTTATACTGTTGCACAGGGTGTCCTGGTTGTTGTAATACCTTTATTTCAGTGATCGCAAGGCACACAGTTGTGCACGAATAACTTTGATCTTAGTTGTAAAAAATTGTGTTATTCAAGAGGAATCATCAGTACTTTCTACTACTTTGGGGCATAGACTTGGGGTAGCTTTCTTAGATTGTGGATAAGGCTTTGTGCATCTTAGGCAAGGCCTGACAGTTGTGCCCCTTGTGAGTGGCTTCCAGAACAGTGGAGGCTGTACAAAGTATCAGGCAACGTTGTATCACAAAATAAACACCTTGTGGGTAAAGTGGAATTTTCTCATATTGAAAATGTGTCCATTTAAAAAATATATATTAAGAGGCTAGTAGCTCCTAAAAGAATGACCATGTGTGATGTTCTTCCTTGATAAATTTTTATTTTTGTTTCACACTGTAGTGGAGAAACTCATTTTCTCCCTCTGGATCTTTGTTATTTAATCTGGGATGTTATACCTAAAACACATTTCTTAACTTTGTAAAATTGTTTTATGGCACTCAGAACCAGTCTTGATAGAAATACCACAAGATAATTTGTAAAAGTATTCTTTTTCATTTAATATAAATCGATGGTACTTTTATCTTTCACTGAAATCTTTGGTTGTTTAAATAGCCTTACTTTCCATATGTAAAAAGGTTATCTTGAAAATACTTCAAAAGTTCTAGCTGGGGGGGGGGGCAGCTAGGCTGCAAAGTGGATAGAGCACTGGCCCTGGATTCAATTCAGGAGGACCTGAGTTCAAATCCAGTCTCAGACACTTGACACTTGCTAGCTGTGTGACCCTGGGCAAGTCACTTAACTCTCATTGCCCCACTAAAAAAAAAAAAGTTCTAGCCTGTTTGCTTTGACCAGATTTGGAAAGACCAGCCTTCTTAAAGAATGAGATCCTTTGGGCTGAGGTGGTTGTGAATATACCAGAGAATATCTTTTTGTCCAGACCTGTTATTTTATAGGTTTAAGGAGCTCCTGGTGAAGAAAATTCCTCACAATGCAGGTGGGCAGGCTGTAAGGAAAAAATGTCTTTGCTCCCCTCCTCTGCCCATTGTCCTCTGTGGACATTTGACTTCAGCAGCTTTGTCCTATAATCAAAACACTTTAGGTGATGGTAATAGAGTCTTCTCTTGTTAGTTTTCTTTTTTTGCAGTGGAAAAAGCCATGATTTCTGTAAACAGATTAATAGAACTTTATCATGAAATCATTAGCATGGTAAGAACTTTGATAGAAGTTATGTCTGCTCTAGAAAAATAAGGCTCCAGATAAGAAATTTAGCCCTTTTCTTAAAGAGAACATTTTTCTTATGAAAAAATATTACTCACATGTCTTGTTTTAACACAACAGACACTCATCAATGATTAGTCTAATAAGTCGGCTGCTTTTACAACGCACATTCCCTGACAACAGGTCATTCATTGGCTGGGCTCAAAAAGGAGGCTGTTTGCTCCCTTTGCTAGTGTGGTATTAACTGATATTGTTGTGTAGAGCAGAGACTTGGCCATTAGTAGGTATTGATAGAAAGTGACGGTGTGGCTCCCCACCCCAGTACTTGGATTTTCCTTGTCCCTTTAGGGCTCTGTTCTTCACGCAGTGATGACACCAAAGTAGAGCCCTAGAGTTGCTAGGGTACTGAGAATTTAAGGAGCTTGCCCATGTCACACAGCCGATCTATGTCCAAGGCAGGATTTGAACCTGGGATCTTTCTGGTTCCAAGGGTGGCCCTCTGTCTCCTGTGCTATGTTTGTCTCTCAGTTACTGAGTAGCAATTCTGTCTAAAAGGAAAGAAGGTTACTCTGACAAGACCTAATCTTGATGAAGTGATGCTGGCTCCGCCTTCCAGAGGTAACTGCTGGTGGCTCTGTAATCATGTCCACCAGCTCTCAGTACACTAGCCAGTAATTCATCTTGGTTAGGTTTGGACAGCCAGGTCTCTCGAGTCCCTCTTAGCCATTTTTGTTGTCTATTCCGGTCCAAAGGTCTTTCTCCTTGGCAGAGAAAACAGCCAAAGTAGCAGCTGAGCAGCCCTGACTTTTTCATCACTGTCTCTCCCCAGAGCAGTGGTCCTGTGTGTCTCATCTTTGAGGCTCCTCCTCTGATACCTTTTTGTTCCTGGCTAGCCTCCATTCATTCTCAGGGTCACTGTTCTTCTCATCATCTTAAGTGATCATGCCAGGTGTTTGCGCTGGTTCTCCGCTACTTGCTCTGGCTTCCATCGTTTGTATGTTTTGCTTGGTCTGTAACAATAGTACTATTTCACACTTGGATCACCTAGTGTACTATAAGTTTCTCTGTTGCAGGGAGAGCATCTTGAAAGTCAGAAAAATCCCCAAATTCAGTGATGAAATAGACTCAGTCGTCACAAGAGAACCCAAGGTCCTGGAGGTGCAGGGCTCATCGTGTTTGTAAAGGGAAAGTAGTGAAGGAACCCTGGATTTCAGTGGAAGATTATGGGTATTTGGTACAAATGGTTCCAAGTTTCTCTGTACTATAATTCTGTGATACCTGAAGGCTTAGAAAACAATTCATCATAAACTTACAAAACAGCTTTTAGATAGAACATCCCAGGCTAAATAATGACGTTGGATATTCCTCATAGAGACGGTTAGCCTTGTAAAAGACTGTGCTCTCTTTCTGTTGATTACAATTGATAGTGTATGTGATCAGAACAATCTCAAGGCTTTTCTGATTTTTGCAGGTGAAATTCCTAAACAGGTCAAGGTAAAGAAACTGAAGAACCTAAAGACGTTGGATTCTAAACCTGGTAATAATTTTAGTCTTTTAAATATTGTCAGGGGGCAGCTAGGGGGCACTATAGTGGATAAAGCACTGGCCCTGGAGTCAGGAGGACCTGAGTTTAAATCTGACCTCAGACACTTGATACTTACTAGCTGTGTGACCCTGGGCAAGTCACTTAACCCCCATTACCCCCCAAAAAATAAATGAGTATGCAAATAAATAAATAAATCAGCCAGTCAGTCATGAGATATTTATATTGTCAGGATATGTGGGGGTGTTTTTAAAAATTGCTTTCCTTTTTTCCCCACTAGGAGTTTATACTTCTTATAAGCCATTTTTGAATAGAGATGAAGATATCATAAAACAATTACAGAAGGTAATTAAACATTTTTTTAATTGGACAAAGATTTATTAAACTTCATGTGCAGGTAACGTTATGGGGGTGGGGAGGAGGGAATAGCATCATAGATATAACAGCTTCTTATCAGGGAGCTTGTGATCTAATCAACTCTCCAACTTCTGAGCTGGCTTCTTGCTCCTAGACAGGTAGGATAGCTGTTTATTTCAGTTACATTTTTAAAAAGTTTTACTGATGTCTTTTATTTATTATTTTGCAGTCGTATCCCAATCCCTTCCTTTAAACCCGAAGAAAGAAAAACAATGAAACCAAACTCACTGATAAAATGGGCACGCCTTGGAGTGTTTGCCACAGTCTGCTTCCACAACCCCTCACCTTTCTGCTGAGAGGTTTAAAACACGCTTCACTGTGTCTTCTCAGAGAACAGGATGGGGCACTACATTGAAATGAAGCCTCGCTTGCCTTTCTAGGCAGTTAGTTTCCTTTTGTATTGTGGTCATTATGAATCCATGTAACTGCCTCCAGGACCCATTGAGCCCTGTTGTGCCTTACTGGCAACGTAGGAAGCTCAGCCAGTCAGTAGGTCAAAAAGCATTTTTTAAGCACCTGACTGTGTGTCAGCTCATCCTGGTCTGGTGTCGTCTGGGTCTGCATTTTCCAGCCTGCACTAGGGCCTGGTGGACCCACTCTGGTTATCTTTCTACTTTGGAAGGTTCTTTATTGATGTGCTTTCCCTAGAAGGTGATTTTAAAAAAACATTTCCGAATTTATCTTACTGGGTGATGTGCGCGTCTGATGTGGCCACCAAGAATTTGGATACTTGGTTTTGTTATGGTTTTTTGTATGTAAAGGCTTCAGGTGGATCAGGAGAGTGAAAGAGCAGCAGATAAAGGCAGGCTGCCTCCTCCGGGAAGGGCTCAAGCCCCAGAACAGAGGACGTTCTTCCTCTGAATAGGATAGAAGGGACTCTGGGGGTTCTTTAGACATAGCCAGGCTGACAAGGTGAAGTCATTTTTGCATAAGTGGTTTCTGTGATAATTCTTACTAATTGAGGAAGAGTTGTGTCCATGATTTTAAAATAATTTCTATTTGACATAGGACTGTGAGCTTGTCAGATCTGCAGATATGGTGCTTGTGATATGGTCATTCAGAATTATCAAGCCAGCTTGTGTGAATATATGTTTTCAGCAGTACCTGTGGGCAGCTTAAGAGCTGGGCTGTACTAAGGATAGAGCAAAGGACTTGAGGGGCAGCTAGGTGGCGCAGTGGATAAAGCACTGGCCCTGAATTCAGGAGAACCTGAGTTCAAATCCGGCCTCAGACACTTGATAATTATTAGCTGTGTGACCTTGGGCAAGTCACTTAACCCCCATTGCCTCACCAAAAAAAAAAAAAAAGAGTTAGCAAAGGACTTGAAGTCATCAAAGCCCAAATTCAAATCCAGCCTCTGACACTTAATAGTCCTGTGACTCGGGGTAAGTCACTTTACCTCTGTCTGACTTGATTTCTTCATCTGTAAAAGGGGGATAAAGTGATGGCAGCAAATAGCACCCTGGGCCTGGAGCCCCAGTGCTAGGGGCGTGATAGATGTCAGGTATGTGCTAGCTATTATTATTGCTGTCAGTGGAGATATCTGACCATTGCCTTGTGGCCTCAGGATCACTGGGTCCTTCCTTAGGTGTCCTGCAGCTGGACTCTCCACTAGGTCTAGTGAGCTCCTTGAATACCCCATGCTCAGCACATACTCAGGGCTCGTGGTGTGCCCTGAGGAAATGCTTCTTCCTTAGTGGGTTCATTGAAGACACGAATGGACAGATTTATTTATTCACTGCCCACCTTAGCCATGGCTCCAGAATAGGAGAGGGTTTTTTTCCCATGTGTATTGAGATTTTGGAGATGAGGTCAGGAGATTTTATGGAGCCAAAGCCATGTAGTTAAGTGTTAACCTTGGCACTGATTTTGAAAGACTTCACCAGACACGAGTGTGCATGCACAAACACACATACACATCATATAAACGAGTTATATAAATGTAACTCATACAATGTTTTCATGCTAGAGTTCTGAGTTTTTGTAATAAAAACAAATGGCTGTTTTCCTGTGAATTAGAACCTTTGTCTTTAAGGACAATTTGCTTCTTTGCCAAACAATTGGAGACAGATTGTGGATTGAATTTTCTTTTTCAGGGAGTACAGCAAAAGCGTCCTTCTGAGGCCCAAAGTGTAATTCTTCGACGTTATTTCTTGGAATTGACACAGAGCTTCATCATTCCATTGGTAAATTAACAAATGTAGATTGTACTGTGGGTATGTTGAAAACATACAAAAATGTCTTGGTTGGATCTCTGCTCCTTATTTCCCATACTGTTCATCTTAAGGAGAATATAATATTATTCAGTCATTGGAATTTACCTGACTTGATCTTTGTATAATGTTTAATTGGGCATTTGAATGATTACCTACTTTGTGCACAGAACTGTGGTGCAAGGACCACAGCCTTGGTTAATGAGCATTCTGTGTGTTCCTGTTAGGCCCACCACTATGGGGCAAAGACTCTGCTCTCAGCCTCTTAGCTTTTATTGGAGCAAACTGGGGTTTCACAGGATCTCTGATTCTTCCAGCTCCATGCCATGTTTGGCTACTTCAGCTGTCTCTGTGTTGGAACCAGCCTTTTTCCTTTCCTCTGCCTTGCCTAACTGGAACTCCATATGTGACTTGCTTTGTCAACATTGTATTTGTCATGTTGGTTAGGTTATAAGCATTAAAATAATATCTCTTTCTAAGGAAAAAATACACAGATATACACTGAAAAGTAATTTTATGAAATGGTCAAACACTTGATTAGAAAAAAATTTATCCAAATTGGGAGAAAGGTTTTACCCCCCCAAAATAAATAAGCTTCAGTTTCAACGAGATGTCATCCCAAATTAATGACTGATTACTAATTTAATATGACACTAAGGTATCTCACTATTAAAGGGAACCTGTGAAAGTAGGGAGATAGCCCATGGCAAGCAAACGTGGGAAATTGGGCTGTTCAAGGCTGCAGAGTCTCCCACAGTTGCTACTCACTTGATGGAATCCCTGACCTGTGTCATGCTTCCTTGTCTGCTTGGTGTCATTGAGCTATTTCTCTACATGGGTGCAGAGCCCTGGATCAAGCTCTCTGCAAGAGGGAAGCTGAGGCCCCAGAAGAGGCATTGAGCCTAGACTGTCCATTGGCATCCATGGCACAGATCTCCTCTAGGCTTAGGGATGCCCAGCAGTGGGAAGCCTTGATGAGCCTTGCTGTCAGATCTTCTCTCTCAGGCTCAGCCTGGGATGCCAACAAGGGGCTTGCAAGCTGAACGGCTTTGTCTCCTTTGCTTTGCCAGCACCAGCATAAAGGGAATCTGGTGCAGAGCACAGCCGGGTGGGAGGGTTAGTGGGGAAGCTTTGTCTCCCATGGGTGCTGCAGGACAGGAGATCCTGGGATCCCAGGCTCCATCTTTGCTACTAGGAGCTGATTCCAGGCTGCGTGAACAGACTTATAAAAGCCACATTTTGGGGGGTTTTGTGGTTGAGAAAACTTCTTTCTTCCTTGTTCAGACCAATGCAGTCAGCACAGAGGAGCTTTTCCTTTTTTCTCTCATCAGTTCATGTTTAAATGTTGTTTCCTTTCTTTACCACTCCTTCCCCTGCCCACAAAACTGTACATCTTATTAATGCTCATGCAGATTTTATTCCTCTTCCAGATTTGTTGTGGCATTAGAGATTTATGTATTTATGGCAAAGATTGGAACGGATGTGATAGTGCTGTCCCAGGATACTGGCTTTCTGATGTCCTGAGAGGGGCCAGCTCAGAGACAAGGAGAACTGCTTTCAACCAGGGTCAACCCTTGTGTAGAGGCTTTCTGAGTGAGAGGATCTTTGGTAGCTGGAAGCTTCCTCTGTTAAATTCATGTCAGACTTAGGTGATATATATGATAGGGGCTAGGGGTGGAAACACTGCAGGGTCATGGGAAGTCAGTCTTTGATTGGAATAAGCAGGCTACATCCATCTCTTGGATTTTCCTATAGAGTCCCTCCCTTCATTTTGGCCTTTCTTTTGGTGACGGGGAAATAGGTTCATTGTGCTCTTTGATTGTATAGGTAAGAATGGATTGTATGGAATAATTTCAGTTTACTTCACAATAAGCAGATCTGTTTAGAAGTTTGATTTGAAAATGTTGCAGAAGTAAGCCACTAATGACTAAGTCCTGATGGCAAGAATGCAGAACAAAGACATAACCCTTATAGTAACTCATGTTATTTCTGGCTTTAGGAAAGATACGTCGCAAGCTTAATGCCTTTGCAAAAGAGCATTTCTCCATGGAAGGTATGCGTATCTTCACAGAGTTCCAATTTATTTCATTGATTCCAAGCCTGTGAATTAACTTCTGTGAACACATGAATTTCCAGTGCTTTAATAGCCCGTGTCCTTTTTGGTAGAGCCCGCCACAGTTGAGACAATTTCTTCCGGAAGAATTTATGAAAACGCTTGAGAAAGCAGGACCCCAGCTGACCTCCAGATTGAAGGGTGATTGGAGAGGACTTTACAGGTCAGTTGATTCTTTCTGTGCACAGGCAGGTTAGTCACAAGGCCAAGGCTCAGAACACCAGAACGTCAAGCCCCACGCCTGTGCATAGTTCACTGAACCATATTTGGGAAAGATAAAGACATGGAGAAATAACAAAGTCAGAATGAATGTTTGACTGTGTCTTTTTCCCCTCTCTATCTTTCTCTTTTAAGACATTTTCTAAAATCTCCCAATTTTGATGGCTGGTTCAGGACCCGAAGGAAGGAGATGACCCGGAAACTGGAAGCACTACATTTAGAAGCTCTCTGTGAAGAGGTTAGAAAACATCTTTGTAATTTCTTTTGCACATAAATACCTTTAAAAATAAAACTATGGGGCAGCTAGGTGGCAAAGTGGATAAAGCCCTGGATTCAGGAGGACCTGAGTTCAAATGTGGTTTCAGACATCTGACACTTACTAGCTTTGTGACCCTGGGCAAGTCATTTAACCCTCATTGCCCTGCAAAAAATTAAAAAATTTAAAAAAACCCCCAAAACTACAAAAGTTATGTTTTTAGGTAGAAAAATATATCCCCTTATAGATGCTTTTGAAATTCTACTTAATATGAAGAAATGCAAAATAGATAGTTCCATTCTACAAATTCCACATTTTATATGAATAGTAATTAGGTGGATATGTTTATCCATTTTTTTATCACTAGCTTTTTGGACTTTTTCATTTAATGAAACTTTATTGAAGACTGTTGTAAAGAAAATGTTGAAATGCAAATGTTTAGTTTCTTTTAATTTAGAAGTATCTTTGACAGAGCAGTGGACCCTAATGGTGTTTGAATAGGAAACTAAGTTGAAGGAAGCTATAATCTAAGACTCACAGGCACTGTTAATTTTTGGAAGGCAGTGTGGTTAATTGGATGTTTTAGGAACTGGGACTTCTAGTAACAGCTCTGCACTGCACCCTGGGTGTAGCCTTGATGAGGTCACTTCATCTCCTCAAGCCTCACTTTGCTCCTCTGGAAAAAAGGCTAAATTTAGTCTTGATGATCTCTGAGGTCTTTGTCAGTGGTAAGAGTTTGTGGTTCCAGGATGGTGTGTTGTACTCAAGGCTAAGAAGAGGCTAGTGGTTCTCATTAATTTAATCATTATCTGATGGTCATTGTAAATGGAAATGCCACAAAAAAGAAACTTGAAGGATGATCATGTTCTTGCTTTCATTAGTTTTGTGTTCCTGAGGATTGTTTACCCTCCTCTTGAAAAGAGATTTTCTCCTCTTAATTTACACCACCAGCATGTGAAACTGTATGAAAAGGCTTTTATGAATGTCTTCATTTGGATTGGTATGTTTTTACAGGATTTGCTTCTCTGGATCCAGAAACACACTGAAGTAGAGACAGTTGACCTCGTATTAAAGCTGAAGAGTAAATTGGTACGTAGATGTGAGAATTCAACTTGGACTGACTTGTGTGAGGAATTCACCAATGTATTATTACTCTTCATGCCAGACCTTGATACTGGATTGCTTTGTACACTCTCCATGCACAAAAGCTACTGAGAATACATGGTTGTCATTTTGAGATGAAAGACAAGGAAGTTAAGGTCAGCTTCACAAACCACTGTCCCTTTTCCTCAGCCCCAGCACTTTTGTGATTGGGTTGTTATTGAATTTGGGCTCTGGGCAGCATTAATACCATTCAACAGAGTACCTGCTGGTGGAGCTATAAATTACATGGGAAAGGCAGTTTAAAAATTTCCACATCAGACAGTTTAAAATTCTTTCAAAGAAGATTTGCTCCAAATTAAGTAATTAACTTTTAAAATTACTTTGGATTGTAAATTAATCCTTTAGATTAAGTAAGCTCTTTGAGAGCAGGGAAGGACTTCCTTGTCTTTATCAATTGTTTATCCAGCACTTAGCACAGTGCCTGGCACATAGTAGGTGCTTACTAAATGCTTATTGGATTTAAGTAGAGACAATGAAAAGCTGCTGTATGTTCTTTATATAGTTACAGGCTCATCAAGAACACCTACCTGTGAAACCTGGCACTATGGAAAAGTTGCGGACTCACATAGATGCAATTATTTTAGCGCTGCCAGAAGACCTGCAGGGCATATTGCTCAAAACTGGCACCGAGTGAGGCTGCCTCCTGTGTTTCCCAGAGGAGAAGGATGATGCAACAGGGGAGCCCCTAGACACAACAAACAGATGCCCCCAAGGAAACGCAGCAGTGTGGGGGAGGAGCAATGACTCTAGTGTTTGCATTATTTTGAGGTGTGGAAGTCTGTGTGTGCAAAGGCCTTTCTGGGCTGTTCATTGTGCTTGAGAGAAGTGCTCTCGATGAGGCCTGGGAGGCTGAAGCTGGCCCAGCAAGAGCCCAGACTGCAGTGCTGGCATTGCGGCCTTTGAACACTGGTGCTGCTGGGCTCAATCATGTCAAAACATGGGAAAACTCAGGGAGAAAAAATGTCATGGTCACACTGGCTTTATGTTTTTTAAAGGAAGGAAAAAGTCTCAAGCTGTCCTAGTATAGTTGTAACTAATTAATGCGTAATTAGTGCCTTCCTTTTTCCTACATTTTCACAAAAGTGAGCTGCTGGTCTTGACTCACCCCTGCTGCAAAACTTACCAAGTATTTTACTGAGTAATCATTGCCTACAAATCACGGACACCTCCTTCCCAAAACATTTATTGACAGCAATGTTTTTATCGCCCTATGCTTTTTCATTCCATTATTTTCTTTGCAATTTAAAAAATTTACCAATTTCTCCAAAAATGGAAAGGTGTCTAAAACTAATCATGGATTGGAAGGAGAAGCAGTTATATTACCTTTTACCCTTTAAATGAGCCTAGCTTGGGTGCTTGTCCTCAAAGCCATCTCTCCTAACTCACAAACCTCATGGTGAAAGTATTTTTAACTAAAATATTCTTAGGAAAAGAGCATTCACAGGCCTTTTATGTTGTTGTCTTTGTATTGATTTAACCCTGTGTCATTATTTTGTCTTTAAAAATAACCCAGCATTTTCATTTAAGTGTTTTTTTCTTCTGTTGACTGACATCAAATCCTTTTTTTGTTTTTGTCATAACTACCTTTTGGACCACGTATCCACCATGCCAAGAAACTGTAGAAGATGGGCTGGTAAAATACCACTTGTTGGGTTTGTATTTGAAAATGAGTCTCCTGAGAAAGCCACTCAAAAATTGGCCCAGCAGTATGTGTGTAACTAGCTCTCTATCCCATCACCCTCTAGAAAACCAAATTGAGTTGCAGTCATTAGGAAAAGAGAAACTAGTAAGAGGCTGTGCTAGATAATCTAGCAAGGGTAGTTCTCTGACACTTAGGCTACTTTTTCACCAGGAGAATCCGATTACATAAACCTTTTCCTCATGGACATGGTCTCTTGGATCATACCTCAAAGTTATGAAAATATGCTCTTATTAACCTATTTTAAATAAAGAGTTTGCCTTGGATCAGGTGAGGTATTTTGTTAGCCTACAGTTCTCCTTGGGGGAAAGGGGTAATTACTTTTGTATTATAAAGGGTTTCATATATTTCTGAGAAGCATTATTTAGGTATCAATGGTCACCATTGTATATTTTTTAAAAAGATGTATTTTAATATTCATACCGTTTATATGCAGTTTGTGACCAGAAGTTGAAATCTCATAGTGTTGTATCATGAATGTCTTTAAAATTTACCACTAGATGATACATTATTTTGCACAGTTAAAGACTAGCCAAGTTAAAGAATGCCTCTCAGTATGGCAGTAGTTTCTTTACTTTAAATACTACACTTACCTGCAGCCTAATACATACTGACTACCATCTCATGTTGCCATAGCTTACTGCTTGTCTAAAAATTATGAGTTAGTTTGTAAAAGGACCATGAAGTTACCAGGAAGTTGAGATTGATTTAAAGTTTTTAATTTTTCAATGATTTTCTTGTTGGCAAAACCATTGTTTAAAGTCTGAACCCCCTCACATCTTGTGGCCACCATCACCAGCATCTGAAGAAGTCCTGGCTTTATGGCTGCTCTGGAATGTTCTGTGCCTTCTACTGACTGAGGAAATAAACAGAGGTTCTGAGGAGGAGGAATTTGTGGTCCTGGTTTGCAAGAGGATGATTAAAAGTCTTGTGTGTGAAAACGTTTTTGGAATATTGTATGTCATTTTGGGGTTAAGAAGAAAACACACATTTTTTAAGCATCTCCTATATGCCAGGCGTTGTGCTTAAGCACTTTACAAACATAAATTCATTTGATCCTTACAGGGGGGTGAGGGGATGGGGGGAAGAAGGGAATAAACATTTATATAGTACCTCCTATATGCTAGAAGATATACTAAGCACTTCAAAAATACCTCAATTTGATGCTTATATCAACCTTGGAAGGTAGGGTTTATCCCATTTACTGTTGAAGAAACTGAGGTAGAGGTTAAGTGACTCACCCAGGGTCACATAGCTACAAAGTGTCTCAGGCCATTCTTGCACTGAGATCTTCCAGGTCCAGCACCACCTCGCTACTTCTAGGTGGGTAGCCGTCTTCCACCTTCCAAGCATCTGTAACTTGTCTGTGTAGGTCCTACCCCCGTAACACAGACTGTAGCCCTTCTGTAGCCACTCGATGCTGAGAAATGCATCACCCTGAAGCACTCAGGCTGGTGACAAGCTGCTGCAGACAGACCCTTGGTCTTCATGGCAAGATCCGACAGATGTAATCTTACTGCCCTGGCATCACCTTTGAGGAAACTGGGGTCACCTCCAGCCTGTGATGTCACAAGAATAGGACTGTATAGACTTGGTATTATTTGAGGAGGGAAAATGCTGAGCATTGAACCGTCCTTTCTGTTCCTTTTTACTTAGATTTTGTAACCAAGTGCAGTTGATTACTTATTTGACAAATCTTTATTGAGCACCTGCAGCCCCTTCCCTAAGAGTTGATGAGCTTCTGGGGCAGCTAGGTGGCGCAGTGGATAGAGCACCAGCCCTGGAGTCAGGAGTACCTGAGTTCAAATCTGGCCTCAGACACAACACTTACTAGCTGTGTGACCCTGGGCAAGTCACTTAACCCCAATTGCCTCACTAAAAAAAAAAAAAAGAGTTGATGAGCTAGAAACATAGATAAGGCAGGTTCACAAACATCTACAATACAAGGTAGAGCAGGCATTTGGCTGTTGACCAGCTAAACTGCCTGGGAGCAGGTGGATCTCACAGAGCCGCAGTGCCCTTTCTAATTCAGTATTGCTGTGAGAGACAGTTTGGGGCAGTACATAGAGCATTGGACTCAGCGTCAGGAGATAGAAATTCCACCTCTGAAACTTGCTGCCTATGGGATGATGGACAAGTCACTCAGTCTCTTGAACACAGCTTCCTCTGGTATAAAACTGGGAGAGTACCTGCCCAAGTCGCCTCATGAGCTGCCCAGGATTTGTTGAATAAATGACTCACTGGACTTGGCTACAAAAATTAGTGGAGTAAGTAAAACCGATGCCAGAGAGGTAAACATTGATGAGATAATAGGTTCATTGACATATAGTATCATCCTGTGCAAATAGCATCAAGCATCTGTTGTTTATACAGTACCGATTCTAGAATTTCTTCCTACAACTTCTTTCAATTATTTGATTCCTTGAGATATATGAAAGAAGCTGGTATGAAGGAGAGAATCGACACTTCAAACTCATTCCAAATTTCATAGTGGTTTGATAAACAGCTTTTAAGTGAGTTCTATGTGAGTGACAAAAGCTTGGTCTTCAGTGTCGTTTCTCTGATGACTGAAGTTCAGAGGCAGAGCTTGTAGTGTTTGGGGGACCTTCTGTTTTGTTAGAGCTAATTTTGAACTGTTTGATGTTTGTCCACTCTCCAAAGGGCCATTGTGGCTGCCACTCATCAAAAAGACTCATTTTCAATTTTCGAGGCAGCGCCAGCAGTCAGCCATCCATGTTCCTTTTCTCCTTTCGTTGGGGCAGGTTCATACACCCAGAGCTGGAAGGGACCTCAGGCAATTTAGTGCCAGGGCTTCCTAACTGGGGTCTATGAAGTTGGTTTTTCTAAAATGTTGATGACTATTTCAATCTAATTGATTTTAAATGCATTCTGTGAAGGGGAGTCCCTCGGCTTTACCACACTTCCCAAGAGGTACATGACTCAAATGAGGTTGAGAACTGTAGCAGGTAGTAAGTAGTGACCCTGGCATGGAACTTAGGGGCCCTGACTTCAAATCCAGTTCTCCCACTGGGCCCCACTGTCCCTTCCATAAAGTCAGAGATAAAGCAGCTTAATGCAGAGTCCATTTATCTGGTGGTGAAATGATCAAGTTGGGATTCTGATTCAGAACAGCATAGGGTAGTCTCTATTTGGTGCCAGTGGTATGGCAGGGGCTGAAGTGAACACATGGCTATTTTGGGGAAGATGGGAATGTTTATACTTTAAGCCATATAATAATTAGAGGCACCAAGGAGTCAATGAAAAGGCTAGGAAGAGCTGCATTCAAATCCTGCTTCTGAAACCCACAAGCTGTTACTTCAGGAACAGCCTGAGTTCTGTGCCCTTGACAAGTAGAACTCAAAGTTTCTGAGTAGGAGACAATCCGCATTGGTAGAGGGAAGTATTTCATCAGGAGTTCCTTATCCCAATGAAATTAAATGTCCAGTGCCCAAGTAATTAGTGTAGCTATAACAATTTGACTGTTTACATGATTTCTTGGCCTTTTTTTCCCTTTGTAAGTAAGAGCACTGTGTTGCTCACAGCATGTACTGGGGGTTTAAGTAGTGCAAGGTTGTTTTTTGTTTTTTGTTTTGGGCAGGGCAATTAGGATTAAGTGACTTGCCCAGGGTCACACAGCTAGTAGTGTCAAGTGTCAGAGGCCGGATTTGAATTCAGGTACTCCTGACTCCAGGGCCAGTGCTCTATCCACTGCGCCACCTAGCTGCCCATCTGGTTTTCTTTATTCTGGTTTATGTATTCTATTTTACTTAGTACTCCAAAGCTTCCAGACATGGGCTTTGCTCACTGTAGTCAGCTCTTAACTCGAGTTTTAGTGTCAAAAGCCTGGGGCAAGTTTGTTTCTAATAGGCAGACCTTTTTACAGTTCGCATAGAGCTTCCAGAAAAGGCTTTATGATGCTTCCTTAATATCAGGCCTTGCTAACCAAACATTCCCCCTCTGTTCTTTGTTCATGACAGGAAAGTCTGTATGGACTCTGGACTTCATGAAAAAAGGTTTAACGGCTCCTTCCTTTTTCTGTTCATGGATATAATGTGCACATAAAATTATGACTCCTTTGCAATCGCATTTTTACTTTTTTTCTGACCAAGTTTTCCTGCCCCTCCAACCTTTGTATATAGGTTGCTTTGCCAGTAATGACTTCAGGTTACATGTTAACCATCCTTTTTGGTTTTTAGGAATTTTATTACATGATATTTGCCAAATATCTGGCCTCTTAAGTCCCTATGTATTTTGGCAAGTAATTTGTGAAATTTAATAAAGCCAAATAAGTTTGTTTTCAACCATATGTCAAAAGTTAACAGACTGGGGCAGCTAGGTGGTGTAGTGGATAAAGAACTGGCCCTGGATTCAGGAGGACCTGAGTTCAAATCCAGCCTCAGACACTTGACACTTTCTAGCTATGTGACCCTGGGCAAGTCACTTAACCCTCATTGCACCACCAAAAAAAAAAAAAAGGTTAACAGACCGCTTGCCTAGCATAATGCCTTGTACCTAAGTGCTTGAGAAATGCTTTCTCTTTTGGATTGGATTTACTATTTCATTGATGTAGGGCACACTCTTTGGCAGTGCAGACAGCAGCCCTCCACCACCTGATAGCCCTCCACCACCTGATTCTATGCCACTCTTGTTCACCTCCTTCCAGAAATCTTCCATAAAGAATCTATGCAACCAAATAGAGGTCTTTGAGAAAGACCTCTTCTTCAATTTTGTGGGTCCCAGTAGGGCACCTGTGCTGGCCGTTTGTTGTTCCTCACTCTAGATGCATGCCGGGCCCCTCTCATTTTCCAGTCCTGTGTTTCCTGGATGAAAGGCCTAACAACACTATTTGCACATAAGTCGTTGTTGGTAATATGTTGTAGCTGTTTTGTGTCCGCTATGCATCCCTCCATTGCCCCTCAGATTATTTGGATTCTTCTATCATCTGCAACCATGCAAATTTCCAGAAGAATATCAGTGTTTAAAAAAAAAAAAAAGATGGGTTTTAGTGTCTGGAGACATTGGGATCACTTAAAGTACCATACAATATCCTTGTTCTCTTTCTCCTGTTTACATCTCGCCCCAGTTTGTGCCATGTGCTGTTTGTCCTGGAAGACGTATATAGGCTAATGGCTTGGTCCAATGTAAATCTAAGAATTTACATGTTATGATATGAACAGCAGGCATTTCTCATATAACTGGTTTACTTACATGACTGTTAGGCTGAACTTCTGATTGACCATGGATCTGGTAGAGGAAGTCCTCCAACATTCAGGGGCTTGGTGAATTAGTCAGATGCAGCTCTCCCTACCTACTCAATAAACTCCAGTGGCTCCCTATTGCCTCCAGGATCAAATACTAAATCCTCTGCTTGGTATTCAAAGTCCTTCATAACTGAGTCCTCTCCTCCCTTTCCAGTCCTCTTAGGCCTTACTCCTTGCCATGTACTCTCTGATCCAGTGACACTGGCTTCTTGGCTGTTCCACGAACAGAATGCTTCATGTCTTAGCTCCAGGGATTCTCTCTGGCTGTTGTCCCCCATGCCTGGAACACTCTCCTTCCTCATTGTGCACCTCCTGGCTTCTGTTTTCCTTCAAGTTCCAGCTAAAATTCCATCTTCTACAGGCAGTCTTTCCTAATTCCAATGCCTTCTCTCTCATTTCCTATTTGTCCTGTATATAGCTTGTTTCCACATATTTATTTTCATGTTGTTTCTCCCATTAGATTGCAGTCTACTTGCGGGCATGTAGTCTTTTGCCTCTTTTTGTATCCCTAGCACTTAGCATAGCACCTGACACAGTAATAGGGACTTAATAAATGTTTATTCACTGACTATCTATAAAGGACTCCACTTTGTGTAGTTCTGTCTCCAGGGTCTGTGAAAGACACCTTTGTAAGTATACATTTCTTGAATGTCTATGCTTCTCAATACTGATAACTAGAGATTCATTAAGAAATCTTGCATGATCTTAACATAAGTATAAGAGACTTCTTTTGGACAGATCCTTTATCGCAGTGTTTTGCTCTGAGTCGAAAGCAGGATCTTAGCTGCTTTTACCCCTCTCTTGTGTGACTGAATGTGTCCTTAGTACAAAATCACTTGTGAAGGCCTGTATGATCCTTCATCATATATTCAATAAGGATGTCCACCATGTGTGTGTAGATCATTCTCACAAGTATTTTACTGAGATGAAGTGCTGGGATCATAGTTTTAGATCAGCAAGGGACTTTTGACATCATCACCACCACCACCGTTGCTAGCATTTATAACACTGTACAACTTACAAACTGCTTTACATGTATGATCTCCTCACAACTCCCTGAGGAAAATGCTAGCATCATCCTTAGTTGACAAATAAGGAAACAGGCTGAGTGGTAAGTGATTTGTCCATAGTCATATAGCTGTCATCTGAGGCAAGATTCAAACTCAGATCTTCCTGACCCAAGTCCAGAGGAGACTCAGTCTAGAGAAGTTAAGGGTTTTTCCAGGGTCACAGAGTCAGGAAATGTTGGGGGGTGGGTGGGTTTGAACCTGCTCTGACTCTAAACGATGTATACACTTAACCTGCACCTTCAGGAATAAGGAATAAGTGTGGTGAAGCAAAGTCATCCTGAGGGCATAAAACTGGAACTGGAAATGAGGACAACTAGCAGAAAAGCTGGAAAAAGAATGTGTCAAAACCTTTTTTTTTGTTGTTGTTGTTTTTTAATTTTGTGGGGCAATGGGGGTTAAGTGACTTGCCCAAAGTCACACAGCTAGTAAGTGTCAAGTGTCTGAGGCCGGATTTGAACTCAGATACTCCTGAATCCAGGGCCAGTGCTTTATCCACTGCGCCATCTAGCTGCCCCCAAAACCTTTTTATCATCAAGGACAGTGGTGCTACTTAGCTTGAGATTCTAACATCACAGTGTTGAATGTGCTTCTTGAAGAAGTGAAAGTCATTGAAGAAAATGTGGATGGGAAAAGCAGATGAACCAGACCCAAATATATATATTGGGGAGGTCCAGGTTAGAATTTTGAGGTCACCAAAGGATTGATTTTCAAGGTTTCTAAAGGAAAGGAAGACACCAAGGGATAACATAGCTAGTAAGGTTGGATTTGAACTTGGGTCTTCCTGACTCCAGGCCTATCACTTTATCTCTTGTGTCATCTAGCTAGTCTATACCTAAGGCTTTTTTTTTTTTTTAAATTTTAAATGGAAACAAACTAGGGCAACTGAGAGAACTAACTTACTTTCCCAAATATGTAAAGTCAGAATAATCTACACATCCTTCTTGAAAGGCTCCCTTGACAGGACATTAGGAGGTAATGCTTCCATCGTTCATTCAGTTTTCCACACTAGACAGCACTTTTATCATTAAACATTTGATTGAAAGAGGGAGAGAGAATATAGAATCTCATTGTACTTATTGTTTACTGAGTATAAAAAAAGCATTTTCCCATTATATTTATCCTGTGATATAGTGATAAAAAGGGACACACACATATAACCCTTTAAAATAAAGTCCTGTGTAGGCTGGTGGCCATCCCCAGTTCAGTGTCTATAAGAGGGAAATGAGATAACTGCTTTCAGGATTGTGTTGCCTTTGCTGTCTGAAAGAGGAACCTGGAGTTTTCAGGAATATTGTGTTGTTGCAGCAACCACAGCAAAATGTTGAGGTCTGTTCAAGAATCCCTGAACTGCTGCATATCACCCTTTCAAAGTGTGGTACTGAAAGAAGGAAAAGCAAAACCTCAGCGTGGAAGAGCAAGAAAGGTTCATAGCAGATGCAGAAACATTGGAACACCAGTGCATTGCTGGTGGAGTTGTGAACTGATCCAACCATTCTGGTGAGCAATTAACTAAGCCCAAAGGGCTTTAACCCAGTAATACCACCACTAGGTCTGTATCCCAAAGAGATCATAGAAGAGGGAAAAGGACCCACACGTACAAAAATATTTATAGCAACTCTTTGTGATGGCAAAGAATTGGAAATTGAGGGAATGCCCATCAATTGGGGAATGGCTGAACAAGTCGTGGTATATGAATGTAATGGAATACTTTTGTGCTGTAAGAAACGATGAGCAGTCAGATTGCAGAAAAACCTGGAAGGATTTAAGTGGACTGATACTGAGCGAAGTGAGCAGAACCAGGAAAAGACTGTATACAATAATAGCAACATTGTGATCAACTTCAATAGATTTGGCTCTTCTCAGCAATGCAATGATCCAAGACGGTTTCAAAGAACTCACATCCAGGAAATACAACTGTGGAATATGAATGCACTTGGAACCATGCTGTTTCTACTTTTTTTTTCTTTATCGAGGTTTTCCCCTTTTGTTGATTCTTCTTTCACAACACGACTAATGTGGAAATATATTTAATGCGATTGTACATATACAACCTCTACCAGACTGGATGCCGTCTTGGGGAAGGGGGAGGGAAGGGAAGGCTGAAAACTCTCCGAAAAAAAAATACTATAAAGATTGAAACAAAAGGTTCATAGATACAGAGCTAGAAGAAGGGATCTCAAGCGGTTGTTTAATCCAACTCCCTCCTTTTACAAGCTATACACCCGAGTCCCAGGGAGGCCAACGGGACTTACGCGGGGCACCCGGGCTCCGAACCCATCCCCTCTGACCCAGTGCACCGGGACGTCACCCTCAGCAGGCAGGCCCAGCCACGTAGACGGCGACACTGTTCTTGGTGCTGATGCTTATCACCGAGTCCGGTTCCGTCCCAGTTCCCCCTCCCCCACTGTCAGCCTAGGAGGAAGCGGGTGTTTCCTCGAGGACCCTTGGTGGGAGCCCAGCCCCAAAGGGCCCGAAGGCCACTTTCCCAATGCTGGACGGGTGGCAGAGGCCCTGGTCTCAAACTTGTGACTCCGGACCGTCTCAGGGCCCTAACAGTCTCCATGGGCTGCATTACGTGGTCTCTGAGTCCCCCTTCCCGCTCCAGCCCTGGGATCCTGTCACCTGACCCCACCCAGTGGGCCTCAGTTTCATAGGGGGCGGGGAGAGAGAAATGGCCCTTGAGCTGGCCCCTTCCCGCACTAGCTCCAGGCCGCTCCCTCCCTCCTCTCCGCCCAGCGCTCGCTTTCCTGCAATCTCCGGGTCAGACCGGCTCAGCGCCCAGGGCTGCGTGGCCTGGGCGTCGCCCGCCGGAAGAGCACGCGAAATTTGCCCCGGTCTTCGGGCGAACCTTGACCCTCATCCACTTCCGGTCGTCGGGACCACGCCTCCTTGGCCCGCTCGACTCGTCACGTGACGAGCGGGGGCGGTACCGGAGCGACGCTGAGTAGGCTCTACTACCCACAATAAGTGGCCGCGCCCTTGAAAGGCGGGGCGGCGAGAAAAGACTTTCATTCCCATGATGCCACGGAGCGGAAGATGCGGAATCAGCTCACAGCTGATGGAAATGGGGGACGTGGAGGGGGGGGGGGGAAACGGTACGGGGCCGCCCGCGCACCCCATTGGCCTCGGCGCTGCGTAGCGCGGGGGGGCGGGACGGATTTCGTGTCGTCACTTCCTCCCCTCCCTCCTCGGCCCCCACCCCTTCCTATTCGGCGCCGGCGCAGTGGCGTCGGGCCGGCAGGAAAAGGGGGCGGAGAAAGGGAGGGGGGTTGGCAGCGCTGACGCGATTCTGTCCGCGTTGGAGCCGCCACCGCCGTGATCGCCGCCGCGTGACGTGGCAGAGCCCGAGCGCGAGCCGTCGAGCGCAAGCGCCCCATTCCCACAATAAATGCCCGCCGAGCCGCTGCCGGTACCCACCGCTCCTGCCGTCTGAACCCGAACCGAGCCCGAGCCGGTGTCGGGGCCGCCCCTCCGCACGGAAGCCGCGAGCACAGCCACGCAGGCCGCGGGGCCCGCCGCCCCCGTCCGTCCCCGTCACCGTCGCCTCTGTTCCCGTCACCGCCGCCATGGGCCTCACCATCTCGTCGCTCTTCTCCCGCCTCTTCGGCAAGAAGCAGATGCGCATCCTGATGGGTGAGGCCCCGGCCCGGGAGGGCCGTCGACCCCACCCTGGGCACGAGGTCCCGAGGCTGACCCGCAGGCAGGGGTGGGGGGTGGGGAATGGAGGGCCGGCCTGGCTTCCGCCCCCCTCGGAGTGTTGGCGGTCTAGGGCTGTGCGGGGAACCCCGGTCCTTTGCGCTCGCGGGGTTGGGTCAGCAGAGACCTACCCGAGGAAGGCAAGGAGGGGATCTCGAGTTGTGTTGGGGGGGTAGGAATGGGGTGTCTCAGCTTCTCGCCCCAACTGAGCGACTTTTTTCCATCGCATCTAGTGTCGGAAGGGACTTAAGAGGGCATTGGAGCCCTCTCCCTCTCATTTTATAGATGTAGAAACTGATACCCAGGGAAGTTCAGTGACTTCCCCAAGGTCACACAGTAAGTGGGAAGGTGGGATTTGCACCCAGGTTCTCTGGCTTCATTCAGTACTAGGGACCTTATCACCTGATCTTTATACAAAGTTGTTTACGTGTAGATTCTCCCATTAAAACTGTGAGCCCCTTGAGAACGGGGATCGTCTTCCTTTCTTTTCTTTGTGTCCCTAACGCTTAGCACGGGGCCTGACACATAGTAGGTGCTTGATAAATGCTTGTTGACTCATTTGTGAAACCCTCTAGGGTGAGTAGTCTTGTTTTAAAAGAAGTTGCTTTCCTGAATTTACAGGGGTTTTTCCAAGCGTTTCTTTGCTCAGATAAAGGCTAGGGGGCTGTCTCTTGAGTAAGATGTAAAGCAACTCTTTTCTCGGGGTAGAGTTCATTTCCTTCTTATTAACACGGGTCCCTCCTGATGTAAGAGTATAAAAAGGATTGAAATTAACCACTAGTGTTGCAGTTTGCTAAATTTTTGATCTTACAACTAGAAAAAATGGTTCTGGTGTGATGATTACTGTGGTGACAGCAGAATTTTGAAAAGAAACTTTTAAAAAGTGTATCATAGTAAAAAAGTAGGTCCACATAAATTTGACTTAACCTTGAGTTCTTTTCCTCTCTTGTTCAAAAACTTATTTCTCCAGGCTTCATGAACACAATAGCTGTTATTTAATGCTCAAGATAGGCTAGAAATCAAGTGGTTTCTTTTTTCAAAGTTAATCTTTATTTTTCAGGTTTCTTTATGAAGCGGTCTCAGTCTTTGCATGTTTTGTCTATTGTATTCCACTTTCAACCCAGCATATTTTTAAAAAATTGATCATTTAAGCCATTGATCATTTCCCAGTAATAATAGCTCCTTTCCTAGCTTTTTTCTTATAACTGAGGAAAAACGGTTTTAGTAACTGGAATTCACCATCTCTGTACTCATTGATTCTCTGGACCCCAAATGTGTGTATATGTAAACTCTCAATTCTAATACATTTTAGTGTTGCTTTCATTTATATGAGATGCAGAAGGCTTTGGGAATAAAAAGAGCTTTCCTTGAAGTCAGAAAGACCTAGCTGGGTTCAGGTTACTCAACTCAGTGCCCTGGGTAGCTCTCTGAGTGTTACTGGAGAAGGTCTGACCTGCTCTGATGATAGAGGAGGAGTTTATTCATTGGGACTTTTCTTATACCAATGAAATCACTGGGCCAACCCAAACCCCTTCATTTACATTATTGTAATAAGGGCATATGCTGTTTTTCTGCTTCTGCTTTCCAATTTGTATGACTCTTCTCATGTTTCTCTTTATGTTTGTCTTTTCTCATAGTGCAGTAAATTCATTACATTAATGTACCACGATTTGTTTGCTCATTCCCCAGTGGATGAATGAACCCTTGGTTTTCAGTTTTTGCTACTGTGAAACAGCACAACTTTAAGTGGCTGAAATCTGGAAGCCTGGAGAGAGATTAGGAGTCTGGAAGGACTTTGAACTGTAATTTAATTTCTGACCTTTACGTTAAAGATAGTAAATGACACTTGATTGGATTCTTGTGGCAAAAATAATATGGATCTGTCCTTTTCCTTCCTAACCCATTGGAAATGAATTGAGGTTTTCCTCGGTCCACACTGTCTTCATTATTATTTGCCTAGGCTCTGCTAAGGGACTCTGTTCTGGAGACTGTGACAACCCTGGTTTGAAGGTAGGGGGCAGGATATTGAAGAAAGTTGTAGTTATATCCATCATGTGAGAAAGTGTGTAAAAGGTGTTGAGGGTTATAGAAATGCCAACTACTTACATTGCCACTTATCTCTTTCTTAGATCAAAGGAAAGCTTTTGCTTCTAAATTTAACTAAATAACAACAACAACAATAATTAATTATTTGTGGGGCAGTGAGGGTTAAGTGACTTGCCCAGGGTCACACAGCTAGTGTCAAGTGTTTGAGGCTGGATTTGAACTCAGGTCCTCCTGAATCCAGGGTCAGTGCTTTATCTACCGTGCCACCTAGCTGACCCCTAAATTTAATTTAAACTGAAGTTTCTTCATCTTGATTTTCTGCTCTTCCATTTGTATTTCTGCTGATTATTAGGTTCCCTTGATTTAAAACCGTTTTCATGTACCTTGATATAGAAGACAAATACTTTTAAATTCTAAGATATTACACTATTAGAAGAGGGGTGTGGGGGGGGAGGGAGGGAGAGAGAGGGAGAGAGAGAGAGAGAGAGAGAGAGAGAGAGAGAGAGAGCGATCGCACGCATGAGCTAGACTGACAGGGTTTAAAGATTGAGTTTTTCTCTCTGGGCTTCAAATTTACAGTGGAGTTAGGATGAGAGAACTTGATAAAACCTCTTACTGTCCTGAAACCTTACAATTAAAAGGAAATGATTTTGTTCATTGTAACCACGATGTGCTTTGCCAGTGGTTCTACCTGTTCATTTATAGGTGACCCTCATACCTCATGAGCCAATGGCTTTTTTCAGGATTCTCTTTTTCAAAAGGTGCTTAGGGATATGGTCTTATGATAACTTAGCTACCAGACTATATATAAGAAATCGATCACATATACTTTAAAGTATTTCATACCAACTAAACTACTGTAGCAAAATGAAGTTATTATAAGGGGAAAATTGTTCATATTTATACATATATACATGGATTTGTCTGGAAGGTAATTTACTCAACTTGAATTTCTGATGGAAAATGAGTTGGACATTGAGAGGTAATTTTTGTAATACTGTCTCAGATTTGATTGCCAGAATGTATCTACACACGTAACAAGATGTCCAATTTAGTGATTCTTTTATCAAAATAACACTGGGGCAGCTAGGTGGCGCAGTGGATAGAGCACCAGCCCTGGAGTCAGGAGGACCTGAGTTCAAATGCGACCTCAGACACTTGACACTTACTAGCTGTGTGACCCTGGGCAAGTCACTTAACCCCCATTGCCTGCAAAAAAAAAATCACTAGTACTAATAATAGCTAGCATTTATATAATTCTTTAAGGTTTGCAAAATGCTTTACAGATATCTTGTTACAACCCTGGGAGGTAGGTCATGGTGAAGTCCCTTGCTAAAGTAAGTGTCTAAAGCTGGATTTGGACACAAGAATTTGTGGAAGGAGCCACTGAGATCATAGAATCATGCTTTTAGAACTGGGAGGTACCTTAGTGGTTATCCAGCCCAACTCCTTCATTTTACAGATTGTGAAACTGATAGGGGAAGTAACTTCCTCCAGGGCAGCTAAGTGGTGCAGTAGATAAAGCACTGGCCCTGGATTCAGGAGTTCCTGAGTTCAAATCTGGCCTCAGACACTTGACACTTACTAGCTGTGTGATCCTGGGCAAGTCACTTACCCCACCATTGCCCTGCCAAAAAAAAAATAAAAAAAAAATAATTTTCCAGACAAATGATCATCCGTTCTTTGTTTGAATAGAGTGGGAGACCTCCTAAAATTGAGGCAAAATGGATTTCCTTATCTGTATCTTCTACTTCCTGGCCTTGTTTATTATGTTCCCTGATCCTGTGGTACTGAATACATCTAATGGTCTCCAGTGATGAGTCTTTCAAATGTGTGATACTAAGTTTTTTCTTCAGATGGAGTCTTTCACACATTTTCTCTCTTAGTGTGGCATTTCATCAATCAACAAACATTTATTAATCCCATATGCCTTATATATGCCCACATATTTTCTGTGCTGGAGATAGAACAGTCCCTGCTGGTAGGGAGCATCCTATTGAATGGAGGCAACCTATTGAGTTACAGAGGGGCTCTGAGTGTTGTGGATGCAAGGGAACACCCTCTACTGGCAGGAAATGTCGAAGAACATGAAGTTGCTTGTCTTTGGGGGCAGGATTCAGTGAGGGCCTTCTTCAAGATCATTTAATCCGGGGGCAGCTAGATGGTGCAGTGGTAAAGCACCAGCCCTGGATTCAGGAGTACCTGAGTTCAAATCCGGCCTCAGACACTTGACACTTACTAGCTGTGTGATCCTGGGCAAGTCACTTACCCCACCATTGCCCTGCCAAAAAAAAAAATAAAAAAAAAATAATTTTCCAGACAAATGATCATCCGTTCTTTGTTTGAATAGAGTGGGAGACCTCCTAAAATTGAGGCAAAATTGATTTCCTTATCTGTATCTTCTACTTCCTGGCCTTGTTTATTATGTTCCCTGATCCTGTGGTACTGAATACATCTAATGGTCTCCAGTGATGAGTCTTTCAAATGTGTGATACTAAGTTTTTTCTTCAGATGGAGTCTTTCACACATTTTCTCTCTTAGTGTGGCATTTCATCAATCAACAAACATTTATTAATCCCATATGCCTTATATATGCCCACATATTTTCTGTGCTGGAGATAGAACAGTCCCTGCTGGTAGGGAGCATCCTATTGAATGGAGGCAACCTATTGAGTTACAGAGGGGCTCTGAGTGTTGTGGATGCAAGGGAACACCCTCTACTGGCAGGAAATGTCGAAGAACATGAAGTTGCTTGTCTTTGGGGGCAGGATTCAGTGAGGGCCTTCTTCAAGATCATTTAATCCGGGGGCAGCTAGATGGTGCAGTGGTAAAGCACCGGCCCTGGATTCAGGAGTACCTGAGTTCAAATCCGGCCTCAGACACTTGACACTTACTAGCTGTGTGACCCTGGGCAAGTCACTTAACCCTCATTGCCCTGCAAAAAACCAAAAAAAAAAAAAAAACAAAAAGATCATCTAATCCAATTCTGGGATGTTCTGCCTGGTGCAGCTGAGACCCAGTGGAAGGAAATAATTTATCCAAGAATCTCATAGCAAGTTAGTGGCAGGAACAAGCACAGCCCAGGCCACTCCCCTATTTTTTTTGGGGGGGGCGGGGTTGGTTCATAACAAACTCATGTGGAGAAATCAGAAGGTTTTGTTCTCTTCGCATTGAGAGAGCCAGAGTTTTTACAGTTTTAGAAACGAAAGAAGGTTTAGGTTTTTGCTGATGATGCAGATGTCTCGTCTAGCCTGACTTAATTTCGGTGGAAGTTACATGTACTGGCAAAAGTGTCCCCCCACCCCCACCCCAGTTTCTGTCAGGGCATTAAGAAAAAAAGAAATCACTCTACTCAACATTCACCCAAATATTGGTCCCCATAACACTTTGTCTGAGAAATCAACATTGACTTTGACTTGGGGGTGTTCCTGGAATTCTGCAGATTTAAAGTAGATGTTTGAACTTGCCAAGTTTCATAGGTTTAAGTTGTTAAGAGTCAAAACACTATCTTTAGCTTAGTGTAGTCATGTAGATAAAGAGCATCTGGCTCTGTAAGGGTGCCACCTTCCCCCTGGGTGCTTGTCTATCAGCAGCTATTTCTGATCTGTTTGGACACAAGCAGATTCAGCTGGCCAGGTCTGTCGTATTCTACATTCAGAGTGTAGCACTTACAGCAAGTACTGGGGTGTGAAGTATTACAAAATGCTTTGGGTAAGTCAGTTTTGCTGATGAAAATGTAGCAAGCTGAGAAGAAAGGACCTTTTGATCATTTTGCCGATGATTAGCACCTTTACTAAAAGTCTAGCCAGGTTCAAGATGTCAAATAGAAAGTTGCTAAATATCTTCAGTCTATCACAGCACTGAGTTTTTTGCAGTTTCTGTAGAAATTCTACTTATGTGTTATTTTCATATATTCAACTATGGCTGAAATAGAAAATAGTAATTTTACAATGGATCTTTTTATCAAACATTGTGAATTATATATTTAAAACTAAAAAGCTTTCCCTTGTTCTGAATAATTAATAATTACCTGTAGTTTCCTTTTATTGAGTTCTGTTGCAGACTGTGGCAACATTAAGGAAATTTCATACTTTAAATGGTTAGCACAAATGAATTAGACTACTTACTTGGTGTTTTAATTAATAAAATTAAGGTAGGTAGGGGTGTGTGTGTGTGTGTGTGTGTGTATAGAGAGAATATGCTATATATTAGTAAGCACACCTTAGGAGAAGCTATAGATCACTGAAACAATTTCATGATGGTACCTTTTAATTGGCATTTAGTCTTGTTATTATGTATTGATTTTATAAAAGACTAAAATTTGCATCTTTGGTTTTTATTTTATTTTTTTTAAATGAGGCAATTGTGCCCAGGGTCACACAGCTAGTAAGTGTGTGTTGTGTCTGAGGCCTGATTTGAACTCAGGTACTCCTGACTCCAGGGCCGGTGCTCTATCCACTGAGCCACCTAGCTGCCCCAGTTTTTATTTTTTAAATGCATATTCTGGTATTGAATAGATAACTAATTCTTTCTTTCTTTTTTTTTTTTCTTTTTAGTAAGGCAATTGGGGTTAAGTGACTTGCCCAGGGTCACACAGCTAGTAAGTGTTAAGTGTCTGAGGCCGGATTTGAACTCAAGTACTCCTGAATCCAGGGCCGGTGCTCTATCCGATAACTAATTCTTAAACCACCAACTTTATATGATAGCACTGCTTCTACAAATACTTATTACTCTGAGTGTTTGTATGGTTCTGAAGCAAAATTACTTTATAGTATGATTTGTTTACAAAGATGTGTGAGAAAAGCTATGAAGCCTGGGGGGATGGGACACCTTTTGACTTAGAGCTGTGGTCCTTGAGGCTTGGGGTGGAGGGGAGACAGGCCTGGGCCCTGTTTATACCACATTAGTCAGAACATATTTTGGTAGGTAACACTTTTTCAGTAGAAAAAAAATAGAAGCAAAATAAGGTAACTGAACCAACTGGTGTGAAAATATATCAGAATGTATATGGGAGGGGGCAGCTAGATGGCGCAGTGGATAGAGCACCGGCCCTGGAGTCAGGAGTACCTGAGTTCAAATCCGGCCTCAGACACTTGACACTTACTAGCTGTGTGACTGTGGGCAAGTCACTTAACCCCCATTGCCTAAAAAAAAAAAAAAAAAGAATATATATGGGAGAGTCAGGAAAATGGGAAAACTTGTAGGAACTGATGCAGAGTAAGCAACCTTGTACATACACATACTGTGTACACTGTACACAGTGACTAAAGTAATGTAAACCAAACGTTGCCAAAAGGAATCCTGTGTCTAAGTATTTGCAGTGTTCAGTCTTGGCCCCAGCAGGAAGGAGAAAACTACTTTTTGGTAGAGTGGGGACAACAACTACTATTACTTCATGAAGATTTGCAAATGTTGTCAAATACTTAGTTATCCAGCGGGTTGCTTAGTTTAGCTTAAATATCTTTCTTTGTTCCCAAGGGAGGTGTCTTTGAGAGTAGGGTCTATCTGGAAATCACAGTATTCTAAGGCAGTAACTAAACTTATTTTACAATTTTTGAAAAGTAATTATTGGGGCAGCTAGGTGGCACAGTGGCTAGAGCACCTGCCCTGGAATTAAGTCACTTTGGACTTTATTCACCATGGACTAAGCTTCCTGTCGGTATGGCAGATGTTCCTTGTTCCCTCCCACTGCCACTGGGGATGCCAGACATTTAAGGGATAGAGTTTAGTTGTGTCAGAAATTGGAGCTCCCTGTGGCCCTGGTGAAGAGGCTCAAGGGAATTGAGCTATTTTGGTAGTGCTTTGCAAGTTTTAAAAAAATACTATTTCATGCTTTAAAATGTCTAAATTTGTTTGGCATACTTGAAGAAGATAGTAGATTCCTCCACAGGACAAAAATTGGCTACAGTGATGGTGGAAAGAGTGGTATCGGTTCTTTAAAAGTATAAAAGCCATGATGCGTGACAAATAGGAAAGGGACAGGAAAACAAAATGTCTTTGCAGAAGGAATCAGTTGTCTGATATTACGTTTAGTAATCAGTCCATGAGAGGCAGGACTAAAATGACTAGAGACCCCACTTTGGTGTCAGGAAGAGTTGGGTTTAAGAGTGTTTTGCTCTGATACATGGTGGCTCTGTGAAGCCTGGGCAAGGCGCTTAATCCCTGGGGTCCAACTAACTCTAAGATTATAAATTGCTGATATGAGAGTGAGTGAGTGAGTGTGTGTGTGTGTGTGTATGTGTGTTTTCAGTGCTAGGATTTCCTTATGATGATGAAATCACAGGCCCTTCTCTCTCCTTTCTGCCCCTCACCCCATCCCCCAGTGAGTCCAGATGTACTACTAATTGAGTACTTTTTTGAAAGAAAACTGAAAATTTTTCAATTCTTGAGGTGACATGGCAAGTGAGTAATAGTACACTAATTAGAATTAGTTTTTGGCTTGTAAGCTCTGACTCCTTTTGCCAGATTGGGCTTCAGTGGAAAAATAGTCATTTCGGTTTGTTTGAATCTTCAGTGATACAACAAAAACCAAGTGGGGAAATTTGATACTATCTCAAAGTTATGATCATTGTGTACTGTAACGATTGGAATAACGCCACCTGCTGGATACTTACTGTAGAAGAGTTCTGCCCATGAAGGGAAGGTCTTTGAGGGCAAGACCAGGAGTCAGGAAGTGACGCGGGCTAGTGGGAGGAGGAAGGAAGAGACTGGCGCTCGGTCTGGGGCTCTTTCCTGAGGACACTGGCAGAGAAGGGAGCTAGAAATGTGCTCTCCCTTTAATAGATAGGAATCTAGGCCTTTCTCTCTCTCTTTACCAAATTCTTATTCTCCTTAATAAATGCTTAAAAGTCTAACTCTTGCTAAAGCTTGTAATTGATTGGCGACCACTCATTAGATATTTTAGACAGTTTAGCTAGAATTTTAACCCTTAACAGTGCTATTGATTACTCATTAAATGAATGCTCCAGGAATTGATGTTTTAAAAGTTTTTAGGTCTCCTGAGATTTCTATTAATATAACATAACACAATATAATATAATATAACATAACATAATGTAATACATATGTAATATAATTTCTATTTACATAGGCATTTTCTTCTGTTCTTTTAAATAGTTTACTGTTTGTTTTTTTTTTTTTCTTTACTGCTGCAAGTTTTAGCAGATTCTGTGGCAGGGTGAAGCCCCAGAAGCTCCGGAAAAAATAATAGTGTGTGTATTTGGTAGAGAAGGTGGGGTTTGATGATTCTTGTCTAGGTGCTTTCTGTAATCACAGTGCAGTGACCACTGAGATCAAGAGCTGATCAAGAGCTGCCTTTTATTCACTTATTCATCCATTCATTTATTCATTCACCCACCCATTTATTTATTTGTTTGTTGTGGGGTTTGCCACCAGCAAGAAAGCTATCCCTCCCTACTGCTCTCCTTCAGTTGCCCCCCTGTGCTGGGAAGCCGCCCAATATGCTCAGAAGACCAAGGGCCCCCATATCTTTTAAGGCTTTGTTGCAAATGGCTGGGTGGCTTGGAACAGTCTTGCCAGACCTTCTGGCCTGTTTTCTCATTTGAAAAGTAAAGAGTAGTCAGTCATACATGTGATTGAAATAGCATTTCTTAAGTGTTCACTATTAATTAAATGAGGTAGTGGAAGTAGAATGTTTTGTCAGTCATTTGCACTGCAAAAAACGTGACTATGAGGCGGCTAGGTGGCGCAGTAGATAGAGCACCGGCCCTGGAGTCAGGAGTACCTGAGTTCAAATCCGGCCTCAGACACTTAACACTTACTAGCTGTGTGACCCTGGGCAAGTCACTTAACCCCAATTGCCTCACTAAAACAAACAAACAAACAAAAAAACGTGACCATGTTTGTTCGATATGGTGGTTATAAGTGTAAAAAGATATTTTTCATTTTTACATTTATTCCCAGAAATGTTTCTGTTTTACTTTTTAAAGAAAAATTAATCTTCACGTTCTGTAAGGTTGTTTGTAAAATAATTTTGTAGTTCACGCTCTGGATTAGGATCTAAAATAAAATCTATTTTCATTTCCCTAGTTGGTTTGGATGCTGCTGGAAAGACAACTATTTTGTACAAGCTGAAGTTAGGAGAGATAGTCACCACCATTCCAACTATTGGTAAGGAAAATAATAGTTCATTCTCATTTGTAAAGTGGCAATAGAACTTTTGAAATTTGTAGTAATGCAACTTATAGCTAAGTAAATGCTGTTGTTTTTACTTTTGAAAGTTTGCTAAATATTCATTAGAACTTAAAAGAATAATAGATTATTGCAATGATAGATTCTATTGATCAATTTACCTAACTATTCCTTTTTTTCTTAGGTTTTAATGTGGAAACAGTAGAATATAAAAATATTTGTTTCACAGTATGGGATGTTGGTGGTCAAGATAAAATTAGACCTCTTTGGAGGCATTACTTCCAAAACACACAGGTAGGATGCTGATTTTCTTACATTTTACCAACATATAGTAAATATATTTATACATGTGTATTATAAACTGTTTTCCAGACATGAGTTAGCATTCCGCTTATCATTACTTTCATGGCCCTGGGTGGGCTCCGCCTTTTACTTATGTGGACTAAATTTGGCCTGGAGAAGTAGACTTTATCAAGTGATCACAAGGTTTTTTGGGTCCCAGATGGTGAAGTAGCTTACCCACCACATGTTACTATCCTTACTTTACTGACTTTCAGCCTTAGTTGAGAAAGTAACAGAGTATAGGTAATTAAAGTTCAATTTTATTTTCATGTACTGAATATCAACTTTTGAAGCCTTTTAATTTCATCAGATAGTTTTCTTTAAAGGGGGGGGCAGCTAGGTGGCACAGTGGATAAAACACTGGCCTTGGATTCAGGAGGGCCTGAGTTCAAATCCAGCTGCAGACACTTGACACTAGCTGTGTGACCCTGGGCAAGTCACTTAACCCTCACTGCCCTGGCCCCCCCCCCCAAAAAAAAATTATAGTACATTTATTAACTTTTGTTGATTATTTTGGGAATATAGTTTCTGCCCTGCTTAGAAACCTAATGTGGTTAATGTGGTTTTTTTACCACTACTTGTGTCTGTAAAGTGGTCAGTATTTCCTTGCTATGTGTGCGCCTCTTCCCTGATGCAGCTCTCTGCCCTTCTTGGGCTAGTGTGCAGTTAATCAGCTTGAGGCTAGTCTTGGGGTGAGACACCCTGTCTGTCATCAGAACTGGGGGAAGGGCACCAGTTTGGAAGTGGTGCATGTGCCTAGGAAGTGACACAGGGAGGCTTCTCAGCCTGATGTCCCAGGAGCAGAAGGGGTGGGGGGTCAGGGGTCAGGTCCTCATTGTGTGGCTGTGAGCTGGCAGAGTGGATGGAAAGCTGGGTTGGAATCTTGCCTTAGGCATGCACTAGCTGCATGATCCTGAGCGAGTCACTTGATGTTGTCCAGCCTCAGTTTTTTCATCTGTAAAATAGGGGTAATGATTATTTTTTGTATTATTGTGCCTTCTAAAATCCAGGTGCAACTTTAGCACAGGCCTTTTATCTTTTGAGTATGTATGTTTTACAAATGTTATCAGACTAAAACAATGTTTATTGAGAGCTTACAGTGCACAAAGAACCATTTGTGCAGATCTGTTTTTTCCATGAAATCCTGCATTCATATTCCATATCACTTCCTGTTTGATGTCTGGAAAAATCACATAACTTCTCTGGGCCTCAGTTTATTCATCTGTAAAATGAGGGAATTTGACTAGATGAGTCCTCAGAGCCCTTCCACCTTTAAAGCTGTGATCCTGTGTGAGTACTAGGGGATGACCGAGTTGTAAGTAGCTGAGAACAAGAGGACAGAAGTTAAGGTGTTTGGAACAGGTATGGGCATCGAACCATATTGAACTCAGTGTATTAAAGCGGAGTTGAGGCTGGAGAGCAGTGATGGACAGAAAGTCAGGAAAATGTGGCTTCAACCACCTCTTCTAGTGGATCCTGGCTGAGTGTCCCACGGCCAGGACCTTCTGACCCTCCCAGAGTACCCAGGCTGCTCTCCCAAGGTGCTGACCTGCCTTTGTGACTCAGGAAGCTTTCTTATTTGTGAGCTCCTTACTAGAGATGAAGTCACAGGTCTGGACCAAAGAAATTGAGGTGGAAGGTAAATCTTTATAGCTGGAGAAAAGGTAAGATGACTGGCACTTTGCTTACATTTTCTGGTTTAATTCTGTTTATTCAGGCCTCGATGGTTGGGGGAAGAATCTGTCACTAGCACTCAGGTGCTCCCCCTGGTCAAGTGGTTTGTACTGTCTGAGTCTTCTGAAAAGAGGATGCTTTTCTTTTCTAAATTAAAAAAGCATTTTTTGAAATAGCATAACTTAAATCATCACTACTAATTAGCATTGTTAATATTAATCATAATAATAACTTGCTTGCTATTAATTGCCCAATACTAGACTTAATGATACAAACGGATCAGGCTTTTAAAGAAGACCTCTAGGGTACTTTCCACTTCATATTTTTCTCACCAGTTACTATCAGTCATAGCCAAGTCTAATCTTGTTCTCATATGCAGATCTAATTAAAACACTTGTTTTAATTTGCTTCTGACCCTCACTATGGAATTAGACCAGGCTTGTCCATAGCTTTGGTCCAGCTTGCTGTCAAAAATCATGGGGCATCTTGGTGGTGCAGTGGAAAAAGCACCAGTCCTGGATTCAGGAGGACCTGAGTTCATATCTGGCCTCAAACACTTGACACTTACTAGCTGTGTGACCCTGGGCAAGTCACTTAACCCTCATTGCCTTGAAAAAAAAAAAACACCCCAAAACAAAAAATCACTGTAGCGTTTCATAGCTGTCTTTAGGAATCATTAAGAGGGGCAGCTAGGTGGTGCAGTGGATAGAACACCGGCCCTGGAGTCAGGAGGACCTGAGTTCAAATTCGGCCTCAGACACTTGACACTAGCTGTGTGACCCTGGGCAAGTCACTTAATCCCAATTGCCTCATTTAAAAAAAAAAAGGAATCATTAAGAAAGTCAATCATAACTCATCTCTGTTAGACAAGCCCTTAGTTTACCTTTGGCCCTTAAAAGATTTCTGACCTGCAAGGGGTCCAATGTTCTTTCCCCGTTTGTGGCCAAAGAAGTTGTCTTGTGTCTGTGTTGTGAAGCAAAATTTAGTGAAAGGAGCTAATTTCTAGTCTTCAGGCAGAGAATTTCCCTGTCCCCAAGGATACTTAGATGTTTGTCAGTCATCTGTATGGTGCCTGTGACATTCCTCTCAATGGTGCAGATCCACATCTCTCCATGTTCTTTCATCCCTGGGCTCTGCTTTTTATGTCTGTTCCCCACATAAGGGCCCACCCCAGCTGCTTCAGATGGAGAAGTACTTTTCTTTTAGCCACCAGGGTATCCTTAACATCTGGAATGTTGAGAGAGACTGCTTTGTGTGTAGACTGCTTCAGTAAAAAGCTTCCTTATTATTGCTTCCTAGAAGGGTTTAAATTTCTCTCTGGATTACATTTTGAACAACATGGTTTCTAAGCTAGGAAAGGGCCAATAAAATAACATTGTAGGTGGAAAGACAGCATCATGGTCTTTGGAACACAGCAGGCAGTTATTCAGTGTTTACTGAGCTAATGATCTGAGGTTGAGACCTGGCTCTGGCAGTCATTACCTTTGTGACCCCTACTCTGAATTCGCCTTTGACTCTAACCCTGAACTCTGCCCACATTTCACCCTTTGGAAAATGAAGGTACTTACATTAAATACCCTGAAAGGTTGTTGGGAAGAAAGCTGTCTGTGTGCCTCATTTAGTGGGAAGGAGAGGCGATTCCTTCTGACTCGGCTTGTCCATGAGATGGAACAGGAAGGCTTACAAGGTGCTGCCACACATAGACTGTTGCAGCGCCAACTCAGCCCAGCCTTTTGAAACTCTTGTTGACATATAAACTGGGGCCAAGACGGCAGAAAGAGAAAGGCAGGCCGGGGCAGGAGCTGATGGATTGGGATCGCATGGAGGCCGACGGTGACAGGTCACAGTGAGGCAGAGATGGACAGACTGGGGAGCTCTAATTAGGGGGTCCTAGATTTAGAGACAATCTGGAACTCCGACTTCTGTGACTGCCGGTGAGATCTGGAACCTGAAGTGGAGCGAAGCTGGGAGTCTGCAGAGCAAAGTGTGTATAGCAGGCTGCAACACAGGGCAGGGTGGTGGCAAGGCTGCCGTGCTCCTAGTAATGAATTCTGAGAAAGCAAAGGAAATAATGACCTGTGGGCTTGTGTATGTGGGTGGGAGTATCAAAGGGCAGAGCTTACTGAGTGAGTTCCTGTATGGAGGGTCTGGAATAGCAGGCTGGAGGGGACACCACAGTATAGCCAGCGTGTGAGCATAATCTTACTTCTCTCCTCCTTCCTCTGCACCACGTTACTAGGCATGAGTGGACATCTTGGCATGCCTCTTCTGCTGGCATTTGAAATCTGTTTGCTCTCAGAAAAAAATATAATTTACTGTTGCTTCAGGAATAATACATGCAACTAATGGACTTGAACAGCTGTACAGGGAATACATCAACCATCTTAAAGTTAGAACTAGATTCCCAAAACGTTTATTATTCAGCACCTATATGAAGGGTGGGACCCCGTGCTAGGTGTGGGAGACAGAGGCAAGAATGAAGCTGTCACTGCACTCTAGGAACTTACTCTCTTGGGAAAATGTAATTTATGAAAATGTAAAACATCTACCAAGTTTTGTAAATTTGGTTATCAAGTCCAATTGTGTACCCCTTACATGGAATTCTAAAATGCTTCCTTTAAAAATAGGTTTGTGGGTTTGAGGAGTGGAAGTAGTGAATAGCAAGAATGTGCTGATTTCTTGGGTCCTGGTATATTGGGGAGCCATGAAAAGTTGTGCCTAGTTCTAGAGGGAGTCCAGGGATTGGGGGGGGGGCTTCTTTTCTTGAGGGCAAGTAGATGGAAGGAATGTGAAAGGAGGATTAGAATGGGGAATTCAGAGGCCAGCAGAGCTGGAGGGCTGAGCACGTTGGCACAGAGGGGGAGGAGTGGTAGCAGGAGAGGAATTATTTGGCAATCAAAAAAGTCAAGTAGCAAGAAAGATTCTGAGCATTAGGATATCTTTGAGGTTTCCTTACTGTTTTTCTGCACTGCCACTATGTTGCTTTTTAGAAACTGTGGTTAGACCCTTTCTGTTATCCTAAGTACACTTTCGGTTTATCTAACTTGTATTTGAATATTCCTTTGATTATTTGGTGACTAGAGCTCTCCACTTGTTAGCTGTCCAGGGTCAAAAGGTAGCATTTTAGAGAGGGGCTGTTATTCCCCTTTGCATACCATATGAAGTTATAAATTCAAGATACCAGTTGTGCATTAATTTTATTTTCCAGATTCCTCGTGCTCATTAGTATAAGACCAGACTATGGTTCATTTCCCCCCAACATATTCTAGTTGGAAAGTTATTATTTGGGGCTTCTATTTCTTTTTTCCAAATGCTAGATAGGTATATGTCGAGGCTCTTACATTTCCAGTCTCTGCTCAGATGTCAGGGTTTCAGTTAATTTTTATTTCAGGCACAATTTACGTTTTATGCTTGTACATAAACACTGACGGAGAAGCCACTGCTTGGATTCTCTGAATAAACACCTTGTTATTGGTCTTTAAAGATGGTGAGTTAGACTTTGTGACACACGGTCCCTTTCCCATTGTTCAGGGCTCAGGTAAGTTTGGTAGATGACATCACATGTGGCATTAGTGAAGTCATTGCAGATTTAAGTTTAGCCCCTTCCAGAAATTTTGCAGGCATCCATCCCTGCATTCATTAGCTTCTCAGACACAGGGACTGAGACAATGTGGATACCCTTCCATTAGGCATCAGAGACTTGAAGGCTGACTTTGTAGGGCACTGTGCTGGTGGGTTTGCCAGGCTTGTGGTCCCAGTCGCCATGACTCACAGGAGTGATGGGTGGCCTGACCAGGATGGTGGTACCAACCATCAGTACTCCTGGGCATTTGGTATCCACGTTAACGTGACTGTCATAGTTAGTGGTGGCCACCAAGGTCTTGAACCAAGGAATGCCAGCAAATTCAAGTCTGTTTCTAAATAGGCATCTTGAGGGGAATGTGGAAGAGAGATCCCCTCCAAAGACTTGAGTTTCATGTTTTTAATGAGATGTCCCAGCTTCGTTCTTGTCTCTCAGATTATCCTAGAACTTTCCTTCTCTCCAGACTTGTCCTGCTCTTTTGGTAGAGAGGACATATGACTGGCACAGGAGCCCTGGCTTCTGGTCCATGTTTGTGAGGAGCTCTGACATTGGATGGGTCAGAGAACTTCTGAGCTGCTTGCCCTGGTCACCTCTCAGCATGAAGATATTTAGCTTTGTTTTAAAGAAATCCCGTTTTCTAACATTTCTTCTTTGACCTGTGTTTTTAATTATAATTTTATATATTTGTGTGAACCAACTATTGATTAAATCATTAAAACAGGCCTATTTAGGTGCTTTGGTTTTGTCCTGCTTTTTGAATCCTTGTGGCCATTTCCATGAAAAGTTAGAAGGAAGGAAAAGGATGAGGGTAAAATTAAAATAGTCAGTTTTATGACTTTGCAGCATTTTAGTAAAAGTTTTGGAATGATTCACTTTAAAGTCCTGACAGAAATAATGTGGCTTTCTCGGCATATTTACTCAACGATTAGCTCATCAGAATTGTTTTTTCCTTCCAGGGTCTTATTTTTGTGGTAGATAGCAATGATCGTGAGAGAATTCAAGAAGGTGCCGAAGAGCTGCAGAAAATGGTAAGAAGATAATTAAATTAAAAGATCTAGTACCAGACCCCTTATCTTAGGAACTGAGCTTCAAGAGGTCACCTGAGTGCCCGCTGCCATGCCCAGCTCCCTTGGTACTTGCCCCAGATTACTCCATTTATGTCCAAAGTCTTTTGCCATAATGACACAACTTAGCAAAGAGGACCCTGTTGTTTTGGAGACTCGTTTCTCTGGGTAGACATGAATTGTCCCTGTTTTCAGCCAGTCCTGCCAGTCACATCTGAGGAGAAAGATGGCACCTTTTCTTTGCCCATTTGCATTTGAGAAGTCCTGCTCATCATTTGTAAATTTCATTATAGGAACTCTGTTCCTGGCAAGGATCCGTGCAGCCCGAGTGCCTGCTTTTGTAGTGTGGTTGATTTTCCACCAGCCTTTGTCTTGACTCCCATCTTGCTTGGCAAACAGAAGTGGAAGAGGCAGAAGTAAAGGAGATAGCGACTAGCACACATTTGTTAGGCATTAGACCCCTGCCCTGCCTTCATCTTGCTGGCCAGTGAGGCATGGTTGCTTTGCTCTGTTGCTTTGAATGATTCGATAAATGCTTCAGAAGCTTGCTCTGACTGCCTTCCAGGCTGTACAGATGCCGGATATGCACCATTTGTTCAGAGAGCATGCAGTCCCACCTCTTCATTGGCTAGGCACTAGGGGTACATATGAAAAACCCAATGATCCCTGCCCTTATGAAGTTAATAGTTTATTTAGGGGGAACCACTCACATCAGAGGTAAGTTAATATGAATGTGAGGAGATCAGGCTAAGCTTGTTGGAGGGGGCCTCAGATCTGAGCTTTGAAGGAAACGGGGTTCTGTGAGATTGGAACAGAGGGAGGAAAGGTCTCCTCACCTTAATGATGGAAATTGGATTTTATTCCAAGTCATCATGTCGTTAACACCCCTTTCTTTCCAGCTTCAGGAAGATGAATTGCGAGATGCTGTGCTGCTGCTCTTTGCAAACAAGCAGGATCTGCCAAACGCCATGGCGATCAGTGAAATGACAGATAAACTAGGCCTGCAGTCCCTTCGCAACAGAACCGTAAGGACCATTGCTTATAGCTTTGTATTTTTATAGCGCGAGTCTTTTGACATTTGGGGGAAATGTAAATCTGGTGCCAATTTTGCAACTGGGTGTTTTTGGATTGCAGCCAGATATGTAATTGAAATAATTTCCCTATACTGTGCTTTCCTCCTGTGATCAAGATGTATTTTACCTTCCCATTAATTTCCCTTTTCTCAACTTTAGAGCCAAAGGGACTTTGGTGTATTGTTTAAGACAGATGAGAAGACTGTGTCCCAGGGTTAGGACTTAGTCCCATAGCTAGTCAGGTAGTGTTAGAAGGGAGGAGAAATGTCAGTGTGTGAGACCTGAGTGTCACATTGGGAACTGAGGATCCTTCAGTTAAAATTTATCCCATACAAATACTTGCTTTCATATCTCAGCATAGTCTGCATTTAAAACGTCTGTTTCTTCTGTATTTTATGCTAATTGAATGCTTGTAGGAAATCCGTCTTCTTGCTTTTTCTCCTGTTAATAGGCTTTTTTCCTTGTCTCTTCCCAGTGGTATGTTCAAGCTACCTGTGCTACACAAGGAACTGGTCTGTACGAAGGTCTTGACTGGCTGTCAAATGAGCTCTCGAAGCGTTAAGTCTCCCGGATGACTGACCAGGACGTGCTGGATAGAATTGGGTCTAGGCTTGTTACAACAAAATTAGTTTGCATCTTGGTTATTAAATGGTATCTTGGAACTGGTTTGGGCAGGATTTTACAGCATTGAAACTTATTTTGTTGCCAATTATTGTTTACCAAGTTTAATGTTGCTGTGATAGCAGTTAGACTTGGATTAAAAAAAAATTCTCCTTAACTTGAAAAAAAGTGTACTCTTCTGATTTTACTTCCCCTGGCCTAAATGCCTGGACATAGCTATTGTGACAACCTTTATAGGAATATGTTTTGAATGTTTTTTTGAGCCCCAATAAATAATGTTTTAAAGTTTCCCCTTGCTACTTTACTGATACCTTATGTCATTCCTTGGACAGTCTGCTGATTTCAAAACCTAGCATTCCATTTGTATTTATTTCTCTCCCTTGCCAAAAAGACTTTTTAATACTTCTGCTGCCAGCCACAAAAATGCTCTAAAACACTATTCAGATTTCCTGCACTGAGGGACATTGGGACCTTTCTATTAACCAGCCCTGCTTATCTTCGCGTGATTCGGACTTGATGGATGATTCATTCTATGCTGGTGGTAAAGAGCTGATCCTGAGGTGGCTTTTAATACTCAGCAGATTGTCTTCCTTTATATTGTATCTTTTTTATGTTGCATGTTGCTTTTGGTATCAGCCTGACTTTTTGCCCAGTGTATCATAGTTCAGCTGATGTTTTATTGTTTATTGGTGAGCATATCTTCATTAAGAGATTTTGGAAAATTCATCAAACTCAATAATGAATTAGTTTCTTCATAACCCACTTGAAATTATTCCTAATAAAATGATAAAAATCTACAATTGGGTTTGTGTTTTTTTGTTTTGGGGTGTTTTTTTGTTGTTTATTGTTGTGGTTTTTTCGTGTGAGGCAATTGGGGTTAAGTGTCAAGGGTCTGAGGCCAGGTTTGAACTCGGGTCTTCCTGACTCCAAGGCCAGTGCTTTATCCACTGTGCCACCTAGCTGCCCCCAGGTTTGTGCTTTTTTAATTGCAAAGATCTGCACTTAATGCTAACAAGTCATAAATTGTTCCAAACCAGAATTTATGATTCTCCTAATCATAATCAAGCCAAATCAATAAGCATTTATTAAGCACCTGCTGTGTGCCAGGTCTTGTGCTAAGTGTTAGGGATTCAAAGAAAGGCCAAAGATGGTCCCTGCTGTGGTGAGAATAAGCTTGCCAACAACTAGGCAGACAAAACAGGATAAATTGGGGAAAATCTTAAAGGGAGGCTCTCGAATCAAGGGAGATTAAACAGAAAAACTGTGTGGTCCTCCCCTAAGTGTTTTACTCTGGTGCCTTAGACTGATTTAAGGGTTGTGTGTGCCTCTGTGCCCAAAGGTTATGCCATCTGGGCCTAAGTGTAAGCCAGTTCCTACCAAGTTGCTGAGTCCTTAAATGGGTCTGTTGAAAGATGTGTGGCCTCGATAAAAGTCAGAACTTCATCCGTTTGGTTGACGAAAAAGTGAAGAATTTGTTAGTTACGAAGGCACCCAGTAAATTGCAGGAAGCAACGGGAGGGTGCAGTGCTTGTGGAGAGATCGAGTCCTTGAGCTGTTTTAGGTTTCAGTAAATCAAAGATTGGGGCTAGTGGATTAATGAGTTTCTGATCAAAAATAGTGCTGAAGCGAAGGGGGGGTGGGAGGGGCATAGCTGTAAGTTCTTTTGTTTTTGTTTTTTAAATATTTTGTGGCCTGACCAAACTGGGCTGTGTCTTAGATAATTTTTTTGCTTTTTACATACTGTTGGTAATGTACACTTTGAAATATGCTTTGGGTGGTTTTTTTTTACCAAGGCTGTTGGATAGTTTCAAAGTGTTTTATGTAAATTATTATATTATTGATAGATAAGCATCAGAATTTAATTGAGTGTTGAAAGGAAAAGCAGAATTGTTTTTTCTACAATAAGCTTGTTTCAAATCTACTCATAAATGGATAGTATTGTATAGTTATTGTTTTATGAAAGGTTAATTTTCACAACCATTTTAATGAGGTTTGTTTGGAAAATCCAGAGTCCAGTGGGGTCACTTAGAGCTGCTCCCTGTTTTGTTCTGAACTCCTATTGTAACACTCCAATGGCTGCAACTGCCTCCCTCTTCCTTAAAGAAATACAGTGGGCACTGAGGCCTTACCAGGCACCCGAGCTTAAGTCCCATTCCTTCTCCTAGCCACCTTGTATAACCTTCACCAAGACATTTCCCTCTCTGGGCCGGTTTTCCTTATCTTAAAATGAGGGCTTTGAACTGAAGGACCTCGAAGGTCCTTTGGAAAAACTGCAGATGTTGAGCGGTATACCTAGGCTGCCTTCTGGGTGCATGTGGGGAAAGAAGGTTTTAGATTTAAACTCAAAAAAATTAAAAAAAAAAAGATTTAAACTCATTTCTTTGAAAATAGCCTACCACCTGTTGCTTTTGAAAATGTTTAGGTGTGGTGATTTAACAATTGGTTGATTTTCATGGGAAAAATAAAGATTACAGTTTTGGTCAGTGTCACTAAGAGGTTTGTATGACTTCCCCTATTGGGGAAAACAATTTGTTTTTAGAAAATGCCATCCAAACATAGTAAAGTCACAACTCTTGGTATTCCTACAGCTAGTTTTCAAAGACCAGATGGGAAAAATGAACAGATTGTGATTTGTTTAAAGGTTCCTTAGTCTACACCAGCAATGCCCCTTCTCCACGCTGTTAAAAAGCTATCATTTGTGCATAACAGAATAAATTCTCTTGTCCCTTGTTTAAGCAATTATTCTTTTGCTTTGCTGTGAAGTGTATCCATTTTTTTAAACTGTGAAACATTTTGGTTGAAATTAAAACTGGATGAAATTTCTTAATGTTATGTCAAACTTGTCCCATAACTTGGGTTCTAACTCTAGAAAATTATTCCAGATACACACATGCACCCAAAAGTATTTTATGTCTGTGCCATTTGCAGAACTAGTAGTTAATTTTGCTTGTATGGATTTTTTTTATTCTTGATAATGAAAGTAATTTTTTTTCATGTAGGTGTGCTATGTGTTTAAAGACCAAGAGAATGTTTACTATTAATTTAATAATATTACCTCAGAGAAATTGTATAGTGTTTTTAATGATCTTAAGCTTCTCCCTTAAAAGCAAGGGTCACCTTGTTAACATCAATATTGGTGATGCTCAAAGGGTAAGGAAGAGGCTCTGGGTGGGCCTGAATAGACTGGGAACCTAGGATAACTTGTACAGAAGTGACAAAGCTTGTTTTCGGAGAGCTGTGCTGGTCACGTAGCTGTCCTGACAATTGGGTCTACTCAAGGTCACATGTGGAGGCAGCATAAGCGCAGCCTGTCTCCCATCTTCCACTCGGCCGCCAGGGGGATTTTTCAGAAGCAAGCCTGCCGGGTCACCCTCCTCTCCAGTAAGCTCCATGGGCTCCAGGATCCAGTATAAAATCCTATTTGGCACTTAAAGCCCTTTATAACCAGGTCCCTTATTATCATTCCAGTCTTCTTCCACTTGACTTAACTTCATGCACTCTGCCATCGTTTCACTGGCCTGCTTGCATCTCTTGTCTTTGCACTGGCTGTCCCTGGTGCCTAGGATTCATTGTCCCCCTCACCTCCTAATTTCCCTGGCTTCCTATAGGGATCAGCTCAAATACCACCCAGTGCAGTAGGCCTTTCCCTTTCAGATAGCCTTCATCCACTTGTATAGATCATCTGTGTACCTAGTTATTTTTCTCTGTTAGACTAGGAGTTCCTTGAAGGCAGGGAATGCTTTCTTGGCTTTCATGTTGCCAGCAATGCCTGGCAGCCCTGACACGTTGTCAGGTTAGAAGGCAAAAAAGAATCATGTCAGTATTGGAGATCCTTGGGATGTTTAGAACAGAGAAAAGGGAAGAGAGAGGTGGTTATGGTCATAGCAGAAGGATCAGTTTTCTTTTGTTGCTTGACCCTAAAAGGCAGAACTGGGACTAATGGGAAGACATTGGCGATTCTGACGCCATGTAAGTGAGAAGTGCCTCATCGTTAGTCTTCCAAAGTGGGAATGGGCTTCTCTCAGGGGGCTGAGCTTCCCTTGCCAAGGAAGGACGAATGGATGGATGACCATTGGAGATGGTGTAGAGATTACTGCTCCAGAATGCATGGGATTAAATGACTTGGGCATGCATGAGGTTTAAATTTTAGCAAGGAAGGAATGCTTCAAAAACAAGCCCACCTGTGTTGTGAATATTTTAGCCCTGGCCTGTTTACTGGGCAAGAAAATACTATCCACCTGTCACTAGTTTATATGGAGAAGTAAAGGGTGGCCCCCAGAGAATCACACAGACCTGAAGGTCTGGTCCAAAATCCTCATTGTGGAGCCCTGGAGAGTCGGGGTGACCTTACACTGAGTGGCAGAGCCGCAGCATTTGAACTCAAGTCTGGACTACAAATGATTCAGACACAAGTGACTGCTGGCTGCAGTATAAAAATGCCCTCTATTCCTTGTCTTTTCTCAAAAAAGTTTTTATTTTGGGCAATCAACCTTTATCGACATCACAGACTTAGGTACAACATAAAAATACAGAGAATAAATAAACTGGAGTCTACCATAAATAGTGACCATTATGGACTTCAGTCAGAAGCAACTCTTTAGCAAAGGGAAGTTAGCCAGTTAAAGTTTTACTGTACGGCAAAGCCAAGGGGAGGTGGGAGTAGTTTGAAATCAAGGGGTGTGTGGTGTGTGTGTGTGTGTGTGTGTGTGTGTGTGTGTATTTATATATATGTAACAAACACAAATCTGGTTAAAGAAGTCAAAATTCTTAAGTGACCATGACATTGGATAAATTTCATAGTTGTTATACATGCTTGGTTTTTGTTTAAATTTAAGATGACTAAATTTACACAAACTAGCAGTGAAGAATGTTTCATACTTACTTCCAAGTACCATAGTATATAAACATTAGCTTTACCCCCACTGTTCCAAGGAAGGACAGCTTTACTATGCACCCATATTATCCAAAGATAATTCAAGCGAATAACCCAAAGTCATTCACTTCACATAAGCAAGTAGCAGAAAGAACCGCGGTTTTTGCCACAGACACAAGTCCTTTATCTGGTTTACTTATTCACCCAACATGAACAGAGACAACTGTTCCAGACTGCAGATTCTTTTAAAACAGGACAGGAAAAAAAAAAATGTGGAACGAGACAGGTAATTTCTAAATGCTGCTGGCGGGATTATAAAATGGAAATAAACCAACAGAGATTCGCAGCTTTCTGGATTTTCTGCTTGCTTTGAGGAGGGTGCTATCTTAGAAAGACCAACAAGAGTTTTCTGAGGGAGTTATTGAGGACTCCCATACAGAAAAGATGTCCATTTCCCAATTAAATATTGAAGCCATTTTCTTTCAAAAGCAGTACTCAGTAGGTGGCATTAGTCACCTTAAAAAGACAGTAAATTTACTAAATAAAAGTTGTTCATTTTTCAGTCGTTTCCAGCTCTTTGTGACCCCATTTGGGGTTTTCTTTTTTCTTTTTTTTTTGCGGGGCAATGGGGGATAAGTGACTTGCCCAGGGTCACAGCTAGTGTCAAGTGTGAGGCCGGATTTGAACTCAGGTACTCCTGAATCCGGGGCCGGTGCTTTATCCACTGCGCCACCTAGCCACCCCCTGGGGTTTTCTTGACAAAGAATGAAGTAGTCTGCCATGTCCTTCCCCAGCTCATTTTACAGAAAAGGAAACTGAGGCAAATAGGGTTAAGTGACTTACCCAGGGTCACTGTTACTGTGTCTTGAGGCTGAATTTGAACTTGCTTCTTCCTGACTCCAGGCCCAGTGCTCTATCCATTGTGACACCTAGCTCAGCTACTCTATTCAACACAATGCCACAAATTGAGATGTTAAGAACTGATTTTGGGATACATGTAGTAGTGAAACCTGCCTATTTCCTTGCTTCTTATGATCAATTAAGGGTTAGCTCAGACTGACACTATAATCAGTCTTATAAAACGTTGGAGGTAACATTGTTTTAATTCCCCAGTCTTGTTACTGGGTTAACTGCTCCTCTTTTCCTTTACCCTTATTAAGTCTGGGTCCATTTTTACACAGGAATGCTGATTTTTATCTGCTTAGAGGTTTTTGTGATCACTGGATTCCTTTTGGACTACTAACTCAGCAGGGACTGACAAGTCATGGACCTCTTAGGTCAGCTGCAGAAAAATGTAAATGAAAATGACCCAACTTGTGACATTTCCTAAAGCAGAAATTCTAGTTTGGACTTGTGGTCTTAACCACTGATTCTTTGTGACACTAACACAGTTCTTCTGTAAAAGGAGACCAGATGGTCTCTCTAGTCTTTTTTTTTTTAGTGAGGCAATTGGGGTTAAGTGACCTGCCCAGGGTCACACAGCTAGTAAGTGTTAAGTGTCTGAGGCCGGATTTGAACTCAGGTACTTGTGACTTCAGGGGTGGTGCTCTATCCACTGCGCCAACTAGCTGCCCCTTCTCTAGTCTTTTTTTTATGGTAGGCCCACTGAATGACAGGGCCTGGTTGATGATGGGAAGGAGGGAGGCTGAAGCCCAAGGACAATGTCGCTTCCTCTGAATTGCTGAGGAATTGGGGGACTCTTCACTGCTGCTTACTAATTAGGATTGCTTAATTAGCACCTCTACCTGAGGACAGGTAATGGAAAGAAGCCCAAGAATTCTAATCAGACTATTCGGTAACCTAATGGCCCCCAGTGCTGTATGCTCCCTTGTTTCCATCACCAATGCTTAAGGTAAGATTAACTCGGGGAGTAGTGGCTGTTGTGGAAAAGGCGGCCCACACTCTCACAAAAGCACTCTCAAGTTTCTAATTCAGGAATAATTTAATACCAAAGCAGCTGTCTATACTTGCTAATTCTTAAGTTTAATCAGGTGAGAACACAAAGCTACAGAGACAAATTTGAATATTGTTGTGAAAGGGGAAGAAATAAATAAAAACTACAAATTTGTCATTTATAACTTAACCAAATTGTCTTCATAATATTTGATCACCTGCCTCAACTCAAGACTGGAAAAATTCACTCCTATCCCTTTCTGTGTGTTATCTTACCCAAGGGAGGCATTCCCTGATATCAGCAGCTTTTAGACAGTTCAATTACAGAGGACAAGGTCCTAGGGTCACCTCCACGTATCCAGATTAGATGGCATGAGCTTACCCTTGGATCACACAATTCCATTTTCCTAAAGGAGTCTTTAGGAGCTTGTTTCCTATTGTGACAAGATTCCTGACCAGGCCAACCTTGCCTGGACACAACACCTTAGATGAAGCTCCCTCTCCTCACCAATGGCTAGAATGCTGGACCTAGATGCAGTGAGGTCTTGGTTCAAACTTTGCCTTTTACTCTGTGATCCTGGCCAAGTTACTTCTTGGGGCTGTAGACCCAGACACGGAAGAAACCCGAGATGGCTTAAAGGCTATTCTCATTTCAGAAGAGAAAAATGAGACCTAAGGAGGTTGAGTGACTTGCCTATGGTCATGGATAGGTCTCCTCTACAAGGCCCAACTACACTGGGAATTCCCCACATAAACCAATGAGTTTATGCTTCACATCTAACACAAAACCTCAGTGGAGATGACTGAAATGTAAAAGATGGATGATGTATTTCTTGTTTGCCTGGAGAGTCCTGTCTCTTTTCCCAAGAATATCCACATACATTCCAGGCTCTAGGACACTACTGGTCACAACTACATTCCTATTTTCAAATCTCTTAACAAGGGTAACTTCTTCCTAGAACGTGTTGCTACAAGGCAATCTCACCTGGCTATGCCAATTAAATTAAGACATTTCCTGCTTTGCTGTTTCAGATGGGTGGGGATTGCTAATATCTTAGACCACTTGCCAATGCAGAAACATTGAAGCAATTCATTTCAATCTGTGCTCCCCCTGCTGCCCTCAGTTGGCTTTGCCCAACCGGCAGCGATCATTCACAACAGAAAGCATCAGAGGCCAGATTTGATCTTGCCCCCAAGGCTGCCCCACCCTACCCGCTCTATTGTACTGGAACTGAAACTGGACAACAGATTGCAATCTACCTTGCTCTATAAAAATGTTACAATGGGGGGAAAAAAGACAAAAATGAAACTATTTAGCCGAGTGTTTCTGGTCCCTTTCTCTTCTACATGGCCATTTGAATGCATTTCATTGTTAGATCCTTCCTTACCCTTTGGCCCACAGGCATCTCTGATTTATCCCAACATTGAGCCAGGCCAGCTAGGCTAGTTTTCAGGGAGGAGAGAGAACTCCATCTTCTCTACTGACTGGAATCAAATGGGGCAACTGGAATGGTTGAAGCACATGGGGTTCCAAGAGCAGATCTCCCTAGCTTTCCCCCTCAAGGAGGGAAGTGCTGTAGCATGTCCACATCAAGTCTGTTCCCAGTGAAGATGGACATGAAATCAATCAATAAACATTTATTAAGCACTTACTATGTGCCAGTCAATGTGCGAAGTGCTGGGGATACGATATGGAGTTAATTTGGATGGAAAAAATAGTTCATTTGAGCAGGTTTCTTGAGAGCTGCTTTGGTGAGTAACCAAATCAGGACATCCAATCTTCTAGCTAGAGAGCAGAGGAGGAAACGATCCCTCACTATTTAGTCTTTACAACCACTGGAAAAGTTAAAATCAGAAAACAAATACGGAAACCTAGTCCAAGCAAATTTTTGGGAAGACAAACCATATGTGGTTCCAAGAAACAAATGTGCATATATTTTGTTGGTTAACCAGTATGTCTAGAACTATTAGATTCAATGGCCCACAGCAGGCTGGCCCTGATTAGCCTAGACCTGATTTTAGCCTTGTTTTCTGATTTATGAATGCATTCTCAGTTCACCAGAAAGTTTTTTTTTTTTTTTTTTTTGCGGTGCAATGGGGGTTAAGTGACTTGCCCAGGGTCACACAGCTAGTAAGTGTCAAGTGTCTGAGGTCGGATTTGAACTCAGGTACTCCTGAATCCAAGGCCGATGCTTTATCTACTGCGCCACCTAGCTGCCCCATGAAAGTTCTTTTTTAAAAAGCCTACGTGGTGTTGGCTAGGCGACGCAGTGGATAAAGCACCGGCCCTGGACTCAGGAGTACGTGAGTTCAAATCTGGTCTCAGACACTTGACACTAGCTGTGTGACTCTGGGCAAGTCACTTAACCCCCATTGCCCTGCAAAAAAAAAAAAAAAGCCTACGTGTTCCATGCTTTATACTAAATCATAATTCGTCAAAGTTCCCTTAAAGACACCAAGCTCCAATCTGCTTTTCTTGTAGTGGCTTGGGAACAAAATCCATGTGGTTTTTCAACCACTTGAATTGGACCCCCAGTAAACTGTGTTGTCTCCTGCCTGTAGCACAACATATTATGGGTTTGTTTTTTTTTTGGCAGGGCAATGAGGATTAAGTGACTTGCCCAGGGTCACACAGCTAGTGTCAAGTGTCTGCAGTCACATTTGAACTCGGGTCCTCCTGAATCCAGGGCTGGTGCTTTATCCACTGCAGCACCACCTAGCTGCCCCTATGGGTTTTCTTACAGGAAAACTCTGGGGCAAAATGAGAAGAACCATCCGAACAGGCTGAAGGTGGAATTCAAGTTTGGATCAGAAGTACTTTACCTGTAATGCCTCGGTAAGCCGAGCTGCAATCAGATATGCCCAGGCTGGAAGTATTGGACCCAAAGGTAGTTTTACCAGGTTGTTATGCACACTTCTGAAGGTGAAAAATGGCAGATTTTAGGTCACCTGTCAAGTTCTAATTCCCCATGCGCAGTTCAGAGACACAGTAATCTATGATAGGACTACAGGAAATTGCCATCTTAAGTCTCCTCCAGCATTCATTTTTATTTATAAGAAAAAATACAAAAACCTAAATCTCTACTTCTACCTACAAGAATTAGGATCTAGCCCAATGGTCTCATTTTATAGATGAAACAGAAACCTCATTTGCCTGGGGGAATCCAGGTAAGATTTAAACTCGGGTCTTCTGACTCCATATTCCGCCTTCTTTCTTAGAGGCCACACTGGCTCTTGGTTTGGTCATGGGATGTTTTAACTTAGATCAAAATCATCATAATGTGATGGACCCTCTAGGAAAGGAGGGATTTGGGGGTATAGGTCTTTATATAATCTCTTGGGAGCACTTTCAGCAGGCAGAAGATGAAGGAACACAACACCAACAAAAGAGCCAAGTCCTCGTTAAGGTTCCAGGCTCAATGTCAAAAGTAGAACCAAGAATTAAAACCATTACTTTCCCCAAGGAAATATCAGAGGTCTTCTAGCTTAGGGGGAAATGAGTAACTTTGACAACAGCTAAAATAAAACCAAAGGTAGAAGCTGCTACAACAAAGCATTAGTGTACGGTCCGGATTACCTCAACAAGCAAAAGCCAATCCTGGAGGCACAGTCATCTAGATAAGGAAGGACTTGGCCAGTGCCTTATAATAAATAAATACTATCGACAGCAAACACAGGCCAGCCAGCCCCAAACTGAAATCTGCTCCAAACAAAAAAGCAAAGTATTTGGCTTCATGGTTAAGGTTAAGAAATGAATTCTGAGATTTTCCTAAAACTCACTGGGTTGTTCAGTTTTATTAACTACTCCTGGTAATTCTTCCCATGTGTTCTTAGAGTTATTCCAATTTACAGAAATTAAGAAAAACCTGTCAACTACATTTTTAAACATCAAACCTAACTTATCTAAAAACTCCAGTCCGCTTCAGCAGGGCATTAAGATTTCTGACTTCTATCTGCTCTACCTTAACACTGCTCTATAGAGCCAAACTCCAAATAAAATTAAAACCAAACATTCTAATTACACAGAATTTAGGGCCGAGAGTGAAGCTGTTACATGCCAGTAACTATGGAACCAAGTCTACTGTATTTTCTTACAGGTTTAATAGGGAACATCCTTTTACTGGAGCTAATTTTTGTTTACAATCTAAAATTTTAAATTGGTCACATTAAGAACAGTCGCAGGAATACATTCCCTGGTGGCTAGTCATCAAAAACCAAAGCCCTACTAAGATCCTGTGTTTTGGCTGCAAAATTGGAGTGGTGACAGAAAGAAGGGATGGCTGTAGGTCACAATACACTTAATGTCTTCTTAAAGCTCTTCTTTTCTAAAGTGGCTCATCCAGAGGGAGACAGGGTTGGACCTGATAGCATTCCTTCCTTTGCAAGGATTCACCTCTGGCCACTCTCACTTTACACTTGGTAACCAAGATTTCCCTTAATTATAAAAACATGGTTCAGGTTTAAAAGGTACACTACTACTCTAGAAGTCCCATTAGAATCACTCAGGTTTCTTAAAAGACAAAATAAGCTCTTAATCACGGTTTAAAAATCACTTATTAAAAAAGGTCTATGATCATCCAATTTGGGGGGAGAGTTTTAAATAGATTTGTTTTCTTTCCTCTCTGTTGAGAAAAGAAAGGAAGGGGAACCATGCAGATGCCATGAGCAGTCACATAAATGAAGAACATGTTTGGAACAGAGCCAGTGGTAAGAGTATGAACACTTCTGTTTCCCCTCTTGTCAAGGTTATAATGTACACCTTGATTCAAGTTAGATCCTAAGTCATTGAATTTCTTGTTTTGTCTCAACAATTGCCTGCCATTCGGAGGCATCGAGTCTACTTCCACTTTAAATCGCAAATAAGGGCTATGTGATCGGAGGGGTGGGAAACGCTGGGTAAGGCTTGATGGGTGGTAACTTCTTCATGACTTGGCATTGGTATCACCTGTTCAACCTCTAAAGCAGTGAAGTCAATGAAAATATAATCTAGACATCCATGGAACCCTCCAACGTAATTAGTGTAGGCAGGTTCGCCACATGCACTTTTCAGTCTGAAAGGATGGGTGAGAGACATGTTGCAGCGCTCCTCTTCACCATTGGAGGTCCAGTCTTCATGGTCCTCAGAGATGCTACCAGTGCTGACAAAACTGTACATTCCTGTGGATGGCGTGCTGTTGAAATCCCCACAAAATAAGATGGGGATGCCGGGATACAGGACTTGTGTCACATGTTTAAGGTGATTCAAGGCCACTGCCATCTGTATGAGACGAATGTGCCCACCTGCAAAGATCAAAGTGATACCTATGACTAAATGCCCCGTATAAGTGTGGAACACAAATGACTAAAGAGTCAGGGACATGTTTAAAGAAAAATACTTGAATGCTAAGAGGCCTAGTACTTATTAACTAATTCAACAACGTAAGGTATTCATTCACCTTCTCTCCCCCAACCCCTCGCCCCCCAAATGCTTACCTCTTGGATGCCAGTAGAGATGAGTGTTTGCAACACAAATCTTTTTAGAAGAGTCCTCTGTAGACTGAAGAACTGAAACCTAGAACAGAAAGCAAGACTGCCTTAGAAAGTCTTAGTAGTTACTAACTTCAGAGTCTGATTCTGGACTATGCATTTTCATGATGACCAACCAAACACTGAATCTGAAATGATGTAATTTAACAGGGGCAGCAGAAAGCCCAGAAGCCATGAGTCTGAGTCTATCTTCTAAAGACATACAGGGCAAGTGGGACCAAAGGTACTTAAACAGCTCTCCAAGACTGAGCAGTGGAGGAGGTAATTTACTATCCTGGAGTTCAATTACACCTACAAAGTGATAGATCTGTACCAACATCTTAAATACAGTGAGCTGGGTCCCACATATGGGCACGGCACATTCCACTAAGGGGGAAATTAAGATGCTTGCCCAAGAAGGAATAGAAAAATTTATGAAGTTTTGAATTAGCAATCTAACCCCCCTCCCACCAAGAGAATGAAATTATTTAATGGCACAGGACAGAGAAGGAGGCAAGACCAGATTCCTGGAAATCCATGTCACTTAATTCAATCACATCGTTTTACACAAGAGGAAGCTTGGCCCCATTGAGAAATGACTTGTCTTGGGCAGAGAGAAGTGAGATTTAAATACAACTTCCCTGACTATTCATCTACAGCAATTAATAAACCTAATTTCATTTGATGAACCTTCCAATTTGATGGATCACAGGACATTCACAACTGGAAGAACATTTATTCCACTGAGGGCCAGACAATTTATAAGCTTGCCCAGGTAGCCAGTCCTTGGGTCAGGCCTCCGATCCACTCTGACCTTAAATCTACTGGAGGTACAACGACCTCTCTAGTCCCTTGGCTTCTGCTCACTTCCCAAGGCTCCCAAAGTCCTGATGTGATAACCATTGTGTGATAGGTGCCACAGGGGCCACGATCCCCCGGGGTTCAGCGAATCACTTGTCTAGGATGGCAAAGCTAGTAAGGAAGCTATCCGGGCAGGATTTGCAACCTTCCTGGCTACTAACCCAGGAGGCCGGCCTGACCCCGGCCTGACCCTGTCCCGACCTCTCGGGCCCCTAACTTCCTCTTTCCACCTTGGTTTTCCCCCATTAACAATCTAGTTATGAAGAACCCGTAGACCCCATCTGCTTGGGGATTCAGGGACAAAACAGCCCTTCCATCAAGGAGGGCTGAGTGAAGTAAATCGGTCGCTAACCAGCAGGCTTTTCCTGGGCTGGGGTTTGCGGGAGCAGGGGAAGAGGAGGGGGGCTACGACGCCCCTGCGGGATGGGGGAGGCCCCCTGGCCCCAGGCCCAGCCCCTCCCTCCCTTTGCTCACCTGCAGCGCCGAGGAGCGCTGCAGCACGCGGTCGCGCGCCTGCGGGTAGCGCGCCAGCTGCTCCAGCAGCGCGCCGTGCAGGGGGTCTCCGGACAGCGCCTGGTGGTAGGCGATGTCGTGCTGGGCCAGCAGGCGGAACTTGTCCCTGCGGAAGAAGGTGGCCAGGCCCTCGTGCTGGTGCTGCTTGAGGCGGAAGAGGCCGTGCAGGCCGAAGGCGTCGAGCGCGGGCGCCAGGCTGTCGTGGAAGACGGAGCGGTCCACCTCCTGCAGGCAGAGCAGGTCGGCGCTGTAGCCGCTCAGCTCCTTCTGCAGCAGGTTCAGGCGGTAGTCGAGGCCCAGCGCGTAGGGCGCGCAGTAGGGGTAGAGCACGGCGCGCGAGTGCTCCGTGTGTGCGTACACGTCGGCCAGCACGTTGTACGTCACGGCGCGCACCCGCCCGTCGCCGCTCACGCGCTGCGTGTACAGGTGCCGCTGGTCGAAGGTGCAGGCGCCGGGCCCGGCCTCCACGGGCCCCGCGCTCTCCAGCTCGCGGCTGGGGCCCAGCCGCTGCCCGTTACCCGGCGTGCAGCGCAGCTTCAGCCGCAGCCCGACGTCGGCGTTGGAGGGCGTGAAGACGCGCCCGTGCGCGCCGTCCACCTCCACCCAGGCGGGCCCTGCGCTCGCCCCCGGCGCGTCCCCGTCGTTCCCGGGTCGCGCCTCGCGGAACCAGGCGAAGAGCGAGCGCTCGGGCTCGCCGAACTCGAGGCCGAGCTTGGGGCAGACGGGGAAGCCGGCCATGATGTAGCGCGGCAGCTGCAGCTCCGTGACGGAGGGCGGGTTGCGCTCCACCTTGTACTTGACGTCGCCGATCTGCAGCACGGCGCCGTCCTGCCACGCGTCCACGTTGAGCACGTCCTCGCCCACGGGTTCCTCGCGGTAGTAGAGCTTGACCAGGGGCTCGGCGGGGCCGGCGGCGGGCTCGGCCCCCGCGGTGCCGGCGCTCCCGCCGCTCCCGGCCCCCGCGGTGCCGGCGCCCCCCGCCCCCGCGCCCCGGCGGCCCTTGCGCGCCGCCGCCTTGGCGTGGCCCTTGAGCGCGTTGGTGGCGATGCGGCTGAGCGCCCGGCCCAGCGGCTCGCTCTGGTCTCGCTGCATGTGCTTGTGGCTGCCGTCGGCCATCGCGAACGACAGGCTCAGCTTGGGCTCCGAGGGCACGCAGCGCACCACGGCGCGCTCCATGCCGGCCCTGGTCCCGGCCTCAGCGCCGGCACGCCCCGAGAAACGCGCCCACACCCCTTCGCGCAGCGCGCTGATCCCGGCCCGCAGCCTCCACATGGACCCGCGCCCGCACCAGCCGCCGCGGCCCATTCAGCCGCCGCCGCCGCCGCCGCTTCCGGGCCGCGGGCTCGGCCCAGCCCCGCAGCCGCGACAGCACTTTCGGCGGGACGCGGGCCGGACGGCGTCGGCGTGGGGGCGCGGCGGCGTGCGGGGTCCCGCTCCTCGCGGACGGTGCGAGCGGCCGGGTGGGGCCGGCGGGGGCGGACGCTCGGCTCGGGGCCGCCGCGTCCGGTGCGTGTCGAAAGTGCGGATCGGGGTCCGCGGGCGGGCTGTAGAGGAGGCCGGCGCGGTGACGTAGCGGGGGCGTGCCCCGCCGTAGGGGGGCGGGGACTTCCCACGCTGCGCCGGCGTTTGCGGCTGCCGGCGTGGGCGTGGGCGTGACTCACGGGGCGGGGGTGCTGGCTCGGGCCGCCCCTGACGGGGACCTGGGGACCCCCCCAACAGCCTTGGCCTAGGCAGCCCCGCCCAGGGCCTCGGGCCTGCGGTTCTTGAATGCCGCCTGCTGCCTGTGCGGCCCGAGCCAGCCCAGGGCTGTCATCTCCCGAGCCTCAGTTTCTCCATTTGGAAAACGGGCGTCTCGGCGGCGCGATTTGAAAGGGATCCGTGGGCGCTGATAAGCCCCCGCATGACCCCGCCTCTCTTGGGCTCACGAAAGGTGGATGGACGGAGAGCTGACCCGGGGTCTAAGCGCTGCCCCCAACCCTGCGAGGGCTCCCGGGGACCCCAGAGACTGTAACGGAGCTTTGTCCCCCCCCCAGCGCTCAGCCCTAGGGTCTTAGGCCCCCATTCACAACGTCCCCGAAGCCCGGCCGGACCCCGCGCTTAATGAGTATTGATTAGGTCTGCGGAGGGAAGCGCCTCTGCGCCCCCGGGGCGATGGCGAACTGGGGAGTAGGAGCCTCCCCATCCCACGGCCCGGAAGCCGAGACTGGCCCTGGGAGGCCCGGCCTCGGCCTAAGTGCGGCCCGGGTAGGGGCGGGAGACCCTCCTGAATTGGACGAAGGGCCGGGGCAGCCGAGGGTGTGATTTTTCCTTTGAAGACCAGAGAGGGAAGTTGTGGCTGTAAAAATCTGGATTCTGGTCGCAAATCTGACAGTGACCAAGGGCCACGTCACCCCCATTTTCTCGTCAGTAAAATGAGTTTTGAGCTCGCTCATCTCTAAAGCCCCTTCCTGCTTGCGAGGCTGTCATTAAATCTCAAGGAACCGAGTTCTTAGGCTCTTGTGTATGTATCAAATACTTGTGCTTATCGATGGAAGTTAAAGGACTATTTGTAATAAAGATATAAACTAAAGGAGAAGAAATGGCCTCCTTTTCTCACGCATCTGACCCTGACTTGGCACTCCCTTCTGACCCAGAGCCCTCCATGGTACCTTCTACAAAGCTCCTCGCTTTGGCACTTTAAATCTGCAGCGATTTGGCCCCACCTATTTTTTTTTTAACTCTTCAGTCAGCAAGCATGTATTCGGTACCTGCTATGTGTCAAGTACTGTCCTCATTGCTAGGCATAGAAGGACAAGAACGCAAACGTCTCTGCCCCCAAGGAGCTCACAATCTAAAGGGGAGGGGGGAACAACATGCAAGCAAATACATGCAAAGCAAATTATATACAGGATAAATAGGAAATAATTAACAGGGAAAGCACGGGGATTAAGAGGGGTTGGGGAAGGCTTGTAGAAGGTGGGGTTTAATTGGGATTTTAAAGAAGTCAGGGAGGTCTGTAGTCTGAGCAGAAGAGGGAGACTGCCAGAGAATTCCTGGAGCTGGGGGGGGGGGCATCCTGTTTCTGGAACAGCCAGGAGGTTGTGGTTGAGTAAGATGTCAGAAGACTAGAAAGGGAGGAGGGGGCTAGGATATGAAGAGCTTCGAAGGCCAAACAAGTTTGTATTTGTTCGTGGAGGCAATAGGAATAAGTTTATTAGGCAGCAAGGTGGCTCAGTGGATAGAGTGCAGGACTTGGAGTCAGGAAGACATCTTCATTGAATTCAAAGCTGACCTCAGACTCTAAATGTGTGACCTTGGGCAAGTCATTTAACCCTGTTTACCTCAGTTCCACACCTACAAAACGAGCTGGAAAAGGAAATGGCAAACCCCTCCAGTATCTTTGTCAAAAAACACACACCAAATGGGGTCATGAAGAATCAGACACAACAAAAACATTTTACTGGGGGGGAGGGGGTATGTGTGATAATGTGATATACGGTAGTATATGCAAAGTAAAAGTGGTGTTTTGGTTTTTTTTGTGTGTGTGTGTGTTTTATTTTGGATGTGGGTGGGTGGAGGACTAACAACTTGAGGGTTTCTTTCCAAAAAATAATGTTTTGGGCCTTGAGGGAAAAAGCCCAACCCTTTTATATCCATTTTCTTCACATCCAAAATTCTCTAAAACAATATAATCCCAATCTGTACAGTACTTGAAGGGAGGTGGGGCTCCAATTTCCTCCAAGCCTCAGTTTTCATAGCTAGTCTGGATCTGGTCAGATTCCAAGTTTTCAGCCTCCCTTTCAGAACTTAATGCACATTAGTCCTGTTAACACATTCAGTTTTTGTTTGTTTGGTTTTTTTTTAGTGAGGCAATTGGGGTTAAGCGACTTGCGGAGGGTCACACAGCTAGTAAGTGTTAAGTGTCTGAGGCCGGATTTGAACTCAGGTACTCCTGATTCCAGGGCCGGTGCTCTATACACTTCGCCATCTAGCTGCCCCAACACATTCAGTTTGAAGTGTCCAACAGGCAGTTAGTTGGTGATGCTGACCTGCAGCTCAGGTTAGTGCTGGATTTTGGGATCATCTATGTAGAGATGATTGAACTCATGGGAGCTGATAAGATGATCAAGTGAGGCAGTAGAGAGTGTGTATATTATATGTATATGTATATGTACATACACAGTACAGAGAAGATCCAGGACAGAGCCTTGAGGGACACCTAGAGTCAGTGGGCATAACTTGGTGGAAGATTCATCAAAAGTCATGAAAAGGGGGGCAGCTAGATGGTGCAGTGGATAGAGCACCAGCCTTGGAGTCAGGAGGACCTGAGCTCAAATCTGGCCTCAGACACTTAACACTTACTGGCTGTGTGACCCTGGGCAAGTCACTTAACCCCAACTGCCTCAACAAAAATAAATAAGAAAAAAAAAGTCATGAAAAGCCAGAGAACAGAAAATACCTAGGAGAAGAGGTGATTTAGAAGGTCAGGAAGTGGGCAGTTAGGTGGTGAAGTGGATTAAGCACCAGTCCTGGATTCAGGAGGACCTGAGTTTAAATCGGTGTGACCCTGGGCAAGTCATTTAACCCTCACTGTCCTGCCAAAAAAAAAAAAGGTCAAGAAGGATAGAGATCGAAGAGAAAAAAGTAAACCTAGAACGCAGTTTCAGTTGAATGATGAGGTCCTAGATCAGATTGCAGATCTCAGGTTCCCTTCTCTGACAATATAAACTCACTGGAAGTGGTATTTCACTTGTGTACACATAGCTCACTGCCTTGCATACAGTATAATAAATGCTTCTTGATTGAGTACCTTATTCTACCCAGAGTATTTAGACAGCCATACTACTGAAGCTATATATTCTTGGCACTTTTAAATAAAGAAAAGGAATTTTTTAAATTTAATTTTTTTAAAATTAAGTGAGGCAATTGGGGTTAAGTGACTTGTCCAGGGTCACACAGCTAGTAAGTATCAAGTGTTTGAGGTCAGATTTGAACTCAGGTACTCCTGACTCCAGGACCGGTGCTCTATTCACTGCGCCACCTAGCTGCCCCAAGAAAAGGAATTTTTGATCTCTTGGATATCTGAAAATACTTTTGTGTTCAATAGACTGCACAGACCTTAACGAGCTTGGTTGGCTCTTGGTAACGGAGGGGAGGCCAACCAAAACAAAACCTAGAAGAAAGAGGTCGGTCGTCATTACTGATCAGTTCCCTAGTCCAGAGGGTTCCCAACAACCCCCAGGGACGCTGAGGCCTGGCACAGGACTTAGACTGAGCAGGAGCTGGCTCAATAAGCCTTGGCCCCCGGAACCTCCGCATGCCTTTGCCCCAAGCCCCGGAGCCTGAAACGCGTTCAGAGTTGGGAGAGGCAGACTCCGGCCAAGAGGAGGTTCCGGTGTGGGGGCTGCCTAAGCCTTTCCTGGCCGCTAAGATCGGCGTTGGGCCGGATGCTCTGGTCCTCTTCCTTGTCGCCGAAGCCCAGGCTCCGCCCCCCAGCCATCTCCAAGGTAACCAGTGTGTTTTTTTTTCCCTCCACCTTCCATCCTCGAGCGCAGGAGCTGGGGCAGTTCGGAGGACTCCGGCCGTCAGTGCATCCCTCTTGTGCCACGTCCTTCAAGCCCGGGGGAGATCTCGGCGTGGAGCCGGCGCCCCCAGAGCCCGAGGTACCTTGCTGTAGTGTCCCCCACCTGAAGCGGCTGCTTGGCACCGTCAGGAGTCACCTCCGGGAAGCCCTCCCAGCCCTGCCTGGTTTTCTTCTCTCCCCCCTCCCCTCAGGGCTCCGGTCTTAGCTGCCTTGTCGGCTCCCACTTCACCTATTCTCCTCCGGACCCCCGGGGTCCCAGGGCGCCGCCCTCCTGAACATTTCATGTCACTCCGAGGGGCCGGGCCGGCAGGGGAGGGGGACCCGAGGGCTCATGGGGCCTTTTCAACTCCCAGATTGGAGCAAATGAACCTTGTGGTGTAGAAATAAAACAAAGCATCTTATTCTTTTAAAAAATCTTTATGACCGCCTGTGGTTTTTATATCATCCTTTACACAAAGAACCACTCCTGGTAAAAAAGAAAAGGGAAAAAAGCATTGCAGTGCCTCTGTCACATACAATGTCTCTGAGCCTCAGTTTCCTCATCTATAAATTGGGCAGGTTGAACTAAAAAGAGGCTCCAAGATCCCTTCCAGCTCCAGACCTTGACCAGAGGAATTACCTAACAAAGCAGCCAAGCTAACAACATATGATTCCACTCCCATAACTCCCCACCTCTTCAAGGAAGGGTAGATGGGAGTGACCTGCATTTTCTCTTCTCCTTTCCAGGGCCCCCCAAAATGAAGCCCCATTAAAAATTATGCAAAGCATCCGGTTCTTTCCATTAGTTGAAATCAATCAATAGACAAACCAACCTGAAGAGTATTATTTTACTTGTATTTTCAGGAAAATTTGTGCTCTTCTTCCTCCCCTCCTCCTCTCCTCCCTACCCTTCAACTTTTAAAAATAAACCTGAATCTTAAAGACACTTACTGCTCCTTTGGAATTGATACCTGTTGAGAATCCATCATCTCCAATATTCATTGGAAGGGGCAGATCACAACATATCCATGTTGGTTTGTCCATAGTAAGCCCTTCTAATAAACACTCATTCATTCATTGTATCTTGCCCACTCATGCCCACTCTAAAGGGTCCACCCACCAGGCAGGAGGCTTCCTTCAGCGTCTCTCCTTACATTTTTTTTCATTCTTTTTTCAATTTTATTTTTTAATTTTTCTTACAACAAAGATTTATTTTATTTTTTCCAGTTACATGTAAGGGTAGTTTTCAACATTCATTTTCACAAGATTTAGAGTTCCAAATTTTTCTCCCTCCCTCCCTTTCCTCCCCCTCCACAAGACAGCAACCAGGTTATATATATACACTGTTAAGGGCTAAAATTCTAGCTAAACTGTCTAAAATATCTAATGAGTGGTCGCCAATAAATTATAAGCTTTAGCAAGAGTTAGACTTTTAAGCATTTATTAAGGAGAATAAGAATTTGGTAAAGAGAGAGAAAAAGGCCTAGATCCCTATCTATTAAAGGGAGAGCACATTTCTAGCTCCGCTCTCCATCAGAGTCCAAAGGAAAGAGCCAGACCGAGCGCCAGTCTCTTCCTTCCTCCTCCCACTCGCCCGAGTCACTTCCTGAAGCCAAAGAAAAGACTCCTGGTCTTGCCCTCAAAGACCTTCGCTTCATGGGTGGAACTCTTCTACAGTAAGTCTCCAGCAGGTGGCGTCATTCCAATCGTTACAACACAGTCCACAAGTGCTCTTTTTATCAGTTCTTTCTATGGGGGTGGTTGATTGTCTTGGATCATTGCATTGCTGAGAATAGTTGTCATTCATAATTGCTCATTGAACAATACTGCTGCCACTATGCACAATGTCCTCCCAGCTCTGCTCACTTCACTATACATCAGTTCATGAGTCTTTCCAGGTTTTTCTGGGATCATTCTGCTTCTCATTTCCTATAGCACAATACTACTTCACCACAATCACATACCCAGCTTCTTCAGTCATTCCTCAGTTGATGGACATTCCCTTGATTCTCAATTCTTAGCCACCACAAAGAGTTGCTATAAATATTTTTTGTACAATTTTCCCCCTTTTCTCTTTTTCATGATTACTATCAACTGTTTCCTTCCCATCCTATTCCCTTTCCCGTGATATTTATTCTATTATGCATCTTCTTTCATCCTATCCCTCTTCAAAAGGGATTTGCTTCTGTCTATCCCTTCCCCCAATCTTCCCTTCCTTCTTTTGCCCCTCTCTCTTTATCTCCTTTCCCTCCTATTTTCCTGCAGGGTTAGAGAGATTACTCCACTCAATTGAGTGTGTACATTATTCCCTCCTTGAGCCAATTCTGATGAGATTGAGGTCTTTGAGCCAATTCTGATGAGTGTTAGGCTCATTTACTGCCCATATTAAATAGATTATCCAGTTGGGTGTGTGTGTTAATCCCTCCTTGAGGCAACTCTGATGAGTTTAAGGACTTTGAGCCTTTTCTGATGAGTGTAAAGTTCATTTAATGCCCTGCTCCTCTCCCATCTCTTCCTCCACTCCATAAGCCTTTTCCTGTTTCTTTCATGTAGGATTTCACCTCAGCCCTTCCCCCTCCCCCAGTGAATTCCCTTCACCCCTCAATTTAACCCTAAAGATGTCATCATGGGGCAGCATAGACAAAGCATCACCCCTGGACCCAGGGGGATCCCAGCCAAAACCTAGCCTCAGACACAAGACAGTCACCCATTGCACGACCCCAGGTATGTCCCCCAACTCCAATTTTTTATGGTTCTCTAGGGTCTTGTATTTGAAAGTCAGATTTGCCATTCAGTTCAGGTCTTTTCATCATGAATACCTGAAAGTCCTATTTTTCCTCTGAAAGATTATGATGAGTTTTGCTGGGTAGGTGATTCTTGGTTGTAATCCCAATTCCTTTGCCCTCTGGAATATCATATTCCATGCCCTCTGGTCCTTTAACGTAGAAGCTGCTAGATGTTGTGCTATCCTGACTGGGGCTCCACAGTACTTGAATTCTTTCTTTTTGGCAGCTTGCAATATTTTCTCCTTGACCTGAGAGCTCTGGAATTTGGCTATAATATTCCTAGGAGTTTTCCTTTTGGGATCTCTTTCTGGAGGTGATTGGTGGATTCTTTCACTTTCTATTTTAGCTTCTGCTTCCAGAATATCAGGGCAATTTTCCCTCACAATTTCTTGGAAGATGATGTCTAAATTCTTTCCTTGATCATGGTTTTCAGGTAGACCAATAATTTTTAGATTATCTCTCCTGGACCTATTTTCCAGGTCATCAGTTTTTCCCAGAAGATATTTCACATTGCCCTCTATTTTTAAAATTCATTTGGATTTGCTTTATTGTGTCTTGGTTTCTCGTAAAGTTACTGGCTTCCATTTGTTCAATCCTAATTCTTAGGCAATGATTTTCCTCAGAGAGCTTTTGTACCTCCTTTTCCATTTGACTTTTCAAGCTGTTGACTTTTTTCTCATGTCTTTCCTGCATCTCCCTCATTTCTCTTTTCATTTATTCCTCTACCTCTCTAACTTTATCTTCAAAGTCCTTTGTGAGTGCCTCTATGGCCTGAGACCAATTCATATTTTTATTGGAAGCTTTAGATATAGGGGCCCTGATGTTGACACCCTCCTCTGAGGGTGCCCCTTGGTCTTCCTTGTCACTGAAGAAACTTTCTATGGTCCTCACCTTTCTCTGTCGGCTCATCTTGCCTTTCTTTTACTTGACTTTTAGCTCCTTAAAGTGGGGCACTGTTTCCAGGCTGCAGTATCCCAAGCTTAAGAAGTCCCAGGTGGTATGATTTAAGGAGGATCAGGTTCTTCACTTGCCTGGCCTGTTCCCTGGTCCATAGATGACCCCAGACCAACTTGCCAATCAACCAGCTTTGTATGTTGTGGTTGTTAGCTCTGATGAGCTGTGCCCCTCCCCCACTTATGCCACTGCCACTCAAGCCTACCTCCTGGTTCCTGGCAAGGGTGAAAAAACCAGGTTCTGCCTCAGCACCAGCATAGACCCCTGTAGTCTCCTCCCTTCCAAGGGCTCAGCCCTCTCACCAGACTGTGAGCTTAATTCCAGATGACACTGGCACTTCAGCTGATTCAGAGGCTCTGGGGGTCTGCTTCTCTGGTGAGGCTTTCTTGGGACTGGATCTGTGTCAGGGTGACTGTGGGGTTGGGCTCCCTTCCTGTATCAGCATAGCAGCTCCCTCCTTCTGACCTTCCAAGCCATTCTTGGTTAGAAGATGATTTCAGCACATTCTTCTGGGTTTTCTGCTCCAGGCATTGTCCTTTGGCATTATTTTGATGTTTTTTGGATCTCTCCTTACATTTTGAGAATCCTGGTGAGCCCTGAATCAACCCAGCAGCTGGAGTAAACACTGAACCCAAGCAGAATGCTCTTTGTTAGTGTCTCCATGTGGAAAGCCTTGTGAACATTGAGGGGAAGTCACTAACTTTCCTAATCTAAGGAAATGGTATGAAATCTTTTCTTCACAGAGTAAGGAGCATTACAGTCTAAACTTAGGGGGCCCAAGATGTCCGACTCAGATAAAGACATGATTGAAGCTGAAAAGGAAGCCCTGAACTTGAAGCTGCCTCCGATTGTGTACCCTTCTGAAGACATTGGCACTGACACCCCAGTGCAAAGTAAGCTCTTGAAATACAGAAGAAAGAAGGACCAGGCAAAGAGACTTAATCAGATAGTGTGAGTATCACCTTCCATGGGGTGCTGGATTTGAGCTCTGCCCTGGTCCATTGTACTGAGTGGGGTTAAAATGAGGCCAGTTGTTTTTATCAGTTGTTTGGCACAGACTAAATACTTCATAAATACTTGTTTAAAACTCCCACTGAACATGGATCATTCATACCAATAACTGGCTCGGTAACTACTCACATTTTAATTAAAGTCAATGTGTAGGGGCAGCTAGGTGGTACAGTGGATAAAGCCCGGGCCCTGGATTCAGGAGGACCTGAGTTCAAATCCGGCCTCAGACACTTGACACTTACTAGCTGTGTTACCCTGGGCAAGTCACTTAACCCTCATTGCCCCACAAAAAAAAAGAAAAAGAAAAAGTAAAACATAAAGTCAATGCATAAAGTATCATAACCTCTCATTCTTCCAAATCAAAAGTCCAGTAATAACACCCAGTGTTTATATGGTGCTTGCTATGTGCCAGCAGTTATTATCTCACCTGATTGTCACAACAACCTTGGGAGGTTGGGTGCTATTATTATCTCCATTTAACAGATGGGGAAACCAAGGCAGGTGTTTGTTAAGTGACTTGCCCCGGGTCACACAGCTAGTGAATGTTTGAATTTGGGTCTGTCCTGACTATCAGGAAGGAGATAGGTGGCACAGTGGGCAAGTCACATAAGCCTCATTGCCCTGCAAAAACCTCACTTCCCCTCACTCTCCAAGCCCGGTCTGAAAGAACAAGGAGGGGTGGATTAAGTAGGTGTAAGAGACACATGAGGGGGAGGTTTATCGGCTTAAATGGTGAAGGAATGAAAGGATGCTGTGGAGCTAATGATCCAAACCCCTCGATCTGCAGATGAGAAAAAGGAGGCCCACGGGGCTAAGCTGACACTGCCTATGGTCACATGGCTACAAAGCTGCAGAGGCAGGATCAGAACTCAGGTCCCTGTATTCCCAGGCCATGGTCCACCAGCCACACCAGGCTGTGCTGCAGCAGCTCCGAGTAGAGCGACTTCAAGTGAAACCAAGAACTAAGTGTCTTTATTTCAGCATTTGGATGCTCTGTGATATCTGTTATCTCACAGTCACTCCCGGTTAGTCACCCTGTTATTTCTCCCTCCGAATTTCAGAACTGCCGGTGCAGTAAAGAAACATGGCAGAACATCAGAGGAGAAGAAGAAAAGAGGCTCGGTCTCCCCAGAGCCTGAGTACCCTTCAACTGTGAGTTCCGCATTCCCTGTCATGAGCTTGAACCTAAGCTCTCTTCTCCTCTTGAAGATGATGACACCAACTTAATATTTGGCAATAGTCACTGATTTTTCTCAACATATTTGGATGGATTTTCATTTCTCTAATGCATTTGTCTTGCTTCTTTTTTAGATGTACAGTGAACTAAGAAAAAGAGGCGTGAGTTGACTATTTTATTATCAATTATTATTGTTGTAATTATTTTACATTTTTATCATCAATTGTTACTGCCTTCATATCAATTTAGCATTCTTGTTTGGAAGATGTTGTGATTGAGGAACAGCAAATAGAAGGGAAAAGTAATGTGGAGTCATTCTGGAATGTCTGAAGCCAGATTGTAAAGGGCTTTAAGCATCAGTCAGAGGAGTCTGTGGTTTATCATAGGGGAAAAGGGGAGCCAGTGAAGGTTCTTGAGGAAGGAAATGTCTTGGTCAGACTTGAGTCTTAAAAATCAATGGGGGGAGAGGGAGGGAAGGGGGATGGGGCAGCCAGGTGGCGCAGTGGATAGAGCACCAGCCCTGGATTCAGGAGAACCTGAGTTCAAATCCGACTTCAGACACTTGACACTTACTCGCTGTGTGATCCTGGGCAAGTCACTTAACCCTCATTGCCCTGAAAAAAAAGAAAAAAGAGACCGGGAAGTCAGGAGGGATGAGCTGGGACACAAGATTCAGAGTAGTGCACTTAGCTGGTCCTTTGGCAGAGCTTCTGTTCTAACAGGGCTTCCCAAGTGTTTTTGTATCATGGCCTCCTCTGGCAGTCTGGGGAGGCCTCTGGACCCCTTCTTGAAATAAAACACACAAAATAAAATAGGTAGGATTGCAGAAAAAGCCATTATATGGAAATGCAGTCATCAAAATAGGAGCAGAAAACAACCTTTCAGTTTCCTGGGTTAAGAACCCTTGGAATAAAGGAAGATGAGCCATCCAGGGGAGTAGTGACAGGGAAAGGAGGCTCATTTGGGGAAGCCAGAAGCCGGGAGGGCGGATGGCTGGGTGTGATGTGAAGGTGAAGCAGGGCCTGGTGCCTGGGGTCTGCTTCGGGTAGGGACAGTGAGCCAAGAGGGTGAGTTTGCACATGATTAGTGCCCAATCACCTGGGGGCCAGTGGGGTCATTTCCCTGTCATTCACTGGGGACTGTGGCTACTGGAAGATCTGGGTTTAGAAGGCTTTGCAGTTCATTGACGCGGGGAGTGGTTGGGAGGTCCTGAGGGGAGTGGCACAGCCAAAGCCAGGCGCAGTCCGTGACGATAGCGGTAGAAGTTCGGAGACCACAATGGGCCTCCCCAGCTAACGTTCTGCTCTGGTGTCTCATTGCCTAGAGTGAGCAGGAGCTTTCGGAGACGATGCTAGTGGAGCCCAGGCTTTGGGGCAGAGGGGAGTGATGGAGAGAACTGCGGGGCCTAAAATGATCCAATCTGCAAGAAAAGAGACCGAGGCAGAGATTGAAGACCATAGTGCTGTGTTTTTTTTTTTGTGTGTGTGTGCGTGTGAGGCAATGAGGGTTAAGTGACTTGCCCAGGGTCACACAGCTACTAAGTGTTTAGTGTCTGAGGTCGGGTTTGAACTCAGGTCCTCCTGACTCCAGGGCCCGTGCTCTATCCACTGGGCCACCCAGCTGCCCACTAGCCTGTCTTAAAGGGTCTGTGGCCCCCTCACAATCAGAGCTGCCCCCTTTCCTTAAAGCCTCACTGCTTTCTACAATGCATGCTACCTGGATGACACAGAAGAGGCAAAGTAAAACGCACTCTCATTGGTTGATAGACCTATACCTTGGACTTCCAGAAGGATCTTCAGCTGCTGCCCGAGACAGATCAGCTGGTAGAGGGATATCCAGATATGGGCAGAGCCGATGGCCTCACACTGGCCCAGGCTGGGCAATAGATCTAGGGCTAGATTCACAGGTGGCTCCTGCGATGGGAAGACAGGGCCACCCATTTGTCAAGTACTCATAAGACCTGTTTGTTGGCCAAGTGACACAGGGCTGTTTCAGGGTAGAGGTACAATCAAAATTAGCTGGAGGATCTTCCCATACCATTGAGTCACTTCTACCACACTGGGTTTGGCCATTTACTCATCAGGCATTGTTTAAATAAGTGGATTCACTAGATTGAGTAACTGAATGTCAGCAGATGAGTACAACAGTAATAATCTCTGCCCCTATGGAACCAAAGTTAATTTATTTACCGGAAGGAAGAGCCTTGTTCTTTGTCCTCCTGGCTAGAAGTAGTCCTGCAGAATGTCCTGGCCTTGGGCTCACCATCTGATTACCATCACCACCCAATCTCAGAGTGATCACCGCCCCCCCCCCCCCAGATCTGTGCTCTTCTCCTCCCCTCCTTAGCACCTCATAGAACATTTGACAAACTTTTCTTTTTCTTTTTTTCTTTTTTACGGGGCAATGGGGTTAAGTGACTTGCCCAGGGTCACCCAGCTAGTAAGTGTCAAGTGTCTGAGGCCGGATTTGAACTCAGGAACTCCTGAATCCAGGGCTGGTGCTTTATCCACTGCGCCACCTAGCCACCCTATTTGACAAACTCTTAATCCTTGACTACAGCAACCAAAGTCCTTTTGTCTTCCCCACTAAATTGTAACCTTGTTTTTAACCAGTTTTGTGCTCCTCTTCTCGATTCCCTTTTTCTTTTTTTAATTATAAAAGTATTTTTATTATTTTCTAGTTATATGTAGAGATAGTTTTCAACATTTGTTTTTATAAGATTTTTTTTTTTTTTTTTTTTTTAGTGAGGCAATTGGGGTTAAGTGACTTGCCCAGGGTCACACAGCTAGTAAGTGTTAAGTGTCTGAGGCCGGATTTGAACCCAGGTACTCCTGACTTCAGGGCCGGTGCTCTATCCACTGCGCCACCTAGCTGCCCCACTTTTATAAGATTTTTAGTTTAAATTTCTCTCCCTCCCTCCCCCTCCCCAAGACAGCAAGCAATCCAATATAGGTTATATATTTACAATCACATTAAACAAATTTCTGCATTAGTCTTGCTGTGAAAGAAGAATCAGAGCAAAAAAGGAAAAACCTCAAAAAAGAAAAACAACAGCACCAAAACCAAAAGAAATAGTGTATGGTTCAATCTGCATCCATATTCCACAGTTCTTTTTTTTTCTTCTGGATTTGGAGAGTATTTTCTATTATGAGTCCTTTGGAACTATTTTGTACTGTTGTATTGCTGAGAAGAATCAAGTCTATCACAGTTAATCAACACATAATGCTGACGATATTATGTACAATGTTCTCCTGGTTCTGCTCCTCTCACTCATCATCAGTTCATGCAAGTCCTTCCAGGTTTCTCTGAAATCTGCCTGCTTATCATTTCTTACAGCACAATAGAATTCCATTACATTCATACACCACAAGTTGTTCAGCCATTCCCCAATGGATGGGCAACCCCTCAATTTCCAATTCTTTGCTACCACAAAGAGAGCTGCTATAAATATTTTTATACTTGTGGGTCCTTTCCCCTTTTTTATGATCTCTTTGGGAAAAAGACCTAATAGTTTGATTCCCTTTTTCTCACAAACTCCATTCTTTTCTCGATTCCTTCCTCCTCTGCATCTCCCATCTCTTTAGACTCCTTCAGCTCAAGGGCTTGTTTCTTGTCTTTGTGAAGGGTGGCGTCCTCCTTTTCTCATTGCCTTGGTATCAGTCCCTGCCCTCAAGGAGCTTACAGTCTATCTTCATCATCAACAACAAGCATTTATTAAGCACCTACCATATAGGCTAGGTCTTATGGACCCCAGGGCATACAAAAACAGGCAAAAACATGGTCTCTGCTTTCAATTCTAGTTAAAAAGACAACATGCAAATAATTGTACATACAACTGGGGCCCACTTAGTGCAATTAATAAAGATTTGTGTGAATGAGCATGGATTAGAATTTGTACTATTCTTAATTATAATTACATAAAATATGGTAACTGGTTCCAGCCCTATGGAAATATTCAGTGTGAATTCAAATAATGAGACCACTTCACTGGCTTCACTGTTTACAGTAATTGGCATCTAGCTCTATAAGCTATCTACCCAGGAGATGGAAGGTCTTGATGACCCTGTTGGGGGAGTCCTTCCCTTCCTGGTTTTGTCTATAGTTTTGGCATTCTGGGCAGAACACTAAAAGAACCAATCTTGTCTTGAGCCTCAGTAGAATTCATTACTTGTATCGGATACTTGCTTAGTGGTAAACGTTGCATCCGTTCATCCGAGCATTAGTCAAATTGGCTAATGCCTTGTGGCTTGTTCACTTGCATTCCAACATTGTCTTTCTAGGAGAACTATGTTTTTATGAAGAAATGTGTAGAAAGTAACCCCATAGTCCCCATTCAGAGGGAGTGGCTGGACAACATGCTCAAGTTGGTGCCTCAGACACTAAAGAATGGCCGAGAGAGGGAAGAGCTTGTGGACAGCCTCTTAAACGAGGTCACGAATGAATTTGAAAGAAGCATGAAGAGGTACATGGGTAAGTTGCCTTTGACCTATGCAAGCTTCCTTTATTGCTTTTTTCCTCATGTCTTTGGACCAAGTGAATAATAATAACAAGAATAACTAGCATTTATGCAGTGCCAGGCACTGTGCTCAGCCCTTTACAAATATCATCTCATTTTGTCCTTACCATAGCCCTGGGTGTGTGTGTGTGTGTGTGTGTGTGTGTGTGTGATTATTACGATTCCCATTTTACAGTTGAGGAAACTGAGGCAAACGGTGAATGAAGTGACTTGCCCAGGGCCACACAGCTAGGAAGTGTCTGAGGCAGGAATCACAATCTGGTTTTCCTCCCTCCAAGTCCAGCCTTCCATCACTCTATCCTAGGTTAGTAACTCTTGGTAATTAGGGATAAATGGGGCAGAGGTGGAGAGAATTTTCATCAAATGCCTGAGCTAATTATCTTTATTGGACTCAGCGGGGTCTAGCAGTGAGGCCCTCAGCTGGTTCTGGGCACCAAAGAGGAGAGCCTGGCCTCCATCCCAGAGGGTGGAAATGGATGCCCAAGTCAGCACTAGACCTCCACCCTGGAGGGTGGGGGCACCCTGAGTAGGCTGGCCCATTCTGTGGGTGAGTCATATGGAAATGGGTGAGAAAGCAAGGGAGTGGGTGTCCGGGAAATCTGAAGCAGCAGGCAGAAGCTCAGCTGGGGCAATTTGGGGTTTTCCCTTCTCTCTTGTCTGTACGAGTTTTCTGTGTCCTAGTCACTGCATTTCCAGGATGGGCAGACAGGACTTGTGCTATTTCTGAATGATCCTTGCATTGCCCGGGGTAGGGTCTTGTGCCATTTGGTAGCAAGAATGCAGAATCTGCGCAGCACTGGATCTGAGAAGGGGGGAGATGGTGTGTTGCTCTCTTACAGAGCTGTGTGTCGGTTCCTTTGAGTCTGGCTGCGATCCTCCATCCTTGGGCAAGAGGGCCAAGAGTGGATCCCTTGGGGATGCCTGGGGAAAATGCAAAAAGGTTAAGAACTACTTAGTTTATTACTGCAAACAGATTGATTTTCATCAAAGGAAAATGAAAACAAAACAAAACAAAAGCCAGGTGTTTCTGTATCATAATAAAGGGTTTTTTTTGGGGGGGCGGGGTTTGGGCAGGAGTTTTGTCTGGATCCATGATTTCAGTTATAGGGAGAACTCCTAGCATGGAAACTCCCTCCACCTGTGCAGATCAGTCACTCTTTGTAACTTATCATTTTGGATACTGTATTTTCTCTTCTAAACTTATCAAAAATATAATAGAGTGCTGGTCTTGGATCTAGAAGGACGTGGGTTCAAATCTCACCTCTGATATTTGTTAATGATCCTTCTGCACCTCACCCATTTTCTACCCTGCTGCCCACCATTCTTCTGGTCCTTCTAAACTGGACCCGGGGCATGCTCTGTCACTCTGGTCACTTTCCGCTCTGATGCAATAGACCTATGGTGCCATTCTCCTCTGTTGTCAGGAAGACCTGGGTTCAAATTTTACCTCTGACCCTTGCTAGCTGTGTGACCCTGGGCAAGTCACTTAGCTAGGGATAAAAATAAAATTGGTTTCTTTCATAATTCTATGTATTTTATTTCATGCATTTATAACATGCTTTGGAGAAGCAGCCACAGATTTCACCAGACTGCCAAAGGGGTCTATAACACAAAGCATGGGAAGAAGCCCTGGTTTAGTCTCCTCAACCACCAATGCCATAAAGGCCTAAGGAGGGGGACAATGAAAAATCTGAGAGACACAGTTTTGGGGTAATTTAATCATTTTATTAATGAGGTGGGCAGGCTATTAATAAAAGCATGGTCATTTGGCCATCCCTCTCAGACCAAAGACAGTTGTGATGGTGAGGCACACAGCTCATATATTCTTCAAACAGTAGATGCTTCATCAGACAGCAATCAAGTTGAATTGGTTAATATTATTGGGAGTAGGCCATATTAAAATGTAGGACTATACCAGACCTCCTGCAGCCTTGGGCTATCAATTCAAAGAATGTCTTCCCTCTTCAATGGCAGGATGAGTGACTCCTCCTTGGATGAGAGGCCTTCCTATCTAGACAAAAGGATCTGTCTTCTCCCCAAGCTTGAGTAGAACACAATGAGCTTCCTCATTCAGCTTGGGATGGGTCTGACCAAAATGAAGAGATTCATTGCAATGTTATTATCAAGGAGAAACTGGACCTCTAAAAATCAGGGCTTTGGAAGAAGGGGGGAAGCTCAGAATCTCTCCAAGATTATGGTTATTAATCATTTCTCACAGGAGAGGGGGTGTTACTTCTCTTTTGATTCTTTTTTTTTTTTTAAAGTGAGGCAATTGGGGTTAAGTGACTTGCCCAGGGTCACACAGCTAGTTAGTAAGTGTTAAGTGTCTGAGGCCAGATTTGAACTCGGGTACTCCTGACTCCAGGGCCGGTGCTCTATCCACTGCGCCACCTAGCTGCCCCGTTACTTCTCTTCAGTGCACCAAACGAAGGAGAACAGTTTCTTGCTACACTTTTGCCCAGGGCAGCAGAAGAAAGTGGTTAGGGCTTCGGTACAAGGCTGGGGAGAAAGGATTTGGAGTAGAGCGTTGCTTCAGAATTGAGAGTTAAAGAAAGACCGATGAGAGGTTCACCTTTTGGTGTGACCAAGGGTTTAGTGTTGTACCGCTCAAAGCGGGAATGATGCTTCCCTCCCCCAGTCTTTGGTACCCTTGTCATAGAGCATCTTTGGTAATAGATGGGTTTGTTCCCCTTGAGAATTTCAGGAGCCCTGCAAAATGTAAGTCCCATAAAGTGAGTGATGCATGGAGGGCTTCCTGCCAATACTAATGCTATCATTAATTGTGTGTGTGCATTCTAGTACGAAGCGTTCTCGTGAGACCACCCGTGTCATGGCTGGAAGATGAGGGAGGACCCTTACCAGAATCACCTCTGTGAGTGGATGCTGCTAAACCTGGGGTCTGTTTGCGCCTTCATTACTGATTCAAAATGGATGAATGTGTAGGATACCATCAGACCTCAAATGAGGAAACCCCAGAGTTTTTTTGAATGAGGACACATCTCCCTCCTAACCATATGGTGTCTGCTACACAGAACCTTGGGTCCAAAGATGAGAAGAGCTGCCGCCTTGGGCCTTTTTGTCTGTTCACCGATCCAGTTCACTGCCATGCTTTATGTTTTTGTTTTTGTTTGCAGGGCAATGAGGGTTAAGTGACTTGCCCAGGGTCACACAGCTAGTAAGTGTCAAGTGTCTGAGGCCGGATTTGAACTCAGATCCTCCTGAATCCAGGGCCAATGCTTTATCTATTGTGCCACCTAGCTGCCCCACCATGTTTTATGTTAACAAGATCTTAGAATAACTTGGTTAATAAGGTAGCAAGCAGTCTGTGAGGAAAGGATCTGGGGTTTTAAGTGGCCTCCAAGCTCAGTTTGTGACGTGGCAGCCACAGAAGCCAATGCAAAGTTGGGCTACATTGGGAGAGGCTGGGCTTCCAGGATTAAGGAGGTGATGGTTGGTCCCCTTGCATGCTGCCCTGGTCAGACCACATCTGGAGCTGAAGGCCATGGAAAAGCTAGGAGGTTCCCAGCAGAGAGGAAGCAGGATGTGAAGGGTGGTGGGTTCTGCCATATGAACGCCTGTTGAAGAAAGGGGGGTATAAGAAGTGTAAGAGAAGGCACAGGTGAGGGCCAGGGGTCGGAGGCGCTTGCAGGTGCAAGCGAGAGATGGATTCGATTTGTTCCATTGAATCTCAGAGCACGGAGCCAAGCTTTCCTAACAGAGCTAAAGGTTTGTGTCCGTCCTCAGTACCTTGGCTCAGGCTTCACTGATGCTGCTGCTCCTGGCTCCCTCTCCCCCAGATGCACATTGGAATCCCCTCCTCTGGCCCATCCCAGAGGCTGTGCCTGGAGTCAGAAATCCCTGCACCCAAGTGCTGCCTCAGCCACCTCCCCCTGGCTTTGGAGTCCCTGCAGTCTGGCCTCTGACCTCCCCATTAAACTGAAACTGCTCTCCCCACTATTTATTTAACGCTGAGTCTAATAGCCTTTTCTTAGGCTTCATTCATCTGCACTCCTCTGCCGTGCTGGGCCACTTCCTCCTTCCAGAGGCAGTTGGGTAGCTCAGTGGATAGAGCCCTGGACCCAGGAAGACTTGAGTTCAAATCTAATCTCAGACACTTGCTAGCTCTGTGACTCTGGGCAAGCCATTTAACCTTACTTTCCTCAGCTGCAAAATGGGGATAAAAATAATACCTGCCTTTCTGGGTTATTGTGAGAGTATTTGTAAAACACTTAGCACAGTGCCTGACACATAGTAGGCACTTAATAAGTCCTTCTTTCCTCCCTCCCTCCCCCCCTCCCTCCCTCCCTCCCTCTTTCCTCTCTCTGTTGTGTTTCTCTCTTTTAAATCCAACTAATCCTTGGTGTTCTTTGCAGGGTCCTATCTACTCTGTCAGGTGTCCCACAATGCTCTGCCCTGGGCCCTCTCCTCTTCTCTCTCTTTCCTCTTTCTCAGTGTCTCTTTACAGATGGCTCCCAGATCTATATATCCGGCCCTAATCTTCAGAACTCTGCTCCCACAGCCCCAGTGGCCCAATGCACATTACTCGATCAACAAATATATTTTCTCTCTCTCTCTCTCTCTCTCTCTCTCTCTCTCTCTCTCTCTCTCTCTCTCTATATATATATATATATACATATACACACATATCTGTATCTATATCTATATCTATATATCTGTCTATGTCTATATCTAAATGTCTCTTGCTATAATATAATACTGTGAGCTAGGAATCTGTAACCATAGCACCCTGAACAGGGCTGATCTCATGTAAGCTAAGCAGGGTCGGGCCTGGTTAGTGTTTGGATGGGAGACCACTTGGGAATATCCGGTACTGTCAGCTTAAAAAAATCTAGGACAGCTAGATGACACAGTGGATAGAGCATTGGGCTTCAAGTTAGGAACACCTGAGTTCAAATCTGGCCTCAGAGACTTACTAGCTGTGTGATCCTGGGCAAATCACTTGACCATGTGTGGGCCTTAATCCATGGCAAACCATTCCAATGTCTTTGCAGAGAAAACCTCATGGATGGTGTTGGTGTGCTATGGTCCATAGGGTTGTGATGAGTCCGGTAGGACTGAACAGTAGCATGTGGGAGGCTCTGTGTTAGATAATGGGGATGAGCATTGTACTAAGTGCTTGGGGGGGAGGATACAAAGAGAAAATCGAGCTAATCCCTGCCCTCAGGGAGCTTATTAGGGGGAGACAGCACATATGGGAAGGTACAGGTGCATTTCAGACGACAAGGCCCAGGGGTCCTAGGGGACCAAGATGGTCACAGTTTGAGACACAGGCTTCATCACCCAGATTTTCAACACCAAGAGCATGGATTTTCTTACTCTTGAGCCCTTTTAAATGAGTCAGGGTTTTTTTTTTTTTGTTTGTTTTGTTTTGTTTTGTGGTACCATATGATAAACCAGGCCCTCCTCCCCCCTACCCCTTTCTTCCTTCTGATTTAGGCAAACAAGTGGTTCCTTCTCTGACTGAGGACTCTCTTTTTTCCCCCTCAGGGGCCTGGATTTTTCCAAACCTTGGCACAGCAGTTATGTTCAAGCCAGAAACCAGATCTTTGAGAATTTGCATGTTCTTCATCCCACCCTGAGAACCTTACTGGACCTGGGCTACAGGACATTTTCCAGCAGGCTTTTACTGGACTTAACGGGGTTCAGGTAGGACCTGGTCTTGACATTGATCTAGTAAATATAACCCAACCACCTGCTGTGCATCAAGCACTTTGCTAAACCCTGGGGATCCAGAGACAAAAATAAGACCGTCCTTGACCTCAAGGGGAGACTCTAAAACGTATGGTGATCCAGGAGGAGAATGAGAAGGAGGGGCCAGGCTGGTAGGAGGAGGACCGTGGGGAATGTGGGCAGCAGCAAAGGGAGGAGGAAACATCCAGGAGAAGAGGGTGCTCGGCAATGTCAATACAACATACAGAAAAGTCAACAGGGGTGGGCGTCTGAGGCACCATGATAGTGGCCTAGAGTCCAAGGATGTGAGTTCCAATCCTGCCTTTGTTTCTTATTACTTGTTCGGACAAATCACTTAGCTTCCCTGGGCCTCGGTTTCGTTATTTGCAAAGTGTTGGCTTTTGAGGTCCCTTGGCCCTCTAGGCCCATGAGCCTATGGTGAGACCCTTCCAATGGACGTTTGGAGATTACATCCCCTTTGCCTATTCCCTCTGCCCACCCCTGCCGAAACAGGGAGCCCGCATCCTTGCTCCTCGTTGACCTCAGATGTGCTGCCCCTCTTCAGGCTTCCCTTTTGGGGCAGACGCCCTCCTGCACCCTGAGCACCTGGGTGTTGTTGGCCCTCTGGGCCCTGCCATTTGCACTGAAGATGACCCCTCTCTAGAGTGTAGGCCTCTAGCCCAACTCAAGTGTGAACTCCTTGAGAACAAGAACTGTCTGATTCTTCTAGCTGTCTCTACAGTGCTTTGAACCAAAAAAACCCCCTTAATACATGATTTTTCATTCATTTCATAGTTCATTCATCTTTAGCCTTTCATTTAAAAAAATTTTAATTTTTAATTTTTCTCAGTTACATGTAAAGGTATATTTTGAGTTCCAAATTTTTCTCCCACCCTCTCTTCCCTCCCCCCTCCTGAGGCCAGCAAGCAATTTGATTATAGGTTATATATTACAATCATGTTAAACATATTTCCACATTAATCAGAACAAAAGGGAAAAAACACAAGAAAGAATAAACAAGAATAATGGCAAAAAAGCAACAACAAAAGTGAAAATAATATACTTCAGTCTGCCTTCAGACTCCATAGTTCTTTTTCTGAATGTGGAGAGCATTTTTCACCATAAGTCTTTTGGCATTGTCTTAGGTCATTGTATTGCTGAGAAGAGTTAAATCTATCACAGTTGATCATCATGTTGTTGATACTGTGTACAGTGTTCCCTTGGGTCTGCTCATTTCACTCAGTATCAGTCCACTTAAGTCTTTCCAGGTTTTTCTGAAATCCATCTGCTTATCATTTCTTACAGCACAATAGAATTCCATTTCATTCACATACAACTTGTTTAGCCATTCCCCAAGTAATGGGCATCCCCTCAATTTCCAGTTCTTTGTCATCACAAAGAAAGCTGTTATAAATATTTTTGTGCATGTGGGTCCTTTTCCCTTTTTTGTGATCTCTTTGGGATATAGACCTAGTAGTGGTATTGTTAGGTCAAAGGGCATGCACAGTTTTAAAGCCTTTTAGACATGGTTCCAAATTGTTCTCCAGAATAGTTGGATCAGTTCACAGCTCCACCAACAGTGCATTAGTGTTCTAATATTCCCACATCTTCTCCAACATTTATCATTTTCCTTTTTTGTCATATTAGCCAATCCAATAGGTATGAGGTGGTATCTCAGAGTGTTTGAGAACATTTTTTCATATGGCTGTAGATAGTTTTAATTTCATCATCTGAACACTGCTTGTTCATATCCTTTGAATTGGGGAATGACTTGTATTCTTGTATATTTGATTCAGTTCTCTATATATTTTATATATATATTATATAAAACATATATATATATATATATATATATATATATATATATATATATATATATATATTTAGGCCTTTATCAGAAACACTATCTGTAAAAATTGTTTTCTAGCTTTCTGCTTTCCTTCTAATCTTGTTTGCATTGGTTTTGTTTGTGCAAAACCTTTTTAATTTAATGTGGTCAAAATGATACACTCTGCATTTCATAATATTCTCTATCTCATCTTTGCTCATAAATTATTCCCCTCTCCACAGTTTTGACAAGTAAACTATTCCTTCCTTTTCTAATTTGCCTATGTTATCACCCTTTATGTCTAGACCTTGTACCTGTTTTTGATTTTACTTTGGTGTATGGTATAAGATGTTGGTCTATGCCTAGTTTCTGCCATACTATTTTCCAGTTTTCCCAGAAGTTTTTGTCAAAAAGTTCTTATCCTAGAGGCTAGAGTCTTTGGGTTTATCAAACAGGAGATTTCTATATTCATTTACTGCTGTGTTTTGTGTGCCTAAACTATTACACTGATTCTATTTCTTAGCCAGTACAAAATAGTTTTGATGATTGCTGCTTTATAATGTAGTTCTAGATCTGGTACAGCTATCTTCCTTTGCATTTTTTTCATTAATTTCCTTGATATTCTTGACCTTTTGTTCTTCCATATGAATTTTGTTATTTTTTTTCTAGCTCTATGAAATACTTTTTGGTAGTTTGATTGTCATGGCACTGAATAAGTAAATTAATTTGTATAGAATTGTCATTTTTATTAGATTTGGCTTTTCATTTTTAATGGCATCACCTTTTATTTATCAGTTCTGGTAACTTGAGGTTGTTGGGTTTTTCTTTTGATTTAATTTGTTTTAGTTTTTGGAGAATCAAGACCTTTTTTCAGAGCTATTTTATCAATTGCATCTGATCTTAGTTTTGTTTGTTTTCCCTCTTCTTCCTTGCAATTAGAGCTAAAGGTCCCATGGACTGTGAAAGTTTGAGAAATGACGTGTCTATCAATGCCAGAAAAACAGAGGAGAAGTTAATGAATACCTGGTATCCCAAGGTGATCAATATCTTCACCAAGAAGGAAGCACTTGATGACATTAAAGCAGAAAAACTGGATTCCTTCTATAACTGTGTGTCTACACTAATGTCAAATCAGGTGAGTTTATTTCCTCCTTTGGGGGAGTAAAAATATCACTGTGAATTTGGTCTGACTGTGCTCAAGTCATTTAACTTTTGAGTCCTTAGATACCTCGTCTGTGAAATGGGAGATCACAATTCTTGGGCTAACTTATTGGCTTGTTGCGGTCAAAGTGTTTTGTTAGCCTGAACGCTCTCTAGAAATGTAACATATTATTACTGGATTTGGGAGAGGTCCTTTCATTAATTTTCTTTTCCTTCCTTCCTTCCTTCCTTCTTTCCTTCCTTCCTTCATTCAGGGCCTATCTCATGTAGAAGCAGTGTCCAGGGGCAGGGGAAATGCCATGTTTAGATCACACATACCCTCTGCCTTCATGAGCTTTACTGTCTGTGGGGCACACTAGAATACCCAGTATTATAGACAAGTATGTTAGGGAGTTGTACAATTGAGTGCTATGGGAAGGAGGCTGTTACTGCTCTGGCAGGAGATGGGGAAGGTTGCCTGGCAGAAATGGCATTTGAGTTGGGCCTTAAAGGATGGGTAGGAATCACTAGACAGAAGGGTGGAAGCAGGGAATAGTGGGAGCCAGGAAGGGACAGGGCACGTAGGGGGACAAAGACTAGTCCAGTGTTGAGTGTTTTTAGATTAGAAATTCTTAACCTTTTTTTCCCCCATGGACCCTTGTGCCAATCTGCGGAAGCTTATGGATCCTTTCTCAGAGTAATGTTTTAAAAAACTTATGGGGGGCGGCAGCTAGGTGGCACAGTGGATAGAGCACCAGCCCTGAATTCAGGAGGACCTGAGTTCAAATCCAGCCTCAGACCCTTGACACTTACTAGCTGTGTGACCTTGGGCAAGTTACTTGACCCCAATTGTCTCACCAAAAAACAAAAAACAAAACAAACAAAAAAACAAAAAAACTTATCAAAGGCAGCTAGGTGGTATAGTGGATAGAGCACCAGCCCTGGAGTCAGCAAGACCTGAGTTCAAATCTTACCTCAGACACTTACTAGCTATGTGACCCTGGATAGGTCACTCAGCCCTGTTAGCCTCAGTTTCCTCATCTATAAAATGAGCTGGAAAAGAAAATGACCAACCACTCCAGTCATCTTTACCAAGAAACCCCCAATGGGGTTACAAGGAGTTGGATGTGACTGAAAACCACTAAACCATTCTTACTAAAATTTGTAAAAAATGGAGAGACTCTCTAGGGCCATGAATCTCAGGTTAAGAACCTCTGTTCTGGGATTGAGAAGCGATGATGAGGGGGAGGGAATTATTTAGTTGGCCGGAGTCTCTTAAGAAAGCTGCTTGAAGCCGTTTGAACTTAGGGGCCTGTTTTCTCTCAGCAAGTCCCTTTGCAAATGGAGGGCAGCCCAAACCCTTCCCTTCCCTTTCATTATAAAAAGTCCAGAGAGCCCCTCAAGTGTTTGAAAAGCTCCGGTCTCGGCAACCCGGGTTTGTATCTGTAATGGATTGCCCCTGTCAGGAGGGGCTGTTCTAGCCAGGCTTGGTTGGCCCAGGAGTCCTGAGACCCAGGACTTCTATCAGCAGGACTTGTCTAGTGCTCCCCCCTCCCCGAATGTGTGCATCTTTTCTTTGTGCTCCCAGCCCTCACTTCCCCTCACTCCCCAAGCCCTAATGTTAAATGTAGCCATGAGGGAGAGAATAAGCTCAAGGAAGTGCCCCAGTGGCCTATGGGAGTAGCCTCAGCTCCTGTGCTTTGTATTAGGGAAGAGGAGAGGTACTGTATAATATATTCTTTTTTCTTTTCTTTTTTTTTTTTCTTCTGGGTAATGAGGGTTAAGTGACTTGACCAGGGTCACACAGCTAGTAAGTGTCAAGTGTCTGAGGCCAGATTTGAACTCAGGTCCTCCTGAATCCAGGGCTGGTGCTTTATCCACTGTGCTACTTAGCTGCCCCTTTATAATAAATTCCTTATGGAATAATCATACTGGCCTCTGGGCTTTGAAATAAGAAGCTGCTAGTGAAGGCTTTGCCAAGGAAGGTAGGGGCACAGCTTCTTTAGAAATCAATGAAGGGAGAGGAAAAACAGATGAGATAGAATGTCTAGTTATTCATTAGAGGGGGCAGAATGAGCTGACTGGTCGAAAGCATCCTAGAGTCAGGACCTAATAAGGTAGCTGAATTTAGTCTTTAAAAATTATGTAAAAACCAAAGGTAACATTTGGCTTTCTTAAAGTAATGAGGTTAATTTGTGCTACAATCCAGCTGAGAGATCTGTTAAAGAGAACAGTGGAAGGATTTGTAGATCTCTTTGATCCGAATGACCAAAAGTGGCTGCCAATATTCAAGATGGAATTGACATTTGATGATGAAAGAATGGACTTTTATCCGACTTTTCAAGACTTGCAAGAAGTTGTGGGAGGTGTGGTGGATCGAATTGGAGAAACTCTGCAGGTAGGACATCCTCTTTGCCCTTGGAAGTGAAATGATAGTTTTCAGAAGTCAATAATGGGCTTTGGGCCTCTCAGAGATGTCATCTCATAATGTCTTTCTCTTGTATCCCAGACTGGGTTTAAGTTAGAATGTTTCTACGCTCCTGTTCTCCAGCGGCTGGTATCGGCCAGGTAGCTCATCGCCAAATGGCTGGCCGCTGGGATGAGCCGTTCCAAACATAGCTGGACTGCACTGTAGAAGGTGGATCGACGTGTCATCAGAGCCATACTCAGGGTGCCCAATTAAGTCGGCATGGGTTTAGTAAGTGCTTACTATGTGCCAGGAGCTTCGCTCAGCACTGGTGATAAAGAGAAAGGCAAGAATGGCCCCTGACCTCAAAGAACTCAAAATGCAGTTCAGTGTTCCAGAGCCTACTGGCATTGCCACGGAAATCTCTGAGTCACCTCCCCATTCCCAGGAGGTACTGGATTAGGGCTTTGTGGAGGGAGTTGGGGGGAACTTTAAAAAATACTGCAATCCAGTTCTAAAAGGGAACATTTTAATGATGTCCTGTTTTTACATCACAGTCATTGAAAAAATATCATTTTGACCCGGTCAGCTTTCCTGACTACAATCCACTTTTCTGTAATAGTACGTCTGTAAAATTTTGAACCATTAAAAAAAATTGAATCATCTTTCTTTTAGTTAAAATATTAAGGGGCAGCTAGGTGGCGCAGTGGCTAAAGCACCAGCCCTGGATTCAGGAGGACCTGAGTTCAAATCTGGCTTCAGACACTTGACACTGGCTGTGTGACCTTGGGCAAATCACTTAACCCTCATTGCCCCACAAAAAAATAAAAAAAACTTAAAAGACCAGGGAAAGTCATTTAGGAAATATACATATGCATACAGATATGTATGAGGCAGCCCATATTACATATCATATATATGATTACATATGTGTGCATATACATGGAGATATGTGTATGTAGAGAAAGAGGAGGCATTTAGGTGGTCAAGTGCATAGAATTTGGAATTTAGACTCAAGACCACCCAAGTTGGAATCTGGCCTCAGATTATTACTAGCTGTGTGACCCTGGGCAAGTCACTTAACTTTTATGTCTTCCTTTTAGTTTCCTCATCTGTAAAAAGGGGATAATAATAGCACTTACTTCACAGAAATGTTGTGAGGATCAAATGAGTTAATATATATTAAGTGCTTTATAAACTTTAAAGCCCTATATAAATGATAACCTTGAAATGCATTTATACATATATATATATTATATATGCATATATATACATATATAACCCATTTATATGAGGCTGCCTCTGATGTGTACTGACTGTATGACTCTGCTGTTGTATATATGTATATGTAAATGTGTACAGTTAGTTCTACCGTAATTACACAGATGTCCTCTTAAAAACCACTGCATGGGGGCAGCTAGGTGGCACAGTGAATAGAGCACTGGCCCTGGAGTCAGGAGGACCTGAGTTCAAATCCAGTCTCGGACACTTGACACTTACTAGCTGTGTGACCTTGGGCAAGTCACTTAACCCCAATTGCCTCACCAAAAAAACCAAAAAAACCAAAACCAAAAACCCACTGCATGTGTAAATTTGTACAATAAAAACCATAGTGCTCAGGGCAGCTAGGTGGCGCAGTGGATAAAGCACCGGCCCTGAATTCAGGAGTTCCTGAGTTCAAATCCGGCCTCAGACACTTGACACTTACTAGCTGTGTGACCCTGGGCAAGTCACTTAACCCCCATTGCCCCACAAAACAAAAACAAAAACAAAAACAAAAAACAAAAAACAAAAAAAAAACCATAGTGCTTATGGGGAAAATGGAATCGAGGCTGTCAACCTGTGGGGCGAAAACCTCAGACCAAGTGGGAGATTGATAAATAAAGTGAGGCATTTATTTGGGGTTGAAGAATTGCAATTTGGGACAACAGGATGCCTCATTCAGATAGGATGCCGGGGAGGATGGGGTGAAGGGGATAATTAGAGAGTATAGTCATGGGAAAGAGCAGAAGGAAGTATTTTCTGGCTACCCAGAAGGAAGGGAGTGGTGAAGGTGCTGAAGGATAGCGAAAACAAGAGCGGAGAAGTGTCCTTGGAACTAACTCTGTCTGGGAACAGGGTGGTTGGAAGCTGCAGGGATGTGCAGGGGTCTTTTTGGAGGCAGTTAGAAACTGCTGGTCAGAGCAGGGCAGGTGCCTGGATTCTCCCAGGGGTTGACATACACACATGCTTGCATGTACACACACATATACACATACATATGTGTATGTGTGCACATAAATGTATATATATAATATACATACATATATACAGAGAGAGCGCGCGCTAACAGAAGTGGTAGCAGGGTTCTGGACATGTTCAATGGTTAGGAAATTCATCAATGTTATAATAATTAGTGTCAGCGGTGTCAGTGACTTCAGGCTTCTGCTTGGCCTGAGCCTTGTTTCCCCCAGGGCCGGGGCTGGCACACTGAAGTCCCTTTGGCTGAGAGGGAGGCCTTCATGGGATGCAGGCCCGGGGCTGGGACCTCATCCGTGCTGGAAGGGATGGATCTGCCTCCTCTGCCCTAGCTCCTTCTGGACCAGAAGATATGCAATAAACATGACACTTGACCTTCAGAAAGGTGTGAAGTTTTCTTGTGGAAGTGGGTGTGTGAGGGCTACTAGTTATTGTGTGTATATGCGCATGGATGCTTTTCTAGGCCTGCCTCTGTGTGCTTCCGGTTGCCCAAGGCGACGCTCTAAGATGATAAATTGTACCGAAGGTGCCCCCTGCTTCACCCCACTAGGGGCTGAAATCACTCGGCCCCTCCTTTCCCTAAACAGACAAGGACTCGCATCTTGATGGTTGTTACTGATACCCTGCCTGTTCCTTTGGATTTCTTAGAATGTTCAGACCGTCCACTCTTGGCTGTCAGGCGGCCCCACAGCCATAAACCTGAGCACGGAGCTTCCTGACCACGTGTTGGACTGGGCCTTTCGTACTCTGAGGGAAGCAGTGAACCTGAACTTAGAAGGACCAAAGGAACATTTTAATGAATACGGTACGTCGGGGCAGGCTTGTTCCTGACCCCGTTCTTAGAGCATCAATAACAAAAATAACCAGACACTAGGGTTTGTGGCCTGGGATCCTGACACCTCGGCCTGTTATTCAGGAGGAGATGGGGGTCATGAAGTGATAGAACTGGGAGGGATCTTCGAGAGAGTCTTGTCTGAGGCCAGAATTGGCCACATCAAGGACACTTAGACCCAGAGAACTGAAGGGATCTGTGTGGGATCCCATGAGGGCAGATGTTGGGCTAGGACCTGGGGCTCCTGAGTCCTCTGCCTGGTAGGCTCTGCCCCTCACGATGGTCCCCCATCCCTAGGAGGGAAGCCAGAGGTAGCCAGCTCTGTGTGGAAGCTGCGGGGTTTAAAGCAGGGCTACCTCTTTAGATAACTTTCCTGAATATGGGGGTTGGAATGGAAGCCCTTATCTCCCAACTCCTCAGTAAGGGCTGGGACTTCCAGAGCACAGTGATGGTCCCTGGACGCTGGAAGGTGACCAGTGGCCTCATGGCTTTTTACAGAAAAAGCCTGGTTCGAGTGCTGGGCTTTTATCGTTGAATTCTTTGAAAACTGGTTCTCTGTGGATGGCCTGTTGGAAAAGCCTCAGTAACCAGATTATTCCGTGTGGCAGAGTATCCATTCCCCAATCAGCACTGACAGCACTAAATTCACTGGGCTTTTCGAATGGTGATGTAATTTTAATTTGCAGTTGAGAAATATAGTTGGCTTATCAATGGGACTGCAATTGACCAAATCCAGACGTTTCAGTCAGAGAATCACACTTTTGATGAGTACACTGAGGTGAGTTTAAATTCTCTTCTTCTTGCATGAAATTTGAAGTTCTTAATGATAAAATTTGGGATGTATTTTTTTTCTCTAAAAATGTGGCACACAGGAGGCATACTCCTGTTGGAGTTAATATATTTGCTTGCTTTGGTAAATCACTTAATAAGAGCTGACATTTCCATAGCAATTTACAATGTGCAAAACATTTTCCTTCAGATACTTTATCTCATTTGATCCTCACAACAACCCTGGGAGGTGGGTGCTGTTATTATCCCCATCTTCTGGATGAGGTTGAAAGGAGTTAAGGGACTGGTCCAGGGTCACACAACTAATAGATGTCTGAGGTATCAGAACTCAGGTCTTCTCGACTCCAAGCCAAGCATTCTTTCTGCTGTGCCACTTAGATGCCTCTCTGTGCCCAAGTTTCCTCATCTATAAAATGAAGCGGTTGGACTCAAAGGGACTTTCCTGCTCCAAAGCTGATTCATTAATCTGTTTTTAGCAAATTCATAGGTGCTTTAATAGTTTATTTGATCCCTGGTCTCATCAGTGGTACAGAGAGCAAGTCATTCCAGCTTCTTTTCTACCAATGTATTTCTTGAGTGATATCTTTTGTTGTTGTTGTTGTTGTTGTTGTTTTTTGCGGGGCAATGGGGGTTAAGTGACTTGCCCAGGGTCACACAGCTAGTAAGTGTCAAGTGTCTGAGGCCGGATTTGAACTCAGGGCCTCCTGAATCCAGGGCTGGTGCTTTATCCACTGCACCACCTAGCTGCCTCCTTTCTGTTGTTTGTGCCTATTCTCCTCCTAACTCTCAAACCTCTCTTTCACTTATTCCACTTATTCCTGTTTCTTATTTCTCCGATGAGTTAATGTACAATGACACTAAAGCCTGTTTCTCTGTGTCTCTCTCTTTTTTTTTTTTTTGCCGGGCAATGGGGGGGTTAAGTGACTTGCCCAGGGTCACACAGCTAGTAAGTGTCAAGTGTCTGAGGCTGGATTTGCTTTATCCACTGCACCACCTAGCTGCCCCACCCCCATTAAGTTTTATTTTCCCAAATCACATGTAAGTACAAATTTTGACATCAAATTTTTAAAAAATTTGTGTTCCAAATTGTCTTCCTCCCTCCCCCCCACCCCCCATTCCAGAACTCAAGCAATTCAATATAAGCTATACATGGGCATGAGTAGTCATGCAAAACATTTCCACATTAGCCATGTTGTGAAAGAAAACAGACAGAAACAAAACTTCAGATAAAGGAGCTAACAAACAAACAAAAAATTATGCTTCAATCTGTATTCAGACACCATCAGTTCTCTCTGTAGATGGACTGCATTTTTCATAGGACCTTCAGAGTTGTCTTGGACCATTGCATTGCTGAAAATAAGCAAGTCATTCACAGCCAACCATCTTACAGCATTGCTGTTATTTTGTATGCAGTACATTTCACATTGCATCAGCTCATGTAGGTCTTTCTTTTTCTGATAGTATCCTGCTCTTCATTTTTTTTTATACTAAAATACATTTATATAGTACTTTAAAGAGAGATTTCCTTACAATAAACCCATGAAGTTGATTCTTGCAACAAGAGTAATAGATAACATTTATATAGTGCCTTATACCTGACAAAGAATTTTCTTCACAATAGCCCAGCAAAGTAAGTATCATACATTTTGTCACCATCATCAATCCATTCTCATTGTCATCAATCAATTCCCATCTTCATCCAATCAATCAATCAATCAATCAATCAATCAATCAATCATCTTACATTACTCTTGCCTCTGCTTCAAATTTTTTTTCAGTTAAATTGTTAACTTTTCCACTCCATCCTATTCCCTTCCCCATGATATTTACTCTATTTTCTATCTTCTTGCACCCTATCCCTCCTCAAAAGTGATTTGTTTCTGACTACCCTCTCCCCCAATCTCTCCTCCCTTCTTTTACCCCTCCCTCCTTATCCCCTTCCCCTCCTACTTTCCTGCAGGGTTAGATACATTACTCCACCCAATTGAGTGTGTATTCTTGAGCCAACTCTGATGGCATTAAGATCTTTGAGCCAATTCTGATGAGTGTAAGGCTCATTCACTACCCTACTCCTCCCTCACTCCATAAGTCCTTTCCTGTTTCTTTCATGTGGGTTTTCACCCCATTCTACCTCTTCCCTTTCCCCTCCCCCAGTGCATTCCTCTTACCCCTCAATTTTTCCCTAAAGATGTAATCATGGGGGCAGCTAGGTGACACAATGGACAAAGTACCCACCTTGGACCCAGGAGGACCTGAGCCTAAATCTGGCCTCAGACACAAGACCCTCACCCACTGCTCGACTCTAAGCATGTCACCTAACCCCAGCCACCCCACAAAAAAAAAGATAAACAAAAAAAAATGCTTTACAGATATCATCCCTTCATAATCAATTCCTACCTGTGCCCTCTGTCTAAATTTATTTCTATCATCTGTCCTAATACTGAGAAAGTTCTTAATGAGTTAGACGTATCAGCTTCCCACATAGGAATGTAAACAGTTTAACCTTTTAACATCCCTCTTAATTTCTTTTTCCTGTTTACTTTTTTATGCTTCTCTAGGGTCTTGTATTTGAAAGTCAAATTGTCTATTCAGTTCAGGTCTTTTCATTACAAATACCTGAAAGTCCTCTTTGAGAAGTACTGTCTTCACATTGCCACCTTGGGGGAGGTGTGCTGAATGTGGTGTTAGGGGACTCACACTTCCACTTAATAGCTAGGTAACTTTGGGTAAGTCATATAACCTTCCTGGGTTCCTTAATTTCCTCATCTGTAAAATGAAGGTATTAGACTAGATGGTTCTTGGTCATTATAACTTTACAGCATTCAGATGTGATTGCTTAATTCTTGCTGTTCATTCCATTTACTTTGTTGTACTCATTTTTTTATGAAGTCTTTTCCCCCCTGATTTTGTTGTGGGTGGAGCTCCATGTAGTAGGTGGAGCTTGGGACCTGGATGGTGGGGCTAACTTACCCAAAGAATTGGCAGGCTCACAGCAAATCTTGTAAAATAGAGATTTATTAGGAGAGAGAAATACATGTTAGGGAGAGAGTCATGATGGAGGTTGTCTCTCTGGATGGAAGGAGAATTGATCTTTTATACATTTTAGACAAACAACACACTAAGAAAACTCCAAATGGTGTTAACCAGAAGACTGCAATGACTGAACAACAATAACAACAACAACAAATTTGTTTTTATTTTTGACATCTTCAGGGGGTATTTGTGTAATAATTGGCCTTTCTGGGTCAAAGTATATATTTGTTTTAGTTGCTTTCTATTATTTCAAATTGCTTTCTTTTAAAAAAAATTGTATTTATAGAATAAAACAAGGATTTCCATAACATAATGAAAAAAAGATGATTGCACATGAAACTGAAAATCTATTATGTATAATTTGCTATTCCTGGGGCAGCTAGGTGGCGCAGTGGATAGAGCACTGGCCCTGGATTCAGGAGTACCTGAGTTCAAATCCAGCCTCAGACACTTGACATTTACTAGGTGTGTGACCCTGGGCAAGTCACTTAACCCCAATTGCCTCACAAAAAACAAACAAACAAACAAACAATTTACTATTCCTTTTAAATATATAATAATTATCATGTAACACCCCCCCCCCCCAGGACTTCCCAGGACTAACATTAGACAAAAATAGTTGTGTGTATGTATTTATGTATGTATGTATATATGTATGTGTGTATATATATGTAATCATTATATACATACTTATATTTATCAGTTCTTTGGATGCAGATAGTATCTTCCTTCATAGATCCTTAGTAATTAATTAATTTGGGTATTTATAATAGTCAAAATGACATTTTAAAACAATATTGTTGTTACTGTATACAAAGTTCTCTTGATTCTGCTCATTTCACTCTTTGTTATTTTATGAAAGTCTATCCATGTTTTTCTAAAATCATCCAGCTCATCATTTCTTTTTCTTCTTCTTCTTTTTTTTTTTTTTTTGCAACAAACATTTATTTTATCTTCCAGTTACATGTAAGGGTAGTTTTCAACATTCATTTTCATAAGATTTAGAGTTCCAAATTTTTCTCCCTCCCTTTCCTCCCCCCTCCACAAGATCACAACCAGGTTATATATGTACAATCCACAAGTGTTCTTTTTATCAGTTCTTTCTATAGGGATACATAGTAAGCTTCCTCATTAGTTCCTTGGGATTGTCCTGGATCATTGCACTGCTGAGAGTAGTTAAGTCATTCACAATTGCACATGGAACAATACTGCTGTCACTAGGCACAATGTCCTCTCAGTTCTGCTCACTTCACCATACATCCATGTTCATTAGTCTTTCAAGGTTTTTCTGGGATCATCCTGTTTGTCATTTCCTGTAGCACAAGACCATTCCACTGCAATCATATAACACAGCTTTTTCCATCATTCCTCAATTGATGGACATTCCCTTGATTCTCAATTCTTAGCCTCCACCAAGAGTTGCTATAAATATTTTTTGTACAATTTTCCCCCCTTTTCTCTTTTTCATGATTACTATTGTTAACTGTTTCCCTTCCATCCTATTCCCTTCCCCATGATATTTATTCTATTATCCATTTTCTTTCATCCTATCAGTTTTCAAAAGAGATTTGCTTCTGTCTGTCCCCTCCCCAACTCTGCCCTTCCTTCTTTTGCCCCTCTCTCTTTATCCCCTTTATCCCCTTCCCCTCCTATTTTCCTACAGGGTTAGAGAGAATACTCCACCCAATTGAGTGTGTACATTATTCCCTCCTTGAGCCAATTCTAATGAGATTGAGGTCTTTGAGCCAATTCTGAAGAGTGTTAGGCTCATTTACTGCCGAGGTTAAACAGATTACTCCACCCAGTTTGGGTGTGTCTGTTAGTCCCTCCTTGAGGCAGCTCTGATGAGTTTAAGGTCTTTGAGCCTTTTCTGATGATTGTAAAATTCATTTACTGCCCTGCTCCTCTCCTATCTTTCCCCACTCCATAAGCCTTTTCCTGTTTCTTTCATGTAGGATTTCACCTCTGCCTTTCCCCCTCCCCCAGTGAATTCCCTTCACCCCTCAATTTAACCTTAAAGATGTCATCACCTAGCTAAGTGACACAGTGGACAAAGCATCACCCCTGGACCCAGGGGGATCCCAGCCAAAACCTGGCCTCAGACACAAGACAGTCACCCACTGTACGACTCCAGGTGTGTCCCCCAGCTCCAATTTTTTTTTTTTATGGTTCTCTAGGGTCTTGTATTTAAAGTCATATTTGCCATTCAGTTCACGTCTTTTCATCACAAATATCTGAAAGTCTTCTTTTTTATTAAAGTCCCACTTTTTCCTCTGAAAGATAATGCTGAGTTTTGCTGGGTAGGTGATTCTTGGTTGTAATCCCATTTCCTTTGCCCTTTGGAATATCATATTCCATGCCCTCTGGTCCTTTAATGTAGAAGCTGCTAGATCTTGTGCTATCCTGACTGGGGCTCCACAGTACTTGAATTCTTTCTTTTTGGCAGCTTGCAATATTTTCTCCTTGACCTGAGAGTTCTGGAATTTGGCTATAATATTCCTAGGAGTTTTCCTTTGGGGATTTCTTTCTGGAGGTGATTGGTGGATTCTTTCACTTTCTATTTTAGCTTCTTCTTCTAGAATTTCAGGGCAATTTTCCCTGAGAATATCTTGGAAGATGGTGTCTAAGCTCTTTCCTTGATCATGGTTTTCAGGTAGACCAATAATTTTCAAATTATCTCTCCTGGACCTATTTTCTAGGTTGGCAGTTTTTCCCAGAAGATATTTCACATTGCCCTCTTTTTTTTATTCATTTGGATTTGCTTTATTGTGTTTTGGTTTCTCATAAAGTCACTGGCTTCCATTTGTTCAATCCTAATTCTTAGGCAGTTATTTTCCTCAGAGAGCTTTTGTATCTCCTTTTCCATTTGGCCTTTTAAGATGTTTACCTTTTTCTCATGTCTTTCCTGCATCTCCCTCATTTGTCTTTCCATTTTTTCCTCTACCTCTCTAACTTTATCTTCAAAGTCCTTTTTGAGCACCTCTATGGCCTGAGACCAATTCGTATTTTTCTTGGAAGCTTTAGATATAGGGGCCCTGATGTTGACATCTTCCTCTGAGGGTGCCCCTTGGTCTTCCTTGTCACTGAAGAAATTTTTTATGGTCCTCACCTTTCTCTGTCGGCTCATCTTGCCTTTCTTTTACTTGACTTTTAGCTCCTTAAAGTGGGGCACTGTTTCCAGGCTGCAGTATCCCAAGCTTAAGAAGTCCCAGGTGGTATGATTTAAGGAGGATCAGGTTCTTCACTTGCCTGACCTGTTTCCTGGTCCTTAGATGACCCCAGACCAACTTGCCAATCAACCAGCTTTGTGTGTTTGTGGTTGTTAGTTCTGACAAGCCTGTGCTCTTCCCCCACCTGGGCCACTGCTACTCGAGCCTACCTCCTGGTTCTCAGCAGGGGTGAAAAATCCAAGTTCTGCCTTAGCACCAGCATAGACCCCTGTAGTCTCCCCCCTGCCCAGGGCTCAGCCCACTCACCAGACTGTGAGCTTAGTTCCAGACCACACTGGTGCTTCAGCTGATTCAGAGGCTCTGGGGGTCTCCTTCTCTGGTGAGGCCTTCCTGGGACTGGATCTATCTGTGTCAGGGTGACTGTGGGGTTGGGCTCCACTCCTGTTTCAGCACAGCAGCTCCCTCCTTCTGACCTTCCAAGCCGTCCTTGGTTAGCACATTCTTATGTGGGTTTTGCTGCTCCAGGCATTGTCCTATGGCGTTATTTGGATGTTTTTTGGAGCAATTGTGTCATGAGTTCGGGAGCTCACTGCCTTTCCTCCGCCATCTTGGCTCCGGCAGTTTTCTTAATGCTGGGAATCACAGACCCAGGTCATCATTTCTTATAGAACAGTAGTATTCCATCATAATCATATACCACAACTTGTTCAGTCATTCCCCAATTGACAGTGTCACGAGGAAAATTAAATGTGGTTGCCCTATAATTGTCCCAACTGTTAGGGAATTTAGCTGGGATTCATAATATATTTGTTACTTAGAAATTAGGGACTACTGCACCAGGTTTGGGGCATTAAACATTTATTAAAGCATATTAAATATTAGTAAAGTGAGTGCACATGGCTCTGAAAGATAGGGAAGCCTACCTAGGATCTACGGGAGGAGAGAGAGATAATGGGGAACCATAGTGGGCTTCCTCTCCTCTCACCAAGTTCCCTGGGCTATGAGATCAGAGCTTAAGCTCTCTGAGGGAAGCAAAAGAGGCAGCCCTTATACACCGCTTAAAGCTAATTGGTTAGCATCATTCAAATCTATTGGTTTACTGGATTTGAGGGTGCTCTGACTGATGTCAGATCCTGGAGAACAGATCAAGGCTTTCAGGTGGGTGTGGTTTTGAGTGCGGTAACTTCCCGACTCTGGGCTGGCCTTAAGAAAGGTTAGGCCAGGCTCTCTCAGTGGAGGCCTCTGGGAGTCCCCAAACCCCTATTATTAATAATTTTCTCACAATAGGTATCCCCACAATTTCTAGTTCTTTACCACCACAAGAAGAGCTGCTATAAATATTTTATTATGTATTGATTCTTTTCCTTTTTTCCTAATCATCTTTGGAAATAGACCTAGTAGTGGTATTGCTGGGTCAAAGGGCAAATTGGCAGTTCAGCAAATCTTTGGGCATGATTCTAGATTGCTCTCCAAAATGTTTGGATCACTTCACAGTTCCACCAACAGCGAATTTGTGTCCCAATTTTTTCATATCCCCTCCAACATTCGTCACTTTCCTCTTCACTCATTTTAGCCAATCTGATGAGAATTTCACTTAAGTACTCCATATAACCTTTTTTTTTTTTAAATAAGTGATGAATTATGAATTGGTCATTCATTTTCAACATCCTTTCTTTTTTGTCTAACTTTTAAGCTGATAGAAGAATTTTCAAACATCGCTAAAGAAATCATGCTGCTGCCACATTTGGCTCACTTCCCCATGGTACGCTTGGACTGTGATGATCTGAAGGAGGGGTTGGTGAATAAAGTAAAAAGCTATGCAAATTTGCTCTTGAACGACCTAGCAACAAAACACAGAAATGAGAATGAGAAGTGAGTAGAATGGTTTTCCCAACCCATGTATTGAATCGGAGCCAACCTTTGGCTCATATGAACTCTTGGGTGATCCCAGTTAGTGTTAACATATTAAGTATCTATTAATTATGTTGGGTATTACATAGACAGATACTAAAAGAAGGGGACTCCAAATGATACACATTTCTGGTTAATTTCAGATCTTGGTGGCTCTGTTGGATCACTCTATATTTTTACTACCTGAATGACTCTTTGTTTAACTCCAGAGTTAAAAGCCATTCCTTGCTGAGATGGTGTATACTGGTTGTAGCTGGGGCTAATTTATCAGCAGCTTGAAGTGGCAGGACTGCAGCAACCTTCTGAGACCCAGCTTTCTTTAGGGCTACCTATGCCTCTTCTGTTATCTCTTTAGTGATTTTTTTTGTTAGGTCCTTTGCAAGTCTGGGTCATCTGTACTCATAATTTCTTTGGCAACCAGGTTAGTGCACTTACTGTGAATTCCCTTGATCTTTGATTGGCTCTGTCAAGCACACATGAGGTCCTTGCCCTGGAGAGACTTGCAATGGAGTTGGAAATAGAAGTGATAGTGGCATGGGGATGGACACCAATGGTGTGCTCAGAGAGCTGACAGAATCATGAACACCTCAGTTCATGTTCTTTCTCTGAGACATAGCTTCACTTCGTTGTTCTCCAGGCAACTTTCTGTAACTATAAATTGGAGAGAAGGTGGTGACCCATGTCTGCAGAGGGGGCTCTCTATTCTAATGAAATCTCAGGTCTGGTCCCCCCACCAAAAAATCCCCAGCTAGGTCCTTGTGTGTGGAAGTGAGTGTCTGGGCTAACAGGGTGAGGAGAGCCTAGGATATTTTGTAAATTCCATGTCCTTTAAGCAAAATGAGAGGGCCTTACTGAGAAGAGCTAACCCAGGATAGACAGAGAAGCCTCCAGTTAGTACATTTCACATCAATCCTATGCCATCTTTGAAAACTCTTATGTTTCTTATAGACAGTTTCAGAAAAAAAAAAAAGAAAGGGGGTTATGGATTGAGGAGGCAGGAGAATGCCCCAAATATATTTTTGTTCTTGGAGCAGAGTTCCAATCAGGAGGGGTATTTGTGTGTCTGTGTGTATGTGAGAATGACTACACACAGGAAGTAGAAATTATACCTTGTAGCATCTATTCCTGTATATACACACATGTATATATGTATACATGTATATGTGTATGTGTATATATGTACATATCTATATACACACACACATATATATTTACACGCGGAAAAAATGTTCTAAGTATGTGGCACATTAGAATGACTTGTATCTAGGGGGCAGCTAGGTGGCACAGTGGATAAAGCACCAGCCCTGGATTCAGGAGGACCTGAGTTCAATCTGGCTTCAGATACTCAACATTTACTAGCTGTGTGACCTTGGGCAAGTCACTTAACCCCCATTGCCTTGCTGCCCCGCCCCCCCCCCCCAAAAAAGAATGACTTGTATCTAAGAAAATGGTGCTTTAGATTTTGAAGAACCCAAAGTTCGCCTCTCTGAGTACTTTTTGGTCTCAGTGTAGTTATTCATGAGTTATGACTTATTTCTTTGCTGGGTGATGATAAGGTTGTGAGGGTAGAATTTCGCCTAGTTCTGACCAACCATTTTGCAAAAGGCCAGCCCGGGAGCACTCTGCAAGAAAAGATGAATAGATCAGTGTGAACCCATCACTGCTCCTGGAAAAACAAGCCCTTTCCGATAATGGAATGATTCATAAGAGGCCGGATTTGGCCTTTGCTTATTTCAGATAAATACTGGGTCACAGACCAGTTCTCTGAAGAAAGAGTAACTTGTATTAGAAACCAAGTTATTATCTTCTTTATTTTTTAGAGAACAAAAAAAATGTATTTGAAATGATGAACTTTTGTCAGTTTGTATGTTTTAAATTTAATAAGGTAGCCCAATTTTGCCCTGTTTATTACCTTATGAATTTCAAAAATGTTTCTTCCTTGTATTTTCATGATTTACTGCTGTTCTTTTCTTTCTTTTTTTTATCATAATAAAACATTTTTTTTGAAGTTTTGAGTTCCAAATTCTATCCCTCCCCTTCCCTCTCCCTGAGGTGGTAAGCAGTGATTCTCTTCTAAACAATAATAATCAATGATAATTCTAGTAATTCACAGTTGTTGGATTTAGTACAAAGTGGATGGGCAGGAAAAATATTGACCCTCAGTGTCATTTACAGTATTTGCATCGAATTTGAAAATATTAAAGAACATGCATTGAAAGTTCCTGACACCACCGAAGAAATGATGGAACTGATAAGCTATGTGGAAAACGCTAGGACGAAAGGTGTCCAGCAACTGGCATTAAGAATCCAGGTAAGGGGGCAGCTAGGTGGCGCAGTGGTTAAAGCACCAGCCCTGGATTCAGGAGTTCCTGAGTTCAAATCCGGCCTCAAACACTTGACACTTACTGGCTGTGTGACCCTGGGCAAGTCACTTAACCCCCATGGCCCTGCAAAAAAAAAAAAGAATCCAGGTAAAATGTTTGTCCTCATTGTTGTATTTTCAGGTGTATTATTTATGTAGTGAGAATTTTTGTTGTCTGTTGTGTTATTTTTACACTTGGTGCCAAAGATCCAAGTATTCACTTTTTCATATATTTCCAAGCTCAGCTCAAGGCCCATCTCCTGCCCAGGCCTTTACTGATTGTCCCACCCACTCACCCACAAGCTGTAATGTAGGGACCCCACATCCCTACCTTATCTTGTATTGACTTTCTATATGTTTCATATTTGCTTATATTTCTACTTGTTTCCCATCAGCCATTCCTAGCCCCAAGGCCTTCTCATCATCTCTGCCTGTTAGAACCCCTAGTTTCCTTCCCCTCTCCAGCGTATCAGGGTCTTCCCCAGACTCTGGGGACCAGGAAGAAATGCCAGATCCCAGATAGGGAGGAGTGCTGTGGCATCACCTCCCTAGTCCTAGACCCTGTGCTGCTCTGGTGCGGCCACAGTCACAGTCCCTTTCAGCCACTGATTGCTCTTGAGCTCCCAGTATGTGGAAACCACCAAACCTGTTTCAGACAGATTGCTCCCTAACCACACCTGTCTAGTCCCACCCTCTCATGCTACAGATGAGAAAACTGAGACCCAAAGAAATGATGCGACCTGTGCCAGGTCAGATTCAAACTCAGGTCTTGAGGCTCCGCCTTGAGTGTTCTTTCCAAGACGCCGCCTTCCCAGTCTCTCGTCTAGTGAGGATCCTAGAGCGACAGAGCTGGGAGGAAGCCCTCAGACGCAAACGAGGCTAGACTTCTCATCTTACCCATGAGCGGCTCCCCTTCCTTCTCTATCCCGCTAGTGGGGGCCTGCATGTGTGAGCTGTGCTGGGGAGACACCCCCAGATTTCGAGTCAGGGCCCGCGGGTTTGAATCGTGGCTTGGCTCTCTCAGCTGTTGTGTGACTGTGGGCAAGTGGGCTCACCTCTCTGGGCCTCAGGGCCTTCCCCTCCAAAGTGAGGACACTAGACTTAGTGACTCTGGGGGGTTTCTGCTGCAGCGACCATTTCATGTTCTGTGGGTAGAGGGGAAGCCCCCGAGTCAGTCACTGAGGATGAGTGCCTGCCCTGGGCCTGGAGGTTAGCGCTCTCTGCTCCAGTTTCCCAACATGCAGAACTGCTTCAGGTCTGAACTTGGAAAGCACATTGGTTAATCTGTGCCTACTTATTAACAGGGGTTCCCCCCTGAACCCGCAGTGATGGAGGTAATGTAATTTTAAAAGTACTAGTCAGTGCTGAAACCTGCATTCTATATCCATTTAAAAAATAAGGCCTTCGATTTACTGTGTAGCATGGTATAGCCGGGCAAAACCAGAAACTCTCTTTTCTTTTGCAGGAATGCCAGCGCCGAATGAATTACTTTTTGGATGTTTTCATATTTCCCCCTGAGGATTTAGATTTAAATGCCTCCGTTCTCCTCTGGCCTCAGAACATTAATCCCATCTTTAATGAAAATGATGATGTAAGTCTATTTCCAGTGTGTTTGCTTTCAGGTGCTGGCTAGTCAACATTTAAAGTAATTTGTCATGGTTTTGAAGGAAGGTTAAAATAGGGCAGCTAGGTGGCACAGTGTCTAAAGCACTGGGCCTGGAGTCAGGAAGACTCATCTTGGAGAGTTCAAATTGGATCTCAGACCCTGATTAGCTATGTGACCTTGGGCAAGTCACTGAACCCTGTTCGCCTCAGTTCTTCATCTATAAAATGAGCTGGAAAAGGGAATGGCAAAACACTCCAGTATCTCTGCCAAGAAATGGGCTCAAATCCTGCCTTGAACACTTGTGTGTCCCTAACTAGGCACGTTCTTTCACCTCCTTGACTCCCACTTTTCTCATCTGCAGATCAGGGATAAGAGTACCTTTGGTTTGTATCTTGCAGGATTGTGGCGGGGGCGGGGGGGGGGGAAAGACTTTTGCATCGGATTTTATATATAAATGTCCATATAATATCTATATATAGGCATAGATTATATGTATACATATATACATATTTCTACAGAGATATCTATGTATCTATGTGTGTATGTCGCAAACAAATTATATGCATCTCCAGAACCTAACATGCCTAAAGCTAATTTATGGCCCAGTGACACTTTTGTCTAAATTTCACATTTTTAGTAATAAGGGATTTACTAAGTCAGTCACATTTTGTCTATGCCAGGGTGATTTTTGCTTCCCTGAAGGTATTTTTGAATTATTTCCTCCCTTATTTTATTTAGGGGTCATAAGATTTAAAGCCAGAAGAGACTTTAGTTGCTGTTCAGCCATTTCAGTCGTGTCCAACTCTCCGTGACCCCCATTTGGTGTTTTCTTGGCAGAGAAAACAGGTTTCCTCAGCAACCTTGTGTGTTTCATTTTATGCACCTCAAAGCATCGCTTTTTCTTGGAGTGGTTTGCTATTTCCTTCTCCAGCTCATTTTAATTTTTTAAATTTTTAAAAATTTTTTAGTGAGGCAATTGGGGTTAAGTGACTTGCCCAGGGTCACACAGCTAGTAAGTGTTAGGTGTCTGAGGCCGGATTTGAACTCAGGTCCTCCTGACTCCAGGGCCGGTGCTCTATCTACTACGCCACCTAGCTGCCCCCACCAGCTCATTTTACAAATGAGGAAACTGAGGCAAGCAAGGTGATGTCACCTGCCCAGGGTTAAGAGGCTAGGAAGTATCTGAGGCTGGATTTGAACTCCGGGAGATGAGTCTTTCTGACTCCAGGGCTTTTTCAGCAAGGATACTACCTGTAGCAATGCAGATGGGCTCTGAGACTTAGAATCAGAGACTTGCCTAGAGAGCTCAGAGATTACCCTCTTGTTATTATTGTACAGGAACAGGTGAGTGGCCAGCAGCACCCCCTGGTGGTTAGATATCTTTGGATGAATCAACCTCACTCAGTACTTCCAAGAGAATCAAGAGGAGAATGTTTAAAAAAAAAATGCAAGGGTCAGAGATTCCCATGTGCCGAAAAAATTTTGGAGAATTCTTTCTGCTAGGAGGAAGACCCAGGGAGAAAGGCAGAGGGAAGGCCAGGGAAAACCAGACAAAGAGAGGGAATCTTTGAAGTTTGTTCAATACCCATGTATCTATATAACTCTTTTTTTTTTTTTAGTGAGGCAATTGGGGTTAAGTGACTTGCCCAGGGTCACACAGCCAGTAAGTATTAAATGTCTGAGGCTGGATTTGAACTCAGGTCCTCCTGAATCCAGGGCCAGTGCTTTATCCACCGCACCACCTAGCTGTCCCTTCTATATAACTCTATGAAGATTTAATTTATATATTTGGATTTTTCCTTTGTGTTTTATCTTCCCATTGCTCTTGGTTACTAACTGTAGAAGTTTTTAGATTATTGCAGAGGGCTTCAGGGCCTGCTTGTTTAAGGGGTAGAAGGAAAAGGCTTAGTTGGACTCCAGGCCTGGGGTCTAACCCATTCTTCACCTGGAAGGATGGTCCGGGGGGAAGGACAGTTGCTCTGTGAGGAGAGGACCTGGGTTTAAAGCTAGCATTTGCTTGGTGACCTTGGGTAAGTCACTTCTCTGGGCTTGAGTTTCATTTCTGGAAAATGTGGGACTTTTTAACCTTTTTTGTGTGTCCTGAACCCCTTTGGCAGCCTGGCGAAGCCTCTGGACCTCTTCTAAGAGTGATGCTTTGAGGTACATAAAATGAAACACACAAGGTAGCTGAGGAAACCTGTTATATTGAAATATAGTGATCAAAACAGTCAAAAACCCAGTTCACAGATTCCTGGTTAAGAACCTAAAAGCTGGACCCAATTGAGGCCCTTTCCAAGTCTAGGTCTCTGGGTGATGGTGATAAGGACAAATTGGGTGCCCTCAGCATGTGCCGATGCCTTGTAAATGGGGATTGGGGCCTACAGTAACTAGAACAAGATGGAAAGAGCCAGGCATTTCCACAGAAGGATTGGGCCTAGTGAAAAAGCTGTGCTTTTTTCTCATAGTTGACTTCGTGTTCTGTTTTGCATAAACTGTTGTGGGTTTGTTTGTTTGTTTGTTTGTTTTTTTGGTGGGGCAGTGAGGGTTAAGTGACTTGCCCAGGATTACACAGCTAGTAAGTGTCAAGTGTCTGAGGCTGGATTTGAACTCAGGTCCTCCTGAATTCAGGGCCAGTGCTTTATCCACTGTGCCACCTAGCTGCCCCTTGCATAAACTATTGAAATTGTCTTATGGGCTTAAGATATTCTGTAACTGAGTCGGGGCTGAGGAGAGAAGGGGAAGAGGCAGGATAGGAATGTTCTGACTGAGCTTCAGGAAAAAAACCTGTGATCAGAGTGAGAACATTCCACAGCAGGTATTATATATTTGCCTGTAATTGAGAATTGACTGCACATCCTTAATGTTAGTTAATAATTGTCTTCTTACTGGATGGAATAGACCCTTGGCTTAGCAATTATGTCAACTCAACCGTGAGTCAGAATCTCATAAACAATCCGATAATCTAATTCACTAAACGTCGTCCCCTCCTAATTTGGGAAATTTTGAGTCAAAACATAGTAATTAGTCTTTCATCTATACCTGTCTGTATTACATAAAAATATATATATCGAAGCCTTTTGTTTTTACTGGTCATTTCCCAATATATTTTACTCTCCCTTGTAACAATATTTTCCTCATTAGATTGTGAGCCCCTTGAGGGCAGAGCTTGTCTTTTGCCTTTTGGTATTCCCAGTGCTTAGCCCTGTGCCTGGCATGTATACAGTAGCTAATAAATGCTGATTGATTATCAATTGATTGGAGAAACAGTTGGGCAAAATCAGCTGACACAAAGTTCTGTTGACCATCCTGAATTTTTATAACTTGGATTGCAGCCAGTAATGTTTTATTTTCATATATATCATTGCATCTCTCTCTGTTTTCATTACCACACTCACACTTAGATATTTCTTTGGCATGTTTGTGAAATGTAATGAGGTCATTAATACAACCCACTTCTCTTTTATTACATAGCTAATTGAGAATGCCAAGCGGAAAGGTGAGACTGATCTGGTGGCCAAGAGAGAGAAACTTATTTTGGAAATTGAAAAGGAAACTCGGCGCATGGAGGAGTTTACGGAATATGCAGAGTTGGAGCGGATGCAGCAGGTCAGGCACACACATGCTGTCAGAGCTGTAGTTCAGGCCTCTGAGTCAGAAGGATCTGGGTTCAGATCTTGCCTCTTGCACACACTAGCCACATGATCCCAGACAAGTCACTTAACATCTCAATGATCAGGGGAGTTCTCAAAGATTAGAAGGTATGGGGCAGGCTCTGATCTGTACTGGGAGAGGGAATTTCCTCCCCAGGAGTTCCCTATACTATCGAAATCACAAGTCTTGCTCCATGCCTCATTTCCAGAACTTAGTGGTAGAAAAACTTGTGTTGTTTTAAAAAGCTAAGATCCTACTGATGCCATTAGCCCTGTGTTTTTTGTTTGCTCTCTGATTTAGTTTATTTGAGACACTGTTTGGTATGGCATCCACCTTAGCAGCTCTTTACAACACTGGAATAGAATGATGCAAGTCATTCTCACTCCCCCCACTGGCCCCTTCTCCCGGTAATAATGTATTTCTTAATTAGGAAAGTTGTCTAGTTTATTCAGTTCAGCAAGCACTTATTTAAATGCCAGGCAGTGACATTTTCTGGAGAAACAAAGACCATAGTGTACCGGGCCCTGACCTCAGGGAGCATACAGAATTGGCATCACAGACCTTGGAGCCTATCCAGGCTGCTCCCTCTTGCTTCTGCTTGAAGGTCCACTCTGCCGCCCTGTCCTGTAGCCTGTCCCACTTGTTAGGAAGCTCTTTACGTTTCTGCCTATCACTCCTCCTGCCCCGGAGGGATGAATAGCACAAAACCAGGCCTTTCACTGTATCATCGCCCTGAAAATACTGCAGGACAGTTTCTGTCTTCTAGAGCAAAGCTTAAACTGTGGGTTGAGTAACTGAATGTGTGGGTCACACATTTTGGCAGCAGTAAAAGATTATATATACTTATTTTAGATACCTATATACCTGGGCTTGTGTAAAAATTTCTCTGGCAAAAAGGGGTTGTGAGTGGAAAAAGAAGATTTCCTAGTTTCTTCAGCTGCTTTTTAGATTGTTTAGTTATCCTTTGACCTCTGGGTCAGCTTTCTGACTTATCAATAGCCTTGCCTCAATGCAGCACCCAGGACTATTACCTCTCTAGTTCTGATCTTTCTTTCTTTCTTTTCTTTTCTTTTCTTTTCTTTTCTTTCTTTTTTTTTTTTAATGAGGCAATTGGGGTTAAATGACTTGCCCAGGGTCACACAGCTAGTAAGTGTTAAGTGTCTGAGACCAGATTTGAACTCAGGTCCTCCTGACTCCAGGGCCGGTGCTCTATCCACTGTGTCACCTAGCTGCCCCTCTCTAGTTCTGATCTTACAGTGTTTTCTCAATGCAGCTGAAGAAGGCTTTGCTTTTCATGGTGGCTGGATAGATCATGATCGTGGCTTAGATTGAGCTTGGGGTCCACTGTGACTCTCAGTTCTTCATCAGGCAGACTGCTTTCTAGCCATGCCTCTCCAATCTTGGTGCTTGTGAGGTTGTTTCTTTTTTTAAAACCCGAGTATAAGCCTATGGAGTGCTCATTACATAGTAGGTGTTTAGTAAACATTTATTTATCCTTAGTAAATATAAGCTTATTTGAGGCAGCTCAATATTCTGGCCTGTCAGAATCATGCAAAGCTGTTTTCTTGAATCTCACCTAACTATTTCTCAAGAGTACTATTGCTTGCTTTCAGTACGTGACCGATGTAAGAATGCTGCAAAAACGTATTCAGGAGGCAGAAGATATGGTGGCTTTTATTAATAAAGAAGAGGGGCTCTTCAAATGGGAACTGACAAAATACCCAGAGCTAGATAAGCTAAAAGTGAGCGTTGAACCCTATCAGAAGTTCTTTACTTTCATTCTGAAGTGGCAACGAACTGAAAAACGGTAATTATGACTTTGGTAAGAGAATAGACTGTTTACATGCAACACGTGAAAAGTTTAAAACATGAACTGATTTTATTTCTCCTGGACCAGTGCTTCAAAATAGAACTTACCTGGATATAAATGAACTCAATCCTGTGTGAGTGTCTATTTTTGAGATGCATCTATTGAATACATTAAAAAAATTATATGAACTTTACACTTGGCTATTTATAGGATCATGAGATCATAGATTTAGGGCTGAAAGGAATCTTAGAAGTCATATTAGCCAACTCCTTCACTTTATAGATGAAGAAACTGAACGGTGGAGACATGAAGGGTTTGCCAAAGGTCACACAGGTAATTAAAGAGCAGAGTTAGGATTTATTATTTTTTTCTGTATGTTTGGAGATTTGTTGGGGAGACATGGGGGCACATGGCCCACGTGGCTGCCCTAGGATCCACAGTTGGGGTTTGCAGAGTCAATAAACACTGCATTTTTCTCAACCCTCTTTCTAAGAATTGTGAGGGGCGGTAAAAGCTGACATCTCTTCACATCCCCTTTGTGAGTCTGGATCCTATGTTCACTGGATGCAACTTGATGTGATAGAATGGACATGGGAGCCAGAATCAGGGTCCTTGGATCCTCCCTCTGGTTCTGCCTCTGGCTGGCTGTGTGACCTTGAACAGTCACTTAACCTCTCTGGGACTCAGTTTGCTCATCTACAAACATGAAGGGGTTACACGAGGGGATGGCCAAGGCCCCTTCTAGTTCCAAAGCTCTTAGGAATTGTCTGTCATTTTCCCTTCCTCCAGGTGGATGGATGGAGGCTTTCTGGACCTGAATGGAGAAAGCATGGAAGGTGATGTGGATGAATTTTTTAGAGAAGTTTACAAGAGCCTGAGGTTCTTCCAACTGAAGCAAAAGAAAGAAGCCCAAGAGAAAAGAAAGGCGGCAGGAAGGCGATCCATAACGGATGAGAAAATAGAGGAAGAAATTAAAGACAACCCAACAGTTATTATGTGTTCTGCTGTCATGGAGCAGATCAAAGCCTTTAAGGTAGGAGACCAGTGACGGATGGTTGGAGCATCCCCTCTGTGAATCTGCCAGGCGCCAGTCAGCCCCTAGTAAGTGATGATTTTTAGGCCTTAGAAAAGGCCTCGCGGAGGAGGTGGTGGCCTTTGAGCTGAGCTTTGAAGAAAGTACTGATTTTAAGAAGCAAAGGAAATGAGAGAGTGCCCTCCTGGTGTGGAACAAGTCTGTTCCCGTGTTTGGTAAATCAATTCTGTGCCATATTCCAGGCCCTCCACAGGCTGGTTCTTCCTTATTCTCCACAGCTTTCCAGCACGAGCCCTGCCCTGCATTTTAGGATTGCCAGTCACCTGCTGTCCCCAACACATACCATGTGCCCCTTTACCCCCATCAATTAATAATCTCCTTCTCTCTTTCCTTTTCTTTCTTTAATGACTCCTGAGACCTTAAAGCTAGAACCTATGGTATAGATAGACCTGCACCACTTAGCATTAGGCCAACAATATCCTGTCCTTCAGCGCCTCTGGGCTCTTCATGAATGCGAGTTCTCTCCCCAGATCACAACCCGTCCATCCATGCCCCTTATGCTGTGTGAATCTGGCACATCTTTCAGCGTATTCTTCCTGCAGATCTACCCAACCTACCAGAGGCTTTTGCCTGGTTCCTTTGAGATTTCATAGATTCCAGCACCAAACTTGGGGGATGCTCATTTGGTCCATTCCCTCACTGTTGTTTCTTGACTCCAGGCCACTATTTGTGTCCATAGCGATTGTGGGGAGATGCTGCAGTCTCCTTGTGCTCACTCTCTATGTCCTTCCACTGAGGGAAGAGGTCAGCTGGAAGACTGGGGGCTGGGGAGAGGGGAGGTAGAAACCATAGGGTTTGGCTGTTTGAGGTGAGAGAGTAAGGAGTGAGGACAACAGAGGTTGGGAAACTGGAAGAATAGTCAGAAAGAGGGAAGTTAGTCATTAAACATTTATCAGGTGTCCCCTCTGTGCCACAACATAAGTTCTGGAATTTGGAAGACGCGTGGGTTTTGTTGTAGGGAGCGGGGATGAGAGAACGAACATTGGGTACTAGGGTGGGTGGTCAGGGACAAAGTGTATTCTGGGGGTGGGAAAGGAGGTAGCCAGTTTTTCATGGTCACAGGTGGACCACAAAGGGCAGCATCTTCATGCTAGAATGGGGGCTCCAAAGGACAGGTTGAAAGAGGAGAGGATGGGAGGGGAGGGACTGAGCCAAACAGGGATGAGATACCAGGAGGAAGTTGTCACAGGGGAAGGGTGCTGTTACCTTAGCAGACGAATAGGAATACACTCCTAAAAATAATTGTTTTGGTAAATCAGCAAAAATTTCTTAAAATGTAGAGAAATTCAGCTCAGCTGTTGGGGAATGAGTTATGTTTGGTTATATCTTTAAATCGGTATCTCAGTGAAGCAGGCAGCCCTGCATTGCTTTTTTTGTTTTTTGTTTTTTTGTTTTTCGTGAGGCAATTGGGGTTAAGTGACTTGCCCAGAATCACACAGCTAGTAAGTGTTAAGTGTCTGAAGCCGAATTTGAACTCAGGTCCTCCTGATTCCAGGGCCGGTGCTCTATCCACTGCACCACCTAGCTGCCCCTGCATTGCTTTAAAAAAAAAAAATTGGTGAGGCAATTGGGGTTAAGTGACTTGCCCAGGGTCACACAGCTAGTAAGTGTCAAGGGTCTGAAGCCGGATTTGAACTCAGGTCCTCCTGAATCCAGGGCCGGTGCTCTATCCACTGCACCACCTAGCTGTCCCTGCATTGCTTTTTTTAAAAAAAATTTTGGTTAGGCAATTGGGGTTAAGTGACTTTCCCAGGGTCACACAGCTAGTAAGTATCAAGGGTCTGAAGCCAGATTTGAACTCAGGTCCTCCTGAATCCAGGGCTGGTGCTTTATCCATTGTACCACCTAATATTAATATCCTTTCCTCATAATTAGGAACACATCCCTACTGTCACCATCCTGTGTAATCCAGGTTTGAGAGCTCGCCATTGGAAACAGATGTCGGAAATTGCAGGATTTGATCTAACTCCGGACTCAGGGACCACTCTCAGAAAAGTATTGAAGCTAAACCTCGCCCCATTCCTGGATAAATTTGAGGTCATAAGTGCTGGGGCAAGCAAGGTAAGCAGGAAAGGTATTAAGAATGAGGGCCAGGGGCTGCTAGGTATTGCAGTGGATAAAGTACCGGCCCTGGATTCAGGAGGACCTGAGTTCAAATCTGACCTCAGACACTTAACACTTACTATCTGTGTGACCCTGGGCAAGTCACTTAACCCACATTGCCCCACAAAAACAACAACAAAAAAGAGAGCCCAGTATGGGTGGACATCACCATCCCCATGCTGTCTTGGGTGGGGAGCAGGCCATCTTTATTCTAGTGACCAGGATGATTCAGCTGGTCAGAGGGAGGACTATCACATGAACAGGCATTTAAAGATGCATCACATTATCGCTTTATGTTTTGGGGACAGCAGGTGGTGCAGTGGATAGAGTCAGGAAGACCTGAGTCCTAACCGTGCCTCAGACACTTAGCGGTTCTGGGACTCTGGCCAAGTTATTGAAGCTCTCTCGTTGTCTATAAAATTAGAGTAAAAATAGCACCTACCTTATCAGGTTGTTGTAAGGACTAGATCAGATAGACTTGTAAAGTGCTTTGAAAACCTTAGAATGGTGGGGCAGCTAGGTGGCGCAGTGGATAGAGCACCGGCCCTGGAGTCAGGAGTACCTGAGTTCATATCCAGCCTCAGACACTTAACACTTACTGGCTGTGTGACCCTGGGCAAGTCACTTAACCCCAATTGCCTCAGTAAAAAAAAAAAAAAGAAAAGAAAACCTTAGAATGTTCTATAAATGCTGGAGAGGAACATAGACTCCTCAGAGGCCTTGTGCGAAAGGATGAGGCTGGACCAGATGGTCTCTGGTTTCCTTTCTAGAGTAAGCCTTTGATTGGCCTGGGATCCCCCTCATAGAACAAATGGGGAAATGGGCGTCCAGAGAGGGTTAATGGATTCTCCGAGGGTCATATAAATAGTGACTGACGGAACCAAGATGAGAACTTTGGTCCTCTGCTCTAGAAAACGACCTATTGCCTTGACTACAACCCGTCCTCTTCCTAGGAATTTTCCTTAGAGAAAGCCATGCATGTAATGATAGACACATGGGATGACATCACTTTTAACATCACTCCATATCGAGAGACTGGAGTCAGCATCCTTTCTGCCGTGGACGAGATTCAGGCCATCCTGGATGATCAGATCATCAAGACGCAGACGATGCGAGGCTCGCCCTTCATCAAGCCATTTGATAAAGAGATCAAGGTAGAGTTACTGTGGCTTCTGGCCTGGTCATTCCCTTTTCTCTTGTTTTTCTTTTCTATAGACATGATCACAGTGGCTCTACAAGGAGTGGAGTATAAATATCATGGATCGCCCTGAACACCCAAATTTGTTTTTAAAATTTGCATTAAAAAAAATATAGGTATCTTTTTGTTTCGATGTAGCAGATACCTCCCAACCAACTCTCATATAAGTTCCTCTTTGTGGCCTGAAAACACTTAAGTAAAATCATCTCACAGCATGTCACTTTTCACTTTTGTAATTGAGGAATGAGTAACATCAGTAATTAATAATTAATTAGTAATTAGACAGCGAGGACGTGTCTTTTATCTTTGATTATTGTGTGCTGTTGTCATTGGCCATTGAATTAAATAAATATATACCATATATAATATATATTTACATATGTATACATATATATTTGTTTTTGTATTTATACATGTATGCATATTTTCCTGTTTTGCTCTGTTCTGCTTTGCCTCACCTCGTACAAGTCTTCCATGTTTCTCTGAGTTCATTAGAATAATAATAATAATAATAATAATAATAATAATAATAATAATAATAATAATAATAATAATAATACCTTCTTCCTGCTATCATCTGTTCCTTATTTACTGTGATGACACTGACAAGTCGGTGGGGGTGAGTTGTGGTATTTCCCCCTCCTCGCACCCCCCCCTCATTGCTTAGAGAGAAGCTCTGAGAGGCAAAGAAAGTTGTCCAAAGCCACACAGCGAGGATGCAACAGTCCAGGTTGGATTCCTGAGATCCAGGGCTCTTTTTATCTCCCATAGCAAACCCCGTTTTAAGAAATGTAAATTAGAAACAATGAGAACTACCCGAAGCGGCCAGGTGAGTTGGGTTTAGAAGCTACACAAGTGCTTTCTCTGGGCTGAAAACCTCCCCACCAGGCTGCATTCTCATGTTCCTGGGAAGGTTGACAGTGGCCCTGTCTGCCTGCTCATAATGGGGATGACCATCTAGATCAAATGTTTTTTGCCAAGTGTCCGATGCCTCCTGGTGACCCTGAGGGACACATTCTGTGGATGTGATTATTCCCGTTTTTCTGATGAGGCAAATGAGGCTTAGAGAAGTTCCTAGTCTTTTATCATCCCCACATAACTGGAAACTCTGATTATTTCTTTGGAGGCCTGGGAGGACCGTTTGATTCGAATTCAAGAAACCATCGACGAGTGGCTGAAAGTGCAGGCCCAGTGGTTGTACCTGGAGCCCATCTTCTGCTCGGAGGACATCATGCAGCAGATGCCAGAGGAAGGACGGCAGTTCCAGACGGTGGACAGGCACTGGAGGGACGTCATGAAGTACTGTGCTAAAGACCCAAAGGTGAAGGGGCTGGGGGCTGGCCAAGGGGGCTCTGAATAACCAAGGAGGGTCTCAGCCTTCCTCCCTATGGGAGGTACATTAGTCACTGCTGCAAATGTGTGGTTCGATTGGGCCATGTTGATCCACGACTTTCTTTCCATGAGGGAGCCTAATATGTGGCTCTCAATTAATTAAGCAAAATACATTCTGTAATTGGTCAAACTGTCAACGAACAAGCTTTTATTAAAGGACCTACTGTGTGCTTAGCTCTGGGTGCACAAAGAAAGGCAGAGGGAGGGTCCCTGCCCTCCAGAAACTTGAAATCCAATGGAGGAGACAGCACACAAACAGTAATGTTCTTTTTTTTTTTTTTTTTAGTGAGGCAATTGGGGTTAAGTGACTTGCCCAAGGTCACACAGCTAGTAAGTGTCAAGTGTCTGAGGTCAGATTTGAACTCAGGTCCTCCTGACTCCAGGGCCGGTGCTCTATCCACTGCGCCACCAAGCTGCCCCAAGCTAATTCATTTTAATGAGCAGGGCTCAGAAAAACTGCTCTGTCTATGTTTTCATGAGGCTTTTGGCGTTGTCCTATGTCCCTGCTCCTGCTCCTGCTTCCTCTGATGAACTCCCAGATGGATCTTTTCCTGTTCCTGTGTCTGATGAGCCTGTCTTCTTTCAGGTCCTCGCTGCCACATCTTTGACAGGCTTGCTGGAGAAACTGCAGAACTGCAACGACCTTCTGGATAAAATCATGAAGGGACTGAACGCTTACCTGGAGAAGAAGCGTCTCTTCTTCCCCCGGTACGACGGCTGGGCTTGCGGGGTGGTTAGAACCCAGCCCGCTGCCCCTGGCCCCTGACCGAAGCATCCATGTTTCCCTGTCCTGCCCTAGCTTCTTCTTCTTGTCCAACGATGAGATGCTTGAGATCCTGTCGGAGACCAAAGACCCGCTGCGGGTGCAGCCGCACCTGAAGAAGTGCTTCGAGGGCATCGCCAAGCTGGAGTTCCTGCCCAACCTGGACATCAGGTCCATGTACAGCACCGAGGGCGAGCGGGTGGAGCTCATCTCCCTCATCTCCACGGCCGAGGCCCGAGGAGCCGTCGAAAAGTGGCTCATCCAGGTGGAGGACCTGATGCTGAAGAGCATCCACCAAGTCATCGCCATGGCCTGGGTGGTGCGTGTCCCGCGGCTCTGCAGAGCCGCCGTGTTATTCTGAACGAGGCGCTGGCCAGCGAGCACTTATTAAGAGCCTCCTAATCAAGGAATCGAGCATTTATCAAGTGCCTACTGTGTGCTGGGCACTGAGTAGTGATACTTTGATTTTTTAAAAGCCTTGGGAAATCATACAAATGACTTTTTGAGCCGTCGAATGTTCTTTTCTCGATTGCTTGTGCTCAGTTATTAAGATAAAGCCGCATTGTTGCTAGAAAGAGAACCGTCCTAGAAGCCTGGAAGTCCTGCCTCTGACATTTCCTAGCATTGAGAGCCCCAGGGAACACTCTGGGGACTGTAAGGAGCAGATCTGTGCGGGTGTCAAGGCCTCTTGGTTTCATCTTGACATCATCTCTCTCTCTTCTGACTTTGCTGCTCCCCAGGTGCAGGCCCCCCTCACCTCACACCTGGGCAGTTGCTATGGCCTGCCTCCTGGCTTCCCTGGCTGCTTCTAAGTCCCAATCAAAATCTCATCTTCTATAGGAAGCCTTTCAACTCCTCTTACTTCTAGGGTCTTCTTTTAATTATTTCTTCTTTACCTTATATATAGCATATATGTATGTATTTGTTTGCTTGTCTTTTTGTTTGTGTATGTGAGGCAATTGGGGTTAAGTGACTTGCCCAGGGTCACACAGCTAGTAAGTGTCAAGTGTCTGAGGCCGGATTTGAATTCAGGTCCTCCTGAATCCAGGGCCGGTGCTCTATCCACTGCACCACCTAGCTGTCCCTGCTTGCCATCTTACCCATTAGACTGTAAACTTCTTGAGGGCAGTTCTGTTTTTTCCCTCTTTTTATATCCCTAGTACTTAGTGTGGTGCTTGGCACATAGTAGGTACTTACTATATGCTTATTGACTGACTGACTGACTGTCAGAGGGGGTTCCTTCTCTGACAATTCTCTACCAGTGAAGTTACGGGTCTACTCTTCCTCCCTGTTGCTTATTCTCAGGGCCCACTTCTGATCTTCACAACAGCCTTGTGAGGTAGGTAGGACAGGCACATCATTTGCTAGCTTTCCTAATGATGGACCATTTCTGTGTGTGTGTGTGTGTGTGTGTGTGTGTGTGTGTTTTAAAACACTGAAAATCCTCTTTTCATTCCTTTACTATATTATTCATCAACATTTTTTGTGTTCGTGTCATCAAAGTTAAGAAAAATTAGGTTTTTTGTTTTGTTTTGTTTGTTTAAATATTTGGCGGGGCAGTGAGCGTTAAGTGACTTGCCCCCAGGGTCACACAGCTAGTAAGTGTCAAATGTCTGAGGCTGGATTTGAACTCAGGTCTTCCTGAATCCAAGACTAGTGCTCTCTCTACTGTGCCACCTAGCTGCCCCCTAAGAAAAATTAGGGATACATTATATGTATATTTATCAAACACTTCTTTTCTTTCCCTCCTACCTTTAACTCCCCCCCCCCCAAAAAAAAAAAGAAAAGAAAATCCAGCCCTTGTACAACTAAGCAAAGTGAAGAAAACCAAATCCCTGTACTGGTAATGTCCAAACATGCCTCATTTTGCATAATTAAGTCCGCCACTTCTGTACTGGGATTAGGGAAGCCTTTTATGTGGACATAATCAACCCTTCCCAACAGACACTTGATGTTTGAGCAACTCCCAGCTCCAAACTCTATTTCCTCCAAACAGTTTCTCCATTGTTCTCAGAAAGGAGGGAAGGGTCATTCAGCTCTGATTGGATGGCGCGAATGTCGGCCCTCGAAAGTGACTAGAATTGTGTTGCGTCTCAGTGTTTGGTCATCAGCATTTCCTCCTCACGAAGCCCCATTGCTCTTGGATTGGTTTTCCCTGTAGAATCTAGGGGGTGCATGGGACAAGACCCGGCTTTTCTGTATCACAAAGTAGAAGAGAGAAGGGTCACTTTTTTCCAGATTCCCATCATTTTAAAGTTCTCTGAAGTGGTTTCCTCACGGGAGCACGAGTTAAAGTGGTCTATTGTCTTTTTTTTTAATCACAAAAGTATTTTATTATTTTCCAAATACATGTAAAGATAGTTTTCAACGTTTGTTTTTATAAGATTTCTAGTTCTACATTTTTCTCCCTCCTTCCCTCCCCTCTTCCCAAGACAGAAAGCAAACTGATATAGGTTATATACGATAAAGTAATCTATTGACAAGCAAAGGATCAGTGATAGCTCGAGATGGGAATTAGACCTGTGATTTCACTGGTATTAGGAGCTCCCAGGTGAGGAAACTCCCTCCATTCATACAGGTTGGCACCTTCCTTGAAGCTTAGACTCTTTAATAAAGAGTTGCCTAGTATATCATGTTCGTTGAACTGTCCCAAATAGCCAGTTTTTGTCAGAGGTGGGATTTGAACCTGGGTTTTCTTGGCTCTAGGCCAGCTCTCTCTATCCATTCTAACAGGCTGTTTCTCAGTGATAGATCTAGCAATATCAGAGATGCTGACCACCAGGTGTTGTTTCATTCACCTGTTCAGCCTCCTCTTTTTTGTTAGTGAACTGAGTATGAGTAATATTTTAGATGGCTTGTTTGAGGACAAAGAATGAAAACAAGAAATGTGCTTTCATTTTTCAGGCTTATGCACAATCAGAAAGAAAAGACTGGGTCCGAGAATGGCCCGGCCAGGTGGTCCTTTGCGTCTCTCAAATGTACTGGACGATTCAGACCCAAGAAAGCATAAGTGGGGGACCAGAGGTAAAGTCCTTGGGGAAATTTAAAATGATGCTTTCTATTTGATTTCTGTGTTTTCCAGAAGGTGCCAGCTTATGTCCTCATGACATAGATTTGCTTCTTTGAAAATCCTGTTTGTCATTGCCAGAAGGCAATGCTGAGGCCTCTGAGGCCATGCCAGGGAAAGAGAAGGTCTTGTGGGGTCCACTGTGCTGGAGAGGCCTTGTGTCTGCTGGCTGAGGACTAGCCTTGGCTCAGCACCGAGACTGTTCAAAAGCAGGTCAGCTGTGGCATGGTGAATTCTTTGAACATGACCACCTGCAGGGGATGATCTCAATAGGCAGAAAACAATTGGTTAACATTCGGGGGTCACATGAAAATTAGCCAGCCCCTCACTAGGAGAAAGGTGAAAATGAGAACAAAGGATAGAGACAAAAAGAAGACTGAGTGTAATGCTAGCACCTTCAACCTGACCTATTCAAGTAAGCCACTGATGCTCAAAAATGGGAATGGATAAAGAAAAGCCATTTTCCTTTGTGAGGCCACAAGAGCCCAGAAACTGTCTCAGCAAACACTCCGTCAACCACCTTGCCTAGAAGAGAGACATGACAGGCGTGCCTAACATTGGTCTGAAATAGAAACCTTTGTAAAACGGTACAGAAAGGGACAGCTTTTGAGTGGTTCTGAACTGGGCCTGGGAGTGAATGGGATAGGGAGCAAGTCGAATCTCACTCTCCTCTTCCGTCTGTAACTTAGAGGAAGGACGTCATGGCCATGAGTTGCATGCATGAGTGATGATCTTCATTGTTGCAAAGCACATGCACATCGATGAGATGACAAATCCATTGGAATATTCATTTACCGATACATTTTAATTTATATCTGGCATATTTATATTGATGCCTATTCGCATATTTTAGTCTTTTTGCTTGCCATTTGAAAAACATGGTGTCAATGAGATAATGCCTGGAAAGTGCTTTCCAAAGGTATGTGTAAATGTCAAATTGAAAAACAAAACCCCAAACTTATTTATTTATATTTTGTCAGGTTTACAGACAAAATTATTAATTCCTGTCCCTCCTTTGTAGAATTGATTTTTTAAAAAATGGTACAAATAAAATGGTGATTATTGAAAGAAGGTCATGTCACATTGGGTATTTTCCCTCTTTCAGGGCTTAACAGTGTACTACAACGACCTTCAGCTTCAGCTCAATGACATCGTGAATCTGGTGCGAGGGAAGTTGTCCAAACAGACCAGGATTACTTTGGGGGCTTTGGTCACTATTGATGTCCATGCCCGGGACGTTGTCATGGACATGATTGAAGTGGGTATGGGACTTATTTTCTTAAATCTTCCCAATCAGATAAGAAAAGGCTGTGGATACAAGGCCTTAGCTCTGTGGTTTGTCTCTCTCTTAGTTCTGCCTTTATGACTGTGGTCAGTCACTGAATTCTTTTTGGACCTCACTTTTCTCATTTGTAAAATAAAGGGGTTGGTGGGGGCAGCTAGGTGGTGCAGTGGATAGAGCACCGGCCCTGGAGTCAGGAGGACCTGAGTTCAAATCCGGCCTCAGACACTTAACACTTACTAGCTGTGTGACCCTGGGAAAGTCACTTAACCCCAATTGTCTCACTAAAAAAAATTTTTAAAAATTTAAAAAAAGTAAAATAAAGGGGTTGGATTAGAGAGCCTTTGAGATCCTTTCCAGTTCTAAATCAATGAGCCTTAAAGGCCTATTTTGCCTCCATTTCAAAACAGTTTCCTTTAATTTGTTTATAACTTTTTTTCTTTTTTTGGTGAGGCAATTGGGGTTAAGTGACTTGCCCCCAGGGTCACACAGTTAGTAAGTGTAAAGTGTCTGAGGCTGGATTTGAACTCAGGTACTCCTGAGTCCAGGGCCGGTGCTTTATCCACTGAGCCATCTAGCTGCCCTGGTTTCCTTTAATTTGTAATGAGAACATTAAAAAAAAAAGGTACAGCTAACTCTAGAATGTTAGGAGAATATCACTTTTTTGGAGAAACTTTTTCCCCTTTGAAGGATTTTTTTTCTTTTCTTATTTTAATTATGGTCTTCCTAGGTGTCTCAAGCGATACAGATTTCCAATGGCTTGCTCAACTGCGATATTATTGGGAACGGGAGAATGTCCGAGTTCGAATCATTAACTGCAATGTCAAATATGCTTATGAGTACCTTGGCAATTCTCCCCGTCTCGTTATAACTCCTCTAACTGACAGGTGCTACCGGACCTTGGTAAGTGTCTCATCTGATTGATTAGCAAATGAAGATGAAGAAATATCACTATTGAAGTGATTGAAGCCAGGGTGTGGTCATGTAATAACCTGGATGTGTGTCTCATGGAAGTTAAATGTCGGGCTTCCTCCTTCATGAGCCCTATCATGCCCTGCCCCCAGGCCCTAGCGCCCCTTCCTTGAAATTTGCTATTCTGCATTTATTGGTTTTTACATGGGGGGGGGGGTCTCTTCCGCTTCCCCATCCTCCCAGTAAGCTTTAAGTTCCTTAAGGATAAGGGCCATATCTCCAGTGCCCAGTGTGGTCCTTGACACAGAGCAGATGCTTAATAAATGCTTGTTGAGTGGCTGATTGAATGACTATGTGAAAAGTTAGGACAAAATGAGCAAAAAGATCATTTGTGAAAGTCCCATGTGGCACTTCCAATTCTGTCCCTACTCTTTTGCTCTTGACACTGTCCGGCTCAAGGGGCTTGTCCCAAGGCTTTATCCTCTTTAATTTGCGGATGGTGTCATGCTCTGCCCATAGATCGCCTCCAATGGAGGCTTCTCGGCCTGTCTTTAAACTCCATCAGAGAAGGCTAAGTTCTTGGTGTTTTCCAGTGTGTCAACCAGCTAACAGTTCATGGCTAACTGTGACTCATCTGCAGTTTAATGGTGTTCTTTGGGTGGCAGTGGACCACCCTGTGTAGCTTAACCTATGAGCGACTCTAATGGGGGGAATTTTAGTTCCAGTGAGAAGGAAGGGAAGTGTCATGGCATATTGGCAGAGGAGGGGGATGGTTTTAGGCAGGCACGTGCGTTCCTTGTTCCTGAGCTCAAGCCTGGTAGATGGCCAATAACTCCGCCCGTGTGTGGAAATGACCCCAGTGTTCATATGAAGTAGACTTGGTCTTCTGTCGGTCTTATAAGGCTGCTTAGGAGATGTAACATATTCGGGCTCAAGCTGTGAGCCTCATGGAGCTGCTGTTCTGTGCTGGTCCTGTGTTAGCCCCTGAGGACGCGCAGACAGAGTGGGCTTTATCCCTTCCCTCTGTGAGCTGCTTTTTGTTCTCTTGCTAAAGGCTTGATTGAGATCATACAGTAATGGCAGTCACAAAGTCTTCCTACCCAAACCTGGGGCACCTTCGCCCACATGGATATTGAGCCCTTTGTGGGGGAAGGGACACAATTTTTTTTTTGGCAGGGTAATGAGGGTTAAGTGACTTTTCCAGGGTCTCACAGCTAGTAAGTGTCAAGTGTCTGAGGCCGGATTTGAACTCAGGTCCTCCTGAATCCAAGGCTGGTGCTTTATCCACTGCGTCACCTAGCTGCCCAAGGGATACAATTTAATGCACTGTCTCCGGGGGGTGGCACAGGTGAGTGGGGCGATTCACCTTCAGAACATCAGGGCCCAAGTGTCCTTCCTTCCTTTTGGAGGGTCCTCATGCAGTGAGAAGCAGGACATGAAGGCAGGACAGAGGAGATGCCCGCTGCTCAGCCAGCCTGGCTGCTTGGAGGCCACTAGATGTTCAGTCCACTGCAGGGGCTGCTGGCCATTCTGAGGCTGGACTGAACACATTCTTGGCCTGCGTGGCTGGGCAGCTCCGGCTGGCCTGGGCCAAGCAGTCACTACCATAACTGGCTGCCAGATTGCTCTGGGCAGGTCATGGGTTTGCTGCTGTTCCTCAGTTGTGTCCGACTCTCTGTGACCCCATTTGGGGTTTTCTTGAAAAGATTCTGGAGTGGTTTGCCATTTCCTTCACCAGCTTGTTTTACAGATGAGGAAACTGAGGCAAACAGGGGGAAGTGACTTACCTGGGTCACACAGCTAGTAAGGCTGGATTTGAAGTCTGCCCCTCCTGACTCCAGACCTGGTGCTCCATCCACTGCCACCTCGCTGCCCCACAGGTTACTTGGTCATTGGACATAGTTCACAGGTTGTCTAGACTTTGCTAGATAAGTTAATGTGCTGGAGCCCTTGGGTTCACTCTTGGTTTTTTTTTTTTTTTGTGAGGCAATTGGGGTTATGTGACTTGCCCAGGGTCACACAGCTAGTAAGTGTTGTGTCTGATATCAGATTTGAACTCAGGTCCTCCTGAATCTAGGGCCAGTGCTCTATCTACTACGCCACCTAGCTGCTCCCTGGATTCACTCTTTGATGGGCAGTTGTAGTCCCAGAGTTTATATTCTACAGGCAAAATTCTTCAAATTTCTTAGCAGAAAAAGGTTGCTTTTAGAATGTTAGCTCCCTGTGGGTAGGGTTTGTTTTCACTTTTTCTTTGCATCTTCCTCACTTGATGTAGTACCTGGAACATACCAAGTGCTTAATAAATGCTTATTGCCTCATCACTGGCATGTTCCAAGTTGTTGGAACATTCTCAGAGCCTTCTAGTCTTGTGCAGGATAATGACCCATCTAGTATTGACTGAGTAAACTCCCCTGGATTTCTCCTGTTTAAGCCAATAACACCCATCGACACAAGCATCCCTGCAGTGCTTGATGGAGTTGGGTGATGACCTCCATAACCCTTTTACAAACAGATCACCGATGATTATGTTTTCTGTTAAGCGTGGGAATATTTTAATAAATAAATCACCCGCCTTTAATAAGCTGTTTACTTTTTCCAGATAGGAGCCTTTTATTTAAATCTTGGAGGAGCTCCCGAGGGCCCAGCGGGCACAGGGAAGACAGAAACAACTAAGGACTTGGCCAAGGCCCTGGCCGTCCAGTGCGTTGTCTTCAACTGCTCCGACGGCTTAGATTATTTGGCCATGGGAAAGGTAACCAACGTAAGATGGTAGTTAAGTCACCGCACGGTTGTACGTCTCTGTGGGTGGCTCGTTGTACTTCCTGATGCAGAATGCTGTTTGAATATGATTCGAATGATATTGTGCTAATCTTCGTGTAGCTGTCAAGATACAGCTCCCATCGTTTGGCCCTTTTATGTGAATTAAATGGCAATTTTGGACAATTTTGAGCAGGTTTTAGTGGCAGACCCCTTCCTAATAACTAGAGTTGTCCAAGATGGAATGGGCTGCCTCAGGGGGTGGTGGGGTCCCTCTTTGGTGGCATCTTCCTCCTGAATTGTGGGGTGGTTGACTACTTAGCATGGAATACTGTGGGGAGACTATGGGTCAGGTATGGGTTGGATTAGATGGCCACCAACATCTCTCTATCACCTGTGATGTTCTGTGAGTCCATGATCCATCTACCAGAAAACAACCTTGTTTCTCTCTCACACTTAGTTTTTTAAAGGTTTGGCGTCTTCTGGAGCATGGGCGTGTTTTGATGAATTTAATCGAATTGAGCTAGAAGTCTTGTCCGTGGTTGCTCAGCAGATCCTTTGTATCCAGAGAGCCATCCAAATGAAGGTGGAAGTGTTTAATTTTGAGGGGACAGAACTGAAGCTCAACCCAAACTGTTTCGTAGCCATCACCATGAATCCTGGCTATGCCGGGCGCTCTGAACTACCAGACAACCTCAAGGTAATATTTTGCTGGTTTGTTTTTCATTCTGAATTTGTCTGCCACAAACTACAACAGCATATAATACGAAGGCAAAGATGAGAACAGCATAATAATAAATAACAGATGATAATGATGATAATACATTTTGCAGGGGCAGCTAGGTGGCACAGTAGATAGAGCACCGGCCCTGGAGTCAGGAGGACCCGAGTTCAAATCCGGCCTCAGACACTTAACACTTACTAGCTGTGTGACCCTGGGCAAGTCACTTAACCCCAACTGCCTCACCAAAAAAATAAAATAATTATAATACATTATGCACTGGGGCAGAAAGTCGTGCATGATAAATGGCAGATTTTCCCAGGATGACCTTTTCTGCTGATCCCCATCAAAAAGATGAGAATGCAAATAACAAAGACTGAGAGTGACTGAAAGTTTGCAAGGCACTTTGCATAGATTGTCTCAATTTCTTTACACCAGAGCCCAGGGAGGCCTGTCCCAGGTATTATTATCCCCATTTTATGGTGAGAGAACAGAGCCGAGAAGTTAAGCCACTTGCCCAAAGTTGCAGTTTATTGTTAGAGGCAGGATTTGAATCCAGGTCTTGCTTGACATAACATTAAGCCCATTTTCTTGATACTATACCTCCTCTCAATGACTATTTCTTTATAACCAAATCTACTAGAATTTTTGTAATTTTCTCTCATTTGTTTGAGATTTCCCTTCTGTCCTTCTCTCTGTGAGGCAGAATTGGATCATCTTGTTGATGTGGGCGTTTCCTTATGGTGCTGATCACAGCTCACCGATGCCTGCTGATCCTGGCTATTATTACTATTAATACATACTTACTAATGGATTGATCGTTAAGTCTGGGCTCCTGAGGGATGACTTTGCTACAGAGCAATTTCAGTAAAGGAGATGTGCATGACTCACTGGTTCAAGACATCACTGTCATCGTGTCGTTGGTTGTGTCTGTGTGGATGTTGCCTTTGGGCTTCACTTGCGGATCTTAGCCATTTCAAGGTTTCCACCCAGAGATAAACCAGAATCGGTGACATTGGATGGATCCAGTGCCAAGTACCCATCAGTCTTTACTGTTGCTCTGCTGAAGTAGCATTTGTTACGGAGCTATTTATTGATCAGTCTTCTTCCCTTTGGACAAGGAAGATTGAACCTCAGTGGAACTGCCTTGGGGTGAGGGAGCGGGGAGTGAACCGTGTCGTCAATAATCTATAATTTTTTGTTGTCCTTTCTATCTTTAAAAGTATACCAAACTGGGGCGGCTAGGTGGCACAGTGGATAAGTACCGGCCCTGGATTCAGGAGGACCTGAGTTCAAATCCGGTCTCAGACACTTACTAGCTGTGTGACCCTGGGCAAGTCACTTAACCCTCATTGCCTCGCAAAAATAAATAAATAAATAATCAAACAAACAAAAAAATAAATAAAAGTATACCAAACCATCTTCTCTTTGATGGCGTGCTAGGTTCTCTTCCGGACAGTGGCAATGATGGTGCCCAACTACGCCCTCATTGCAGAGATCTCTCTCTACTCCTATGGGTTTCTGAATGCCAAGCCTCTGTCGGTGAAGATCGTGATGACCTACAGGCTCTGCTCTGAACAGCTTTCATCCCAGTTTCATTATGACTACGGCATGCGAGCCGTCAAAGCAGTGCTGGTGGCCGCCGGGAATCTCAAGCTGAAATTTCCGAATGAAAATGAAGATATCCTTGTAAGGACACAACAGATCCATTCCTCACTTGAGGGGGTGGGGTTCAGGTTCTAAGATCTGTGTTTCTTTGGGGAAGTTGTTCAGAGCAGGAAGAAAAGGTAGATCTGTAACTAGGGTGAGGTGACTGGGACTTTGTCCCAGAGTGTCAAATTTAGACACCTCTGGTGGGTTTTATAGTTCTTTGGGAGAGCGAAGACAACAGAAATGAGCCCCTACCTATGGTTTTATTAATAGGAGGAAATTCCATATAGAAACTCCTTCCACTTACATGAATTAATTTTTAGTGCTGACTAAGCTTACCTTCTATAGGAAGTCTTCCTTATCTGTAATTTGAAGGCTTGTGACTCAAGCATGTCTCAGAGGCAGGAGCTGAACCCATGTTCTCCTGACTCTTCCCCATGCCACGTTGTCCATCAGCACCCTGGTTGGCAAGAATATTTAGGTAAAGTAAGTGGCTACCTGGTGATGGGCCGGGGTGAGCCACTCCCCCAGCTCACCTTGCCTCATTTCTCCTCAGCCTGGCTGTTTACAATTTGTAGCACCTTATTTGGATGCAGAAATTCCTTGTTATGTTTTGAAATAAGGTGATCATCTGTAGAATTCCCTTTTCATTAGGGTAATGAAATTTGTGGCAATGGTGTTGGCAATTCCATTTATGGTAATTTCATTGTGGTAAATATATCATGATAATCTCATTATGGTAATGATAATTTAAAGGAAAGACCTTGGTCATCAATATACTACTTTATCTTCTACATTAATTTTTTTGGGGGATTCTACATCAATTTTTAAGATTGTTTATATGTTATTAGAATTTTGTTAGAATTTTATTTTTAAATACGTGTTGCATTGATGCCTTTTAAAAAACATTATTCACCCCCCACTGAACCTTTTGTAACAAAGAGCAGCTACTGACAAAGGGACCTCCTCTGTGGATGTATAATGAGCTTTGCACCCAGAGTTCCCATTTTTCTTTTGAGAAGAGGGAAGTGTATTTCCCCTTCTTTTCTTTGGGACAAATATTGATCACTGCGGTTCAACTGGGTTTAGCTCCTTTTTGGTCTTGCTTTCATTCTGTGACTATAGTGTAAAGTAGATGGATGTTTCAGTTCTCCAGACTTCACTCTGCATCAGTTCACCCAGCTCTTCCTGTGTTTCTCTGGATTCCTCACAATAAGATTCCACCGCATCGATAGAACACAGTTTGTTCGACCCTCCCCCAAGCTGTGGGCACTCACCCTGTCTGCACTTTTTTTTTTTGCTCTCACAAGAAAGCATTCCTATGTCCATCCTGGCGTGCTTGGGCTCTGTGGGGATTTCAGTGCACGCTGCATAATCGGCTTTCTGTGCTTGGCACTTTCAGCTTCTTCGATCAATCAAGGATGTGAATGAACCCAAGTTTCTGTCCCATGACATACCCCTGTTTAATGGAATAACAAGTGACCTGTTTCCTGGTATCAAGCTCCCAGAAGCTGATTATAATGTAAGTATGCTTCCTAGGCAGCTTTTTTCTAACAGTCGCTTTATTGAGGAATTAATTCATTCCGTTTAATTAAAAAAGTGAGTTGCTTCTGTCTGCAGGATGAGGGACAGAGGTAAGGGACTTTCATAAAGGCAGATTAAATTAGTTTCTGTGCTTTCCAGAGTTTGGTACTGTGGGGAATGGGATTCATGTGAGGAAAAGAACATTTTGTTTCCCAACACGAATTGTGACACTCAGGCATCAGAGGCATAACTAGTATTGGGTGAATGAGGCTTTGTCCCAGGCCCTTAACATAGGGAGGCTTGCTGCTTCTCCACAGTGACTGCTGTTCTCTGCCATCCTCGGTCACTGGGCAAAACCATCGCCAGAGTGACTTGATGCAGATGTACTGAGACAGGGGGCATATTAGCTCTCCCCCTTGAGAGAGTCAAGGAAGAGGTGGTCCCTTATCAGCAGAACTTACCTCCATCCCACTTCTGATGGGTCAAGTGTGATGGGTCAACTCCTCCTCTCTTCCCATAACTGATCTGGAGCCGGACTGTCCTCTCTGCTGCATACAGTGCCCCCTTCCTCCCTATGGCTGATAATACCTCATCCAGGGGTTGTATATGTATTTTTTTTTGCCTCATGTGATTATATTTCTAGTTATGGATCTACAAATAGGATAAATACCACAGTTCAAGCTAAAAATAAGGTAAATTGGTAGTGGTAATTTGACCCAATGCATATTACAGGAGATTATTTTCATGTAATATCCAAAGCTGCCACTATTATAATTTATGTTGCACAACGGGACGTATATTTACCCGAAAGGCATGGTGTGCTAGCTAACCTTTGCAATCTTCCCCAGCTCCCAAGACAATGTTCTGAACACACAGTAGGAGCTTAAATGTTGAATTGTTTTAGAAACATTTTGATACTGCTGTCTATGCTGTTTGAATACTGTTTCCACAGTTTCTACATATAGAAACATGTCACCAATAAAATGAATTTACTTTTGAGAAGGAAGAACAACTCAAGTTATCGAGCTTTGTCAAGGACCTCTTCTTTCTCCTGTTCCATTAGAAAGCAGCCATGTCTTGTTTTTGCTTTAATTCAGGACTTTCTGGAGTGTGCTCATGAGTGCTGCAGCATGCACAATCTCCAGCCTGTTAAAGTATTTCTTGACAAGATGATTCAGACATATGAAATGATGATCGTTCGACATGGGTAAGGTTATTTTGGCTTCTCACTTGTTCCATAGCTACACGCCTACCATCAGCAATGAGGAGATTAAAGAAATGGGGTGAACAAGATGGTGGAGCAGATTCTCCTCCTCCATCCACCTGGCTGCCAATCATGTGGCGAGCTAGACATTGGGCTAGTGTGGGGCTCAGATGGCGGATCCACTCTCCCCTATCTTTGATCCTGAAGGGTCAAGACCTTCTTCCATAGTTCTAGGCAAGGCATGGCTTTAGGTAGGACTGGGTCAGTCTGGGAACTCTTCAGCAGTCTTAGCCAGGCATAAATAAGTAGCAGAGTACTTCCTCCTTTGAAGCAGGGATAAACTTAGTTTAAAGTAGAGAATTCGGGGAAGGAGAATGAATCTTTCCTCCCTTTCATGACTCTGCAGGGTTTATTGATCCATCCTGTGGTGTAAATAGAATCAGTCTGTCAATATTTATTAAGGGCCTACTATGTGCTAGATGTTGTGTTAAGCACTGGGGATATAAAAAGAGGCAAAAGACAGTCCTTGGTCTCAAGAATCTTACAGTCTAAAACCTTTGGTGTACTAGAATAGGAGAAACATAAAATTACATTAAAGTACATTAAATATACATTAAGTGCATAAGGAAAGAACCACCCAAACTCCCTCATAGTCTATGACGGGTTCTTTTTAAAAAAACTATTGGTATTTTATTTTTTCCCAATTACATGTAAAGATCGTTTTCAACATTCATTTTTGTAAGATTTTGAGTTCCAAATTTTTCTTCCTTTGTCCTTTTGCTCCCCACCTCCCCAAGACAGCAAGCAATGAGATATAGGTTATACAGTACAATCACGTTAAATAGACTTCCACCTTAATCATGTTATGAAAGATAAATCGGAAGAAAAGGGGAAACCATGAGAGAAAAAAACAAACAACAAAGTGAATATAGCATTCCTCGATCTATATTCAGACTCCATAGTTCTTTCTCTGGATGTAGAGAGCATTTTCCTTCATGAGTCTTTTGGATTATTGTATTGTTGAGAAGAGCTAAGTCTATCATAGTTGATCATTATACAATGCTGCTGTTACTCTGTACAGTGTTCTCTTGGTTCTTCTCACTTCATTCAATTTCAGTTCATTTAAGTCTTTCCAGATTTTTCTGAAATAAGCCTGCTCATCATTTCTTATAGCACAATAGCATATATACTACAACTTGTTCACCCTTTTCCCAATTGATGGGCATCCCCTCAATCTCCAATTCTTTGCCACTACAAAAAGAGCTGCTTCAAATATTTTTGTACATGTGGGTTCTTTTCCCTTTTTATGATAACTTTGGGTATTGCTGGATCAAAGGGTATATACAGTTTTATTACCCTTTGGGCATAGTTCCAAATTGTTCTCCAGAATGGTTGGATCAGTTCACAACTCTACCAACAATGTGTTAGTGTTCCGATTTGCCCACATCTTCTCCAACATTTGTCATTTATCTTTTTTTATGATAGAGGTTCTTAACCTGGGGTCCATTAACTTTAAAATTTTGATTATTATATTTCAATATAATTGGTTTCCTTGGTGATCCTAAGTGTTTTATGCATTTAAAAACATTATTATGAGAAGGTGTCCCTTGGGACTGCCAAAGGGGTCCGGGACACAAAAATAGTTAAGATCTCCTGACAATGGGCCATTCCTGACAGTGGACTAGTCTTTGAATTATTATTTTTTTCCGGGGCAATGAGGGTTAAGTGACTTGCCCAGGGTCTCACAGCTAGTTAAGTGTCAAGTGTCTGAGACTGGATTTGAACTCAGGTTCTCCTGAATCCAGGGCTGGTGCTTTATCCACTGCACTACCTAGCTGCCCCTAGTCTTTGAATTCTGATTGCTGCTGCTGCTTTTTTTTTTTTTTAATTCTGATTTCTTCTTGCTACTTAGTTCCTATTTACAACTGAAACTAGCCAGGTGAATCTGTCCTCTCCATCACGATTTAGGGCTCTTGATTTTGTGGAGATGGAGATTTTAGATCATAACTGAAGATAGAGAGGACACATTCATCCTGGTTAAGTTCAACCAAAATTCAAGAAGAGACTGGCTTTTCCATTTTCATATACTGTAAGCTGGTTTGGGCTGTTCTTTCTTTGTGTGTCAACGTCACCTTTTCTAGTACATCTAAAGGAATTCTGCCTATACTACAGGTTGGATCAGTGAACCCTGTAGAGAAGTCTTTGTACCAATGAAATCACAGATCCAGCACCCATCCCTACCCCTTTCAAACCTTACTGTATAATAATTGTCCAAAAGGTTCATGCTTGTTGGGGAACCTTACGCGGGGAAGACGAAGGTTCTGCATGTGTTGGCCGACACACTGACACTTATGAATGAGCGTTCGTATGGAGAGGAAGAGAAGGTTGTTCACAGGACGGTGAACCCCAAGTCTATCACGATGGGCCAACTTTTTGGCCAGTTTGATCCTGTGTCTCATGAGGTGGGGAAACTTGAGCAACTTTTATAGCCCCTTTCTGTGCTAGATCTTCACCAGAGGGAGAAGTCCAGCTCTTTACTTCTTTGGATCTTGGCTTCATGCTTTTCCATTCCTTTGACTCCAAGGCTGCTTTGTCCTATGCCATCCCCCCAAGAGATCATGGGTTTAGGGAATAAAAACCTCAACCTCCCCCCAAACCCTTTTTGTAAAAAATATCATTAACAATGAACCACATTTTTTTTTTTTTTTGGTGAGGCAATTCAGGTTAAGTGACTTGCCCAGGGTCACACAGCTAGTAAGTGTCAAGTGTCTGAAGTCAGATTTGAACTCAGGTCCTCTTGACTCCAGGGCTGGCGCTCTATCCACTGTACCACCTAGCTGTCCCCGGTGAACCACATTTAAATAACCCTGTCCCCACCAAATCTTTCACTTAACCCTAGAACAAGAAATGTCCAGTTCTATCACTTTTTTGGTGGCGGTGGTGGTTGGCATAGTTCTGTGTCCACTTTCTCATACTGTGCATTTTTAGAAGACATGTCTTCCTCAATTGGCTAATGCCAACTTTCCTTGGTAATACAAGCACGGCTTTGCTCAAGTGCCCTGTTTTATGGCTCTTCTTTCACTTGTTAAGCCAAAATAACCTTTTGACTGTGCCCTTTTTTATTTCTCTTGTCTCTGCAAACCCTCCATTGAGCATCAGCCTAGTGTTCCAGGGTCCTGAATTTCCCTTTTTTTAAGTGCACCTTCCCAACTCTTTTCTTCCTTTATCTCTCCTAGTGGACAGATGGCATTGTGGCCAATACCTTTAGAGAATTTGCCCTGTCTGAGACCCCAGACCGCAAATGGGTGGTATTTGATGGTCCCATTGATACGTTGTGGATTGAAAGCATGAACACAGTATTGGATGACAACAAAAAGGTAAAGGATCTGCAGTGATAGTGGAATTTGGAACAACAACGAAAAAGAATATTAAAAACCGTGAAGCAAGTGCTTAGGCTAATTAATATCTGTTATTTAGCATCTAGAAGGGTCCTTAGAGCTCATCTAAGCCAGCCTATACCTGATGCCTGAATTTCTATCATATCTTCTTCTTCTTCTTCTTCTTCTTCTTCTTCTTCTTCTTCTTCTTCTCCTTCTTCTCCTTCTTCTCCTTCTTCTTCTTCTTCTCCTTCTTCTTCTTCTTCTCTTCTTCTTCTTCTTCTTCTTCTTCTTCTTCTTCTTCTTCTTCTTCTTCTTCTTCTTCTTCTTCTTCTTCTTTTTTTTTTTTTTTGCGGGGCCATGGGGGTTAAGTGACTTGCCCAGGGTCACACAGCTAGTAAGTGTCAAGTGTCTGAGGCCGGATTTGAACTCAGGTCCTCCTGAATCCAGGGCTGGTGCTTTATCCACTGCGCCACCTAGCTGCCCCCTTCTACCATATTTTCTTGAAGATTTCCGGGGATGGGGAACTCACTACTATTTAAGGAAGCATCCTCCAGTATTTAGGGTCCCAGATATAGAGCTCTGAGGCCAGATAATCCAAATCCCTCATTTTACAGATGAGGAGACTGAGGTCCAGATAGATGACTTGCCTAAGGTCACACGGGCAGCAAGCAGTCTATGCCAAACCCAAGTTATTGTCAGCAACTACAGTAATCTCTGGCAGCATCCAGTGATGGGTGGTTCAGTTTGTTCCCTTTTTTGGAACCTCTAGTTGTCATAATGATAATAATATTTATATAGCTTTTTACGGTTTGCAAAGTGCTTCCTGTATATTGTCTGATTTGATTCTCACAACAACCGCAGGAGGCAGGTGCCATTATTATCCCCATTTGACAAATCAGGAAACTGAGGCAAGTGACTTGCCCAGGGTCGCACAGTTAGTAAGTGTCTGAATTGGGATTTGAATTCGGGTCGTTCTGAGACCAAGAACAATCTATCCACTGTGTCATCTAACTTTTCCTTCTGTTGAGCTGAAAAATACCTTCATGTAACTTCTGTCCACTGGTGCTAAGGGCTAACACACCCAACTGTGTTATGCAGTCAGTTCTGGGGGATTTGTAAAGGGAGGCATTAACAAGCTGGAAGACAAGCAAGGTGGGGACGAGACCCTGAGCTTGGATGCTGTGGGATGGTGAAGGGCTGAAGGGCCTTGAATGATGTACCAGGAGAAGAGGAGGCTTGTGGCAGGGCTGGGGTGGGAAGGCAGACCTTAGAAGATGGGGATCGTGGGTTTAGAGCCTGATTTTACAGATGGGAAAGCTGAGGCCCAGGGCGGGCTCTGGTGATTGGTTCAGGATTACTCTGGTACTGGGAGGCAGCAGCAGAATTCAGCCTCAGCCTCTGAATCCTGAGCCCTTTTTGCTGCCTTGAGCCTTGGCTCGTCCAGTTCTGGGCACCCTCAGGAAATGAAGCCTAGTTGGGAGAGATGCATCATTTTCCATGTGAAGCCAGTTCTTAGGGGAAACCTTTGGAAGGTGGGGATCGGCTTTTCTTAACTGTCCTTCTTGAAATCCTTGTGTTCAGCTTTGCCTGATGAGTGGGGAGATCATCCAGATGTCTGCCCAGATGAGTCTCATCTTCGAAGCCATGGACCTTTCCCAGGCCTCAGTAAGTTGGCAGCAGCACCTGGTGGGGGGTGGGGGGAGAATGACCAGGAGTTTTTGTTGTGAAAGGAACATTGTTTTGGTTGACAGATGAAAAAAAAGTTCTGAACTTGACAAGATCCAAATCAAATAGGCATTTCTAAATACACAGTGGAATGGAAAAAGGAAGCTTATCCACAGAACTATAGCTCTCCTCTGTGTATAATATATATATATATATACAATTGTTAAGGGCTAAAATTCTAGCTAGTCTGTCTAAAATATTTAATGAGTGGTCGCCAATAAATTATAAGCTTTAGCAAGAGTTAGACTTTTAAGCATTTATTAAGGAGAATAAGAATTTGGTAAAGAGAGAGAGAAAGGTCTAGATTCCTGAGTGGTCGCCAATAAATTATAAGCTTTAGCAAGAGTTAGACTTTTAAGCATTTATTAAGGAGAATAAGAATTTGGTAAAGAGAGAGAGAAAGGTCTAGATTCCTATCTATTAAAGGGAGAGCACATTTCTAGCTCCCTTCTCCGCCAGAGTCCAGAGGAAAGAGCACGAGACTGAGCGCCAGTCTCTTCCTTCCTCCTCCCACTAGCCCGCGTCACTTCCTGATACCAAAGACAAGACTCCTGGTCTTGCCCTCAAAGACCTTCGCTTCATGGGCAGAACTCTTCTACAGTTAGTATCCAGCAGGTGGCGTTATTCCAATCGTTACAGTCCCCCCTGTTGTTCCTCAAGAAACAAAATGTTTCCTTGACGGAACAGTAAAAAGAATATAATAACTATTGATAACTAATAATATGTGAACAACAATATAGAAAAGGAAGAGAGGAAAGTTTTGTCCAGAGGGGCGATTTTTTTTGTCCTCATGAACCGACGCTTTGACATTAGTCTTGCAAAGGGAGGGCCTCTGCAGAGAATACATGTTACAGATGGTGTATATTATAACAGAAAGAGAAAAAAAACAACAAAAAGAACAAATCAAAACTGTTCATTTAAAGTCTCTGAAAGTCTTTTCTCAGATGTCCTCTAGGTGTAGTCGTGGAATGGAAGTCTTTTCAGGGGTTGATGTGTGGATGCTGGTAATCAGCCAGGAAATTTCCTACAAAATTGAGCTTAATACAACTTTAAAATAGCTTTGTCAGTAATCAAATCAAACAATGAAAGTTCTCAAAAACATGTCTAAGGGAATACAGAATCTTAGTTGTTAACACGTGAAACATACAATAAAACAAAAATTGAACCATTCTTTAAAATTACATTATTATTATAGTCCCTCCTTATGGAGAGTAATTGAGAAGACAATTGCTGCGATATTAATTTTTAAAAATAATTTTTATCTTTGTTTCATCACTTTTTGCATCATCTGCCTAATTATCCTCATGCCATTATGAGAAATTAGAAAATCTAATATAATTGGTAACAGGTGTCAAGGCCAAATTCAACACTGTTATTTATCATGACACCTGAGATAATTATGGGGGTTACCATAAAAGAACAGAGAAATGATGGGATATGAGCATTCCCACACTTGAGCAATATGTACTGCCCATACAGTATGCCAGGCTTAAAATAGGTGGATGGAATATATGTCCATGCCACCGAACATATTGGAAGAAACTGAGTCAGACTTAATCAGATGCATGGGATTGAGATGTCCATGGCATCAGGCATATAGGAGGGAGCATAGAAGCCAGGTGTAGGAGTGAGATGGGTGGGATGAATACTTCCAGCCATCTGTACAATATTGTGGGGAAAAATAAAATAAAATATTAAACCAAGAGAATCCAACCTCAACATTTGTCAAAAGCCGTTCCCTCAGCCATACCTTGACTTCATGCATGTCTCCCCTCATGTGACAGTTCAGTGTCTGCTCTTGCATGTATTCCTCTTGTGATTGGATGGCATCTTGGCCAACTGGCATCTGATAACTCAGAATAAAGGCAATTAATGTCTTAAATGATAAGTTCCCATAATCCAAGTCTCATATGGATTTAAAAATTGAGGATAATAAATGATTGCAAAAAATGTGAATACATCTTGACTCAGAACACAATATATAATTATGCAACAATTTCAAATAATACCCCTTTTTTTTTAACTTAGTATACAATTACTTTTTTGAAAAATCTGAACATATTTAAATACAAGTTAAAGCACAACACAATCTCAAAGAAAACTTTTACAAATGTTCCCCTCTTTTTTTTTTCGGAATATGCTTATCAAAAATAATACTTCTAGAATCAATTTACACTTGCCATGGCAAACAATTTGCCAGGGAAATGCTTTAAAGAGTTTGATCAAATAATCAGTTGAGAAAAAATAACAAAAACAAACAACTCAGAATATGGGAGCACAATACTCCTAGAATTAACATTGTATAATAAAATCAAAACCATCTTGCAATGTTTCAAAATTAGATAGACAAATGAATAGAAGAAAATACACATGGAACAATAAAATACAGTGAAATTCAAACTAAGGAAATCTAAATGAATATGAACTTAATATCAATAAGAGTATTATAAAATATAAACTTGATCACATGACTATAAAAAGCTTTTACAAATATTCTCCTTGTTTTAGAAACTAAGTATAAGACACAATCTCAAAAGCATGAAAATCTCTATGAAAATAAACCCATACCATTAATTTCAAAATGTATATGTAATAGCATAGAAATCCTATGTAACCTCTGAACTGACATTAATACTCTGAGTGAATTCAGAACACTTTTGATTCCGGTATCTAAAATCCCCAATACTCATATCAATACCTTGCTGCTTACTTCTACATTTCTGTAAAATATATATCCTTCCATGGCAAAAGAAGCAGAGTCTTGAACTATGTTGATGATTGTCATTCTTATTCAGCTTAAGTTTTTCTTCTTTAACCCCTCTATATTGTCTGTCAGTCTTTTCACCATACAAATGCTTTATAAGATTACTAATTAAAGACAAAAGCAGGTTAGCAAAATTATGAACAAAACGAGAATATCTGGAATTTAAAGGGTTTTCTAAAGTTGTCTCAGAAGCACAGCCAGGCTGGGGAAGGGCTGAGCCTGAAGCTGCAAATGTAGTTAGAAAAAGTTGAGCATGCGCATCAGATCTCTGGACTTCCCAGGCAGGGGAAGCTATGGGCTTGGCCATAGGAGGAGTAGAGGGTGGGGTCTGGGGAGGAGGGGAGGGACCAGCGCAATTTGAATCCGACTTGATTTTGAACTCAGGCCTGGATTCCTCTTCCCCCACTTTGCCTCCAGGTGCTAGGGGATTAAAAGCTTCTAGAGGGTGGGTCATTGCCTCCAGGCATGCAAAATTAGAGCAACAATTAGTGTTAGAACTGGGAAAAGCTGCGGGAATCTCTACAGGTTTCTCTGAAAAAGCATGGTTGGGAGAGGGAGAGATATTTCCTTGTGTGAGTAAGTTGCTGGCTCTTTTAACAAAAATAAAAAGAAAAATAGAAAATCCACAAAAACAAAGCATTAACATGATCTTATCTCCCATTTGTCTGGTTAAACAGACTAAAATCAAAAATGGGGTAATTAGGGAGTTTAAAAGGTCCATTCGAAAAAATTTAAAGGGAAAACACAGCCAGTACACCAGTACTTAGCAGTTAAAGGGAGAGGGAGGGGAAATTTCTTACCCAACCAGAAGATCAGAAGACTGAGGGTTAGCTTTCCTCTTCGTGGTCAGCCATCTGTTAAGGGCTAAAATTCTAGCTAGTCTGTCTAAAATATTTAATGAGTGGTCGCCAATAAATTATAAGCTTTAGCAAGAGTTAGACTTTTAAGCATTTATTAAGGAGAATAAGAATTTGGTAAAGAGAGAGAGAAAGGTCTAGATTCCTGAGTGGTCGCCAATAAATTATAAGCTTTAGCAAGAGTTAGACTTTTAAGCATTTATTAAGGAGAATAAGAATTTGGTAAAGAGAGAGAGAAAGGTCTAGATTCCTATCTATTAAAGGGAGAGCACATTTCTAGCTCCCTTCTCCGCCAGAGTCCAGAGGAAAGAGCACGAGACTGAGCGCCAGTCTCTTCCTTCCTCCTCCCACTAGCCCGCGTCACTTCCTGATACCAAAGACAAGACTCCTGGTCTTGCCCTCAAAGACCTTCGCTTCATGGGCAGAACTCTTCTACAGTTAGTATCCAGCAGGTGGCGTTATTCCAATCGTTACACAATACTATATATAAAGATATATAAGTCTAGCATATAGCTGGCAAAGCTGGCCTGCCTGCCTGTGCTGCTCTCTGGTTTTCATTCTGTTCTCTTCATTGCATTAAAAAAAAGGTACCTCAACAATCCTTTTTACATTGGGTCCAAGGGTGTGCCCAGTTTGGTAGCTTTCTGAACATGCTTCTGAATTGTTATTCAGAAAGAATGGACCACCAACAATGCATTCGCGTGCCCCTCCAACAATTGTTGTCCTCCTTTTCTTGCGATCTTTGCTGTGAAAGGTAAACTTGCCTTGTTCTCTTTAGCCGGCCACTGTCAGTCGCTGTGGTATGATCTACATGGAGCCTCTCCAGCTAGGCTGGCAGCCGCTGGTCACCTCTTGGTTGCATTCTCTGAAGGAGCCTCTAGACAGAAACGAATACCAGGATCTGTTGCAAGAACTCTTTGATTGGTTGATAGCTGCAGCCTTACGGGTTCGTCAGAGAAAATGCAAGGTCTGTTGAGTTAGAAACCAAGTTTTAGTGGCTTCATTTCCTTTTCTTTTACATTGCTATCACCTCCCAATGTCTCCTCTCCCTACTTCCCATTTCCCTAACACAGATGGAGCCCTCCCTCATGATAGGAACAGTTTAGGCAAACAAATCAACACTGGCCAAGTGTGAAAATGTATGCTCCATTCAGACCCAAGAGGCCACCACCTTCAAGTTTATTTATTTTTTCATTGGACTTTGCCTTTTCTTAACTCAGGCAAAACTAATAAAAAGAGTGAGCACATCCAGATTTGGTGACCCCGGTTGGGCTGAGGGTCCCTTAAGTTAAAGATGAATAATTTAGAGGTAAGGTTCACTCCAGCTGAGGGTTTGGAGGGGTTGCGAAGATACTGAGGTGGAGGGAGATCCCACACTCACAAAATCGTGATCAGGGCTAGACCTTGAGTCAGGATGTCCTGAGTTCAAATCTAGCCTCAGACACTTACTTGCTATGTGATCCTGGGCAAGACACTTAAACTCTTGTCTTCTTCAGTTTCCTCACCTGTAAGATGGGATAATAATAGCACCTCCTCCCAGGGAAAATAAAATGAGATAATAATTGTAAAGGACTTTGCAAACCTTAATATAAACATGATTATTTATTACTATTATTATTTTATTTTATTTTTTATCTCAAATTTTTTGTCACACTGAGAGATCAGGATCTATAGAATCTGGCTTTACAAACAAAAGGAGCACATTTTTTTTCTTTTAAAAAATTTATTTAAAGTTTTGAGTTCCAAACTTTTTTTTATCATAAAAGTGTTTTATTATTTTCTAGTTACATGTAGAGATAGTTTTCAACATTTATTTTTATCTATAGAATCCATTTTTTTGTTTTTGTTTTTGTTTTTGTTTTGGCGGGGCGGTGAGAGTCGAGTGACTTGCCCAGGGTCACATAGCTAATAAGTGTCAAGTGTCTGTGGCAGGATTTGAACTCAGGTCCTCCTGAATCCAGGGCTGGTGTTTTATCCACTGTGCTACCTAGCTACCCTCATAACATTTGTTTTTATAAGATTTCTAGTTTCGGGGGCAGCTAGGTGGCCCAGTGGATAAAGTACTGGCCCTGGATTCAGGAGTACCTGAGTTCAAATCTGGCCTCAGACACTTGACACTTACTAGCTGTGTGACCCTGGGCAAGTCACTTAACCCCCACTGCCTTGCAAAAAAAAAAAAAAAGATTTCTAGTTTCAAATTTTTCTCCCTCCCTCCCCTCCCTCCCCCCTCTATTACTATTATTATTTACAAATGTTATCTCACAGGTAACATTTATAAATAATAATAGTAAATAGTAAATAATAATAATTTGAACCTCACAACAACCCTGTGGGTTGGTGATATTGTTATCCCAGTTTATAGGTGAAGAGACTAAGGCAGACAGAGGTTAAATGACTTGCCCAGGGTCACACAGCTAGTAAGAGGTGGGATTCAAACCCAGGTTTTCCTGGCTCCAGAAGCTTTGCCATGCTCCTGTTTTGACAGATTGATCCCAGTGCTTAAGGCCAGCCCTGGGTTTCCCCAGGAATGAATCCTCTCCTGCCTCAATTCTATCTCTTAGAATCCTTAGTTCTTAGACTCCACAAGCCCATAGGTTATACTGGGTGGGAACTTAGTGGTCACTGAGTCATTTGAATGAGTGAGTGAATGCAGGCCAGTAGCTGCTCATGCTCTGGACTCTGTGAAGCTTCCTGGGCCTTAGCTGAGTTTTCTGTAAAATGACTAATTCTGTGTGACCTCCCTGGACAGGCGAGGCTTGACTGTTCTTTGTGGCTCCACAGGAACTGATTCCCACAAGCAACAGCAATGTTGTCGTCTCTCTCACTCGCCTCTTTGAAGTCTTGCTGTCTGAGGTGGCGGCCGAGGACCCGAACAGCAAACACATCCGCGTTTGGATCATGGTTAGTTCTCTCTGCCTTCCCTTCTCCCGGTTTCCTCCTGTCCTGACACGTCTCATGAGAGGCTTTCTTGTTCTCTGGCTTCTAGAGCTCATCCCAATGGGTCCCAAGCTGTCTTTCCTTGTACATTGTTCCCCTCTCCTCCATTTTATGTGCTGCCTGCCATCCCTGATCTAACCTAGGCTAGCTGAGAGCAGGGATTGTTTCGTTTGTCTTTGGATTTTCATGTAGTGCCTGCCTGGAGCAGAAATTAATAAATGCTTATTGTCTTTTGCCTCTTTTTGCATTTCCCTAAGTTCCTGGCACTTATAACAGCAATAATAACAACAATTATAATAATAGATGTTTATTGTTTGTCCTTCGTTATTTTTTATTTTTATTTTTTGTGGGACAGTGAGGGTTAAGTGACTTGCCCAAGGTCACATAGCTAGTAAGTGTCAAGTGTCTGAGGCTGGATTTGAATACAGGTCCTTCTGAATCCAGGGCTGGTGCTTTATCCACTGTGCCACCTAGCTGCCCCCTGTCCTTCATTATTGAAGAGGACCATGATGGATGTCGTAACTTGCAGCGAATTGGATTTAAATGAGGAAGGGCTGTGCTCGGTCACCAACCTCACTCTCTCCTCCAGAGCCATTTGGTTTCAATGACAAGATATACATCAAGATGACTGGAGATGGCTCTGGTTGTTTAAGGCAATTGGGGTTAGATGACTTGCCCAGGGTCACACAACTAGTAAATGTCTGAGGTGAGATTTGAACTCAGGTTCTTATGACTCCAGGACCAGTACTTTACCCCCTGCACCACCTAGCTGCCTGTGTTTATTGGTTGCCTGATTAAAGAAACTTACAGGGTTTGGGAAACTATGAACTCCAGGATATCTAAAAGCGTGAATCCCTAGAGGTGTTAGATGGACTTGCTAGATTGGCCTGTGCCCTCTGTGCTCTCCCTTAGTGAAGCAACCCCACCTGTTGGGGCTGCTCTTCATTGCTCTTTTTTTGGTTTAAGCCCAAACACCTTTTAGACCATGGGCCCTGGCTTTTTCTGCTGGTTTCCATTCTCTTCCTCAACTCCAAGTGCCACATTTAACAGGTTAACCAATGCCCTATTTTGTGTGTTTTAAAGCTTTCTCTCAGGCTTGTGCTTTTAACATTAAGACTGAAAACTTGTTAAATATTAACTAAAGACTCTTTTTGAGGAAACATACGTTAGCTCAGCATAAAGAATTTTTAATTTTTTGAATTCCTCCTGTGATATCAACCATGTAGGGAGCGCTCCTTGAGAAATTCTCTCTATTGATGCAGATGGGCACCTGCTTGGACACTTATAATCTTAACAAGTTGTCTGGGGCAGACCAAGGTTAAGAGATTTACCCAGGGCCTCACAGCCCAGATGGGTCAGAATTGGGTCTTGAACAGAGGCCTTTCTGACTCCAAGGCCTCTGTTCTCTATCCATTATGCCCCTCTAATTCCTTAAATTAATCAATAAGCATTTTTGTCAGTCAACAAACATTTTTTTTGGTTGGGCAATGAGGGTTAAGTGACTTGCGCAGGGTCACACAGCTAGTAAGTGTCAAGTGTCTGAGGCCAGATCTGAACTCAGGTCCTCCTGAATCCAGGGTTGATGCTTTATCCACTGCACCTCCTAGCTTCCCCAGCAAGCATTTTTTATGCCCTTACAGTATACTAGGCCCTGTGCTAAGCACTGGATATGCAAATAAAAGTAAACAGAAATACAATTCCTCCCCTCAAGGAGCTTATATTGTCATAGGGAAAACAACACATACAAGGGGCATTGGGAAGCAGGGATGGGGGATGGTACCTAGACAGATCCATGGTGGCCAAGGCTGGAGAATGAGGGATGGCCAGGAAGAATCCCCCAGGAGGAGAAGGGGTGGCAGGACTGAGTGCAGAGGCAGCTGAAGCATGGTGATCTAACTCCAGAGAACCAGGGATGCCTGGTCTGGGACCCTTCCTCAAAATGGAAGCTCTGGGAAGAAATAACCAGCAAGTGATTAAAGAATTTTTTCAGGTGTGGGCTTTTCGCTAAGGATCAGACTAAGATTAAAGTTTTTTAATTACAATTTTTTAAAAAGTCCTCCTTTTCCCTTTAGAAAGAATGCCCAAGTTTGCTGGGAAACAGATTCTAGGCTCAAAGCCCATGTTTTCTAAGCTTATGTTGTACCCCGACTTCTCTCATCTTTTTTTTTTTTTTTTAAGTGAGGCAATTGGGGTTAAGTGACTTGCCCAGGGTCACACAGCTAGTAAGTGTTAAGTGTCTGAGGCCAGATTTGTACTCAGGTACTCCTGACTCCAGGGCTGGTGCTCTATCCACTGCACCACCTCGCTGCCCCTTCTCATCTTTTTTGTGGAGGAATGTAGTCAGAGACTGGTGCTTTTTAACCTAATTGGGCTCTTTTTAGCAATTTAAAGAGTTTTTTTCTTTCTCACAGTCATTTTGAAATCTGATGAGTGGGGCAGCTAGGTGGTGCAGTGGATAGAGCACCGGTCCTGGAGTCAGGAGGACCTGAGTTCAAATGCGGCCTGGGCAAGTCACTTAACCCCAATTGTCTCACTAAAAAGAAAAGAAAAGAAAAGAAATCTGATGAGTAAGAGTAGCAGCCTTTGGATTCAGAGCCGGCCTTTTTTGGTGAGCACTAAGGGAGTGGTTGAAGAGATTAGAGAGTTGGTCCATTGACCCACAGGAGGGTTGGGAGTATTGGGTTGAAGCTAGTCAGAGTGGGGACAGGATTGGAAGTCCAGTTAGCTTGGCAGGATTCGGCTGGTACCAGGGCTTGGCAGGTAAGAAGCCAAGTTTGGTTGTGTAAGAAGGTCTGGACAAGAGATGGTTATTATAGGTGACCTTAGCAAGGAGGATGATGGGATGCTAGACTGGGAGTGAGTGGAAAGGGATTTCAGAGACCACTTAGCCCCCTCATTTATAGATGAGAAAATTGAGGCCCAGGGAGGTGACTTGTCCAAGGTCACCCAGTGGTAAGCCTCAGAAGTGGGATTTGTACCATGGAGTCAGCTTGAACTCTTGCATGAGAGCTGATGGTTAAATTTTCAGTGAGTTGGGGAGCCCTGAACTTATTAAATTTCATGGACATTCAGCATAAATAGCCCCTCAAATAGCAGGAGGCAGGGGAAGAAAAGGACAAAAGCAAATTTAAGAGGTCATTTGCCCTAGGGTTGGTCAGACTGCACATAAACTACTGTGATCATCTCTCACTATACTGGCAAAGCTCTGAGTAAAGTCTCACTGCTAGGCTGGGCTTTTCCTTTCCACAAGAACAAAACTCAGTCCTTCTCCTCCCCCCTCCAAAACTACTGTGGTCTTGGGTCATGTTAAGGGTAGCATGGCTTCCAGCACCCTGAATTTGACTGGCCTAGCCTTTGTGAAGCCAAGAACACTTCCACACCATGAGAAGGCAGTAGAGAGACTGAGGGGGTGACCTCTGCTGAATTCACAGGCCCCTTCAGAGGACATGACCCGGCCATAACAGAGCAAATGTACCAAAAAAATTACTTTCAAAAGTTTTTCTCTGCACCATCAGTGTTGGCCCTGCCCATATAGTTTGAACATGTTTCCTTTTCTCATGGCGCAGCCTTTAAAAAAAATTAAGGCATCTTTTTCACATTTGTCATCAGGCCATGTTAATGTTGGGGTGTTCACTTGTTTCATGGAAGACAGTACTCTTACCCATAGAATGTTGACTCCTGGAGGGTAAAGGTGACTTCTTTTGAGTCTAGTACAATGCTCAGCACATAGTAGGTGCTTAATAAATGCTTATTGACTCATTGGTTGACCATACTGAACCTGACTTGTCAAATTCAGAGATGTTTTGGTGAAATTTGAAGATATCTAATAATCAGAGAAGTGTAGAATTTTAGAGCTAGAAGGGACTGCAAGAGACTAACCTCTGTCTGACAAAATACTCCCACCACAACATACCTAAAAAGTGATATTCCCCCATCAGACTATCAGTCAGTCAACAAGCATTTATTAAGTGCTTGTGCCACACGAGGCCCTCTGGTCCGAGAGGGCAGGGACTGTTTTTGCCTGTTTTATCTCCAGTCCTTAGCACAAAGTCTGGTGTGTGGTGAGTGATTAAGAGTTGCTTGTTGATTGATTGATTGAAGTGGTTGTCCAGCTTCTTGAAAACTTCCAGTGACAGGCGACTCACCACCTCCAGAGGCAACCCAAGAGATCATACTTTATAGAATTCAGGACTGGTTTCCCTTTGAATCTAGAGACTCCCCCTCCATTATTCTTGGTCATGTAAACATGATTGTTTTTGAATCATAAAAGTATTTTATTATTTTCCAGTTGCATATAAAGATAGTTTTCAACATTTGTTTTCATAAGATTTTTAGTTCGAAAATTTTTCTCCCTCTCTTCCTTCCCTTCCCTCTCCCCAAGCCCGAAAGCAATCTGATATAGTTTATATATGTACATTCACATTAAACATATTTCTGCATTAGTCATGTTGTGAAAGAAGAATCAGAACAAAAGGGAAAAACCTCAAAAAAGGAAAAACAAAAACAAAAACAAAAGTAGAAGAAAGAGTATGGTTCAATCTTCATTTAGAATCCTCAGTTCTATTTTTCTGGATATGGAGAACATTGTCCATCATGAGTTCCTTGAATCTTTGCACTGCTGAGAAGAGCTAAGTCTATCCCAGTTGATCATCACACAGTGTTGCTGTTACTGTGTACAATGTTCTCCTGGTTCTTCTCATTTCACTCACCATCGGTCCAGTTAAGTCTTTCCAGGTTTTTCTGAAATCTGCCAGCTCATCATTTCTTATAGCACAATAGTATTCCATTACATTCATATACTACAACTTGTTCAGCCATTCCCCAATTGATTTCCCTCAATTTCCAATTCTTTGCCACCACAAAGAGAGATGCTATAAATATTTTTGTACATGTGGTGCCTTTTCCCTTTTTTAAGATCTCTTTGGGATACAGACCTAGTAGTGGTATTACTGGTTCAAAGGGTATGCACAGTCCCATAGCCCTTTGGGTATAGTTCCAGATTGCTTTCCAGAATGGTTGGATCAGTGTAAACATGATTTTAAACCCTCCCCCTCTCCCCACAGTTGAATGAGTAAGCCTTTAAGTGCTGTCTCCTGTTTAAGTGACTTGCCCAGGGTCACACAGCTAGTAAGTATTAAGTGTCTGAGGCCAGATTTGAACTCAGGTCCTCCTGACTCCAGGGCCGGTGCTCTATCCTCTGCACCACCTAGCTGCCCCCTCAAACTATATTATAAAGCAGCAGTCTTCAAAATCAACTAGTATTTGTTAAAGGGGAGGGGGGGTGGGAAGGAGGGAGGAGGGAGAATGAACTGATATAGACTAGACAGGGAAGGTTCAGAAACAATAGAATTCAATAATCCAGTGTTTGACAAAGTGGAAAACATAAATTATCTATTTGGTTAAAAACTCCTGGGAAAACTGAAAAGCAGTCTGGCAGAAATTAGATTCACATCAATATATTATACCATACTCTACAATTTATTCTAAATGAATACCTGACCTTAATATTAAAGAACAGACTTAAAAAATTAGAAAAGATACATCACATTCCTCTTATAACAACAGATAAGAGTTGTATTTCTAATCAAACAAGAGATAAAGGCAATTATAAAGGATAAAACATAACTTTGATTACTTGAAACCGAAAAGCTTCTGCACAGACAATGTTAATGCATTTAGAATAAAAAGGGAAGTGATTGAAAGGGAAAAAAAAAATTTGTACCAAATTTCTCTGATAAGGGTTTGTTATCCAAGATATAGAAACAACTAATAAATATATTTGAAACCATTTCCCAGTAGATAGATGATCAAAGGATATATAGAAATAGTTCTCAAAACCTGACTTGCCACATATTCAAAGCCACATGAAAGAATGCTCCAAATCACTAATAATAAGAGCACTGAAAATCAAAACCACCCTGAGATTTTACTTCATACTCTGCAAATTAGCAAAGATGAAAAAAAGTATCACAAATAGAATTTAATAAAAGGCTAAACTGAGGCAAATCTCCAAAAAAAGAACTTTTTAATTTTTAAATTTTTATCTCTTTTTGCAGGGCAGTGAGGGTTAAATGACTTGCTCAGGGCCACACAGCTAGTAAGTGTCAAGTGTCTGAGGCTGGATTTAAACTCAGGTCCTCCTGAATCCAGGGCCGGTGCTTTATCCACTGCACCTAGCTGTCCCCCAAAGAGCTTTTTTTAAACAGGGGCATGCTACCTGTCTAAATGGTTTGCCAAAGACTCCAAGCAAAAGGCATGTCCCTCTTTATAGGTTTTGGGGAGTATAGAACAAAGAACAGAACAGGGTAGATGACATAATGGGTGTAAGGGCATCATGATTGCTTATGGAGCTGAAGCACAGAGAATAACATGATTGGTTGGAAATTTGGTAATGGGGGCTAGGAACAACCTCCCCTTCCTCTCTCATGGGACCATGAAGTGTTCATTGAGTGAAGAAGCAAAATAGCACCCCAGACTTTTGGACAGCAAACTAGACATCCTTGAAGAGTAGCCTGGTGGAGTAAAGATATTGGTTCAAACTTCCTCTCTGTTGATGGAATACATTTCCCAAGGTTAGCAAAATTCACTGAGGCAAGAAAGCTGAATTTTTAAACTTAATTCATTACAAGCCTGCTGAACTTTGAACTAAATTCAGAGACAGACGAATAATAATTTAAGCAGTTACAGTACAAAATAATTATGAATAGGATCAATAAGAAAATAATACAGGATTAATATATTTTTTTTTTTTAGTGAGACAATTGTGGTTAAGTGACTTGCCCAGGGTCACACAGCTAGTAAGTGTTAAGTGTATGAGGCCGGATTTGAACTCAGGTACTCCTAACTCCAGGGCCGGTGCTCTATCCACTGCACCACCTAGCTGCCACAGGATTAATCTTAATCTTCTCAAATGGCAACAGTCAATGTTGGAGGGGTTGTGGAATGATAGACACACTAATGCATTGTTGGTAGAGGTGTGAAATGGTGTGACCATTTTGGAAAGCAATTTGTAATTATGCAAATAAAGTAATTAAAATATTCATAGCCTTTTAAAAAACCATTTTATTTTTAAAAATAATAAACATTTTTATTTATAGTTTTGAGTTCCAAATTTTATCCCTCCTTCCCTCCCTCTCCTCTCCCCTCCCTGAGGCAGTAAGCAATCAGTTGTGGGTTATACAGGTGCAATTATGTAAAACATTACCATATTAGTCATTTTGTACAAGAAAATCTGAATAAAAGAAAATAATGAAAAAAAGTGAAAAATAGCCTGCTTCAGTCTGTGTTCAATCAATTTCAATTCTTTCTTTGGAGGTAGATAGTATGTTTCATCACTAGTCCTTTGGGATTGTCTTGAATCATTGTATTGATGAGAATAGCTAAGTCATTCACAGTTCTTCATCAAACAATGTTGCTAGCCCTGTACACAATGTTCTCTTGGTTCTGCTCACTTCACTATACATCAGTTCATACAGGTCTTTCCAGGCCTTTCTGAAATCATCCTGCTTGTCATTTCTTATTAGCCATTCCCCAATTGATAGGCATCCCTTTTATTTTCAATTCTTAGCCACCATATTTTTGTACAAATGGGTCCGTTTCTCTTTTTTTGGATACCTTTGGGATATGAATCTAGCAGTGGTATTGCTGGATCAAAGGGTATGTACAGTTCTATAGCCCTTTAGGCATAGTTCTAAATTGTTTTTCAGAATGGTTGGATCTTTTCACAACTCCACCAACAGTGGATTAGCATCCCAGTTTTCCCATGTCCCCTCCAACATCTAATATTTTCCTTTTTTGTTATATTAGCCATAGGTGTGAGGTGGTAGGTACCCCAGAGTTATTTTAATTTGCATTTCTCTGATCAATAGTGATTTAGAACATTTTTCATATGACTGTAGATAGCTTTGATTTCTTTGTCTGAAAACTACCTGTTCATATCTTTTGACAATTAATCAATTGGGGAATGACTTGTATTTTTATAAATTTGACTCAGTTTTCTATATATTTGAGAAATGAGGACTTTATCAGAGATACTTGTTTCAAAAATTCTTTTCCAGTTTTCTGTTTTCCTTATAATTTGGGTTGCATTGGTTTTGTTTTTGCAAAAGCTATTTAATTTTATATAATCACAATGAACTATTTTACATTTTGTAATGTTCTCTCTATATATTTTTGGTCCTAAATTCTTTCCCTGTCCATAAATCTGACAGATAACCTGCTCTTAATTTGTTTATAGTATCATATTTTGGGCAGTTTTTGTAAAGGCACCACAAATGGCTGAGAAAAAGATATATTTCTTTCTATTTCCCATTCAGTTCTCTCCAGATATTTATCTTATCTAGCTTATCTAAAATTCTATTCACTTTCTTAACTTCTTTCTTATATATTTTTTGGTTAGAATTATCTAATTTCGAGAGGGAAAATTAAATTTCCCTACTATTATTACTATCCATTTCCATCTATAATTCATTTAACTTTTCTTTTTAAAATGTAGATGCTAGGGGCAGCTAGATGGCGAAGTGGATAGAGCACCAGCCCTGGAGTCAGGAGTACCTGAGTTCAAATCCGGCCTTAGCACTTAACACTTAATAGCTGTGTGACCCTGGGCAAGTCACTTAACCCCAATTGCCTCACTTAAAAAAAAAAAGAAAGCAAAGTTAGTTGTAAAATGGATAATTTTTATGAAATTAAAAAGATTTTGTACAAATAAAACAAATGTAGCCAAGATCAGAAGGAAAACAGAATTGAGGAAAAAAATTTATAGACAGTTTATCAGATAAAGGTCTCATATACCAAATATGTAAAGAACTTTGTAAAATCTATAAATACTCATCATTCCTCAATTGATAAATGGTCAAAAGGATATGAACAGGCAGTTTTCTAGTGAAGAAATCAAAACAGTTTATAGTCTTATAAAAATGCTCTAGGGGCAGCTAGGTGGCGCAGTAGATAAAGCACCGGCCCTGGATTCAGGAGTACCTGAGTTCAAATCTGGCCTCAGACACTTGACGCTAGCTGTGTGACCCTGGGCAAGTCACTTAACCCCGATTGCCCCACAAAAAAAACCCAAAAAACAAAACAAAACAAAGAAAAAATGCTCTAAATCAATATTGATTAGAGAATATAAATTAGAATAATTTTGAGATACCATTTTGCACGCATCAGATCAGTTAAAATGAGTGAAGGGGAAAGTGACAAATATTGGAGGGGATGTGAAAAAATTGGGGCACTAATTCACTGTTAGTGGAACTGTGAACTGATCCACCCATTTTGGGGAGCAATCTCTAATTATGCTTAAAGAGTTGTTGAACTGCCTATACCCTTTGACCCAGCAATACCACTACTAAGTCTGTTTCCAAAGATAATTAGGGGAAAAGAAAAAGAACCTATATGTTCTAAAATGTTTATAGCAGCTCTCTTTGTGGTGGAAAAGAACTAGAAACTGCAGGGATGCCCATCCAATGGGGAATCACTGAACAAATTGTGGTAAGTGATCATGATGGAATACTACTGTGCTATAAGAAATGATGAAGTCAGTAATCTTAGAAAAACATGGAAAGACGTGCATGAAATAATGAAGAGTGAAATTTTGACTATTATAAATACCCCAAATTAACTATAAAGAACATATAAGGAAAAATGCTATCTGCATCCAGAGAAAGAACTGATAAATAGAAGTATTTATAGAATAATTTTACATATATGTGTGTGTATGTATATGTATGCGTGTCACCTATTTGTGTCTAATGGTAGCCATCTCTAGGATGGGGTGGGGGGAGGGTAGAAAAAATGAAGGAAAAAAAGAAATTTACATGATAATTTTGTTGTATATTTGAAAGGAAAAGCAAATTATGCTTAGAAGATTTGTAGTTTCATATACAGTCATCTTTTAAATTTTACTATGTTATAGAAATGCTTGATTTATTCCATAAATATATATTAATATAAAAAAGGAAAAAGAGAATAAAAGTAAATGTAACAAAAATTAGAAAGATCCAGCAGGACTCAGTTGAAGCAATCTGAGAGGCCACTTCACAACCTATGCACCATGGAGGTGAGAGGTCCACAGGGGTTAATAGACATCTCATGTTTTTGGACTTTCTCAATGTATCAATCAGTTGTACTGATTTTTTTCCTTTCTAAACAACGTTCTTCATTGCAGGGGATGGTTCTTGGGGAGGGTTAGGGGAGTAATACTTGGAATAATGATGGCGATGAATTGAAAATATCGGTAAAAACTCATTTTAAAAATAGTGAATCTTATTTTTGTCACAACAGGCCTGCTTTATATTCTCCTTGATTTGGTCCATTGGAGCAAGCTGTGACACAGATGGACGCCTCGTCTTTGATAGTTTTATCAGAGAAATTATAGTGGGAAAGAATGAAGAACACCCAATACCACCTGGGGTGGGCAAATGGGAATGCAACTTTGATGAAAAAGGTCTAGTCTATGACTATACATATGAGGTATGACATCAGCTGCGTGGGAGGTTGGGGACTAAAGCTGGCCCTGGATGAAAAGTGCCCGTGACCCCTGAGCCTAGAGCTTTGGCCGATGGCTTAGTACAGATCGAGTAAGGGACGAGATCTCAAAGTACAGCACAAAGTGGCACAGGGGGCATCAAGAAAGAGTCAGTGGCGAGACAGGAAAGTGAGAGAGTGTCACTGAGGGGAAGGACTCATGGTGAGAGAAGCAGTTAGGCCAGGGGGAGCTCTGGCATAATCAGCCAGTGAGACTGGCCTGGTTGTCTAGGGTTCTTATCTGGGTCAAGCAGGTATTGGGAAGAGGAAGCAGGAAACCTGGATTTGGGCACTGGTGCTGATTCATGCTGGGGGTAGTAACTGCAGAAATGGAGGCTGCTGCTGTAGTCACTCACGGGGCAGTGACCTCAATGGGATTTTGGTCAGTACTTTTACTGTGGGCCTTCCTTCCACAAAGCTGTGGGGGAGATTTGATGGGCATGGGCAGGCCATTCAATTTCCTTAATTTCAGCTTCTCCACCCTTAAATTAAGTGAGATCATCTGAATAAACCTTGTTTGAAGTAAACCCAGTATGGACATGAACATCCTAATTTGAATACGGTGTAAACCACATGTCATCCTTCTCTTTATTGAAAGACATGCAACAGGATTTCTTTAAATAGCAAGTCTTCCTGGTATATTGGAAATAGGACTGAAGTTTGAGAATTTGACTAAAACCCACTGTTTTCTTATTTTGTAAAGTGAGGCACACTTGCACAAAGTTTCAGAGCAACTGATATACACTATCTGTTTTTTAAGAGTTTATTTCATTAGCTCTGTTCCATTCCCTTGATAGTTCCCTAAGGGCAGGGACAGTCTCTTTTTCAAGTCTATATTTCCAGCACTTAGCAGAGTGCCAAGCACATCGAAGGTACTTAATAAATGCTTATCGATTGTCTACTTAGTTCATTTTTCAGATTAGTGGAAATTGGAGGCTCCTTCTCTCCCTCCCTCCCCAGCACATGTTTGCTTGGAGTCTTCTTAGACTGCTTTCCCCAATGTTTGTGCTTGCAAAAAGGAGTTTTGAAGAAATTGGAAATGGCCAGTCAAGATAATGATAGGAGTGGGGTCTGAAATGAAAGAAATTAGGTTAATTTTGCTCATTGGACTCATAAAGTTGTGTGGCATTTATTTAGCTGCGAAGTAAAACAATTCAGAAGAAAAATATATACTTAAACATATATACATATATACACATCCACATATATGTTCATATGTACATATACATAGATTTACATATACGTACACATACATATATATTATAGGTATGTAAAATCTTCCAAAGCAAATGGTAATTTAAAAAGTAAACGATGAAGAACATCTTTCAACCACATTAAATCACATGGATTTAACCATGTGTAATTTTGTTTTGTTTTGTAGTTGAAGAACCGAGGCCGGTGGGTCCACTGGAATGAATTAATTAGAAGTTCTTCTTTAGGAGAAAAGAATGCCAAGATTCAAGAAATTATAGTCCCTACGATGGACACAATTAGATATACTTTCTTAATGGACTTATGTCTTACCTATGAGAAGTAAGCAATTCTCTTACAATCCAAAATTTTAAATACAGTCATTTTATTTATTGGGAATTTTATTGCTAGAAGGAATTCTGAGGTCCTTTTGTCCAGGGCTTCTTCACCATTTTTGTTTCATGGATGTCGGGCAGTTTGGTGAAACCTACAGAACACTTCTTGTAAGCATGTTAAATGTGTAAAACAAAATACAGAGGATCACAAAATAAAGCAATTGCATTGAAATATAACTTGCTATCAAAACATTTTAAAAGTTCATGGACCTTAGGAAATTCCAGCTTTCGTCGAAGCCCCTCATTTTTATGCAAGAAAACAAATTGAGATGGTAAGCTACAGAGTCCAGGTGCAAAAGATTTCCCATTGGCCTGCTGAAGATCTCCCCATTCTGAAGGGTTAGCACTTTCTCCATCTTCAGAGCTGGAGGGGATCTTAGGGGTCATCGCCTCATCCAAACCCTTTATTTCGGAGGGTGAAGAAACTGAGGCCCAGTTGGTGAATGGACTCATCCAGGGTCAAATAGATCACTAGTAGCAGAGTTAGGATTTCAATCAAGTTCCCATCTCTGAATCCTCTGTCTTTTCCATTATTTACACGTCACTGTATCTTGTTAGCGGGGCTGTCCAGCTTCTGTTAGTTGACAATATGAGAATCTCTTTCTCCTATATTTTTCCTTTTGACTGACCCACTTATATGTTACTTTTTTTTCTTTTAAATATAAAGGCCATTGCTCTTCGTGGGTCCAACAGGTACGGGGAAATCAGTCTATGTGAAGGACAAGCTCATGCACCATTTGAACAGGGACCGGTATTTTCCATTCTTCGTTAATTTCTCCGCAAGGACCAGTGCCAATCAAATTCAGGTCAGATGAAAACTCATAAACTATTGTTCTTTCTTTCTTTAAATAGCTCCTCCTCAAGCAAGGTGAACTTTCCCTTGATTCAAAGGCCTCAAAAACTATTCTATTACTCAGTCTATTCCACTTGATCTCAGTATTCCGAGTATTTCTCAGGTGAGGCAATTGGGGTTAAGTGACTTGCCCAGGGTCACACAGCTAGTAAGTGTTAAGTGTCTGAGGCTGGATTTGAGCTCAGGTCCTCTTGAATCCAGGGTTGGTGCTTTATCCACTGCACCACCTAGCTGCCCCTCTAAGACAGCTTTTTAACAGAAGTAATAATTAATAATAATAATAAAGCCACATTCACTTAGTCCTTTTCTCTTTGCATTTTAGAACATTATCATGGCCAGGTTGGACAAGAGGCGCAAAGGAGTGTTTGGCCCTCCAATGGGAAAGAAGTGTGTGATATTTATAGATGATATGAACATGCCAGCCTTGGAGAAGTATGGAGCTCAGCCGCCTATTGAATTATTACGTCAATTTTTCGACTATGGAAATTGGTAACTATTCAAGTGAGGTGATGATTGGTCAGGAGTAACTAGGTGGCACAACAGATAGAGTGCTAGGTCTAGTGTCAGGAGCTCAGGAAGACCTGAATTCAAGTCTCTTGTGAAAATGTCTAAGTCCAGCGAAGAAAAGAAAAAGCCAAGTCTCCAAGCCATGGGGACATAGGTTTATTGAGAGACGGATCCTGTCTCACAATAAAGCCGGCCTCAGGTCTAGGACCCAAAGACCCCGAGCAGTGCCTGTCCAAGATTTTTATACCCTATGAGACTTAAATGCTCACATACCTTACTATTTTTAGACAAATTCCTTTCATTTTATAATCCACCAAAAAACATAAAGTCAATCAAAATACTGTATATTTGGGTTTTCAGTCTACAAATAAATAGTCATTTTCTTGGCATACTGCCATGTAAAATGGGACAGTCTAACTTTTTAATTCATCTAAAAAGATATATTCACAGAATCAAATAATTAAGAAATTGTCTACAATAAGTATTGTCAAGGCTGAAGTCAATCTTGTCTTCATCTAACAACATGGTATAAGCACTGCTGCGTTATTTGCTTTATAAGAAATACCTAAACAGGTTAAATCACAATCTAGTCACTATATGCTGATTATTAAATCACAACTTGTAGTATATGATACTGATTAAATCACTTATACCTAAAGAGACAAATCACATATCTAAGGTTTGGGGAAAATCTCCCTCACAAGTCTAACCAGGTATGGACTGGGCTAGCCGGCTTCCAAGGTCCCTTCTAATTCCAGGATCCCGATTTTCTCTGTCTCCACTTCCCTCCCAGTCTGAAGGGCATAAGATATGTAAATCATCTTCTCTCATCCTTTTTTTTTTTTGGTGAGGCAGTTGGGGTTAAGTGACTTGCCCAGGGTCACACAGCTAGTAAGTGTTAAGTGTCTGAGGCCGGATTTGAACTCAGGCCCTCCTGACTCCAGGGCTGGTACTCTATCCACTGCGCCACCTAGCTGCCCCTCCTCATCCTTTTGTAAGGCCCTGGTGACTCACTGGAATGAAGACCATATCATTTTTTCCTGCTTCGGCAATTTCTTTTTTACTTCCTGTTCCTACAGTTTTCTCTCCAGTACAGGATGGGACCAGTTTTGTTTTACTTTCCCCCATTTTTCATCCTGGTCAGTTTGTAACGATTGGAATGACGCCACCTGCTGGAGACTTACTGTAGAAGAGTTCCGCCCATGAAGCGAAGGTCTTTGAGGGCAAGACCAGGAGTCTTTTCTTTGGAAAAAGAAGTGACGCGGGCTAGTGGGAGGAAGAAGGAAGAGACTAGCGCTCTGTCTGGTTCTCTTTCCTGAGGACGCTGGTGGAGAGCGGGGCTGGAAATGTGCTCTCCCTTTAATAGATAGATGAATGTAGGCCTTTCTCTCTCTTTACCAAATTCTTATTCTCCTTAATAAATGCTTAAAAGTCTAACTCTTGCTAAAGCTTATAATTTATTGGCGACCACTCATTAAATAGTTTAGACAGTTTAGCTAGAATTTTAGCCCTTAACAAGTTTTTGGAGAGAGCAAAGAGCACCAATTTAGAATCAGGAGACCTAAGTTCACATCTTAGCTTTGCTGCTTAATCTCTGTGTGATCTTGGGCAAGTCATTAACTTCTTTGGGCCTCAGTTTCCTTCATCTATCAAATGAGGAGGTTAGACTAGATTGCCTCTGAGGACCCTTCCAGCTCAGGGGCTATGACTGTTGTACATTTGTTAGCAGCTTCTAGATGTAGGAAGGAGAGACTGCTGCAGCCTGGGAGGCGTTTCCCTTCTTTGCAGCTGGGTCATGGGCCACATACATCTTTCAGTTGTTTTTCAGTCATGTCCGGCTCTTCATGACCTCGTTTGGGGTTTTCTTGGCACAGATATTGGAGTGCTTTGCTTCTCCAGCTCATTTTACAGATGAGGAAATTGAGGTCCTGGGTTCTCTCCACCGCCTCATATTCTGATCCCGTGGTAATTCTTGCCCCAGTTTTGAGAGGCAGTGTGGCATGGTAGATAGGGGACTTGAGTCAGGAAGACCTGGGATCAGATTCTCCCTCAGACATGTACTAGCTGTGTGACCCTGGCCAAGTCACTTAACCTCTCTCCGATTCAGCTTCCTCACCTTTAAAATGGGAACAATAATAACACCTCATTCTCAGGGTTGTTGTGGAGATCAAATGTGTTAAGACGTGTTAAGCTGCTTGTTATTATTATCCTTGGTCAGAGCACGTGTCCTCATTTGTCCTAACTGTCCTCACTGTCTGGTCAGAGTTATCATAGATTTTGAATTCTTCATGTGCTTTGAAGGTATGATTTGAAGGACACGACTAAAATTATCCTGGTCGACATACAGTTGATTGCTGCCATGGGCCCGCCAGGTGGGGGGAGGAATCCCGTCACCCCACGATTCATCCGCCATTTTAATATCTGCTCCATCAATGCCTTCAGCGATGAAACCATGGTCAGGATCTTCTCTGCCATCGTTGCTTTCTACCTGAGGACGCGTGAGTTCACACCAGAGTACTTTGCTGTGGGAAACCAGATTGTCAATGGGACTATGGAGGTGAGTGACTCATGCTGCAGTGGAGCCCTTGGGGGCAGACTGTTTGGACTCCCATAGATCCTTGCTTGGGTTCCCCACCACTCTTCTGTCAGCTCTTTGAGGCTGACTTTAATTTTTGTTTGTATTTGTGCCTGGCACATAGTCAGAGCTTAATAAGTGCATTTTCATTCATTCATTCATTCATTCACAAATCACTGAAATGTCCCTAAACCGTAGTTTCCTCATTTATAGAATAAGGCTAATTATTCCTAGTATACTTAACTCATGAGGCTCAGATGAGAAAATGCCTATAAATGTATTGAAAATGTAAGTGTGACATAGATGTTAATTATAATTATTATTAGATTATTTGTTAATGAGTCAATATACTAAATGTCTGTTATTAGACTATTTGTTAATGAGTCTCAAGCTAAATATCAACTGTTATTATTAGACTATTTGTCAGTGAGTCTCAGTATGCTAAATGGAAATTATTATTACATTATTTGCCAATGAATCTCAGTATGCTAAATGTCAACTATTATTACATTTGTGAATGAGTCCCAATATGCTAAGTGTTAATTATTATTACATTATTTGTCAAAGAGTCTCAAGATGCTATAAACAGATGGATTTAGTGATTACAGTTGTTCTGTTTCTGCCTCATGAGTTTTTTTTTCCTGTGTATCTCAAGATCTATAAACGGTCCATGGAAAATCTCTTGCCCACCCCGGCCAAGTCTCACTACACATTCAACCTGCGAGATTTCTCCCGGGTCATCCTGGGCTGTCTGCTCATCGACAAGGAAGCGGTGGAGAACAAGCACACCATGGTGCGGCTCTTTGTACATGAGGTCCTGAGGGTGTTCTACGACCGCCTGGTGGACGATTATGACAGATCATGGCTGTTTCAGTTGATCAAGGCCGTCATAAAGGACCACTTCAAAGAGAACTTCGACACTGTTTTCTCGCATCTGAGGAAGGAGAATGCCCCGGTAAGGAGGCGTTGGGCCACAGAGACACACCAAGCATGGTCTGACCTGACTGGGCCTTTCACAATCAGGAGTCATTTACCTGCCAAATTAAGAGAAAAAAAAACAATGATCAACATTATTTTTTTATGTCCTGGGGCTCTCTAGCAGCCTGGCGATGTCCATGGGCTCCTTGAAATCATGTTTGTAAATTCCAAAGATGACACAGAGCAGATTTCAAAGGAAACCATTTATAGAAAAAGTACAGTTAACCAGGTTAAGAAATCCTGCAAGAGAGGGCAGCTAGGTGGTGCAGTGGATAAAGCACCAGCCCTGCATTCAGGAGGACCTGAGTTCAAATGTGACCTCAGACCTTGACACTTACTAGCTGTGTGACCCTGGGCAAGCCACTTAATCCTCATTGCCCCCGCCAAAAAAAAAAAAAAAAAAAAAAGAATGGCAAGAAAGCATTGATTGGATGAAAAGTGTGTAAGAGTCCACTAGAGGGTGCCACAGTACACAGAGCACAGGGTTTGAAGTCAGAAGACCTGAGTTCAAATCCAGCCTCAGACACTTACTAGCTGTTGTATGACCCTGGGCAAGTCACTTTATTTCCTTTAGTCTCTGTAAAATGTAAATCTATAAAATGGGGATAATAATAGTAGTAACTTCCCAGGGCTGTTGTGAGGCTCAAAGGAGCTAACATTTAGATAACACTTGAAGGTTTGCTAGGATAGCAAACCTTCAAGTGTTATCTAAATGAGAGCTATTATCATTTGAAATGTAAAAAATGTTGAAATTTCCTCACTCATGTATTCTAGGTAAAAGAAGAAGATCTAAGAAGTCTCCTGTTTGGGGATTACATGAATCCAGATCTTGAAGGAGATGAAAGAATTTATATAGAAATTCCAGATGTTAAGCATTTCAGTGATGTGGTGGAACAATGCTTGGACGAATATAACCAAACCCACAAGACGAGAATGAACCTCGTCATTTTCAGGTGCATCCATTGGGGACCGAGGCTTAAATCTCCTATCAAGTGTTTATTAAGGGTCACCCAGGTCCTGCCAGGCACTTACTGATCCATCAACCCATTGCTATTAAGTCACCATTTTGGTGGATGAAAGGGTTTCTCCTTTTCTTAAGCAGAAGTTATGGTATCAATGAATGATTGATGAACAAACAGTAATCCTGTCATTGTCCAGTATTACTGTAATTGAAGGAAGAGCAGGTGTGGTGACTGCTAAGAGGGTGTGTGCCCTTGTCCCCTTCAAGAGCCAGGCTAACACATTGTAAAGAGAGCTGGGTGATCTCTTTGGCATTTACAGATCCGTTTACCTGCAGTTTCTCTTGATATACCCTGAGGGACTCAATAAGTCAGTGTCTGTCTTTGTATTCCCAGAACCTGGGGCTGTGCCTGGCACGTAGGTGCCAAATAAATGCTCATTAACTGATTGATAGAGGAAGACTCCAGAATACCAAATGTATTTTCTGTGGAGGGAGCGGTGGTGTGGTATAGTGGGTAGGGCTTTGAATTTGGAGTCAGTAAGACTTGGGTTCAAATCCCATTTTAAACACTTGCTAACTGTATGACACATGGCAAGTTACTTAACTTTTCTACATCTGTTTCCTTAATCTGTAAAATGAAGGGGTTGGACGCAGTGGCTCTAAGGTTTCCTTCCAGTCCTAGAAATAGCTAGGTGGCACAGTGGGTAGAGCACTGGACCTCAGGAAGGCCTTAGGCATTAATTGTGTGACCCTGGGCAAGTCATCTTAACTTCTGTCTGTTTCAGCTTCCTCATTTGTAAATTTGGGATCATAATAGTGCCTCCCTCCCAGGGTGGTGGTGACAATCAAATGAGATAATATATGTAAAGTTTTTGCAAAACTTAAAGCATTTATATATTATAATATTATTTATTAAATAATAATTATAATATTATTTATATTTATATAATTATAAATACAAACTGTAGTTTTTAAGGGCAGCTAGGTGGTGTAGTAGATAGAGCACCGGGCCTGGAATCAGGAAGTCTGAGTTTCCTGAGTTAAAATCTGGCTTCAGATATTGAATTGCTGTGTGACCTTGGGCAAGTCCCTTAACCCTATTTACCTCAGTTTCTTCATCTGTAAAATAGGCTGGAGCTGGAAATGACAAACCACTCCAGTATCTCTTCCAAGAAAACCCCAAATGGAGTCATGAAGAGTTGGCTGAAAACAATTGAACAATACAATTATGATTATTGTTATTCTATAGCTATGATCCTCTGAGAATATTGACCAGGATCATAGAGTATGGGTAGACATGGGTGGCTTACAATCTGTACTAATAGAGGGAACATTAACAGCTGTGAGATCACAGATAGACTAAAGGACTGAAGAAATCTTAAAATGAATAAATGCTACCTACTAAATATTCCACTCTCTAGAGCAGGGGTTAGTCATCTTTGTTGTTGCATCATGAGGTCCTTTGGCAGTCTGGAGACATCTGTGGTTTCCTCAAAATAATATTTTTAAATAACTGAAGGAAGTGCTAGGTTTTCTGTTAGAAATTAGTGTTTTTACCTCATCCAAGTTCATGGACCCCCGAATTCTATCCATGGACCCAAGTTTAGGAACTCTTGTTCTAAAGTTAACTTTTTTTGTGTGGGTGTGAGGCAATTGGGGTTAAGTGACTTGCCCAGGGTCACACAGCTAGTAAGTGTTAAATATCTGAGGCTGGATTTGAATTCAGGTCCTCCTGACTCCAGGGCCAGTGCTCTAGCCAGTGTGCCACCTAGCTGCCCCTAAAGTTAACTTTTAATTAGTTTTTCCTTAACCTCCAAATTATCCAACTGAACACTGTCATTTTTTAAAAATTATCAGCAGCAGTTGCCTTCTTATTGGGTAGATAATGTAGTCTCCTAAGATGCATAAACCATAGATAAGTGATAAAACATTCAGTTCACTTGACCTTGGTGTGTTTCATTGATGGTGGTTCCATGGCAGATATGTGTTGGAACACCTGTCTCGCATTTGTCGCATCCTGAAGCAGTCTGGTGGAAATGCTTTGCTTGTTGGTCTGGGAGGAAGTGGCCGCCAATCTTTGACCCGTCTTGCCACATCTATGGCAAAAATGCAGATGTTTCAACCAGAAATTTCTAAGAGCTATGGGATGAATGAATGGAGAGATGACCTCAAGGTAAAATGATTATAAATCCTTCTACCAAGAACATTTTTCTTTTTTAAAAAAATTAAAAATTAATTTATTATAACCAATAATATTTATTACATAGGGAAAAAATGGGAAGAGGGAAAAAATCAGCCAAACTGATCAAGACATTGCAGAAAGGCAATGTGCCACACCAGTTTCCCTCCCACCTTTCTGAAGGAATAGGGTGGGATTGATGTGGTAAGAGCAGAAGCAGGGTCCAGAAGCCAGTCTTTGCCCTTCTATGATTTGTACCAAGTCTGGGGATACATGCAAGGATTTCATGGTGTTGGTGATGAGTCTTTAGAGGGTCTCAGGAAGTCTACCCATAGCACCAAAATGATGAGAATCAAGAGAGCCAAGACAACTTGGAAAGAAGTTGTGCTGGTATGACTTATATTGAATTGCTTGAGTTCTTGTGGGATGGGGGTGGGGAGGGAAGGAGGAAGGGAAGTTGGAACACAAAGTTTTTAAAAATTGATGTCAAAATTTGTTTTTACATGTAATTTGGAAAAATAAAATTCTAAATAAATAAAATAAAAGTTGTGCTGGGGAAGCCAGAGCAGCAGAGGAAGCAGGAGCAGCTGGGGCAGCTGGAACAGCTGGAGCAGCAGTGTCTGGGCTGGGGCTCTGAGGCTGGTGGGATTAAATTGACTACCTCAGGGGAGTTCAGTCCTTGGATATCCTCATATACAAAAGCCAGGGCCCATGGGCATTTCCTTTCTGGCTGAAGGGTATCCATTGAAATGTGCTGTGTTTGGGCTCTTCTTGTAGAAATCCCCATTTTTCTCTTTCACCACTTGCACCTTGGATGTCCTGCTAAGTGTTATAGCCAGGAACACAGCTCCTACTGAGAGCTACTGGGGTGTAGGCTCTGAGCAAGGATTTCACCAAGAACATTTTTCAAGAGAGCCCTCTACCAATAAGAAAGCACATGGATTGGAAAGCCAGCTGGAAGAGTGATAAGTCACAAGTGAAAAACTTTTTACAGATGGATGGGGTGTTAGAGATGACCCGGTCCAATTGCCTCTTTTCACAGCTGAGGAAAGAGGAGAAAGTGGCCAAATTTGGGTTATCTTGTGATTAGCAGAAGGCTCACAGAGCCCTAGCTGTCTGCCTTTAGGGATTTAGTTGGGAGTCTTAGTTAAAAGACTGTAACAGATGACCCTCCGGAAGCCCTTCTGATGCTAAGATTCCGTGATCCTCTGGCTCTATACTAGACTTGGTTTTGGTTCTTAAAACGGTGGCCAGGATGAGGAATAGATGGGGGAGAAACAGAATGGGGATGGAAATCCCAATAGCCTGGCCTTGCTGAAGACCGCTGGCTGGGGTGCTGATAGAAATAGGAGTGTAATGCAACAGCCGTGCAACTGGTGTGTATAGTGGGGATCATGAGGGGAATAAGGCGCTGTCACACTTGTCTTGGATTGGTGGTCACTGCTCCAGGTCAAACCCAGGGCACATAGAATTTACAACATTGGGAATGAAGGGCTGACTCTTCCTTCTGAATGTGGTGGACAGCTGCTCTCAGTCAGTGACCCCAGGACTCCCACCACCTACCTGAAGATGTTCAGTTGGGGTAGATACAAGGTCCTGGCAGGTTATAGCCATGAGAACCAGTTTGGGAGCTTCAGCCAGTGCTGGTTATCTTACAATATCCCCATCTACATGCTGAGGGTTATTTAAACTTTGAAGCGGGATCCTTTTGGGGGGTTCCTGTTGGTATGAGTGTGCTGTAAGGGGCTGGAGGGAGCTGGCTTCCTTGAGTCACTTATGGACTGGGGGCTTGAAACAAGAGCTGGCTTGGACCTTGACTTTTGTCTGAGCTACAGGGTTCCTAGTCCCTACCTCCCTCACCAAAAGCAGATCAGGGATGGAGTTGTATGTGAAGAAGCCAAGCCATTGTATTCCCCAACCTCTTACACACTCAGTAAAGTGCATGTTTCCACACATAGACACTCAGCACATACAAAGGGCTTTTTTTCTTGGTCATTCTATAACTGGGAACGTAGTTGCTATAATATCTAAGACCTTCTCACCATGAGAAGGGTCTGCTGGGGTCTAATAGCAATGATGTTGATATTGATAATGGTGATGGTAGTGGAGGTGATGGTGATGATGGTGGTAGTGGAGGTGACGGTGATGATGGTGGTAGTGGAAGTGATGGTGGTAGTGGAGGTGACGGTGGTGATGGTGGTAGTGGAGGTGACGGTGGTGATGGTGGTAGTGGAGGTGACGGTGACGATGGTGGTAGTGGAGGTGATGGTGACAATGATGAAATGGTTACTTCCAGTCCCCAGGTCTCAGTTTCCTTCTCTATAAAATGAGGACATTGGATGAGCTTTGAGGTCCCTGCCAGCTCTAAATCTATGATCCTCAGACTGATGGTAGAGAGTGAAGGTAGAGGGGCAAAACTCATGGGATGATCATCTATTCCTATTGGATCACGCCTCCTAAGTGACTTTTTGCTTTTTAGAACCTCCTGAGGAGTGCTGGCATGAGGGGCTTGAAGACAGTGTTTCTCATCACAGACACGCAGATCAAGGAGGAAGCGTTCTTAGAGGATGTTGACAGTGTCCTCAACACTGGAGAAGTCCCAAACATCTTTGCAGCGGATGAAAAACAGGAAGTGATGGAAGTATGTCAGGTTTTCATATCCTGATGAAATACAGTCTCAGGAGAGTTCTTTTGGGAATTAAAAAAGTGGAGAAAGGAATTTATTAATAGGTCTTAACTTGGTTTAAAAGTCGCCCTAAGACAGGGTTTCTTAAGGTCATGAACCCCTTTAACATCCTGATGAAATCCATAAAATAAAATATATAGGACTGCTGAGAAGACTCATTGTATTGAAATAATTATCAAAATGTTTTTTAAAAAGCAAATTGATGGGGGGCAGCTAGGTGGTGCAGTGGATAAAGCACTGGCCCTGGATTCAGGAGTACCTGAGTTCAAATCCGGCCTCAGACACTTGACACTTACTAGCTGTGTGACCCTAGGCAAGTCACTTAACCTCCATAGCCCTGAAAAAAAAAAAGCAAATTAATGGAACCCAGGTCAAGAAGTTCTACTCTGAGACACGATACTAAGTTTGACATTTTGTTTTTGATGATAGAAAATTCATCTCATTTGTTTAACCTTGATTACTAGGTCTTACAAAGGGAAAAAACTCTATTTCAATTATTTTATGGTTATATGGACAGGAGAAAAGTTAAGTGTTGAAACCTCCTGGATCCATGTGGGTCAGGGACATCAAAAATGTCACCCACAGGCTGCATGTGGTCCCTAGCACTCTCATATGGCCCAAACCAGATAGAAATGTAGTTAGGATATATTTAACAAAATAAATAAAACTACAATAAAACATAATGTTACATTTTAAAACTGTCATGTGTGAGATTTAAAATTGGATATTAGATCATAAATCTCCCCTACTTAACCTTTCCCTTAATTTATCTCCCAAACTAGTAAATGGAAGCAGGTTTTGGTTTTCTAGATAGACCTTTTTATTTATAGTTATGATAGTCACAAGGTGATGTTGGTTAGAAGGATAGGAAAGTAGAAACACAATACAAATCGTCTTAAGTCTAAGCTTAGTCTATATTCCTTATAACAACTCACCAAACCGACAAGGCCACCAACCGACAAGGCCACCAACCGACAAGGCCACCTTTGGAGAGAGAGAGTCCGTGCCGCGCCGTCAGGAGTCCCGCCAAGCAGGCAAAAAAGGCCTCTCTCCTTTTCTCCACCCCGGAAGTCAAAAAAAAACCCGGCAGGCAGTCTGACATGCGCAGCAGGCGCACTGTACCTGGCAGGCAGTCTGACATGCGCAGCAGGCGGACTGTACCCGGCAGGCAGTCTGACATGCGCAGCAGGCGGACTGTTCATCTCCTCCCCAAAAGGGTGGTCCTTGAAAAACTGGCGTCTTTCAGTTATCCTAACCGACTGTTAAAAACTTTCATATTTTACCACATTTCCCCCCTTTGCTTCCTCAAGAAACGGAATGTTTCCTTGATGGAACAGTAAAAAGAATATAATAACTTTTGCTGACTAATAATATGCGAACAACAATACAGAAAAGGAAGAGAGGAAAGTTTTGTCCAGAGGGGCGATTTTTTTTTTTTTCCTCATGAACCGACGCTTTGACATTAGTCTTGCAAAGGGAGAGCCTCTGCAGAGAGTACACGTTACAGATAGTATATAACAGAAAGGAGATAGTAAAAGCTAATAAAGCAAAACAGTTCATATAAAGTCTCTGAGTTCTCTTGTCTTCTTGAAGTGGTAAGATGTCATCAGGAGGAAACTGGATTCTGGTCTGGAAAACTGGATTCTGGACTCTGGTCTGGAAAGCTGGATTATCTTCTTTAACTGTTTGAATTGCTGTATTTTTAAAACCTTAGCATAGCATTGTCAATGATCAAATTAATAAATTCCATTACATTCCCTCCTTTATATGGTTAGACTTGTAATAGAGGGTTGAGGTAGTTATGCAATGTGTAACACTTTTTACCACCATGTGTCTGGATCAAAGCCAAATTTAGTATGTGTTCATGACACCTGAAATGTTATGGAAAGGTTATCATACCATATCTCATGGTTCTGAGACAGCCAGTGATTGTGCTAGGCCACAGGTGAATTCAACTGAGTGAGATAAAAAGATAAATAAGTTCAGTTAAATTAGGTTAAGTTAGGAGGGAGAGAGGATGAATACTGGACTGTGCCTAGTAATTGTGCTCTACATAGTCACCATCATAAGCAAACCATGGACTTACGTATACCTGTCTCTCCTTTTGTTGCACATATATTCTCTCCAGGGCCTGCGTCAGAGTTCACAGCAAGTTAGTCTCTGAAATGATAAGTTTCCATATTTCTGAAATCTCATTAATTTCACCAAAGACAATATGATGGTAAAAATGTGTGCTATGCTGCATAACTGAGAATATATTAGTGATATATACAATAATTCCAAACCATACCCAGAGTATAATGACATATAAATAATAAACGAATGTAAATAGCTGATTATATTAGACATTGTTACATAATCTTCTTTTAGACATTATTACATAATCTTCTTTTAGCAAGTAGACCACATCATCTTATACATGAATTCTCTGGTATAACAGTAGCAGATACTTAAAGTGGTGATTAATTCATCAAAAAGAAATAAGACTTCAATTAGCAAGATTCAATATTCAATGTTTTCAGTGAGGTATCAAGCAATTTCTGGTACTTTTTAGTTAAACAGAACAACATACAAGAGAAAGGAGAAAAATAAATAAATAAAACAAAACTCATTAGAACTCATGGTTCTCTCAAAAAGAAAGAGTAAATAAAAAAAAAAGAAGAATTCTGGTAGCTTCTGAGGCCCGATAGCCTCACCCACAGCATATACTTAAAATGTCTTTGAATAATCACTTAGTTTACAAAATTTAGTTTTAAAGAAAAGCAAAAGAAACAAAAGTAAAAAAAAAACCAAAGCAAAACCAAAAATAAAAAATAAAAAGCAAAAGATTCGCTAAGCACCCTTTTGTGCTCTTAAAGAACTTAAAGGTGCAGTCAATTCCAGGTCTTTTCAGTGCCTTTCAAAAGTCAAAACAAAAACAAAAAAAACCCAAAAATTAATAAAAAAAAAAATAGTTGAGGTAGGCCAGAAAACTAGGCCATGTACTTCAGCGCTTTTGCCTGTAGAAGGAAATGCTTGTTAAATTATAAGGTATTTAAGCTGCTAGAGTTTGGGGTATGCCACATTGTTTTAACTGGTTCCCCAATTCTCTGCATGCCAAAGTGGCAGGGGTTTCTGAATTGTCATTGATCTTTCTAATGCTGTCATAATGTTCTTTATGGTAGAAAATGTGGAGTTCTGTAGCATCAGTTTTGTCTGTGCCACTGATTTTCAATAAAGGCTGATTTAATTGATGAACCACAACATTCAGCTGATGCTGCTTAGCAAATGCTACAATTGTATCATTTCCTCCCCACTTTCCAAATTTCTTTAATTCATCAACATATTCTTCAAAAGGGGAGTCATTTACTATAAAAGACTCAAACTCTTGTCTATGGTTAATCATATAAGAAGCAGCTTCTTGTCTGTGTCTGAGATGATTTCTACAGTGACCTTCTAGCTGGTCTGCTAAAGCCCTAAAAAGGCAATTTCCGTCTCCTGATACTTTACGAAGACTGAGTCCCAAAGCATTTAACTGATCAGTGGGATTCTTAAATGGGAACTTCCTGTTTCCTCTGAACTTTCTTTGCTCTTTAACAGTTGCTATCGTTAGGGTTTTTACCTCTTTAGCGTCTACCTCAGGTCTATCTGAAATCTCTTCACCTATGAATGGTGCAGGCTTTATATGAGAGCAATGAATCCATGAGTCTTTTTCACCAATTTTAATGGCGGTAGGAGTTGTCAATAATACCTGAAAAGGTCCTTCCCAGGCAGGTTGAGTTCCACTGGTTCTCTGAAAATTCTTTACATATATTTTATCTCCTGGGTTGAAGTTATGCAATGAAAAGTCTAATGGTCCTGCCTGGACCACAGCTCCTGCCTCATGGAGTTCACGTAGCCTGGTCTGTAATTCCTGTATATAGGAAGCAACAGAAGTATCACCTCCCACCAGTGATGTATAAACTGGGGAAAAAGTTTTAGCTTGGATAGGAGGGTGACCAAAAAGCATTTCATAAGGAGATATATGAAGTTCTCCTCTTGGTCTACTTCGTAGATAGAATAATGCCAATGGTAGAACATCAGGCCATTTCAAATGGGTTTCAGTACATAATTTGCCAATCATACTCTTAAGCTCTTTATTCATACGTTCGACTTGGCCTGAACTTTGTGGATGGTAGGGCGTGTGGAATTTTGGAGTCACTCCCAAGAAAGAGTAGATTTGGGATAAAATCGAATCAGTGAAATGTGTGCCTTTGTCAGAATCGATGCGGGCTGGTGGGCCAAAACGAGGTACTATCTCTTTAAGAAGAATTTTGGCAACAAAGGCAGCTGTGGCTCGGGGGCTGGGAAAGGCCTCCACCCACCGAGTGAGCTGATCAACTATAACAAGGCAAAATTTATAATGTCCTGCTTTTGGCATAGTAATATAATCAATTTGTAAGTGCTCAAAAGGTGTATATGCTAGAGGACGCCCTCCATAAGCTTTGGCCTTAAAAGCATACTGATTATAAGACTGACATGTGGAGCAGCCCGAGCAGATTCGAGATGCTGTATTAGTCACACCTGGTGCTATCCAGGTTCTCTTAATAGAGTCTACAATGCCTTGTGTACCAAAATGGCCTTTTCTGTGAACAGAGAGGCATACCTGGTGGTAGAATTTCCGGGGAAGAAATGGCTTACCTTCCGGAGACACCCAGATGCCATTGATCTGTTTCGCCTTAAATTTCTTTTTCCACTTTTCTACTTCAGAATCGTCATAGGTTAGGTTGGAAGGAATATCCTCAGAAGGTGAAAGGTTAAATACATGTTCAGGAGCTTCTAATGCAGCAAGCTTGGCTGCAGAATCGGCTCGTGCATTTCCCTTTGAAACAGGGTCACTATTCCCTGTGTGGGCAGGGCAATGTACAACGGCTAGGGAAGAAGGCAGTTTTAGGGCATCTAAGAGGTCCTTGATAAGGTCCCCATTGGCAATAGCCTTGCCCGAGGATGTTAGAAAGCCTCGTTGACGCCAAATCATACCAATAAAGTGGCATATGCCAAAGCCATATTTCGAGTCAGTAAAAATGGTGGCACTCTTATCTTTAGCTATATTACAGGCCTGTGTAAGAGCCACAAGTTCAGCAGCCTGTGCACTAAAATGGGAAGGCAGAGAAGCTGCCCAGAGGGTGTCATAATCAGAAACTACAGCAGCTCCAGTAAAACGGGTTCCCTCTCTCATAAATGAGGAACCATCTGTATAGAGGACAAGATCAGGATTTTCTAAAGGTGTATCAAAAAGATCATCACGGGGTTTTTCAGCCATATCAACTAAAGAAGCACAGTCATGCAACGGTTCCCCCGAGAATGGTAAGTTAGGGAGTAGTGTTGCTGGATTAAGAACTGTGCAGCGTTTTAAAGTGATATTCTCATTACCTAACAGGGTTATTTCATACTTAGCCAGCCTTTGATCTGAAAAGGCTTGTGTCCTGTGACGTAGTAAGAGAGCCTCCACTTCGTGAGGGCATTGCACAGTTAGAGGGTTACCTAGGACCAAATCAGAGGCTTTTTCTACCAAAAGCGCTGTGGCCGCCACTGCTCTAAGGCAAGGTGGCACTCCAGCCGCTACAGGGTCCAGCTGAATTGAATAGTAGGCTATAGGACGCTGGTTAGGCCCCAGTGACTGAGTCAGGACTCCAGAAGCCACCCCCCTTTGTTCATGCACAAAGAGAGTGAAAGGCTTACTATAATCTGGCAGTCCTAGGGCAGGTGCTGATAACAAGGCCCGTTTTAATTCTTTTATGGCTGAGAGATGCTGGGGATCCAACTGTAAAATGTCTGGAACAGAACTTTTTGTAAGAGCTATGAGGGGTTTAGTAATTTCACCAAAAGAGGGTATCCATTGTCTACAGTACCCAGCTGCTCCCAGAATGGCTCTCAACTGCCTCTTAGTAGTGGGGGCAGAGAGTTGTTGAATGGCCTGGACTCGCTTAGAAGAGACAGAGCGAGTTCCAGCAGCCAAAATAAATCCTAAATATTCTACCTGGGGCAAACACCATTGTACCTTTGTCTTAGAAACCTTGTGTCCTCTCTTGTGCAGCTCCAGCAGTAAGTGACGGCTATCTTCCTGACAAATTTCAGCATTAGGAGAGGCCAAAAGTAAGTCATCAACATATTGTACTAGTGTGGAGGCTTTAAAGGTAATAGAGGCCAGATCCTGCTGTAAAATTTGGGAAAATAATGTGGGACTGTCTACAAATCCCTGTGGGAGTCTAGTCCAGGTCCACTGTCTATTTTTCCAGGTAAAAGCAAATAAATATTGGAAGTCCTCATGTACTGGTATGGAGAAAAAGGCAGAGCAAAGGTCTACCACTGTGAAACATGTAGATTCATAGGGAATTGAGGAAATTATCATAGCCGGATTTGCGACTATAGAATGTCTAGGAATAACATAATTATTAATCGCTCTAAGATCTTGCACAAAGCGATAAACAGGTTTACCATCTGGCCCAGGCTTGGGTTTTTTAACTGGCAAAATGGGAGTATTGCATGGAGAGTGATGACATGGAATAATAATACCCTGGCTTTTCAAAGCCTCAATTATAGGGGTGATCCCTTCTATTGCTTCCCTAGACAATGGATACTGTGGAATGGAGGGGGGTGGTCCCCCCTTAACTTTAAAGGTAACAGGCATGGCAGACTTAAGGAGCCCCACCTCATTAGGGGATGAGGCCCATAAAGACTCAGGAATGTCAGAGGGGATTTTGGATACCTCCCCTGCTGTTCCTTGAGCTTCTGTAAGTAAAATTGGTAATAAATGAACAGTATCCTCTGGCAATTGTAAGGAGACAGCCCCATCTGGAGCACAAGATATGGTTGCTCTAAGCTTGCAAAGGAGATCACGACCTAATAAATTTACAGGGGCATCAGGCATGAGTAAAAATGAATGTTCTACTGTTAAGGGCCCCATAGATACCATGCGAGGATTCAATTTTGCCACTCTCTGGCTCTTTCCTGAGACTCCCACTACATTCAAATATCCTACAGGTCTACACCCAGCATCTGGTTTGCTTACTAATACTGATTTAGAGGCTCCTGTGTCTAGCAGACAATCATAATAAGTCTCCCCCACTTTTAAGGTGACATGTGGTTCATTACTCTGGGGAGGTGAATGGACTGGCACAAGTGCATTCAAAAAATCCGGATCTGGGAATATATGGCTTTCATTATCTATGTTCCATTCCTCCCCAAGACACCATCATTTCTGTGTCCTCTTCTGAGGGGGGTCTTGGTTACCATTATTCTGGTACTGCCTTTCTGTATTCCTCCAAAAAGATCTATTTCTATTTTGATTTCGCCTGTAATTAGAATTAGAATTTCTTCTCCAAGTCCTACATTCTCTCAATTCATGCCCCTCCTTACGACAGTAACAACACACCTTAGTGTCCTTGCTCCGGTATCCACATGGCTGACTAGTAATCGCTGGTGCCAGAATGCTCTGTTTAGGGTGATCTGGATCTTCCTCACGTGAGTCAAAGACATAATTTGCAAGTTCCTTAATTCTATCTACTGAGAGATTTCTCCAGTCTGGACATTGTTTCAGAAAGTATCTGCGTATTTCTGGCAGTGAATTATAAACAAATGTGTTGAGAATGATACAGGAATCTCTTAAATCTACTGGATCCAATCTGGTGTACTGTCTAGCGGCCTCACAAAGTCTATCATAAAATCTGTTTGGTCTTTCATTAGCCTCCTGAGGTAGGCTTAAAAATTTCTGCCAGTTTTCTGGTTTTCTAGAGCAAGATTCCATTCCCTTCAGAAGTGTTTCTCTAGCATCTTTTAATCTTTGGAAATCCCTATCATCATTATAATTCCACTCTGGATCCTTTAGAGGCCATTCCACATCGGCCTTACCTTTCGCAACAAGGGCATTTCCTGCTGAGATAACATCTGTAATCTCAGTTGGGGACAGTAAAGTTTCCAAAAGGCAAGTAACATCAGCCCAACTGGGTTGATATGCATTAAATATAGTCCTTAACTGTGAAATTACAGTGTTAGGATTTTTCTCAAAACTAGGGATGATTGATTTCCATGCGCTCAAGTCACTTGGTCTAAAGGGGCTATATTTTCTGACTTGAATTGGCACTCCCTTCTTACTATGTTCTATAGCTTCCTGCAGAGGGAGTAGTTTCTGCTGATCTGATTCTGAACTTGGATCATCTCTAGTAGAAACAGCCATTTTGAGGTCTCTCTCCATATGTGAGAATTTCATTTCGAGGTCTCTCTCCATATGTGAGAATTTCCCCCATATCATAACAATGATAATAACAAAAACAATGATAATAACAAAAACAAAAAAAAACCAAAAAAAAATAAAATCCTTAGTCGTATGAACTATGGATGTGGTATTAAAAGGTATTTCAATTGCAGGCATAAAATTTCTACTTATATTAAACGTATTTTCCCAAAGATTCTCACGTATACTATTATACAAAAAACTTTTTGCTGCCTGAATGAGGAAAAAACCAATAATGTTATGAAGGACCATTGAGTAAACTATTCCTCTAAGTCGGGATGTTATGCTGTCCCAATACATTCCGATGAGAAAAATCAAAGGGATAGTAGAATATTCGAGCATCTTGCCCTTTAAACTGGGCTGGCTTTTCTGTTTAAAGCAAGACTCTTAGAGGCTTAAAGTCTTTAAGGGAGATTAGACAAAGGGAAAGTCCGTGGGGGGGGGGTAATTTGGAAAATCCACCGAATTGGCCGGCTTATGGCCAAACTAGGGAGGGTGGGAGGGTCCTTAAGGTCCCTTCGGGGTCGCCAAAACTGTGAGATTTAAAATTGGATATTAGATCATAAATCTCCCCTACTTAACCTTTCCCTTAATTTATCTCCCAAACTAGTAAATGGAAGCAGGTTTTGGTTTTCTAGATAGACCTTTTTATTTATAGTTATGATAGTCACAAGGTGATGTTGGTTAGAAGGATAGGAAAGTAGAAACACAATACAAATCGTCTTAAGTCTAAGCTTAGTCTATATTCCTTATAACAACTCACCAAACCGACAAGGCCACCAACCGACAAGGCCACCAACCGACAAGGCCACCTTTGGAGAGAGAGAGTCCGTGCCGCGCCGTCAGGAGTCCCGCCAAGCAGGCAAAAAAGGCCTCTCTCCTTTTCTCCACCCCGGAAGTCAAAAAAAAACCCGGCAGGCAGTCTGACATGCGCAGCAGGCGCACTGTACCTGGCAGGCAGTCTGACATGCGCAGCAGGCGGACTGTACCCGGCAGGCAGTCTGACATGCGCAGCAGGCGGACTGTTCATCTCCTCCCCAAAAGGGTGGTCCTTGAAAAACTGGCGTCTTTCAGTTATCCTAACCGACTGTTAAAAACTTTCATATTTTACCACACATGCGTGGCTTGGAGGGATCCTTTTGTACTAATTAGTGGCATCCATTTCTATTAGAGTTTGACACCACCGGCCTACCGTGCATGTTGGCTTTTATTAGTGCCTGGCAAGGGGGTTGGATTTAGTAGTCTCTAAAGTCCTTTATCTAAATCTGGGCTCTTTTTTTTTTTTTGATGAGGCAATTGGGGTTAAGTGACTTGCCCAGGGTCACACAGCTAGTAAGTGTTAAGTGTCTGAGGCCAGATTTGAACTCAGGTCCTCCTGAATTCAGGGCTGGTGCTCTATCCACTGTGCCACCTAGCTGCCCCTAAATCTGGGCTCTTTTGATCCTACAATATCATCAAAATTAATGCTGGAGATCTCACGTCCTACACTGATGAAATATGGAAATGCAATCCTTCATTCAAAGTGGCCACAATGATTCATGTTACTATGTGTGGCAGCCCAGAGTCAGAGAGACATCTGCTTGGTGGTGCTTTGATTGTCTAAGACATGAAGGTGTGGAGTGGGTGCTGACCTGCATGGTGGGGGAAGTTTTCCATCCACAAGTTCTTGATACCACTAAAATTGCAGGTTCACTCCTTATCCTTCACCTACTCTGTGCTAGGGCCATGAAGGGAGATCCTCCTTGTGCTCATGATGGATCTTTTTTGTTTTGGGTTTTTGTTTTGCTTTGTTTTTTTCGGGGCAGGGCAATGAGGGTTAAGTGACTTGCCCAGGGTCACACAGCTAGTAAGTGTCAAGTGTCTGAGGCTGGATTTGAACTCAGGTCCTTCTGACTCCAGGGCCGGTGCTCTATCCACTGCGTCACCTCGCTGCCTCACGATGGATCTTTAGGTAAGTTGGACTTAGCTGAATTGTCTGTAAATTGATTTGTTGTGGGTGAACTGAATGAGTAAAAGAGTAATTTAACTTGTGTCCAACATGTTGGAGAGTCCCTCTGAAAATGAGCAGGGAGGCCAGGGAGGGAAGAGGTCTTTGTTGGGTCTGTCACCGTGACCTGAATCAGGAGTCCCTTCTGAGCCACTCAAGGCCTGTGGACTCCATGTGATGCTCGTACTTGCTCCACTCAACTCCAGACCCCCAGAATGCCTGGAGAAGTCCACTCCATGATGAAGCTGGCAATAGCGACCCAGGCCACTGTCTGTAATGGCTGCTCTTGGGCATGGGAGCGGGAAGGGGAAGCCCTGCTTCGGACGGCAGGTAGTTAGAGAGGTACCTCGGATGCCACTTAGTTCACCCCCTTAATTTACAGACAATAAAGCTGGGGCCCGGCAAGGTTAGATGATTGCCCCTGGTGTGAGCAGTAGGCACACATCCTCTAGCTTCAATCCAGGGCTCTTTCCCATTGTATGTGTTTCCTCTTCAGGACGGGTCAGGGATTGCTTAGAAACTGGGTGCACAAACCATCCATTTTTATCTTACATAGGTTTATTTATTGACCACTGCTAGTGTTCTGGGCACCAATGGAAACAAAAGGCAGATTTGCTTTTCTTTGTCTACTCATTGCTCAGCAAAATGCCTGGTGTGTAGCTTGCCTGATGCGCAGAATCATGGGGTTGGAAATTACTTTGAGAGCCAAGACTGTAAATAAGGCACGAGCCTGAGGTAAACATAGAGAGTGTCTGATTTCTGAGAGGAAAAGAAGGATGAAAACATTCCTTGAAGACAGATTTCAACCTTCAAAAACCTTTTTCATCTTTAGTGACCGCATGCTCCTCTTCTGCTCCTTAGGGTGTTCGTCCAGCGGCCCAGGCTGGCATCAAACATGGCGAGCTCAGTCCCTTGGCCCTGTTCGCCTTCTTTGTGAACCAATGCCGAGACAATCTCCATGTTGTCGTCGCCTTCAGTCCCATTGGTGATGCCTTTCGCAATCGCTTGAGGCAGTTCCCATCCCTCATCAATTGCTGTACCATCGACTGGTTCCAGGTTTGCCAGTAGATTGCTTTGTTTTGTTTTTTCAACAAACTTAGAATTTTGTCATTCTTGGGCATTGACCTTCCAGCCTTCCCCTCCCCTAGAACCACTCAAGTCTCAAAAACACTGAATTGAGCTAGGTCTCATCCCATTGGGTTATATTGCTGTTTTGTACCAGAAGATGTGGTTAATGGTGATTCACTCATTCAGTGAGCATTCACTGGGCACCTGCTCTGGGCCTGGCACTGTGAGAGGCTTTGTTGATATAAAACAAAAACCAAAACAGCCTCTACTCTCAAGTGGTTTGGGAGATAGATATAATGTTTATACAGAGAAATATTTCGAGGGCGAATTATTTTGTATTCTCTGTGTCCAAGTATCCCCTGAAGAGCGTAAATGAGCTCACATTAACTTGTCTCTGTACAGAGGAGTGTAGTCTCCTCAGTAGGAGAGTCTGCCATTTTGGCCTCTGTATCCCTGGTGCCCAGCCTGGGGTCTGGCACGTGGCAAATACAAACGCTTGTTGATTGATTGATACATCTACATGTGCATTGTTTCCTTGTGGTCCCCGTGTGAGCTCCTGGAGGTCAGTGTCTCATTTCTGTCTTTTGTGTCTCCGGGACCCTGATCACTGCACTGCATACAGTAGGTGCTCAATAAATGATTCACTAAAGTGAATGACCTTAGACCTTGCTGCCTTTCAGTACTAAAATGTTTACATTTGGTGTGATGACTTTCTTCCTCAGCCGTGGCCTGAAGATGCCCTGGAACGTGTGGCCATTAAGTTCTTGGAAACCCTGGAGCTCACAAAAAATGAGAGGCGAGAAGTGGTTCCGATCTGTAAACACTTCCACACATCCATTATGGATCTCTCAGCAAGGTTCATGAATGTTTTTTTAAAAATGGCCGTAATGCTTTGTATATTTCGAATGTCTCCCCTTTGAAAGGTTTAGGCATCTTTTTGTGTGTACGCATGTGTTTCACTTTGTTCAAATCTTTTTAGCATCTTGTTATTATTTAAATTGGGACTCTCTTGTGTTGGTGTCCTTTGGGAAATGAAAAACCGTCGTACTTGAAGTCCAACCACTTCCCTGAGTGGGTGTCCCACAGCCAGCCTGTTATGTGGGATGTAGACTAGGAGGCTGGACCATGAATTTTATGTCCATATATTTAGAATTTCAGAAAATAGACATTGTCCACAATTGGAAAATGAAAGTTCACCTCCAGTTACTTTAAATCTTTTGTTTCTACTTTGACGTGTCCATGTGGCTTCAGTCAAAGTGGCTTAAGGGCAAAGAATGCTTAATGTTTTGGTTTTTTGTTTGTTTGTTTTGTTTTTGTATTTCCGGCACATAGCACAATGTTTGGCACACAGAGGGTGCTCCATAAATGCTTTCTAATTGACTCCTCTGAATGCCCAGTATGTAGTATTTTCTCTCTTGCTTTGTAAAGCCCAGAGAGTCCAGCCAGGCATGTTGTCTACCTTTACTTTAGGTTCTTGCAAGACTTGGGACGACATAACTATGTGACGCCTACATCTTACCTGGAATTGATCGCAGCGTTCCAGTTACTTTTGACTCAGAAGCGCCAGGCTGTCATGAAAGCCAAATTCAGATATACCAACGGACTTGATAAATTAGCTTTTGCTGAATCCCAGGTAAAATCATTGACTTCTTTTTTTAATAAACATTTTTGTTTAGAACTGTGAGTTCCAAATTCTATCCTCTTTCCCTCCCTTCCCTCTCCACTCTCTGAGGCAGCAAGCAATCAGATAAAGGTTATACATGTACAATTATGTAAAACATTTCCATATTAGTCATTTTGTACAAGAAGACTTGAATAAAAAAAAATTAAAAAAAAAAAGGTAAAAAGAAGGTAAAAATAGTATGCTTCAGTCTGTGTTCCATCAATACCAGTTCTTTCTTTGAAGGTGGATACTATATTATTAGTCCTTTGGGATTGTCTTGGATCATTGTATTGCTGAGAATAGCTAAAATCACACGCATCCATTACCCTTTAAATATTGGTAGTCTAGGAGCATGATATTTTGGGGGCCAGAATGTCACCCTTTCCCTGATTGTTTTCAAGGGTGGGATTCTATGTAGCTCATTATTGCCAGCATGGCTCCCTCTCCCTAACCTCTAGGTATTCAGAAGGTCATCCCCAAACCTAGTGAACCTCATTATCAAAGTGAGCAGTAAACAGAAATGAGGGGAGTTCTACAGAGCAGAATAAGCAAAAGGGGCTCTTTGGCTGGGAATAAGAGAAGATCACCACTCAGCCAAGGAGAGCGAGCGTGAGGGCTCTCACCCAGCAGAGTCCACTCTTTCAGGTCTGTAAGGGCTGAGGATCCAGGGACACGAGGCAGGCAGCTGGCTGCCCCCATGTCTGCGGCTTCAGGGAGGCCTCCTACATGCCATTCAGAGAGTCCAGGGCGCCTCTCCTGGCAGCCTTTCCTGAAGTCTTCCACCCCTGATGTCCCATTTCCCTCACGTGTGGTACCTGTGGAGCCGCAGCTCTGCAGCCTCTCAGCCAGTCAGGAATCGCATGTCCCTCCAGCACTCACAAGGCCACCCCTCAAGAAAACTGCCCCAGACTTGGGAGGAGATGGAGTTACTCATGCATGGTCATATCAATAATCTCTTCAGTGGAGTTTGGATGGTCAGCAGCACCTCACAGTTAGCTGTGCGTAACCAGCTTTACAGGCAGATGGATTTATGAAATCATTTAAAATCAATCAAAAATCATTAAGTTCCTACTATGTGCCAGGCTCCAGGGACAGAAAGATGGAAAAAAAAGTCCGTACCATAAAAGAGCTTATATTCCAATGGGGGGAAGAGAGGAGGAGATAACAGATACATGGATAATGAAATACAAAATCGATGCAAAATAACATGGGGTAATTTTGGAGGGGAGGGGTACTACTAGTTTCAGAGGGTTGTTAAGGAGGCAGCGCGCGAGCCGAACTTTGAAGAAAACTGGAGCCTTCTGGGAACCGTGGACCTGCTGTCATGCTTGGGATCTTGGAGGCATTGCTAATGTGTGTTAAGGACTAAGGAATTGTAGCTGGTTTTGTGGTTCTGTGGTTCTGTTTTAGAGGGCATGATTTGACCCATGCTACATCTAAATCTGTTCTATTCTCACCGGTTTCTCCTTTATTTTGAAGAGAAATTCCTCTGGTATCCAAGTATATGTTCCCTTAAAATAATTCTCCTTATGTAACATTTGCTGTTTTTTTGTTTTTGTTTTTTGTGGGGCAGTGAGGGTTAAGTGACTTGCCCAGGAGTGTCTGAGGTCGGATTTGAACTCAGGTCCTCCTGAATCCAGGGCCAGTGCTTTATCCACTGTGCCATCTAGCTGCTGTTTTTTAAAATGTTATTTATTAACCATTTTTATTTATTTATAAAAACAAATTTACATTCATTAAAAAGTATCTTTTGGGGCAGCTAGATGGCGCAGTGGTAAAGCACCGGCCCTGGATTTAGGAGTACCTAAGTTCAAATCCGGCCTCAGACACTTGACACATACTAGGTGTGTGACCCTGGGCAAGTCACTTAACCCCCATTGCCTCACACACACACACACACACACACACACACACACACACACACACACACACAAACCAACCAACCAAACAAACAAAAATATATCTTTTGACTTCCAAATTCTCTCCCTTTCTCCCACCCATTGGGAAGTCAAGCGATATATTGAGGATACATGTGAAGTCCCGCAGAACATATTTCCATATTAGCCATGTGGCAAAGAGAAGAAAAGAAATTTCATTTCTTGAATATTTCAGTCTTTTGAGCCTGACGCCTTCCTTTTCACTTGAACTCTTGTGTTTGCTGAAATATGGGTTTTAGTTTGTTGTTATTTGAGTGCTATCAAGACAACAAACACCATCAAGTTAGTCATTATCAATTGTCAGGCAATTAAGTGGCCACAGGATCCCAAACGTAGTGAAGTCCTTGCCCTCGGGGGCTGTTTATAGTCCATCGTCAGTGGAGGCGTGTATGTATAAAACTACATGTAACACTCTGTATATAAAGATAAAAGAGGATAAAGGAACCTAAAGCCTCTTATAAAGGCAGACTGGCTACACAGCTGTAGTGCTTAATATTTGGAAAGTACCTATTTTACATAGCCCTGCCTTCAAGGAGCTTAAATGAGTAGTAGAATTGTAGAGCAGGAGAGGACTCATGGGAGCTTCTTCCTCACCTGTTTTCTTATGTTTCAGTTGCTATGCTGTCCACCTCTGGAGAAAGAACTGATACTGTCTGAATACAGACTGAAGAATGCTTTCTCTCTCTCTCTCTCTCTCTCTCTCTCTCTCTCTCTGTTCCTTCCTTCCTTTCTCTTTCTTTCTTTCCTTATTTCTCTCTGTCTCTTTCAGTCTTCATGGACAAAAGGACTCATATGGAAATGTTTCACATGATTGCACATGTATAACCTACGTCTGATTGCTTACCACCTCAGGGAGGGGAGTAAGGGCAGGCAGGCAGGACACAATTTGGAACTCAGAACTTTAAAAAAAATGTTAAACGATTGTTTTAACATATAATTGAGGAAAAATTAAATATTATGTATACATACCTATATCCACAATGGGAAAAATATGTTTCAGTGGCTATGCTCTGTTTGAGGCCTGCTTCTAGTGTGACCGAGAGAATGCTGTTTCATTGTGTTTGTTTAGGTTGGTGAGATGAAGCTAGAACTGGTTCAGCTACAGCCCAAACTGGAGGAGGCCAAGGTGGAGAATGCCAACATGATGAAGGTAGAGTTCTCCTGCATTTTTAGGGAGTTGCGGGCTTTGCTGAGGTCACTAGTTTGTACTGCCTGAATTGCAAATGACTGATTTCATCCTCATCAAAGGAAATTTGAATGGAAGTCCCAAGTTCTTGGGATCATGAATGAATGAGTAAAAACAAGACAAAACTATGCATTAAGTGCTTAAGGTCTTGGAGGAGATATCACAGGTAGGAGGGTTCTGCGGCAGGGCTGATGGAAAGGCCCAGGAATCCTTTTAGTCATGACCGACTACCCATGATCCCCCTTGGGGTTTTCTTGGCAAAGATACTGGAGTGGTTTGCCATCTCCTTCTCTAGCTCCTTTGACAGCTGGGGAAACTGAGGCAGACAAGGAGAAGTGACTTGCCCAGGGACACACAGCTAGGAAGTGTCTGAGGCTGGATTTGAACTCAAGGAGTCTTCTTCACTGCAGGCCCACGGCAGAGGCTGTCCACCCCAAAGGGCAGAGAACCTCCAGGGTAATGGCCTACCCCCACTAGGAAGGGGGCGGGGTTCTTTGGGTCAAGGCAGAGTTGTGATTCTCATTTCCTCTAGAACCGAGGTACCATCCCACTCCTTTCCTCCTGTCTGCAAACCATAAAGCCTTACACAAAGGGATTTTTTGAGGAAATGTTTTACTTTACTAAGAAAAATGTGTGGCCCATACAGCGTCTCCTCTTCTCACCTTACAGGACTTTATGTGTCCAGGTTTTCTAGGTGAAAGTGACCACTCTTGGGGCTTCTTTCACTGTGTGCCCAGAGCTGACTTTTTGCTGGATGCTTTCAGGTGATCGAGGTGGAGTCTGCCCAGGTGGAAGCAAAAAGCAGGTTTGTGAAAATAGACGAGGAGCTGGCTACTGGGAAGGCCGAAGAGGCCCAAGCCCTTAAAAATGAGTGCGAGAGTGACCTTGCCGAGGCCATCCCGGCCTTGGAAGCTGCTCTCTCTGCGCTGGACACGCTCAAGGCAAGTGGTGCCAGAATCCCAGCGATGACCATCCTCCTAGGAGCTGGTGTTTGTAGGGCGTGTTTAGATTTCTCCTCTGATCCTCCCAAGGAGGGTTTGCCCCATTTTACATGAGAACAGACTGATGAGGGGGGAATGGGGGGCAGGGAAAAGCAGGTAACATGTGCTGTGGTTATATCCCTGGACACAGGGTCTTAGAAAGAGGAGCTCAAGGCCTTGGAGTTCAACTCCCTCATTTTACAGAGAAGGGAAGTGACTTTCCCATAGTCACACAGCCCAGATTCCTTGTTTCCAAATGCAGCCCCCTTCTCACTTTACCATACTGTCTCCCCATAATGGCTTGTGTGTGTGTGGAGGCTGGGCGGAGGGAGGTGGAGGAAGGGGGCATGCGGCAATCTTTTTCCTAGATCTAGAGAAACGTGCCCTTCACTATGGGAGTTACTGCTCCAAAGCTGCCAATTCCTCCTGACGCAGGGGTGACCTTTTTGAACAGTGACATCCTTGTAGGTTCCTGATGGCCATTTTCTTTACCAGGAAGAAACACTCAGAATACCCCTTTGCCTCAAAAATCCAGAACCAGACTCAATCAATGTCTGCCTAAGCAATCTCTGGGCAAAATTCTCCTTTGCTAAGTCTTCCTTCCCTGAAGGAATTGGGATTATTGTTAATGTAAGGAACTGTCTTCACCAGTACAGATTGCGCTTATTTTGCACCTGAGTAGATCAAGTCCCAGAGAGTAGCTTGAGGCACAGAGGTTCAGTGACTGTCCTGGGTCACACAGATAGTCAGGGTTAGGGATGGCATTTTATTCCAGGCCTCCTAGGCCAGGGCTTCTTAAACTTTTTCCACTCGTGACCCCTTTTCACCTGAGAAATTTTTACATGACTCTGGGTCTATGGGTATATAAAATAGATATACATAACCTTTTACTATTGCCAAATTTTTCGTGACCCCCTTATGGGGTCATGACCCACAGTTTTAACTAGCTTTGTTCTAGACTCTAGGTCCAGGCCTTGGGTGCATTACATCACTCTTTCTATAATTCTGAAATTCTTCCCTAATCACAGTACAGTAAACCACACAATTACAACTTTGAGTCAAGCAGGATCCTTTCTATTTGTTTGTCTTAAAGTCCCACATGACATGTTAAAGGTTTCTTTTGCAGGAATAAGCAATGTTTGAAAATGTGCCTGTTTTTCTGTCAATTTAGCCCGCTGACATCACTATTGTGAAATCCATGAAGAATCCTCCATCTGGAGTCAAGCTTGTGATGGCTGCTATTTGTGTCATGAAAGATATAAAACCGGAGAAAATCACAGATCCTTCTGGGACGGGAGGCAAGGTAACCCTGGGAGATGGACTTAACATCAGGGGTTAAGAAGGATGGAGTAGATTTGCAACAAGGCCCATTAATACCCGACTCGATCATTTATTATTTGAATGTAAATGGATCAAGAGGTGGATGAGACCTTGAGGGTCATCCAGTCCAGTGTTTTCTCCAGCACAGAGGAGAACTGAACACAGTAGATGTGAATAATAGGTGAACGTTTGGAGGACACCAGAGGATGTTCCGAGGGGGAGACTGGAATAGCGGTGGGCATTAGGTTTTTGTTGTTTGAGGACCGGATGAGAAGAACTGGAGGTGTTTAGCTTTGAGAAGGGAAAGCAGAGAATTGAGGACTGTCTTCTAGAATATTAAGGGCTCTTTTGTGGAAGGGAGATTAGCCTGGCTTGGCTTGATCCTAGAGGACAGAACCAGGAGCCACAGGGGGAGGTTTTAGGTTTGATACCAGGAAAATCATCCTACCAGAGTGTTGCAAAGATGGGATTGACTGCCTGGGGAGGTCATGGGTTCTTTCTTATTGGATGTTGCCAAGCGGAGGCTGGATGGCCCCTTGTCAGGGATGAAGTCGAGGAGATTCTTGGTCAGAGATGGGTCAGACCAAATACTCCTTTCCAATCATATGACTTATAATCCACCTCCACTTTTTCTTCTTGTGTAAATTCCTGGAAGACAGGGCCTGGATCACTTTTGTCTCGGCACATAGTAGGTGCTTAATAAATACTTGTTGACTAAATACCTGGGTTTGAATCCTGCCTCAGACTCTTACTAGCTATGTGATCATGGGCAAATTACTTTACCCCTCTGGGCCTCAGTTTCCTTTTTTCCCCTTCAAAATGAAGAAATTGGACTGAATAATAGCCTCTAACGATAGGGCCCTCTGAATCTCAGAACTTCTTCATAGCCTTCATGATCCTGCCTGAGGTAGGCTCAGAGGACCCCAGCTCTAGAGCACCTTGGAGGTCTTCCATTCCAGCACCCTCACTTGACAGATGAGGAAACTGAGGCCCGAAGAGGGAGGTGATCGGCCTAAGGCCATACAGGTTGTAGATAGCAGGATTTGAACCCAGGTCCTTTGATTTGATTCCACATTCAGGACTCTTTCCACTAAGCTCTGGTATCTCCCAATTCCAGGCCCAGTGTTCTATGCAGTGAGTTGCACTGCCTGTATGTGGTTTGTCCAACATTACACAGATAGCCAGTGCCAAAGGCAGGCCTCCATTGTTGGTCTTGGCTTTGGGTCTATTGTTTTCTATGTAGCACATAATGCCTTTCCAAAGGAACCTGGAGTTGAGGCTAGCACACTTCTTGTGTAAATCCCTGGGGATATTTCTCTCCTCTGGCCTGGCTCCTCAGTTTTTTTCTCCTCAGGCTACTGGGTTAGCGGAGAGGTGAGATTGGAATCCAAATCTTTGCTCCCTCTAGGGTCAGAATTCTTCCACTTTCCCTTGACGGCCTTCAAGGCAGAGACTATCCCTGAGAGAAGTACTTGCTTGCTAACCTGCCTGCTGGGAAATCTCAGATACTGTCCCCCAAAACCATAGCCTGAAATAATGAGGATTCTTTTTTCCCCTTATGAACTTGAGCTTGTTAAATCTTGGCTGAATTTGTAAGTTGTCAACAAGAAACATCTTTGCGTTATTCAATGTTGAGTTCCTTTTTCATTCATTCATTCAATAAGTATTGTGTAAGTCTAATACATGCCAAACACTGTGATGGGCACTGCACACAGACACAAAAATACAACAGTTTCTGCCCTCAAGAAGCTTAAATTCTGTTCTCATATGTATACATATGAGCAGATACAAAATACATATGAAGTAAATTCCAGGTCATTTGGGGGGTGGCCCTACCACGGGTTCAGGAAAGACCTTGTGTAGGTGCCTGTGCTGGAATGGGCTTTGGAGGCAGTTTGGAATTGCAGACATTGCAGCACTCTGAGTTTTGATAACATAAAGAAGTGAATCCATACACTGAGGTTCCCAGGAAAATCCTTTTGAAGATGAACTGACGTGTCCAGATGAAATGCACAGTGCTGACAGGTGTGAGAGGACGCAAGTCTCATGGGTGTGGCGTGTCAGGGATTCAAGGATGGGTAAATGCCTTTGCTTAGACATTGAAATGATGTGTGCTTATCGATTTTTTTCTGACAGATCCTGGATTATTGGGGTCCCAGCAAAAAACTACTGGGGGACATGAATTTCTTAAGAGACCTGAAAGAATATGACAAAGACAACATTCCAGTAAGAATCCCTAGATGCCTTTTTTTTCCTTTCCATATATTCATTTTCCTAAAAGTGTGTAAAATATTGGAAATGAATGCAATTGAATATAAAATATGAGAAGAGGGCACTTTCCCCTGGATGGTTTTGTATAATAAAAAATAACAATAAATTAATGAGTAATTAATTATTAATAATAAATAAATTAATAATGATATATAATAGTAAAAACTCATGATGATGGTATCGGTCTAGGCTTTTCTGTATAAACGCCTTCCCTCTGCCAGTTGATCAATGTTGCCGTTGTGTGCTGTTGGCCTGAGAGTGGGGCGATGTAGAAAACCCACTGACAGAGGTGTCACAAGAGCTTGTCTCTAGAGCAGGAAGAGACTCCAAAGGCCGTCAAGTTCATTTTACAGATTAGGAAGTTAAGTGATTCGTCCTAAATCATACAGGGGGGATTTGAGCAAAGTCTTGGATTCAAATCCTGACTTTGGGTGAGTCACTTAATCTCGTGGCTTTCTCAGTTTCTTCATCTGTAAAATGGATTCTCGTGAGTCAAAGGATAGGTCACTGTGCTCGGCAGTAGGGATACAAAGAATGGCAAAAATAATCCGTGCCCTCAAGAAGCTCACAGTCTAATGGGGGAAACAACTCTGTACACAAAAGATAGACGCGGGATAAATTGGAGGCAATCTCAGAGGGAGGGCACCAGAGGTGGGAGGGAGGGGAAGGGAAGACCCCTGGGAGAAGGAGGGTATGAGCTGAGTGTTGAAGGCAGGAGGTAGAGGGGAGGGGGAGGTTTCTATGCACGGGAGCCAGAAAAAGCAGAGTTGTGTGTGAAGAGCAGTGAGGGGATCCTGGGGCCCTGGGTCCTAGTACATCTGGGAGTCAGCTGTAAGACCGGAAAGGTAGGAAGGGCCCAGACTGTGCAGAGCTTAGAGAGCCCAAAGAAGGACTTTCTGTTTGATCCTAGAGGTCATGGGGAGCCCCTGGAGTTTACAGAATCTGAGGATGACATGTCAGACCTGGGCTTTAGGACAATCCCTTTGATGGCTGAGTGGGGAGAGGCCTGAGGGTGGAGGACCGCACCCCCAGCAGCAATTGCCGTGGTCCAGGGGAGAGGTGATGAGGGCCTGCACAAGAGTTAGGGCAGTGTCAGAGCAGGGATTGTGAGGATGTTGCTTTGCAGACCTCAGAGGGCTCCAAAAGTGTGAGAGGTGATGAGGACGGACCTTTGACTCTGTCCGTCGGTGGGAGAGGTGGCCGCACTCAGGTGCCGACTTGCAATCTTTGCTTTTTTGTTCCAATTGTCGGTCATTTGGTTCTGCTGACGCAGACATTTGTTTCCGTTTTTCTTTCCAGTTGGGAAGCCTTGCTTTTGGTTTTCTCTTGTATCTAAGACATCTCCTCCCTATAGAGCTATAATAATGTAAGACCTGATGCTTGGATCATAGATCGGATTTGGGTTTGGGGTGTGAGCTTTAAATTGGAAATTGTCTCTTAAATGTTGCCTGTTGGCCTTCGGGGCTAAGGTGCCCTTACGGATTGAGAGCAGGAAGGGCCCAACCCCCTCTCACTTTACACATGAGGAAAGTGAGTCCCAGGGAGACTTAGTGATTCGCTCAAAGTCTCATATGTAGTAAATGTCAGAGGTGGGGTGTGATTCGAGGCCCTCTGACCCCAGGGCCAGAGCTCTCTCTAACCCAAGACTTAGCACAGTGCCAGCACGCATGTAGTCAGTGCTTAGCAAATATTTATTAATTGATGGCTTGATTGTATTCATGCTGCCTCCTTATGATCCTGTAAGAACTCGACATACAGAAACCTCTTCATTATATATGTATGTGATGTGATTTTGAAAGGTGATGTATTACAATTTAACATTAAACATAGGGCAGCTAAGTGGTGCTCTAGTGGATAGGGCACCGGGCCTGGAATCAGGAAGACTTGACTTCCTGAGTTCAAATGAGGCCTTAGACACTTACTAGCTGTGTGACCCTTGTTTGCCTCAGTTTCTTCATCTGCAAAATGGGCTGGAGAAAGAAATGGCAAACCTCTCCAATACCTCTGTCAAGGAAACCCCAAACAGGGTCACGAAGAATCAGACATGACTGAAATGACCGAATAACAACAATATACTGAGTATTAATATAACTAAGTAAACTTCTTTTTTTTTTTTTTTGTGGGACAGTGGGGGTTAAGTGACTTGCCCAGGGTCACACAGCTAGTACATGTCAAGTGTCTGAATCCAGATTTGAACTCAGGTCCCCCTGAATCCAGGACTGGTGCTTTATCCACTGTGCCACCTAGCTGCCCCCTGCAAACTTATTTTCAGTTATTAATATTTAAATAAATTAATTTGAACTTCAGGAGGACTGGGACTGGACTGTAATTTTATTGGTACAGGGAGCTCTTAGATGAAATTCCTTCTGCCCATGTGGGTCGGCAGCTTCTCTACAGCCTATAGTCTTAGGAGATTCTAGAGCCTTGAGGGCTTCAGTGACTTGCCCAAAGTCATATATCCAGTGTGTGTCAGTGGTGGGATTGGGGCCCAGACCTTCATGGCGTCACCGCTGGTGCTCTGCTACGCCTCCCTGTAAGTCTCCACCAGGATTCTTTGTCCCTTCCCAATTCACATTTCCTCTTTCATGGTCCCAGTTAACGAATACTCCCTATTGTAGTTGTGCTTTTTACTTGGAATTTACATTAATTCATAACAGGTAAGTCCCTTTACCTCTCAGTGCTGTAGGCAGTTCTCCAAGACTGGAGGCAGCAGAGAAGCTGCTGACCTGCATTGGTGAAAGGAGCTTCCTCATCTTGGGGTTCTTGGGGTACCAGTGAAATCACAAGTCCACTCCCCCTTCCCATTCTTGCATTTGTCCCTATCACTGTTATTTCATAAAGGTCTTCCCAAGTTCTTTGTGGTCCCCATACTTGTTTGTCTCAGTTACTGCAGTTAATTAACTACAGTACAATGGAAAGATGACAATATGCCACCGTTTATTTAGCTGTTCCCCTCTTACTGGACACTATGGTTGCTTCCAGTTTTTTTCAGTTAATAATACCGCCACGTAAGTCTTTGAGCAAGTGGCTCTTCTGAACAATGCCATTTCTTGGCTCCAAGCATAGGATTGTTTTGGAAACGTTCTGTATTTTATTGCCTACTCTGCTTTCCAAAAAGATTCTACAATTTTATGTGATGTCCCCCCCACCCTCTTCAGATTTTGTATTCAATCACTTTGAAAACTGACTGCTTGTCCTGTAGGTATCTGTCATGCAGAAGATTCGAGGTGATTACCTAACAAACCCCGAGTTTGACCCCCCTAAGGTGGCCAAGGCATCTTCTGCAGCTGAGGGTCTGTGCAAATGGATTATGGCTATGGAGGTCTACGACAGGGTTGCAAAGGTAATGTACATGCTCATGAAGGTGCTCTCGGAAGTAGTTTGCATGCTAAACAAGTCCTGGAAGTTAAAACCAGCAGATACCCATGTGTGTGTATATATATGTATACATATACAGGTTTGACCAGACCCATGATTTCACAGGTGAACTCCCGACATGGAAACACCCTCCACTGATACAGATGGGAAATTGTCTATCAATTGCTCCTATAATCCAAAGTATCACAAGAGAAGTATCCGTCTAAGTGGAGTTTTGTTTCGGAGAATAAGAAGTCTGGGATTGTTGGACTCACTGGGCAATTTATTCTCAGATGCATTCTGAGCTTTGCTGTTCAATTCTGGGCCCCGGGGCCAGCTGTATTTGACAAAGACATTTGTAGAGTTGAACTGATCAATCAGTCGAGCAGGTATCAGGCACTGACTGGGTGCTGGGCACCATGCTAGGCTTCAGAAGACAAATACAAAGAACGAACTAACTCTCAAGGAACCTATACTGTAATGAAGAAGAGGAGTAGTTTTGTGAGCATATGTACACTTCTCCTATCTCTTCTTTGGGGATAAGCTTATTTTTTGTGAGATTGTATAGTTCAAGGACTCATGCTTGACCTTAACCTCTGCATGACCTCTGATTGGAGGAGAACCTTTATAGCTTCATTTTTTTTCCTCCTGATTTGTGCCTTTTATTTTATTTTATTTTTTTTCACAGGGCAATTAGGGTTAAGTGACTTGCCCAGGGTCACACAGCTAGTAAATGTGTTAAGTGTCTGAGGCCAGATTTGAACTCAGGTCCTCCTGAATCCAGGGCTGGTGCTCTATCCACTGCGCCACCTAGCTGCCCCAGTGTGCCTTTTATTTTTAGTTTTGGATAATTAACAACAAACAACAAAACCCAGTGGGAGCTTGTATTATCAATACCTTTTAGTCAATTGTAAGATTATGTAGAGATAGAAGATACTCTTCAAGACCTTGTCTATACAGTCTAATATTTTCACCAAGGGTGCCCTTGATATGTGGATAGCCTTATTAAACAGATTTTATGTGCTTGGTCTGGGCCTGAGGTTCCATCTGTATAAGGAACCCTTCAGTGCTACTACTTCCTCCTTGGCTTCTGATGGGCAACTTATTTACAAATAATCATTTAATGGAGTGGCCCGGGGGTCCTGAGATATTTAGTGACCTATTCACGATCCCGGGTCTAGTACATGTTAAAGGCAGGACTCAGTCAGCTTGGCCCCCTTTACCCACCTTGCCATGCTTCCTCTCCTGAAGATATTGTTGAGATGTGAAGAATGTCCCTTGGGTCAGTAGTTGCTGATGTCACCCCCCAGAACATCCTCTGTGTGGGGAATTATGCTATCTGTGATTTCTCCCCATTCTTTTGGTATCTTCCTTCTCTAACATAACTTGAAAATGGATCCCTGGGGGGGCTTTAATATGTGTCCTCTGTCTGGCCCACCTGTTTTGCCCATCTTCTTCATCCTAGGTGTATTTTCCATCACACTGAGCATCCTATACCAAAGAGACTCCAAATGCGACAGTTCCATGGTCATTGATTATGGAAAGAGATTGTGTTGGAAAAGGGCGGATCTGTTTTCTTTTCCATGTACTTGTTGACCTCCTTTGCAATTTCAGTGGTAAACTTTTTGGGATGATCTGGCCTCACCAATGAACTGCACTAATGAACCAACAATTCCAGACCAAAAAACTGTCCCTAGACTCAGTAGTAGCAATCACTCTCCATCCCATCCCACTTCTCTTTTAAATCTCTGGTTATTTACAGCAGAAGAGCTTCATTTCTTTGTGTGCCCCCAAACTCTGTTTGCATTCTAAATGCCTATGCTCATCATTTCTTCTTCATCATGAAATATCCTAGTTGGTCCAAATATGCTTATTTCTGCAGTCCTCTCCAAGGGATTTTCCCTCACCCTGAAAACCATACTAATCAATAATAACAAGGGTAATAGTCAGCATCTATATGATGCTTTAATGCTTAAAAAGCTCTTTACATATTTTTCTTGTATCCCAGCTTTCCCTTATGGCTCTGGACACCAACTCCCTTTGCCCTTCTCTATCCCTTTCCAATCTGAGTCCTTTCTGGAACTTATTTTTCTTCCCCATCTTCCCTTTCCCCTTCCACATTTCCATGATTAGCTTCAGGTTCATTGCATCATCTGTCAATGGCAAATCTGTTAACTAAGCCCTGCCCTGACAAGTCAGAACCTCAACCTGCTCCCAGTTTCCCATTAAAGGCAGTAGATTGTATTGAAGGAACCAGCATCAAACCCATCACTTTTATTCCTTAAATGTAAGATTAGATTGGCCATGTGTTCTCTTTAAAGCATGTTTTGAAACTCCAACACCAAATAAAATGAGCATTTCCATCTATGTAGTAGAATAGAAAAAGAGGATTTTACATGAAACAGTGAATCTCTATTATAGACAGCTGGTTTTTCTTTTAAAACACAGTATTTAGTATCAATTATCAAGCTCGCCTGACAATGGAAAGTCCCTGTTTCAAAATTAGGCAGAAACAAGAAGAAAAAACGTTTGTGGGACAGCTAGGTAGCACATTGGATAGAGTGGGCTTGGCATCAGGAAAACCCTTGGTTCAGGTCTGGCCCCAGACACTAGCTGTGTGACCCTGGGCAAGTCACTTAACTCTGTTTGCCTCAGTTTCCTCATCTGTAAGATGAGCTGGAGAAGGAAATGGCAAACCACTTCAAGTCTTTGCCAAGAAAACCCTAAATGGGGTCACAAAGAGTCAGACATGACTGAACAAACATCCTTCATCCCTCCATCCCTCCGTTCCCTCTTTCCCTCCCTTCCTTCCTTTCCTTCCTTCTCTCTCTCTCTCTTGCTTTCTTTCTTTCTTGTCCCTTTCCACCACTCCAATTTAAAAGAAAACAAGGAAAACAAAACTTTACAAGAAATATGCAGCATCAAAACAAATTCTTACAGTGTGTTCAAAAAGGTGTGTCTTATTCTTCTTGTCATATTTTCTAAACTTTTTCCTTAAGATCCTTTTTGCTGTCCTAAAGTATCACTTAAAAAATGATTTCCCCCTTAGTGGCATGACACGATTCTATGTCATTGATTTGCCCAAGCCAAGTTACCCATCATGTGAAGGTTTGTATATGTCACAGGTAATTAGAATTCCCCCCTAATTCTCTGCACACAGGTGGTTGCTCCCAAGAAGGCTCGTTTAGCTGAAGCTCAGAAGTCTTTGGGAGAGACGATGGATCTTCTGAATCAGAAGAGAGCAGAACTCAAGGCAGTGGAGGACCGCCTGGCCAATTTACAACAGACGTTTCGTGACAAAACCGATGAAAAAGCCCGGCTGGAAGATCAGGTGGAGCTCTGTGCGAAGAAATTGGAGAGAGCATCCAAACTGATTGGTGGCCTGGGTGGAGAAAAAACAAGGTCCGAGACAAAAGTGCCAAGAATTCCAACCTTTCCACTGTATTTCAGGCTCTTTTAGGATTAAGGCAATGGGGCAGAGGGCCCAGCCCTGGTAGGTTGGAACGTTATTATAATAGGGCTTTGGTCCTCCCATACATCAGTTATCTCAGCTCTATCCATTGCTACCATCTACATGACAAGCTCCAGCCCCCAACTCATTTGTGACTTTACAAATATATGTCATTGGCCTCCATAAAAAATAATAGCCAACATTTACAGAGGACTTTAATGTGTTGTAAAGGCTTTACATATAGTACCTTATTTGATCCCTCACAAAAGTCCTGTGAGGAAAGTCCTATTATTATTTCCAATTAGAGATAAAACTGAAGCTGAGAAACGTTAAGTGACTTCCTTAGGATCACACGGCTCATAAGTGTGTGTGTGTGGGGGGGGGCAGCTGGGTGTGGCAATGGATAGAGCTCTAAGACTGGACTCAAGAAGATCCAACTTCAAATCCGGTCTCAGACACTTTCTAGCTGTGTGACCCTGGGCAAGTCACTTCACCTTGGTCTGCCTCAGTTTCCTCATCTTACAGATGAGGATAATAACAGCTTCTCCCTCTCAGGGTTGTCGTGAGGATCAAACAAGATACTATTTGTAAGGCGCTCAGCATAGTGCCTGGCACATTGTAAGTTTTATATAAATGTTAGCGATCAGTATCATTCTAGGTGAGAGTCAAGTTCCACCATGTCCCCCCCCCCCTTTGCTGCCTCTCTTCTCGCACGAGAGATCATGTCAGCACTACCTTGATTCCATGTTTGCCACTATAATATTAAGTCAGAATACGTGTCTTGTTGATTTCAGGTCAGTTCCATCATCCTGGAATTTGGGGTTGGAATGATTCATTCAAAAGAAGTTATTTCCCTTATGTCACCGTATGTCAGGGCCTTGTACACAGCACAAACACATGGTTAATATTTGCCAGATTTTACTGTAAGATCACAAGACCATCGATAAATCTAGAGTCAGAAAATAGTCCTCTAGTCCAGCTCCATCATTTTACAGATGAGGAAACTGACCCCAGGAAGGTTAAGTGACCCGTACTTAGTCACACAAACACCAAGTGTCTGAGCCTGGGTCTGAACAAGGATCAGACTTCTCCACACTCAGCACTCTTCCCATAATGCTACCTGAATTCCCTGGGTCTTTGACAGTAAGGCTTAACATAACTTAGATGGTTTTATAATTAACATTATGTGTGTGTGTGGGGGGAGGATGTTTAAATACGGGGGCGGGGGCATCTGGGGAAGGCTACCATGCAAAATGCTTTTCTGGGATAATTTTTTTGTTTTTTGTTTTTTAGTGAGGCAATTGGGGTTAAGTGACTTGCCCAGGGTCACACAGCTAGTAAGTGTTAAGTGTCTGAGGCCGGATTTGAACTCAGGTACTCCTGACTCCAGGGCTGGTGCTCTATCCACTGCACCATCTAGCTGCCCCTCTGGGATAATTTTTGATGTTGTTTTGAAGAAGTAAGAAATATTGGATTAAGTCCATGGTATTATAGTAATCAAATGCAGGAACTGTCCTCTACGTGTCTTAATTTTTGACTTAGAAGATATTTTGGGTATTCCCCTCCCTCTAGCATCAGACACTTACTAGCTGTGTGACTCTGGGCAAGTCACTTCAACCTGTTTGCCTCAGTTTCCTCATCCATAAAACGTGTTGGAAAAGGAAATGGCAAAACACTCCAATATCTCTGCCAAAAAAAGAAAAAACAAAACCCAAAGCAAAAGGGGTCATGAAGAGTTGGAAATTACTGAACAAGTACAACAACAACAAATCAAATGTAGGAAAACTGTCCTTTACATGTCCTAACTTTTGAGCTAGAAAACATTTTGGGGGTCCACCCATACCCCATTGATTTTTTTTTTTTTAGTGAGGCAATTGGGGTTAAGTGACTTGCCCAGGGTCACACAGCTAGTAAGTGTCAAGTGTCTGAGGCCGGATTTGAACTCAGGTACTCCTGAATCCAGAACAGGTGCTCTATCCACTGAGCAACCTAACTGCCCCCCCCATTGATTTTAAAGATAAAGCAGAAACCCAGAGATTCTAAGTGACGAGGGACAGAGACGAGACGAGACTCCATGTCTCCTTGTGGCCCCTCAGTCCAGGAGTCTTTCCAGGGTACCCTTAGGCCCTTGCTCAGTCTATGCTTGGCCGATGTTTCCTGTTTCCAGCCTTTATTTTGTCTTTGGTTGCTCACAGATGGTCTCAAGCAGCAGATGACCTTCAAGGCACATATGACAACTTGACAGGAGATGTCTTGGTATCAGCAGGAGTCATAGCCTACTTGGGGGCTTTCACTGCGGGCTTCCGACACGAGTGTACAAAGGATTGGAGCTGGTTGTGTAAGGTAACAGATTGATCCTTTGTAGCTTTTGTTTCAAAAGATTCAGGTGCTCCTTGTGTTGAGAAGCACACTGTGCTATTTAAAGTTTTGTGGGTATTTTATCCATCCCACTTCCCTCTCCCCAGTCCAATGACTTCCCCTGATGCTAAACCTTCCCTTGGAACAAAGGGAAAAAACCCAAAACTTTAGCAAACTGATCCACAGAATGACCAGACTTGACAGCTCACACACCATTCCATTTCTCCATTTCACCCCTCCTCTGTTCTCTGGGACCAAGGTTACTCAGTGCATTTATTATGTTTAGCTGCCTTTTAGTGTTTTCATTTCTACTTATGTGGTCATTGCAGACATTGATCTTCTGCTGTATGAACTGATATAATTTTCCTCATATTTCTCTGACTTCCTCATATTATGGCACAATAATATTCTGTTACTTATATCTACCACATATTCACAGGCAACTTGGTGGCACAGCAGATAGAGCACCAGATCTGGAGTCAGGAAGACTCATCTTCCTAAGTTCAAATCTGGCCTCAGATGCTTCTTAGCTGTGTGACCCTGGGCAAGTCACTTAACCTTGCTTGCCTTCGTTTCCTCATCTATAAAACAAGCTGGAGAAGGACATGGCAAACCACTCCAGTGTCTTTGCCAAGAAAACCCCAATGGAGTCAAAGAGTTGGATATGACTAAACAACAAAGTGTTTAATATGGCTGGAAAAAAATCAGACACAACTGAAAAATGACTGAACAACCACATATTCCACAAGTGGATCAGCCATTTCCCAATGGATAAGCAATCACTTGGTTTCCAGTTTTGTTTTTGCTCTCACAAAATATTCTTTGAATATTTATAATATAATCTTGGTCTGGATGGGATATTTCTGTCTGTCTTTTACTTCAATGGAGCATTGTCATCTGGTTTTTCTAGGTGCTTTGTGAGGAAAGGATGGTATCTGGAGGATAGAAATACTGAAATTACTAAAAAGTAACCATATTCAGTTTTTCCTTTACAAACTCAAGTTTCCATTCAGGTCCTTTCAACCTTTATTTTTGTTGGCTTATCTATCTATTTATTCATGAATTCATTTATCTACTTATCCATCCATCCATCCATCCATCCATCCATCCATCCATCCATCCATCCATCCATCCATCCATCCATCCATCCATCCATCCATCTATCCATCCATCCATCCATTTATTTAGGAATTGCTAATAGAACAGGATGACAAGATATTATCAGGAAAATGCATGAAAGGAGAAAAGAAGGGCAGGTTAGGTAGCGAGAATCTTGGGTCATCCATTTAGATCTGGAATGGACCTTGGGAACTGTCTCATCTGACCCTCACCTGCTACTGCTGGGGAATTTGAGGCATAGGGAGATCTGGGGACTTGTTCAAGGTCATGGAGCTAGTGAGGTTAGAGGTGGGATTGGACGCCAATGGCTTTTTCCATTACACCATGAAGAAGGGACAGCAAGTATGATGAAGGCTACCAACTTGCTGGCTGGACCCTCTGGATGAGTTCTTCAAAGGTTATGGGCTACAGTAGCATGAGATGGACAGGCACATATGGGTTTCCATTTGCATCACTGGAGGGAATGCCCATGTCAAAGAGCTCACAGGTCCATTGGAATATTTGTGCATCCAATAATATTTGAGTATTACTAAATGCTAATAGTTGCTAAGGGCAGTTAAAATGATCTATCAGCATTTCAGAAGATCCATGATTTCATCACTGTGTGCACCTTTGAGTACAGAGAGGAAAGCACTGGTTTTGGAATTGGAGGCTTTGGGCTTAAATCCTGGGCTCTGTCATTTTCTAGTTGCATGACCTTGGACCAGTTACACCTATTTCACTGGCCTCAGTTTCCTCTTTGTAAAATGATGGGGTTGGACTAGATGGCCTCTGAAGTCCTTTCCAGCTCCCAACCCCCTCACACTGTTTAAAGTAGTCTTTATGGGCTGTGATGGTCAAAATGAGTCATTGCCTTTGGCCAGCCTTTTAGTGTTAAGGCTTCCTAGCCACTGAAGCTGGTCCTCAGAGGACGGGTGTCCTCAGATCCATACCCCACACATTTCCAGTTTGCTGGGACCTGCCAGAGGTCATTTTTGTCTGGCATAGGTTTCTAGACCCCAACATCACATCCATGTGACTGCAGATTTAGAGGAATTTAATTAAACAGTCCAACTGCGATGTGAAAGAAATCAGAACTGTGTAACGCCTCGCATTTCTTACAGGAAAAAGAAATCCCTTGCTCTGAAGATTTCTCTCTGAGTAAGACTCTGGGTGATCCAATCAAGATTAGAGCCTGGAATATTGCTGGACTGCCAACAGACACATTCTCCATAGACAATGGTGTGATTGTCAGCAATTCCCGGCGTTGGTAAGGACCGGTGAAATGGTTCTTCCCACATATTCAATCCTAAACTAAAGAGTACTGCATTTCCCCCTCATTTTAGAATTCTATAGGCCTTTTTCCTAATACTGTCCAAGTCGGACGTGATGGAATTTTTGGTGCGGGTATGTGATTTTGTCACATTGGCAACTTTGGATGCACAAATACCTTCTGCCAATGCAGACTGGCAACCCTGCTGCAATTGCAGTCTGAGAGAGTTGCCCGGAGGACTAGGCTGGTGACTTTTCCAGGGTCACAGAGACATTATGGGGCAGAAGCAGGGTTTGAACTCAGGGCATTCAGAGTCCATGGATGGTTCCTTCATCCACTTGCTCTCATGATTGAGTAGGGGTGATAGAACCTGAAGACCACCCTCAGAGGATGAGCAGTGTTGTCTTGGCATTTGTAACTCTGGGACACATTTAGGAAAATGCTTGCTCAGAAAAGCAGTGCTTTCCTCCAGATGGTATCCGCACGTGAAGGATGTTTACAGCAATGGTTAGAAACTTTAATAACCTCCCAAAGAAATGCGTTCAGTTCATCTTATTTGTTGTCAGTTTATAAATGTTTGAAGCTGTGATGTTTTCACCCCTCCGCTTCTTGCATGTTGTATGAACGTGTGGGTATCTCTACTGATTTTTCTTCTTACTACGCTGTCGTCATGGCAGAGATGGTATTTAGCCTGGCGAATTTACATTTTCTTTCTCTTTCTTTCTCAGTTGAATATGCTTTTAATTGGATCATTAAGACTTCAGGCAAATATTCTTACCAGGCCTTGTTAGGTATACCCCATCCCTGACGAGGAGCCTGTCATTCCTATGTTTCAGGGCCACGGTGCAGAGATCTGATACCACTTCTCAAACACTGTCTTCACAACTGGTAGTTCACTTCTCAAATCCACTTTTCTCTTCTGAAGCTCTTTTCTCTAGTTAGTCGCAGAAATGAAAGCATCACCTGTGCCTCTCTGGCAAAAAGCTTTCTGCCCAAGACTTTAGCAGTGCTTAATTGGTTCTGTCTTCTGGTGTCATTTGGGTTCATGTGGTTTCTTCCTTTTCTTTTAAAGACATGTTCTAAATTCCCAAATAGATCTCAATCGTAGCCCTTCTCGATTAAACCCGACAATTTGCATTGAATTGACAATTGACATTTTCATGGAATTTGTGATTTTTATCTCAGAAAAAATAGGTGGGGGAGCAAAGTCATGGTCCCTCTTTGCCCTGCCCCCAAATATTTTCCATCATGTTACTTTTCAATTCATATTTTTAGCTGTGATGTGTTTTCCAAACGTCTTCCCCCTGTCTTTTCTCTCTTTAGTAGATTCAGTAATTAGTCTATGTCTGAGAGTACTTTATCTCAGCAACACCCCAGTTATAAAGAAATTTAAATTTCAGGTCCTCCTTAAGTTTCTTCCTTCTGTGTTTCAGGCCTCTAATGATCGATCCCCAGGGTCAAGCCAACAAGTGGATTAAGAACTCTGAGAAGGACAACCAACTGAGTGTGATTAAGCTCTCAGATTCAGACTACATGAGGACATTGGAAAATTGTATTCAGTTTGGTACCCCACTTCTTTTGGAAAATGTTGGGGAAGAGCTGGATCCCTCTTTGGAGCCCTTACTGCTTAGACAAACTTTTAAACAAGGTAAAAGGAAAATCATAGTATTTCTACCAGTAGTGGTGATGATGATAAATAACAATAATAATAACTCTTGTCTTTATATTCTCTAAGGTTTATATACACGCTCTCATTTGACTATTTAAAAGCTGTTGACTTAGAAAAACAAATAATTTATAAGCCAAGTTGTCTTTGTGGAATGAAAGGAAATAGCTTTCTGAATTCCAGTGTGAGTCTGTTCCCTTCCTGTACTCTGAGGTCCAGAGAAACTGACCTTGTTCTTCCTCACAGGTGACACTCTGTGATGCTAGTTACTTCCCATTCCAGGAATGTTCCTATTCCCGCCTGCACCTCATGTAATTCTCATTTCCTTCCAGACTCAAAAAGCCCTTTCTTAACCCCTCTCTCCCCTCCCCTATTGCTAGTGCCTCTCCTCCCTAAACTACCTTGTATATATTCTCTATATACTTATATATAGGGGCAGTTAGGTGGTGCAGTGGATAGAGTGCTGGGCCTAGAGTCAGGAAGACCTGAGTTCAAATCCAACCTCAGACATATCTTAGCTATGTGATCCTGGGCAAGTCACTTAACCTCTGTCTCCCTTTGTTTCCTCATCTGTAAGATGAGCTGGAGAAGGAAATGGTGAGCCACTCCAGTATCTTTGCCAAGAAAACCCCATGGACAGAGGTCCACAGGGTCACAAAGAGTCAGACACAGCTGAAATGACTGTATGACAACAACTGCTTATAAGTGGACGTGTTTTCTGCCTTGATAAGGGGTGGTTTAATGTTTCTTGTTGTATCCCTGGTGCCTAGGATTCAATTTCAGTTCAATTCAATTCAATAAACCGTTTTTAAGCACCCGTTACTATGTATCAGACACTATGCTAAGTGATGGTGTTACAAAAAGAGGCAAAAGACAGTCCCTGCCTTCAAGGAGCTTACAATTTAACGGGACAAGATCGTGCAAACAAATATGTACAAACAAGCTCTATACAGGATAAATAGGAAATGATGAAGAGAGGGAAGACACTGGGCTTAAGAGGCGTTGGGGAAGGCTTCTTTTAGAAGGTGGAATATTAGTTGGGACTTAAAGGAAGTCAGAGAGAGAAGAAGTCAGAGTGGAGGAAGGGGAGATTTCATGGACAGCTGGAGAAAATGCCTGGAGCTCAGAGACGGAGGGTCTTATTTAAGGCTGGTGTCCCAGGATCAGAGAATCCCTCTTGGGGAGTAAGGTGTAAGAAGACTGAAATGGTAGGAGGGGGCTGGGTCATGAAGAAGTTTGAATGCCAGACAGAGGATCTTGAATTTGATCCTGGAGGTAATAGGGAGACATTGGACTTTATTGAGTAGGGGGTGATATGGTCAGGCCCGTGCTTTAGGAAGATCACTTTAGTGACTGAATTGGAGGATGGATTGGAATAGGGGGAAGCTTGAGTTAGGTAGAACCACCAGTAAGCTATTGTAAACTATTACCTGGAGTGAGGGGATGAGGGCCTACACCAGGGTGGGGGCAGTGTCAGAGGAGAAGAAGGGGCATATTCAAGAGATGCTGCAAAGGTGAAATCAACAGGCCTTGGCACCATGTTGGATATGGGGAAGGAAGGTGAGAGACTGAGGAGTCCAGGATGACTCCTGCATTGTGAGCCTGAGGGAGAGGGAGGATGGTGGTGTCTTCTCCATTAATGGGGAAGGTAGGCGTGGGACAGGGTTTAGGGGGAAAGAGAGGAGATCTGTCTTGGCTATATTGGAGTTTAAGATGTCTGCTGGTCACCCAGTTTGAGGTGTCTGAAAGGCAGTGGGAGAGGTGAGATTGGAAGTCAGGAGAGAGACTGGGGCAGGAAAGGTAGGTTTGAGAGTCATCCACATAGAGATGATAATTACATCCATGGGAGCTGATGAGATCACCAAGTGGCGTCGGATAGAGGGAGAGTTAAGGGCCCAGCATAGAGCCTGTGGGACACCTAAGGTTAGAGGGTATGATCCAGAGGGAAGACAGTGGGTTTAAGAGGAGTTGGGGAAGGCTTCCTGTAGAAGGTTGGCTTTTAGTTGGTACTTAAAGGAAGCCAGGGAGGTCAGAAGTCAGCGTCAGGGAGGAATCAAAGGATTTTATATTTGATCCTGAAGGTGCTGGAGATGCACTGGAATTTATTGAGTAGGGGAATGATGTGTTCATACCCCCTCTTTGTGTGTGTGTGTGAGGCAGTCAGGGTTAAGTGACTTGCCCAGGGTCACACAGCTAATAAGTGTCAAGTTTCTGAGGCCAGATTTGAACTCAGGTCCTCCTGACTCCAGGGCTGGTGCTCTATCCACTGTGCTGCCTAGCTGTCCCTTAAACCCATTCTTTTCTCCTCCTCTTCCTCTTCTTCTTCCTCCTCTTCTTCCTCCTCTTCCTCCTCCTCCTCCTCCTCTTCCTCTTCTTCTTCTTCTTCTTCTTCTTCTTCTTCATCTTCATCTTCTTCTTTTTGGTGAGGCAATTGGGGTTAAGTGACTTGCCCAGGGCCACACAGCTAGTAAGTGTCAAGTGTCTGAGGCTGGATTTGAACTCAGGTACTCCTAACTCCAGGGCCGGTGCTCTCTCCACTGTGCCACCTAGCTGCCTCTAGGTCCAAAAAATTAACAAAAGGATGTCCACCTCCAGAATGAGCCATGCTCCTCAACTTCTTCCTTGCTTTGTACCTAGCACAGTGCTTGGCACATAGTAGGATCTTAATAAATACTTGTTAGTTGACTAATGACCCAACATTTTTTCTGATTATTAAATTAAATTCATCCTTGTTAGCCATTAAATATATCTTAGAGACATTAGAGAAACAGCAATAGAGCTTTTCAGGAAGGGGAGCCATGCCAACCAGTTTGATCGGTTGTTTTCTTGTTTTTTGACACACCAGGAGGCATTGATTGCATCAGGCTTGGGGAAGTCATTATTGAGTATTCTTTTGATTTCAAATTCTACATCACCACCAAGCTGAGAAATCCACACTATATGCCTGAGCTGGCCACAAAGGTTTCTCTGCTCAATTTCATGATAACACCGGAAGGACTTGAAGACCAGTTGCTAGGTATTGTGGTCGCAAAGGAGAGGTAGGTGCTCTCTTAGATGTAGCCAGAGAAATTTAAATTCTAGAAAGGCCATCAGACTACAGCAATGCATTTGGGGGGAGTTATGTCATATTTTGTATTTCTACATAATTTACATAGTTTCCTTATCCTTTAGTAGCTTTGTTACAGATGTTAACCCTGTTGGGCATTTATTCTCAAAAGGTATGTTTTAGGAAATATGGTTTGACCTTTGACGTGACTGACTATGGGTATCCTCCAAGATACTAGTGATCTTCTATGTAATTGTCCTCAGTCTGGAGCAGTGTATGATGGGAGGTTGTCCCCACTGACAACAGAATGAGAGCCAAGGAGCTTCACATGGAAGAGCGGGATTTGTTTAGAAATAGGAAAAAAACACTTTTTTGTGTAAGTAAGATTTATGAGACACTAGGATAGAGTACCAGCTAGCCTGGAACTGTCATCACCTGTGACATTTATTTTGCTTTTTAAAAAACAAACTGCTTATTTATTTTTAGCTTTCATTTAAAAAAGGTTTTGAACTTCTACTTCTCTCTTTCCCTTCCATTCCTGCCCTACCCCATAAGAAGGCAAGCAATATAATATCAGTTATACATGTGAAATCATCCAAAACATATTTCCACGTTAGCCATGTTAGCAAAAAAGCAAGAAAAAAAAAGTTTAAAAAGTCTGCTTGAGCATGCACTCAGAGCTCATCAGTTCTCTGTCTTTCAGACTCAGCAAACCTTTCCTCACTCTCCTTGTTGTTGGTTCTCTCTCATTCCCCAAGTGACCTTGATTTGATTTATCTGTGCAGAGAAAACCTCTGTAGAATGTAAATACCTTGAGGTTGGGTCTTTTAAATAAAACTATCCCAAGCACACAACACAGTCTTTTACAATGTAGTATGGTGGAACGAACGTGGGTATGCAGTCAAAGGGCCTGGGTTCAAATTTTACTTTAGATCTGTATTACCTTTTTTTTTTTTAAGTGAGGCAATTGAGGTTAAGTGACTTGCCCAGGGTCACACAGCTAGTACGTGTTATGTGTCTGAGGCCGGATTTAAACTCAGGTACTCCTGACTCCAGGGCCAGTGCTCTATCCACTGCACCACCTAGCTGCCCCTGTATTACCTTTGAGATATTGATTAAGTCGCTTAATCTCTGTGGTCCTCAGTTTCCTCTTCTGTAAAAGGAGGGGGGTGGACTAGTTAGCTTCTGAGGTTTCTTCCAGCTCTGGGGTTATGATCCTATAAATCAAATTGAAATTATCCAAAGAGGTCATGCCATGAAACTATGTAATAGGTTAAGAGTGTCATAATGCAGACTCTTTGGTACTCCTAGTAACTCTGATGATGTTCAAGACAAAGCCCTGCAGTACTAAATGCCATAAAATAATGGGTGATGTTTGAGTGAGGCTTCAGTGTATATGACAGATGGTTTAAGATAGGAGCCTCACATCTTAGATAAAGGTTGGATTTAAGAAGATCCATCTTCATGCCAAGATTCTTAAATAGATGGAGAAGTTCCTATTTGAGACACAGTTTTAACATAACTAAGAGTCATAAGAACTTTGGGACTCTGTTCCACTTAGTGTGTTACATTTCCACCTCTCCTTGTATAAATCTAACATATAAGCCTACCATTTACTACTGCTTTAGTGTATCTTTTAGAAATAGACTTTAAGGGAATGTTTGATTCAGTTTACTTTCCATCTTTAAACTCCTTTGTCCAAAGGTTCCTGAATCCTTTTAGTTTGCCCTCCATTAACTTTCTTGTAAAAAATATTATTATTTTACTATATTTTAAATTTTATTTATTCATTAGCATTCTTTTTAAAATTTTGAGCTCCAAATTCTCTCCCTTCCTCCTATTCCACCTGCCCACTTAGAAGGCAAGTGATTTGATAACAATTACACATGTGAAATCAAGCAAAGCATATTTGGTTTTTTTGTTTGTTTTTTTGCGGGGCAATGAGGGTTAAGTGACTTGCCCAGGGTCACACAGCTAGCGTTAAGTGTCTGAGGTCGGATTTGAACTCAGGTCCTCCCGAATCTAGGGCCAGTGCTTTGTCCACTGCGCCACCTAGCTGCCCTAGCCATATTTTTTTAAAAACCAAGAAAAATTAAGTGAGAAAATTATACTTCAGTTTGCATTCAGAGTTAATCAGCTCTCTCTTTGGAGGTGGATAGGATTTTTTCATCATAAGTCCTTTGGAACTGTCTTGCATCATTGTATTGATCAGAGTAGCCAAGTCTTTCATAGCGGATCATCATTACAACAATTGCTGTTAATGTGCACAATGATCCTCCCACTTCTTATTACTTCACTTTCCATCAGTTCATATGGGCCTTACCATGTTTTTTTGAAATCATCCCTGCCTGGTTATTTCCCACAGCACAATAGTATTCCATCACACTCATATGCCACAACTTGTTCAGCCATTTCCCAACTGATGATCATCTCCTTGATTTCCAATTCTTTGATACTACAAAAAGAGCTGCTAAAACGATTTTTTGTACATATAGGTCCTTTTTCCCTTTTTTTTGATTTCTGTAGCATATATACTTAATAGTGGTATTGCTGGGTGAAAGGGTACATATAGTTTTTTTGTTTGGTTGGTTTTTTGCAGGGCAGTGGGTGTTAAGTGACTTGTCCAGGGTCACATAGCTAGTGTCAAGTGTCTGAGGCCAGATTTGTTTGTTTGTTTGTTTTGTTTTGTTTTTTTGGTGAGGCAGTTGGGGTTAAGTGACTTGCCCAGGGTCACACAGCTAGTAAGTGTCATGTCTGAGGCCGGATTTGAACTCAGGTCCTCCTGAATCCAAGGCCAGTGCTTTATCCACTGTGCCACCTAGCTGCCCCATGAAGCCAGATTTGAACTTAGGTACTCCTGAATCCAGGGCTGACACTTTATCCACTGTGCCACCTAGCTGCCCTAAGGGTACATATAGTTTTAAAGCCCTCTGGGCATAGTTTCAAATTGTTTTCCAGAATGGTTGAACCAGTTCAACTCCACCAACAGTTCATTAGTGTACCTATTTTTCTTTCATCCCCTCCAGCATTTGTCATTTCTGAAAGGTGTGAGGTGATAACTCAGAGTTATTTTAATTTGGATTTCTCTAATCAATAATGATTTAGAGTGCCTTTTCCAAATAACTATAGATTTCTTTGATTTCTTCTGAAAACTGTCTATGTCTTTTGATGATTTATTAATTGGCAAATAGCCTTTATTTTTTATAAATTTGACTCAGTTCTATACTCAGTATATATTTGAGAAATGAGGCCTTTATCGGAGAAATTTTTTTATATTCCCTCATTGTCTATGGTACCTTTTAGTAAAATGTAATTTCCCTGTTTACACCTTTTAATTAGGTCTCTTTTTGCTTTTGCTTTGTCTGAGATCATGATTGCTATCCCCTGCCTTTTTTTTTTAGTTCAGCTGAAACATATTCTATTCCAGCTCTTTATTTTGTTGTTTTATGGTTTTTTGGGTTTTTTTTTTTAGTGAGGCAATTGGGGTTAAGTGACTTGCCCAGGGTCACACAGCTAGTAAGTGTTAAGTGTCTGAGGCTGGATTTGAATTCAGGTCCTCCTGACTCCAGGGCCAGTGCTCTATCCACTGTGCCATCTAGCTGCCCCCCAGCTCTTTATTTTTAACTCTGTGTGTGCCTTTCTGCTTGAAGTCTATCTTTTATAAACAATGTATTGTTGGATTCTGGTTTCTAATCCATTCTGTTATCTGCTTCTGTTTTATGGGTAAGCCTATCCCATGCACATTTACAGTTATGATTGCTGTCTTTCCCGTCCATCCTATTTTCTTCTATTACTTCTCTTTTTTTTATCCCATCTCTCCTCAAAAATAAATTTTGCTTCTAATCACTGCCTCCCTTAATTTGCCCTCCCTTTTGCCATTCTCCCCACTTTCTCTTATCCCTCTCCCCTCCTTTTTCTCTACTGGGTAAGATAGATTTCTATACCCAACTGAATGTATATATTTTCCTCCTTTGAACAAATTCCGATGAGAGTGAGATTCAAACATTGCCTACCACACTACCCCCATTTCCCCCTCCACTGTAAAAGCTCTCCCTTTGTGTGCCTCTTTTATGTGAGAAAATTTCCCCCATTTTCCCTTTCCCTGCCCCCTTCTCCCAGTGCATCCCTCTTTTGACCCCTTCATTTTGGGGGAGATTATTCCCACATAATTGACTCACATTCATGCCCTCTGCCTATGTAAACTGCCCTAATAATGATAAAGTTCTCAGGGGCTACATGTATCATCTTCCCATATAGGAATGTGAACAATTTAACTTTATTGAGCCCTTTATGATTACTCTTTCATGTTTACCTTTTTATGTTTTTCTTGAGTCTTGTGTTTGAATGTCATTTAAAGCACTTAGCTCTGGTCTTTTCATCAGGAATGTTTTCAAGTCCTTTATTTCATTAAATATTCTTCCCCCCTCCCCTCAGGATTATAATCAGTTTTGCTGGGTAGGTTATTCTTGGTTGTAATCCTAGCTTCTTTGCCTTCTGGAATATATTCCAAGCCCTCTTCCTCTTCCTCTTCCTCCTCCTCCTCCTCCTCCTCCTCCTCCTCCTCCTCCTCCTCCTCCTCCTCCTCCTCCTCCTCCTCCTCCTCCTCCTCCTCCTCTTCTTCTTCTTCTTCTTCTTCTTCTTCTTCTTCTTCTTCTTCTTGGCAATGAGGGTTAAGTGACTTGCCCAGGGTCACACAGCTAGTAAGTGTCAACCATCTGAGGCTGGATTTGAACTCAGGTCCTCCTGAATTCAGGGCCAGTGCTTTATCCACTGCACCACCTAGCTGCCCCACCCCCTGCTTCTTTAACATAGAAGCTTCTAAGTCTCCTGTAATCCTGACTGTGGCTCTACAATATTTGAAGTGTCTCTTTCTGGATTCTTGAAATATTTTCTCTTTGACCTTGGAGCTCTGGAATTTGACTAATTATTCCCAAGAGTTTTCATTTTGAAATCTCTTTCAGGAGGTGATCAGTAGATTCTTTCAATTTCTGTTTTACCCTCTGCATCTAACATATCAGGGAAGTTTTCCTTGAGAATTTCTTGAAATATGATGTCTAGGCTCTTTCTTGGATCATGACTTTCAGGTAGTCCATAATTCTTTTTTTTTTTTTTTTAGTGAAGCAATTGGGGTTAAGTGACTTGCCCAGGGTCACACAGCTAGTAAGTGTTAAGTGTCTGAGGCTGAACTTGAACTCTGACTCCAGGGCCAGTGCTCTATCCACTGTGCCACCTAGCTGCCCCAGTTCATAATTCTTAAATTATCTCTCCTCTATTTTTTTTTTTGCAGGGCAATGGGGTTTAAGTGACTTGCCCAGGGTCACACAGCTAGTAAGTGTCTGAGGCTGGGTTTGAACTCAGGTCCTCCTGAATCCAAGGCTAGTGCCTTATCCATTGCACCACCTAGCTGCCCCCTCCCTCTATCTATTTTTTAGATCAGTTTTTTTCCAGTCAGATATTTAATGTTTCTTCTTCTTTTTTCATTGTTTTCACTTTGTTTTATTGTTTCTTGATGTCTCATGGACTCATTAGTCTTCATTTGCCCAATTCTAATTTTTAAGAAATTATTTTCTTCAGAGAATTTTCGTACCTCTTTTTCCATTTGGCCAATTCTGTTTTTTTAAGATGTTACTTTCTTCAATATCTTTTGTACCTCTTTTACCAAGCTGTTAATTCTCTCTTCATAAATTTTTTCTATCATTCTCATTTCCTGATTTTTCTTCTACCACTCATCTCTTTCTTTAACTCTCCCATGAATTTTTTTCTTTTTTCTTTTTTTTGGGGGGCGGGGTGAGGTATTTGGGGTTAAGTGACTTGCCCAGGGTTACACAGCTAGTAAGTGTTAAGTGTCTGAGGCCAGATTTGAACTCAGGTCCTCCTGAATCCAGGGCTGGTGCTCTGTCCACTGTGCCACCTAGCTGCCCCTCTTCCATGAATTTTTGTTGGGCTTCGATCCAATTATAATTTTTCTTTGAGGCTTTTTTGTAGCTGTTGTCCCATTATTATCTTTGAGTTTGTATTGGTCTTCCCTGCCATTGAAGTAGATATTTATGGTCAAGGTTTTTGTTTTTTAAAAAATTTCCCCACCTATTTCTTGATTTTGAACTTTATATATATATATATAAAATGTTTATTTTTTGGTGGGGCAGCGAGGGTTAAGTGACTTGCCCAGGGTCACACAGCTAGTAAACATCAAGTGCCTGAGGCTGGATTTGAACTCAGGTCCTCCTGAATCCAGGGCCAGTGTTTTATGCACTGAGCCACCTAGCTTCCCCTGAACTTTATGTTAAAATGAGCTCTGCTCATTTGGGGTTAGGGAGGCACTGTCCCAAGCTTCCAGTTTTTTTATGCTGCTCATTTCAGTGCTAGTTTTGGGGTCTGTAAGATTTTGGTTCCTCTTACCCTGGAATTGCAACCCAGAACTGCATATAAGCAATAGAGTTGCCAATCAGTGCCAGCTACACTCGGTGCCCGCAAAGAGTTCCCTGTAATCTCTTTCTGACCAGTTGTCTGACCCACTTATCACCTCTGGGCTGAGAGCACCCCAAACTGCTGCTGCTGTTGGGGTGGCCAACTATGTGTGTGGCCTCCAGACAGGCCCCCACTGTGGGTTCACAAATTTCTCCTGTCAACCTCCTAAATGTCTCACTCTGACCTTTTGTTGGCTCTGCTGCTCCAAAATGTGATTTGAGGCAATATTTAAAGTTGTTTGGAGGGAATATTGGGAGAGTTTAGCTGAGTTGCCTCTGATCTGCCATCTTCTACAGATTGTTTGTCCCTTTACTAAGTTTCCTTAATCCTCTAAATTTATGGAAGTTGCGACAAACTGTATGTTTGATGGCTGTAGCACTGACTTCATTAAGAAGGTGCTTCTCTTTTGTTAGACCAGAGTTAGAAGAAGAGAGAAACGCTCTAATTCTCCAATCTGCTGCCAACAAGAAACAGCTGCATGACATAGAAAGCAAGATTCTAGAAACACTGTCCTCCTCAGAAGGGAACATTTTAGAGGATGAAAGTGCAATCAAAGTCTTGGATTCCGCGAAGCTCATGTCCAACGAGATCTCAAAGAAGCAGCAGGTAAAGCCAGAAACAAACAAACAAACATTTAAACAGACCAAAAAGGCTTCTGTAAGATCTATGAAATGGAGACTTCCATTAGAAATCAGCATGGTGTAACTGACAGAGGGCTGGCCTTGGAACCAGGAAAACTGGGGTTCAAATACTGCTTTTGACACATGGTAGCTGAGTGACCCTGGGCGAGTCACTTAATGTTTGTCTCAGTTTCCTCACCTGTAAAACATGTGCTAATAACAGCACCTACCTCTCAAGGTCACTGTGGAGACCAAATGAGATAATATTTGCATTATATTAGCTCACACACAGTAAGCACCATGTAAGTGTCAGCTATTATTAATATTATTATTTTGCAGATTTCAGCTCAATGTAAGGAAAAGCTTTCTGAAAATGAGAGTTGTTCCAAATTGGAACAAGCTGCTTTAGTGGTGCTGGGGGTGCTATAGAAGGAATTTCTGTTTATGCATGGGTTAGATTAGCAGACAATGGAAAAAACATTGAATTTAGAGTCAGGAAGACCTGGGTTCAAATCCCACCTCAGATACTAGTTATAGAATCCTGGGGAAGTCAGCTAACCACTTTGTGTCACTATTCCCTTATCTAGAGAATGCAGGGGTTGGACTTGATGGCCTCTTAGGTCCTTATCAGCTCTAAATAAACGTATGATCTCCAGTCTCCTACAACTCTGAAATGTGGTGATTTTGTGGAAATTCCTAAACTTTTTCTGACTAAATACTTATAATCCTTACCCAGATTGTTTTGTTAATTGTAAGAATGGGGTAGGGGGAGTTACTTTTTTTTTTTTTTTTGGTGAGGCAATTGGGGTTAAGTGACTAGCCTGGGGTCACACAGCTAGTAAGTTGTCAAGTGTCTGAGGATGGATTTGAACTCAGGTCCTCCTGACTCCAGGGCCAGTGCTCTATCCACTGCAGCGCCCCCTAGCTGCCCCAGGGAGTTACTCTTGACAAGTATGAGTCATACTAACAGATTTTGAAAAGAACAGGTGAGAACTTTAAACCTCTGACCCACCCAAATGATGATGGCAATGATGATAGTTAATAGCTAATACATCTATCTATCTATCTATCTATCTATCTATCTATCTATCTATCTATCTATCTATCTATCTATCTGTCCGTCCGTCTGTCTGTCTGTCTATCTATCTGTCTGTCTATCTATCATCTATCTATCTATCTATCTATCTACCTATCATCTATCTGTCTGTCTGTCTGTCTATCTATCTATCTATCTATCTATCTATAGCACTATGTGCCAAGCATTGTTCTAAGAGCTTTACAATTATTATCTCGTTTGATCTCACCACAACTCTGTGAGGGAGGTGATCTGATTATCCCCATTTTACAGATGAAGAAACTGAGGCAAACAAAGTTTAACGTGACTTGCCCAGGATCACACAGCTACCATGGGTCAAAAGCAGGATTTGAACACAGCCAGGAGTTATCTGAGGCCAAATTTGAATTCAGGTCTTCTTGACTCCAGGCTGCGCTCTATCACTGCGCCAACAAAGGGTTACACAGTGGTTAGACTCATGATTCGGCATATGGTGCAGGGTCAGAGCAGCAGAGATTTCTGGGGACAGAGAATGTATCTATCAGAGTTAGAGCTAGAGGGGACCTCCGGTCATTTTGTCCAACCCTTTCATTTGGGGGAGCTGAAGGCCAGGAGGTTTAAGTGATTTTCCCACGGACATAAAGGTTGTAAGTATCAGAGGAAGCCTAGGAACTTATGTCACCGAGTCATGGATCATTGATTTAGCTCTGGAAAAGATCATAAGTCCAACCTCTTCATTTTACAGAGGGGGAAACTGAGGCTCAGGGAGATTAAGGGACTTTCCCAGGGCCACGTGGGGAGTAAGTGTCCAAGGCAGGATTTGAACCTGGGTCTTCTTGGCTCCAAGTTCAGCCTCTAGCCAGTCACAGGCTGCATCTCCATAGAGAGCCATTGTTCTTTCTACTGTATGTCTCTGTCTCCTAGTGCTCCTTAAATGGAAAGAGATCATCTATGTGAGACACAAACCTCAGGCTATTAGGCCTTTTTTATTGCTTTTGAAAAATTTAGCCAGGGATGGGCTTTAAAAATATATAATCTCGGGGCAGCTAGGTGGCACAGTGGATAGAGCACCAGCCCTGGCTTCAGGAGGACCTGAGTTCAAATCTGGCCTCAGACACTCAACACTTACTAGCTGTGTGACCCTGGGCAAGTCACTTAACCCCAATTGCCTCACCAAAAAAAAAATATATGTGTGTGTGTGTATGTATGTATATATATATATATATATAGATATAGTATGTATGTATATATGTATGTGTGTGTGTGTGTATATATATATATATATATATATATATATATATATATATATATATATATATATATATATATATATATATATATATATATATAATCTCTGTTTGTACTGATTCTGGTATTGTTGCTATTATGCTGGGATATGCCTTTAAAAATAAATTCCATTACCTGAAAAGTTTGTTATAGAAACTGAACATAAAACCTCTTCCATCCTGGATTTCTCTCACTCTTGTAGATTGCAGAAAAAACAGAAATTAAAATAGCCGAGTCAAGAGAAGGCTATCGACCCATCGCTAGGCATTCCTCGGTGTTATTCTTCAGCATTGCGGACCTGGCTAACATCGATCCCATGTACCAGTACTCACTCACCTGGTTTGTTAACCTTTACATCAACTCGATTCATGACAGGTGAGCTTCATTTCCCCCTCCATTTCTGCTTCTAGGCAGACTCTCCCACCTTTTATGTTGGGAGGTGCTGCTCTTCTCCGGGCATCTCCCTCTCTTCTCCCGGCATCTGCCTCTCTTCTGATCCCCCAAGGTGGCCATTTCCCAAGGCCTCCCGATATTATTTCTTTCCCTACTCTGTCCCTTGCAGGTCTCATCTGTCCCCATCATGGTGGCTGGTTTTGCTCTCTGCTGCAGGGGGTGTTGGCTCTGCCTTAGAGGGCCGTATCTCAATAGGATAGATTGGCTTGGGAGCCAGCTTCTGTGCCGGGTCATTGATCCTTCTGGAGGCCCTGCTAACCCAGGACTCTCTGAGGCTTTCTTCCATCTAGCTCCTCTACACATGCATGATCCATGCAGACCTGTGGGCCCCAACATAAACCTTCTCTGGCAGGCCCATAGAATCATTGCACTTCACTGTGCAGGAGTTCTTAGCCTTGTCCTGGACCCCTTGGGTTGTCTGGTGAAGCCCATGGGCCCCTTCTCAGAATAACGTCTCCTGCCTACATTCACAATGGAAGAAATGCTGAATTTCTGTCAGAGGTTTGTGAAAACAAACACGTAATTTTTCCCCATCTGAGTTCAGGGACCTCTAAGCTGAGAGAATTCTCCTTACAACATGCCCAACAAGGACATGTCCCACCTTTGCTTGTAGACTTCCAGAGAGAGGGAGCTCGCTCCCTTTCCACCGGGGACAGCTCTTGTTAGAGACAATCGTGCTTCACCTTGACTCTTGGCCCCTTCTCCCGTCACTTCTAGTTCTGCCTTTGGGGCCGGGCAGAACCATTCTCATCACTTTTCCGAAGGACGGCCTTTCAGATGTCTGAAGACGGACGCCCCGTCCCCGCAAGACACCTCTTCCAGGTCACATGCTCTTGGTGTTTGCAACTGATTTTCATATGACATGAACTCCAGGCCCTAGAGGCAGCTGGAGTCAGGAAGACCTGAATTCCAATCCTGCCTCAGACACACGGTAGCTGTGTGACCTTGGGCAAGTCACTGCACCTCCGATTGCCTCTGCTTCCTCATGTATAAGATGAGGGCTTGGGTTCGATGGCCTCCGAGTCTCCTTCCAGCTCATGTGATTCTCTGATGTTGAAATGTCCGGGTGATCCTCCTTTCAACATCCTTCATGCTGTTATTGTCTTTCTTAAAATGTGACGCCCAGGATTGAACATCATACTGCCACATGACCTGACTAGGGCAGAGTACAGGACTTGGCACCTCTCCCCCCCACACCTCTTTCTCTCTCTTGTGGGGCAATGAGGGTTAAGTGACTTGCCCAGGGTCACACAGCTAGTAAGTGTCAAGTGTCTGAGGCCAGATTTGAACTCAGGTCCTCCCGAATCCAGGGCCAGTGCTTTATCCACTGTACCACCTAGCTGCCTCCGACTTGACCTCTCTTAATGAAATTGAGATCACATTCACTTTCTTGGCTCCTGTGTTATATTGTTGACTCTTAGCAAGCTTGCGGTCCACCCAGACCTTCAGATCTTTTCCAGATCAGCATATACTCCCTTAAGCCCTGTAGCTGAGGCCACTTTGCCTGGCCAGGAGAGGATACCTTCCATTGAGAAAGGACAGCCCCACCAGAGGCCTGGATTCCTTAGTAGGCTGGGCCCTGCAATCATGAGCTCTCTTAGAGGTGTACATACTGAAGGAACACTCAGCAGGAGGGGTGATGGGGGGAAGTGGAGAGGTGACAAGCTGTAGAATGACCATCAAGGCATAGAACTCATCGGCTGGTTCTTGTGGACAACGCCTGAAAGCTGCTTCTCTGTCCTGAGCAACCCACAGCAGCAGTCCCAGATGGTGCCAAACCCTTCTAAGTGGGGGGAGGGGAGGAGTCATATCAGCACCGTGGCCAGCAGCTCTGCTGGTGCTACCACCCAAGTCTTCAACAGTAGGGTTTATACCAACGCCTTCCACATTTGGCCAAAGAGCTGGAAACTATTTCCTGAGCCCCAAGCCTCCATTTCTAGTTGGCAGCTTGTTGGGGCCTAGGACCTCAGACCCTAACCCCATGGAGGAACGAGAGCCACCGGTACCCACCACACGTGTTATGGAGAAGATCCTTCTTGGCTTCAGCCTCATCTCTTAAGGCCCCATCCATCCCCTGACCCTGCCCGAAAGAGAAAGTGCCTTCAGAAACATTGCTTCCACCTGTCCTAAAGATGTCTTGTTCTTGAACAGAGAATGGGGTCTTCAGGGTTAGACCAGCTTGTCTCCAACAAAGTAAGGCCACTGTGGGCAGAGATAGAGGGGCTTTGCTAAAAGCACTTGGAGCATCTGGCCTTCCCCAAATCCACTTGCCTGTTTCAGTTTCCATCCCACTACTTAACTTTGGAATTTTATCACCAACTCTTGCCCTCACAGTCACAAGGATGTGTAGGATTGTTCACAGAATTATACAAATGACTTTTGCTAGAGAAGTCCAGAAGAGAGATGGTTAAAAAAAAAAGAAGAGAAATAGTTAACTTGTTGAACCATCCAGGGAAGGCTTTATAATGGAAGTGGCATGTGAGCGGGGCATTGAGGACTGAGCATTTGGACAAGGAGGGAAGAGGGAGGGAGGGTATTGTCCTTGGGGTCAGTCACCAAGCCTTGTTTGTCTTTTTTCTTCAAAATGTTCCCAGAATCTTTCCTCTTATTTTCCCACCTCTATCACTTTGCTCACACCTTGTCCTCGTCCCTCAATGTCTTTCCCTTTCTCTCCATGGATCCAAATCCTCCCATCCTTTGAGATACAATTAATATTTCACCAATTCTTAGGTGGTTTCCCTAGGTTTTACTCCAGTTGAGAATGGGATCTGTCTTTGTTTCTGTCTCTATCTCCATCTCTTTCTTGCTTTGCCTTCTTTCTCTCCTCTTCCTCCTTCTTTCTTTCCTATCTTCCATTGGTGTTTAGATTTCCTTGTTGTGCGTTATCATCTCACACATACATGTTTCATCTCCCCATCCAGGTTGTCTCTTTGTTCTTTTCATTTTCTCATGGTGGCTTCCATCCAACAAATATTTGTTAATTGATTTTAATCTTGTAATTGGGTAGAAAAATTAAACCAGGCATTTGCAAAGTGATTGAGATAATGGAAATCATATTATACTTTTCAATGGAATGATCAGATTGTGTGTTTGTAACACTGAAAATTCAATTATTAAAGTTTTTAACCTAGTTTTTTTCTTGTTTTGCTCTCCTTTCATCCTTTCAGTAACCGATCCAAGATTTTGGAAAAGCGCCTCCGTTACTTAAACGACCATTTCACGTACAACTTATATTGCAACGTGTGTCGCTCTCTGTTTGAAAAGGACAAGCTTCTCTTCTCCTTTTTACTGTGTGCCAATTTGCTCTTGTAAGTGGCATTCCTCCCTCCCCCTAAGCCCCCATCTCCCACCTTAGCTTAATCAGCAAGACCAAAACAGGAAAATTAGAATCAAAAACTGAGGACTTGGGGCGGCTAGATGGCGCAGTGGCTAGAGCACCGGCCCTGGAGTCAGGAGGACCTGAGTTCAAATCCGGCCTCAGACACTTAACACTTACTAGCTGTGTGACCCTAGGCAAGTCACATAGCCCCAATTGCCTCACTAAAAAAAAACAAACGACCCAAAAAACCCACCTGAGAACTTCTTCATTAAAGCATTCTGCATTTTCTCCCTCAGGAAGCCTGTGGTGTGGCCTCCTCTTCATTGTTTACTTTACTGACCCCGCTAGTTAGAATACCTGTATGTTGTTTTCAGTGCTTTCCCCACATCTTCCTCTATTGGTGTTTGCTTTTGAAATACAGAGCCAAGAAAGAGATTGAATATTCAGAGTTCATGTTTCTTTTGACGGGTGGAATTGGCCTCAAGAGCCCTGAGAAAAACCCGGATCCTTCTTGGTTACAAGAAAAAAGTTGGGAAGAACTGTGCCGGGCGAGTGAATTCCCAGCCTTCAAAGGCCTCAGGTAACTGAACTTCTGAGATATCATGGAGCAGAGGGCCAAGTAATTGGATAAATGAAGCTAGTCATTAATGACTAATTGAGAATAATCCTATGGGAGCCTGTATTCAAAACAAAATCTTGCTTCACTTTTATTGAGTAGAGTATAAGCTCCCTGAAGGCAGGAATCGTTCTATTTTTGTCTTTGCATGCCTAGCACTCAACATGTGCTGTACACACAGTAGGTGTTTCATCAATGTTTGTTTTATTGCATTCAGGTTTTTTTCCAATAAAAAGAAAATAATAGTTATGAAAATGTTTTTCTTTCAGGGAACATATTCAGAACAATATTCGAGACTGGCGTGAAATCTATGACAGTAAAGAACCGTATATGGCTCCTTTCCCCAAACCATTTGAGACCAGTCTGAACGAGCTGCAAAAGATAATTTTGCTTCGCTGCTTAAGGCCCGATAAGGTAGCAGAGACTGTGTTTGTTTCCTGGTCCAATAGTTCCTTCTTCCTTAGTGTGCCGCCCTCACTTGATTGTTACGAAGTTCTGGGATTAACTAGGAGAGGGACCACTTTTTGGAGAGCTCAGCTTCCTTCCCCACCATGAAATCTCCCCATTGAAATAGGTTGGCAGGCTTGTACCAGCTACCCTCTTGGCAAGCCTGCTGGCCGCAGGATGGAGAAATAAAATTTAACAAAGAAGAAGTAAGCCCGGTTAGAGGTATTTCAGTGTCATCAAAACTGTCTGCAGGCCTTCCTCAGCTCCATAGGAGAGGTGGTTCAGGTCATCTCTATGGTCCTCATCTATAACCTTATTTTAAAACTCTCAACTGGCTTTATACTTTATTTTATAATGCTCTGTCTCTGCCTTATGCCCCTGCCAGACAATAATTCTCCGTGGGTGCTGGGACTGGGCTCTGATCAAAGCTCAGAATCTCCTCTAGCAACTAGCACAGGACCAAGCACGTGGTAGGGTTAATACATATTTGTTGAATGAAGGAATCTCTTTCTGTGGCTGGATTCTTTCTAGGCTTTCAAAAAGAGATCACCTCTTTCATCGAGTCACTGACTCGAGGCCTCTCGATGGTTTAGTGAAAAGAATGCTGGACTTGGAGTCAGGAAGACCTGTGTTCAGACCTGGCCTCCGGCCTTTTTTAGCGAGTTGATCCTGGGCAAGTCACTTAACTGTCTGCCTCACTTTCCTCATCTGTAAAGTAGGGATAGTGATAGCACCGACCCCCAGAATGGTTGTGAGGATCAAATGAGATAATATTTGTAAAGTGCTTTGCAAGCCTTAAAGTCCTATAAACATGTTAACTCTTATTACTATCACTGCTCAGAAATGATGCCTCATTTCCTATCCCTTCAGGTCTGTAAGATTTGCAAAGCCCTTTCCAAGAGATCCCCTTTGGAATATCCGAGGTGTTCGACAAAGCCAACTCCACTCACTCCTTCAATTGACTCTTAAGGGTCGCCTCTGACCTAGCCTTGTCCTGAGCCCAAAGTTCCTTGGGTTGGATCATAGGGAGAATGGCAGGAGGGACATCCGTCAGCTGTCCTGGTGGCACATCCATCTGCTTGTGTGCCTCTAACAATACCGAGAAAGCACAATAATGACTCCTCTTTAGAAAGGGTCCACTTTTCTCACTAGCGTCCTGTGGCCCAGTGATTAGACACAAGGAGAGAGTCCATTGACTAGCCCTTGGCCACACAGCTAGAAAGTGTCAGAGGCAGGATCGAGCCCAGATCTTCTGCACTCTCAGGCCGGTGCTTGATCTCCTAGACCACCTCACCAACCCTCTCTGCTGGGGGAGGACGGAACATATACAAGTAAGCACTGGCCATTGGAGGAAGGAGAAGGCATTGACAAATGGGACAATCATGGAAGGTTCCTCGGCAGAGGTGGTGATTGACCTGATCCTTGAGAAAGATCAATAAACCAATAAACATTTACTAAGTACCATCTATGGGTCAAGTCCTGGCTTCTGAGGATACAAAGATGAAGTAAAATAGTCCCTGCCCTCAAAGGGCTTATAGTCTATCAGAGGAGACAACAGATACAAGTTTATATGCAAATTATATGAAATAGGTACATTTTTTTTTTTTTAGTGAGGCAATTGGGGTTAAGTGACTTGGCCAGGGTCACACAGCTAGTAAGTGTTAAGTGTCTGAGGCTGGATTTGAACTCAGGTACTCCTGACTCCAGGGCTGGTGCTCTACCCACTGTGCCACCTAGCTGCCCCAATAGGTACATTTTAGAGGGGTAGGCCTTATCAGGTGTAGGTGGGTGTGTGTGTGTGTGTGTAGCTCTGTGTCTGTGTCTGGACAGGGCAGTGGTGCTCCAGGAACAGCTTCATGCGGAAGCGGGTGGTTGAGCTGAGTCTTAAGGGAAACCAGGGATTTGAGGAGACAGAGGTGAAGACGAGGGTCCAGCCAGTGCAAAGGTATGGCAACAGGAGAGGGGTGTCATGTATGAATTACAGTAAGAATAGCATAAGGATTTGGAGTGTCTTAGAAGAGAAGTGAGTGCATTCTTGACAGTGAGACTAGGATGAATGCTCTAAGTCAGGAGAGAGAGGATGCTGAGCTGAGTCAATAGATTAGCAAGTAGTGTAGGAGGGTAGAGTGTGTGAAACAAGGCAGGAAAGACCCTGGGAGGCCTCAAATGTCAGCTGCCCTTCTCCTCACTATCCTGACATTTAGGGCATGGGCTTTGGTTGTATCCTTGGTGTTTTACGGGGAGTAGCCATTCAATCAACTTTTGTTGTTGCCGATGGAACATTCCCTTGGGGGTTACTCACTGAGCTGTTTGGGTCCCTAGAAGGCTGTTGTAGTACGCCCCCACCGGTGTGCTTCCCCTTAATCAGCCATTAGGCTAAATTACTTTTTAAACTTACTAAATTACTTTTTAAACAAAGACAATTGCTCAAACGGCCTATCAAGAAGAGTGGTTATATTGCGTTTCCCCAACCATGAGAGGTACAGGCTGCCACAAACTTGGCCAGGGTCCAGAAGAGGAGAAGAGTGGGTATAGTAGCAGTGAGGGAGCACATGTAACACAGCCTAGGCATGCCGGGACTCTGGAAATGCAGGTGTTAGTAGAGGCCCTTTCTCCTTTCAGGATTCTCACAACCAAATCCACAGGTCTTCGATGGGGCTTTTGTAGGTGTTTTTCCCACCTCGGCTGGGCTGGGGCTGGGCTGGGTATCCTCTTTATCTGAAGTCAGTAAGTCAGTCCATTAGTAGTTACCATTATTGTTTATTTCCAGCTATGGCAATGAAGGAAGAGTCTTCTCTTCCTCAGCTCCAGACAGGAGTTGAGAAAATGTTTGCTTCTCCTTTAGATACATTTGATTCTCCCTCACTCAAAAGTCCCTTCTTTAGTTAAGCCATTCCATGTTGTCTCAGAGGGATCACCAGTGTACTCCTTTGGAAACCTTATGTAGATGAGGGGCTCAGGGACAGGACTCCCACTCCCGCTCTTCTTCATAAGATGAAAGTTTTCAGGCTTCCCTCCTTTCTAGGCTGGGATATGTTGATTTTCCACGTGAGGCCCTTCACCTTTACCTTCAAGTGCCTGTCTTTTCACCTGGGTAGGCCATTCACCTTTCCCGTGGGTGGCTTCACTCCTCCCCTTTTATATCTCTCTTGATGAGCCCGCATTCTTTGCTCTACATTAAACTTGTACCTGGCACTTTGTTCAGAGCTATACAAGAGCCTGTGCAAAGTCAAAACCCGCTTAACCCATAACTTTTCCTTTTCTCTTTTAAACAGATCAGCCCAGCTATAACCAATTACGTGACTGATAAACTGGGAAAGAAGTTTGTTGAGCCTCCGCCCTTTGATTTGGCAAAAAGTTATTTGGACTCCAATTGCACCATCCCCCTCATCTTTGTGCTCTCCCCAGGAGCAGACCCCATGGCCAGTAAGTGCACAGAGGGTGGGAGTCTTAAGAAGCTTAAAAATGGGACAGCTGCCTTTGGTGAATCTGGGTGGGAATGGGACTTAGTAGAAAGAATGGATAGGAAAATGCATGGAAAAGCAATATAGTCCCTGTCCTCAAGGAGTTTTTACATTTTATTTATTTATTTATTTTGGGGGAGGCAATTGGGGTTAAGTGACTTGCCCAGGGTCACACAGCTAGCATTTGAACTCAGGTCCTCCTGAATCCAGGGCCAGTGCTCTATCCATTGCACTACTTAGCTGCCCCAGTTTTTAAATTTTAACCGGATCTTATCTTTCAACGTGACAAATGTAGAAAGAGCTCTGAACTTGATGTCAGGAAAAACCTGGGTTAGATTCTTCCTCTGACACTCATTGGCTATGTGACTATGAGCAGGTCACTTCCCTGCTGAGCCTCAGTTTCCCCATCTGTAAAACAGAGATAAGTACACCTCCAGTATGGAACTCACAAGGTTTTTGAGAAGACCAAATGAAGCCATGTAACTCTGTGGAAGTGACCAGCCAGACTTAGTGGTTATTCTGCATGCAAGGCAATTCCTTCCCAAACTATTTTGTGTTCATATTGCATACACACATATTTTATATACATATACACATATATTCTGAATGAACTCACAGATATGTGTATATGTTGTCTACCCCATCAGAATGTAAGCTCTTGGGGGCAGCTAGGTGGCACAGTGGATAAAGCACCGGCCCTGGATTCAGGAGGACCTGAATTCAAATCCGGCCTCAGACACTTGATACTTACTAGCTGTGTGACCCTGGGCAAGTCACCTAACACTCATTGCCCCACAAAACCAAAAAACAAACCAAACATAAAAAAGAATGTAAGCTCTTTCAGAACCGGCATTATCTAACGCTTGTCTTTGGATCACTAGCACTTAGCCCACATATACTAATAAATGCTTGTTGATTGATTGCCTCAGGGAGGGGAAGGAAGAATAAAAGTTGGAACTCAAAACTATAAATAAAAATGTTTATTACTTAAAAAAATAAAGTTCTGTACAAAGAAGCAGCATGGCCTGGTGGATAGAGAAGTGACCTTGGAGATTAGCAGAGGCGGGTTCAAGTCCTGCCTTCAATACAAGAAAAGACTACTAAATAAAATCCTAGTAATTATTACGGGACTTTATTCAGTCATTTGGGTATTTATGGAAAGTGGTGGTTATGGTTTTGAATGTTCCAGCATCCAGACCTCAGGTAATTTGGATTTGGCATTTTTAGTAATTTTATAAACTTTAGAATATGCCAGTACATGAAGCACCCCGTGGGACTTCTTTCCCCTGGTAGATCCAGCTGCTTATAACTTATAGGTAATGAGAGTCACAGATGGGCTTCAAACCAGGTGTATCTAATTGGTTTTTTTCTAATTGTTTTTTAAAAAGCATTTTATAATAAACGAGGTACTTTTTCTGTGCTCCTCTCAGGCCTTCTGAAATTTGCAAATGATAAAAATATGTCTGCAAATAAGTTTCAAGCCATCTCCCTCGGGCAGGGACAAGGGCCCATCGCAGCGAAAATGATCCGAGGAAGCATGGAGGAAGGCACGTGGGTGTGCTTACAGAACTGCCATCTCGCTGTGTCGTGGATGCCGATGCTAGAGAAAATATGTGAAGAGTTCAGCATCGAGACCTGCCAGCCGGCCTTCCGGCTCTGGCTTACGAGCTATCCATCGGAGAAGGTACACCCATGTCGGACCGACATGCATCTAAAGTGGGCTTGCCGTGATTAAGCTGATCTTAGTGTTTAGGGTCTGCTCTCATCATATGTTTCCTATATTCTAGTGATGGGTGTACATGTTTATAGGACTTTGAAGTGGCTGATTTTCTATTATTCTCCATTTCTTTTCCTTTAGTTTCCAGTAACAATTCTGCAGAATGGCGTTAAAATGACAAACGAGCCCCCCACAGGTCTCCGGCTGAATCTCCTTCAGTCGTACCTCACAGATCCTATTTCTGATCTCCAGTTTTTCAAAGGATGTCCTGGGAAGGAACAGGTGAATATTTATTTCTTGGGTGAAATGTTCACATTTTTGCTTTTTTTAGTTCATTCTTTGCTATGACCTTTAAAAGTCTGGGTAATGGAAGTAGAGTTCCCCCTTCCCCCATCTGCTGGACTGGACTGAAGGCTGCCAGGACCATCCCATGCAGAGTGACATTTTACTGAGTCAAGCTTTTTATTTTTGCTGAAAACATATTTTGAGTTCTAAGCACTTTCTCACTTGAAGGCACAAAATTTGCTTAAGGCACTGCCAAATGTAAAGTGGACAAAGTAGCAAATCTTGTGTCCTTGAAGGCATTTTTTTTTACCACAAGGTGCTGTTTCAAAATGTGACACATCTATATAGTGTGTGTGAGTATGTTTGTGTGTATGCGTGTGTGCATGTGTGTGTGTGTGTGTGTGTGTGTTGGAGAGAGAGAGAGAGAGAGAGAGAGAGAGAGAGAATCTGAACACTCACCAAGGTGCCGTGTTCCTCCTCCTCTTTTTCTGACTTTTCTGTTTCCGTTGAGGAGGACTCTTCCCTCTCTGCCATGTTGACTCTAGGCTCTCCAAGGCTCAGGCATTACTTTTCTGTCTGTCTTTCTCTTCCTTCTCTCACTGGGAAGGCTCTTTCTGGCTTTAGCTCTCGGGTCCTCGGGGCTGATCCCTGTGGTCTCACTTCACCTTTCCACCTTTGTAGCCGAAACCTCTGTATACGTTGTCTTCCTCATGCCTCCAATCAGTTCATCCTCCTGACTTCCCCCTTGTCAGTGGAGTCCATATTCTTTTCAATTCTGTTTGAATCATGGCTAGTCCATGAGCCAGATTTTCCAGACTCACAGAAGTTGAGTTGCGCGGGGACCTCCGGGTCCAGCCCTTCCAGGATAGGAATCCCCTTTATAACGCAGCCACGAAGTCCTGAAGATCTCTAAGAAGGGGGAACCTGCCACCTCTTGAGTCTTTCTGGCTCTGGGATTTGGACTCTGTTTGGCCAAACTCACCTCCGTATGATCCTCATGTATTCATGTCACTTCCATCCTCTAGAACATAGAATAACTCGCTGTTTTCTGCCATATCAAAGCTAATTAAATCAGTCTCATAATCTGACTGCTACAGATCCAAGTGGTTTTTCACTAACTCTCAAACTTCACTAGTAGTAATTAAGTGTGTGCTCCAGAGCAGAGGTGTCAGACCCATGTCCCTTAAAACTCCCAAAGCTCTGACCAGATTAAAATGTAAATGGAAGATATTGAACAAAATAAATAGAAACAAAACAGAAAACAGATGACATGAATATGTGGTTTTCCAAGTCAGTATACCACCGCAGGGATTCTTATGTAGCCCCCATTTCTATCTGAGTTTGACTTCACCGATCTAGAACATGTGTTGGGCAGGGAAGAGGGACATTCCCTCCGTTGGTATGGATCGTGACTCCTTATTCTGTGCAGTTCCGGATCATGTATTATCATAAAATCTCCATATTGGAGCGACCTAACATGTTGGAGTCTGCCCTTTGCGTCTTTTAACATTTTGCGTACATTAGCCTAGTATGTGGACTTCATTTTTGCTGTATGACTAGCCCCTTCCTTGTCTGGGTACACGTATGCCTAGTGAGATCCTCGTACCATTTTATAGACTCCCAGAATTTCAGAGTTGATGGAGGCTTTGGTAGCCTCCTCATACAATCCATTCCTGAAAAGAATCGCCATAACAACATACCCAGTGGGTGGAGTGGCCACACAGACTCTGCACAAAGACCTTCGATGACTGGAAGCACGCTCTCTCCAGACTGCGCAGTGTTCCTCAAACAATGTGGCAGCTGCAGCTGGCCGCAGCATCCCCAGTGTGTTCTGACCAGGCAGGAAAAAACGGACTCGCTTGTTTGTGTGACCTGATGTTATGTCACCACCTATAAATCTATGACTAACTTTTTGAACTCAAGTTCAGGACGTTTTATTTATCACTATAGAGTTTTGTCTAAGTAGCACCAGATCTCTGTCCCAGTCTGTTGAGATAACTTTTGTCCCCCAATAGATGAGAGATTGCCCCTAGCCTTGTGTCATCCACGAATGTGGCTATGAAGCATCCCACCCAGCCCACTTCTGACATTTACTACCTCTGTGACTGTGTGGGCAAGTCAGATGACCTCTCAGAGACTCAGTTTCCTTCTTTGTAAAACAGATATAATAATACCTACCCCCATTGCAAAGGTTACTTGTAAAGAGCAAACGAGCTAATGCATACAAACCACTTTTAAAACTTTGGAGTGCTATATAAGTATTTGTGATTATTTATTTATCATCATTACCACGACAATGTCAGTTATGGTTAGTCTGGGTGGTGGTTTTGTTACCTGATTTTCCTGTTTTCAGTGGAGCTCAGATGGAAATGGGCCTTGCTGTCATCCTTTCAGGCAAAGATAAAGCCCTGGGGACAATTGTGTAGTTATTATTACTACTATTAATCATCTAATCAATGCATTAACATGAAGTGCCTTCTATGTGCCAAGCACTGTGCTAATCAGTGGGGATACAAAAAAAGGCAACAGACAGTCCCTGCCCTCGAGGAGCTTCTCATAGTATGTACAAAGCAGGCTAGATGCGGGATAAGGAGGAAATAATTAGGAGGTGAAAGCACTGGAATGAGGAGAGGCTGGGGAAGGCTTTCTGTAGGGAGTGGGGCTTTAGTTGGCACTTAAAGAAAGCCAGGGAAACCAGGAGGCAGAGATGAGGAGCGAGGACCTCCGGGGCATGGGGACAGACAGTGGGGCGGGGGCGGGGGGGGGCACTTTGTATCTGATGCAGTAGGGAGCCACTGGAGTTTATTGAGGAGGGGAGTGACACAATGAGACCCGGGCTTTAGGAGAATCACTCTAGTGATTTAATGGGGATGGATTGGAGGCACGCAGCCTCACCAACAGCTAGGGTAGGAGTCCTGGGCGAGGTGATGAGGGCCTGCCATGGGGTGGGGGGAGTGTCAGAGGAGAGAAGGAGGAGTATTCGAGAGATACCCTAACGCTTGAATGTGTGCAGGAGTGGGGGGAGAGAGAGTGAGGAGTCCAGAATGGCTTCTAGGTTGTGAGCCCCGGGAGCTAGGGAGATGGTGTTGACCTCTCCAATAATAGGCCTAGACAGAACAAACACAAAATAAGTTCAAGGTAAGTAAGGGCGAGAGAAGATGAGGAGGAGGGGGAAGGTCCCTTTCCTAATGCAGGTGTGTGTACCTGTGTGGCCACCTACAGTCTTAGAAATGTGACGTGACTTAGTGACTTGCCCAGGGTCATGGAGCCCAGACCCTGAGTCTTCCTGACCCCATATCACCTTCCTCTCCATTTGCTTTCATCACCTCAATGTGGCTCATAAAGTGCCTAGCCCTACATTCTGAAAAGATGAACCCCGAGGCCTCGTTCCCAGGTGGAGAGGACCCTTCAGGGCAGAACAGGCACAGAATTACAGCCCAGGGGTGCTGGGAGGGACCCGGATGACCGGCAGCAGCTCAGGACTGGGGTCTGCCTTGTCTTGCCCCTGCAGGTGTGGGAGAAGCTGCTTTTTGGAGTTTGCTTTTTTCATGCCCTTGTCCAGGAGAGGAAGAAATTTGGCCCTCTCGGGTGGAACATCCCGTATGGGTTTAATGAGTCTGATTTGCGCATCAGTATCCGGCAGCTGCAGGTAAGATGGTTCCTGTGATTTCTGGTACATTTTGGTGGCCATATTCAGGCAAAAATGCGACACGGCCTGAGCAGAGCCCGGGCTTGCTTGTTCCCCCCGTGGGGAGCTGGAGCTGACTAGCCCATGGAATCACCTGTGGGGTCAGGCGGGAAGAGGGGAGGCCCCTGAGCTGGAGGAGCTGGGTTAGGTGCAGTGATGGAAACACGCACCAAATCCTGAGAGTCTTTTAGGACCTTTCTTCCTGAGACGTCTCTAGTCATTAGACTTACAGCATTAATAATTAATAATTAGCAATGTGGGTGCCCCTCCAGTGGTGCAGAGGCACAGCAGGCCTTGGTTCCTGAGGATCTGAGTTCAAGTCCTGGCATAGCTGCTTCTTCTGTTGGGCACTTGGTGCCTCCATTTCCTCTTCTGTAAAATGAGAGGGTTGGGCCAGGTGGTCCCTGGCCCCAGGAAGTCTCCTAACACTTGGTTTGTGTCTCTGTTACCTGAGCATGGAGAAGGTTGCCTTGACCCGAGGGGAGTGAATGAGCTGTGTTGGCCAGAGGTCATTCAGTGAGGGTCAGAGGAAGGAGGAGGGGCTCGGGGCAGTCACCTGACCCTACAGAACAGGATCAATGACAGAAAGAAGCTTCCCCTCCGAGCTCAGCGCTGAGAATGCCATGAGACCAGAGCAGGGCTGGGCTCGGCTCTCTGGGAGCTCACCTTCGGGTGGGGGAGGCAGCACACGTGAAAGCTTCAGCCCAAGTCACGTTCAAGTTCAGATGGGGTAGAGACGCTTGAGGATTTCATCCCTCTTTCTTGATTTCAGTTATTTATAAACGAGTATGAGACTGTTCCGTTTGAAGCCATCTCCTACCTCACCGGTGAGTGTAATTACGGAGGACGAGTGACCGACGATTGGGACAGGCGCCTCTTGCTGACCATACTGGCCGATTTCTACAACCCAGAAATCATCGAGAACCCGCATTATATGTTTTCTCCCAGTGGAAACTACTACGCCCCTCCTCGGGGTACCTATGATGATTACATTGAATTTATTAAGGTAACTCATCTGGCTGATGGTGGGGTTTGGATGCCAGGCATAAGCCTGTGTGTCCCAAACACTTGGCACAGTACCTGGCACATGGAACAGAGGACTGTGTCTTGATACGGGAAGTCTTGAGTTCAAGTCCAGTCTCAGACAGTTATTGGATGTGTGACTTTGGGCAAGTCCCTTAACCTCCGTTTGCCTCAGTTTCCTTATCTGTAAGAGGGGGGCAGTCATAGTGCCCACCCTCCAGGGTGGTTGTGAAGCTCTGTATGAATGCTCGGATTATTCCTTCCTTTTGTTCCAATCAGGGATAATCAGAGAAGTCTCTTCAAGTGATGTTGGAGACTCCTCTGCTCTTTAGGCCCTTTGTTGGTGTATATACCCGTATCTTGTGAGTGCTCTTGTGTCCCGACCTGTTTTCCCACACGTTTTCCTGCAGAAACTTCCATTCACCCAACAACCTGAGATCTTCGGGCTGCACGAAAATGTTGATATTTCCAAAGATCTCCACCAAACCAAAACCCTTTTTGAGTCTTTGCTGTTAACCCAAGGGGGCACCACCCAGTCTGGGTCCTCAGGAAGTGCCGACAGTACTCTGCTCGAAATCACCCACGACATTCTTGGAAAGGTACGTAAGAGAGAAGCCCCGTGCCTTCTTTGGAGCGTCTGATTTTGTGCTTACTTGGTCTATCTTGTGCCCATTTATGGAGCAGAATAGACCTGGATTTCTGCCCCTGCCCCCCGGGAAATCACAAAGCTGTAAGAGGCAGAACAAGACAGTACCAGGTGAGGGGACCTACTGCATCTCTAATGATGACCAGCCCTGTCATGGTGGGCAAGAAATAAGATTCCCGATGGAGAGCTGGAAGGAAACTCAGAGGTCATCCAGTCCAGCCGCCTCATTCGATGGATAAGGAGCCTGAGGCCCAGGTTTAGATTGGAATCCAGACCCTCTGACTCTGCAGCCTCCCACTTGGTCTTTCTGAGCCTCAGTTTCCTAATCTCTGAAATGGGAATAATAACACTACAGTCTCATCCTAATAAGGTTGACAGGGGACTCGAACAAGACACTGTTTGTAGGGCACTCCATAGTTTCCAGGTGTTACTATTATTTTCATTATCATGGTTGGATGGATTGCCGAGGACCCAGTGAATGTCAGTGGTTTGTTTCAGTTTGTTTCACAGTTGGAAAAGATCCCTTGAAGGGAGCCAACACAGATGATCTCTCACCGGCATTGTCTTCGTAACAACCCAGTGAAAGACCTTTCTTGACGTCCCGGTTGTTAAACTTGTATTATTTTGTATCTGGATGTTGTATTTATTTATGTTTGTACTGCTCCTGTAGTAGCACCTAAGTATCTTGAAGAGTGTCTCTTTTCTTTCTCCTTTTTGTCCTTGTAGCTCCAGGGCCTCTCACATAGTGTTCAAGTTTAAGAAATGCTTAGCAAGCAGAGGGTTTTTTGTGTTTTTTTTTTCAGGGTAATAAGGGTTAAGTGACTTGCCCAGGGTCACACAGCTAGTAAGTGTCAAGTGTCTGAGGCCGTATTTGAACTCAGGTTCTCCTGAATCCAGGGCCAGTGCTTTATCCACTGCACCACCTAGCTGCCCCAAGCAAGCAGAGTTTTCAATATCAAATAGCTTACAAAAAGATCCACGTGACCCTGTCTGTCTCAGTTTCCTCACCTATGAAATGGGCATAACAGCAGGACCTTCCTCCCAGGAGGATTCTTTCCTTGACTGTGGATTCCTCTAAACTGGAGCTTCCTGTTCCTTTTAAGTGTGTGATGCTTGTAGGAGTCAGAGGCTCTAGGTTCAAATTCTACGGCCTCCTTTGGCACTGGCCAAAACACTCCTTGGGCCTCAGTTTCCTCCCCTGTCAAAGGAAGGGATTGGGCTACATGATCTCTGGGGAAGGTCCCTTCCCTCTCTGAGACTCTAATATTTATTAGAGTCTGAGACTCTAATAAACAATAATAACAGCTAGCATTAATATAGCACTTTCAGGTATATATGCAAAGCACTTTACAAATATTCTCACAAGGAAACAGAGGCAGATGGGTCAAATGACTTGCCCAGGGTCACTCAGTAGGTGTCTGGGGCTGTCCGGTCTTCCTGACTCCAAGTTCAACATTAGATCCACTTAGCCACCTATTTTCCCTTTCTGTGATTCATAAATTTTTAATTCACTGAGGGATGGAAATCCTTTTCTAAAAGATATGTTTATCTACCACTTGAAGGTGGTGGGATACCATGGACAGATCTTGGGTTCTAGAGCCCTCTAGAGCACTTAGGTTTGAAGCCTGCCTCTGACCTTTGTTTCCAGTGTGATCTTGAGCTGGTCCCTTTAGCGCCCTGTGACTCAGTTTCCCCCTCTCTAAAATGAGTAAGTTGGGCAAGATGACTTCCCAGAGGCCAGCTTGTTGTCAATGGGAACGAGATCCACCCAGCGATCCGCCCATTCATCCTAGGACTGTGATTAATTGCATAGGAAGCCCCTTGGTGTGGCTCAGGGAGTAACTTCTGATTTAAAAATTCATCGTCCTAGCTCCCCTTAGACTTCGACATCGAATCAGCCTTATGGAAGTTTCCTGTAAGATATGAAGAAAGCATGAATACCGTCTTGGTGCAGGAAATGGAGAGATTCAACAAGTAAGCAACAGTGATCTTACTGATTCTAGCTTTTTAAACACTTGCCTTAAAAAGAATCGAGCTGTTACTTCACTGGGGTTGGGCTCCTCTCCCTGCAGAGACACTCTGTACCAGGGAGCAATCAATCGTTTGGCATCTTATAATTATCCTTTATAAAAAATAATTAATTAATTAATTTTTAGTGAGGCAATTGGGGTTAAGTGACTTGCCCAAGGTCACACAGCTAGTAAGTGTTAAGTGTCTGAGGCCAGATTTGAACTCAGGTCCTCCTGACTCCAGGGCCGGTGCTCTATCCACTGGGCCACCTAGCTGCCCTATAATTATCTTTAAGGAGGTGAGGTTTACCCATGTTGATTGTGTGATGCATTGATGGGATGGTGACACCTCATTGCAAAAATTGAGCTCACTCTCCTTTATCAGCCACCATGATAAATGCCTGCACTGCCCCTCCCGCTAAGAGCCCCCAAACCCCATCCCAACACCCTTGGGATTTCGACCAATCATCTATCTTGGACTTGGAGCATCATGACCACAGGACTATTGCCACACCTTCCCAGCCATAACACTGATTCACAAGAAATTAGAGACATTTTTGATCCATGTTCTCATCTCTATGAAAGAAAAAGTTTTGCAAATATAATAGAAGGGGGCAGCTGGGTGGTACAGTGGGCAGAACACTGCCTAGGAATCAGGAGGAACTGAGTTCAAATGTGGCCTCAGATACTTGACATTTACTAGCTGTGTGACCCTGGGAAAGTCACTTAACCCTAAATTCCTCTCAAAAAAAGAGAGAAATGTATATATACACATACATGCACACACACGTACACATATGTGTGTATATATGCATATTATGTCTATACACACATATATGTATATACATATGCATACACACAGGCACACATATATATAATCACATGATGTGGTCAGAGGATGAGGTATCCATTAGGCCTCTTGAAAGTGTACCAAGGATGCCTTTGGTGAGTCTGTGGGATATAAGCTTACACGCCGATACATGCATTCAGTGGTAACAAGGTTGCTGGCTCATCCATCTGTGTGCACTGGGACCAACAATGAACATAAAAGGACAATAGCCGTACAGCGATTTGTCCTTGAATGATTTCTATCGGGACCCCTAGAATGAGGATGAGATGGCACTAATGATGCCAACACTAACACCAGCTCCATGATGCTTCAGAGCTTGCCCAATGCTCTTTACACACAACATCTAGTTGAAATTCTCCTGGTTGTTGATTCCTGGGGCTTCAGAGTTGGGGGAACTGGACTAGGGACATGCTGTTTCCATTGTTGAAGGCTTGAGAGCAGCTCTGTTCTGAAGTGGGGATGGAGATGTTGGCAGACAGACAGACAGACTAAATGTCCATCTGTATGATGGACATTTAGAGTATGAGGGTTTTCATCCCTGCTTTAATGCTCGTTATCTACATGACCTTGGGTGCATAACCTCTGGGGCCTCCGTTTTCTCACCCATAGAAAGGAGGTTATTTATTTGAGAGGCAATCAGGGTGAAGTGACTTGACCAGGGTCACATAGCTAGTAAGTGTCTGAGATGAGATTCGAATTCAGGCCCTCCTGACTCCAGGGCCTGTGCTCTATCTACTGTCCCACCCAGCTGCCCCTGAAATATCATTTATTTAAAGAGTAATGACAAATGGGTCTTTGTGTAACTGAGAGACAGCCACGAGTGGTGGCTGGAGATGAAAGGCTGCGCTAGGAAGCCGTGTTCTCATCATCGCCACTCCTTAGGCATGTATCCGTAACTGGGCTTTTAAACTTACAGCTTGATCCGAACGATCCGCAACACTCTGCGCAACCTCGAGAAGGCCATCAAGGGACTGGTGGTTATGGATTCTGAGCTCGAGGCTTTGTCGGGCAGCCTGATGGTGGGGAAGGTGCCGGAAACGTGGGCCAAGCGCTCCTACCCTAGCCTCAAACCCCTGGGGAGCTACATCACAGACTTCCTCTGCAGGCTGAACTGTTTACAGGTAAACCAGGCCTGATTCTCCACTGACTGGGCTGTCCTTGGCAGGGTGGCTGGGGAAAGAGGCCGAACAGAAAGGAGAAGCCAGCTCCCACCCTAGAAATCCACCTTGCGGAGTCTGCTTCATAAGTGTTGGGGTGGTAGTATCTAAGTCCTTGTACACCAACAAACCATAAGCGTTCCAGGGACCACAGCTGATTTTTAGAACATCTGCATTGCCTGGGACAAGCAGAACTTGTGGAATTTTTATATGTGTGAAGTAGGCTAAGAAGGATGAGGAGCGGGGCAGCGGCATCCCCTCTGTGGCTACATTCAGCTGCCCACCAGGAAGGACCAGGATTCAAATCCCGACATGATTGCTTACTATGACCTATGAGACTGTGGGCAAGTCACTGAACCCACAGGGGGTTGGACTAGATGAACTCAAAGCTCCCTTCTAGCTCTAAATCGATGAGCCTGCGATTCTGAGAGGCCCCGTGTTGGATCAATGACTTTGTTACGGTCCTGAAATCACAACCCAGCGGCTGCACCTCGCATCTGGCTCCTGGGGCAGGAGGAGAGAAAGAAACATACCCAGCCTACTTCATCCTGGGCAAGGGGTTAGAGGAGAAAGTGATAGAGGGATTGAGGAAGGGAGAAGGAGAGGGGGAGAGACAGAGACAGAGAAAGGGAGAGAGAGAGAGAGAAAGAGAGAGAGAGAGAGAGAGAGAGAGAGAGAGAGAGAGAGAGAGAGAGAGAAGGGGGAGGGAGAGAGGGAGGGAGAAGGAGAGGGGGAGAGACAGAGACAGAGACAGAGAGAGGGAGAGAGAGAGAGAGAGAGGGAAAGAGAGAAGGGGGAGGAAGAGAAGGAGGGAGAAGGAAAGGGGAGAGACAGAGACAGAGGGGGGGAGGGAGGGAGGGGGAGAGACAGACAGACAAAGCATGGATTCTGAGATTTTGTAAATTTTGTATTGGTCAGACTTTAGAGGGGATATTTTTCAATATTCCAGCACACCTGTGATCTCAGTAATGAGACCATTTCATGTGATGGCCCAGACTCTATCCATGCTTACCTAGTCTGGGACTCTTATCCATGTCTTACCCCAATATTTTTTAAGGTAGTGTTTCTCTAGATCTCCAGATTTTCATATTCAACTGAATTTCATTTGTCCAAATTTTTGGACATTTGGGGAAATCTGGGGAGTTTTATGGCCAAAAAACCCCAACTGTTCCAAACGTTCCAGACATTCAATTCTTTTCTCCTTCATTTACCTCCTGCTCTTTATATCATTCATTCTCCTGGTTGGGATTGTTTCGTCTGCCTGAAGGCTCTAAGCACTTTGTTGTGTAGACATTTCCCGTGGGCTGTGGCATTCTTTATCTGGTACTCAGTTCTTCTTCTCCCGATTGTGGTGGATTCTGCCCATCTAGAGCGCTGTTATTTTCATCCCAACTTTTAACATAGTGACTTGTATCCAGTATTTGCTAAGTTACTGTTTATTGAATTCCCTTTGGTAAAGACTAGTTCTTCCTTTTTCACCATTTCTCTTAAAATGATCCTGTGAGCTCTCTGTAAGTAGAATGGTAGCATGAGTATTATTCCTCACCCTGCTGCTCTTTGTCCTGGTTGTCTCAATGATTTTTCCTTCCGCACATTCACAGACTCAGTATTTCTGGACTGCCTCATCTTTACATCCTTCTCTTGGCTACATGTTGTCTCTCTTGCCCCAGAACTTTAACCAAGCACTGATCCTGTAGTAAGTCATTCTATGCAATGTCCCTGGTTGTCCCACATATTTCCCATTATTTACTTCAAGACCTTGAGGAAGCCACCATTTTCAAGCCCAAGAATTTCCATGTTACAAATAGACTTGCTTAGAAACTCTTATGGATCCCTGTTGTCCTGTGGGTATTTCCTCTACCAAGGTGGGTCACACATAACTCCCCCACATTTTCTGATCCCTGGTGGTTCTTGTCCCTAACTCCTCTGTAAGGGGACCCAACACACTAGAAGCCTCCTTTGCTATTGCAGGGGTAGAAGCAGGGAGCCCTGATGTTACTGCCTTTTCTTTCCCCTGTCCTTGATAATGGACTTTTCTCATCAGCTCCTTTGTCAGTGATAGAAGCTTCACTTTGAGATGACTTTGACCCTTTCACTTCCCTTTTTTTTGGTTAATAGCTTATTTAAAAAAAAAATTTTTTTAGTGAGGCAACTGGGGTTAAGTGACTTGCCCAGGGTCACACAGCTAGTAAGTGTTAAGTGTCTGAGACCGGATTTGAACTCAGGTACTCCTGACTCCAGGGCTGGTGTTCTATCCACTGCGCCACCTAGCTGCCCCTGGTTATTGGTTTATAAACTGTCCTTAGTCTGTCATCCACTTGGAAGGATGAGACATAGGAAGCATTCAGCAATTTTATATAACCAATAGTCATTGATTATATGCAAGTATTGTATTAATTATATATAATTGTATGGTTTATATAACTGTTAGCTTAATTATGTGTAGTTATATATTGCACATAACTATAGATAATATATTGACATGTGATGTTATAATTATGTATTATATAATAATGCATAATTATGACATCACATATACATATAATATGTGCTTACATGTCATCAATGCTTACAAAAAGCATTGTAAAGCTGAGGGTATCTTTGTGGGGGGAGGGGAGTCAGAACTGCTCTTGAGAATGGGGGGAACTTTAAAAGGACTTTATGACAATAAACTTTCATTTGTTCCCATCATAGGAGATTATAGTAGAAATAGTATGAAGCTTATTAATGTTTATCTCTAGAATGCATTATATCTTTTTTTAGCTAATTGATTTTCTTAATTAAGTCTTCTTTGAGATTTTGTTAGATCTCACTGATGTCCATTGGTCTGCCAATAAGCATTTATTAAGTGCCTGCTACATGCTAAGTGCTGGATTTGGTGACTTCCTCCAGGGCTGAAGGTTACAACCCACCCATGTCTTCTGCATGCCAGAATAGATGCAGATCTATATTGGTAGAGGGGGGGTTCCTCACTGGGAGTTCCCAATATCAATGAAATCATAAAAACTGCATATAAGTAATCAAGGTGGTATTGGATGAAGTTCATATGAGCTGCAAAATGGAGGTAATTTTCTTGTTTTGTTTTTTTTTTCCCCTAGGTCTGGTTTGAAAAAGGAAAACCCACTGTGTTTTGGCTCTCCGGTTTCTTTTTCACCCAGGCCTTTTTAACTGGAGCCATGCAGAATTTTGCTCGAAAATATACGATCCCGATTGATTTACTGGGCTATGAATTTCAGGTAGAGTAACTCTTTGATCTTGTTGCTATATTACATTCATGGGAAGATGATTTTGTCTGGGGAGGCCTTCAGAACTAGCAGTCAGCTTTCCATTTATTCTTTGTAATGCCTAAAACTTGAAGGAAATATGTGTTCTATGTAATATTGCAAAACTAAAACCAAGCAAATTAGTTTGGATATTTAAATAAAGGCCCTATCAATCTTTGTCATTGAATTATCTCTTGTGCAAAGTTGAGGCTGTTTCAGTGAAGCCAGAATTCATTCATTCATTCATCCATTCATCTGTCCATCCATCCATCCATCCATCCATCCATCCACTCATTCATTAGGTGCCTACTTTAAATTGGAATACCACTAGAGTTCCCATATAGGAGAAATCTTGGAAAGACTGAAGTCAAGGAGAGTTTATCAGTGCATGGGGGTCCTAGTGCAGGAAAGCAACATGCTTCATTTTATCAGAAGATTTAAAAATCTTTGGGGCATTTGAATCTTTCTCTATGCTCAACACTGATGTTTCCCAGAAGTCCTGCAGAGAGGGGACAAGGGTCCTAACCATGCTTGTCCTTTCAGGTGATTCCTGTAGACACAGCTTCGGAGCCCCCCATAGACGGTGTTTACATCCACGGCTTGTACCTTGATGGAGCCCGGTGGCACAGAAGGAAGTTAGTGTCAGCTCTAGATCTATTAGAAAGTAGTGACGTCATTCCAACCACTCATTTAGTACCTAGCATTGGACTCAGCATGGGGGTGATATAAAGAAGGGGTCTCTGCCCTGGAGGGCTGCTGCGGGGAGCGGGGAGGTCCTACCTCACTAAAGGAATTCATGTTGAGGCCCATGGTCACTTGTTGGATTGTCGAGATTCCTTTCTGGTGTGGGTTGGACCAAGTCAACAAGTACTCATTAAGTGCCTGCTATGTGCCAGGCACTGTGCTGAGCACCTGAGATGCAAAGTAGGGAAAAAGACAGGCCTGGCCCTCAGGGTGCTCACCCTCCAATGGGGGAGACAACTTGTAAACAACCAGGTGCATACGAGAGAGACAGAGAGAGAATAGATGGGATTGGTCTCAAAGAGGACTGGGAAACCAGGAAAGAATGAGGCCTGAGAGCCTATTCTAGCACTTGGTTTTGTCTCCTTTGTTGTCTCCATAGCTCTGCTACTAGCACTGCCCCTTCTGGCAGAAATCTTTCCTTATTCCCCAGCGGCCAGTGCCTCCCCGCCTCTGATGAGCTTCTGTTTATGTTGTATATATTTTATAGTGCATATCTTTATTTTACATTTATATAAAATACATGTAATATTGCATATATTTATGTTGTGCATACTTAAATATATGCGAATTGTCTTCTCTGATAGAATAGAATGTAAACTTGTTGAGGGCAGGGATATTCTTTCTCTCTCTCTCTCCCCCTCTCTCCCTCCCTTCCTTCCTCTCTTCCTCTTCCTCTCTTTCTCCTTTTCTCCTTCCCTTCCTGTTTCTCTCTTTTCCTCTTCTTTTCTTCCTTCCTCCCTTTCTCTTTCTCCTCCTTCCCTGCTTCTCTCTCCCTCCCCGATCTCTTTTTCTCCCTTCTTCCCTCCCTCTCTTCCTCTATCTCTTTCTCCCTCCCTCCCTTTCTTTTCTTCTCCTTTTTATCCCTTCCTCCCTTCCTCTCCCTCTCCTGCAGTTGGTGGTACAGTGTCTAGCAATATAGCTACAATCAATAACTGCTTGTTGTTGGGTTGCTTTTCCTTGCCCCTTTTCCCTTTTTTTTTAAAACCCACAACAAAATCCAATATACTTCTTAGTTATCTGTTTTTTCCTCATAAAATTCCAGTAAAATACCCAAATGCTTGTTGTATTTTCTAAAATTCATTTCTCATAGCTTTTCTTTTTATTTCTCTTTACAGGGGATTGCTGACCGAACAGTATCCTAAAATCCTCTTTGATTTGATGCCCATCATATGGATAAAACCAAGTAAATAAGTCTCATCACAAAGTTTCTGAGAATATCCAGGAGGGTCAATGGTGACTGTCCTCCCAAATGACAACACCACCACCCCAGAATTTCTCACTGACATTTTTAGTAACAAAAAGTGTCTTTGCCCCTTGGTTTATATTTGCTTTAGAACTTTGTCGATGGCTGCATTTGCTTGCTTGACTTTTCTTCTTTTTTGAGGATAATAGCTCTTTTGAGAGAACTCAGCAGGTATTGCATCCAAATAGCAACCCTGAATGAAACAAGGCTGGCAAATGAAGGCCGGCTTCCCAAAGTTCCATGTTTTTCTGAAGGGGCCACAGGGAAGGGGAGTGCCATGAAGCTGGGGTAGGTTTTGCAATCAAAACTAATTTAAGTCAGCAAGTTTGTCTGCCTCCCAAAGGGAGTGAATGAGAGGCTCATGACAGTGCAATTGCTACTTGCAGCAAAGTGCCAGGCCACCATCCTCAGCACCTGTGCTCCCACCATGACGAACCCCGATGAGGTCAAAGAAAAATTATGAAGACCTGGAGACCCTCCTCATCAATGTGCCAAAGCTTTCAATTCTGGGTGACTTTAATACCAGAGTAGGCGCTGACTATCAGACACTGCAGGGAGTCTTTGGGAAGAGTGGAGTGAGAAGCAGCAACAGAAATAGTCACTTACTACTGAAGATTTGTGCATCTCATGACCTCATCACGAATGCTGTCTTCCATTTACCTAAATGCAACAAAACTTCATAGATGTAACCTTGCAGCAAACATTGACATTTAATAGACTATGTCATTATAAGGGGAAGGGACAGACAGGATGTGGGAGTGATGAAGGCAATGTGTGGTGCAGAGTGCTGGACTGATCATAGATTTGTCCTCTCCAAGCTAAACATTCTCATTTAATATAAGTGGTGGCTCCAAGGCAAGACGGCTAACAGAAGATTTAATGTCAACAGATCAGAGTGCTTCTCCATGTGTGAACAGTTTGTTGCTAACGAGGAGGGAAAACTGGGCCAACACACAGTGGAGCAGAAAAGGAGTGGAGAGTTTTCAGATATCTGGTGTACAGATCTGGGTCAGATCACTTGCAAACATTGAGTGGTTTGATGAAAATGATGGGGAAATCCAGAAGCTTCTAAATGAAAAACGAGAACTCCACAGGATTTGCCAGCAGGGTAGTTCATCCATCACTAAGAAGGTAGCATTTAACTCCATCAAAAGCAAAGTGAAAGCAAAGCTTAGAGAGATTCAGGGTTCTTGGCTCAGTAAAAAAGCAGATGAAATTCAGTTTTACACTGATGGTAATAATCCAGAGTGCTTTTATAATACCCTGGACCAAATGACATTTTTGAACCCAAGACCCATAGTGCATCTCAACTATTCAGTGCTAATGGATTGATTAGTGATCAGGACATGACCCTAAAGAGATGGGCTGAACATTTCTATAGTATTCTTAACAGACCATTATGAACCAATGCTTAAGCCATTGCTCATTTGCCTCAGGTTAAAATCAATCTCTCTCTAGCCAAATTTCCAACTGAAGAGATTTTAATGCAATTAGGCTCCTCTTGTGTGGCAAAGTGCCCAGTGCTGATTCTATTCCAGCTGAGATCTATGAGGCAGGGGGTCCTCTGGTCATCCAAAAGCTGATTGAAATCTTCTGGGTTATATGGCAAGAGGAGGTTATCCCCCAGGAGTTCCAGGATGCCTTCATTGTCCATCTCGAGAAAGGAAAAGGAAATAGATTGTCTTGTGCCAAATGGGATGTGGGGAGTCTGGAGGGCTGTTTTCTCTCTCTCTCAGTCATTGCTGGCAAGATTCTTGCCAGAGTCCTTTTTTTTTTTTTTTTTTTTGGGTGAGGCACAGGGTCACACATCTAGTAAGTGTTAAGTGTCTGAGGCCGGATTTGAACTCAGGTACTCCTGAATCCAGGGCCGGTGCTCTACCCACTGCACCATCTAGCTGCCCCTAGAATTCTTAATAGTCTGATTCTTCACCTCGAAGACGATTATCTACCCAAGAGCCAGTGTGACTTTAGAAAGGACCAGGGAATGGTCAGTACGGTGTTTGCTGCCCAACAACTCCAGGAGCAATGCCAGCAGCAGAGCAGAGCTCTGTATACAATGTTCATCAATCTGACCAAGGCCTTTGATACTGTCAGTCATGAGGGCTTGTGGAAGATCATGACAAATTTTGGTAACCTGGAGAAATTTGTCAGTGTTGTTCACCAGTTTCACGATGGCGTGCTTGCATTGGTATAATGTGTGATGCTCTCGTGCTTTCCCAGTCCATGGAGGGAAGCAGGGCTGTGTGCTTGCTGTCTTCAGCGATGTTGTCCCATGTCTTCAGTGACGACAAAAAGGGCATGGAGGTCAGCTCCTGCACTGGTGGTAAATTATTTAACTTGAAAAGCCTATAAGTCAAGACTGAAGTGGAAGGAGAGTTGCTGTGTGACTTTTTGTTCACAGATGATTGTGCACGCAATGCAGCCTCTGAGGCCGAGTTGCAACAGATGATGGCTCGTTTCTCTGCCACTTGTGCTAATTTTGGCCTGACAACACCAAGAAAACAGAGGTTCTCCACCCGCCAGCATCATACCATCCATCCATGGAAATGTCCGTTACAGCAAATGGAGAAATACTGAATGCTATGATCGAGTCCACTCAGCAGTGTGCTTTCCAGGGATGCATACATAGATGATGAGGTTGGTACGTGCATTGTCAGAGCTGGCTCAGTGTTTGGGAAACTCTGAAGGGAAGTAGAGGAAAGAAGAGGTGTCGAGCTACCTACCAAACTGAAGGCCTGCAGAGCTGTTGGGCTCACCTCATTGTTTTATGCCTGCGAAACCTGGACAGTCTACCAGTGCCATGCCAGGAAACTGAATCACTTCCATTTGGATTGTCTTAGAAGATTCTGGCAAGATAAGGTACCAGATGCTGAAGTCTTTTCTTGAGCTGAACTGCCAGGCATTCAAACTTTACTGCAGAGAGCCCAACTCTGATGGGCTGGGCACATTCTTTGAATGCCAAGCATATAAAATGCCTAAAAGACAATTATATGGAGAATTCACACAAGGCAAGGGCTCACGTGGAGGTCAGAAGAAGTGATACCAAGAACTCTCAAGGTATCTCTGAAGAAATTTGGAATCAATTGTGAGACACGGGAGACACTGGAGACACTGGCACAGGACCACCCAGCATGGCATGCCCGCATCAAAGAAGCTGCTGTGCTCTATAGGCAAAGCATAACTGAAGTAGCTCAAAGGAAGCATGAGATATGCACATTTAGAGACATTTATGCTCCAAATGTTCATACGGATCATTTGTGCCTGTCCTGTGGGAGAGCCCTCTGAACTCATGTTGGTCTAACCAGTCACAGTTGGACTCATTGTACCTTGACCCTGACGTGGTGATGTCCTTTTGGTCCCCTTTGAGCATGAATGTCAACAACAATGGCCCCAACCTGCACCCATTCTCATTGGTCATTACTTCTCTCTCCTGCTTTCTGCAATCCAGCCAAACCAACCTTCTCTCTGCTCCTCACACAAAACCCTCCATCTCCTGTCTACCTACCTCTGCACCAGTCGTCCTTCACCCTGGAATTCACTCCCTCCTCATTTCTACCTTTTTTCCTTCAAGACTCAGCTTAAGCCCCATCTTCTCCATGAAGCCTTTTCTGATACCCCCAAGTCCTTGCTTTCTCCTTCTCAGATTCCCTTGTTTTTAATTACTTGGTATTTATTTACATTTATTCTGGATATATTTATATATGTATTTGTCTTCTCTCTTAGAGTGTAAACTCCTTGACGGTAGGGATTATTTCATCCTTTGTGTTTGTATCACTTTACTTTATGCTTCATAGAAATTTAATAAATGATTGTTGTTGATTGCTTCTGACACAAATTAACTGGGTGACCCTGGACAAATCATTCAACCTCTTAAGTGCATCATTCTCAAAGCTTCTAAGATGTAGAACTGTGGCGAGCTTTCATGGAGGAAAGAAGGGATAGAGTTCTGTCCACTCTCCCTCTTACCTTCCTCTCTCCCTTCCACCTAGGATAGTGAAGTCCCAGGTCCCAATCAGATTTTTAGAGAGGTGAATGAGTCGAGTGGAGGTCAGTGATTTGATCATTACCCAGCTGTTGGGGCTGAGGAATGTTTTAGAAGCACAACTGTTGTGATTATTATGGAATAACTGGTCTTTGCACATTGATCACTGGCTATTGTTTTCTGTCGAATACTTACTGACCTCTTTTTTTTTTTTTTCCAGTTGAGAAGTCCCATATTGCAAAGACCAATGCTTACGTGTGTCCCCTCTACAAGACAAGTGAGCGGAAAGGGACCCTGTCCACTACTGGTCACTCTACCAACTTTGTCATCGCCATGATGCTAGAAACAGACCTCCCTGTCCAGCACTGGATCAAGCGAGGGGTAGCCTTGCTCTGTCAGCTGGATGACTAGGTCATGTGAACCTACAGAACACCAAAGTGACATCTGAGACCCTCGCGTGTCTTCAGAGTCACTGAAGAATCTCAGCCAACTCCCAAGAATTGGTGTCTCAGTGCCCTTCCTGGGCACTTAAAAAAATGAGACTGATATTTATAGGAACCTTTCCCCCTAAAAACCACTGTGTTTAATCTGGACTATCACGTGATTAGCAAGATAAACTTGCTGACTCATCACACTTTTGTGATTGTGAAAAGACATTTTATTGTTATTTTAAAAAAAATATTACAATTCCTCCTTTTGTGTAGCTGACTTCTTTGTTTATGGTGTGTGAATGTATACAAGACAGAATCTGGAGGCTTTGATGAAAAAGAATGAGCTGAGGGGCAGCTAGGTGGCGCAGTAGATAGAGCACTGGCCCTGGATTCAGGAGGACCTGAGTTCAAATCTGGCCTCAAATACTTGACACTTACTAGCTGTATGACCCTGGGCAAGTCACTTAACCCTTATTGTCCTGCAAAAAAAAAAAAAAGGAAAAGAAAGAAAGAAAAAGAATGAGCTGCCCAAAGAATTATTCCTCCCTTACCATTGTTCTAGACTCAGTAATACCTCCTAATCCACTATTCAGCCCTCTAGTGGATCCTGCGGTGGTGCAGATTGCCACCCACCCGTGGCTGTCCACCCTGGGCAGCTCTCATCCCAGTTCATTCTCAGGTCCCCTCAGTATGCAGAAGATTCCCTCACTTTCCCTTCCTATCATGTAGAAGCCAGTGGAGAAGGTGGGCTGTCCTCTGTTACTCTCTCTGTCTTTTTTTCCATTTCCTTGATAATGTTTTTTCACCACAGATGTCTTTAGGGTTACTCATCTGGGATGTGTTGTAGCCTTCTCACATTATGTCCCTCTCATGTCAAGCCAACAAACATTGATAAAGTGCTATGTGCCAGACATTGTGCTAAGTGCTGGGGATAGAAATAAAAGTGAAAAAGGTAATTCCTGCCCTCCAGGAGCATACATTTTAATGGAAGAAGATGACATTTTTAAAAGCTGCGAAGGAAGATGGGAGGGAGCTGAGAAGGTCCCTGTGGGGGCAGAGGGAAATGGCGAAGTCTGGAGAGCCTGGAATGGAGCCTGGGGAGGGAGGAAGGAGTGAGTGTGGCTGGACTGGACACTTTAAAATGGAGGTTCTGATCAATTGGAGCAAAGGCCTCTTTCCTCAAGTGAAAAACAGCATGAATGGCCTATATTTGATGAGAGGCAGTGTGGTATAGTGGATAGAGGTGTGCTCTCCAAGTTAGACAATCAAGACCCAGGCTGTGTGACCCTGCACAAGTCAGTGTTCTAGGTAAATCTCTTAGACTAGAAGGTGGTGCTGATCTAGGGAAGGGAGTTTCTTCACCCAGGAGTTTCCTATGCCTTTCTATCCCTACTTTTCCGGCTAAAAGAGACATATAGCAATGACAGCCCACATTTTCTGGATGCTTTTTTTTTCTTTTGTTTTGTTTTTTGGTGAGGCAATTGGGATTAAGTGACTTGCCCAGGGTCACACAGCTAGTAAGTGTCAAGTGTCTGAGGCTGGATTTGAACTCGGGTACTCCTGAATCCAGGGCCGGTGCTCTATCCACTGTGCCACCTAGCTGCCCCTTCTGGATGCTTTTGAAGCAAGTGCCTTCTATGTCTGAAGGTCTAAATTACCCCTCACAAAATACAATAAGGGCCTTGTCCGCCTCCGGCCTCAGGGCACGTTACACTTTCCCTGGTTTGTATTAAGGCCTGTAACCTTGTCAGCCTCGTCTCTCCTTTTCCGAACCGAACTCTCCTCCGTCCTTGTCTGGGCTCCCTCAGTCAGCCCCTCCTTGCTCCTTTAGTCTGTCCTCGAGTCTCCTCGAGTCACGTCCCCCCCCCCCCCGGGGGGGGGGTGGTCTAACTCCCAGGTCTATATATACCTTTTCTTCTCTCCACTCAAATCTCGGGGCCTCCTGCGCCCCCACAGACCAAGCTAATCCGCCAGCCAGGGCTGCGGCTTGTGGGGGAGGGGCGGCATGCCTCAGCTTCGCGTGCCTCAGCACAGGCCATCCGGGATCTTTGGATAGCTCCGCTCAGGTCGGAGGGGGCTGGGGGCTTTTTTTTCCCCCCAGCTGTCTGACCTGGTGTCTTGTACAGCCCACAGGGCTTTTTCGCTCAGCTGAAGCTGAGGAGGAGCAGGAGAGACCCTGAGGGCCTAAGGCTTTTTAATCTCACCCTAAAGGTAGGGTCACCAAATCAAAATAAATTTCCACACTAGTGAGTGTTAAGTGTCTGAGGCCGGACTTGAACTCAGGTACTACTGAATCCAGGGCCGGTGCTCTATCCACTGTACCACCTAGCCGCCCACTGATAAAAATCTTAGTGGAATTTTAGAGGTTTGCAGTGAGGATTAAGATCATAAGCAAACAGCACATACATTTATTATACTCTCCCCTTCCTCAAGGGTGGTATTTGCATTTTTTATTTTTTTAGTAGAGGGCAATTTGACTGAATAGATAATAAACAGAACTGAAGCTAGTTTGAAATGATTCAATAGAATTTGATCATTTAGGTAAATTAGTAGCTAAATTACCTAAATCAAAATAGACTCTGCAAATCAAGAAGTAAAAGCTGAGTGATTAATTGGTATTAGGGGCATAAGGTGATTAGATGAGGTGTATAAAGAAATCTGTAGAGAAGAGAGTCCAGTGGATATGATATGTCTGGGAAATAAGATGAGCTACTTTAGGTAAAATGAAGTCTGGAATCAGTGTAAAAAGAAAGGTTAATTTTGAAATTGATGGGCTTTAATCAAAGTCAAGGTGGGGAGAATGGGGAACGCAAGAGAGAGGGTTGAAGTCAATAGAAATAAAAGGAGAACAGGTGGAACTGATGTGGGATGGATTTGGGGGTCAAATTGATCGTGAGTCATCCCAAAAGAATTACAAGACTCAGTGACTCAGTTTCCCAAGTTTTATTGCCATGCTGTGAGTAATCACAGGGAGAGAACCAGAAAAGTGGAAAGGTATCTCTCGAATAGTGAAAGAAAAGACAGTTATATTTATAGTATGGATAAATTGATTTATCAGTTTCATTATAATATTCTCCACCTTGGGGAGGTACAGGGGAGGGCTTATCCTAATTTGGAGTTCCTGGGGTCCTAAGCCAACCCCCGAGGCGGGTACCTTTTTCAGTGGAAGTGTGTTTTAGGGGTTTACACGTCTTAAGGTGAATCTGGGGACAAATTTGGCCTTTTCTGCGCATGTCTCTTTCTGGTTCCCATGACTAATTTCAAAACATATTCATTTTTCATTTATTTCTAGTCTGTCAGTTTATTTGAGGTCATCATGGCCTCTCTCCCTCTGTTCCTGTTACGGGTACTGATTACTATGGATAAGAGAACCTAGCATCCTTTTCTTTTCTTTTTTTTTTTTTTAAGTGAGGCAATTGGGGTTAAGTGACTTGCCCAGGGTCACACAGCCAGTAAGTGTTAAGTGTCTGTGGCCGGATTTGAACTCAGGTACTCCTGACTCCAGGGCCGGTGCTCTATCCACTGTGCCAAGTAGCTGCCCAGAACCTAGCATCCTGACTGGTAAGTTATCCATTAACTGGGGTCCAACTCCCTTTTGGAGCTGATATCTGAATTAAAGCTTGGGTCTTAGGTTGTTCTGTTAACCCTTTTTGCCTCCTACATCAGAACCTTAAAGTTGGAGCCCTTTTGCACTGACCCAGTGAATGGATGCCTTGAAAGCAAGGGCTTGGAGTTTGTGAAAGGTTTGAGGTGGTTTTTTATCTCATTGAGATAAGAAGTATATGAGAAACTTCTTGGAGAAGTACCTGTTTGCAGTTTCAGACAGATAGTATTCTATCAACTTATAACATTTACCCATTGGAAACTACAGAAATAAGTCTGCAACATGGAAGTATTTACAAAGCACACTCCTGGAAGGACCTTAGAGCCTCATAGGCTCTGAAAGAGAGATTGTGGAAAGCAGTGGGGTCTATAATTTGAGCTGCTGGCAACTCGTGGCTCTTGGGAAAATTGAGATTTTCATTGTTACCGTTTGTGACTGTCAATACAGATTTGATTTGGTTGAAATTTGTCCTGAAACGAAGTTTTTATGTGGTCTCGTTTAAAGTGAGGTATGTTCTCCTATTAAGATAATTATGATAAATGAGAACTTAATGCAAAGTACATTTGATATTTACATGAAAGCAATATACTTGGAAACTGCAAATCCATTCTCAGGAACTTACTACTTTTTGTGAACCTGAGAAAATAACTTCACTTCTTTTTGCCTCAGTTTTCTCAATATTAAAATGGGATAATAACAAAACACCTATCTCCTAGAGTTGTTCTGAGGATCAAATGACATAAAAATGCAAAGTGCTTGGCACATGGTAAATGCAATAGATAAATGTTAGCTATTTTTATTTTGATTAAGTGTAATTATACTGGGTTTTGAATGTAATTAATATGGAAAGCCAGACTGATAGATAAATGAGGTGATTTTCTATATAAGAGGATTTGGAAGTACATTCAACTGAACTGATATTATTTGACTGGCCAAACATATTGGGTTATGTTTTTAAAATAGATAATGTTGCTTATGTTATTGTGAAACCATTGTACAAGAAATTATGTTGATTTGGAAAATGGTGCTATCCAGAGAGTGCCACAATTGTGTCATTAGAAAATTAACTTTTGGGGCAGCTAGGTGGCGCAGTGGATAAAGCACCGGCCCTGGATTCAGGAGGACCTGAGTTCAAATCCGGCCTCAGATACTTGACACTAGCTGTGTGACCCTGGGCAAGTCACTTAACCCTCATTGCCCCGCAAAAAACAACAACAACAAAAAAAGAAAATGAACTTTTCTTTTAATCTGGATGCTGTTAGACTATGAATTGAACTGTTAAAGAATATGGTCATAATGTTTGAAAACTATTAAGTATTTAGTTGGCTATCTTTTGCTTCACAATGGATAATAACTTACTGTTGGATTTTTTTTTGGGCGGGGCAATGAGGGTTAAGTGACTTGCCCAGGGTCACACAGTTAGTAAGTGCCAAGTGTCTGAGGTTGGATTTGAACTCAGGTCCTCCTGAATCCAAGGCCAGTGCTTTATCCATTGCGCCACCTAGCTGCCCCCTGTTGGAAAAATTGTAGCACCAACTCTGTAAATCAATCTTGCCTGTGAGATTCCTTGGGACGTTTTATTTGGCCAGGGTATCAACCTTGCTGGCATCATGTTGGGAAGTCTTAAGTAATGGACCTCTCCCAGTCAAAGTGGGGGACTTAAAAGTTTGTGTATAGTAAAGAGTGTTTTAGCTAACAGATTGTTTGGCCATCATGCAGCCCAAAAGTTCTAATCTGTAACAAAAATCGCTGAGAACTCCCATTGTGATTAATCAATTTATTAGGGAGTCTGAGGGTGCCCAATTAATTGGGTCCAAGATTTCTAAAAATAGAAGGAGGTGTCATAATTCAGTGATTGGTCAATTCCAGAAGGGGGGAAATTTTACAGTTGGCCAAGGGAAATGTCCATCAATCATAAGCATTATCAATAGGCCTTTCACGGGTCATGAGACCTTCCACAGTTAATCCCAGCAGGGGCTTTCCAAAGGTCATAAGAGCCTTTCAACAACATCTCAGGGCCTTCCACAAGTCATGACACCTTAGTGTTTGACCAACAGTATCTTAGGGTACAAAGTAGTTGTGGGTTTGAATCAAAGGTCACTAGGAAGTGAATGGTAGTGATTCATACTGGTGAGGAGGCAAATGAACCTTATTAAAGCACATTAAAGAGTGGGGGTGCCCCCCCAAATTAAAAAAATATATATATAAAAGGGGGCAGCTAGGTGGTGCAGTGGATAAAGCACCAGCCCTGGATTCAGGAGGACCTGAGTTCAAATCTGGATTCAGACACTTGACACTTACTAGCTGTGTGACCCTGGCTAAGTCACTTAACCCTCATTACCCTAAAAAAATTAAAAAGGATAGAGGGGTCACTCTTTTCCTGTAAGGGCTTCTCCTTATACCTCCCCTTAGCCAGTAAAGGCCAAGATGTTAAATCCTTTCCATTTGTCTTTTGCTGCTCTACCCATCAAGCTCATGTTTCCAAACATAGCCAGGCCACATGCGAAAAGCCAGTCTATGCCAGTCTGTCTTATGATTAGGTATTTATAGTCAGGCTATTCACGGCATTGTAGGGGAGGGAAGATTGCTTGGGTCTCAATGACAATCTCCAGGCTGGTTATGCGCTTAAAATTTCCAACTTCAGCTCTCTTTTAACGGATGCAGGAAAAGGTAAAAAGACCAAAGCTTGAGTTTGCAGCGAGTTCTTTTTCTAGGCAGAGCTGAAGCGATTGCAGGATTGCCCAGAAGGCCTCAGATTTGAACAGGCAAGGCTGATTTTCTGCTCTTGTGAAAGCATAATTGTTCCTATGCTGGGGTTGTTTAAAGTGATATTTACTAATAGAATATACAAATTCTTCTCAACATGCTGGCACAGGAAATGCATCTTGGGAGAGGATGCTACGGGCACTGAGAGAAATTTGCTTGCTATTCCTCATTATTGAGTTTAGATGCTTTCAGTGTCTTACTGACATGTGCTTGTCCTCTTCCTTCTCCACCCCCTTTCTCAAGAGGTTGCCTAGTATAGAAGACAGAGACAGGAAATCCAGGGTTCAACTCCTGACTTGGACATATGCTAACTGTGTTGCAATGGACAAGTCACTTAACTTTTGGGTACTCTCAGAAAGATTTCCTACTGTTCCTAATAGAACGAAACAATAACTTTTTGTAACTGTCTAAGTGCATGGGAAATAGATTTATTTATATAATAATGATTCAAGCAAATTCTAGGCAAGTAAGTTATTAATGATCAGAGTTGTCCAGAAGTGGAAAGGGTGTGTGTTAGGAGCTAGCAGGCTCTTTGTCACTGGAGATCTTGCAAGCAGAAGCTGCATGACCACTAGTCAAGGCTGTTATAAAGGAGACTCTTGTTCAGGTATTCCCTGGACTACATGGCCACTGAGATCTTTTCCAGCTCTGATAGTCTGTGATTCTCCAAATGATCATGTTCATTAAACCATGATTAAATGTCCTCCAGTTCTCTGCTGAAATGATGATTTAAAACTAGGAAATAATGAATTCCGAAAACAATGTGTAAAGCTGTCAGAATCTGGTCTTTTTAAATGAAATATGTGTGTGTGTGTGTGTGTGTGTGTGTGTGTGTGTGATTTTAGCATTTTCTTCAATAATCAGTTCTGCCCCTGTGGCAATTTTCTTAAGTGCAGCTGTGATTTGGAGTTCACAACGGACAGGAAAAACCCAACAACCCAAGCATTGCTTAGATTGTGGTTTAAAGCGACACACACATCACATGAATAATTCCATCATCGATGAAGACTTGGGTGATGACTTGGCCACCCAATTGGTCATTCAGCAGAGTTTACAGGATATTTGCAAGCCTGAGACCATACAACATGCAGAGGAGAAGGAGAGGTAATGGCATTCTCATTGGAGATGTGTTATTTATGACAATACTTGTGATAGCTCGTATTTACAGAGTAGCACTTTATGGTTCATGAGAGGCAGCACGGCATACTGTAGAGAGCTAGCCTCAAAGCCAGGAAGACCAGGATACAAATCCCTTCTCTGACACATGGTGACTGTAGGACCCCGGGCAAGTCAATTGATACTCAAGGAAACTCTCCTAGGACAGGATTTCTTAATCTTTTTTAGTGTCCCGGACCCCTTTGGAAGTTTAGTAAAATGTAAGGACCCCTTCTCAGAATCATGGTTGGAGTTCTTTTGGGTGAGGCAATGAGGGTTAAATGACTTGCTCAAGGTCACACACAACTAGTAAGAGAATCATGTTTTAAAATGCATACAATAAAATACGCAGCATTAGTCAAAGAGTAAGCACCTACTATGTATCAGGCACTGTAATCACTTTGTGATTGCAAAAGAAACCAATCTTATTGAAATAGTTATCGGAATAGTTAAAAAAAAAGGTTTATAGACTCTAGGTTAAGAACCCCTGCTCTAAGCTGATAAATTGTAGTGAAGATGATAACCAGCATTGGTGGAGGGATTTATTCCACCTTGTAGTTCCTTAAACTAGTGAAAGCACAGGACCAGTTTACGTCATTTATGACATAACAGAACAGCTTCTTTAAGCAAGAATAGGTAGTGCCTGGATGATTGTTCCTCTTTCATAGTTTAGGAAGAAAGAAAAGTTCAGAGAAGTTAAGTGACTTGCCTAAGGTCACACAGCCAGTCTATGTCAGAGCCAAGACAGACCTTTTGATTTCATGTACATTGCCATCTTTCCCCAAACCCTCACTGCACCATCCATTTGGTAGCTTCCGACGTGTTTTCCAGTCGTTATTTTTGTTTAAAATCCTTAACAGCATAGATGTAAATGGTCACTACACACCAGTGTGTGCATTGTGGTCTCTACTTCAGTGTATAGTTTGCTCCATACCTTATTGGGTATGCTCCTTGGAATCTCTTGGTTCTTGATTTCTTTCCTAGATCCCTAATCTCTTCATTTCTTTTGTTATTTGATATTAAAAACCTGTTTTCACTTCCCCATGCCCCCATCACTGGAGTTCATTTCTTTCTTTCTTTTTAAACAATCTTGCAGCCTCCATTCTTTTTTGAGCCCAGAATATAAGAAGATTATTGAAGCAATCAAGGCAGTTAAGTATCCTCCTTATTCTACCCTCAAGGGTTTATGGTAAGATATGATTATAATAATTTAAGGAACTTTCTTCCCTTTTGGGTCAATGGGGTAGCCACTTCTCCAAGCAAGATGGTGGGAAGAAAGATAAATTAACCATCTAGGCACACAGAATACCTCGAAAGCATTAGGCAAATGTGGGCTGTTCATAGAGCTGAAAAGTACCTTAGAGATAATCTAGTCCAATCCTCTCGGAGAGGTTGTGACTTGCCTCAGGTCACAGAGGTAGTAAGTAACAGATCTAGTCAGGCAATAAGCATTTATCAAGCAGCACCAGCTATATGCTAGGCACTGTGCTAATTGAGACACAAAGAAAGGCAAAAGATAGACCTTTGAACCCACACCATCTGACTCCAAAGCCTTTCCACTATACCACCCTGCTTGTTGGACCTTCCATGGGCAACTGATATCCACACTCCATTTTTTCACCTCAGGTACCTTGTGGATATAAGGCAATTGGCTAACTCGGTGAACAGCCACTCGACAAATCTATTCACCCAGCATTTATCAGTTACTTGCTGTGTAGATGGCACTGCAGGGGATTCAGAGTCACCCAAAGTGCAGTTCAGGGAGTTTGCTACAGGAGGTGGAAGGAGATGGGTCCAGAGAGATTGGTCTGACCCAGTGGGTGGTGAGGGTTCATGGGCTAACTCTGCTGAGGGGGAGGGAGCACGAGCTGTGGTCCTGCATACCAAAGGTGAGCTTGTCCTCCACAGGGGAGGAAGATGCTCTATCAAAACTGTCTGTGCACGTTTCAGCATTTGAGGAGACAGATCAGACAGGCCGGCTGCCCTTACACCATGCAGCAACCCAATTAAACAAACACATCCTGGAACTCACTCTGAAAGGTAGCTAGTCCCCCGGGCCTCTCCCTCACTGCTCCCAGGGAGCTCCTCCATGACTTAACCCCTTTCTCTCCCATGGGGTCTTTCAGGTTCACAGCCCAGACTGTGGGAGCAAACTACTGGGAAAGGCGAGACACCGCTCTTCTTGGCGGTAGACAAATGCCTTGTAGAAAATGCCAACTTCCTTCTTCTCAACGACTGTGACCCCAACACTCAGAACGAAGAGGGCCATTCTCCTCTGCTTATGGGTAAATGGACCTCCCTTCCTTAGATCACGGGGGTCCCGACTCGGAGCCTCTACGGAGGCGACTAGGGAACGGGGTGAAAGGTGTTGATGTTGGTGAAGGATTTCTGTGGGATTTTAGAAGAGGAGCTTTGGGGAAACAAAGAAGCCCCTGTTGGCATGGGTACTGGGCCAAGCCCTCCAGGTGGGGCGTTTTTATTTGTCCTGGCGGTGAGAGTCTTCCTTCTGTCAAAACTGGTCCTGTCTCCTTATCTGCCTCCCTGTAGGTCTCTGTCTGCTTGCAGGCTTTCGCTCGCTCCTCGTGCTTTCCTTCTGACATTACCTCCCCTTTATATCATATAGACCTGGTTGTTTGCATGCTGTCTCCCCAATTAGATCGTGAGCTCCTTGAGGGCAGGAAATGACGTTTGCCTTTCTTCATACCCTCCCACCCCAGTGCAAAGCGCACTGCCTGGCACATAATAGGGGCTTCATAAATGCCTGTTGGCTGGTGGACTGACAAGGGTGCCCTGTCCCTACCCACCTTCTGTTCCCTCCCTGATGTTCTCTTCACTCCCACACGGAACAGCTCCTCATTACATCATATGCCTAATGCCACATTTTGTGCCCCCTATTAATTAATAACAAAATAATTAATTAGCTATTAAATAATAAGCAAGTATTTATTAAGCAATTACTACAGGCTGGGAGTACAAAGACAAAGATCAAGCCCTTGTCTTCAAGGAGATGATTTTCTATTAGAAAAGCATGATGTATGTATTATTTAACCATCTCTGAAAGAGTCATGATGCTCACTGGGATTGATTCCATCTCCCTATGATGCTGATCCTGGTCCCTTTATAGTCACCACTGTCTAAGGGAGTTGTACTTAGCCATTAGTATGCATATGGTGGTGGTGGCGGGGAAGGTGGGGAGGCTTGCCTGGGGTGTGGCTATCAGGAGAGGAAGTGTATCCTGGGACACTCAAGGAGGGTTATATAAGAGGCATGAGGTCAAGTTTACATTGACAAGGGAATGCAGGCTGGGGCAGGGGAGGAATGTCAGGCAGTGTTATCTTTACCCTCTAAACTTCTAAATTGCAGGGTGGGGGAGGGGGAATAAGCCCTGGGTTGAAGCTACCACTAGGAGGTGATGATGGACAAAGAAAGAAACGGGAGATGAGAAAGGGACCACTGGATGGTGTCCTCAATGCCAGCTAAATTTTCTATCTTTGGACAAAGCCCTGTTGGCCCTACCTTAGTTAAAACTCTTGAACTTGGGCAACAACCTTCTATAGAACAGTATCTCCAAATTTAGTTTATCCCATCCTTAGATGGGAAATATTATCAGTTTGATATTTTAGCAGCTCAGAAGGACCTTCTAAAGCTTAGTCTCCACTGACTTAACCCTCAAGAGCTGTTGTCTCCGCACATGAGAGGAAGATTTGAGTGGAAGTGTTTGGGAGAGGAGGGAATAAGCTTTTGTATAGGGCCCACTATGCACCAGGCACTGGGCTAAAGGCTTTTTATAAATATTATTTCCTTTGATCCTCTCCTTGTGAATTATTATTTCCATTTACAGGTGAGGAAATAGAAGCAAATGGAGGTTAAGTGATTTGGCCAGGGTCACACAGCTGGTAAATGTCTGTGGGCAGATTAGAGCTTGGGTCATCTTGCCTGTGGGTCCAGTGCTCTATTCAGCTGCCTCTAAGTATCTGGAAAGGAGCATTTTGCAAAGGAGTGGCTTGGTTCTGTATTATTCCGTTTTCAAAACAGAGCAAGCCACTGAGAGACCTGAAGGGGGGCCAAGATTTTCCACTTTCCCCGCCTTTAGCTCCTCTATCTCTCCCCTTCTGCTTTCTCCCTAGCTGTCAAACACCACTCCTATGACATGGCTTCCTTGCTGATCACCTTTGGAGCCAAAGTCAATCTGCAGTGTGCCAACAAGAGGACCGCATTGCACGAGGCCGCGCGGCTGGGCAGGAAGGACCTGGTGGACCTCATGCTGCGTTCGGGGGCTGAGCCTGACCCTCAGAGCACCTACGGATTCACCCCGCTTGCTCTCGCTGCCCAAGGCGGGCACACGGAAGTCATGGAACTCTTGCTACAAAAGGGTGAGCAATTCTGCATGTGGCGAGCCCTCTGCCAATGTGTATCTCAACCTCTCTGTGACTTGACAGACAGGTCCTGGAGAGTTGCCATGGGGCAGGGGGACCCACAGAGATAAAATGATTTGCCCAGCCAGGGCTCCAGGCTTAGTAACCCTGAGGAGCATGGTTTGGACTCACATCTGATCATCATAGATTTTGAATTGGAAGGAAGGTAGAAGGAACATTCAGTCTAAACTCCTCACTTTACAGATGAGGAAACTGAGTCACAGAGAGATCGAGTGATTAGCCCATAGGCACACAACCAGTATGTCTTCCTGATTCCTAGATCAGCACTGTATCCATTATGCCACAGTGTCTCCTAATTATCACCCACTGAGCTACAATCTCTTAGGCGAGGGGATGGGAATTGGGAGCTTCTTGAGGGCAGGGACTGTCTCCCTTCTGTATTTGTATTCTCAGTGCTGAGAAACTATCTTGCAGATTCTAGTAGGTGCTTCATAAATATCCGTTGATTGACTAATGTGCCCATTTTAAAGATGGAGCAACTAAGACTAATCCATCATCATTCAATAAGTAAATACCTGAGGAGGAGCACTTAAAAAATAATAGAAGAAGGGGCAGCTAGGTGGCGCAGTGGATAGAGCACCGGCCCTGGATTCAGGAGGACCTGAATTCAAATCGGGCCTCAAGACACTTAACACTTACTAGCTGTGTGACCCTGGGCAAGTCACTTAACCCCAATTGCCTCACCAAAAAAAAAATAATAGAATTGTGTGCACATAGTAGGTGCCTTGTATCCTGGTGTGAATGCTGGTATTTCACTGAAAGCACATTGAAACATATTTTTATTTTTATTTTTTGGTAGACAATGAGGGTTAAGTGACTTGCCCAAGGTCACACAGCTAGTAAGTGTCAAGTGTCTGAAGTTGGATTTGAACTCAGGTCCTCCTGAATGCAGGGCTGGTGCTTTATCCACTGCACCACCTAGCTGCCCAGAAGCTTATTTTTTTTTTAAGTTTCTTTATGTTTTTTGCTGTCCATTTATTTATTTTCTGTTCATTCATGCATCCATTCGTTTTGTGCTATGGCTAATATGGAACTGTGTTTTGTCTGACTTCACATGTAGAATGGGCACCATATTGTTTGACTTCTCAATGGGTGGCGGAGGGGCAGGAGGAAAGAGAGAATTTGGAATGCAAAATTTAAAAAAAATGAATGCACCCCTAGAATTTCAGTGTCTGTATAAGGTAGATGTTTATTTGCAGTGAGGACAAACAATTGTGGAGGGAAGCCTGCATCAAAAAACCCCAAACAAACTTTATTTGGCCTCCCAGGGGCTAATGTTCTCTCACAGGCTTCAGATGCTTCATCCATTTTGCTTGAGGCTGCAGCTGGAGGAAATCCCGACTCTTTGACTCTCTTGCTGGAATATGGAGCAGATGCCAATGTCCCCAAGACTTCAGGCCACTTGCCTATTCACGTAGCTGCGGATCGTGGCCATTTACTGTAAGTCCAAATGGTATTAGTATCATTTAAAAGCCAAAGAGTATGCGTGGCAAAGATGGTCTCCTGTTCAATTCAATTCGATTCAATTTGACTTGATTCAGTTTGATTCAATTCAATCATATTAGGTACAGTTTAATTCAACAAACATTTATTAAGGATCTATTGTGTGCCAGGCACCAGAAAAAACCCAAAACTATTCTTGCCCTCCAGGAGCATATATTCTATTAGGGAAAAGCAGCATGGATCCAGATAAGTCAAAACCAAAAAATAGGGTGATCCAAGAGTCTGGGTGCAGCTTTTAGTTTCAATAACTTTGAGGCCGCCAGGTGGCTCAGTGGATAGAGCACCAGCCCTGGAGTCAGGAGGACCTGAGTTCAAATCCAGCCTCAGACACTTAACATTTACTAGCTGTGTGACCCTAGGCAAGTCACTTAACCCCAATTGCCTCACCAAAAAAAAAAGTTTCAATAACTTCAAAAGTATAAATGTCACAAACTTAGAAAAAACAACATTCAAAAGGGCAATGAATGATTTAATTAAAAAAACCCCATTGCTATGTTTCTTATTACAATTCAACATAATCACCATCTTGGGCTATACATTAATCGATTTTTGAACTTTGTAAAAACATTCATCAGTTGGTAGTGACTGAAAGGACTGTATTTATAACCCTAGGCTTTCTTCCCTTCATGAAATTCTCACACAGACTCCCTGAGGACAAGATGCTGAGGAGGTAGAACTGACAAAATTTGGCATCTGATTGGATATAGAGAAGTAAGTGACAGTGAAGAGTTGAGAACCAGGGTACCTAGGAGAGAGCTGCACCTCAGGGAATCTCTGTAAGAATACCATGAAGGGAGAAAAGGACTTCCAATAATCCCAAACTTTGGTTTACCGTATGGCCACACAAGATCTCTGAGCATGAGTTTTCCCCTGGACTCTCTATATTCTTGTGGGACAGTGTTTCCCAGACTTTTGAGGAGAATGTTTTGTACAAACTCTTGTTGTTGTTTGTCTTTCATTCTCAGGGAGGATCATGACATAAGGAGGTCACCAGCCTCACTCTCTCCTCCAGAGCCATCTGGGTCCAGTGGTAAGATATATTATCAGGATGACCGGAGATGGCCCTGGATGTTTAAGGTAATTGGGGTTAAGTGACTTGCCCAGGGTCACACAGCTAGTAAGTTTCTGAGGTGAGATTTGAACTGAGGTCCTCCCATCTTCAGGTCCATTATGCCACCAAGGTGCCCTATACCAACTCTACCACCCTAGTAAATATCCCTTTATAAAAGCAAATTAACTCTGGCTGTCTTATAATCGATGGGAAACATATCAGATCAGGGTTTGTGAACATGCATAGTACCAGAAAACCCTCGACTTGTTAAGGTTCCCATAGAAGTAGTCATTGCTTTCTGTGGACCCAACCCATCAGCACAGTGCATGTTGGGAGAGTGACCCCACAGGAGCTGCTACAAATGAATGAAAAAAAAATGCCAATGCTTACTATGTGCCTAGGACTGTGCTCCACACTGGGGATTCAAATATAGAAGTGAAAACAGTGCTTGTCCCCAAGGAACTAACATTCTAAAGGGGAAGGCAATGCACAAAAGGGGAGTGATGGATAGCCAGCTAGGGTTTGGAAAACCACAGGGATGGCAAGTAGAACTGTTGGGGCATAGGATCTGATGGGACTCTCCCAATTTGAGCACATATCCCAAAAGATTTCTGGGGGCCCTGACACTTTTCAGCAACTCGTAGGTGACATGGTCTCCTTATTGAGTTTGGTCTAGTCTAGGTGATCTCATTGCGAGTGGGAAAATGCTGGAAGAGACCGAGAAACTGTTGAAGATTTTAGAGCAGCTACAGGTGGCCGGTCTAAGGCTGGCAACTAGGTGGTGCAGTGGGTAGCGTTGGGCCTGGAGTCAGGAAGACTTGAGTTCAAATCCATCATCAGACACTTACTAGCTGAGTCATCCTGGGCAAGTCCCTTAACCTGTTTGTTTCCTTATCTGTAAAATGGGGGAAATAATAACACCTACCTCCCAGGGTTGTTATGCGGCTCAAATGAGATAATTTAAAAGTATGACTGATACATAGTAGGCACTTATAATAAATGCTTTTCCTTGTTTATTTTTTAATTAAAATTTTTTTTTGGTGAGGCAATTGGGGTTAAGTGACTTGCCCAGGGTCACACAGTTAGTGTCAAGTGTCTGAGGCCGGATTTGAACCCAGGTCTTTCTGAACCACCATGTCACCTAGCTGTCCTGCTTTTCCTTTTTTTTTTTAAGCGGTTGATCAACAAATATCCATTTTGCTTGGATCAAATCAATCAAATACTTGGATCCTATAGTAAGTCAGTAAGGAGCAAAATATTGACCTGTAAAGGCAGAAATGCTTGTTATCTGGTTGTGTCCAAAGACTTATTATGAATTGAACATATTTCCATGATTTGTGATTATCAAAGATTTACAAAAAAACTGTATTTTTCTTGTAAAGTCCCTTAATGATCATTTCCTTGGCCAGATCACTGGGAGAGGCCACCAGCATTGGGCAGAAGGGAAATTCAAACAGCATTCCTGACAGAATTTTCAGACTTAATGCACTGTCACCCTTCTGAGATACGACATGGGACCAGGCCTTAAAGGAACTAATGGTCTGCCATATACATGCCCCAGTCATGCCTTAGGTTGATCACAATAGGCCTTTTGTGTACCCTGATGCCCTCCCAGAGACCTGGAGGACTCTTGGAGGCAGTCTTGTACAGGAGAGAGATGGCAACCAGAATCTGGTTTATTTTCCAGTAGGGGACTGATTGATTGATTGATTGATTGATTGATTGATTGATCACCAGAGCCATTATCCCATCTGCAAGCTGGTGAAGTGGGCTGCCATTGAAAAGTTCCAACAATTTGTGCTTGGTATGAGCACAGAGACTAACTGATCTTCATTCTGATCAGCACATCCAGGTTGGATGGAACTAGCTGGGAGTGGGTCTTCCCCAACTATGAGTTCAGCAGATTCACTGTCCCACAGGCCCTGTGCCTCGGAGGACCAAGTACCTGGCACACAGGTAGATAAAACGTTTGAGCTCCTTGGACGTGCTAGGCATACTTTGGATTATGCTCTTCGGACAAATAAGATACGCCAATGGGGAAAATCACACAGAGGGAAGTTGGAGACCTGGGAGGGGTAGCTGTATGGGGGCAACATGCCTGGTAAGGAAGAGAAGTCCAGAGAGTGAGTCTAAGAGGGAGGAAGGGAATCCTGGGTCTGTTTTGAAATAGTGGTGTGGGCAAAGTAGCCACTGATCGGGAGAGTGGGGTCTCAGGGTAGAGGTCGGTCCAGTGACTGATAAGGAGGTGCAGAAATCCAGAGAGCGAGTCAAAGCATAGTAGGTGCTTTCTAAATGCTTATTGATCTATTGATTGATGAGAGAGAGTGATTTTCAAAGCTAAAAGCGAGCTGTAACTCCAAAGGAGCAGGGGCCCTGGCATAGGAAAGCACCCTAAGGGGGAGGCCTGAGCCTTCATACCCCATTGAACGAGGGTGACTGTCAGCGAGCCCAGTCGCAGGATGAGGTTCTAGGAGTAGTGATAATGGCCAAGAGGAAGCGATGCTACCACTAAGGGGAAATTAGGCTTGGCTCGTTGGCAGAAGTTGGGCCTTGTGAATGGGGTGCTGCAGGGGGAAAGGGGACAAGAAAAGTGTTAGGTAGGAGAAGACAATCCCAGTCCACAGCCATGAAACTGTACAGGATGATGGTGGATTCAGGGGCCAAGAGGCCACTCCAGCTCTGGTGTGGAGTAGGTTCTGCTGTTCCTGAATGTTAGGTAGTGCGTCTAAGAAGTCTGAGACCTGAGTCAGGTATGTTCAGAGAAAGATGCTGCAGACTCATTCACCCGGAGAGCAGCAGCAGCAACCCTGAAACTTGTCAGCACAGAGCTCTTGTCTCTGGAAGGGAATGGGAAGAAAGAACTTGAGCAGCAGTCTGGTGCTAATGGACTTCTTTTTTGTTTGTTTGTTTAGCTGTGTGTCCATGACCCCATTGGAAATTTTCTTGGCAAAGATACTGGGGTGGCTTGCCATTTACTTCTCCAGCTCATTTTACAGATGAGGAAACTGAGGCAAACAGGGTGAAGTGCTTTGCCCAGGGTCACACAGCTAGTGAAGTGAGATTGGATTTGAACTCATGAAGATGAGCCTCCCTGACTCCAGGCCTGGAGCCCTATCCACTGCACCACCTGGCCACTCACATGGGCCCCTTTATCAGGGTATATGCCATGGATTGACACTGAAGCGTGAAGATATCTTGAAACATAATTGGGAATTTTTCTTTCTTTTTTCCAGAGCATTAAAGATTTTGGTCCCTGTGACTGATTTGGCTGCCATTAAGAGAAGTGGGATCAGCCCTCTTCATTGTGCAGCTGCTGGAGCACACCCACAATGCCTTGAGTTTCTCCTCCGAGTTGGGTTTGATGCTAATTTCATGCTTGATCAGAAAATTCGAAAACACTATGATGACCAAAGAAAGTCAGTCCTGTATTTTGCCGTGTCAAATGGTGATATCTCCTCAGTTAAACTTCTTTTGAATGCTGGGGCGCTGCCCAATCAAGACCCGGTCAACTGTCTCCAGATAGCCCTCAGAATGGGGAACTATGGCCTGGTCAGCCTGCTGCTCCGGCACGGAGCCAATGTCAATTATGTCTGTAGGGTGAATCCTTTGCATTTCCCATCAGCTCTGCAGTACACACTCAAAGACGAGGTCATGTTAAGGCTGCTGCTGAACTATGGGTATGACACAGAGAGCTGCTTTGATTGTCCTCATGGAGACAAAGCTCATTCTCGCTACACTTTTGAAGGCTGGACCTCAACTGTCATCCGAGATACACTGGTAAGGACTTTTGAGTGAGCAATGTTACTTGTGTGTGGGTTTATGTGTGAACTGCAGTCTCCCCTGCTGGCCAACTCTGATGCTGTTCATTCTCTCCCTCAGTTCTGTGAGGTGATCACTCTTCCTTGGCTGCAACACCTCTCGGGGAAGGTCATTCAGGTGATGCTTGACTATGTTGACAGAGTTCAGATATGCTCCAAGCTAAGAACAGTACTCCAACAACAGGCATCGTGGTCAGAAATCAATTCGGTCCTGAGTAAGTACTAGGGCTTCTCAACCAAAGTACCGATGGCATCTTTTTTCACTTTATTAAGTCACCCATCTCCCTGGTTGAAAATCGATGTGTAGAAAAAACAAACAACACACCTAGTAATTGTTTGCTGTTAGCAAAATTTCCCTCTGGTCCCAAAGGTTTATTATTAGGGTGCTCTGAGTAATATTTCTTCTCTTTCTATATAAATGATGGTTCAATTCTGGGGTCACAAACATGACTGTGTTGATTCAAAAGGAGTAGAGCACAGAGAGACTGACACGGACAGGTCTCTCCAAATTCAGACTCTTTCCTCCTAGCTGCCGCCTTGTCCTCTCATTCTTCTTGGTGATCTTTAGGATTTAGCATGTAATGAGGTCAGGCCTTTACTGCTAAGTTTTTAAGAAATATGGTTGAAAACCAGTAAAGGCAGGTGTTGCTCTCGGTTGTCATGTGACTTACCAGGCCTCCAGGACTAAATGATGTTTATTTAGAACTGAGTAATTTTTGTATTGTTAGCCCATTCTTATCTTTGCAAACCAAACCTTAAGTTCATCTAAAGATAAAGCAACTGACTCTTTTGGGACAATTTACCTTTAAAAATTTTTTTTTTTTATTTTAGCAAACCCTCGTTCCCTAAAACATCTTTGTCGTCTGAAGATTCGAAAATGCATGGGACGCTTACGTCTACGCTGCCCTGTCTTCATGTCATTTCTTCCACTACCCAATCGACTGAAAGAATATGTCCTTTTCAGAGAGTATGACCTTTATGGACAAGGACGTTTAACAGGGAGTTGGTAACTGAAATACTTCAGAGCAGAAGATAGTTTTGGAGCGAGTTCCCTTAAAAACAGGAAACTATTTAGCCTCTCTCCTGGTTCTACAGAGCATCTATATGGACATTAACTCTCCCCCTTGCCCAAGCTATTGGGAACCCCACCTGTCTATCCATCTACACGCCTAGCTGATGGTTGGTATAAACAAACGGATCAATGATTTGTCAGCTTGAGGAGCTCGTGTGTGAACTCCCTCCACTAACTGATTTAAACCAGTTTAATAGATAGGCCCCAGGGAATTTCAGAATCACATGGAGGTTGGGACTTGCCCAGTGTCACACATGTATTAAGGACCGGAGGGTGGATTTGAGGGTGTTCTCTGAACTCTAAGCCCCACTCTCTGATGCTCACTCTATTACCACATTCCTTCTCTGGTAGACATGAAGTTTTAGGAATAAAAACATTACCATGAAATCTCAATTAACTGGAATGGTCCCATTATCTGGCTAATGATGTTTTCAACTCATTAGAAATCTTTCCAAAACTATCCACTGACTTTTGCACTTAAGTAAAGAAAGTATTCTCAAAAAAGTGGAGTCTTTAATGACTGATCTTGTAATTGTTTTATTTTTAGCAAGTTCTTATTGTATCGTGTTGGCAGATGAAGAATGTGTTGGGATGGAGTCAGGTGACCTGCCTCTAAACTGCTGTGGACAAATCATTCCCTAGTCCTCAGTTTCTTTGTCTGTTTGTTAAACAAGGGGATGAGAAGAGATGATTCTTGAGATCTGTTCTGGCTCTAACATTTTCACTCTAGGACATTTGGGTCAGTAATCTTCAGTTCAAAGCCCAGATCCAACTGACTGCCATGCAGCTATGGGCAAATTCCTGAATTTTTTTGAGCCTAAGATGGGGGAATTTTAACCAATAAGCATTTATTAAGCGCCTACTATATGCTGTACCCTATGCTAGGTGCTAGGGATCCTTTAGCACCTTTGTGTTGCCGGCAGGACACACATCTAGCAACTTTAATGCACAAGAAGGCACATGTGAAGAGGGCAAGACTGTTAGAAAAGAGATTTCAGGATTAGGAACAGAAAAGGCCTAATACTTGTTATCATATAACCTTATCTTAAAGGGATTCTGCAGAAAGGGCTTTGTAAATCAGACTTCAGTAGTTTGATTCTCTGGGTTTACTTAGAAAGTGAACTTACCTTAAAAACAAACAAAAGCCCAGTACCAATTTCTAGTCATTTGCTTTCTTAGGTCAAGTACAAAATAAGTAGGGAGGAATTTGGTTGAGGTCTTCAGTTAAATAAGGGTTTAAGGTAAATGTCTTTATATAAGATGCTGGATGTCTGTTAAGCTTGCTATTAAGAATGCTAATATAGGAAGTTGTGTTTTAAATAAATACGTATGAATTTAAATAAAATGTGGTAACATTGTCAAATTTCTAATGACTCCAGTTACCTGAATAGAAACTGATCACTGCTGGGCATACAGAAAAGTACAGATAATCGGCAGATTTATTGATAAAAACATGATAGACAGCATGTGATTAAATGACCTACATGATTTTGTTCCTGTATATTTTAAAATAATGGATTTAAACACCAGTTTCTATATGTAGAAAGTTAGGTAATTAGACATTTTACATGCATCTTAAGAATATCATACTCTTCTGGCTATGCTAGTATTCAGGCAATACATCAATAATTTGATATAAAAATAAAATGTGAGAGAATCAATCCCTTTCCATCTTTAGTTTTTAAAGGCAATGCCCAATTCAGTAAACAAGAGCACCTTCCAGAACCCTGTGATGTCCTCTGCCTCACCGAGTTTATCAGATGTGGGACTTAAAGCACCATAGGCTACTTTCACAAGCACATATTTACTTTGTAGATTGAGTGATGGACAGTCTTTTACAAAAACATTTGCAACAATAACTGCCATTAATAGTCTATTTTTTCTTAAGTTAAAGGGTCAGATTATGAATGTGTGTATACAGATGCAGAATATACATGTATCTAGATTAGTTAAATTACTTAAGTAAAAATTCTTTTCCCTTTGTTTCCTGACCCCTCCAAGAAAGTTTACAAACCTTATAAAATATAGAGAGGACTGGCCCACACAAATCAACCCCTATAAGAATGGGATGTTAAGTACTAAAGAAATTATAAATAACAGCAAGTGGGAAATTCTATCATTTAAGCAACACTATAGGTTTGTGCTGGTGTATACATTCACCTGATCCTTTAGAATAGAGGTGTCAAACCTGGCCCAGCAAAACTCTCACATGATGCTGGACATATATCTAAATGTAATTAGGAAATGTTTAACAAAACACATAAAAATACAACACAGATCATTAATTTGTGGCTGGCAGGGATTGGTTTCTTTTTGAGTCTGACCCTACTGTTTTCGAGGATGGCACTTCTATAGAAGGTGCTTGGTGGTAGTCGGACCAAAAGTAAATGTAAGCCTTCTAACATGTTAAATCCAATTATTGAAAAATGTCACTTTCCACTGCCTGTCACATTCCTGAAAAAGTGGCAATACATAGAATTATAGCTTTGTAAACAGAAGAAAAAAGTCCACATCTTTGACAAGGTATGTGATTTGAAAGCATTTAGATTCAATACAAAGATTTATATTCCATTCACCTACTTCAAACCCCAAATCACTACATATAAAACATGTATTTTATTATACATTTAAAATCCAAATGGCATATTACCTTCAGTCCTGTCAGCAATATTCCATATCTATTTTTACAATATAAAAAATCCCAAATGTCACCGTTGTCTTATATACAATCCCAAATTTTGCATGTTTTTTAATTATTGAAATTATTGAAAACTGCTGAAAAGTACACCAATAAAAGGATCAATCTAGTATTACAAAAATTTGCCCATGTCACATTACAAAATCACCTGAACATACTACAAAAAGTAGTCATTTTTGTACATGAACTCGGTTTGTACATGGACCTGTTCTCATGTTAGCTTTTCATATACATGGTAAATTATCTTAGATCATCACAAGTGATGGCTTAAAAAATGTAATGAAATTCTGATTTCCCTACAGATGTGTCTTAATAATTGAGTCTCTAATTCCATGGGAATGAAGATCAAATCTCATAGATGTAAGGTGAGCCATTTCTCCAACTGGAATGAAATACTCTCCATAACAGGGGCCCTTTTGGCTGCCTGAAGTGGAGCAGATCCGAGCTTAAGCTATTAAATGAAACAAGAACAAAACCAAAATCAATGATATGATTCAATGCTCTGTGGGCCAATGGATGCTTCGGATGCTTAGAATTTAAAAGAAAACTTTCTATAAAATACTTGGAACTTCCTAGATCTGTTTCTAAAATTTGTAGAAGGGTTGATTTCTTTGTTGAATGAGAATTCTCATATTAACATCATGTTCATGTCTTAATTATCTATTCCCTTTGTTCTTTGTCCTTTTAACTTGGGTCAAGTAGCCTTTTTTAAAAAAATGACATTTTAGGGTTCTCTTATAAACACCCATGAAGGGGAGGTGTTCCAGTATGGCACAACACTGACTTCAGGCACTATTTGAAAGATGCCAACCAGTGTCCAAAGTGGAATATTTGACAGTAGTTGAAAGGAGAATATAACAGGTGGCTTCTAAGTTTTTTTTTTTTTTACTTTGGTAAAAAGGTAGGGAAAGGTAGGGCCTAGGAAATTTTCTACTTATATACTCTATGTATTTCTTCAGGATGTGGATTGACTTAATCATTAAGAACATTAACCAGGGGAAAACACCTTAAACCCTAATCCTATTATCACCAGGATTTAAATTAAATAAATATATATATGAAGCACCTACTACTCCATGCAAGGCACCTATGGTGCTGAGGGCAGAAACACCTATATCACAAACCCCTCCCTCAAGAAACTTGTAGGGCTTGAGTTTGGCTTTAAAATAGCAGAAGGACTCTGGCATGCAGAGTGGTTGGGGGTAGTGGATGAGGGCTGACAGGGTGAGACCAGGAGAGAGAGAATAGTCGACTTTGACTAGAATGTAGAATATATAATTGGGAAATAGTATATTTTAAGGCTAGAAAAATGTTGGAACCAGGTTGTAAAGGACATCGAATGCCAAGACCAGAAGTTGACAATTGATTGAGAGGGCAATGGGGAGGTTTGAGGATTGAAGAGTGAAGTGATCAGCTCAGTGCATTAAGATTTCGAGGACCATGGTATGAATGTTAGATTGAAGAGGGGATCAAAGGGAGACCAAAAAACAAAATCAACAGGCTATTATTATAGTCATCTAGGCAAGAAGAAATGAGACTGAACTAGTCAAGTGGAAGAAATTTGGTAAAGTCCCTTACAACGATCAGAAACAAACATAGATAGTCAACTCTCAGTTATCTATAGCAGAATAGAGGCTGGAATCATCTAGGGTAGCAACTAATTAAAAATAATTTTTATTTGGCTTTAGAGTTTTTAAATGTACATATGGATATGGATTTGATATCATAAAACTGACAACAGTTCAAAACAAAAGTGAGAGCATGTTGTAGGGACTCAAGAAAAACAGGAAAATCGCCTGCCTTCCTCATTTTGCTCTCTCCAAATCAACAGTCATACTGGATTAAGGATAAACAGTATTAATTTCATCAGCTTACACAGAACTTTCTGTTCTTGCTAAAATTTTCCCTTGTTTCTTGTTTTTAAAGAAGTTCCCTAAAGGTTGTAGAGACTGCATTGGAAATATGAGTAGATGGACACAAGCTACGATGTAAACAAAGGATTTAAGCAGAATATGCGCCACTCAGCAATAACAACTTAAGAGCAAGATTTTACATGGATGATTATTGATCAGAGAACAATTTTTCATGTGAAGGAATTAGTTCATACTGACATTTATACCATTCTCTATATAAATGGTAAGCCATATCACATCCTCCAATAAATTCAATAATTTGTTTATAAATTTGTTTTTTTTAAACTACATGTCTTGGTAACATAATGCTGCCAATAAATTAAATAAGCCAAAATCTCTACTTGGCACACAGACAGATAAAAGAAAGGCCTAATTAAGGATCCTATGTCACTTGTTCTAGTGATCACAGAAAGCAGTAACCCCACACACTGAGTGAAAGCTGAAATTGAACCCTTCTAGTCAGTTCACTTTTGAGAAAAATCCCTGCATTTTAAAGAATAGTTTTCCCTTGTGAAATTCTAGATTGTTATTGGAAATTGTAATTTTTGACCAAATTCACAAATTGACTGAAACATCTTAGTACATTTAATTTGCTGAAACTATAGTTTTGTGTGAAATTCTTAAATTTAGGAGAAGCACTATTTGCCAGAAACATTAGTAATTGTAAAAAATAAACATCTGACATGGAATAGCCCTGTAGAAAATTATCATTTATAACTATGGCTCAGAGCCCAAACCACTTTCCTTTGTCAATTTTTCTATAGCATACTAGACATTACATGTTTTTCAATCTTGTGCATGTGTCTTCCACTTATTAGAAGAGTATTATTTACAATGATTAGTGCAAATATGGTATTTTTATAAATTAGTTGTTTACTATTATGGATGGTTCAATATCATACACAGCAAGAAGCTGAGGGTTATTTATCTGTGAAAACTTGGAGGTCAACTGAAATTATTCCAAGCAAGCACAAATTCCCCAATATTTCAGGGATTTCTGCTTAATCAGTAAACATAATTTCTAAAGAACTTTTGCTGCAAAGTCACTCAATTGTAATGAAAATTATGATTTTATATGATATAAAAAATAGAATTCATCACTGAGTAAAACATACCAAAGGCTACTTTGCCTTATCCATATCCAATATCTAAAACGTATTTGAACAAAAAGCTGTCCTTTCACAAGTCCCCAGATCTTCTAACTTTAACCAGTACTACTCTGTGGCAGTAATTCAAGTCCCAACCTGAGAATGAGAGTGTGATGCTCACATGCCAACAGCTAGGTTCATCTTCACAAGGGGATGCCTTTGTTTCTATTTCCATAGACACCAGGATGTGATTACGATTACATCCCATGAAGTCATGCCAAGGATAGATTCTGAGATTAAGTGGCACCTCCCTGAAAACTCTAAACCATACACATCAAACCTGTGTCCCAGGACTGCTCCAAGGAGTATTGCACATTCACGGTTATAACATCAGTCTCACAAGAATGAGCGATTCTTTGCAATAAAATGCAAATGGTTTTGAACCTGTTCAGTATAAAGCTTCTTCTAGCTTCTGGCAGACAGAAAATAACATCCCCATGTATAGCTGAAGCCCAAAGATAAATAATTCCTTTTTGCATATACCCAGGTGCAAAGCCAAGATAAAAAGTTTGAAATTGGGCGGGGGGGGGGGCACTCCCAATTCAGTATAATTCTGCAGCAACCTACTTCAGTAAACTGACAGATTTTTTTAAACATATGGAATTAGGTGTTAAGTTATTGTTATTACAGTAATTGTAAGTCGATTTTATGAGGAAAAAAAATCAATGTAAAACTTGGTTGCCAAGTCAGTCTTCTAGAAAAAAATCTGAAGTATCAACCTTGATGCCTCTTAAGGTCATTTCACTTGTGCTGTTTCACCTCAAAAAGCCACCCCCAAAATGGAGAACCTCATGCTTCTGACTCTTTCTTCTTCTTTCCATCTTCTCCCAAATCACTCTCTTCAGACTGGCTACTACTTAGGACCACAAATTGTCCTTCTCCACTTGTCTGGTTTGGTCTACTGGAGGCAGCTATTAATCGACTTTGTTCTTCTAAATCCTGGTAGAAATAAGAAATCACAATGAATTTTATGGCTCTCTGTAATCAGATGAAAAACCACAGGGCTATCATAAAATAACACTAAATCACTAAAATGAGAGACTACTTGAAAATCTAACTAAGGACTTTTTCAGAACTAGCTTTGTTTCAAGAACTCTTGGGAATGAGTAAGCTAAATATTATGTTGGTGTCCTAGAATACTCTTTTTGCTTGCAAAATAAACACTTGGGGAACTGCCTCAATTGATCTAGAGATATTTTTAAAAAGAAAACTGACTAGTGTTATAAGTTCCATTATCTTCTAATTCCACTTTGATTTTAAAATCATACTTCTAGTGCCAAGCACAGCACCTAGCACATAGCTTAATAAATGCTTGTTGATTGCTTGACTGTCAGCTTTTGACCAAAAGTGTTATCCCTCAATTTGATCAATTTTTTTCACTGACCAGACTTGGCTCTTTGACTCTCAGACGATTAAAAAAAAAATCAAATGCATCCCTCCTAAAAACAACATCTGTCCCAGTTTTCAAGACTGTCAATAGTACGTCCTGCTGGCTCTGAAGACCATTCTTAAAGTGCTCCAAAAATGTACCGAGCACTAGCACCCTACTTGTGATTCCTCTCTCTTAAGGGGATGTCACATGTGAACATGTAAATGACAACATGGCTATGAAAACACCAGGCTCATCACTTGCCAGGTCACTCAACAGACTTAGGTGATATTCTGGAAAGTGGTTCAAATTACACATTGACTTTGATATGTAAATTTTTTTTGGTGAGGCAATTGGGGTTAAGTGGCTTGCCCAGGGTCACACAGCTAGTTAGTGTCAAGTGTCTGAGGTCACATTTGAACTCAGGTCCTCCTGATTCCAGGGCTGGTGCTCTATCCACTGCACCACCTAGATGCCCCACACATTGACTTTGAAAGAAAACTCAAAAATACCTCTGCTGTCCCAATAACAAGATTTTAGAAAAAAGGATACCTTCTCAATTTGTTTCTGTTTATTCAGTTCCTTCTGTTGTTTCTCTTTTACTCTCTCTATTTCTTTTTGTTTCTCTGATGCTCTACGATCCTGAAGAAAAGGCAAAGTCCATTTATACAAAACGAATTTGCATTCATGTTTTTAGTAATCTATTCTAGAGATGAATTTTTACTTGATAAGAGCACCTTAAATCTTCTCTTTTACATGAAAACAGCCATGTAATAGGTTGTTTTTAAACTTCAGCATTACATTTATGTGGAACTTCAAAATATTTTGTTTCAGAAATACTTGCAGTGATGCCTCCATGGGAAGGAGGCAGACGGTCTGGCTTCTATATTCCTACTCCAGCAAAACCCTGAAGTCAGTGCCAGACTTAATGATGATCAAGAAATTGAATGAGATGCTACAGTAGGTGATCTCTCCCATCCCTGAATGCCACAGGCATAGGATCATACCGAAAGGCTTGGTGTCTAAGGGGAAGCAAGGGTGGAGAACTCTCCCCTAAGACACCTCAGGGTACAGACCTTGGAAACGCTTGGGAGCAGCAGAGGGCAGCAATCAGTGTGTCCCTATGGCACTTGGACTGGGGCACCTCAAGCCCAGGGCTCTGAACTCCCTAACACTCTGTCCTGAGATACAAGAGAAGGCCCTTAAGAACTTCAAAGATCCATGAGGACACAACCTCAGAAAATGAAGATCATCATGGGAACCTAGAAGACCTGAGGCAAGCAAAGCAGGGGCTAGAGCACAAACCCCCCAATTCAGGAACTAAAGTTGAATAGAAGAAAACACCAGCCAGCAGCAAAAAGTACTGCAACTCTAGAGATTCAAAAATGAAAGAGTAATTCTATAATAACTGTAAGCAGATACTTTTAAAGGAAAAAATATTTCTCACATGGACCATATGAATACTTAGAAGTAAAGCAAAAGACTAATTTAAAAAAAAGGCTCTGGAGGAAAGAACTGGAAAAAAGAACAAATACTTTAGAAGTGAAAATAGTAACCCTAAGTCAAGTAACAGGCTCTGTGAAAACTAGACTACACCAAATAGAAGTCAATGGCTCCATGAGACAGAATTATTAGCACAAAATCAAAAGAATGAAAAAAGAAACAGAAGAAAATATAAGCTCTTTGATAGAAAAAACAACTGACCTAGAAAACAGATCAAGGGGAGAGGATTTAATAATCACTGAACTAGGGGGCAGCTAGGTGGTGCAGTGGATAAAGCACAGGCCCTGGATTCGAGAGGACCTGAGTTCAAATCTGGCCTCAGGCACTTGACACTACTAGCTGTGTGGCCCTGGGCTAGTCACTTAAACTTCATTGTCCCGCTCGCCCCCCCCCCCAAAAAAAATCACTGAACTACCTGAAAGTTAGGACAAAAAACAAAACAAAACTGGACAATATATTTCAAGAACTTATAAGTTAGAACTACCAAGATCTATTAGAACTAGGGGGGAAAAATAAAGAATGAATTCACCAAATCATCTCCTGAAAGGAACTTCAAAAGGAAAAGTTCCAGGAATGTCATGGCCAAAGTGTCATAGCCAAAGTCCAAAACTCCCATCATCAAAAACAACAAAACAAAACAAAACCTACACATATCTAGAAAAAAAGCAGTTCAAGTACCAAGCAACTATAGTCAAGATCACATGAGACCTGATAGTGCCTAGTATAAATGAGAGGTAATTATGGAATATGATATTCTAAAAGGCAAAAGATAATATAAATACAAAAGAGTCCAAAGAGATGTTGAAAGATAAATTTATCTGAGTAATCAGAAGCAACTGTGTGATGGTGTAGTGCTAACATTCTAGTAGGGAGAGAAGAAATAAGTGTTTCTTTAGAACTTTAGTGTCTTAAAAGGATACTGAGGGATTACAGAAAAACAAGTCCTAGAAGTAGACTAATTCTGTTATGTGGGTTTTCAGAGGAGAAAGAGAAGGGAGGGTAAAAGTAACATACTAGTAAAAGAGAAGAAAGGGGTGGGACTTGCAATCCATCACAGCTGTGTTAAGAAGAGGAAATAGGGGGAATGGGTATCAGACAAGCCTCACTCGTATCTACAAAAGGAGGGCTGAACACATATACACACACAGAGTTTGGTGCAGAAATACATCAAACTCAACACAGGAAAACAAATAAGGGTGAGGCAGAGAGAAGGGTAAGAGGGAGAATAATACCAGGAAGGGAACAACCACAAGAAAAACAAATTTCCTGATCCCTTAAGAAATGCAAAGAACTAACATTTCAAGAAGTACCTTAGACTGCCACAGAAAAACAGGGAAAGGCCAAACAAATTGCGGCAAAAGAAGGCAATGGGACATCACTGCGTGTAAAAAATGGCGAGAGAGCCTATTTAAGAGAATCATTAAATAAATTCACACAATGAAGTAAACAGAGCTGGGAAAACAATTTACACAAGGACATCAACAATGACTAGAAGGAAAAATAAGACTAAGAGACTTAAAAATTGATCATTATGATGTCCTCAATGGACACACGATGAATCACGTTACCCGCTTCTTGAGAGAGAGACAACAGGTACAGAGAGTGCATTTCTGGACATGGACACTGTATGAATTTATGCTCCTTGACTTGTATCAACTGAAATGAGGGTAGTTCTCTCTTTTTTTCTTGCTTTTTAATAGGGTCAAGAGTGGGGTAGGAGGGGATCTGGAAGGAGGAGAGGTTAGCAATAGTATTGTAAAAAAAAAGACTTGAGTAACATTTAAAAAATATACAGAAGAAAACAGAAGGGAGTTCAGAAGGAAGCTGAGATAAGTAGATCAGTTCTGAAAATAAGGTGTAATTACCAACAAAGTCCAGCAGCAACAAACAGAAAGAAAAATTCCATTTAACATAACTGTTGAAAATATAAAATACTTGGGAGACTATCTGCCAAGACAAATCCAGGGACTTTATAAACACAACTATAAAACACTTTTCACACAAATAAAGTCAGATATAAAATAATTTGAAAAATATTAATTGTTCATGGGTAGGCTGAGACAATATATTAAAAATGACAATCCTACCTAAATTAATCTATTTATTTATTTAGTGCCATACCAATCAAACTATCGAAAAAATATTTTGATTGGGGAAGATTTTAGGACCAAAGAATATATAGAGTGCATTATAAAATGTAAAACAGATAATTTTGATTATATGAAATTAAAAAGTTTTTGCACAAACAAAACCAATGCAACCAAAAATTAGAAGGAAAATTTAGAAAATTAGAAGAATGAAAAGAAAACTGGAAAATCTTATTACATCAAGTATCTCTGATAAAGGCCTTATTTCTCTTTTTTTCTTTTTCTTTTTTTTTTTTTTTTGCAGGGCTATGGGGGTTAAGTGACTTGCCCAGGGTCACACAGCTAGTAAGTGTCAAGTGTCTGAGGCCAGATTTGAACTCAGGTCCTCCTGAATCCAGGGCTGGTGCTTTATCCACTGTGCCACCTAGCTGCCCCCTAAAGGCCTTATTTCTCAAATAGAGAACTGAGTCAAATTTATAAGAATACAAGTCATTCCCCAATTGATAAATGGTCAAAGGACATGAACAGGCAGTTTTCAGAAAAAAAAAATCAAAGCTATCTATAGTCATGCAAAAAAATACTATAAATCACTACTGATTAGAGAAATGCAAATTAAAACAACTCTGAGGTAACACTTCACATTTATTAGATTGGCTATCTAATATGACAGAAAAGAAAAATGATAAATGTTGGAGGGGATGCTGAAAAACTGTATCACTAATCCATTGTTGGTGGAGTTGTGAACTGTTCTGACCATTCTGAAGAGCAATTTGGAACTATGTCCAAAGGTCTATAAAACTGTACATACCCTTTGATCCAGCAATACCACTAGCAGGCCTGGATTTCAAAGAGATTCAAAAAAAGGGAAAAGAACCCATTTGTTTTTTTGTTGTTGTTTTTTTTGCAGGGCAATGGGGGTTAAGTGACTTGCCCAGGGTCACACAGCTAGTAAGTGTCAAGTGTCTGAGGCTGGATTTGAACTCAGGTACTCCTGAATCCAGGGCCGGTGCTTTATCCACTGCGCCACCCAGCCGCCCCAAAAGAACCCATTTGTACAAAAATATCTACAGGAGCTCTTTTTGTAATGGCTAAGAATTGGAAATTGAGGGATGCCTACCCATCAAGTGGGGAAATGACTGAACAAGTTGTGGTATATGACTGTAATGGAATATTATTGTGCTATAAGAAATAACAAGCATGATGCTTTCAGAAAAACCTGGAAAGACTTACATGAATTGATTCAGAGTGCAGGGGGCAGATCCTAGAGAACATTGTGCATAGTAACAGCAATGTTTTATGATGAACAATTGAATGATGTGGCTAGTCCCAGTAAAACAATGATCCATGATATTCTCAAAGGACCCATGATGAAAAATGTTATCTGCCTCCAGATGACTTATACCATCTGAATACAGACTGAAGCATATTATTTTTCACTTTCTTTTTTAATTTTTTTCCTCCACCAAATGACTGACATGGAAATGTTTTACATGATTGTACATATAAAACCTATATCAGATTACTTCCCATCTCAGGGAGGGAATTGGAAAGGATTTGGATAGCAAAACTTTTTAAAAATACAAAAAATTAAAAAAATTGTTTTTACATGTAATTGGGGGAAATAAGATATTAAAAGTGAAAACAAAACAAAACCCCACAAAGCTGAGGCCCATGGAGGTTATGAAATACTTGGGGTCACATAGCTACTGAGTTATGGGTCCAGTCAGAATTCAAACTCAGATCTTCTGACTCCAAAGGAATCCCCCCCACCCCCCCACAAAGACATTTAGTCAAAGCTGTACCCAAATTATCTCCTCGACAACATCATGGACAAATGGTTGCCTAGTCCTTGGCTTGAAGACCTCTAGTAGTTTCCTGAAACAGCCCTTTTCACTTCTGAATACCTGTTAGCAAGATTATCTTTAAAACAAACCCTAAATTTGCCAATTACTACCCATTTCTCTTACTACCCAGCCTCTCTTGCATGTGACACAGCTTCATGGCTTCTCTAAGCTCTGTACCCAAGTTCTTTCAACTAATCCTTTAAGGACAGTGATCCAGGTTTGCTGCTTGTTTAGTAACACCTGACCCTAATTTCCATAGAAATGGCCGGCTTTGGGCAGTATGCAAAATCAACATGCACATTTAATAGAGCTATGTTTTGGAGTCTTACCAATTCAGCATGCAAAGCGATTTGTTTTGCAAGTCCAACAGAATCACAAATCTAAAATTAAAGAAAAAAAAGTTTGAAGAAGGCAAAACCGCCCCCCCCCCCCCAAAACAACAACCTTAAAGCATTCTCACTTTGAGGAAATAAATCTGAAGAAATTATCCCCAAATCCCTCTGGTAAAACTAGATTCACCAACACAGAACAAAATAAGTGGCCTAAGAAGCCATCCCCTTTGAGGCCAAATTTGAACTCAGGTCCTCCTGATCCACTGCACCACCTAGCTGCCCGCCTTGGTTTGTTTTTAAGAGCCTGTTGGCTCCTACCTTCAATAACCCTCCTTTATGCTTTCTTACGTCCAGTGGAAGGACACTTCAGATTCCAAGAGTGCAATAAATGTCCAAGATTATTGCTTCTCCTACTTTGAAAAACAGTTGTTCTCTATTCTTTTCATAACTGAAGTAGACCAAGAGACTTTCATCTATGTCTGATGGTAGAAAGGTGCCATTTAGAGATATCTCCATTCCAAATGTTCCTATCTGAGCTCATACTGGTCTGATCGGCCACAATGGGACACTGTACATGGACCCCTACATAGTGATGTCATTCTGGTCCTCTTGGATTACGAAGGACAACAACCAACGAAGTAACAAGGAATGGATCATTCACACATTTTACTGACCACAGACTGCACAATGCCTTGTGCAGATCCAAATATGGTTGACCTACTGTGCAGGATCTACTGTCCAACGGTCTCAGCCCCCAACTTTCTTAAGCAGAGGAGTGGGTAGTACTGGGAATTCCTTTAGGGCTTTACTAAAAACTATAATATGTGTCTTACAAAAAAGGGAACAAATGTTAAAGTGCTAAGTACCTTTTCTCCTTCATTGTTTGATTCAAATATGTAACAGACCGATGTGGGATGACTCTCTACTCTGCCTCCTGATGTCCGAAGCACAAATCCAAAGAGACGTTTACTTTCCTGATGTGTAGCATACAGGACCACATTAGGCAATGGAAACTGTGAAAGACAGACAGACAGACAGACAGACACACAAACACACAAAATCAATTGTAAATAGTGAGAATCTCAAAGCATTAGTCTTTTAAAAAATACAGCCTCTAGTTTTTATTCTAACAATTATTAATTTTGACATAGTATTAATCCATGCTTCTGCCAACAGCAAATGTCATCATACTTAATGGACATGGCTGAGCAGAAAAAGAGCACGGGAGCCCTAAGCCCTGGCACCTGCTCCTGCCTCTGGCACTAATGCCCTAGGTGACCATGACAAGTCCTTCACTTCCTGGAGCTAAGGACCCTTAACTATTCAAGTCAAATTAAATAATAACATAAATATTTCCAAACAGTAACTAAGAAAATAATGTGAACTTGCAGATCTTCCCAAGCAGACGTTTATGCCTCCTTGCCCTTGGCATGATACTCTAACTTCTACTTCTAAGCTCTTTAGTGGGCGACATGTTAACTGAACTAATTATGTCAACCAAATTTTCAGGTAATGAAAAGTAGCTGCCAATTGCTTAGGTCTTGTTCTAAGTTTCATAGGGAGTTCAACAATCACTTGACTTATCTGAAGAATTTTAGTACTTAACTGGGTGATCATTTACTGGTCTTTTTAGTCCCATGAGTACATGCAGGTATCATTCAGAATGACTAATGTACGAGAATACAAAATACTCCACTACAAATGTATGTGTACACAGGCATATATAGCTAAAAAAATTTACGTGACTTACTCTGAGCCTGGTAACTTGAGTTTGTGGGTCAATTAACCTAAAAGTAATAATAAAAATAATGTCAGCAGATAATAGTACATTTAGACTAAAAAAACAAAAGTTAGGCAAAAATGATCACTTACTTTAAACAGTCACAAGTAACTAGTAGGTGTGATTCCGTCATGCGGAAAATGTTATGGATAGCACGGGCTGCCAGGATTTGGCGCATTGTTTCATAAACGACATCTGGACTATCATCTGATTTCACCTCCATAGAGCCAAGGAATCGGACAATAAATAACTGATGAAGAATGGAATCTAAAGCAGAAAGAGGCGCATCATCTTAAAGCCCATTTTTCTTTACCTTTGGAATTCAAGAAGTCGTCTAATTTGATACGATCCAGTGTCCGTGTTATGAGGAAGCATTTCTGAATTACTGGGAAAGCCGTGTATACACTATTTGGTTAAACCAGGAAAAAAATACAAAAACTGGGGGGGAGGGTTAAAGGGGATCAGAGCAAGAATAGGGCTTTGATCTATCAATCTCCTGATATAGGGAAATCCTCTTTGCTCCTTCGGGTAGGCACTTTTTCTACAAATTAAAGTTTTAAGAGAATTGCCTAGATCGGGCAGAGCAATCAAACTTGAGGTCTTCTTGCAGTCCTCAAAACTCTCCAGGGCCTAATCAGATTAAAATAGAATTAGGAATGTCTAACAAAATAAATAATACATAATAAAACATAGATCATGTTAATTTGTGGCTTTCTAAGTAGATAGAAAGCTTCCAGGGACGGTTTCTATCTGGGCTGGACACCAGAGGCCTAGGGCAGGGTGGCAAAGCAATCTGCGCAGGGTAACAGAGCCCATCAATGTGTCACAGGCAGGACCTGGAAGTCCGGTCTTCAAATGTTAAGGCCAGCTCTTCATACTGCATCACATTGCTCCAGGAGATTCAAAGTTCAAATAAAAAGACATTGCTAGTCTACAAGTCCAGATGTTAGTTGTAACTCTAGAATAAGAAGTGGGATGACAACTGTCAGGTTATGAGATTTTAGATGATTAAACGGCCCTTTGGGAACTTGGCCAAGGGAAGAGAGATGGTGATGATTCTTGGGGGTGCACATTTCACAGCCCTTAAAAACTGGACTGAGACAGACAGAGAATGTGGGAAACAATTGATAACACTGTATAAAACAGAGGTTGACCAGTGGATAGAAGGCTGGACTTGGCAGTCAAGAACAGGATTCTAAACGGACACTTCCTACATGATTATGGGCAATTTTATAACTTCTTTTGAGCTTTGGCTTCTTCAAATGTTAAATGGGCATAAACATCCCTTGTAGTACCTACCTCATAGGGTTGATGTGGGCACTAAATGAGAAAAGTGTGTGTAGAATAGTCTGCAAACTTTAAAGGGCTATAGAGTTGTGAGAACTCCTGAGCCAGATTCAGATTCACCTCTGGGACAACAACCTGCACACCCTCGGACTGGGTGATAAAACATCTTACAATGATGGAGGTTATGAAAATTGGTCTTCAGAGCGGAGAACAAATGAGTGGACGATGAATATTAATTAAATGATAAATCACTTTTCACATTTTACTGATTGGAAGCATTACTGAAGATGCTGAAGATCTTTTTTACCTTCGGTTTCAGTCTTTGATCTTCCTCCAGATTCTCCAAATGGATTTGTACGTCTAGAAAAACATTGAAAGGACACAGTTACCATTAGATACCTGGAGAAATTGTTTCAGAAAAGACCTTTCCTCTCACCCCTTCTGGTCTCCTGTGGAGGGATGCTGCTTCTTTTTTTTAAAAATAAGGAATCTGACAAGATTGAAGCTATTCACGTTCATAAAAAGAGATAAATTATGTCTTATACAGGAGGTGGGAGGAGAGGGAATGGGTTCTTTAAGAACAAAATAATCCCCAAAGAGTATCCTAGAGACAGAAAAAGGACCCCCAGAGAAGGCTAGCTAGTAGGGTAGAAGAAGCAGATGAGACAGAGCAAACCTCGCCCTTATCCCACATAACCTAAGTTCAACACCCATGGACACTCTTGGTTCTCTGGTAGGGAGATGTGTGGGAAATAGTTGTGCTGGACACCCAGAACGAAGGGTACTACAAGACGGCTCTGCCTCCTGGAGATTTGGAAGTGGATTAGGGGAAGGGGAGGGACAAGGAGTTGGGACCTCAAACCTCCTTCCGAGAACAGGAATGCACCCTGGTTCTGGGTAAGCAACAGAATAGGGCCTGGAGTGAGTCCTCCCCTTGATCTGATGCTGCTTACCTCAAGAAAACTAAGGGTGGTAAGAAATAGGAATAATCAAAGGCCAGGCAGAGTCCAACCATAAACCTCTACCTTGAGGATACCCTTCCTTCCTTAGTCTCCCCAAAGAAGCCCTTTCGGTGGTAGCTGGATGAGACATTGGATAGAACCCTGAACTTTGAGCCAGGAAGACTTGACTTCAGATACTTACTTCAACCTCCGCCTGCTTCAGTTTTCTCAACTGTGAAATGGGGATAATAATAGTACCTATGTCATAGGGCTGTAGTGAGGATCAAATGAGATGTCTGTAAAGTGCTTTGCAAATCTTGAAGAGCTAGGTAAATGCTAGCCATTACAATGTTTTCCAAGCCCAAGGAGAATGAAGGGGCAAGGAAGAGAAACATCTATACTAAACATAAAATCTCTAAAAGTTTAGATTTTTGTATTGGCTTGAGAAACAATGACTGAACTAATATTAATAACAATGCTTCATAATCTTATAAGCTAGTTGTACATTTGCCTCGAGGCCTAACTGTATTGTTAGGTTTTTCTTAATTATAGTTGTCAGGCTTCAGGAGAAATTATTTGACCGTCATTACAGTTATAGGAAGAATCTCTGTAACATGAACTATTATAACGAGAGCTACAATACAAATTTACTCAGTGTACTAATTTAGTTCAATGTTAATTAGTCAGTATATTAATTTAGCTCCATATAGAGCTCTCTAGAAATATCTCAGGGATAGCCTAGAACTGTAATACAGATATTTCTTCATCGCTATACTTATTATTAATCTAAGTGTAGTAAAGTAAAAATAATCTAAACTTTCAAATCGTTTCTCAAGGTAGATTAAAAAGGAAGGAAAATAGTTTTCTTTATTTTCCAAAATTGCTGAATTTTTGTTCCACTCACAGTGAGAAAAAAGGAAGAAGAGAAACTAAAATTTTAAATAAATTTTGGAAACAAACAGATGGAAAGAGCTAAATTTTGGAAGGTCTAAGTGGTTCTAAAATAATCCTGGCATTAACACCACATGAAATTCATCTCTTGAATACACCTGACCTATTACATCAAATGGCTAAATTTATTTCAGCAATTAACTCTGGATGGCTAAATATTTGGGTAAAAGCCATCCAAATGTATACACCAAGAGAAGTCAATAAATAAGGAGGATTCAAGCAGATTTTCATTGTGCTTACTTCAGAAACATTGAGAGATCAGCTGCTAACTTTCTGGTATAGAAAAGCAAATAACATTAATAATAGATGATAGTGAGCAGGTTACGTCAAACGATTAAGCTAAATTATAAAAAACAAGGAGAATAAAGCCTAAGAATTTTAATACTGTTTCACCTACTTGCCTCCCTGCCCAGAATTTTTAGCCTGGCCAGGCTGATCTTCACTAACAGGAGAAATTATGTCAAATTGTATAGGTGTGTCTGGGGCAACAAGGGAATCCAGGGAAAGGGTCGCCAAAGTTGCTGATTCAGATCCAAGAGACCCTGAACTACTAGTTCGAGCTGTGGGTGGTCGAGTTTGTCTAAAAAGAGAGAAAAGCAAGAAAATATTCATTTTTAATTTTTTGGAAACTATACTTACTACGAAATGGTGTAACCTTTTGGGAAAGCAATATAAAATTAAATTCAATTACAAGAATAATATGTGTCCTTTGACCCAATATTCCCACTACTACAAGGGTTCTTAACCTTTTAAAAGTGCTTTGCAAACCTTAAAGAGCTTTACAAATGCTAGCTAGCACTATATTTAAGACTTGAGATACCTGTGAAAACATACAAATCCATGCTAAATTAACCAGAAAATAAAAGTTTTACAAACTAAGGCTTATGTGGATACTCCTGTATTAAATATGTATATGTGTGTATGTATGTAATTTATGTTAAAAAGCAGAAAAAGAGGATGAGAAGAAACAATATAAAAACCTGATTTTTAAAACATATCAAATCATGGCTTCTTGGGATTCTAAAAGATGCAAAAACTGATCTAGAAGTGTAAAATATATACACTCAAACACTGGAGAAATCTGCATAAGTGATCTACCATGGAAAGCTCTGTTGCTTTTAAAATTTTCACTTTAGTAGATAAATTGTAAATGTACACACTTTTAAAATACAACTCTAATATTGCCTGTACACAGCACTGCTAAGATCAAAGTGTATAATTCGACTTGCTTTAAATATCTCACAAAGCTCTTTCAATAAGTAGTCCTATAACTTACGGGGTTGGCCGTAGGCTCTCATGCCTCTGCTGGAAAGATGGTGATGGGGTGACTGCTTCTAGAGCTGACTGATTTACTCTTGCAGCAATTTCCTGTATTAATTTTTAGAAAAAGATCTTCAGAAAAGCAAATGAATGAAATGGCACAATACAATATTTTGAATGAACAAAGTCACACACAACCTACCAAGTTAGATTCTTTTGGAGCAGCAATAAAACATGAACCTATGGAATGCCTCCATGCACTCTAGCTCTAACGGTAAGAGATCTGTTAACTTCTAAGCATCATCAATTCAGTTGTCATTCTTTATTAGGCAAGCTACTTAGTTTTCACTTACACATAAAATAACAGTATTTTAAATCTTTTGCGTTTAGGTACCTGCTATGGATAAGGGAGAGATGAGATCTGGGGTTTCACAGATGAAATGCCTTCTAATCATACAGGCTGGCACCTTCTCTACAATTTATAGTCTCAGGCATTGAGAGATTAAGTGACTTTGCAGGTTCATATAGCTAGTACGTATCAGAAGAAGAATATGAATGCATATCTTTCTGGCTAGAAGGCCAGCTCTCTACCCACTGTGCAAGCTTTCTTTCTATAAGGATTAAATTCAATTACCAGGATATCAAAGTACATTCAGTAGATATGTAATAATTATTTGTTCATGTGAACTCTTCTGTATTTGTCTTTTTCCCGTTGTGCCTAATACTACATCAAGCACAAAATAGGTCTTCAATAAATCAATGTTTCCCTATACCGTGTTTAATGGGGTTGAAAAATATGGACTGAGTACTTATAAGGTCAAGGTGAAATTAATAAATTATTCAAGAATTTATGCATTAATTCACAAAAATTTAAGATTTAGCTATCACAATCAATATTACCTCTGGATTTTCACTTAAATATATCTGTTTGGAGATATTGTTTATTGTACAAATCCACTGAAAGAAAACAGAAAAAACTTTAAGATTTTATATAAAAACTCTGCAAGAATAAAATACTTGATAGCTAACATACATTTTCATCAAAAATAACATTATTTGTTCATTCTTTCTAATTGGGAGGAAATTTTTACTGAATTCAGAAAGTCTATTAACTGGCTAATTTTTAATTAGTTGCCAGGTCTTGTTGATTCTAATTTCATGACATTTCTCTTGTCAACCTCCTGGTATCTATTCATATGGTCACCATCCTAGTTTGGACCCATATTTCCTCTTGCCTTGTTGTTACTTTTTTTTTGTTCCAGACCTATGATTTCTTAGTGTAGTGAATTCCCAATGTAGAAACATCCCCCATGAAATACAGATCAGCACAACTCATTTGTACCTCAGTCTCAATATGCTGCCTGGAGTTGAGTGGTTAAGTGACTTGCCCATGGTTATGCAGGTAACATAAATGCCTCTGAAGGACTTGAACCAATGTTTTCTTGATTACCCACCACATCTTGCTTATAACTACATTTTTTTTAGAAACTCTGAAAAAATAAGTTCATTATGTGTTTATTCTTTATTATAATAGCCTTGGTATTTTTTTTTTCCTGGCTACTTGCTTCTCCCAACCATTCTCCACACAGCTGACAGAGGTACCTTCCTAGGGTACAAGCCTAATCGTTACTCCCTCTTCTCTCTAAGGTAAAATAAAAATTCCTTGATCTAGTGATACAGTTTCTCCATAATCTGGCTTCAAACTCTTCCTTCCTTTCTGGTCTTCCCATCAGCTGTAGCCCACCTAGACTACACTCATGTCCTGCTTCTGTGAATCAGCACAAAGCATACCCCATACCTGAGGATATCCCTTCTTTCAGCATCACTGCCTCTCACCATCCTTATCACTTTCTCCAAGGAAGTTTTCCTTGATCTCTTCAGCCGTGTAAGGTTCTCTCCCTCCTCAAACTACTTTGTGCTTATTTATCTGTGGACATATTATATCCACCCCTCCCCCCTCAGTAAAATGCAAAAATCTGAGTTTAAGGGCTGGAACTGCCTTGGCTGTGAGTATAATAGATAAGGACTCTGGGTCTGGAGCCAGGAAGATCTGAGTTAAAATACAGAGTCAGACACTTGTGATTCTGGGCAATTTACTTAACCTCTATTAGCCTTAGTTTCTTTATCCATAAATATAGTGATAATAATAACACTTACCCCCCCAGGTATGAGGATCAAATGAAATAATATTCATATTTATACTGTAATATTTTATTTTGCTTTACAAACATTAAAGGGTTACATAAATGCTAGCTATTACTATTTTTGTCTGCATACTCACAATGCCTGGTAGTGCTATGCACATACCAAGGGCTTACTACATGTTTGCTGAACTGACTTAAAGTGCTAAACAACCCTGTGAATAGATCATAGTATCCAAATTTTATTTCAAACAATGAACATAGAAACTTCCTACCAATGATCATAGGATCACAGAGTTAAATTCACAGTGGGAAGGGACCTTAGAAGTGACCGAGTCCAACCCCCTCAATGTCACAGATAAGGAAAGCAGGTAAAGTGATTTGTCCAGGGCCATAGGGATCTAAGAAGCAGAGCCAGGATTCTAATTCAGGGCCTGTGCCCCCGACTCCTTAATTCTTTCCATGGTACCAGGCTGCTGCCAATGTTGTTAACACAACACACACCATGTACTCTTCTTGTACCATTTTGCCCAGAAAAGCATTTGGGGTCAGATACCCTGCATGGGTTTATTACAAATTTCAAGAGTAGTTCTTTGCTAACAATAACTATTCCCCGTAAGAAACCTTTTCAAATTTCTAAATGATCTCCTTATGAAAGGTACTTTCTTTTTCCTTCATTTATCCTCACACTGCTATGTGCTATGATTAGTCTGGAGGCCTTTTATACTCTGGTGTGTCTGGCATGTCTTGTACCATGGCCCTCTCCCAAACTCCAGTTCTGTCCTCTAAATCTAGCACAGGGCAGGTAATATACCTGCTAGCTTCCCCAGAGAACAGAAAGCACTAATGCTCTCGATATCTCTCATGTTCTCTTTTCCTCAAGGGCAACATTCAAAGCAGAATCTGATTCATTTCCAAAAGCTGTCTTGTAATAATACTACTATAGGGCAAGCACAACAAATAGGATTTTAACAACTTATACTATAATATTGATCAGAAATTTGTGCCTGTGTAGAGAAACTTCCCCCCAACATCTCCTTTCTCCTCCACCCCAGCCAAACACACACACAACAGTGCTTTGTAGGTACCTTACCTTCCATACCTGGTGTACTATAAGCAAAAATGGAGCCAAAAATAAAAGGCTTGTAAGGAAGAATACGGATTCCCAAATCTTTGTTTTTCTGTCTTTCATTCCCCCTCCAATGGTTTTGAAGTTTTAGCTGCTACAGGTCCTATCTATTGCTACCACGTACTTAGTTGGCAGGTGGTGAGAGAAGGGTATAAATTAAGCTGACATTTCCTAATGCACCCAGCCTGCCAGCTCAGATAGCAGTGGTCACAAGTCCCTTCCAAACAGTAGTACACTGACAAGAAATGTAAGTATTCCTCTTGTAAAAAAAGATATTTTGGCAAAAGTTTTCTTTAAAGGTATTAGCTACATGCAATTTACCTCTTCATAATCTTTCTTACTTTCTGCTTGCAAGATTGAAGACCTGAAATGAGGAAAAGAAATTTGACCTTCAGTTTTTTCAAAAGTACCTTTCAGTAAGATCTGAAAGCATCTATTCTTCCTTAAATGTAAAAGGCAAAACCAATCAATCTGCACTTTATTACATGGAGTTAGACCTTAGTAACCTTAACTTTTGCCCATGGTGTGACAAGGTGAGCAATGAGAGGCAGCTCGGTAGGGGAGGAATATAGGCAGCAGGCCTTCTTGTCAGGAAGCCTTGGGTTCCAGTTTTACCTTTTACACAGACTAGCTTGTGTCCCTGGACAAATTTCTTAAGCTGAAGGCCCCAGGAGATTTTCTTTTTTTTTGTTTTTTTGGTGAGGCAATTGGGGTTAAGTGACTTGCCCAGGGTCACATAGCTAGTAAGTGTCAAATGTCTGAGGCCAGATTTGAACTCAGGTACTCCTGACTCCAGGGCCGGTGCTCTATCCACCGTGCCACATAGCTGCCCCAGCCCCAGGGGACTTTCTAAAACTCAAAGCTACAGAACAACTGTAGACCTGCTTGATAAAAAGGTTTCTTATCAGGGCAATACCTATACCAGTAAGATCATACATAATGACCAAAACAATACCACCAAACCCCACATATGACAAAATCTCAGATAATTCATTTAAGTTTTCTGATCCTTAATGATATTTATCAAATTAAATCTATGATTAATTTAGAAAGTCTACTTTAAATCATCTTTGGACTACTTATGCTTTAATAAGCCTTAAAAGCCTAAGTGCAACTTATTAATCATTGATAAGGAGACTGCTTTTAAGAGGGTAGCAAAAAAGTTTGTGATACTAAATTCTCTGCTCAGAGGAAAAGTAAAAAACAATTTGACTGAGTTTCCATTATACTAGTAATTATGAAATAGCAAATTTATAACAAGTAGCTAGTGAGGCCACAATTGAAGATACAAAATATCAAAAACTCACATCCACTGTTGGTTTGATCCTTTTGATGCAGGGAGAACAAAAGGAGTATCTAATATTGACTACAAGAAGGAAACAAGCTAAGAATTTTTAAATTTATAAAATGAGAGGAAAAATCATTTTCTCAAAGCTCACAGACCTAAAATTCACAGGAAACTTAAACCAAAAAAAAGGTACTGGATTCAAAAAATGTCACATTAGGAAAGGTTTAGCTGAGAACCTCTGGAACACGTAAGCAGTGTCCAGACAGAAAAAAACCCCCAAACAAACGTAGAATTTAAGGCCCATATAGAACAAAACAGTGAAGATGTTCATGTAATATTGAGAAAATTAACTTAATTATCTATATTGGATCTTAATGAAGAGTAGTGGGAGTCATCAAAATTATTTAAAACTATAACTATGAAAAAACTGAATCTAATCAGTTCTATCTATAAAGAATTTATACAAAGTGGTTAATTTCTAACACTTCAGAACTAAATGAATATACAACCATTTAGTAACTATTAACTACTCAAAAAGGCTGAGAGCAAAATTCCAGAAAAAAACAACCCTCAAATCAATCTATTTTCCTTTATTAAAGGAATCATACATTGATCTTTTTTTTGTTGTTGTTGTTGTTGTTTTTTTAATTTTGTGGGGCAATGGGGGTTAAGTGACTTGCCCAAGGTCACACAGCTAGTAAGTGTCAAGTGTCTGAGGCCGGATTTGAACTCAGATACTCCTGAATCCAGGGCCGGTGCTTTATCCACTACGCCATCTAGCTGCCCCCATACATTGATCTTATGTTATATATACATATATATATATATATATATATATATATATATTTGGGGGGGAGGGGGGCAGGGCAATGAGGGTTAAGTGACTTGCCTAGGGTCACACAGCTAGTAAGTGTCAAATGTCTGAGGTCGATGTTTAATATATCTTACAAGAAATATAATTTCAAATACTCTAGAATTTAAAAAATCACTAGCCTTTTCATAACTTATTCTGATATTAAAATATATAAAGAGAAAAAGAACTTACTTTTTGCCATCAAAGGATGTGATCTGGAAACAGTACCGTCTATCTTCACAGTCAACAGCCATTACAGAGCAGTTGTCTATATCCATGGCGAGTCCTCCAGCGACATCTCCCCGAGCCTGATTCATCAGGTTTCCACCTTGAGTAAAGTAAAATTGTCTGTCCCAGGTAGAGGACACGAGGCCAGTCTTACTAATCAAAGAAAGCATATTCTCATTTAGTAGTGACAAGTATAGACTTTTCACAACTTTCAACAAACCAACAGAAAAATAACATACAATTCAAGGAAGAATTCCCAAACTTTCCAAATAGACAATATGTGGCAAAATGTTATTCTTTAAACTGTACCAAAGAGCTTCATTTTCTAATTTAAATTCAATTCTAATTTAAATCAATGTTATGGAAACTCATAAATAAAAGTGGTTACAAATGAGTTAAGTGGCTCCTTTCATTCTTGTTCTGTGTGTGTTCAGTCAGAATCTCTCTATTACGCCATTTGTTAGAGCCAGTTACCAAGAGAAAAAAATCAACTGATTTTTTTTCTCAGTCACTAAGAGATTAGAAATATCCCCATATACAATACCTCTAAAGCAATGTTTGGAAATATAACAGCAGGTGACATAAGGTTAATACACAAAATAGTATTAACACAAAACAGAATTCAGTTTTAAGTGCATAAAGGCAAAATGTGGGCCCTGCTGCTTTAAAAGAAGTCCTTACGTTATATTTTTTGGTTGGTCCAAAATGAGTTTTAACAATAATATATCCATTACAACCAAGAGAAAATTGTCCATTTGAATCTTGAAGGCTTTTATATCAATATAGTATGTATCTACGCAGCTCGATATTTTGTCCAGACCTGTGATTTCATTGTTGTAGGGAACTCCTAACTAATGAAAATCAAAAACTACTTGGTAACCTAAGTCTCAAAGAGGAGTTTAGAGCGCTCAGAGGTTAAAGGACTTGTCCAGGGTCACATGGCCAGGACAGGTCAGAAGCAGGGCTTGACCCCAGTTGCTTTCTAATTCTAAAGCCAGCTTTCTCTCTATTCCACCATTCTGTTTCCAATGGTATAACTCAGGAGGCCCAAAACAAAGCATTACCAAGTTTTAGACCAATTTTATTTTTCAATGGAAATTAATTTTAAGCAAAATATCTTTAGTAATTCTAAACTCAATGACTCAATGAATACCAAAGTAGAACATGACTTTGTAGCTCCAGTGCTTAGCAGTGTCTGGCCCACAGCAAGCACTTCATAAATGTATGCTGATTTAGATTGCTACATGATTTCCTCTTTATAAGTGGAAAATTACTCTCAGAATATGGTTCAAGCTTCCATGTGAAATCCATATTTGGCAGACTTCATGGCATGTTATAAAGGGAGATATGTGGTACAAAAAATGACAGACATAGTCAGAAAGACTGAAGGACAAATCCTGCCTCAAACACTTCCTAGCTGCATGACCCTGGGGCAAGGCTCTCTATCTGTTTGCCTGAGTTTTTTCATCTGTAAAAATGGAGAAAATAATAGCAAGTACCTCCCAGTATTTATTGTGAGGATAAAATGAGATAGAATTTAAACTGCTATATAAATGCTGTTATTACTATGATATTAATACTCATTAGATCAATTAAATTTTTTCAGGCACATTAGCTCATGAAGACAATAATCTATAGCATCAATGGAAGAAGTAAGCACAACAATGAAATCGAGGGTCCTTAAAGTAATCGTATTTATTTTCATTTCATTCTGCAATACACATGTACACTTACACACACATATGAAATACAAAAATAATAAATAGTCTAGTAGACATACAGTCCTCATTTGTAATATACTCTTCTATACTGGATATAAAGCTGTTTGGGGTCAAGAGATTTATCTTACTTCCTAGCATTGAGATATCCGGCCTTGCGGGTTAAGTTCCGATGAACGGGAAATTTGGTGATGTCAGGGTCAGGCAAATATAATGGGTCACTGGCTACTTCCAAATCCTCTATTGTCTGTTGCATGGTTTCTACTTCACAGTCCATTTCCCTGCGAACACTAACACAGCAAGTAGGTTATAGGTCCAGTTTCAACAGATAAAATCTTCACCAAATACATGTATATTTTTACCAAATAATATTCTTGTAAGGGCAGCTAGGTGACAGTGGATAGAGTGCTGGTCTTGGAGTCAGAAAAACTTGTTTTCCTGAGTTCAAATCTGGCCTCAGACACTAGCTGTGGGACCCTAGGTAAGTTGTTTAATCTGTTTGCCTGAGTTTCCTGATTTGTAAAAAGAGCTGGAGAAGGAAATGACAAACTACTCCAGTATTTTTGCCAAGAAAACCTCAAATGGGGTCATGAAGAGTTGGATGCAACTAAACAACTTTCTTGAAAGTATAACATATTTATAGTTTCAAATATATATCAGTGTCAAATGTTCACCTTTTCTAGTGCAGAACTGGGGGGGAGGGAGTGAAATAGTTTGGAATTCAAGTGTAATTAAAAATATTTTTTAAAAATTTAATATAGTAAACTGTTGATTATCTTCACTAATAGAAGGAAATAACTTAAGAGTATTAAAAAAAATCCAGCAACTAATTAAAAAATACTTCAGATTTTATTCTGGAATGCATTTTTTCTATTTGTTTAAAATATGCCCACATCTGTTGTGAATATTTGACAAGTTGGAGATAAACTCAGCTTATAAAACAGCTCAGCTTTCCCACTCTGCTGGTTTGTCACTGGATAATATCAATGTTCAGCCTGTGCCAGGAAGATTTAGAATTCTTCTCTTTAAGTTCCACACTGTGATGAATAGACTTTCCTGATGACTAAACTGGGCTCCCAAACTGGCTCTATCTGGATGGTTAATTAATAAAGGAAGAGCAAGGTAGAACAGCAGTTCATTCACTGACCAGACTTCTTATTATTTAGTACATGGAAGACATTATGAGGTCTTGTGGAGAGTACAACAATGATTAGCACATAGTGTTTTCCCTAAGGGAGCTTATAGTCTACTAGGTAAGACATGTGACCACAAAAAATGAAATATAATGATAATTTGGAATAAGTATCACATGACTAGAATGCATAGTGGGAATTTGGAAGGTAGAAAGTAACTTCTAGCTAGAGGCATGAGGAAAGGCATATAATCTTAGATGAAAAAAGCCTATCAGGTATAAGGAATGGAGTGGACAAAGGGACAGAAGCAGGACTGTGTAGGAAGGTGGCAGAGTAATGGTCTCAGAGAGATCCTAGGGAACACAGATGTACCAGCCTCTCCTTAGTGCTTTCAGGTTGTGGGGTATCAGAGAAAGGTTCTGTGTCCATGTGCAACCTTGTATAGGCTGCTGTCTCAAGGTTATCAAGGTAAGCCAAGTGTCAGGTAAATCGAGGTAAAAGATGGCAAGAACATTCAAGAAAGTCTAGAACCAGTGCAGCTAGGCCTCTGTGCTAGCATCCTCTGGTGTGAGATTTAAACAGAATTAATTTTCAATTGGAAACTTACTGTGATATATATCCGCATATAAACCTTAGCTTAGAATTCAATGATCATTGAAACTCATCAGATTTTGTTAAAAATATGGAATTCAAACTTAATAAAAAATTTTAATGCTTCTCAGTTAAGATGGCTGGATAGGGGCACCTAGGTCACACAGTGGATAAAGCACCGGCTCTGGATTCAGGAGGACCTGAATTAAAATCCGGCCTCAGATACTTGACACTTAGTAGCTGTGTGACCCTGGGCAAGTCACTTAACCCTCATTGCCCTGCAAAAAAACCCAAACAAATAAACAAAAAGATGGCTGGATGGGAGGTTCCAAGGGAAGAAGGTTCCTCATATACTGCCTCCCCACTCAAAACCAAACAAAAACCTCACAGAAAAATAGTTAAAAACAAACAAAGAAAATTTAAAAACCAATCAGACCAAAGAAAAACACATCAGTATAATTAAAAGTATTAGAGAACAACAGAGACAAATACCAAAAGCCACACTGAAGGAAATGAATGATCTGACTTGAAAGGAAGAAGGGATGTGGTGGCCATCTAATCTCACCTCCCTCCCACCCACCCCAGTACAAAAGTCACGCTCTACTCTTTGATCCAGCAATACCACTATTAGCTTTATATCCCAAAGACATCCAAAAAAGGGGGCAAGGGCCTATTTGTACAAAAATATTTATAGCACGTCTTTTTGTGGTGGCTAAGAATTGAAAATCAAAGGGATACCTGCCCATCAATTGGGGAATGGCTAAATAAGCTGTGGCATATGACTGCAATGGAATATTATTGTGCTATAAGAAATGAGAAGCAAGATGATTTCAGGAAAACCCAGAAAGACTTACATGAATTGATGGATAGTGAAGTGAACAGAACCAGGAGAACATTGTACACAGTGACAGCAATATTGTATGATGAACTGTGAATGACTTAACTATTCTCAACAATACAGTGATCGAAGACAATCCCAAAGGACTAATGATGAAGCATACTATACACCTCCAGAGAAAGAAGTGATATTGACTGAATACAATTTCATATTTTCTTTTAAGTCTTCTTATACAAAATGACTAATATGGAAAAGTTTTACATAAATGCACATATATAACCTATAGGTGATTGCTTCCTGCCTCAGGGAGGGGGGAGGGGAGGGAGAGAAGGAGGAATAGAATTTGGAACTCAAAACTTTAAATAAAAAATATTTTTTAAAAAGCATGCTGAGGGGGCAGCTAGATGGTGCAGTGGATAAGCACTGGCCCTGGATTCAGGAGTACCTGAGTTCAAATCTGGCCTCAGACACTTACTAGCTGTGTGACCCTGGGCAAGTCACTTAACCCCAATTGCCTCACCAAAAAAAAAAAAAAAAAAGCATGCTGGGTCTAGTGGTCATCCAAGCTCTGTTTCAAGAGCCCCAAGGCAAGGGGACCTGCCCATTCCAATCTGCCAGTGGACAGCTCTTACTGTTAGTAAGTTTTCCTGATCATGAGTCTAAATTCATCTCTTTGAAACTTCTATCAACTGCTCTTGGTTCTGCCTTTTGGGACCCAAAAGGACAAAACAGATCCCTCATTCACCTCATACCCCTTCAGATACCTGAAGACAGCTATTGTCATCCCCCTCCCCCCCAGTCGTCTCTTTTCCAAACTAAACACCTCCAATTCCTTCTACAACATGCCCTGAAATGGCACATGATTTGTTCAACAGAATCGCAAACTATAAAGGGCCATATGAAAATGTTCAAAATCACCAATATTAAATATGGTGTAACTAACTGAAAGACCGATGTAGTCCTCCCATACAGATATAAGCATACTTCTTTCCTCAGGAGAAGCAGGGGATTTCTAGGGTAAATGTCACATACTATCACTGCACTGGAGGTGATTTTGCTGAACTGTTTTTCTTTATTACCAAGAATAATTCAATTTGGAGGGGATGAAGGGTGGTTCCAGAACTGACTGCTACATAAACTAAGAGTATCAGTAAAATTTATTTTTTTAAACTGGCAAATGTTTAAAAAGTGACTTGAATTGGTGATGTGATTACTGAGCCACTGTTAGTGATAGCTGAATGATTATGGAGAATAAGAAAGGAACTATAGGAATGAAAATGAGCAAATGTTTCTAGATTTTCAAAAGAGAAGCTTGACTTCAATTTATAGGAAAATTCTAGAAAGACTTACTGTTGTTTTGGTTGGTCAGTACAATGCAACAGATTTGGACCAGGCTAAAAGGCTGAACTCAAACATTAGTCAGTAATGGTTTGCTGTCCAGTTGGAGATATACAACGGGGTGCCTCATGGGTCTATGCTTGGTGATCATTATCAAAGTATACACTGCATGCTTATCAGTTTTACAGATGACATAAAGCTGGGAGGAGAAACTGAGTCAGGATCTTGAAAGATCTTTACGAGCTAGAACACTGAGAATATGAAGTTTTACAAACAGAAATGGAAAGCCCTACACTTGGGGTTAAAAAACAGCCAATTTCACAAATATAAGATTGGGAAAGAAATTGTTAGGAAGCAGTTTGAAAAAAACAAAACCAAACCAAAACTCTAGGGGCTTTAGTGGTATCAGCATGTGTCACTGTGACGTGGCAGCTTAAAAAACCCTCAACATATGTGATCTTGGCCTTTATTAAGAAAGGCACAGCTCTGAGAAATGAGGTGAGAGAACATCATGGTGAGCTGGCCTTATCAGCTCAGATCTCAAGGAGGAACGAGTTCAGTTAAGGTCATCACAATTTAGGGAAGACAGTGTTAAGTTGTAGACCATCCCTAAAACAGGCATACTGAGAAGCCTTGGGTCTATACCACAGAAGGACTGTTTGGAGGAACTGGGGAGTGTTTAGAAATCATAGTTGCATTCAAATATTTAAGGGGCTTTTTTGAGGAAGCTTTTGATTTGTTCTATTTGGCCCGGAGGAAAATACCAGGGTCAAATTTCAGTCAGGAACAATTTGACTAATAATCTGAGCTGTCTCAGAAAGTAATGGGTTTTCCCTCACTGAAGCTCTTCAAGCAGAGGTTGGATGACCATCTGCCATGTATGTTATAGGAAGGATTCTTCCAGTATGATTTGGACTAGACAGCTACTGAGATCATTTTCAAATTTGGAAAATTTCTATAAGCAATGTAACAAATTCTCAAGGTTAAGTTGAGAAAATATAGTAAAAATAAAGCAAGAATTCCTAAATTAATTTATAAATTGGGATATGAATTGACATACCAAATGGGCTTGGTCACAGAATTAGATAAACTGATAACAAAATTCTCATGGAAGTCTCCAGACAAGAGTAACATAGACTTATGATAAAGGATGAAGAGGGATTGGCTGTACCAGACTTCAAAAATGTCTGATCTTTGAGCTAATTGGTCCAAACTTTTGGATAGCAATATGGTAATATACAAACAAGAATCATAAAACATTACTTTTGATAAAGTGGTTCTTTTGCTACCATTGTATCCCAAATGCACTAAGGAAAAAAAAAGGTCCATTTGTACAAAAACATCTATAATTGACAATGGCAAAAATTTAGAAACAAACTTCATATAAAATTGGAGAATAAATAATATTAATATATAAATAATAATAAATATATAAAATAAATAAAAATAGAAAAATTAATAAATTTGGCTGAATAATTTATTACATTAATGTAATTGAATATTATGGCATCATAAAACAATAAGTCTGTAGCATCTCAGAAATATTAAAAGCATTCTGAGGTGATGAAAACCAAGATGACCAAATAAATCATACAGATTCTTACCTACAATTTATATGGAAATGAAAACCAAGTCAAAGCTGAGGACTTCAGAGAGAGTTAAGAAAGGGCAAGCTTGTTTCTTTCCTCATTTCTGTGGCTCTACTTTGTTAAACTGCACAGTAAACTTTGGGAGTCCTCTGTGATATTTTTCTCTTATTTATTTATTTTGGCAGGGTAGTGTGAGGGAATGAGGCCTGGTCTTAGAGTGAGGAGAAAGAGCCCTGGGAGTGACTCCTGCCTCGGTCACTGACAAGTTGTGCGACCATATTAAGTCCCAATCTCTGATCCTCTGTTTTCTTAGATGTAAAACCATGATGATATGGTGCCTCCCTCAAAGAGCTGTTCTGAGACAAAATGGTATTTATAAGGCCATACCAAAATATATGTGTGTGTGCATATACAGATATATGTGTGTGTGTATATATATATATATATATATAGACGTATGAAGTTACTGAAGATGTATATACTTGTAGAAAAACCAGCACCAGACAATGATGCATTATTTCTGTGCAATGATATATATATCACGACAAAAATGAGTTTCTCATCTCATGTTATATCATGTCCTATGACATACATATACATACACATATGTATTTATATTTACAACCCATTACCAAAAAAAGATGTTTTAATTGAGATTAAATAACTGGTAAATATAGTAGAACATACTTACTTCTGTACACTTGTTCCAATATTTGCTAAAAATTCTTCTAGCTGTTCACTGAGATTTTCAGAACCCATCTTAAAAAAACTTATCTAAGGAGGAAAAAAACAAAATTGTATTTAAATATAACCTAAGATGACATTATATTTATCAGAAAAAGATCAATATATATTCCATTTTGAGAAAATTAACTTTTATGGTTGAAAATAGGTTTCGATTTCCATTAAACTTTGATTATCTAGGGTCTTCTTATTTCTCCTTCTTATTGCATGCCTTTGGGCTATTTCAACATTTCTTCTTTTATCAGAAACTGGTCAAAGTAAAGGAAAAATAAAACTCAAACTTGTCCTTTAATATCAATACATAACTTACATAATACATAAAAGTATTAATACATAACTTGGTATTCAGAGAGTGAAAAGTGATGTCTTTGGGATCTGTGGCTTTCATTAAACTACCTTAACCTGTGAGAGGCGGTGTGGTATGGTGGATAGTGAATGTCTTCAGGAAGAAGACTCTGACACATAATGGCTATCTGACCACAAACAAACCAATTAATATCTCAGGCCACAGGCAATCATTGAAGACTAAAGCTATTGAGCTGCTTTGGTAGGGGTAGCTGCATTGCTACACCAATGCAATCACAATAAAAATGTCTTAATTACCATATGGAAGAAAGTCTTTAAAAAAAGAAAGGGGAAGGGCAGCTAGGTGGTGAGGTGGATAAAGCACCTGCCCTGGATTCAGGAGTACCTGAGTTCAAATCCGGCCTCAGACACTTAACACTTACTAGCTGTGTGACCCTGGGCAAGTGACTTAACCCCAACTGCCTCACTAAAAAAAAAAAAAAGAAAGAAAGAAAAAGAAAGGAGAGAAAAAAGCCACTGCTTCATTACTAAGGGACTCTTAAGACATTCAGTGAGATCTTCTTCATTTGAGTGCAGATACTAGCCTCGGAGACGCAGGACTCACATAAGGGCTACTCTGGCCAAAGTAAGCCACTGGCTGTAGCCACCCTTCTTTAGACTTCGTGGGGTCTTTGGCAATAGACAGTTACTGAATTTCTGGCCTGGGGGGAACCGTAGGAACTCATGTGCCCAGGAGCAAAACCTTTTAGAAACCATGGTAGGATCCATGGCATATGATAGAGAAGCTAAAGGGACTTAACACATAATGCTTTCTTCTCGTGAATGATCTATAGTATAATTATAATATATTCAAATTAAAAACTTGATGGAGAAATTCACTGTAGACTTAATTTCTAATAGTTACCTGGGCTTGCATGTATCCAAGTAGGGGCTCTAGCATTGCTATTTTCTTCTTATATTGAAGAGTATTCAACGCACAGAAATAATGCATCATTGTCTGGTGCTGTTTTTTTCTTGAAGTATATACATCTTCTGTAACTTCATACTTCACCTTATGAATAAGAAAAGCATAATGATTCACTCCATTCGATGTACTTTTAGGTAATGTCTCTAATGAAACCCCTAAGGAAAATGTGTCAGAATTGTGCACCCATTTGATGTGACAAGCACTATGTGAAAGACTAGAGAAGGAAATGGCAAACCACTCCAGTACCTTTGCCAAGAAAACCCCAAATGGGGTCATAGAGGTTAGGACATGACTGAAAAAGACTGTTCCAGGTGCCAGGGATAGAAAGACAAAGAATAAAAGGTCTTGCCTTCCAAGAGCTTTCAGGTGTGCTGGCTCTGTTTGGTTCCATTTGCCCCGTGATATCACAATGTAAGCAGTGGCACAAATGATGCTGCTCTAGCACATCTGAGCATGTATGATCTGAACCCTGTGATGCGGGTACTTTGATACCCATTTTACAGATGGGGCTCGGAGAGGCTCATTGCTTTGTTCAGGGATGTACATTTAGCATGTTTTTGAGGCAAGACCTAAATCCTTTTCTTCCCTGCATCCAAGGTCAGTGCTCTTTACATTATGCCATGATATATCTTTCTCACCTCTCCCATTATAAAGCTATAGGTGTAAAAACAAAAGTCAGGTTTACTTTTTATGTTAGATTTCAAAAATAATTCCGAAGGAAAAAAAAAAACCTGTCACCTTCACTTTGAGCTCTTTTATTCCTGTGTCAGAACATTTGTATTAATAATAATAAAAAGCCTCTAAAAAAGTAACACAGAAATACCCCTGGTTTATCATTTTGTAATTTTGCTCTGTGACTACAGGTAAGTGACATCACATCTGTGGGTGTCAGTCTTCTTATCTCTAAATGGGCCAATATCGGTGAGGTCTGCAATTACTGATGGTGTGCCCACCAGCCAAGAACCACAGCTGACAATCACAGGGTCAGGTGATGACAACAGAACCTTAGAAGAGTCCAATACAGTGGGTTTTATTAGCTCTCTTTTGCAAATGAAAAAACAAAAGGTCAGAATCTCAGTGACTCGTCCATGGGCACATAACTGGAGACAAGGTCCAGATGTGAACCCAGATTTCAAGCCCATCTCTCTTCCACGTGCAAAGCTGCCTCACAACCTATGCAACAAAGCTGCACAAAGCCCATGGGACATGGAACACATGAAGTTAATTCCTTGTATTTTGCCCCTTAAGACCCTTTTCTCCCTCCACAAGCACTGATGATATTCCTGTATATTTTTAGAGGATACATGAGATAGAACACTAAATCTGGAATCAAAAACTGAGAACTGAGTCCTAGCTCCACTACCTGCCAGCTCTATGACCAAGATCAAGTCATTTTAAATGACTGGTGCAGAGGACAGAGCAACAGTCTTCAAATCAGGAACACCTGGGTTCTAATCCTACCTCGTCACTTACTAGCTGTGTGATTTTGGGAAAGTCAATTAACTTCTCTCTGCCTCAGCTTCCCCATTTAAAAAGTGGGGACAATCATAGCAATTACCTCTTAGGTAATAATCTCAGATCAAATGAATTAACATGTCAAGCACTTTGCACACCATTATTATTTTAATTAAGTATTACACATTTATTAATTAATCATAATTATAATAAAATTGAGTTAATAATATTTGTATTAGCCTCATAGGACTTCAAGGAAGGAACTCTACAAACTCTAAAGTACTTAGTTTTTGAGCTACCCATGTCTATTTATGGGTTATTGCCAGACTGTAACCCTCACGTAATGAAGGCATGAAAAGCATCTATCAAGTGCTTACTGTGCAGACGTGTTCTCCACTAAGTGCTGGGCACACAAACAGAGAGGAGCACCCTTCCTCTCAAGGGGCTCTCAGTTTAACTGGAGAAGACAATACATGCAGGAGGACAGCTGGAAAGGCTGGGAGCTCCTACAGTAGGGGGAGGCGTTTCCTGTATCACAGTGTAGTTTCAGCTAAATACTCAACAGCCTAATGTTATTCTATTATTTTAAGAGACATTTTTGGCAACACTCTGGTATATATGTGCTTGTTCATATGACTGCTGATGCCTGAAATTTTATTTAAATATCAAGTCAGACTATGTTAAAAAACAAAACAAAACCCTATGCCCCAAGTTAAAGTTTCAGAAAAAGTTATGGGTTTGTAATATTCCTACTTTTGGTAACAATAAGTTTTTAAAATAGGGAAGAACATGAAATTCAAATTAAAGCAAATAATATTTTCATTTAATCATTGTTGGTTATTCTTTTAGAACAGAAAAACCTAGCACGCTTAGGACACACACAGGTTTAACACTGACTTTAATCCTAGTATCGAAAGAGCATATAACAAAACAAACCTTGTCATTTTCTCTTTTTTTGGACAGTCGACTGTATCTATTAATTGCAGCATCATGGTCTGGAAAAAAATAATTTATGTTAATAGTACTACCTTGAAAAGGCTGGAGCACTTGAAATGTTCTGAGAAAGTACATTTTTTCTCAAATGAGAAAAAGTCACATGATTCCTCTTTTGCTTCAAAAAAAGCTTCTGTTACAATGAATAACTTTTCATTTCACCAATATTAAAATTTTCCTAAATTACATTTTTGTTTTTTTACCATAGCAATGATGTTTTTTTTCAAATATGAAGTAATTTTCCTATCATTGACTTAACCAAACCAATCAAATTTTGATACTATCAGATCTGCTCACTCTATATAGAGAGCGGTGTAAAGTCATAATCTATTGGTTATCTTCCCTATGGTACCTTATAACAATTTCAATTTAAGTAACAGAATTATCCTTAATAACAGATTAATTTTTTTTAAACCCAGGATCACTTTTTTTCTCAGTTCTTTACTACTATAATACTAGAAAGCATAGGGCTAAAAGGCTTTTTGATAGTATACATGTATCCTTGCTAGTGCTAAAAGATTAAAGTATGTAGGGCTTACCATTGCTGGCAATTTGAAACACTTCCTTTAATGTTAATATCTCTAAGGAGAAAAAAATACAGATGAGAATTATTCCAATTTAATATACAAATAGACACCTTCCTACATTCATATTTTAGAATGTTTTCTAACATGCTAAATTCATTCTTAACTTTCTAACTAAAATATCAAATGATCTTAACAGAAAGTATAAATCAATAGTTCCATATCCAGATAAACTGTTTTTCACCTGATAAGCCATGAAATTGCAAAGCAGATTTAGCTAGACAGCACTTTGAGGTGTGAGAGGTAGTAATGTGAGAAAAGCAAGGATGGATGAGAGATAGCATCAGTCTTAGAGGTATTATTATAAACACATTTACAAAAAACATTTCTAAATACATAATATGGTATATCATCTTCACTCATCTTTTAAAAAATTGTAGACTTCGAAGACAATACTTTGCTGGATTCGTATGACTCACCCTTTAACTTATACATAGCAACTAATGTTTAAAAAGTGAGTTAGAGGGGGCAGCTAGGTGGTGCAGTAGATAAAGCACCAGCCCTGGATTCAGGAGGACCTGAGTTCAAATAAGGCCTCAGACACTTGACACTTATTAGCTGTGTGACCCTGGGCAAGTCACTTAACCCTCATTGCCCCACCAAAAAAAAAAAAAGTGAGAGATAATAAATAAAAAAAATAGGTTTGTTGACCATTCCTTTCTAAGCTAATCAAGGAGGATTAAGTCCTTTTTCTGCCCAGTTCTGACATTGAATTTTCCTCAGTTTCTACTGAAATAGAATATTCTGCTCCTAAGATACATTTTTTTATCTGTAAGTGATTTAAGTACTTTTCTGTCAATTTTAGCACTGATTCACTCTGATATTTTTAGATTACAGACACATGTTAATGCATCTGTCTTAGATTATAAACTATTAAGAGTAAATTCAGATCTAGGAAACTTTATTGGTACAACAGCTAGAAGCCCAATTAAAAATATACACATGTACACACTGTAAATAAAAATAACAGCAAGGGCAGCTAGGTGGCAAAGTGGATAGAGCACCAGCCCTGGAATCAGGAGGACCCGAGTTCAAATTTGGTCTCAAACACTTGATACTTACTAGCTGTGTGACCCTGGGCAAGTCACTTAACCCCAATTGCCTCACAAAACAAAAACAAAACAAAAAAATAACAGCAAATGAATAGACAGACTGACAATACATTTCAGTCAAGTAAATGATACAGATCATGGATAGAGATGGTGAGTGACAAACATTTTGCAAAAAGTAAAACCATTACTAGAGGTAAGAATTTTAAAGTTAGCTTCCATACCTTTTAGATCCCTTTCTTTAAACTGGGAAATAGGAAACATCATAGCATCGGCAAGCTGAGTTGAGAGTACTGCATGACAGGAACTCAGCTGGCAAGAAGGGAAAACCCAGGTCATATAAATTTAGAAATACAAATCTACACATTTAACTTGTTCTGTCAAAGTATTTACCTCATCAATCACTTTTGAAAACTGCTGCAAAGTAGAGCTCATTACTTCATCATCACCCCCTAGTGGAAAACGCTGTGAAATTGAAAAAGAAATCAGCTCATAAACTCTCATTTCTCCTGAAACATGTAAACATCCATTCTCAAGACACATTTTTTAAAACGATGCTGCTTTGTGTTATCAGTGTATTATATTTTGTTTTATCCTAATACCTTCAGACATATCCAAGATAGAACTATTCTAATATCTTGTCATAGCATGGAGTTGACCCTGTACTCTCAAAGGCAATGCTAGAAAGGGGCAAGCTCTGGTAGATCTTAAGCCCTCCTGGAAAGGTTTCAAGTATGGGTTTAGCAATGAACTGTGTCTGATAATGAAGCACAGAAATCTGGCCAATGCACGATGCGTTTTTTAAAAATCATGAATACGGTGACACTGATCTTGCTTGGTGAAGGGAGCACTCACACCAATAAAATAACATCTGCCAAGGTATTAAAGTCATTTCTGGTAACTACTTAAAATGTGAATGAACCTGAAAGAAAACTGCATTTAAAAAAAAAGTTACAATTTCTGTATTACTAAAAACCACTTGGTTTCTCTGGTCTTCAGCTTCCTTATTTCTAAGATGAAAGATGGGTCTCTTCAGGCTCTACCATTCTTTGACTGAAAGTCATCCGAGGATAATGGAAAGGTCCTAGACATAGTGCTGGGGACACCTGGGTTCCATCAAGTCTGGTCTTTACTTTCTGTGTTACAGTGGACAGGTTCCATATTTCTCTATCCCTAGACTTTCTCATCTGAAGGACAGGAACACTAATGCCTGGAATAACAGCTACTTAACAGGGTGATTATAAGCATAAAATGAGAAAACGTATATAGACACTGAAAATCTTGAGGTCCCATGTAAATATAAGTTGTTGTCATTCTAAGACCATCTGACATTTTAGTTAACATTTTATCTAAAATTTCCATGGAACTTCCTCTAGATTTGGGAAATAAAAAGGACTCCAGGTGAAACTTCTTTATTATATTATAAAAATATGACTGGTATATACTGTACCTGTTTCTCATATTCTTTTAGAAGCTTTGATGTCAGGTGTGTTGCTGCACTTAATTCATTCTATGGAAAAGAGAATGGTATTGACATTTTCAAAGAAATATAATGGTAATGATTAAAAAGAAAGACTCAAACATGCAAAAGTTAAAGGTGAGGATTGTCAAACTACCTAGCAGCATGGTATACTGGAAAGGGCATTAAATTTGGAGTCAAAGGAATTTTGATTCTTCTACTTAATACCTGTGCGAAGTCACTTAATTTCTCTAGGATTCAGGTTTTTGTTTTTCTTAGTAAAATGAAGATACTGTACCAAAGAGTCTCTGAAATTTTTTAAATTCTGAGTCCTTTAGCATTATCACTTAATATTTGCCTTTAACTGTATGTCTTTGAAATTTTTCAGTAATTCTTTAAAAAGCCCTAATCTATATTATGCTTTCAGAACATTAGACTTATATCCAATAATACATGTGAAATATCAATTTTGATAGCAATCCTGGAATTTTAAATCAAGAGGAAAATATAAGAAGAAAAATAAGCAAATACCATAATAGTAATCTTTAAAAAGCAATAATATGAAAGAATAAGTCCAGAGATAAGGAAGGGGAAGGAGTGTTCCAGTTTCTAACACCAAAGAAACTAGATCAGAAAATTAAGTTTGATTTGCAATTTAATAATAAATATATTACATGAGCATTACAGCCTGAACCTTTATATCTCATTAGGTAATAATAATAATCTAAATTCATAGTCTTATTGTCCCCTTTTCATCCAAGTAAATAAACTCTAACACTCACTCTAACCTTAATCTAAATACTGGTTACTATACTGAAATGGAATAAAGTATCATTCACTTCCTCTTCTCTCCCTGCTCCTAGAGTCACTAGTTTTGCAAACATACAATGTATATGACCAGTCTTCTTTACTCTATTAGCTCCTTCAGATAACATTTAGCTGACAGAGTCAACAACATTCCAAATGCAAAAGATATTGTTATACAGGCATACCCTGCCATCAATGTCAGTAACTAATATTATAACTGTCCTCAAAAGGACAGCTTTCAATACTATTCTTAAGATATTATTTAAAAAGTCCCCATCCTAAAGTCTGAACTACTGTAACTACTTCCAAGACCAGCCCAAACTAGTGTCAATCCCCCCTCCCCCGAATTATTAAATATTCCAGAGATATATGGAGTACCACATGCAGGAAGTTCACTGATAAAAAGCCCTATTCACAAAAGAGAGGGATTAATTGCCTGCAACTAGCTACTTTTGGGGTACAAAAGGAAAAAAAAAAAACAAAAAAAACTTCTGAGCACAACTTTTTCAAGTTTCAAAGTCAGTGTTATGACGGTTGTCCTAGTCCTTCAGTTCTAATCTGTTACCTTCTTTCTACAGTAAGGCCTAGTACTTTCCCATTGTCTTGTCCATTTGAGGTAATGAATTTTTAAAAGAAACAATGTTCAAACTCATCTGAGAGTATTCATTTCAATTAGATCTAAACTAGATATTATTCAAGGACTTCTGAGGAGAGTTATGGAATCAATTACTCTCTGCAATGTTGTTTCACTTAGTCATGTTTTTGTGGAGTCAATTAGGCAGGATACACCTGTACTTCAGAAAAAATAATTTAATCTTAATTACTGCATAATGCAATATATATGAGGTAATAGCTGCAATGTGGGATCAATAGTTTAAAATATTTGTAATAAGGCTAATCATTAACATTCACATTTAAGACTCTAGTTCTTTACCTGTGCATCATAAATTCGACGCATAGCTTGATATAACTGATTCATGTAATTGGAAATAGCTGCAGCATCTTCTTCAAATACACCCAGCAGGGAACGTGTCTGTATTAAATAAAGATAAATAGTTTATATTTATTAAAAGGTAGAAAGAAGTCATTTAAATTTCAAATAGGGGTTTAAAACTCAGAGCTCTAAATATGGAAACCTCAGTAATTCCGAAATCAAATGCACATTCCTCTACATGTGGGTTCTGTGGCTAAAAAGTCGGTGCTTTTTGGTTCTCAGTTTCACTTCTTGAAAGTAGAAGTGTTTTCTAATTATGTCACAAAAACTAGACTGAGACATGATAATAAAATTTTAAAAATAATAAATTATATGGTTACAGGATAACTAGGAAAATTAAAATAGTTTATCATTTAGAAGTATTACTTATGAAAAGCATAGAATACAATAATTCTTCTAGTTGAGCTTTATCATAGTGTGGAGGTGGCCCTAGGTTCTCAGAGACTATACCAACTGAACATAAACTCATGAAGTTTCAACCAAACTGGAAAGGTTGTGAGTAGGGACCTGGTAACTGCTTTAATAACTACAAAATGAGCTTCTCTTAGCATGGAAAAACTCATTAACAGAAGGTTGGTCAAAAGGAAATTGTTTTGTCTACAACCAATCATTTAGAGCTGTGAGAGTGGGGTTACAAAATGCACTGGCTGGGGTTTGGGAGGGAGGACAGAATATCTACACAGGTTGTATTAGAGATCTTTCAAACTATAGTAATTATTATACAATTATTTTGGGGTATTCCTGGATAGCTTACCCTCCACAATATCCATGGGTCAGAGGCACTAATTATTTCTATACTTTCCTTCTAAACTATTATAAAAGTTCCTTTGAACCTGTCTTGACCTTTGCAGGCTAGTTTAGCACTACTTTGGCTTTTTCCATTAGAAAGATTAAAAACTTGAGGTAGGGGGCAGCTGGGTGGTGCAGTGGATAGAGCACCAGCCCTGAAGTCAGGAGTACCTGAGTTTAAATCCGGTCTCAGACACTTAACACTTACTAGCTGTGTCAGCCTGGGTAAGTCACTTAACCCCAATTGCCTCACTAAAAAAAAACCCAAAAAACACAAAAACTTGAGGTAGGTCCTATGATATCATTCAAATAATAATTACATATTTGAACACTTAAATGACCTATCTGTGAAATGCTCCCTTTTTTAATGAAAAATTTAAAATATGGACTTTTTTGTTTAAAATTATAAATTACCTTAAAAATTTACTTCTCAGTGAATTACTCTGATTTGTGATGAAGGGCAAAGTCTATACGTAAATTTTATTATGTTTTGCAACAGTAGGCTGGTTTCTAGCAACTTATACCACAAGCAGAATAGTTTCTCTAGTTAAGCTACAGTCATGCAATTTAACAGGCTGTAGAACTGTTTAATATCATGGGCTTAGCTTGTGATAAAAAAACAAAACAAAACAAAACAAAACCAAACCAAACCAAACCTCTCCCAAGTCTGAGCTTTCACAGGAGTTTGTGAAAAAAGTTTTTAGAATGCTAAAAATTAAAAATAAAAAAAACAACAACATGTAAAACATCAGGCCCTTTTCCTATTAAGCACCTCACACAACAAATTTTGATCAATAGCAACTAATGAGAACATCATTATGAAGAAAACAGCTAAGAATAGTCAAATTATGTGCAATTCTTTAGGATTATTAAATCTTCAGCAGGAAGTATCCAAACAGCCACCAATCACAATTACTAGTACGTACATTAATTTTATAAAATTTAAACTAGACAATGGAAACATGTGAGAATTGTGAACATATTACAATGAACTTTTCCTGTATGATTAAGGAGTAATATGTTCTTGTTAATCAAATATTTAGTTGTTATTAACATTAATTTATTTAAAATCATAGACTGTAGTAAAATACCTACCACTAAGTTTATAGGTCAATATGACTATAACATACTTAAAGCATGGACTGGTAGTTCATGTTAAATAATCACACAGCTAAGAGTCAGAGGCAGCTCCTGAAGCCAAGTCTTTCTGACTCCCAGCCCAGTCAATCCACTATTTAAGACTGTGTCTCCCTGAATTATAACAAACATAATTCAAACCTTTTGATGAGTTAGGCACTCCTTTAGGACCTCACCTCAGAGTCATGATTTTGAGTAATATTACTGCATTATAAATGTGCACAAATGTTGGATTAACAGATTTTTGGTCAGTATAAAGACATATAAATAAAAATTTCTTAAAGTTTAAGCACCGTTGAACCCCGTAGTAAAAATGCAGTTGAGGCTTCATTTGAAACATCAGTATTAAATCCTTACTAATAATCAAGCTAATACCTAGAGTATAGTGTCATTGGAGAAGATTCATTACTAGGAGCTTTTTAATTATTACATTTACTAAGGAATTAATTTAACAATGTATTTGAATAGTATTTATATTTTTGAGGACTTAAGAAGCAGCTAATATATCGGCCACAGATCTCAACAGCAGAAAGAATCTATTATTCTATTAATTTAAAAAAAACAATCAATGATAAGACTTAAGCAAAAGAAACTGTTTGCAAAGTAGGCCAAAATTTAGGGATAAGAAAGCACCTATACCAACATGTCCCAAGGTCTAGATAAATCCCAATCTTCTAACTTGAAAAAGTCAAATGTTGATTACTGAAGGGAAAATGGGAAAACAACTCCCCCAGTAATGATTCTTGACCTTTACACAATAATTTTTCAAGATGCTTTATAATTATAATTCCTATCTCAACCATGTAAATTTGCTTGGCAACGTCTAGCACTCTCTTTTTTTGTGGGGCAATTGGGGTTAAGTGACTTGCCAAGGGTCACACAGTAAGTGTTAAGTGTCTGAGGTCAGATTTGAACTCAGGTCCTCCTGAATCCAACTCGCCACCTAGAGACTGTTTTTACAGAGGAAGTTTTCTTTCTCTCTCTCACACACACACACACACACACACACACACACACACACACACACACACACACACAGAGCATAAACAGGTTTGGTTTTACACACTCTTAGGGTACCCTTCTCCTTTTTGTAAATAGAGTTAGAGGAAAAAAAACTGGAAAATGAAGGAAAGATCTATTACCTTTTTTGGGGACGGGCCAATGATGAACAACTCCATTTCTTAAAATCAGGGAATTAGACATCTTTTATATAGTTAATATTGTAATTAAATCTGATGCAGAGTTGATTTCACAGAAATAGAGGCCTATCTAGTGTTCAAAACATTGAATAAATGAGTGTTTCCTTGGGTACAAGTTTATGAAAACTGAACCTGAGTATGGTAATTGTGTTACATGGGAAGTGAGGAAAATTAATCAACAATAATCTATTAAGTAGTTATTATGTGACTTCCTTGTTCTATGTCTATTCTTTTCTAAATTATAAAACCTCATTTTTAAAGATTGCTTTCAAAAAAGGAAAGAAGTTTCTAAAATAATCTCAAGATTCCTCATTTCAGTTTAACTCTGATTAGATGGTATATGGATATAAGCTGAGAATTGTTTAAATTTTTAAAGATGGCAAAACAGCCAAGTTTTGAATTAATTTTTCCATTTTAACAGTTTCCAAAGGGGTTCTTTGTATTATGTGACATTCATTATTTTCCTTCATGGTAACCAATTCCTTTCTGTACAGGACTCTCTGAATAGTTTTCTGATAGGTACCAAATTATTAATTAAAATAACTAAAGGACATGCTACATATTAGTCACAAAATTGACTGCAAGTAGAATGTTGTCATCCCCCTTCTTCTCCCATGGTAACAAGTAATATTCCAAAAGTAATATTTAACTCTTTAGACTTGTTACTTCTGGATTTTGAAAAGAAAACAAAGCCATATTGATACAAATAAAGATAAACAAATCTAATACTCCAAGGTGTAAACTAACTGTGTTCAGAGTTCAGGACATAAGCCTAAAAAAACTCCTTTTCTTCATCTCAGTATGAATACTTTGTGGTAAAAATTGTGCAATAAAATTTAAGCTATTTATTTTTCATGGGACTTGTACCATAGATGAATTCTGATTAAAGGGTAAAATTTTTATGCTGGAGGATAAAAGAGTAAAATTACCAAGCTATACTTGATCAGTAGCACAGAAGGCACAGAATTTTTTTTTTTTTGACAACTATATGTCCTTTAATTTTCCATCACTGATTCTCTATCTCACTTCCCAGGAGTGACTCTCAACCTCCTCCTTCCTTCCAATGTAATCCCTACCTGCCTCCAGAGGACCTGGATTCCTACTTTAGAGGGAAACTGAGGCTGTTCAGCATAAGCTCTTTCTCCCATTTTCTTCATCTCAAAACCCCTTGACTTCACTGCCCATTCTTCTTTTCCGCGGTCTCTGATGATGATGTAACTTTGGTTCTCGCCAAGCCTCCCCTCTTTTCTTGTCTGGCAGATAGACACCTTAGTTATCCCTCTTCTTTCCTCTCCTCCCCTTCTTTAGCCTCTCTACCTACCAGCTACGTGGCCTTCAAACATGCCCGAGTCTCCCTCAATCTTAAGAAACCTTCACTAGATCATGCCATCCTCTCAAGCTACCATCCTCTGCCCCTCCTCTCTTTTCACCCAAACTCCTGCTCCTCTCCCTCCTCAGCCTTTTACACTCTGGCTTCCATCCTCATCATTGAGCTGAAGCTGCTCTGCCAAACTGGATGGTCTTTTCTCAGTTCTTATCTTGCTCTACCGAATTTGATAATGCTGAGCATCCAATCTCATCTCCTCTGACCTATCTGACCTCTCCTCCACTTTCTCTGCTGACTACCATCCATATCCCCCTGCCTACACCTGTGGGTCTTCCCCAAAGTTCTTTCCTAGGTTCTCTTCTCATCCACCTCTATGGTTTCTCCCTGGGTAATCTCATCAGCTCCAATCTCTTTGCTCAGCTTTGCTTACGAATCACCAATTGTCTAGTGGACATTTCAAATGGGATGTCCGAGGGGCACCTCAAATAGGTCCCAAACTGAATTATCTGTCCTCCCCAAGTTCTCCATACCTCTCATCTCCCAGGTTCACATTGGCATTATGCTATACTGCTCAGTCACCCTCAGCCCGCATAGCCAATCAATCAGTTGTCAAATCTTGCTTGTACTTCTAATATCTCTTGAGACGACTTGAGTAGAGTCTCATACAGGTACCACCTTAGCAAAAAGCTGCTGGGGGTATGAAGGAGAGAATGGATAGAGTGCCTGGGTCTGGAGTCTGAAAGATCTGAGTTCAAATCTAGCCTCAGATATTTAGTACCTGTATGACCTTGGACAAGTCAATCTGATTGCCTCAGTTTCTTCAACTGTAAAACAGGGATTAATAGCAACTGCCGAATATTTGTAAATTATTTAGCACAGTGCCTAGCACACAGTAGGTGCCACTGTTATAATATTATTGTTATAATACTAGCAAATGCTAGCTATTATTATTTGGTTCAGGCTCTGATCACCTTTTGCTCAGATTATTACAAAAGCCTCCCAGTTGGTCTCCCTATCTTGTCCCTCCCCATTCTCTATCTACATACTGCTGCCTAAGCTTTGATTATATGACTAGCCTACTCAATCAACTTCAGTGGCTCCCCATCACCTTCACAAAATAAAATCTTCTCTTTAGCTTTTCCACAAACAAGGCCTAACCTATCTTTTTAACCTCATTGGACATTACTTCCCTCCCTACACTCTAGTGGTCTTGTCTATTCCTCACTGCCTGTTCCCCATCCCTGAAATGTACTCCTTCCTCATCTTTGCCTCATTGAAGAATACTTCTCTTCCTTCAAGGAATATTACCCAGGCACTGCCTTCTACATGAACCCCCCCCACACACACACACACAATGTTTCCTCCCAAAACACCTTGTGTTCAACTAATTTGCATTTCCTCTTTTTCTATTTCTTCTGTATATACTTATATTTGTACTTGCAGTCTCCTCCTGGTCAAGAGGGACTGGGTTGCTTCAGCCTTTGTACTTGTATCCCCAGGGCAAGACACATTTATTAATAGGAGGGTTCAATAAATACTTGTTGATTAGTCAATGGGGGTAGAAATGAGACCTGTGATTTAATTTGTGGCAGGAGCTCCTAGTGAAGACCTTCTTCTACCAATGGAGGAGGAGTTCTGTGTGTCACAGGGTTGCATTTGGATCCAAATTTTTATGGCTCCAAGGCCACCTATTTATCCATTATGCAGCACTGCCTTTATATAGCCCTAACAGATGATATCTGTAATAATTGCTAATTATAGACTATATATAGATTATATACTCATGGTAGACTGAACTCAAGGAAGGTTTGAACTGATGGGAATGTTATTCTGGTCACTACATAAATTCAAGAAATCGTTTAAAGTACATTATCCAACAGGCAATGGGTCTGTACAGATCACTTTCAAAAGCAAAAAGGGACATATCATTTTCCTAGTAACTTAACTGGATATAGGAAACCCCTTCACAGCATCACCAAACACTAACGTGGGGTAGGGGAGGACAAAGGGGTGAGACCTAAACCTTCCCCTATCCATCATGTTCACAGATACAGAAAGTTCTAAATGTTCTAAACAGGTGATTCAGAAAGCTTTTTTGTTCGATATAAATGGCATCCGACTCCTTTAATTTCCCAAATGGTTAATGAGATTTGGTCAAAGGGCAACATTTAAATAGTTTCTCTGAAAACTTCCCATCTTGTTTTCCAGCTCTTCCGTGTCTGTTCCCATGGCAACAGATTCTGGCAACAACCCCTTTTCCAGGAGAGGAAGCACAGCAGAACCTAAAGAATGTTCTTAGGGCATTAGAGGTGGTTTGGACCCACAGTTTCCAGTCTTAGTTATTAGTTATTAGCATGACTCCACATGCCATTTAACCCGAGTTTTCTCCTTTATATAAACACAGGTAACAACTTTTACGCCTCCTGCTTCACTGGGTTATGAAGACCAAACAATACACACGAAGCACTTTTATGAACTGTAAAGACCTAAACTCATCTAAGCTCAACAGTAACTTAAAGCTACAGAGGCAGTTTGCTGGCCCCGTGGGCAGAGCTGGGCCTGGAGTCAGGAAGACCTGAGTTTAAATCTGGCCTCCGAAACTCAGGTGTGTGACCCTGGGCAAGGCATTTTAACGTCTGTTTGCCTCAGTTTCCTCATCTGTAAAACGTGTATAAAAGCAGCACCTACCTCACAGGTAGGAGCGCCGTGAGCACCCAGGGAGATCTAAAGCACCTGGCACACAGTAGGAACTCAGAGAATGCTCAGTCGCTCCCCCCCCACCCCGCGCTACCCCACTGAACATCCCCCAAAGCCAAGACGGAATCAAATAAAAGGAGACGAAACAAAGTTACAGCAACAGGTGATAACGGGGATGCCGGGCCACGGTTCGAATGTTACCAGAAAACTCCTTTGGCGAAGGTGGGGGCTCAGGAGAGAGATGCTGGGAGGGAGATAGAGAGAAGGGGCGGGGGCGGGGGGGATGAGAGGGGGAAAAAAGAAGGGGGAGAAAAAGGAGAGGAGGGAGGGAGGGAGGGAGGGGGGAACCGGCCGAGTCCGGACCCTTCCAGCCTCGGGACCAGACTCCCCCCGGGATGAATAAATCCGCCCAAGCCCCCCGCCCCTTTCTGGGAAAGTTGGGCTCGGGGTCACGACGTCGCGGAGTCCCCGGGTGACAGGGAGCGGGTGTGGGAGGGAGGAGCCGGGGGTTTAAAGCCCCTGAAGTCCCTACAGCTTCGGGGTGGCAGGAGGAGGAGGAGGCCGGAGAGGAGGGGCGGCCGGGGATCCCGAGCGGGTCGGGGCGCGGTGGGGGCGGGGAAGGGGGCCGGGCCCGGGCACCTGCGGGCGGGAGGGGGCGCGCTGCCGGCCGCGGGGCCCGGGCCTCCCTAGGCCGCGCGGGGCCTCGCGCGCCTGGGGGAGCCCCGGCCGCCTCACCTGCGGGCTGTCCTCCAGAGTCTCCTCGATGGGCAGCTTGTCGATGCCCGGCATGGTGGCTGGCGGGCGGCCCGGCCCGGGTCGGCTCTGGACCGAGCTGAGGAGAAAGCGACAGTGACAGCGACCGCGACGGCGAGAGCTGCTGCCCGAGCGCCCGCCGCCCTCGCAGGCGCGCCACCGACCGAACCGGATCCGGCCCCGCCCGCCCGTCTGTCCCCGGCCGCCGCCTCCGCCTCCGCCTCCTCAGCCGCGGACGCCGCCGCCGCCGCCTCGGATCCCAGGGAACGGCCACGGGGGGAAATCCCGCCCCGCTGCCCCTCATTGGACGGGCCGGACCGGGAGCGCCGTCCATTGGCTGGCGGCTGCGCCAGTCAGCCCGAGCAGAAGGGCGGGGGCGACTGGCGGTCTCGAGACGTTGGGTCTCGCGGCGGGGGGCGGGGGCGGGGGCGCGCCTCCGCGCTCCCGCAGCGCGGGCACAGTTTCCCCACCACACTCCCCCCATAGAGGACCTTCCTGCGCACGCAGACCCTCGGCGCCCCGCCCGGCCGGGGGGGCGGGGGAGGTGCGGCGATGAACGCAGGCGTCCTTAGAGGCGCAGGGAGCTTCGCTGGGCTAGTTTCTCCGTCAGTAGAATGGGAGCGCGGCTCCCATCTTCTTCCATACATGACCCGGGCTCTCTGGGCCGGAGACCAAAGTCCTCTGCCCGCCGAGATGCCCTTTCCCCGCCCTTGGCGGGCTTCCCACGCACGGACCATGGGGAGCGGGGTCCGCGCCTTGGTCCGTCCCCAGACCCCTGCTGAGGGCGCCGACTGGCCCACGTCCTAAGGCGGGGCCCTAATCACAGCTTCATTCTTAGGTCCATCAGCGTAAACACGATCGATCGATAGATTAGTCGAGGCCCCGACGTCCACCCGTGGAGCGGGGTTCTTGGACGGTGGGCTGTCTCTCCCAGACCTCACGTCAGCTAGGGCCAGACAGCCTCGGTACCTCCCAGGTCACCTCCACAGAGACAGGGGCCCCAAAGTGTCTCTTCCCTCCTGGGGTCTGCTGGATTCGAGCTGCCTCAATCAATCAATCCATCAATCAATCAATTCCTGTGCCGCATTCACTGATCGGGGCGGGCTCCAGTCGGGACGAGGAGCACCCCCGATTCCTCCCTTTGTCAGGAACCAGGACCCTCTAGCAGGGTCCCTGGGGGCGGGGGTGGGGAGCTGACCCGGGGTTCTCCAAGCTCGCCAAGCTCGCAGGCCTGGCGGGTGATGAAGACTTTGTCCCCGGGCAGCTAAGTTAAGGACGTGCTCCTCTGTCACCAGGACGGTCTCCGCCGTCCCTGGGTATCGAGGGCTTCCTCGGTGTCAAGCGCTGTGCTAAGCGCTCTGGATGCAAATACAAGGGGGCAAAGGGGAGAGAAGGGAGGTGTTATTCGCCGCTTGGCATGCTGACTGATACCAGTAATAGCTAGCCTTTATCTAGCGCTTTAAGGTTTGCAAAGCACTTCAGAAATATTTTATCCAAACCACAATCCTGAGAAGTAGGACACATTTTACAGATGAGGAAACTGTGGCATACAAGGGCTGTGACTTACACAGGATCTGAACCCAGGCCTTCCTGACTCTAGGTCCAGTGCCCACTGCAGCCTCCTTCACTGACTGTCCCTCTACCTGGAATGCCACCCCCCCCCCCTTCTCCACTATCATTCCACCTTCTGGATATGCCCTTTAACTCCAGTACGACTGTAAGCTTATTTCCAATTTAACCTCTTCCCATCTTGTTTATAAGGTGTTAGCATCTTGTCTCCCCTCCTGATATAAGCAACCTGAAAGCGGGACCCTTTCACCTTTCCTTATAACCTCTCCTCTTCAGCCCCGTGCCTGGCACATAGTAGGTGCTTCATAAATGTTTGCTGACTTGATTGGATTTGATTCCAGAGCAATAGATAAAAGCAGGGAGCTTGGGGCCTCGGGCTGCCGTTTAGCCTGCGCCAGCTGTCCTGCTAGACCTGTCTGTTTTGGAATGAAGGAAATGAAAAAACACCCAGGGAGATTGCTCTGCGCAACCCTGGGGAATCTGGTTACCCAGGCGACTTTTCCTGTATACCTGTTTGTGCACGTGTGCCTTGGAAACACCTCGTGCATTGGCCCAGAGGACATCGACCTTGACAACACCTTATAGCCCAGTTAAAGGCTATGAAATCCTTAAGGTCAAGAGTTAGACAATTCTGTCAGGAACATCAGCAACGTAGACTTTTTTCTGTTTCTGTATCCCTGATAATCCTTAGAGGGTCTCATGGGCTGAGAGACTCAATCAACCAATCAACCTTTATGTGCCACGTACTGTGCTAAGCGTCCCGGAATACAAAAACAGGTAAAAGACAGCCTCTGCTCTCAAGGAATTTACAATCTGATGGAAATTTGGCATGGGTTTATGGTGCAACTGGAGCGCCCCCACCAGGTGACGGTGACAACTGCACATGCTGTAATGGCTGGAGAACATTTCGGTGGCCTCCCATCATTTCCCCACCTGTGTTGGCCAGCCAAGGCAAATGGTTGAAGGAACTGGGGGTGCTTTCCCTGGAGAAGAAAAGATTTGGAGTTGGGGACGTGATAGGAGGATGGGGATACTCCATTTCTTGGCTCCAGGCATTTTCTATTTAATCCCCCACACACACCTGAAACACTCTCCCTCATTGGCTCCCCCAGTGGACCTCACTGGCTTCCTTTGCATCCAGATGAAAATCCCTTCTTTTACTGGAAGCTTTCCCTAAAGCACCTTAATCCCAGTGCCTTCTCTCTGTTATCTGCTATTTATCCTGTACATAGCTTGCTTTGTATATATTTGTTTCAGTGTTGTCTTCCCCATTAGATTCTAAGCTTATTGAGAGCGGGGAATGTCTTTTGCCTCTTTTTGTATCCCCAATTTAAGCATAACACGTGGCACATAGAAAGTACTTAATAAAAATTGATTGATTGATTATTGATGGATAGCTGTCTTCAAGCGATTGAAGCCTTCTCCTGGAAGGAGGATTAGATTTGCTGTGTTTAGATCTAGAAAGGAGAACTGGGAGGTCAGTTGGGAGGAGTTATAAGGTGGCCAATTCAAGCAGAGCCGTCCTGAGATGGAATGATGCCTATGGAGGTGGTAGATGCCCCCTCATTCTCCAGGGCTTCTAGCAAAAGGACACTCATTAGGGGTGGTGGTCAAGAGTGGGTTGGATTAGATGACCTTTGAGGTCCTTTCTAACTCTGAGATTGTCATTATTATCTTTTGTCATTAACCACACTGTGAACTTTTTCCAGCATCCTGGAAAGGACCACCTTTTTCACTGGGAAAGATGGATGGGTGTGGGGGCGTGTGTGTGTGTGTGTGTGTGGGGGGGGGGGGGGAAGTGATGAAATAGAAGGGGGAATTTCTTGCTGGGCAACCATTTGCAGGGTTTTAGCTTTTTTGGGGAGGGGACAGATCTCCATTCTAAGGGGAACTGGTGCAGGGAAGATGGATTTTTATAGTTCAAATAAATAAATTCATTCAACTGAAGGCTGAGGCTGCAATGTAAATATTGAGGTGATGTGAATATTTCTAAAGTGGTTTAAATGAGATTTTGAAGGCAATTGTAGAAACAGGTTAAAAACTTTATGGTTCAACTAAAAATATTAAGAAATAATTATTTTCTCTATTCTAAAACCTTTTCCAGACTTAGAAGGGTAAGTAGAAAAAAAAGAGAGGTTTTTCTTAGGGAAATAGATGAAAGATTATAACCAGATTTAAGATAATTGCCTCCTCATGCCCCTAAAATGATTGGATTAAGGCCATGACCCAGCTAATGGCTGCATCCAAGCTTGATATTGATAACCTGAAGGGAACCCTTTCAGTTTTTCAGGCAGAGGTTAAGGAAGGAATGAGCAATGACGATATTAATATGGAATGTTAACTCCAAACTATTTTATCATATTAAGATCTTTTTCTTTGTTCAAGTTCCTATAAATGTTATCTCAAATCATCTTGGGTTAGAGGGATGTCTGAGGGCATGGGAGGAGTGACCAACATTTATATAGTGATTTGGGTTGTTTGTCCTTCCTTTTCTAGGAGGATAGATGATATCACAAGCCGAATTGGCTGCAAGAGAGGCAGAGATGCACAAGGTCATCAGCCTCACTCTTTCTTCCTGAGTCCAACAGCAAGACAAAAATCAAGATGACTGGCGATGACCCAGAATGCAATAGATGACCTTGGTGTCTTTGATGTCTGACCAAGCTCTCACCGCTCCACAGCACCTGCCTCAGGCCCTTCATGGCCCTTGGAACAAATTGTTCTCATCTGCCAATTCTGCCAGGGAAGTCTTAAGGTGCTTGGGGTACCTATCCTAACTGACTATGGGTCTGAGGCCCATTGGCTACCCTCCACCTGGTTTAGCCCATATGCTGAGACAGTTTTATTGGGGTGTGGCTTCTTGGAGCCACTGATGAAACAAGAATCCTGGGAAGTAGATGCTATTATAAATCCCATTTTACAGATGAGGAAACTGAGGCAAGCAAAGGTTAAATGACTGGCTGAGGGTCACACTGCTAGTGTCTGAAGTGGCATTTGAACACAGGTCTTCCTGACTCCAGGGCCAGTCCTCTTCGAAAATTTCCCTTTCTAAGTTAGAAAAGCTTAGAGTTAGATGAATTAAAATGATTTCTGACCAATGTATCTAAAACTCGGAGCATAGCATTAATGTATTTTTTATCTCAGTTGCAATGATTAGATTTTTACTTCTTTTTAAGTTGCAATGATTAGATAGCCGAATAACTAATTATATGTATAAACTGAGGCAACTGCGCCACCTAGCCACCTCTGCAGTTCAGTTCTGGATGGAGAGATCTCTTCAAAAAGAAAAAGGATTACGGCTGAAGATAAGGTCCATACCCATAGGCCTGCATATCCTGCAGTCAGTTTAGTCTTTGGCTTCAGAGTTACTGAACATCCTGCTGGGTTTGCGCTCCGTCACACCAAGGATGGTTGGTGTTTTGGCCAATGAAGCCAGTGTTTCTGGCTACCTGGATAATTGGGGGCAGGACTCAAGCAAATCAAGGTACCCATTTGCACGTGTGAGGCAGGAAGAAGCAGCCTGCTACTGGAGGAAAAGAATTGGATTTGTTATGCAGACCCTTGGGCAGCATGGGAGGTTTCTGCCCAGCAAGGAAAGCTGCGTCTTTCTGTCTCCGGATGTGGAAGGGCACCAGATACATTTGCAAGTGGAGGACCCAGGTTCAAAGTCTGGACTGCTCATGGCCTCAGCGTCCTTATCTGTAGAATACGGGAGTTGGAAGAGGTGACTTCTAAGGTCCTCATCACCTCTCATCCCGTAGGAAGATTTCACCGAGTGCCTGGGGTGGCAGAAATGTCAAGACCATCCAATTTGGCATAAACCAGAGATTTAGCCTTCTAAACATTAGCAGTAGTGCCAGGCTCATCCTGCCCCAGGCTTCTAGCAGTGCTGGGGAGATGAGAAGCATGGAGGAGAATCTTTAGGAAGGGAGAACCTTGAGACTGGGGGTGGGAAACTGGCTCCCTGGGACCTGTGATTGTGGTACAGGGGCCCCAGGGTACCTTGCCGTTAGAGGCAGAGTAACAAGCCCAGGGTTAGAAAGGAGGCAGGTGGGTTAGTGGGTGGGGAACATTTTCTGGGCCAGAGGCCCAGTTTGATTTCTGGGGCTGAGCCCTAATGAATTTCAGAGCTTCCAGGGATTTTCATGATTGCTGTTGAGTAGTTAGAAGGACCTTCTCTAACTGCCCCCCTAACCCCCACCCCGGAAGCTGTCACTGCTTAAGGGATGTGCTTTCCCTGAGCCCCATAGACAGGAACACACCTTTAACCTCTCCCAAGACCCAGCTCTAGAATCAAGCAACCTGCTCCTCGCAGGAGGACATTTCCGAGCACAGAGTTTACAAGATCGGGGAGAGCTTCTAATAAGTAAGATTTAAGTTTTAAATTATTGAGTATTTATTTTTTTTCCCTCCCACCTCTCCCTGGAGGCAGCAAAGTGGCTCAGTGGATACAGTGCTGGGCCTGGAGTCAGGGAAATGTAAATTCAAATCTGGCCTCAAACACTCACTAGCTGTGTGACCTTGGGCAAGTCATTTAACCTCTGCCTTAATCCACTGGAGAAGGAAATGGCAAACCACTCCTCTATTTTTGCCAAGAAAAACAAACCCACAGAAGGTATTGGTTCACAGGATCATGAAAAGTCATGACTGAATGACTGAACAACAAACAACATTCTCCTTACCCAATGGAAAGAAAGGAAGAAAGGAAGAAAAAAGGAAGAGAAATGATAGACAGCATTTTAAAGTTTGAACCTCCCTTTAGGGAACTGTCTGCAAGTCAAGACTCCTATGACCCAGCTGGGTCTCCACCGGTGAGAGAGGGTACCAAGGGTCCTCTCTAGGAAAGGTGTGAGGGAGAATAAGTGGGGAAATATTGTTACCACAACCGGGAGGGAAGGAGGGCTATAGGTGATGCAGTGGATAGAGTATCAGACTTGGCATCAAGAAATCCTGAGCTCAAATTTGGCCTCAGATACTTTTAGTTATTAGACACTGTTTGCCTCTGTTTTCTTATCTGCAAAATGGGGGTAATAATAGCACCTGCTTCCCAGGGTGGTTTTGAGACTGAAATGATACAATAATTGTAAAGCTCTTAGCACAGTGCCTGGCACATAGTAAGCATTATAGAAATGTTAGCTGTTATTGTATGTTATTATATTCTGTGTTATATATGTTAATAGTGGCCAATAAATGTCTTCCTGGCTCTGAAGCCAGTTTACTAACCCTCTTATCAGGCTCCCTCTCACCCCACTTAAAGCAACTAATTAGCAGGCCACTGGACTGTGACCCAAATTAGCCTCTTACATGGTCCCCCTTGTCTCAAGTTCTACTTGAGACCAAACTCAGGTTTTCAAATTGGAATTGGAATTTGCTTTTCTAATAGTAGCTCCTGCATTCCCAAGGCTGTGAAAGGTTCCCGAGTCATCACTGGAGGGAGCATTAAAGGGCCCCCAGACTTTCTGAAAGCAGCCTGACTGAGTATGAGAACGCTGGACAGAGAGGAAGTGAGGAGTCCGGTGGCAGGCTGGGGGCACAGGGGAGCAGGGATGGGAATGAACTGGACCGCATGCCCAGGAAGTCTTTCTGATAGACTAGATTTGGAAACTCTCCCCAGACGAGCCGGGGAGGCTCAACAAGTTTCTTCTGTGCCTAGAGGGAGCTTGCCTCATTTCCTGGCAGAGAGGATGTGGAGGAGGAGAAAAAGCTATAGAAAGCCCCAGAGAGATCATAGGAGATCTTGAAAGAGAAGGATGTAGGTCAGGCCTGCGAGTGGGTGAATGTCGCCGCATTCCAATAATAACTGACATTTTTCTGGTGCATTAATTATCTTTACATTCACGATCTCATTTGAGAGTCACAACAATCTTCTGAGGTTGTTAGTTACAGACATTTTTACCCTTATTTTACAGAGGAGGCTCCGTGCTAGCCCATGGACACATAGCTTGTCAGTATCGGGGCAGAATTTGAATACAGGTCTTCTGGACTGTGTCCAATGTCCTAACCGCTAGACATGATTTCATCGAGCTGTTGGATCACTGCTGGCTGTCATCTTTGCTACCCTGATCCGATCCTAGCTTCCTGTCTTCCTGTTTTAGAATGAAGAGGAAAAAAAACCGTAAGACTGGCAAGCCCCACCTTTTATGAGCCACGCCTGTCCCTTTGCCTAGCCCTGAGATTTTGTGTGATGGAAATAATGTGGGATGAAATTAAGGTGATGAGATTGATGGTGAGGCGTCCCAAAAAATTACAAGACTCAGTGACTCAGTTTCCCAAGTTTTATTGCAATACTGTGAGTGACCACAGGGAGAGCACCATGGAGGTGTCTCTCCAATAGGGAAAGAGAAGACAATTATATTTATAGTATGGATAAATTGATTATCAGTCTCATTTTAATAATCTCCACCTTAGGGAGGTACAGGGGAGGGCTTATCCTAATTTGGACTTCCTGGGGTCCTAAGCCAACCCCTGAGGAGGATACCTTTTTCTGTGGAGGTATGTTTTGGGGGGTTTACACTTCATAAGGTGAACTGGGGACAAATTTGGCCTTTTCTGCACATGTTCCCTCAATTTGCCAAGGTCAGAGTGTCCCTGTGTTTTTCATTCTTAGGCCTAGTTTCTGGGTATTAACATTTATCAGTTAGGGTCTCTATGACCTGCCTCTTTATGTTTTTGTGATGAGTGGTGAGTAATGGGGGTAATTAATAGGAACCAGACCTCTGGGTACCAGTTAACAAAAACCTAGGTCCTGACTTTGATGAGGGCCCAAGTCTTAAATGATCCATTAATCCCTTTCAGAACTGGGGTCTGAATCCCTCTTGGACCTCAGATCTAAATTAGAGCTCAGGTCTTAGGTTTGTCTGTTAATCTCTTTTTTACCTCCTACATCAGAAGCACCCAGATCTACCACCTTCTTTTTGCCAGTAGCTCCCACCTTAATTGGGGAAAAGGTCTGTCTGTTTTCTCATCTCTCAAGTTTACACCTCCAGGGGGAAAACAGGGTCCAGATTATCCATTCCCTTTATTCTTTTTTCACTTTACAATATTTTTAGTTTATTTTTTCCAAATAACAAGTATTTTAATTTAAAGTTTTGAGTTCCAAACTTTATCCCTCCTTCCCTCCTCCCTTGTCCCTCCCTGAGGCGGAAAGCAATCAGATAGAGGTTATACATGTGTTATGATGTCGATTCCCTTTAAACAAAAGCAAAATAATCACATGGCATAGTAGAATCGGGGTCTGAAAACCCTGACTCTGTCTTGTGGGTCTGCTCTTCCATTTATAAAATGCAATCATTGGGCTAGAGGGTGTTTAAGGTCCCTTTCAAACCATTAAGTGTGTGATTACTGAGATAAAATTTGTTGTGGCAGCTTTGGGGAGTTCTTACGTCCTAAAAATGACTGGAGCAGCTGTCAGCCGTGTAATCTGGGATGAGCATCTCACATAGAATCTGTCTCACCAGAAAACTGCTAATAACACAGACTTTTGCAGCCGATATTGAACTAAGCTGCAAAGATCAAATATGTTAGAAAGAAAGATGCATTTGTGACAATGGGGGCAGGGTGGGGCACTGTGCTTACAACCCTAACCTAGTCAATAAGAGATTCCCCCCCTCCCCCATGGGCTGTCAATCAAGCACTGATCCCACCAGTCTGGGCTCCATACTTGGAAGGCCCAGATCCTTTTGTTCTCTCCCCCTCCCCTCAGGCTTTCTGAGAACTACTTTCCCTTGTGGGTGGGTAGCTCAGAGGCTGGTTAGTTGGGAATTATCCATGGCTTGTGGCCTCCACGTAGTAGGAAAACTCCTTCCCTCTTCTTCCCTTACCATCCAGTACATCTATGAAGGGATAACAGAACATTCATTAAGTGTTTACTGTGGACCAGTACAAATAGGCAAGGCAGGTCCTCCCCCCAAGGAGCGCACATCCTGAGGGGGCAGGGGCAGGGTGTAGGCAACACATAATGGAAAAGTGGGCACTAGAAAAACACTAGAAAAAGTGGGCAGCGGGAGCCCTGGTCCCCTATAAGACAAGGTTAAATGAATCTCAGTAATTAGAGCCCAGCTTCCTAGCGGCAGAGCCCAAGGTTCTGGGAGGAGGATGATGAAAATGATGGGGGTGTTTTGCATACAACTTTAACCTTTTTTTTTTTTGGCAGGGCAATAGGGGTTAGGTGACTTGCCTAGGGTCACACAGCTAGTGTTAAGTGTCTGAGGCTGCATCTGAACTCAGGTCCTCCTGAACCCAGGGCTGGTGCTTTATCCTCTGCACCACCTAGCTGCCCCTGCATAAAACTTTAACCAGAATATGAGAAATAGATCATAGGAAGTGAGTAACAATACACCCAGGCGGATCTTCCCCAGACACTGGGATCACAACTTCAGAGCTGGGAGGGACCCAGAAACTATCTAGTCCAATTCTCTCACTGTATGGGGGAGGGGGATGTAGGCCCGAGGAGTTTAAGTGACTTGCCCAAGTCCACAAGGCTAGGAAGGGTCTGAGGTGGAATTTAAAATCTGCCTCCACTAGTACAGATCACAGCCTATCCATGCCTGTCTCTCCCAGTGCAGCTCTCATCTATGTCCTCCTTTAAGCTGGATAGGCAGCCCACCCAATGTGCCGATAGCCTTCCTCTGCTTTTTCTGACATGTTATTTCAGCCTTCTCCCCTCTCCAACCTCTCCTGAAAGTTATTTTCTCAATCCCTGGAAGGGTTAATTTTCCTCTTGAGATCCCAAACAAAAATCTACCGTGTTTTCTAGCCTAGTTGGGAGATAGATCTACATACAGGCAAAGTCTGCAAGGATTGCCACACGGACTCCTGGGATTTGTAGTCCAGTGTCTTAAGGCACAACCTCTTCTAAGATCAGAAAAAGACAGAATGATTGCAGGGCTTGGACAGCGGAGCGGGGTCTATGTCATCCCAGGAAGCTTGGAGATAACCTGATGTGGGGAGACAGCAGTGGTACATGGATGTGTGGATTGCAGAGGCAGAAAGAACAGGGTTGTGTGCCCAGCTTGCAGCAGGGTGGCCTGCATCTTCATTTACCAAAGGCAGGGAGGACAAAGTTGGCCAGAGTGGGAGATAAACCTGGTTGTTAATGAATTTCTCTCCAGCCATGAATCCAGGGAGCTGGTGAAATGCTTCCTTCTACTTTTCTTTTTCCTTTTGAAAGGATATTTAAATGAAAATTTTCCTGTGTTCTGTTTTAAATGATTCCTTATAGTTTCAATAACACCTCAAATCTGCCTTTCTCTGGGTAAGATATGTTTGATAGTAATTATTCTGTGCACACGTCTTTAATTGTATTCTGAGAGTATAAACGATGAAGCCTTTGGCTATTTGGCTACACAGAGTTTAATTGGATGGAAAGTCTCCTTTGCAGCTAGGTGCCTAAGTATGCCTGGAGGAACAAAAAACTGTTATTTTATTTTGTTAATAATTCTATAAACTTCTACAGACAGAACTTAAACTGCCCCTGAAGTTTCTTCTAGTCTCTAGTCCAATCTACCGAACCTATTGTTGTAATATGGGTTTGTCTAGCCCCAGCCCTGAGGAGAGGAAAAGGGGGTGGTTTGGCTATGGGAAAGAGAGAGACTGCAGATTCAAATGGGGAACGTCAAGCCCCCAGTCAGTTTAAGTGGGAAGAAAAAGGTGTGGTCTGGGAGGATTCTGTTCTGCCCTATTCCCTGGAGAGGAGGAGTGAGGAGTGAGTACCAGTTAAGTTAACACTTGCACATTCTATTTCTTTCTTTCTTTCTTTCTTTCTTTCTTTCTTTCTTTCTTTCTTTCTTTCTTTCTTTCTTTCTTTCTTTCTTTCTTTCTTTCTTTCTTTCTCTCTCTCTCTCTCTCTCTCTCTCTCTCTCTCTCTTTTTTTTTTGGTGAGGCAATTGGGGTTAAGTGACTTGCCCAGGGTCACACAGCTAGTAAGTGTGTAAAGTGTCTGAGGCCAGATTTGAACTCAGGTCCTCCTGAATCCAGGGTCAGTGCTCTATCCACTGCACCACCTAGCTTCCCCAGCACATTCTATTTCACCAAATCCAGATCAGTCAGAAATATGAAGTCACTGAGCAATGTATTAGTAGTTACACAGCCATGGGGTTTGCTCCTGCTGTCCTCACTTAGAGCCTTATTGAATTTTATTTGACATCCAGTTCTTAGCAAGCTTTCCCCACCTAGTTTCCAATTATATCACTTTAGAAGGAACCTACTAAAGACAGGTGGTGGGTCCAATAATAGTAAGTACAAATAACTAAAGGAACTGATGATGATATTGGAGGTTTTTTAGCAGACCCAATATGATAAGTTATTGTCATCAGCATTTGTAGTGAACATTGACTATATCCTATTAATTCATGTTCTGCGTCCTCTATTCATATATAGTTCCAAAAGATTTACATTCAAGTAGCTAAAATAAAGTTACAAAGATGCTGTTGGAAAGGATGAGATTTAGTTACCTTGAAAATTATTTTGTGTTACATCAAATTCCCCAGTGATGTTAGCTAAATGAAGTTTTATTTGTATGTTGCAATCATAAGTATCATTTTGTTTTTCTTTTGGGTCTGGGAAATTAAAAAAAACCACAAACCAACATTGTAATTATTAGATGCATGAAAAAAAGAAGGCAAAGGATGATGAAAGAGGGCTTACAGCCTAAAGAAATTTTTTTTTTGTGAGGCAATTGGGGTTAAGTGACTTGCCCAGGGTCACACAGGTAGTAAGTATCAAGTGTCTGAGCTCGGATTTGAAATCAGGTACTCCTGAATCCAGGGCCAGTGCTTTATCCACTGTGCCACCTAGCTGCCCAAAGGAAATACCTTCTTCTTTTTTTTTTTTTTTTGGTGAGGCAATTGAGGTTAAGTGACTTGCCCAGGGTTACACAGCTAGTAAGTGTGTAAAGTGTCTGAGGCTGGATTTGAACTCGGGTCCTCTTGAATCCAGGACTGCTGTTCAATCCACTGTGCCACCTAGCTGCCCCCAAAAAACTCACTTTTTTTTTAAGTGAGGCAATTGGGGTTAAGTGACTTGCCCAGGGTCACACAGCTAGTAAGTGTCAAGTGTCTGAGGCCAAATTTGAACTCAGGTACTCCTGAATCCAGAGCCAATGCTTTAACCACTGTGCCATCTATCTGCCCCTAAATAACTGTAGTCATTATTTTTTGTTTGTTTGTTTGTTTGTTTTGTTTTTGCAGGGCAATGGGGGTTAAGTGACTTGCCCAGGGTCACACAGCTAGTAAGTGTCAAGTGTCTGAGGCTGGATTTGAACTCAGGTCTTCCTGAATCCAAGGCCAGTGCTCTATCCACTGCGCCACCTAGCTGCCCTGTAAAGAAAATTTGAGGAGTCAATTGTGTTCTAGTGGAAAGAGGATTGTCTCTGGAGGGAGCCAGAGGACCTTGGTTCAAATTCTATGTCAGGCGCTTACTGTGTGTGTGTCCTTGGGCAAGTCACCTAACCTCCAGGGCCTCAGTTTTCTTATCTGTCAGAGTGAGGCAGTTGCCAAATGGACTTTAAGATTCCTCCCCGTTCTAAATGCATGATCCTAAGAAGGGGAACTGAGGAGCAGAGTGCCACAGGAAGGTAGAAGAACAGGAAATCAAATGGTGATGGTGATCCCACACCTGGGGTTTTCTGGATTGCACTAGAAGGGAGTCTATCTTTGATGAGCTTTGCACCAGTGTTGCCCCTTGCCTTGAGGGTGCTGTGACTTCTGACTGCCAGGGTTGCATGACTTCTAGCCTGGGCACGGAAGGTGTTCAGAATGCCGCTGTCACCCTGGCCTTGTGGCACCCTACAGCATCATTGACTCAGCCTTTGGTGTAAGTTGTGGATTAGCATAACTCACTGCAGGAGGCTCTTCTCAGGACACACCCAACCCAGGGGCTGGATGGGGAAAAGCACTCAAGCAACCAAATCCCCAGAGAGCTGAGTCATGAAGATGCTGAAGCTGCTTCTCCTGTTCTCCCTCCTGCCGACATCACTACTCCGCAGGGTGAGGGCCAGTGCAGGAATCACTCACTAGTTTGCATATGCAAACCAGGAACAGGTAATCGAAATACAGGAAAGGGTCTGGCCCTGGTTGGTCTAGTGGCAGCAGTGGCCACTTGTGATTCTCTAGATCATTGTATTTCCTTACTGATTGTGGTAAAAACATCTCAAACCACTAGCTGTGTGACCCTGGGCAAGTCACTTAACCCCAATTGCCTTACCCCCCCCCAAAAAACAACCCAAAACCAAAATCTCAAACCTGTCCCCTACTTTCCTTCCCAGAGGAGATAGGGGATGATCCTGCCTCAACTTGCATTTCAGGTAGGGAACCCGGTGGATCACTTAACAGTTTCTCTTTGCTTGTGTAATTACCAAGCTTTTATTGTGGAATGCAAATTTCCACTGAAGAGAATTTTCCTCTCTCCCAACTGGAAAAGGGAGGTCTCAGTCCCAGCCAGACAATGCCTTTTTCTTCCTTCTGGACCAGTTCAGGGACATGACCAGCACCCTCTTCTCTGCCTCCCCTCTTTTTGTGTGTGTGTAGAAGCCTGGAGAATTTGCCTGGAGCCTGGTCCTTCAAAGCAAACTAGTTCTGGATAGGACAAAAAGCTTGTTCAGCAATGGTCCCTTCAAAGCCTAGGGCAGTGGTCCAGGTCCACGTGCAGTTCTTTCTCTGTTATTTTATCAAGCCCGATAGTAAAATTTATTAATACAAAACCATTACCATAGTCTTTTGTCTCATCCTCTCAACAAATCCCCGGTTAGGGAAACTCTCACCATTTGGCCAAAGATATAGGTCTCCAACTTATTTAAATTCTGTGCTTCAAGTTAGTCACTGGTATTTTCACTTTCTGTACGTAATTAAGGCCATATATTAATCAAAAGAAATTTTGATTCATCTTATCTTTATCTGTCAGCAGGATGAGTACTGCATATCTTACTGATAACCCATTATTCAAACCCCAGGTACCCCCTCCCCAGTTTTTTTTTTTTTTTTGCAGGGCAGGGCAACGAGGGTTAAGTGACTTGCTCAGGGTCAAACAGCTAGTAGGTGTCAAGTGTCTGTGGCCAGATTTGAACTCAGGTCCCTCCTGAAGCCTGGGCCGATGCTTTATCCACTGTGCCGCCCCCCCCCCATTGTAATCTTCTTCCATAGATTTCTTTGTCTATAAACGTATAAAAAGATCAGCTCTTTTCTTACTCCAGGAGGCAGTCTCCATCATGACTCTGTCTCCCGGCCATATATTCCTCTCTCCTAATAAATCTTTTTATGTTACAAGATTTGCTCTGAGCCTCCAATTTTTGGGGTGAGCTAGTCCTTCCGAACCAGGTGGACAGTCCCCCTACCCGCAACAATTAGCTGTTAAAGACTAATATAATCTGCCCTGGGGGGAGGAATGCTCTGTACCCAGAGATCCTTGGTCTCTGCATGCCTTGAATTTTGGCTTGGAAATTAGGATTGCTACTCATATGGTAGAAGGATGTCTCTTTGCCATGGTCTTCCTCTTTAACCATCTTTGTCCCAGAGAGGAATCTAGTGGTGTAGTGGATAAAATGCAGATCTGGGAATCAGGAAGATGTACATTCAATTCAAATATGACCATACTAGCCATACTAGCCATATGTGACCCCAGGCAAGACACAATTTCATTTTCCTCAACTGTAAAATAGGGAAGACAACAGCGCCTACCTTGCAGGGTTATTGTGAATCTTAAGTGAGATTTTTAAAAAAGTGATTAATTGGGGGCAGCTAGGTGGCACAGTGGATAAAACACCGGCCCTGGATTCAGGAGGACCTGAGTTAAAATGCGGCCTCAGATCCTTGACACTTACTAGCTGTGTGACCCTGGGCAAGTCACTTAACCTTCATTGCCCTGCAAAAACAAACAAACAAAAAGTGATTAATATAGCGCCTGGCACCTAGTAGGTGTTAAGCAAATAATTATTTCCTTCCCAAATACTATTCCCCATTAGAAACTTGGATTCCAGGCCTGGGACAGGTTTTGTTTTTTTTTTCCTTATCTTGCCAGGGACTAGGACACCTGGCAACTTCCCAAAGTCTCCTTCCCATTGTCCCTATGTGGATACCTCCTTACTCGCCTTTAACTGTCCTTTATATTTTGGCTTACTCCTGTTAGAATGCAAGCTTCTTGAAGGCAGGCCTGTCTTGCTGGCTTGTAATTGTATCTTCAGCATTTAGCACAATTCCTGGCACTTAGTAAGAACTTAATAATAAATGCTTTCTAGAGTTATTTCTCTCTCTCTCTCTCATTCTTTTTTTTTTTTTTGGCGTGGGGCAATGAGGGTTAAGTGACTTGCCCAGGGTCACACAGTTAGTGTCAATTGTCTGAGGCCGGAATTGAACTCAGGTCCTCCTGAACCCAGGGCCGGTGCTTTATCTACTGTATCACCTAGCTGCCCCCTCTCTCTCTCATTCTTTCTCCCTTTTTCTTTTTCTTTTTCTCTTCTTCCCCTTTCTTCCTTCCTTCCTTCCTTCCTTCCTTCCTTCCTTCCTTCCTTCCTTCCTTCCTTCCTTCCTTCCTTCCTTCCTTCCTTCCTTCCTTCCTTCCTTCCTTCCTTCCTTCCTACTTTTGTCTATCTCTCTGGCAAGAGGAAAAATGTAGCAAGTGTCCAGGCAGAAGGTGAAAGTGCAAATGAGATGAAAGCTATCAAAAGAAGACAAGGCATCCTCAACAGAGGGTGCTTAAAATCCTGAAAGAATCTGAGAAGGGAGCCAGGGAATTATCAAAAAGGAATCACTTAGGCTGACAAACAGTAGTCACAGGGGCAGCTAAGTGATGTGAAGACGATGACTGTTATATGACTAACCAAGCGTATGTGAACTGAATGCATTTCATGATGAATTCACGTGTTGGCAGAAGAGTAGGTATTTGTATATGTGTGTATGTTTTGTTATTGTCATCACTTAGAGACCACCTTGCAATCTTTTTTTTTAAATTTTACATATAAGGTATTTTATTTTTCCCGTTACATGTAAAGATAGTTCTCAACCTTTGTTTATACAAGCTTTACAATGTCAGATTTTTCTCCCTCCCTCCCCTCCCCTAGACAGCAGGTAATCTGACATAGGTTATATCTATATATCTCTATACATATACATATAGATATATATGTGTATCTATACACACACATATATATATACATAATAACATTAATCCTATTTCTGCATTAGTCCTGTTATAAGAGAAAAAATCAGAGCAATGATGAAAAACCTCAAAATAGAAAAAAAACCCAACAGCACCCAAAAACAAAAGAAATAATATGGTTCAATCAGCATCTATACTCCACAGTTCTTTCTTTCTTTTTTTTTTTCTTGGATTTGGAGATCCTCTTCTATCATGAGTTCCCTGGAACTCTTCTGTACCATTGCATTGGTGAGAAGAATATAGTCCATCACAGTAGGTCAACACTCAATGTTGATGATACTGTGTACAATGTTCTTCTGGTTCTGCTCATCTCACTCATCATCAGCCCACGCAAGACCCTCCAGGTTTCTCTGAACTCCTCCTGCTCATCATTTCTTACAGCACAATAGTATTCCATTGTATTCATATACCACAACTTGTCCATCCATTCCCCAATGGATGGGCACCCCCTCAACTTCCAATTCCTTGCTACCACATAAAGAGCAGCTATAAATATTTTTGTACATATGGGTCCCTTTCCCCTTTCCATGATTTCTTTGGGAAAAAGACCTAAAAGTGGTATTGCTGGGTCAAAGGGTATGCACAGCTTTATCACCCTTTGGGCATAATTCCAAATTGCTCTCCAGAATAGTTGGATTAGTTCACAGCTCCGCCAACAATGGATTAGTGTTCCAATTTTCCCACAGCTTCTAAAACATTTATTATTTTCCTTTTTTGTCATTTTAGCCAATCTGATAGGTGTCAGGTGGTACCTTAGAGTTGCTTTAATTTGCATTTCTCTAATCATTAGAGATTTAGAGTATTTTTTCATATGGGAATAGATAGCTTTGGTTTCTTCATCAGAAAACTGCCTGTTCATATCCTTTGACCATTTCTCAATTGGGGAATGGCTTGGATTCTTATAAATTTGATTTAGTTCCCTATATATTTTAGAGATGAGGCCTTTATCAGAAGTGCTGGCCTCAAAAATTGTTTCCCAGCTTTCTGTCTCCCTTCTAATTTTGGATGCATTGCTTCTGTTTGTACAAAAAAATTTTTAATTTAATATAATCAAAATCATCCATTTTGCATTTTATAATATGCTCTATCTCTTGTTTGGTCATAAACTGTTTTCCTTTCCAAAGATCTGATAGGTACACTATTCCTTTCTCTCCTAATTTACCTATGGTATCACCTCTTATGTCTAAATCGTGTATCCATTTTGACCTTATTTTAGTATAAGGTGTCAGATGTTGGTCTATGCCTAATTTCTGCCATACTATCTTCCAGTTTTCCCAGCAGTTTTTGCCAAATACTGAGTTCCTATCCCAGAAGCTGGAGTCTTTGGGTTTATCAAACACTACATTACTAGTGTCATTTACTACTGCATTTCCTGAGCCTAGCCTATTCCATTGATCTACCACTCTATTTTTTAGCCAGTACCAGATAGTTTTGATGACTGCCACTTTATGGTAAAGCTCCAGGTTTGGTACCGCTAACCCACCTTCCTGTGAATTTTTTTTCATTATTTCCCTGGATATTCTTGATTTTTTGTTTTTCCAGATGAATTTTGTTATTATTTTTTCTAGCTGTATAAAATAATTTTAAGTAGTCTGATTGGTATGGCACTGAATAAGTAAATTAATTTAGGCAGTATTGTCATTTTTACTATATTAGCTCTGCCTATCCATGAGCAATTGATATCTTTCCAATTATTTAGATCTGATTTGATTTGTGTGAAGAGTGTTTGGTAGTTGTGTTCATAGAGTTCCTGGGTTTGTCTTGGCAAGTAGACTCCCAAGTATTTTATATTATCTACTGTTACTTTAAATGGAATTTCTCTATCTCTTGCTGCTGGACTTTGTTGGTCATGTATAGAAATGCTGATGATTTATGTGGATTTATTTTATATCCTGCTACTTTGCTAAAGTTGTTAATTGTTTCAAGTAATTTTTGACTTGATTCTCGAGGATTCTTTAAGTATACCATCATATCATCTGCAAAGAGTGATAGTTTTGTTTCCTCCTTGCCTATTCTAATTCCTTTAATTCCTTTCTCTTCTCTGATTGCTAAAGCTAACATTTCTAGGACAATATTAAATAATAGGGGTGATAATGGACATCCCTGTTTCACCCCTGATCTTATTGGGAAGGCCTCTAATTTATCTCCATTGCATATAATACTTACTGATGGCTTTAGGTAGATACTGTTTATTATTCTAAGGAAAGCTCCCCCTATTCCTAAACTCTCTAGTGTTTTTATTAGGAATGGGTGTTGTACTTTGTCAAAAGCTTTCTCTGCATCTATTGAGATAATCATATGATTTTGGTTGGTTTTCTTATTGATGTGGTTGATTATGTTAATAGTTTTCCTAATGTTGAACCAGCCCTGCATTCCTGGTATAAATCCCACCTGGTCATAGTGTATTATCCTGGTGATCACTTGCTGTAATCTCCTTGCTAATATATCTTATTTAAGATTTTAGCATCAATATTCATTAGGGAAACTGGTCTATAATTTTCTTTCTCTGTTTTTGCTTTGCCTGGTTTTGGTATCACCACCATATTTGTGTCATAAAACGAATTTGGTAGAACTCCTTCTTCACCTATTTTTCCAAATAATTTGTATAATATTGGAATTAATTGTTCTTTAAATGTTTGGTAAAATTCACCCGTAAACCCATCTGGCCCTGGGGATTTTTTCTTAGGGAGTTCATTAATGGCTTGTTCAATTTCTTTTTCTAATATGGGTTTATTTAAGGATTTTATTTCCTCTTCAGTTAACCTGGGCAGTTTGTATTTTTGTAAATATTCATCCATTTCATTTAGATTGTCAAATTTATTGGCATACAGTTGGGCAAAATAATTCCTAATTATTGATTTAATTTCCACTTCATTGGTGGTAACATCACCCTTTTCATTTTTGATACTGGTAATTTGGTTTTCTTCTTTCTTTTTTTAAATCAAATTAACCAATATTTTATCTATTTTATTGGTTTTTTCATAAAACCAGCTCTTAGTTTTATTGATTAATTCTATAGTTTTTTTGCTTTCAATCTTATTAATTTCTCCTTTAATTTTCAGGATCTCTAATTTAGTGTCTAATTGGGGATTTCTAATTTGTTCTTTTTCTAGCTTTTTAAATTTCATGCCCAATTCGTTAATCTCCTCTTTCTCTTTTTTATTCATGTAAGCATTTAGAGCTATAAATTTTCCCCTAAGCATTGCTTTGGCTGCATCCCATAGATTTTGGTATGTTGTCTCATTATTGTCATTCTCTTGGATATAGTTATTGATTGTTTCTATGATTTCTTGTTTGGCCCAATCATTCTTTAGAATGAAATTATTTAGTTTCCAATTGATTTTCATTCTACTTTTCCCTGGCTCTTTCTTACATGTAATTTTTATTGCATCATGATCTGAAAAGGATGCATTTACTATTTCTGCCTTTCTACATTTGACTATGATGTTTTTGTGCCCTAATACATGGTCAATTTTTGAAAATGTGCCATGTACTGCTGAGAAAAAGGTATATTCCTTTCTATCCCCATTCAGTTTTCTCCAGACATCTATCATGTCTAACTTTTCTAGTAATCTATTCGCCTCTTTCACTTCTTATTTATTTTTCGGCTAGATTTATCTAATTCTGAGAGGGGAAGATTCAGATCCCCACTAGTATAGTATTACTGTCTATTTCCTCTTGTAACTCATTTAATTTCTCCTCTAAGAACTTGGATGCTATACCACTTGCTGCATACATATTTAATATTGATATTACTTCTCATTATCTATAGTACCTTTTAGCAAGTACCCTCTCATTATCTATAGTACCTTTTAGCAAGATGTAATTTCCTTTCTTATCTCTTTTAATGAGATCTATTTTTGCCTTCACTTTGTCTGAGATAAAGATTGCTACCCCTGCTTTTTTGACTTTAGCTGAGGCATAATATATTCTGCTCCAGCCTTTTACCTTTACTCTGTGTGTATCTCTCTGCTTCAAATGTGTTTCTTGTAAACAGCATATTGTAGGGTTCTGGTTTTTAATCCACTCTGCAATTCGCTTCCGTTTTATAGCAGAGTTCATCCCATTCACATTCACAGTTATTATTACTGACTGTCTATTCCCCTCTATTCTATTTACCCCCTTTGTACTTTTCCCCCCTCCTTTCACCCTATTCCTCCTCACCGACGTTTTACTTCTTACCCCTGCCTCCCCGATCTGCCCTCCCTTTTTATCACCCCCTTTTCTTTTCTTTACCCTTTTTTCCCTTGCTTTTGTCTTCCCTTCTATCAGTCCCCCCTTTTCCTTCCCCTTTTGCTTCCCTAAAGAATGAGTTAAGTTTCTTTATCCCAATGAATGTATATGTTATTCCCTCTTTGAATCAAATTTAATGAGAATAGGGTTGAAACAATGTTCACCCCTCCTTTCTTTCCCTCTATTGTAATAGGTTATTTTCACCTCTTCATATGATATAATTCATCCCCTTCCACCTCCCCTTTCCTCTCCTCCCCATAGACTTCCTTTTTAACCCCTTAATTCTTTTTTGTATCATCACATAAAAGACAATTTATATTTATACCCTCTATGTAAAGTCCTTCTCTCTGCCCAAATACATTTACAGTTCTTAAGAGTTATGAGTATTATCTTCCTGTGTAGGGATATAAACAGTTTAACCTAATAGGGTAACCTTTTTTTTTTCCCCCTCTGTTTACCTTTTTAAACTTCTCTTGAGTCTTGTATGTTGAGATTGAATTTTCTATTCAGTTCTGGTCTTTTCACCAGGAAAGATTGAAAGTCCCCAATGTCATTAAATGTCCATCTTTTCCCCTGAAAGAAAATGCACATTTTTGCTGGGTAATAGATTCTCGACTGCAATCCAAGCTTCTTTGCCTTCCGGAATATCATATTCCAAGCCTTGCGGTCCTTTAATGTTGAAGCTCCCAGCTCCTGAGCAATCCTGACTGTGGCTCCATGATATTTAAATGGCTTCTTTCTGGCTGCTTGGAGTATTTTCTCCTTCACCTGATAGTTCTGGAATTTGGCTACAATATTCCTTGGAGTTTTCCTTTTGGGGTCTCTTTCAGGAGGTGATCAGTGGATTCTTTCAATGATGATTTTATCCTCTGATTCTATGATATCAGGGCAGTTCTCCTTAATAATTTCCTGGAATATGGTGTCTAGATTCTTTTTCTGGTCATGGCTTTCAGGCAGTCCAATGATTCTCAAATTGTCTCTCCTCGATCTGTTTTCCAGATCAGTTGTCTTTCCATTGAGGTATTTCACATTTTCTTCTATTTTTTCATTTTTTTGATTCTGCTTGACTGATTCCCGGTGTCTCATGGATTCCTTATCTTCCAACTGTCCCATTTTAATTTTTAAGGCATTGTTTTCTTCAGTGAGATTATGCACCTTTTTTTCCATTTGGCCAGATGAATTTTTCAAGGTATTGTTTTCTTCAGTGAGATTATGCACCTTTTTTTCCATTTGGCCAAATGAATTTTTTAAGCCTTTGTTTTCTTCAGTAAAATTATATGCTTCCTTTTCCAGGCTGCTGATTCTTTTTTCATAGTTTTCTTGTTTTGCTTTCATTTCTCTCCCCATTTTTTCTTCTACCTCTCTCAATTGATTTTTAAAATCCTTTTTGAGCTCTTCCAGGAAGGCTTTTTGTTCTTGAGACCAATTCACCTTCCCTCGTGAGGCTTCAGATGTAGGCAATTTGAGGCTATTGTCCTCATCTGAGTTTGTGTTGGCTTCTTCCCTATTGATACAGAAGCTCTCAATGGAGAGGGCTCTTTTTTGCTTCTTACTCATTATTGCAGCTTATTTCTTTATTTTTTAAGTTGAGGTCTGCTCTGGGGGCACCAGGGTCCCTGTTCTGGGCTTCTTGAGCAGGGGTATAGGTGCTGTGTGACCGGGTTTTTACTCTGAGCCCTTTATGGTGTGTGGAGATCCCCAGCCCTGCACTTCCTGTCTGATTGCGCTCGGCCAGCCAGGCACCGGATCTCGGTGTCTGATATCGCCTGACCCGTTCATGGCCCTCCCGGCTGGTGCAGGTAGGTTTTTCCACTGTCCTTCTTGGCCACCAGATTTTTGAACCAGGTTCCAGGGGCCTCAGTTGATCGGCTGTGGCCCGCAGCTCCTGCTGACTTGCCCCGACCCCCTCGGCGCTGGGTTGCTGCCCTGCGCTGGGCCTCCCTTTTGCCCGAGTCAGACCAACCTTTTCCTGAAGTCTTCTAAATTATCTCTGGTTGGAGGACTGTGTCTCTCTGTCTCTTTGCAGGTTCTGTAGTTTCAGAATCTGTCCAGAGGCTTGATTTAATGTTCTTTTTGAGGGAACAGAAGGAGAGCTCAGGCAGCTTGCTGCTTCCTCTCTGCCATCTTGGCTCCACCACCTACCCTGCAATCTTAATATCTGCTCTAATCTCTCAGATCAGACCCTTGGCTTTCTATGAACTATTCTTATGTTTGGGTCTCCCCCAAAGTAGATAACAGGGTCTCCTGCTCACACATGAATATTCAAGTTACTAAGCCCATTTATGTTGGGTACAGAATAGCTTTTGCTTTATCCCACAGAAAATTCAGAAAGGTACAAAGGATTCACTGGAGCCCATAATCAATACAAACAAATAACTGGAGTCCATAAACTATCAACCAAGAAGCATTTATTTAAGCGCTTAATATGTGGCTTGCATTGCGCTAAGTGTTAGGAATAGAAAGCAAAAAGCGTCCCTGCCCTCAAGCAGTTTCCAATTAAGCAAGTGGGATGTGTACATACACATAGGGCTACACACAAGATACACAGTATAGATGGGAGCTTCCTTTTGTGTGTTGTCCCTCAAATTAGGTCATAAGTTCCTTAAAGGCAGAGATTATCTTTTCTTATTTGCACTCCCCATGCTTAGCACAGCGCCTGCCCCTTTGTTGGCACTGAATAAATTTTGTTGGATTGAATTGAATTGACCAGAGAATTCCAGAGGGGAGTAATGTATAAGAAGACTGGAAATAAAGGAAAGGACAAGATTGTGGATAGCCTTCAAGGCTTTTGTATTTGATCCTGGAAGTGATAGGAGGTGACACGTTTGGATATGCCCTTTAGGAAAATCACCTTGGCATCTGTGTGAAGGATGCATTGAAGCAAGAAGAGGCTGTAGGCAGGCTTTAGAAGACTCACAATAATTCAAGTAAAAAGTACGGTTGCTGTGTGAATGGGGAACAATGAGAGAGAAAGAGAGACAGAGACAGAGAGAGACATAAAGAGACAGAGAAAGAGTCAGAGACAGAGAGACAAAGAGATAGACAGAGAAGGACAAAAAGACAGATACAGACAGAAAGACAGATACAAAGATTGAGGCAGACATAGAGACAGAGAGATTTCAAAAACCTCTTCAAGATTGGACTTGGTCCATGTGAACCCAGGACTTGGGAGTGGGGGGATTTGGGCCATAGAAGCAATGGAGTGCACATAAAAACCCTCTTTAACAATCCCAGGCCTCAGTTTCATAAAATGAAGGAGTAAGACAAGATCACCTCTGAAGTCTTTTTCAGCTCTACATCTAGGGTCCTGTGCCTTTCTGGTTGTCTTGGACAAATAGGAGTATATCTGCAATAAACTTTATACATCTGTTCCCTAGAGTCCAGTCCAATAAGATTCTAAAGGTTCGAGTTCTCAGGGACTGGAGGAGAGAGGGGCTCTTACCGCCATCTGAATCTTTAAATGAGAGTGAAGTAATGAGGACCTACCTGGCATTTTACATCTCAGAGGTTGCCAATGTTTTATATAGATTATTCCAGATCCAAAATCCTTCCTTTAGACCCATGGCTCTCAAATTTTTGGTCTCGGGGCCCCTTTACACTCTTTTTTTCTTGTGGGGCAATGAGGATTAAGTGACTGGCCCAGGGTCACACAGCTAGTAAGTATGTCAAGTGTCTGAGGCCAGATTTGAACTCAGGCCCTCCTGAATGCAGGGCCGGTGCTTTATCCACTGTGCCACCTAGCTGCACCCCCTTTACACTCTTAAAAATTATAAGGACCCCCAGAGAGTTCACGTTTTTATGGGATATATCTTTCTTTCAATATTTACCATGCGGGAAATTAAAAATGACACATTAACATATTTATTTATTAATTGATTAAAAATAGCAAATCCATAATGTGTTAACATAAATAATAATTTCTCAATAAAAATATCTATTTTCCAAAACAAAAAAAATAGCAAGAAGCCTGGTGGTGTTTTGCAAATAACATCTGGCTTAATAGAAGACAGCTGAATTCTTTGATCCACTGTGTTCAATCTTTGCTATAAATTGCTTTAATCGGAGTGTATGAAGAAAATATGACCTTACATAAATATGTGACTGGAAAACAGAGGGGCATATTAACAGGCAAATAGCATCTTTAGCACCACTATGAAAATAGTTTTGATGTTGACGACCCCTTGAGATGGTCTCAGGGAGAACTGCTATGTAGTCTGACAGTAGCGTTGCATATCTTGGCCACCAGATGGCAGTGTGCCACTGCCCAGCTTTACTGACATGGGGAGAAAACTTCCACCTGATTCGTTAGTGGTGGTTCAGGTGGGGTGTAGAATATATTCCACTTTTAGCATGAATCCATACACAAAAGATAGAGTTCTAGATATGGAACCAGAAGACTTGGACTCAATCCTAGCTCGACTACTTTCTACTTGCATGACTTTAGGTAAATCAGATGACTTCTTTGGGGCTCAGTTTCCTCCGTAAAATGATTGGTCTAAACCAGTGATGTCAAACTGAAATAGAAATGGGATCACTAAACCACACTCAAGCCCTGATATTGACTTAGAAAACCACTTATTAACATTATATTCTATTGAATTTTTATTTATTTCATTAAATAATTCCCAATTACATTTTTTTTTTTTTTTTGGTGGGGCAATGAGGGTTAAGTGAGTTGCCCAGGGTCGCACAGCTAGTAAGTGTCAAGTGTCTGAGGCTGGATTTGAACTCGGGTCCTCCTGAATCCAAGGCCAGTGCTTTATCCACTGCGCCACCTAGCTGCCCCCCAATTACATTTTAATCTAGTTCCAACTGCACTGGGGAGTGTCGTGTTTGATACCTTTGGTTGAAACTGTGATTGCTCTTCATAAAGAGTCTCTACTAGATGATGTTAATCCCAGAAAAGGCAGTCCAGCTTTCCAAGGCAAGGTATGAAAATTCAGGGTTGCGCTCATGTGATTCAGTTGAAAGACTGAGGGATTGGATCCAAAGAACCTGGCTTCATCCCTCAGTTCTGTCATTTACCATGACCATGAGCAAATCACTTAACTTCTCTCTCTGGGTTTCAATTTCTTCAACTGTAGAATAAGAAGGTTGAACTAGATGACTTCTAAGTCAAGCCAACAAGCCAAGTAAAGTCAACAAACATTTATTAAGTGCTTACGATGTGCCAAGCACTACCAGGGATACAAAGAAAGGCTCTTCCCCCTATACAGTCACTGCTGTCAAGGAATTCATTGTCTAAGGTGGGGTGACAACATGCCAACAACTATGTAGTGACAAGATATAGACAAAATAAATTCAGGATAGTCTTAGAGAGAAGGCACTAAGATTAAGGAGGACTGGGGAAGGCTTCTGCCTTTCAGAAGGTGGGACTTCATCTGAGACTTGAAGGAAGCCAGCAAAGTCAAGGACATGAAGATGAGATGGAGAATATTCCAGTCACAGTGGTCAACTGCAACCAGGAAGGGCAATTCTGAGTGTGTTCCATGGGACGGTCCTTAGTGTTCTGCTGGTATTGCTTTATGGTAGTAAGACCTGGAATACCACTGCCTCCCAAGAACTAAAAGTCAGGATCAGACAGAGGGCAAAGGAGTGGTTCATGGCGCATATGAACCGGCTACAATATATGGCCAATGAGAAACTCTGAGGCAGAGTGCCGGGGAAAAAACATCATCAGAGAGTTCTATGGGGAAGAGAAGATGATGGGCTGGTTATGTGGCAAGAGTAACGGATAACAGGTAGAAGACCAAAGTATTCCATTGCTATCCTTATGATGCTGGGAGAAATCAGGGGTCACCAATGAGTTGGGCATACTCCTGTGGTGAATTTTGGGGAGGATGTGGATGGGAGGCAATCTACATCACTAGAGAGAACTCCCAAGTCAGTGAGATCCCCAATCCATCGGTGCACTGATTATTGAGGAGTTGCATATTGACAACTTTCCCAGCTACCCTATAGTCAGTCCTTAATCCACATGGCATATACACTGTCAGAAATTAACATGGCCACTTGTTCTTTATGATGTGATAGTCCATGGCTGAGAGTCATGGGACATTGTTGTCTCAGGAGAATAAATGGATCAATAACTCAAGAGTTAACACATATGCACACACAGAGTAAATGTGTGTGCTATAGTACAATAGTAATAAGAATGGATTCTATGCATGAAGGGGTTAAAACCGGATGATAGAAACTATGTACAAAGGGGAAAGGAGGTAGTGAGAATAAGAGCATAAAATGACAGTCACACATATTTAGAGGTCATCTAACCCAACCCCCTCATCTTATAGAGGAGGAATCTGAGACAGACGCAGAGCAGTTAAGTGACATGCCCAGGTCATACCACTAGTAAAAAACAGGATTTGAACCCGAGACTTCCTACCTCCATCTTCAGCACTCTACAGTGATTTTCTCCCTCTGTTTTTTATTTTTATTTATTTATTTATTTTTTAGTGAGGCAATTGGGGTTAAGTGACTTGCCCAGGGTCACATAGCTAGTAAGTGTTAAGTGTCTGAGGCCAGATTTGAACTCAGGTCCTCCTGAATCCAGGGCCGGTGCTCTATCCACTGTGCTATCTAGCTGCCCCTCTGCCTCTGTTTTTAAAGTATGATCTTTACTTACAAGAAAACCGAGGAAACAACACCTGAGGTGAGTGTTTTCTTAGCCTTTCAAAAAGTTACATGGGTTTTGAATTAGTCTAATTCAATAATATAGACCTGTGTGTATTTTTATAAAAGGAAAATGCACCATTTGATGAGGGGAGACAAAGAAGTTCAGGATGGCTTTGTGTCAGTTGGACTGGTGTCTAGATAATAAAAGACAACAGTCCTTCTATACTAATATGGCACCAGGGCTTTCTGGTAGCAACTGTTCACAGATGAAGAGACCACAAGGAGGGAAGGTAATGTACCCTGACACAGACATAGGTGGGGAACTCCTCCCTCTCCACGGAGTAAGTGCTTCTCTACACCAACTTGCTTCCATAGGGGGTGTTTAGCTTACAACATTTCCTGTTTTTCCCCAGTTTAGTCTTGTTTCGTTGTGTTTTGTGGGGTAATGAGGGTTAAGTGACTTCCCAGTTTAGTCTTCACGTTACTTTTGGAGGAGGAAAGATGCCACTACCTCTCAAAGATCTTTTTTTTTTTTTTTTTTTGGTGGAGCAATGAGGGTTAAGTGACTTACCCAGGGTCACACAACTAGAAAGTGTCAAGAGTCTGAGGTCGGATTTGAACTCAGGTCCTCCTGAATCCAGGGCTGGTGCTTTATCCACTGTGCCACCTAGCTGCCCCCTCAAAGATCTTTGACTGGTGACCCTGGTCCAGTCATTTCCTCCTATGAGTGTCAGTTTCCTCATTTGTAAAACGAGGGGACTGGACAGGATTTCCTCTAAGGTCCAGCTCTTAGTTTGTGATCCTGTAATCACCACAGCTGGCACCATCATAATTTTTATTCTCCCTCTTTGGGAGGATGTTTCTGTAATAGAATCCTTAATCCTAAATGCATTTGACAAGACAAAGAAAAGGAGGTGCAAGAATGATGTAAAAATACCCACGATGAACCCATGGGCCTTGTGGAAACCTCTAATCTAATGAGAATGGATTTTATTCAGGAGAGTGTTCAAGAACAATTAATTATTCATGGCAGCGACATCATTAGGATTTTATTTTGTTTAAAGGCCTCTAAATGACTTAGGAAATTGGGTTATTCTTGAGAAGAGTTTCGAGAAAGAGATAGGGAAAAGCTTTTCATTCTATTGACTTTGTCTAATATTTTCACGATAGGTATTTAGCTAGCATTAATATAGTGCTTCAAGGTTTGCAGATTGCCTTACAGATATTATCTGATTGTATCCTCACAACAAACCCTGGAGGTGGACGCTCTTATTATCTATATTTTAGGGGCAGCTAGGTGGCACAGTGGATAAAGCACCAGCCCTGGATTCAGGAAGACCTGAGTTCAAAACCAGCCTCAGACACTTGACACTTACTAGCTGTGTGACCCTGGGCAAGTCACTTAACCCCCATTGCCCTGCAAAAATGAAATAAAATAAAAGACATCAGTTATCTATATTTTACTGTTGAGGAAGTTGAGGCACAAAGAGTGACTTGCCCAGGGACATATAGTTAGTAAGTGACCATACTCATTTTAGGTCCAGTCCTCTATCCACTGTGCCCCCAACTTGAAAGTGTGGGTGAGAAAATCCCATGTGGGACAGAACCTTATGAAGGAATCCGGACACGAATTCCCCAATGGTTTCAGGCTGGTTTGGTTGACCTGGCATTATGAGTGTTGCCAATATGGTGTGGGAGGCTGAAATTTTATTTAATTCAATAAACACCTGTCAAATGCTTCTTCTGTGCACTGTGTTCGGTGCTAGGGATATCAGAACAAAAATGTAGCCTTCTCCAACTTCATGAAACTTGTGTCCCATTGGAGAAAAGAAAAGGTATACATGTGAGATATACACAAAGTAATTGGGGGGTGGGGCGGGCTGGCAGGGAAGCCAGCTAGCGACTAGGAGGGAAGTGAGGAAAGGCCTTGTGTAGGAGGTAGTCTTGAATATCCCAAAGATGATGTTTGGAAATTGAGACAATACTCCAAACAGTTAAAATCCTGGAAAGTAAATAATGAGACCAATAAGTTGGGAAACTGATGAAGTACCAACAACATGCTTCACAGACAGTTATCTCTGCCTATCTACTATCTGTCTCTCCTCTCTGACTCTCTATATACATATATTTCTATATATAGCTATAGATATACATATACTATACACATGCACACATATGAAGGGAAAGTTGGGAAATCATTCTGTGCTGCTGAATGTCACACACGGAGCTGAGGACCTTGATATTCTTGTGGCACAGATGGCTGTGTGAGACTTGATCTATAAACACAGAGAAAGGTATGTTCTCGTCCTTAGATGTGCCCAGGAAGAAAGCCAAACTGGCTTGTGATTTTTTGCCTAAAGCCAACCTTTAGCTCTTGATTGCTCATCTGAGGTTGGGCCAGCTGCAGACTGTGTCCTTGCTTTGCTAGGATGTGCACACTTTAAGCACAAGCTATCTTTTTATCTCAGATGTGATGGTGTACATCTACCATTTGGAGACATTTGGAGACCTGGTGGAGACTGGACAGAACAGATTTATCACCAATCTAGGCTGTGACAATAATTCCCTCAAGCCTATTAAAACTGCCCATAGTCACATCACTAGTGTCAGGGGTAAGATCTGAGCCCATGTCTTCTTGACCTGTCAGAACCCTATCCACTATGACATACTGCCTCCCAATGGCCTAGTTAAAATACACCCTCTGCCCTCAGATGCCTGGTAGCTGGAAACCAAGGCACTCACCTTTGTACCTTTGTTCATAAAGCACAGACTGAATTTCATGCATTCCAGAATTCACATGGGGTCAATTAATGTTTATTAAGCATGGTTCTTTTCATGTCAATGTATCAGCACATGTATCTTCTGTTTACCTACTTTCCAGGCAAAGCTCAGAACCAGGGCCAGACTCCCATAGGATCAGAACTGGAAGGGACATTATGTAGAACCCCTAGAACTAGTCATTTCTGAACAAGAAGCCACTCTATAACATCTTCAGTGATGGGGAACTCAGTACCTCCTGAAGGACAGTGTGGTATAACAGATTTTAGAGTAGAGGCTCAGATACTGACTCGACTCTTAAAGGCTATGTGACCATGGGCAAGCTGCATAGGTCTTAGTTTCTAGATCTTCATGGAATGTAAGCTTCCTGAGGGCAGGCACTTCCTCACTTTTTTATTGTTTCCCTAGCAACTTGACTAGCGCTTGGAGCACAGTAGGCACTTGATAACTGTTTGTTGAATGCTCTATCTGTAAAATGGGGACAATACTTGTACTGTTTACCTTGTAGGGTGATTATGAGGAAAGTGATTGGCAAAGCTCAAAACACTACATAGGAATTCAGTGTACTTTTGGATTACTCCTGGAATTACTTAGGGAAATCTGTATTTCTTTGCATTTTTTCAGCAAGGGGAGAAAGATCTTGCCACTAATGATCTTATGATCATGAAAATTTGCCCTACCTTCTTTATGGAGACCCTATGCCTTTCTGACCACTGCCCTTCTTCTTAGTATTTTCTGCACCTTTCTGTCCACTCTGGTTCTGCTCATGTATGATCTAGAGATGGGAAATCAAGTTACAAAACCTGATTGTGTCCTTGCGCACCCTCCCAATGTGCACCACGATGACCACGGAGGGAAAGAAATCAGAGGCAAATGCTTTATTTTCTAGCCTCTCCACTCACATAGTCCTATCACACCCAAACAGAATTTGCTGTGTCCACTGTCACTGCCACCATGTTCTCTCACCCAGGCCAACTTCACCTGTCATGCCAGCAAACAGCTACATCTGATGGTCCTCTGTATCCTGGAGGACCTGTAATCAATGGCTTCTCTCCCCAGCCACCTGTATGCACAATGTTGTTATTATTATTGTCGTTGTTGTTATCGTTATCATCATCATTATACCCATAGGGAACTCCTAGGTGAGTAAAATCACTGTACCGATGCAGATCATCACCTGTTGTGCAACTCTTAGTCGGAGGGAGTTGGTTGCCTGGAAGCACTGAGAGGTTACGTTATTTGCTTGGGGTTACCCAGTTAGGATATGTCAGAGGCAGGACTCAAAACTGGGTTTTCTTGTCTCAGGAGCTGGCTCTAGGTCCCTTATGCCAGAGGTATCAAATGAGTACAGTGAACAGGATGAAAATGTAACAGGGAAATATTTAACATTAACAAGACTGTAAAACGAATAATATCAATATATGGTTTTCTAAGTCAATTTGTGACCTGCAGGGATCCTTATGTGTGGTTTAGTGGCCCCATTTCTATTTAAATTTGATACCACTGCCTTGGGCAGCTAGGTGGTGCAGTGGATAGAGTAACAGATTTGGAGACAGGAAGACACCGTCCTGAGTGCAAATGTGGCCTCAGACGCTTCCTAGCTGTGTGACCCTGGGCAAATCACTTCACCCTCTTTGCCTCAGTTTCCTCCTCTGTAAAATGAGTTGGAGAAGGAAATGACAAAAACACTCTAGTATCTTTGCCAGGAAAATACCATGAATAGTATAGTCGATGGGGCCAAAAAGAGTTGGACATGTGGCACAGTGGATAGAGTGTTGGGTCCGAAGTCAGGAAGACTCATCTTCATAAGTTCAAATCTGTTCTCAAACACTAGCTGTGTGACCCTAGGCAAGTCACTTTACCCTCTTTGCCTCAGTTTCCTCGTCTGTAAAATGAGCTGGAGAAGGAAATGGGAAACTGTTTCAGTAAGAAAACCCCAAATGGGGCCGTGACAAATTGGACAGGCCTGAACAACAACCAGCGTCTTATACTGCGCTGCCTCTCTTCATAGCAATGTGACAATCGAAAATGTACGTGACTTCAGGCTTCATTAATAAAGGCATAGCATCCAGGACTAAGACTTGACAACTCCACTGTACTTGGGAGGGAGGATTAGACTTGGTCGACTTGGCTTCTGAGGACAAACCAGGATCAATGGGTAGAAAATGCTGAGAGTCTTGATGTTAGGAAAAACTTCCTAAAAGTTAGAACTGCCTCAAAGGGTCATGGGCTACCTCCAAGGGGAAGAATTCCAGGTCCTTGGAGGTCTTCAAGCACAGCTGGATGATTACTTATCAGGTATATCATGATGGGGATTCCTTTCTTGTATGAGGTAGAAGGCTTATGAGATTCCTTCCAAATTTCAGATTCTTTCATTCTGTGATAATCTGCCCCCTTCATTTTTTTTTGTTTGTTTTTGGTGAGGCAATTGGGGTTAAGTGACTTGCCCAGGGTCACACAGCTAGTAAGTGTCAAGGGTCTGAGGCTGGATTTGAACTCAGGTCCTCCTGACTCCAGGGCCAGTGCTTTATCCACTGTGCCACCTAGCTGCCCCTGTCCCCCTCATTTTTAAGACAAGGATATCAAGGTCCATGGAAGGTAATTGACTTACCAAAGTCACACAGGTAGTAATTTTCAGGTAGTACATCCCTGGTCATTATCCCTGATTCTGTTTCTAGAGCTATTGTTGTTTTCCCATTTTACTTCAAAGTTAAAGGATTGTTCAGCAAAGTGGTCTTGGTGGCTATTGAGGAATCTTGTATGATTTTCATGTAGGCTGTGTGACACCTTGTAGTTTAAAGCTCTCCCACAACAAGAGGAGAGCAGGAGGAATTTTTTTTTTTGTGAGGCAATTTCGGTTAAATGACTTGCCCGGGGTCACACAGCCAGTAAGTGTTAAGCGTTTGGGGTTGGATTTGAACTCAGGTCCTCCTGAATCCAGCGTCGGTGCTTTATCCACTGCACCACCTAACTGCCCCGAACAGGAGGAATTTGACTCTTCTTAGTCAACTGTCTTTAAGAAGATCCTCTAAATAAACACACCAGAACCTGGCATTCTCCACACGTTTCAATCAATTGTGTGACTGTGTTGACAACGATGTAGAAAATCATCTGTGAAAGCCTGTTTATTCCCTTCTCATATCTTAATCAAAGTAAGCCTTAAAACATTAGGTTATCAGTAGATAATCTAATAAGGTAGATTTAAAAAACCCAACTAAATACAAGCCTGGAGTTAAGCAAAATTTTGCAACACATAAAATGGTGGTCCTGTTTTTCCACATCAGAACAGTATTCCAGATTGCTTCTACTACTTTAAGATTTTGGGGCGGCTAGGTGGCACAGTGGATAAAGCACTGGCCTTGGATTCAGGAGTACCTGAGTTCAAATCCGGCCTCAGACAACTTAACTTACTAGCTGTGTGACCCTGGGCAAGTCACTTAACCCCTGTTGCCCAGAAAAAAAAAAAAAAGATTTTAACAGTAGCTTACCTGAACACTGGGGATTCTTATCCTGATTCTCATTCTCTCACCCTCTCAGTTTTACTAAGGCAAGACTACATCTATCTCTTGGGTGGAGGGGGGCTGGTTATACCATTGGCTCAAGCCCCCATTTTGGTATTTTCTCTCCAACATTAAATAGTAGTGATTAACACCCTAGTTTTATTTAATCAGCGTGACCCTGGGCAAGTTGTTGACCCTTTCTAAGGTTCTGTTTGCTCATCTATAAAATGAAGATGTAAATAGCTACCTACTGTGTGATAAGCAAATGAGATACTATAGGGAAAGTACTTTGTAAACCTTAAAGTGGTGTATGCATGCTATTTACTACAACAACTACTACTACTACTGCTACTCCTCTTTCACCTAGAAACAGAAAGAATAGATGCGACAGCTATAACAGGACCCTGTGCTCAAGAGCCACCCCAGTGGCAAGATAAAGGCCTGAGGTCTCCCTTCCAACCAAGGGCTCACAGCATTCCTTGCATCCTCAACTGAATACAACCAGGTGGGGAAAAGCAAGGGATTTGCTTTGGCAGGGCAGTGTCTTTTAATATATCCCAGTTTGGGCACAACAATTAACTCAACTGCCCGTCTCTCCAATCCCTGGTTAACAGACCAGACTGAGTTATGGAATGTCTGCCCAGGGCCCTTCCTTTACAAGTTACGACACTCCTCTAGAAGCAGGCCTTCTGGCTTCTTCCACGTGGGCTGGCCTCAGAAATTATACACAGCTCATGCTCTGAGGATTAGTCTCCATTGGTCAGGCCTTGTTACAGAGCTAAAACATATTCACTCTGACCTTTTTTTTTTCTCTCTCTAGACATGTCTGTATCACATACCCCAGAGAAATGATGCATTGGGTTCTCAGTTTAACACATCCTGGGATTCCATTGTGGAGTTTAAATGTTTACAGATAAATATTTCATTTATCATCCCTTATCTTGAGTAAGAAGGCCTTGTTGGAAAATAAGGCTCAAAGCCAGTAAGTGTCAGGGATTGGGCTCTTGGTGAAACCTCATAGCTTCTTCCAACCTTACCGTCCTAGAGTCTCTTTATATTTTGAATAATTCAGATTCAGTCTATCCTAATTTCCTGTAGAACAAAGGCTGGATTGCATCCCCAAATGGTTTTTTAACATAGATCTATGTTCATGGTTCTGTAATTCTTTCTTTTTTTTTTTTTGGTCGTGAGGCAATTTGGGTTAAGTGACTTGCCCAGGGTCACACAGCTAGTAAGTCGTCAAGTGTCTGAGGCCAGATTTGAACTCAGGTCCCCCTGACTCCAGGGCCCGTGCTCTATCCACTGCGCCACCCAGCTGCCCCTTGTAATTCTTAAATTAGAAAAATGAAAGTGGAAATAAAGTTGATCATTGAAAGATGGCCCTGTGTTCCTTCTTGTTTTGCTCATTCCAGGGAGGCTGTTTTTCCCACCAACCCTAAAATAATCACCCCATTGATTAGGTTTCTTCTATGACTTAGACCTGGCATCTTTCAAGCTGTTTTGAATGATTAGTGAAACTACTTGCACCCACCTCAATACTAAATGTAACATTTGGGTCTTGGAATGGGGAGCTGAGTATAGATGGTGGTGGGTAAGTTCTCTTAGAAAATAATATGCTTAGTATGTTCTTCAAATGAGAAAATGAGAAAAAGCTCATGAAGAAGGCAGGGGAAGTGGTAAAGTCAGTGAAGCTCCACTTCAGTGAGAGGAACAAGAAAGGGGAAACATCTTTTTTATTCTTCAGGTTTCATGGATGCCTTTAAAAAAACATCATTATGATTTCCATATATCACTTAGTCCTTTGTTGTAACAAAGAAAAACCATTAGGCACAAGCAACATGTGACTGAGTCTGACGATGTCTGTAACATTTCACACGGTGATCCCCCACCTCTCTATGAAGGGGAGGGGGACAGAGGGAAGTATCACTGCTAGAAATGATACCTGATCCACAGAATCCTAAAGGACACCACACACATGAGCCAGGTTTGGAGAGAGAGGACCTGGAATTACGCCACCATTCCACAATTTACTGCTAGCCTGTCATACAGTTATCATGTTAATTGGTCATCTCATCAAAGATATAAGCTGGGTAAGAATAAACTTACAGTGGAAAGGAAGACCTGGGTTCAAATCTTGCCTCTGACAGAGACCCTGGACAAATCCCTTAATCTCTCTGGGCCCCAGCTTCCTTAACTGTAACATACCACCATCTCTGTGGTACCTTGCAGCTCCTAGATCTAGGATGCTGCTATGATTCTCTGACCGCCAAGACCCTTTCTAGCCCCAAAGCTATGGTTGTTTCTCTTTCCCATGGAGGGGGTAGCAGTTAAGAAATGGATGGATGGAGGTGACTGAGTATTGTCCTCATAGGGAGAAGAAGAGCACAGCTAAGTGGACCTGTGCTCATAGATTAGTTGCGAGATTTCCTTCCCATCACCAAGAATGTGTCTGTTTGGTGTGAAAACAAATTTTTCCAGTGTGGCCACAAGCTGAGCTAACAGAAGAAATATTTTCAACTGCCCCCAGCCTGTGGCAGATGGACTCTGCTGCCTTCTTTCTCTGCAGTCCAGGTCTACCCGAGCTGCCTCGGGGCTGGTAATCCTGGCCTCCCCTTGGGATGGAGGAAGCTGTGTTGAAAGAAAAGTATTTGGCTTCCTGGGAGGGGGTAGTGGGGGGTGGGGAGAGGGGAAGAGTGAGGTCTCCAGGACTAAACATCTAGTGGTCAAATGTGTAAACTATACAATGGAATTCAGGCCACGGTATGTGAAGAACTGAGCAAACAATGCACCATTTCTCTGCAATGAGTGACCCAGGCATGTAGGGAAACAGTTAAAGGAAAGCATGAACAGACTTTTACTTTAATATGTGGGATAGTGAGAGGGACTAGGGGTGTGGACTATTCCAAGATGGAAAAATAGGGGCCTCAATTTAAAAAAAAAGCTACAAAATGAAGTTTAATATTCTGGTCTCCATTCAGTTCCAATGATATATAGATATATATACAATATGGTTGAAGAGACAGTGGAGGGCATATATATATACATACATACATACATATATGTGTGATCATACATGCATACATATGTATGTGTGATCATAGTGATATGGGATGGAATTTGGGGTCAAATTGATTGTGAGTCATCCCAAAAGAATTACAAGACTCAGTGACTGAGTTTCCCAAGTTTTATTGCAATACTGTGGGTGACCACAGGGAGAGAACCAGAATAGTGGAAAGGTATCTCTTGAATAGGGAAAGAAAAGACAATTATATTTATAGTATGGATAAATTGCTTATCAGTCTCATTATAATACTCTCCACCTTGGGGAGGTACAGGGGAGGGCCTGTCCTTCTCATTATAATATTCTCCACCTAGGGGTGTTACAGGGGAGGGCTTATCCTAATTTGGAGTTCCTGGGGTCCTAAGCCAACCCCTGAGGCAGGTACCTTTTTCTGTGGAGTTGTGTTTTTGGGGTTTACAGGTCATAAGGTGAATCTGGGGACAAATCTGGCCTTTTCTGTGCATGTCTCTTTCTGGTTCCCACGACTAGTTTCAAAACACAGTCATTTTCTTTAGAATTTCTCTGCCCTTGTCATTTCCTTTATTGTTATTTGACCTGACCCGTTTTGGTCCCATTGTGGGTACTGATCACTGTTTGTACGAGAACCTAGTGTAAGTTATCCATTAACTGGGGTCTGATGCCCTTTTGGAGCTAATATCTGAATTAAAACTTGGGTCTTAGGTTGTTCTGTTAACCTTTTTTTTTTTTTTTTACCTCCTACATCAATAGGATCACATTATTCAGTGATGCAACAGGATGTTCCTGCAATAGGACCACCCCAGATCAGTTTCTTACTGAAAGGCCATGTCTCTCTCTTTTTTTTTTAATCAAGAAGGATGTTCTCCAGTTTGATCCTTCACCTTACTCATTTTTCAGACTTGGCTCTGAAAGCTTTGGGGTTGCTTTTAAAAATCAGAGTAGAACCCCAGGATTCAGTATTGGAAGGGTGTTTGGCTCTCTAGTCCAGTGTATTCCTGAGCAAGAGTCCACTTAGAACAGTGGTGACAAGGGCTTATTCAACCTTTGAAGACTTTTTTTAAAAAAAAAATTTTTTTTGAGGCAATTGGGGTTAAGTGACTTGCCCAGGGTCACACAGCTAGTTAAGTGTTAAGTGTCTGAGGCCGGATTTGAACTCAAGTCCTCCTGAATCCAGGGCTGGTACTCTATCCACTGCGCCACCTAGCTGCCCCTTTGAAGACTTTTGACTAGGGGGAGCCTGACTGTCTTCCAGTCTTCTTTTAGACAACTCTATTGTAAGGAAGTTTTTCCTTTTATCAAGCCTAAATTAGCCTCTTTGTAACTCTCCTGCCCTTTGGGCACCAAGTAGAAGGTAAATGATCAAACTGAAGAATTCCATTCTTGATCGGGGACCAGCCTTGTTCAAAGCAGCTCCTCACTGGGTGGGTGGTCAAGGGGTGATCAATTATTTTGGCCATGGCAATTCATTCTACCAGCTACCATTAAATGAATTGCACTGGCAAAGGAAACATCTCGACTGGAAAAAATCACAGATTTTTGATGTATTGGAACATGTGTACTTATACACAGGCACATACATATGTGTCTATACTTAGGCAGTGTAGCATGGTGGATATAGAACTGGCCTTGAAGCCAGAAACTCTTAATTTCAAGTCTTGGCTCCTGGAATATTCTAGTTCTGTGACCCTGGGGAAGTTATTTAACTTCTCAATGCTCTGGGCAACTCTCTGAGAATAGAAGTTTCAGAGAAGGAGCCAACCTGTATTGTCGGAGGAAGAGTCCTCACTTGGAATTCCCCGCGTCAATGAAATCACAGGTTCAGCAACTATTGCAATCCCCATCTCCGTTCCCAACCCATATCCCTATGTATACATACAAACACACAGACACAGACCCCCCCATATCTCTATATACACAGATCCACAGAAAGGAACATTTAAAAGAAACAGAAATTTTTGTAGATACATATATATGTGTATGTGAATGTGTATGTGTATATATATATGTATATGTGTGTATATCGCAATCTGATTTGCATTGGCAAAGATAGATTCCACATTAGGAGTTCTGAAAATCAATGAAATTATCTGTTGTGTCTGTACCCATGGACATGTGGTTTACACCCCCCCCCCCAGAAGTTTGCTGGTAAATGTCTAACAACCATCTTTTTGAAGAAAAAATCTGTGCCCTAGCACACTTTTAAGTTTAACATATTATTAACAGGCAGCTAGGTGATGCAGTGGATATAGCACTGGGTCTGGAGTCAAGAAGACAAATCTTCCTGAGTTCAAATCTGGCCTTGGACACTTATTAGCTCTGTGACCATGAGCAAGTCACTTCACTCTGTTTGTCTCAGTTTCCTCATCTGTAAAATGAGCTAGAGAAGGAAATGGCAAACCACTCTAGCATCTTTGTCAAGAAAACCCCAAATGGGGCCACAAAGAGTCAGAAATGACTGAATAACAACAATATTATTAGTATTTTATCCATCACTTTTTTTTTTTTTTTTGCAGGGCAATGAGGGTTAAGTGACTTGTCCAGGGTCACACAACTAGTAAGTGTCAAATGTCTGAGGCTGGATTTGAACTCAGGTCCTCCTGAATCCAGGGCAAGTGTTTTATCTACTGCACCACCTAGCTGCCCCTCCATCACTTACTTAAGTCTTGATAATCTACAAAATAATAAGTCAAAGCCCAATTTGTAGCATTTACAGATTTGAAAATTGTAAATAATTGCACTGAAAATTTAATATTTGACTCTATGCAGTATCCTGGACCTATGATTCCCTTGTTTTGGGGAATTGCTCACATGGAAATTCAGATCAGCAAATCTCTAACTTAAAACTTTAAAGAGTCACAAAACAAAATGGTCTTATTGGGTTGTTAGGGTCAGAAAAATCATAACATTTTTTACATGTGTAAGAGAGAGAAGGAAAAAGCAGAGAGAAAACAGGAATCCTATTTAAATTCCATACTGTTTCCTTTGCAACTCCTGAATAACTTATCCCCAAATAGCAGAAGAGTTTCAAGCATGGCCTAGGTAAAAAGGTCCCCTTAAAAGTTAATTTCTCTGGGTATCACTAACCCTAAGTGAATCAGCTCCAATTTGCTTAGATAGACATTTTCATGGCTCACGGCAAAATGTAGTAAACCAAATAACTGTAGGCTTTAATAGAATTTCACACAATCTTATTACCTCCCAATTACTTTTTTGACCTTTTTAGGATCGTTCTTCCCTCAAAAACACACATGATCTGCAATTCTGAATGTCCTTCATCCTTTGCTATCTCAAGAAAATCAATAGATCAAGTGGAATTAACATTGCACTTTGCGACTTCCATTTGTAACAAATATAGTTCCAGGGGAGGCATAAATGCCGAACACACAAAAGTATCAGTGTTCATAGAGCCCAAGATGTGTCTGGGTAAAGTGGGCTGCAGGACATTAGAGACATCTTCTGCTTTCCTCAAATGATTAAATTAATAAAGGGATCAATCAATCCCATCCCTGCTTGGAGGACCTAAGAAAATTGGGAGGCTGGCAGAGCTTGAGAGTATATAGGAAGCTAGAATGGTGCATTTTTCAGGAGACTTTATTTAATAACATTCTGAATTATGTCAGTAGGACTGGCATGCAGATAGAGTAATTCATTTCAGGGGTTCGGTCATGTCTGACTTTTTGTGACCCCATTTGGGGTTTTCCTGGCAAAAATACTAGAATGGTTTGCCATTTCCTCCTCCAGCTCATTTTACAGATAAGGAAACTGAGGCAAAGAGAGTTAAGTGACTTGCCCAGGGTCACACATCTATGAAGTGTCTAAGGCAATATTTGAACTTAGGAATGAGTTTTCTTGACTTCAGGCCCAGTGTTCTATCGACTGTGCCATCTAGCTACCCCCTTGCAGATGGATCCAGGGGCTACTGAGGTTGTGAGCAAGGATTCTGGTTAAACTGTCATCAAATTATTGGGTGAAAAGCTCATAGGATAATAGATTTGGAAAGGACATTAGGGGGCAGCTAGGTGGCACAGTGGATAGAGCACTGGCCCTGGATTCAAGAGGTCCTGAGTTCAAATCCGGCCTCAGACACTTGACATGTACTAGCTGTGTGACCCTGGGCAAGTCACTTAATCCCAATTGCCCCACCAAAAAAAAAAAAAGGAAAAAAAAAAGAAAGGACATTAGAAGTTATTGAGTCTAAACTAATTTGCAGATGAAGAAACTGAGGCACAGAAAGGTTAAGCGATTTAAGGTCAAACAGCTAGTAAGTGTCAAAGGTAGGATTAGAACTCAAAATTGTTTTGATTCCAAGTGCAGCACTCTAACCACTGAGGTATCCAGATATTATCACATTGGGAAAGTTACAACAAAGTGGACACTTGTGACTAGGAAGGGATCAGTTCTGAAAAATGTCAAAATATGCTTAAGGGATATATATATATATATATAAAATTTTTTTTTGCGGGGCAATGAGGGTGTGATGTTTAAAATCTATATTGTGGTCACCTTACATTAGAAGCTTTAGCACCAGTCTTTGGGCATTAAACATTTATTAAAGCATACAGGTATTCACATGGACTTCAGAAAGTTAAGAAAAGGCCTTCTAGCCTTGAGTTCCAGCCTGGTTGGGTTCTTCCTCAAGTCCTCTGCCACGAGCCTGCTCTCTTCTTTAACTGTTTGAATTGCTGGATTTTTTTTTTTTTTTACTAAACTTTAGCATAGCGTTGTCAATGATCAAATTTAATACATTCCATTCCATTCCCTCCTTTAAGGGCTAGCCAGGTGTGATTACAATCCAATTAACTTGAAGTAGGCTAATCCGCAGTCAATCACTCTCACTTGATTCAATCAGTCTAGATTAATCTCCAGGTGGGTCTTTGAGTATCTGCTAAATCCCATTATTTCATCACAAGGGTTAAGTGACTTGTCCAGGGTCACACAGCTAGTAAGTGTCAAGTGTCTGAGGTCAGATTTGAACTCAGGTCCTCCTGAATCCAGGGCTGGTGCTTTATCCACTGCACCACCTGACTACCCCACCTAAATGATATTGATATTCTAGCAGAATCTGTTTGTAAGAACAGATTTGAAGGATTGCCATGTGGAAGAGAAATCCATCTTATTCTGATTGGCTCTAGAGGGAAGAACTAGGAGGAGGGGATAAGATGCAGAGAGGTAGATTTCAGTTCAATGGAAGGATACACTTATGCATGATTAGAGTTATCCCAAAGCGAAGTGTGGTACCTAATCAAGGTTGGATGACCGCTTGTCACATATGGGTTGGACAAGAAGATCTCTTAGTTCCCTTTGAAATCTTCAATTCCACGACAAAAAAAAATTTTTTTGCCCTCAAGGAACTTAACAATTTAATGCAGGAGACAACCTGCAAATAATGATATATAAAGCAAGCGCTCTCTCTCTCTCTCTCTCTCTCTCTCTCTCTCTCTCTCTCTATATATATATATATATATAGATAGATAGATAGATAGATAGATAGGATAGATAGGAAATAATTAGCAGAGGGAAGGCACTAGAATTAAGAAGGTTGGGAAAGGCTTCCTGTAGAAGGTGGGTTTGAGATGAGACTTAAAAGAAGCCAGAGAGGTCGGTAGTCTGGGGGGAGGAGGAAGAGCATTCCAGGCATGGAGAATAGACAGAGAGGATGCCAGGAGTCTATTGATGGGGCGTCTTGTTCTTGGAAAAGCCAGGTGGTCCGTGTCTCTGGATGGAAGAGTATGTGACCAATGGATGCTCTCAGCTCTGAGGGAACTCTGGTCCTTTTTATGCTTCTCTAGGGTCTTGTATTTGAAAGTAAGGTGAGACTTGAATCCAAGTAAGTCCAGTGCTCTATCTACTACCTCATGCTGCCTTTAAGTGCATCCTATCTTGTATCATTCTTAGTTTTAGCTATCTTCTATTCCCATCTACCAGGATAAAAACTTCTTGAAAGGACCTGGACATTTTTCATCTTTGCATGCTCAGTGCCTTATACAACTTAGACCCTTTAAGAAATGTCAAATGGAATTTGTTGAATAGGATGAAGATCATTTATTTATCTTCCCATGGATTCAATCGAGGGTACATTACTTTTCCTAGTCAAACCTTTTGAAAACAGGGAAGACGGTCAAGTGTTAATTTTTTGGTGATGGGTGGGTGGGCAAGCCCAGAGAGATGATTTCATTAGCATGTGGAGCTCTGGGTATATAGATAAGCCACTCACCTGTAAGCTAGAGTCTTAGAGGAGGCTTCACAAGCCTGAAAGCATTATATACATCTTAGCTGTTAGGTTTTATATCTCTTTTTTTTTTGTTTGTTTTTTTGTGAGGCAATTGGGGTTAAGTGACTTGCCCAGGGTCACACAGCTAGTAAGTGTTAAGTGTCTGAGGCCGGACTTGAACTCAGGTCCTCCTGACTCCAGGGCCGGTGCTCTATCCACTGTGCCACCTAGCTGCCCCAGGTTTTATATCTCTTACGAGAGTTTTGATTTTTAAATTTTTTTCTAGTGGGACGTGGTGAAAGGGAGAGAAGATAAGTTTTTGTTAATAAAAAATTTTAAATAAAAACAAACAAAAAAGATATTAGACAGTGTCCTGGGGGTGCTGAGAAGTTGTGATTTGTCCAGGGTCATGTAGTTAGTATGAATCAGGAATGGAACTTGAACCCAGCTCTCCCTAACCCTCTGTCTTTGATGCTACACTATCTCTCCTGGTTAGATGTGATCCTTGAATGAGGCTTGGGGACATAAAGTTCATAACGTTACCATGGCTGATCATCTTTCTCCCCAGTAACCATAAAACTTACACCAAGTCCCCCCAAACGAGCCAGAATCACAGGATTTTAGAGCTGTAAGGGACATCAGAAAAACACCTCATGTACTTCCCTTATTTTACCAGTGATGAAGCTGAGACCGAGGGGACAAAAGCGACTCTCCCCAGATCTCGGCTGGTCCCTGGTGGAGTCAGGAGGAGATGCCAGGCCTCCTGCTGCCCTTTTCCTGATGACATTTGCTCTTGTCCAAATTTCCAACTGTCTGACATCAGAGGGAAGAGAGACCTGAGCCAGACCAGCACAGGATACGCCACTTCATTTTGGAAGGCGGCTTTTTGATTAAGGGAAGTGGCTGAAGGGACTTTGTCTTCCAGGGGCTTCTCTGTGTGCTAAGTGGCCAGGGTGGACAGGCTGCCAAAAGGAATTCCCATCACCCTGGAGCGAACCCATTAAGGGATTGATGTTGATAGATATGCATATGTTGCTGCTAAGGAGGGCAGCAGAGAAGAATGAGTAACACATGAATTGATTAGGGCCTTCTTTATGTCAACTTTAATAATTTGTTTGGACCAAAGTCTTCTACCATCAATAGCATCATTGGGGATTGTCAGTAACATATCACAGGCCTGAATTTCCCAATTACGTCTTTCTTTTCTAACAAAAGAGCCGGGATAAGTCAAGAGTCATAACAGTCACAGAATTTTGGAATTAGAAGGGACCCCGGGGCCTTTGTAGCCTACCCCACACCTGGACAAGTTTTCCAATCCAGGGCTCATCTAGCCTTTGCTGGAGAATCTCCTGACACTTTTGGATGCACAAGGAAGATTAATCTAACAGTGAAATTTAATTCAGTACATAAGCACCCACTATGGATTATAAGATCATCACTATAGAATGGGAAGGGGGTTTAGAGGTTCATTTTGAAGATGGGGAAACTGAGGCTGAGAGAGCTTAAGTGACCTGCCCAGGATCCCATAGCAAGTAAGTATATCATGCTGGATTTGAACTCAGGTATTCCTTACTCCAAACCTAGCAGTGTGTCCATTGCTCCACTTAGATGGTAAGTTTGTCCTTCATTCTCAAAGAAGACCATGACTTCAGGGTGATGTCATGACTTCTACTGAATTGGCTTTAAGTGAGGGAGGGCTGTGCAAGGTCACCAACCTCACTCTCTCCTCCAGAGCCATGTGGATATACATGAGGATGTATACTTGATATACATGTATACATGTATACAAGATATACATGAGGATGACTGAAGATGGCCCTGGATGTTTAAGGCAATTGGGGTTATGACTTGCACAGAGTGATACAGCTAGTAAGTGTCTGAGGTGAAATTTGAACTCAGGTCCTCCCAACTTCAGGGCCAGTGATCTATTCACTGCACCTCCTGGGTGCCCCTAGATGCTAAGCACGGGAAAGAGGAAACACAAAACTGCAGTTGTTGCCCACAAAGTGCTTACATCCTACTCACTGGAAACATGAACAAAGAAAAGGAAGAATACATCAGTCACTTTGTGAAGGGTAGATTTTAAAAGAGAAAGATTGGTAGCAGGGAGACCAACGTGAAGGTTCTTACAAATGTCTAGGGTCAAGGTGATGATTAGGGTTTAAACGTGGGTGGTCACCATGCAAATGGAGAGAAGTGGATAGATTTGAGAGAAGTTATGGGAATAAGATGGGGAGGGCCCTATAACTGATTGCACCTGAACATCAAGAGAGAAGAAAAAGTCAAAGAAGGTTTGAACCTGGGTGAGGGGGAGGTAGGTGGTACCATCCTGTTAAACAGGGAAATTGGAGGAGCGGCAGGCTTAGGAGGAAGATGATGAGTTTGCAATTTTGTACATGTTGAGTCTGAGGTGCTGGAGAGACATAAAGGGGGTGAGCTCTGCAGGAGACCTCTGCAAAGAGAGGTCAGGGCTGGAGATGGTGATTTGGGAGTCATTTGCACAGACATGATAGTGGAAGCTATGGGAATGAATGAAAATGTCAAAGAAGAAAGGAGAGAAAGAGAAAAATGGAAAGTTAACGACATAACTGTGAGGAGATCCCATTCTAAGGGACCAGAAAGAAGACAGGAAGGCAGGGAAGGAAGGAGGAAGGGTGCCCTTAGAGAGACCAGAGCTGCTGAAGATGATAAGTAATGGTGGTTTACCTAAGTCTCTCTTGCCCAGGCTCAACATCTGCTTGTATGGCAAGTTTTCAAGGTCTCTCACAACTGATAAATTATAGGTGCTATTATGCACCTATAGATGCATTTTACAGATGAGGAAACTGAGGTTAAGAGAGTTTAGGTGACACTCTGAGTCACACAATTTTTAAGCAACTGAGGCAGGATGTAAATTCAGGTACTTGTCACCCGGGCCACTACTCTATCCTTTAAGCCATCCTGCCTCAGGGCATAATATTATGGGAATATAAGATCATGGATTAAGAGCTGGAAGGTACTTTACAGATGATTTTGTACAAATCTCTCATTTTATAAGAGAAGGAAACTGAGGCCCAAAGAGGTTAAATAACTTGCCCAAGATCATTCAGATGGGAAATTATAGAACCATGATATAACTTCCATGGGCACTATGTTATATAGGTTATGTTAGTGTAAGAATGTTGCCCTGTCACACTGATGACACACACTTGTAGTCATATTGGTTTTTTTGTTTTGTTTTGTTTTGTTTTTGGTGAGGCAATTGGGGTTAAGTGACTTGCCTAAGGTCACACGACTAGTAAGTGTTACGGGTCTGAGGCCAGATTTGAACTCAGGTCCTCCTGACTCCAGGGCTGGTACTCTATCCACTGCACCACCTAGCTGCCCCATTGTAGTCATATTGTGCTTATGGCCCACTAGAATCCCCAAACCATTAAAAAAAAAAACCAGAACTATTGTTTTTCCTATCTTGTACACATGCAGTTTACTTTTTGAATGTACATTGGACTCTACATTAATCTCTTTTTAAGTCTCATTGTTTGGGTTGGGCTTTTATTCTAGTTTGTTAAGATCTTTTTGGATCCCACTCTCCAGGTGTGTAGCCCACAGGGATAGCATGGGGGATTTGGTCAATTTCCTTGCTGAAATTCAGGGATGCCCCTGATCTACTCCTTAAAGTTACTTAAAGTTAGAATTTTGCTGGGAACAGACTTCAAACTCCCCACCCCAGGAAAAACTGCCCTCTTTAGGAATAGCAATGTGGTAGAGTGGAAAGAGGACCGGACAGTGTCAGGAGGACCCGGCTTCAAATCCTGCCTCTAATACTTATAGGCTATGTGACCATGAACAAGTAGTTTTACCCCAATTTCCTTGCCTATGAAATGGGCATAATAATGTAATACTTCCATTATAAAGCGATGCTTAAATTGGACAGTGCACATAAAGGTTTTGAAGACCTAAATGTGCTATATAGAAATATGCGCGTGCGCGCACGCACACGCGCGCGCACACACACACACACACACACACACACACACACACAGGCCAGTTATTATTCCTCTCCCCATACCTTTTATTTTGAAAATCAGGATGGCATTTGGGTATTTCTTATATTGTAGCACCTCTGCCATTCTCTATAATTTTTCAAACAGAAGTTCAGCAGTGACTCATGGCCTTTTAGGATTCTGGGCGCCTGTCCCTCTTTGACTGGTGAGATGCACTTATAGGGCAACGAGGTACCCTCTTACCCTCCCTTATGTTAGTTCACAATTCCAAGTCTAACAAAGACAGTGGTATTCAAGGCCAAATACATCTTTTGCACATAGTAGGTATTTAATGTTTCGAATTAAATTGAATGAGATACATAGGAATACCCATCACATCTATGGGAGAGTCAGCATGGCACAGCAGGTAGAGGGTGTTATTGAAGCCAGGAAGACTCTGGACAAGCCCAGGGAACCCTCCAAGAGTAAGAGGGAGAGAAGATGCCAATTTATGTTGGTAGAGGGAGTTTCCTCATTTGGGATATTTCCCAACAGACATTTAAATGTTACCCCTGAAAAATGTTGCCTGGGAAGAGTTAAGGGAAACCACCAAAGAATGAATTGTAACTGACTGCACATGTCACTTCTCAATATTGTAGCTTACCCATTGCCAACAGAATTCTAGGAGCATGACACCAACATGGTTCATTGCATTTGAACTAGCATTATCTTTATTTACATAGTTGCAAAGGGCTGCCACTTATCTGCATGACTTTGGACAAGTTACTTTATATCTCTGGGCCTCGGTTTCCTCAAATGTAAAATGAGGTTAGACTAGATGGCTTCCAAGGGTCCTTCCAGCTTTAAGTCTTTGTACAGACTAGCTGGGACTAGTATGAAGTAGGCTGTGGGCAACTAGGTGGTGCGGTAGATAGAGCACCAGGATGGAGTGAGGAAGATCAGTTCAAATCTGACCTCAGACACTTCCTAGGTGTGTGAACCTAGCCCCATTTGCCTCAGTTCTTCATCTGTAAAAATGAGCTTGAGAAAAAAAATAGCCAATCACTCAGAAAACCTCCAGTGGGGTCAGAAAGAGTCAGATATGGTTGAAACAATTGAACAACAACAATGAAGTAGGCTTACATAGACATGACCATATCTCAAAGAGGGAGGAGGCAGACCGCAACATAATTGAGACTGACATTTTAAAATGGAAAAGCAAACTTGTCCAATTAGCTAGGGATCCATATCTCTCCACATTTTCTTCTTGTTCTTATCTAACTAATTCCAAAGTGGCACTATTTAATATGAATGCCACTGAGTTCATTTATTCTGCAGTGAAAAGAAGGTGACGTTTAAAGAAGGCAGTAAAAAAATAAATTTGTTTGACAGCTTGATTCTGGAATATTATTTTTAAAAATCTCTTTGCCTAAACGGATGGGAAAACAATAGTGGTCACAAGTTCTTTCTTTCCTCACAGTATTACTAGACAGTGGATTTTACCAAGACATTTGACTAAGTCTCTTAGGATACCCAAGTGTAAAAGATGGCAAAATGTGGTCTGAATAATAGTACAGAGTGAATTGTGAGTGGTTGGATAATGAGATGCAAGAGCGATGATTAAAGTAGCAATGTTCACTTGGAAGAGGTTCCCTAGTGTCACAGGGCTCTTGTCATTTAAAATTTTATTTTATTGATTTCTTTTTTCCCCCTTAAAGCCTGTATTTTCTCTGGTATTATTCTCCTTGCTCATCCCAGAGAGCCATTCCTTTTAAGAAAAAAAAAAAAGCTATTTTTTTAAAGAGAAAGAGAAAAAAATTACATTCACGTACCACATTTGTTTTGCCATTCTCAATGATAGTCAGCTAACTTGTCTCCAGTTCTTTGATATGGGGGCAGCTAGGTGGCACAGTGGATAAAGCACAGGCCCTGGATTCAGGAGGACCTGAGATCAAATCTGGCCTCAGACACTTGACACTTACTAGCTGTGTGACCCTGGTCAAGTCACTTAACCCTCATTGCCCCGAAAAAAAAAAAAAAAGGAAAAAAAAAAGCTGGTGACAGAGACTTACTTATTTGATACCATGAAAAATTCTTCTATAAAAAGTTTGGTGTAAATGGAGCCTTTCTTTTTGTCAATGATATCTTTGGGGTATATGCCTATTACTGGAATCTCTGGGTCAAAGTTTATGGACATTATAGGCTCTTTATTTGCACAATTTCAAATTGCTTCCCAGAGAGTTGTTCTAATTTACAGTTCCACCAACAATGTATCAGAGTGCTCGTCTTTTCCCCCCAACATTAACTATTCCAGTCTATTGCCATTTTTGCTAATTTTATGGATACATGAACTGTTTTAATTTGCATTAATTTTATTATGAGTGGCTTAGAATAATCTTTCATATGGTTGTTAATAATTTGCAGGTTTTGGGTTTTTTTCGGGACTATGGGGGTTAAGTGACTTGCCCAGGGTCACACAGCTAGTAAGTGTCAAGGGTCTGAGGCCAGATTTGAACTCAGGTACTCCTGAATCCAGGACCAGTGCGTTATCCACTGCACCACCTAGCTGCCCCCATAATTTGCAGTTTTTCTGAGAACTCTTTGTTCATATTCTATGACCACTTATTTATTAAAGATTATTTTTGTATCTTATTTACTTCTGTTAGGCATCTATATCTTAGATATCAAACTTCTATCTGAGATCACCAATGCAAAGACTCCCCCCCCCAACCATTTCCCTTATCCTAGATATGTTAATTTTGTTTGAATGAAATTTTTCAATTTCAATTTCAATAAGCAATAATATTTTTTACAAAAATAAAATAAGCAAAATTTTATTATAGCTTTTGCAACTTCTTCTTATCCCTTGTTTGACTAAGAAAATGATCTGTTTCTATTTTATTTTTATGGTATGTTTTTTAATATTCAGGCCACCTATGCATTTTAAATCTATTATGGAATATGGTATAAAATGCTGGTCTATCTAATTCCTGTCAGACTGCTTTCCAGTCTTCCCAGCAAGGTGTTCTTGTCTTGATTCAATATTTTTATCAGTGTTTTTAATGTAGGCAGAGATGGCTCACTTATCAAATCTGTGGACAGTACAATGCTGGGAGGAATAACTAATACTTTGGGTGACAGTAATGGTGTTCAGAAAGATCTTGACAGGTAGGAAAGTGGCTTGAAATGAATACAGTGATATTTAACAGGGATAAATATTAAGTCCTAAGACTAGGTTCAGAAAATCAATTACATGAGTCAGGATAGAAGAGACCTTATTTAGCAGCCAGGCCATGTGAAAAAAGACTTAAGGGTTTAGTGGGTTAGAAGTTCAGTCAAATGGCTGCCTAAAAAGCTATCATTCTCTTTGATGGCGTGAATATAAGTATAGCACCAGGACCATGGATTTATAGCTGTATAACATAGCGAGAATACTGGTATTTAAGAAGAGGAACCTTTGTTTGAGAGAGAATCTTGGGGTTATCAAAAACCCAACACAATTTCTCAAAAGGAATCCAGTTTGTCTTTGTTCTCCATTTCTGGGCTCTGCTCATTGTGCATAGTGTCTCACCAAAATATATGTCTGAATGAACCAAGCCCATGAGTTGTTCATCCAGCTGAGTAATAGATATTCTTCATTCACTTTGTTTTTCCAGGATAGATAGTTAGGACAAACTCTTGAGCCAGTATGGATCTCATTTTTTTAAGCCTCTGGGCCATTGTGGATGTAGGGAAACAACACAAAGCCTTCCTCAAAGAGGAACATCTGAAGGACCTCAACATCTCCAGGGAATTCTTCCTTTTTGTAAAATAAATAAATGAAAAATACTTATTATTTAGACTCTGACCTGGAGGTGGAAAGTTAGTCTCTTCTCATTGGTGGAGAATAATTACTTGATGCTTAGGGCATGGTAAGGGGAGGAGTTGGTAAAAACGTAGGAGATGTCATAACAGCTCTGTTTGTAGTGGAAAAGAATTGGAAATCGAGGGGCTGCCCATCAATTGGGGAATGACTAAACAAGTTGTGGTATATGAATGTAATGGAATACTATTGTGCTGTAAGAAATGATGAGCAGGAAGATTTCAGAGAAACCTGGAAGGACTTATATGAACTGATGCTGACTGAGAGGGGCAGAATAAGAACATTGTACACAGTAACAGCAACATTGTGTGAAGAACAACTGTAATAGACTTGGCTCTTCTCAGCAGTGCAACGATCCAAAACAGTTTCAAAGAACTCATGATAGAAAATGTTCTCAACATCCAGAAAAAAACCACTGTGGATTCTGAATGCAGATTGAACCATACTGTTTCTACTTTTGGGCTGGTTTTTTTTCCTTCTTTTTTGAGGTTTTTCCCTTTTGTTCTGATTCTTCTTTCACAATATGACTAATTCAGAAATATGTTTAATGTGATTGTACATATGTAACCTATAGGAGATTGCTTTCCGTCATGGGGAGGAGGGAGAGAAGGGAGGGTAGGAGAAAAATTTGGAACTAAAAATCCTATGGAAACAAATGTTGAAAACTATCTTTACATGTAACTGGGAAAATAGTAAAATGCTTTTATTTTTTAAAAAAGCTTAGGAGATGAGTCATCCTTGTTCTTCTGGCTTCCAGTGTCAAGAAAGGACATACATAGTTCCAAGTTCTCCTCAGGGAGAGGTACCTGGAAGGAAGAGGAGCAGTTAGCTGGAGCAGTGGACAGAACATTGGCCTGGAGTCAGGACATGAGTTCAAATCTGGCCTCAGACACTTTACACTTACTAGCTGTGTGACCCTGGGCAGGTCACTTAACCCCAATTGCCTCAAATATCTGGGGCTATCTCCAGTCAACCTGATGTATATCTTGCCACAGGAATCGGACATCTCTGGAGGAAAGAGTGGTTGGTGACTTTGCACAACCTCCCCTCACTTAAATCCAATTCACTGCAAGTCATGCCATCGCCCCAATGTCATGGTCCTCTTTGAGATGAAGGGACAAACAACAACATTGGTGTTTTATAGGTATGATCAGCCCTGGCTTTTCCATAGTCTTAAGCTTTGAGACAGAATGGCATATTTGCCTATGCTTTGTTTCAGTTCCTGGATTCTTTTCTTTCTTTCTTTCTTTTTTTTGCAGGGCAATAAGGGTTAAGTGACTTGCCCAGGGTCACACAGCTAGTAAGTTTCAAGTGTCTGAGGTCAGATTTGAACTCACGTTCTCCTGAATCCAGGGCCGGTGCTTTATCCACTGCACCACCTAGCTGCCCAATTATTTTCAATCCTCCTTTTTTATAGGACTTCTTGAAGATCCTTTGGAAATGTTGACTCAATTATTACAGAAAGTGTAAAACCATGGTGGGGATGGCAAGTCTTAATGATGCTTCCACACCATCTTTTTGGTCTTTCCTTTTCTCTTCACTTGCAGAGCCACTTCCCCTTATCACCTTCACCTGCCCAATTACATGGGCTTCCTAATTGGACTTCCTGCTTTCAGCCTCTTTCTGCTCTAATCCATCCTCCCCACACCTGCCAAAATGATATTCATAAAGCACAGGGTTGACATTTGATCCTCCTCTAGAATCTCATTACTTTTTAGTGCCTTGAAAATCCAATGCAAACTATGTTTAAAGTCCTTTAAATCTTTCTCCAATCTACCTTTCACATTATTTTTTTCCTAGACACTTCACATTCTTGTCAAATTGGCATAATTGCTGTTTCCCACCCACAATATAACAACTCCTACCTCCAAGCCTCTGCCTAGGCTGCTCCCTTGTGCTTGGAATGCATTCTCTCCTCACCTCTGCTTCTTAAGATGCCCAACTTCTTTCAAGGCTCAATTTAGGTGCCACCTCCTATAAAAGGCCTCTCCTGACTCCCTCGTTGTTGGATGCAGTGGAAGACCTTGGTCTTTTAAGCTAAAGTCCTGCCCAGGTCTGAAATTACTTTGTATTTACTTTTTTTTTAACTTTTTTTTTTTTTTAGTGAGGCAATTGGGGTTAAGTGACTTGCCCAGGGTCACACAACTAGTAAGTGTTAAGTGTCTGAGGCCAGATTTGAACTCAGGTACTCCTGAATCCAGGGCCAGCGCTTTAACCACTGCGCCATCTAGCTGCCCCTGTATTTACTTTTTATATAATTTGTATTCATTTACCTGCCAGTGGGCATGTTGTATTCTATCACAGTAGAATATAAGCCCCTTGAGGACAGGTCATTTTTTTTTTTGCTTTTGTCATTGTATCTTCTATACAGCTTAGATGATTAATATATTAACATGAACATTATAATAGTATTAATAAGTAGTCAATAACCCATTTAATAAATATGTATTTAATGCTTAATAATGTAAGCATATTTAAATATTTTATTTATTTACTTAATACTTAATTATTTAATTATTATGCAGGAAGCATATAAGATTATATTAATATATAATGTTAAGTTTAGGTGGTTGATATATTATTTTTATAGTTGATATAGAATAATATATTTATATTACATATAATATATGTTGTTATACTTTATCCAGGGGAGAGAGTGAGGCTGGTGACTTTGCATAGCCCTGCCTCCCTTAAATCTAATTCATTGCAAGTTATGATATTCCCTCCCCTCCCCCTCCCCTTTCCCCTCTCCTCTCTCCTTCTCCCTTCCCCCTTCCCCCTTCCCCTTCCCTCTTCCTTTCTTCCTTCCCTCCTTCTCTCCCTCTCCATATAGGAAATCATACCCTTACCTGTGGGTGCTCTGCCCAAAGGAGCACGTTTGATTGCCTTACAAGATGTTTTAGGGTTTTCATGCTAGATTTTTTTCTAAGGACCACTCCTTAAACCCACATAACTGCTGGTTTTAAATGATTGGCCAACAGTAGGTCCCAGCTCAGACCGCATTTGGCCACTGGATGGCTCAGAGTGGGAGTATATAGCAATTGTTTCTATTTTGGTCAGAAACCCTCAGGGTCTGGTCTCCCCAATTTACTTATCTCTCTCTCTCTCATATCTATCTCTAGATATCTATCTATCGTCTATCTACTTATTTATGCTTCCATTCATTTATCGTCTATCTGTTTATTTGCTCATTCATTCATCTATCCATTTATTTATGTATTTATTCATTCGTTTATTTTTATTTTTGATTTAAACTAGGTCCTTCTGAATCCAGGGCCCGTGCTTTAACCACTGCACCACCTGGCTACTCCCCCAAAGAGGTCTTTCTTACCTAGACTTAGTCACTGAATGCTTGTCTTAGACAAACAGACCTGGGAAAGACCTTAGCTTTAAAAGGCCAAGGCCTCCCACTGCATCCAGGTCCATCTCCAGTTGTTCTGATCTATATCTTGCCACTGAACCCAGATGACCCTTGGAGGAGAGAGTGAGGTTGGTGACCTTGCACAGCCCTCCCTCACTTAAATCCAATTCAGTGCAAGTGATGACATCACCTCCCCATGTCATGGTCCTCTTCAAGAATGAAGGACAAACAACGACAAGCAGGAAGCATTATATTATGTATGAATATATAATATTAAGCTTAGGTAATTGCTATATTAACATAATTACTATATAATAATATATTTATATTAATACACAATGTTAAGCTTGGGTACTTAATAAAAGGTTGTTGAACTAAATCGTTGAGTGGGAAACATGCCAGAATGAGCCAGTCCCATCTTGATGAAGTAATTGAAGAGCTCTTTATTAGTTCCAGCTGTACCTCTACAGAGGCAGGAGGAAACCTCAAAGCATCACTGAGGACAAAGCTTTGCCTAAGACGTGAGAAGTCCATGGGATTTTATGGTTTCTCCCCCCCCCCCCCCCCCCCCCCCCCCCCCCCCCCCCCCCGCCCCCTTCCTGTTTTCTTTGTTCAGGAGTGGCTTCTTTCTCTTTCCCCCTTGCTCTTTGGTTTGAACTCAGGTCTTCCTGACTTCAGATTCAGTGCTTTATCCATTACCCCATCTAGCCTTCATCAATCTGTGCCCCATCTATTTAATGGGGCTCCCAGGAGGAAGAGGTAAGTTCCATCAGAGTAACAGCACAGAAAGTGGGAGAATTTTGGAATGTGTGGCTGAATTGGGAAAATGAGCTTTTAAATGGTGAAGTGAACATTTCCCAGTCCCATCTGGCCTCATCCTTTGAGGGGGCAGCAACCCCCCAAACAGGATACAGATAAACCAGACTTTTCTTCAAATATGGAGGGCACCATGCCATTCTTGTAGCTTTAAGAAGAAGATGGTTGGCAGCCACAGGTCAGAGAGAAGGCAGCACCTTTGGGCACATGGGTCCTCTCACCAGGAACCATGCGTATAGTAGCAGGGGTATAGGGGTTGGGAGAGGGGTGCTGTCGGCTTCAGCAGAGCTGCCACTCATATTTTGCAGTACTTGTACTCTGAATGCTCGGATTTGGGAGGGGAAGAGTTAAGAGTCCAGCCCCATCCTCTTTCTATGAGTGTGTGTATGATGGGATTATCAGGGCTTTGTATTAAAAGGTTAAGAGATGATCCTTGGCATAGAGATTGTTTAATGAACCAATCAATACATTTATTAAGCACCTACTATGTTCCAGGCACTGTACGAAGTGCAGGGAATACAAAGACATAAAGGAGACAGTCTGCTTTGGAGAAACTTAAATTCAATCCAGGAAGACAACATGCACACCTATAGGAATGTAAAGGAGATGGATAAAGTGGTTGTGGAGGTTGGAGGGGGAGATGGGAGGAGGGGAGCGGAAACACTTCCTACAGAAGGTGGTGCTTGAATAGAGTCTTGAAGGAAGTGAATGATTCTACTGGGCAGAAGGAAGCAGGGAGAGTGTTGGGTAAGGGGACAACCAGTGCAAGGGTAGGGAGACAGAAGAAGGGGTGATGTTGTATAAGGGGCAGTAGGAAGTCCAGCTTAGCTCAATGGGGCAGCTGGGTAACAGGAGGAAGGTAGAAGTGTCCTGAAGGAGGAGCAGCACCTCTGTTCTCCTCCCCATTCTCCACCCCAGCCCCACCCCCCGGAGTTTGAGGGCTTCTTGCTATAACCAGTGTGGTGCAGTAAGAAGATGGATTCCCAGCTTCAGAAGGTACCGGACCTGGGACACAAAGCTCTCCTCTCTGGTCTCTAGGCTCCTCATCTCCCAAATGATAGAGTGTATCATCCTTGCAAGTAGGGATTGTTTCAATTATTCTATTTGTGTCCCACAGTGCTTGGCCCATGTGGACCTCAGTTTACTCAGTATGATAAGGGTCTTTCTCTGGAGGTGGATCCCATCTTCCTTCATGGGTCTTTTGTAGTTGATTTGAGTATTTCTAATACAATAACTTGGCCATTCACAGTTGTTCTTCAAACAATATTGCTGTTATTGTATACAACGTTCTTTTGGTTCAGCTCAACTGATAATCATTTTTTGTTTCCCCTTTGTTTTTAGTTTATTTACTTTTTTATTCCCCCCCCCACTTACATGCAAAAATAACTTTTAACATTCATTTTTAAAACTTTGATTTTTCAATTCTCTCCCTTTCTCCCTCTCTATCCCCCTCATTGAGAAGGCAAGCAATTCAATATAGGTTATACATGTGCAGTCATGCAAAACACATTTCCATATTAGTCATTCAACTTACAGTCTTAAACCATTGCCCAGGGTGCTGAAAGATTAAAAGGCTTGTCCAACATTACAGTCAGTATGTGCCAGAGGCAGGGACTTGAACCCAGGTCTTCCTGATTACAGCCCTTCTCTTTATCCACCAAAGCACCTGGCTTTTCACTGAGGTATGGGACTTTTGAAATCTTAAACATTTAAATGAATGTCAGACATTATTATTGTTGATTATTCCTTTTTAATTGAATCCATCATTAATGTGGAGAACTTAGAATTTTCAGCTGGGTTGTGTTGGCAGTCATGTACAAAGGCAATCTACTTAAAGGGGTTGTGTCTGCCTTCCTGGAGTGGGGGCTCTTTGCAGTCCATTGACCAGAAGTGTATCCAACTGGGGATGGGGGTGGGTGTGGGTGGGTAGAAAACTTCACCTTGAAATTGAGTGGATTCCTGAGGAAGATTATCAATACCATAGCTAATATATTCATGGGGAAGCAAGAGTTAATTGTATTGAAAAAAAACCCAAACAACCAACATCCTGAAAGCCCCAGTTAGCCTTTCTTTCTCCAGGCCAAACAATTTTAGTTTCTCTAACCTTTTAACACACTATCATTGCTCTCTTCTAGAGCCTCTCCCAACTGCTCAACATTCCTCTAAAGACATCCCCAGTTCGGACAAAGCTGTCTTAAGGTATAGTGGAGAGTCTGGTCAGAGAAGGATTAGAAAGGGTGAAAATGAGGCAGGGCAGGCCCTTCTGTTAAGAGTAGGAGAAAGAATTGATCTTCTTAGTCATCTTTGCTCAAGGCACCAGGCCAGTAAAGCTGCCTGGCTCTCCCCAGGAAGGATGGGAAGGATGCATCCTTATCACTGAGCCCCCGGCCATATCTCAGAATTAAGCACTTTCACAATTTGTTGCTTGCTCAGATACTTTGTTTTGCCTTTAGGCCAGCACATGGGGTGGTTGAAATAGATACTATCTGTGTGTCCCCAGGGCAAGTCACTCTCTGAGAATAATTTTTCTTATCTGTAAAATGGGCCTAATCGTAGAGAGAGAGGCACTGAAGTACAGGCATATCTTGGAGATAATTAGGGTTAGGTTTCAGACCACCCAATAAAGCGAACATTATAAAAGAGACACACATTTTTTGGTTTCCTAGTGCATGTTTGCTTTATACTCTAGTCTATTCAGTGTGTAATAGCATTATGTCTAAAAAAATAATGTACATAACCTAATTAAAAATACTTTATTGCTAAAAAAATTTGCAAACCATCACCTGAGCCTTCATCGAGTCATAATCTTTTTGCTGGTAGAGGGTTTTCCCTTGATGTTGATGGCTGTTGGCTGAGTGGGCTGGTTCAAGGTTGGGGTATCTGTGGCAATTACTTAAAATAAGATAATAATGATGTTTACAGGATTGACTGACTCTTCCTTTTACTCAAACACTTATAGGCCTTGTAGGATTATTAATTGGCCTAATTTCAATATCCTGTCTCAGAGAATAAGGAGATCCATAGAGAGCAATCAGAACAGCATTGATTAATTAAGTTTGTCATCTTATATGGGTGCCTCAAAACAATTATCATAGTGATATCAAAGATCACTGATCATAGTCACCATGACAGATATAATTATGTTGAAAAAGTTTGAAATATTGTGAGAATTACCAAAATATGACACAGAGACACATATGCTATTGGAAAAATGGTACCAAGAGACTTGTTCTAGGCAGAGTTGCCACATTCAATTTGTAACAAATGAAATATCTGCAAAGCCCAATGAAGTGAAATACAATAAAATGTATGTTGTTCCTTCATTCTTGAAGAGGACCAAGACATTGGGGTAATGTCATGACTTGCATTGAATTGAATTTAAGGGGGGAAGAGCTATGCAAGGTCACCAACTTCACTCTTTCTTCCAGAGCCATCTGGGTCCAGTGGCAAGATATACATCAAGACAACTGGAAATGGCCCTGGATGTTTGAGGCAATTGTGGTTAAGTGACTTGCCCAGGGTCACACAGTAGTAAGTATCTGAGGTGAGAATTGAACTTAGGTCCTTTTGACTCTAGGGCCAGTGTTTTATCCACTGGGCTACCTAGCTGCCCCTAAAATGAGGTATACCTATATGATGGAAAGAGCATCAATGATGGAATTAGTAGAAGTGGAGCCAATCAATCAAAGCAGTCAAATTAGTTGGGTTTCCATTCTGCTTATAACATTTTCTACTGGAGCAGCCAGATGGCGCAGTGGATAGAGCACCGGCCCTGGAGTCAGGAGTACCTGCGTTCAAATCTGGCCTCAGACACTTAATACTTAACTAGCTGTGTGACCCTGGGCAAGTCACTTAACCCCAATTGCCTCACTACATTTACTACCTAGGTTACCTTGAATGAGTCATTTAACTTTTTTGAGATTCAGTTTCTTCATCTGTAAAATGAGATTGGATCAGTCTCTGATCCCCTTTCAAGTTCTTAATCTATGATCTTAAAATTAATTGTAAAAACAATTTTAAAAAAGAAAAAATTAATTGTACCTCCTTTGCAGAGTTGTTGTAAAGATCAAAAAGCCCCATGTAAATGCCAGCAATTATTATTGTCATAATCAACAAGCATTTATTAAGCACCTATTATATAGACACTGTGCTAAGGAATGGGGATATGAAAAAAAGGCAAAAACAGTCTCTGACTTTAAGTAGTTCACAGTCTATGGGGGGGGGAAAGCCCACGTTCTAATGATTATTAATTAGTAATATGTATGTTAATATATATTAAGAACCACTGTGACTGCAGGGGTTCTTAATCTTTGTGTGTGTGTGTGTGTGTGTGTGTGTGTGTGTGTGTGTGTGTGTTAAGGAACCTTCATATAGTCAGGGAAAACCTATGGACGCCATAATAGATTATATCACACAGTATTACTGAGGAAGTCACATTTACTGAAATGCATTTCAAATCCTAATACAAGTTCAAGGAAACTAGGGTAAGAATCCCTGTATTTGTATCATTAAACTTGGCATCATGCAAGGCATCATAAGTAGGAAGCCTTGCTAAACAAAGGGCATTGAACTCTATGGGTTACACCAAGGTGACCATTTTTATCAAAAGGGGACAGCTTTGCTAAAGCTACCAGAAGAGAAAATGAAGCAATGAGTTCCATCCCGTATTACCTATGGCACCTTGGGCAAATCACTTCAATTCTCTGTGCCTCAATTTCCTTATGTCTAAAATAAGTGTTGGATTTGATAGCCTCAAGAATTCTCTTACTGCTCTAAGTCAGGGTATATGTGTGAAGATGGATGAAATATGGAATGGAGAAATACAAACATTTGACTCTGCATTTGTGCTTCAGGATGGAGGTGATATAGGCATCTCTTAAAGCATAGAGTAAAGTGAACTCAGCCAATTTAATGTGACCTGCCTCCTTCTTACTCCCAAGTTCTTGCTTTTCAAAGCAAAGAAAAAGCCAAAATGTTTTCTTGACATAGATGGGAGAGCCAGAGAGAATGTTTAACGGATGCCTGAGGATTTAGACCCATCGCCCTCATTCCTGCTAAAAGGAGATCTGTTCCTTGGAATTTTCCTCTGCTAAGCTTTATGTCAAGTCAAAAGAAACCATGGCAGCTATAGCCAGCATGCAGTGGCTGCTGTACGGTCCTCAGCTATTTCTGGAATGAAAATAATGTTCAGTCCATAGCTTTGTTGCAGCAGACATTGGCAGGGGCCAGTGCTCCCCTGATTTCCAAATATCCCTACCCTTTAGGCATTACAGGATCATAGATCAAGATGTCAGGGGGATTGTGAACATGGATGGGAAAGAAATGACATCTTTATTTTCATGAATTTTTGGTTTCCTTTGTAATCTTTTGTGCTTTATTTTATGTACTTAAAACATTGTTTGAGAAGGGGTCCATGGGCATCACCAGACCATCAAAGGGGTCTCTGGTTAAGAATCTATGCCTTAGAGCTTAAAGAAACCTTGGAGACCATGTAGCCCAACCCCTGCTAGGTTGGCCCATGGGTGACAGATACACAATGCATCTTCCAGTCTTGTAGTCTTTCCAACTCAGCAGCAGTAAAGGGAGCATTTTCAGGGAGCTGCCTCCTAACTTTAAGGAATGTGAAGTACCATATTTATTCAGAGTTCCTCTCATACTCTTTCCCCCTTCTCTACTGATAGAGCAAATGGTACCTCCTCCCCTTCCCTGATACTGTAGAGATTATGGATTTAGGATGGAAAAGGCCCTTAGAGACTAGTCCAACCCTCTCCTCCCAATGAGAGGCTAAGTGACACCCCCTTCTTTTACCCAAGATCACACAACTAAGAAGCATCAGAGGTGAGATTCGAATCCAGGTCTTTCTGACCACTTGTCCAGCTGTAGAAACACAATATTAAGTTGCCTGTGAGGGAATTCAGAATTGTAGGATAAGTTCGGCGAAGTTGCCTGAGCCACATAGAAGCTAAGTGACTTGCCCAGGGGTCTCTAGCTGGTAGAGATCAGAGACAATATCTGAGCCCAGGTCATCAGGACTCCAAGACTAGCATGCAATCCCTGCCCTCCCATCCTTTGATTCTGTTCAGTGGATACTCACTTCGAAGACAGATGGGAGGAACATTTTGAACAGGATGATCTAGTCTGAGGTGGAAGACCCAGAAAGTTTGATTCAGTAAATTTCCAAGAAATAGCAGCAGCATGGACTAGTGGTTAAGGTGCCAAGTCCACTGAGGTGGCCCAGTGGATAGCATATTGGCCTTGGAGTCAGGAAGACCAGAGTTCAAATCCTGTCTCAGACACTTTCTACCTGTGTCATCTTGGACAAATCACAACCTCTCACAGCTTCAGTCCCTTACCTGTAAAATAGCATCTGGCTCCCAGGATGGTTGTGAGGCTCAGTTGAAGTGATATATGCAGAATGCTTTTGCAAACTATAAAGTGCTTTGAACTATTCTTTTTGTTGGTGATCTCTTGTTGGAGATCATAACTGCTCTATAGTTTAGTACACAATCTTCAAGAGCTGCCATGGTGATAAAAAATCCATGCTCCTGCAGCCAACTTGGTGAAAAGCCCTTCCAAAGTCAGTTAAGCTGGTCCTAGGATGGTAGAAGAATGAATCAATGAAAAAGCATTTGGTAAACGTTTACTACATGCCAAGTTCTGGGGCTACAAATACAAAAGCAGTTAGGCCTTGCTCTCCAAGAATTCAGATTCTAATAGGCAAAGGGCAGTAAACAGAGGGGAAAGGCAAATGGGGAGGGTGTCCTGATCACCAAACAATGGAGTTCCTTACCACGACAGGTGTCCTTGGAATTGCAAGGGAGACAACCATGTAGGGGGCTTCCTTGATGGCATTTCCAGTTCTGTTTTGGGCTGCTCCGTTCTTACTGCACATTGCAGAAAGCACTGCTCTCTATAGGTCTGGGATTCTTGTGTTTGTCTTTAAGCCCTCCAGGGCGAAGCATAACAGCTTGTACATGGTAGGTGCTTAATAAATGTTGGTAGAATTGAATTGAAACAAATACCAGGTGAGAGGAACTGAAAGGGACCATGAAAAAACCAGAGCTTTTTACTAGAAATACTTCAACTTTCTCCCGTAGATCATCCCCATAGGCATTGCCCACCAAATTCAGCTTGACAAACCCTGCCGGGAAAGGGAATGAAGGAAATAATTTCTGCGTGGTTTATGCTGCTACAAATCAGCATCCTCTCTCATTAGGTGAAATTTCAAACGCCAGAAATGAATTATTTCTGCCTCCCTTCCTTAGTCTCCATCAGAGGCAAGTGCTATAATCTCTGCTGCTTTTTATTACCCCATAGATAAGAACTAGTAATAGAAATGTCTGTTCTGACAAGTCACTGAGCTTGCCTTTTAAATATTGCATGATAGCAAAAGAGGAAGGAGTTAAGAAATCTATTGGCTGATGATGCCTCCAGAGAAGTCACTTCTCAGTGCTTGATGGGAGAGTTCATTGGTTGTCTTTTGAGAGACAACCCCCCCCCCCAAAAAAAAAAGACCCAAACCAAAATGACAATGACAACCACCACCCACCACCCACCAACCACCACCAACAGCCACTTCAACAAACAACACCATGGGAATATTTTATGCCCAGAACATGTTAACTAGGTAAATGCAAATGGGGGAGGGTGTAATAAACACCTGACTAAGGAGGTCCTAACAGGTATCCTTGGAATTGCAAAAGTTATCTCGTTAGATTGTCTCTAATTTTCCTTGTCTGTCTTCTTTGTACATTATTGTTTGCATGTTGTCTCACCCTTTAGACTGAGATCCCTGAGGGCTGGGGCTGTCTTTTACCGTTTTTTGTATCTCCAAATACTTAGCATTGTGCCTGGTACATAGTAGGCACTTAATAAATGCTTGTTGACTTGATTTGAGACATGGGTGATGACACGTTAGTGTTGCTTCTTAGGACATCTCTGTGCTTTGTTTCTGTATCTCCACCATCCAACATGGTGCTTGGTGAATAACAGGAGCTTAATAAATGCTTGTTGGTTCTGAGAATCACTTCAAATACTTTCCATCTAAATTACCTCATATATGAATGTTGTACTTTTAAGGCTCATTGAACATAATAATGTAATGGGGATGTTCTTAGGAGGAAAACACCGAAGAACTTTGGGAAGCTTCTTCCTGATTTGTGCCAACTTTTGTTGTTGTTGTGCTGTGTTGTTGGAGCCATGTCCAACTCTCTGTGACCCCCAAGTAGGGTTTTCTTGGCAAAGATACTGGAGTGGTTTGTCATTTCCTTCTTTAGCTTATTTTTTCAGATGAGGAAAATGAGGCAAAGAGGGTTAGGTGACTTGCCCAGGTCTTCCTGACTCTAGACCTGATGCTATATTTTCTTCATATGTATGTATGCTCCATGTGCCAGCAAGGAATGACCAAACTTTTTTGTTCAGGAAGGAAAATGTTTTGAGGATCCAGTACATAGGACTGGAAACAATGAGAAAAGACCTTTAAAGAAAGTTCAGTCCTTTTTTTGCAGAGGTGGGGACTATGGATGTGAAATACTGTATGGAATATTAGTTATGTATTTTTCAATATGTGTGGTTGCTTTTGCCAAACCTTTTTTTAAACTTCCTTTTAAAAATTCTTTGTTATAAAGCTCTCTGGAAGAGAGTGAGTAGGGAGATACAATAGGAAATTGTGGGTTTTATTAAAACAAAAGATTTTAATAACATTAAAAAAAAATCTTTAACAACCTTGAAAAAAAGTCAAAGAATCACAGAATTTCAATACTGAAAGGAACTTCTGAAGATGTCTAGTCTAACCTGTACCTTACTGAGCTCTCTTCCAAGAGACCCTTCCCCAACCCACCAGTCATCATCTAGCTTTTGTTTGAAGGCATCCAAAGAAGAAGCTTCTGTCCATTCCTCCCTGACCCAACTCTAACTTCAAGCCCTAGACACATTTGGGCAAATCTAATTGTTGGGAAATATCTCCCTCCCCTTCTATGGAGCCTAAACTTTTTAAAAATTTCTGTCCAATGTCTTTAATTCCCATCTCTGGAGTCAAGCAGAATACTTTCATTGGTCTTCCACAGGGTACTTCTTCAAATAGCACATGACCATCCAACCATCATGCCCTGGGGGAGTTATCCATTCACTTTTGGAACTCTCACCTTGGGCCGTGCTGTCCCAGTCAGTGAGTGAATGAACACATATGAACAAACACAACTCACATAGCTCACTAGGTCTAGTTGGCCCCTAACCAGGCCATGCTTCACTTCCCATCCAGTTGACCACTCAGTTATCTTCTTGATATCTACTGTATGCATAATCCATCTCCGCCATTCTACCTCTCAATTTGAGGTCAACAGACTTCTTGTTGGAAAGAGCATGTGAATCAGCCACTGTATGGCTCCACTTACCAGCTATGTGACTTTTCATACCAAAACACCCCTCCATGGCCACCACCCCTTTATATGTGTTGTCGCCCCTCATTAGAGTGTAAGCTCCTTGAGGTCAGGGGCTGTCTCTTCTACTGTATCTCCAACACAGTATAGTGGTTGATATACTAAGTGCTTGTAGCTGTGATGATTAAAATATGAGAGATAGAGTATCACCGTCACATAGTGGAATAATTTCAAACCTATACTTAAGATCTGCCTCAACAGTATTCTCATTGTATTTTCTTCTTTATAGTCTATAGGCTGCTGTAGTTGCGGTAGCTAGGCAGTACAGTGGATAGAGCACTGACCCTGGAGTCAAGAGGACCTGAGTTCAAATCTCACCTCAGTCACTTACTAGCCATGTGACCCTGGGCAAGTCACAGCCTCAATTGCATTAAAGATCCAGGGCTATCTCCAGTCGTCCTAATTGATATCTCGCCACTGGACCCAGATGGCTCTGGAGGAGGTTGGCGACCCTTTACAGCCCTCCCTCACTTAAATCCAATTCAGAGCAAGTCATGACATCACCCCAAAGTCATGGTCCTCTTTGAGCTGGAAGGGCAAACAACAACAACAACAAGGCAGTGCAGTCAGTAGAGTCAACAAGACTTGAGTTTAAATCTGGCCTCAGACGCTTCCTTGCTGTATGATGCTGTTTGTCTCAGGTTTCTCATTTGTAAAATGAGGTGAAGAAGGAAATGGCAAAGCACTTCCGTATCTTTAAAATGTATAGACTGGCCATATTAATTCAATGAATAAAGAGATTTTCTGGGTAAGGAACAAGAAGTCTGTTTGTTTGACATGTTTTATGAAGAAGAAAAGGAACCCATCATGTTGTGCAAGATTTTCACAACTTGCTGAATTGGTTTCTCAGATACCTGAGGCCATTGAGTTTCTTTTCCTCAAGTCCCAAGATGTTTCCTGACGAGAGAGGGAACCCTATCTCACCCAGGCATGGAAAACTCTGTTCCCCCCATTTATTCCCATGAGATCAGTAGCACATATATCCTTATGTCATTTGGAAAGCTGGATTGTATAACCTTCTCCTAAAGCCCTGTCTTCCTTAATTCCCATTCCCAGGGTTGTGTAGCCCAAGGTCAATGCCTAATCTGATGTGTCCCTGAAGGCCCTTCCCCTCTCCCACTTCTGACCTCTCTCAAGCCTTCTCTGATGCAGTTGTAGAACTACACCATAGTATTCAGTGGCACTGTGGGATCCATTTTCTCTGCCCCAGCTGTTACTATTCATGACTTTTAACAGTTTATTTGCTAAGGATTTTGTAGTTTTTTGCAGTGACACAACATCCTTAATAAATGCCATTTATACAAACATTGATACATGAAGACAGTTACCATGTCGTCCTTGCCCTTTGGGCAAATTTTCTCTTCTCCAGGCTTAATAATCTCCATTCCTCCTACCCGTCTTCCTGGGGTATGACTCAGAAGCTCTTTACTACTCTGCCTTAGGAGGAGACATGGTTCCCAGAACTTGGTAGGTGCTAATTTTGCTGCATTCATCAGACCTTCCCTGGAGGATCATGTTGAGTTACAGACACCAAAATTTTTTTTTCCTGATTTTTTTTGGGCGGGGCAGTGAGGGTTAAGTGACTTGCCCAGGGTCACACAGCTAGTAAGTGTCAAGTATCTGAGGTCAGATTTGAACTCAGGTCCTCCTGAGTCCAGGGCTGGTGCTTTATCCACTGTGCCCCCTAGCTGCCCCCAACAGACGCCAACATTTAAGAACATTGACCAATGGCAGAAGGTCCACCAGAGAGCAACCAGGATAGAGAAGGGACTTTGATTTCATGACACCGAAGGGCTGGTTGAAAGAAATGGGCATGCTTAGCTTAGAGAAGAGATATGGGGCACACAGGGGCTTCCTTTAAGTATTTGATGGACTGTCATGTCGTGCAGGGATTATTGGGCTGGTTCTGCTTGGCTTGAGAAGGCAGAACCAGGAAAGAAACAGGTAGAAGTGGCAAAGGGAGAAGTTTAGGAGTGATGTCAAGAAACTTTTCCAATAGCTACCGCTGACCCAAAGTGGGGAGGGCTGCCTTGGGAAGCGGTGCAGCCTCCTCTTTGGGGATCCCTAAGCCAGGGGGCATGAGCACATCTTGGGTCTGTTATTTCAGGGATGGTTGGGGCTAGACTGCCTTCGAGGTGCCTTACGTCTCTCAGAGTCTGCCATAGGTTACTACGCATGACAAAATATAGAAGTATGAATTAACTTCAGAAAGGAGGGTATCCGTCACTGGGAGTGGGGGGAAGGAGGGTCAAGAAAAGCCTCCTGTGGTAGCAGATGGCACCTGGGCTGAGCCTTAGGGGATCCCAAGGGTCCTCTCTCCTGTCTGCTGAGTGGCGAGCTGGTGGGACTACAAGCTGACTCTGCTTTCTGAAGGGCTCTCTGCTGGCATGCCTATGTTATGCTGCACGGCAAATATTTACATGCTTCTGAATGGTTTGTTTTTCTTTTCTCCTGTCGGCTGGGCAGTAAATCAAATACATAACATTCAGTGCATGTGAAAGAGATTTGTCCCAAGAAGGGAGATGATCATAAGTTAAAGGTGTTTGGGAAGGCTGACTAGTGGCAAAAACCAGATTTTTATTTTCATGTTTATGACCCCAGAGACATTTCCTAAGTATGTCATAATCATTTATGATTCACAGGACTAGAGCCGGAAGGAGCTCAGAGGCCTTCTTGTCTTACCCATCTGAATTACAGTTAGGGAAACTGAGGCCCAGAGAAGGGAATTTTCTTGCTAAGAATCACATACATAGTAAGCAGCAGAGCTGGAAACTGAATTTAGTTCCTCTGAGTCCAAATAAATAATTCCCTCTCAGACAGCAATAGCCTGATATCGGGACAAGTTTTTAGGAAGGCCACCTTCTGAATCACAGCTTCTGTGAGCTACCCTTTCATTGATTGCTGAGATAATGGTTCCACGTGTGGATTCAGGAAGGGCTGCGTTCAAATCCTCCCTGTGATGCTAAGCTAGTTGCTTAATCTCTCCAAGCCTCAGCTTTCTCATCTGTAAAGTGGGAGTATTGTCTGTAGTAACTGCCAGTCTTATAAGGTTGTTGTGAGGTTCAAAAGAGATAATGTATATAATCTTTGTTAACTTTAACAAACAAAATGTCTATTGTTAATATGATTATCACCCCCCCCTTCTCATTTTATATTCTGTGGAATCCAGTTTAAAAAAACAGCATTGAGACAAGTCTCCTTCCTTCTATTGCTTTATTTTTGATGTTTGGTAGTCCATACACACATACACACATGCACACATACAGTTGACTACATATATGGTTGGCTATATATAAACATATATACACACCGTATTTATTTATGTGTATACATATATGCACAAACATGTGTATGCATGTGTATATGCATATGTATATGTGGAAACGAGGTCTCCCTATGTCACCCAGGTTAGAAGGGCAATGGCTGCTCATGGGCCCTACCCCACTGATGATTGGCACCAAACCTTTTAATCTGTTCTGTTTTTCCAGGCTGCTTCTCCCCTCCTGGCAGCCTGTTGGCCCCTGATGCCAAGGGTTGGCCGTATACTTAGTGCTGAGCTCAAGTAATCTGCCAGCTTCAGGCTTCCTGGTAGCAGGAAGTACAGGCATGTACTACCATGCCTGGCAAGGCTGCCCATTGCATAGTAGCCAACATGTTGGATTTTTTGTAATTGAATAAAAATTTTGGAATATAAGGTTATCTGCTATAGGTTCTCTGGAAGCATCTTCCAGACAATTCTGGTAGCAGAAAGGATGTTTGGGAATGATTTATTGCTCATTCTATTTCCACATGGTTTTGGATTCTTCCTCTAGGTTTCCACATATTTTTTTTTTTTTAGTGAGTCAGTTGGGGTTAAGTGACTTGCCCAGGGTCACACAGCTAGTAAGTGTTAAGTGTCTGAGGCCGGATTTGAACTCAGATACTCCTGACTCCAGGACTGGTGCTCTATCCACTGTGCCACCTAGCTGCCCCTAGGTTTCCACATTTTTAGAGCTTTATATTACATGTAGATTCAAAGTTATGAATATTTGATATGGGAACCCTTTTCAATTAAGCCAACAATTTATTAAGTACCTACTATGTGCCAGACACTGTGCTAAGCACTAGGGATAAAAAAGAGTCAAAAGACAAACTCTGCCCTCAAGGAACTTACAATTTAATGGGGAGACAACAAACAAACAACATAAACAAAGCAAGCTATATACAGGATAAATAGGAAGCAATTAATAGAGGGAAAGTGCTGAAATTAAGCTTCCAGTGAAAGAAGGGGTTTTAGTAGGGACTAAAAAGAAGTCAGGGAGGTCAGAGGGCAGAGCGGAGGAGAAAAAGTGTTCCAGGTATGGGGGAAAGTCAGAGAAAATGCCCAGAGCCAAGAGATGGAGTGTCTCATTCATGGAATAGCCAGGAGGCCAGGGTCACTGGATCAAAGAGTAAGTGTAGGGGCAGCTAGGTGGCGCAGTGGACAGAGCACCGGCCCTGGAGTCAGGAGGACCTGAGTTCAAATCCAGCCTCACACACTTAATACTTACTAGCTGTGTGACCCTGGGCAAGTCACTTAACCCCAATTGCCTCACTAAAAAAAAATTAAATAAAGAGTAAGTGTAGATGGAGTAACGTGCTGAGAATACTGGAAAGGTAGGAGGGGGCTGGGCCATGAAGGATTTTGATCACCTAATAGAGCATTTTGTATTTGTTCCTACAGGTGACAGGGAGCCATGGGAGTTTATTGAGTAGGGGGTGACATGATTGGACCTGTGCTTTAGGAACATTATTCCTGTGGCTGCATGGAGGATGGATTGGAGTGGGGAGAGAGACTTGAGGCAGGCCAACCACCCCAGCAGTTCTTGCTTTAGGTCAGGTGTGAAGTGATGAGGGCCCGTGCCAGGGTAGGGGCAGTGTCAGAGGAGACAAATGGACATATTCCAGAGATGCTGCAAAGGTGAAATTGACAGGCCATGGCACCATATTGGATCAGGGGAGTGAGAGAGAATAAGGAGTCCAGGATGACTCCTAGGTTGTGAACCTGGGGGATGGTGTTCTCTTCTACAGTAATAGAGAAGGTATTAAAAGGTTGTTCTTAAGTGGTTTTTTTTAATCATTAAAGTATTTTATTATTTTCTAGTTTCACGTAAAGATAATTTTCACCTTCCCTCCCTTCCCTCCCCCCTTCCCAAGACAGCAAGCAATCGGATATAGGTTATATATGTACAATCACATTAAGTATATTTCTGCATTAATCATGTTTTGAAAGAAGAATCAGAACAAAGGGGAAAACCTCAAAAATGAAAAAACAAACCCAGAAACAGAAACAAAAGTAGAAGCAGTATGGTTCAATCTGTATTCAGAATCCATAGTTCTTTTTTCTGGATGTGGAGAACATTTTCTGTCATGAGTTCTAGGGAATTGTCTTGGATCATTGTATTGCTTAGAAGAGTTAAGTCTATCACAGTTGATCATCATTTGTTCTTAAGTTTTTAAACGGATCAGTGTTTTATCTGAGTGATCAAGGGTGATTTTTAAATTTATTTTTATTTTTTAGTGAGGCAGTTGGGGTTAAGTGACTTGCCCAGAGTCACACAGCTAGTAAGTGTCAAGTGTCTGAGGTCAAATTTGAACTTGGGTCCTCATGAATCTGGGGCCGGTTCTCTATCCACTGCGCCACCTAGCTGCCCCCAAGGGTGACAGTTTAACATGTGAAAATGCTCTAATTCCAGTAAAATTTGGTGGTCAAGTCCTCATGAATAAAATATTCATGTCTATACTTGTAGTATCAGATTTTGTCAACTGTGAGTCCATGAAAGATAGTGAGTATCTGATATAGGACTCTAGCCACACAGTCATGTCTTGGTTTTGGTTTTTTTTTTTTTGGCTTTTTGCGGGGCAATGGGGGTTAAGTGACTTGCCCAGGGTCACACAGCTAGTAAGTGTCAAGTGTCTGAGGCTGGATTTGAACTCAGGTACTCCTGAATCCAGGGCCTGTGCTTTATCCACTGCGCCACCTAGCCGACCCCACACAGTCATGTCTTGCTAAGTATTCAGTAGGTGATAAATGTTTGCAAACTACAATGATGCATTGTCCAATTTCTGCCATTTCTTTATATGATCTGTATTGATGACTAAATCTGTACACCTCAAGGACAACCTATCTGGTGTGATTTTCTGGTGCTAATGACATGATCCTGATTTGCAGACTTCATTTACACAAAGAAACAAATCACATGACCCAACCATTTGTTTGGTACATCCTTGATGATGGTATTCACATGGATGTTGCCTCAGAGGGCCTTTGGACCCCACTCTTGGATCTCCAGTATTTTATCAGCTTTCTCCGAGGGGTCAGTTTAATAAATCCAACACTATATACCAGTTATCAGCCTCTGTTACTGCTTTGGAAAGTGATGCCTGCTTGTTTCAAAAGTCTTTCTGTAGTTTTTTTTGGCCATTTTATCAAGTGCTCTAAGAATGTCTCAATTTTTGTGGTTGGGAAATAGTAATCTTTCCAGAGTTGCCTTAGTGTTATGGGTGCTGTGTTGTGTTCATATTATACAGGGTTTTGTTAGGATATTTTTCAAATCTATGATGTTCTAGTAATTTTATTGTTATTATTATCTTTACCTAATTGTAAAATAGCCATTCTCTATTAATAGATCTACAAACATCTATTAAGTAGCTACTGTGTGTCAGACACTGTGCTAAGTACTTGGGATAAAAATACAAAAGATGACACAAATCCTTCTGTTGGGGAGCTTCTGCTCCACTGAGGGAGATAGCATGTACATGTATCTATTATATCCACCATATTATATATGACATATAATAGATAACATAGATTTATCTTTTAATTATATACATGCACACATATGTGGATATAGGCACACACATGTATATATGATAAATATGTATGTTGTGTGTAATATATGTCATATAACGTGTATATAATAGGTGCTATCTCTCAATAGACCATATGTGTATATGTATGTATGTGTATATACATGCATTCACATGGATACATGGATATTTACTATATAAAATATACATGTATATATGCGTGTGCTATATCTAAATCTAAATTTAAATCTATATCTATATCTATATCTACATCTACATCACCTTCATCTACATCTATATACTGTATTGTTTCTATTTCTTCCCCTTGGGACCAAGCGGAAAAAGTCCAACTTTTCTTCCACCTGGTAATCTTTAATAATCCTTGAAGAGAGCTACCGTGCCCCCTCTAAGTCTTTGCTCTTGCCAGTAAACAAAAATTTATTCTGTTTACTATGGATCTGGCACCGTTAAATGCTGGCTATATAAAGAAAGATCAAAACGAGGTACCTTCTGATGAGGGAGACAACATGTAAATAGCTTGTTAACACAAGATACTAACAGAGCAGATGGGAGCTAGTCTGAAAGTGGGAAACATCAGTAGCTGGAGCGAACTTCCAGTAATAGGTAGGATTTGATCAAGGCTTAAAGGAAGAGAAGGAAGCTAAGGGGCAGAGGTGAGGTGGTGGAGAATTGCAGCCATGGGAGGCAGATAACACAAAGACTTGGAGAAGGGAGTTAGAGCATCATGTTAGAGCAATGGCAAGTAAGCACAGTAGCTGAATTGTAGAGCATGTGAAGGGGGGCAAAATATTAAGAAGACTGGAAAGAAAGGAAGAGGCCAGAGTATGATGGACCTTGAATACCTTGGTCCTGGAGAAAATAGGGAGCCACTGTAGTTCACTGAGCAGTGGAATGACATGGTTGGAAACATAGCCTGCTTCTGTAACTAGGCCTGATATGGAGTGACTCGCCGAGGGTCACACAGCTAGTTAAATGTCTGAGGCTAGATTTGAACTCAGGTCCTCCTGACTCCAGGGCTGGTGCTTTATCTATTGTGTCACCTAGCTGCCTCTCAGTTATCAAAATATTTTTAAAAACAAGTTCATGGGGGCAGCTAGGTGGCGCAGTAGATGGAGCACCGGCCCTGGAGTCAGGAGGACCTGAGTTCAAATCCAGACTCAGACATTTGACACTAGCTGATTGACCCTGAGCAAGTCACTTAACCCTCATTGTCCTGCACCAAAAAATACACACAACAAAAACAAAAAGACCCCAACAACAACAGCAGCAGCCCCCCAAGCCCCAAAAAGTTCATAGACCCTGAGTTAAAACTCCCAAGTCCTAGAGGTGAAAAACAAATGCCCTCAATCCATTCTCTATATTTTAGGGATGATACAGGCTTTCTCTCTGTGTGTCTCTCCATCTCTCTCTGACTCTGTCTCTCTCTTGTTTCTCTTTCTCTGTCTATATGTCTGTCTGTCTATCTGTCTTTCCCCCTTTTTTTTAGATGAGCTATACATAGGAGGAAATATGATGCAGTGGAGTCAGATGATTTAGTTTCAGATCCTGATTCTGACAATTTATACCTTTATTGCCTTGGGTAAATCACTTAAGTTCTCTGTGCCTCAGTTTCCTCCTCTGTAAAGTGAGAGTGTTGGACTACATGGCCTTTGAGATTGCTTCCAGCCCCAGATCTATGATCCTGTCCCAGCCCTTCTAAAAGGATAGGATGGAACTAATTTTTTTGTTTTGTTTTGTTTTTTGGGGTTTTTTTTGGTGAGGCAATTGGGGTTACGTGACTTGCCAAGGGTCACACAGCTAGTAAGTGTTAAGTGTCTGAGGCCAGATTTGAACTCAGGTCCTTCTGACTCCAGGGCCGGTGCTCTATCCACTGTGCCACCTAGCTGCCCTGGAACTAATTTTTTAGTGTTGCCATTGTGTGACTTGTTCTAGGTGTTGGACTAAACTAGAATGGTCTTGACTTGTAAGCAAGATCAGCCCCACTGATCCCCTCCTTGTGCCAAGAAATGCAGCCCGATCTCCTCTCCCTCTGGGTTCTTCTTCTTTTGTAGTGTGTGGGTGTGGGTTTTTTCAGGTGATCTGAAGCCCAGTTTGCAACATTGCCACTGGGGAGAGACTTATGTGAAGGCAGGTCATAGTAATCATCCATGATTTCCTTCCATGCTACCTACTCCTATTACTGCTGGGCCTTCTTGGTTCAGCTGATTAAGCAATTTCAATTTCCTCTATACACTCTTCACTTATTGGGAGAAACAACCATTTCCTTATTATAACATCAGTGTAGAACATTATTATTACTAATTACCTGATTAGATGATGCTATTTCAGGACATTAGTTTGGGAGTGAAATGGCTCTCTCCTGCCAGAAACAAATCTCCCTTTGTGGGGAAAGCTGCCTGATAGATTGCAAGCGCGTGGAAGCTCTCTACCCACTCTTTGGCACTTCTGAATATAAGAAGGATGGGAGGCCTTGTGAATACAGGTTGCTCCCCACATTTGCTGATGAATACTCTTCTTGCTGAAGGAGGATTAGGACAGCGGTGCAGTTTCATAGGGTCACAAACATGCAGACTAATGCCCAGAGGTTTGGATAGAATGATTGAGCCTGGCTTAGTGTAACCGTGAGCCCTCTGCCCTGTGATGCTTCGGAAATTAAGAGCAGGGGACTGGAAGAAAAGGAAGGGAAAACGGAGGGAAGAGAGTAGCAGAACTCAGCCTGAGGAATGGGAAAGCTGAGAAAGGGAAGAGGGAAGAATCAGAGCATGCTTCCCACCCCAACCTTGACTCCCTGGATGTAGATTGGCTCATACCATAGAGGCAACAGATGGAGTTCTGGACCTGGAGGTGGAAAGATCTTAGTTCAAAGTCTACCTCTATGACCCTGGAAGACTCTTATACCCTCAGTTTCCTTATTTGTAAAACCGACCCCACTAAAAGGGTTGTTGTGAGGATCAAATGAGATAATGTATGTTAAGACACTTTGCAAACCTTAAAGTGTTAGTTATGATGTCATTGATTATTGCATCTTTGTAGAGGTGTGGGACTACGGGTTTGTAACACTAATGTCAGGCTTTGGGGGGATTTGTTGCTTAGTTTTGCTGAACTTTCTTCCCCCCAACCCTTTCATTATTTGTTAAAGGGATAGCTCTTTGAGAGCGGGGTTAGGAGAGGGATACACAGGGGTGTAAGAAATGAGAAAAAAAGATAACAGATTTAGAACTATAAGAGGTCAAAGGCCTTTGTGTTCAATTACCTTATTTTACAGCTGAGAAACTGAGGCTGTGAAAGGTTAAGTGATTTGCCCAGAGTCCCACAGTGAAAGTCTGAAGTAGGATTTGAACTTTGGTCTTCAAAGACTCCAAGCTCAGGGCTCTAACCATTAAACCATGTTGCCTCAACATTATCAGTCAGTCAGTTACTATGTGCCAGATACTGTGTTAATGCTGGGCATACAAAATAAGGAAAAAGGCAATTCCTGTTCCTGAGGAGTTCACAATATTAACAAAATTTCATTTTTTAAAATCAGGGACTGACTATTTCATCAATTGAATCATGTTCCCCTAATTACTTATGTCTTCATTTTGAATATGTTTTATGTTCATTTCAGATCAACTTCCAATTATCATCAATTCCTAATTTTTACCCTCTAACTTTGTCCAACAGCATCTTCTCAACCCTGGGATGCAAAATGTTTGACTTAACATCTAAAATTCTAGAGCAGTTGTTACTTACCCAGTGTGGCTCGAAGGCAGGGACTCTCTTTGCTTTTATGTTTGTATCTCCAGCACTTAGCATAGTGATTGACACATAATAAGAATCTAATGAATGCCTTTTCATGCATTCATTCCTGCTTTCCTGTTTTCTTTGCTTCATATACACATTCTCCCATATGTGCCAATTGCAAAGAAGTAGATCTACTTGTTCTCGGTGCAGAATGAATAACAGTCATCTTCTTTGGTTCCTCAACAAGAACTTGACCCATTTTCCAATTTTATTTTATTTTATTTTTTTAGTGAGGCAATTGGGGTTAAGTGACTTGCCTAGGGTCACACAGCTAGTAAGTGTTAAGTGTCTGAGGCTGGATTTGAACTCAGGTACTCCTGAATCCAGGGCTAGTGCTCTATCCACTGCACCATCTAGCTGCCCCTTGACCCGTTTTCCAATCTTTTAAAAATATGAAGATGAAACTGGTGATCCTGGGTCCTACTTTGAAGATGTAGGTTCTTAATTAACTCCCTTGGAGTCTTTGGAAAACTCAGTTATCGTTAATAAACTTATCATGATGTTGGTATAGGTTTACAAATTTCTTGCCCAGCATCCTTTGACATGCTCTGATAAAATGCTTTCTGGAAGACAGAGATTTATTGGTTTGGGATGACTGTCCTTTCCTTATCATAACAATTGCTGATATTGAGCTTGCTACTCAAAGTCTTTTGCCTGGCCAATTACAACTGCTTTTATTGTGGAAGTCTCTGGGTGGAAACAACTTACAGCAAATCTTGAGTAACTGATCTTGCTACCATGTTTTCCCATCATCCCTAACATAAACAACCCAACTCATCTCTTTAAGTGTTCTACAATTTACAGTGTTGTTGAGGACTTGTTCCTTTGCTGTTTATAAAATGGTGTGACTTTGGGCAGGAGGGAAAAGCCTTGGGTGGGAGCCTACTTTTTTGCTTTACTCCTCATTCATGTACTAAGCATCCCAGTCAAACTGGCCCACCTGAGGAATTTAAGCACATGCGGTGTCACTTCCTTTCTCTGTGCCTTTGCACAGGCTATCTCCCATGCCTTTGTTTGACACCCAAAGCCCTTCACAACTTAGTTCCAGACTATTGTTTTTCGGCCTGATTTTACATGACTCCCCATCATGAACTCTCTAAATACTAGCCAAATAGATCTTCTTGTTATTCCCTCTGTGTTTTTGCACAGAATGCTTGGAATGACCTTCTCTTACCTCTACCTTTTGGAATCTATATGTCCCTCAAAAGCTCAGCTCAAGTCTCCCATAGGGGACCTTTCTTGATTCCCCTAGTTGTTAGTTTCCTCCCCCATCAAATAACTTCGTACTCACATTACATATTATACACACATATGTGTCTATGTATGTATGTAGTTGTTATTTTTCTGTGTACATGCTGTTTTCCCTTAGGAGATTGTAAGCTTCTTTTTAATCATAAAAGAATTTTATTATTTTTTCATAAGATTTTTAGTTCCAAATTTTTCTCCCTCCCTCCCTTCCCACTCCCCTCCCCAAGACAGAAAGCAATCTGATATAGGTATATATGTACAATCACTTTAAACATATTTCTGCATTAGTCATATTGTGAAAGAAGAATCAGAACACAAGGGGAAAACCTCAAAAAAAGAAAAAAAAAACAGCCAAAAAGTAGAAACAGTATGGCTCAATCTGCATTCAGAAGCCATAGTTCTTTTTTCTAGATGTGGAGAACATTTTCCATCATGAGTTCTTTGAAATTGTCTTGGATCATTGTATTGCTGAGAGGACCCAAGTTTATCACAGTTGATCGTCACATAATGTTGCTGTTACTGTGTACAATGTTCTCATGGTTCTGCTCACTTCATTCAGCATCAGTCCACTTAAGTCTTTCCAGGTTTTTCTGAAATCTCCCTGCTCATCATTTCTTAGAGCACAATAGTATTCCATTACATTCATATACTACAACTTATTCAGTCATTCCCCAATTGATGTGTATTCCTTCAATTTTCAGTTCTTTGCCACCACAAAGAGAGTTGCTATAAATATTTTTGTACATGTGGGTCCTTTGATTGTAAGCTTCTTGAAGACAGGGAAGGTTTTGTAGACATAATAGTCACTTAATAAGTGCTTGTTGAATTGACTTGAACTCTGTGGAAGGAATACAATCCTATTCTTGAAAACGAACAGGGGAAAATACAATTTTCACCCCCCTCTCCCCCTCCCCCATGAGCTTCATTTCACCCTGCTCAGAGCATATTTAACAAAGATTGTGTGATTGTTTTATTTCAGTGCCGAAGGTGGACTTATTCCTCACCTGTGTTCTTATTTATTTTCAGTAATAAGCCCATTCATGCAGTTACTCCAATGTGTACACCACCCCCCCAGTCATGGGATGGGCTGATCCCTCCTGCGTGTATCTTTGGGGGTCCCAGGAAAGTCATGCTCTCTGGAGCAGCCGGGTTCCACTACATCCGGCAGTTGTCTAGAGAAACTCGTATGGACAATCCCTGCTGGAAGGTTCCAGAGGGTCTGGCCAACCGTGATGCAGGAAATGTTTCTAATTAAGATCATCTCTTTTTGCTGTCTGGGGTGTTGTGGCTTCTCCCATCTGGCAGTGTGCAGCTTCTCCACACACTGGGGGACCCACAAAGTACAACCATGTTTGGAAAGTAACATGAGCTTCAGAGAGGCAAAGGGGAAGGCAGAAAGGATCCCTGAAAATGCACTCCTTACCCCTCAGAGGGGATGAGTGATGGGGGGAGGGAATTCCAACCTGGTTGGGACAGTCAGCAAAGAAGCCATGTGATTTCTTTTTTTTCTTTTTCTTTTTCTTTTATTTTAGTGAGGCAATTGGGGTTAAGTGACTTGCCCAGGGTCACACAGCTAGTAAGTGTTGAGTGTCTGAGGTCAGATTTGAACTCAGGTACTCCTGACTCCAGAACTGTTGCTCTATCCACTGAGCCACCCAGCTGCCCCAAGCCACGTGATTTCTGATTGCAGAGGCTCTCCCGATGCAGGAAGGTTCATGGAGGCAGGATGTAGATAGGTAAATGGCATGGTGGAAAGAGGGCTGGCTCCAGAATCAGAGGACTTGGGTTCAAATCCAGCCCCAGATGTTTACTCCCTGTGGGACTTTGGTTAGTCACTTAACCTGCCTGGGCCTCAGTTTCCTCACTTGAAAAACTAGGGGCTTGGATTCCGAAGTCCTGTTAAGAACCACTGTTAGGCTTTCTGTCTTCTGGCTTTGAGAATATTGTAAGCCATGTCGAATAATCACAGGACTTGGTCTAAGCAGTGAGCTCATCCAGGGCAGGGATTGCTTCGTTTGTGTCTTAGCATCCCCTGCACTCGGCGCAGGGCCTGGTTCTTAGGAGTTGAGTCAGAGTGTGTTCTTACTCCTTCCACCCCCCGCCAAGAACCCAAGCTCCCTTTTACATGACCCTACTTTCTGAAATGTGAGACCACCTTATTCTGCCTGGCCCCTCCCTCCAACCCTTACTGGCTACCTCCATGCCATGCTGGGGTGCTGGTGTCCTCCTCCCCTCCCCTCTCCATCTTGCTCCCTCCCGAACCAGTGTTCTGACGGCCTCTGAGGCCCTTCTCAACTCGTGATCTATGAACGGTAGTCCGATGAATGCCATCACTCCTGGAAAGGGCACGTCAGTTATTTTTCCTATGATTCCAGTGATCTTTTCTTTCAATGTTCCCTGTCCAAAACTTCCAGATCTCTATCTATATTGATATGTGCAGATATCAACCTGGATAGACATCTCTATAGATACATGCTTATGTGTCTACACAGATCTATAGATACCCATAGGATATCTTTCTATAAAGATGTCTATGTAAATCTATATACCTATATCAATTTGTCTATAGAGTTATTTACTTCTATCTATCAATCATCTTAGTCCTCTCTTAGAACGAAAGCTCTTTGAAGGCAGAGATGATCTTGCCTTTTATATTTGTATCTCCTGTATTTAACAAAGTACCTAGTGTTCAATCATTCAGGAATATTTATTTATTTATTCAACTTATACGTGACTTCTTTTGGTGGGCAATTCTAATCTGTGTTTTCCCAGAAACCCTCCGTAGAGAATCCATCTGAGGCACCAGGCTGGATGGGTATGTGGTTGAGAGGATTCTTTTTCAGAAGTAGGTCCGACCACATGGCTATAGAGTTCCTCCTGAGTGACATCTGTGACACTTTCATTGTATTGTATTCTTTAGGTACTCTACGTATACCAGGGAAGCGCATGACCACCTATTTGTGGTCCCTTTCTTTTGCTCATCTCTGGTCATATGCATCCTTGTTGGTTGTTGTCGTTTGTCCTTTATTTTGTTTTTTGTTTTGGTGAGGCAATTGGGGTTAAGTGACTTGCCCAGGGTCACACAGCTAGTAAGTGTCAAGTGTCTGAGGCCGGATTTGAACTCAGGTCCTCTTGAATCCAGGGCTGTTACTCTATCCACTGTGCCACCTAGCTGCCCCTGTCCTTTGTTTTTGAAGAGGACCATGACATCAGGGTGATGTGATGACTTGCACTGAATTGGATTTAAGTGAGGGAGGACTGTGTAAGGTCACCAATCTGTCTCTCCCCCAGAGCCATCTGGGTCCAGTGGCAAGAAGACTGGAGATGGTCTCAGATTTCTGAGGCAATTGGGGTTGTGACTTTCCCAAGGTCACACAGCTATTAAGTGTCTGAGGTAAGATTTGAACTCAGGTCCTCCTGACTTCAGGGCCTGTGCTTTATCTACTGTGCCACCTAACTACCTCATCCTTAAATGGTACTTTTTAGACCATTGATTTACTGGGTTTTTGGGGGGGGTGGGGCAATGAGGGTTAAGTGACTTGCCCAGGGTCATACAGCTAGTAAGTGTCAAGTGTCTGAGGCCGAATTTGAATTCAGGTTCTCCTGAATCCAGGGCTGGTGCTCTATCCACTGTGCCACCTAGCTGCCCCTAGACCATTGCTTTAATGAAAGTGTTCATGGTTGATAACTATCGCCTCCCTCATCCACCATCCATCCCTCCACCATTTGGTCACATATAGCTCCGATCCCATTTGAGGGTATGGTGTTCTGTGCGCCACATCTACATGGAATTATAGATGAATTCTGGTATAAAAAAGAGAATGGGCTTTTATGATTAGAAATAAACAGTATGTAACCTCATCCCCTCCTTTTACTGAGCCCTGAGTTTTTCTCATTATCCATCAGCTGTCCAAGAAGTATGTTGTGGCACTCATTCTGTGGGCTGCCCATCCAACTGTATACCACCATAAAGGTCAGATGCCTCCTTCATTCATTTACTTCTTTACCCTGCATGGATTGTGAGTCTCTTTTTTCCAGTGACCATGAGTCTCATCAGAGAGGCTCATAGCAATGGAATACCACCACCTCCATGCAGGAGAAACCGGAGAGTGTCAGCCTCTACAGAGAGGGCGCAGAGCTGTCTCGGAGCATTTGAGAAGCCCCCTTTGTGACACTTCTAAGGAGCTTATGTCTCCTTGTTCTGTGTCTCACCCGGCCTCGAGAGTTCCTCTGGGCATTAAGGTCATTTCTGTGGCCAGGTTCATTGAGGAGTCTTGCAGAACTCGGAGTATGAACTCAGTCAGAATGAGAGCAGGAGGCCGTCCATCATCTGGCCACTCTTGGGATGAACTGGAGATACTTGAAGTGATGGCGTCATGACTGGCTCCTTTAAGTGTCTGAGGAGCTTCCTGGGGCAAAGCACGTATTTGGCTTGGCCCAGGAGGGCAGAAGTTGGAGCCAGAGGTGGAAGGGTTTGTCTGTATAGCAGGAATGTGGCCCCAAGGAGGATGGTTTGCTTTGGGAGGTCGTGGGTTCTTTTAGAATGTCTCTAAGGAGAGGCTGGTGGGGAGCTTTGTCCAGGATCCCTACTCGATCACAAGCTGGAGTTGATGACCCTGGAGGGTCCTTGCAGTCTGGACCTTCCACGACCACTCTGGTCCCATCTGGCTCTGACACTCTGGGACACTATTGAGGCATGGAAGTTGGAAGGGTTGCTTGCTTCCCAGCTATACCCAGGGATGCCCCTGCTGTCGTCTATCGCGCTCCTCAGGCTGAATAGAAAAGATCTTGCCTCTGTGTGGTCTGCCGGTGAATAAACAGTTATTAAGCGCCTACTATATGCCAGGCACTGTGCTAAGTGCTAGTGAATACTCCCCCCCCCCATTTATTGACCTTCTCTGTGGGCAGGGGCTGTTTCCAGAGAGCTTTTGTTCACACTTCAGCAGACTTTAGACTAAGCAGACTAATAACCTCTTTCAGCAGCTTGTCAGACCCTGCCTGGGGTGGGAACCAGGGGAAGCATGGAGACCTTTTCCACAAACAGCAGCACTGAACTGCCTTTCACAGACCCGTTTATTATTCCAAGACGCCCGGGGAGCTGAGTGGTGATGACCACATGCTGGTACAACCAGAGGCATCCTGCAAAGGTCCCCGTGGGATGCTGCAAGAGAAAACCAAGGGGCCAAGCGGGTCAGCGGACTCTGGTGAGTGATGGCATCTGATTCAGGAAGGAAAACACAGCCTTGGCCAAGCTTGGAATTCCCAATGACAGCTAATTGGAGCCAAGGTTAGGGTTTATGAGGTCCTTCACTTGGCTTTGGGCTGAGCTCAAAGCTAAGGTGTGTGAACCCCAGAGTGGGGGGCAGGGCCCGATCAGGGCCATTCCAGACTGTAGACATTGCAACACTTCTCTAAGTGCCAGTCAACATAGGCTTTATACAACTAATTGGAGCTGGAAGGCTTCTGTGTAGTGAATGGAGGGCCAGGTGTAGAGTCAGGAAGGCTTGAGTTCAATTCCTGTCTCTGACACTTATTAGCTATGTGACCCTGGGCAAGTCACTTAACTTCCTTGTGGCTGAGGCAACTCCCTAAGATAAATTGGGGACAATACTAGGACCTACTTCCCATGGTTATTGTGAGGATCAAATGAGAAGATTTTTTTTTTTTTTGTGAGGCAATGGGGGTTAAGTGACTTGCCCAGGGTCACACAGCCAGTAAGTGTGAAATGTCTGAGGCTGGATTTGAACTTAGGTACTCCTGAATCCAGGGCCGGTGCTTTATCCACTGTGCCACCTAGCTGCCCCGAGAAGATATCTGTAAAGCATTTGGCACTGTGTCCGGCACATAGTAGGTGATTGATAAATGCTTGTTCCCTTCCTCCCTTCCTTTTTTTCCCTTCCTTCCTCCCTTCCTATTAGTGAGGACCGAGTTATATAAAGTCTGTGTTGTTCACAAGAACAGACTCCAAAATCTGAAATAGTTTTAGAAAGAAATGTATTAGGTCATTTGGTAGAGGAAAGCGAGCCAGAAAGGGAGTATTTCTTTCTTCCCAGGCTCTGGAAGGTTACCTTATATAGGATGTAGACAAGGGTACCTGTACACAATCGACTCATGTATAGTAAAGCAATTTTGCTGAGAGGGTGACTTGACAGAAACACAAGCTTGGGTGAATCATCAGAAGTTCTGGGTGTGGTAACCCCCCCAAAATGATTTGGGTGGATCCAGGACCTGGGGGAACCCCAAATACTTTGTGGCCATGCCTATCATTCCTGGACAGTTACTGGGGTCAGGTAACATTCTTGGTGTAGACAACCTTTAATCACATAAAGTTGGATTTAAACAGTAAAATAATTTTTCCTGAACAATATAATAAATCTGTTATCTGGTTGGTCTAGGGAGGCCCCTGTCTTTCATATATTCCCATTTCTTGGATACAGAAGGGAAATGAATTTCCATGCACACATTGTCATGTGAATCCAGCTCATCCCTTTATGAAGATTAAAGACACGGACCAGGTCTTCTGATACTTCTCTATTCCTGTTAAGTTACTAGTTCTTCTCCTCCTCCTCCTCCTCCTCCTCCTCCTTCTTCGGGTTAAGTGACTTGCCCAGGGTCACACAGCTAGTGTCAAGTGTCTGAGGCTGGATTTGAACTCAGGTACTCCTGAGTCCAGGGCCAGTGCTTTATCTACTGCGCCACCTAGCTGCCCCTGGCAGTATACTTTTCAGGGATGTACAGAGATGATAAGGTTGATGCACACAAAGCTAGCTCAGTGTTTGGGAAACTTCAAACGAAAGTGTGGGAGAGAAGAGTTATTAGACTGACTACCAAACTGAAGGTCTAAAGAGTCGTTGTGCTGACCTCACTGTTCTATGCTTGGGATACATGGACATTGTACCAGTGCCATGCCAGGAAACTGAATCACTTTCCTTTGAATTGTCTTAGAAGATTCTGAAGATCACCTGGCAGGATAAGGTACCAGACAGTAAGGTCCTTTCTTGAGCTGAGCTGCCAAGCATTCAAACTCTATCGCAGAGAGCACAACTCTGATGGGTTGGCCACGCTGATCAAATGCCAAACATTTGCCCAAAAGTTTTATGGAGAACGCACACAAGGCAAGGTCTTACACGGAGTTCAGAAGTAATACCAGGAAACTCTCAAGATCTCTCTGAAGAATTTTGGTATTGATTGTCAGACATGGGAGACACTGGCATAGGACCAGCATGGCGTGCCTACATCAAAGAAGTCACTGTGTTCTATGAGCCAAGCAGAACTGCATTTGCTCAAAAGAAATGTGTGATATCCGAATTTAGAGACATCTTCACTCCAAATATTCATATGGATTATTTGTGTCTGACCTATGGTAGAGCCTTCTGAGCTGATAGTGGACCTATCAGCCAGAGTCAGACACAATGTATATTGACCCCGACGTAATGACGTCTTTTTGGTCCTCTTCAAGAATGAAGGACAACAATGGGAACTTAGGTCAGCTATGGTGAGATTTGGAACAAGCTTCCCATCATTCCACTGTATATATATTGAGGGAAATAACACTAGAGCTGGTGCCGGGAGATCAGAATTCAAGCACTGGTTCTTCCACTTACTGTTCAAATTGGGGCAATCATATAACCTTACAGGGTCTCAGCTGTAAAGTGAAGGGGTCCAACCATGTAAACTTTCCAGTTCTTTCTAGTTTTAGTTTCTGTTGTTATAACTGTCTTTTGTCTCTACATTCCCTTTTACTATAGCTCCACAGAAAAGATAGTTCACGTTTCAGACACTGTGAGTCAGAACTCACTGAAAAGCATAGTTTATGAACCCCCACCAATGTGTTTCTATTTACCAAATAGCAAAAGGATGCATTAGTCCAAAACAAAATATTTAACCAAAAAGAACAAGGAAAATGCTCCCTTTGCACACATGGGGTACACTTTCCTTCAGGTTATTACACCATTGGTATAGGCAGTCACATTAAGGACTCTCATGTAGGAAGCATGTACGATTATATGAGCAAATATACATGAAGAGGAACATGCCAATGAGACATGTGGCCAAAGCACATGCTTGATGGAATGTGCTAGGAATCCGTGTGACCAAGGCAAATACTAGAGGGCACATACAGGTGGACATGTGGCTAGGGTACATTTCAGTGAGGACAGCTAAAATTACTGACACTACAGAGCTTCCAGTGTTCTTTGGTAATGTCACCTCACCACTTTCCACTTTGGGGCATTGTGTCCTTTCTCTCCACTGGGGGCATTGTCTCAGCTAGATGTCACGTCTGTCCTGGGAAAGACTTTCAGATGAAGCTAGAGACAAAAAACCAAAAACACAAACACAAACCAAACACCCAATTAACCAAACCAAACAACCCTAACTGAAAAAGGCAAAAGCCTAGCTCTGTATCCACCCTGTCCAAAGTCCATTCCATTCTCATCTCTTCCACATTCCTGCCATTATTGCATGTATTTTAATAGCAGTAGAACCCTTGACATTTGCTTCACATTCTGACTGTCTTTCTATATACAAGGAGAGTTAAGGGAAATAATACTTCAATTTATTTATTTTTTATGTTTTTATAATACTTCAATTTCAAAAAATGTGGTATTACCTGTTTTGAATAACATGTTTGAATCCCCAGTGGTGTTATATGCAGGTCCTTACTAGTGGCCAGAATCTTCTGCCCTCAGTATATCTATAACGCCACCTAGCTGCCCCTTCCACTTTCTTTTAACAAAATAATAAATCAAAGCCTGATTTGTAGTTTGACAATTTCTGAGGTGTAAATGGTCACTGAACATTTAACAACCAGCTTTTAGGAGCCAGTTAGAGCTGGCTCCCCCCCCCCCCCCCCGCCTTAGGGGTTCGTTGACCCCAGGTTGAGAATCTTTGTTCTATCTAGAAAGAAGTAGATCGAAAGTTATGGAATGAGGTAACTTTCACTAGTCTTCTTTGCTGAAATTAGTGCTCTAATTCCCTTCTAGAACTGACAATACTTGGTCAAGCTAATTGCTCCATGTAGCCTAATGGAATCTACCTAGACCATTTGAATAGTCATTCTTTCTAGGGTTGAGACTCGAGAGAGAGAAGGCAAGCAACCTTCTGGAGGAAGATAGGGTGTCTGTCGCTGTTCACAATGATTAGATAGCACCGGCCTCCCCAATTCATTTATTTTTCTGTGTAAGTCATGGTTGGGACTACTGTAATAGCTGCCAGTGTGTGGGGTCTGCCTCATGTCTTCACTCAGCCAAATAAGCGTGGGTCTGACTGTGGCACCTTTCTATTTGACAAATTCCAGTGACTTCCAATTATCTTCTGTATCGAATATTGGATCCTTTCTTTGGCCTTTAAGCCCTTTATAACGTGGCTCCTTCCTACATTTTTGGTATTCTTGCACCTTATTCTCCTCCATGTACATTGTCTTTTTTTTTGTGTGAGGCAATTGGGGTTCAGTGACTTGTCCAGGGTCACACAACTAGTAAGTGTTAAGTGTTTGGGGTCAGATTTGAACTCAGGTCCTCCTGAATCCAGGGGCAGTGCTCTATCCACTGCACCACCTAGTTGCCCCTCCTTCATATACATTGTAAGCCAGTGACATTGCCTCCTTGCTGTTTGTAGAACATAATACTCCACCTCCCAACTCTGTGCATTTTTGCTGGCTGCCCCCCATGCCTGGAATTCTCCTCCTTCTTATGTCTACCTCCTGGATTTCTTCAGATCTTGGCTAAAATCCTACCTTATTCCAGGAGCCTTCCTTGCTACCCCTCCCTCAATGGGAATGCCTTCCCTCTGAGGTGATCTCCAGTTTATTGTGACTATATCTTGTTTATATATAGTTATTTGCATTGTTCCAGCAGAATGGACACTCCTTGAGAGCAGGGAATGATTTTTGGCCTTTCTTTGTATCCCTACCGCTTAATATAAAGCTTGGCACACAGTAGGTGCTTAATGAATGCTTTTTGACTTGAGATGAGGAGCGAGTTCATTTCAGGCAAAGAGACCAGCTTGGTTGGGACGTAGAGTGTGACAAGGAGAGTAATATGACAGATTTGGAAAGCTTAGTTGGAGCCGGATCATGGAGGGCTTCAAATAATAGGTTAGGAACCCTGAGGTTTTTACCTCTGCAACCAGAAAAATGGGAATACAGGAACAGACAATGTTGAAGAACAGTTGCTTCTTTACAGCGCCTCTCAATTATTCTGTTTTGCCAAACAAGACAAGTTAAAAACCTCTCCCATGTGACAGCCCTTTAAATACTTGAAGATAACTGTTATGCTCCCAGTCCTACCCAACTCCAACATCCAGATTTCAGTGTGACTTTGGCCAAATCACTTCTCTTTCATTGGCCTTCAATTTCCTCATTTGTGAAGTGAGGGGAGGGACTAAACTTATATAGTACTTTATGGTTTGCAAATACAATCTCAACTGATCCTCACAACCATTTTATAGGTGGGGAAACTGAGGCATCCAGAGGTTAAATAACTTTCTCAAGGTCAAATAACCAGTACGTGTCTGAGGATGGATTTGAATTCAGGTTTTCATGGCTCTAGAAACAGTGTTCTAGCTGCACCTCCTGGCTGCTATAGCAAAAATAGCCACTCATATTGATAATGGTTCTTTAAAGTTGGTGAAATGCTTTACCTTATTTGATGCTCCTCACAGCAACTATACAGGGGAGGGGGTGAGGCTATCATGATCTCTATTCGACAGATGAAGACATTGAAGCTCAGAGAGGTTAAAGGACTTACCCAGAATCCCATCACTGATAAATGTCTGAGATGCTGTTAGAACCCAGACTTTTCTGCCTGCCCATACGGGGCTCTGTACACGCCTCTGGGGTCTAACATTCTGTGATTCTATGGTTTAATGTAAGCTCACACAGCGAGTCACAGCAGAGCCAAAAAATGGAATGAGAATGTGTTCTCTGAGAGCTGGGCTTTCTCCATTAGACCACATTACCTAATGAGTTTCCCTTGGGGAATACGGGTAGGGGAATCTTGTGAGGACTGGTGTCATTAATTTCAGTTAAAGTATGTGCAGCCTTCTCTCCCCCCTCTCCCTTCCCCCTACACCATTCCTTCCTCCTTCTCCCTTCTCTCTCTTTCCCCCCTTCTTCCCCCTCCCCATTGCTCTACCACCTCCACATAAACACGCAGCTGGCATAGTCCTCTATTCCTGGATAATTGTCAACAAAGGAGCCAGCTGTGTTAGCATTATATTTAAAGTGGAAGCTCCCATTCTTGATTGTTCATCTTAAGGGACCACATTGATCATGTTGGCATCCAGGGCCATAACGCACTGGCACAGTGCCTCTTTTTTGGCAGGACAGAGGAAGTTACTTGGGATCCATTTGAAAATGCCTTGCCAGTTCTTTCCCTTCCTGTGAGGAAGTGTAGTCTAGTGGATAGAGTGCTGCACTTGGAGTGAAGAAGGACTTGGATTCAGGTCCTGCCTCTCTGATACTTACAGGCTGTGTGACCAGGACAAACAATTCAATCTCCTTGAGCCTCAGTTTCCTCAACTGTAAAATGGAAATAACCGCTTGGTGGTGCAGTGGATAGAGCACTGAGCCTGAAGTTAGGAAGACCTGAGTTCAAATCCCACCTTAAACACTTACTAGTTGTGTAACTCTGGGCAAGTTGATTACTCCTTCTGTGACTCAGTTTCCCCATATATAAAATGAGGAGGTCCCTTCTAGTTCTACCTCTGTAGCCCTCCCCTTCCCGGGGTGTTGTGAGGTTGAGGAGAGATCATGTCTCTTGCCAATCCTAAGATACTATGAATGTTTGTTATTTCCAGCAGAGGGCAGAGATTCCTCTATACTTTACATGCGTATCCCAGTGCCTACCACAGTGCCAGACACATGCTTGTTGATTGATTTATGAGCTGGAGTCAGTGCCTTCCAGAGAGGAGACTTGTTGTTGTTGTTGTTTCCTGCCCGACTCTTGGCGACCCCATGGACCACAGCACGACAGACCCTTCTCAGCTCCGCTGTCTCTCCAAGTCTCTCCAAGCTCATGTCCGTTGTTTCCACGATGCTATCTATCCATCTCATCCTCTGCTGTCCCCTTCTCCTTCCTCTACCAATGTCAAGGTGTGCTTGGGGACTCTGGGGGGACCTAGAGAGGCCTCTAATTTTGTATTTTAAGCCTGGAGCATCTGCACAAGACTCTTCTCATTGGTGGAGAGAATATCTCTCTACTACAGCTCTCACCCATCTCTGCTCCTCATGGAGGTGCACAGCTTTGGAAGTTATTCTTTCCACCAATGAGGAAAGCCTCACGCCGATACTCCCGCCTTGAAATTTGTTTGGAGATACTGAAGTCCTGGCAAGTTAAGTGATTTGCCCTATGGTCCATAGCTACTAAGTGTCAAAGGTGAGATTTGAACCCAGAGCCGCTGCCTTCAGTCATGGTGCCAACAGTATGGGCCAGAAGCTGGCCTTAAACCCGGGTGTTTCTGACTCTGAGATGGGCTATCTATTAAGTCACATATGAGAGATTCTCATGAAAGCGAATTCCTGATGAGTCCCATTTTTAAGAGTCCCGTTAACTGTTTTGGAGGTCCCCATTTCTACAAAAGTATTTCAGCTGCTGATAGTCAATCGACAAGCATTTATTGAGTGTCTATTGTATGCCAGTCACTGTGCTAAGCGCTTGAGATACAGGGTGAGAATGAAACCGTCCCTGCCTTAAAGACGGTTAATGAATTGGGCCATTTGACTCATCAGGAAATGTCAAGTTCATGGCCGGGGAGGGGGAAGAGGGAGAAGGAGAGGGAGAGGAGTCCATCTCCCAGGCTCGCACTTCCCCAGGTGTCTGGTCAGGCCTTTGCCAGTCGCTGGCTTTTAGGATGCGGCCCCTTCACTCGGACCTTAATTCCTTCACACTCCCCCTCCCAGGATCCTCCCCACCCCCTCTCCGGGCCTGCTTGGTATGCTGCTGGCCTGCACTCCACGCTGCTCCCCTACCTGCCAATGTGCTTTGAGGAATATCGTTAGCATTAAATTTGCCATTTACATTTTCCCGTTTGACATAATTGAGGAATGAATGCTCTTATGAAAATTAAACTTGTGGGCCTCCTGGGCTGTCGTAACCCTGTTAAAATGTAATGCGATTCCTGATGCGTCTCCTTGAGGTTTTTATTAAATAGAATATCAGTATGACTAATTCCCTGGGCCTAAATGTTGGCCGGGAAGCGCATTATGGATAGGGCTGCCCACAAATAGCCCTCCCGGCTCTGCCTCTAATGGACTAATAATGCATTAGACTAGAATCAGAAAGACTTGGAGTTGGAGTGCTTATCGCCGTTATTGAAGACACCTGGAGGCTCTATTCATCAAGGTTCCATCGAGCTGGGGCCGCCTGTTTATTCGTCTGTCAGTGAACATCTCTATTTGGCCCTGGGTGCAGCTTCCTGGGTTAGATCGGGCTGGCAGCAAAAGCAAGAGGGAGGGGGGGATTTCTTGAGGTTTCACGAGATTCTGTTTCTTTGAAAAAGGTGGCTAATGAAGCTTCCTAAAGGATGTGTGGGTTCTTGGTGACTTTCCTCTTCATTTGGGGGAGACTCTTGTGGAGGAGGGAAGGCAGGGAGGTGTAGGCATCCTAAGAGACAAGCTGGACCAGGGAGTTCCTCATCCCCAGAAGCCTGGTATTGTCTGGAAGACCAGGGGCTCCCCAATGTCAACACTCACATTAAAATGCCTGGCACATAGCACTTCATAAATTCGCTGTTTCTTTATCTATGCAATTATGCAGGGACATCCAATGGAGTCCATCTTGGAAACAGCATCTCATTCGATGAGCAGCTGGTGTTGGCACTGGTGCCAGAGAAGAGGGGGATTGTGGATTTTCTTTAAGAGTTTTTGAAAAGAACTGAACCAAATTACTCCTCCCCATGCCTCTCTTTTCTTTCTAACAACCCATTCCACTTTGGAATCCAGAAGTTTAATCCTTTCCCCCCTATTTTTATCTTGGATCTCAAGGGGATCTCATAGGGAGGACATTCCCCCATGACATCCCCCCAACAGAATATTGATCTTTTGTTAAACAGACATACCCTTCACTTTCTACGTGGTATTAATGTGATTGATTTTTTTTTTGAAACTTTAATTTTTTTAAGGTGAACCTAACAGTTATCAAACAATCATTTCAATGTGAGAGAAAGAGGATAATAAAAAAAAAAACCCCAGGGAATTCTGTAGTATAGAGTTTATTTTAAAAAATGTATACACAGGGGGCAGCTAGATGACACAGTGGATAAAGCACCAGCCCTGGATTCAGGAGGAGCTGAATTCAAATCCAGCCTCAGTTACTTGACACTTACTAGCTGTGTGACCCTGGGCAAGTCACTTAACCTTCATTGCCCTGCAAAAAAGAAAAATTATACACACACACACACACACACACACACACACAATTTAATAAGGTAGTAACAAAGTCACCACCGTTCCAGATATGAGACTCCCCAGCCCAGCTGTCTGACTCTACTCCTTTTCTCTTTTCTCTGTTGTGTCTTCCTCTGAATTTCATTTAGCTTTATTTTGCAAATTAAAATAAAACCCAAGCAGTTTTCCTCTTTATATATCCATCATTGTATCTATGATGCCTGGCAAATAAGAGGTGTTTAGTAAATGCTTATTGATTGATTGATCGTGCCTGTAGGCATCAGTCAGAATCATAACTAACACAGGATGGCTGGGGCTCTGTTCCAGGTGCTGACATCGGCAGAGGCTCCCTCCTCCTCCCTCTTCTCCCCCTCCCCTAATCCTCTTCCCTTTCCCTTCCCTGGGCTGACACATTGCAGAGTTTTGTGGTTTATGGAAGTGGAATGTCCCCATGTGCCCCTTGGTCTAGTGACCAAGGCCACTCTTGGCAAGGGAATGTATCAGATGCAAGGGAAACTCTCTCCCAACTCAAACGGTGAACTCAGATCTAGCCTTCCCCAGTCCCTAACCTCCTCTGGCCCCTCTTTCCATGGTGCCTTCTGGAACCTTCCTCTAGGGTTAATGAGCTCCCTTTCTATGCCTCCTTTTCACATTCTTTCCATGTTATAGGTGGGCCATAGATTTAGACTTGGAGGAGATCATGAAATCCAACCTCTCTATTTACAGGTGAAACCAAGGCCCAGATAAGTGACTTTCCCAGGGTCACACAGCTAATAATTGTCTGAGGTAGTCTTCAAGTCAAGAGTTCCAGCCAACTCACTGTCCATCTGTCTCTTCTGGTGCTTGCAGAATCTCACCTTTCTCATGTCGTCGGGCTGCTCTTGATGTCCAGAGCCAGAGGGAGAAGCTGCTGCTACACTCCTTGCTTCCCACTGTCATCATTCTGGGGGACTTTGAGACCCTCCCTTTGCCATCACCCATTCTTTCAAGTTCACTCCAACCCACTTAGATCTTTGTTGCTGTCATTTAAGGACTACCAGGTCACTCTCCCTCTACTTCAAGGTTCCTCAAAGACCCTGTTCTCTTAGTTCCTCAGTTTTGCCAACTCATATCTGTTGTCTCCAGCCTAGCCCATCTACAAACAAAAGTGGTCATAACTTAGATACTCTCTCCTCCCTCCTAGGTTCTAACTCCCAAATGAATTTGGCCCAGATACTATTCTTAGTTATGACTTTGGCATTGGCCTTAAAAGATAAACCCTCTGAGGGCAGGGATCTAACACAATGCTAATTGTGTAGTTTTGGTCATGATGATGATAGTTATAAATTTTAATCATTGGCTTTTACAGATTCCAAAGCATTTTAGTTGAATAATTTGAACCTTGCAACAATCCTGTGAGAAAAATGAAATCAAAGTGGCTTGCTCAAGGCTGTCCAAGTCAAGAGCAGAACTGGAATTCAAAACCAGATTTTCTGACTCTTTGTCCAATGCACTTCCTACTTAATTCCATTCAATTAGCCTTCTTAAGTACCCATTATGCACTATGACACACCACTGTGTTAAGGTCTAGGGTACAATATGATACAGCCCGTGGAGGCTTCCATCAGTTGCCATTGGCTACCTTGAAGCCCTCTAAGCTACCATTAGCTCTCCACTCTCTGGAGAAGTCTCTCGGCACTATTTTATGAGGGTGGGGCAGATTTCCTACAAGAATAGTCCAGACAATCTGCCAATCAGCTTTCCCTCATCCTTGTTGCCATCACTGTCTAACCTCTAGGTCACTCTCTCAAATTTTTTTAATGACTTTATAACCGGACTCATGGTCTTCCTTCCACTTAACTCCCTCTCCATCCCCACTTTAATCATACTGCTGCATGGTCACAAACTCGACCACCTCCAACATCTTGGATTTCAAAATTCTGCCTCTCTGGAATTCACACCAAACCTCCTCTTTACCCTCCTTATTATTCCCTTGACCCCTCTCTATTTTCCTGGTCCACTTTCTATTTTGGATTCATGCCCGGTCTTTATTTGCCATGCAGCAATTCAGATTTATTTGTGGCTAAGATCTGGGGATAAGCAAGGATAACAGCTTAAGCAATACATATCCTTCCCCTTTATGATGAAGGAAATGCATGCCACTTATCCAGTGGACCACGGCTGGGGATACGCTTGACCCCACAGCCATCAGGAACAAGACGCTTTTCAGCTACCATGTCCTCAGATTCGTCTGCATTAAACTTCGTGAAGCCCCACCTCTTTGAGATGTGGATCTTTTGGTGACCAGGAAGCTTAAACTTGGCCCTGCGCAAAGCCTCAATCACGTGCTCCTTGTTTTGGACTTTGGTGCGAATAGACATGATCACCTGTCCTATATGTACACGAGCAACAGTGCCCTGGGGTTTCCCAAAAGCACGCCACATGCCTATTTGGAGTCTATCAGCACCTTTCACGAGACAACATTTTGTCGATCCGAATAACACGGAATGGGTGCAGTCGAACACGGATGTGGAAACGATCTTTGCCACAACTCTTCACCATACATTTGTTGGCACAGATTCGTGCGGCCTCCAAGGCTTCAGAAGAAACTTGTTCATATTCATCAGATACCATATGACCCCAGAGTGGGAACTCATCCGCTTTTGCCTTTTTTGACCTAGGTCAAAAATTTGTATCTTTGCATCAGGAACACCTCGGCAGAAACAGGATTTTGGATTCTTACAGGATCGGTAGCAAAGAGCTAGGCGGCAGCCCATAGTTAGGGTAGACAAAGCTGTGCCTGGTCTTGACCTGAGAGTCTGCTATGTTATTTGTTATCCAGCCTTGGAAAAGTTTTCTACATTTACTGCCTTCACTTCCTTACCATCAGCTTCTCTGTCTCTGTGCCTCTCTTCTTCCTCTCCCTCCCCCTTCCTCTCCTTCTCCTCTTCCCCCTCTCCATCTCCTGGCTGTTCTCACATCTTTCTGTTTTTTTTTTTTTTTTTTGGTGGGTTAAGTGACTTGCCCAGGGTCACACAGCTACTAAGTGTCAAGTGTCTGAGGTTGGATTTGAACTCAGGACCTCCCGAATCCAGGGCCAGTGCTTTATCCACTGCACCACCTCGCCGCACCTCTCACATCTTTCTAACTACTCTTTTTCTGTGTCCCATACTGACTCCTCATACTCCAGATCTTTTGAGGTGAATGTTCTTCAAGGCTCTGTCTCTAGTCTCTTTCCCTGGTCTTGGTCTCAGCCTCTATCTGTGTGACTCTCCCATCCCATTCATTCTGGAGCTTCACTCCATGGCTGGCTTCTTTGCGGGTGGCTCCCACATCTACATCCCCATCCCTAGTCTCTCTCCTGAATTCTAGATCTGTCTCTCACCTCCCATTTCCAACTACCTACAGGATATTTAAAAACTGAGCGTATTAGTATTCCCTTTAAACCTGTCCATTCTTCTGAAAATATCAGTTAGTACTGCTACCATTCAACCACTTTCCCATGTTTAAAACCTTGGTACTGCCTTGGACTCTTTTCTCTCACGTATCCCAAATCCTATTGATTTTAAATGGAATAATATTTCTCTTCCCCACCCCCTCTTTACTGTTCTTACTGCAAACACCCCTATAGAGACCCTCAACTTACTTAACAATCTCTTCATAATTTTACCAGGGGAATCTCCCTTATATAGAGATTTGGTCAAGTCTCTCCTTTCTTCAAAAGTCTTCAATTGCTCCCAAATGTTTACTGGGTAAATTCCAAACTCCTTTACCTGGCATTCAGTGTCCTCCATGGTCTGACACCATGCCAGTCTTTTCTCAGATTATTCATTGCTATGTACTCACCAGCCAAACAGAATTACTCTGTTTCCTAAACATATCCTGCCCCTTTCCAGATACCTGAGTTTGTTAATGTTCTTCATGCCTAAGATATCTTCCCTTCCCCCTTTTCCTGTGTTTTGAATTCTTGCTAAATCTTTAAAGGCCAACTGAAATGCTATAAATCCCTCATATATTCTTTGTCTTACAACTCACTTAAGCAGCATTATTTCCTTCCTTCCTTCCTTCCTTCCTTCCTTCCTTCCTTCCTTCCTTCCTTCCTTCCTTCCTTCCTTCCTTCCTTCCTTCCTTCCTTCCTTCCTTCCTTCCTTCCTTCCTTCCTTCCTTCCTTCCTTCCTTCCTTTTTCTCTTTCTATCTAATCTATCATCTATCTACATACCTGCCTATTATCTGTTTCTCCATCACCTTATCTATCCATCTATCATCTGTCATCTACCTATCTACCCATCTATCCTTCTATCATGTAGATGCCCCCTGCCCTTAATAGACTGTAAGCTTCATGAGGGTAGAATCACAGAAGTTGACAGTTGGAAAATACCTCAGCAACTCTCTAGTCCAACCTACACCTGGAAGGAATTCTCACTATAACATATCTAAAAAATAGTTACCCAGCCTCTGCTTGAAAATGACTGCCCACCACCTCTCCAAGCAGCTCATTCCTCTCCATCACAAAAGCTTCTTTACATCAAGACTAAATTAGCTCCAATTGAAGCCAAACTTCACCATTGACGTTGTCAGGTCATGGGATTTGCTTGTTAGCTCTGGTTCTACTTGCAAGGGTGAGTGGGATACCAGAATTTAACTTCCTTCTTGTCTAGGAGTTCTTTGTGTAGCACACTTTCCCAACCCATACTACAGTTAGCAAGTTAGGCCCCCAAAGGGTGGGTATTATATTTTCTCTCATAGTTCTAGAACTAAACCTGAGGAACTTGGTGGATTTTTTTTAAATACCACAGATGACGAGCCACCCTAAGTGTGCTTCTCCCATGATTATCAATTAATATCAATCGATTAGCCAGGCATTAGCTTTTAGAAACAGGTATTTATTAAGGTGATTTGAGAAGAGTTGGTACAAAATACCCTCCCAAAAGTCTATGACGGGCTCTCCTGCTACTACATGCAGAGTACAGCATGTGGAAGCAAAGGGTAACTCCCAGCTCCTAGTTGTTGGAAGCTGTTTTCTCCCTTTTGTGGGTGTATTTACAAAGTTGCTTCATAGACCTCTTGTAGGCATGGTGGAGCCTTCTGCTGAGCTTCTTGTGGAGTTCTGAAACTGCCTTTCTTTGCTCTATCTAGTAGGTCCTTAGTGGATGAGGCAGATTCTGCTAAGGGTCACTGCTGTTCCCAGGGTGCTAATAGAATACCACTAAGAAGTCCAAATTCTTTGACCCACCAAAGTTTATAAGGCCATCCTCTGACCAAGGGTGGAGGGGATACAAATGCACTACACCCCCTACCTCTAAGAGATTTCCTTTCAGGGCATTGGTTGGAACTTCCCTAAACTGCCAAACTCTCCAATACACAGTTCTGAACAAATGAACCATGAGGCAAACCTTAGTTTAATGCTTTTGATTGATTGAATAGAGATGTTCTCACCTGAAAGATATTGGGCTAGAATATTTTGTTAGTTACTAGTCAGGTGGGAGCATGAAGTCTTTCAAGCATCTTCCTTCAAGTGAGAGGAATTTATGTTACCTCTTTACACTTCCCATAAGTCCACAGAGCCATGTTCTGGAGCTTGGCTATGCTCCTGTCAGAGGGCTGGACCTCAGACCCTTATTAGCTATGTGACCCTGGGCAAATAGCACAATCTCTCTAAGCCTCAGTTTCCTCCCCTGTAAAATGGAGAAAGTCCTGCCTCTAGGACCTATTGCCTCCTGGGTTTTCCATGGGGATTGAATGAGATACTTGCCAAACATTTTAGATATCATAAATTTACAAAGACCTGTCACAGAGACAGCACAGAGTGGCACGTAGAGCGTTTGATTTGGAGTCAATCTCCATTCAAATTCCACTTCCGACACTAACTGTGTGACTTTGGCCAAGTCAACTGATCTCTCTGAGCCCCAGTTTTCTCTTTAGAATGGGGATAATAATGGTGACTACCTTACAGGGTTGTAGTGAAGATTGAAAATCATCTAATATGTGCAACATGCTTTGTAAACTTTAATGCTCCATATAAATTTCAGTTATTATTGTCAACTATTCCAACTAATACACTGACATAATAAATAATTAAAATGAATGATTAATTAATGCTGCCTATTATTATGATGATGAGTTAAATCTATAGATTTTGAATCAAACTAGGAAAAATACGAGCAGGGGAGGTAAGAAATCTCTCCAGATGAAATTTGAAAGGAGACAGTCACAGGAGGAGGCAGTGGACAACAGGCATTTGATTATTGTTTTAGGAAGCAATCTCCCCTCAAACATCACGTAGCGCTTCGTGGTTCCAATGGGGTAATGAAACAGGGAGAAATATTGATGGAAAGTTCCCAGCCCCACCTTAAAAGCCCATGTGTTCACAGCTGTTTTATATTTTCTAGAGAGGAGCAGCCAGAGCAAAGTTTAGCAGAGAGCAACAAAGCTCCCCAAAACATGCCCAAGGTGAAGTTTTTGATAGTACTGATAGGGCTATCTTTTTTGCCCCCCCAGCCCACCAAGAATCCTGGACCAGTGCTTAAAGATTTCTGCATCTGGTAAGGGTTGACTTAGATGATCGCTAAGGTTCCTTCTACCTCTGTAATTCTGTGGCGTTCTGATTTTGTGTGGTATGTACTGTATACCCGAATACATAAAAGATCTGATTTCAGCAGTGTGAGAAACTTTCTGCTGTGCAAACTCCCTCCATTGGTGCTGATTGCAATCCCTGTGTGAGAATCAGGTTCATATGATCACAGATTTGGATCAAGAAGTGATCTTAGAGGCTGTCAAGTCACAACTTTTCATTTTATAGGTGAGGAAATGAGTTCCAGAGAGTTGTCTTGTAACACTTGTCCAAGGTTAAACAGCTAGTGTTTGAGGAAGGATTTGAAGTCGGGTATTCCTGACTCTAAACTGCACCTTCTACCATATCACCCTGTCTCCACATGTACAGAAAACTGTAAATGACGATGGTGATGGTGGTGAAGGATTTATTCAATCTAATTTATGCTTTTGTTTGACTCAATTTCTGTGAATACATTCATCGGGCTGGAAAACACTGAAAACAACTCTCTGAAGTCATGAATTAGTTACATTTGTCCCATTTAGGCATAGGATCATTGATTTGGAGCTGAAGGCACCTCAGAGGTCATATAGTCCAACCTCTTCCTTTTTACAGATGAAACAACTGAGGCCCATAGAAACTTACTGATTTGCCCAGGTTCCCTTGGGGAATAAGTGGCTGAGATGACATTCAAATTCAGGTCTTTTAGCTGCTAACACAATGCCTTTTCCTACTGTATGTGCCACACTGGATTTTATGAAGGAAAAGACTGAGATGTTCAGTCCAATTCTCTTTCTACTACTCTACAGGTGCCTGAAGGATGAACGGTGTGGCATCATTCTCATTGCCCAGAACTCAAGAGAAACTAACTCAGTTATCTAAGGGGTATGTTTGGAGCTCAGCCACTTAAGAACACTTAACAATAATAGCTAGCATTTATAGAGTGCTTGAATATTTATAAAGTGCTTTACAAGGCTTCTTTCATTTGATCACAAGTGAGGAGTTGGTAAGGCCACAGGGAGTGCTATTATCCCCCTTTACTTCTGAGGAAACTGAGGCAGGGAGTAATTAAGTGAGTCACCCAGGGTCACACAGCTACTAAGTTTCTGTGACCTAATTTGAAGTCAGGAATCTTCTAGCTACTGTGACACGAGCTACCCCTCACTGAATATTTATTTGAGCAGATGCTATGAGTACAAACCAGATGTGAATACAGCCCCTATGTAAGAAACACTCCCTGAATGCTTGGAAATGGACAGGAGGCTCTGTCCAAATACAGCGAAACATTGAGGGGGCATTTAAAGTCATGAGAACAATTGACTCTGAATCTAGATAAATGGGATCAGCGAATCCTCACCCAAGGGGTCCGTCTTTCTCTGCCTTTTGAACTTGTCTCAAAGCATGAATGTCTACAAGTAAGATAAGGAAATATATGTATCAAATGAGATAACATATGTAAAGGGCTTTGTAAGTGCTATGTAATTGTTAGCTATTATTAGCTCTCCTTGTCAGCTGCCCTTTTCTCACTTCAGTGCATTGTCGCCAGCTGGCCCTCCTGGATAGAATGCATTCCTTCCCACCCCCCTTCCCTCCGCCTCGAATAATCCTTATCTTCCTTCAGAACTCCCCTGAGATTCCCTTTCCCATGACCTGCCATTTTTCTATTACCTTTTATTTATATATCTGTGTGCACATTGTGTCCTATAAGCCAAGAGGGCACGGATAATCTCATTCTTGTCTTTGTGATTCTAGCCAGTATTTAACAGCCATTGTTTGACCCTTACAAGAACTGGCAGAGTAGTGTGTACATCATAGGTGCCTAATAAATGTTCAATAAACAAATGGATAACAGACTTCTTTCAAAACTATTGCCTTGGTATTTGAGTAGGGCTCAAGACTCAGCCCAAACAACATCTTCTGAAGAAGACATTTTCTGTTCTCCCTAGCCGTGAGTGTTTTCCCTGCTAAGGTTAGTTTCCATCTGCTCTCATATTGAGGTCCAGAGAAGCCTCAGTATGTCATTGAATGGGTGTTGCCTAGACATATGGGCCTGGGAAATGACCTTAATTTAGAAAGGCCAAAGTCATCCACTGCATCTCAGGCCATTGCGATCACCTTGATTTTGGTCTTGGACACGGACTTTGGTTCTCGGGAAGAGAGCGAGGCTGACGGTCCTCTTCGAAAACGGACGAACAACAGCAATGCTCTTTCTATCTCCCCATTGGACTATAAATTCCTTGAGGGTAGAGATTATGTTTGGCTCTTTTATTTTGTATCTTCAGCACTTACTATAGTTCTTGACAGATAGCAAGCACTTAATTAATGTTTGTTGAGTGAATATCTGGCATCAGAATGTTATAGAGAAGGAATGCTGGATTTGAAGTCAGGAAGAACTGAGTTCCAATTCCAACTCTGCTACTGGCTACTGGGAAACATTTAGGCCTCCCTCATTAGACTGTGATTTCCCTGAGGGCAGGGACCTTTTCCGCTTTTCTTTGCAGCCCCGGAGTTTAGTACAATATGTACTATACCAAAATTGAATACATAAAACAAGCCATTCAGTTTTTTTTCAAACGTCCAGCTCAAACTCCCAGCTACTTGCAATATGCCAAAAAAAAAGAAAATTAATAAATGTGAAAACTTTAACAAGAGAAGGATTCTAAAATCTTATTTGACTCTATACTCCTTTCTGATCTCTTTTCTGGTCTATCGTATTTTAAAAAATATTTTACTTTATTTTTATTATTTATTTACTTATTTATTTATTTTTACTTTATTTTTATTTTTAAATTTTTTTTTTTTTGCAGGACAATGGGGGTTAAGTGACTTGCCCAGGGTCACACAGCTAGTAAGTGTCAAGTGTCTAAGGCCAGATTTGAAGTCAGGTCCTCCTGAATCTAGGGCCGGTGCTTTATCCACTGTGCCACCTAGCTGCCCCCAGTCTATCGTATTTTTAAACATGTTCTACTTTGCATATAGTGAGTCAGTGTGTGTGTGTATGTGTAGATTCTGCTTTTTTATGGACTCTTTTGGTATTGCATTACAGCCTACAAATCTTTGAATATTTCTTAATGTTTGTCATTTTTAAATGTTCCCATTACCTTGGCTAGGTTTCTTTGTCAGTGGCTAGTGAAGAAGGGACTTTTCTCCACCCAACTGGTCTAAGAACCAAAAAAAGGCACGAGAACCGCTGCCAGGAAGGATGACAGATGAAAATCTTGTCTTTTGGAAGTTCCTTTCTCCAGTCAATTAGAGACTGAGCCCAGAAGCTGGGAAGAGGGCTCCAGCAATTCAGCTCATCCAGAATCTCAGCAGGACCCAGGGATCCATCACAGAGATTTATGGTAGCAGTGGCCCTCAGGAAAATGTCCAGTACAGATGCCCAATCATCAATATGATCAAAAGTTGTAACAGAGTTGTTAACAGTGATCTAGAACAGGACTTCTTCAACTTTTTCCACTTGCGACCCCTTTTTGCCCAAGAATTTTTTATATGACCCTGGGTGTGTAGGTATATCAAATAGGTCTACAACATTTACTGTCAAATTTTTCACAGCCCCAACATTCAGTTACTCAATGCCATATGGGGTCACAACCCACAGTTTAAGAAACTTTGTTCTAGAGAATTCCTCCTTCTCCCACTAATATTTGCTCTTGAGAAAATGCTTGGTACCTACAAGTCTTATTGATTGAGTGCAGCTAATAAATGTTCACCTCATCAACCTTGTTGTGTAGACATTGCATTATTAAAGGGACAGAGTAGGAGCAGCTAGGTGGTACAGTGGATAAAGCACCTGCCCTGGATTCAGGAGGACCTGAGTTCAAATCTGGCCTCAGACACTTGACACTTACTAGCTGTGTGACCCTGGGTAAGTCACTTAACCCTCATTGCCCTGCAACAACAACAACAACAAAAACACCAAAAAACAAAAACAAATAAAGGGATAGAGTAATAGTGGATGGACAGGACTTAGAATCAGGATGGTTGGTATTTGAATCTTGCTTTTGACTCTTACTGACCATGGGATCCCATGAACAGGATATAAACTCTACCAGTTCCAGATTTCTCATCTGTAAAATGTGGATAGTAATATCAGTATGTACCTTGTAGCTAAGGTTCAAATGAGATATTGCACATAAGGTGCTTCATTAGCCATAAAACTGGCAATCCATCCAGGATGCCACCCCACCTCTGGTTAGGAGTTACAAATTAACTCTTGGTTTCAGTTTAGCTGTCTCCAACTCACAAAGAAACCATCGTCTGATGAACTTTGAGCCAATTTTCTGAAGACAAGATGACATTCAAAGTTATCAGTCCCGAAAAAAAATATTCAGTTTCTTTAATGTTCCCTCAGACATTTAGGTTAAATTAAAAGATTTTATCGCCAAATCTTTTTTTTTTGGTCAGACTTTACTACTATTCCTTTGTTGAGTTAGATCTCTTTGTTCTAAAAATATTTTTATAAACTTTAAATCTATTATATTTTCTGAGGACATCTATCTATAATCTTCCTCTTTTCTGAGGAGGAGTTATTGATCTTTCTATAGCTGCCTTGGAATGATGAATGTTGTGTTTCAATAACATTGCCCTGCTTTTGCTTGGACATCTCCAAGAATAAGGGATTCTGAACTTGTGTGTGTGTGTGTGTGTGTGTGTGTGTGTGTGTGTGTGTGTGAGAGAGAGAGACAGACAGACAGACAGACAGACAGACTAACAGACAGACAGACATGGACCCCTTTGTCAATCTGGGACCTTCTCAGAATAATGTTTTTAAATGTATAAGGCAAAATGCCTAGGATGACAAAAGAAATCAATTATGTTGAAATACAAGGACCAAATATTGAAAACAAGTTCTTAGACCCCTCAAATTCTTATATTCCTGATATAGGTTTGTCTGCTTTTGTCTGTTTTACTGTGCCCAAAGTATAGATTGATTGCTATTGTGAAGGAATTAATTTGTTGCAGCAGCTACTGCTGCTGTTATTATCCAGGGTTCATTAATGTTATCATTAAATACAGAAGTCAGTAGGACTAGCGTGGCAGTTTATAAAGGGAGCTCTGCACTGAGCCAGGGATGAAGGTATTGAACAAAATGATTTCTAAGATCCCTCTTAGCTCGACAATTCTGACATTCCAACGTTCTGACCCCTTGGTGTTTATGTTTCTGATTTGAAACACTAGGTGGCACCAATACACAGCTGATCCAGGGCTGGACCAGCGACCTTTGGCCCCCCCCTTCTCCATTATCAATGGAGCTAACTAGTACATGTCTACACTTGTTGGGTGGAGTAGAAATTTCTCTGGTCAATGTGACGAATGTCTCCAATCCGGATGATTCAGAAAAGGGAAGAAATATCCCTACCCTCCCTCCCTGTCCCCTCCTATTTGTGGGTTGGTTTTTGGAGGTGGGTTATTTTTTGTTTTGATTCAATTTATTGATTCAAGTTGGTATTTCACAGCAGCACTGAATCTTATCTTTGGAAGGACCCTCTAACCCAGCCCTTAGCTGACCAAGAATCATCTCTATAATATCTCGACAAACGGTCATTTAAAGCTCCACTTGAGGACCTCCAGTGATGGGTTATTCACTACTTTCCATTGCAGCCCATTCTATTTTTTGGATAACACTAATTAGTAGGAACTTTTTTTCTGCCATCAAGTCTAAATCTACCCCCCCTTGAAACTTCCACCCATTGCTCCTAGTTCAGTCTTCTGGGGCCAAACAGAACCAGTGTAATTCTTCCCCTTTTCTTTCCCCACAGGAAAGAGGAGGGTCTTTTTTTTTTCTTTTTTCGGGGCAATGAGGGTTAAATGAATTGCCTAGGGTCACACAGCTAGTTAAGTGTCAAGTGTCTGAGGTTGGATTTGAACTCAGGTCCTTCTCAATCTAGGGCTGGTGCTTTATCCACTGCGCCACCTAGTTGCCCCCGAGGGTCTTTCCAATACTTAGAGACAGTGATCACATCTCCCTTAACCTTTTCTTATCCAGGGTAAACATCCTCAACTGATCTGCACATAGCGCAGTCTTCAGCACCCTGACAATCCTTGACACTCTCCTCTGGATGCTCCTCAGCTTGTTGTGCCCTTCATAAGATGTTCTTTTGAACACCCCAAATAAGGTCTTACAGAGTCCAAAGGGATTATGGCATGGAGAAGTCCCTTTCTTTGTCAGAGCCCCTGTTCCCACCATCCTCCAGTTTTCCTAGGTTCAAAAACTTGGAATCATCCTTGACTCTCGGCTCTCCATCTCTCCTCACTTCTAATCAGCTGTAGATTCGGTCTCCTTGGTATGGCTTGTATTTGCAGGGCTTCCTCACCCCTCAGCTGGACTATTGAGAAAGCCTCCTAACTGCTCCCACTGCCTCAATCTCTCCCCACTCCAATCCACCCTCTGCTCAGTTGCCCAAGTAATCTTCCTCATCCAGGACAGGTCTGACAATGCCACTGTCCCTGCTCATGAGGCTCCTTCTTTGGACCAGGAGATCAATGATAAACTCTTCTGTTTGGCATTTAAGGACCTTTACCACTTGACTCTACCCTGACCTTCCAGGCTTCTTGCTCTGCTCTTCCTCAAGCATTCTTTGTTCTGCTAGAACCCTGGATGTTCCCAGGATGTGACACGCCATTTCCCGTCTCCATGGCTTGGCACATGTGACTACCATGCTTGGAATGCACTCTTACAAATAGCAGACAAAGTGCTTCAAGGTTTGTGAATTTTACCAATGTTATCCCATTTGATCCTCACAACAACCTTGAGAGGTGGGGGCTGTTATTATTATCCCCATTTCACAGTTGAGGAAACTGAGGCACACAGAAGTTAGGCTCTTAGAGTTAAGATGTGTCTGAGGCTGGATTTTAATTCCTAAACCCAGGTTCTATACTCTATCTATCTACTGAACCCGTCAATCAACATTTATTAAGTGCCTACTATGTACCAGGCACTGTACTAAGCGCCTAGATGACTCTTTTTTAAAAATGTTTATCCCTTGGAACTTTTAGCTTTGTTTAAAGCTCACCTTAACCATCATCTCCCACATGGAGCCTGCCCAACAGCCCCAGGGCGTTAATGTCCTCTCCTAGGAAGTTATTTTTATATGCTTTAAATTTCATTTTCTTAGTTCTTGCTGTTTCTTCCTAGTGGGATATAAGCTCCTTGGGAGAAGGGACTATCAAATCCCCAGAGCCTAGCACAGTGCCTGGTGCTTAGTAAGTGATAAATAAATGTTTGTTGGATGAATAGAAATAAATAAATGGGGATAAATTCCCCCAAGTGTTATAAATCATTTTGATAATATTAAAATCCCATATAAGGGACAGCTGGGTGGCGCAGTGGATAAGGCACCAGCCCTGGATTCAGGAGGACCTGAGTTCAAATTCGACCTCAGACACTTGACCCTTACTAGCTGTGTGACCCTGGGTCTGTAACTGACAGAGGTAACTGACAAATAATACTATACAGATGGCAAAATGCAGAGACAGGATTTGAACACTGATTTTTTGGCTTCAAACCCAGAATTCTTTCTACTACACTATATGTAGTCTAATCCCTTCCTTAAGTCACTTAACCCTCATTGACCCCCCCCCCAAATCCTATACAAATATTAGCTGAAGAAGAAAAGGGTAAGGCTAGAGGGGTGACCTCAGAACGAGGAAGAGCTGGGATCAAGTTCCTCCTCTTACTTGTTCAGGCTGTGTGACCCTGAGTTAGACGCTTAACCTCTCTGTTCTCTGGGCTGCTGTCTACAACTATAATTCGCAGAGAAGGTGCCACCTGGCATCGAAGAGTATCTTCATTGGGATTTCTTTGCACCAATGGAATCACGGTCTGGACAAAAAAAGAAATCCATGGCTATGTCAACAAAATTCTTAAAAGCATCCTCCTGAAGGTTTCCCATAAGTCTAGGGGGGCATTGTCTTCCCAGGTTGAGCCACTATTGCAGTCTCTGGCATCTAAAGTACTTGGTCGCACTTAAAGCCCCCGAAAGGAGTGAGCCCCTCCTATTATTCATGTGGACTGGGTTTCCTCTGGATGCTGCTGTCCTTTTCTGTATGGAGGGCAGTGGGGAGGACTTTTTGAATTGGATGGTGCTTTCCCTTGGAATGTAGCTCTGCTGTGAGTTTCATGCTACCTGATCTTTTGCTCCCTTCACCCTTTGCCTCTCCAGCGCTCTCTATCCAGGTATTATTCTTTTATGCTGATTTGGTCTCAATTCAGTCAAGCATTTATTAAAGACTTGCCGTGCCGGACATTAAAAGAAAACCATACCGGCTCCTCAAGAAGCTGACATTCTATCCTCTTGGAGTTTCCTGCTCACTGATAGACACATTTTGAACAAAGACAAAGTAATATTGGTCTGGAGAAAGTCCATCTCGTGTTATAGCTGGAAAGGTCCTGAGAAGTCACTTAATCCAATCCCTTGATTTTCTTGAGAGGAAACGTTACTTGCCCAAGGTCACACAGCAAATGAACCCTAGAGCCCCATCTCCGTATCTTAGTTTAATGCTCTCTCCACCGCACTTCCCTATCTGCGTGGTTTCTCAAGATTAAGCCCACTCAGTTCCTCGTTAAAATGACTGTATTTCCATCCTGAACTGATTTCCAAGTCACATATGATCCCATTAATCCACAATGATGACCAGAAATGGACTCCACTATCAGGAGCAGGAACTTGGCTTTGGGCCAGAGCAACCCTCAGGGTCCCTGACATACACTTAAGCGGCTTATAATCTGGAAGCACTGTGATTAATAGCTCTAGTTTGGGGTGGGGAGAGTATGCCTTGCAAGGTCCTCAGTGGTCACTGAGTCTGGCTTGAGACGGTCAGCCACTGACAACTTCAAGAGCAAGGAAATCACTGTAGGTTCCTTCCAAAGGACTAAAACGCAGCTACTGGGATGCCCCCACCTCTTTTCTCCTGTCTTTCATCACTCGAAGGTCATTGGACTTCACCTCCGACTCAGCCAATTCTACTTCCTTCCCTCTCTCTTCCAATGCTTTCTCAGTGATCACATGAAATGCCCCATCTTATTCTTCTCCCTCTGCCTGTCTTCCTCTCTCAACTTCTCTTTATTCTAATTATGTTTTGGGTTTTTTTGGGGTGATGCAATTGGGGTTAAGTGACTTGCCCAGGGTCACACAGCTAGTAAGTGTTAAGTGTCTGAGGCCAGATTCGAACTCAGGTACTCCTGACTCCAGGGCCGGTGCTCTATCGACTGCGTCACCTAGTTGCCCCTCTTTATTCTAATTATGAACCAAATGATAGCCTCCTTGGCATGTTAGGGATACTCTTATATCAAGCACTGGCAGGGTGGTTAAGAAAGGGGAACCTGGGGACAGCTAGGTGGCATAGTGGATAGAGCACTGGCCCTGGATTCAGGAGTACCTGAGTTCAAATCCGGCCTCAGACACTTGACACTTACTAGCTGTGTGACCCTGGGCAAGTCACTTAACCCCCATTGCCCCGCAAAAAAAAAAAAAAAAAAAAAAAAGAATGGGGAACCTGGAGACAAGGGAGGACCTGAGTTCGAATCTCTGGTCAGATACTAGCTGTCTGATAATCATAGAGTTATTTAACCTCTCTGAGATTCACTGCAAAAGGAAGGGATTAGACTACATGTAGTGTAGTAGAAAGAATTCTGGGTTTGAAGCCAGAAAACCAGTGTTCAAATCCTGTCTCTGCATTTTGCCAATTGTATAGTATTATTTGTCAGTTACCTCTGTCAGTTACAGGCACCTCCTCTGAGAATGAGGAGCTTGTATTATATGGCTTCTGAGATCCCTTAGTGCTCTCAATCTTTGTTCCTATGATTGATTCATCCAAAGGAGCTGCTTTGCTACATTTTCCAGTAGGATGTAAGCCCTCTGAGGTAAAGGATTGTTTTATTTACATCCCAGTTCTCTGAATAGTGCCTGGTGTTATAGCCATCGCCTGAATGTTCGGTGAACTGAATTAAGTTGTGGCAACTTTTATGTCCTGGCTAAATGTGTCTGACGAGGGGTGGTGGTCAAATGCCTATTTATGTTCAGTTGTCACTCTTTATAGTCTACTACTTGTTGAATTAGGTTGGTTTGGAGCCGTTAAAATAATCGTTAGCATTTACATATCACTTTAAGGTTTACAAAGTGCTTTACGAATGTGATCTCATTTTATTCTACAATAACCCCGAGAGAGATGGGTGCTGTTATCCACATTTCATAGACGAGGAAACTGAGGCAGGCAGAGGTTAATTGACTTGCCTAGGGTCACAAAGCTAGCGAACATCTGAGTCTCAATTTTAACTCAGGTCTTCCTGTTTCCGGGTTAAGCCATTTATCCACTCTATCACTTGGCCACCTAGTTGTTGCAATTGCATGCATTATGGGGCGTTAACTTTGACCATTGTGCTAATCAGGCGGTAATTTACTATATGCTTAATATGACTGTAGAGAGCTGACTCTGAAATGATTCCCACATCAGTAACTCATCATTTCCCGTTTGCATAAGGATAGAATGTGTGTCTGTGTATGTGTGCGTGCACACACGTATGTGCATAAGCACACATATATGTGTGTTCAGGGCTTATTTGCCAGACCCAGAGCCTTCTTGACTCTAGGAAGGAAGCATCCATGATGTGAGGTATGAGTCTTCAGAGACATTGACAACTTTTGGTTTCTTCTAAAGTTTGATAACTATATTTTATAATAGATTTTAATCATCCTTTCCTGTGCCCACCTTCACATTAAATTTATTGGGTGTTGGTTGACTACCACTGGTGAAGTTGAAGAGAAGATTCTCTTTTTTCACATATGGGCTATTATCTTTGTGACCTTGGTTTAGCCATTTAGCTCCATAGGCCTCAGTTTCTTCCTCTGTGAAATGAGGAAATTAGATCAGCTGGCCTCTGAGGTCCTTTCCAGCCCTAAAGCAATGACCCCAGGTTCTTATAATCCTACAGGATGATCTCAAAAGTTTCTTTCACCCATAAATCTATGATCCTGTTACCTGAGTATCTGTTCTTTCACCAATGTGGCTTGAGATTTGAGAGGAGAATGTCTGTAGATACCCATCAAAGAGAATAAGTGCGCTCCCTCTGCCCCAATCTGGGTCAAGTAGACCCCCTCTTTGGAGTAAGTCTGATTGAAGTCTGATGGGGTGGGGCAGTTCATCAGATCATGGGAGCAGAAATCCAGACTGGAAAGGACTTCAAAGGTTATCTAGTCCAACCATCTCATTTTGCAGATGGGGAAACAGAGGCAAGGAGAGGAGAAGCAATTTGCCTAAGGTCACACAGACAGGAAGTGGCAGAGCCAGGATTCCAATCTAGCTCTTGCATTTTGGAGCTCCACTTCTAGTCTGTCCTAGGAAGAGTTGTGCTCACCTGCTGCCCAGGAGGAAGTGCACTCCCACTGGCACTAAGACCCCCCTCCCCCCTCCACTCCACACTAGTCACAGCTGTGCCAGGCATGCCTAGCATGCCCTCCTCATTCCCAAGGGTGATTATCCCAGGCAGCGATTGGTCCTTGTCCATTTAGAGCTCTAGTCATTGATACCCTATTGTGAATAATTCATTCTGTGAGCATGAAGAGTTAATTTTGTTATGCGATAGCAGTTCATATAGATTTGGTATGCTGGGGAGGAATGAAAACTGGCTATGTCAGTATAATTTTGTCTTCCTAATGAGTCGTCTGTGTCTTCATCTAAAAAATGAAAATAGCAACTGCATACTTTCCTGATGTGCGTCTTTTCCATTAGTTGTCCAAAGGCCATTGACTCAATGAGATCCAATCCAATTCCACCGAATGCAATGTAACACGCCTGTGCAAAGTGCCTACTATGTGCAGGGCACTATACTTAGCGTTCAGGGCCTTACAAAGCTCATCCTGCCCTCATGAAGCTTATTACATAGCAAGGTCATGTGACACACGGACAAACAGCTGCGATGCAAAATAATATATTCCAAAGAAAGAAGGGGGCTGCCCTGTGCTTTATGCCAGGAAGTCTCTACCCTCAGAGAGCTTCTGTTTCACTGGGGAAGAAAACACAGAAGGAGGGCTTCAGTCAAAAATCAGATGAAAGACCCCGCGATCCTTGGGGTTCATTGTTAAAATTGCCTTTTCTATAATGTCACTTCCACTGAAAGAACCATATCCATTTCAAATGTGAAACTGTTTGACAATCCCAAGGACTTTAGTGACAAGAACGTTGTTTCCCGGGTCTTCAGTAGTACCAGCAGGAAGTGTTGCATCTCCCCAGAGGTGGAGCTCAGGACGATGGATGAGGGCACTGGGTCAGGATCCTTCTCTTCCCAAGGCTCCCAAGTTCAGGGTCCTGGGAGGGTCTCCATTGGGGTCTGAGGGAAGGTGGTGGCTAAGATGGCAGAGGTGGTTTGACTTGCCCAGAACAGGCAGGTTCCTGGTGACTGACAGGTCAGCATGCCTGTTATGTGAATATATGAACTATATGGCATCACATCATAGATCCAGAGCTGGGACGGACCCCAGAGATCCTGGACGGATCTCCTTGTGCATCTCTCAGGGATGTCTTGAGAAATGTTGAATAATTGACTCTGAAGACACGCACCACACTTTTAAGTTTAATCTGCATCGTTAATATGTTCTTTATCACTTCCTTAAGTCTAGACAATCCACAAAAGAATAAATCAATCCTTTATTTGTACCATCTGACGATTTCCAAGTTGTAAATGTTTGCACTGAAAATTTAACAATGGGTTCTAGTCTCCTGGAATAGCTAGGTGGTACAGTGGAAAGAGTGCTAGCCCAGGAGGGAGGAAGACCTGGTTCAAATCCTGCCTCAGACACTTACTAGCTGTGTGATCCTGGGCAAGTCATTTAATCCTGTTTGCCTCAGATTTCTCATCTATAAAAATGAACTGGAGAAGAAAATGGCAAACCACTCCAGGATCTTTGCTAAGAAAACCCAAGATGTGGTCACAAAGAGTTGGGCATGACTAAAAAAAATGACAAAACAACAACAAAATCTAGTAAGCTATTTCAAGTTGACTCCAGTATACCTCTGAATTCTAATCCAACCCCCTCATTGTAAAGATGAAGAAACAGAGGGCTATGGAGGGTAAGTGACCTGGCCAAGGTCATACAGATGATAAATGTAAAAGATGGGAATTGAGTCCTGATCTTCTGATGAGAGTAACACACACACCACACACACACACACACACACACACACACACACAGAGCTCACACTAGCACACACTTGATAACTTGCTCATGCATCTAATAAGTGTCTGAGATTTGAACCCAGGTCTTCCTGACTTTGAGTCTAATTTCCTATCCACTATACCTCTTTGCATAGCCTTAATTATGGTCTCAAGAAACATTTCATGAAGAACTCTTAGATTAGGCCTCCCCAACACAGAATCAATCAGAGGGTTGGTAGTTGTTGGATAAGCTGCAGTGATGTCAGTCTGACTTACCTACAGCTTGTCTTTTCTTTCTTGTAAGCTCCTTTCTAATTACACTGGATGAGAATCTATCTGGCTTCTTCCTTTTTTTTTTTTTTTTTTGGTGAGGCAATTGGGGTAAAGTGACTTGCCCAGGGTCACACAGCTACTAAGTGTCAAGTGTTTGAAGCTGGGTTTGAACTCAGGTCCTTCTGACTCCAGGGCCTGTGCTCTATCCATTGCACCACCTAGCTGCCCCTATCTGGCTTCTTTTAAAGAAGAAGGGAAATGGGGAAATAGAGAAATGGGGGAGGGTAATAAGCATTTATGTGGCACCTACTTTATGCCAGGCACTGGGCTAAGTACTGTTGTGTTAGAATGATGCATTGGCAGGTTTTCTAGTTGGATTGATCCTGGGCCCTTGCCTGGCTCAGCATGTTTTTAATAGACACAGAGATAAACCATATGGTGGTCGTACTGGGGTATGTTTGTATGTGTGTGTGTATGTACATGCATGTGTGTATGTGTATTGTGTACATATGTATAGACACACACAAACACACGTATACTGTATATATACTGCATATATGTATATATACAGATATACATGCATGTGTGCAAACATATATACACATACACATGTGTGTGCACACACCTATGTGTATTTAGAACTGTGCTCCGGGGTGTTCCTGTGACTACTGCTTGTCTAGTTCTGGGTCAGTGATTTGGGGGATGGACTTGATGGTCTCCAAGCTAGATCCCAGTCCTAGATCTTCGTCTCTGGAGGGAGGAACCGGCGGTGTGGAGCTCCTCTTCACCTGGGCGCTTGGCAGCTCTTCTGCTCTTTCTAGGAGCCTTTGATTAGGAGGGTCGTGCAGGCTGTATGTGAGTCTTGGAAGTCATCTGGCCCCACCTCCTGATTTTACAGATAAGGACCTGGAGGCTCAGGGAGGGAAGTGACTTGCTGGAGGCCATACAAGGCACTAAGTGATAGAGACAGGATTTGAACCCAGGTCCTCTCTCTCCAAATGGTTCAGAGATAGGACCTGAACCTAACTTTTCTTGACTCCACCATCTGCCCAACCCACCCCTTCATTCTGACTTTTCAAAAAATGCACACTTCTATTCAATGGAGAACAGAATGTTTCTCTACTGAAGAGTTCTATTAAAAAGGTCTTCCTTATCGAACCTACCTGCATATTATACACTCATCCAGGGCTTGTTACCCTTTCGTGTGTCCTGGATCCTTGGACGGTCTGGTGAAGCCTGTTCAGTCTTTCTTAGAATCGTGGTTCTAAATGACTAAAGGAAAATGCAGAGGGTTACAATGGAAACCAACTACATTGGAATAAAGTTAGCAAAATGTTTAAAAAAAATCACTAAGTCAAGAAACTCTAGGTTAAGAACCCTGCCTAGGCAGCTGTTGACCTTCTTAACCTTGCTGTCTCAGTTTCCTCACAGGTGAAATGGGGATAATAATAACACCTCCCTTCCTGGATTGTTGTGAGGATCAAATAAATAAAATTTGTAATGTGCTTTACAAACTTTAAAGTACCATGTATTGCCATCACCATCATCATCACCTGCCTTTAGTCCCACTTCTGGTTGAAGGCCAGGCTGTATAAAAAGATAGGTTCATGGCCTTCTGTAGACAGAAGAGAGAAGCCCAGAGACCTTTCTCTCCATTAACTACTCAGTATCAATGACACAAGGCATAAAACAGGCAGAAAGACATTGCATTCCGATGGCCCTCTACTCCAAGGTTTAATTCATTATGTATAAAATAGCAGGATGCATTTAATATAATTCAGTTAGGCTTCATTACATTAATACTACCATTAAATTCAGCTAAAGGTAAGTCCATGATTTTTTTTCTAATAACACAAAAAGCTCAAGTCTGGATGAGTTTAAAATAATAACTCTACAAGGGAATATGATTGAATGAGCCCAAACGGACAAACATCCAAGAGTCAGCCTGGATATGAAAATTGAAACCTTGTATTGATGTCATTAAAGAAATGGGAATGAATTGCCAAGTGGCTTGTCCACTCCATCACGACCATTAGACATATCTTTAAGTGATAAAAAACGGATGGCGTTCCAATTGGATGACCTCAATTCACCAAGAAAATAGACTCAAACTGGCTGGATTCAAAAACTCAAACTTTCAGAGCTGGAGGCCTCAAGGGACCACAGAGATATCTGGGGGGCAATGGACTTGTTTGGGTTTGCCCTTCTGTCTTCTCCTTCCACGAAGTTCCCTGCACTTGTGTTGGCCGATATTTCTGTGGCCTCGTGAGTACAAGATGTGGTTGAGCTTAAAGGCCATCTGGTCCAATTTTCTCATGTCATTGTCTTTTATTGATGACATTTAGCCTTCATATACAAACTTTGTGATTTTCGTCAATAAACCACTTATTATTAAGCACCTGCTATGTGCCAGGCATCTTATAATGCTTTGGAATATTTAAATGATTTGACATTGACACTATAACTTATGATAGAATGAGAAGAGTACAAATCCTGGCTACTTACTTGCTTTGTGACCTTGAGAAATTTACATGGCTTTTCTCAGCCCCAGTTTCCTTATCTTAAAATTTTAAAAAATACATTCTTTTCCTGGCTCTGCTTCTGATTCCTCTGACTTTGCCACTCGGCCTCAGTGGCTTTCTCATACTGGGACTCCCTAAGCACCTGTGCTTTTCTCACCCAGGAACACCTCTCTCCTCCTATAAGTGCCTTCTCCCATGGATGAGTTCCTTCCTAGGTCTCCATTTTGGGGAGGAACCTGGGCTGGCTTTTCTTAATTCTTCGGGAATCATCTGACTTTTACTCTCTGGACTTTACCACTGTATCCCTGCAAGGGCACCTTCTCTCTCTCCCCTTCCCAACCTTTTCTCAGATTTCCCCCCTGCCACTTTGATTCCCTTTTATCTGTTCTCTTCGTCTATTAGAGTATAAGCTACTTGAGGGGAAGGGTTCTTTCTTTTTCCTTGTATTTGTATGAGTGCCAAGTACCCAACGACAAAGCCTGGCACATAGCAAGTGCTTTAATAGACGATTGTTGACTGAATTGTTGTGAGGATCCAAGAGGAGATGATATCTACAAAGCAATTTGTAAACTCCTAACCAACAGGGTCTAGTGGAAAGACCTCTTGCCTCTGGAGTCACAGGACCTGGGTTCAAATTCTGCTTCTATTGTTTACTGTTGGTAAGATTTTGGAGAATTCAGTTAATTTCCCTGGACCTCAGTTTCCTTGCCTGTCAAATGAGAGGATTGTTCCAGATGACATCTGAGCTCCCTTCTAAGTCTATAGCTGTGATCCTATGTATTATATTGAAATAGCAGTGACTCTTATGAATGTTTTTATTCTTTCTATTTTTCAGGTTAAACATTTTTATTTATATTATTGGAACATATATTATATGTTCCGATCTCCATCCCTCCTTCCCTCCCTCCCCAAGGAAATAATACTTCCCCCGGCTTGTTATCAGACAGGCAGAATAGCAGAGTGGCCTCAATTTTAGGAAGATGGGCTCAAGTCCCTGGCCAGTGACCCCGGATGAGTCAGCTTCTTAGAGCTTGAGGCCAGAGGTGTCATACTTAGCCAGCAACTCCCTCCTGAGACAGGAACTCGGTTAAAATGTAATTGGGAAATATTTAACAAAATAAATAAAAATACAATAAAACATAGATAACATTACATTTTAAAACTGATTCGATATGAAGCCCAAGGGCCCTTCTGTATGGATGAGTTTGATGAGATGGGCTCTAAGTAACTCTAGGAATATGAGTTGCAGAGAAGGTACTAACACATGCTGAGAGAGGGAGTTTTCTTACCTGGAGCTTTTCTGGACCAATGAAATTAAAGTACCAATTCCTATCTCTCATCTCTACATCTGATAATATACATTGAGCTGACATCAATACAAGGAGGATGTGTCACGGACAGTGGAGTCTTGGATAGAACTCTGGATTTTGAGTTAGGAAAACTTGAGTTCAAATTCAGCCTCAAATGCTTACTAGCTTTGTGACCTTGGGCAAATCACTGAACCATCCTGTGCTTCTGTGCCTCCCCATCTGTAAAATGAGGGGATTGGCTCGATAGCTTCTAACATCCTCTTTAGCTCTAAATATATGATCCCATGATCCATCTCAGGCAGGGGGACTTATTTCTTTAGCATTCCTGCGGCATCCCTCTCCCCACGTCCAAAGACGTTACAGAGGGGCCCCAGGGTATTTCTGCTTAGAATCAGACAAGTTACTGTATAGGAAGCATGCATTTCCAAGAATGCATCATCAGCTCTCAAGCCACAGCAGATTGACATTACTCATGCTTGGAGCACCCAAGGCAGGATATGACACCATACAAGAAATATGTGGCAAGCTGAGTGTCTTAATTAGCTTTTGGAGACCTCACCTCTTTCCAATCAATCAGTCAATCAATCAATCAATCAATCAACAGGTACTTACTAAATGCCTACTATGTGGCAGGCACTGCTCTAGCCCTGACCGGTTCTCTGGGAGGACTCCCAAACAGAACAGGGACACAGTTAGAAGTTTAATGGAGTCACCAAAGATTAGGACACTGGCTTCCTTTCCTGCTGTAGCTGCTCACAAGAGCCCTCCTCCACCCCCTCACACATGTTCAGTGAAACCACACCCCACGGGCTCATTATTCCAGAACATCCTGAGACATCTAGCCTGGGTCTCCATGGAGGTGGAGAGGTCAGGGATCCTCTTGTGAGTAAAATGACTGTTCAACATCACTGATGTCTGGCTGCATCCAGAATGACACGGAAGCACAGTTTTCAGGTGATGGTGAAGATAGTGACCTGTCATGACACTTTACAACTCACAAAGCATTTTCTGGATTTAACTGCACTTGGTACTTATAACAGACCTATGAGGAAGGCAGCACAAAGTATGGTACTCAGTCGGGTTTGTGATTTCATGGCATTTGCTCCATCATCCCGACCATAAATGCTCCTTGTCTTTTTTTTTCTTTTTCTTTTTCCTTTTTCTTTCTTTTTTTTTTTTGTGAGGCAATGGGGGTTAAGTGACTTGCCCAAGGTCACACAGCTAGTAAGTGTCAAGTGTCTGAGGCCGGATTTGAACTCAGGTCCTCCTGAAGCCAGGGCGGGTGCTTTATCCACTGCGCCACCCAGCTGCCCCTCCTTGTTTTCTTAAATGCAACTTAGCATAGTGCAGCAGTTGTTCTATATGTGGTTTGGGGACCTCTGGGGGACCCTGAGGCCCCCTCAGAAGGTCCATGAGGTCACATAATTTTTACAGTAATCCTAAGAGGCTTTAATTTCTAATATGGTAAATATCTATAGACAGAACCCATGCAAACAAAGCCACCATTGTCTTCCTCTCTCTACCTGCTGTGCAGAGGTCTTCGGACCTTTCAAGGATGAGAGATAGCTAAAACCACTTATCTTCCCCACTCTCATTTTTTACTAAGGGGGATGGGAATTCCCCTTCTGACTGGGTTCAAGAATGTGTCCATGTGTAGGGGCAGCTAGGTGGCGCAGTGGATAAAAGCACCGGCCCTGCATTCAGGAGGACCTGAGTTCAAATACGGCCTCAGACACTTGACACTTACTAGCTGTGTGACCCTGGGCAAGTCACTTAACCCCCATTGCCTGCAAAAAAAAAATGTGTCCATGTGGGAGTCACTGCCAGTGCCTTCCCTCTTGGACTGCCTTCCATTAACACTTGCATGTATCTTGTACTCCATGGCTGTTTGCATGTTGTCTCTTCCCATTAGAATGGAAGCTCTTTGAGGGCAGGACATGTTCTTGCCTTTGTTTCTATGACGTGTATGGATGCAGTGTTGGATTTGGGGTTAGGAAGAACTGAGTTCAGATCCTGCTTTAGAAACTCACTTAGCTGTGTGACCCTGGGCAGCCTCCCTCTCTTCTTCTCAAAGATGGGTATAATCATTGCACTCACTTCCCAGAGTAGTTCTTAGGATCAAGTGATTTAAGGGGAGTAAAGCACTTTGCAAACCTTAAAGTGTTTTATAAATACTAGTTGTTATTGTTATCATCATTATCACCACCACCACCACCTGCATGTAGGCCAGTGTCTGGCACATAGTAAGCACCTAATTAGTGCTTAGTGGCTGTCTAAATCCATAGTGGAGACCACTATAGCTCATCTTTCTACCTCCTTGGTTCTCTCTCCACCTTTATGGACCCATGGAAGACTCTTGCAGGTCACTCACCCCTTGAGAGTCACTGCTCTGGTGGATACATTTCTCTTTTAAATGAAGAAGACAGAGTCAGAGCCTTGAAGCCCCAATTTCTATTATGTGCTGGGTATTGTATCCAGCATACTCCTAACAAAGAATTATGCTGGAGAGGTGGTAGAAAGGAATTCACCCTAGGGATGCATGACCTCAGGAGGCCACACTCTTCAGAGGAAAAGGGCTAGATTCTAAATGACCAGAATCTGGGTTCAAACCCTGCCTTCCCCATTTACTAGCCATGGGATCTTGGGTAAACCACTCATCTTCGCTGGCCTTAAGTTTCCTCAATTGTAAAATAATGGGGTTAGATTGGTCATTTTCAGCTCTAAATGTAGGATCCTATGGGAAGAAGGTGGGCCAGTCATGTCACAAGAACAAGGCATAGCTAGAGGAAGCCCATGTGCTCATTGCTGCCTGCTAAATGTCGAGAGAACAAGGAAGGACCATGGCTGAACATGGACAAGAATTGCCCAGGATGGTTTGCAGTCAGCATGCCTGGAGATGACTCCACCTGCTTGAAAGCACAGCTCCTTCAAATAGGGAAGGAGGTTCTAGAGAAGACCTGCCCTCTCCTTGTTTCTTGGAGCTTTGGGAATTTCAGAGACAGGCCTCACACTTCCCCTCCTGGCTCATGAAATACTCGGTCCTCTCTCGCTTCCTACCAGTTGGGTGGTCAGGTGGTGGGGGAAGTCCTGCCAGCTGCCCAGCCCCACTGAGACATAAATCTTGGCTCTAGCCTTCCTCTCTAGGCTCAGTGTAGATTCATCTTCTTCACGCCCCCTTTATTCCAGCCTATTTGCTGTTCCCTGTACACAATGTCCCATCTCTCACCTCCATGCCTTCGCACAGGCTGTCTCCCATCCCAACAATGCACTCCCCCTTCACTTTTGTGCCTCATAGCAACCCCTCAAAGCTCAGCAGAAGGCCTGCCTCCTTTGGGAGAGGCCTATGCTGATGTTCCGGGTGGGTAGCACCTTCTCCCACGACAGATCCCTTTCAAATGACTTCATATGATTTTATTTTTACTTATCATTGTGCGTTTTCCCCCCAATAGAATGGAAGCTCCCCGAGGCCAAGGATTGTTTTGTTCTTCTCATTGTAGCCCCAGTGCCCTGAATATAGAATGCTTGTTGAATTGAGACACTCCAGCTCCCGTTTGACAAGATTCAAGATGCCACCGATCTATGCTATCGTTCCTTAATTTAAGTGACTGTCTGCCCAGAGCTCTTTCTTGGGGCAGATTCTTGAGTTGACAGAATTGAGTGGCAGGGACATTTGGAGCCAGAGAATCTAGATTCAAATCCTGGTCCTGTAATTTACTACTGGTGTGATGAGTACTGCCTCCCCCCCCCCCCTACCAATTCAGGCCTCCGTTTCATCCTATCTAAAATGAGGGGTTGGAGAGTGTCCCCTTTAGCATCTCTCCCAGCTCAAAAGCTGTGATCCTGAACCCTGTGGCCTGGGACTCTCACCAGGCCCCAGAGAATGAACCCCTGGGGAAGGTCCTGGTTATCAGAGTTCAGAGCTAAAATTAGGCTGCACATGTGAAAGTGAATGCTGCACAGACCATGTGAAGCCGAGAACTGAGTGTTTGTCTGGTGAACTTGATTAATGCAGACAGGCCATTGAGATAATTCTGGGTCGGTGCCGCCTTTTCCTTGGCACCTCCCGCCCCAAACACGCTTTCCCTCCCTTGGCCTCTAAGATGGCGGCCAAGCTCCTCTGGCCTTTACGGCCCATCACAACCCATCTCCGGCCTCCCTCTCCAGCCTGGTTATAGCTTAGTCCCCTTCCCATACCACGGTGGAGCCAGACCCACCTGCTGCCTGCTCCCCCTGTGACTCTCCATCAGCCATCTCTGCCTCTGCACATACCCAGGATGCATTCCCTCCTGCCCTTGTCCAAAGGGGGAAGCCTTTCCTGCTCCCCCCCAGCTCCCAGAACCTGCCCCCCACAATGATCTGGTATTGATTTTGTACCTGTTTTGTGTGTATTCATCTAAGTGCACATTGTCTCCTCTCATTGAATGAAACATCCTCCAGGGTAGGGACTACACAGTGCCTGAAGATGAAAACAATATTTGGTTAATTAATGGGATACAGGTTTTTTTTTTTTTTAATGAGGCAGTTGGGGTTAAGTGACTTGCCCAGGGTCACACAGCTAGTAAGTGTTAAGTGTCTGAGGCCAGATTTGAACTCAGGTCCTCCTGACTCCAGGGCTGGTGCTCTATCCACTGCACCACCTAGCTGCTCCAGGGGATACAGGTTTTTGCCTGAATTAGCTGGGCATTTCCTTCAACCCTGTATTTTATATAACTGATGTAGAAGCAATCAAGACCTAAGCACGGTACTGTTTTCTTTCCCTGCTCACACACTGAAAACCCCTGCTAATATAGAAGCATTGGAAATTGGTGTTTATTCCCCTCATGGAACTGGAGTCTGAGTCAGAGATCCTGGGTTCAAATCTCCCCTCTGACCCTTACCATCAGGAAGTCAGTCAGCTTCTGTGGGGTTTAGTTTCTTGATCTGTAAGAGGGGCCTGAACTAGATGGGCCTCTAAGATCCCTTCTAGCTTCGGGACTGTGAACACACAGCGAATGATTCACATACAGCAGGTGGGATTTAGAATCTCCAGGGGGTGGGCCTTGGGTGGTGGAGGGGTGGGGAGAGCACGGGAGGGCAGAATCAGTTCCCAGCGCCATGTTGGTGCTCCAGGGGAATTCTGCATTCTTTCTGAACCCTGACTTTTCCAACAAGGATCACATCCCACCCACCAAACTTTAATTTATCCAGCTACAGAGGTCAGAGGTTACCTATGTTCAAAGCAACGATAACTAGCACTTAAATGTTTGCAAAGTGCTTCACAAATGTCATCTCATTTTCTTCTTATGACACTCTTGGGAAGCAGGTGCTGTTGTTACTCCTCCTTTACAGTTGGGGAAACTGAGACAGACATAGGTTAAGTGACTTGCCCAGGGTCACACAGTTAGTAAGTGTCTATGGCTGAGTTTGAACTCAAGACTTGGAGCTCTGTTCATTGTGCTGCCTAGCTGCCTTTAAGAGAAAGATCAGCTCGTCCAATCCTTTCATTTTTCAGCTGAGGAAATCCATTCCCATTGAAAGGAAGTGACTTGTCCAAGGTCATCTGATTAGTTAATGGAGGAGCAGGTTAAACTCTAGTTCCTTGGTCCCCAAGAAAAGGTATCTTCTTTGCTTTTGTCTTTGAATCTTCAGTACCTAGCACAGTGCTTGGTACATAGTAAGCGATGGATAAATGCTTCACTCATTCCTTCATTTCCCGTTACATTGCAGTGTTTGTGAGACAGGTGGTTTTCTCCATTCTCCATCTTCCATCTCCCTGCCTGGAATTCATTCCCTCCACCCTTAAGCCTTGGACGAATCCTTAAGGCTCACCTCAAGCACTACCTTCTGCATGGACCCTTTCTTGATCTCCCAGCTGCCTGTGCTTTTCTTGGCCAAACTACCTCATAAACCATGAGGGATTTGGGGTGTCCCTGTGGGAGGTGCAGACTGAAGACAGATTACCACTCTCTCGTCCATGCCTACCATTGTCAACTACACACAACAATCACTTCGCTCTTTTTTTTTAACCTATTGGCAATACGATGGGCCCTCGATTCCACATGCCCCCCCTTTTGCTTCTTAATCCTGTCAATTTTATTTTCCTCACGTCTCTTTTGTATGCCCCCTTCTCTCCTGTGACATTGTGACCCTCTTGGTGCAAGTCCTCATCACCTCATGCCTGGATGATTTCGATGTCCTGCTGGCGGGTCTGCCTGCCTCAGGTCTCTCCCTAATCCAGTGCCCCCCCTACTCAGCTGCCAAAATGACCTTCTTACAGCAGAGGTCTGACTGTATATCACTGCCCTCTCCCCCACCATTCAATAAACTCCAGGGAAATATCAGGTTATCAGAAATATTGGGGGAAAGAAATGAATAGAGTATGTTACTAACATTATTATCACTCATGTCTCATTCCTTTCCAGACTTTCTCTACCCACGCTCTCCCCAAACCCCAACCTTTGTCCCTCCTCCACCCTTTTTAGCTTCCTTTTATGTTTTGTCTTTTTTTCTTTTAAAATATTTTATTTTGGGGGCAGCTAGGTGGCGCAGTAGATAGAGCACCGGCCCTGGATTCAGGAGGACCTGAGTTCAAATTTAGCCTCAGACACTTGACATTTACTAGCTGTGTGACCCTGGGCAAGTCACTTAACCCCCATTGCCCTGCCAACCCCACCCCCCCAAAAAGCAAAAAACAAAAAAAAAATTATTTTTTCCAATTACATGTAAAAATTTCAACATTCTTTTTTTAAAAATTGAGTTTCAAATTCTCTCCCTCCCTCTCTACACCTCCCCCCCCATCAAAAGGCAGGTAATTTGATACAGGTTATACATGTACACTCATGCAAAATACATTTCCATATTAGTCATATTGTGAAAGAAAACAGACCAAAAAACCCCAAGAAAAAGAAATTTTAAAAAAGTATTCTTTCAATTTGCATTCAGATTTCATTAGTTCTTTCTCTGGGGGTGGATCACATTTTCCCTCATAAGTTCTTTGGGGTTGTCTTGGATCATTATATTGCTGAGAAGAGCTAAGTCATTCACAGGTGACCATCATATAATAGTGCTGTTATTGTATACAAGGTTCTCTTGGCTCTGTTCACTTCACTTTGAATCAATTCATTTGTCTTTCCAGGTTTTTCTGAAACCCACCTGCTCATCATTTCTTATAGCATAATAGTATTTCATCACATTCATGTACTACAACTTGTTCATCCATTCCCCAATTGATGAGCATCCCCTCTATTTCCAATTCTTTGCTACCACAAAAAGAGCTGCTATACATATTTTTGTACACACAGTCCTTTTTTCTTTTTTCTGCAGGGCAATGAGGGTTAAGTGACTTGCCCACAGTCACACAGCTAGTAAGTGTCAAGTGTCTGAGGCTGGATTTGAACTCAGGTCCTCCTGAATCCAGGGCTGGTGCTTTATCCACTGTGCCACCTAGCTGCCCCCTCCTTTTTTTTTTTTTTTGAAAAAACAACAACAACAACACAACTCTCTGGGATATAGACTTAGTAGTGGTATTGCTGGGTCAAAGGGTATACACAGTTTTATAGCTCTTTGGGGCATGGTTCCAAATTGCTCCCCAGAATGGTTGGTTTGGTTCACAACTCCACCAACAATTCATTGGCATACTTATTTTTCCATAGCCCCTCCAAGATTTGTAATTTTTCTTTTCTGTTATATTAGCCAATCTGATATGTGCGAGGTGGTACCTCAAAGTTGTTTTAATTTGCAGTTCTCTAATCAATAGTAATTTAGAACATTGCTTTAATATGCCTACAGATAACTTTGATTTCTTCTTCTGAAAACTGACTATTAATATACTTTGACCATTTATCAACTGGGGGATGACTTGTATTCTTATAAATTTGATTCACTTCTTTATATATTTGAGAAATGAAGTGTTTATCAGAGAGATTTGCTGTAAATATTTTCCCCTCAGTTTTCTGCTTTCCTTCTAGTTTTGGCTGCATTGGTTTTGTTTGTGCAAAACATTTTAAATTGAATGTAACCCAAATTACTAATTTTGTATCTTGTAATACTCTCTATTTCTTATTTTGTCCTAAATTCTTTCTTTATCCATAGATCTGACAGAAAAACTATTCCATGCTCCCCTAATTTGCTTATTATATCACCCTTTATGTCTAAATCATGTACCTGTTGTCTTTCATTCTACTGGTACATAGGAAGGCCTTAGTAAATGCTTATTGACTGACTCTTGACCTACTACATCTCAACTGTTCTTGAGGATGGTCTCTTCTTTAAAGTAAAATAAAAGATCCCAAATGGTACTAGTTGTACTCTTGTTATCTGTTGACTGAGAAAATTCACCATCCCTCTAGGTTACTATAAATTCAGTAAATTTTTTTCAATCCAATAAAATCAGTCTTTGCCTTCAGTGAGCTTACATCCTATTGATAAAACATTCACACAGTTAAAATTAAAGGTGAGAGAGAGAGAGAGAGAGAGAGAGAGAGAGAGAGAGAGAGAACTGATAGTGGGATCAGAAGATAGCACTTGAACTGAGCCTCCAAGGAAGAGGTAGAAAGGGGGAGGGAATACATTGTAGGCATAGGGTACAGACTATGAAAAGGGATAGAGGAAAGATAGATAATGCCAAGTTTCAGATAACAGCTTGGAGTAAATGAAATATTAATAAAATAACAATGTCACATTTTATTAATCACAATAGTTACCTTCATATATTTGAAAAAAAAAGTCATCCATCCATGTCAATGATAGGTGCATGTACGGACTCACAGAATTCAGAGGCATACAAGATGGAAACGATTTCACTACCCTAAGATCCATCTCAACAAATAGTCATCCAGGCTCCTTTGGAAGACCTCCGGTGGTGGGGAACTCACTAAGTACCAGGGCAGCCATTTCCACAATAGGCTTAGAATTGGTCTCCAAGGTTTCTTCCATGTATGATCCTTTCATGTACTTTTGGACAACTCTTAGTGTTAGGAAATTTTTTCCTGACATCAAGCTGAAATTTGCCACTTTCTACCAACAGCTCCCAGTTCTGTCTTCTGAGGCCAAACAGAATAAGACTAATTCCTCATCCATACATCAGTTACTTGAAGGAGGGTATGTGCCCTCTACTTTTTAAAACTTTTATTTGATTTTCAATGAAGAAGCATTGATTTTCTCTCCTTTACCTTCCCCCACCCCAGAAAAAAGAGAAAAATAATGTCCTTGTAACAAATAAAACTAGTCAAGCAAAACGAATCCCCAAACTGACCATATGTCCAAACATGGGTCTCATTTTGCCTCCTGAGTCCACCATCTCTCCATCAAGAGAAAGGTAAGCATGCTTCATCATCTATCCTCTCCCATCATGGCTGGTCCCTGTATGGATGAGAGAGCTGAAGTCTTTCCAAGTTGTTTTTCTTACAATGTTTTTTTTTTCTGTATAAATTGTTCTCCTATTTCTCCTCGCTTGCCTCTGCATCAGTTCATACAAGTCTTCCTAGGTTTCACTGGAGCCTTCTCTTTCATCATTTCATACAGCATCATGGCGTCCCATCATATTTACATTCCAAAACTTGTTCAGCCATTCCCTTTTTAGCTTCCGGTTCTTTGGTCTCACAAAGAAGAGTTTCTACTGATATTTTTGTACACACGTGCCCCCTACTTCTCCAGGGGGAAGGAGAAGGAAAGGGAGCAAGTCTTTATTGAGGTCCTACCAGATACTGTCTCAAGCGCTATAACAAATATTATCTCATTTGAGATAACATCCATGGTATAGTATAGTATATATAACAACCTTAAACGCTGGCCCTGGGGTCAGGGGTCCTTGGCTCAAATCCCACTTTTGACCAGTATTGCTACCTATGGGACCTTGGGCAAATGACTTGATTTCCTTGGGTCTCGGTTTCTTCCTCTGTAAAATGGTAAGGGTTGGACTGGATGGTGTCTGAAGTGCCTGTCCTGCTCTGAACCTATGGGCCAGTGATCCTCAGTCCTTTCATTGGAGAATTTTTGGACTTTGATTTCCAGTTTCTCACCATTCTGGTGCCATTTTGTCAATGCCATTTCTAGCATGGTCATGCCAAAGGGAATACAATCCTCCAGAGGCAGTCTGACTGGGTCATAGTATATTGCTCATATATGTAGTACCTTAGAATTCTCTGAATGTAACCAGATTGGGTTAGTTTTTTTGGCCCCATCTCATTGCAGACTCATGTTGAGCGTGCAGGTCAGGAAAACCTTCAGAATTTTTTTTTCTCGTATGGAAACAAGAAAATGAAAAGATCTCCCTCTCTCCTACCCCACCGACCCTTCTTCCACCTCTGTTCTGGGCTCCCAAAGAAACACTCCCGTTGTAGGCCCCAATTTATTTCACCATCTTTGCTGCTGAAATGCATTTTCATCAGGGCCAGCAGATTGTTTCCCTGCTGGTTGTCAGTTCTTCAGTTTCCTCCAGGCCTGTGGTTCAGAATGGACATGCTGACAGACCGTCACCCACTGACAGAACAGCAATGGGTAGTGCTGACAGGTGGCACAATCAGACTTGCCTCCCCAACAACCTTTCAAGGAGAAGACACTTTCACAGTTATTAGATTGCTGCCGTTTTGCATTATAACTTGTCCACAGATTAAAAAAAAAACACCAACCTTTTCTATTTGAAGAGAATGTCAAGGATAATGAGGAACCCCCTCCCCCACTCTACCATTTAGGACTTGAACCAGTGACCCAGAGCCAAGGAAAACTTAACCAAGGAAAAGGGAAACAAACTGTTCTCTCCCTGGGTGAGGCACAGACCCCAGTTTTCCGGGTATTTTTCTGTGTATTTAACCTGTTCAATCCTGAGGGCCTAGAAAAATTGGCAGAGGGCCCTTCATGAGGGAAAAGGAGAGAGGACCTCCCACACATCCATGCTCCTAGTAACGGTCCTTTTGTGGGGTCAGTGTTGTGATGGAGGGAAGTTGTTGTTGAAAAGTATGGAGGTCAAGGACAGAAATGAAGCGAGTTACGAGCAGCTTTGTTTGGTAATAAAAGCCTGGAAACAAGAGAGAGGCCCCTGATCAGGGAACGGTTAAACACACTGTGGCATATGAATGCTATGGAATATCACTATGTCCTAAGAAATGAGGAATGTGAAAAAATCTGGTTTTGAGAATTCTATCTAATAAGGGAGGAGGAAAGCATTTATTTTGGAGACTTTTCCAGCTTTCCAGTTGGGAGCTGAGATGGCAGAGGTCACTTCATGGGACTCTGCACTCTCCCCCCTCTTCACCCTAACACAGCTCTGTCTCCCTACTCATTCTTTCCTTTGATCTCCCATCTTTTCTAAAGCGAACCGTTCCACTTGTGTCCCTGATCCCTTCCTTTCTGTTTTCACATAGACTGTACTCACACTTAAACCCCTCCCCTCCCCTCCCTACCCCAGCATCTGCAATCTCCTCCTTTGCTGGTGTCTTCTCTTTTGCCTTCAAACATGCAGAGGTCTTTCCCATTTTGAACAAACTTGACCTTGCTGCCCACCAACCCCCAACTAGCTTTACCATCTCGATTCTCTTCCTTTCATGGGTAAAATTTCTCAACCAAGTGAACTGGGACAGCCACTCACATTTTTCCCTTGTATAAGTCCACTGAAATTGCTGGAGACATAGGGAATGGATGATCTCTTTATTGCCAATGAAAAAATGCAGTGGTAAAATACTGTATTTTCACTCTCTGCCTTGCTCTTGATACTATTACCACTTCCTTCTTGAAACTCCCTCCTCTCTTGGCTTCTGTGACACTACACTACTCTAGTTCTCTTTCTGCTTCTTCAGTTGATCTGTCTCTGTTGTCATTGTTGCCCTTCTTTTCTTTCTCTTGCTCCCTAACTGGGGACATTATCCAAGGCTCAGTCTGAGGTCTTGTATTTTTCTTTCCATTCATTCTCCTTTGAAGAGCTTACACATCTTTGTGACCGTTCCTTTTTCATGTTGATGAATACCACTCTTGAACTTTCTTCTTCTTCTTCTTCTTCTTCTTCTTCTTCTTCTTCTTTTTTTTTTTTTGGTGAGGCAATTGGGGTTAAGTGACTTGCCTAGGGTCACATAGCTAGTAAGTGTCAAGTGTCTGAGGCCAGATTTGAACTCAGGACCTCCTGAATCCAGGGCTGGTGCTCTATCCGCTGTGCCATCTAGCTGCCCCCACTCTTAAACTTTCTTGCTGCCTACTGTATTTCCATTTGAAAATCTTGCCACCACCTGAAGTTCTGCAAGTTATCTACCAGCCAGTTCCCTCTCATAAATTTCCTACCTGCCAATGGGGTTACTTAGTCAACTAGACTTGAAGTCTTGGTGTGACCTTTACATCACCTTTCTCCTTCAACCTCCCCCTCCATTCAGTCATCAAACCAATTCTTTTTTCCCATTTAAAATAGCTCTATTCTGTCCTTTTCATTCCACTGCCACTATGCTAGTTGAAGGGGTTGGGGGCTTCATCCCCTCATGCATGGATCACTACAAAAGCTTCCTCCTTGTCCTCCAATTTCTTTCCTTTTTTTTTTTTTTGCTCTGAATTCTGCTGCCAGTCTTCTTTAGACAATACTTTAATACTATTATAAACATGTATAATCAAGCAAAACAAATTTCTGCATTGGCTATGTCCACAAATCTATGTCTCAATCTACATACGCTCTGAATTTATCACCTCTCTCAGGAAGTGGGTGACATGTTTTTATTATGAGTCTGAAATTGTGGTTGGTCATTAAACTGATCTGAGTTCCTAAGTCTTTCAAATTTATTTGTATTTACAGTGCTATTGCTATTGTATGAATTGCTGTCCTGGTTTTCCTCACTTCATTCTATATCAGTTTAAAAAAAATTTTCCCAGGTTTCTCAGAAACTGTCTCCTTCAACTTTTCCTTTAGCACAATAGTATTCCATCTCATTTATTTACCGTAAATCATTTAGCCATTCCCAAATCAGTATCTAATTATTTGCTACTGCAAAAAAAAATTTTTTTAACATTCTTAGACTTTAGTTTGCTTAGAACTGCTCCCTCCCTTAATTTATCTTTCCTCTTATTCCTCACAATCCCTTTCCCCCCTTCCCTCTTGTTTGTTTATTGAGTAAAATGTATTTCTGTACTCAACTATGTATGTATATTTTCTCCTCCTTTGAGCAGTTCAACTGAGAATGAGGTTCAAGGAGCAATTGGTCCCGACACCTCTTCTTCCTTGTTTGTATAGCCTTGTACATGTGCATCCTGATTATAAGACATTATATTTCCCCATCCTTTCTCTCTTTCTCCCACAGTATATTCCTCTCCTCCCTTTCCATTCTTATTTTAAGATCATCAAAATATAACAGAACTACTTTCAGACCCTCTTTCTAATCTGATCCCCTCTCTGACCCCTGATAATGACCAATGATGTATTTCCCATTACCTTTGGGTACATGATAAACCCGATTCTCCCAACTCATTTGTTCTCCTCTCCAAAGGGGATCTACGATCCATCCTTCCATTTAGCTCCAACTTAAATCTTGTAATTGAGTTCACAGCAAGAGTTCATATGCTTTAGTTCCTCCAAATAACATATCCACTCCTCTGTGATTGGATAAAGTTCCCATATTTAGAGTACCAACAGTAAAATTTGTGTTTAAATATGGTCTAAAGATTGTACAGTTCCTATCATTCTTTCATCCATTTTTCATCACACTTCTGCTACCATTGCTGTAGAAACAGAGGGTATTGAACAGGACTGGGGGACATTGTGTGTGTGTGTGTGTGTGTGTGTGTGTGTGTGTGTGTGTGTGTGTGTTTTATTTCGTGGATTGCCAAAAAACCCCTCATCATTGGGCGACTTTACTGGTGATGAGATTCTCCAAGGCTGAGTCTCAGAACTAGCTCCACGGCTTAAAATTCTGTATTGTCTATCAGTGCCAGAGCAATGTTTCTCGCTGTCTCCTCTAGTAGAACCACATTGGCTGGTTTCAATAATCACCAGTGTGAATAGACCTGAAGAGCAATTTTAAATCCTTTTCCTGTGACTGCTTCCAGAAGCTTGATCATCATCATTAGCTCCAGATGTCTGGAGCACCTCTCATGGGTACCCAGGGTACATCTGTTTTTAAAGGGAGTCTATGTTAGCACAGGTGCTAGGGGTAGTGTGTGTAAGGAGGTGTCACCTGGCTCATGTTGTGAGGTTTACTCTTAATATCCTATTGATGGGAGTAAGGTGGAGGGGAGAGTCCTCAGGTCTACTCTCTGTCAATTGATCCATAAGCATTTTTTTTATTATTTGTTTTTTAATTAATTAATTTTTTATCAAAGAAGTCTTTTATTATTTTCCAGTTACATGTAAAGATAGTTTTCAACATCTGTTTTCATAAGATTATTGTTTTTTAGTGAGGCAATTGGGGCCAAGTGAATTGCCCAGAGTCACACAGCTAGTAAGTGTTAAATGTCTGAGGCTGGATCTGAACTCAGGTACCCCTGACTCCAGGGCCGGTGCTCCATCCACTGTGCCACCTAGCTGTCCCCATAAGATTTTTAGTTCCAAATTTTTTTCTCCCACCCTCCCTTTCTTCCCCCCTCCCCAAGATAGAAAGCAATCTGATTATAGGTTATATATATATACAATCACATTAAACATATTTCTGAATTAGTCATGTTGTGAAAGAAGAATCAGAACAAAAGGGAAAAACCTCAGAAAAAAGAAGAACAACCAAAAAGTAGAAACAGTATGTTTCAATCTATATTCATAATCCACAGGTTTTTGCTTTTTTTTCTGGATGTGGAGAACATTTTCCATTATGAGTTCTTTGGAATTGTCTTGGATCATTGCATCGCTGATAAGAGTCAAGTCTATCACAGCTGATCATCATACTGTAACGATTGGAATGACGCCACCCTGCTGGAGACTTACTGCAGGATGCTCCACCATGAGGAGAAGGCGTCTGAGGGCAAGACATGTGGCTTTTTGGCATCAGGAAGTGATGCTTGCTCGTGGGAGGAAGAGGGGGTGAGGCTGGCGCTCTCGCTGTCTTTCGTCAGGACTCTGGTTGAGAATGGAGCTAGGAATGCTCTCTCCCTTTAATAGATAGATGAACCTAGACCTTTCTCTCTCTTTTTACCAAATTTTTATTCTCCTTAATAAATGTTTAAAAGTCTAACTCTTGCTAAAGCTTATAATTTATTGGTGACCACTCATTAGATATTTTAGACAGTATAGCTAGAATTTTAGTCCCTTACAATACAATGTTGCTGTTACTATGTACAATATTCTCCTGGTTCTGCTCACTTCACTCAGCATCAGTCCACTTAAGTCTTCCCAGGTTTTTCTGAAGTTGGCCTGCTCATTATTTCTTACAGCACAATAGTATTCCATCACATTCATATACTAAAACTTGTTCAGCCATTCCCTCGATTTCCAATTCATAGGTTATCCATTAACTGGGGTCTAACGCCCTTTTGGAGCTCATATCTGAATTAAAGCTTGGACCTTAGGTTTTTCTATTAACCCCTTTTTGCCTCCTACATCACCACCACAAAGAGAGCTGCTATAAATATTTTTGTATATGGATCCACAAGCATTTTTAAAGTCTCTAATGCTGGGCATACAAAGACAAAATAAAATAGTCCTGTTCCTTAAGGAACTTACATTCTTTTGGGAGAAGATATGAATGAATAAATACATAAAAGTACATTCAATTAGAATCTAAGCTTCTTGAGGGGAGAGGTGATTTTTTTTTTCTAGCACCTATTCCCAGAGTAATGACGGTATCTTATAATACAGGGTGTGCCAAAAGTCTTAGTGCATTTTAAACTATTAAAACTTTGCTCCCTGCCCCCTCTCCTCCCTATTACTCTTTCATTGTCTTTCTGGCTCTGTCTCTCTCCCCTCTCTCCCTTCCCTTTCTCTCTCTCTCTGTGTATGCTCCCCTCTGTCTCTATCTCTCTCTTGATATATGTGTATGCACATCTATATATTTATATACATACAAACTTTAAGCTATTAAAGCTTACAGATACACTAAGTCTTTTGAGACACACTGTATCAGAGAGGGAAGGGCATGTAGGTAGATAGATATGCTTCCAACTTCTTCCCCCAACTCCCAGTTCTTCCTAGCTGCCTGACTCTGTGCAAGCCATCTGATCTCTCTGAGCCTCAGTTTCTGCATCTTTAAAATGATGGGTTGGGGTGATGGCCTCAGGCGTCCCTTCTAGCTGCAGATCTCTGATCCCAAGATCTGTATAACGAGCAGAAAAACACTGGTAAGAGCTGCCTAAGGGTGACAGGCCTTGAGCTGGAAGGGACCAAAAAGACCATCTAGTGTGGCACCTCACTTTAAAGATGGAGAAACTGGCTTCTAAGGGTTGTAAATGAGCTGCCCCAAGTCACCCAGGGAGTACATGGTAAGGAGAGATTTGTTTGTTTGTTTTTTGTGGGGCAATGAGGGTTAAGTGACTTGCCCAGGGTCACACAGCTAGTAAGTATCAAGTGTCTGAGACTGAATTTGAACTCAGGTCCTCCTGAATCCAGGGCCTGTGCTTTATCCTCTATGGCACCTAGCTGTCCCTGAGGGGAGATTTGAACAAGGGGCCTTTGACCCTAGAACCAATGCTTCCCCTAACTGTGCCATGCTGCCTGAGAGGCCCTGGGACATTATGGGTGTAGAGGCAGTCTGGGAGTCAGGAAGAGTCACTTCACCTCCGAGTGCCCCAGACAACCTGAAAGATGACAAATTGACCATCTGCATGGGTGGAGAGCATTTCCACGGAGATAGTTCTCTGTACAAATGAAATCCCAAACCAGGGTCAAAACTAATCAAAAAAAGGGGGCAGCTAGGTGGCGCTGTGGATAGAGCACCAGCCCTGGAGTCAGGAGTACCTGAGTTCAAATCCGGCCTCAGACACTTAACAGTTACTAACTGTGTGACCCTGGGAAAATCACTTAACCTCAATTGCCTCACTAAAAAACCCAAACCCCCAAACCCTCCAAATCCCCACAAAACCCCCAAAAACTAATCAAAAAGACTCCAGTGTCTGTCTTGTGGGAATTTGGTGAGGTTCATGTGTAGCGAGATGAGATGGTGCCTGTAAAGAGATCTACAAACCTTCTAGGGCAGCTTATTAAAGCCAGTTCTCATAGCTGTCTTTATTATAACCCGGGGACAGGAATACAGAGCCCTGACAAATGCTTCATCTGATTACCTACCTCTGTGTCCCCACTGCTCTCCATGAACATATCCTCTCTCTCCCTCTCTCTTCTTCTCTCTGCCTGCCTCTCTCCCTCTCTCTCTCTCTCTCTCTCTCTCTCTCTCTCTCTCTCTTTCTCCCTCCATCTCTCAATCTCTCTCTCCCTCTCTCCTCTCTCTTTCCTTTCCTCCCTCCCCCTCTCTTTTTCTCTCCTCTTTTTCCTTTCCTCCTCCCTTTCTCCTCTTTTTTTTCCTCTCTCTCTCTGTATGTGTGTGCATATATAAAAGTATATATTTATATGTATAAATCTACAAGGGTACGAATGGTGTTGGGGAGCAGGCTGACTCAGAGCCAGAGCACTAGAGTTTGAGGACCCCTGGGTCTGCGTCAGGTGGCATCAAATGGTGCCTCTTGGACCATTGTGATTTCAGCTCAGTTGTGCGATTTCTTGGACTTCAATGAGATGATTTCTTTTTTTCTCCCATTACAAAGATTGTCTTCTTTCAGAGACTTGGAAAGAGGTTTAGCTGCACACTGAACATGCTTTTTCTTTACTACTAATTAATGTTTCCTGTCCAAGAAATTGAATGCACCCCCTTTGTACGGCCCCAACCCAAAAGGAGTGAGCCCCCAGAGGGCATCACTGGATCAATTTTTCAGCATGGGATTATACAGTTTAGCTGTATGGGCTTAAGACTTTTAATTTGCTTACACATAGACTGGCCTGAGCTCTATACATCACCAGATCAATGCAAATCTATTTACTTGAAACTGGTTCAATTTTAAAAGAATTCCATTAACCAGCAATAAAAGGCCTGCTTTAATATGATTACTATAGGATCTTGAGCGCACAAGGAAGGTTTGTTTTTATATAATGATCTGAACATTAACATTAGGGCATTTCCCAAGGAAAAAGCAAGCTAGAGAAAAATGTTTAAAATGCAATGTGACTTTCAAGATGGGATCTTGACACAGGAAATGCGGTTTGACCAACTTCATTCTCCAGATGGGAGGGTTTCAGTAGAAAAGGGTTGTAATGGAAGGAACATTGGATTTGAAACCAAAGACTGTGGGTTGAAGCCTTAGCTTGGCTACTTAAGGTCTGTGTGACCTTGGAGTGGTCATTTTATTTCTATGACCCTGTTGACTCATCTGTAAAATGAGGGGGTTGGACTAGATTGCAAAATCGCCAAATGTTAGAGTTGGGAGGACCAACTCTGGAGTTAGGGACCAACCAGTCCGATAAGAAGCCCCTTTCAATGTAGCCAACAAGGTAATCAGTCACCCAGGCTTAATTTGGAATCCCTCAGTAAGGAAGACTCAATTATCTATCAAGGCAGCCTGTATTGCTTTGAGCCAGCTCTAATTGTGAGGAAGGTTTTCATCATATTAACCTTAAATCCATCTCTCTGTAACTCCCATCCACCGTTCCTAGCTCTGCTCTCCAGGACCAAGGAGAACAAGTACAAGTCTCCCGTCCCTTCACACAACAGCCTTGGCAGACATTTACCCTGGACTCCCAAACCTTCTCTTTGTCATGCTGAGTGATCCAGGGGGTTGTGGAGAAGACCCTGATCCAGAGACCAGGGGAAGTTCACATTCCAGCTTCACATATGGCCTGGGTGGACTGAACCTCCTTGGGACTCAGTTTCCTCATTTGTAAAGTGAGGTGTTGGTTGGGCTCCAGCTCTAAATCCCTGATCCTTTGATCTCCAAGTTACTGTAACTGATTTTTTCGTATGGCACGGTCTTTAAAAACCACATAACTGGAATTAGAAGCAAAGAGATGGAGGGGAGGAGGGGGGAATTTTTCTCATTAGAAACCTCTGATAGAGGTCTCACAACTGATATCTGGAAGGGATTGACACAGACCTCAAAGAAGACAAGCAAGCATTTTGCTAAAGAAATAACATGAATTAGGGGTAACTAGGTGGCGCAGTGGATAGAGCACCAGTCCTGGATTCAGGAGGACCTGAGTTCAAATCCGACCTCAGACACTTGACATTTGGTAGTTGTGTGACCCTAGGCAAGTCACTTAACCCTCATTGCCTCACCAAAAACAACAACAACAACAAAACATGAATCACCAACAACCATCTGAAAAATGTTCAAACTTACAAATAATCAGAGGGATACAAATTAAGACAACTCTGAAGTATCACCTTATAACTGTCAAATTAGAAAACACAGAAAAAATTAATGCTGGGGTCTGGGGGAAAAACAGGCATGCTAATTAACTGATGATAGAAATATGAGTTAGTTCAACTACTGAGGAAAGTGTCTTGGTTTGCTAATTTTTGTTAGGTTTACATGTATATATATGTGTGTGTATACATACATGCATACATGTATATTTGTTGTTGTTCAGTTGTTTTAGTCATGTCTGACCCTTTGGGAGCCCATGTGGAGTTTTCTTGTCAAAGGTACTAGAGTGGTCTGCCATTTTCTTCTCCAGCTCATTTTATAGATAAGGAAATTGAGGCAAACAGAGGGAAGCGACTTGCCCAGGGTCACACAGCTATTAAGTATCTGAAGCTGGATTTGAATTCAGGAACATGAGTATTCTTGACTCCAGGTCTGGGCACTTTAGCAAAATGCTTGCTTGTCTATCCTTTCCCTGGAGTGGTCCAAAGAGGGTGCCATCTTGTTCCCTGCCAGGTTTGGGAGTGGCCCATGTAATTGTTGTCAGTAAAGTCTATGTGTCTGAGTTACAATCTCCCGAGGCTCGCCCTCAGCCCCTCTGGATGACTTCTGATCAAAGACAGACTCTTCCATAAGGACTGCTTAATTAACAACTGATTCTCTCCATCAGTGAGGATGAGCTAATTATGTCTTGCTCCAGAGGAGTGCAGCATACAACCTGTGAGACAGGGTGTGTGTGTGTGTGTGTGTGTGAGAGAGAGAGAGAGAGAGAGAGAGAGAGAGAGAGAGAGAGAGATACACAATCTACAGAGATGTTCTCCAAAGAGCCTGTGTAGATCTCTCTCTTGTCCCCTGCATCCCATCTTTTTTTTCATGTACATAAGCCAATTGGTTTGGATAATGTGCTGAACGTAATGTATATCCCGAGGACTCCCCATGAACTTTGTAAGGTTCCCAAATGCCACCTGATGGTCCCAGATTCAAAGTTTCATGAGAATGGCTGGGAAGTTGGCATTAAGGTTGAAAACAAACTCTTCCCATTTAGTGAATTCAGGAAATTTCCTATGGATTGAGTGGAATTTTCACTTCTCTTTAACCCAACTTGACTTGGGCCTACCTTTGCAGACTTCTTATACATTCCTGCCCTCCTTCATGTACTCTGGGTCCAGTCAAACTTGCCTTTCTTGTTGGTCCTCACATGGCATCCTATCTCCCATCTTTGGAAAGAGAGAGACAGAGAGAGACAGAGACAGAGACAGGACACAGAGAGACAGAGAGACAGAGAGAGACACAGACAGAGAGAGGAGAGAGAGCGAGAGAGCAAGAGAGATAGAGAGACAGAGAGACAGAGAGAATTATGGGATCATAAAAGGAAGGTTTCCACTTGAGGTGAAGACATGAGCTGGCCCCACAAAGATCCCACTCCCTCTAGCCGTGCCTGAGATGGGGAAGCCTGCTGACTTCCATTTCTTAGCCCCTGGCTGGTGCTGAGAGCAGAACTGTCTGAATAGCCCTGTAAGAAGAAGAAAGAACAAACTGAAATGAACCTGGGAAATATCCAAAGACTTTAGTAGAAATAAAGACTTTGAAGTTAGATAAAGGCAGGGGCTTTATTATGAAATAACCAAATAAAGGTCCCTAAATTAAATTAAGCCGCCAGTGATGAATGAGAGTGCAGGCGGAGAGAGCCCAGGGATGCAGGCTGGCCTCGGAGATGGTGGAGGTGCTGCGGGAAGAGGGAGGGCAGCCTCTCTCCCACCTCTCCTGCTGCAGATGCATTGTGTTGTTTTTAAATTGGAAATATTCACCTCAGACACTTTAGCCCGGAACTTTGGGCTCAGAGTGAAGGTTCTTATCAACTAAAGTGAGGAAAACCCCACCAAGAGCCTTTTAAAAATCTGTGTGAGGGGCAGCTAGATGGTGCAGTGGATAGAGCACCGACCCTGGAGTCAGGAGTACCTGAGTTCAAATCCAGCCTCAGACACTTAACACTTACTAGCAGTGTGACCCTGGGCAAGTCACTTAACCCCAACTGCCTCACTTAAAAAAAAAAAAGCTGTGTGAGGTGGGGGAGGATGAGAAGAATGAATGCCTCCTTCAGTTTGGGTGGAATGATGCTTGGGGCAGACAGGAAAAAGAAGAAACACCTAGCTCTGATTTTGCCCTGTCTTCTCAATGCAAGTCAGATCAACAAACATTAATGAAGGAGAATGACCTTCAGACTGAAAATACTAGAACAAAAAGCTTTGTTAAGAGGGAATTAAAACCCAAGACAATGAGGAAGATGATGAAAGGGCACCTAGTGACCTGAATGAGTTTAAGCAGAGCCACACACCTTAACCAGGGTGGAGCTTTGCCCCAAGATACTGATATGGGGGTGGGGGTGGGGGCCAAGGTTTAGTCCTTAAAGGGCTGGTTAGACCACATCAGTCATCGCTTTCCTTCTCGTGTTCAATTTTTGTCTACAGACCACTTTTCTCAAACATGCACAGGTTTTCTAACCATAATTCTTTCTTTTTTCTTTTTTTTTTTTGCGGGGCAATAAGGGTAAAGTGACTTGCCCAGGGTCACACAGATAGTAACTGTCAAGTGTCTGAGACTGGATTTTAACTCAGGTCCTCCTGAATCCAAGACCAGTGCTTTATCCACTGCATCACCTAGCTGCCCCCCATGATTCTTTTTCTAATTCCATTTTTAATCCTAATTCCTTTTCTAACCCCATTATTTTTTCAATCTTAATTGTATTTTATTTTTTTACAGTTATATGTAAAGGTAGCTTTCAACATTTGTTTTTATAATATTTTGAGTTCCAAATTTTTCTCCCTTTCCCCCTTCCTTCCCCCTCCCCCAAACAGAAAGAAATCTGATATGTTAAATATGTACAATCACATTAAACGTATTTCTGCATTAGTCATGTTGTGAAAGAAGAATCAGAAGAAAAAGGAAAACCCTCAAAAAAGAAAAATAAATAAAAAGTAGAAATAGTATTTTCTAACCCCATTTTTTTTTGGTGGGGCAATGAGGGTTAAGTGACTTGCCCAGGGTCACGCAGCTAGTAACTGTCAAGTGTCTGAGGCCAGATTTGAACTCAGGTACTCCTGAATCCAGGGCCAGTGCTTTTTTCCACTGAGCCTCCTAGCTGCCCCTAACCCCATTCTTAAGAAACCTTTCACTTGCTCCTGATAACCTCTCAAACTATTGCCCTATATCTCTTTTCTATTTAACCTCCAGACTCTTAGAAAGAATCATCTAAACTTGCTGCCCTAACTTCTTCACTGCCAGGAATTCTGGAATAATCCTCTTTGACCCAAATGGAAAGGTTCCTTGAAGAAGCTGGAAGTAGAAGCAAGGAACTGCTTTGGAGGAACAAGCCTGGGCCTTGCCACCCCTGGTACCGTGAGTTATGTGCAATGTGCAGATCCAGGAAATTGGAAGTTTTGATCATTTTTTGTTGTTGTTCCAGGGTCTAGTCTACCTCCAATAGCAAATCACAAGTCTAGGTATACCCTCTTACAACTGTGCCATGAGTTATATCTTGGGGACTTAACCGGCATCATTGATGTTTATTTGGGACTTCGACTTTTGGCACTAGTTGTGGCTAATTTAGATAGTCCCCTGCAAGAACCAAGGCAGAGTTCTATGTCCTTGTGCCATTGTTGTTCATTCTGTCATGGATGAAGGACTCCCTATATAGGGTGTAATTGTCATCACTTGCCCAGCTGTTGAGTGGATGAATGTTAATTGCATCTCCCCATAAGTCCCTTGTCTTGGGTTTGCCCCCTGACACCACACCCATGTTCATCCACTTGGGACCCTTTTCTAAATATCTACTCTTGCTTCCATCTCTTTTCTTGTTCTATGCCTAGTGCTGTGCTAAGGAAGCATTGGCAATATACATATGAAAATAAAGACAACCCCTCACCTCAAGAAGCTTACATTTGAATGGAAGACATAGCACACAGAGGGGAGCAGGAAATTTTGTAAAAGGGGCACCTTGTTTTTCATCCACCATATTAACAGTGTGAATGTGGTGCCAAATCTCTGCTTGCCATTGTTTTCATTGAAATATTAATTATAGTTATAGTAGATGGTCAGGAAATTATAGTAAATGTATTCAGTAATTCTTTTGCTGAAATTTGCAATTTGGGACTTTCCCCCCTTCTTCATTTTGATGATCTGTATGGATTTACATAGAGCAGCTAGGTGGTGCTATAGTGGATAGAGCTCTGGAGTAAGGAAGACTCACTTTCCTGAGTTCAAATCTGGTCTCAGACACTTACAAGCTGTGTGACCCTGGGCAAGTCACTTACCCTGTTTACCTCAGTTTCCTCATCAGTAAAATGATCTGGAAAAGGAAATAGCAAACTACTCCAGTGTCTTTGCTAAGAAAACCCCAAATGGGTCACAAAGAGTTGACATGACTGAAATGACTCAATAACAACAACAACAACAATGGATTTCCATATGTTATATAGACATCAGCCACATTAAAATGGTGAGTAAAAAGTGATAGTTTGCTCTTTGTTTATAAATGAACGATTACAAAAAAGGAACTATAATTCTGCTTCAGAAATTTCCAATATAATTTCCTTTTAAAAATTATTATGATATTTTGAAGGGAGCACATTGGTCCAGAAATTTACATGGAGGGTACATGAGGTCATAGGTGAGTAAGTCGATACTCCCCATCCAGGACCAATGGCAGAGTTGATTTGACCATCTCATGAGTTCTTTAGAAATCCACATTGATCTTCTTAAATGGATTTCCTTTTTATTCCTCTGTTGACTTATTTGAATTCTTCAGAATTTAATTTTTGAGAAGTTCTCAGGCTTCTTGGGAAGACTTCCCCTGTAGAATTTCAGTCCATTGGATCCTCTCTGTCCTTTCTCTGAACTCTTTGAAAGCACAATGGTACCAATGGAGAGGGAGGACCTGGATATGAATCCCAAGTCTGCCCCCTACTACTTGTGTGGTTTTAGGCAAGTCACTCCACATTTCAGGCCTTCAATTTCCTCATATGTAAAGGAGCAACCGTGCTTTGGTTAGCCAGGAAAGCCAGTGGACAGAGATGAGGAGGGAGAATGTTCCAGGCACAGGGGACATCTAGAAAAATGCCTGGAGTTTAGAGATGGAGCATCTTGTTCAAGAGTATGTATCCAGGAGGGTGTGACAAACCTAGAGAGGTAGGAGGGGGCTGGGTTATGGAGGGCTTTTTTTTGGGGGGGGGTGACTTGCCCAGGGTCACACAGCTAGTAAGTGTTAAGTGTCTGAGGCCAGATTCGAACTCAGGTCCTCCTGACTCCAGGGCCAGTGCTCTATACACTGCGCCACCTAGCTGCCCCATGAAGGGCTTTGTATGCTAAAGACGTACAATTTTGTATTTGTTCCTAGAGGTGATAGGAAGCCACTGGAGTTTATTGAATAGGGGAATAACATGGTTAGACCTTCATTTTAGGAAAATCACTTTAGTGATTAAATGGAGGATGCATTGGAGTGGGGAGAGCCCTGAAGAAGGCAGACCCACCGGCAGGCTATTACAGTAGTAATGAAGGCCTACACCAAAGTTGAGGCAGTATCAGAGGAGAGAAAGAGGCATACACAAGAAATGGCACAAAGGTAAAATAGGTCTTTGGCATGAAGAGAATGAGGGGTAGAGGGTAGCATCTATGTTGGGAGCCTGGGGGATAGTAATAAAGAAGTTTGGAAGTGGGGAGGGTTTGGAGGAAACGATAATGAGTTCAGGTTTGTAAATACTGAGTTCAAGGTGTCTAAAGGACTTCCTGTCCTGTCCAGTAGGCCATTGGAGTTCTGAGACTGGAGGTCAGCAGAGAGGTTAGGTGTGGATAAACCAATTTGAGGTAATCAGCATAGAAATGCTCACTGGATGCCAAGGAACTGATGAAATCAACAAGTGAAATAGGAAAGAGGGAGAAGAGAAGAGAGCCCAGGGATGTGTCCTGGTTGAAGATCCAGCAAAAGAGACAAAGAAGGAGTGGTCCGATCGATAGGAGGGGAACCAGAAGAGAGCGGGGTCCCAAAAATCTAGAGAGAAGAAAGAATCAGGGAGAAGAGAGTGATCAACAGTGTCAAAGAGCTGCAGAGAGGTCAAGAAGGCTGAGGATTGAGAAAAAGCCTTTGGATCTGGTGATCAAGCAACTGTTAGTAACATTGGAGAGAGTTTTGGTTGGTAGAAGTTAAGAAGAGAATGAGAGGAAGGCACCCATTGTAGACAGCCTTCTTAAGGAGTTTATCCAAAAGAAAGGAGAGATACAGAATGGTAGCTAGCAGGGAGGGATGGATCAAGTAGGGTTTTTGAAGATGGGGAGACATGGGCATGTAGGCATTAGGGAAGGAGTCAGTAGACAGGGGAAGATTGGAGAGTGTGACAATAGATGTGGGAAATCTGCAGGAGACAGCATATGTGATATCCCACCTCTTGACTGAGGACAGGACGCTTCAATATCCATTCTTGGGAACCCAGACTGGACATTGTCTGCTTCTGATGTCATTTAGCTGTAGTTCTTTCCGATGCCTTAAAGGGAGAGAAGAGCCGAATTAATCATAGGTGACATTTCTGTGTACTAAGTTTTGAAAAGCATATTACATGAATGATCTCATATATAACAGCCTGGAGGAATAAATTATATTATCACCCCCATTTTTCAGATGAAGGATTTGAGACGTGGGCAGGTTGAATGTTTTGTCTGGGGTCACACAGCTAGTAAGTATCTCAGGCAGATTCACACCCTACTCTTCCTGTCTCCAAGTCCCAGCTCTCTGTCCCGTGACCCCACGCTGCCTATCCTGATGTGCAGAATGTATCACTTCTTCCAGAGAGCCCTGGCTGAAGATGAAGTTTGACTCCCCATCTCTGCACTTTGTCTGAAGAACTAGAGTCTCCTTCGTGCAGGGATTTGACCTCGGATTCTCAACCCCCTTAAACATCCGACAGCCGTGGTGGAAGTGGAGGGCAGTGTGCAAATAAATAAATAAATACGTAAAAATTCAATCAATTTCTCCCTTGCTTCCTTCCCTCACCTCTCCTCCTCCTTGATCTCTCTGTGGCTCTTAAAAGGATTAATTAGAAAGATGTGAGCAGGGGTTGGACCGTCAAAAAACAATCGTCACTTTCCTATCTGACCCCTATCGCCAGCGACAGAATTAACAAATTGAATGTCTTCGGCAGACAGGAGCTGGGATGATACCAAGTTCATTACTGGCAGCCAAGGGGCCAGCGTTTAAAGCCCAGTTTAAACAACTCTCGCTGATTAAATTCCTTTCTGGGCTCCTGCCTGACACTGTTAGAAAAGACCAACAGCTAACAGCTCTTTCTCTCTCTCTTTTTTTAAACTCATGCCAATTATTCTCCTCCTATCTGCAGGTGCTGGCAAGCCTGTGGGCTTGGGCCCCTGCTGTCTACACTCTTATCCATTTGGCGCCTGATTGGGTGCTCTCACATTACCAGCCACTGGGCTCAGCTTTGACCTGGGAGAGGCTGGGGTTTGGTGGGGGGAGAGGAAGGAGTGGAGATGCCCCACTGGTCAGCTCAGCTCTACCTGCCTTTTCCTGCTCTGTGAACTCACCTCTTTCAGTGCCTGAAACTGATGAAGTGGGGTCACAGGTTCTTGGATTTAGAGGGGGGAGAAGCCTCAGAGGCGATTATCCAGTCCAGTCCATTTTTACAGATGAGGAAACAGAGTCACAAAGCTGTTAAGCAACTTGCCCAAAGTTTAAAATTGCATTGTGGGAAGGGACCCAAGATACCATCTCAATAGTGCTTAATAAAACCACCTACTACGTGTCAGGCACTATACATCTTTAACTACACATAAGAGATGTAACCCTCTCTACAATATTCTATTTCAACTCAATACAACAAGCATCTAGTGAGAGCTGAGTGGTGATTGACACTAAGCTAGGCACTGGAAATACAAAGCTAATACTAACCTTCAGGCACTTCTCTTTGGGGCAATCTCCTGGCTACTTGGTCAGCTAGCCTTTGCTAGCAAAAAGGGGAAACCCAACTCTCCCAGGGAGCCGCATTCTTCTGTTTGCCAGGGGGGGGGCGCTCCTTATATTAAAGCCTGTATATATCCTCTGTACTTTATTTTAGACAATCAATAAGCATTTATTAAGTGCCTACTATGTGCCAGGCACTGTGCTAAGCTACGTTATCTTAGTATCATAGATTTAGAATTGGAAGAGGGATTTTAGAGGCAATCAAGTCTAACCTGCATTTTACAGATGAGGAAACTGAGGCTGAGAGAGGTTAGGTGACTTGTCTAGGGTCACTCTACTCAATTAGTCATTGTTGGAGGCAGAATTTGAACCCAGACCTCCCTCACTCCCAGTCTAGTGCCCTATCTCAGTACTTCTCTCCATTACTTCTCATTATACCCTCTGGATCCAAGTAAAACAAGTTTCAATCCCTTTTCACACCACAGCTCTTCAAATCCTTGAAGGCTGCTATCAGGTTCTCCCAGAATCTTCTCTTCTCCAATCTAAACATTCCTCGTTCCTTCCACTGATGCTTTCCTGGCAAGGTCTCCAATCTCCCAGCCTGGCTGCCCTCCCCTGAACACACTCCAGCTTGCCAATAGTGCTTCTAACATGCGTTGCCCAAGCCTGATCACAGCCCTCCAGGAGTAGCTGGATTAGGGCACGGAGCAGCAGGGCTCCAGCCTCCTTCTCTCTGAGGCTGCTCGCCAAGGCTTGAAATCCCTTTACCGGGGAGTCAAGTCTTACATCTCATGAGGAGCCCATGGGAGAGCCAACACCTTGCCTTAGAGAGGGGCCATGGAAGGATGAGACAATCCTGAGCCTCTGGCTGGGATGAGGGAAGGTGAGAAGGCCAAGTCTGGGGGGCACAGCACTGGGCATGCGGGAGAAGCGCCATCCATGGTTTCTGAACTGCAGCAAAGCAGAAAGGGGGGCACGCACTATGCCAGGCTCCCCTGCACTCTCCTGCTCCTCAGCCCCATTAAGTGCCCGGCAGGCAGCTCATGGCCTCTGTTCCATGCCCTTGGTGCAGTGGGTAGAGCCCTGGACTGGGAATCACTTGTTTCTCACTCGTTGTACGCCATGGGACAAGCCACTTCTCTGGTTAAGACAAGGAGAGTGAAGTTCAGGGAGGCGAGTATCCCGGGTCACACAGGTAGGCAGGGAGAGATGGCAGAGCAGAGGTGTTCAGGCTGGAGCTCAGACTTCACATGTCTGGCATCTAGTCTCTTCATCTGTATAACAAGGTGCGACCTCTGAGCTCCATTCAGCTCCAGTTGCATCTGTGATCTTGAGCTCTCAGGAATGTCTAAAAAGCCTCACTCTGTCTGCAGTCTGGGTGGTGTCTAGTCAGGCGCTGGGGCCTGCTATCTCTGGCAGACCAGATGGGAACAGGCCTCGGGAGGGGGTGGGGGAGCACGTAGGCCCTGAGCCACCTACCTGCCTACCCAGGCCTGGAAGCGCTGCCCACACACGGCGCTGTCCAATTAGCTCCTGTTTGACTTTTCTATCTGGCCACCTGGCAGCGGGGCCTAGTGACAGAGTACCTGGAACTCCTCTTTCTAGTCAGGGCTCATTAGAAAGGCTCTATCTTTCTCTCCTAATTAATTGCCACCATCTGTGACTTTGCCATCACTGTGCTTAGATTCTGAGGCTCAGATCTCCAAGTGACCAAACTAATATCAGGGACTTTATCTCCATCTTGTCCTGCTTACCATACCCTCCAGGAGCATTGTCTCCGTGTTGTAGCTAGAGATAGCTCGCATTTACACAGCTCTAAGATTTCCAAAGTACTTTGCACCTGTTATTTAATGCGATCATGTTAACAACCTTGCCAAGTGGGCACTGTTATTATCCCCATTTGACCAATAAGGAAGTTGAGCTGTGGAGAAGTCAAGTGTCACGTGGTCTCTGAGGCAGGATTGAAACTCAGGGCAGCTAGGTGGTGAGGTGCTGGCCCTGAAGTCAGGAAGCCCTGAGTTCAAATTTGACCTCAGACACTCACTAGCCATGTGACCCAGGGCAAGTCACTTAACCCAGTTTGCCTCAGTTTCCTCATCTGTAAAATGAGCTGGAGAAGGAAATGGGAAAACCCCTCCAGGAATCTTACCAAGAAAACCCCAAATGGGATCATGAAGAGTTAGTCATGACTGAAAGAGAAGAAGGAGAAGGAGGAGGAGGAGGAGGAGGAGGAGGAGAAGGAGACGATGATGACGACAATGCAACAACAGCAACAACTTCTTGATTCCAGGTCCAGCATTCTATCTACTCTGCTAACCTGCCTCTCTAGAGAACAAGACTATTGTTCAGCAGAGGCATAACTTGGGCAGGGAATCTGGGCTCTGTCCCAGGGGACCAGAATTAGAAGGTGCTGATAGAATGTGGAGGCCTTTGATGCATGCGTGAGCAGCTCTCTGACCTTACCTTGCTCTCCCCTCGCACCGCAGTCCCCCAGATGCTTCCGGCCTGTATTCTCTCTCTCTCTTCTCTCCTACCCCCATCCCTTACTCAAAGGTAGCTTCTTTCCCTGGATGTGGTTTGTGCTGCTTGTCCTGGCTACAACCAAACTAGCTCTGTCTCTGCCGTCCCTGCTACCCCTCCTAGGAACTGGACTAAGCTTCCCACTCCCTCCCAGACTGTCTTCCTTCCCCTGCTGTCTCCTCCCATGTCCACCACAATTTTTAGTTGAGACTGTTCTGCCCAAGGATGCTCATCATGTCCAGGATGCTCACCCTTTCTGAAGCTTTTGACACTGGACCACCCACAGTCCCCTCCAACTCCTTAGCTATGATCTTCATGGTGTCTCCTCTTGGACATTCTGCTGGCCTCTGTGTCTCTGCTACCTCTTGCTTCTCCTCCTGTCTGACCACTTTTTTCCAGGCTCCTTTGCTGGTACATCACCCACCACCTACTCCCTAACCTTGGGGATTGCGTTTTGGGACATGTGCTCTTTTCTCTCTACACTCTGCCCCTCCAACTCCTTTTTTCTGATGAGTTCAATGCCTAACTTTATGCAGATCATCCCCAAATCTATATATCTAGCTTTATTTCTTCTGTGAACACAAGTTCTGAATTGCCAAGTGCCCAATGGTCATCATCACCAGTCAACATTAAACTCATCATCCTCCCTTTCTCCAGAATCCCTTCCTTCCCATTTCTGCTGTGGTTACCACCTTCTTTCCATTTCCCCAGGCCCCAAACCTTAGAGTCATCTTCAGCTCCTCCCTCTCCCTCGTGCTCCACATCTATCAAGGCACGTTTGTGCCGCCGCTAGGTCTTTTCTCCTGTCCCCTTCTCTCCATTGGCACAGCCGTCACCCTAATTAGGATTCTTATTATCTCTTACTTGGATCATTCCTACAATGCCCTAACTGTTCCTACATCCCCCACCTCTAATCTCTTTCTTCTCCAATCCCTCCTTCATACATCTGACAAAATAAACTTCCTGAGGCCCGGTCTGATCAATATGCCACCTCCTTACCTAAAAACCTTCCACAGTTCCTTATCAGCTCCAGGACAAAGGACAACTCCATAGCTTGGCGTTCAGGGCTTCTACAATCTGGCTCCGATCTGCCTTATTCCACATTCTTGCCCTTCCCACACTTCAAGTTCCAGGCAGACTAGCTGGTCCTTGAATTGAGCTTCAATGCCATCTCTGCCCTCCATACCAGCATTCTGGGCCTGTTTCTTCTTCCATGAGATGGAAGGGTTTGGACTAAAATCAGAGCTTCTTCACCTTTTTTGTGTCATGAACCCCTTTGGCTGTAGTCTGGTGAAGCCCACAGGGACCCCTTCTGAGAACAATGTAAATGCATGAAATAAAATATTTAGGATTACAAAGGAAATTGATTATAGTGAAAATAAGTGATCAAATGAAAAATCCAAACCAAAAAACAAATATGTGGACCCTGGATGAAGAATTGATGGCCAAGAAAATCTCCCATGTCCTTTCTAGCACCAGTGTTCTATGAATATATGAATTCATTCTGGTTAATTTTTTAAGTCAGGAGAGAACACAGAGAGGCCCTGGAAAACACCATTCCATTGTGCTTTCTAGCTAGGTTTTCTGTGGTGTCTTACCTAGAAGAAATGGATTCATTTCGAAGCCCCATAGCTGTTAAATGCTCAGCAATTCTTCTGCTTGCCATCCTTGGTGATGGGGAAGGGAGAACGTCCACCCCCAGAGGTGTGACTCAGCCAAGGTCCCCCTTGGCTCTAAAGAGCCCTAAGCTTTAGTTGTGACTCCAAATGCCCTGATTCTGCCAAAGGAGGGGCCACAAACCTCCTGGGGACTGGCCTACAGTGGGATTTCTGGGCCTTCCTGCTTCCATTTGGGCCTGAGGTGCCCTCAGAGAGGCCTGGCAGCTGTCTTTTAGCACTTTTGCCTCTGGCTTCAGCTCTGCCACTCAAAGTGCTGGGAGAGGTGAAAATGAACAAGAGTTTGTTTCCCCCCTAAGAATAATCTGATCTTCATGGGAAAGATCGCAGTTCAGTTCCATCTGAGGCCTCAAATGAAGCTGAAATGAGTGAGAATTTTGTATCAACATCAGCTTTCCCTGGGACAGCATGGCTTCCATCAAGTCATTCCCTTCTTGGTGAGGTGAGAGCCCTTTGCGCATTGTTTTTCAAGGGACTAAAACACATGGATCGTAACCAGAAGATGTGACATTCTTTCTGCTTTGCTCACTGTTTCTGTGGTCTTTGATTGTGGGCATCTACCCTTCCTTGTGGATCACAGACAGGACGACAACAAGATGGAGACAGGTATTGATGAGGCATAGGAACAATCTATATCATGGCATCATGGGATCATAGATTCTGAGCCAGAAGGGACCTCGGAGGAGATCTAGTTCAAATCCCTTATTTTACAGATGAAGAAACTTGCCCGAGGTCCCCACGGTGAGTACGTGGTGGTACCAGGAGCACTGGGGAAAGGGTATTATAAAATGAGAAGAGGGTACTGAATATGGAGAGAGGAATTGTAAGGACACAATAGTCTCCTGAGAAACCACTCAAATTTATGGTAGCCCCTTCATTCCTGCCATGCAGGCCTCTCCATCATCCATTGAGTGACTCTTTCTTTTTTTTTTTTTTTGCAGGGCAATGAGGGTTAAGTGACTTGCCCAGGATCACACAGCTAGTGTCAAGTGTCTGAGGTCGGATTTGAACTCAGGTCCTCCTGAATGCAGGGCCGGTGTTTTATCCATTGTGCCACCTAGCTGTCCCTTGAGTGACTCTCAACTTGAATTCTTTGGAGATGGTGGGATTCTATGTCTCACAGCCCAACAGCATCAGCAGAAGGGTATTGTTGTTTAAAAGTTGGGCCTTTGTTTTAGGGAGAAGTTTGGGGTCAGCTCAAGTGTCATGGTGATGCTGCTATCTGCTGTAACAAGGATACGGGGACTGGGGCCAAATTTAAAGGATATGGAAAGTTATTTCAGTGCTTCAGCAGTGTAGAAATAATAGAGGTCAGAATCTCATTAATAGGAATAATTAGTTAAACCAAGAAGCTAGCTGATGGCACTTGAAATCTTCTCCTTGTCCTCTCCTTAGGAGCCCCCCAGTGTTGTACCAGAATTTCTGTCCCTCCCTTCCTTCCTCCAAACAATGTCATCTCTCTTCCCCAGCACTTTCAGATTTCTTGCCCCGGGGCCAATAACCTCAGACACAATTCCCAATGGCCAATGATCGACATCTCCCAGCTGGTCAGCCAAAGACCTAGAACTAGAATCCAGGTCTCTTTCCCCCCTTCTTTAAATTATACCAGTCTGTATGAGAGGTCAGAGGCAGGAGAGATCACCCTGGCCAGAGGGAAACCAGGAAAGGTTTCACAGAGGACATGGAAGAAGGGGCCTGGCTATTTAGTAACAATCCAGAAAGTTCTTAAGTATTTACTTAGTTCAGAATAGGAGTCAGTTTAAGTGACTGGCTTGGGTAATGTTGAGAGCCATAACCAGGAATTTGGGGGCAAGCTTGAGGCAAGTGGTCAGGAAGGAGTTCTTGGTTGAGGGGCAATGAGACAACACCCTAGATCATTCCAGGCTCCTAGCTGGAGCTGGGGTGGAAGATGGGATTCAGCCCAATTTGCCATACGGTAGCTTGATAATTTAACTAATTATTGTTGCTAATTCTGCTTTTTTCCCTATACTTCAAGCAAAAGTGCTCATTTTGCCCCCTTTTATTTGGACCCTGGGACAAAGCCCCTCTCACTCCTGCCTAGTTAGAGTCCTGCTATTATCTAGCTGGGATTTGGGATCCACTGCGTAGAGCACTCAGCTTGCTGTTCCTTTCAACAAAAGGCACTTCTCATTCTGGATGAGTGAAGCTATCTGTCATTCCCTTTGGAGAGTCAGCCCAACCCTGTCAAAGAAGACTAGATTTGGGGCCAGAGGAGCAGAGCCCAAACCATGTCTCTTATTCCCCGTGGAACCTCAGGCGGGTCATTTGATCTGGGTCCTCACTTTCCACATCTGTAAAATATGGGGGTTGAACTATGGTGGAGGGCCTCCAAGGGTCCTCAGACCTCTGCAGTTCTGCATCTCTGCCCCTGGTGAGCAGGGGAGGCGGAAAGCTCTCGCTGGGCACAGACGCTCAAACAGCCGGTCAGGGGGAAGCTGAACTTCAAATCCATGGAGCCAGGAGGCTCCTTTCATCCTTCCCTGCAAGGCCACATCTCATTCGTTGCCTCTGCTCCTGCTAGAAGCCTGTCATCTCTCAGCTGGGCTGGGGACGGAAATGTGGGTAGCTATGGGTCTGGCCGCTGGAGTGCATGCTGATTGGCTAGTGCCATGACCTGCTGCTTCTTCATTTCCTACAGCCTCACTAGGAAAGCACTGCATTCACCCAAATGTTAAAGCAGCCCCCCCAAAATTAGCTTCTCTGAGCTTTCGTCCTTGATCTGATTAAATGAGACCTGGGCCTTTAAGAAGGGCTCCCTTCCCTAGCCCTCCCCCCTCCAATTACAGCACTAATTTCAGTAATGGAGCATTAATAGAGTAATGGGCTAGTGAAGCTGGCCTGAAGGAACTGTGGAGCTCAGCACAAATTGAGTAAATAAACCATATATTAGATTTCTAAACAATACTTTTAGTCCAGTCCCCAGGGAAAGAGAGTCGTCAAGACTTACTTAAGTCAGCCCTGCAAAATGTATGTAAAAGAAAGATCTGGGTCCATTCAGATTGGGGACATTTGGACTGGCAGGAAAGGCCACTATAGCCCTTAGAACTAAACGCAAAAGAGACTTGCAGGTCTCTCATTGTCTTTCTTTTCCTTTCCTTTCCTTTCCTTTCCTTTCCTTTCCTTTCCTTTCCTTTCCTTTCCTTTCCTTTCCTTTCCTTTCCTTTCCTTTCCTTTCCTTTCCTTTCCTTTCCTTTCCTTTCCTTTCCTTTCCTTTCCTTTCCTTTCCTTTCCTTTCCTTTCCTTTCCTTTCCTTTCCTTTCCTTTCCTTTCCTTTCCTTTCCTTTCCTTTCCTTTCCTTTCTCCTTTTCCCTTTTCCCTTTTCCCTTTTCCCTTTTCCCTTTTCCCTTTTCCCTTTTCCCTTTTCCCTTTTCCCTTTTCCCTTTTCCCTTTTCCCTTTTCACTCCCCTTCCCTTCCTTTCCCCTTTCCCCTTTCCTCTTTCCTCTTTCCTTTCTTCATTACTTCCTTCCTTCTTTATTCCTCCTTCTTCCCTTTCTCTCTCTCCTTCCTTTCTTCTCTTCCTTTTTTTACTTTTCCCCCTTCCCTTCCCTTCCCCCCACAATTTCTCTTTCTTAATTTATTTATTACTGATGGGAATCTCTATGGCTAAAGACCCTAACAGTAAGTTGCTGGCACCAAAGAGATCTGGCTTCTCCCACAGGAAAAAAAAATTTAATCTGGTCAAGAGAGATGAGCCCAAAGGCTGCCATCTCTTTCTCTCTCAAGTGAAGGGGTTGTATGAGATAGCTGATAATGAGGAACTTTTAGCTGGAAAATTCTGTATTTTCTATTATTTGGTGGTTCTAAGTTGGAGGTGGGGTGGGTGGAATTAGAGGGTCATCTTCTAAGCCTCATTACACATCACTCTCCCTCATGTGATGGTCCAATCAAACTGGCCTCCTCACTTCTAACACAAGACCCTCTATCTCTCACCTCCACCAACTTCATGACTTCACATGGGCCCCATGTTTGGAATGCTCCTTCCTTGCTGCTCCCTCTTAGAAATCCTAGTGACCTTCAGAGTTCAGCTCAGGTACGACTTTCTATGTGAAAACTTTCCCAGTCTTCCCTACTGCTGGTGTCACACACTGACTAACTGACTCCAGGCAAGCCACTTAACTCTTTTTGGCCTCAGTTTACTCCTCTGTAAGATGAAGGGATAAGAAGTGATGGTCCCTTCTAGCCCTAATTCTCTATGGTCTTCTTCCCCCTTAGAAATACCTTGCATTTACTTTGTATATACTTATATAGGCAATTGTATGTCCTGGTAAGACTTCAGCAAAACTGAGGGAATGAAAGGAAAGTCCAAGAAGTGCAATTGTGAAAGGAAATCTTCAGATGCAAAGCCAATATTCCATAGTTTAGAAAGGGGTCTGAGACTGGAACATGAAACTTTTTATGAATAGACCAGCAAAGACAATGAACTTAGCTTAGCAGTGACTGCACCCATACCTTTGACCTGAGCCACTTATCTGAATAAGACCCCAAAAAGTACCTGGGACGTGTAACTGGCCAAATCAGGATGGATCTGTATAAATCAAGGAAGAGTCCCTGCCAGATGGAACTGACACTGGTGTTGGAAGGATTGTTGAACAGGAGAGGCTGTACCATTCCTACCTTCTTCAGGAGAAGTTGCTGTCCCTCTTAGACTAACCCTCATTGGCCTAGTGGAAAGGGCACTGTAGCCCTCCAGCTGAAGATAAATCAGAAGAACCAGGGTCTGAAGGTTGGAAAGATTGTGACTGACCTTTAAAGGATGAGCTCCTGGAATGTAGCAGATTGACCCCATTCAGCTGAGATGCCCCTCCCTTCTAAGAGTCCCATCTGGCAGCAGCTGATGACCTGATCTGGTCTAACCTAGCAGCAATCAAGTCTAGTGAAGAGCCAGCTCATCATTGAGTGACCCAGCTCAGCAGAGGACTGACTCCTCCAGCAGAGAGGCTGTGCCCTATGAGGTCCTAGACCCAGTGAACAGCAGAATGACTTTTCCAACCCAGATGCCATGCTTTACAGTGAAATTCATGAGGACCCTCTGGAGGAAGGCAAGACATCACAAGGCCCTGTAGAGGAGACAGTCCATCAATAAGCATCTATTGTTATTGTTGTTGAGTGGTTTTAATCATGTCCAGCTCTTTGTGACCCCATGGTCTGTGGGGTTTACTTGACAGATACTGGAGTGGTTTGCCATTTTCTTCTCCAGCTCATTTTACAAATGAGGAAACTGAGGCAAATAGGGTTAAATGACTTGTCCAGGGTCACACAGCTAGTAAGTTTTTGAGGTCAGATTTGAACTCAGGTTTTCCTGACTCCAGGGACTGGAACTCTATCCAATGGGCCCAAGTGTTTATTAAGTGCTTATTATGTCCCAGGAATGTGTGAGTGGCCTTGGCTCTGTGCGTTCCCTATACATATGCCTCACTATCTTAATACTTCAGATCTGTGCCTACTGTTCCCTTCTCCACCTTCCTCCTACCCCACAGACTCTATATTTGTGGGAGGGCACACTGGGCTCTGAGGAAATGCTTTACAGCTACTGCTTTTGTTAATCCATTTGCAAAAATGCCTCTGCTGAAGATGGAGAAGAAAATGACAAAGCACTCCGGCATCCTTGCCAAGAAAACCCCATGGATAGTGTTGGCACGGCCCATGGGGCCACGAAGAGTCAGACATGACTTTGTTGAAAAACTGAGTCTACTCACTGATTGCTCAGGGTGACTGCACTGACATGACAATGGTAGAAATCGAAAGGGAAGCACCCAGAGAGAGATAACTGAGGTCTTATGTCCATTCCCGCAGAGGGCAAGATCATTGATTTGGAGCCAGAAGGGACATTAGATGGGACAGTAGTCCAGCTCCTCCATTTTACAGATGGGGAAACTGAGGCCCATAGAGGTTGAGTGGCTTGCCCAAGGTCACACAGGTCAAGTGAGTGGCAGAGATGGGCTCTGAACCCAGGTCCTCTGATTCCAAATACATTTGCTATCTGCACTGCATCCTCTCCACTGAGAGAGCATAAGCTCATCGAGGCCAGGGACTTTTTCCTGTGTATTGTCAGGGCCTACTAGAGTGCCTGGCACAAATGCTTGTTGATTGGTTGAGCATGAGTTCATTGATTTAGTGATTGAAGGAATACTTGAGGTTATGAGCCCAATTCCCTCATAGACATATAGTGATAGATAGAAAGAAAGATAGATGCTAGATGATGGTTGGACAGATAGATAGATGATTGTTGATAAGTATAGGTATGTAGATATAGGTATAGATAGGTGATAGGAGATAGAGACAGATGATGGTTGGACAGATAGATGATAGGGGATAGGGGATAGGTAGGTAGATATAGATAGATGATAGAAAAAAGATAAAGATAGATGACAGTAGATAAAGACAGATGATAGATGGATAGCTAGATAGGAGATAGAGATAGATGTCTGATAGATCTGAAGAAGGGAATGGCAAACCACTGCAGTATCTTTGCCACAAAACCCCAAATAGTATCACGAAGAGACTGAAAATGACTAAACAAAAATTTAGATAGATGATAGGAGATATAGAAAGATAGATGGTAGATGGATAGATAGATGAATGATAGATACAGTCTTGGATAGATAGATAGGGAGGGAGAGATGCTCAAAACAACCCTGAACCATAACTGTTATTATTTAAAGACTTCCTTTTGTGTGTTGTCTTACCCTGTTAGATTGTAAGATCATCAAGGGCAGGGACTGTCTTTGTTGTATGCTTCCCCAGTCTGAGCTCAATGCTTGGCACAAAGTAGGTGCTTAATACATGTTTATTGACTATTCACTAATGACTATGCATGAGAAAACCAGATTAAGAGGGATTAAGTGATGGCTTTTCCTCACAGAGTAGTCTGGTCTCAGAGAGGCTCTCTCAATTCCGAACTGAGCCCTACTTTCTGTGCCACACTGCCTAGGGAAATGTTAGGAGATATTGAGTTTATTGTTTGGGCCCTGCTGACTGGTGGTGCTTGCTTTGCCCCCTCAGAGTATCTGACTGCCAAAGCAGCTTCTGCCTCATATGTCCCCACGCCAGTGTACATGGAGAGAGGGTTTCTGGAGGCAATGCGATAGAGATAAAATGTTGCAGAGAGAGATTGGGGCAGAATCTTTATAAAGGTCTAGAAGTTTAATGGCCATTTCTAAGAAACTTGGATGTCAAAGTGAATAGAATTTAGGCTTAGAGTTGAGAGGACCTGAGTTAAAATCCTGTCTCAGGTACCTGTGTGTCCCTGGGCAAGTCACAATCTTCTGCATTTCAGTTCTCTCAAATACAACATGGATATAATAATAATACCCATCTCACAGGACTGTTGTGAGGGTCACATGAATTAATAAACACAAAGTATTTTGACAAACCTGAAGCACTATGACACTAATACTAGCTAGCATCTAGATAGCATTTTCAGTTTTACAAAGCTACCTTTACACTGTGAGCTCCTTGAGAGCAGGGAGTGGTGTCTGCTTTTCTTTGTATCTCCAGAGCTTAAAACAGTACCTAGAATACAGAAGGCACTTAATAAAAGCTTGTTGCCTGATTGGCTTCTCCACTTAGATTAAGGATTCTCGGGAGAAGGACATCACTCACGTTCAGTGATTTGACTCATCTACAATTTATTGATATGGAAACAAACCTGAAAGGTGGGGGACTATGGACACAAAATATTGCATGCACTTTTAGTCTTGGTTAATGTGTTGGTTTCTGAGTTGTTTTTATTCCTCTCTGTTATTCTTTGTTATAAGGAATGGGCCTATTAGAATACAAGTCATTCTCCAATTGAGAAGTGGTCAGAGGACATGAACAGGTAGTTTTCAGATGAAGAAATTAAAGCTATTTGTAGTCATATGAAAAAATGCTCGAAATCACTATTCATTAGAGAAATGCAAATTAAAACATCTCTGAGGCACCACCTCACACCTATTGGATTGGCTGATATGACAAAAGGAAAATGATAAATGTTGGAGAAGATGTGGGAAAATTGGAACAGTAATACATCGTTGGTGGAATTGTGAACTGATCCTACCATTCTAGAGAGCAATTTGGAACTATCCCCAAAGAGCTATAAAATTGTGCATACCCTTTGACCCTGCAATACCACTAGGTCTACATCCCAAAGAGATCATAAAAAGGGAAAAGGACCCACATGTACAAAAATATTTATAGCTGTTCTTTTTGTGGTGGCAAAGAATTGGAAATTGAAGGAATGCCCATCAATTGGGGAATGGCTGAACAAATTGTGGTATATGAATGTGATGGAATACTATTGTGCTGTAAGAAATGATGAGTAGGAAGATTTCAGAAAAACCTGGAAAGATTTACGTGAACTGATGCTGAGTGAAGTGAGCAGAACCAGGAGAACATTGTACATAGTAACAGCAACATTGTGCAATGATCAACTGTGATAGATTTAGCTTTTCTAAGCAATAAAATGATCCAAGATAATTCTAAAAGGCTCATAAAGGAAAATGCTCTCCACATCCAGAGAAAGAACTATGGGGCCTGAATGTAGATTGAAGCATACTATTTTCCCTTTATTTGTTGTTTTTCCCCTTTCTTGTGGTATTTCCCATTTGTTCTGATTCTTCTTTCACAACATGACTTATATGGAAATATGTCTTTAAAAACAATAAGGAATGGGTGTCTGCATAAGGAGGGGGAGGGATTTGGGAATGAAAGCGATATAAAGGTGAAAGATTTTCAGTGTTTCAAATATAAAGACAACAATAAAACTTTTAAAAAGATTAAAGGAGAATAAATATGCTGTGTATGGATCCTGGGAAGGCCAGAGGCAGCTGGCCCCACAGGGTCCCAGACTCTGTCTTCATGCTCTCTGTGGAGAACTGTCCCTCTCTGCTCAGTCCTGCGACCAGGTCTGGGTGCTCTGCTGTTCCCGGGGCAATTGCATCCCTTTGGCCTAAGGAACATGTAAAGTCAGCTTGACCAGTGTTCTTAGCTCAGCTGGCAAAGCTCTCACATATGTGCATTTAGCCATTGCAAGTAACCCCAATCCCAGTGCACACCTGTGTTGGTTCAATTCATTTGATTCCCTCTTATGAATTCACTAGCCACATCCTGTGTTCCTGTAACCTCGTTCCTATGACAACTCCTAGAGTGACCAAAGCACATTCTCCAAATGAGACTGAGACAGGGATTGTGAGGATTATCTCCATTTTACCGAGAGGGAAGTGAGGCTCAGAGGGTATAGAGTGACTCACTCAGGTTTCATTAGGCTTTTGGAGTAGCAGGGAAGCAAGGGACATCCTTACACGCCCCAGCCTGGCCTCTGACTGCTGGTGTGCCTGAGCCCTGGATTGCACGAGGCACTCAAGAAAGGGTGGATTGGTTGTTCCTGAGGTTGTACGGATTGTCACGCTTGGGGAGGAGACTTTCTGGGTCTTGATTGTATTCCTAATACAATTTTTTCTTTTTTTTTTTCCATTGGGTGGAGGAGGTAAAAAGGAGAGAAAACAAATACTTGTTAATTATAAATAGATTAATTTTAAATTTTTTTTAAAGAGAGTGTCTTCCCACAGAGCCCTGGGGCGGGGTGGGTTGGGGAGATATGAAAGGGCATGAGCAGCCTTTGGTCCAGGGCTATGAAGTGACTGGGCTGCTTGTCACTGGCCAGAATCCCAGGGATTCAGTGTCAGTGGGCAAGGAAGAGAGGGACTTGGGGATAAAGAGGCAGATTAGGCAGCTGCTAAAACATTGACTGATCAACTGATCAACTGATCAACAGACCAACTGACCAACCGACTGACCAACCACCCATCTACTCACCCACCCACCCACCAGCCAACCAACCAACCAAGGACCTACATCTCTTGGACTTTCCATCAGCCCGTTCTTTCTGTCACGTCACTGCCCCCAAAAGGGAGTGACTGTCTTCTCTGCTTCCATACACGCCCCTTTGGCTGAGTGTTGCCCTTTTCTGTGGTGTTGGTCTTCTTCATGGAAGGTACAGTGGAGAGACCTCACTGGGCCTGTTTCCTCATCTGTCCGATTAGGGGGTTGTGCAAGGTGACCTCTGAGGTTCCTACCAGCTCCAAGTCTATGATTCTGAATGAGACTGTCCTGGATGGTTGCTTCAATCTCGTTTCAGGTGAGTCAATCAGTGAGCATTTAATAAGCACTCACTATGTACTGTGTTCAAAGCTAGGGATACAAAAACAAAGCCAGTGCAACAAAGTTGCTGGGAGTGAGGAGGGTTAGTGGGCTGTCACCATTTGGTGATTCATTGGGAAGGGTGCGGGATGCTAAGGCAGAACACCTGAGTTCAAATACTGATACCTATGTGACCTTAGGCAAATGACTACTTTTCAGGTGTTTCCTCCCCCTAAAATTAGGGGGTTGGGTTAGATGACTGCTGGGGTCCCTTCCAGTTACAATGCTGTGCGGCTACTATGTCAGGATCCTATCTTGGGGTGGTCCCATGAAAAATACCCAGGGACCAGGCATCTTGTGGGAATGGCAGGTGGCAAGGGAAAAAAGATGAGTTATTATATAAAGAGTAGGTTGGAAATAGGTTAAAGAAGTTGGACAAAAGGGGCAGCTGGGTGTTGCAGCGGATAAAACATTGGCCCTGGATTACGGAGGACCTGAGTTCAAATCCGTTCACAGACACTTGACACTTACTAGCTATGTGACCCTGGGCAAGTCACTTAACCCTCATTGCCCTGAAGAAGAAGAAGAAGAAGAAGAACAAGAAGAAGAAGAAGAAGAAGAAGAAGAAGAAGAAGAAGAAGAAGAAGAAGAAGAAGAACAAGAAGAAGAACAAGAAGAACAAGAAGAAGAAGAAGAACAAGAACAAGAAGAAGAACAAGAACAAGAAGAAGAACAAGAACAAGAACAAGAAGTTGAACAAAGCTGCCACACCTTAGAAGGCTACATGAATGAATGAATGAATGAATGAATGAATGAATGAATGAAAAATCTATTGAATATTGACTAAGTGCCAGGCACTGTGCTGAGTGTTGAGAGCACAAAAGCAAAGGCAACCCCTGTCTGCAAAAGGGGAAGACAATGGCTATAGGGGAGGAGGGGCCAAGCAGGAATGGCAAGGAAGCTATTATATCATATGTTAAAATACATCTAAGACTGAGGGTGCCTCCACATACTCCTGTCGACTCCTTTGAAAGATGTGCTCTGAAGAAAGTATAAGTAGGTCCAGTGATAGAAGTAATTAGACTCATTTGTACTTGTTAGGGACACTAGGATTTCAGTGATCCAAGCAGCTTAAAAGGGTCAAGTGGTGAGCACCATCCCCAGTGATAAAAGACCTAACGGGAGCCTCGCACGGGCCCTGAAGCTATCTGTCTCTGGAGCCTCATGGCCTTCATTGGAGAGAACTGGAGGCTGCAGTGGTAGTTATGGGGATCAGGCAAGATAGATTTGATGCCCGGCTCCACCAATGACCTTTGGTAACTCTCCGGTATGCAGAGATGTCTGCAAGAAATCAGGCTGAGTCAATTGGATCTATCCTTGAAGAGAACTTAGACTTACAGGGACCTCCAATTGCATCTATCTGGACATCATTCCATCCATGCAGATCTCAACACAGCCATGTTTCTAAAACCAGGAGGTGGATTCTTGCACATATCTTGTAGGTGTCTCTTTATATTCATGTTATCTCTCCCCCCTCCATCCCCTCCCTGCAGAATTATGTAAGTCTCCTGAAGGCAGGAGCTGTTTTTTCTGTTTTTGTAAGCCCAGGAAAAGGACAGCACAGTGTAATAGATAGGTGGTTGATCTCAGATCCAGAAGGACCTGGATTCCAGTCCTGCCTTGGATACATATGGGCTGTGTGACCCTGGGCAAGTCAAATTCTCTGTATCAATGAAGCCACAGGTTCAGTCTATATCTCCCAATACATAGCACAGAGTCTTGTATACAGTCACTATTAGCAAATGCTTGTTGATAGATTATATTCTCTCCCTGAAAAATAACAATAAATATGATTCCTCTCAGGATTTCTCATCCTGGGAAACTCAAAAGCTGTTTTAATTGGATGATCCTGAATCCAGAGCCATAACTAGGAATCCTATACCTCTAAGGCTGAAGTAGAATAGAGAGAGAGGTCATGGGAGCTGAGGAAGTTGAACAAGGAACCTAGGCTGTTCAAAGCCTCACAGTTAGGGGTGGAAGGGAAGACTATGAGCAGGGATATGCTGGTAAATATTTAGTGGAAAAAATTATACATGTAACATACTTTCAAGCACAATCTGCTTTTAAGTGTAATTATCACTTTTTTTTTGGTGAGGCAATTGAGGTTAAGTGACTTGTCCAGGGTCACATAGCTAGTAGGTGTCAAGGGTCTGAGGCCAGATTTGAATTCAGATCCTCTTGAATCCAGGGCCGGTGCTCTATCCACTGTGCCACCTAGCTGCCCTTTCAAGTGTAATATTAGCATTTTATGCATTATGTGAGTATTGACAATCAACAAACAATAAATCAGACCCAGATCTGTAGCATTTTTTTGAGTCCTGAGGTATTATATGCTTATACTGAAAATTTAATAATCTGTTTTCCTAAGCTGACAAGAGCTGGCTCCAACACAACTCTAACTGTGAGCCAGATGCTGAATTAGCTAGGGAGAAGAGAATCAAAGGACCCCAGACCCAGACCTGGAAATGACTTTAGGGGTCATCTGGTCCATCGCTCTTGTTTTAGAGTTGAGAAGGCCGAGGACCAAGCAGATGAAAGGACTTGTCTGCCCTGACTGAAAGTTTCAGGCCTTTGTAACACTGTATACATCTGGTGCCTAATAAGGACTTATTGATCCACTGGTTGACGATGAAATAATGGAGATGTTGCATCAAATAATTTGTATATTTCCCTGGTGGTTACAATCCTCATTAGAGTCCTGATTCAAAGATCAATCATATTAGAATGGTGTTGAGATCATTGAAGAGCATATTCTGGCTTAAGTTGAATAGTTTTGTCTAAGAAGTGAGTGGTTTTTTTTGTTTTTGTTTTTGTTTTTAGTGAGGCAACTGGGGTTAAGTGACTTGCCCAGGGTCACACAGCTAGTAAGTGTTAAGTGTCTGAGGCCGGATTTGAACTCAGGTCCTCCTGACTCCAGGGCCCGTGCTCTATCCAACTGCACCATCTAGCTGCCCCAAGTGTTTTTTAAAAAACACTCTTTTGAGATGTCATAGGTCATGTTACTCCCTTGCTCAAAAGTCTTCAATGATTTCCTATTGTCAGCCGACCATACACACCCTTTCGCTTGGCATCGGAGAACCTCCGCAGTCTGACCTCCAGTTATAGTTTCACATTTTCCTTCATGGGGTGTATGTTCTAGCTGAACTCTACTAACCTCCTTCCCCAAGGGTTGGTCCTCTCCCTCCCTCCTCAAACTATGTTGTGTTTTTCAATTGTTGTTCAGCCGGTTTTCAGTCCTGGATGACTCTTCCTGACCCCATTTGGAGTTTTCCTGGCAAAGATACTGGAGTAGTTTGCTGTTTCCTTCTCCAGCTCATTTTACAGATGAGGAAACTGAGGCAAGCAAGGTGAAGTGATTTGTCCAAGGTCACACAGCTAGTATGTGTCTAAGGTCAGATTTGAACTCAGGAAGATGAATCTTCCTGATTCCAGGCCCCAAGCTCTAAGCAATATGGCGCCACCCAGTGGCCCTTTGTGTTGGTTTATTTCTGTTTATGCTGTAGTCTCCCAATAGATTGTAGACAGGGATTGCTTCAGTTTTGTCTTTGTATCTTCCAGCCTAGAACAATGTAGTAAGGAGTAGGCACTAAAAATGTTTGTGCTATTGAATTGCTAACCTATCAATTAGTCAACAAGCAATTTTTAAACATCTACTGTGTGCCAAAGAATAAAAACACAAAATAGTCTATGCCCTCAAGGAGATGATATTCACTCCAGGGAGACCTCATATACAAATATACACAGTGGGTATACAATGTAACTAGAAAGAAGCTTGGTAGAGGTGGATCTGGGGGTCATAGATTTAAGATGAGAAGGGACCTTAGAGCCGTCAAATCTAAGTCCTTCATTTTATAGATGATGAAATGGAGGCTTAGAGAGGTGAATGGAGTGAGCTGCCCAGTCACACAATTAACAGGTGCTTCTAGGACCTAGGTTTCTGATTCCAAGTCTGAGGCCCTAATCACTAGGCTAGGCTGCCCTATTGGAGAAGCCCGGAGGGATGAGGCCTCTAGTGACACTTCAGCTATGTTTTGAAGGAAGTTAAAGATTCTAAGAGAAAGAAGTGAGGAGGAAGTGCACCCCAGGCATCAGGTACAGCTAGTACAAAGAGATGGAGGGGGGAGATAGCCGTCATTAGTCCCCTTTGAGAACAAAGGATAAACAACAACAAGCCGGAGCCACCAGTGTTTACCTAACAGGGACAGTTCAGCCTGAGAACAGACCAGGCAGAGGAACAATCTACTTATTTATTCCTTCTGAGCATGAGCCAGACTGTGAGAAATTAACTGCTTATGATGTTTCCTAAACATCCTTTATAAATGGTCTGGAAGCCAGTTTGCCATGTGTGGTGGGAGGGGGCAGAATTTGGACCTCGGGTCATTCCCCTTGGCTCCCCCGCTCTCGCCCATATTTGGCCGCTCTGTTTGCCTGACACTGAGACAGAAAGGGAGCTGTCAGGGCCAGGCCAGGGCATTATCGCGGCTGCTTCCTGTGGTTGGCCACTGGCAGGCTGGATTTATTTGGGGCCTCCATCTATGTGAATATTAATCTTTGCTGTTGATCCCCATTCATATCTTCCTGGTACTCCTGGCCCAAGGCCAGGGTATGCATTTTCTGCCTGTGACGGAGAATAAAAAAAGAAGAGCTGAGGATGGAGAAGGGAGGAAGGAAGGGAGAGAGAGAGAGAGAGAGAGAGAGAGAGAGAGAGAGAGAGAGAGAGAGAGAGAGAGAGAGAGAGCCAGCTAGCAAGAGAGAGCACCATTATCTAGTATCAGTAAATTCATTGTCTCTGTAGTCAGCCTGACTTTGACTGCCCAGAGAACATCAGTCTGTGACTGCACAGCCTGAGGGGGCGTTTTGACAAATTCAGCATTCTTTCCAAACTCAAAACTGGCCTTGGGAAGCCTTGGGAGATCGAATTTAGCAGCCTCTGGATAACTTAACAAGAAGGGGATGGGCAGAACACTAAATTTAGGGTCAAGGGCTGAAATGTGGGTTCAAATCTCTCACTGCCATCGCTTACTGGTTGTATGACCTAGTCATGTTTAACTTTCTTAGCCTTGGTTTCCTTGTCTCTTAAATAAAGACAAGAATATCTATAGCTATATTGTATAGATGAAGGAGCAGCTAGATGGCTCAGTAGAGAGAGAGCTGAGGCTGGAGTCAGGAGGACCCAAGTTCTAAATCTGGCCTCAAACACTTACCAGCTGTGAGACACTGGACAAGTCACTTAACCTCTGTTTGTCTTAATGTACCAGAGACGGAAATGGCAAACCACTCTACTACCTTTGTCACAATAGCAAATGTTATATATATATGTATAACACATACATATATATTGCAGATTATATACTATATACAACATATGCCTGTATTATTTTACCTCACAGGGTCCCTCTGAGGCTCAAATGAGATGATATATGAAAGGTGCTTTATAGCCCTCACCTGGGGACAAAGAAGCTGTGATTTTTTTCAACCTTCACCGAGACAAAGACTATGACTTAGTGGGTAATCCTAGTGAGTCAAGGGCAGGTGAAGTGACTTTCCCAGCTAGTCCAAATCAGAGGCAGGATTTGAACTCAGGTCTTCCTGCCTCCAAGTCCATTTTTATAAAGCCTCCACTGTCTTTATAAAAACCAGGCTGTCACATGAATGTTGGCTGACCTGGGTTTGCATCCCATCACTGATGTTTATAAGCCGAGTAACCTTGGAGAAGTTCCCGCACCTTTCTGAGCCTCATCTTTCCTCATCTTCTAAATGGGTATAAAATATCCCCTCTATCACAGGGTTGTTGTAAGGATCATATGATATCAAGAATATAATAAAGCATTTTGTCAATGTTAGAGCCCTTTATAAATGTCAGTCATTATTATCATCATCAGGACAAGTTGCTAAGCTAATATTATTCTCACGTGTTTAACCTTCAGCCCCAGGGGGCTGCTGGAGGGAGGGCAAGAAGGAAGAATTTACTGAATGCACATTGCTTGATAGCAGGAGTGGGCCAGGAGGGCATTCCAGAGATGCCTGGTCTGCACGTTCAGAACAGATCCCAGACCTTGGTCCTTCGAAGGAGGAGACAGACTTTGGTCCTGCCCCAACAATGAATGCATCCCTCATTACTTAGCATACTCAATGTCATCAAATTGTTTTTGGGCACATTTGCTGGTTTTCAGAAGTCCTTAAAACTTCTCTTGTGATTAGGACAATTAGTGAATTACTTCAATTTATCTCTGGCATGGCAATCACTATTAATTAATTTTGAAAAGAGGAAATGATGCCAAAAAGTGAACACTGTTAAACCGCGAGATACTTGGAAAAAGAAAAAAAAAGAAAAACATCATCACTACTTAACGTAGGATCATTGATTTGGTCCCTTACATTTTGCAGAGGAGGAAACTGAGTCCCTGAGAGTTACTTACACCAGGCTGCACAGGCAGACTTTGAGAGAGGTAGGATTTGAACCTAGAGCTTCCTGTTCTAAAGCCGGACCTCTTTCCATGTTATTTGGAGAATCTGAGACTTGTGGTTATTGGAAGAATCTTTAGGGTCATTTAGTGTCAGGGCTTTTAACCTTGGGTCTTGTTTTTGAAAATATCCCAATAACTGTGTTTCAACATAATTTGTTTCCTTTGTAGATTTGATTTTGTGTCTTTAAAGATGTTTTCCTTAGGATGGGCCAATAGCCTTGAGCAGACTGTGACAGGAGCCCATGATACAAAAAAGGTCTGCTCCTTCCCCCTCATCATCAAGACAAGGAAACTGAGACCCAGTGAGATCAGGTGATTTCTTTAGGGTCAAACAGCTGGTTAGGCAGAGAGTTGGGAATTGGATATAGGTCTCTTTAGCCCAGAGTGTCTAGGTCCTCAGTCTATACTGTATGGCCTTGGAACCCCGGGGATGCTATATGTATGTCCAGAGATCAGAGAGTCAGAGGGTTTTCAGATTGAATATAAATTGCAGAACGGGTATTGATCTTTATTGGTAGAAGGCATGTGCACACCAGGAGTTCCCTTTACTGATGAAATCACATATATGTGACTATATGTGGTATATGTGTTTGTACACATGCTGCTAGATGGTGAAGAGATTAGAGCTCTGGGCCTGGAGTCTAGAAATTCAGCCTCAGACACTTAGTAACTGTGTGACCCAGGGCAAATTACTTTTCCTCGGCTTGCCTCAGTTTCCTCATCGGTAAAATGGAAATTATAGCAGCATTTACCTCACAGGGTTGTTGTTAGGATCAAATGAGATCATATTTAGAAATAGTTTTGAAAGTTTTGAATAGTTTTTTTGAAAAAAAATAGTTTTGCAAACCTTAAAACACTATGTAAATGTTAATGATTATTACTGAGCCTGATCCCTACTTTGTTAAAAAGGGACAATATACACCCTTTGCAAATGAGGAAACTTGGGCCCCAAAATAGCAATGACTTGCCCAAGTTCACACAGGTAGCAAGTGTCTACATACAATTTAGCCCTCAAGATTGTTACGGTGGGAAGAGCATTGACTTTGGAGTCAGAAAACCGGGGGTCAAATCCCACCTCTGACATTGACTCCCAGAGTGACACTGGGTTTTTTAAAGATTGTCACCATTTCAGCAAATGCTTGGCATTAGGGGAGACTTTATGACAGATCTCTTTGGCACCTGGGATCCCAGCGTGGCAGAATTAGATGCAGTACTGTACCTGGAATTAAGAAAACCCAAGTTCAAAAATGCCTCGATGAGTTACTGACTTGGTGACCGAGGTCAAGTCATGTCATCATCTATTATAGCCTCTATCTTACAGAGTGGTTGTGAAGCTCCAGTGAGAGAATGTGAATAAGGTGCTTTCTAACCGTTAAAGAGAGATAGCGATGCCAATGATATTTCTATGTGTTTTATGGGTATAAATGACTTCTTTTTCACTACTTTGTTAAAAAGGGATGATATACACTACACCCTGTTTCTCAGATGAGACAGTGATTGTTTTCTTCCTAAATGTAAGTCACAACTAGACTTCAGGACTACCAGCTTTCCCTCACTCCATTTTATTTGTTTTTGTTTTGTTTTTTGCAGGGCAATGAGGGTTAAGTGACTTGTCTAGGGTCACACAGCTAGTAAGTGTCAAGTGTCTGAGGCTGGATTTGAACTCAGGTCCTCCTGAATCCAGGGCCAGTGCTTTACCCACTGTGCCACCTAGCTGCTCGTCCTCACTCCATTTTAAAGAAAACAAATGAACATTTTTGCTTTTATTTTTTTTAAGAAATGGCATTAGAATATAATTTAGAAAAAAGATTTTTTCATATTTGCTTTTTTTGTGGGGCAATGGGGGTTAAATGACTTGCCCAGGGTCACACAGCTAGTATTCATATTTGCTTTTATGAATTATTTGGGTGTCAAATTGGATGGATTTTGTCTGGCAGTATAGACTATACATGAATTAAGTGAAACTTCACACTGGATTGGCAGGGTGGAGAAGATGTGTTCTTCATCATCATTGTTCCTCGGGAATAATCTCATCAGAAGCAGATCTTTAAGATTTAATTATGGCAGAAGTATTCCGATCCTCCTCAGAACTTTAGGAGAAAGACCCCATTGTAGGCTGTAGTGGTTTCTGTGGATGGACAACACTGCCCTCTGTTGGTTGCAGTGGCTGGTCAGTTCATAGCCTGAGCTGGTTTTACTCTGTAACATAAGTAGGTGAAATTTATTTCCCCAAAGACTTTTTCTAAATTGGGCTTCCTGAATTACAAGCCCAGTGTGGGTCATGGGCATAATGTCCAAAGGGCCAGAAGTGCTGTTGGAGGTTTGGGTGGGTAAAGACTCTGGAGAACACAGGGCTGGGATTGGGGATGGTACGCAGTTAAGATATAATCATCAATGGTAATGAAGATATAAGGGGGGGGGCGGCGGCTAGGTGGCACAGGGGATAAAGCACCGGCCCTGCATTCAGGAGGACCTGAGTTCAAATCCGGCCTCAGACACTTGACACTTACTAGCTGTGTGACCCTGGGCAAGTCACTTAACCCTCATTACCCCACAAATAATAATAATAATAACAATAATAATAATATAAGAGGAACATGGGAGAATTTCAGTGGAAAGCCCATGAGATTATTGTGACAGAGAGAGAGAAAAAGATGGAGATATGAGCTGACCAATAGGATAGCTTGGTAGAACCAGATGTGGTTAAATGGTGGAACCCAAAGGGTTGATATTATTAATAGATTGATCTCAATTTTGAGGGAAGTCTGTGGTAGAGTCTTTAGTCCTTGAGCCCATTTTATTTAATATAAAAGCACAGATGGCTTTTCAAAGGGAAAGAGAAGGGAATGAGCATTTATTTAGCATCTACTAAGTGCCAGGCGTGTGTTAAGCACTTTGCAATTATTACAGCTATCTCTTCCACATCATGGGGGTTAGGGGCTTGGCCTGTGGTCTGGAAAATCCTCATAAATGTGTTTGGTCCTTCCTTTGTACCAGAGAAGAAATCCAAATTATTATAGTATTAAAAGACAAAACATTGATATTATACAATATCATATATATTTTTATACATTTCTGAGTTTCTAAACTTTTTCTGTGTTGTCTGCTGGCCTTCGAGTGTCATCTGTGGCTTCCGCAAAACTCCCCCAAATTTCTCATTTAATTTTTCATGCTGACCTGCAGTATGTTGAAATCATGATGGGAAAAGGCATGATATGAAAGGGATAACTATCACAGGTCATGAGGCTGAATAACTAATACACTGGAACACCATGTTCAGTTTCAAAAAGAACATGACAGGTTTGAGAGATGAGTCAAATCTAATATGATGATACTTAATAAGGATAAATGTAAAGTCCTTTACTTGGACACAAGCTATTAATTACACAAGTCTAGAGTTAGGGATGGCAGCTAGGTGGCACTGCAGTGGATAGAGCATTGTGACTGGGAAAACTCATCTTCATGAGTTCAAAACCTGACTAGCTGTGTGACCCTGGGCAAGTCACTTAACCCTATTTGCCTCAGTTTCTTCATCTGTAAAAGGAACTGGAGAAGGAAGTGGCAAACCACACCAGTATCTTTGCTAGCCAAAAAACCCCCAAAACCCCAAACCCAAATGGGGTCATGGAGAGTGGGACATAACTGTAATAACTGAACACAACAATAAAGGGTTGAGGAGACACAGCTAGTAAGTGTGTTGAGGTCACACAGCTAGTAAGTGTTAAGTGTCTGAGGCCGGATTTGAACTCAGGTACTCCTGATTCCAGGGCCGGTGCTCTATCCACTGCGCCACCTAGCTGCCCCGACAAGCTTAATCTTAATGGTGTGAAATGGAAACCAAGATTCCAATTGACCTGAGGCTGTATTGAGAGACAGGATGTCTAAACAACACCCTAACTCCCTTGCACATCCTAACTTTGTGCCTCCATCTCCTCCATCTCCTCCCTTTTTACTGACTATCCCTCATGTCTGGAATACTGCCCTTCCTTACCCACCTCGCTCACCTTGCCTTTCTGGCTTCTTTCAAGACTCAGGTAAAGTCTCAACCTTCTGCAAGAGGCTTTTCTCAGTCCTTCTTTCTCTAGGCTTGCACCTTCTCTCTGTGATTACCTCCTAATTATATACTATAAGGGCAGCTAATGGTGCACAGAACACTAGGTCAAGATTCAGGAAGATCTGAGTTCAAATTCAGCTTCAGACACTTACTAGCTGTGTTACCCTGGGTTAGTCACTTACCTTCTGGGTTCAGGTCTTGCCTGACACCTGCTGGCTGTGGAACCACAGGTGAATCCCTTCCCTTCCCAGGACTCCCAGGAGCTTCTCCTGAGTCTCCAAGTTGTAGATCTTTGTGTGATGGAGGAAGTTCCCCACACTGATAGAATGACAAATCCAGGCCAAAATCCATAACAAACTTTTTAAAAACAAAAGATGCTCCCCCTGCTTCGCCAGGACTGTGTTGTTTTCCTCTTGTCTTGGAGATCAGAGAAGCTGCCCTGGGTTTGCGCTGACCTGGCAAGGTTGGTTGGGGTCTTGGTTAAGGTCCAACGGTTGAGCAAAAGTAGATAATGAGATTTTAGATGATTGTCTGTACCACCCCCACCCTCCTCCCCACCATATCAGATTCCCCCCCCCCTCCAAAAAAAAATTTCCTTCTGGGTAAGCCAGTTACATGGCTATACTATGAAGGCCACATTGCTGCCAACCTGGGCTTTGTTTCACTAATTAGATTATCTCTGCCTCAGGAGCTGAAGGCCAAGCCCAAGTAACCTCACCTGTGAGGACTGACTAGGTAATCCCTGCCAACCAGGGCTTGTCCGTTAGCATATAGATCAAGTCATACTTTCAATGACAAGAGAGAGATTTTGCATGTGAATATTGAGAGACAGACAGACAGACAGACACAGAGACAGAGAGGAGAGAGAGAGAAGAGAGGAGAGAGCAGAGAGAGAGAGAGAGAGAGAGAGAGAGAGAGAGAGAGAGAGAGAGAGAGAGCGCACAAGCATTAGTTATATACCTACTGCGTGGCAGACACTCTGCTTAGCACTGGGGAGACAAGGAAAGGCAAACATACAGCCTCAGTCCTCAAGGAACTCACATTCTAATAAAAAAGAAAATGTCTTAACAGCTGTGTATGTGAAAGATAATACATATAAATAATAATAATAATAATGGTAGCTAACATTTCTTTTTTGTTATAAGGGATGATTTTCTGGGTGGGATACAAAGTGAAATTGAGGCCACATAACATCAAAGATATCAATAAAAATGATTTTATACAACTGACAAAAGAACAGCCAGGTTTGGGCACACACACATGTAAGCTCAGCTATTGGGGAGGCCAAAGCTGGTGCATCTCTTGAGCTCAGGCATTCTGGGCTTCAGTTGGGCTATTGTAGATTGACTTTATGTGCTAATTCTGGCACCAATATGGTGGGCTCTTGGGAGGAAATGAGGTATGCTGGGTTGGGTGGGGGAACCAAGGGGCCTAAGTAGGGGCTAAGTGGCCTGGGTCGGAAAAGAGGGCAGGTCAATAGTGGAATTGGGTTCATTAGTAATTTCTGTATGTCCAGCCTGGGTAATGCAGGAAGACAGGGGCTCATTAAAAACGAACTGAGTAAATAAAAGAACTTAAGCTTTGTGAGGGCAAGGCTCACTTGTATTTGAATCCATAATACTAAGCACAGGGCCTGGCATTTAATAAATGTACTTTCTCTCTCTCTCTCTCTCTCCCTGCCTCTCAGTCTCACTGTTTCTGTATCTGTTTCTGTTTCTGTCTCTTTCCATCTCTCCTTCTTTCTCCTTCTATCTCTCTCTTTCTCTCTCTCCTTCTCTCTCTTTCTCCTTCTCTCTCTTTCTCTCCTTTGCTCTCTTTCTCCTTCTCTCTCTCTTTCTCTGTCTCCTCTCACTCTCCTTCTCTCTCTGTCTCCTCTCTCTGTTTCCTTCTCTCTCTCCTTCTCTCTCTCTTTCTCTCCTTCGCTCTCTTTCTCCTTCTCTTTCTCTCCTTTGCTCTCTTTCTCCTCTCTCTCTCTTTCTCTGTCTCCTCTCTGTCTCCTTCTCTCTCTCTGTTTCCTTCTCTCCTTCCTTCTTTCTATCTCTCCCCCCCACTTTCTCTCTCTTCTCTCTCTTCCCTACCCTCAATTAAAAGATAGTCCTATAATCTTACTCATGTGACTTTGGGCAAGTTGCTTTACAGATCTGTTGCTCAGTTTCCTTACCTGTAAAAGTAAGGGGATTGGACTAGACAGACCCTGAGGTCCTTTCTGGTTCAGATTTAGAATCCATTCTGACCAGTGGACCTCTGAGGTCCTGTCCAGCTAGGAACTGAGGTTCCTATGACAATTTGCCAAGGAGGATTGGTTTCAGTTCGGCCTTTTCTCAGATGAAAGTGCTAACAAGAGCAGGCAAGAGCCAGATGGGAAGAGACAAAGCCAAAGTCCCAGCTCCCCCTCAGTTTTGATAAGCAGCTCCTGGATAACTGAGAGTTGACGCCATTCACAGATTGGTTCTCATTGGCTGACCTATGTCATAGACTATGTTTGCCTTGTCAGCACCTTGAGACCCTGGAGCAAGGAGACAGTGATGGTCCCCATATGGAAGCGGCCCCTAGTGAAGGCAGTCAGTTCCTGCCTTTGTGTTTGACTCCCATGGAACCCGGCTCTCCAGCCCCAGCCTCCTCTGTTTGGCCAGTGTCCACACCCGCGAAGGCCTCCTGACAAAGGACCCTTTCTTGCTGTACTTCCCTCTTCTCTCTCCTCTGCTGTCCCTCTGGCCTGGGAAGGGATGCCGGCTGAACAGGCCGACGTGGGCGGATGAACTCATGAGCCTGCCCCGTGGGATGAGAGAGCTAACTCTTCTTTCCTCTGCTGGGCCTCAGTCGCTCATGCCTTTCCCATGGAGCTGAGCAGAAGTTGTTCCCCTATCCACCATCGTGGTAGGGAGACGTAGGCCCTTGGAAGGCTCTGCTCTCCAGGTCCTCTGGTCCAACGGAAAGAGCACAGTTAAGACCCTGAGACCTGGAGCCACAGCATCTGAATGTCTAGCTTTGTGTCTGCATTCCTGGCCGGCCTTTATTTATTTTTTTAATCAGATATGCTCTGCCCTGAGACCACTGGGTCTCTATTCCGCTCTTCTAATAGCCTCAAGCTTAACCTTGAACAGATCTGCCAACAAATGGCTTTCCTGTCTTCTGCTCCTTAAGACGTTCCCTGCACTGGGCCCTAACTGCAAGAAACAAACATCTGCGAGTGTCCCTTCCCAATGACTTGTTAGAAGCATGTGGCTAAATAGCTCCCAAGGAATCCTGACTTCTTTATTTTTATTTATTCCACCCGGGTCTGTGAGTCATTGGCATAGGGAGTTCCAGGGGAGAGAAAATTCCCTGTTCTATCCGGGGTCAGCACCTGCTCTGTAACTAACAGTCTTGGAGAATTGTCCGGAGGTCCCAAACTGATTTATCCAGGATCACACGGCCAGTAACCATCAGAGGCAGGACTCAAACTCAGGTCTTGTAGCCCCTGAGGCCAACTCTCTTGCTGCCTTCTTTCTGTAGGAGAGGCAAAGTGCTGAAGTCCAGAGACAAAGGAAAAAATGAGCTCAGGGAGAGACTTCAGGAGTTGGTCTAAAGAGAGTGTGTATGTGGGGAGAAGCCCACTTCTTTTTCCTAAAATAGTTTCATTTGTTTTCATGGCCAACTATGCACGAAAGCATTGAATGTTAGGGCTGTTAGAGGACTAAAATATCATTTAGTGACCTGGGGGCCATGGACTTAAAAAAAAAATGTTTTGACAACTGTTTTTCAATAATTGGCTTCCTTTGTCACCCTGTGTTTTATGCATTTAAAAACATTCTTTGGAAAAGGTGTTTGTTGGCTTCATCATATTGCCCAAAGGACCCATAACACAAAAGCAATTAAGAACAACCGTGTTAGTCTAACCCCCTCACTTTACACATAAGGAAACTGAGGCCCAGAGAGGGTTTCTGGATACTTATCAGTGGTCACAAAGCTAGTGTATGGAAGGAAAAGGAACAAACATTTATTAAGTGCCTACTGTGTGCCAATCACTGTGCTTAGCACTTTACAAATATTATCTCATGGGTCTAATCAGGATTTATTCATTTGTTTGACAAATATTAAAAGTGCCTGTTTTGTGTAAGGCATTGTACTCAGTACTGGAAACATAAGGACAAAAAAACAAAGCCATCTCTGTCTTCAAGGAGTTTACATCCTCCCCGGGGTAGGTACACAGATGTACACAGATAAGTGAATAAAAAAATAAATATGGGAGAGCTTTAATAAGCAGGAAATCAAGGGAGGCCTCACATAGGATGTAGCATTCGAGTTGAGCCTTGAGGAGAGGCAGGGATTCCAATAGGTAGAGGTGGGGAAGGCATATGATGGGCAAACATACAAAGATGAGAGTGGAATGTTGGGGTGGAGAACAGCAAGCCCGCAGACTGGTCTGGAATGTAGAGTGTGGGAGGGGGAGTTTTGAGGTAAGGCATATACTGTGATCTCAGCCTGTTGATATAGACAGTAGTGGGATCATGTGTTGGTCAGTCAATTCACAAGAATTGTATGGTGTGGCTACAATGTCCCGGGATGGGGAGAGGTGTCTGGGGATACAAAGACTAAAGAGAGGGGCAGTTAGATGGCGCAGTGGTAAAGCACTGGCCCTGGATTCAGGAGTACCTGAGTTCAAATCCAGCCTCAGACACTTGACCCTTACTAGCTGTGTGACCCTGGGCAAGTCACTTAACCCTTATTGCCCACAAAAACAAAAACAAAAAAACAACAAAGACTAAAGAGACACATGGAGTTGACAATTTCATCGTCAAGTACACAAGCAATCATAACTCAAGGTACAAAGTGACAAATAAAACAAGAGGGGCACTGGGAAAGTGATATGGGGAATGTGACTTGGTGGGCATAGGATCATAAAACTCTAGACATGGAAAGAAACTTAGAAATTGAGTCCCAGAAGATTGTTTCATTCTGTGCCCTGAGCTGATCAGCGGTCTCTCTGTCAAAAGGTGTGCAGTGTGGGTCCTGACCCCACCATCCAGTCACTTGCTAATTCCCTTCACCCCCATCCTGATCTAGCTTTCCCAGATAATGTGCCTCCTTGACCCACTTGCTGCTTGAAATTTCAAACAGTCCAGAATAAGATGTCAACATGTCCTATTTTACAACCTGATTCTGAAGACCAGCTTTACAGCAATATCGTGGGTTTAATGGACAAACGTGTTTTAAGATCTGCCCAAGAGCGCTAGAAATAGTACCTCATTTCCACTCCTCTCCATTCTTCTGGACCCTATATAAATACTTCCCCTTCCCCAAATTGTGTGACTAACTGAATGGGAGAGAGATCTTTGCTGGCAAATTCAGTAAACCATACATTGGTTTAAAATTTCTGGTCTGCTTATTTAGCTAGTCCCATCTTCCCCTCAGTAGCATATTTCATCATTCATCCTTTGGAATCATGGTAGTTGTGGTTGGACCCTGCGATTGTTAGTTCTAAGTTTTTGACCCACTTATTCTTCAAAATTAGATTATTTCATTTCTAATTAATTTTTATCTATCTTTCCACTGCTCTTTATTAAATGCAATTTTATTGCATTATGATATGAAAAGGATGTATTTAATATTTCTGCTTTTCTGCATTTGGTGGTGAGATTTTTATGCCCTAATACATGGTCAATATTTGTGTAGGTGCCGTTGTCCCACCGAGAAAAGGGTATATTCTATTCTATTCCCATTCAATTTTCTCCAGAGGTCTCTCATAACTAGCTTTTCAAAAATTCTAGTCACCTCCTTATCATGTTTCTTGTATATGTTTTGGTTAGATTTATCTAGTTTGGATAATGGAAAGTTGAGGTCCCTCAGTAGTATAGTTTTACTGTTTATTTCCTCCTGTAACTCATTTAACATCTTTTAAAATGTAGATGTTAAACTATTTGGTGCATATATATTTAGTATTGTTGTTACTTCATTGTCTGTGGATACCGTTAGCAAGATATATTTTTGTTCCTTGTCTCTTTTCATTAAATCTAATTTTCCTTTGCTTTGTCTGCGATCATGATTGCTACCCCTGCTTTTTTTTTTTTTTTTACTTCGGTTGAAGCATAATAGATTCTGCTCGAGCCCCTTACCTTTATTCTGTGTGTCTCTATGATTCAAATGTATCTCTTGTAAACAGCATGTTGTAAGACTCTGGTTTTTAATCTATTTTGCTATCTGTTTCTGTTTTATGTGTGAGTTCATTCCATTCACATTTATAGTTATGATAACTATTTCCCTCTATTTTATTTTTCCTGTTTCTCTCCCCCCTTCTCTCCTTTCACCCTGTCCATTATTCACAAATGATTTACTTCTGACTACCACCTCTCCCAATATGCTCTCCCTTCTATCAGTTCCCCTCCCTTCTCTTATCACTATACCTTCTTGCTCCCCTATAGAGTAAGAAAATTTTCTGTGCCCAACTCAGTGTGTATATTATTCTTTCTTTGAGGCAATTCCAATGAGAGTAAGATTCAAGCATTGTCTACCACCACCACTCCCATCCTCCTCTCCACTATAATAGCTCTTTCACGTCTCTTTTATGAGATATTTTTACTATATTCTATTTCTCCTTTTTCTTAATCCTCTTTTTCACCCCTTAATTTTTTTTGGGAGAGGATATCAACCCATCATAGTCAACTCACACCTGGACTTTCTGTCTATGTATACTCCTTCTAATTGCTCTAATAATGATAAAGTTCTTTAGAGTTACAAATATCTTTCCCTGTAGGAATATAAACAGTTTAACCTTATTAAATCTCATGTTTTCTTTTTCCTGTTTATCTTTTTATGCTTCTCTTGAGTCTTATATTTGAAGATCAATTTTTTTGTTCATCTTTTGGTATTTTATTTAGGAATGATCGAAAGTCCTTTATTATATTAAATATCCATCCCCCCGCCCTCCCCGGGATTATTCTCAGTTTTGCTACATATGTGATTCTTGGTTGTAATCCTAGCTCCTTTGTTTTCTGCCTGCTCTGTATTGTACTTTCCTCTCACCTCAGTGAGACAGACCTTTTCTGCTGACTCTCCAAGCTGTCCTGATCTGTAAAGCTGCTTCACTACTCCACAATTGGTTCTGAGGCATTATTCCAAAGTTTTTTGGAGGGAAATTGGGGAGGGCTCAGAAAAGTTCCTGCCTCACTCCACTATTTTGGCTTTGGAAGTCCCAAAGCTAATTTTTTTGTTTTAATTAATTAATTTTTTAGGCCCTTGACTTAATGTCCAGATTCATTTAGATGTGTGGAATATCACCTAGCAAGTTAAAGTGGATTTCAGTTGAACATTGCCTCTCTGGCCCAAAGCTAATTTTTAAAAAAACATCCTTTTAGTTCCTTCCTAAATGAAGACAGTTGATTTCTAAAAATTAGACTGAGAACAGAACTTTCAATATGGAAACAATCTATTAATTTCCTGATATACACTAGCTTGTAGATAGACATTAATGTTTACTTTTAGTCAGAAAGCTAGATCCAATATGGAAAAAAATGCAGCTCATGACTTCCCTAAACTGAATGATTTGTATCTTGAACACCCAAAGGGTCCGTTCAAATCAGAAGACATTTCTACTTAGCTTTGCCACTGAAACCTTAGTAGGTCCTTTTGTTCTTAGCCTGGATATTCTGGTCCCCAAACTTTTGGTTTATGCTGATAATAGAAGGAAAATAGATCTGGTAAGGTGCTCTAGGGAAATTATCATTCCTATTATCCCAGGCCTGGTCACGTTAAACTGGGCATACTCTCATTCATTCCTTTATCACAATTCTTTCAGAGGCATTATTTTTGCTTCTGCTCTCTATCATTGGAGTAACCAGGTATGTGAAGAGGAAGAGGAAGAGGAAGAGGAAGAGGAAGAGAAAGATGTCCAGGAAGCCATTTGGTATAAAGGGCTTGGAGACTGAGGAGTGGGATCAGCAAGAGAACTGCTGTTGCTTGGGTAGAGATAAAAGGGGTTTCCAGGACCTGAAAACGTTTCCAGGGGTCTGTCCAGTTACCCAAGTAAGCGGTACAGTGGAAAGAACATTGCCTTTGGAATCAGAAGACATAGGTACAAATCCTGACTTATGTGCCCCATTTATCTATCTATTTACTTATTATTCATTCATTCATTCATTTATTTATTTGTTTGTCTGTCTATCTATCTATTTACTTATTATTCATTTATTCATTCATTCATTCATTTATTTATTGTTTGTCTATCTATCTATCTATCATTTGGTGGGGCAATGAGGGTTAAGTGACTTGCCCAGGGTCACACAACTAGTAAGTGTCAAGAGTCTGAGGTTGGATTTGAACTCAGGTCCTCCTGAATCCAGGGCTGGTGCTTTATCCACTGTGCCACCTAGCTGCCCCCACCTTGGGCTAGTCACTTTATATCTAAGTGCCTCAAGCAATTTCTTAGAACTTAATTAGCAAGTCATAAGGTCATTGGCTGTTTATAGAAAGAGAAATTCACTCCTCAGTGTCCACCTGAGGAAACAAGTATATAGCTTAGCATAATTATAATGTGTATATATAGTACTGAACTATATGTATCATATTTTCTACTTACAGAGTATTAGGCTATACATAACGTTTTATACATATTGGACGATGTATTATGTGTAGACAATTCGACTATATATTATATGTATTTATACATATAAAATGTTGACAGATAGGGAGAGGGGGAGAGAAAAAGAGGAGAGAGAGACAGACAGACAGAGACAGACAGAGACAGACAGAAAGACAGACAGACAGACAGACAGAGAGAAATGAGACTTGGACTTGAAGCCAGGAAGATGTAGACTCCCATAGCCCCTCTGACACTAACTCTGTGAACACTGAACCTCTCTGAACATTGGGCAGCTCCTAATGCTTTAGTAGAAAGAGTTCCCACAACTAAGAAATCACAAATCTTTTATGAATTTAAACATATATGTCTATATAATTACATTATATCAAAATACATTGCAATTTATATGCCATGTTGACATGTTATGGTTGTGGAAATTATATATATGTGTGTGTGTACACAAATCTTATATTGTTGTATAATATATGATTAACTTTATAAATACATGTGTATAGCTATGTATTTTTGTGTATATATAATTTCCACAAATCTTAATAGTCTAATGTTTTGCTTATTTGGGTTGATTTTAAAAAATAATTAATACATTTGTTGTTGTTTAATAGTCACACCCCAAATGAAAATCTGTATTTTTTCCTCCCCCATTTGAATTTGATGACTAATGCAAACCCAATCTGAACTATTGCCCTCTAGATATTTTTAGAAGAGTTTTGTTTTCAATTTAAACATTTTAAAGATAGGTATTACAAAATAAATGGACCAGAGGGATGAAAACTTATCCTTTTCTGACACATGTCGGTCACTGGCAACTTCCCTGCTCAATCTTCTCCTCTTTGTGTTCCCCTCCTCCTATTAGCTGCTGGATTCCTTCCAGTCCCCCTCTGGATCCTCAGCTCGTTGGTGGTCCTCTGTTTTGACATATGCTTGCCCTTATCTCCAATCAGTTTGGTTGATAGACATTTCCCTCAGAGAAACTGCCTCCCAATTTTTTTTTCTCTCTTCCAATTGACAACTACTAAGTACTTGGGAAATTATCCTGGTGGCCTTTGAGAGTGTCTCTAGCCCAAGGCCACAGTGTTTGCTCCTCCCTTCAATTTGTCCCTTTTCATTCCCGTCATGTAATTATCGGTACTCATTATTTGATGTCATCTGCAAAAGATCAAAGGCTGTCATGCCCGTTTTTGCTGAAGTGCCCACTAGTAGGTGGTAAGAGCCAGAGAATGTCAGGAATTACTGATCTGGTGCCCCGAATACAATCTCTTGGGATTATTCCTTAACTATTTCTCTGGAAGAGAACATTCTGTGTCGGCATGCATTAATTCTCCATCCGTTTATCAACTGCTTCCTACCATCCCATTGCTGATGACCCAGTTGTCTTCATTCACACACACACACACACACACACACACACACACACACACACACACACACACACACACCCCTACCAGAACCAATGCATGTGCTTCTGCAGCCCTGGACACCTCCCTATGAAAATATCTACAGGGAAATTGGAGGAAACTTCACATGGACCAGTTTAATGCTTTTTGTGATGACATATTCAGTCAACAAGCATTTATTGAGTTATTACTATGTTTCAGACACTATACTAAGTGCTGGGAACACAAAGAAAGGCTAAAAAAAAGAACCCACCTTCAAGGAGCTTCCATTCTAGTGGAAGAGACAATGCATAAATTACTACATATATATGATATCTATGTGGAGGGTAGATGGGGGATAAGCTGAGAAGGGAAGACACCAGCAACTATAAGGAACTGAAAAGACCTCCTACCGCAGGTGGGATTGGAGCTGGACCTTGAAGGAAGCCAGGGAAAGAGGCAGAGGTAAGGACACAGAGGCAAAGCTCATAGCTAAAAACAGGGTTTGTGGTATACCGACACGTTTCATGCATTGAGGTCCTCTAAGGCCCATCTCTCCACCCCCAAAGGGAGACCTATAGTAATATACTATGAGTGGTTGTTCTTGAAACTGACCTGGTTAACATTTTTATCAATGACTTAGATGAAGTCATAGGCTAGAATAATGGCTCAGATCTAATTAAATTATATTCATTATGGACAAATATAAAGTCCCTTGGAATAAAAAAATAAAAATCAACTGCATCAAGGACACAATGAGAGAGACCTGATTAGATGGCAGATTCTGTGGAAAGGATCCATATATCTTAGTGGACCATAAGCTCAACCTGAATCAATTGTGTAATACAGAATAATAATAATGATGATAAGCTCTTAGGCTGTAGTGATAGAAGCCTAGTATTCAGACCAAGGAAGGTACTATTCCCTCTCTAACCCAAACACATGGGGAATATTATGTTTAGTTTTAGTGCTACATTTTCAAAAGGACATTGACAAGTTGAAATATATCTAACAACAATAATAATAATAATAATAAACAACTAAGCATTTACATATTGAATTGAGTGAGTTTTATAAAATGCCTTGCAAATATTTTCTCATTTTATCTTCACAACAACATTGGGAAATAATTGCAATTATCATTCCCATTTTATAGACAAGGAACCTGAGGCTAAATGACTTGCCCAGGGTCACAGAAGCTGATAAATATCTGAGGCAAGATTTTAATTCAGATCTTCCTGATTCCAGATCAAGCATTCTATGTACTGCACCAACTAGCTAGAATGGTTATAGGACTGGAGACGTTGCCATAGAAATTTCAATTGGAGGAGCCAAAGATGCTTAACCTAAGGAAGAAAAGATTTGGGAGCAGGGCACATAACAGCCATCATCAAGTATTTGAAGAACTGTCACATGGAAGAGAATCATAGTAAATTGGAACCATGATGCTAAAGCTGGATCTCATCTACTCCCAAACACCTCATTTCAAAGAGAAGGGAACTGAAACTAGGAGAGGGGATGTCACTTGCCCAGAGTCACTCAGGTAGTAAGTAGCACAGAGCTAAGGTTTGAAATCAGACCTCACAATGCCAAGTTCAGAGCTCTCTCCACTGAACCACTCTACCCTTTTTGTTTTGCTTGACCCTAGGGGGCAGAACCAGGAGCAAAGGATAGAAGTTGGAGATTTCAGCTCAATACAGGGAAAGCTTTCCTAACCACAAGAATGATTCCAGCGTGGAATGGGCTGTCTCTGGGAGTTACATCATTACTCGGCTTTAGACATTAGCTAAATGACTACCTATCCCAACATATTGTTCAGATGGTGGTTGGTTGGTATACTATAGATGTTCTCTGAGGTTTCTTCAAAATCTATCATAGTTTATGTTTAAGAATGGATTTGGACTGGATGACTTTTTTTTTTCATGAACAATTTTTTTTTCTTCTTCCCACTTCCCCCCATTAAAAAACAAACAAACAAACAAAAACCAGGAAGGGGGCAGCTAGGTGCAGCAGTGGATAAAGCTCTGGCCCTGGATTCAGGAGGACCTGAGTTCAAAGCCAGCTTCAGACAATTGACACTTACTAGCTGTGTGACCCCGGGAAAGTCACTTAACCCTCATTGCCCCACAAAAACAAATAAATAAAAATAAAAAAAAAACAGGAAAAAAAAACTTGTAACAAATGTGAATAATCAAGCAAAACAAATTCCCACAGACTTGATTCAGTGGAGCAAACATTAAAGAAAATGATAACAATGAGACAAGATGCCAAAATTTATGGGATACAGCCAAAGCTGTACTTGGGAAAATTTATATCTCTAAAGACATCAATAAAATACAGAAAGAGCAAATCAATGAATTGAGTATGCAACTAAAAAAAACAAACTAGAAAAAGAACAAATGAAAAATCCCCAATTAAATACCAAATTGGAAATCCTGAAAAAATCAAAGGAGAGATTTATAAAATCAAAAATAAGAAAACCATTGAACTAATAAATAAAACTAGAAGCTGTTTTTGTGAAAAAACACAATAAAATAGATAAACCATTGATTGATTTAAAAAGGAAATAAAAGCCAATTTGCCAGTTATCAAAATGAATTGGGTGAATTTACCACCAATGAAGAGAAAATTAAAGCACTTATTAGGAACTATTATATGACAATAAGTCTGACAATCTAAGTGAAATAGATGAATATTTATAAAAATATAAACTACTCAGATTAACAGAAGAGGAAATAAAATAGTTAAATAATCCCACCTTAGAAAAAGAAATTGAACAAGCCATCAATGAACTCCCTAAGAAAAAAATCCCCAGGGACAGATGGATTCCCAAGTAAATTCTATCAAACATTTAAAGAACAATTAATGCCATTACTATGTAAATTCTTTGGAAACAGAGGTGAAGGAGTTCTACCAAATTCTTTTTGTGACAAAAATATGGTGCTGATACCTTAACCAGGAAGAACAAAAACAGAAAAAAAAAACTGCAGACCAATTTCCCTTGTGAATATTAATGCACACATTTTAAATAAAATATTAGCAAGAGGATTACAGCAATGTATCACAAAGATCAAACACTATGACCAGGTGGGATTTATAGTAGGACTGCAGGGCTGGTTCAATATTGGGAAACTATCAGCATATTTGACTTAGCAATAACAAAATCAACAGAAATCACATGATTATCTCAATCAATGCAGAAAAAGCCTTTGACAAAATACAGCACCTATTCCTATTAAAACACTAGAGAGAATAGGCATAAATGTAGCTTTCCTTAAAATGAAAGTAGTATCTGTCTATAGTGTGGATGAGCTAGAAACCTTCCCAAGAAGATCAGGGGTGAAGCAAGGATGCCCATTATCAAAACTATTATTCAGTGTTGTACTTGAAATGCTAGCTATATAAAAAAGAAAAGAAAAAGAAATGGAAGGAATTAGGATAGGCGATGAGGAAACATAATTATTACTCTTTGCAGATGATATGATGGTATACTGAGAGAATCCTAGAGAATCAACTAAAAAAAATCTAGTTGAAATAATTAACAACTTTAGCAAAGTTGCAGGATATAAAGTAAACCTACATAAATAATCAGCATTTCTATATATTACCAATAAAGTGCAGTAGCAAGAGATACAAAAAATTCCATTTAATTTAACTATAGACAATATGAAATACTTGAGAGCCAAATTACCAAGACAAACCCAGAAACTATACGAACAAAATTCTAAAACACTTCTTATACACACAACTATAAAATATTTTTCACACAAAGTCAGATCTAAACAATTAGAAAAATATTAATTGTTAATAGGTAGGGCAAGCCAATATAAAAAATGACAATTCTACCTAGATTAATCTACTTATGCAGTGCCTTTACAATTAAACTACCAAAATATCTTATGGATCTAGAAAAAAAATAATAAAAACTTCATCTGGAAGTTAAAAAAGTAAAAAATATCAAGGGAATCAATGAAAAAAAATGTGAAGGAAGGTGGCTTAGCCACACCAGATCTCAAACTGTATTATACAGTGGTAATCATCAAAACAATCTAGTAATGGTGGATCAGTGGAATATATTAGGTACATAATTCATTGTAGTAAATGACCATAGTAATCTAGTGTTTTGATAAAGCCAAAGATCCAAGCTTTTGGAAAAAGTTCTATTTGACAAAAACTTCTGGGAAAACTAGAAAACAATATGGCAAGACTAGATATAGACCAACATCTCAGGCTGTATAGCAAGATAAAGTCAAAATGGGTACATTATTTAGACATAGAATAATGACATAAGCAGATTAAGGGAACATGAAATAGTTTTTAACTCCCAGATATATGGATAAGGAAAGAATTTAGGACCAAAGGAGATATAGAGAGCATTACAAAATGTAAAATGGATAATTTTGATTATATTACATTTAAAAGATTTTACAAAAACAAAACCAATGCAACTAAAATTAGAAGCAAAGCAGAAAACTGGAAAAAATTTTACAATAAGTATCTCTGATAAATGTCTCATTTCTCAAATATATAGAACATTTAATCAAATTTATAAGAATGCAAGTAGTTCCCCAATTGATAATTGGTCAAAAGAAGAAATCAAAGGTCACATGAAAAAATGCTCTAAAGCACTATCAGAGAAATGTGAATTAAGCAACTCTGAGGTACCACCTCACACCTATCAGATTGGCTAATATGACACAAAAAGAAAATGATAAATTTTGGAGAAGATGTGGGAAAATTGGGACACTAATACACTGTTGGTGGAGTTGTGAACTGATCCTACCATTTTGGAGAGAAGTTTGGAACTATGCCCAAAAGGCGATAGAAGTGTGCCTACCCTTCAACCCAGCAATACTATCCCAAAGAGATCATAAAAAAGGTAAAAGGACCTATTTGTACAAAAATATTTATAGCAGCCCTTTTGTGGTGGCTAAGAATTAGAAATTGAGGGGATGCCCATCAATTGGGGAATGTCTGAACAAGTTGTGGTATATGATTATAATGGATATTATTGCCCCATAAGAAATGACAAGCATAATGTTTTCAGAAAAAAAAATCTGGAAAGACTTAAGTGGACTGATGCTGAAAGAAATGAGCAGAACCAGGAGAACATTATATGAAGTAACAGCAATATACAGTGAACAACTGTGAATGACTTAGCTATTCTCAGCAATACAACAATCCAAAACAATCTCAAAGGACTCATGATGAAAAATGCTATCCACCTCAAGAAAAAGAACTGATGGAGTCTGAATATAGACAGAAGCATCCTCTATTTGTCTCTGTCTCTCTCTGTTTTCTTCCACAAAATGACTAATATAGAAATACTTTTTTACATGATTGCACTAACCTATATCAGATTGCTTACCCTCTCAGGGAGGGGAGAGGGAAGGAAGGGAGGGATAGCATTTGGAACTCAAAACTTAAAAAAGAATGCTAATATTGTTTTTACATGTAATTGGGGAAAATAAAATATTATTAAAATTAGCTTTGGGGCAAAGAATAGAAGAACAAGTTAATAAACAGTTACTATTTTCATGTATTACCAACATCATGGAAAGAAGAAAACAACTATTTGTTAAATTAGTAAAGAATTAATTGAGAACATAAATTACAATCCAGGCACTATATATGAATTAACAAATTTATACTCATTCAAGAACTATGTAGGAACCACACTTTAGAAAAGAGGGGAGAAGACAATTTAGCCCCCATATTTTCTTTTTTTGCTTTAAATCTGAATATATTAAACCATCCAATAAACCCAAAGCAAGTGACACATTGAATACAAAAACAAAACTCCACAATCTGGGTTGCTTACAAGAAACACACCTAATAAGCAAAGACATACACAAAATAAAAATGGGGACTTGGGGCAAAATTCACTGTACATCCAGTGAATGTCCTAAAAACCTCGTTGCAATCAGGCTATCTAACAAACTGTTGTGGGGAAACTGGGTAGGGGGTTTGGGATAGGGGTGGGGGTTGGGGTTCTTGAGAATTCCTTTTGTAAAAAAATTTCAACATTTGTTTATATAAGATTTCCAATTTCAATTTTTCTCCCTCCCCCCCTCCACTAGACAGCAGGTAATCTGATATAGGTTATATATACATAATAACATTAAACATATTTCTGCATTAGTCATGTTATAAGAGAATAATCAGAACAAAAAGGAAAAACCTCAAAACAGAAAACCCACAGCACCAAAAATAAAAGAAATAGTATGGTCTAATCAGCATCCATATTCCACAGTTCCTTTTCTTTTTTTCTGGATTTGGAGAGCCTTTTCCATCATGAGTCCTTTGGAACATTCTTGTACCATTGGATTGGTGAGAAGAATCTAGTCGATCACAGTTGATCAACACATAATGTTGATGATACTGTGTATAATGTTCTTCTGGTTCTGCTCATCTCACTCATCGTCAGTTCATGCATGTCCTTCCAGGTTTCTCTGAAATCCACCTGCTCATCGTTTCTTACAGCACAATAGAATTCCATTACATTCATATACCACAACTTGTTCAGTCATTCCCCAATTGATGGACATCCCCTCAATTTCCAATTCCTTGCCACCACAAAAAGAACAGCTAGCTATAAATATTTTGGTACATGTGGGTCCTTTTCCTTTTTTTATGATCTTTTTGGGGAAAAGACCCAAAAGTGGTATTGCTGGGTCAAAGGGTATGCACAGCTTTATAGCCCTTTGGGCATAATTCCAAATTGCTCTCCAGAATGGTTGGATCAGTTCACAGCTCCACCAACAATGCATTAGTAGCACCCATATTTCCATACCCACCCCCTTCTGTATAATTGTCCTTATATAACATTCCTCAGGATGTTGGATGATATCTTTCTCTTTTACTTTTCAGAATTAAATTTTTTTGAGGAATAGAATGTTTAAATTTCTCAAATAAGTCTGTTTTTATATCATTTGCATCATTCATGTGATCTGACACACACAAGAACATAAATTTTATTTGTCAATAATCACTCATAAACACTTCAGGAAATATGAAAAAATTCTTTTGGTTCATACTTGTGATTTAATGAATGTGGAGAACTCCTCTGTGAAAAATGTCTTCACAGATACAGATCATGAACTAATCTAAAGCTTAAAAGTCTTAGAGTAAGATAATTTGCCCCAATTTCCCCTACTCCATGATGATGAAGCCTTTAGTTTGTGGTTTGTTTTGACTGGATATAGTCTAGAGCTAGAAGAGATCTTAGATGACATTGAATCCAACTCTTTCATTTTGGAGATGAAGAGACTTTGAGATCAAGCGACTTGTCCAGGGTCACAATGTTGGCAAGTGTGTGAGGCAAGATTTAAACCTAGGGCTTCTTGAATCCCAATTCATTACTCTGTCTGCTATCCCATGCGATTTCCTGGTAGTAAGGCAGAAAGAGAGTGTACAAACTAATGTAGATAAAATGAAGTATTTTCCAAAAATCTAAACAATTTTGAAATTTTTGAAATGATTATATCATCCCTCCTGGTTTGGGCAGAGGCTGCAGAGAGGCAAATTTGGGTTTAATGTGAGGAAAAACTAATGATTAAAGTATTGCTAAAGTGGAATGGAGGCAGTGGGGAGAGGGTCTTTACTAGTGATCAGTGATTTTGTAGAGAGTACTCTTGGTCTGGTATGAGCCTGATTCACTGAGCTCCAGGGTCAATTTTAACCATGAAAATCAAGTCTTAGAAGAACCAAGTTCAAGATTCAGCCCTCCCTAGCTGTGTGTTAATGGGCAAATCCCTTAACGTCTCTGACTCTTAACTGCCTCTCTCATAGGCTTGTGGTAAGGAAATCACTTTGTAAATCAAGTGCCCTACAAAAAGTCCTCAAAAAACATCACGGGCACAAAAATCCCACTTGATTTGAATAACCTGAACTTGCAGCTTAGCACAGCCAACAAAATTTGGTCCAAAGGACTGGATAATTAGACCCTCTTTAGGAGTTCTTAGCACATCAAAGAGATGCTTCAAAACCAAACAATTCACTTTGAGAATCATAGTGAGGTGCTCTAAGTTTAGTGGCACAAAATGAAATGCCTTTAACTCCACTGCAGTTAGTCACACCAGGCAAAGGCTTTCATTTTTTTCTCTCTCTATCCCTTGTCTGAAGGTAAACTTCTGTTATCTGATTTCTCTCCAAATTAGCTTAGGTGGAATAAAAAGAATGTGACCCCACTGTTTGGCTTCCCACCCCAAACTCCCAGGTCTTTATCCAGGCTTGTTTAATTTTGGTTTAATTGCTACCCATTTTCTGTGGATGGAGAAGACTGGTGTAATCCTCAGAGACTTAACCTTGCTCCACCTGTGTCAGTGGGCCTGTCATTCCTAAGGACAGTCCTAAAATGTGTTTTAGTAAAGCAGCCAGGCCCCCTCCAGGTTAGCAAGTCTTTGCAAGAAAAACAAAAAACAGCCCCCACCTTCACACAAATAACTTTCCTCCCATACTTGATGTGAAATAGGCTAGAAAATGCAAGTAAATTCCAAGCAGATTCTTCTTTCCTTTCTCACACCAGTTCCAGACCTCAAAGGGGAAAGTGAGGCACAGAAGTTACAACATAGACTTATCTCCTTTTACAAGGAATGCATTCTCAGAGGCTCCTTCTCACAACCATGGGTTGACAGCATAAGAATGGGGGTGTGGTGGGGTCATTTTTCCCTCTTTCACTCTCATGTGAGGGAGATTGCAAAATATATGAGAAGGGTCTCAACCTCTGATTTCATTGGTCTAGGAAACTCCCAGGTGAGAGAAGTCTTTCTTTTTTTGCAGGCAATGGGGGTTAAGTGACTTGCCCAGGGTCACACAGCTAGTAAGTGTCAAGTGTCTGAGGCCGGATTTGAACTCAGGAACTCCTGAATCCAGGGCTGGTGCTTTAACCACTGTGCCACCTAGCTGCCCCGAAGTCTTTCTATTAATGCAGGTTGCTACCTGCTTTGTTTGTTAATCTTAGAGAACTACCTGGAGGTGTCAATCACGGGGCCCAGGGGCAGCATGCTATCCGAAACACTGGGGGCTCTAGCCTGAACCAAATCAAAATGTAGTTTCTATCTGATTTCAATGTGTTGATGGATTGAAAAAAAAAGAAATATAAACGTGTGGTTTTCTAAGTCAACGTATGGCCCATAGGGACCCCACATTTAGATGACCTCGTTTCTGAGTTTGACATCAGTAGCCTAGAGCACTAGGAGGTTAATTGATTTGCCCAAAGCAATTAGGGGCAGCAAAGTGGCACAATAGAGAGAATGCCAGGCCCAGAGGCAGGAAGATTCACGTTCCTGAGTTCAAATCTGGCCTCAGACACTTCTTAGCTGTGTGAACCTGGGTACCTCACTTCATCCTATTTGCTTCAGTTTTTTCACCTGTAAAATGAGCTGGAGAAAGGAATAGCAAACCACTCCAGTATCTCCACCAAGAAAACCCCAAATGGGGTCATGGAGAATTGGACATGACTAATCTACTAAACAACCATAAGAACAAGGTCAGTGGGGCAGCTAGGTGGCGCGGTGGATAAAGCACCTGGATTCAGGACACGAGTTCAAATCCAGCCTCAGAAATTTGACACTTGCTAGCTGTGTGACCCTGGGCAAGTCACTTAACCCCCATTGCCCCGCAAGGAAAAAAAAAGAACAAGGTCATCCAACCAGGTTGTACCAGAGATGAGTCTTGCGGGCTCGGGGGCTAGCTTTCTAAATACTCTGCCCAACAGCTCTTGAATACAGAGGAAATACAAAGTAATCTCAGAGAGGATGAGTGCTGTTGGATGGGGCAGGGTGGAGTGTATCAGGGAGGGTTTCCTGCAGGAGGCGGTACCAGAGCTAAGCTTTGAAGGGATCTAGGGCTTCAGTGACAGGTATGAGCTTGGAGATGGCCACAGAAGCCATTTTAAAACCAACTGAAACCCTTGAAGGCTGTGAGGAGAGGCTACCCAATAAAGTGACTTTGGTTTTTTGTTTTGTTTTGTTTTTGCAGGGCAATGGGGGTTAAGTGACTTGCCCAGAGTCACACAGCTAGTAAGTGTCAAGGGTCTGATGCAGGATTTGAACTCAGGTTCGCCTGAATCCAGGGCCAGTGCTCTATCCACTGTGCCACTTAGCTGCCTCGATGACCTTGTTTGTGTGAGGGTCAGCTTCAGGGAAGACAGCCATTATGAAAGACTATACTGATACAGAGGCTAGGAGGGTCCCATAATAATAACACCAACAAATCATAATAATAACATTTATATAGTGCTTACTACCTTCCAGGTACTGTGCTGAGAGCTTTATAATTATCCCCCCCTCTCTCTTTGGTGGGGAAATGAGGGTTAAGTGACTTGCCCAGGGTCACACAGCTAGTAAGTGTCAAGTGTCTGAGGCCGGATTTGAACTCAGGTCCTCCTGAGTCCAGGGCTGGTGCTTTATCCACTGCCCCACCTAGCTGCCCCTATCATTTCAATTGATCTTCACAACCATCCTGGGAGATAGGTGATATTATTTTCTTCTTTTTACATAAAAGGAAACTGAGGCAAACAAAGGTTAAGTGACTCCCCCAGAGTCATACAGTTAGGAAGTGTCTGAGGTAGGATTTTAGCCCAGGTCTTCCTGACTCCCATAGAGACAGTAATCCTGGTGTTGGAACACTCTGACTGACATGATACCCTGAATATGAGTTGGGGAGTACGTCTCGTAATAAACTCTCTAGACCATGCCATGGGGATCTCTGGAAATTTAAGCTTGTGGTTTGTTTTGCTTTCCAAAAAGGGCCACCCACTCCCTGAAAGCACTCAGGTTAACAAAGGCATGAAGCAGAAAGGATTTTATGGCATCTCGGGGGTTGATATTTCTCCCAATTCCGTTGTTCTGCTGCTAATTGTTTGCTTCTATAGGATGGGATCTCATATCCTACCAAGGGGCTCTGTGAATATGGCGGACTTCAGTGGAGTCAGCATGCTTGCTACCTAGATATAATTCTCTACTCAACCTCTCAGTCTCTGTAGTCTGTTCTTGAATATTCTGAGATTCTCAGGAGTTGCTGATTTGCACCAGTGGAGGGAGTTCCCACAATAGGAATAGGAGTCACAGGTCTGGACTGTAAGCTTCTTCCCCCCGACTCCCTGCAAACCCCCACCAAAAGGCTCCCTCAAATCCTTCCAGCTTCATGACTGTAATGCTTTTTCATCCTCCCAGCATTCAAACCCAGCCCCAGGTACACAGTAGGCTTTTAATAAATACTTGCTTATTGATTGAGTGGGGGTCCAGAGAGCCATTCCACGCAGCCAAATAAAGAAGTAAGAGTCAGCAGAGAAGAGTAATGGAGGGAAAGGCAGAGGCCATGTGTGGGGAAAACTCAGCCTCTGGACAGCCAATACTCCTCACACTGATGTTCTTGGGTCACAGGACCCTGGAGGGCCAAGATTCTCTGAAATGTTTCACTCCTTCACGATGACATCCAGGTGCGGATCTTTGTTAAGAGGCTCATGAGGGAGAGGAAATACTCCAAAGGGGGCCAAGGGCTGAGCCCAACATCTGCACACACAGTTATTTGCATTATTACAGACATGATTTGGGTCCGTATCAGCAGAGTACGGATGGGGGTCACTGAAGCAAAAATACCACACCCTTCTCCAAACAAGTGCAGTCTCAAGGTTTGGTAAGATTTAAATTAAACTTAAATTCCTTATAGCTCAAAATATCTGGCAGGAGAATCTGCCAGTCAAACTGAAATATCTAAAGCCTCAAGGAAGGAAATTGAGAGGAAGTGGGGTACAGTGGAAAAATCCAAGGACTTCCATGTGGAATAAGGATTAGTGCTGTTGGCCCCAGAGGGCAGAACTAGAGGAATGGGTCAGCTTGGATGGGGTAGAGAAAGTAGGGGAAACTTTCTAACCATAAAAATTCTTCCAAAGTGGAGTAGGCTGCTTTGGAGGTAATGGTTCCTCCTCATTGGAAGCATTTGAAAAGAGGATGGATTTCCAATTGTCCAATTTCTGTTCAGGTATGAGATTGATTAGACGGTCCTTCCTCACTCTGAAACTCTGCAGACTCTTTGTAGTGCAACAAAAATCTCTTATCTCCAAATCACTTTGAATTGATAAAGGCTCCAGAGGAGTTGGGATTAGATGTGAGAAAATGGTGATGTGAGGGCTGGGAATGACAATATTGCAAGAAAGAAGAAAGTAAAAGCTAAGTTAGGGATGTATCAGCTGTAAGAGGACTTTGTTAGGGCTGAGAAAAATCCTAATTCTCAGGCAGAGAGACCTCAGATTTAAGACCCTGTCCCAATTCAGAGGAATCAGTCACAGATGGGAGCAGAGTTTTAGAACTGGAAGCTATCTCTGAGCCCATCAAATCCAACCACTTAACTTTACAGATGAAAGGAAGGCATGGGAAAGTTAAGTGACTAGCTCAGTATTCTACCGCTAGTAAGTGTCTGAGGAAGGATGGGAACTCAGATCTTCTCTGGTGCTCTATTCATTGTGTGACCTGAAAAGCATAGGTTCCTTAGGGGCACTCCCCTCTTTCCCTTGACTCGGTCTTTGAGGACCTTTCTGTGCTTATTCATTCAGTCCCCCGAATTCAAAATAGCCCTTAGTGAATCTTCTTTTATCCTTTCATCCTGAAGATGTGTCACTTCTTTATTCAAGGATGTTTAGGATTGTGCTATTTTTTGCCTCTCTTGGTATCACCAGGACTTAGCAGTATGCCTAGAATTTAGCAAATGCTTAATAAATATTTATTGATTGACTGACCGACCTGTCCCAGAGTAGCTGAGCTGGTCTGTGCAGTCTTTAGACAGCGTCACTTGAGGCTTAAAGTGATGCAAAAGTATTTTCCAATCAGCCATCTTGGTATATTTCCCCTTTGCCAATGTCTACCTAGTTACTTCTCCGGTATTCTTGCTCTGTTCTCTTTTCCTTACTTGCTTCAACTCCACCTGCCACATTCCACTTTCCTCACTGCCAATTTTCAGCTTATCACAATCATTGCCTTCGACAAATCTGTTACCCACTCCTCCCAACTGTCAACTATTGACAACCTGGCACTTCCCAACCTCTGCCTCAGTGGCATGTAGGGCTTACTTTTAACCCATGTGCCAGGTAGGTGTGAACTTTCTGATGCTGGCTTGTGAAATGGGAAGTTTCTAGAGAATTTGAAGATTCAGAAGGAGGGAGCAACCTCAAAAACCTTGGAGAATAAGACCACTAGAGGAAATCAAATAACCAACCTTTAAGTGCTTGGTATGGTCATGGCAAATGAGCAGGCTGCTTTATGTCCACAGAAGAGGAGAGACCAATACAGAGAATTTCTGTAGGCAGAGTTCAAGGGGTAAAGCTGATTTGGTATTTAGATGGTTGTGATAAAAAGAATTTTGACCTGAAGCCAAAGTGTTGGCTCTTGGGGTGTAGACTAAAAAATGAAAGGAAGGAAGGAAGGAAGGAAGGAAGGAAGGAAGGAAGGAAGGAAGGAAGGAAGGAAGGAAGAAAAAGCAAGCAAGCAAGCAAGCAGACCCTTGCTTCTCCAAGGACTAAAGGAGTGGAAACGGGATGATCTAGCAAGAAAATTCAATCACTCTAAGTCAATGTATTAGACCCCAGTGCTTTAGAAGAACCTATTGACTAGAAAAAATGAAACATAGTTTCTGGAGGTTTAAAAAATGCTTTAAATCTACATAACTCACTATTGAATAAGGTGATTTACTTAATCTACATTGAGTTTATATTTTAATAGTAGAGAGGACACAGTGTTTTTTTGGTTTTGTATTTTACTGGCAAGGAAACAGGGTGAAGAATGCCAGTTCCGCCCAGTCTCCTTGCTTCAGGGGTGAGATTTGCTTCGACCATGGTTGGCATCATGACGCCAGCAATAAATTGAAATGCATTTTCTCCCCCTAAGTCAAAGAATAGGCTGCATGTATGGAGTGGCATCCTGAGGCAAAAATTTGGGAATTAAAAGTCAGAATTAAGAGAGTAAAGGTCTCTCTAGTTAGCTGGTGGTACCTGTGGGAGATGTGAGTACATGGGGGAGAGGCAATATTTCTTATCTTTTATGGTATATTGCTATGCTGTTTAAATGTAGTTTGCTCTGAACAGAAATGACTGGTCAGTCCATTAGGAGAAAACCAGTGGGTGCTCATGGGTATTAATTTGAGTAAATCTGAACTCATGTCAGGCTTTTACAGCTTGGAAGTGACTAAGCATAACAATTTATCCACTTTTTTGTAGCTAGGATGAGACATGAATGTTACAGGAGAAGTGAAAAGAGAAAAGACTGTAACTTCTAGGGATGTGATCTTTTGGAGGAGAAATTTTGAAATCCTGATTCCATTTGTGCCTTCCTGTCCTAGGTGTAGACAATGGAAAGCAATTTAGGACAAACCATGATGGGAACCTGGCCAGATAAGGTATAGCAAATGTTTATTGGTGAGTAAGAACAGAACTTGGAAAAAAAGTTATATTGGATTCACTGAAATTAATATAACTAAAAAGGGTTACTAAACAAGTTTAGGAGTCTGCATTGATGTTTGAAGTGAAGTTTTCAATGAAACATCAATTTTTGAAAAAAAAAACTTAAAAATTATCAGAAACAAAAACAAGCAAACCCAAAACACTGGCTAGCTCTTCCATTTGAGGGCAGCCATTAAAAAAAACAAGGAAGATATTGTTTGGAGCCTGGGGGTAGGGAGAGGAAGGGGGGATTTCTTCAAAGGCAAATATTTGGCACCAGTGAGGATCCCATTTACCCAATAGCCTGATTTGAGTTAAAAGAGGGAAGGCAAAAGAGGAAGAAAGCTTCAGTAGTATGGCCATTTCTGGGAGATTTGACAATAGATTTTAAAAACAGGATAAACACACAGCCAGTAATATACTAAGAGAACAAGACAGGCTTTTTCCCATGACCTCAGTCCTGTAATTCAGACAAGGATGAAGGCCCCCTTCTGTGCTTGGTCCTGCCTGGGTGGAAGCAGGTGGTGCAAGGTCTATCTGTTTTTCCCTCTCACAAGATTGTTTCCTTTGGGGACCAAATGCATATCTTCTGGGATATGGACGCTGCTAAAAGCTTGCCGGGAAGATAAAGACATTTCTCATTACACTCTATCAGTTAAAAACCATGTGCATGATTCAATTGAAGGGCTTGGGAAGGACAGGATCCTTGGAGATTGGGGAATGAATTGAGTTCAGTTGCTCTAAGAATAGACACTTAAGGGTGATAATCTGGGACCTTTTAGAAGATCATGTGATCCTAGATTTAGAGCTGATCTTAGAGGTCATCGAGGAGATGAGGAAACTGAGGCTCCATTAGTTACTTCCCTGATGATGATAATATTATTATTAAGGTCTCACAATAAGTAGCAGAGAGAGGATTTGGATTCAAAGCTTCTGAATCTAAATTGACCAATCTTTGTCCCTCCTGAGAACGTGGTGGAAACAAGGGCAGAGAAAGACAGAAACTTGGGACTAAAGCTAGGGCAGAGTTTATGGTGTTGTGCAGAGGGAAAGGAAGACAGCCTCGCTTATAGGCAGCCCATGGACCACAGGTTCCCAGGACAAGTAAGGAAACAAGGGAGGGAGGGAATCTAGTGTCAGCCTGGGAAAGGGGTGAGGCAGTCATGGAACCCCCTGGAAGGTGTTAGTCCTGAGCTTACTGGGAGGAAGTGACCTACTTAGGGTTGGGGGAGGAGGAAGGCATGCCTCCCAAAGAAAGACTTCGTTCTGCCTCCTCAAGATGTTGGCATCAGCAACAGAGTTTTCCCATTCTTATTCTGACCCTACCCATACCCATTTAGTCTGACAAACATTTAGGAATTGTCAGCCACGCGCTAAGCAGCAGTTTGCAGAAATAGGACAGTTCCTAGACAAATGAAAGACCTTCTGGAACACGGACCTACAGGAGGTAGTGATTTACAGCCCTGAAGATCCACAGGATTCACTTGGCAGACCATCTCTCCTGGGTATTTGAGGGCTTATCTAGCAAAAAGGCATGGCAGAGGGAGGGAAGGGGCTACTTAAATATATCGGACCAAGAACCACAGGTCAGTGGTTAAAGGACAGGAACAGAGAATCCACCAACTTCCTTTCAAGACTCAGCTCAAATCTGACCTTCTGCAAGAAGCCTTTCCTATTCCTGCTGACTGCTTGTGCCACCCCCTCTGAGATGACTTTGCTTCTATCTATCTACTCTCTCCACATTTTGTCTCCCTTATTAGAATGCAAGCTCCTTGAGGAAAGGGACTATTCTTTGCCTTTCTTTATATGCCCAGTGTTTAGCACAGTGCCTAGCACAAAATAAACATTAATAAATGCTTACAATAATCACTAACAATATGAAACACAGCTCTAAATTACTAATGACATCTTTCACTTCATACTCAATAAATGGGCAAAGATGGTAAATGATGGTAATAATCAATGTGGGAGGGGTTGTGGAAAGATAGGCACATTAATGCATTGTTGGTGGATTTGTAAATTAGTCCAACCATTCTGGAAAGCAATTTGGAATTATTCTTTTAAAAGGTAGTAAAGATTATTGATCAATATCCCAGGAAATAATGTTAGAACACAGCATATAGAATCACCTCCCTGCCCCCAACTCAGCAACAAATATAGAAAAAGAAAAAATGCAGAAAAGCATGTGACAGGTTGCTTTAGTCACTGTCAGTCTAAATTGCACGTGGGCAAATGCTTGTCTGGTAGGGGTCCCAATTGGGCCTAATTGCTCTGGTAGGAATCTGGTAGAATTAGGGGCAACTCTCAGGGTCTTTGTGGCTAGCCAAGGGTTTGTCTGAGGTTTTTTTCATTTATTTTGCCATTTCTACCACCTTTACTTCATGATATAGCCTAGGCTTTGAGGGGAATAATAATAATAACAATAGCATTTATATAATGCTTTAATATTTGTGAAATGCTTTATAAGTATCTCATTTCCTCCCCTCACAGCAAATTTGGAAGGTAGGTGCTATTATTATCCCTCTTTTTCAGACAAGGAAACTGAGGCAGAGCTGGGTCACACAGCTAGTAGGTTTTGAGGCCAGATTTGGATTCAAGTCTTCCCGACTCCAGGTTCAACACTTTATCTATCCATTGTGCCACCTAATAATAAAGTTGTGTGAGAACAGGATGAAGTGCATCTCATCCTCCTTGACTTGTCTACTACTAGAGTTGTCACAGAGATGCTTTCTGTGAACCTACAGATGACCTCACATGTCAGGACTTTCATTCAGTTGCAAAAGGTAGTTATTGTAACCAGCCAACATTAAATATGAATAAATGAATAGCAGAATAGCAACTTGTTCTAGCTCCATTGAACATAAAGATTAGAACAACAATGCCTGACATGTATATAGCTCTCTAAGGTTTGTGAAGTGCTTCACCTCCATTATTTCATTTTTGATTATCTCATTGTCAAATTTGAGAATTGGAGCTAGGATGAAAATCTTTACCTTCTAACCACAAAGCTGTGCTCATTTCCCCTCCCAAATGCTTCCCTTTACCTAACTAGGCAGGTACAATAAAAGTATCCACATATCAGTATTTCTCAGCAATCTCAGTCTTCCAATATCATCTGAGGAATGTCTGGAACCCAGTTGAGGATGAGCTTAGGATACTCAGGTCAGAGAGAAAATTTGTTAAATAAAGTTCCTCCTTCTATAGATGGTTCCTGTGCTTCATTCTTTAAACCATAGTATTCATTGGTTACATGTAACTGCTCCACAGAGAAATCTAAATGGGATTTTCAGTTATTCCAGCAAAAAAAAAAAACCAACCCCAAGCCCTAGGGTTTTTAAAGAGAATGTTGGGATGGTGAGTAGGGGTAGAAGACAAATTTTGCCTAGGCTAAGTCTGACTTTGAAAGTGAGTGTGCCCTTCATTTCCTCTATATGTGAGTCACAGGTGAAATTAAAGTAGAAAAATTCCTTGAGATTGGAACTTTACTCATCATTTGGTCATTTTGGAAAATCTATTGCATAACAAAATATTTCAAGTCAGATAATCATTGAAAGGATCCTAGAGCTGTAAGGGGCCCTGGAAGGTAATCTTGTCAATCCAAATCCTTAGAAAGATAAGGAAACAGAAGCCCAGAGAAGTTATCATAATGGATGATTAAAGGCATTGGTACAGTGGAAAGTGTGTTGGAGTTGGGCTCAAAGGGGTTTGAACCTAAGGGTTCAGATCCCAGGTTTGTTGTTTATTGCTTGTGTGACCTTGGGCAAGTCATGTACCATTATTTTTCTCATTTCTGGATCTCAGTTTTCTCGCCTAGTATTTCAGCTAACATTTATAGAATACTTTAGGATTTGCAAAGCTCTTTGGGCCTTTCAACCACCCTGACAGGTAGGTGTTATTGTTGCTTTCATTTTACAGATTAGGAAACTGAGTCTGATTGAGGCTAATTGGCTTGCTTTGGGTCACACAGCTATTAAGTCTCAGGTAAGATTTGAAGTTTTTGATTCCAGGAAGGTGGTTCTTGACTCCAAGCTCAACATCCCATCAACTGTACCACCTAGATAAACTACATCTAAGGTCGTAAATCTATGATGTTATGATCCAGGGTGGTGGGGAAGAGGGGTGCAAGACAGATTTTGCCTAGGATAAATCTGACTTTGAAAGGAGTGTGCCTTCCAATTCCTTTATTTGTGAAGGTTAGAGGTGAAATAAAAGTGGAAAGATTTAGGGCTCGAAAAGGTCTTAAGGATCATCTAGTCCCACCCCATAATTGCACAGATGAGGAAACTGAGGTCCAGAAAGGAAACAATAGCTTTTTATTGATTTGGAATTGGAAGGGACCACAGAAGAAATATAGTTTTGCTATTTCATCTTATAGATGTGGAAACTGAGGTCCAGAGAAGCGAAATTATTTAACAAAAGTCACACAGATAGTAAATAGCAGTGTTAGGATTTGAACCCAAATCCAATGACTCCAAATTAAATCAATCAACAATCCATGAATATGTATTTATTAATTACCTGCTATAGTGATGTGCAAATTAGCCAATATAAAGTAAAATATTTAAATGTATTGATAGACAATCAATTATAAATTATACAATAAGCCTTACAACTTTTTACATCTTGAAAAACTTTTAATATGCAATATGGTCTCCTTTTGCTGCACTCACTCAATATGACTTGGCATTGAATTCGCAAGATTTTGATATCTTTTTTAATCCACTATCATGAAACTTTTATCACATAAGATATTAAGCATCCTTTCAATGAAGTCTATTTTTTCCAAGTCTAGCATTGATGACATATTTTCATTCTATTAGGAGAGTTCACAGACTGTGTTTATCTCCATCTAGACATTTGGCATGGTGCGAGGTCATGTTGCTGTATTCCATCTCTGGGAATTTCTGTGATTTGGGATCACTCCTGCATCTCAAAGGAACCAGACTTGTGGACTGACTGAAGTATGAAAAAGTCCCCAAAACACTTTTTCTAGGTGACTTTTAGAGCCTATTGAAAATGCTTGGATCTTACAAGTTCATTTGGACTGCTGACAATGGTTTTAGATAGCTCTGAATTAAAAAGTGGGTTTCATCAGCAAAATTATCCTTTTCCTACTAGACTTTGTATTGTCTTGCTCACAATAAATATTTTTTTCTACATAGCAATGATTAGAAGCTGGATTTGTTTTACTGGTCTTCTCATTGTTCTTCCAACTTCAAGAAGTCTATGCTGGGGCAGCTAGGTGGCGCAGTGGATAGAGCGCTGGCCCTGGATTCAGGAGGACCTGAGTTCAGATCGGGCCTCAGACACTTTACACACTTACTAGCTGTGTGACCCTGGACAAGTCACTTAAACCCAATTGCCTCACCAAAAAAAAAAAGTCTATGCCACAGCATAGAGCAACCATTCCAGATGCTGGTCCTTCTGAAGGTTTTTGTTTGTTTGTTTTTTAAGGATTAATCAGCAGCAATAGGTTTTTTTTTAGTTCTTGATATTTCTACAGGGTTTTGATATGATGGTGCCTCTTTCATTCTGGGCTTCTATGATCCTTGAAATGCTTGACACCCACCCCACAATTAAAAACACAAACAAATGAAACAATTTTGTATAGCACAAAATCCTATACTCAACCAGCAGAGAACTAACCAAATATGGGAAAACCAGTCAAATCCAGTTTCATCTGCTCACGGTCAGACATTCAAGGACATTCTAATGTCAGCAGAAACACACATTTCAAAACCTCTTCTTCTCCATGTAATTTGTATACCACGGTATGTGCCGAGCACTGTACTGGGAATAATGAGAAAAAACTAAGACAATACTAGTCCTCAAGGAGCTTATGTTCTGCTGGGGAGATTACATTTTCTCAGAGAAGTAAATATAGAAAAAAATATATGTATGGTGATAGTGAAGAAATCATTTCAGAGACCTGGGTTCTAATTTTACTTATTCTGCCAGTAACAATATATGTGAGCATTTTTTACTTTATCTGAGATAAAAGACTATGATTCAAACATAGATGCAGAGTTAAAAAGAAAAGACAACCTTGTCAGGGGGTCACGCTGCTGACTTTTGAGCCCTTTCATGTGAATGTGGTGGTTCATAGTTTCTGCCTATGCTGTCAGCATTCTTTTATTGGAGAGAAGCTTTCTCTTCACTGCACCATAGCAAAGGGAAGCTGAGCAGAGCTGACCAGCAGTCAATCCTGAGGACTCTGCCTGAAGCCCAGAATGTGGTAGCAGAGAGAAGCTCTGCAATTAGGTAGCCAATGGACCAATGCCTAGCAGCATCTTCAGAACCTGCAGAGAGCATGCTCAGTAGTGACTATGTGGCAGAAAATGCATACCACAGGTAGCAGGGAGGATCAGTGCTAACCACACATGGGCAGCCTTGCAGCTCGGGACACATTAGCTGCCCTCCACAATGCACCTAATCTCTCACATTCTTATTTATTTCCTGTCCACACATGTTCAGTTCGTGTGGGCCCCTCCACACTACTCCCTGGTGTGTCTATGTATTTGGAGGATGTGATTTCATTAAATTCCTTTACTTTGAACTCATTGTGTTCTTTGGCTGACTAGCAAAAAGTAAGCATATTGGTTGGGGCTTCTAAGTGCTAAGTCTTTTTTGAATGGGTATGGATTAATAGAATTCCCTGAAACTTTGATATTCTGGGGGTCTCACATGGGAGGGTGGGCTGCTTCATTTTATTTTTATTTTTTCAATTAATAAAGTATTTTATTTTTTCCCCATTACATGTAAAGATAGTTCTCAACTTTTGTTTATACAAGCTTTACAATTTCAGATTTTTCTCCCTCCCTCCCCTCCCTTCCCCCTCCCCTAGACAGCAGGTAATCTGATATATATATATATATGCACATAATAGCATTAATCCTATTTCTGCATTAGTCATGTTATAAGAGAAAAAATCAGAGCAGTGATGAAAAACCTCAAAATAGAAAAAAACAACACCAAAAACAAAAGAAATAGTATGGTTCATTCAGCATTTATACGCCACAGTTTTTTTTTTCTTGGATTTGGAGATCCTCTTCTATCATGAGTTCCCTGGAACCCTTCTGTACCATTGCATTGGTGAGAACAATATAGTCCATCACAGTAGATCAACACTCAATGTTGATGATACTGTGTATAATGTTCTTCTGGTTCTGCTCATCTCACTCATCATCAGCCCAGGCAAGACCCTCCAGGTTTCTCGGAACTCCTCCTGCTCATTGTTTCTTACAGCACAATAGTATTCCATTGTATTCATATACCATAACTTGTCCAGCCAATCCCCAATTGATGGGCACCCCCTCAACTTCCAATTCCTTGCCACCACGTAAAGAGCAGCTATAAATATTTTTGTACATGTGGGTCCCTTTCCCCTTTCCATGATTTCTTTGGGAAACAGACCCAAAAGTGGTATCGCTGGGTCAAAGGGTATACACAGCTTTGTCGCCCTTTGGGCATAATTCCAAATTGCTCTCCAGAATGGTTGGATCCGTTCACAGCTCCACCAACAATGCATTAGTGTTCCAATTTTCCCACAGCTTCTCCAACATTTATTTATTTATTTTTTAATTTATGTATGTATTTATTTGTTTGTTTATTTATTTTTATTAATTTTTTTTTTTAGTGAGGCAATTGGGGTTAAGTGACTTGCCCAGGGTCACACAGCTAGTAAGTGTTAAGTGTCTGAGGCCGGATTTGAACTCAGGTACTCCTGACTCCAGGGCCGGTGCTCTATCCACTGTGCCACCTAGCTGCCCCCTCCAACATTTATTATTTTCCTTTTTTGTCATTTTAGCCAATCTGATAGGTGTCAGGTGGTACCTCAGAGTTGTTTTAATTTGCATCTCTCTAATCATTAGAGATTTAGAGCATTTTTTCATATGGGAATAGATAGATAGCTTTGGTTTCTTCATCAGAAAACTGCCTGTTCATATCCTTTGACCATTTCTCAATTGGGGAATGACTTGGATTCTTATAAATTTGATTTAGTGCCCTATATATTTTAGAGATGAGGCCTTTATCAGAAGTACTGGCCATAAAAATTGTTTCCCAGCTTTCTGCCTCCCTTCTAATTTTGGATGCATTGCTTCTGTTTGTACAAAAATTTTTTAATTTAATGTAATCAAAATTTTGCATTTTATAATATACTCTATCTCTTGTTTGGTCATAAACTGTTTTCCTTTCCAAAGATCGGATAGGTGGGCTGCTTCATTTTAAATAAGATGTATCTATTCTTGGTTAATGTAAGTGGAGTGATCATCACAGTTATTCAGGTGTGGCTCAGAGTTAAAAGAGAGACTTCATGCCACAGTGAATGAGGAAGCTAGACTTACAGTGAGGAAGACCTGGGTTCAAGTATCACTTCTCATCCTAGCTAATGTATGATCATATACAAGTCACATGATCTCTCTGAACCTCAGCTTTCTCATCTGCAAAATAGATGGAGTAAAAAAAATATAGTACCTGCCTCAGAACAAAGTCATTGCCATGCTCAAACGAGATAACACATATAAAACACTTTTCATACCTCCAAGCACTATATAAATGTCAGTTATTATTACAGTCACATGATTTTTAAATCTCACTCTGTCCTTGGCAAAATAAGCTATCTCTAACCCCCCCCCCCCATTTCTGTTTTTGTATAATCTTGCTAACCATGTGATCCAATGAGATGTTCACAAAATAACATACTCCGAGTACTTTTTTTTTTTGGTGGGGCAATGGGGGTTAAGTGACTTGCCCAGGGTCACACAGCTAGTAAGTGTCAAGTGTCTGAGGCCGGATTTGAACTCAGGTCCTCCTGAATCCAGGGCCGGTGCTTAATCCACTGCGCCACCTAGCTGCCCCTCCGAGTACTTTTTTGTTTTGTTTTGTTTTTTGGGGTTTTTTTTTGCGAGGCAATTGGGGTTAAGTGACTTGCCCAGGGTCACACAGCTAGTAAGTGTCAAGTGTGTCAAGTGTCTGAGGCCGGATTTGAACTCGGGTACGCCTGAGTCCAGGGCCAGTGCTTTATCCACTGCACCACCTAGCTGCCCCCCCCCCCCCGAGTACTTTTAACATGCATACTCACTCTGTTCTTCATTCGTCCAGTGGTCGTCTCTCCTCGTGACATGATCAAAATTACATAGTCACTTCCTGCTCATTAAAACAACTTCAATGAATATTTTCCTCTAAAAGCCCTAGATGTGCATTCTAACATTGAAATGAGTCTTATCTTGACTTTGAAGTCACAAGGTACCCTGTGAGTAGCAAAGTGTTTTTAGAAAAGAAAATCCCATTTACTCTTTGCATAATTTTCCATTCTTTTTTTAATGGCAAGTGACCCCCTGCCAGATTCAAACGTGATGAGCATGTGAGTTCAGCTGTGTCACATCCACAGCATTTTCCAGCAGTATCTCTCCCCTCAAGATTTTAGCTCATTTTGATGTTACCAGTGGAATGAAGCAGAAAGACCTAATACCAGAGGCTTGATATGAAAAGACCAGAATTACCTGCAAATCTAAAGAAATGAGCTACACTGGAAGTTTTGTAGTTGACAAATTGACTTCTTGGTTAATTTCATGCTTAAGTCACAGATTTTAAGAATACCAGGAATTCTATTTCTACCACTGCCATAAATAACTGTGTGGGAAATGACCTTGATTGCTTCAGACCACAAGGTATTCTTAAGCAAGTTGTTTTAATATTTTGGGTCTCATTTAATTGAAGTGGGTACTAGTTCCAGTGATGCTGATTATAATCCATCCATGCCTTATTACCTTATATGACTTGCCTATAACCTCCCACAAATCTTCAACCAAGGTGCCTTCAACATTCTGGTGGTATTCCTTTTCATCTCTTGCCATTGCATGCTAAAGCATCACTCACACAAAACCTTTCCCGATTTTTTCAAGTGCTTGGGCTTTTCCCTTAAAAATATCTTGTATCTATGCATTATGTTGTATGTAAATAGATATGGACACGGTCCCTCTGTTAGAATGTAGGACCAGGGACAGTTTGACTCTTGTTTTTGAATATCTGGGACCTAAAACCATGCTTTTGCACAGAGAAAACGCTTTGATAAATGCTTCATCAATTGAAGATCAAATGACAAAGGATACTTGAGCTGAAAGGGATTTGACTGTAGAGATCACGGTCCGATTCCTTCATTCTACAGGTGAGGAAACTGAGGAAGCCCAGAGAGAGAAACTGACTTGGAAGGTGATTAGTGCGCAGCTGAGCTAGGACTGCAGCTCAGGTCTCAGCCTCTCAGCCACATTCTCATCCTTTGACACCACATTGCTTTTCTGCACTAGCCCCTTGTCCTTATTGCAAAAGGGTTTATCAGTGGAATGATCCCCCTCCTCCTCCACCTTCCTCCAGGGCCCCAGGCTGGCATGTCATTTTCACAGCTCCTACAGAAATACACTGCAGTACAAGTGAGGAGTACGCATCCACTGCTGCCAGGGGACTTAGGGATTGGTTCTCAGGGCTGGTGTCCTACGTGAAAATGCATCTGGTCACTAAAAGCACTTCAGACGATGACTATGTCCCCAGGGAGATGGATTTTGTAAATCTCTGACACTTCCTAGATAATAGCCACTAACATTTTGATGTCGCTTTGTGTGTGTGAGCTCATCTAAGCTTCATTACACCTCAGTGAGGTAGGAGGGACCGCTGTTCTTACACCCATTCTGTGGATGAGGAAACCCAAGTGCGCAGGTGAATAGCATGCTCAGGTCACCCAGCTACCAAGTGTGCAGAATGCAAAGCTGAGTCTCTCCTGACTCTGGGTCCACCTCACGATGCATTGTGCCAGATGGCCTCAAGTATTTGCTGATAAGCTTGGAAATGATGCCCTCTGATAGGTTTACTCCACGGATATTCTGTTGATAATTGGTCAGCACTTAATTTGGATACCTCTTCTCCCCATCTCAAAGCTTAGAGAAGAACATCTGCTTAGCTGAATAATTTCTATTTCCCCACAATAGTGAGGATAACCTGGGTTGAGTCTGGGTCTGCCACTGTCTAGCTATGGGGTCTTCAGTAAGTCACAACTCCTATGGACCTCAGTAAAACGAGGATGTTGGAAGCATGCTCAGCCAAGTCCCTTCCAACACTAAATCTATGCTCTTAGGATCTAGAACGAGACCCCAGTTACCTTTCTCTTACACTTCACTCACCTCCATGAATTGTCTTTGCTATTCCTCATACACAGCACATCCTGATTCTAACCTTTACCCTGGCCATGAAGTGCCCTGGACCTGTCTTCCTCCTCCCACCTTCCTCCTGGCTTCCCTGGCTTTTTGTGAGATTCAGCTCAAATCCCATACTCAGTAGGAGGCCTTTTAAAATCTTCACTCCTTAAAAAAAAGGGGGCAGCTAGGTGGTGCAGTGGATAAAGCACTGGCCCTGGATTCAGGAGGACCTGAGTTCAAATCCAGCATCAGACACTTGACACTTACTAGCTGTGTGACCCTGGGCAAGTCACTTAACCTCAATTGCCTCACCAAAAAAAAAAAATCTTCCCTCCTGCTGGTGTCTTCTCTAGGAGTTTCACCTTCCACAAATTTTTTATGCACTTTGCCTAATTATTTACAGGTCATCTCTGTATTTGAATGCAAACTCCTTTATTTTGGTCTTGCTCTGTGTGCCCAGCATTTAGCCTGGTGCCTGGCACATAGTAAGTGCTTAATAAATGTGTGAGGATTGATTGATTGCAGCTCAACAAGTAGTTAGGCATTTCCTCGAAGACCCCCAACAAGGGATAATCTATTAAGGTCCTGGTAAAAATCAGTCACCTATGCCACATTCCTGGCTGGTCACTCACCCATGGCTTGAATCCTACCAGTGACTGGGAGCTCATGATCTGATAAGAAAGGCCATTTCCATTTTTGAACAGTTCTAATGCTTAGGTAAGCAAAGTATTAAGCAGTTACTACATAGACACTGTGCTGAGTCATACAAGCAAGTAAGACAGTCCCTGCCTTTGAAGAATTATATTTTTTTGTTTAAATACATTTTATTAATATCTTCTGTTTTTGAAATTGCCACAATTTCCCCCAATAATCGTTCTTTTACCCCTCCCAGAAAACCATACCATGTACAAATAATATTTTCTGAAAATACCTGCAATGTACAACACTCGTGGACCTCCCACCCCCTGCAAAGGAATGTGACAGAATATTACTATGAGGTCCATAGGAGTCATGACTTACTGAAGACCCCATAGCTAGCAAGTGGCAGACCCAGACTTTGAACCCAGGATATCCTCACTATTGTGGGGAAATAAAAATTATTCAGCTAAGCAGATGGGGTGGGAGTGGGAATGTGCTCTTCTATTTCATATCTCTGTTCTTTACAAGTTTGCAATATTCACTTGATTTTTGAGTGTCTTTCTTCCAAATTACATTGTTGTTGTAGTTATGGTCTGTATTGTTTTCCTGACTTTCCTGGCTTCTCTCTGCATCAGTTCATGTGTATCTTCCCATGCTTCTCTGTATTTATCACATTCACCATTTTTAGAGCATAGTAATATTCTGTCACATTCATATACCGCAGTGTGTTTAGCCAGTTCCCAATCAATAAGCATCTAATTAATTTTCAGTTCTTTGCCACAAAGTGGCAAAATCAATCAACACAAAAAGTGTTACGATCTTTCTTTCTTTCTTTCTTTCTTTCTTTCTTTCTTTCTTTCTTTCTTTCTTTCTTTCTTCCTTCCTTCCTTCCTTCCTTCCTTCCTTCCTTCCTTCCTTCCTTCCTTCCTTCCTTCCTTCCTTCCTTCCTTCCTTCCTTTCTTTCTTTTTTGGGGGAGGGCAATGAAGGTTAAGTGACTTGCCCAGGGTCACACAACTAGTAAGTGTCAAGTGTCTGAGGCTGGATTTTAACTCAGGTCCTCTTGAATCCAGGGCTGGTGCTCTATCCACTGTGCCACCTGGCTGCCCCAATACCATCACTTTCACTCACCTTAGTAATGGAATCTCTGGGTCTGTAGGCACTTCATTAGCACAATTCCAGACTGCTTCCCAAAATGGTTCTATTGATTCACAGCTCCACCAGCAAGGTGCTGCTGTACCTACCTTCCCACAGCCCTTCTAACATTTTTTATTTCTATCTTGTCATCTTTGCCAATTTGCAGGATGTTAGGTGAAACCTCTGATTGTTTCGACTTGCATTTTTAAAAATGAAAGTATTTTATTATTTTCCAGGTACATGTAGAGATAGTCTTCAGCATTTGTTTATATAAGATTTCCAATCTCAAATTCTTCTCCCTTCCTCCCCTCCTCCCCTAGACAGCAGGCACTATGCCCTCCTCCTGATTTGCATTTCTTAATTGGTAATTGATTGATAATTCAGAGCATTCTTTCATGTGGTTGTTAATAGTTTGCTATTCTTTTTTTGCAAACTGTTCATATCCTTTGGCCATTTATCTATTGGGAAATGACTTTTGATCACATATATGCATATTTGCATATATAATTATATGTACAAATATATACATATGCACATACATGTTAATTTTATATACCTTAGATACCAAACCATTAGTAGATAAATTTGATTGATACTAAGATTTTTCCCATTTGACTGCTTCCCTTATTATCCTGGATGCATTAATTTTCTTTCTGTAGAACATTTTCGGTTTTATGTAACCAAATGTATTTTATCTTTTGTAATTGCCCTAACTTTTGTTTGTTAAAGAATATATCTCCTACCATAGCTATGAAAGGTATATAATCTGCGTTTTTTTCTAATTTTGGGGGGGCGGGGCAATGAGGGTTAAGTGACTTGCTCAGGGTCACACAGCTAGTAAGTGTCAAATGTCTGAGTCTGGATTTGAGCTCAGGTTCTCCTGAATCCAAGGCCAGTGCTTTATCCATTGAGCCACCTAGTTGCCCCCCCCCCAACAATTTTTTTTACAGTATGATCTTTACTATTAAGGTCACCTAACTATTTACAACACATTGTAGAACACGGTGTAAGAAGTTGGTCTAAGTCTAATTTTTGCCATTTTCCAAGAAGTTTTTAATTAAATAGAAGAGTTTTTTTCTAGGCATTTTATGTTTTCTGGTTTATTGAACACTGGGTTATTGATTTCCATTGTTTCTGATTCTCATTTGCTTATTCTTCTAATTTTTTTTTGTTTTACTAATGCCATATAGTTTTGATGATTGCTGCTTTATAATATAGTATGAGGAAGTGATATTTCCCCTTTGTTTCTTATTTTTCATATTTTTCTTATTTCCCTTGACATTCTTGAGTGTTTTTCTTTTTTGTATTGGATAAGATTTAATTTTTCCAATTACGTGCAAAAATAATTTTTAGCATCCATTTAAAAATGTTTAAGTCCCAAATTCTCTTCCTCCCCTCTACCCTCCCTGAGATGGCAAGCCATTTGATATAGGTTATATATGGTTATATATTGGATAACATTTTTCATCACAAGTCCTTAGGAATTGTCTTCGATCATTTATTGCTGATAATAGTGAAGTCATAGCACTGTTACTGTGTACAATGCTCTCCTGGTCTGCTCACTTCATTTTTTTTTTTTTTAAGTGAGGTAATCGGGGTTAAGTGACTTGCCCGGGGTCACACAGCTAGTAAGTGTTAAGTGTCTGAGGTCGGTTTTCAACTCAGGTCCTCCTGACTCCAGGGCCAGTGCTTTATCCACTGCTCCATCTAGCTGCCTCTGCTCATTTCATTTTGCATCAGTTCATGAAAGTCTTTCCCAATTTTCCTAAAATCATCCTGCTCTTCATTTCTTCCAACACAACAGTATTATATTACATTCATATACCACAACTTGTTCAGCTAATCCTCAATTGATGGGCATCCTCTCAATTTATAATTATTTGCCACTACAAAAAGAATTGCTGTAAATATTTTTGTACATGTGGATACTTTTTCCTTTTTTATGATCTCTTTGGGATATAGACCTAATAGTGGTATTGCCGGGTCAAAGTATATTCACAATTTTATAGCCCTTGGGCATAGTTCCAAATTGCTCTCTAGAATGGTTGGATCAGTTCACAACTCCACCATCTGTTCCTTTTCTAAAGTGAGAGTGGTGGAAAAGGGGGCAGAAAAACTAAGAATCTCACATTTTTAGATAACATGCTGTAAATATCCACTTAGTAATAATAGTTAACATTTATTTAGTGCTCCGAGGTTGACAAAATGCATTATAATATCTCATTTGATCCTTACAACAGCCCTGAAATGTAGGTGCTGTTACTAACCCCATTTTACAGATGAAGAAACTGAGGCAGAGCTTTAATGTCTTGCTCTGGGTCATACAGCTACTGAGGCACAATGAGGTTAAGTCACCCATCCTGGGTCTTGCAGCTTGTAACTGTCTGGAGGCAGAATCTGAACTTACCTCTTACTAACCTTAAGTACAGTTCTCTATCCACTATACCGCCTAGACTAAATTTATGTGTAAAAAAGGATTGGTTAGGACTATAAAGAATGGACTATTGTAGGACAGAAAATAGGGTTTGTGGTATAATGGTCAGAACTTTGTATTTAAAATCAAAGGATGTGGTCACACAGGAGATAGAAAGATTAAACATCAACATCTGGGGTGTCAGTGTACTTAAATGGACAGGAAGGGGTATATTTCATTCCTTAGAAGAAATGGAGTAGCCCTCATAGTCAATAAAAGGATGAGAAAAGAACTACTGAGGCATAATCTCAAAAACGACATTTAAGCCACACCATGCAACATCGCAGTAATATAAGTCTATGCTCCAAGCACTGATGCCAAAGAGGCCAAATTTGGTTAGTTCTATGAAGGACCTACAACATCTTCTAGAAGTAACACCAAAAAAGATGTCACAACCGTCATAGGGAACTGGAAAGCCAAAGTAGGAAATCAAAGAATAATTGTAATAACTGGAAAGTTTGGCCTTGGAGTACAAAATGAAGCAGGGCAGAGACTAACAGAGTATTTTCAAGATAACTTGCTGGTCAAGACAAATATTCTTTTTCAACAATTCAAAAGGTGACTTTACACATCGACCACACCAAATGGTCAATATAGAAATCAGATTGATTATATACTTTGCAGCCAAATGTGGAGAAACACTATATAGTCAGTTAAAACAAGACCTGAAGTTGACTGTGGCTCAGATCATGAGCTTCTTATTACACAATTCAGACATAAATTAAAGGAAGTAGGGAGAACCATCATACTATACAGGTATAATCTATATAGCATCCCTTATGAATATGAAGTAGAGGTGATGAATAAATTTAAGGGAGTAGATCTGGTAAATAGAATGCCCGAAGAACTATGGAGAGAAGTTTGCAATATTGTACAGGAGGCAGAAGCAAAAAACATTCCAAAGAAAAAGAAGAGCAAGAAAGCAAAATCGCTGTCTGATGAGGCTGTACAAATAGCTAAAGAAAGAAAAAAAGGGAAAGGGAAAGAGATAGCCGAATGAATGCAGAATCACAGAGAATAGCAAGAAGAGATAAAGTTTTCTTAAGTGAGCAATGCAATGGAAGAGAAGAAAATAATATAATGGGAAAGAAAAGGGATCTCTTCAAGAAAATTAGAGATATCAAAGGAATGTTTGATTCAAAATTGGGCATGATAAAAGACAAAAATGGTATAGAAGCAGAAGAGATTAAGAAGTAGCAAGAGGGGGCAGCTAGGTGGCACAGTGGATAAAGCACCAGCCCTGGATTCAGGAGGACCTGAGTTCAAATGTGGCCTCAGACACTTGACACTTACTTTCTGTGTGACCCTGGGTAAGTCACTTAACCCTCATTACACCCCCCCGAAAAAAGAGGTGGTAAGAATATACAGAAAAACTATACAAGAAAGTTCTTAACATCAACAGTAACCATGATGATGTCATTACTGATCTAGAGCTAGACAACCTGGAGAATGAAGCCAAATGGGCTTTAGGAAGCATGACTAACAACAAGGCTAATGGCGGTGATGGAATTCCGGCTGAGCTTTTGTTGTTGTTGTTTTTATTTCTTTTAATTTTCAACATTTGTTTATATAAGATTTCCAATTTCAAATTTTTCTCCCTCCCCCCTCCCCTAGACAGCAGGCAATCTGATATAGATTATATATACATAATAACGTTAAACTTATTTCTGCATTAGTCATGTTATATGAGAAGGATCAGAGCACAAAGGAAAAACATCAAATCAGAAAACCAACAGCACTAAAACCAAAAGAAATAGTGTGGTCCGATCAGCATCCATATTCCACAGTTCCTTTATTTTTTTTCTGGATTTGGAGAGCCTTTTCCATCATGAATCCTTTGGAACTTGCTTGTTCCATTGGATTGGTGAGAAGAATCTAGTCGATCACAGTTGATCAACACATAATGTTGATGATACTATGTATAATGTTCTTCTGGTTCTGCTCATCTCACTCATCATCAGTTCATGCAAGTCCTTCCAGGTTCTCTGAGCTCCACCTGCTCATCATTTCTTACAGCACAATAGAATTCCATTACATTCATATACCACAACTTGTTCAGCCATTTCCCAATTTCCAATTCCTTACCACTACAAAAAGAGCAGCTATAAATATTTTTGTACATGTGGGTCCTTTCCCCTTTTTTATGATCTCTTTGGGAAAAAAAGACCCAAGAGTGGTATTGCTGGGTCAAAGGGTATGCACAGCTTTATAGCCCTTTGGGCATAATTCCAAATTGCTATCCAGAATGGTTGGACCAGTTCACAACTCCACCAACAATGCATTAGTGTTCCAATTTTTCCACAGCTTCTCCAACATTTATTATTTTCCTTTTTTGTCATATTAGCCAATCTGATAGGTGTCAGGTGGTACCTTAGAGTTGTTTCAATTTGCAGCTCTCTAATCAATAGTGATTTAGAGCATTTTTTCATATGGCAATAGATAGCTTTGATTTCTTCATCAGAAAACTCGGGCTGAGCTTTTTAAAATCCTAAATTATAATGCTGTTAAAGTGCTTCACTGATATGCCAGAAAATGTGGAGAACTCAGCAGGGGCCACTGGATTGGAAAAGATTAGTTTATGTCCCAATCCTAAGGAAGGGCAATGCCAAAGAATGCTCAAATTACCAAATGATTATGCTCATTTCATATGCCAGCAAGGTAATGCTTAAGATTCTGTAAACTAGGCTTCAGCAAGACGTGAATTGAGGATTGCCAGAAGACCAGGCTTATTTTTGAAGAAGCAAAGGAACTAGAAACCAAATTGTCAACATTCACTGGATTATGGAGAAAACAAGGGAGTTCCAAAAAATACCTACTTCTGCTTCATCGACTACAACAAAATATGGAAAGTCCTCAAAGAGATGGGAGTAGCAGGTCATCTTACTTGTCTCTTGAGATAAGTAAGCCAAGAAGTAATAGTTAGAGCCAAACATGGAACAACCAATTGATTTAAGATTATAAAAGGAGCACGATAAGGCTTTATATTATCATCTTCTTAACTTATTTACAGAGTACATGCAAAATGGGAGGCTGTACGAATCAAAAGCTGAAATTAAGGTTGCTGGGAGAAATAGCAACAATCTCAGATATGCAGATGATAGTGCTCAGATGGTAGAAAATGAAGAGGAATTAAGAAGCCTCTTAATAAGGACAAAAGAAGAGACAAAGCTGGCATGAAGCTTAACATAAAAAACTAAGATCATAGCAATTGGTCTCATCACCTCCCAGCAAGTAAAGGGAGAAGAAATGGAAGCAGTGTTAGACTTTCTATTCTTGGGCTCAAAGATCATGGAAGACAGTGACTACATTCATGAAATTAAAAGATGCTTACTTCTTGGAAGGAAAGCTCTGGCAAATCTGGACAGCATACTAAAAAGCAGAGACATCACCTTGTCAGCCAAGGTCCTTATAGTCAAAGCTATAGTTTTCCCGGTAGTGATGTATGGCTGTGAGAGTTGAGTTGTAAGGAAAGCTAAGTGCCGCAGAATCAATGCTTTTGAATTGTACTGAAACAGACTTTGGAGAGTCCCTGGGACAGTAAGTCAATAATTAATGAAATTAATTCCATCTATTCACTGGAGGGTCAAATACTGAAGCTGAAGCTTACGTCCTCCGGCCACATATCGAGAAGATAGGACTCACTGGAAAAGTGCCTGATGGGAAAGATTGAAGGCAACAGGAGAAGGGCATAGCAGAGGATGAGAGGGATAGATGGCATCATGGGAGCTAGGAACATGAGCTCAGACAGACTTTGGGAGACAGTGGAGGACAAAAGGGCCTGGGGTGCTAAGTATGGTCCATGGGCTCACGAAGAGTGGGACATGACTCAACAACTGAACGACAAAAACAACAACAACAACATGAGAGGAGTCACAGTGGGGAGAGAGAAGGGGATGGAATCCGGAGATACTGAGATGCCAGAAATACAGTTTTGGAAAACTCACCCAGAGATAGCAAAGTTGTGCAGAGAGCATTTAAACAGGCAGGAGACTCTCATTTACAAGTTGTAAGCGATCATGAGAGGAGCGGAACATTTGTGTATCCCCTCCAGCGCAGGAGTCTGGTTGTATAGACCAGTTGCAAGCCCACAGCCATTATCAACCTAAGGTGACAGACAGCTATTAAAAGGTGGAAAGAGAAACCTCTGGAGAAAGAAGCCATTAGCATGAGGAGAAAGCATGCCAAGTAAGTGTGAAGGGCTGGGACGGGCAGGGTTCACGGTGGGCAGCTTTTTGCCAAAGCCTCCATCCCAAGATGCTGTTGAAAGTAAAGTGAGATTCAGGGGGAGCAAATCTTGCTTTGTGTCGCCTATGCATGAAGCACGGTTGGGCAAAAGATAAAAACTTTCTGGTCCTGAAAATGTTAGGTTACGGCTTTGGGATCTCACGGAGTCCATTGCTATGATAAAGGGGCTTTGTAGAAGAGTTGGACCAGTCAGTCAGTGCTGGAAAACATAGGTTCCTTTATTGGGGCTGCTTAGGGTAGGCCACTGGGCTTAATTGGGAACACCCAAGGGAGAATAAAGGTGTTGGTGGAATAACAGGGGATAAGCACTGCAAGAGTATGTGTCGTGAGCTCCTCCAGGGCAGAGCCCATTACATCACCAGTGCTTACCTCAGTACCCAGCTCATAGTAGGTGTATAATAAATGCTTATTGGCAGACTGAGTGGTTGAAGTGTCACCCCTCACCTTCTTCAAGTGGGGCAGTAGCTGATGCTTCTGAACAGTCCCCTGATGTTCTTATGCCAGGACCTGGAATGACACTTCCAAAGTGAGACCAGGATGGGCAGAGAAGGGATACAGACGGGAGAACTAAAGAACCCTAGGAATTCCATGTGTTATGATGGGAGGGGGCCTGGATTTGGAGGGAAAGGCCCTGGGCATAAACAGGACTGGTGCTTAATGCCTGGACAAGTCCTGTTGCCTCAAGGGGCCACAGTTTCATTATTTGAAAAATAAGGGGCTGGCGAGGAACCTTCTAGCACTAATTCTCCAATCCCAGGATGGTCTTCAGCCCAAGACAGGCAAAACAAGTCCCTACTGTTCTGGTTCAAAGAGGGATTGTCCTTGCTTCCAGGTGGGAACAAGCACACACACTGCCCTCTTCCCAGAAATGAAGGAAAAAAGGTGCAAATTTCCCAACTTTGTTGTGAGGGTCAAATGAGATAATAATGTGTAAAGCATCATGCAGACCTTTCAATCCTTCGTAAATGTTCATTATTATTATGCTATATGGCTAAGCAGTGTGCTTTCTTAATTAAAAATTGCTGGAGCATTTCAATACACCAAATGGCTTTATGATCCCAAAGAATTTTCATCAAAATAGAACCAAATCATCAAAAAAAGGCCACGTAACAATTTTCTATTTGAGCAGTATGTAAGCACCTTGAGGGCAGGAACTGTTTTGTTTTTGTCTTTCTACAGCTAGTGCCTAGCACAATGCCTGGCACATAATAGGCACTTAATAAATGCTTATTGAATTAAATTCTTCTCCCCTACTCAACCAACTAAAGTCATGGAAAGCTCCTCACTGTAGGATTTCATTAAAATAAAAATTGAGGTAGCTGGCAGTGCAGTGGATATAAGGTTGGTTTGGAGTCAGGAACACCTGTGTTCAAATTCAGCCTCAGATGCTTACTAGCTGAGTGACCCTGGGCAAGTCACTTAAACTATCTGGCTCAGTTTCACCAACTGAAAAATATGGATAATAATAACACCTACCTTCCAGTGTGGGGATCCAATGAAGTCATATTTGTAAAATGTTTAGCACAGGGCTTGGCACATAGCAGGCACTTCATAAATACTTATTCCCTTTTCAGTGAGAGTACAGAGATTTACTTGGATTAAGCAAAATGCTAAAATTAAACAAAATGTATAATTGAAAATAAATTAGAGAGGTCATGTGGTATAGTGGGTAGAGAGCTGGCCTTGTAGTGAGCAAGACCTGAGTTCAAGTCTTGCTTCTGAAACTATTCTCTACATAACCCTGGGTAGGTCAGTTCCCTTGTCAGTGCCCCCAGACAACTCTCTTCTAAAATGATAAGAGATAGAACAGTCGCAGATTTGAATTGGTAGAGGAAGTTTCCCTATTAGGTTCTCCCAGTATCAAATGAAATCACAAATCCAGACCCCCCCAAATTAATTGTTGGTAACCTATGACATTCTTCATGTGACCTTGGGCAAGTCACTTGATTTCTCTAGCCTCAGTTTTCTTATCTATAAAATAGGGATAACAGTGCACTTTCTACATCCTATGGCTATTGTGAGGAAACTGCTTTCATAGACCTTAAAGAGCCTTTGAAAGGGCGGTTGGTACCACTACGCCATTCTTGAGATAGCTCATCAATAATAGTACTGATGACAAACGTTTGGGCTTTGAGTGGACTCTTTAACCCAGAACTGTATTGCTAACAAGTTTTGGTATTGAGTTTCCCAAGGAGATTGGAAGGAACAGTGTCTCTTTCTCTCTCCCTGGCACACTCACACGTGTTCCATAACTCATATCCCACTAGAGTTTCATCAATTACATTTTTTCCCACAGCCATATAATTTTTCCTGGAGCAACAGGGTCTATGACAATAAAATTTATTGTCACAAAGGACATTATATCATGTCCTGTGATGATATCTTATATCCTAAAGGACATGATGTCACACTTCAAATTCCATTTTTGTTTAATGGGCATTTCAACAGCTCCTCTACCTGGAAATGTTTTTCTGAAAGATGGAAGCTGTTAGAGAGATTCCTAGAGGGAACTGGGAGTTCTAGAGATGGGAACACTGGGTCCTTGCCCACATACTCCATTGCTGACCCACTCTGTGAAACTGAGGACATCCTTTAACCTCTCTTGGCTCCAGCTGGGTCCTGATTCTGCCATCTGTGAATGGGTTGGAAAAATCTCTGGACTTTATAGGACTTGAAGATCTTCTGAGGAAAGAGATAGCACATGGATTAACACGTTATCTGCAGCAGCAGTCTTTTCAGCCCATATCTCATGTCCATGTATTTACAGAGCACCCTATCACCACATGGTGGGCTCTGGACTTTGGTGTGGGAAGGCTGGTGTTAATTTCAGTCGGACCATGTTATGATATCATCAATCCAGAAGAGACTCAAAGCATTATACATGTGTGTAGATCTACTTATTTATATCTGGTTCTCTTACAGAATAAACCATTTCAACTTTGGCTGGTCTTTCAGGATGTTGCTACCATCTCCAATGAACCACCATGCAATGAGCAGGCACGTATTATCTCCCATTATGAAATAACAGCTGCCCATAACCAGATAGAATATGCATATATGAATATGCCTGTGTGTCTAGGTATATGCCATAATGTGTGTGTGTGTGTGTGTATATGTATGTATATATATATATATATAGCAAGGCATGAGATAGCTATAAGAGGGAATGTTGTTTTAAAGTTATCAGAAACAGCCGATTATACTTGCTTGGTTTAATCATAACAAACCAGCCCTTATAACTCTTATCAAACTGTCTTGGCGACGCCTGCATCATTTCACCAATTTCAACAAACTGTCCCAGTTGAGCAGAAAGATTAGCCTGTGTATGTTTATTCGTGGGGGGGGGGAGGGGGGGCGAGGAATTATAGCTGTGTTCTCTTCAAGTGAGTGAGATAGGGAAATAAAATTGGGTTTGCATGCTTTCTTTGCCCTGTGCCGGTGAAAGTAGAAGGTCACACGCTCTCCAGCCAAGTGTTTGAAAGTGTAAGCACATACAGAGCTTTGCCCTCCACAAATGCCTGAGAACAACCCAGCTGGCAGGGGGATGGTGGAGGAGAGTGGTCAACCAGTCAGTCAACTAGCTTCTAATGAGAACCTACTATGTGCCAGGCACTGTGCTAGGCACTAAGAATACAGAGGAGAAAATAAATCAGTTATTGTCCTCAAGGAGTTAGTCCCTTCCCTCATTGATTGTCTCCAATTCATCCTGTATATGGGCACCATCTCCAATTGTCTTGACCTAGGTCTTGCAATTGGACTATCTATCTATCTATCTATCTATCTATCTATCTATCTATCTATCTATCTATCTATCTATCTATCTATCATCCATCCATCTATCATCTATCCATCTATCTATCATCCATCCATCTATCATCTATCTATCCATCTATCTATTGATCTATCTATCCATCTCTCTCCATCAACCAGACAAACAGCATAAAATATGTCCTCAAATCTATTTCTCAAGACAAATTCAGTTGAGGGGATGGGAAAGCAAAAGCTGAATGGGCAGAGCCACTAGGTCACCGTATGGCCCCTTTTAGGGGTTTGGTGAGAAATATACTCAGAATTAGGCTAGCCAAATTTCCCCTTCAGGGCTCTAGAGATTTCCAGAAGGGTTAGGATATCTATTCTCTGATGTCACCACTCTTAGCTACCAGTAACTAGCACCCCTGTTCTATTTAATCCATCAACATTGATTAGGTTTTACAAAGGAATATTTACTTGGAAGATATAAGAAGATCAGAACAAACACTTCTCCCATTCCCCAATGATGCCACATTGGTTTCTGGGGAGAGTTGGCTCAGACCTAATGAGGTTTTTACATAGCATTAGTCCCCCCCCCAGTGCACATTCAGATTTAGCCTTGTTGTGGATAAGTCTTCATCTCAGTTGAACTGAGCTGGGTCTTGACAGTCACTCCTTCCTTGCTTCTGGGGAACCCATGTTGGAATGGCTGTAAAACCCAGCTAGAACTTGAATCCCAGACTCATGAACCTTGGGGGGCTCATTCTCCTGACTTTTTGAAATGTCCTCCCAATTAATCTCCTTCACCGAGGACTAAAAAAGAAACACTGAGACCAAGAACCCAGTTGGCCTTTGTTCATGGGACCACAGGTTGACCTGGGAGAGGGAGGGCCCAAGGCCTCTCTCCTTACAATCCAATCCAATAAATATTTATTAAATACCTACTATGTGCCATGCACTGTACTGAGTGACAGAGATACAATTAATAAAAACAGAGAGTCCCTGCCCTCAGGGAGCTTACCATCTAAAGGGGAGAGACAATGCACAAAAGGAGGAAGGAAAAGCAGGGTGGGATAGAACACCAGGGGTCCCTGGTCTGGGGGCATCTTGTTCTGTGGAGTTGAAACCAGGCAAGGCAGCAGATACAAAGTGGAGTGAGCTGAGTCTAGGTTCTGTCCTCTAAAAAGGAAGGCATTGGGAGGAGTTTGATTAGCCACCCTCCAGCCCTCCAGTCAGAAGGGAGAGGAGGCTGAGGGAGATGATGTTAATCAAGGTTTGAGTCAGCATATGGTGGTGCTATAGCATTATCTCTCACCAGACCCAATCAATTAAGCAATCACTTTTATTAAACACCCACTCTGTCAGGCACTGTGCAAAGTGTTGGGGATACAAAAAGAGGCAAAATACTATCCTAGCTGTCAAGGATCTCACAGTCTAACAGGGAAAACCAAAAGCAAACAAATAGACACAAACGAGTTATATACAGGATAAATAGGAAATAATCAAAAGATGGGATGTACTGGAGTTAAGAGAGGTTGGGAAAGGCTTTCTGTAGAAGGTGAGATTTTATTTGGGACTTGAAGGAAGCCACGGAAGCCAGGAGGTGGAGTTGAAGTGAGAGAATTCCAGGCATGGTGGATGCCAGAGAAAATGCCTGGAGCAGAGAGATGGAGGGTCTTGTTTTTGTTTTTGTTTTTTTGAGGGGCAATGAGGGTTAAGCGACTTGCCCAAGGTCACACAGCTAGTAGATGTCAAGTGTCTGAGGTGAGACTGGCAAACTATTGTCCAGCTGTGAGGTGATGAGGGTCTGCAGGGTGGGTGGGGGTGTGTGACTGTGTTAGAGGAAAGAGGGGGCTTATTTGAGTGATGTTGCAAAGGTGAAATTGACAGGCCATGATAACAGGTTGGATGTGGTGTTTGTGTGTGTGTGTGTGTGAGGACAGGGAGACAGTGAGGAGTTAAGGGTAGTTTCTAGGTTGAGAGCCTGAGCGACTAGGAGGTTGGTATTGTCCTCTACGGTAATAGGGAAGGTTGGAAGGGGAAAGATGATTTAGGGAGAAAGATAATGAGTTCCATTTTAAGTTTAAGGATGTCTACTGGACATACAATTTGAGGAATATGAAAGGCAGTTGAATATGGGAGATTGGAGGTCAGCAGAGAGACTGGGACTGGCAAGGTAGGTTTGAGAATCTTCATTAGAGATAGTCATTAAATCCATGGGGACTGATGAGATGACCAAGTGAAGCAGTACAAAGGAAGAAGAGAAGAGGCCCCAGGGCAGAGCCCTGAGGGACATCTATGTGTGATCTGGAAGAGGATCCAGCAGAGAAAATTGAGAAACAGCCATCCAATAGGCAGGATGAGAGCCAGGAGAGAGCAGTATCCTGAAAACCTATCTAGGAGGAGAGGGTGATCAATAATGTCCAAGGCTGCAGAAAGGTGGATGAGAAAGAGGTGAGAAGGCAATGAATGATGGGAGTGATCCAAGGCTGAAGCTTGGTAGGACGTAATGGATTCAAGAGAGGAGGACAGTGTAGAATTGAATTGTTTCACCAAGGGGTCAAGATGGAGAAAATAAGTGGAGTATCTAGTACAGGGCAGATGGAGTGAGAAAGAATTGAGGAGTCAAGGGATTGGAGGCCATGAATATGGACAAAGAGTGGGGTCTGATAAGGGAAGGCAGAGGGAGAGATGAAAAGCCAATAGATTATGGTTGGAAAAAGGGATTTGGGGATTCCTGAATGTGGAGATGATATATTTGTGGGTGATGGCAGAATCAAGGGTATAACCATTTTGGTGTGTGACTAAGGTGGAGTGATTAGGTTCAAGAGCTGAGTGGTTAGAATGTCTGAGGGAGAGCAGGAATGAAGGAGAGGAAGATTGTGAGCCATAAACTAAGCTGAGAGGGGAGGGTCCTAGTGGCTGGGGGACTGGCAAAGGCCTCTTATAGAAAAAGGTGGGATGAGCTGATGCTTGAAACAAGCCAGGAAAACCAGGAGGCTGATTATTATTACCTCCTATGTGCTAAATGCTGTTGTTTCCATTTCTGCTGAAAGAAGCCATGTCCTTTACATTTTGATCCCTAAGGACAAAATCCTACCTTAGTTAATGACTTGGAGTGCCAGTTGCACTTTGTTCCTTAAGCCTGATATAGACAAGTCCTGGAAGAGCCTCCAGCCAAAATCAGGAGAAATGAGGATGAGGCATGTCTGAACCCTGGAGATATCACAATGAAGCTCTCTCCCTAGAGGTCCATTGGGATTAATCAACAAAAGTCCATGGGTGTGGAGCTGAGAATTTTCCCTGTTATTGCTTCCATATGAACAATGGCATAATGTTGGCAGTATGTTTTTGTTCTTCATCCTGAGGGCAGGGACTATTTATTTTTGTCTTTGTATTTTTGCCCAATGCACAGAGGTGCTTTAAAATGCTTGTTGATTAATTGATTGATTGATTCATATTTTACTAACTGTGTGACCCTGGGCAAGTCACTTAATCCCAATTGCCTTAAACATCCAGGGCCATCTCCAGTTTAAATATATTTAAACTTGGAGTGGAGTGCTGTGTAATATACAAAGACTTTACCTCAAAAGCCAGTAAGAATTAGGTTCAAGTACTACTTTTGATGTACTAGCTGTGACTCTAGTTAAGTTACCACATCCCTGTGTCCTCCAGGAAATGCTTTAAGATGTGGCAGAACAGGTACTGAGTTGCACTACTGAGGAAGTTTCGTAGACAAATGAAATCACAGTAAGTGTTGAACAACAACAACAAAATTGTTATTAACACCTTGTAGGTGGCATAAAAAGGTTGTATTGTATAAAGTTATTCCAAGGTGATGTATAATCCAATAACACTGATGTCCCCAGAAGAGCTTTCTCCTTCATATGAATCCTCTCATGCTCAGAAAAGTCCTGATGTGAGCTAAAGGATTGTTTACATTCAGTAGAAGTGACCATTTTTGTGTGTGGCTAAGGTGGTGTGATTGGCTTGAAGAGCTGAGTGGTTCGAATGTTTGAGGGAGAGTCACATGAAGTGGAATTTCAATCCAGCCTGGGCAAAAGGTTCAGTAAGGTGCCTACTCCAGTTAAAAGATTTCTCACACTTAACACACTCAAAAGATGTTTCTCTGATAGAAATTTTCTTATGTTTGGTAAGTTCCTAACATTAGCTAAAGACTTTAGCACCTTCATTCTATTCAAAGGGGTTTCTCTCCAGTATGAATTCTCTTAGGTCTGTTCTGAAGTATGTCTTGCCACTCCCTGGACCCAGATGGCTCTAGAGGAGTGAGGTTGGTGACCTTGCACAGTCCTCTCTCTCTTAAATCCAATTCCCTGCAAGTCATGACATCACCTCCTGATGTCATGGTCCTCTTGGAGAATGAAGGACAAACAACAACAATTGTGTGTATTGTGAACTGGAAAGAAGTTTGTGAGGAGATTGAGGGGCAGGATTTAAGTTCTATTAACTATGCAACCTTGGAGAAGTAACACCTCATTGGGCCTCAGTTTCCTCATCTGTAAAATGGAGGGTTAGACTTCAAAGGTGTCCTCTAGATCTAGAATTCTGATACTATAATGAAATCCCTATTGACCTTTAACTCCTGGCATTTTCTTTTTTAATTCAACAAACAAACATATATTAAACACCTACTATGTTCAAGGCACTGGGGATATAAAAGAAAATTGTAGAGGGAGAGATGACTCCTTATATCTTTTATCTGTGAAATGGGACCGTGATGTTACCCAATAAGATATTATGAAGGTGAAAGTAGAACTGCCTCCTAGCAAGAAAACTCCTTAGACGGTAAATATATTGTCATCAGATGGTATTACCATTAAACATGTTTGAACAGATTACAGATATAATCTCTAGTAGAATGTAAGCTCCTTAAGGGCAAGGTCTATGTCTTTTTAATTTGGGGGGTGGAGGTGGGGCAATGAGGGTCAAGTGACTTGTCCAAGGTCACACAGCTACTGTCAAGTTTCTGAGACTGGATTTGAACTCAGGACCTCCTGAATCCAGGGCTGGTGCTTTTTCCACTACGGCACCTAGCTGCCCCCAAGGTCTATATCTTTTTTTCTGTTTTTTGTTCAGTTATTTCAGTCATGTCTGACTCTCTGTGACCCCATTTGGGGTTTTCTTGGCAGAGATCCTGGAGTGGTTTGCCATTTCCTTCTCCAGGTCATTTGACCAATAAGGAACTAAGGAAAATAGGGCTAAGTGACTTGTCCAAGGTCACACAGCTCATAAATGTCTGAGACCAGATTTGAACTCAGGAAGATGGGTCCTCCTGACTCTAGGCCCAGTGGTATATCCACTGTGCAGCCTTGCTGCCCCAGGAGTAAGATTCAACCTGGACAAATAAATGTAACAGCCACCTCTGTAGCAATAATCAAATGTATGGGAATAGATGAGGTGGTCAAGATGAGATAACGAGAAAATAGATGGGTTCCTCTGTAAAATATATTTTCAGCAAATTCCTCATGAAATAGCAAAATGAACACAGTGTCTGGAATCAGAGGAAATTGGTTTGAATTTCAGTTCTCCTACTCATAATCTCTCTATGTCTTTGGTCAAGTTACTATAATTAATAATAATAATAAAAACAATAATGATAGTAATAGTAATAGCATTTCTATAGCACATTAAGGTTTATGAAGCACTTTATATAGGTTATCTCATTTGATCTTCACAAAAACCCTGTGAGGTAGGTGCTATTATTGATCTCATTTTTACAAATGAGGAAACTGAGGCTGAGAATGGTTAAGGGGCCTTCCCAGAGTCACACAGTTAAGTGTCTGAAGAAAGATTTGAACCCAGGTTTCTCTCTCTCTCTCTCTCTTTTTGTGGGGCAATGAGGGTTAAGTGACTTGCCCAGGGTCACACGGCTAGTAAGTGTCAAGTATGAGGCTGGATTTGAACTCAGGTCCTCCTGAATCCAAGGCCAGTGCTTTATCCACTGTGTCACCTAGCTGCCCCCAAACCCAGGTTTCTCTAACTCCGAGTTCCACACTGCATTGTCTCTCTGGAGGTAGATAGACCTCCAGACCTAGAGTCAGGAAGACTCATCTTCCTGAGTTCAGATCTGGCCTTAGACACTTTACTCAACTATAATATGGGAGGTTGGCGTCAGTGAAGGTCCTCCCAACTCTAGATGTTTGAGCTCACAGAAATAAGGGACAAGGTCATTTAGGCTACCCTCTTGCTCACCATCTAACTCCCTCCATAGATCCATCCTGCGTCCCATGGTAATTTCCTTTGCCTTTGGACACCCGTGGGGCAGTTCTACTCTGCTGGTTCGAAGAGCATCCCTCTGTTTCCCATCACTCCCCCAGGCTCCACCAATGAAGCATGTTATCAAGAGGAGCCAGTTGCCAGCGAAGAGCAGACAAACATTCTCACTGTTTATGCACAGTCCAAGAAAAAAAAAGAGGGAAGGAGAGAGGGAGGGAGAAGAGAATTGCCACATGGAGAGTCAGTCTGCGTGTTTCAGGCCATGGACACTGATAGTCTGGTGCCGCCGGTCTGCATCCTGCGGTCCCTGGCAGCTGAGAAATCGCGGCAGCTGCTCTCCATTGCTTGTCGGGTAGAGGCCGAGGGGAAGGCTTTGTGCTGGAATCCCAGCCCATAGGCAGCTGGGAAGATGGGAGGGGGGGTGCATTCAGTCCGCTTGGGGATTGGTAGGGGAATGGCTCCAGCCTATCTTGGGTGGAAAGGAAGTTCACCTTCAACATGCTGGCCAGGAGGGAGCCAGCCTGGAGGGTGATGTCATCAGGAAATTGAACAGAGACCGATTGTGTGCTGCCCCCCCCAGGACTGGGAGCTCAGCTCCTCAGTCACCGAGGGAAACCTCTTATCAATTAGGTCATGTCTGCCCTTGATTTGGGGAGGGGTGTCCATGTTCCATGGTGCTCAGGGTTGTTGATGCGTTCCCAAACCTCTGTGGAAGGCTTGTCCATGTTCCCAAGGCTGTAACTTGGGCAGGATCTCACCGATGGGACCCCTGGGTGACTGATAACTCCGGCTGCCTCACAAAGCCTCTAGGACAGGGCTTCTGACCTTCTTTGTGTCATGCACCCCTCCTACAGATGGTTTGGAGGCTCATGGGCCCCTTCCTAGAATAATGTTTTTAAATCCATACAATCAAATACCAAAAGGACTAAAAGTGAACCGATTACATTGAAACATAATTATGAGAACTTGAGATGTGATGAAAATAACATGAGATTCAGCATTAGGAAACCTGGGTTCGAATTCTGATGAATGTCAGAATAAGTGTCTTGAATAACTGGGTGTCTTCCTGAGGAAGAAGTGTGTGGACTCTGAGCATAGCTCTGTTCCTCTACAAAGGACTTAGGGCAAAAAACCAGACCAGAATGGTACAGATGGATTGCTATCTGTATCAGTGGAAGGAGTGCCCATACTGTGAAATCATGGATTTTTTAAAAATCCTGCATCATTCAAAATATCAAAGTATTAAAGTGAATTATAACAAGCCACATTTGGAGAGTTTTGTGTCTTCTGTCTTCCTGTGAGATAACATGGACTTCAAAATCAGGGTTAGGAATCAGTGGGTTAGGAAATGAAGCTGACTGATGGGCTGAGGTGCCCTGTTCTCTAGAATGGGTTGCCTTTAGTGCTGTAAACAGACCAACCCACTAAGCCTTTCTAAGTCCCTGGCCAGATCCTGGCTCCTGAGAGTAGCACAGGCACCATTTTGCATGCATCTAGGAGAGCCCCTGCCCATTCCCTAAGTGAGTCAGTGCTGAAGATGTCGATCCAGTCAGCACAGTGAAGTAGGTCTTGGCAAGTCAATCAATAAATAAGGATTTTTATGTGCCAGGTAGCCGTGTGGTCCTGGGAAAGTCACTTCACCCTGTTTGCCTCAGTTTCCTTGTTTGTAAAATGAGCTGGAGAAGGAAATAGCAAATCATTCTGGTGTCTTTGCCGAGAAAACTCCACACGGGATCACGAAGAGTTGGACGTGACTGAAAATGACTGACAAAGAACATGCCAGGGACTGTGATAAGCACTTTACAAATATTATTTAATTTGATCCTCACAACAACCTTGGGAAGTAGGTGTTATTATTAACCTTATTTTATAGTTGAGGAAGCCAAAACAGGAAGAGGTTAAGTGACTTGCCTAGGGTCACACAGCTAGTAAGTGTTCAAAGTAAGATCTGAACCTAGATCTTCCTGACTCCAGGCCCAGGGCTCAGTCCACTGCATGACCTAGCTACCTCTGAGGGTGGGTTTAAAACAGGTCTTCCTGATTCGGTCCAGTACCACACCCACTAGACCCCACTGCCTTGGGTCCCAGCTGGCTTAGTAAAAAGGGAAAGGAAGACTAGGACACTGTGCCTGTGTTTCCGATTTAGAGAAAAGTAACCACTGGGGCTGGAGAAGGGATTTGGAATACCAGGGCAAAAGCAAGGGCCAAGGGATGATCAGGGTTTTTAAAGCTGAACAAATTAGGCAGTTCCCATTTTGATTTCACTTTCATTATCATTTTCATTTAGGGTCGACAGCAGCAGAGTGGAAAGTCTGTGAGCGAGTAGTCCCAGGTCCTGGATTTGAATTGCGGCTTTCCTCTGAGTGACCTTTTCTCCATAAAATGGAGGAATTGGACCGGGTAGCCTCAGGGGTCCCACCCAGCCTTCCTTTCTGCAGTTCTTAGATTTGGGCTTTTCCCTTCAGCTCTCCTGATCCCATCTCTGCCAGGGGCTCTCGACTTTCCTCCCAGAGGTCTTTCCTTCTTTACATACTGACCACCCTTATTACTCTGCCCTCCATGAGAGCCAATGCAAAGGAAGTCTAGCAGATGTGGCTCCTTATATCAAAATAGACAGCCTCAAGAAAGAGATGGGATAGTGCTGAATTAAATATTTACAATTACTTCACAGAGGCAGGACAATACACAGTGCAGAATCCTGATAAGAATGCATTGGTAAAATAGTTATGCAAAGAATTTAAAGTTCTCAGAATTATTGACACAAAGCTGAAAGGAACCTTAGAGATTGTCTAGTCCACCCCCCCATTTTTTCAGATGAATAAACTGAGGCCTCTCTTCCTCCCTCCCTCCCTCCCTTCTTTCCTTCCCTCCCTCCCTCCTTTCCTTCCTTCCTTCCTTCCTTCCTCCCTCCCTCCCTCCCTCCCTTCCTTCCTTTCCTCCCTCCCTCCTTTCCTTCCTTCCTTCCTTCCTTCCTTCCTTCCTTCCTTCCTTCCTTCCTTCCTTCCTTCCTTCCTTCCTTCCCTCCTTTCCTTCCTTCCTTCCTTCCTTCCTTCCTTCCTTCCTTCCTTCCTTCCTTCCTTCCTTCCTTCCTTCCTTCCTTCCCTCCCTCCCTCCCTCCTTTCCTTCCTTCCTTCCTTCCTTCCTTCCTTCCTTCCTTCCTTCCTTCCTTCCTTCCTTCCTTCTTTCCCTCACTCACTCCTTCCTTCCTTTCCTCCTTCCTTCCTTCCTTCCTTCTTTCCCTCACTCACTCCTTCCTTCCTTTCCTCCTTCCTTCCTTTCCTTCCTTCCTTCCTTCCTTCCTTCCTTCCTTCCTTTCCTTTCCTTTATTCCTTCCCTCCCTCCTTCCCTTCCTTCCTTCCTTCCTTCCTTCCTTCCTTCCTTCCTTCCTTCCTTCCTTCCTTCCTTCCTTCCTTCCTTCCTTCCTTCCTTCCTTCTTTCCCTCACTCACTCCTTCCTTTCCTTTCCTCCTTCCTTCCTTCCTTCCTTCCTTCCTTCCTTCCTTCCTTCCTTCCTAGGGACCTGCTGTGTACAGAACAGCATGATCAGCTCCTGGGAACATACAAAGCTTAACTAGACACAGCCATGCCCTCACGGAGCTTACTTACCATCTAGCAATGGGGAAGGACTGGAGCACAGGTAACTAGAACATGGAGCATCACATGAGCAAATACTCTGAGCAGTGTCAAGCAAAGTGCTTTGTGAGATTTGCATGAAGTGGGGGGGGTTGTTATTGGAAGAGAGGATCAGAAGGTTGAGGAGGAAGGATCCAATGGGGGAAGTATAGGATGGAGATGGGGTGAAATGCCAGGGCCCCCATTCCCCTAGGCCCAGGGAAAAGAAGGAGCAAAGGTCTGGGCCCAAGAAAGTTCAGGGTGTCCCCAATTTAGACCAGAATATCAGCTATTACCACCAGCAGGATGAGAAAGCATTAAAATAAAACAAAAGAAATGAACAAACTAAACACTAAGAGGAAGGGAAGGTCATTGGGTCTTTGGTTTCAAATCCCCATTAATTCTACCAAAGTTTATAACCTGGAACCCCTTGCCATCCACAAGCAGATTAAAAATGTACACTGTTGGATGTTACTGCAAGGAATCCTAGCAGCTTTAATTAATTCACTCTATTTTTGCCTTCCTTCCTGGGAAGGCAGGTTAGCTGAATCAATAGAAAGCCAGGAAGAGGAGGATTCAGATTCAATCTCTCCCGCATGGAGGCTTAGTGATCCTGGGCCAGTCCCTGAAACTTCCCAGTGCTGAACTCCACTAGGCCTTCCTCATTGGCATTTGCCTGCACTAATGAAATCATAAGTTTGAGCCAAAAGGGAAAAAATGTGTGACCTTGAAACCCGGAGATTGGTGTCCTTCTCCCCACCCCCCAGCCCCTAGGAGGTCTCCGGATGGCCTTTCCCCCTCCCCACCCATTTACTATATCTGCTTGGTGCCTCAGAGGGCCACAGCCTCCTTGTATGCACCTAGAGCTTCGACATATGTCTGGTGTATATTTATATCTTGGTGGCTCTGTTGCCAAGGAGCTCTGAGAGAAAGCAGAACTCAGATAACTTCTAATCCACCTTTCTGTGATAATGTGGCGCAATGTGAGAAGAGGCAGGGGTCCCTCTGCATGAGGCCTACACCCTACATGGGGCAGACCTGGGCCTCTGTAGCTGGTGCAGCAGACACCAGAGACCCAAGTTCCTGGGAGGAGACTCGGGATTTTTTTTTTAAATTGGAAAACTCCCGAGATCACCCTGAGAAAGGAAAGAATGGAGTCTTTGAGGGAAGAACAGGGAAGAGCCACAACTGCTATAATACGGGAAAGGGGGATTTGCCCATTTGAAATCAATCTATCCACTGACTGGGTTTATTAGTTATCAATTGTTTCTAGTGCAGACATTCAGAGACAAAAGCAAAAACCACTCTCCCATATTGCTCCCTTCTACGTGCTCCAGTGACCCCTTTCATGCTCCTTAAAGTCAACACTCCATCCCTTGAACCCATACAATAACGACTTTGTACGTACAAGATATATACCATAAAAATAGGAGGTCATTAAAGAGGAGAGACACTAGTAAGGGAACAAAAAGAGCAGGCAATTGTTTTTGCAGATTGGCAGTGTCTTGAGGGAGCAGGAGGGGAGGTGAAGAAAGAGACATAGGAGAGACAATTATGGAGCTGAGAGATGGAGGGGACTTTTTGGGGACCATAAAAGATGCCAGTGTCACTGGCTCAAAGGGAAAGTCAGGAAGGGGCCAGGTTGTGAAGGCCTTGAAATAAATGTCAAAGGATTTTAATATTTGATCCTGGAGGCAAAAGGAAGTCTCTGGAATTTACAGAATTTACTGTGCTTTTGGATAATCTAATTAATCCAAAAGATTGGCAGAGTTGGGGCAGCTAGGTGGCACAGTAGATTAAGCACTGGCCCTGGATTCAGGAGGACCTGAGTTCAAATCTGACCTCAGACATTTGATACTAGCTGTGTGACCCTGGGAAAGTCATTTAACCTTCATTGCCCTGCAAAAAAAGAAAAAGGAAAAGGAAAAAAAAGGTTGGCAAAGTTGACAAAGTAGGAAAATAAAAAAATGTTGGAGGGGCCTTTGGTGGAGTAGTGAATTTGTCTAGCTGTTCTGGAAAGCAATTTGGAACAATTCCCCCAAAGTTACTCAGTCATCTTTACCCTTTAACCCAATAATACCACTATTAGCCTTATGCCCCAAAGAGATGGAAAAAATAAACTGTGAGAAGATAATGGGATTTTGGGGACTCAGAACCCCCTCCTCCCCTGCCAGGAACTCTGGTTGGTTTTGCAGGGTCAGCCCAGAGTCAGGAGAATTTCAAAGGAAATGTAGATCTACCTTCCTAACTAACTAAAGGAAATTAACTAACTTAAGACCATCTTCAAGTCATGCAAATCAATGGACTTTAATGTTACCAGCCAATTAGCTTGGATCAAGGTGGAGTGACCCACTTCTACCTGAGACAGGTTAAAAAGCCCTGGAGAGGGGTCTCTTGCTCTCTCTTGGCATGCTCTTCCTTATGTCACGTTGCTCTCTCTTTCCCTGCTATCCTAGGAACGAACTTTCTGAGCCATGTGCTCTATCTCTTTGCTAATATTTAATATACTTTAATAAATGCTTCTAATTTCTAAGTAACAAATATATTATAAATCTCAGCTAAATTCTGTAACACTTGGGACAATTATAGGGCAACCACATCTAATTTTATTCTCCACAAAGCAAAGGACCCACATGCACACAAATATTTATAACAGCTTTTTTTTTTTTTTGTAATAGCAAAGAACTGGAAACTGAGGGGAGAGAGTGCTCATCATTTGGGGAATGGCTAAACAAATTATGGTGCATGAAGGTAATGGAATCCTATTGTCCTATAAGAAACGATGAAGGAGACAGTTTCAGAGGAATTTGAGAAAACCTGTACATACTTATGCAGAATGAAGTGAGCAGAACCAGGAGCATAACTTATACAATAAAAACACCGTTGTAAAAACAAACAACTTTGAAAGACTCAAGAATTCTGATCCATGCAATGAGCAACCATGCTTGCAGAGGAGCTCTGATGAAACATAGAGAGGATGGACTCTGGGTACAGAATAAGACATTTCGGAGATGCTTCCAATTCAGAAACTGATTTTGCTTCACTGTTCATATTTGTTATAAGAATTTTTTTTTAGTAGATGGTAATAGAGAGAGGCAAGAGGGAGAAAAACTGATTTTTTGTTCATTTAAAAAATAAAAGTAGTTTTCAAAATGAAATCATTGTTAGTAAAAATAAAAATAAAATGATCAAAATCAGTAAAGAAAATAACTTTGGCAATTGAGTGAAGGATGGATTGGCGTGGAGAGAGACTTGAGACAAGGACACCAGCTAGAGGCTTATTTCAATAGTCTGGGAGAGAGGCAATGAGGGCCTTGCTCATTATACTGCTTTGTTGATTTTTGGGGGCAATGAGGGCTAAGTGACTTGCCCGGGTTCACACAGCTAGTAAGTGTCAAGTGTCTGAGGTCGGATTTGAACTCAGGTCTTCCTGAATCCAGGGCCGGTGCTTTATTCACTGCGCCACCTAGCCGCCCCCTGTTGGTTGTTTTTTAAAGCCTGTTTGATTCGACAGAGCAAAAAATGCTAGCTGAAAGGTTCAATTTCATCGCGTTCCTCATTCAGATATTAGGATCATACAAGTTTCCTTGAAATTTATCAAGCATATTAAAATTAAAAATAGACATTGATGACGTTTTAGCTCAAAGACTAAAACATGTAAATCAGTGTTTATCAAAACAGGAGTCCCTCCAATCACAAAGCCATTTAATAAGAGGAACTTAGCTTTAACCACTTCAATCGAGTTTTTCTTAAATACTTACTCTGTCAGCATTTTGCTAAGTACTGGAGATGGAAAAATAAAAGGCATTCTCTGCCTTCAAGAAGCTGTCATGGGGAGATGGGGGGAGGAAAGCAACATGTACACAGCTAAATCAATGTAATTTTTAGGGTAAAAGAAGGAAATATTACCTGGGGTGGGTTGGGAACAGTCAAGAAAGGTCATTAGGTAGGAATGGTGCTTGAGCTGAGTTTTAAGGGGCAGAAATGAGGAGGAAGGGCATTCTTGTGTGGGGCAGAGCCTGTGTAATGGCAGGGAAATAGGAGCATCTAAGGGTAACTCAAAGATACCCCAATGAGATTTAGAAGATAGACATTCATAGAAAGGAGGTAAATAGGGCTCATGAAAGGGAGCATACACAATAGAAAATAAGGCTTCTGCCACATGGAATTATGTTGTTAAGAAAAGTCATTAAAATCTCCATACCCTTTGACCCAGAGATCTCACTGTTAGGAATATACCCCAAGGAGGTAAAGGAAAGAAAGGTCTCCTATATATTATTATTATTATTATTAATTTTTTAGTGAGGCAATTGGGGTGAAGTGACTTGCTCAGGGTTACACAGCTAGTAAGTGTTAAGTGTCTGAGGCTGGATCTGAACTCAGGTACTCCTGACTCCAGGGTGAGTGCTCTATCCACTGCACCATCTAGCTGCCCCTCCTATGTATTATAATATTCATGGTTGTAACTTTTTGTGGTAGTGAAGACTTGGAAACAAAGTAGATGCTCTATGAGTCTAGGGAATGCCTGGTAAACAAATTGTGGTCTAGGAATGTAATGAAATACTGTTGCCTCATAAGAAATGATTCAAAGTAAGATTTATGAGCACATGGTGGATGGAATTGAATTGAACTGAGAGGAAGTTGTTTGAGGTCAGGGAAGATTTCCCAGGATTCAGTCTTCTTATCTTGGAACATCTCTCAATGTTTTTCTCCCATTGGTGAGCTCCTTCCAGGTTCTCTGCTTTGGTTGAGACAGGGTGGTGGTGGCAGGGTCCAGGTCAGCCACCTTCTGTTTCCCTTCTGCCTCATCTTCTAACTCTGCAGACTTTGTCATCGTCACCCCCTCAACCAGGTGCCTTCCTTCCTCCTCCTGGCTTTTCAGTTCTCTTTTATCTTCCTTCATTAGATGTAAGCTCCTTGAGGGCTTAAACGGACTTTATTTTTGTTCATATTTATATTTCAGACACTTAGCAGTGCCTGGTACATAGTAAGTGCTTAATAAATGCATGCTATCTGCCTGCCTAAAATTGCTATTTTGCACAAGTGTAATAGTAGTAAGTTCCCTCTTACTGGATGTCTTTAGGCTGAGGCTGAGTGACCATTTGCTTGGTACTTTGTGGATGGGATTCTTTGTTCAGGAGCCAATTGGTCTGGATGCCCATTTGGCTCCTTGCTAACTCATTCTGGTTAGCTGAAAAGCATATATGTATGGCATGGATATTGTGGGGACCAATTTTTAATTGGGGAATGCTAGCTAAGTGGCTCGCCGCAATATTGGGGCAAGGAAGGAGACCGGCAGCCTCCCTCAAAATAGAACAAGATTTATTTTAACAAGAACAAACTTAAAAACAAAACACAAACAGTATAGGATCAAGGGAAAGGAAATAAAATGGGGAAAGGGAAATTATAATACCTGAAAAAATACCACCGCCCAGGAATCAGCTGAAAATATGCAGCAGAACGCCTGTCGCTTTCCAGCCTCCACCTAGAATGCCCAATTCTCCTCCCCCAAACCTAGAAACACTGCACACAGCCCCAGCCAATGGGATGGCCGCTCTGACAGTCACATGACTGCCCTCACTAGGCTTCCGATCATTATAATTTTGCCAGGCCCATGTAGGCATCGGCGAATGGTGATGACATGAGGTGCCAGAGCCCTGGCAACGGCTACAACTAGTGGGTGGAGCACCGTGTGGTTTGCGGAGCCGCAGGCCAGTGCGGGCGAGACATAAAAACCTCATATAACAATTAATTCTTTACAATATACAGTTACTGAGATCACTTTCAAAGCTCAAATTCTGTCATTTGATGGATTGATGAAGTAATCTTGACTACAAGGCCAAACTAGACAAGGGTCTCCAGTGGCATGCTACAGAGATCTGTCCTTGGCTCTATTCCAGTCAATGTTTTTATCAGTGGCTTGGATGGAGACAGAGATGGCATGCTTATCAAATTGGCTGATGACATAAAGCTAAGAGGAATAGCTAAGATGCTAGATGATGGAATGGGGATATCCAAATAGGCTAGAATAATGGGCCAATATAAGAAGAGAGAATTTAATGGGGAGAAAGAGAAAGCCCTGAACTCAAGTTCAAAAAATTAACAGGATGAGAGAACTATTTAGTCTGTTCCTTTGAAAAAAGACGAGAATTTAATTGGACTGAAAATGCAATGTTTGTCTACACTGAGATGAGATAGCCCAGCAAGCTAATATTAACTTTAAAAAAAAAATAGACCTGGGGCAGCTAGATGGAGCAGTGGTTAAAGCACTGGCCCTGGAGTCAGGAGTACCTGAGTTCAAATCCAGCCTCAGACACTTAACACTTACTAGCTGTGTGACCCTGGGCAAGTTTAACCCCCATTGCCCCACAAGAAAAAAAAAGCAAAAAAAAAAAATAATAGACCTGGGATTTCATTGGTTTAGGGAGCTCCTGGTGAGGAATATCTTCTAACGAGTTAGGTTGGGACCTTCTCTACCTTCTCTCTACAGTGTAAAAAGTTGACAAAGATACTGAGTTTAGCAGCTTTCCCAGAATCATGAAAATACTATGTGTCTGAGGCAGAGTTGAACCAGAATCTTTGTTCCTACCTCCAAGGTCCATTCTTTGTTTACTATACCACACTGCCTCTCAGATATGATCTTGGGCTGCAATAATTAAAATATAAGTCCCAGAACAAAGAACGCAATGGTCTCTCTAGCCTCTACTGGCCAGATGTTATCTAGAATATTGTGTCCAACTGACATTTATTAGATGCCTACTATGTGCAGGGATCTGTTTTGGGCATTGCATTTCAGGGAGGACCTGGACAGGCTGAAAAGACTGAAAAGCATGCATAAAGGGACTGATTGATGAAACTAGACTGTGAGCTCCTACAGAGTACAGTGTTTCATTTTAAAAAAAATTGTTTCACCAGTGCCTGGCACATAGTAGGGGCTTAATAAATGTTTGTTAGTTGATAGACCGATGTTTAAGAGAAGACTTAGAGGTTTTGCATTGGCAGTTAGGTGAATAGAGCATTAAACTTGCAAAGAGGAAAATCTGAGTTTGAATCCTGCCTCAGACACTTAATAACTGTGTGACTCTGGGCAAGTCACTTAACCTCCCTCAGCCTCAGTTTTCTCTGTAAAAGGGGGATAATAATGGTACTTACATCCCAGGATTGTTAGGAGGATCAGAGGAGATCACATAATTAAAACATTTTATGAATCTTAAACGGCCATATAAATGCTAGTTGTGATTATTGTTATCTCATGAGAATTGCTTTAAAATATTTGAAGGGTGGTCCTGTGGAAGGGAGTTGGTCCTGCTCTTCTTGGCCCTCCAAGGCATAAGCAGGAGCAATGCGTATCAGTTATCAGAAAACTGATTGAGCTTCAATGTGAGGAAGAACTTCTATCTCCTTTAGAAATATCCAAAATGAAACAAACTTCTGTTAAAGGTAGTGAGTTCCCCGTCACTGAAGGTATTCCAGGAGTGAAGAGGATCCATGGTACTTAGACTTTTTGGTCCTTTCCAGTTTTAGGATTCTCTGGTTAACCAAGCAAACAAAAAACTACCCTTCGATCACATCTCAGAATGAGTCAATGTATTTCCCAGTTCCTCTTAACCTAGGAAGGTATATGTTTGTGGAAGCCCAAGATGTTTTCGTTTACTCATTCATTCATTCATTCATTCATTCATTCATTCATTCATTCATTCATTCATTCATTCAGCATTTACTAAGCACCTGTCTTGTACCATGTAAGGTGTTCAAAAAATAAAACATCAGAGGATCACAGACTTAAGGTTGTAAGGAACCTCAGAATTCAATTACTCCAATCCTGTTAGTTTGTAGACAAGGAAACCGAAGCCCTGGGATGTTGATTTATTTATTGCAGTCACAGACATAGTGGCAAAACTGGGATTTGAACCCAAGTCCTTTGCTACAGGCAGTGAACTTCTCACTGCCCCATGGGAAGTAGTCCCAGCCTTCCAGGTGCACATAGGTGTAATGTTCTCTTGTATTCAGTGACTGCTTCTACTAACCATCAATTCTAAGACTGTTCTTGTCTCGTTCTTCCAAGGAATTAGGATTGGCTGCAGACATTCAAAGGGAAAAAGAAAAAAGAAAAATATGTCTTTGAAATGTGCCTGGTTGGCGTTTGCATCCTCTCTGGACTCGTTTCTGATCTTGCAGTCAGCCACAGAGCAACGCTTGGCCAACCAAACCTTTCACCCACATGCTGCATTTGGAGCCTTCCTTGGCCGAGCCTCACTTCTCTTTCTCTTTTCTTCTCTTCCCCCCCCATTCTCCCCTTTCATCCATGTCCACCATTCTTCCTCCCCCCATGCCTTTCCTTTGTTGATGCTGACAGCTCATCCTTGAGCCATCACTCATCCTGCCCACGGCAAACTTTGGAGAAAATAAAAAACCCTGCTCCCCTAATCTGATTAGAGGGGCTGCAAATTGAATTTGGCCCCTCTCAGTGTCCCCTCAGCTGGCTGTCATTAGGAGCAAAGCCTGGCCCTTGGCCGAGGTCCAAAGACCAGATAACTGAATTTGAGATGCTGTAGCCCTGACAGGCCAAGGGAGGTAATTGCAGAGCCATGGGGATCCTTGTAAAATCTCAGGCACTGGGGATTTCACTGGGGATCAGAGGAGCCCATCTGCAGTGGTGTCAGGGGCACTAAAAAGCTGCCCCTCTGGGCTTTTCAGGGTTTTTATAATTGATAAAGAGATCAGCCCGTGGAAGGGAAGGGGAGTACATTTGGTTAGAATGTAAAATGAGGGACAGAGGTGGGGAGGATGGGGTGAGGGGTCTGTAGGGAGGCAGGGAGGGTCTGCATAAAGTCCAAGTCTGCAAATGATGGTCAGGGGGCATTTGCTAAAGAAAAAGGAGAGAGAGAGAGAGAGAGAGAGAGAGAGAGAGAGAGAGAGAGAGAGAGAGAGAGAGAGAGAGAGAGAGAGAGGGTTTTATGAGGCCAATGGGGGAATGAAATATAGTCCCCCCCAATCAATGGGAGGCTACATTTCTACCTCCCAAATCATGTTAGCGCCTTCTCCTCCCTCAACACTCAGCTGTTACCGTTGGAAGCAGATGCTTCTGAGCTTGCGGAAATGGATTTTTAGGGAAGGAGATGCTGGTATAAAGGAGCCTATGTGGAAATAACTTTTTGGTACTGGTCATATTAGGGGAAAATAGCCTCGCCCCCAACTTTGATCACTGAATTTTATAACCAGTATCTCTTCTTACATTGACAATTTGCAGAATGCAGCCCACGAAGGTCATTGTTATTGAACTCTCCCAAGCATCCCTTTGAGGTAGGCTGGACTGGGCAGGGATGATTCTATTTGAGATAACACACACATCTACAATGAATTAAAGCACTGTCCTTGCAACGACTCTATGAAAAAGGTAGCCCAAGGATTACTATTCTTCTTTTAAAGAGGAGGAAATGGTGGCTCTGAGGAGCGATATGGCTTCTCCCAAGGTCATGCAGGTAGTAACAGAGCTGGGATTTAAGCCCAGGTCCTTTGACTTCAAAATCCAGCTCTGTCTTCATTGCACAATACTGCCTTCTCTAATGAATGATGGAGCCAGGATTTAGCCGGTCAGTCAACAGGCATCGATTAAGCGATTACTATGTTCTAGGCACTGTCCTGAGCACTAAGTCTACAAAGAAAGGCAAAAACAAGGTCCCTACCAGCCAGCAGCTCATGTTCTACCAGTGGAGACAAAAACAATAATGTGCATACAAGAGATATGCAGAGTAAATTAAAGAAAATCTCAGAAGAAAGTTACTAGTAAGGAAGTGGGCAGGAAAGACCTCCTTCAAAATCGGGACTTTGGGCTGAATCTTAAGGGAGGAAACTAAGAAGGAGAAATGAGGAGGGAGAACATGCCAGACATGGAGCACAGCCAGCACAAAGGCTTGGAGGTGAGAGGTAGAGTATTCTTTATGAAGAACGGCCAAGATAAGAGTGAGTGGAGGGTCTAATGCATAAGAAAATTGGAAAGGGAGAGAGGACAAGGGTTATGAAGAGCTTTAAATGCCAAACAGCAGACTTTATACTTCATCCTGGAGTAAAAAGGGAGCCACTGATGTGCATAGGGCAGGGGAGGTGACATAGTCAGCTTCAGAAAAGTTACCTTGGCAGCAGAGCGGAAGGTGGATTGCAGTGGGAGGAAACTTGAGTCAGGGAGACCTATTGGAAGGAACACCCAGGGGAAAAGATTCAGCTCAGTTTTTGTTAGTTTTCTGAGTTAATCCATGTTCATTTTATTTTCTAACACTATATTTTCTAGGTGATGTGTCAAAATCCATTCCTTTTCCCATGGGATGGTCCAGCATTCCAAATGCACTCTACAAAACAGATAATGATAAGCCCTCACTCTATATAGCACCTTATGTACATTGGTTCTTCACAACAACCCTGGGAGGTAGGTACTATTGTCATCTCCATTTCCAGATGGGAAAATAAAGGTTTAGAGTTTAAGCCACTTGCCCAGGGTCACGCAGCTAGTAAGAATCTAAAGGGGGATTTGAAGTCTTTCTGACTTCAAGTCCAGCATTTGTCCCCATGCCTCTCTATGAGTAAAGATATGGGAATGAGAACTGGCATGTGGACAAATGGAAGACCTCAAAGTGTGGGTGTCTGAGGGAGTGGAAGTGGGGAAGGACAGAGGGGGAGGAAAGGATTTTCAAATATCTCATGTCTGCAACGATGAGCCAATTTAGACTTGAGAATCTTCATTTGTCAACTATCATCAAAAAGATCACTGTCAATCTATGTAGACACATATGCATATATGCACATATAATATGCCATTTCTGCCACTAGAATGTAAACTCCTTGAAGGCAAGGACTTGTGCATTTTTGTCTTTACATCTTCAGCACCCAGCACGTAATAGGCACTTAATAAATGATACTTGATTGAAGGTCTAATTGAATGCATGTCATTGGAGGGGTTCACTAACCTATGTCCAACTAACCAAGAAGGCTTATGAGAATTTGTGATGTGTTCTTTGCACATGCCAAAGGAGTCTTGAGGTGTCTTGCAAAGGCATATGAAAGTCTTGGCTCAAGGTGTTTACTGTCCATATATTTTTCATTTACTTGTCTGTGTACATGTTATTTAATTCCAATAGGTTTAAAATTCCCTGAGGACAAGTTCTCCTTTTGTCTTTGGGTCATTAGTGAGTAGCTCAGTACCTGGCATATAGTAGGTACTAATGTTTATTGAATGAATGAATGGTAGGTTAGGCTGAAGTCTGCTCCAACTTACATGGGGCTATATAGTATCAAGGAACTGACCCCCAATAGCTTAGCAAAGATGACTAGATTCCTGTATAAGAATGCTTAATCTTCCCACTCTGGATTCTCCAGACTATGTTCAGGCAATGTTTTGTTGTCTTTAAAAGCTGTTATCCATCAGTGTCTCTTTTAACTTACCTCACTTTCCTCAAACTAGAGCCCAACTATTGCAGAATCCACTTTGGGATAAAGCCAAGAAAGAATGGCAAGCCAAGAAAGTAGCAAGGGTAGGCATTTCCTTGGACAGTGGGATCAGGGCACCTGCTATGCCTGCCACAGCCTTGAGATGGGTTTTAATTGTTCTAAATGAATGTAATTTACTTGCCCTTCCATCAAACTGGCTCTCCCATGGTTATCTTTTGTCTTCATGACTCTTGCCATGTACACAGTTGGATCACAATTTTTCTGAAAAAAAAAATCTGGGGGTTTAATTGAACTGCAAGCTTCGAATGACTCAATAGAATCGTCCAGTTAATAGAAACCAATAGAAACCAGTTAAGAAAACTAGTGTCATCTTGGGTTCATTACATGGAGAGGCATAAGTCCCAGGAATAATGAGGTGATGGTGCCACTATACTCTGTCCTGGTCAGACCACTTTGTTGTATTGTGTCCAGTAATGGGCATCCATGTTTAGGAAAAGACAGTAACAAACCATCCACTGTCCAGAGGAAGGCATGTAGGTAAATGGTGAATGAATGAATGAACTTGAGTGCATGTTATATAAGGATTGAAGGAACTGGGAATGTATTCAATGAGGAAGACAGGGATGGGGAAGGAAGAGAAGGGAACATGGGAAGAATCTTCAAGCAAATAAAAGACTCCTGTGTGGTTGAGGCTTCAGACTTCTTGCCTCAAAAATACAGAATTAGAAGCAATGAGTGGAAATTGCAAAGAGGCTGTTTGGGGCTGAATGTCAGAAAAACCTTTCTTAACATTAGACCTGTCCAAAGGTATAATGTACTGTTTCATTAGATAGTGGTCTCCTCCTTATTGGAGGCATCCCCCAAAGGCTGGATGACCACTTGTACCCTAGGTTATAATAGGAATTCTGCCCTCTAAGCTCTTGATAGCTCAGTGGCTAGCATTTATTACAGTGCTTTACAAATATTTTATCATTTGATCCTCTTAACAGATAGGGTGGTGTTATCATCCCCATTTGACAGAAGAGGAAACTGAGGCACAAAGATGTCAAGTGACTCTTCCAGGATCTCTTCTAACTCTGAAATTCTTTGATCCTGTAGTATACAATAGTTGCTTAATAAGTGCTTATTGGGGTGGGTTATTTGGGATTCTCTGTTTTTCAGGGAGCTTCCTTCATCTTGAACTGAAGCAGAGCACTCAGAATCCTGTAGGTTTAAAGCTGGAATGGGATTCTTAGAGATCCTAAGGCTTTGGAACATTGTTAAAAAGAGGCAAATTTAAGCTTTGGGAAAAACTTAGAGCTGTTCAAGAGTAGAATGGGGAGTCAGGAGGGAGTTTCCCCCTCACTTATGGTCACCAAGCAAAGGTTGGATATCTTCCTTTGAAAACTCTGATCATAATGAGAGATTCAGTTTTGGACATGCACATTGTGGGAATAGATTTTGTTGGACTATGCATATTTATTACAAGGGTGTTTTCTCTCTTTTTTCTTTTAAATTGGATAGGTGGCTAGGAGACTAATCTTCTATTTGAGGCAGTAGCACATTTTTTGTCAGCTATTAATGGTTAGAAGTAGTCTGTTACATCAAGTCTAAATTAGTCTCTCTGTGACTTCTCCCTGGGTCTGCCCTCTGGGGCTAAGCAGGTCTCTGAGTTGGGACCAAGACTGGACTGTTGATTTCATCAGTAAAGAGAGCTCCTAGGAAGGAAATTTCTTCCACTAATGTAGATGGACACCTCCACAACGTGTTCTTAGCAAGTTACCTGGAGTTTTGAGAAGTTCAATGACTTGCCCACAGCCAGAATGTGTTAGAGATGGGGTTGGACACATGGTCTTACTTTTGCTGAAGTTGGCTTTCTACCCATTCTGCCCATGCGGCCTCTCTCCTCATAATTCTCTCCTCTAGGACAAAGAACAGTTTAGCCTTTCCCCCCATACTGCCTTTGCATTTTCCATGCTGTTTGCCAGAAGATACCCTGAACAAGGGTCCTGCCGACATTTCTAAACTTACCTCAGAGGAAAGATCAGTGGAGCCAGAGCCATTGCCACCCTTTCTCCCAATACCCTCCCCCAGCCCCCACCAAATACTCATGTGTACATATGTACTCTCGTGCACACATATCTCCCTCCCTTATTCTCTTCTTGATTGCTGTGACTAGTGGCCCTGGTCCTAGCTGCAGTCCAGCTATGGGGCTTGGTCTCCTAGGTAGATTGTGTATAATCAGCCCCTATTGAACTGTTGTTGCTCTAACAAGTGACCCCCTCCCCCTTAGCAGCCAAGAACTCACTTTGTGTAATGGTTTAATTATAATGTCAATGTAGATTCATTAGCATGGCAGCTGTCACTGCAAATGGGGGAGAGGGAGGCTTTCAGAGCCCCTGGGGTCAGGGTAATTGATGTAGTGAACATCGTACTGTATGTATTCAAAGATGGGATAGGTCTTGAGGTTGACCTGGGAAGGGCAATCGGGAGCAGGGGGGTGAGGGGTGAGGGGTAGGATGAAGAATGGGGAAACCCGGACTGCAGCTGAATTCTCATCAGAGCTAGGGATTGATTCAATCACATTAACCCTTTTGCCACATGGGCCTCCCCTTCTGTAGGAGCCTGGGTGATCTGTCTGAGGCTTTCGAAGCATCATGGGAGAAGGGTCACCGGCACAGTGAGAGAGAGAGGTTAGTAACTATGGAGGGCAGAGCTGTGGGCTTCTTACAAGTCAGCGGAGAAAACAGGAGCATTTCCTTCAGTCAGCTCCAAAGATGCTATGGCTTGGTCTAGCTTACCTTTCCAGGCTTACTCTTACTTTCTTCATAAATTTTTTTTTAGTTGTTGTTTTTAGTTGTGACCAACTCCATTTGGGGTTTTCTTGGCAGAGACACTGGAGTGGGTCTCCATTTCTTTCTCCAGCTCATTGGAAACTGAGGCAAATAGTTAAGTGACTTGTCCAGGATCACACAGCTAGTAAGTGTCTGGGGTCAGATTTGAACTCAGGAAGATGAGTCTTCCTGGCTCCAGGCCCCATGTTCTATCCACTGCACCATAACTAGCACTTTATAACACTATAACTATAGCACTTTAAGGTTTCCAAAATGCTTTGCTTTACATGTTTTATATCCCTTCATTCTCACAACAGCTCTGAGAGGTAGGTGCTGTTATTATTCTCCTGAGGTTCAAAGATTTTGCCCAGGGTCATACAGCTTGTAAGTAAGCTGAAGCATGATTTGAACCCAGGTCTTCTTGGCTTCAGTATCAGTATCCTCTCCACGCCAGTGGCCATGTTCCCTCACATCCCTGATGTTCTAAGCAAACTGGCCTGCTTCCTGTTGTCTACCACAACTGCCTATCTCCCAGCTCAGTCCTTTTGCCTCATGTTTGGAATACTTCCTCTCCTCCTGCAGTCCCCAAGCCTTCCTCAAGGCTCAGCTCAGGTGCTTCTTCCTGTTCTGGGGTGAGGGAGAAAAACAAACAGAGTCTGACCCACTCTTTCAAAGGTCAGGCTTCCCCCCTCCCCCCATTGAATGTAGCCTGTATGAGCCCGGGAGCAGGGCTCCTTAGTGGGGGAAGGCACTTACCTCGGTGAGACTGTCAGCTTTTCATATATAAAATGAGGGTTTGATCAGGTGATTAATGTGGCGCAATTGAAAGAACATTGATTTGGAGTCAGCAGCTCTGGATTTGAATCCTGGTCTACTCTCTCTGGGCCTCAGCATCAGAGGTTGGATTAAGTTCCCTTTTAGCTCCACATCTAGGATTCTTTTCCTCTCCTAGGTTCCTTTCAGCAAGAAAATTGCCCTTTGTGGCCTAAAGGTCTCCCACCAAGGAATCTAATCTTGTTATTTAGACGAAAGAATAGCGGTCTTCCCATCTTCCCTTCCCCTGTCCCCCTCCCCCTCCACAAATCCCATAACATTAGCAAACTGAGTACCAAGAAGGGTGGCTGTTACTACTTCAGAATCACCTGTTGGTGATTAGCCTTTTAATACTTTTAATACTAATCCATGAGCCCCTACTGGTGTGCTTTCCCATAACAAACAGCCAGTGGACTCAATTCTTTAGGAAAGGCTCAAATAATATAGCAGGGTGATTTGTTTTGGAACACTTTTGCAAATAGTCTGGGTGCTTTCCCCCACGTATACATGCAGAATCTATATGTGAGAGTATGTAAGAATAGGCATGAGCTTAAAGTACAATGGTTGTAAGGCACACATATAGTACATACACATAACCAAAGCATTTAGAAAGTCCAGAATTGAGGGATCTCTAGGCCTTTTTTTTGGAAGGATCTTCATCAGATTTGCTCTAGGGCATAATATTGGTGATGGACAAGTTATTCTCCTCAGTCAAGCTGACTCCTCGTAGGGCATGCCATTTCCACTGGATGGCTCAGAAAACTTACTCCACAGTTTTCAAGGTACACAGTTTCTCTGCTGGACAGACCAATGTGTTGTTGGACTCAGTCAAGCAAGTCACTTGGAAGTTATACTGGTTTCTCACCAGGTTTGGCTACTTCTAAACTGGACTAGAAGGGCTACTCTACCACTGGACAATGACTGCCAGATGGGGCCAGGCAGGCTGCTTAGTTGCTGGATAGCTGATTCTAGGTAAACCATGCTGCTTTTAGATAGTGGCTATTAGACAATGCCGGGCAAGCTGTGTTCTTGCTGGACAGTGGCTGACAGAGGAGTCCTGGCAGGCAACTCTGCCACAGGGCAGATATAGTCAGACTGTACTGCCATCAGGCTACCGCTGAGCTGAAGATTTGGTCAAATTTCTTGGCCAATGGTCTTTTCTCAGAATACTGAAGCTACTAGAAGATTTTGCTATGAACTATAATTGCTGTTCCTCTGGTGCCTTATCTGACCTTCAAAGCTCATACAGTTATAACCTATACCATTCTGTTTCTGATACTTGCTTAATATCAAGAAGAAAATAAATACAGAGAGAGCACCAAGTATTTACAGCCACACAGTGTCCAGATATGGAGAATAGGCAGGTGCTACTGTCTCTCCCCCAACCAGAGGCTTTTTAACATTTCTTCTCCCTTTTCACTCAAGAACTGCTGGGTGAAGGAGAAGGAGAGAGAGAAAGAGAGGGGGGGCACTTGTCTATTCAGCCTTTGTATGCACTCTCAGTTCCAGTTCAACAGTCAGTCAAAAGGCTTTTTATCATAATAATCCAACAGGAGCCAGTCATAGGATACCTGTGCATGTCTGAATGAGGATAAGATAAGACCTTCCTTTTGCTATCTCCTCATCTCTACCTCCATCATACACTTCTATCTGCAGACTCAGCTGGTCCCTGCATGGATAGGCAGATCCAGATCCCACTATGCATGCTCTAAGGGCTGGACCCTCCCTGGATGGTAGCCTACCACCATTACAATACATACATGGGTATCTGCTTTATCTGGACTGATATATTTGGAGGGGATATCAGTGCCCTTTGTTTGCTCTAGAACATAAAGTGAACAATATCTAGCATTCATAGATCTTTAAAATAAGCAATCTGTAGTATTGGGCAGAGCTGGTAGATTTGGAGTTTACACATGCTGCATTCCTTTCCAGGATATGGACTTGAGGCTGGGACTCACGGTAGTGTCAGCACCAGGAACTTTTGCCTCTCAATGAGATTCAGTTTCCTCACATACAACATGAGAGGGTTGGACTCAGTGACCTTTAAGAGTTTTTCCAACTCAAATATTCTATAGCTCTGTGACTTTAACCTCTTTGGGTCTTGGTATCCTCATTTCTAAAAGAAGGGGGTTGTGCTAGAGGGCCTTTGTAATCCCTTCCAACTCTGAGATTATATGACTGGCCAAGAGAAGAAATAAAACAATGAAAACAACATTCAAACCAATAACTGAAAAACCAGGAAGTGACAAATAGACTAAGATTAAAAGCAGTTGAACATTCGAGCCTCTCTTCCCTTTCTTTAATTGCATCAACTCTAATGGATTAAAAAAATCATCTCTATGAAGATGACTCCAAAATCTACATAGACAATTGTAATGTCTTCTCTGAACTCCAATTGATCTTCTGGTTATCTCCAACTATATGTCCCACAAAAGTCTTGAACTCAACAAGCTGAACTCACTAACTTCCCCTATTAATCTTACCTCTCCCTCAAAACTCTCTATTTCTAATGATGACAGTCCTTACCTTTTAACACTTCAAACTCAGCTCTTTTTTTTCTTTCTCAACTCATACATCTAATTGGATGCCACCTTCAAAAATGGTCCTCTTTAAGATGGTGCATTAGGGACAACCACCCAACTGAACTCTCCCAACATCCCCCTCCAAAAAACTTTAAAATAATGCCTCAAATCAAATTTTGGAATGGTAGAGCCAAAAAATGTCAGGACGAGACATTTTTTCTGACCTGAGAAAACTTAGAAGGTTGACAGGAAAAGTCTGTGATACCAAGGTGGTGGACTGTCTGGATCCCATTTAGCACCAGCAGCAGCAACTTCAGGAGCTCTCAGCCCAGAGATGGGAAAGGGCTCTGACAATAGGTCAGAAAGAGGGGACCTTTTGCTGGCACTAGGTGCAACTGTGACATATTGGCAACTCTATTGACCATATGTAGTTCTGGGTCATAGTTCCAGGGCAGAGAGGAGTGCTTATGGTCAGTCACAAGAGAGCAGGGACCCTGGTAATAGTTCCAAAGTCAAGAGGATCACTAGTACTTGTGGCTTCAGGTGACCAAGAACCCTTCCTGGATAAAGATAAGAGCACATACCAGGAGAATAGTGGCTATACCTCTCCCATGATTACAGTACCTTGGAAGCACCTATAATTTGCAGACCCCCCACGACTAGCTCTGAAATCAGCAACATGAAAAAGTCTGAAGCTTTTAATAGTGACTCCCCACTCACAGATGAGCAGGATCCAATGTTAGTATAAAGTTCAAAGTAAAAAAAAATAGACTAAAAATGAGCAAACAACAACCAAAAAAAGCTACAATGATAGCAAAGAAGACCAAGACATAAGCTCAGAAGAAGACAACAATGTGAAAACAGCTACAAAAAAAGCCTCATAGAAAAATGATAATTGGAATCAAACCCAATAAGAATTTCTGGAAGCATTAAGAGTGGTGGAGGAAAAAATGGGGAAAGAAGTGAAAGTGATTCAAAAAAATTATAAAAAGAGAGTTAACACCATGGCAAAAGACACAAAATTCTGAAGAAAATAACACCTTCAAAAGCAGAATTGGTCAAATGATAAAAGAGGCACAAAAATTCACTGAAGAATACCTTAAAGAGCAGAATTGACTAAATGGAAAAGGAGGTTTAAAAAAAAGCTCACTGAAGAAAATAATTCCTTAAATATTGGAATTGGGTAAGTGACACCAAAAACAATAAAGCAAAGTCAAAAGAATGAAAAAAATAGAAGAAAATGTGAAATATCTCACTGAAAAACTGACCTGGAAAATAGATTGAGGAGAGATAATTTAAGAATCATTGGACTATTTGAAAACCAAGATCAAATAAAAAGCCTAGATGTCATATTTCAAGAAATTATTGAGGAAAACTACCCTGATATTTTAGATCCAGAGAGTAAAAATAGAAATTAAAAGAATCTATCTGCTAAAAGAAATTCCAAAATGTATACTCCCAGGAACATTATAGACAAATTCCAAACCTTCCAAGTCAAAGAGAAATTACTTCAAGCAGCCCAAAAGAAAGAAGTCAGATATCATGGAGCCACAGTAAGGATCACAGATTTAACAGCTTCCACATTAAAGGACCAGAGGGGTCAGAATATGATATTCTGGAAGGCAAAGGATTATAACCAAGAGTCAACTACCCAGCAAAACTGGGTATAATCCTGTGGGGTGGGGTGGTGGGGCAGGAGGAGGAGAAAGGAACAGATATTCAATGAAATAGAAGATTTTCAGTCATTTGTGATGAAAAGACCAGAGCTGAATAGAAAATTTGAAATTCTACTACAAGATTCAAGAGAAACATAGAAAGGTAAACATGAAAGTAATCATAAGGGACTCAATAAAGTTAAACTGTTTGCATTCCTGTATGGGAAGACAAATACATGTAACTCCTAAGCATTTTATCATTACTAGGGCAGTGAAAAAGAGTCTATATAGAAAGAGGGCATGCGTGTGAATTGATTATGTTGGAATGATCTCCAAAAAATGGAGGACTAAGAAAGGGGGATGCACGGGGAGAAGAGGCTCTTACATAAAAGAGGCAAGCTATAACATGGCTAACATGGAAGTGTTTCACATGTATAATTGATATTGCTTGCCTTCTTGGTGGGTGGAAAAGGGTGTGGGAGGGAGGGAGAGAATTTGGAACTCAAAATTTAAAAAGAAAAGAATATTAGAAATAAATAGTAATTTTTTAAAAGGATTGTTCTCATTTTCTCTGATCTATTTCAGGAGGTCCTCATCACATCTCTCCTAGATTCTTGTTTCTGACTGTACCTGTCTCCCTCCTTTTCCCCCTTTCCAACCTATCTTTCCCATAGCCAACATAATTCTGAAACCAATCTTGAGTTCTGGAACTGTATTATGAGCTCCCAGTTTATATCCCAGGGAGTGCTCAGCTACATTCCTTTCCAACTCTCAAATTGTGTGGAGCAGTAAGTACAGGGCTGGATGTAGAGTCAGAAAGACCTGGGTTCAAATCTCACCTGAAGTGCTTGCTTTGGCAGCACATATACTAAAATTGGAATGACACAGAGAAGATTAACATGGCCCCTGCGTAAGGATGACATGCAATTTCATGAAGCATTCAAATCTCACCTCAAACACTTGGAATCTGTTTGACTACCTCTTTGTGCCTCAGTTTCTTCATCTACAAAATGGAAGGAATGGACTCTCCCATCTCTGATTTCTAAAATCTCTAAGGAGAAAAACTGCCCATTCTCACTGTTGAGGCTAACTGTTTAGATAGCACTTATATCTCTGGCCAGAGAGGCAGAGCAGGTATGTAATTGACTTAGAAGGGAAAACCAACAACCAGCAACAAATTTCAGTGAGAAGTGTAACTCCTTTTCTCAGATAGGAGCCATTGTGTCTGCTGCAATATGTGGAGTCCTGGCAGATCTTTTCCTTTCGGTGCCTACATGGATGTTTGGAGATGTTGTGATATTAACCTTTTTTAAAAAGTGGTGTAGCCCCAAATAAATGGAGAACCACACACCTCAGGCTACATGAGAACCCTGTGCCTGGGTCTTGGTTTCAACCCCCCTCCCCACCCCCTTTCTCCTGCTGACAGACCTCCCTGAAATCCTGGGCTCTGTCAAATAAATGACATGACTCCTTTTATAAGTAGACCAGAAGTCTGCAGTGGCTAAGTTGGAGCTGATTGCCTATCTTATCTTAAGTCATCAGTCTCTCATTCAAGCTTTCACAAACAACTCTCAGTACTGGTCTTTGAGAGCTTGAGATTTGCAGCAAAGCTAGTGTGATTGGGTGCTGTCCAGAGCCGTTGTCTATCTGCTGCATGAAAGAACGAAATATCGGCTATAATATAGACAAGGGGTTAGAATGTATCAGGAGATATTTGGCTATCTGTGTGTCATAGAAGAAGTACCTAACACAGACTTATTCCAGTGTGGATTGGTATGCTAGAAAATTCAGTTGAGTCATTTATAAAGAATTAGTAATGTCAGGAAAAAAATGCTCCCCTAAATCAGACAACATCTGCTTTGGCGGCTTCCATATTGGTAAAGCGAAAATCAGTTCCTCAGAATTCTTATAGTAGACAAGTTTTCTCTTTCCCCAATGCAAAGACTTTACCTTGACTTCACACAATCCAAGGTGAGACAAGGCAAATCTTAAAGCAAGCCTTAGGCTTAAGGTGAAATGGGATTTATTTATTATATTCTTTGTGGTCTGGCTTCTGAGACAAATAATGTGACCAACAGTGACAGAACCAAGCACCGTGCTCTTTGAATTAATCTAGCCCCTCTGAGCATTTTGCCCAGGACACATCCTTCTCTAGCCATAAGCACAAAGAAGGTAAACCCCCGCTAGGCAATGGTACCTTTGCACTCCTGTCTTTCTTTTACTATGTGGAATTATTCAAATATCCCAATGGATCTGGGATCTTATCAATTTGGAGTGCCTGGAACAATGCATTTGTGCATCTCATGTGACTCTCTTCCATGTTCTCCCAAAAGTTCAACACAGGGGGATCTGTCCAATGTTCTGGAGGCCTTCCTTGACTTCTCCTGACATTGTTAGATACAAGTAGGGGACTCTGGGTATCTACATATCATCCACATGTGACCAGCCCATGTTCTCTTCCTATCATACAATTCCTTGATGACATACTGTATTCCTATTCTCCATTGGAGTTCCTCATTGTTTAAATGTTGCAGCCTTTTCACACCCACTGTGTACCTCTCCATTGCCTTCTGTGTTGGTATTCAACTTTTTACATGCTGGATTAAGCTGCTTAAGCTTACTGGGACTTCTTTGCAAATTCAGTGCCTTCCTTTGGCAGTTTACTCCAATGAGTCTGTGATCTCACTGACATAGATTGTTCTCCAGCGATGTAGAAATACAACATATGCATGTGTGACTCTTGTCTTCCCATAAATTTACCCCAGACAGTCCACCTGAGGTGCTGAGATACTTCCCCAGTTCCTCTAAGCATCATGAAAGGCACATAGGATATCCATGAGTTATACCCCATCCGTTGTGACTGGTCCATCTTTTTTTTTTTTCAGTCGTTGATCTCTTGGAGTGACATCCTTTGTACCACTTATCCGTCATAATTTTTACCTTGTTTATTTTTTTTTTTTGGTCTTAACATAGGTCTCAAAGCAAGCACCTATATCTGCTTAGTAAATATATAAATTAACAAAATCAAATTTAAATAGTTTTAATGCATTAAGAATCACAATATTATTTTAGTCATTCCCTCTAAGTTCCCATTAGAATTCTTGGTTCATTTTCATTTTCACTGTTCCTTGTATCATCAGAGTTAATGTGTACTCCATTCTTTTAGTCTGCTTTTTTTGCTTTGCATCATTTCATAAAGGTCTTTCCAGATTTCTTTGTATTCCTCATACTCATCCATCTTAATTTCATTATAGTATTCCATTACATTAATGTACTATAATTTATTTAACCTTTTGTTGGACATTTAGGTCATTTCCAATATTTTTGCAATTATATATAATGCTGAGAAAAAAATCTTTGAACATAGAGCTCTTTTTTGTTTTTTGGAAAATACTTTCAGAGTACACTCTCAATGGAATTAGTGAGTCAAAGGGTATGATTAATTATATGACTTTTTCTGTGAATTGACTGATCTCCAAAAATATCAGGTGAAATCTCTGTTCCACTAACAATGATGGAGGGTTCCCAGAGTATCACATTCTCATAGATCTAAGGTTTGAAATCAGCTAGTTCATCCCTCTGATTTTACAGATGAAGAAATTGAGTCCTAGAGAAATGAAGTGACTTGGCTAAGGGTAGAAAGCAACAGCATCAAGATTCAAATTCAGGTTCAGCACGCCCTACCACAGCTTATCACCCATTTCTCCATAACCCCACTAAACATCGAATTTTGTGGTTAATTTTGATTATTACTATTAGTTAATAATTTTTGCCAATCTGATGGACATAAAGTATCATCTCAAAGTTGTTTTAATTTACATTTATTTGGTTATGAAGGTAGTTGTTCATTTTAGGTGATGATGAACAATTTACATTTCCTCTTTTGCACATTATCTGTTCATCTCTGACCATTTATCTTCTGTGATGTGGGAGTCGCCATGGTCTCCAGGATAATTGTTTGAAATATGTCTCAGCTTCTTCACAAATGCCTTGTATCTCCCCATTGCCCTCTGTATGACCCCTCAACTTCATTTCTCCAGAATTGGTGACACTTGCTGATTGACTGACTGACTGACCCAGAATCTAGGCGCCATTAAGAGAACTTTGCAATTTCCCAAAGGCAATCTAGCCTGCTGTTCCTCCCCTCTTTAGCTCTGGACCTAGCTCCTTGTGCATTTTCCATATCCATCCAAGATACTGACAAATGAGCACCAAGACCACTCATTTGGCAGATAAGGAAACTGAGGTTCATTGAGGTTAAGTGACTTACCCGGGGATACACAACTGCAAAATATTTGAGTTGGTATTTGAACCCAGATCCTCTTGGCTTAGACTGACCACTATGCTGTACTGTTTCTATAGGCTGTCCATCAAAATGCAAGTGATTGTCTAGGCGCTAGGTAGGCTACACCCAGTTAGTTTTTCTTGCCAAATTCTTTTGAATGGTTATGGATCTAATTTAGGAGAGTGTCACATCCTAGTGCTACGCAATAAGTGTGGTACAGAGGATTTCTTTCTTTCTTTTTTTTTTTTTAGTGAGGCAATTGGGGTTAAGTGACTTGCCCAAGGTCACACAGCTAGTAAGTGTTAAGTGTCTGAGGCTGGATTTGAACTCAGGTACTCCTGACTCCAGGGCCAGTGCTCTATCCACTGTGCCACCTAGCTGCCCCTGTACAGAGGATTTCTAATCATATGATCTTAGAGCTTGAAGGGATCTTGAGGCCACAGACTCCCTACTTCCCCCCTTCCCCTATTTCACAGATAGGGAAGCTAAGGCACAGAGGTTAAGTGACTTGCTTGCTGATGCACAGATAACAAGTGTCTGAGGGGATATGAATTCTGGTCTTCTGCCTCCAAGTCCAGTTCTTTCTGCTGCCTCTTCAAGAACGTGGCTCAGATCCCATCTCTGCTCCTCCATCCCTATGTGACCTTGGGCCAATAGTCTCTGGGCCTCAGTTTCCTCATCTGTAAAATAAGGAATTTGGACTCTATGGTCCCTTCTGGTTCTAGATCTGTGATGCTTTCTGAAAGGCCATACCAGGGGCTGGGTTTGCAACAGTGAAAAATGTCACAGTCCCTTCCTCTGAAGGCCTTTCAGTTTAATAGGGGGATGAGATGAATTCACAGACGAACTCAACCCAAGTTAGACTGAGAACACAGAGTGTTGAGATCTAAGTGACAGGAGGGGGGAAGGGGGGAGGGAGATCCGTGAGCCAGGGAAATAAGGGAAAACTTCTGGAGCGGGTGGGGCCCTGGAGGCAGAGGAGGATTCTGGCATCTGCACAGGTACGCATCCCTCCTCATCCCCTGACCTGTGCTTCTTGCAAAGGTTTCCAGAAGGAATGGAGTCCCTTGTTCCCTCCTGTCTCTGAAATCTTAGGCTTAAAGGACCAGGGACCTTGCTGAACAGCCCTCCAGTGTCTTTGACATAAGAGCACCTTTGGCCATGATGGGGGAGAGGGTCATGGGATCCCAAGTCTAGAGCTGGAAGAGAATGGAGAGTGGATCTAGTCTAAGCTACTCATTTTACAGATTGGGAAACTGAGTCCTGGACGATGACCCAAATGACTTGATCAAGGGTCAGTTAGAAAGGGGGCTAAGATCTTGTCTCCAGATTTGATGCCCTATCCACAGCACCCTTTCCTAACCTTCCTTCACCAAAACAGCATCAATACTTTGTGTCTTTGGGAGGTGGTATGGGGTAAATCCCTACTCCCTTAAATTCTAACAGGAGAGAGTCAGGGCAGCTAGGTAGCACAGTGGATAGAGAACTGGCCCTAGATTTAGGAGGACCTGAGTTCAAATCCGGACCCAGACACTTAACACTTACTAGCTGTGTGTGACTTTGGGTGAGTCACTTAACCCCAATTGCCTCACCAAAAAAAATTCTAATAGGAGAGACAACAAGGACATATTTTACATCTATATCTCTAAATATAGACATATACACAGTAGAAATATAAAATCAATACACAGAAACTTATACAAAGTAAGTAAATATAAGTGAGGAAGAAAGGGTACTACCCTTTATGGGGATCAGGAAAGATTTTATGCAGAAAATGGTGCCTGAGGGAGGGAAACTATGAAGCAGAGAGGTAAGAAGGGAATGAGTTCCAGGCTCAGAGGATGATCAATGCAAAGGCATGGAGATGGGAGATGCAGTATCATCAGTGAGGAACAGAGAGGGAGACAGTTTGGCTGGATTGCAGAGTCTGGGAGGAGGAATAACGTCCCAAGAGACTAGAGAGGTGGGCTGCTGTGTAGGACTTTAAAACCTAGACAGCAGATGGCATGGGAGGATGCCAGCCTCTTGGCACTGGGGAATTGGGTGCTCTCAGGTCCATTTCTCCTGAGTTTGTCTTGGTGGGACAGGGGTCTGTGTCAAAGCTGGTGAACTATCTCCAGGTCTCCATATTCCCCGCCCCTCCTCCCCCCCAGCAACTTTCTGCTGGAGCCCAATTTGCTCCTTTGTTCATTCGCCCTGTACAGGGGAGAAGAGGCCCCTGAGCAGAGAAAGCCCAGGAGTCATTTAACAGTACACCTAATCCTTTGTTATTGTTTGGCTCGAGGAGGATACAAAACCCCAGCTTCCCCAGTCTTCACATGGAACTCAATTACGTGAATTAAATGAGTCGATACTGCAAGGCAGTGGCTTCAGAAGCCTCCTGTAGTTTCCCCCCATTGAGAACCAAGGAGTGTCTCAAATGCTGTGCATTTGGTTGAAGGTTAGAATGTGCTTTATTGTCTCAGGTTCATTGATAAACTCTTTCTGAGAGATCTACAGAAGAAATTTCTAAATAAAAATACCAATTCAAATCCTTCCTCAGACATTTAATAGCTGGGTGACCCTGCGTATGTCACTAACTGCGCCTCACTTTCCTCATTGATAAAAGGAAGGGCTCTTCCAGCTCCAAATAAATGATTTTGCCTTTATATAATTCTATATTGTAAGGTCAGTGTAGTGTTCAGATATGCACCCTGTCCTTGGGCCAGAGTGGGAGAGAGTGGAAGAAATTGGAGAGAGCAAAAAGCTAGGGGTCAGGCGAGGAAGGGAGGGGTGTTGGTGTTTCTGCTCTTACCTCCCACATCCCAACGCAGGTGAAATCTCAGCTGCCTCACAGCTCTGCCCCCCCCCCCCAGTGTCTTCCATTCTGCTCAATTCCCTGACCACTCTGTAATGGCCAACACTGCAGTACTAAGACATTATTCAGAAGACAACTATAGTATAGTGAGAAAATGTAATGGGTCTGAAGACAGGAGACCTAAATTTGAATCTTGACACTTGGAAGTTTGTGTACAGGGCAGCTGGATGGTGCAGTGGATAAAGCACTGGCCCTGGATTCAGGAGGACCTGAGTTCAAATCTGGCCTCAGACACTTGACACTTAACTAGCTGTGTGACCCTGGGCAAGTCACTTAACCCTCATTGCCCTGCAAAACAAACAAACAAACAACAACAAAAAAAAAACAAAAACAGAAGTTTGTGTAGCCTTGGGAAAGTCACTCAAATTTTCCAGCCTTAGTTTCCTCATATGTAAAACTGGTATCAGGATACCAATAGTACTGCCCTTCCATGGCTATCGGGAGGCCCAAATGAGATCATACGTGAACCTTAACTCATTCGATAAACATCAGCTATGATGATTAAGGAAGCCGTGTGTTGTGACAGCCTTGATGGAAGTAGCCGAGTCCTTTTGTTTATACACGTGCACGCAACCTTAGCCGATCCACTGCCAACTGCAGAAAGGAGTCCCATTGGATGACTCTGCGCCTCCATTTCTTGCATCTGAGACCAATGGATTCAGCTGTGACTGCATCTCAGAGTCAGGCAGGTAGACGTAGGGGCTTCTCCTGTGTTTCCTTATTAAATATGAGACAAATCCTTTCCTCGAAAATGATGCGGTTGAATTAGCGAACACCACTGTAGGCGGGGGAGTGCCTGGTCTTCATGGAAACAGCAGTGGAGGCCCAATTCCTCCTCAAAGAGCCATGGCACCAAGAAATCAGCCCATCGAGTGTCTTTTTGAAGTTTCCCTATTTGTGTGTTTGTTTTTCAATCACATTCAAATGAAAAGAGCCGCTCGTTCCCCAGAAGCTATTGCCAATTAGTCCAGCTTGTGACCCATTTAGGGGTGAAGCACAAGGAGCTAATTGTATCAGCAAAATGTGTGATTTCCCAGAGAAGCAAAAGGCCCCAATCAGAGGCAGGGATCAACACTTGAGGCCGGTGGGCATCATTGCTGATGAAATGCTCCTGTCACAAGTCAGATTACCAACTCCAAATGACAGCTAGCAGATGTCTCCTCCCCCCCAGACCCTGGGCTCTAAATAGGCCTGCCGCCCAGACACTTCCTCAGCCTCACGCACACACAGGTGAATGGCTGGGAGATGGGAAATGCAGAATGTTTCCATCTATTAAGAAGCTCTTTCCCATGTAGAGCATCAAATTGCTGCAAATTTTACCAACATTTTATATTTTTTGAGTAATTTTCCAATTGGCCTTTTTAGTCTCTGACCTTCCCCTAAAACATGAATAACATGTGTAATCTTAAAACAAAGACAATGATGATAACACTGTGGGTGATGATAAAGAGAGCTTTTATACAGACTTTTTTGCATATACAGATTTTTATGATTGCAAAGCACTTTACATAAATATCTTACTTGATTCCCACAGCCACCTTTGATCCATAGGTATTATTTCCCCTGATTTGCAAATGAGGAAACTGAGGCTCAGAAATTTGCAATGGCTTAGCCAAGGTCACACAATTTATAAGTGACAGAGTCAGGATTTGAATGGAGAGATCTGAACATCTGCTCAGTGTTCTTTCCACTCCACCAATTATATATGTATGTATATAGAAAATATACATATATTATATATATGCATGTAAATACATACACACATATATTTTACTGATATGAATTATTTAAAATAGCAAGAGTCAAAATGCTTTATCCTATCATGCTTTATAGGAGTCTCAATATCCCTGAAATAGCAAAGAGGCAAGACACAAAGAATCTTGCTTCTGGAAAAGGTATAAAATCTAATCAGTGTTGAGAGGAGGAAAGAGAAAGAAAAAGGTGAAGTGATTCAAATCTGGATTTCTACATGAGACCATGGAGACAATTCAATAGCCTTGCTGCTTTATAATTTAGAGCATTGGCAAGAACCTTCTAATTGGACCTCAAATATACTTGTGCCAGGAGACAGAAACCATGCATGGAATGTATTCTGTCCTCACCTCTACTTCTCAGGGTCTTTCTCTTCATTCAAGTATTAGTTGGCAGGAAGCCTTCCCTAAACCCTTTAGGTGTTACTTCATTAAGCCTTCTCTAAATTACTTTGCATTTAACTATCTGTGTCTATGTTTATTCCCTCAAGAGAAAGAGAGCTTCTAGAACTACTGGGTTCAAAGTGACTTTTTTATATATTGTCTGGAGATAAGCTGAATCTAATAGACACTTCGGGCACTTAGCCATGTGTTAGATATCTAAATGTGCTTTGCCTTTTCCCCATCATTGATTCTATGCATGGACATGGAGTAAAACACTTTATAGAGATAAATGTGTTTTCTCTGCTCCTATTGGGGAGGGGGTCTGGAGGGGCAAACTCCATTATGTGAAGCTTATGTTGCCCAGTGAAATATAGGGAGTTCAGAGGAAAGGCAGAGTCTTCAATAAGTGGGGGCTCAGAGCTAATTCATATTGAGTAAATAGCCCCTTAGAACAACAAGATGTCATGGCCATCTAATTAATGTCAGAGCTAGTCAGAGAGAACACATTCTCTAAGAAACAGAAAAAACTTGACATTTCCCCCCAGAACTCTTACTCATCAAGATGGAATGCATAGCCATCATGGTAAGTAAGGGATCTAACCAGATCCTGATCCTTCCTGCTAAATGGAATTGGGTCTTTTCGTTGTTGTTCGGTTGTTTTAATTGTGTCTGACTCTTTGTGACCCTATTTGGGGTTTTCTTGGAAGAAGCACTAGAGTGATTTGTCATTTCTTTCTTCAGCTTATTTTACAGATGAGGAAACTCAGGCAAGCAGGGTTAAACGACTTGTCCAAGATCACACAGCTAATAAGTGTCTGAGACCATATTTGAACTCAGGAAGGTGCCACCTAGCTGGGTTAATAGTTGGCAATATCATATTGTGATAAAATCAACAAGGCAATGAGGTGCAAGATAACTGAATACTCCAGTTTCATTAAATGGGAAGGTCAAGGAGACTCTCCTGATGGCCTGCAGGGATTTCATCATCTTTGTGTTTCTGTCTGTGCAAAATAGCATACGTGTAGGCTCAACTAGTAGCTTATTCTACCTGTTATGTGTGGAGCTAATAGGACTAGAGGAATACCTTTCCACTCTCTGGATTACCATGTTTCTTGAAACAATAGAAATATTTCAAGGAGAAAACAAAAAAGAGAAAACATCTGAGGAGGCAGGAAAGAATCTTTACTGGTTAGGAAGTTGAAGAGCAGAAGAAGGCAAAACAGAAGAAAAGAAAGGAGATAGACCACTGGGGTTGGGTGAAGTGACATGTTAACATATAGGAAGTACATTGTCTTCTGAGTACATGCATCCAGGATATGACAGAGAGCCTCCTGAGGTCACTCCACATTTGTAGAAATTCATGTGGGAACAGAGGAGAACACCAGTCAGAAAGCATCATTAGGGACAGAGCCAAGATGGCCGACCATCAGGAAGAAGTACAACCACATTCCCCTCGTGCTTCCAAATAGATGTAGCACATGCACTAGACCAAGTCAAATGCTCAGTTTCTGCAAATCAGGCAGCAGTTATGTGGTTCTGACCCAGGAGCCCAGGAGCAAAGCAGGATTTCAGATCTAGCCTCCAACCCAATATGAAGCCTACAGTGGAATAACCAGGAAAGACATCCCAAACGAAAGGCGAACATGCAGTTTTGTCACTATTGCTTCCAGAATCAAATACAAAACCCTTTGCTTGGCATTCAAAACCTTTTATAACCTAGTTCCATCTTATCTTTCCAGTCTTCTCATGCATCATTACCCACAAAGTACTCTCCGATTTAGTGGTATTGACCTTCTTGATGTTCCATGAACAAAACACTCCATCTTTGGGGTCCAGGAGTTTTCTCTGGCTCTCCTTCATGTCTAGAATATTCTTCCTCCTCATCTCTGCCTATTGGCTTTCCTGGCTCCCTTTAAGTCTCAACTACATCCTTCTCTTCTACAGGGAGTCTTTCCCAACCCCTCTTAATTCTAGTGGCTTCCTTCTGTTATTTCCTAGCTATCTTGCATATAGCATTTTTGTACCAATTTGTTTGCTTATTGCCTCCTCCATTAGATTGTGACCTCCTTGAAGGCAGGGATGGTATTTTGCCTCTTTTTGTATCCCCAGAACTTAGCACAGTGTTTGGAACCTAATGGGTGTTTAATTAATGTTTATTGACTGATTCACCAAACCAATAGTGTTTCAGCAGGCTGATGATGGCTGAGGCCAGTAGCTATCTACAGGAATGTTGCTCAGAATCAAATCCAAGCCAGAAACTTATAGAACTTAGGCAGTGATCAGGCCACTTTGGGAGTGCTGGAAACTTGCAGGTCCCCAGACTTAACTGTCCCTGAAAGCCTGGAATTATATACTTGTTATTCTCGAGAAAGCAGCAATAAGACCAACCCAGACATTCCTTGCAGAAGTGCACAGAGCTCACCCTTATTTAAAATCAGAAATCAGGAAGTATCTTGGAAGTATGAGCAAAAAAAATATAATTCTGCCATGAAAAGCTGCTATGGTAGGGGTATTCAAGATAACAAACCCAAAAGAAGAGAATCACTCCAAAACATCTACAAGAAAAATTTCAAAGAAAAGCACAACTTCGGCACAATTTCAACTAGAATTCCTGGAAGAAATGAAGTAAGGTTTTTAAAAATGTTAAAATGGGTTTTATAAATGAAATTCAAGTATTAATGGAAAATAGCAAAGAAATGAGTTATGGAAGAAAAATTATAAAAGGAGTTAATAGCTTGACACAAAAAGATACAAAGGCTTGCCCAAGCAAAAATCGCCCTGAAAATTAGAGTCATCCAAAAAGAAGAAAATAACTTCATGAAATAGCAAAAAAATATTAAAACAAAATAAAAAACCTGAAAAAATAAAAAAGGTATTTCACAATGAAAACAACTGAACTAGAAAACAGATCAAACAAAATAATTTAGGTATAACTTGACTACCTAAAAGCCATGCCTTAAACAGGAACCTAAACCTGGTTTTTCAAGAAAACCACCCAAACCTCTAAGAACCAGAGGGAAGAATGGAAATAGAAAGAATCCAAAGATCGCTTCCTGAAAGAAACTCCAAAATAAAAGTTCCTAGGAACATAATCTCAAAAATCCAGAGCTTCCAGCTCAGATAAACTACAGAATTAAAGAATCCAAGTACCAAGGAGCTACAGTGAGTATCACACACAATTTAGCAGCCACCAGCATAAAGGAATGGAGAGCCTAGCATACAATGTTCAAGAAGGTGGAGTATAGGTTTGCCATCAAGAAAAACTTACACACCCAAAATTGGTATAATTCTACAGGGGACAAACAGAACATTTAATGAAATAGAGCACTTCTAAGAATTCCTGATGAAAAGACTGTAGCTGAATAGAAACTTTGAAGTGCAAACATAGCGGTCAAGAGGAATGTGCAAAGGTAAACATGAGAGAAAAATCATAAGGTGCTAAACAAGGATAACCTGTTTACATTTTAATATGGGGAGATGAAACTTATGTCTCCTCAGAACCCATAATCATCAGAGGTCATAGAAAGGATCTCATTAGACAAAGGGCCTGGAAATAGTTCTATTATGTTTAAAACAAGAATGGGAATGGAGAGGAAGAGAAATGGAATGGCTGGAGGTTGGGACAGGAAGGATGGGAAAAATGATCTCAAGTAATCCAGTGAGCAAGTAGAGTCCATGCAAATGAGGAGTATGTTTGAACCCCATTCTCATCTGAACTGGTCAAAAGTGGGAAAAATACACACAGAGAGAATTGGGTACAGAAATACATTTTACCCAACAGGGAGTCAGGAAGGTAAGGGGAGAAGGAGCATAAATTAAGGGAAAGATTCATTTTAAGTACAATGAACTCTAAAGGTGTGCAAAAATATTTGTCATGGCTCTTTTGACAATGACAAAGACTTGGATACTGAAGGAGTGAATATCAATTGAGGTATGGCTAAATAAGTTGTGGTATATGAATGTAATGGAATACTATCACACTGGAAGAAATAACAAAAGGAACAGTTTCAGAGAAATCTGTGAAGACTTTATGAAATGCTGCAGAGTGAATAGAGCCAGGAGAACAATTTGTGACAATTTCCAATGATAATGATATTATAAAGACAAACAAATTTGAAAAACAGAACTCTTCTGCATAATGACTAATGACACTTCCAGAAGACTTATATTGACAGATGCTACCTCAACTCATGTTATATAGGTGGAGGACTCAGTATAGATTGATACTTTTTTTTTTTTGTTTTTTGTACATGGCCAATCCAGGAATTTATTATTTTTCTTTCTTTCTGGGTGGGGCAGATGGGTGGAGGAAAGATGGAGGGAGAAGGGATATAAGATGGGGTTTTTTGATGATTGGAAAACAAATTTAATTTTTAAAATGCTAGGCTTATAAAGACACAGAATCATCAAATCTCATGGTACGAAGGGACCTCAGAGTTTATCGGGTCCAACCTGCACCTGAACAAGAATCACCATCATAGAAGTGGTCAGCCAGTATCTGCTTGTTGACTATAAGTAAAGAGGAAGCCCCTTCTACTCTTAGCTGCAGTTTTTAGAAAATTTCTCCCAAAGCTCAAATTTGCCTCTTTTTAAACATCTGTACTGTCTCCTGGTTCAGTCTTCTGGGACTAAGCAAAATAAGTCATCTTCTTTCACATGAACACCCTTTATATCTCCCAAGTCTTCTCCAGAATAAAAATCCCTAGTTCATTCAATCAGGCCAGTCTCTTTGAGGCCAAGACTGCCTTTGCTCTTGGACATGAAAAGACAGCCAGTCAAAACTATTGATCGTCTCCTTTTGCTCAGCCTTTCTCTCAACTGCTCACATCTACCACGAATATCATTTGTATGGTTATACGGTTAAGACTGTAAATCTGTGCCCTTGTTTAGTGTGGCATGTACTCTACCTCTAACCCAATTTCCCCTCTGTCTGTTCTCTGTGCAAGCTCATTTGGCTTGACAGCTATTTAATAAACCTATTTGCTTTTCTTTGACATGAGGCAGAAGTAGTGGGTGTTGAAGAGCTGTGAGGCCCTAGTGGACAATGAAACCCTTTCCCACTCAACACTCTTCCAACTCCACACAGATAAATTGTAGAGAACTGGATATTAACCCAAGCTATCTTCTTTTCTTGGAGAAACAAAAATCCAGCAGAGCAGCACATGTTGAAAAAAGAGTATAATAAGCAAAAGAGATGGCAGAAGAAATCTTATTTCATGGTCAGGGGAAATGAGATGAGATCAAGGTCACAGGGTTCTTCCTTCAGTCTTGTTTTGATTGCTTTAAAGAGCATAGAACATTCTTTGAAGAATATCTTCCTTTGAAAGTGTTATCCTTCAAAAATAAAATGTCTCTCCATTTAGGAGTCGGTGGTGGGTGGAGACAATGGACACCTTCTCAAATTAGCAGCTAGAAAACCTGCAAAGACTCAGAATGATTCCCAAGCTATGAGCTGCTTACAACAAATTAACCGGGTCATCCATCTCTTCTCATAGTGCATTAGTTTGTTGCAATCTCTTTGTCATTTCTAGGAAAGAAGTGGTAGAAAAGTTAGGGGACACGGGTTTCAGATTCTACCTTCTGCTCTTTGGAATCTCCAGGTCCCTTCATGGCTCCGCTCAGGTGCCAACTTCCACACAAGACTGGTCCGAGCTTTCTCATGTTAGTGCCCATTCATACCTTTTGCAATGTCATTTAAAAATATATACTTTCTAGTCACTTACGTGTGCATACTCAAGGCTGTATGGTATAGTGGGGAGAACATTAGGCTGGGGCTCAGAAAGATTCACTTGATATTTGTTGAACTGTCACTTTGTGACCTTGGGTAAGTCTTTTCTACTCTGATGGTCTCATTTTTCTTTTTTTCTTTTATTTTTTAGTGAGGCAATTGGGGTTAAGTGACTTGCCCAGGGTCACACAGCTAGTAAGTGTTAAGTGTCTGAGGCCGGATTTGAACTCAGGTATTCCTGGCTCCAGGGCCGGTGCTCTATCCACTGCTCCACCTAGCTGCCCCGGTCTCATTTTTCTTTTTTTTTTTTTTTTTTGCGGGGCAATGGGGGTTAAGTGACTTGCCCAGGGTCACACAGCTAGTAAGTGTCAAGTGTCTGAGGCTGGATTTGAACTCAGGTACTCCTGAATCCAGGGCCAGTGCTTTATCCACTGCGCCACCTAGCTGCCCCCCTCATTTTTCTTAATGTAAAATGAGAGGGGGTAGAATACATACCATTTGCCTCCTCTCCCAACTGAAAAATTTCTCAATTCTATTTTAAGTGTTTCAGGTATAGCATATACTTGATCCAGCATATGGTATGTAACCTTTCCTCACAAGAGTAGAACACAGGGACCACTCCTGCCCCCCCCAAAAAAAATAGTCAATAAATATTTATTAAGCACCTACTCTGCCCCAGGCACTGTGTCCAGACCATATCAATCACAAGTGCTTTTTTGGTGACAAGAGAGAAGGCATGACAGCCCGTGTGTGAAAGAGGTGGGTGGGCAAACTAGACCAAAAATAGTCCCAAAATTTCCCTTTCCCACAATTTGAGACCTTGTCTTCACTCATTAACCCAAGAACTGGAACCGACAATAAATAGATCTGCAAGAAGGGGTGGCAAGTTATGCACTTGGGAACACTTAATTTCTCTGGGACTCAGTTTCCTTATTTGTGAAATGAGGGTTCTGGACTCCATTGCTCCTTCCAGCTCTATAACTAAGGTCCTGTGATATTCAGAACCATAAATGGCTATTATGAGAAGCGGGGCTCTTCTTTACTCATGATTGAAGACCAACAGCATGCGGGAACAACTACACCTTGAAAGGCTGGATGGTGTAGTGGGCTACAGTTCTGGACTTGGATTGGCATTCCATCTGAGATACTCATTGGTTGTGTCATGCTGGAGGTCTACCAGAATTCATCAAAAGAATCTTCCGTGGTGGTTTGTAGTTGAAAAAGAGACTGATTCTTCTCCTACCTTTGACCCCTCTGTGTATTCTACCATCCAGACTCTGGCCTCCTTGCTACTTCTTTCACAAGAGTCTCAGGGCATTTTTCCTGGTTGTCCCCCATCCCTGGAATCCTCTGACTCCTTATCTCTACTTCTTGGCTTCCTCTGAGTCTCTGCTCAAATTCTACCTTGTACAAGAAGCCTTTCCTGGTCCCCCTTTAGGGGTGCTGGTGCCTTCCCCTGGAGAGGAACACCAGATTCTCTTGAACATCTCTTGTGCTACTCATAGCTGTTTGCTTGTTGCCTCCTCCATTAGACTGTGGACTCCTTGAGGACAAGGACTGTCTTTTGCCTTTCTTTGCATCTCTCATGCTTAGCACGGGGTCTAGTACACAGTGGGTGCTTGATAAATGTTGGCTGATGATCAAAGTTTGTGTCATGACTAGTATAGTCCATGTACCTTGATGTGTTCATGGATCTTTAACCTCAATTGAGCTCACTACGCCTTCCACTGATGCACACTGCAACCCATCTGTCTCTGCCCATCCTGTGTGACTCTCATCCAGTCATTCCCATAAATCTTCCACAGGGGATCCACCCAGGGTTCAAGGGCCCTTCCTTGAATTCATTTCAAATTGCACCAAAATATCCCTATCATTCTTGTTGGGTGACTGCTGATCTGGCTTTTTGGACAGATGTTTTTCTAATGACATTTTTTTTGCCACTATTGAATTCCACAGTTATAGCACAGGAATATACAGTTAAAACTGGAAGAGAACTTACAGGCCAGTGAGTTTAATCCCTTCAGTTACAGATGGAGAAACCGAGGCTCTGAGAGGTTAGGTGACTTGCCCAGGAAGCAACTGTCAGAGGCAGGTTTTTCATTTAGATCTTCTCGACTCCAAGTCTAGGGCTCTAACCACTGCTTCCCCCTAACTATCTCCCAGAACCTTGTTGCCTCAATATGCAGTGGCCTGTCCAGGCCCACTATGCACCTTTCCAGTGCCCTTTGGGTGAGTCTCAGATTTAATTTTTTTTTTTTTTGCGGGGCAATGGGGGTTAAGTGACTTGCCCAGGGTCACACAGCTAGTAAGTGTCAAGTGTCTGAGGCCATATTTGAACTCAGGTACTGAGTTCAAAGCACCAGGGCTGGTGCTTTATCCACTGTGCCACCTAGCTGCCCCCAAATTTAATTTTTAAGAATCAGTGGTGTTATATGCCTTGAATAATATAACATTGCTGGAAATATATTGTTGTTTAAAACCAAAACAGACCTTTGTTTCAGGGACCTTTGTTGCTTGGAGTCTTTAGTGGAATTTCTCAATTTCCCAAAGGTTATTCTATCCACTCTCTTTCTTTTCTTCAATTTTGGACCCAGATTTCTTTCCATTTATAGCATCTGTCTAAGCTATACATGCATGCACACAAATGGCATCTATGTGGTGCAGTGATTTTGATTTGGCCTCAGGAAGAGATGGGTTCAAATCCTGCTTTAGATTATTACTAGCTGTGTGATCCAGGGCAAGTTTGGCCCTCTGTTTGCCTCAGTTTTCTAATCTACAAAATGGGGGATGTAATAGCACCTACATTCCAGAGTTTTAAGGATGCAATGAGATACTATTTATAAAGTAGTTTACAAAATTTAACATGTTATACAGACACATTATATGTATATAATAAGATATGCATTTATAGTAATATTATAGCTAGGACACATGCAAATATGCATATACCCATTTATGTATGCATAATAATATAATGGCGAGCATACGTATACATGTGTGTACACACACGTGCCATCAAGTGAGCTCTATGGATTACTCATCCAACTACATGTTATAGTCTGGACAACAGACATCCTTCATCCACTTAGCTTCTCCTGTATGAATAGGAATGACCCATTTCAATGACCCTGGCTCTCATTTAGAAGGCACTGATGTGTTCTGGGCTACGATGCTGCACACACACCAGGAGATGTGGAGGGCTTCCCTGTCAGAAGGGAATCCCTCTTTGATACCATCTCTGCTCTGGGCATCCTCCATTGTTCCCTAATTCTGAATATTCCAATCACTATATTATAGTGACAGTATATCTTGAAATCTTTTTACAAGAAAAAGAAATCTTTTTACCCTGTGATCTCAAAGCCCTCTTCATGCTTTATTAGGATTTTCTTCACATCACTTCTGCCATTTAGACAAAGGAAAACTTATCTTCATTGGGGAATCTGAAGCACTGGGATCAATTAAAGGTATATCAGCTGGTCCAGTGAGTCAAGGACATAGTCCTGGTGGCATCTAGAGATGGCTGGTGGCACAGGTCATCAGGAAGACTTGAGTTTGAATCCTGCCTCAGACACTTACTGGCTACATAACCAGAGGCAAGAAGTTTCCTCATCTGTAAGGTGGGGATTACATTAGCACTGATCTCACAGGGTTAAGGGAGGATCAAATGAATTGTCATATGGAAAGCACTTTTCAAACTTTAAAATGCCACAAATCTACAATTCTGCAAGGAATTTAATTTATTCTCTTGTAAAGTTTTCAAGTTATTGATTGGTAATATTATGAAGGGGAAAGCTATAGTATTAGATAGTCTGCCCATCCTTCCCTACCTCTGGCACTTGGTACCTGTCTGATCTTGGGCGAGGAAATTAGCCTCCCCGACCCTCGGTTTCCTCAATGAAGGGCTTGATCCAGATGACCTCTGAAGTCCCTTCTAGCTCTAGATTTATGACTGCCACTCAGCTGCCCAAATGACATTCCTGAAGCTTGGATCTGGTCACGTAGCAATAATGCTCAAGGCTCTTCAGTGGTCTGGCCTTGGCTGAAACCACTCGCTCCTGTGTTTGGTATAGAAGGCTTTCCCCAAGTGGCTCTAGCCTCCCTTTCTGGATTTACCCCCTACTACTCCTCTCCCACTCCTTTCACCTTTCTCCTTCTTACCTTGCCACAAGCTGGAATGCCCTCTGGCCTTACCGTCCCCTCGTAGAACTTCTAGCTTCTTCAAGGTTCAGCTGGTGCAATGCCCCCACCCCCACGTCCCCAGCACACAAGGTGTTAGCATGAGAGTTCCCCTCCAATGAATTTTCTTAGCGGCATTTATCTCCCACTATGGGCTAGGCACGGTGCCACAAGATGGTGGGCATCACTGAATCCTGACACACCTGGAGAGGAGTAAAGTATAAGACCAAACAAGAAGAGTGTAGGCTAAAAAGAGCCAGACAGTGGGTTTTATATCCAGAAGGGGAATTGACCAAGATAAGCGCTTACTTTCATCTTAGGTACCACACTGAGAGAATGTAGCCAAGAGGGCTTCCATCCATCTTCTCCATCTTTTCAAAGGGTTGTAGATTTAGAATGGGAGGATCTTAGTGCCATCTGATCCAAATCCCCTCATCTTAATTATGAGGAAACTGAGACTTGGACAAGTTAAGGAACTCACCCAAAGTCATACAGGAATTAAATAGCAGAGGCAGGGTTTGAATCCAGGACCTTGGACTTCAAATCCTGTATTCTTTCCGTTGTGCCACATAGATTTTGGTTGTGAACGTGTGTGATTTTTTTTCTAAGGAAAATAAAGAAACCTGATTTAGTCATGGTTCTCCACCAGCCATAGCTTAGTTGACACAGAAAGAAAGGGGGGAAGGGTATGTCTGTCTCAGTCAGCCTTTGCACTCATAGAAGGCAGAACATGGAGAATTCTGAATTCATTGTGCTGCCCCCAAAGCATCCTCCTCTGCCAAGAAGGCTCAGACATCCCTGGCATGAGAAATACGGCTAAAGCACATTTCTCTTTTGTCAGTACACTGGTCCCCTCTCACCCTGTCTTATCTAATGGCTCCTCTGCATCCCAGCTCCCGGCCTCATTACTGATGGAAGCTGGGACACAGATTCTGGTCTGAGCCATGGGCTGAGAGCTCTGTAAGAAGGCTCTGACGCCTGAGGAGAGGTCAAGTCATCCCCCTGTGACCTTCCTCATCCCTTCTCTTCCTCACCCCCCACACTTACTTATGAGAGCAACAATCCTATCGGGCTTTTCAAGAGGTCTCAGTGCTAATTAGAAGCATTATCACTTAGCAAAGGAATAACATGAACCCAGGAAAAAGCTTCTGTTAAGTGTCTTCCACATCACAGGAGCCCAGGGAGGCGAGGGAACTCTCAGATTTGTCCAATCGGCCAGACTGGGTACGAGCTTGGCGGGGAGGGGGTAAAGACTCATGAATTCAAGAGACTGTGACACTTTGCTTAGTGGGTTGTCAAATGCTAGGGAGTCACAAGAGCTAATTTAAAAGCAAGAAATATTTGTTTGGTTGCAGCGATTTAGCATAAATTAGGTGACATCAAAGGAAAGATCACCAGTTCTGATGTCAGAAGACCTGGATTTCTGTCCTACCTTTGCTAATTACTACCCTCGTGATGTCAAACAGGTAAAGAGTGCAGAGAGCACTGGACTTGGAGTCAGGAAGACCTGACTTTGAATCCTCCTTCAGACACTGTAATGTTGGACAATTCCCTTAAATGCTCTGGACCTCAGTTTTCTCATCTGTATAATGAAAGGTTTTGGACTTGATTGTCATTAAGTTTCCTGACCCCTCTAAATCTATGATCCTAAGCCACTTAACCTTTCCTGGATCAGTTTCCTCATCTGTAAAATGAAGGGGATGATTTAAACATTCTCTGAAGTAATTTCCAACTTCAAGTCCTGAGATCCTTGTGCATCACATAAGTAACAGGTTACTCATATAGATCTTGATTCATCCAAACTCCCTGATCTCATGCAGTTTTTGTCCACGACTCTTCCAGAAAGACCCTCACCAACATGCTGGGTCTTCTGCTGGCCCAGGCCTCTCCCTAGGTTGTAAATATTTGTGCTGCACTCAGACCATCCACCAACTCTTACTCTACAAAAAAGATCCCTTCTTTCTCATTGATTTTTTTGATGTTATTTCTTTTGGTCCCATATAAATATTTTATTATTTTCAAGTTACATTTAGAGATAGTTTTCAACATTTGTTTTTATAATATTTCTAGTTTCAAAGTTTTCGTCCCTCCGTCCCCCCTCCCCAAGACAGCAAGTAATCAGATATAGGTTATATATATACAATCATAATAAACATATTTCTGCATTAGTCATGTTATGAGAGAAGAATCAGAGCAAAAAAGAAAAACTTCAAAAAAGAAAAACAACAACAACAAAAACCAATAGAAATAGTATGTTTTGATCTGCATCCAGATTCAACAGTTTTTTTTTCTGGATTTGGATAGCATTTTCCATCATGAGTCCTTTGGAACTATCTTGGACCATTTATTGCTGAGAAGAATCAAGTCTATCACAGTTGATCAACACACAATGTTGTTGATACTGTGTACAATGTTTTCCTGGTTCTGCTCATCTCACTCATCATCAGTTCATGCATGTCCTTCCAGGTTTCTCTGAAATCCACCTGCTCATCATTTCTTATAGCACAATAGTATTCCATTACATTCATATACTACAACTTGTTCAGCCATTCCCCAATGGATGGACATCCCCTCAATTTCCAATTCCTTGCCACCACAAAAAGAGCAGCTATACATATTTTTGTACATGTGGATCCTTTTCCATTTTTTATGATCTCTTTGGGAATAAAAGACCTAATAGTGGTATTGCTGGGTCAAAAGGTATGCAAAACTTTATAGCCCTTTGGGCATAGCTCCAAACTGTTCTCCAGAATGGTTGGATCAATTCAGAGCTCCACCAACAATGCATTAGTGTTCCAATTTTTCCACAGCTTCTCCAACATTTATTATTTTCCTTTTTTGTTATATTAGCCAATCTGATAGGTGTCAGATGGTACCTCAGAGTTGTTTTAATTTGCATCTCTCAGGGGCAGCTAGGTGGTGCCATGGATAGAGCACTGGCCTTGGAGTCAGGAGTACCTGAGTTCAAATCCGGCCTCAGACACTTAATACTTACTAGCTGTGTGACCCTGGGCAAGTCACTTAACCCCAGTTGCCTCACTAAAAAAAAAAAAAGGATAAAAAAATTGCATCTCTCTAATCAATAGTGATTTAGAGCATTTTTTCTGGTGTCATTTCTTATGCACAAATTATCCTTATGAATGTGCCATGGTCCACTCAGAACCACTGTGCACCCTTGCATCAATATCATGCTAATCAAACTGCAAATGACAAACAGCTAAGAGTGACAGCTAACACAGTGGATAACAACTTCAACATCCAAAAGGCCCCAAAGCTCACTAGGCTGGAGCGGTGCTGACTGAAGCTAATAAAATGAAATTCAATCAGGATAAATGCAAAGTCAGATTTGGATTCAAAGACTCCATTTAACAAGTGCAATATGGGTGGAGTGTGGTTAAATAACAGTTGGTCTTGGGGTTTTAAGTGGACTACAGGTTCAGTACTAGTCAGCAGAATGACAAGGAAACAAAAAAAGCTAATTTGAGGTTGGGCTGCACTGTGAGAGATCAGCCTTCCAGGAATAAGGAACGGTTCCACAGTACTCTGCCCAGGTCAGAGCATATTGGAAGTAGTGTTTCCAGGTTTGGAAACCAAGTTTGAAAAACCTCGAAAAGCTCAGGAGTGTTCAGGGAAGGGCAAATAGGATGGGGAAGGACCATGAGTCTATGTCATGTAAGAGTCAATTATAAGATCCTGGGGAGGTTTCCTTTTTCTGGGGAGAAGAGAAGATGGAGAATGAGGTCTCTGTATCCAAGTACTTGAAGAGCTGTCATGTGGTAGAAGTTAGACTTGTTCTGTTAGGTCCCAGGAAGAAGAAAGAATAACTAGTGGAAATCTCAAAGAACATTGAGGCTTGATGTCAAGAAAAACTCTCCAATAATTCCAGCTGTCCCAACCTGGAATGGCTGTCTTCAAGTGGTGACGAGTTACCCATGAGTGAAAGTCTTCAAGCAGAGGTCAAGTATGTTATAATGGAGATTCCCACTGGTTATATGTTGGACTAATGGTTGGTTGCTATGGTACCTTCCTACTCTCACACTCTGTGATTCTGTGACTCCATTGTTCTTTGAGGTCATTTTGATTCTTCAGAGATCATGGCACTCCATGATTGGAAGCCATCTAAAATCAATAGGAGAACATTGGTATTCAAGAGAGGCTTTGATGGGAGTAAGTTGCTTGGATCATTGAAAAAGTGGTATAATTTTTCAAATGGGGTCCAGCCTATTCTCCTCCAATTTGGTTGGGGCCCAATTTATTATCCATATGGAGTGAGTTTCCAGGAAATTTGTTTTGATGGACTGACTTGATGATTTACCCATCATATTTGGTCATAATTTGGGCAACATGCATTCTTTATCTATTTTGCTTTTTCTCCATAGATTATTTGGTGACTTCCTTTTGGGTGATCATGCATCTCATTGAGGAAGCTATGAAACATTCCATGGAAGAAAGCAATCAGTATAGTCCCATTGATGAACAGGAGCATCTGGAAGACCTCACCTATAAGGAATTCCTTTTCCCCCTGGACTATGTAAGACATCCTCCACAATAATGGTAAATGCCTTTGGCAATCACTAAGGTCTCCCTGTCTTATGATTTGATTGACACTGATAATCAGAAGAACACTGAACAACGTTATCACTACAGTTGCAACTATTAAGGAATCTTGCATGATCTTCATTGTACATATGCTAGACACCCTATTGGAGGATAGTTTTTAAGGTTTCATTTTCCTCTATTAAATTGATAAATATGTCTGTACCAGGGTGGATATGTGACTTCCTGGATGTTGATACTCTCATCTTAACCCATATTTTCTCATCTTATGTAAGTTTTATTTATGACGTTCTATAAACCTCCATGTGTATCCAACCAACATGCTAGAAGCATGTTGACATTATCTCAAGGAGACTAGTGAAGCACATGGACTTGTGATTTGTTATGCTGTATTCTTGTCACATAACCAGTTCGCCTGTTGTCATCTTACATCTCATGAATGGCATCCTTTTCCCTAACTATTAGAAATTCTTAGGTAACGTTATATTCTATTTATGTCTACCATGTTCTTTTCTCCATTTCCCCTTGAGTGACCTTCTACTTCAATTCTTTGGAAACTGTGGAGTTTTAGGGTTTGTAGGCAGATAGCATCACTGAAAGAACCTTAAGATTAAATAATTAACATGAAAAGGTGGGATTTTGTGAGTTGACAAGCATTTATTAAGTGCCTACTATGTGCTAGGTTTCAGGTAGCAATACTTTCATCATTTCCCCAAAGCAATCTAGCCTACTTTCCTCCTACTGTTCAATTATGAGCCTAGCTTATTGCCCAGTTACTAGGTATGGACAAAATACATGTACTATTTGCTTAACTCTATAGACTGTCCATCCAAGTACATTTAATAGTCTAGACAAGAAGAATTCTTCATCCACTTGGCTTTTCTTGTGTAAATAGGCCAAACTTCTGAGTAGTTTATGAATCTAATTTAGGAGGTTTCATGACATTCCAGGCACAAGTTGCACAAGGTAAGTTGCAGGTATGATTATATATATACGTATTATATTATACATATAATATATATGCATATATATATGGAGGACTTCAGCACATATAGCAAGTACCCCTTCTGTATAGACTCTGCAGGGTAAAGCCTCCATAAGAAGAGCAAAAATCACTGCTTGATATTAATAGTCAAAAATTTGTCAGGCAAAGTTATGACTGTTGTTTTCTCTCTAGAGGGAATCCCATATGACTGACACATTCAGGGGAGGAAGAGACCCCTGCCATACATCTGTGAGAGGAGCATCTCTAAGGCAGCATTTTGCTCCACTGAATATGTTTTTTTCGGGAGCAAACAAATAATAAGCGTAGGGGGATCTTGTGTTCTCTCACACCTTTCAGTTACTTGGGACTGTGAGGAGGTGTTCTGCTCTAGAATGTCATCGATGAAAGCTGCCCGTTCCCTCGATGACTGTGCAGATTGTTGTCATCAAAATTTTATGGAAATGAGAAAGTAAGTAGCTGCTAATATTTTTGCTGTTTGTCTTTTTTCCATTGCTTCCCACAAGTAAAAATATGAGCTCCCTGACAAGAACAACAATCTCAATTTCTAAATGTATATCCCCTATTTAGCACAGTGCTTGCATATAGTATTTAATAAATGTGCTTCTGTTCCAATAGGGTCCCCAATTAAAAAAAATTGGTATCGGGGCAGCTAGATAGCACAGTGGATAGAGCACCGGCCCTGGAGTCAGGAGTACCTGAGTTCAAATCCGGCCTCAGACACTTAACACTTACTAGTTGTGTGACCCTGGGCAAGTCACTTAACCCCAATTGCCTCACTAAAAAAAAAATTGATATCCTCCTTGCTTTTAGAAACTTCTTGCGATCTCATCCCTTGAAACTCTCAAAATTGTGTCACCCCCTACACAGAATTCCTCTGAGTCTACTTGATAAAATCCACAGTCTTTGTTTTCTTTAGTGATATTTCTACTTGTGTAGTACATCAAGGGCCGTGATTTGTTCAGTTGTTTCAGTTGTGTCTTACTTTTCATGACCCCATTTGGGATTTTCTTGCCAAAGATACTGGTTTGCCATTTCCTTCTCTAGCTCATTTTACAGATGAGGAAACTGAGGCAAACAGGGTGAAGTGACTTGCCCAGGGTCACACAGCTAGTAAGTGTCTGAAGTCGGATTTGAACCCATGAAGATGAGTCTCCCTGCTTCTAGGTCTGGCACTCTATTCACTGAGCCATGTAGCTGCCCAAGGTAGTGATATTAGGATCCAAATGTGGTAATCACATCATAACTCATGGAGAAAACGGATGTCTACAAATGCCTTTTTTTTCTAATTGGTAAACAGGACAGATAACAGGAAGCAGAATAAATCAAACAAGAATGGAAACAACAGCACCTTCTTGTCAGGTTCAATTGTATAACAGTGAAGATGTGGTCTCCTGTAGAAAAACCAAATGTGAAAGTTTGCCCACTCATTTCACATGTTTGTGGCAGGGTTCCTCGTAATATTTGTCCTCATTCTCATAAATATTTTAGAGACATAACAAAGTAGGCATGTGAGGTTGATCTATTATGACTTACCTTTTTTTCTTATAATCAAGCTCTTCTTTATCTTTTTCTATTCCTTTGGAACATTCCCATCTTTGAAATTATCCTGAATGCTGATCCCTAAGTTATTTAACATGGTGTTATTTCTAGTGTGGTTTGCTTCTTTATGGTCAGTCATTCTTTTATTTGCTTAGGCACCATTCTTAATTCCTAATTTAACCTAACAACTACCAAGATGATAGAATCTGTATGTGGTGGTTTTGTTATCATCAATAAGAACAGATTGCTAAGGGAATTCTGACATATCTCTCCAATTTCACATCTATTTGGTGTCTAGCTTCCAGTTTCATCTTTAAATGCTCTTGAGATGATCTGGCTTAGTTTGATTAATCAGTCAGTAAATATTTATTAAACACTTATGAATAAAAAATATGCCTCAGCACACTGGGGATTTCTTGTCCTCGATGAGCTTACTTTCTAGTGGGGGGAAGGGGACAATATGAAAATGAGTAACATACAAAGTAGGTGGAAGTAACCTTACAGGGGAAGTCTCCCCCGCTCCCCAAGCTGAGGGGATTGGAGAAGATCTGCTTAAGGTGAGATTTGAGCTGTCTTGAAGGAGTCCAGAGATTCTAAAAGAGGTGAGAAGGAAGAGCTTTTCAGGCAGAGCAAAGACACAGAGATGAGTGTTGAAACATAGTGTGTGGGGAAGGACAATGAAGCCATTCTGGATGGATTTTAAAGTGCATGGAAGGGAACAAAGTGTAATAAGACTGGGGAGGGGGGGAGGGGTCAGGTTGTAAGGAACTTTAAATGGCAAGATGAGTTTAGATTTAATCTTAGAGATGATAGAGAGCCGTAGGGGAGTGACAACATAGTCAGCCCTATAATTTAGAGAAATTGCTTTGGTAGCAATGAAAAAGGTGGGTGAGGAGGGTAGAGATTAGAGTTAAAAATGCAAATTGAAGATTCTTGCAATGGTCCAGGTAAAAAGGAAGACAGATCAGGGTGGTGGCAGCATCAGGAGGGAGAAGGATCACGTTCGAGAGATGTTTTGAAGGTAGAAAGGACAAGTTTTGGCAATGGTCTGGATGAGTGGTGTATGGGGAAGTAAGAGTGAGGAGCTGATCACACCAATCCCGAGAACCTGGTTTACTAGAAGGATGGCAGGGCTCTCCTGCCCCTACAGAGGGGTGAGCTTGGGAAGAAAGAGTCCAGCTTTCTGCAACTCATTTTCTTTAGCTGTTTTCACTCTTGTTTTTGTTTTATTGTTATTGTTTTGGGTTTTTTTGGTGTGTTTTTTTTTTTTGGTGGGGCAATGAGGGTTAAGTGACTTGCCCAGGGTCACACAGCTAGCAAGGGTCAAGTATCTGAGGCTGGATTTGAACTCAGGTCTTCCTGAATCCAGGGCCAGTGCTTTATCCATTGTGCCACCTAGCTGCCCCCTGTTTTCACTCTTGTAAAACAATAACGTTTGTAGTCTTCAGTCAGTCAAAACTGTATACAAGTATAGATGTGGGATTACATAAATGAGATCATGTACGGATAGCACTTTGAAGACTTTAAAATGTTTATTTATTTTTTACTATGCTATGATTATTGTCAAGAAGAGTCAGAGGAGAAAGGACCTCACACCCCAAGGGACATTGAAGGTTGTTTAGTCAGACTCCCTTATTTTATAGGTGAGGAATCTGAGGGCAAACAAAGTGAGTTGACTTGCTTGAGGTTCCACAGGGAGTCGATGTCAGAGGTGGAATTTGAACTCAGGTGCCATTAGAAGGCCAATGGTTTGAAACCCTATTGAACCTAAGTACTGGAAAGTGATCAGCATAAAATACCAATAAAGTTTAAGAACTCAACAGCACATGCTTCGTTAATTTTTGTTGTTGTTATTGTTTAGTTGCTTTAGTTGTGTCCAACTCTTCATGACCTATCTGGGGTTTTCTTGGCAAGGGTACTAGAATGGTTTTCCATTTCTATCTTCAGTGCATTTTACAGATAAGGAAACTGAGGTCAAGAGGGCTAAGTGACTTGTCTGGGGTTGCACAACTAGTAAGTGTCTGGATTTGAACTCAGGAAGATGAGTCTTCCTGACCTCAGGCCCGACACTATCCGCTGCACCACCTAGCTGCCTATTCATTTTTCTTTATTAAGCCTTATTTAATCAAAATACTCACTGTCTAAAAAGAAAACATAAGTCCTGATAGAATTTCCCCATTGCACTCCCAGAAATGCCTGCCTATCTGTGGCTGGTCATCTGTTTTTGTTTCTTAAAAGATGCTCAGAAGATGAAGCTTAGGTAACATGTGACATCACCTGTGACCCCTCTACAACACAGGGAAATGGAGCTTCTGCCACACTTAAAGATGAAGGAGTGGAGGCTTAGAGAGTTCTGTGACTTTCCCAGGGTCACACACCTAGGATATTTCAGAGGAGGGATTGAACAGAAGTCTTCCAGATATCTCACCTCTTTCTCTTAAGCACTAGACCCAAGGAGTCTGGCTAATGGTGAATGCCTCAGGTCTATTTCCTGACCCACAGAACTGGCCTGAGGCATTCTGTGACTCTGTGGAGCCTGAGACCTTCCTCTCCCTGGGCAGCATTTCCCTGCCCAGCTGTTCCAGCCAGCACCGATGGCCTGGCTGACATCAGGCTTGTCCAGACCTACCTCATCTGGTGATAACTTAGAAACCAATGGCCCTTTCTTTGGACATTAACTTAAAAAAAAACAAAACTGCTTGTTCCTAATGCGAGGTCCTTCGCTTCTTAGGAGATTTCCAAGGGGGGGGGGGCAAACTGGCCATCAGTGGGACGCCTTAATGGTTTTTTCCCCCGGTCCTTATCCTAAACCCTAACCCTTTAACGAGTTCTGCTCCCCCACCCCCAAGTCCTTATCCGAAAGCAGCCGGTCTATCTGTGAATGGCAACTATGGAAAATGTGCCTGGGCCACTGGTGTGAGAGATAGGCGAGGCTCCTAAAACATCTCCTCTGAGGCTTATCACCTTTCTCCTGGCTCCACAGTCGGCTGGAGCTCCGGGGCTGGAGGAAGCTGCCTGTCTGTGGGCCTGGACAGGGGCTCATCAACAACTGATAACGTCCTCTGTGAACATGCAGACTCTTGGGGGCCGACTGTCCTTTCAAATGCCAGAAACCTTTGTAGGAAATACCCGGGGCGCGACGACCTCCAGTGAAGGGGCTGCGGAGCGAGTTCCCAGGATGCCAGGCCATGGGCAGGATTTCCAGGGAGCCCCACCCCCACCCCCACCCCCTCGCTGGCAAACAGGAATAAGAGCTGATGTCTGGGTGATCTCCTTGGAGCCTTCGAACAGCCTTGTGAGGTCAGCGCTTCCGGGACTGTGATCATGTCCATTTTCCAGATGAAGAGATGGTGGCTACTAAAGATGAGTGACTTGCCCAAGGTCTCACAGCTAATACGGGCCAAAGAAGGGATCTGAACCCAGGGCTTCATGGGGCTGAATCTGGAGCTCACTCCATCTACTATGTCATTTTTCATCTCAAAAGTACCACCAGTCACAAGGACAAAAAGTTATTACTGTTGAGTCATGTCACATCCCATTCTCCATGACCCCATTTTGGGTTTTCTGGGCATAGATACTGGCTCATTTTACAGATGAGGAAACTGAGGCAAATAGGGTTAACTGACTTGTATTGGGTCACACGAGTGAGTATTTTAGGCCAGATTTGAACTCAGGAAGAGGAGGCGTCCTGATTCCAAGCCCAGTGCTCCAGGTGCCGTGGCTCTGCCTCACTGCCCAAGAGCAATAGGAGATGACCTTTACATAAGCTTTAAAGCTGGCAAAGTACTTGGCACATATTACTTCACTTGATTCTCTCAACAGCCCTATGAAGTGGCTGTAATTATTATCCCCATTTTACAAATGAGAAAACCGAGGCTGGGAGAGGGTATTTTGGATTTTTGTGTGTTTCTTTTGTTTTACTTGCTCAGGGACAGCATTTGAATTCAGATCTTCCTGACTTTATGTCCAACAATCTATTAGCATGGATGGTGCCATATTTTATTCAGCAGATATCAGATTGTTTTCGGGGGGTTAGTCATACCCCAGAAATGCAGCTCTGCAGCGCTTCATTTACATGTACAATTGCTCGTGTGATAGGGAAAGCTTCCTTCGATGAGAGCTGTCCAAGCATGGAATGGGCTACCTCAAGAGATGGTGGGTGCCCCCTTCCCTACTTGGGATGCTGTCAAGCAGAGACTGGATGACTCCTTGTCTGCTGTTATGGTGGGGAAGATTCCTTCACAAATGGGTTGCCCTGGGTGGCCACTGGCGTCCCTTCCAAATCCCAAATTCTGTGATTCTACAACCCTATGTATGACTCTGAAGATCTTTTCTGGATCAATATTATTGATGATTCTGTGATCAAAGTCCTTTCCTGTCCTGATGGGACATTCAAGAGGAAAGTGGTCAGGAAACCTTCAAGTACCACCCATGAGTTATGCATGACTCCTAACCTCCTCCAGTCACACTCTGCCATTGTCTCTTCAGTCAGTCAGAGAGGACCAAACTTTCACTGTCTAAATTGCCCTCTTCTCAGTTTTTTGGCAGGACTCAATATTATTTGAGTTTCAGCAAGTCTACCAGTGAGGATTCACCAAGTAAACAAACAAGACCCCTCCCTTTTTAAGGCTGCCACATAGTGGGGGCTATTTACCCAGTTTGCAGTGTCAGGCTGTATGCTTTGCCTTGCCACATTTCAGACAATTCTGTGGAGGGGACGGTGGTGGCTTCTTCCAGCTCACTTTTTGTGGGTGGAACACATGGAGGTCCCACAGGGAAGAGGGGTATAAAGGGAAAACAACATTTTCCTATGGGAGATGAGGGATGCTACAGTGAACTTCTATAAACACTTAAAGGTAGTTATTCTGAGACTACACAAAGCACAGCCTAGACAGGCAACTGAGAAATTTTGGGAGGAAAAACGTTTCCTGACCAGCTTAGGTTCTTAAAGGACTTTCTCATCCCCTCCCTCTCCTTCCCCACCACCAAACTTTCCATAAAATACTTCATCTCCTCTCTGGGTAGACAGAGCTTGAGTTTCAAGTCACAGAACTTCCCTGGGATACAGGTCATGGAATCACAATCTAAATCACCATTTAGAAGTTCATTTTACAGATAAGTAAATTGAGGCCCAGAAAGATGAGTTGATTTCATTCAGTAAAGTTATATGGGACTCCCACTGTTACTGTTTTTTTTCTTCTTTATAGATGAGGAAATTGAGATACATGGAAGAAGAGGTGGGGGTGCTTTATTTTTTTTCCAAATATAAATTTAATTTATTTAATTTAACATTAATTTTGGGGGTACTTTCTATGAAGCTGCCCACCTGAAAAAGCAGTGAAAACATTTCAATAGATTTCATTTTTGTCTTAGTATCACCAGCACCTCAAAGGCAGAATGCCACAATGGGGAGGTAGCTGGCCTCAATGCCAACCATCCCCCCCCCAAAACACAACCCCCCCCCCAAAAAAAAACCAACCTGGATTCAAATCCTGCCTCTGACCCAGCCTGGCTGGGTGACCCTGGGCATGTCATATAATTTCTCAGTGCCCTGGGAAATTCCCAAAGACAATACATTGAAGAGAAGGTACTGAACTAGATTGGTTAGTTTCCTCTCCTGAAATAGCACTTGGCCCAGAGGAGGGAGGTAGCAAATAATAATATAACTCCTGTCACAGTATTATGCTAATGCTTATAGAAAGGAATTGAATTAAATTAAAAAGAAACATCACACTGCTGTGGGATCTGACCCACTTGGCCTATAGATAACAGCTGAGGTTTTGGCTATATTTTTTTAGGATAAAAATGATTGTATACAAAACAGTAAAATTTACAGATTTTAAATATTTTTAAATTCTCACCAATAATCACTCAACAAGCATCTATTAAGCTCCTGTGCTAAACTCAAGTTTAGTCCCAGACCTTAAGGAGCTTAGAATATTGTGAATTTAACAGACACCAACTAGAACCGGTATTTGCATATACATAAAATGGGAAAAGAGAATTGTGGGTAAAGGTGAGAGTGTCTAACCACTCCCTGGTGAAGGCTGCTCCCTACTCCTAAATTATATCATAGGATTGTAGATTCTGAGCTGGAAGGATTCAGTTCTCTTGTTTTACATATGAAGAAACTGAGGCTCAGAGAATGACTTGCTCAGGGTCACATAGCTCGTAAGTGTTTGCGGCAAAACTATGACCCAAATTTTCCCGACGCCAAGGCTGGCCCCCTAGCCACTGGGCCACATTGGTTCTCAGCCTTGGGAAAGGAAGCCAAGAAAGCCGGCTCAGTTTGGGAGCTGAGTCTGGAGAGGCATAGCATGGGGGTGGGGCTGCAAGCCGGCTTCTGGCTCGTCAAAGGCAGTTTTGTCCCTGCTTATCCGGGCTCTGGCGCAGTGTCTTCCTCTGAGAGCACTTAATGCTTGCTGAGCTGAGCAAAGTCGCAGGAGGAAGGTGAATGTCTCCCCTTCTCTGCCCTGATCACACCATATCAGTCTCTCATTCAGTTCTAGGGGGTTCCATTTTAGGAAGAGCATTGGGAAAGTAGAGGGCATCCAAGGGAGGAGGACAGTCTCAAATTCGTGGCCCACGAGCGTCGTCCGAGCAAACTGAAGGGGTTGAGGTTCAAGAAGGGAAGACTTGGGGGGCAGAAGAGATGCCTGGGGTATGTGAAGGACGGTCGTATGGAAGAATGACCAGACACGCTGTTTGATCTCAGAGGTACACAGCCGGGAGCCACGCGCAGAAGTGAAGCTGGAACTCGAACCCAGGATCCCTCCCACCTGGGCCAGGATCCCTCCCACCTGAGCCCATTCCTTTCTCCAGTCCCCACGATCCCAGCGCAAGATGCCGAACGCCAAAGTCAGCCTCCATCCCTCCCTTGTCTAGGACTAGCCCAGCCTCCAGTGAGCCTCCAGCTGCTTCATCCACACACGGCACGCGTGTGTTTCAGCTCTGCTGCCTTTTTCACCTTGAAAAGAATCAGAGATCTGTGTGCCCTACCCCGGAGTCAAGTTGTCAGCAGGGCACCTTCAGCAATCAGAGGAGAAATAGGTCTGGCCCTGGCCTGGGATTCAGATAATCTCATAGGAGATCAAGAAAAAACACAAGAATCCTTTTGAACTTTCCAGACCCTCAAATAGTAACCGAGTGCTTTGGTGGCCCAGCCCTGATGGAAGCCATGTGAACAGGTGAAAATATAAGTGAGAGAGGTGGGCGGGGCCAGGATGGAGGCAATTGGAGACTAGACACACCGGCCACTGTGTTTGGAAGCATCAAAGATACAACTTCTGACAGTTAGCTCTCTTGATATTTCCATTTTATCATCTGGTGTGGTGAAAAAGTCGATGCCAACAGAAAATAGAACTCTTTTACTTCTGGTTACAATAGAAATAGGGCAACCCGGGGATTCTGGAAGGCCTGACAGCAAGACCTGACTCTGCTGGTAACTTGCCAAGTGACCTTGGGGAAGTCACTTAACCTCTCTGGACTTTGGTTCACTTTTCCTGTAAAACGATGTGGTTGAAACTGATGCTGACCTTGTCTCTGGTGATAAAAATATAGGCGTATTGAGGTAGAGACTGTACCACTTTTTCTATTTTAACAGAATTTTTATTCATATTTTATTGTTCTATTACCCACATTTCTCAACCCCTTCCAGACAGGTATCCCTTATGGCAAAGAATTTTTTAAAAAGGGGGTAAAAGTTTAGCAAAACTAACCAATACATCAAAAAAGCTGGACATCACATGTGGAGTTCCATATCGATAGTTCTGCACCTCTGTGAAGAAGCAGGGGAGGTCTTTTTTCCTATATTTTTTGGTCTGTGTATCCCCAGCTCCTAGCAAAGTGCCTGGAAAACAATAGGCACTTAATAAGTGCCCTAGAGCTGGAGGGGACCTTACCAATCCATCAATAGGCACTTATTAAGTGCCTATTGATGGATTGGTAAGGTCCCCTCCAGCTCTAGGTCCCTATGATTTATTGTAGAAAAGAAGTTCACTGATAAAAGCATTGGAAAGTTTAGCATGATTATGTTTGGAAAGCTGGTTGACAATGCTTGGATTTAAAGTAACCTCTTTCTCTTGTTGTTGTTCAATTGTGTCCGACTCTTTGGGATCCCATAGCGTGTCAGGCACTGTCCATGGGGTTTTCTTGGTAAAGAGACTGGAGTGGTTTACCATTTACTTCTCCAGGGGATCACCTTTTGTCAGAATTCTCCACTATGAGCTTTCCATCTTGGGTAACCCTGACTGGTATAACTCATAGTTACATGGCAAGTCACTCTGTCATGACAGGGCCATGATGCAGAAGGGGAGCCCCTTTTCCTAGACGTGCTCAAATTAATTAGTTTGTTCATTTATTAAGCATCTATTATGTTAAATGAAAGGCAGGTCTGAATTGCATATGACATAGCAAACAGGGAAGTATGAAGAACAGGAATATGGGATATCATCTAGGAAATATATCATTAAAAAAGAAGACAAGAGCACTGGCCCTGGAATCAGGAGGACCTTAGTTCAAATCCAGCCTCAGACACTTGACACTTACTAGCTGTGTGAGCCTGGGCAAGTCACTTAACCCCAATTACCTCACCAAAAAAAAAGAAGACAGTGTGGTCACAAGGTTAGAAGGAAGGATGAGTAGTAGACAGTCCTTGTGCTATGCTGGAGTCCTCACAATGTCAGAAGAAATGGAGGAAGGTCACCAGCAAGCCAGCTTTACCTCCGACTTATGGGAAGACATGGAGAAGAGTAACATGGGAAAGGTAGGCATGGGTGGGTTGTACTCTGCTTCGTTAATAATAATAATAATAACAACAATAATAATATTTATATAGTACTTGATGGTTGGCAAAATGCTTCACAAGAATTATCACATTTGTTAGGAAGTGCATGCACATTGATGACAGACATCACAGATCTATTAGTATTTTCCTCTGTTTAGTGAGTTGTGTTGGGGGGTGAGGGAAGGTCAGGGAGCTACAAAGAAAAATGAAACACAATTCTTGCCCTCATGGAACTTACGGTCTAGTATGGGAACAGAAAGAACACTGGCTCTGGAGTTTGAAAGTCAGGGTTCAAATCCCATCTCCAACTCAATCGATCAGTATTTATTAAGTGCTTATTGTGATAAGCACTGAAGCTTACTGCCTACGTGACCTTCCGGGACCTCAGTTTCCTCGTCTTGTAAAATGAAGAGTTTGGTCTCTGAGGACCTTCTAGATCTAGATCCAGGATCCTATAGCATGTTCATCAATAAATATTGTGAAATGAAGACTATTAGAGGAGTGTAGGTGAGGAATCGGGGCATTCAGGGAACCTTCAAGGAGGCAGTGACCTTTGAACCATGAACTTTTCATGCTCTAGGAAAGGGGCGGAAAGCTTCCCATGCCATGTCAGAGATGGAAAACTCTTCACTTAGAAGTCAGCTAGTCCTGGGGCAGCTAGGTGGCGCAGTGGATAGAGCACCGGCCCTGGAGTCAGGAGTACCTGAGTTCAAATCCGGCCTCAGACACTTAACACTTACTAGCTGTGTGATCCTGGGCAAGTCACTTAACCCCAATTGCCTTACTAAAAAAAAAAAAAAAGAAGAAGAAGTCAGCTAGTCCAGCCCCTTCATTTGTAGATAAGGAAACAGACATTTTCGTTTTTCAAACAACAACACACTAATTCTCCATCTCTCTTTGAGAAGAGGGATATCATGAATTCTTTCTCTCAGAGGATGGTAGAATCAAAGTGATTTTACTCTATCATAGCCGTTGGAAAAGATGTCTGATTGCATTTGCTTTGGGTCCTTTCATTTTACAGAAGAGGAAAATGAAATTGAGAGAGGTTGAAAGCTTTGCCTCAGTTTCCCCAGGAAGCCTAGCTGGGATTTTCACAGCTCTTTCTACTATACCAAGTAAAGCTGATCCATCACCCCAAGATCATGTGTAGGTAAGACTGGGAGAAGCTCAACAAGCAGGTGGTATGAGATGAATCTCCTGATGTTTTGATGGTGACCTCTGCTCATCTCTAATGAGAGTAGAGTACTTCATTGTGAAAGGCCCTGATATCTGGTTAGGTGTTGACACTGACCCTCTCCTGGTTTGAGATTTTGTCAAAATTTGGGTTCAGATCAGCAGCGGATTTGAGCCATGAGGAACAAGGAAAGAAGGTTGAAGTAAATCACCAACTGCCAGTGAGCATAGAGAAAGATTGTGCCTATGGTAGCATGGCCTATGTTGCCAACCATGCCTACCCTTTCAGAGAATAAAATGGAGGAGGGGGCTGGAGGAACAGCAGAGACCTTCCAGAATCAGGAGACCTCCCATTCTAGTCTCAGCTTGGTCATAAACTATCATTTAGAACACTAGTAAGTCACTTTCCTTCTCCAGGCCTCAGTTTTCCTACTGTGAAATGAGGCCGATGGGACTAGATCAGTGGTGTCAAACTCAAATGAAAATGGGGCACTAAACCATATATAAAGATCCCTGTGGACCACATACTGACTTGGAAAATTAACATTACCTGCATTGTATCGTATTTGTATTTGTTTTTGTTAAATATTTCTCCATCACATTTTTGGTTTTTGGTTTTTTATTTTTTAGTGAGGCAATTGGGGTTACGTGACTTGCCCAGGGTCACACAGGTAGCAAGTGTTAAGTATCTGAGGCCGGGTTTAAACTCAGGTACTCCTGACTCCAGGGCCGGTGCTCTATCCACCCTCCATCACATTTTAATCTGGTTGGAGTGGCACTTGGGAATTTGGGGGTCACATGCCATCACATGTTTGACACCTTCTAAGCTCTCTTCCCAGTCACAACTCAGTAAGGTAATGGCATCATTCACCTTGTTCTTTATCAGGACAATTGAAGCTAAGTTTCAATTCTACAAGTCCTCCAAAAGTCCCGAGAAAGAGTGGAGGTCGAGGAAATAGTCTGGGACCTTTACCTTCTCCCCCTTGGGTCACATCGTTCTGAGGCCTCTTGCCTCAAAATCCCTCCTAGCAGGAAAATTATCCTTATAAGATGGTTCATATAAAATTAGGGGAGCTACTGGAACTTTTCCATTTCAGGATTATTGTATGTGCACATTAGGCTCATTATCTCCTAATGCAGAACACTGAAATGGTAGAAAGGGTTTTGGTAAAAAACGAACACAAACACCCCCTCTCTGTACTCTACCACCCTTGTACTCCTACCCCCTCCCGAATTTCAGTTCTACTATAACAAATTTTTCCATGGGCAGGACAGTATATAATTTCTACCTAATAAATATATTCACCCCCTTCAAAAGAGTGGGAGGATCAACATCTGAGCTCTTTACTATTTGTCATATATCTTCTCTTCCTTTTCGGTTGTTTATTTGATTGAACGTGAAATCAAAACTGATTTCCCATCACTCCCCTTCACAGACACCAGGCTCCCACTGAAGTGAGTGGATTATTGCTCACCACATATCCTGTTGTATCTCTCCTCTCTGTGCCTTTGACTAGGCAGGCCCTGATGTCTGCTATGACCACCCTTCTCAGGTCTACCTCTTAAAATTGCTAGCTCAGGTGCAACTTTTTATCATGGGCCTTCCTTGATATAACCCCTTGATCATACCACCACCATCACCACCACCACCACCACGGTGAAGGGATAGTGCTCCCCTCATTTCCCCAAATAATTTGTATTTACTTTGTATGAATTTTGGGTATGTTTCTCTGTGACTTCCTTTGTTTACTCCCAATAAAATATAAGCTCTTCGAGGGCAAAAATTGTTTTATTTTTTCTATCACTAGCACCTAGCACTAATGCCTGGCATATAAGAGATGAATAATAAATGCTTATTGAATTAAATGCTTGTGAATTAGCTGGACCACCACCACCTGTCCAGAAAGACTCTGTCTTTGCTTTGGAATGGAAATACATTTCAATAATTTTTTACTCTTAAGAGCATTCTTATATTCTTCTCACAGACTTTAAAAAATTAATTTGTCCCTTTGTTTAAAAAAACCCTTCCCCATTAAACAAATTATAAAAAGAAAAATAATAAACCCTGAAAAGTAAAGCCCTCAGTACATAGCTACATAAGCCAGAAAAATAAATTCCCAAGATGTTTATGTCCTGGTATTTTAAGCTCTCTATGGGGAGATGAGAGGCGTGCTTCATCCTCATTCTTTTGGACTTATGGTTTATCATTACACTGATCAGAATTCAACAGTCTTTCAAAATGGCTTTTCTCTCTAGTGTTAGTATCATTGTAGAAATCCTTGTCCTGGTTCTGCTCAATTCATCCTGCATCAGTTCCTTTGAAACTGTCTATTTCATCATTCTTTATAGCATGTGACATTTATTTACCACAGTTTGTTTAGCTATTCCCCAATAGGGGTCAACCCCTTGGTTTTCAATTTTTGGCTAGCATAAATAATTGCTGTAAGTATTTTTGTCTACATAGATCCTTTTTCTCTTTTAAAATTTTTCTTTCTTACTAAACTTTCTTACTATAGCCTATCTTACTATAGCCTATCCCTAGTATGTCTTTGGGATATAGACTAGAAGTCTAACAGTAGATATAGATGGGCAATAGGGTATTCACAGTTTGATAGCTTTGGGGGCATAGTTCCAAACAGTTCAGAATGACCAAACTAATTCACAGCTCCCACAACAGTGCATTAATAGTTGTTTTCTCACACCTCCAAAAAGTATCATCTTTGTCAAACTGATGGGTGAGAGATGGAAGCTTAGAGTTGCTGTAATTTTGTTGTTGAGTTGCTTCAGTTGTGTCTGACTCTTTGTGACCCCATTTGGAGTTTTCTTGGCAGAAATACAGGATTGGCTTGCCATTTCCTTCTTCAGCTCATTTTACAAATGAGGAACTGAGGCAGACAGAAATGAAGTATGACAGCTCATCCTCAAAGAACTAGTAAGTGTTGGAGACTGGAGTTGAACTCAGGTCTTCCTGACTCTGTATGTCCAATATTCTAACTACTGGGTCACCTTAACATTTATACTTTCTTGTATTTTATTGGCACTTTGTCTTTATGTCATAGTCATTTCAGAGGGATGAGGGATGGAGGACAAAGCAAATATAGCTGATACATTGGCTGTATCTTAGAGCATACATTTTACACTAGTGGTCCCCCATCTCACTCCTGAGAGGAGGGATGAATGACTCATTATCTTCTCTCTGGGGTCTTGACAAAAATAAAATAGACTTTGGGTGGGGAAATTTATCATAATAATCCTCCATCTGCTAAGAGTAAATAGTGCTTCCTTAAGAGTTTAGCGCTCTTTAAGGCAGCTGTAATCTTCCTCGAGAAGGGAGGTTATATCTTTTCAGCCATTGGATTTTCTGTTTTTATAAATAGAGATTTAGAAGTGGGGGAAATGAGAGTTGCAGAAAACATCCACTTGAGAGGAATGTGTAGTAACAGCAAGACCCAGGAAACTGAATGAGATAGTCACACAGAAAGAGTTGGAGCCCAGCTCAGCAGAGCTGTGATAAAGAGCTTAATGGGGGTTGTATGAGGGATGCTAATTGGAGGCAGAATTCGCTGAGGAGAAGAGCTGATAACCCCAGTGTGGTGGGGAGGGGAGGATGCCTTGGGAGGCTTCGCATCCACGAAAACCATGTGGCATTGTGATGCACCATTTTGGAGGTTCTTGAGAGGGGAAGATAGACCCATGAAATAGCACCCAGAGGGTATGGTTACTGTATTGTTTTTGAAGACTACTCCCCTATAGTTATGTGTTTCCAAAAACCTTCCAAACATTCTTATCACTTGTCTTGAGTGGGAATGCCTTGCAAGGGTTTCCATGAGCCATGTTTATGGAGTCGGAGGACAGGAATGGGGAGTATATATGATAAAAAAATTAACATCTTGGATCCTGACTGATTTTTAAAAAAACAGATCAGGAAGTTTTTGCTTTTGAACTAAACCCAAAGGAAGTTGTGTTGGCTTACAGGGAGACAACGGTATGGTGCGTTGCGGGTAGGGGTTGGAGATAGGGGATTGTTTGGGATTTGGAGTCAAAACAGTTTGGTTCCAACACCAGGTCTGCCTCTTAGTGCCTGTGTGACTTTGGGAAAGTCATTTGACCCCTGGGTTTTAGGTTATTGCTCTGTAAAAGGGGGGAGGGGTATAGAGAAGGGGACTGGGTGCCGTATAGCTACTAATTCATATTTCTGGAAACCCACTTTGTGATTTTGGACAAGTTACTTCAAGACAGCTATTGGGCTCAGTTTAGACAGTGCTGAGCCTGGAATTCAAATCCAGCTTTGACATATCTTAGCTGCATGACCCTAGCCAAGTCACTTAACCTCTGTCTGCTTCAATTTCCTCAATTGAGGAACATAATAGCATGTACCTCTTAGGGTTATTATGAGGATCAAATGAGAAAATATTTGTAAAATGCTTAGCAAAGTGCCTAGAACATAGTAGGCACTTGATAAATGCTTATTCTCTTTCCTTTTGCCTTCTCTGAGCCTCATTTGGAAAAGGATAGGGTTAAACTGGATCATGTCTAAGGCCTCTTCCGTGTGTCATAAAATTTCACTTGCTAGTGCCCATGAATTGTTCAGCCTCTCCTTTCCTAGATCCTAAACAAATATCAATTACCCTCTCTGTGCCTCACTGCCCCCTGATCAAGGGGATGGCAATAGTGGATTATAATAACTCACCACCATATTACATTTTTAAGGATTGTAAAGCACTTCATATATTTTTTAAAATTCCAACCATGCTATGAGGAAGATGCTAATATTGTCCCCCTTTTACAGATGGCTAGGAGAGGTTACGTGACTTATCCAGGGTCACACAGAGAATAAATGTATGAAGCCAGAGCTGAACCCATGTTCCTTTGTCTCAGAGTCCATGAAGCGATCTACTTCACTTCCCTGCCTTTCCATTGGGTGGGAAGAGGATGGGAGGGACTGGAATGCTGAACCAAGACATGTGGGAGTCATGCTGTGAACATTAGGGAGCCATCAGAGATATGAAGGGGAGAGAGGCATAATCCAAGGGATCATTTAACATCAATGCAATGGCCTTAAGTAAACTGTAGAAAGTTGAGATATTTTCTGTCATGATGACAACGGGCAGGCTAGTGGCAATGCAGCCTCACAGTCGACTGAACACTCCTCCTTGACCTTGCCTTTCTTGGGGGACAAACCCTGGTTTAATTGAAGTCTGAATCTCTCTCTCTCTCTCTCTCTCTCTCTCTCTCTCTCTCTCTCTCTCTCTCTCTCTCTCTCTCTCTCTCTCTCTCTCTCTCTCTCTCTCTCTCTCTCTCTCTCCCTCTCCCTCCCTCCCTCCCTCCCTCCCCTGAGCACAAGGGAGATTAGGCACAGGCTTGCTAATTACTATTTAACCACTCACTATTGTTGCAATGGGTTTGTCGATCAAAATCGAGTTAGCAGTGGATTCAAAGTTTTCACAATCTCAGAAGGAAAAAAAAGAAGACTGTGCCTGAACTGATCCAATTTCTTGAGAGTATTAAAGAAAGGAATCAAATCGGCCTTCTGATCTTTGCAGCCATGCCACCGGGCACCAGCAAGGAGAGACATGGGACTGGAAAAGTGCCATACACGTGTTTAGAAGCAATGAAAACTGGGCAGCGGCAAAGTGAGAGTCTAAAGGACTGCCAGGAGATGTGAGGTCTGATGGGTCTCTGCTTAGGGCTTTATCACTGTAATCCCTGTCACTGGTCAATCATTTTTTTCTCTTGGTGACCCTATTTGGGATTTTCTTGGCAGAGATACTAGAATAGGTTGCCATTTCCTTCTCCAGCTTCTGTACAGATTAGGAAACTGAGGCCAACAGGGTGAAGTGACTTGCCTAGGGTCACACAGCTAGTAAATGTCTGAGGTCAGATTTGAATTCAGGAAGATGAGTTTTCCTGACTCCAGGCCTGGTGCTCTCTCCACTGAGCCACCTGGCACATAGTAAGCACCTAATGCTTGTTGACTGACAGACTGATTGAATGTGTCAGATACTAAATGTGAAAAAGAAATAATGGAATAATCTTTGCTCTCGAGGGCCTTATTTTCTAATGGAAACATCATTGTAGCATCTGTAGCTACCCCTCAAATTGCCAAATGGATCTCCCAAATAATGGCTCTCTCAGGTTCAAGATATTTTGTGCTCTCTATCCCTTAAACTATATTTCAGAAGCCCCTGCTTGTGTATTTACCTTTAATAGTCATCCAGAGGACACAACTAACTCAAACCAAAGACATTTAAGGAAATTGCCATAGTAAAAAACCAATAAAACATCTTCCCCAATAAACTTGGGGTACACTCTCCCCCAAATCCACCCAGAATCTATGGGGAGAGTGAACACGCATAAACGATACAAATGAAGGTTTACACATGTTTCTAGGACAGGGGGGCTGGGGGGTGGTCAAGACAGGCTTGTGAGGACAGACAGCTTACCCTCTGATGCTGAGGGGCCACTCATGTCTTGGTGCTTCTCCCATTGACCTTGGCCTCATAGTCTGTTGGATACTTCTCCTTTGGTTGCTGCCAGATGCTGCTTGGCTGCTGTTTCCATGGCCTCCAGTTTCTGGCTGAGCTGAAGTCCTTGGCTGGGTCTTGTCATATTCTTTTAGAAGAAGTCGGTGCTTCTACCCCAGGACCAGCAGAACTCACCCCTTCAGACTCTTGGATCTGAGTCCTCTTATCTCCTGGGATACAAATTCAAAGGAAAAAAAAAACAATCTCAACTCCCAGGGAGGTCACATCTAAGGAGTATTAGAAGAGGAGATGAAGGTTTAAGACTGTTTATAGTAGAATCGCTAGGAATTCTTCATTAAGTCCCTCAAGACTTTGGAAAAGTCCCTTTTCCCATCTGGGGCTGAATTTCCTCATCTGTAGGAGAAGAGGGTTGGACAAAGTGATGTCTCAAGGCCCTCCCAGTGTTCATAGTTTGTGATTCTTGGACTTGATCACTTAGATTGCCAAGCCAATTTTACCAAGGCCATTATCTCCTGCAGTTAGCATTTATTGGTCCTCTTCAAGAATGAAGGACAAACAACAATAATCTCTGATAGATTTCCAAAAATATAGAAAATATGCCAGTTCTAATGACAATAAACCTTTTTGTGCAAATGGACATTAGAGCTCTTAGCTTTGACAGAGAGGGGGAGGAACACCAAAAAATAACGTTGACCTCAAATGGTGTTATGCTATGTTAACCAATGGCATGGAGCGGAGCCCTGCTGGCAGGGCCCAGAGGTGAACCCAAGGGGCTCATGCAGTAGCCCCAAGATCTGAGAGATGTGAATGACCTTATTCATTCGTTGCTACCTGGGTTGTGTTTTATATTTGGATATGACCCACCAGTTGCCCGGCTTTTGCTTTAAAGGAATGGAAACCATATACAAAGAAGCTCACTCACCTCCTTCGTGTTTATTTTTGGTTTGATTCGGTTTGTTTGAGATTGGATGATAGAAGAGAAACATAGACTAGTCATCGGTCACAACTGCGATCTTGTTGGGCTGCAGCTCTGACCAGGCTCCCTTTGGACAAATGAGAGGGCAAAGGGATGATTTCAACCTCTGATGTGAAACCTGGGCAGAGCCTGATTTAGTGCCTCTTTTGTGTTTTGTTTCATCTTTGATGAATGTGAAGAGAAAAAGCTAACTAAGATGATATAATTTTACCTGCAAGTGGAGAAAAGAACCATTGATTTAGTCAAAAGGAACTTTAACGATCATGTTGTCTGTAGCACCACCACCCCCTTCACTCCATTTTATGGATGGGGAAAATGAGGCTTATGGGAGTTAAAGGATTCATCCAAAGTCAAATTAGGAAGTAACAGGCATAATTTGAGCCCAGGTCTTTTGATTCCAGAGCTAGAACTCTTTCCATTATAGTCTTTAGCAGCTTCCTTTTTGAATAACCAAGAAAGGTCCACTTCTGATCATAAGATCTGAGGATAGCAGATTTGGAAATGGAAAGGACCCTCCAAGTTGACAACACTATTCTAGGGTTCACCCATTTTCCAGGGAGCATCCTTATCCTTTCTGATTGTGAGTAGAAGGACAGGTGGCTAGGATACTTTCAGAAGACACATACCTCTAATGTTTATGTAGCAAAGTGCTATGAGCTTCCCCAAACTGTCATTTTTTTAAATGGGTCAGAATCTTTTCCAAACCATAACTCTCCAACCCCATCTTCCGTGTTTTACTTTTTCAGCTTGTCAGATGACAATTCAATTCATAACAAAGGGATCTTAAGTATCAATGTAAATAAAGTAATCATATATCATCCTCTCTCTCTCTCTCTCTCTCTCTCTCTCTCTCTCTCTCACACACACACACACACACACACACACACACACACACACACACACACACACACATACACATAACTTGATCTCATTCTGCCTTAAACCCATGTTGACTCAGTGGAAAGAATCAACTGTCATAGCAATTATGTACAAGGTATCCATACATGGAGAGTGCACATGCCATGGCATCTATGTGAAGATATGCACGTACCAAGAACATGCATGATCAGGACTTATCTGCAAAGGGCAACTAATGACCCTAATACTGGTAAGGTGCCAATATTTTCTATTGTAGGCATTGTGCTAATAATAGCACCTATCTCCTAGGTCAAATGAGATAATATTTATAAAGTACTTTGCAAACCTTAAGGTACTATATTAATAATGCTAGCAGTTTCATGGCTCTCTGCCAGACTTTCTCCACATAAAGCATTGGTCTTTGCTGCTCTCCACCTGGCATTGTTTGCCACTGCTCTCTGCCAGGCTTTGCTTTCCACTCTAGCTAGTTGATAACTTAACTAGGCCAATTTTAGAAAAGGAAATCAGGTTTTTAATGAACTGCCTTGCAAAAAAGTAACTGGACTAGACAGATGTACAATTGAATTTTTCCAGAACTTCAAAACAAATCGTTCCTGCTACAAAATTTCTAAACATAAAAAAAGATGTGATGCTAGCCATTTATTCTTATAAGGTACATGTGGTGTTCATTCCAAAACTTGGCAAAGACAATCCTGAAAAAGAGAGTTAATCAATCAATCTCATTATTTAAAATGGAAGCAAAATAACAAACTGTAACAAAATAAAATATGGAAAATGTCAAAAATTAATTGACCACAAGCAAATTAAATCCAAAAATGGTTCAATATTAGGAAACTATGAATGTAATAGCATGTGGCAATGTTCCATTGCTAATGGAAAGAATGATTTGGGTAAGGTAGGAATGAATTCAATCAATTCAACAAATATTTGAGTCTGCTATGTGTGAAGTATTGTCCTAGGCTTTGGGGATAATTTTTTTTTCAATCTTAATAGTACCTTTTTTCAGTTACATGTAAAGATAGTTTTCAATATTTGCTTTTATAAGATTTTGACTTCCAAATTTTTCTATCTCTTTCCCTTTCCTCCCCCTCCCCAAGACATAAAGCAATCTGATATAGGTATGTACAATGATATGCACAATGACATTAAACATATTTCCACATTAGTCATGTTGTAAGAGAAGAATCAGAACAAAACCAAAAAACTTCAAAAAAAACCAAAAACCAAAACCAAAAAAAGTTGAAGTAATATGGGTCAAACTGCATTCAGATGGGATAACATTTTAAATATATCCTTATTTACTTTATTAGATATTTCCCAATTACAGGTAAAATTTTTAACAATCATTTTTAAAATTTTGAGTTACAAATTCTTCCCCTCCCTCTCACTCCTTTCTCCCCACCTTGAGAAGGCAAGCAATTAATATCAATTATACATGTGAATGTATGCAAAACATATTTACATATTAGCCATGTTGCAAAACAAAGACCAAAAAAAAAACCCCAAGAAAAATAAAGAAAACAAAAAAAGTATGCTTCAATCTGCATTCAGAGTTTATCAGTTTTCTCTCTGGAGATGAACAGTATTTTTCATCATGGGTCCTTGGGAATTGTCTTGATCAGGGTAGCTAAGTCTTTCACAGTTGATCATTATGCAATATTGCTGTTGCTGAGTACAATGTTCTCCTGGTTCTGCTCACTTCATTTTGCATCAATTAATATGTCTTCCCAATTTTTTCTGAAACCATCTTGCTTGTCATTTTTTATACCACAAAAGTATTCAATCACAATCATATACCACAACTCCTTCAGCCATTCTGGGGATAAACATTTTTAAAAAGGAAACAGTGTATGCCTTCAAGGACCTTACAAATTTACTGGGGAGATACAATATGTATACAAGTAAATAAATATGAAGTCTGTTCAAAGTAGGGGACTAGAGAGTTGACTTGTCCATTGAGAAACTTCCTCTATTGATGCAGGTCAGACCTCTGTGTTTGATTTAGAGTCCTCCAGCATTTCCTAGAGCACCGAGAGGTTAGGGCCTTGCCTGGGGTCTCAAACCAATCTGTGTCTGAGGCCAGATTTGAATATGCTCTTCCTGGTTCTGAGGCTGGCTTTCTATCCACTACCCCATGTTGCTTCTTACATAAAAAATATAATTAAAAATAATTTCAAGAGGAAGGGAGTGACAATAAGATGGCGTGGGGAGAGACATCGGTGAAGATCTTGTGTAGGGATCCAGAAGCTGGGGATTCTTTGGGGGTGGGGGGAGGAAGGAAGGAAAACATTGCAGAGTCGAGGAACCATTTGTACAAAGCCAAGCCGGCAGGAGATGGATGCCTTTTACAGGGATGTAAAATGAACCATATCTACAGTTACATATACTACTAATTGCTAAGAAAAAGTGATTGAAAAAGAAAAGTCATTTGCAATAATACAAAGTTTTCTTGTCAATAAAACATTTTGGATATTAACTTACTGAGACACAAATGGGACCTTTAGAAAGATAACTTCAAAAATGTTTTGACAGAAGATCAGCTGGAGCTACATCCTTTGACATGGCTTCAATAACCCATTAGAGTCAAAATGTCAATATTTCCCCAATTAATTAATATATCTAGGGCAATACCAATGAAACTGTCCATAAATTACTGTATGAAACTGGATAAAATGTACTTTATGTGGAAAAGCAAATGGAGAAGATGATGAAGGGAAACTATGGGAAAACAAATGGGTAAAGGGGCCCTTGTCCCATCAGACTTCAAAACCAATTATAAAGCAGTTATTATCCAGACTATCATGTCCTGGGCCAAAAAGACAAAGAAAAAATACCATAGACCAACCAAACAACATGGATTTGAGAAATAAAACTTAAATAGAAGCACAAAAAGATTTGTATTTTAGAGACTTTTGGATACTAACTTTTGGAGGAGGAGGAAGAGGAAAGAAAGAAATTATGAGTAAAAGCTAGATCATAGTTTAATTTCATTCAATCAAACAACTATTTAATGATGGTGGTGGTGGTGGTGACAATGGTGACAATGATAATGGTGGTGGTGACAATGATGGTGATGGCAGTTAGCTTTTCTCTAGCACTTTACGGTTTGCAAAGAACTTTTCAAATGTGACCTGTCTTAACTTGGTATTCTCCTACCCCTCTCAGCTCTCCATACCCATTTCCTCCAGAGGTCTCTTTTCACTGGGCACCATTAACTGTACTTCCCATGGACTCAGTGGATTGTAAGCTCTTTGAGAGCAGGCATGTTTTGCTTTTGTCTTCATCGCCCCAGCACCTAGCTCAGTGCCTGGTACGTGTTATCTACTTAGAAGTTCTTTGAATGGAATTGAATTTAGTTGATCTTACAGAGGACAGGAATGGAGCAGAAGAACCAGTGAAACTGGAGGGAGGAAATTAGTTAGGAGGCTATCATAATAACACAGGTAGGTATGAGTTGAAAAGGGTCTGAACTAGTCAGGCAGCAGCTGGAATAGAGAAGACTAGACCTATCAGAGATATTTCAAGGGAGGAAATGAGGACTTGGTGACAGATTGTATCTGAGGGATTAAATGGAGTCACGATCATGACCTGTAGCTACTTTTCCTTTGTCACCACCAGGAATCCCCCATACCTTAGAATGGTCTTCCTTCCCAATCAAGAGTCTCAATGACGACCATAACATCCCTAAAGAAAAGGCAAAAGGCCATGATATAATATTTCAATGTTCCAATATAGTGGTTGATTAAAGTTTAAATTCATTTAAACAACTAAAATTAAAAGGCTCATTCTCTCTTTTGGGGGGAGAGAGGAGTGTTGACCTATGATGTCATTAGGTAGAAATTCCCTCCACCGATGTGATCAACAAGTCATTTGTAGGAAAGAATTTCCTCAGGAACTTGTCCATTGTCACACAGTAATGTGTCAGAGACAGAACCTGAACCTAGGTCTTTCTGACTTCAAGGTTGGTCATCAAGCTTCTAGGTTATGGTACTTCTCCCCTTTCTGTTAATAACCAACAAGGCACAAAATAGAAAGTGACATGAACCACCATCTACAATTACTCCATTTAATGGCTTTGTCCAACTGTTTTCAGGGAATGTTCTTTGGGGGTATTTGGTTTGTTTGATGTTTTCTTTTGAGGGCTAATAGGCAGCTTGCTGGGATATATCTACTGTGTTCAGGCAAATATATCAGTAGAAAAAAGATCTCATGACCACTGAGCATCAGATATAAGCATCAGTTGAGGAAGCACCTGGAGGTGGCCTAACTGTAAGAGAGTGACCAAGGGCCATTTGATCAATTAGTTTTAGGTCTCCACTAAGTGGTAGGCATTGTGCTAGACACTAAGGCTACTGATTCAATGAATGAAACAACTCCTATGGATCTAGAAGCTTAAATTCCAATGGAGGAGACAAAATGGGTCCCCCAGGGCATCAGACAAGGCTGATCCTGGTGACAGCATAAGAAAAAATGGGACTGTTCCCATTACTGAAATCAATTCAGGCTTTATTTCAGCCACCCCCCCCACTCCTTCTTCTCCTCTCCCCACTTAAAGGGGGGATCCATAAAGACCGAAGAGTCAAATCTCAGGAAAGGCCATTTTGTAAAGACCACACATGGGGGGCTGCCTGTACTTTTAGAATCCAATTCATTGTTTTCAAAAATGGAATCTAATGTGATTTATTGCAGAATAATTCTTCATTAAAAAACAGAATTCTGTAGAGTAATTTCATCTTTCAGTACTCAAGTGGGAAAATGATGGTATCTTTCTACCATCCCTGATATAGCTTACTTTCAGCCAAGTGTAATTGGCTCCGAGAACAGCCAAGATTTCTACTCTGGTTTGGCTCAGAGAGCAGGAGAAAGGCCCTTAAAACCTCATTTGTTGACATTTATCTTTCCTGAACAGATGAAGGAGGAGTCTGCCAGAGGCTGGGGCTAAGAGAGGGAGGAGGAAGGTCATGGGTCCCTGTATTCCAATTCTCTATAGAATACAAGCCCCCTGAGGGCAGGGAATCTTTGTGATCTTGTCTTTGTACCCACAGTGTACAAATGCTTGTTGAATTGAATTAGATTGAACTGAATTCCCAGATCATCTCCCAAGCATTTCATCTGTGTTCAGATGAACACGTGACTCACAGGGTCTGGGATCATTGGAAGGACTTTTTACGGTTTTATTGTCCCAATTGGGAAATCTGGGAACCTTACCATAGGCAAGCACACAATTCCCAAAGTTCAAAGGAGAAAGGTTCTTACTTACAGGGAAAATAAAACCCAAATCAAATAGAAGCCAATGCAGAAAGAAGCAACACCTGGCTGGGGCAGCCCTTCCCCTAGAGACTTGTATAGCTTTGATCACTTACAGTGTTGCTTCTCACGATGCTGCCTCAGTCGGCATGTGACTCTCCTAGAGTCTCCTGTACTTCACCAGGTACCCAGCGTTGCTCCTTCTCGGTGCCCTGTTATCCTTCCTTCTCTAGCCTCCCGTAGCTCCTAGTAGATGGTATCCTGCTAGGCCTGTCATTGGGCCTGGCCACAGATGATTTGTTCTGCGCAGTGTAACTCAGTTTGGTTCAATCCAAAAAGTATTTCTTCAGTGCCCACTCTGTCCCAGGGGCTATGTGGGGCACTTCAGATACAAAGAAAAAGGGGAGTAAATCTGCCAGCTGAGGATCCACCCTCTACCTCCATCCCACTGAACATTCGGACTCTGCTGCCCATGGCCCCCTTCAGTGAGCCTTTCACTTTATCTTGCTGGGAATCAAGCATCCCATCCATGCAGCACCCTCAGCTTTTCCTCTGCTCTCCCTTTCCAGTTTCCATATATGGACTATTTTCTTCCATTAAAATTTAAGGGAAGCTAGGTGGTGCTGTGGATAAAGCTCTGGCCCTGGATTCAGGAAGACCTGAGTTCAAATCTGGCCTCAGACACTTGACACATACTAGCTGTGTGACCCTGGGCAGGTTACTTAACCCCCATTGCCCCACAAAAAAAGAATTTAAGCTCTTTGAGTATAGGGCTGTCTCGTTTGGTTCTATTTGTACCCTTGGCACTTAGCACAGTGCCTGACACATAGCAAGCTCTTCATGAATATTATCTGGCTCTCTATTCATCCTATGTAAGGGGGATTAAAGCTACCAAAATTAGGAGAGCATCTCTCTCTCTCAAGCTCTGTCCTTAACAAAGGGTCATAGATGTAGATCCGGAAAGGACCTTAGAGGCAGCCAAGGCCGATGCCTTCATCTTACAGATGATAATCCCGAGATCCCAAAGTAGTGAGTTGCCAGGGGTCAACAGGTAGAAAGTGGCAGAGGTGGAGTTTCCACTCCATTGTGTTGTGCCTAAGGGATGAAATGGTGTTGAACCACTGGGAGGAAGAGCTACTGCCGACACACACCTTCCTTCAGAGATCTCATTTCCTGCTTCTTAAAATCATCCCTCACCAGAGCAGAAAGATGTTTAAAATCAGAATGTTCTCCCCCAGGTCAGTGGTTTGGGTTTATGCTTTTTAAGCAAGGAATTTATTTCTAAACCCCACATCTGTGCCCCCTGCAAACACCCCCAAAGCTCCAATCAATTGCCTAGTAATGAATGCCAGGGCAGAAGCAAGATTACAACCCCTGGATTGATTTTGATGTTAAATCTCCTGGCAGGCATGAAATGTAATTACCATCAAGGTTGAAAGCTGGGGCAGATGAAGAGGAGAAGCTGCTCTTTCTCCAGTTCTCCTGCAGCACGGCAGGAGGGGGGAGGTGGAGAGGAGGCAGGAGCATCAGGGCTAAAGCATCCTTAGCACATCAGCCCTTTCAATCCCCAAGTAGCTCCTCCTGGCTCAGTCCTCTGGCCTCGCTGAACACCAACAGCCGATAAAAGCCCCTGCTAAATTCTGTTCTCCCGTACTCATCAGAGGGTCGTTGTGCCCTCTGACCGCTGTCCCTAGGAAACTAGAAGCCATTGGCACATTCAGATGACAGGGCAGACTGAGAAGCACTCTCAAGCAACAGGAAGCCAGTGAGAGCCCCAGGGTCCCCTAGAGAGGCAGGGACAAGAGCCACCATGCCCACTGAGTTCAGACCCCAGACCAGGCACCTGGCATTCCTCCCTCCAGCACCCCAACATTTTCACACAGATGACAGTTAAGTTAAGACAAACTTTAAGGGCAGACCTGGAGAGGGAACAAAGGCACCCAAGTAACTTCTTTCCACACAGAGTCTGTGGGGTTGTAGGGAGGAGAAGCAGAGAGAGAAGAGAAGGAGGTTCAGCTCCTCCCACTTTGCCTTGGCCAGCTAAAGACTGGGACAGTATGGGACAGCAGGATACAGGAGCACAGCCCCTCTAGGGCACAGTTGGGCCGCCATCTTTTAGCTAAGATTTTCACAAGCCACATGGGAATGAGAAAGGGCAGGTTGGCTTTTGGCCTGGCATCAGCTCGAATGATGGCATTGTGGCACCCTAGATTTAGAGCTAGATGGGACCTCAAGTCCTCTAGTCTGACCTCCTGAATTCATAGATGAAGAAACTGGGGCCAAGAGAGGTTAAAAGTTGGCTACCCAAATGAACACAGGTAACATCACTGGGCCTGGAAACCAGGGTCTGTCTAACACAACCTTAAATTGGGGCCCGGCATGAAGTATCTGGTGATAAGTTCTGGAGCCTGGGCAGCTTCTCTGGATGATTTGGGCCTAACAACCTACACTTTCCCACCACTTGGGGTTAATTAAGGCAGAGACAACCAACAAAGGCCTCTGGCTAACTCCTGCCTCACACTTCTCCAGCATTGGAAAACTGCTAAACCCCATTTATCTGGGCAAAAAACTCATTTAGAGTTAAGACAGACTTGAAAATTCGTTTGTTTGTTCTCATTATCTGGAGAGCTAGACAGTTTCCCAGAGTGAATGGAGGGCCAACCCTGGGTTCTTCAAGGCCTGGGTTTAAGCCCTGCCTTTGACACCTTCTTAGGGGAGACTCTGACAAGTGCCCCCCAGGCAGCTCTCTGCCACTAAGTTACAGGTGAATTGTCCAGCTATGTTGGTGGAAGGAGTTTCCACGCTGGGAATTCCCTTCATATTGATGGCACAGGCCCAAACCCTGCACCTCCATCTGAGATGAGAATTGCATTTGAATTTCTCAGGTTTTTGTTTTTGTTTTTGGAGAAATAGCTCAGTTTTAATAGAAGCATCTCAAACAGAAAGGTAGTGTGGTAGAATGAGTGGAGTATTTCACCTAGAGTTAAGAAGACCTGGGAAAAGGAAGCAGGACAATGGAAAGAAGGCTGGGTTTGGAGCCCAAGGACTCTGGTTCAAGTCATATAAGGCCCCTCTCTCAGGTGGAAGACATTTACACATGCTTATTCCCAGACCAACCGTCCAGACTGATTTGGCCCTATCGCTCAGACAGATCTCTCTCATTGACTCACCCCAACCAAACAGTCAGAAAAGTCCATTGGGTTTTGTGTGCAAACGCAGCCCTAATTTTCTACTTAGCCATATTGCCAGATAGTCAATCTATACAAGAATGGTATTCTTGTTTAATTAAAGCATAGATTTGCCTGGGGAAGCAGAGGCATGAAAAAGGGACTGGGGAAAAGGAGAGGAGGGGGGAGAGAGTCGGCCACCAGTCTACTCTCCAACAGCAATAACTTAAGGTCATTAGCAACCTGGGTAAGAGCCAATCCTAGTGACTTTTAGTTGAAAATGGAGGTATCTTCTTACTAGCTCCCAAAATACTCAGCTTCCTGGACCCCCTCCTTTTACCATAAATCCATAGACCCCCAGTCTAGCAAAAAGGAGACCCACAGAAGCCAATGTACCAAGTGGGCTGCTGTGGTTGGGGTGAGGGAGGGAACCAATATTTTTAAGCACCTGCTATTTGCCAGGTACTATATGCTTTACAAATATTCTTTTCATCTGATCCTCACAACAGCCCTGGGAGGGAGGTATTATTATTATCCTCATTTTGTAGGTATGGAAACCGAGTCATACCAAGTTTAAATGACTTTCCCAGGGTCATTGATCTGGCCAGATTGTAACTCAGGTATCCCCGACTCTGGGCCCACTACTGGGCATCATATAGATGCCTTGAATTTTAAACTTGGTTTTCCCCAGCCTATGTACCCAGTACAGCAAGCAGATGTGTGGGCTTTAGACCTTTTCATCTCTGCTCTGTAAATGCTGTATTATATATCACTCCTTAGCTGTACCACATCTTTTCCAGTTAGTTGGACCATCCTCTCCACCTCCTTCCCATCAGAATCTTGAACTCAGCCCCTGGAATCACTTAGGGCTCCGATTGTCACAGAGTCTCCCCCTCATCTTCCCCCCTCCTTCCAGCTCCCCTTTGGATGTTGTCTTCCCCCATTGGAATGTAAGCTTCTTGAGGGCAGGCCCATCTTATTGGATTCTATTTGTATGTCCAGCACTTTGCACAGATCCTGGACTACAGGAAGCATGAAGCTTCTCTATTTGTCAATGGTTCCAATGAATTGTTTTTCCTTGTTACAAGGGAAGGTTTGCTGGAATGGTGAGGAAGACAGATACAGAAATGGCTATTATGTAAAAACAAATGCACTAAAACTTTAAGAGTCAAGGAACGGGGCAGCTAGGTGGTGCGGTGGATAAAGCACCAGCCCTGGATTCAGGAGGACCTGAGTTCAAATCCGGTCTCAGACACTCAGACACTTACTAGCTATGTGACCCTGGGCAAGTCACTTAAACACTCAATGCCCTGAAAAAAAAAAGAGTCAAGGAACATCAACTCTTAAACTGTTTCCAGGATACCTTCACTCTAGGTTGTAAATGGTTTCTTCAGGAAGCATGAAGTACAAAGGGAGTGGAGGCTGGAGCCCAGGGAGATCAGGAAGGGGCCTCTGTTTTCTTCTCCAGAGCCTGTTATCTACGCTGCTTGTTTGACACACCCCATGTTTCTGCCTCTTGTTAATGACCTTTTTATATAATTATGCTCTGTTTCCCTAGCTAGATTATCAGCATGTTCAGGGTAGAGCCTGGACCCATGATTTCATTGGGACTCCCAGGTGAGGGAGTCCCTCTGCTTGCATGTCAGCATCTGTTTTGAAATTTTGATCTTACAAAGTTCCTAAATCAGGGACAGGTTAAGTGACTTGCCCAAGGTCACACAGTCGTGATGGGTCAGAGGCAGGACTTTCTAACTTGAAAGCCAACTCTCTATCCATTACACCAAGGATATCCATTATACTATTGCATCAAGTTGCGTCCCCTCTGCCCTGTATGCTTCTTTACATCTCCCTGAAGAAAGGCCACTTCACTAAAATCATTTTTATGAGATAAGTATAAACTTAACATCTAAATTTGGGGGAGAGAGACAGAGACAGAGAGACAAGGAGAGAGAGACAAAGACAGACACAGAGAGAGACCAAGACAGAGACAGAGAGACACACACACAGAGGAGAGAGAGAGAGAGAGAGAGAGAGAGAGAGAGAGAGAGAGAGAGAGAGAGAGAGAGAGAGAATAAGAATAGGCCAATAATACTAATGACTATGGATTGATAAGCTGGACAGTGTCCAGAGGAGACCCAACAGAATAATGAAGGACATTGAGTCCATGACAAAAAAGGATCCATCACAGGAGCAGAGAATGTTCAGCCTGGAGAAAAGAAGGCTAAGGAGGAAAGCAATAGTATTGTTCAGGTATTTCAAAGGTTGCCATGAAGAGAAAAGACTTAATGTGTTCTGCTTATCTAGCAGGGAAGATGCAGAAGGAATAGGCAGAAATTGTTTTTTTAAAAAGTTAATTTAAACTTGCCATCAGAGAACAATTTCCCAATATTCCAGTTGTCTTAGAGTGGACTGTGCTGCAATGAGAGGGGGTGGCTTCTCCCTCCTGGGAGGTCTTCAGGAAGCAGCTGGAAGACCACCCGTTGGGTATGTTATAGAAGGGCCTTCTTTGGTGTGAAGGTTGGCCAAAATGGCTGCTGATCCTTTCCTAAATTCTGTGACTCCGTGAAATAATATTCTAGCAAAAAGACTGTGGTATTTCAACCCCAAAGTTCACTGTAAAGAAGTAGGATGTATACCAGAGGTATAAGTATGATTCAACATTAGGAAAACAATGTAATTAATCATATTTAAAACAAAAAAAATCCTTCTCAAACTATATGATTTTATCAAGAGACACATAAAAAAGGCTTTGAGAAAGTAAAATATTCATTTTTGCTGATGTTATTCACAGGCCTGGGAGGCAGGGTGAGGAGAGATCTCCTTCAAGGGACCCTGGCTCTGGACTCACAAGGATGCAGATTAAATCCTGGGGAGCCTGATCCAAAAGACAGGGAAGCTGACTTTTTTCCTTTAAATTCTCTAGCTCATTATGACCTCATTGTAGAATCCTGAGGAAAATCTCTTAAACTAAGCCTAAGCATGGCTAAGGTAGAGGGTCTTTCTCAAAAAGATTAATAGATGATTTCTTTTAAAAATTTACAGGACGTGCAAAGCTGTAGGTATGGGGAGGACAGATGTTCACTCCCCCAGCACAAAAGAAATGATAAAAACAGACAAATGACTAACACCTGAACTTTGACTCTTCCTCCCCTCATCTTTATTATGCTCTTCCAAGAGGTAAAGACTCTCCGAAGACTTGTGGAACTTCTGAAAAGATACTTCACATTCAACTCAGCTCGGTATCATCTGAAGCCTAGGCCTAGGCTAGCTTGTGCCTCCACATTCCAGGATGGTCCCATTGGGTCTCCCCATTCTTCAAGAATCTGCCCCAATACAAAAGGTATCTTCTGTTACCAGCCTGCACTTGTGCCCCAAAACACCTACATTCTCGTGCTTACAGGGTAGCAGGTGGGTATCAATTCTAGTCTGACAACCTTCTTAGATATAGGTGAGGAAAGGAGCACGCTTTCAGCCACGGCCCTTTTCCAGCTTCCCTAAAGATGGAAGTCACAGTCTCCCTTAGAGAGGAGTGGACCAAATTCCAGGGATATCTATTCTTGCCACTCACCTGCAGGATGAACTTGGACAGCTCATACTGACAGTATGAGAGCCCACACATCTCAAGCATAGATTTAGAGTTACAAAGGGCCTTCATGTGCATGTAAGACTGGGCCTCTTATTTTATAGATGAAGGAAAGACTAGGAGCCCAAGAGGTTGGGATGTGCCCACAGCCACATGAGCTTATTAGTGGCAGGACCAGGACTAGACAGGTCAGCTTACTTCTGGTCCAATCAAGGTCCAATCTCTGCCACATTTACTCCTCCTCATAAGAACTCTTCATGGGGCAGCTAGGTGGTGCAGTAAAGTGCTGGCCCTGGATTCAGGAGGACCTGAGTTCAAATCTGACCTCAGACACTTGACACTTTACTAGCTGTGTGGCCCTGGGCGAGTCACTTAACCCTCACAGCCCCACAAAACAAAACAAAACAAACAAAAAAAGAACTCTTTGAAATCAACTGATGATGAGTTGAAGGGATATGAGCAGACAGGTAAGTTGTGCACGCATTCAGTATACTGTTTATCCTCAAGTTGACTTGATTTAGTAACAGTGTCTTGCACATAGTTGGTGCTTAATAAAATGCTCATTCATTTTAATTCAATTTAACAAGTATTTATTAATTCCCCTACCCTATACAACTTATTTATGGGCTTATGGGGTCTAAAGAAGAAAGGGATTTCAATGGTCTTCAAGTGAAACCTCATCATTTTATAGGCAGATAAAGGTTAAATGACTTGACCAAGGTCACACAAGTAAATAAGTAAGCATCAAGGCTGGGTTTTGGTCTAGGTCTTCTGAATCTAGAGCCAATGCCCTTCTGCCTCTGCTAGGCCAACACAAGATTCCTAGTTAATGGGGTGCAGTAGAAAGAGCTCTGCATTTGGACTACTGGGACCTAAGTTTAAATTCCATTTATTAACTTGGGCAAATAACCTTGAATCTCCTTGGACCTCAGTTTCCTCCTATTTACAATGAGGGGGTTAGACTAAATGGCTTCTGAGGTACCCCCCAGCTCTAAATCCATGATTCTATAAATGTTGGAATTGATTCAGTCTTTTGGCAAGTAACAGAAGGGAACGGGCACCAGAGAACTCTGCGACGCTTCTTCAGCTCATCCGCATCCCCCCAAACTGAGATCATACCTGGTGCTGAGCATCATGGGTATTCAAGGTCACCCTACATTCTCCTTCCTTATTTTTACTAAGGTGCCTATTCAAGAAGCCTAGTCTTTAAACTCTTCAGATTAGGGACGCTCTGGCATTTAAGAGCATGAAAGTAAATTCCCTGCACCAGCAAAGACCTTGTCCCGGGCCTATAAATGATTCATGGGAAGTATTATTACCCCAACATGTCTATGATCAATAGGAACAACTTAATTACGTTTGTAAATGCTGCCTATCTTCTCGGGCCAGTGCATTCTCTCCCCCCTACACCTGCAAGGACCAAAACAGATTAAATGGGCCTACTCAATACGGCCCATGAAATATTGATTAAAGATCTGGTTGAAATAAGTGTATTAATGTAGTCTCAGAGCACTCAAGTGAGTAAGCACACCCCGGGGGGAAACTCCTCTACAGAACAAGTGAGACCAAAATGGGATACTTTGGAGGTGGTGAGAATGTAACTGAGGGAGCAGATCCTTTTTGCGATGTCACAGGGCTTCAAGGGACTTCGGTGATAAAAGGCTGGGCCAAGAAGGGAGGTAGGGGAGTTGGGGGAGAGAATGTAGAATTCCAAGTAAACAAGAACAAAGGTACAAATAGTGACACTTGCCCGACTGGACACTAATCAAGCCCTTTATATGCATCATCTCCCTTGGTTCTCACAATAGCCCTGTTGGATTGGTAACGTTAGCCCCATTTTGCTAGGGAGACGATTGCAGCTCAGAGAGAGGTAAAGTGGTTTGTCCAAGGTCAAACGATACATCAGCGGCAAGTCAGCTGTGCTGGTTCCAAATCCAGTGGGCTCTTCATCACATCACATTGTTTCTTTTTTTTAAATAGTATTTTATTTTTCCCCCAATTACACATCAAGACATCATTTTTATGAGATTTTGAGTTCCCAATCTGTCTCCCTCCCTTTCTCCCCTCCCCTCTACTGAAAATGGTAGGCAATTTGATGTAGGTTATACATGCATCCCATTGTTTCTTTCTTTCTTTTTGTTTGTTTTTGCAGGGCAATGAGGGTTAAGTGACTTGCCCAAGGTCATACAGCTAGTAAGTGACAAGTGTCTGAGGCTGGATTTGAACTCAGGTACTTCCGAATCCAGGGCCAGTGCTTTATCCACTGCACTACCTAGCTGCCCCCCACATTGTTTCTTAAATAAAACAAGGTGTTTCCTTAAGTTCAATTGAAATCAAGAAGCCTCTCCCATCTACCTTTCTTCCAGGTTTTTTCAGCCGTTGGCAGGAAAGACAGAGAATGGGTGAATTGTTGAGGAAACATAACAACTGAGAGGAGAGAACAGACTCTTCCCACATCTCGAAGTTTTATCCTGCATGGAAGTCTCTATTGTGTGAAGATTCCCTTCCATTTTGAACCTCAGATCCAAGGTGGACTCTGTCCTTTGTGTGAGGATGCCTTGGGCCCCTTGCTTTTTATAACTTTTTTTTTTTGGTGAGGCAATTGGAGTTAAGTGACTTGCCCAGGGTCACACAGCTAGTAAGTGTTAAGTGTCTGAGGCTGGATTTGAACTCAGGTCCTTCTGACTCCAGGGCTGGTGATCTATCCACTGTGCCACCTAGCTACCCTGGCCCCTTGCTTTTTTTCTAGCTCCTCAGGACTGTTATCCCCCTGCCCCGATCCAGTGATCCAGTGGTCCTGTGAGCCCTTAGAACAATGGCTGAAGGGATGAAATCTTGTGTTAGGCAGGGGGTTTAAAGGAGACAAGTTCTGTCAATCCTGTGTGACCTCAGGTAGGTTGCTTCATGTCTCTGGGCTTTCATCTCAGATGATCCTCAAAGTTGTTCCCTTGCCCTCCCCAGTTCTGTTTATTGTTGGGGTTTTTTTGATGCTTATTTGATTTCAGTTCATGAATGTCTGTCCACAAAGACCCCAGTAAAAAGCCATCTGGATGTGTGACCCTGGGCAAGTCACTTAATGCCCATTGCCCCACCCAAAAAAAGCCATCTGGAAGCACAGGGCAGTGTTCCCTTGTATACCAAAGGCAGAGCAGGCTTTGCTAGACTGTCCCTGGCTGACTAGGAGCTCTGGGATGCCACAACTTGTATCATTTGTCAGCTTTGATCCTTCAGGACCCTTCACAATGTACAGCACACATGGTGGCCACCAGAGATATAACTAGGAGTCCTTTCTCTTGGGATAAAAGTAGTTTGGGGTGGAGACTAGAGGGGACAGATCCACTTGGGCGAGAGTCAGTGCAGCTGTGGGAAGAGGGGGTGTCTCATCCCTCAGAGGATGCCACTCCTTCAGGGATTGAGGAAGAGAATCTACCCCTAGGAGAAGAATACAATAATAGCAGGATCCTTTGAGTAGGGCTGGGTGAGACTGATGGTCAGGCCATGGGGTACATAATAGGGGAAGGCCAAGAAACTTCTACTTCTCCGTCCCTCCAAGGATGAAGCATGTCTCTCTCAGATATTAAGACCTGGAGCAAAGCCTCAATTCCTCTTCCCTCCTCCCCCTCCAGTTGTAGGCTCTAGTTGGCATTTAATAAATGTGTAAATGAATTGGATTGAATCACATTGAAATGAATTGCTTTGTACTGAATTGATGTGACTGACTGAAAAGCTCCATGTATCAATGTCCTCAGCTAGAACATTGAGATAATATCAGTCTTATCTACCTCAATCAGCCAGTCAATTTATTAAATGCCTACTTTAAACCAGGCATTGTGTCACACAGGATTATTGCATGGATTACTCGTAATTCAATTCAACAAGCATTTATTAAGTACTTAATGCATACAAGACATCCAGCTGGTACCAAATTATTGAAAACTGTAAAATGTTCTCATCATATATACTCTACATTGTAGCCTATTTGGGAATGGAAAGTTAAGAAGGCCTGATCGGTTGCAACATTTGTCATTTTACTTAGCCATCAGTGAGGACACAGCTTGCCAGTTATTTAGCAGCTCACAGTTATTTAGCTGTTCTTTATGTTAATGGGTTATCCATTCCTTTTCATATGGTGCATCTTGATTTGATAAACTGTTAGTCGTTGTGAGAATCCATCCTTCAATAATTTTAGCGAGAAGTCAATTCCCAGTCTGAAGTGTAAATGGCAGAAGTACTCTAGTTTAGAAATTATATTGTAGAAGGGTCAGATTTCCACTTGGGAAGGACCTTTAGAACACCCTCACTTTATAGATGAGGAAATCTAAGCCCAGAGAGGTAAAGTGACATCAGGTTGTAGAATTAGATCTGGAAAGGATGGGCCATCTAGTCTGGCCGCCTCCTTTTATGGTTGAGTTGAAGATCACAAAGGCACAAAGTGACAAAATCAGGATTTGAACCCAGACCCTCTTGCCTCCACTGCTCTTTCCTTGACAAAGACGGAGTTTGATTTAATTTAAAGAGCTCCAAATTTAGAGATAGGAGATGAGTTCAAATCATGGCTTGGGTCACCTGCACAGCCTCATCCAAAAATTTGACCTCTCTGGACCTCTGTTTCTTTCTCTATAAAAGAGGTTGAGTGAAATGATCCCTAAGCTCTCTTCCAACTCTGAATCTATCAACCCAGTCTGCTAAGAGGCCAAGATTGGCCACACTTGATTCTAATCTCCCAGGATGCTTAGGATGATTTAATTTTCAATAGCAAATTTTTACAGGACATTTTATCTCCTGCTCTGCAGGAAGAACTTAGCCACAGGAGTTAGGGGACCTAGGTAACATATCCTGCTACTGAAACCTGAGCACCATTAACAACATTTAGCCTTTATCAGATACAGACCAGGCATCTGCTGGGCTAAGTAATTATTTTAAACAACAACAACACAATCAGTAGGGCTGGTGTGGGGAATGTAAAGAACAAAATGCCGGGCAAAATATTAAAACAAGTCACTAAAGGGACAGTCAACACTATAAGTGAAAAATCACCGAATCCTAGTTCATCCTCAAAGCTCTATTAATATCTTTAGAAAGGCTAATAGTGAGTCTAGGGAAAGTTTTTTAGCTACCCCGCCTTAATTTTACCCACCTATTAAAAAGGGCTTTAAAGAAGTAGCCAGGTATAGTTAAATGGACATCACATTTGGAGATGTGAAGATCTGAATTCAAATCCTTCATCTTAAACCTGTTAAGCTGTGTGAGCCGGGAGGTGGGGCAGGGGTTGGGGGCGGGGGATGATTTAACCTCACTGTGTATCAGGCAACTCCCAAGATTTAAGGAGTTACAAGGCTAAGGCTCCTAAATGCTGTCACTGGATTTAGAGTCAAAAGTACTGGGCTTTGGATCCTGGTTCCATCATTTACTACCCATGTGACTTTGGGAAAATCATTGAGCTTTGGGGGGTTTCAGTTTTCTCATCTATAAAACGTAGGAGTTAGATTCAGTGACTAGCAAGGTCTCTTCTATCTCTAAGTTCTAAATCCATCATCAATTAAGTCAGATATGTGGTAGTCTGATTTGGTACACGGACTTTTGACAGCTGGGAGCTGCCCACACTGAGGAAATCACAGATACTGAATTCATTCTCTCCCAGGAAAGATGATGGGGATTATATGTATGGGGGCACCAGAGCCTGTAGGGAAAAAAGGGTTCTTTTATGAGCATTTTATGCCATGTGACTCTCCAGTTTATGGTGATGGTTTCAGACTGTTTGTAACCTCGAAGAGGGAATAAGTGCTATGTAGGAAGAATGCTTCTCTTCCACACACTCATCCTGGCTACACACACACACACACACCAGCCTCGTGCAGGAACAGAATGGTTCAGAAGGTGGCCACTTGGTGCTGACTTCCTTGGTATTACGTAAGTAATGATGCACATTGCAGGGCATCCCCTCATCGACCTGTTGCATAACTTTTCTATGCACCTCCTAAAGACATGATGTTGCCTAGGTAATTGCTTCAGGTGTACCACACTGGCTACAGGATAATGACTCAACCCAAGAGAAGAGCTTAGGCTTGGTGCTTTTATGCAGAAATACAGTAGATAAGGTGAAGGTTTGATGTCAGGGTTGCACACATCTGAGAGAACAGAGCTAGAAGTGATTGCTTGTCAAAGACACAATTGTGGCTGATCCTGTGGAACACAGCCATAATCACCCACACCTTTCACAAAGTCTGTACCTATAACCTCAAATAGCTAAGAGGGTAGTCCTATGCATAAGTTATTTCCAACAGACATACAGTACAGGAGTATATAGACAAGCAGTACAGGAGAGCACAAACATGGAAATTCAAGGAAGGAAAACCATGTAACTAGACTCCCCCTTTTCCCCAAGACCTACTCGGATCTGTTGTGAGAATGTGTGACCAAGTTCTTCCATCCTCTATCACACACAGCTCTACAGACTTTGTGTAATGGTCAGTTTGAGAACACTAACCCTGAATCTTGGATTTTCTCTGCTTTTCTATGTGACCCTTGGTCCACTTGTTGTAAAGTCAATGAGCTTCAACTCTGACAAGAAACATCTCTTATGCCAATCCCTGTGGAAAACACTCAGTGTCAACATTGAGCCCCTCATCAGCAGTGCCTTCTATAAACTGTGTTAGAATTTTCACAAAGGATGCATTGCTGACCCTTACTGGAAGAGGAGGGAGCTGTGACTAGCAAGCAATGCCATTCATGAAATCTCCCCATGGTTCAGGGAATGTGAAAAGGTGATGCTTGAGCACTGAGAAAGATTTTTTGTTTCCTTTTATTCTTGGCAGATGACACAAAGCTAGAGGAAAGAGCTAACATAAGGGATGATAGGTTGTGAAAAGTTCTAACCACATTAAAGCACCAGCCTACTCTAAATGAAAGTAAATTGGAATAAATGTCAAGTCTTACACTTGGGTTCAAAAAGTCAACTTCACAAATACCAGACGGGGGAGGGGACATGGTTAGGTCTTGTTTGTCTGAAAAAGAACAGGGGATTTTAGTGGGCAGCGAATTCAATAGGAATCAATCAGCAGGGTGATTTGGAAGCCAGAGAAAAATGTCATATTGGCCTAAGAAAGATTGAACTTCCAAGAATAATGGAGTGATAATTCCTCCATGCTCTGTCCTGATCAGAGCCACCTGAAGCATTGTGTGCCGTTTTGTGTATCATGGCTTAAAAAGGTCATTAATCAGTTGAGAAGCATCTGAACCAGGATGGTGAAGAGCCTTGTGTTCATGACCTATGAGGATTGGTAGAAAAAACTTACTGTATTTAATATGGATAAAAAGAAGATTCATTTGGGGCGGGGAGGAGGAGACAAGGGTAAGGAGGGATGATAGCTGTTCTCTGTTTGGCCTTAGGAAGAAGAAGCAGGAGCAATGGCAGAAGTTGAAAGAAGACAATTTAGATTTTCTTCTTTAGGACTTGGGTTCAGAAGTAGAATCGTACCATCTAGTACAGTTCTTAACAACCTGATTTGTCCAATAATGGAACGAGTAGCCTCAGGAAGTACTCTTAAGTTCCTTTCCTTGGAAGTCTTCAAGCAAGTGGATGAACACTTGTTGGGTATGTTGCAGAGGGAGTTATTGTTCAGGTTATGGATTGGACAAGGTAACTGCTGAGGTCTCTCCCAATTTGGAGGTTTTATGATTCAATTATCCTTCCTTTTGTGGAAGCTATTAGTACAGGAGAGCCAAGTAGAATTTTATCAGAAACCCGAGTTCTGGTTCTGATTCCAAGGTTCTGCTTAAGCATGAAGAAATGTGCTCCACTTAATTTTCTATGTTAAGATGAAGATGACAGAGATCAAAGAGTATTAACATGAATAAAAGACAGCTTTCAGAGCTGGTGTCACTGTGTCTTCTCATCATGACATGGTCACAGCCAGAAACTCAGACATTCTCCTTCTAAACTAATGGGACTGGCAGAGACCCAAGGTGGCCACAGAGCCCATGGCCCTCTTCCAAGAATCACTAGGTCATAGATTCAGAGCTGGAAGAGACTTTGAAGACTTGCATGAACTAATGAAAAGTGAACATTGTATACAGTAACAGCAATGTTGTTTGAAGAATATTTGTGAACATCCAAGTTATTCTAAGTAACCTAAATATTCATTGACTGTAAAGGACCTCTGAAGGAATATGCTATACACCTCCAGAGAAAGCACTGATAAATAGAAGTATGCATAGTATGGCTTTACATATATTTATAAATCTGCATCAAATGATGACCACCTCTAGTGTGGGGTGGGGAAGAAGGGAAACAACGTGGAACTTAAAATATTACAAAATAAACAAATATATAATATAGCAAAAATATAACAAAAATAAATCAAATTAAATAAAAAGAGACTTTGGAAATCATTTAATACACCCCCTTCATTTTACAGAGTAGGAAACTGAGGCTTAGTGAGATGTTGTGACATGCCTGAAGTCACACATAGAATCATAGATTTAACGATGGAAGAGATCTCAGAGGCCCTCTGGTAAAACCATTCCAGAGGGGGAAACTGTGGCTCCCAGAGGTGGTGATTCTTACACAAGGTCACATAAGTAGCAAGTGATCAAGAAACAATTAATGGGGACAGATAGGTGGCACAGCGGATAGAGCACTGGCCCTGGAGTCAGGAAGACCTGAGTTCAAATCTGGCCTAAGACATTTAACACTTACTAGCTGTGTGACCCTGGGCAAGTCACTTAACCCCAATTGCTTCACTAAAAAAAAACCAGAAAGAAACAATGCTTGTCTAATTGAATTAGTGGTGCTCATCATGAGCAATGCAAGATGAGATGATACTGTCATTGATTGCATGATGAAACCAATGCCTATATCCACTACAAGGAGAGCACATGAGACAGCTTTCAATTTACTTGCAATTGCCTTATGTCTTTTGGTCTTGTTTATTATGAAAACGTCAGTACAGACGTGGTTTAGTTCCTCCAATAGTACATTGACTCATTGGTCATTGGACAAGATCCAGTGCATTGGTTCTTGGATACTTAGAGTACTAAGCATGAAATCAGAGTTTGTAGAGGGTCTAAAAATAGCAATTTTTAGCACTCTCTGCTCCCTTCTCTTTTATGCCACCATCACCGTGGAAGCAAATTGGAGCCACAAAGGAACAAGAGCTATTTTGTGTTTTTCTGTTTCACAAATCACTATGCCAAGAATTCATCATAGTGATGAGTCTTTTTAGACTTAAGTTACATTGGTCTTGTGGTGGACTCAGTCTTTGACCAGGATCATGTTAGAAGACTTTCTTTTTTTTTTTTTTTTAGTGAGGCAATTGGGGTTAAGTGACTTGCCCAGGGTCACACAGCTAGTAAGTGTTAAGTGTCTGAGGCCGGATTTGAACTCAGGTACTCCTGAATCCAGGGTCAGTGCTTTATCCACTCCGCCACCTAGCTGCCCCGTTAGAAGACTTTTTAAAGACTTGGTAGAACTTGTCAGAGGATGCCATAATGAGTCATCAGAGTAGGGCTTTTGGGAAGGAATACTAAGAGTGTTTATTAATTATGACTATTGACCCAGCACCAGGTAAACAGACTGAAATGGGGCATCTAGTTGGCAGACTGGATAGAGGCTATGCTTAGAGTCAGGAAGATATGAGTTCAAATCTAGCCTCAGGTACTTACTATGTGACCTGAGATCAGTCATTAGTCTCTTCCTGTCTTAATTTCCTCATCAGTAAAATGAAGCCAATAATAGCATCTACCCTGTAGGATTTTGGGGGCAACTAGATGGTATAGTGGATAAAGTACTGGACAATCCACTTCCCCCTATTTGCCTCACTTTCCTCATCTGTAGAATGAGCTGGAGAAGGAAATGGCAAACCACTTCAGTATCTCGGCCAAGTGGGTTTCAAGAGTTGGATACAACTAAACAACAACCCAGGGTGTTATGAGGTTCAATGAGATAACATTTGTAAAATGTTTTGCAAATTTTAAAGTATCCACATATATGCTGGCTGTTATCATCATCACCACCACCACCATCACTTGCCTTAGGCATTCACCAAATTCCAAGCTATGACAAGTCATCTCTAAGTCTACCAGCTCTTTAACATTAGTGGACGTAAGCGATAGGAACCAGGTGTTTGATAACATTTTGACCCAGAACCACTTCATGATCCCAGCTCAAGGATGCAAAACTCAAGTTGTAGAGGATTCAGATGGGAAGTCTCAAGACCATTAGTATAAGAGATCAAGGACAGGGAAAGAGAAGGTTGATTTTGGAAACATTCCCTTTTCAGGACTAGATTTCATACTTCATACACTGCAGAATGTAAGCTCCCCAAAGACAGGAGCTTTCATTTATATTTCACTTATGTCTTTGCCTTCCCCATACCTAGCACAGTGCATGACACACAGAGGGAGCTGACGAAATGTTTATAAGTTGAATAGTATATCTTATAGGTTCCAAATTGCAACAAAACCTTCCCTGGAAGTCTAAGGATAGAGACTGAACTCGGGATGTCACTGGCAGTAGGAACTCCCAGGTGAAGAAATTCCCTCCACCAATGCAATTTGGCACATTTTCTCCCAATCTGTGCACTTTACAATCTTAGTGAGTTGCCTAGAGCACATAGAGATTATGTGACTTTCTCAAGGACACACAGTCACCCTGTGTCAGAGGCAAAAGTTCAAGGCCACTATGTCACAATCTTAACTGGGAGTTTGGTCCGTGTAATTGGAATATGGGCTCATGCTCTTGAAAATTCTTTACAAAGCAACCTAACTTTTCCCCAAATAGATGAGGCTTTCTGGCTGTCCAAACGAAAGCCATTTCAACACAGAATTCTGATGTTTATGGATTCAGTATCTGTGTCTTGGACAACACTGCAAATGAACAGTAAAATGGCCCCAAAGCTGAACAGGAAGAGGAGAGTGGGTTGGATGGCCTTTGGGAAATGACACCATGCTTTTCATGACCCCAAATTTCTCCCTGAAACAAAGGCTCATCTCTTTAACAACAATATCCTTCCAGTGATAGGCTTGGCTGCAAGTCCTGGAACATCAGTCTCCAAAGCATTAAAGTCAAGGGTCACTCAGAGGGCAATAGAGAGGCTAACAGTGGGTGTCAGTGGGCTGTAACACATCACCAATGAAGAACTGCACAAGAGGAATGGTGAAAATGATTTCATCAGAGAAATGGAAGATGAGAAAATAGGGGTGGGTGTCTACGTAGCAAAAGTGAGGGATACCTGATGGACAGCCACATGCTACACTGGCATCTACATAATGACAAGATATTTAGAGGAGAGCCCCCAGCACAGTGGGGAGACGCTCAGTGGAAGACTGACAGGACAAGAGTCACAGAGAATGGAAAGGTATGTATTGATTAGATCTGATCATTGGCAGAAGTACCCACATCAATAAGATCACACATGCATCAAATATGGCCAACACCAAATAGAACACTTCTATAGTGCCCATCCACTTAAAATGTCACTTGGAAATTTGTTTGGAGTTGTTTTATCTACAATAGCTACGTCTACAGAACATCCTACAAAATATTTCTCAAACACAGGTAGATACGCCATCATCAGAACAATCTACCCACGTTGGTTCTCACAACTAATTGTCACTTTCTGCCCTGTGGTATATCTTGGACCGCAATACTCTCTGGGTATTGATTCAGGCTATCTCATGATGTTGCCCATGATAGAGTGTAAGCTCCATGAGGTCAGGGACTATTTCATTTCTATCTTTAAATCCACAGCACCTGGTACACAGCAGGTGCTTAACAAATGTTGATTGATTGACAGGTGCTCCACATGAACATTAAACCAAAGACTTAGAAGAAAATAAGATAGCAGCCATATATCTTGACCTTTGACAATAAATGTGAGCTGGATCAATTCCATCTAGGTAAGTTAGTAGGCGGTTTTATCCAATACAAAGGTGTTGGGTTTTTGTTTTTTGTTTTTTTGTTTTTCGCCCTAAGAAGACAGCTCAGAAGGGAACTCTCCTCTATGGACTTACCCAACAGTGAGACTTTAGAATTCAAGCCTACAACTCAGAATAATGATGACCAAGTTGAAAACAAATGACTAAAAACCAGGAGAAAAATTTAAGTACGGGCAACTACTGAATTTCATTCTCCCCTTCACTCTCAGCCAAATGTCCCAAGGGGCCCATAAGAGCATCAGTGAGGAGAGAAATCCTTTTCTGCTATTCCTATGGAAGGGGAAGGGATCAGTTCTACCTTTCCCTAATTAATTCACGATGAAGGCCCATCTACTATTTTACAACAATTCAGTCTCCCATATGTTCCCCACCAGTGACCACATCACTGACAGCAGAATCCAACTACTATCTCCCTCCCTCAAAGTAAGCCAAGTAAATGCCCTAGATTTCACACTAAACAGAGCTCCCAAGGATAATAGACCCTTATCCCCAACCTTAAGAAAAGCACAAAGAAAGAATATATTAGCCCACTGGGCACAGAACAATGTCACGTTAGTTGTGTGACCCTGGGCAAGTCATTTAAACCTTCATTAATCTATTAATTTGAAAGGTCCTTTCTGTCAGAGTAAAAATAGTCGGGTATGATGATGTGTCCCATAATGCCAGCTACCGGTGGATCTGCGTGGATCTGTTGATCTCAGGAGTTCTGAGCTGTAGTGAGCTATGCCAATGAGGTTTCTGCATTGTTCAGCAGTAATTTGGTGAAATCTTGTGATAGGGGAGCTCAGGATGATCACTCCCCCTCAGGAGGGAGCTTGAACAGATCAAAGTACCTCTACTTATCAGAGTGATATTGTGCCTTTGAATAGTCTCTACCCTTCCAGCCAGGGGTTAAGATAAGGAGATTCTATCTTTTAAAAGTGCTTGTTTTAATTTAAGTCTTAAAAGAGTATAAATATCCACTGATGTATAAAACTTGACATTTATTGACATAAAAATTAGTTATTCTGTTTTATAAATGCTAAAATCTTGAACCTCAGGAAGATTTTTAATAAGCGTAATATAATTTGGGTCCCCAAAGCAAACTTGTATACCCTAAATTTGTATTTACATATATTTTTGTTGTCGTTTACTTGTTTCAGTTATGTCTGACTCCTCGTGACCCCATTTGGAGTTTTTTTGGCAAAAATACTGGAGCAGTTTGCCATTTCCTTTTCCAGCATATTTACATTTGTACCAATATCTATATAAAATTATGTTATATACATAAACTGTTGATGGGAAAAGACTTTCCCATAATCCAATGGGCTTGAGACTTTGGTTGAAGGAAAACAGGAATTACTCATCAGAGGAAGGGGAGCCATGCTTCTGGGTTACAGATTATGGATAGTGGGGACACCTGGCAAGGTATGGCACTGATCAGTAATGACAGAGACCAAGGCAGCTGTCTCCCTGACAAAGACTATCTGAGTCAAACTATTTGGTGAGAACTACCAGGATCTCTCTGTGCCAGAGTGTCAAGTAATGCAGGGCTGGGACCTAAAAGGTGAGAGGATTGGGAGGCTGGATGTCAGAGCAACTTCAGGACCTGGAATTGCAGGAAGCAGGCCAGGAGGTTCAGCATAGATGCTTCCCCCACCCAAGCCCCAGGTCCACTCATGCTACTGGGACTTTCCTTATAGGGGTTTTGAGTCTGTGTGAGGAACCACCTGGAGATGGGGTGTGGACCTTTCTGGGAAGAGAGAAGAAAAATGGTTCTATTCTTTGCTTACTGAGAATTAAAGGTGAGCTCCATCTCTTTGATTCTGTGTTTTCCTATGAACGTGCTTTTCAATCAAAGGTTTCTTAGAGGCTTTGGTCACCTGTTGGTCATAGGATAATAGATTTAGACATGAACGGGACTTTAGAGGTCTACTAGACCAACCTTCCCATTTTATAGACGAGGAAACTGAGGTCAAGATCAGGGAAGTGATGTCCCAAGTCACAAAGCTTGCAAGTGACTCCAACCCTCAGGTACTCTGACTCTTGAATCAAATACCTTAGAAATGAATCCATTTCAAATATCCCCTGAGAGACTCCTGGGTGTAGGTCAGGTGCTTCAGGAAGGTTATTAACAGAGGCACTCTCCAAGATAAAAAACATGAGTAAAGGGGTCATTTAATACTCAGGTTACACGTACTGGACAGCAGTGGCCCTGAAGAAAAGAAGCCTGGACTTTGATCCTGTCTTGACCACAAACTAGGTGTGCAATCTTGGATAAATCACTTACATTCTCTGGGCCTCAGTTTCTTCATTTGTAAAATGAGGGGATCTGAATCACATAACCTCTCAGGCTCCTTGCAGCTGCAAGATGCAGTAAAGTTGTTCTATTTCATCTTGCTAACTATTCCAAGAAGGGGATGAGAATCCCTCCCTGGGATAGCTAACTCAAAACCTCAGGCAGGGCCAGTGCTTCTCCAATGGCTGAACTCCATGATTCTTGCCATAGCTATAAAACATACAAATGAAATGACTATTAACATTATTGCCCCCACATCGGAGGCATTATTCGAAGTCTGATTATCTCTGTGGCTAAAGCTATCATCAATTAAAAGCCATCAGTGACTTCGGTCTCTCTGTGACCAACATTTAAATGAATGTTTCAATAAATAGCAAATGTGAAATCAACGCCCCGAAAACCAGGTAAATCAGATGGATTGCTGCCTGAATGCTTTTTCACAAAAAGAATATCGGACTTAATCACGATGACTAGCGAAGCCCCCATCTTCTCAAAGTGAAACAAAACCAAAAAGTAATTCTGATTTGGTACCTGAAAGGGGAAACCTCATTTTGTTCAGCAAGCAAATCCTTGAAAGGATGCTTTTTATGAGCTATAGAGAATCTACCTCTGAATCCCTAATCCTATCTCTGCTGGTGATTAACAGGGTACAGAATGGTATAGCACTTGGAATCATGGAGACCTGGATTCGAATCCTGCCTCTGACACTTGCTAACAGCACTCTATGTTAATGACCCTCCCTCAGTTCCCTCATCTGTAAAATGGGGATAATAATACTTGTACTACCTACTTCACAAGGTCGTTTTGAACCTCAGAGGAGGTAATACAGGCAAAGGGGATTTCCCAACTTAAAAGTTACAGGGGAAAAAGGGGGGGTGAAAACAGCACCATCTCTGGAGTCAGGGCACCTAGATTCAAATCCCATTTCTAATGCTTTCTCCTCCTGTGACCTTGGACAAATTAACCTTTCCGTGCCTCAGTTTCCTCATCTGTAAAAGGAGAAAGTCAGACTAAGAAGCTTCTTAGGTCCCTTTCAGTTCTGGATCTACCATCCTATGAAATGCCAACTATTGTTAGAACTCTGGGAAGGCTGCTCTTCTAGTCTCAAGCACAACATTTAAGCCTCAATTCCTAAAAGGAACAGGAATACATCCTTGAGAGTCATTTGAATGATTCCTAGACTGAATTGTTACTAGCATGGGGCAGAAAGAGCTTCATCCTAGGGCACCAAAGCCAAAGGAGGAGTGAGCTTTGTTCCCACTCAAGCAGGCTATCATCCTGCCATGATTGATATCCCCACTCCTCACCTGGTGATCACCCCCCAGGGTCCCATAAACATGATGCCCATGGTGGCTTCAGGCCCCATCTACTACAAAGGCTAGACACCTCTGAGGAGTAAGACCCAACTGTAGCTCAGTTGGGCTGTCCTTTCTCTGACTAACACACGACATCCCACTTTGCCTTAGGTGGTTACTGTTAGCTATGGCACAGAAGTGACCACTTTAATGATGGAGATGATGGTGGTGGTGGTGGTGAGAAACACATGTAAAAATTTAAAGTTTACAAAGTACTTTCCAAATATTATCTCATTTGATTTTAAAAACAAGCCTGGGGACAGCTAGGTGGTGCAGTGGATAAAGCACCAGCCCTGGATTCAGGAGGACCTGAGTTCAGGTCCGGCCTCAGACACTTGACACTTACTAGCTGTGTGACCCTGGGCAAGTCACAAAACCCCCATTGCCTTGCCAAAAAACAAACAAACAAAAAACAAGCCTGAAAGGTAAGTGCTATTATTATTATCACTATTTTACGGATGAGAAAACTGAGTCACAGAGAGGTTAAGTGACTCACCCAGATATGAAGTATATGAGGCAGGATTTGAACTGTGTTCTTCCTGACTTCAAGCCCAGTGTTCTATCCACCATAACACCTAGCTAACTGCCTGAGTGTATTGTTAATAGGAATAATAATGAAAGTGGTTTTGTTTACTATACTTTGCATACATTCATACAAGTCTTTCCAGATTTCTCTGAAACCATCGTTCTCATCATTTCTTTTCCTCTAAAATTTTTATTCATTTTGAACTTAACAGAAAAAGAAAAAATCATTTCCATGTCCAAAGCACAATGCAAAAAGACAATTCAATATAAAACCATAAATCGTCATTTCCTACCACTCATTTTTTTTCAGGGGGCAGCTAGGTAGTGCAGTGGTTATAACACCGGCCCTGGGGGCAGCTAGGTGGCGCAGTGGATAAAGCATCGGCCTTGGATTCAGGAGTACCTGAGTTCAAATTCAGCCTCAGACACTTGACACTTACTAGCTGTGTGACCCTGGGCAAGTCACTTAACCCCCATTGCCCCGCAAAAAAAAAAAAAATAAAAATAACACCGGCCCTGGAGTCAGGAGGACCTGAGTTCAAATATGGCTTGACACTTATTAGCTGTGTGACCCTGGACAGGTCACTTAACCGCAATTGCCTCACCAAACAACAACAACAACAACAATACCTACCTTTGGGGGGGGACTCCCCCCCGTGCTTCCTTCTGAGTTTTCTTTTGTCCTCTGCTGTGTACTTTTTATTCTTGTTTTTTTCCTCCCTTCCCAACCCTCACTAGAGAAGGCCGCCACTTGACAAAGATATATGTATGTAAACATAAAACCATACTATGCATATTTCTATTTCTCAGTTCTTTCTCTGGAGGTGGATAACATCCTTCCTTCATAGGGAGTTTGAGTTTGTTTATTTATAATACTTAAAAATAACTTATTCATTCCCAGTTGTTCTTTGAACAATACTGCTGTAACTGTATGCAACATTCTCCTGGTTCTGCTCATTTTTCTCTTCATTATTTCAAGGCAAATCTTTCCATGTTTTTCTAAAAATCCACCTGCTCATTATATCTTACAGCACAGCAATATTCCATCATAATCATATACCACAACTTGTTTAAACCGTTCCCTAACTGATGGGCATCCCCTCAATTTCCAGTTCTTTACCACCACATAGAGAGGTGCTACAAGTATTCTAGAACATATAAATTCTTTTCCTTTTACCCTGATCACCTTGGGAAATAGCTCTAATAGTGGTAATGCTGGGTCAAAGAGTATACACACTTTTATAACTCTTTGGGTATAATTCCAGTTTGCTTTCCAAAATGGTTGGTTCAGTTCACAGTTCCAATAGTGTATTAGAGTCCCAATTTTTCCACATCCCCTCCAACATTTGTCATTTTCCCCTCTCTCATTTTAGCCAATCTGATAGGTATGAAATGATATCTCAAAGTTGTATTAATTTGCATTTTTCTAATCAATAATGATTCATAGAATTTTTATATAACTATATATAGTTTTGATTTCTTCATAAAAAAACTTCCTGTTCATATCCTTTGATCATTTATCAATGAGGGAATGACTCATTCTCATAAATCTGACAAAGTTTTTTTTAATATATTTGAGATATAAGACCTTTATCTGAGAAATTGTCTATTAAAATTTCCCCCAATTTTCTGCTGTCCTTCTAATCTCAGGTACATTCATTTTATTTGTATAAAAACTTAAAAATTGTTTTTAATCTGCTCGTTTCTTACAGCACAATAGTATTCCATCACATCCATATACCACAATTTGTTCAGCCATCCCCCAACTGATGGCCAACCCCTTGATTTCTAATTCTTAGCCAATGCAAAAAGAGCTACTATAAGTATTTTTGTAAAAATAGATCCTTTGGGGGCAGCTAGGTGGCGCAGTGGATAAAGCAGCAGCCCTAGATTCAGAAGGACCTGAGTTCAAATCTGGTCTCAGACACTTGACACTTACTATGTGACCCTGGGTAAGTCACTTAACCCTCATTGCCCTGCAATAAATAAATGAATGAATGAATGAATGAATGAATGAATGAATGAATGAATGAATGAATGAATAAATAAACAGATCCTTTTCCCCTTCTGTTGATCTCATTAGGATACAGACCTAGTAGTGGTACTTCTGTGTCAAACAGGATGTACAGTTTTATAGTTCTTTAGGCATAGTTCCAATTTGTTCTCCAGAATGGTTGAACTAGTCCACAACTCCACCAACAGTGTGTTAGTGTACCATTTTTTCCACATCCCTTTCAGCATTTGTTATTTTCCTTTTCTGTCATTTTAGTCAATCTTGTGGGTATGAGGTGATACCTCAAAGTTATTTTAATTTTCATTTCTGTAATTATTAAGAGCATTTTTCATATGACTGTTGATAGCTTTCATTTCTTCCTCTGAAAACTGCCTTCTGTATCCTTTGACCATATATCAACTGGGAAATGGCTTCTATTTTTAGAAATTTGACTTGGTTCCATATATGTATGAAAAATGATACCTTTATCAGAGAAACTTGAGGCAGATTCCCCCATCCAGTTTCTAATTTTAGCTGCATTGGTGTTGTGTGTATAAACACTTTTTAATTTTATGTAATCATAGCAGTGGCAGATAGGTGGTGAGGTGGATAGAGTGCCAGATACAGAGTCAGGAGAATCTGAGTTCAAATCTGACCTCAGATACTTACTAGCTGTGTGGCCCAGGGAAAGTCACTTAACCCTGTTTGCCTCTGTTTCCTCATCTGTAAAATGAGCTGGAGAAGGAAATGGCAACCCATTCTAGTATCTTTGCCAAGAAAACCCCAAATGGGGTTAATAAGAATCAGATATGAATGAAGAATAATCAAAAGTATCCATTTTACCTCCTATAAATCTCTTTATCTCTTATTTGTTCATGAGCTTTTCCCTTATTCTTAGATCTGATAGGTCATTTTTTTCTATGCTTCACTAATTTGCTAAAAATGTCTTCTAAATCATGTACCCATCTTGAGTTTATCTTGGTATATGGTGTAACAGATTGGTCTATGCTTAGTTTCTACCAGTCTATTTTTTCATTTTCCCAACAGTTCTTGTTAAACTGTGAATTCTTGCCCCAATAGCTGAGTTCTTTGGGCTTATCAAACACTAGGTTACTGTGCTCATTTGCTTCTGTATATTGTGCACCTAATCAGTTCCATTGATCAACTATTTTATTTCTTATCCAGTTCTAAACCGTTTTGGTGACTACAGCTATATATTTAGTTTGATATCTGATACTGCTAGGCCCCATTCCTTCTTGGTTTTTTTTTAATTGATTCTCTTGATATTCTTGACCTTTTTGTTTTTCCAGGTGAATTTTGTTAGTTTTTTTCTAGATCTAGAAAGTAATTATTTGGTAGTTTGATTGGTGTAGCACTAAATAAGTAAATTAACTTAGGTAGTTTTGTCATCTTTATTATATTGATTTGGCTTAGCCATGAAAAATTACTCTCTCTCCAATTATTTAGATGTATCTTTGTGTGAATAGTGTTTTGCAATTGTGTTCATATAGTTTCTGTGTGTGTGTGTGTGTGTGTGCGCGCGCGCGCGTGTTCCCCTTGTTCTGCTTACTTCCCTATACATTAGTTCATATGTCTTTCCAACCCTTTCTGAAATCACCCAACTTTTCATTTCTTAAAGCACAATAATATTCCATTACAATCACATACCACAGCTTGTTTAGCCATTCCCTAATTGATGGGCATTACTTTGATTTCAAATCCTTAGCCATCACAAAAAGAACTGCCATATTTTTGTACAAATAGATTTTTTTTTTCTTTTTGGGATGTCTTTGAGATATAAACATGGCGGTGATATTGCTGGATCCAAGGGTATGCACAGTTTGATAGCCTTTTGGGCATAGTTCCAAATTGTTCTCCAGAATGGTTGGATCAGTTCACAACTCCATCAGTAGTGTATTAACATCTCAGTTTTCCCAAATACCCTCCAATATCCAACATTTTCCTTTTCTGTTATGTTAGCCACTTTGATAAGTGTGAGTTGATACCTCAAAGTTGTTTTAATTTGCATTTCTTTAATTAATAGTGATTTAGTTTCTCTTGGTTTTAGATAAATACTACTTATCATTTTAACAAAAGCTCTATTTATCCCTATGTTTTCTAGTGTTTTTTTTAAAGGACAAAATTCTTTTCTGCATCTATTGAAATAATCATATGATTTTTGTTGGTTTTGTAATTGATATTATGTTGATAGTTTTCTTAATATTGAACTAGCCCTGCATTTCTGCTGGTCATAGTGTATGATCTTTGTGATATGTTACTGTAATCTCCTTGCTAGTATTTTATGTAAAAGTCTTGCTTCGTTATTCATCAGGGAAATGGATCTATAGTTTTCTCTCTCTGTTTGGACACTCCCTGATTTAGGTTTGAGGTAATGAAATCTAATTCCATCGTTTTGCTGATGATGAAACTGAGGCTGTGAAGGGTGACACAAAGTATCACAACCAGCATTTGAACCCAGGTCCTTTGGCTCCAATGCCAATATTCTTCATATTGTACCTGGCACAGCCTTCAAGGCCCCTCAGACAACTGTCCTGGCTTTTTCCCCTCTGAAGACAATATGCTCATTATGCCCACTGTTAAGCACTTCCCTGCCTATTTGAACACAGTATAACAACAATAATACCAGTTGCTAGCATTTATAAATCACTTTCAGGTTTGCAAGGTACTTTGCAGACCTCACAGCAACCCTGGGAGGCAAGAGCCATTTTTATCCCTGTTTTACAGATGAGGAAACAGAGGCACAAAAAGGCTAACTGACTTACCCAGAGTCCTACTACCCAGAATAAATAATTGGATCTGGATTTGAACTCAGCTCCTCTTGACTCAGGTACAGCTCTCTATCCACTGTGCCACCTAGCTGCACAAGTAGTAGGGATGGGAATCAGTCTGAGGCAGCAGTTCTCAAGGTGTGATCTAGAAGATTTTGAAGGAGGGGTCTCTGAGGTCAAAACTATTTTCAGAATAATACTATGATTTTATTTCTAATGCAATAAGTCTTTTTTTTTCTTTTTTGGACAATGAGGGTTAAGTGACTTGCCCAAGGTCACACAGCTAGCGAGTGTCAAGTGTCTGAAGTCAGATTTGAACTCAGGTCCTCCTGAATTCAGGGCCAGTGCTTTATCCACTGCACCACCTAGCTGCCCCCTGCAATAAGTCTTGATAGATATTAAACACATAAACAAAAGCTTTTTGTGAAGTCTGCAATAATTTTTAAGCGTGTAAAGGGGTCCTGAACTCAAAATGTTTGAGAACTGCTATTATAGGGAACTCCCAGGTGAGGAAACTTCCTCTAACAATGCAGGCCAGCACCTTCTCTGCAACAACTTATCTTGGAGAGTGTGGCTTGTTGCATTAAAAGGTTAAGTGTCTTACTCTGCTCACACAAGGAGTCTGTCAGAGGCTGTATTTAAGATTTACAAATCCCTTTACATATAGTATCTCATTTAAATTGGTGCTACGATTAGCATCCTCATTTTACAGATGAGGAAACTGAGGCTGACTTGAAACTAAGTGACTTGCCCACAGTCATACACCTAGCAACTGGTCCTGAGGTCTCCCCGGCTCTGTGACTGGCTCTCTAGCCCCTACACCACAGTGTTACTCCATTGTCCATGGAAATCTGGTCATTCAGAAGCCCATGCAGGCTCTTAAAGACCCAAGTGCAAGGCCTACCTCAGTTTCCTTGGGCAGCTTTGTGAACCATTGCTGGATCTCTCTAGTGACAATTACAGTCCTTTGAATTCTGTTAATTGTGTTCTAGTCATTCCCATTCAACAGCTTGGAAATGTTCCCTCCAAGTGCCTCTTCCTCCTCCAGCTCCTTGTCACTTTGCATCAGTCCGAGGTCAGGAATGCTAATGCCCAGCCATTTGAACTCCCCCTCCCCTGACTGAGGAACAAACCAACAATTAGTCCCGGGACCAGCATCAAAAAGAGCAGCCCAGCATGGAGTCTGTCTAATTAGTCATATGAACGGCGGGCTTCCTCTTCTCCTCCTCATGCAAACACGCCTGTCAGATCTCATACAAGGAGACTTGCTCCTCAACCCAAAGGTGCTTGGGAAGAACAGGTAGTCTTGCTTTAAAGCCACAATGGTCCCTCTTGGGGCAACTGTAAGAAGTTCTCATGAAATTCCTGGGAGTGTTTGATTTGCAAATTAATCAGTAGGGAGGAGACTTTCAGCAATGACTCCCGAAGGTGGGGATAAAAGCCACACTGGCTTTTTTTTTTTTAATCTACCTTTGATGAATATTTTCCCCGTATTAATGGAAAACTGAGCAAGATGAGAGATTCAAAGTGAAGGCTGGCCCATTAATCCTGGGAAACTGAGCTGGTTAGGCTGCTGCACTTTCCCCCCCAACCTCAAAAGCTTGAATGTTGTTGAAGGTCAGCAGACAGATGGAAGCCTGGGGACCCCAAGCCTGTTCGCTTCAGGGGAATTGAAGGACACCCTCCAAGGCCCCTGCTGGCCCACTGCCAGTGAAATGGTCCATCCCCTTACCCCGCGACCTGGACTTGAGCCTCAACCAAGGACTCCAATAAAAGGGCTCCAAGATGAATTGACTGAGGAGGAGGGCAGTTGGCTGTCTTTTGAGTCTTTCAAGTGGGCTTTACACGGCTCCAGCCTCTGTTTTCTGAGGTTAATTTACTTCATTGTCAATCTGCTAATCAAAATGTGTCTGTGTCTGTCTGTGTGCCCATATGTATGTGTGTGTGCACACGCACTTACATGCACACTCACAGGCATGTCTCTGTCTCTCTTGCTCTCAGCATTTTGAAACCACTTTGTTGTTGATGTTAATCTTATCACTGCCATTTATCATGGAGCAAGGTCTGCAGATCTCTCTCTTCTGGGGTGCAAATGGCTGCAGGGAGACACAGCTCCATCCAGGTGAATTGGGATCATAAATCTTGGAACTAGAAATGACCTCAAAGGTCACCTAGTCCACCTCCTCCTCCATCCTTAGTTTAGAGATGAAAAATACTAAGCCCCAGCGGGGTGAAGAGACTTACGCAGAGTTGTACAGTTACTAAGAGGTAGGAACGGGATCAGTGTCAAGGTTAGCCATCTTCCCAGCATGCCAA